>NW_022681465.1:86139765-90939765 GCF_009764315.1 Trachypithecus francoisi
TAAAATGGATCTGAGCAAGGACATATTGAAGGTTGTTAGAGTTTGTAGTCCCTTTCTTTTCTTTTCGAGACAGGGTCTCACTCTATTGCCCAGGCTGGAGTGTGGCAGCGTGATCTCTGCTCACTGCAACCTCTACCTCTCAGGTTCAAGTGATTCTCCTGCCTCAGCCTCCTGAGTATCTGGGATTACAGACATGTGCCACCATGCTCAGTTATTTCTGTTTTTTTTGTTTTTGTTTTTGTTTTAGTAGAGACCGGGTTTCACCATGTTAGCCAGGCTGGTCTTGAACTCCTGATCCCAAGTGATCTGCCCACCTCAGTCTCACAAAATGCTGGGATTACAGGCATGAGCCACTATGCCCACCCCCCTTTCTTTTTTTCAAAAAACCAAATTATGTGTGGAAAAACCTGCGGCCTGAATAACATGGTAGCTAGACATGGGATGAATTGACACAATATTGCAGCTGACCGGATTAGGAATCCTGCAGCCCACCACTACCTCCAACAAGACCTGCATGTTTGGTAATGTTTATTTTTAGAAGCAAAAGTGGCTGGCGATTTAATTTAAGCAGAACAATTCAAACATGTGTTCCACTTAAACTAAGATAAGATGTCATTCCATCTGACTGTGTGTTCATTTCTATCGTTCGACTGTCCTTCCAAACTGATTTTATGATAAGTAGAAACACAAAATTTCCAAGAAAAAATATTTTAAAAAATAACAGGAAACATATTTTGAAATTTCTGTCTTCTTGATTCAAATGAAAAAGAAAGTATGAATAGTTGCACATACTTTATTGTGTGTGTCAACTAGAAGAAAACATTTTTCTGGATTTTTCTGTCAACAAACCTATGCAGGCAACACATTTTTCCTCCCTTGTAGTTAAAAAGACTTGCTTTCCCCTTTCTTTAACTCCTCTTCCCCTTAGTACTGGCATCCTCCCTCTTTCTTTGGTATCCTTATCAAATTCACTGTCATTAAGAAGCTCTCTTTTATACTAGAGTGTCAATGGTTGATATCTTTGGTAAGCAATATCGCACTTCAAGGTACTGGCATTTTAACAGGAATCAAAGGCTGAAGCCAAAGGTGTTTAGTAAAAGGTGAGATGTGGAGGGGTGGGGATGGAAGCTTTCCCTGGACAACAGTCTCCTGAAGTCCAGCCCAGAGGCAGGGTGTACATTGTGAGGGTCAGTGCCTGGCTTGTTTGCCTGTGCAGATGTGGCAGCCATGGACACTGGCTAGCATATGGACACCTTGCCTGGGGCGCCTGGTGGGAGATGCCCAGAAACATTCCTGAAGGCTTGTCCAGCAGGGCGAGGAGCAGCTCCTGTTTTCCAAACGCTCTCCGAAGCTTTGGGTTCCGGGAAGCTGTGTTGAGAGTGCTGACTGCCGTTCTGTGCCCGCTGCTTCTCAGTGAATTCCAGGCGGGCTGCCGTGAACCTGCTCATGGCTGTGACCGACACAGCCAGGCAGAGGGCAAAAGAACCCCAAGCGAGGCTGTCAACAGAAGGCACCGTTAGGAAAGGGCTGAGGGCTGTGATTCCGGGACTTCCTGCTGGGGGTCAATCTGGAGGAAAAAACAGCTCCTTGTTCTACTCAATTTGGACCTGCATTTTGGATCACAAATCCCAGAGTCTAGTCAACGTATTGTTTAGCCCAAGGGTTAAGAGAATGGATTCTGGAGTCACTGTGCTGGCTTTGCACTGTGGCCCCACCTCGTATTAACCGTGTGACCTTGAGCTGGTTGCTTTACCTCTTTGAATCAGTTTCCTCATCTGCAAAACTGGAATAATATCAATGCTGCCACCAGGGTGGCTGTGAGGAATTCAATGAGTGAATGCGTGGGACGTATTAATACTTAGTATAGTATCTGCTGCATAGAAGCTTACAAATTGTTGCTGTTGTTGGTTCTAACCCAGGACAGTGGCATTGCTGTCTTTTTTTTTTTTTTTGACGGAGTCTCTGTCACCCAGGCTGGAGTGCAATGGTATGATCTTGGCTCATTGCAACCTCTGCCTCCCGGTTCAAGCAATTCTCCTGCCTCAGCCTCCCGAGTAGCTGGGACTATAGGCGTGTGCCACCACATCTGGCTAATTTTTGGATTTTTAGTAGAGACAAGGTTTCACCATGTTGGCCAGGCTGGTCTTGAACTCCCGACCTCAGGTGATCTGCCCGCCTTCGCCTCCCACAGTGCTGGGATGACAGACATGAGCCACCGCGCCCAACCAGCATCGTTATTCTTATATCCCCATCCAGACTGTAAGCCCGTTGCATACTGAGATGATGGGCTACACTTTTCATCCTTCATAGAACCCAGCACTGTGTTGGGAACATGGTAATTAGCATCTACTTTATACCAAAGGGTGTTCAAATGTTTGCATTATTATGAGATAAACAGAAGGGCTGTGTGGTGGACAAAGAACCGAGAGAAGAAAAGCAAAATGTAGGGCTAACCAGAGACACTTCCCCATGGATAATAGTAAGATTAACAATAATAAACAGTCTTGTATGTATGCCAGATGCCGTGATGGGTACAGGATTATCTAACTGAATACCTCGCAGCGACCCCCTGATGGGGGCACTGTAATAAGCTCCATTTTACAGATGAGGAAACTGACACACAGAGAAATTAAGCAACTTGTCCACGACCACCAGTTAGAAAGTGGGACATCCTGGATGCGGCTGCAAACGCTGTGAGTCTGGGTACTGCTGGCCGACTTGCGAGACGTTGCTGCCTCCTGATGCCATGGACTCGGTTAACCAGGGACACACGTCAGGGTTCTGGGGTGGGCCTGGCCTTGCTTCGTCTTTTCTTTAAGTAGGTGATTATTTTGGTTTAAATGAGGGCAGAAACTCATTGCATCTCTCCACACCCCCACTGAAATGAGAGTAAAGGGATGTGTACTAGTGTGAACAGACAAGGACAAGGAGAATTGGAGAGGAGACACAAGAGGATGGAAATGGCTGGGAGAGGGATGACTAATTCATGGAGTGAGGGACGCAACACAGAAAGTGTCTGCAATGAGGGCCACCCACAAGACAAGAAGGATGCCTGTTATATCAGCACCGCCGTATCCTTGAGAGGTGCAGAACCTTGAGGCACAAATACGGCACAAAAAATGCGGCCTTTTCCCCAGTCTCCTCCTTACCACAGACACTCTCCCCCACCTCCCTTTCCCCTAGGAGAGCAAAGTTTTATTCTCTGGAGCAGGTGAACGGAAGGAAAGCCTCCAGATTCATGGACAGGAGGCCCAAAGGAAGGCAGGGAAGGGGCTGGTCTGAAAATGGGATTGTATGGAAATCTGCACAGGAGTGGGAAGCTGTCCAGCCCTTTCCTATGCCTAACCTCAGAAATGATCAGCCAGGCATACGAGTTCACTCCACTTCCTGCAGATATTGGATGATTCCCTTCTGAAGACACTGACAGGTTGCAGAAGGAACCTCTACAAACTGATATATGTGTGTGTTTTTGTGGAGTGGAATTCCAAGATGAAATAGATGGTGCCATACCCAATCACATGCCAAAACAACAACAACAAAAGAGCCTACCAGTAGATAAATGCCAACCCTGCTCTAGAGTTTCCAATTATCCTTGACAATCAAAGATGCCAACATCGTTGGGGGAAAGGTCCAACAACAAAGTGGGGAGGAGAAAGAATTCTCAAGGAAAGAGATAACACAAGGAACAAAAGAAAACAGCAACAAAAAACAAACCCTTTGATTAATATCCTTAGAGGAACATGAGAAGAGAAGATGCCGTACCAATAAAACAAGATCAGGATATTATGAAAAAGGAACAGCTAGAAAACAAGGAAGAGCTTGGAAAATTAAAATCAGTGCAAAATAAGAATTCAACAGAAAGGCTGGAAGACAAGTAGAGAAAATTTTTCAGAAAAAATAATAAGAAGAGAAACAAAATATAAAGAAAGTAATAAGGTCCTTGAATAATAAACCCAAAAGACCTAATATCTAACTAACACGAGTTTCCTAAAAGGAGAACAAAAAACTAAGGAAAGGAAATAATCAAAGGAATAATACAAATACAAAAATCACCATAATTCCAGGACACGAATTTTCAGATTAAAGGCTCCCTGCCCCAACCCCAAGCACATAGATGAAGGATGAATGTGGAGAAAAGAGAATCCTCGCCAAAGGATATCATCATGACATTTCAGAACATTGGTCATAAAGAGAAGAAAACAACAGGCCACCTACAAAGGCACATGAATCAGAATGGTGCTGGACTCTTGACAGAAATTATGAATGCTATAAGAAAATGGAGTACGGCCATCAAAATTCTATGGGAAAATGATTTCCAACAGAGAATTCTGCACTGTGCCAAATGATCAATCAATTATGGAGTATTGAATTTCCAGGCATGCAAGGAGTAAAATAATTTATCTCTCATTGGATCCTTTCTTAGGAAGCTACTGAAGGATGTACTCCCAGAAAAGGTAGATGTAAACTAAATAAGATAAGGTAATGGGACCTAAGAAACAGCATTCAAAGATAAGGGAGTGGCGCAGGGAAGTCTCATAATAGCTCTAGACAGCAACCAGCCTGGAATAGGGCTGGAAGACTGAGGGCCTTGGGGGTTGGAAGTGAAGCTGAGAAGCTAATCTGATTAGGTCCACCAAACCTAACCTGCCCTGCTTGCTTTCAGTCGCTTGCTTTTTTTCCTCCCCATGTAGCTAAAAGCCACACCACTAAATTCTATAACTTAACCTTCACTGGCTTCCTTACAGATAACATTTATGATGTATATGTCACCATGGTAATGGTTGCTTGTTTTTCAGGAACTTGGGGTAGCTCCTATCCAGTTCAAACTGGTTGAGACCACTGATCCTTCAGCTGATCCTCTACAAGTGCCTGGGAGGCAGCCTTTTGATGTCAGAAGGCCAAAAACTCTACCCTCAGAACATGCTAATGCTACCATTTTCTGAGCATGAGTCCTGTGAAGAGCCATGAACCCTGGCTATGCTTGCACAGATTACCAATGACTTTATTTTTCCCCACTGCCAATCACCTTTCCTCTTGGCCTTAGACCACCCCGCTTCTTTAACCCATAAATATCCCTAAGCCTTATCTTCAGGGAGGCGGATTTTAGAGCTATTCTCCCACCTCCTTATCAGACTGCCCTGTGAATAAATGTTTTATCTGCCCTGTGAATCTTTTGTAAGACCCATTGTCACAGTAACTGGTTTACTAAGCGCAAACAGAATGAACTTGGTGGGTATCAGAAGGGTGGCACAGGGAGAGAATGGAATGGATCGACTTTTATTCTTAGTGCTATTTGATTTTTAACAACCATTTACATACTTCTTTTGCTAAAACTTAAGTAATTGAAAGTTACAGAAAACAAAAACAAAACAAAACGATATTGGAAACAAACAGACCATTCTTCAGACTCCTTTAGTGTTTGGAATTTCCTTCCATCCATAGCAAAAGGAGTGCAGTACAAATTGGCCAGAGTTGAGAATCCACCTACAATTCATCTGAGTTCTGCTGCAACTACACTCTCAACGGTGTAAGGTGCCAGTGATAGCCCCTGAGAACCAACAGCCCTAATTCAAAGGGGGGCAGCTAAGTGACAAACAGGTGGAGGGACAGGTGCCCAGAGAAACAGTTGTAAAAATTAACACCTTCAGAATGGGAAGATGAAGACTAAGAAAAGTTCAGACTCTAGCAACTCACGAAGCATATGGCTCACAGTAACACACATGCGTTCACTGAATCCTAGAATAGTAGGATGAGGGAATGAGCCCTGAACGTGTTATGCGTTTTACAAAGAGGAAAGTAACATAAGAGGTTGTTATATAAGATGAAAATGTAAGTTATGTACATCTATTTTTAAGATATGATATGCTTCAGAGGTCCACATCAAAGAGAACCCCTGTGGCCTTGCATAATGTGGTCGAGTCCGTTAGAGACAGAATTCCCATGTCATGACCTTGTCTTTGTGTTAGAAACAGGGGCTGGATCTCCCCCCGTTGAAGTATTTATTAGGAGTTATAGATCAAGACACTTCCTCCCACACCATGTTTAAGAACTGAACATCAACAATGTCTCCATTTCTCGGGGACTTTACTAGGTGCAAAGAGTTTTATAAACATAATCTCTTTAAATCCCTATACAAATATTTGAGGCAAGTATCCTCACTTTATAGATGAGGGAATTGGGCTACAGATGGGTCACAGAATTCACCCAAAGTCACATACTGGCAGATGCCAGCACTATGACCAAGGTTGGTCATCCTATAAAACTTATGTTTGGCTGGGCGCGGTGGCTCACACCTGTAATCCCAGCACTTTGGCAGGCCGAGGTGGGCGGATCATGAGGTCAGGAGATCGAGACCATCCTGGCTAACATGGTGAAACTCCATCTCTACTAAAAAATACAAAAAAAAAAAAAATTAGCTGGGTGGGGTGGTGTGTGCCTATAGTCCTAGCTACTCGGGAGAATGGCGTGAACCTAGGAGGCAGAGCTTGCAGTGAGCCGAGATTGTGCCACTGCACTCCAGCCTGGGCAACAGAGCAAGACTCCGTCTCAAAACAAATAAACAAACAAACAAGCAAAAACAAAAAAAACTTACGTTCATCTTTATGTGCATCTCTCCTGACCCTCCAGGACTTAAGCACCATGACCAAGCAACTTACCAATATGACCAGCCATAGTCCCAGGTCTGAGGCTTCCAATCTTCTGGTCCAAGGTTCACAGTGATTTGAAAAATGGTTGTGTACATCATGTGGGCCACCATGCCTAGGAGCCCTGCACAAGGAAAGCTCTGTGAGCCACAATTAAGAAGACATATGATGAAAGAACTCTATGCTGCGTGTTTTGGCTGTAAGGAGCTCTCTAGCATTCATAAAGTCCTTTTGATGTATCTGCATGTATTCATCCTTAAACATTCCGCTGGACATCTCTTTCCCACAATTGAAAATGAAGAGACATCCAGAAACACACAATTGAGGAGGATCTGTCAGAACCTGGGCAGGAGTCTCTATGGCCTGGTTCCTTCCTAAGAAGATCAGAAATTGGATTTTATCATCCCATTCACTGAGGATAAGACTTGAGGGAGGTAGGCATGGTAGCATGCACCTGTAATCCCAGGTACTCGGGAGGCTGAGGAGGGAGGATTGCTTAAGCTCAGGGGTTTGAAACCACCCTGAGGGGACCTCATCCCAAAATAAATAAATAAGTAAAATAAAATAATTAAAAGGGACATTTAAAAAAAAGGACTTATGAAAGATGCATAACACTTGTCAAGCACAACAACGATGTACAAATTGACCTGCTACATGATTAACTTAACATGAGTAACTTTTCGTATCCAGTTTGAGGACTAAAGGAAGTCATTTGTTCAAGGTTCTTTCTCCCTGGAAAGGCCCTCTTAGGAGACCCAACTAAGTGACTTTAAAAGTTGCTTGGAGAACACAGAAGTAGAACTAAAAAAAAAGGAGTTATTTATTTTAATGGAATATTTATACCAAATGTGGATACTTTTTTTTTTTTTAAACTACCATCTATTGAGTACTTTTTCTATACTAGGTGCACTCTTACTTAGTTATTGCCAAAGTGTTTTGAGATACGTTATAGTGTTCTGTCTTAGAGAAGTTAAGTAACTTGCCTGAGGTCATACAACCGTTAAGGAGACGTCTGCACCTGGGCAGGATCCCTCCACAGACTCATGCCTAAGCACTGTTTTCAGTGAAGTGATGTCAGCTGTCAGAGCCAGGGCACCCTCTTCCCTGGTTGTGATAAAGATACACGGATAAATTTCACTTTCCATCTGTGCCTAGCCCCTTTTCATCTGTCACCCTAGGAATATTGTCTCCATCCAATGGAATTCATTGGTGACTTATCCAGTGGACCACCTGCCCTGCTCAAATGACCATTGACGGGAAAGAGCCAGCCTGTTCTATGGCAATGAACATGTCCGCATGTCCAGCCTGGCGCTTTGCTTTCCCTCTGGGGCAGCCTGTTCCAAGGATGCTGTTGGAAAGTACCTGCCAGTACCATGAAGATGGCTACCAAGGCATCCACCCTGAGCCAGTCGAACCCAGGGCTGCGACAACTCACTCTGGAGCCCAGGAGGATGGCACTTGTCAGTATCAGAACCATATCCAGTACCTCGCCCCCGATGGACAGCCACAAAACACCTGCCAAAGAAAGGGATGTTGGAAACGCTGGGCATTTCTAATTCAGAAGTACTAAAATGTTCAGTCCTTTGATTGAGCTCATTTCTAAACAAAACATGAAAAACAGACACGCTGGAGTGAAAATCACAGATGCCTCTCTGCTGAATCTTAGAAAGCTGGCAATGGAAAGGCACTCCTCAGGGCTGAAAGAGACAGTTGTAGGGATTGCCCATAGCTGAGGGGGGGTGTGGAGTGGGGGAAACTAAGCAAAGCCTGCTGTGAGGGCATGAGTGGTGCTGCAGGTCTCCATGCCCTGGCTCAAAAACTACCATTGTGTCTGGAGTTGGTTCCTGCCAGTGGGTTCATGGTCTCACTGACTTAAAGAACCAAGACACCGACCTTCGCAGTGACTGTTACAGCTCTTAAAGGTGGCACAGACCCAAAGAGTGAGAGGTAGCAAGGTTTATTGTGAAGAGTGAAAGGACAAGGCTTCCAGAGAGTGGAAGCGGACTGAGAGGGTAGCCGCTGCCGGCTGGGGTGGCCAGCTTTTTTATTCCCTTATTGGCCCTGCCCATGTTCCATTTCTGTCCTATCAGAGTGCCCTTTTTTCAATCCTCCCCGTGATTGGCTACTTTTAGAATTCTGCTGATTGGTGCATTTTACAGAGTGCTGATTGGTGTGTTTTACAAACCTCTTGTAAGACAGAAAAGTCCCCCAAGTCCCCACTAGACCCAGGAAGTCCAGCTAGCCTCACCTCTCACCATGATGTTTTGATTTTACCAGGAGATATCATCTTTGCCTTTTGCAAGAAAAAGATACACAAACCTCGGGGCGGAGGGTCTGTGAGTTGGAGAGCCCTGTCTGCAGGTACCAAAACCTCATTTGTTTCTGTGGAAGTCACTTGTTTACCTTCTGGAGAGGACCCCACCTGTGGCTTCAAGGAACTCTGTTGGCAGTGGAGGGCAGTGGAGAAAGGGAACAGCAAGGGAAACTCATCTTTGCAAAAGGACTCCTCTAAGGCAAGTTAGGTAATGAAGACAAAGCAATGAATAGACGTGATCCATACCTTCACAAAACCTCTACTCCAGCTGGGAGAACAGACACTAAGAAAGTAATTACAAAGATACTGAGTGTTAGGGAGCTTTAGAGAGAAGAAAAACTGCTCTAGGCAGTGGTGTGCTGAAGCACATCTCACAGCTCTGCATTCATCTTGCAACTGAGAGCTGTGTTCATCTTGCAATTGAAATTGGCTGTGGTGGGAACATTTACACCATGGAACACGGCCAGTGCTGCCAATCAGGGCTTCCCATTCACGCTACAAAGTAGGCTGTTAAAACATTTGTGAGCACACCACTGGTTATAGGGCACAGGAAGAGAGCCTGTGGTTCTACCTTTTGGACTTGACTTCGTGGAAAAATCATCAATGACTCCCTCATCATTTCCCCTATTCCCAATAAAACTATAAAAATAGTCCAAGCTATGAGGAGTGCTGGTGGGCAGAGTATGAGTAAGGTATTTACCTTGTTCTTCAGCTGGCACTATGCTCTGGAAACTCCTACACTTTTCATCTGAAAGATAAAAATGCATCCAGAAGTGGGTTACCCTTCACAACCAGGGGGCAAATGGTGTATTTCTAGCCCCTTAACTGGATGAGGAATGGGGAGTGTGCAGCCTGCTTTACTTCATGTCAGGGACGTGAGCTGCCCCTCTGTGTGGGAGCATGATATAATCTGCCCTATTGGACTCTGGCTTTGACCGATAAACTGGGAGCAAAAACGAGATGGATCTGAGCAGCTTTAAGAGCCAATGTATTTTCCCCTGGTTCTTGTTCCCTTGCTCTGTGATCCCAGAGGCCCATGTCAAGAGGGAGTCTCCATCAGCCCGGGCCCCTGAATAGCTACAATGAGGGCAGACCCCTTGCCAACCTGAAAAGTCTATACAGAATGAGCTAAAAATAAATGTGTTGGTTTGAAGCTCTGGAATTTGGGGGGGTTGTTTGTTATTGCAGCCTAACCTAGCCTCTCTGGACTAATACTGCAAGTCTTAGACCAGGGGTTCTCAGCTTTGGAAATAGCATTCATTATGATATGAATCTGAAATAATTGGCTTCTCGTTGAAGGGAAATGATCAAAGTTTGCAATTTATTTTTAAATGAGTGAGAGCAGATTCAGAGCCATGTCTGTTACTAAGACTCTTAGCATGTGAGTCACGCATTTGCTTGCATTTCTTCATGCTTTCTTGACTATGAAAGAAAGGGAAGAATCGTGTGTGTACCAGGTATTGGGCAGAACCCACCACCAGACTCATTTACGTTTTCCAGGGGGATAGGTATTATTTGTATGTGAGTGTCATCTGTCAGGTTGCACACATCAGGTGAAAAATCTTGAGTCACAGCCTTAGATATGCAGTTCCCTTTAAAATTTGAAGTCCATGGATATCCACTTGGTGTGAAGATGTAACCAAATTCTGGTTTGGGGGGTGACAGATGGAGGATTGAGAACATAGCAAGTCACCCTCTGGGGTCCTGTCCCAGCTGAGTGTCCTGCACTCTCTCTACTAACACGTCGGCCCAAAATAGAATCATGGACTGTTGAGTGGGAGCAGCCTGGGAAATCCTCTGGCTCATCCCCACACAGTTTAGAGTAGTGCATTCAAGGGCCTCTGAGGGAAAGTGACTTACTCAGGACAGCGCAGGTAGAGGCAGTTTCCATGTTAGATCTCAGGGCTGCAGAGCCCAGTGCTGTCCTGCTACATCACTAACTTAATGCAATCAAGGAAAGGTGCCGGGGGTGCAAAGTTGCCTGAGACAAGGGAGCCGCCCCCAGTCTGACCCTGGTGGGAGCTAAAGCAGAGCACGGTGTGAAAGATATGAGGCATTTTCCATGGACTCGTCAAAGGAAAGGCATTCTTATCATCAGAATAGATCCAGTAGTCCCTGCCTTAGCCTTGCTTTGAAGATTACATGAAACAATACTTAAGAAAGCTTCTACCACAGTTCATATGCATTTAAATCTTATTAGAATAAAATGAGTTCTATTAGAGTATTTTTGCGGTGGTTAGCATGAACCATTATTTATTTCCAGACTCTAAGCAACCCCAAGGGCAAGCTACCATTGCTGGAAGATTCCAAGAACAGAGGAAGTTTAGGGAGCATCTGTAGACTTTTTTTTTTCTTTCATAGGAGAGAAAATCCCAAGTAATTTAATTTTCCTATTCAAGAACTCTCTATGCCTCCCTATTTTCCCTAGCATCAAGTCTAAATTCCTCCTATTAGCTTTTATGTCTTCTCTCCATCAACCTGACTTCCCAACACAGAGCCCATCTTTTTGCCTCCCCAGCACCACCCAGCATTCACCTTCCACCTCCTCAGGGTCCTGTAGTGTCTTAGTCCTGTAACAAATTACCATAGATGGGGTTGTTTATCAACAACAGGAACAACTTTTCAGATCTGGAGCCTGGAAGTCTGAGATGCCTGCATGGTTGGGTTCTGGTGAGGGCCCTCTTCCGGGGTGCAGAGAGCTTCTTTTATTTATTTTTTGAGACAGGGCTTTGCTCTGTCACCGAGGCTGGAATGCAATGGATCACGGCTCACTGCAGCCAAAATCTCCTGGGCTCAAATGATCCTTCCATCTCAGCCTCCCAAGTAGCTAAGACTAGAGGTGCACGCCACCACACCTGGCTAATTTTTTTTTTAATTTTTTATTTTTTGTAGAGATGGAGCCTCACTATGTTGAGCCAAGGCTGGTCTCGAACTCCTGGGTTCAAGCAATCTGCCCACCTCAGCCTCCCAAAGTGTTAGGATAACAGGCAGGGGCCACCATGCCTGGCCAGCAGACAGCTTCTTGTAGTAACCTCGCATGGCAGAAAGAGATCTGGCTAGCTCTCTAGCCTCTTCTTATAAGGGCACTAACTCTATCCGTGAGGGCTCCACCCTCATGACCTAATCACCACCCAAAGGCCCCCACCTCCTAATACCATTACATTGGGGTTAGGGTTTCAGCATATGAACCTGGGGAGGGGACACAAATATCCAGTCATAGCACATGGGAAGGATGATATGTGTGCAAGCATATGCTTCTGGCAGTGCATGTCTAATCCTTATAAACCTTAACATTTGCTGTGCCCATCCTCATGAAACTCCAAGTACCTGTGGGCCTCATTCCTTCACACTGCCGCACCGCCCCTCCACTGAGCTATAGGGAGAAGAGAAACCCAGGTTGGGGTGATGATGGAACCATTTCCTGGAGCTTCTCCGCTGGGACGCTGACTCAAATGTCAGCCAGGGATTCGTGTGTCACATGATTGGCCATCCCAGGGGGCCCAAGGAAGAATATTTACACAGCCTGGAGTTGACGGTAACAGGATCAGGGACCTGTCAGTCCGTGGGCAGCCACAGTGGCCTCTGCAGCGTTAGAATTAAGTCACTTTGGATTAATGTGATTGGACATTTCTCCTGGTTGATTCTCTGATGTTAGCAGCAGTACCATGGTCACCGAGGAAATAATTCATCTGAGCCTCCCTAGTTATACCAAGGAGGTCCCCAAAGCACTGGCAGCACCTCAGTCCTCACACCCTGTTGTCTCTCGGAGAACTTGGGGGCTGATGCAGAGCCTTCTTTCACGTCGCCTCATCCAGTCCTAACTATACCCTGGCGAGTCAGGCCAGCAGGTTGGCAGCAGAAGGATACCACAGGCAATGTGTGGCATTTACATCCACAAGGCCTGGCATCTCTGCATGGTCCTGCCACGGCCAGTCATCATCGCAAGTTTCCTGGCCTCTCTGAGCCTCCCTTTCCTCATCTGCAAAATGGGTCTAATAAAAGGACTCTGATGAGAGATTTGTGAAAGTATTTTGTGAACTGCATTCCACAGTCATTTATTTATTTATTTATGTTTTTGACGGAGTCTCACTCTGTTGCCAGGGCTGGAGTGCAGTGGCACGATCTCACTGCAACCTCTGCCTCCCAGGTTCAAGCGATTCTCCCACCTCAGCTTCCAGAGTAGCTGGGATTACAGGCGCCCGCCACTATGCCCAGCTACTTTTTTGTGTTTTTAGTAGAGACAGAGTTTCACCATGTTGACCAGGCTGATCTCAAACTCCTGACCTTGTGATCCGCCCGCCTCGGCTTTCCAAAGTGCTGGGATTACAAGCGTGAGCCACCGCGCCTGGCCTTTCCACTGTTTTGAGTGTTGGGTTATTAATAAGGGCAAGTACAATGATCTCGATTTTATGGACCTGGAGGAGACCAGGCTCACACGAGTTGGTAGAGTCAAGAATTAAAAACCGGAGTTTCTCACCTAAGACTCAGAGGCCTTTACTGAATCGCTTCTTGTCTTTCTACCTAATGCATTGAGGAGTGAAGGTCTAACTTGTCCTCTAAAGAGAACTGCCTTTCCCACCAGGAATAGAGATGAGGCCAGCACAGAGCAAGGGCTGGGCAAAGAGAAGGTGGAGGCCAGCCAAGGACATTAAGAGAATTCAGAATAGCTTAGACGGGTGAGTTTAGCTTGGGCCCAGAGTCAGAGCCTAGTGACGCCTTTGATGAACACAAATCCTCAGAAATGGTGTTCCTTTTGAATAAAGCCAGCAGGATTAAAAGAAAAAATCTGTATAAATCCCATGAAGCTGGGGAGGCGGGTGTTACATAGCTCGAGTGCTTCAGCAGCCAAGCAGGACAGCAAGCCAGCCCGAGGAAGTGGCGTCCAATCCCTCCGTGCCGGACTCTGACATCCTCTGTCAGTTTGTTCTCCTCCGACCCCCACTCCACCCCTGTCCTTTCTGAGATGCCTGGGTCCCTCTGCCCTGAACTTTTTGAGTTTAGCACAACAGCATAGAATCTAAAATCCACGCATTTTGTGGATGCACAGACTCGCCTAAGGAAAAGAACATTTCATGTAAGTACCGCCTGGGCCAGGAATGTTTGCCGCAAATTTTCATTTCAGAGTGTGGGATCAAAGGTGTGGGTTCCCTTTAAAGACATTCTAGGCACTGGGGAGAAAGGATAGAATTCTTGGGGGTGGCTTGGGCAGAGGATGTCTCAAAAAGGCACTTCAGGTGGCTGGACGCGGTGGCTCACGCCTGTAATCCCAGCACTTTGGGAGGCCGAGGTGGGTGGATCACGAGGTCAGGAGAATGACACCATCCTGGCTGGCCAACATGGTGAGACCCCATCTCTACTAAAAATACAAAAAAAGGCCGGGCGCGGTGGCTCAAGCCTGTAATCCCAGCACTTTGGGAGGCCGAGACGGGCGGATCACGAGGTCAGGAGATGGAGACCATCCTGGCTAACACAGTGAAACCCCGTCTCTACTAAAAAATACAAAAAACTAGCTGGGCGAGGTGGCGGGCGCCTGTAGTCCCAGCTACTCGGGAGGCTGAGGCAGGAGAATGGCGTAAAACCCGGGAGGCGGAGCTTGCAGTGAGCCGAGATCTGGCCACTGCACTCCAGTCTGGGCGATAGAGTGAGACTCCGCCTCAAAACAAACAAACAAACAAACAAACAAACAAAAAAATAGCTGGGTGTGGTGGCGGGCGCCTGTAATCCCAGCTACTCAGGAGGCTGAGGCAGGATAATCGCTTGAACCTGGGAGGCGGAGGTTGCAGTGAGCAGAGATCGCACCGCCACTGCACTCCAGCCTGGGTGACAGAGTGAGACGCTGTAAAAAACAAACAAACAAAAACCAAAGAAAAGCCCTCCAGGTAAGGGCTTCCTGGAGGATCAACTTTAAGGGACACGGAGCCCATTCAGAAGGAAAACACACAGGGAGACCCCACAGGGCAGCAGAAGCCCCTTTCCTGGACTTGTTTACGGCCGAGGCACATCCTCCCGGGATTGGAGCTCTGCTCTCCTCACCCCTCCTGACCCTCTCTCCAAAGGACTGTTTGGGCTCCAGCCCGTTTCCCTCCAGTTTGAGCCCTTTTCTTTCTTATGCCCCAAATCTCCTAAGTACTGTGACAAATTAGACTAAATGGCAGATGCCTTTGTGGTGTAATCACCAGTTGGGAGCCCCAGCTACACTCTGCAGCAGACATAATTTTTTTTGGCTCATGCCGTTTTTAAAATATATTTTAAAATGCGCCGGACGCGGTGGCTCAAGCCTGTAATCCCAGCACTTTGGGAGGCCGAGACGGGCGGATCACGAGGTCAGGAGATGGAGACCATCCTGGCTCACACGGTGAAACCCCGTCTCTACTAAAAAATACAAAAAACTAGCCGGGCGAGGTGGCGGGCGCCTGTAGTCCAGCTACTCGGGAGGCTGAGGCAGGAGAATGGCGTAAACCCGGGAGGCGGAGCTTGCAGTGAGCTGAGATCCGGTCACTGCACTGCAGCCCGGGTGGCAGAGCGAGACTCCGTCTCAAAAAAAAAAAAAAAAAAAAAAAAAGATATTTTAAAATGGAGAAATTGGACAAAGAAATCCAAACATCTTACCTCCCTTGAAGAATCAGATCATGTGATAACACCGTATCGGGCTTACAAGTGCACACGAGCATGACGCTGGTGGGAGCGAGAGGCTGCTGCTTTAGCTGAGGTACGGAGGTTCAAGGTCACCAGCATTCCCGTAGCCCAGCTCCACGCACTTTTGCTACGACCTCCTATAAGCATTTGAGTTTGTAACTCCTTGACGTATAGCTTTTGTTTTGTCCTCTAACATGTTTGGTATTACTTTATTCATTATGGAGTAAAAATAATTAGTTAATTATTAGTTCATTCTAAACTGTTTTGCTTTAGAAAAACAAGCGGGAGAGGAGGAGATGATCAGGGGAAGATGTCCTTTCTTCCTTCTTAATAAAGTGATGACAATAATTACAGACCCAAGTGTACCTGGATGACCTTATTATATCAAGAAATATGTAAAATGTGAGCAGAGGTGTTTTGTGTGTTTGTGTGTGTTTGTTTTCCTTCCGCTTTTAAATTCCGGGGCACATAGGCAGGATGTGCAGGTTTGTTACATAGGTAAACGTGTGCCTTGGTGATTGAGTAGATATTTTTTGTTTTTAATTGATGGGCACAACATTGTTCATCAATAATTATAAGAGTTGTTGCCCTTCAGTTAAAGTGTGTGCATTGTGGGGTAACAGGCAAAGTCAGGGTTAAGTGTTATGCAATGTGAGTTCCAAGCCCAGCTCCTTCAGCTCCTACCTGTGCACTCTTCCGTGGGTCATGGGTCACATCTCTAGAACTCAGTCTTCTCATCTGTAAAATGGCTCTATTGTTCCAGGTCAGCCTTTCCCAAAGTGCGTTCCACCAAACAATAGTCTTATAGAATATTAATCCTTATTAAACATAAAAAACCTCTTCTACGCACCATAAATTTGGGGAAGCACTGGAATATGTAACGTTAAACAAGTTTCTGTATCGGGGGACTTCTCAGAGATTTTGATGTGCTAATACGTGTCGTGAATTTTCAAGAAGAAAATGAAACGTAATGTGGAATCTTTTTCAATTTGTTGGACTTCCAGACGCTTTTTGTTTACTTTCGCAAGGAGCATCTCAAAAGGCATCTCTGTGGAGTAATCTTTGAGGACATCCAGTGAGATACTTACTAAGAGCTCTTTCTGTCCTGATGCAAGAATATAGTCGCATATAAGTCAGAAAGGAGTTGCTATGGTTTGAATGTCCCCTCCCAAACTCGTGTTGAAATTTAACCCCTAGTGTGGCAGTATTGAGAGGTGGGAGCTTTAAGAGCTGCTTGGGTCATGAGGGCTGTGCTCTCGCGAATGGATTAATCCATTCATGAATTAATGGGTTCTCATGAGAATTGGGACTAGTGACTTTGTAAGAAGAGGAGGAGAGGGCCGAGCGAGAATGTTAGCACGCTCAGCACCCTCGCCATGGGCTGCCCTGCACCTCCCTGGGTCTCTGCGAAGAGTCCTCCCCAGCAAGAAGGCTCTCTCACCAGATGTGCTCCCTTGACCGTGGATTTCCCAGCCTCCGTAATTCTAAGTGATACCTTTCTTTTCTTTATAAATTACCTAGTTTCTGGTATTCTATTCTAAGCAACAGAGAATGGATGAAGACAGAAGTCAAGAAATGCATCCTTTATTTCTGCTTACTGTTGTCCATGAATCACGGAGAGCACTAACCCTCTTTAGATTCAGTGTGTGCTCCTGACAATATAGGAAAAACCCTTCAGTGGTGTGTGTGATCCAGGAAAATGTGCACGTGCGTGTGTGTCTCTGTGTGTGTGTGTCTCTGCATGTGTGCGTGTGTGTCTGTGTGTGTGCGTGTCTGTGTGTGTGCGTGTGTGTGTGCGTGTGTGTATCTGTGTGGGCGCGCATGTCTGTGTGTGTGTGTGTGTGTGAAGTAAACACTCTGGGTTTGCAGAAGTGCCAAGCAGACTTTCTCTAGAGGAAGGAAACTGAAAGAGCCTCACACATCTCTTACTCCTGCTTTCAGCTCGTTTTAGGCTGAGAAGCTGCCACCACCACCACCACCACCACCACCACACACACTGAGTTACACACACCAAGCTCTTGTTGCCCAAGCTGGAGTGCGATGGTGCAGTCTCGGCTCACTGCAACCTCTGCCTCCCGGGCTCAGGCGATTCTCCTGCTTCAGCCTCCCTAGTAGCTGGGATTACAGGCACACATCACTATACCCAGCTATTGTTTTGTATTTTTAGCAGAGATGGAGTTTCACCATGTTGACTGGTCTCCAACTCCTGACCTCAGGTGATCCGCCCGCCTCAGCCTTCCAAAGTGCTGGGATTATAGGCATGAGCCACCACGCCTAGCCTGTATTATTCTTTTTCTTTTAAAAAAAGTTTTGGCTCAAGCCTGTAATCCCAGCACTTTGGGAGGCCGAGACGGGCGGATCCCGAGGTCAGGAGATTGAGAACATCCTGGCTAACACAGTGAAACCTCGTCTCTACTAAAAAAATACAAAAACTAGCCGGGCGAGGTGGCGGGCGCCTGTAGTCCCAGCTACTTGGGAGGCTGAGGCAGGAGAATGGCGTAAATCCGGGAGGCGGAGCTTGCAGTGAGCTGAGATCCGGCCACTGCACTCCAGCCCAGGCGACAGAGCGAGACTCCGCCTCAAAAAAAAAAAAAAAAAGTTTTGGCCGGGCACAGTGACTCATGCCTGTAATCTCAGCTACTGGGGAAGCTGAGGCCGGATAATCGCTTAAAACCTGGGTGGTGGAGGTTGCAGTGAGCTGAGATTGTGCCGTTGCACTCCAGCCTGGGCAACAAGAGGGAAATTCTGTCTCAAAACAAATAAAATAAAATAAAATAAAATAAAATAAAATAAAATAAGAATACAGACCTCTAGACTCCACCCCGGTTCTCTTAAATTAGAACCTCCAGGACTGGGCACCTGGATATTTCTTTTACAATCTTCTTGGGTGATACATTTGATAACTGGTGTGATGCCTATATAGAGCTGTGGAAACAGAAGTACTATAGGCAGCCTTCATACGAGAACTTGGAAAGGAGGTGGAATTTCCCAAGTGATTTGCCTATATGTATGGTGAATACAGTTTCCACACCAAAATTCTGGAACTGTCTTGGGAATCCTCCAGGACGCAGGGTCCTGAGACTTTTGCATCTGTCCATGAAGGTAGAGAAGAGACTCATAGGAAGATAGCACTCCCTGAGAAGAGAGGAACTGGGAAGGTCCCTAAATAGCCTTAGCTCCAGGCGCTATGGCAGTGTCTGTACCAGAGTTAAAGCACAAGACACAGGCACTGACCTGGATACATGGGAGGATCATTCAGGCTGGGGACTGCCCCATAGTGGCCACCATGGGGAGATAGGGTGGTGGGGAGGAACATACAGCATCTCAGAGTGTTTTTTTTTTTTTTTTAATTTGAGACAGGGTCTCACTCTATCATTCAGGCTGGAGTGTGGTCACACGATCATGACTCACTGCAGCCTCAATCTCCTAGGCTCAAGAGATTCTCCCAGAATAGCTGGGACCACAGGCACACCCCACCATGCCCAGCTAATTTTTTTTAAAAAAAGCTTTTGTAAAGAGAGGTCTCACTATGTTGCCTACATTGCCAGGCTGGTCTCTAACTCCTGGTCTCAAGCAATTCCCCTGTCTCAGCTTCCCAAAGTGCTAGGATTATAGGAATGAGCCACCATGCTGGGCCTCGGGGGTTCATTCTTGTTGCCTTTTACTTAGGCCTCAGGAATAAAAAACAAATGCTATGAGAATGGAAAAAGAAAAGGCAATTAGAAACTCCAGGAAAAGTACAAAGTTGCACGAGACATTTACTGGAATCAGCTGAGGTCAGGAGAGAAATGGGGATGGGAGGAGGGTTCCTCCTTTTTCTGCCTTGGGGGTTTTGCTTCCCAAGCAGAAAGCGGGGAGTATTCTGTCCCTGAGCATGAGTTTACAGCCAGGCTGCCTAATAGAGAAGAGTCAAATTCCTCCCTCCTGAATTCTTGGAGAGGTAAAAACACTCTTCTTTTTTTAAAGATTCACTCCAAGATCATTCCAAGGGCAGGAGAAATAACAGGGATGCACCTTCGAGTTGGGTCAGGGCCATCTTTCATTCCCAAATAATTTTAAATACCAGGGATTGGGTGACAAGAACAAATGAGAAAAGCTAATTTTAATAAACACTTGGAATGTGCCAGGCCCTATGGCAAGCACCGTATGTGAATCTGGTCATTTCATCTTTACAATCACTCTTGGAGGTAAGTACTGCTATTATTCCCATTTTATAGATGAGAAAACCGAGGCTCAGAGAGGTGAAGGGACAGTCAGTGGAAACGCAGGATTTAAATCCAGACAGCCTGGCTCCAGAGCGCCTGCACCATCTCACACCTGTCACCCCCAGAATCTGCAGGATTCAAACCCAGACAGCCTGGCTCCAGAGCCCCGGCCCCATCCCGCACCTGTCACTCCCAGAATCTACAGGCTTTGCTCACCTTCACCGTTGAGGCTCTCCTCGCAGGACTGCCAGAGTCCCACATGGAACCCACGCTGAATGAACTTGTCATCTCCCAGCTCCCAAATGTACAAGACAGCCTGGCTGTCGTTGTCCATCCTGCCATTGCTGCTGTTGTCCGGTTTGAAGTGAATGCAGTGCTGCACTCCTGGCTGGTCCTGGCACAGCGGCTTCACCACCCGCCGGATCCCCTCACACCAGTGGCTGCTGACCACGGCGGTGAGGGAGAAGGTGAAGGTGAGGCAGATGGGGAGGAGGAGCAGTGCCTGCTGCTGCCTGGCCCTGTCCATGGCTGAGTGAGGTGTGTGGGGCAGGATGAGCTGTGAGACCCTCTCCTCCTGCCTCGTCACAGTACCTGCCCCTCAGCTCTGCCATCTGGCATCCTCACACAGCCTCCTCTCACGTCCCCCTGGGGAATTGCATGTGCTATCACACCATATCCAGAGGCACAGAGCCGGGGCATGTTCCTGTCAAGGGTGCTGGCCCTGCCATTCTCCCCAGGAGGTAGGTGTGCAGGAGAGGATTGTTTTTTGTTGGTTTGCTTTATTTTATTTTATTTTTTGAGATGGAGTTTCGCTCTTGTTGCCCAGGCTGGAGTGCAGTGGCATGATCTTGGCTCACCTCAACCTCTGCCTCCCGGGTTCAAGTGATTCCCCTGCCTCAGCCTCCCAAGTAGCTGGGACCACAGGTGCACGCCACCATGCTGGGATAATTTTTTTGTATTTTAGTAGAGATGGGGTTTCACCATGTTGCCCAGGATGGTCTCAATCTCCTGACCTCATGATCCACCTGTCTCGGCCTCCCGAAGTGCTGGGATTACAGGCGTGAGTCACCGTGCCCCGCCAGAGGGCATTGTTTTTTAATTGTGGTAAAACACACATAACATGAAATTAACCATCTCAACCATTTTTTTTTTTTTCTCTTTTTGAGACAGAGTTTCATTCTGTTGCCCAGGCTGGAGTGCAGTGGCACTATCTTGGCTCACTGTAGCCTCCACTTCCTGAGTTCAAGTGATTCTCCTACCTTAGCCTCCCAAGTAGCTGGAATTACAGGCGCCCACCACCACGCCCAGCTAATTTTTGTATTTTTAGTAGAGACGGGGTTTCACCATGTTGGCCAGGCTGTTCTCGAACTCCTGACCTCAGGTGATCCACCCACCTCTGCCTCCCAGAGTGCTGGAATTACAGGCGTGAGCCAACGCACTGGGCCATCTCAATCTTTTTTTTTTTTTTTTTTTGATGTGGAGTCTCACTCTGTTGTCCAGGCTGGAGTGCAGTGGCGCAATTTTGGCTCACTGCAACCTCCGCCTCCGGAGTTCAAGCGATTCTCCTGCCTCACCCTCTCGAATAGCTGGGATTACAGGCATATGCCACCATGCCTGGCTAATTTTTGTATTTTTAGTAGAGACAGGGTTTCACCATGTTGGTCAGGCTGGCATCTCAACCATTTTTAAGTGCAAAGTTTAGTGGCATTAACTACACTTGCAGTGTTGTGCAATTATCACCACCATCCACCTCCAGAACTCTTTTCATCTTTCATCATCTGTACCCATCACATAACTCCCATTCCCCTTCCTCCCCGGCTTGGCAGCCACCATTCTTCTCTCTGTCTCTATTAATTTGACTACTCTAGGTGCCTCCTGTAAGTGGACTCATACAGTATCCATCCCTCTGTGACTTGCTTACTTCACTTAGCATAATGTCCTCAAGCTTCATGCATGTCGTAGCATGCATCAGAATGCCCTTCCTTTTTCAAGGCAGAATAATATTCCCTGTGTTTATTGAATCACATTTTTTTCATCTATTCATACACCTGCGTTGCTTCCACCTTTTGGCTGTTGTGGAGGGTGCTGATTTTGATGGAAGACCAGGGGCTGTTTGGGTGGCTGTCTTGGTGAGACAGCCTCACCCTTGCCTCTTGCACGGAGCAGGGTACTCAGTGTTGGATTCTGGAATCAGGGAATCCCGAGGACCTCACAGGCCTGTTTCTTGTCCAGTTCTATGTAGAGAAGGACTACAGAAAACAGATGCTGGTTCCAGGGACCCTGGGCGATGCGAGGTACAGGCAGGCTGTCTCAGGGCAGAGGTGCTGTGGAGAATGGGGAGGGCGGCATGCATCCCACTTGGGTGCAGAGTTCTGAGGCCAGGGGCCTCAGATGCTAGAAGACAGAACCCTGGGCATCATCTCTCAGGCCCTCACTGAAGGGGGCACTGGCAGGGGCAGTGACGCTGAAGATTTTTAGGGAGCTCCTCGGGCAGAGGACACTGATGAATGAGTGAGGGCAGGAGAAGATTCTGCAGAGCACCCTGAAAACACACAGGCTCTTGATGATGTGTTAGACACCTCCTGAATACCCCCAGACAGAATCTGGAATCTATATGCCTGGGCTAGACAGTGATACTGGGTTAGTATCACTCCATCTATACTTTGCCGAGGCCAAGTCTGAGCACCTGTGTCCTGCTCTCTCACTGGCCTGGTGGGGTCCCCAGTCTCGAGGGAAGAAGCCTTACCACGTTTCATCGTTAGAGGGCACCCGCCCAATGGGTGGGGAAGTCACGTGTGGCCCCCAACCTTCATCCCTTCAGAAATAAAGGATGTTTTTGAGAAAAAGTTGCAAGAGATGAGACAGAATATTCTTGCAAAGCAGGTATTTTTTTTTTAAAGACAGACCATCTTCCAGCATGCATCTTGGAAGATGATCTTTCATGAGCACTCACAGAACAGAGTTGCAGCCACATTCAATAACCAAAGTCCATCCCTTGGGTCCTTTCTCCCTCTAGGTCTCTCTGCCGTCCCAGAGAGATGACCACGTCGATTCCAGAGGTGGCACCACTCTGAGTCCATTTCTAGGGCCTTTGTTCTGGTTGAGCATTTCATTGTTAAGGTCTAAAATCTTGCCACATGGAGCTTCTAAGATTTCTAGGGATTTCTATTAAGAAAAGCACGGCTGCTTTTCCCAACTGTTCAGAATTCATTCAGTTGAAAAGTTACCCAGGAGGAGTTCCTATGTTTGACTTGAAGAGGGAAGGAAAAAATAAAACAAAAACAAAACCAAAAACGAAGTGAAAACACGTTCTTCTTGCCTCTTGCTAACTCACTGTTCCATCCAATCAAGACATCTTCCACCTGGGCCTCCAATTTGGGAGGCTGGGAGACATTGCAGGGACGCTGGGAGCTGGCCTGGGAGAGGTGGGGTAAGAAGTTCCAAGCAGAGCCTTTCGGAGGCACGGCGATGAGCCTGCTAAGAACTCACTGGAGAGGGCAGGGGCAGGACAGGCTACCTTCCCAAGTAGCTGTGCTCAGGCACCTCTGGTCAGAAGACCTGCCTATTACTTGCTGTGTGGCTTCGGGCAAGCCATCCAACCTCTCTGAGCCTCAATCTTTCTCAGCTGTCAGATGAAGAACTCATCGTATCCTCACGGGGTTATTATCAGGCTGAGTGAAATAAGATGGTGGATTAAAAGATGTTGCCAATGCGAGTTGCCGGAAGAGCGTACACCTGTGCTGGTTAGTAAGCGCTCTATCATCAATTCCATAAAAGGGTCTGTCAGGTGGGCTGAGCCACGTGTGCTTAGAACAAGTAGGCATTCAAGACGAGTGAATGTTGGGCTTTTCAACACGTTGTTTTGCTATTGTGTAGGCATAACCTAAGCCGCTGATTGGGTTTTTGCTTCACGGCCTGGGTTGGGAGCTGTTCTCTCCTAAGCTGAGCAACCATCTCTCCTGCAGTCTCTGCATAAACAGGACCAAGGAGATTCTGCCTTTGTGGTTAGTCTCAGCCCAGCCTGGACAAGCTTAATGCTTTAAAAAGAAATACCCTGCCTCAAAAAGACACCTGCCTCTAAACTGGCTCGAGGCCCATCGCCTTCTGCCAGCCATTTCTCTGCAGCTCGGACCCCAGCCTGTCTCAGCCCAGCCTTGCGCATTGAGCAGAACCTTCAGGGTGGAGCCCGCTGACCGCCTTGTTCTTTTTCCTTGGCCTGTCGAGGAAGTCCCAGAAAGCACAGCTGACTTAGGGAAGGTCTGGGAAAAATCTCCCTGCTTTTGGGGGGGTAGGGGCGGGGGATGAGCCAGGGCTGAGGAGGAACTCTGAAGACTTTGTAGATTGCTCTCGACCGCCTCAGACACTCTCGGCACGGCGTGGAGAGGATTTGTGCAAACATTTCCTCTCTGGACTGGGAGGAATGCAAGAGGAGACGACCTGCGGTGCATCTTGGACTGCTAGAGAGATGTACCCTCACTTGTGAAGGTGCACGAGGAAGATGACGCTGGGATCAAGCAGGGCAGGGCCTGGGAGAGGAAGCGCGGGACTCCTGCCTGGCGTCCCCGAGCTGCCCATGGGCATCCCTGCTCCCTGGGGGACCAGTCCTTTCTCCTTCCACAGGAAGTGCTCTCTCTGGGCCCCTGTGAGGCCCTTCCTCACCCTGGTCCTGCTGGTTTCCATCAAGCAAGTAAGAGCAGTTCATTATTATTGTTATTATTATTATCAGTTGTGTGTGTTTCCTGATTTTTTTTTTTTTTTTTTTTAAAGAAGCAATTTAGGTCTCATGTAAGCAATCTGGAAAAGAGAAAACAGTATTAAGAATATAATGAGCCACCATAATCCTAGCATTCAAAATCACTGTTCATATTTGGCATATTGTCCTCAAATATTTTCTCTATGCATTTTTTTTTTACAACAGCTGATATTAGAAAGTATAAAACACATTGTATCCTGGTCCCCCCCAGACCCCGCATCATAGTGTAAGCATTTCCCCGCGTCAATGTGAATTCTGCAAATAGCATTTACAATTGCCACATATATCCTTCTGTTTGTCTTCAGTATTCTCCCAGGTTTGAGTATTTAGGTTGAGCAAATCCATTTTTCTTTTTTCCTTTCCTTTCTTTCCTTTCCTTTCTCTTCCGTTTCCTTTCCCTTCCGTTTCCTTTTTCCTTTCCATTACAAAAATATAGAATGCTAATTGTTTTTTTTTTAAATACAATTCAAAGAAGTGAAATGAAAACTACAAATCACTCTACTTTCAACAGCTAGAGATCACCCTCATTCACATTTGGGGGCTTATCCTTCCAGACATTTTTCTACCATCGTTTACATACAGTTTTTTGTTTGTTGTTTGTTTGAGATGGGGTCTCTCTCTGTTGCCCAGGCTGGAGTGCAGTGGTGCAATCTTGACTCACTGCAACCTCTGCCTCCCAGGTTCAAGTGATTTTCCTGCCTCAGCCTCCCGAGTAGCTGGGATTACAGTCACCCATCACCACCTGGCTAATTTTTGTATTTTAGTAGAGACAGGGTTGGCCAGGCTGGTCTCGAACTCCTGACCTCAAGTGATCTACCCGCCTCGGCCTCCCAAAGTGCTGAGATTACAGGCGTAAGCTGCCATACCAGGCTTCCATACAGTTTTTTCTTTTTTCTTTTTTTTTTAAAAAAAAATAAAAAACAACACAGGCACATACTGTAAATATTATTTTGTAATCTGCTTCATAACAAAATACACTAATAACACAACTGACATTATTATGGAGCACTTGCTCTGCACTGGGTTGAGTGCCAGGTGCCTTCTATTCCTCATATTATCTCCTTCTGTGTTCTCAGCAACTCTGTAGTTGGAGGTTCTCTTGTTAATCCCCTTTTACAGATGAGTAAACTGAGTCTCAGAGAAGTTGAGCAACATTCTTCCACGTCAGTAGATGTAGTTCCGTGGAATGATATTTAAGGGCTTTAAGGATTTGTTGTAATGTATTTAACTATCCTCTATAGTTGGGCATGCTGGTAGCTTGCTTTATTCTATCCAAGAAGATTAGACCTTCGTCCTCTTTCCAAGTTTCCATTTGGATACCAGGCTATGGGCAGTATAAAAGGATGATGGGAAGGATCCCCAGTTTCACTCATCTGAGTAAAGGAAGTAGCCTAAGGAATGGCTCAGGCCGGGCACAGTAGCTCACGCCTGTAACCCCAGCACTTTGGGAGGCCGAGGCAGGCAGATCATGAGGTTAGGAGTTCAAGTCCAGCCTGGCCAACATGGTGAAACCCCATCTCTACTAAAAAATGCAAAAATTAGCTGGGCGTGGTGGTACATGCCTGTCATGCTAGCTACTTGGGAGGCTGAGGCGGGAGAATTGCTTGAACCAGGAGGCGGAGGTTGCAGTGAGCCGAGATCATACCATTGCACTCCAGCCAGGGCAGTAGAGTGAGGATCTGTCTAAAAAAAAGGAATGGCTGTCTTCCTCCTTTGTTCCGTGGGCAGGGTGAGTCCTTGTTCATGGTCTTGGAATTCTAAACCCCTCCAGCCCCCAGGTAGGGCAGGCTGTGGCACCAGGTCTCATGAGGGTTCACCCCAGGTTTTCTTTGCTGCAAGCCTGGGGCTACAGACGCAGATAACCCCTGCCAGATTTCCTACATCCAGGATCCCCTAGAGGCTGCCTTCAAGCCCTCATGGATTGTAAATGTGAGCCCAGTGAATGGTTTCATGGAATTCTTGCCATCATGGCAGCCTCTCCTCTAGTGACCAGAACATCCTTAAGGCAGGTGGCCCTGGCCTGCCTCTGGTCCCAGGACTTCAGTCTGTTAGTGGTGGGGCCAGTGGTGGGAGACTTGATTCAGAACCTTCATCCTTGCTTCCATTCTCTGGATATCTCATATCAACACTGAGTGAGCGCACCCAGTTTATCGTGTAGTTTTGTTCACAAATGTGAACAATGGCCGATCACATGCCAAGCCCTGAGACAGCACTCGGGATATTATAACATGCTTCCTCATACCTCATCTTACTTAATCCTCAACACAAGCCTCTGAGAAGCGTGTTATTACTGAGCCCCTTTTACATATGGGCAAACTAAGCTTCAGAGGAGTTAAATGGTTACCTTCGATGCTGTAGCTCCTAAGCACTGGAGCCGCTGTGCCTACCCGGGGTGTTTGAAGCCCTGTGTTTTTTCTTCTGTAGCGTTCTTGAGAGTTGTTAATGTATGAATATTTATGTTAGAACAGCGGAATCTGCAGAGCCTCAGGCCGGCTTACCAGGCTGAGAAAGCCACACCTTGGCCCTTTCACTCTGGTATTTTTATAATCAGCAACATGACTGCTGGCAGCGTCCGCTTCCACTCTCTGCCACCCAGTCTGCGTTTTCAGAGCCTTTCTGGCTGTCTGTCCTCTGGGTGTGTCTGTAATTCTGATGGCCTTACTCTTGGTTCTCCATCTTAACCCCGTATTCCTTTTCTAGTTCTATAATTCCTTATATTACAAGGCTTTGGGAAGACTTTGATGATGAATTCTGCTCATAGCCTCTTTCCCGGCATGGAATATAAATGACTGTGGTGTGTGTTCTGGCAGGAAGTCTTCAAAAAATCCACTTAATGAGAAATTCTCAGGGATAGTTTAGTTTCTAAATTCAAGCAGGGAAGTAGTGTTATCCCCACACCACCCTCTCCCACACTTTTTTATTTAGCAGTTGTTCTGGCATCAAAAACATAAACTATCTAAGGATTTTTGAGACGTACATTATGGCCCTTTTATACATGGATGGCAGGAAGGTAAAATGGTGCATATTTAAAATTAAAAATTTTTTTTTTTTTGGCGAGGGTAGACAGTTTGACAATCAAAAACCTTTAAAACTATGTGTATTCTGTGACCCAGAAATTCAAAGAATTTCTTTTTTTTTTTCATTTTATTTATTTATTCATTTTATTATACTTTAAGTTCTAGGGTACATGTGCATGACGTTTATATCATGTATAACTCCCCAATGCAATCCCTCCCTCCTCCCCCCTCCCCATGATAGGCCCCAGTGTGTGATGTTCCCCTTCCCGAGTCCAAGTGATCTCATTGTTCAGTTCCCACCTATGAGTGAGAACATGCGGTGTTTGGTTTTCTGTTCTTGTGATAGTTTGCTAAGAATGATGGTTTCCAGCTGCATCCATGTCCCTACAAAGGACGCAAACTCATCCTTTTTATGGCTGCATAGTATTCCATGGTGTATATGTGCCACATTTTCTTAATCCAGTCTGTCACAGATGGACATTTGGGTTGATTCCAAGTCTTTGCTATTGTGAATAGTGCCGCAATAAACATACGTGTGCATGTGTCTTTGTAGTAGAGTAATTTATAATCCTTTGGGTATATACCCAGTAGTGGGATGGCTGGGTCATATGGTACATCTAGTTCTAGATCCTTGAGGAATCGCCATACTGTTTTCCATAATGGTTGAACTAGTTTACAATCCCACCAACAGTGTAAAAGTGTTCCTATTTCTCCACATCCTCTCCAACACCTGTTGTTTCCTGACTTCTTAATGATTGCCATTCTAACTGGTGTGAGATGGTATCTCATTGTGGTTTTGATTTGCATTTCTCTGATGGCCAGTGATGATGAGCATTTTTTCATGTGTCTGTTGGCTGTATGGATGTCTTCTTTTGAGAAATGTCTGTTCATATCCTTTCCCCACTTTTTGATGGGGTTGTTTGTTTTTTTCTTGTATATTTGTTTGAGTTCTTTGTAGATTCTGGATATTAGCCCTTTGTCAGATGAGTAGGTTGCAAAAATTTTCTCCCATTCTGTAGGTTGCCTGTTCACTCTGATGGTAGTTTCTTTTGCTGTGCAAAAGCTCTTTAGTTTAATTAGATCCCATGTGTCAATTTTTGCTTTTGCTGCCGTTGCTTTTGGTGTTTTAGACATGAAGTCCTTGCCCATGCCTATGTTCTGAATGGTACTACCTAGATTTTCTTCTAGGGTTTTTATGGTATTAGGTCTAACATTTAAGTCTCTAATCCATCTTGAATTAATTTTCGTATAAGGGGTAAGGAAAGGATCCAGTTTCAGCTTTCTACTTATGGCTAGCCAATTTTCCCAGCACCATTTATTAAATAGGGAATCCTTTCCCCATTTCTTGTTTCTCTCAGGTTTGTCAAAGATCAGATGGCTGTAGATGTGTGGTATTATTTCTGAGGACTCTGTTCTGTTCCATTGGTCTATATCTCTGTTGTGGTACCAGTACCATGCTGTTTTGGTTACTGTAGCCTTGTAGTATAGTTTGAAGTCAGGTAGCGTGACGCCTCCAGCTTTGTCCTTTTGACTTAGGATTGTCTTGGCAATGCGGGCTCTTTTTTGGTTCCATATGAACTTTAAAGCAGTTTTTTCCAATTCTGTGAAGAAACTCATTGGTAGCTTGATGGGGATGGCATTGAATCTATAAATCACCTTGGGCAGTATGGCCATTTTCACGATATTGATTCTTCCTATCCATGAGCATGGTATGTTCTTCCATTTGTTTGTGTCCTCTTTTATTTCACTGAGCAGTGGTTTGTAGTTCTCCTTGAAGAGGTCCTTTACATCCCTTGTAAGCTGGATTCCTAGGTATTTTATTCTCTTTGAAGCAATTGTGAATGGAAGTTCATTCCTGATTTGGCTCTCTGCTTGTCTGTTACTGGTGTATAAGAATGCTTGTGATTTTTGCACATTAATTTTGTATCCTGAGAATTTGCTAAAGTTGCTTATCAGCTTAAGGAGATTTTGGGCTGAGACAATGGGGTTTTCTAAATATACAATCATGTCATCTGCAAACAGGAACAATTTGACTTCTTCTTTTCCTAACTGGATACCCTTGATTTCTTTCTCTTGCCTGATTGCCCTAGCCAGAACTTCCAACACTATGTTGAATAGGAGTGGTGAGAGAGGGCATCCCTGTCTTGTGCCAGTTTTCAAAGGGAATTTTTCCAGTTTTTGCCCATTCAGTATGATATGGCTGTGGGTTTGTCATAAATAGCTCTTATTATTTTGAGGTACGTTCCATCAATACCAAATTTATTGAGCGTTTTTAGCATAAAGGGCTGTTGAATTTTGTCAAAAGCCTTTTCTGCATCTATTGAGATAATTATGTGGTTCTTGTCTTTGGTTCTGTTTATATGCTGGATTACGTTTATTGATTTGCGAATGTTGAACCAGCCTTGCATCCCAGGGATGAAGCCCACTTGATCATGGTGGATAAGCTTTTTGATGTGCTGCTGAATCCGGTTTGCCAGTATTTTATTGAGGATTTTTGCATTGATGTTCATCAGGGATATTGTTCTAAAATTCTCTTTTTTTGTTGTGTCTCTGCCAGGCTTTGGTATCAGGATGATGTTGGCCTCATAAAAAGAGTTAGGGAGGATTCCCTCTTTTTCTATTGATTGAAATAGTTTCAGAAGGAATGGTACCAGCTCCTCCTTGTACCTCTGGTAGAATTCAGCTGTGAAGCCATCTGGTCCTGGACTTTTTTTGGTGGGTAGGCTATTAATTGTTGCCTCGATTTCAGAGCCTGCTATTGGTCTATTCAGGGATTCAACTTCTTCCTGGTTTAGTCTTGGGAGAGTGTAAGTGTCCAGGAAATTATCCATTTCTTCTAGATTTTCTAGTTGATTTGCGTAGAGGCATTTATAGTATTCTCTGATGGTTGTTTGTATTTCTGTGGGGTCGGTGGTGATATCCCCTTTATCATTTTTTATTGCATCTATTTGATTCCTCTCTCTTTTCTTCTTTATTAGTCTAGCTAGCGGTCTGTCAATTTTGTTGATCTTTTCAAAAAACCAACTCCTGGATTCATTGATTTTTTGGAGGGTTTTTTGTGTCTCTATCTCCTTCAGTTCTGCTCTGATCTTAGTTATTCTAGCCTTCTGCTACCTTTTGAATGTGTTTGCTCTTGCCTCTCTAGTTCTTTTAATTGTGATGTTAGAGTGTCAATTTTAGATCTCTCCTGCTTTCTCTTGTGGGCATTTAGTGCTATAAATTCCCTCTCCACACTGCTTTAAATGTGTCCAAGAGATTCTGGTATGTTGTATCTTTGTTCTCATTGGTTTCAAAGAACATCTTTATTTCTGCTTTCATTTCGTTATGTACCCAGTAGTCATTCAGGAGCAGGTTGTTCAGTTTCCATGTAGTTGAGTGGTTTTGATTGAGTTTCTTAGTCCTGAGTTCTAGTTTGATTGATTGCACTGTGGTCTGAGAGACAGTTTGTTATAATTTCTGTTCTTGTACATTTGCTGAGGAGTGCTTTACTTCCCATTATGTGGTCAATTTTGGAATAAGTGCGATGTGGTGCTGAGAAGAATGTATATTCTGTTGATTTGGGGTGGAGAGTTCTATAGATGTCTATTAGGTCCGCTTGGTGCAGAGATGAGTTCAATTCCTGAATATCCTTGTTAACTTTCTGTCCGTTGATCTGTCTAATGTTGACAGTGGAGTGTTGAAGTCTCCCATTATTATTGTATGGGAGTCTAAGTCTCTTTGTAGGTCTCTAAGGACTTACTTTATGAATCTGGGTGCTCCTGTATTGGGTGCATATATATTTAGGAGAGTTAGCTCTTCCTGTTGAATTGAACCCTTTACCATTATGTAATGGCCTTCTTTGTCTCTTTTGATCTTTGATGGTTTAAAGTCTATTTTATCAGAGACTAGGATTGCAACTCCTGCTTTTTTTTGTTCTCCATTTGCTTGGTAGATCTTCCTCCATCCCTTATTTTGAGCCTATGTATGTCTCTGCATGTGAGATGGGTCTCCTGAATACAGCAGACCGATGGGTCTTGACTCTTTATCCAGTTTGCCAGTCTGTGTCTTTTAATTGGAGCATTTAGTCCATTGACATTTAAGGTTAATATTGTTATGTGTGAACTTGATCCTGTCATTATGATATTACTGGTTATTTACTCGTTAGTTGATGCAGTTTCTTCCTAGCCTCGATGGTCTTTACATTTTGGCATGTTTTTGCAATGGCTGGTATCGGTTGTTCCTTTCCATGTTTAGTGCTTCCTTCAGGGTCTCTTGTAAGGCAGGCCTGGTGGTGACAAAATCTCTAAGCATTTGCTTATCTGTAAAGGATTTTATTTCTCCTTCACTGATGAAGCTTAGTTTGGCTGGATATGAAATTCTGGGTTTAAAATTCTTTTCTTTAAGAACGTTGAATATTGGCCCCCACTCTCTTCTGGCTTGTAGAGTTTCTGCCGAGAGGTCTGCTGTTATTCTGATGGGCTTCCCTTGTGGGTAACCCGACCTTTCTCTCTGGCTGCCCTTAAGATTTTTTCCTTCATTTCAACTTTGGTGAATCTGGCAATTATGTGTCTTGGAGTTGCTCTTCTGGAGGAGTATCTTTGTGGCGTTCTCTGTATTTCCTGAATTTGAATGTTGGCCTGCCCTACTAGGTTGGGGAAGTTCTCCTGGATGATATCCTGAGAGTGTTTTCCAACTTGGTTCCATTTTCCCCCTCACTTTCAGGCACCCCAATCAGACGTAGATTTGGTCTTTTTACATAATCCCATACTTTTTGCAGGCTTTGTTCATTTCTTTTTCTTCTTTTTTCTTTTGGTTTCTCTTCTCGCTTCATTTCATTCATTTGATCCTCAATCGCTGATACTCTTTCTCCAGTTGATCGAGTCGGTTACCGAAGCTTGTGCATTTGTCACGTATTTCTCGTGTCATGGTTTTCATCTCTGTCATTTCGTGTATGATCTTCTCTGCATTAATTAGTCTAGCTGTCAATTCTTCCACTTTTTTTTCAAGATTTTTAGTTTCTTTGCGCTGGGTACGTAATTCCTCCTTTAGCTCTGAGAGGTTTGATGGACTGAAGCCTTCTTCTCTCATCTCGTCAAAGTCATTCTCTGACCAGCTTTGATCCGTTGCTGGCGATGGGCTGCGCTCCTTTGCAGGGGGAGATGCACTCTTATTTTTTGAATTTCCAGCTTTTCTGCCCTGCTTCTTCCCCATCTTTGTGGTTTTATCTGTCTCTGGACTTTGATGATGGTGACGTACTGATGGGATTTTGGTATAGGTGTCCTTCCTGTTTGATAGTTTTCCATCTGACAGTCAGAAGGACTGTCTGTTGGTCTGTTGGAGATTGCTTGAGGTCCACTCCCGACCCTGTTTGCCTGGGTATCAGCAGCAGAGGTTGCCGAAGATAGAATATTGCTGAACAGCGAGTGTACCTGTCTGATTCTTTCTTTGGAAGTTTCCTCTCAGGGGTGACGCCACCCTGTGAGGTGTGGGGTATCAGACTGCCCCTAGTGGGGGATGTCTCCCAGCTAGGCTACTCAGGGGTCAGGTACCCACCTGAGCAGGCAGTCTGTCCGTTCTCAGATCTCAACCTCCACGTTAGGAGATCCACGGCTCTCCCCAAAGCTGTCAGACAGAGTCGTTCGCGTCTGCAGCGGCCCCCACTCTTTCCCCTAATGGACTGCAGCTGTGTGCTGTCCGCAGAGGTAGAGTCTACAGAGACAGGCAGGCTTCCTTGAGCTGCTGTGAGCTCCACCCAGTTCGAGCTTCCCAGTGGCTTTGTTTACCTACTTAAGCCTCAGCAATGGCGGGCGCCCCTCCCCCAGCCTCACTGCTGCCTTGCGGATAGATCGCCGCAGACGCTGTGTTAGCAGTGAGGGAGGCTCCGTGGGCGTGGGACCCTCCCGGCCAGGTGTGGGATATATTCTCCTGGTGTGCCTGTTTCCTTAAAGCGCAGTATTGGGGTGGGAGTTACCCGATTTTCCAGGTGTTGTGTGTCTCAGTTCCCCTGGCTAGGAAAAGGATTCCTTCCCCCTTGCGCTTCCAGGTGAGGCGATGCCTCGCCCTGCTTCAGCTCACGCTGGTCAGGCTGCAGCAGCTGACCAGCACCGATTGTCCGGCATTCCCTAGAGAGATGACCCCAGTACCTCAGTTGAAAATGCAGAAATCACGGTCTTCTGTGTCGCTCGCGCTGGGAGTTGGAGACTGGAGCTGTTCCTATTCAGCCATCTTGCTCCGCCCCCTCTTTTGCCCACTTTTTGATGGGGTTGTTTGTTTTTTTCTTGTAAATTTGTTTGAGTTCTTTGTAGATTCTGGATATTAGCCTTTTGTCAGATGAGTAGATTGCAAAAATTTTCTCCCATTCTGTAGGTTGCCTGTTCACTCTGATGGTAGTTTCTTTTGCTGTGCAGAAGCTCTTTAGTTTAATGAGATCCCATTTGTCAATTTTGGCTTTTGCTGCCATTGCTTTTGGTGTTTTAGACATGAAGTCCTTGCCCATGCCTATGTCCTGAATTGTACTACCTAGGTTTTCTTCTAGGGTTTTTATGGTATTAGGTCTAACATTTAAGTCTCTAATCCATCTTGAATTAATCTTCGTATAAGGAGTAAGGAAAGGATCCAGTTTCAGCTTTCTACTTATGGCTAGCCATTTTCCCAGCACCATTTATTAAATAGGGAATCCTTTCCCCATTTCTTGTTTCTCTCAGGTTTGTCAAAGATCAGATGGCTGTAGATGTGTGGTATTATTTCTGAGGACTCTGTTCTGTTCCATTGGTCTATATCTCTGTTGTGGTACCAGTACCATGCTGTTTTGGTTACTGTAGCCTTGTAGTATAGTTTGAAGTCAGGTAGCGTGACGCCTCCAGCTTTGTCCTTTTGACTTAGGATTGTCTTGGCAATGCGGGCTCTTTTTTGGTTCCATATGAACTTTAAAGCAGTTTTTTCCAATTCTGTGAAGAAACTCATTGGTAGCTTGATGGGGATGGCATTGAATCTATAAATCACCTTGGGCAGTATGGCCATTTTCACGATATTGATTCTTCCTATCCATGAGCATGGTATGTTCTTCCATTGTTAGTGTCCTCTTTGATTTCACTGAGCAGTGGTTTGTAGTTCTCCTTGAAGAGGTCCTTTACATCCCTTGTAAGCTGGATTCCTAGGTATTTTATTCTCTTTGAAGCAATTGTGAATGGAAGTTCATTCCTGATTTGGCTCTCTGCTTGTCTGTTACTGGTGTATAAGAATGCTTGTGATTTTTGCACATTAATTTTGTATCCTGAGAATTTGCTAAAGTTGCTTATCAGCTTAAGGAGATTTTGGGCTGAGACAATGGGGTTTTCTAAATATACAATCATGTCATCTGCAAACAGGAACAATTTGACTTCTTCTTTTCCTAACTGGATACCCTTGATTTCTTTCTCTTGCCTGATTGCCCTAGCCAGAACTTCCAACACTATGTTGAATAGGAGTGGTGAGAGAGGGCATCCCTGTCTTGTGCCAGTTTTCAAAGGGAATTTTTCCAGTTTTTGCCCATTCAGTATGATATTGGCTGTGGGTTTGTCATAAATAGCTCTTATTATTTTGAGGTACGTTCCATCAATACCAAATTTATTGAGCGTTTTTAGCATAAAGGGCTGTTGAATTTTGTCAAAAGCCTTTTCTGCATCTATTGAGATAATTATGTGGTTCTTGTCTTTGGTTCTGTTTATATGCTGGATTACGTTTATTGATTTGCGAATGTTGAACCAGCCTTGCATCCCAGGGATGAAGCCCACTTGATCATGGTGGATAAGCTTTTTGATGTGCTGCTGAATCCGGTTTGCCAGTATTTTATTGAGGATTTTTGCATTGATGTTCATCAGGGATATTGTTCTAAAATTCTCTTTTTTTGTTGTGTCTCTGCCAGGCTTTGGTATCAGGATGATGTTGGCCTCATAAAAAGAGTTAGGGAGGATTCCCTCTTTTTCTATTGATTGAAATAGTTTCAGAAGGAATGGTACCAGCTCCTCCTTGTACCTCTGGTAGAATTCAGCTGTGAAGCCATCTGGTCCTGGACTTTTTTTGGTGGGTAGGCTATTAATTGTTGCCTCGATTTCAGAGCCTGCTATTGGTCTATTCAGGGATTCAACTTCTTCCTGGTTTAGTCTTGGGAGAGTGTAAGTGTCCAGGAAATTATCCATTTCTTCTAGATTTTCTAGTTGATTTGCGTAGAGGCATTTATAGTATTCTCTGATGGTTGTTTGTATTTCTGTGGGGTCGGTGGTGATATCCCCTTTATCATTTTTTATTGCATCTATTTGATTCCTCTCTCTTTTCTTCTTTATTAGTCTAGCTAGCGGTCTGTCAATTTTGTTGATCTTTTCAAAAAACCAACTCCTGGATTCATTGATTTTTTGGAGGGTTTTTTGTGTCTCTATCTCCTTCAGTTCTGCTCTGATCTTAGTTATTCTAGCCTTCTGCTACCTTTTGAATGTGTTTGCTCTTGCCTCTCTAGTTCTTTTAATTGTGATGTTAGAGTGTCAATTTTAGATCTCTCCTGCTTTCTCTTGTGGGCATTTAGTGCTATAAATTTCCCTCTCCACACTGCTTTAAATGTGTCCAAGAGATTCTGGTATGTTGTATCTTTGTTCTCATTGGTTTCAAAGAACATCTTTATTTCTGCTTTCATTTCGTTATGTACCAGTAGTCATTCAGGAGCAGGTTGTTCAGTTTCCATGTAGTTGAGTGGTTTTGATTGAGTTTCTTAGTCCTGAGTTCTAGTTTGATTGCACTGTGGTCTGAGAGACAGTTTGTTATAATTTCTGTTCTTGTACATTTGCTGAGGAGTGCTTTACTTCCCATTATGTGGTCAATTTTGGAATAAGTGCGATGTGGTGCTGAGAAGAATGTATATTCTGTTGATTTGGGGTGGAGAGTTCTATAGATGTCTATTAGGTCCGCTTGGTGCAGAGATGAGTTCAATTCCTGAATATCCTTGTTAACTTTCTGTCCGTTGATCTGTCTAATGTTGACAGTGGAGTGTTGAAGTCTCCCATTATTATTGTATGGGAGTCTAAGTCTCTTTGTAGGTCTCTAAGGACTTACTTTATGAATCTGGGTGCTCCTGTATTGGGTGCATATATATTTAGGAGAGTTAGCTCTTCCTGTTGAATTGAACCCTTTACCATTATGTAATGGCCTTCTTTGTCTCTTTTGATCTTTGATGGTTTAAAGTCTATTTTATCAGAGACTAGGATTGCAACTCCTGCTTTTTTTTGTTCTCCATTTGCTTGGTAGATCTTCCTCCATCCCTTTATTTTGAGCCTATGTATGTCTCTGCATGTGAGATGGGTCTCCTGAATACAGCAGACCGATGGGTCTTGACTCTTTATCCAGTTTGCCAGTCTGTGTCTTTTAATTGGAGCATTTAGTCCATTGACATTTAAGGTTAATATTGTTATGTGTGAACTTGATCCTGTCATTATGATATTAACTGGTTATTTACTCGTTAGTTGATGCAGTTTCTTCCTAGCCTCGATGGTCTTTACATTTTGGCATGTTTTTGCAATGGCTGGTATCGGTTGTTCCTTTCCATGTTTAGTGCTTCCTTCAGGGTCTCTTGTAAGGCAGGCCTGGTGGTGACAAAATCTCTAAGCATTTGCTTATCTGTAAAGGATTTTATTTCTCCTTCACTGATGAAGCTTAGTTTGGCTGGATATGAAATTCTGGGTTTAAAATTCTTTTCTTTAAGAACGTTGAATATTGGCCCCCACTCTCTTCTGGCTTGTAGAGTTTCTGCCGAGAGGTCTGCTGTTATTCTGATGGGCTTCCCTTTGTGGGTAACCCGACCTTTCTCTCTGGCTGCCCTTAAGATTTTTTCCTTCATTTCAACTTTGGTGAATCTGGCAATTATGTGTCTTGGAGTTGCTCTTCTGGAGGAGTATCTTTGTGGCGTTCTCTGTATTTCCTGAATTTGAATGTTGGCCTGCCCTACTAGGTTGGGGAAGTTCTCCTGGATGATATCCTGAAGAGTGTTTTCCAACTTGGTTCCATTTTCCCCCTCACTTTCAGGCACCCCAATCAGACGTAGATTTGGTCTTTTTACATAATCCCATACTTTTTGCAGGCTTTGTTCATTTCTTTTTCTTCTTTTTTCTTTTGGTTTCTCTTCTCGCTTCATTTCATTCATTTGATCCTCAATCGCTGATACTCTTTCTTCCAGTTGATCGAGTCGGTTACCGAAGCTTGTGCATTTGTCACGTATTTCTCGTGTCATGGTTTTCATCTCTGTCATTTCGTGTATGATCTTCTCTGCATTAATTAGTCTAGCTGTCAATTCTTCCACTTTTTTTTCAAGATTTTTAGTTTCTTTGCGCTGGGTACGTAATTCCTCCTTTAGCTCTGAGAGGTTTGATGGACTGAAGCCTTCTTCTCTCATCTCGTCAAAGTCATTCTCTGACCAGCTTTGATCCGTTGCTGGCGATGGGCTGCGCTCCTTTGCAGGGGGAGATGCACTCTTATTTTTTGAATTTCCAGCTTTTCTGCCCTGCTTCTTCCCCATCTTTGTGGTTTTATCTGTCTCTGGACTTTGATGATGGTGACGTACTGATGGGATTTTGGTATAGGTGTCCTTCCTGTTTGATAGTTTTCCATCTGACAGTCAGAAGGACTGTCTGTTGGTCTGTTGGAGATTGCTTGAGGTCCACTCCCGACCCTGTTTGCCTGGGTATCAGCAGCAGAGGTTGCCGAAGATAGAATATTGCTGAACAGCGAGTGTACCTGTCTGATTCTTTCTTTGGAAGTTCCTCTCAGGGGTGACGCCACCCTGTGAGGTGTGGGGTATCAGACTGCCCCTAGTGGGGGATGTCTCCCAGCTAGGCTACTCAGGGGTCAGGTACCCACCTGAGCAGGCAGTCTGTCCGTTCTCAGATCTCAACCTCCACGTTAGGAGATCCACGGCTCTCCCCAAAGCTGTCAGACAGAGTCGTTCGCGTCTGCAGCGGCCCCCACTCTTTCCCCTAATGGACTGCAGCTGTGTGCTGTCCGCAGAGGTAGAGTCTACAGAGACAGGCAGGCTTCCTTGAGCTGCTGTGAGCTCCACCCAGTTCGAGCTTCCCAGTGGCTTTGTTTACCTACTTAAGCCTCAGCAATGGCGGGCGCCCCTCCCCCAGCCTCACTGCTGCCTTGCGGATAGATCGCCGCAGACGGCTGTGTTAGCAGTGAGGGAGGCTCCGTGGGCGTGGGACCCTCCCGGCCAGGTGTGGGATATATTCTCCTGGTGTGCCTGTTTCCTTAAAGCGCAGTATTGGGGTGGGAGTTACCCGATTTTCCAGGTGTTGTGTGTCTCAGTTCCCCTGGCTAGGAAAAGGGATTCCCTTCCCCCTTGCGCTTCCAGGTGAGGCGATGCCTCGCCCTGCTTCAGCTCACGCTGGTCAGGCTGCAGCAGCTGACCAGCACCGATTGTCCGGCATTCCCTAGAGAGATGACCCCAGTACCTCAGTTGAAAATGCAGAAATCACGGTCTTCTGTGTCGCTCGCGCTGGGAGTTGGAGACTGGAGCTGTTCCTATTCAGCCATCTTGCTCCGCCCCCTCTTTTGCCCACTTTTTGATGGGGTTGTTTGTTTTTTTCTTGTAAATTTGTTTGAGTTCTTTGTAGATTCTGGATATTAGCCTTTTGTCAGATGAGTAGATTGCAAAAATTTTCTCCCATTCTGTAGGTTGCCTGTTCACTCTGATGGTAGTTTCTTTTGCTGTGCAGAAGCTCTTTAGTTTAATGAGATCCCATTTGTCAATTTTGGCTTTTGCTGCCATTGCTTTTGGTGTTTTAGACATGAAGTCCTTGCCCATGCCTATGTCCTGAATTGTACTACCTAGGTTTTCTTCTAGGGTTTTTATGGTATTAGGTCTAACATTTAAGTCTCTAATCCATCTTGAATTAATCTTCGTATAAGGAGTAAGGAAAGGATCCAGTTTCAGCTTTCTACTTATGGCTAGCCAATTTTCCCAGCACCATTTATTAAATAGGGAATCCTTTCCCCATTTCTTGTTTCTCTCAGGTTCGTCAAAGATCAGATGGCTGTAGCTGTGTAGTATTATTTCTGAGGGCTCTGTTCTGTTCCATTGGTCTATATCTCTGTTTTGGTACCAGTACCATGCTGTTTTGGTTACTGTAGCCTTGTAGTATAGTTTGAAGTCAGGTAGCGTGACGCCTCCAGCTTTGTTCTTTTGACTTAGGATTGTCTTGGCAATACGGGCTCTTTTTTGGTTCCACATGAACTTTAAAGCAGTTTTTTTCCAGTTCTGTGAAGAAAGTCATTGGTAGCTTGATGGGGATGGCATTGAATCTATAAATCACCTTGGGCAGTATGGCCATTTTCACGATATTGATTCTTCCTATCCATGAGCATGGTATGTTCTTCCATTTGTTAGTGTCCTCTTTGATTTCACTGAGCAGTGGTTTGTAGTTCTCCTTGAAGAGGTCCTTTACATCCCTTGTAAGTTGGATTCCTAGGTATTTTATTCTCTTTGAAGCAATTGTGAATGGAAGTTCATTCCTGACTTGGCTCTCTGCTTGTCTGTTACTGGTGTATAAGAATCCTTGTGAATTTTGCACATTGATTTTGTATGCTGAGACTTTGCTGAAGTTGCTTATCAGCTTGAGATTTTGGGCTGAGACAATGGGGTTTTCTAAATATACAATCATGTCATCTGCAAACAGGGACAATTTGACTTCTTCTTTTCCTAACTGAATACCCTTGATTTCTTTCTCTTGCCTGATTGCCCTAGCCAGAACTTCCAACACTATGTTGAATAGGAGTGGTGAGAGAGGGCATCCCTGTCTTGTGCCAGTTTTCAAAGGGAATTTTTCCAGTTTTTGCCCATTCAGTATGATATTAGCTGTGGGTTTGTCATAAATAGCTCTTATTATTTTGAGATACATTCCATCAATACCGAATTTATTGAGCGTTTTTAGCATAAAGGGCTGTTGAATTTTGTCAAAAGCCTTTTCTGCATCTATTGAGATAATCGTGGTTCTTGTCTTTGGTTCTGTTTATATGCTGGATTACGTTTACTGATTTGCGAATGTTGAACCAGCCTTGCATCCCAGGGATGAAGCCCACTTGATCATGGTGGATAAGCTTTTCGATGTGCTGCTGAATCTGGTTTGCCAGTATTTTATTGAGGATTTTTGCATTGATGTTCATCAGGGATATTGGCCTAAAATTTTCTTTTTTTGTTGTGTCTCTGCCAGGCTTTGGTATCAGGATGATGTTGACCTCATAAAATGAGTTAGGGAGGATTCCCTCTTTTTCAATTGATTGGAATAGTTTCAGAAGGAATGGTACCAGCTCCTCCTTGTACCTCTGGTACAATTCAGCTGTGAATCCATCTGGTCCTGGACTTTTTTTGGTTGGTAGGCTCTTAATTATTGCCTCAATTTCAGAGCCTGCTATTGGTCTATTAGGGATTCAACTTCTTCCTGGTTTAGTCTTGGGAGAGTGTAAGTGTCCAGAAAATTATCCATTTCTTCTAGATTTTCTAGTTGATTTGCGTAGAGGTGTTTATAGTATTCTCTGATGGTAGTTTGTATTTCTGTGGGGTCGGTGATGATATCCCCTTTATCATTTTTTATTGCGTCTATTTGATTCTTCTGTCTTTTCTTCTTTATTAGTCTTGCTAGCGGTCTGTCAATTTTGTTGATTTTTTCAAAAAACCAACTCCTGGATTCATTGATTTTTTGGAGGGTTTTTTGTGTCTCTATCTCCTTCAGTTCTGCTCTGATCTTAGTTATTTCTTGCCTTCTGCTAGTTTTTGAATGTGTTTGCTCTTGCTTCTCCATTTCTTTTAATTGTGATGTTAGAGTGTCAATTTTAGATCTTCCCTGCTTTCTCTTGTGGGCATTTAGTGCTATAAATTTCCCTCTACACACTGCTTTAAATGTGTCCCAGAGATTCTGGTATGTTGTATCTTTGTTCTCATTGGTTTCAAAGAACATTTTTATTTCTGCCTTCATTTCGTTATGTACCCAGTAGTCATTGAGGAGCAGGTTGTTCAGTTTCCATGTAGTTGAGCGGTTTTGATTGAGTTTCTTAGTCCTGAGTTCTAGTTTGATTGCACTGTGGTCTGAGAGACAGTTTGCTATAATTTCTGTTCTTGTACATTTGCTGAGGAGTGCTTTACTTCCAATTATGTGGTCAATTTTGGAATAAGTGCGATGTGGTGCTGAGAAGAATGTATATTCTGTTGATTTGGGGTGGAGAGTTCTATAGATGTCTATTAGGTCTGCTTGGTGCAGAGATGAGTTCAATTCCTGGATATCCTTGTTAACTTTCTGTCTCGTTGATCTGTCTAATGTTGACAGTGGAGTGTTGAAGTCTCCCATTATTATTGTATGGGAGTCTAAGTCTCTTTGTAGGTCTCTAAGACTTGCTTTATGATTTTGGGTGCTCCTTTATTGGGTACATAGATATTTAGGATAGTTAGCTCTTCCTGTTGAAATGATCCCTTTACCATTATGCAATGGCCTTCTCTGTCTCTTCTGATCTTTGATGGTTTAAAGTCTATTTTATCAGAGACTAGGATTGCAACCCCTGCTTTTTTTTGTTCTCCATTTGCTTGGTAGATCTTCCTCCATCCCTTTATTTTGAGCCTATGTATGTCTCTGCATGTGAGATGGGTCTCCTGAATACAGCAGACTGATGGGTCTTGACTCTTTATCCAGTTTGCCAGTCTGTGTCTTTTAATTGGAGCATTTAGTCCATTAACACTTAAGGTTAATATTGTTATGTGTGAACTTGATCCTGCCATTATGATATTAACTGGTTATTTTGCTCGTTAGTTGATGCAGTTTCTTCTTAGCCTCGATGGTCTTTACATTTTGGCATGTTTTTGCGATGGCTGGTACCGGTTGTTCCTTTCCATGTTTAGTGCTTCCTTCAGGGTCTCTTGTAAGGCAGGCCTGGTGGTGACAAAATCTCTAAGCATTTGCTTATCTGTAAAGGATTTTATTTCTCCTTCACTGATGAAACTTAGTTTGGCTGGATATGAAATTCTGGGTTTAAAATTCTTTTCTTTAAGAATGTTGAATATTGGCCCCCACTCTCTTCTGGCTTGTAGAGTTTCTGCCGAGAGGTCTGCTGTTAGTCTGATGGGCTTCCCTTTGTGGGTAACCTTACCTTTCTCTCTGGCTGCCCTTAAGATTCTTTCCTTCATTTCAACTTTGGTGAATCTGGCAATTATGTGTCTTGGAGTTGCTCTTCTCGAGGCGTATCTTTGCGGTGTTCTCTGTATTTCCTGAATTTGAATGTTGGCCTGCCCTGCTAGGTTGGGGAAGTTCTCCTGGATGATATCCTGAAGAGTGTTTTCCAACTTGGTTCCATTTTCCCCCTCACTTTCAGGCACCCCAATCAGACGTAGATTTGGTCTTTTTACATAATCTCATACTTTTTGCAGGCTTTGTTCGTTTCTTTTTCTTCTTTTTTCTTTTGGTTTCTCTTCTTGCTTCATTTCATTCATTTGATCCTCAATCGCTGATACTCTTTCTTCCAGTTGATCGAGTCGGTTACTGAAGCTTGTGGATTTGTCACATATTTCTCATGTCATGGTTTTCATCTCTGTCATTTCATTTATGACCATCTCTGCATTAATTATTCCAGCTATCAATTCTTCCACTCTTTTTTCAAGATTTTTAGTTTCTTTGCGCTGGGTACGGAATTCCTCCTTTAGGTCTGAGAAGTTTGATGGACCAAAGCCTTCTTCTCTCATTTCATCAAAGTCATTCTCTGACCAGCTTTGATCCGTTGCTGGCGATGAGCTGTGCTCCTTTGCAGGGGGAGATGTGCTCTTATTTCTTGAATTTCCAGCTTTTCTGCCCTGCTTCTTCCCCATCTTCGTGGTTTTATCTGCCTCTGGTCTTTGATGATGGTGATGTACTGATGAGGTTTTGGTATAGATGTCCTTCCTGTTTGATAGTTTTCCTTCTAATAGTCAGGACCCTCAGCTGTAGGTCTGTTGGTGATTGCTTGAGGTCCACTCCAGACCCTGTTTGCCTGGGTATCCACAGCAGAGGTTGCAGAAGATAGAATATTGCCGAACAGCGAGTATACCTGCCTGATTCTTACTTTGGAAGCTTCCTCTCAGGGGTGTACTCCACCCTGTGAGGTGTGGGGTGTCAGACTGCCCCTCGTGGGGGATGTCTCCCAGTTAGGCTACTCAGGGGTCAGGGACCCACTTGAGCAGGCAGTCTGTCCCTTCTCAGATCTCAACCTCTGTGTTGGGAGGTCCACTGCTCTCTTCAAAGCTGCCAGACAGAGTCGTTTGGGTCTGCACAGGCCTCTGCTGCTTCCCCTGTTGTTTTTTAGCTGTGCCCTGTCCTCAGAGGTAGAGTCTAGAGAGACAGGCAGGTTTCCTTGAGCTGCTGTGAGCTCCACCCAGTTCGAGCTTCCCAGCGGCTTTGTTTACCTACTTAAGCCTCAGCAATGGCGGGCGCCCCTCCCCAAGCCTCGCTGCTGCCTTGCGGTTAGATCGCAGACTGCTGTGCTAGCAATGAGGGAGGCTCTGTGGCGGTGGGACCCTCCCGGCCAGGTGTGGGTATAATCTCCTGGTGTGCCCGTTTGCTTAAAGTGCAGTATTGGGGTGGGAATTACCCGATTTTCCAGGTGTTGTGTGTCTCAGTTCGCCTGACTAGGAAAACGGATTCCCTTCCCCCTTGCGCTTCCCAGGTGAGGCAATGCCTCGCCCTGCTTCAGCTCTCGCTGGTCGGGCTGCAGCAGCTGACCAGGACCGAATGTCCGGCACTCCCCAGTGAGATGAGCCCAGTACCTCAGTTGAAACTGCAGAAATCACCGGTCTTCTGTGTCGCTCATGCCGGGAGTTGGAAACTGGAGCTGTTCCTATTCGGCCATCTTGCTCTGCCCCCCAGACTCCTGGATGTCTTTCTTAGCATGTATTTTGAAAGTCTGGTGCATGGGCAATTTTTTTTTTTTTTTTTTGAGATGCAGTCTTGCTCTGTTGCCCAGGCTGGAGTGCAGTGGTGACCTTAGCTCACTGCAACCTCCACCTTCCAGGTTCAAACAATTCTTCAGCCTCAGCCTCCCTAGTAGCTGGGACTACAAACTTGTGCCACCATGCCTGGCAGATTTTTGCATTTTCAGTCAAGATGGGATTTCACCTTGTTAGCCAGGTTGTTCTCAAATTCCTGACATCAAGTGATACACCCACCTCGGCCTCCCAAAGTGCTGGAATTACAGGCATGAGCCACCACGCTCAGCCATAGGCATATTTTTTAGTGGAAAGTTTTGGGATTTTGTTTGTGTGTTTTGTTTCCTCCCTCTCTCTCTCTCCTCCTTCTCTGTGCAATCTTCTCTATTAGTGGTTTTGTAGTTGATTCCTTCAGGTGCCACTGGCCCTGCACGGAGCCTGACTGGTCAGGAATGTAGCACAATGAAAATTTCTGGAGGAACTGAAAATCCAGCCAGCCAGCCAAAGAGCAGCTTGGCTCATAGGATTCCAAAGCTTTCTTGGACAATGGTCCCTGGCAGAAGTTTCAACGTTTTTTCACATGTGCAAAAGTCTTCCCTAGTCTTTTATTTCAAATGAGTCTGACTCCTGTTCCCTGTCTTGCACCAATTCTTTTTGTCCCCCTTATCCTTGCAGAAGTCAAACTTCTAGTTCCACCAAGAACTCAGCAGACTTTAGCCCTGTACATGACATTTAAGTGTTTTCCATTTCATGAGGATTGTTCCTGAGGAATTTAATCTGTCAATATCTTTTTATTTTCTCAAAATATGTTGTTAACAGCTGGAATTACTTGAATGTGGATTTATTAAGCCATTTTGACAGGGGTCATTTGCTGCTTTTGTACTCAACAACATGCATTTTTAAAAGTAACATATTCCTTTCAAATGTAGCTCAATTGGAAAAAAAACTAACATGCAATGTGAATTCATTTAAATTGCAAAAGATTACTTTGTAATTAAAAGATTTAATGTGTTTTTCTTTGATTAAAGTTTTTGGTATCTCTGGAGACATTTTTTAAATGTTTGGGCAATGTTATTACACAGCAATTTTGGTTCTTGGCTATTAAGTTATAAATATATTCTATTTTCAGAAAAACAAACACTCAAACACAAAATTAAACACTTCTTGCAATACACTGTTTATGGACTAAATAGTAGACTGCACATAGTAAATATAAATTTAATGACTAGTTTAGAGAGCCACAAAAATATATCCCAAGATTCTCCATTTAAACCATAGGATAGGAAATTCAAAATATGTTCATCTATGGATCCTTTGGTCAAGCTTTTTTCTAATGCAATCAGTCCTTTGGCAAAACATCATTTGAAAAAAAATAAAAAGCACTCAAAGTAATATGCAAAGTTTTAATTTACCCTAATATTTGATCCCAAACACACTAAAAATTATTTTTATTTTACTTCCATTTTTTGCAAAGTGCTAAAAAATAATAAACTCTCTGAATGTAATAGTAGAACTAGGAGCCAATGGCACTGATTTCCTTTCTGATGAAGAATTTTATTCTTAATGAAGATAACTGCTTTCCTTGCTGTGGCTGGCTACACACACTTTCCTTCCTAATCTGAAATCTTGCTAAAGATGACTTTATGCTTCTTCATCCAGATCTGATCAAATCTAATGTGGCCTGCAGAGGATGAACAGAGTATCAGTAACAGGCACACCTGCAGTCATGAAGCACCCCTAGCTCACACCTACTTGGTGCTCCTAAATGTCAGGCCACCTAACCCCAGCACACCTCCTGTCTGGTCTCTTCCTCAATGGCTAGCCCAGGGCCACATCTCCACAGATATTATTAACTAACAGTGCAGAAAGGCCCACCAGTAGATCTCTGCCTTCCAATAAATGGGTCATTTCTGGCAACTGTAAGTTTCTCCAGAGGAACAGTATATGCCACAAATTGCCACATGGCTTCAGACATGCAATTTAACTCCCCACTGGAGAGTCTAGATAAAGATCTCTGTCCCAGCCTATCTCACAGCCTTGTGTAAGAATCCAAAAGGTGTTATATTTAGAAGAGCTTTGAGGACTGTATTATTTTATCTGTGGTTATCCATCTCTGAATATGAGGCCATCCCACCACATAATAAATAGCCTGACAGCTCAAATTTCCATCATCATTGTTTTAGTCCTGAATTATACGTACCTTGGCAAAGTGAAGAGAATTCTTTTTTTTCACCTGTCATTCTGAGTCTGTTATACTACTATACACATATACAATTAAATTCATCATTATATAATTATGCACAGAACTGGATTTTCCTTGTGTCTGCTGAAACAGAACTACTGTGTAATGAAACCCAAATGCAGTTTGAAGAAGGTCCACAGTAATTCAGAAAAGAGAGTTCATGCTCTCTGGGTAAGGCAGCTCATCACCCAGACATATATCAACAGGAGGGCAACCTTTGGAGCAATCTCTGCTCCACGGGACTTAGTTCTTAGTTTTGAAGGCTTGGACCTTTGATTTTGTTGTCACTCAGATGTGATTAGGTTTTAAGAGACTGAGATTACCCATTACCTAATGCAGAGCAAACCAATAATTCTGTTAGGATGATTTTCGCTGCAATTAATACAAAATCCCAACTATCCTTCTGATTGGGGTAAAAGGAAAAAATAAAAATATAAAAAGAAATTCAAAAAAGAGAAAATCCCAACTAAACTGGTTTAATCTATAATCTAGAATTATAATATAACCTTTTATGCTATACTGAGGATTAGAAGTCCCAAGGCAGAGTAGGTGCTGGCTTCCTTCATCTACCTCCTCTTTGGCCCTACTCACCTCCATATGTTGCTTGGTCTTCAAGCTGGGAGCAAGATGGCTGCCAAGCCACCCAAGCAAGACTATATCCAATGGAGAAGAAGGGCTTTTCTTTCTTTGTGATGTGATTGTTTGCAGGATTCCATGCCACCACACTTCTAGCAGGTCTCATTTGGTAGACTTGGGCAACTTATACACCCCCAACTAATCCTAGGCAAGTAAAACAACACAATTATCATGAGTGATGAGGGAGAGGCATCAGGCTTTATCTCTGAACTGAGGGTAGGGTAGTCTTCCTAGAGGGTAGTTACTTGAACAGTGGTGCGCTTTTATTAGCAGATGATAAGGAAAAAATGGTTGCTGGGTAGGCAGCTAAAAGTGTATTAAGTTGCCAATGTTTTCATCCATAAAAACAAGGAGAACTAAAACTATCAAGCATTGGGCACTAATTTCGCTGGTCAGTAGCAAATCCAGGTTTCTAGTCCCAATCTCTACTGAGTTACAGAACTGTGTTTCTAAACATCTCTATTTGCATGGTCCCTAGGTTCTTATCATGTCTAAAATAGAATTTATATGATTTCATTCTCAGTCCCCAACTTATGTCCTCCCCAAACATCCAAACATTTTCCTCCCACATCCTTCCAGACATCCAAAATCAAAGATAAAAACCCATCATCAGCTTTTCCCCCTCCTTTGAGCCACATCCAATTGCTCACCAAATCCTGTTGATTCTATCTCCTAAACATCTTTTAAATCTTTTTTTTAATGACTAATGTCAGATCAGTGGTCTTCAAAACCTTTCATCTTGCTTCCTTTCTACCTCTTCTTCCTGTACATAGGCCATTGTCACCACTGTTTCATTCTCAGCTTCTTCCTGCTTGCTATGGAAGAAAATTCACCTCCTTAATATAGCACCATAGACTTTCCACCACACTCTGTCTTGAACCTGCCTCTGCAGCTTCATCTTAAATTTCTCTGTCCCCTAGGCCCATACAGATAACTTGAAATTCCCCACAAGTGCCATAATCTCACAAATCTCCATTCCTTTGCCTTTGCCTTTGCCACTCCTTCTGCCTCATACTTCTTTGACCTACACCATTCCTCGTCAAGCCACTATAGATATCAGTTCACTTTCTCTAAGATGCTTCCCTGAGTCCCTGGTAGACCTGCACATACCTCACTTCAGAGTTTATCCTACTCTATTATCCTCTCTCTATGACTGTCTGTCCTTCTCCTGAACTGTGAGCTCCCTTTTTTTCATTTTTGTAGATCCACTGTTTGGTTCACAGAAGGCAAAGCCAGTTAGTAAATTTATTGAATGAATAAATCAGTGAAAAGCCATCTTGTAAAAAAGTAGGATTGATCAGGAGGGGCAGGACTCATTTGTTCATTCATTCATAACTAAACACTTATTTCTCTTCTAACATGGATGAAATGCTAGATCACGTTTATCAAAGATATAAAATGACCTCTCCTGCCTTTAAGAAGCTCACATTCTCTTCAGGGTGGTAACACATACAAATAACCATTCAAGGTAAATTTTCAAACCTATCTCACTGTCTTAAGTCCTCTTTATAAAGTAACTTTTCTATTTTTACTCTTTGGACACTTTGGATATTTCATCTAGAGTTTCTTTTACTTGGCCTAAAATTAAATTTAACTAGTCCCAGTGGAATTGTGGTGCCTTTCTGGTTCCTGTCTATTGTTTGCCAAGAGCCCATGGGTATAGTGGTGAGCTATCAGAATATCCAGGAGATGCTACGCAACACTGAAAAATATTTTTTGATTGTGCCTAAATAGAAAACAGCAATGGATTCCTCAGCCATTTCCCTGCCATCTCAGGAACTGCCTTCAAATATGAAGAGTGATTTCCGTTTTGCCTTTTTTCTCTTCCAGATTAATAAAAACCCAAGGACCTGAGCTCTGATGAACTACCTATGGAATTTCCTTTGAGTTTATTTTTTTCTCTCAAATTCAAGACACTATTTTTTACTTCCTTCTTGATTTTTTTCCCAGAAATATTTTAATCTTTTTTAAAATAATTTATCCAAACTTAAGTAAGAGGGTTGCTCCCTGGAGATAGGGAGCTTGAGTTGGCAAGAGACACTTTCTTGTGGCTTAATGCAAATTGCGAGAGAATATCCACTAGGCAGATAAATTACAAAGGCGGTTCCTCTCAGCTGATGAATTACACAAAGGCGCCCCCTCCAGGCAGAGGAGCTGTAAAAAAGGTACCCACTCCAGACAAATGATTACAAAAAGGGCAACTGTTTCATCCCCACTGGCATTCAGTGCAAACCTGGGTTGTATCCAAACCCCCACCAGCCCCCAGGCCAGTTCCCTGGTTCCTATTCTGAGACGGAGATTAGCATGCAGGTGGTTTATTAGGATGTGCTCTTGGAGTAACACCTGTGGAAGGAAAGGTACTGGAAAGGAAAGCAGCAGGATTGGGTGTGAGAAGAAGTTGAGCTGTGATACGTCTCCCCAGAGACCTCAGGGGACCCTATTGAGAGTTCTGAGATGAGAAAATCATTCAGTACCGTCCCAAGTTGGGACAAGGGGACTGGCCCTTTAGATCCCCATGTTGGTTAGTCTTTGGATACAGCCCCAGCAGAAAGGCTCTCTTTAGCAGTAGCAGTCCTACAAGGGACAACCGAGTGCATCTGCCTGCTGGAAGCTCTCCCAGCAAATGGGAAAGTAAGTCCTTCATTCCTGAAGGGGCCTCTGGACAATGTGCCGGAGTTTCCACTGCACACCTGCACAACCGTATCCATCCTTTTTAGCTCTGGACAGCCCTGCAGTGCGGCCTTGGGGCTCTTCACATTAGCATGTTCCTCACCTCCCAGAGCCATGACTTTGGATTTGTCAGCACTGCACCAAGAACAGAACAGCCTCAACACAAACCTGCTGGATGCTGAGAGAATACCAAGACCCACAACAGAAGCAGCACTCAGCGAAACCATAGCTGGAAATGGGGGATCCTGACCTACGAACTCAAAACAAAGAAATCGCAACACTAAGAGTCCTGGGAATTTTAAGGAGAAATGAAACACAAATCTCATGTCCATTGGACAGAAGGAATTCTGAGAAAAGTGGGACTTCTCAGTTTTCTGGGAAACAGAAGGGAAGAGTCATTCCAAGGAAGAGGCAAGGCTAACTCAAGCAGCCAGAGGAAGGGGAGGGGTTTTGTCTGTTGCTGGCTGAGTTGAGCAAGGCAGAGGACTAAGCTTGTTCCAAGAAGGATGGCAGCTCAGGGACCAAAAGAAAGGGGCCCACGTTGAGGCAGGCTCTGGGTAGGGTCAATGCCAGGTTAATCCTGGAATCAAGAGGATTCCTAGACTAAGCAGGTGAAAAGAAGCAAAAAAAAGGTGAAACTCTACCTGGCCATTGAAAGGGGAATATCCTGGGTTCAATCCTTGTGCCTGACACAGAGAAATACCTCAGAGATAGTGTCTGGAATTGGGGAAGAGAGGCTCAGTCTATATATGTGAACTGCAGCCCTGTGGCCAGAATGAGGCTTTGTGGCTCAGAAACTGAGTCTGTAGGCTGTGACATTGGACATCTAGGGCCACAGCTGGAGCCCTGAGAAGCAGCTCAGGTGCTAAGAGGCACATGAGGGTCTAGAAGAAATAGTATTTTATGAATCATGGGCAACCCCTGCAAGTCACATTTAGTATAATTTACTCTCCAAGTACATGGTCAGGCCTGGGGAAATATTTGTTCTTACCTCTCAGTTATAAAAACCTCAAATACAGAGCTGAGAATTCCAAGGGATAAAACCAGGATATGTAGATATGCTTTAACTGAAAGAGTTCATGCGTGATTTCAGCAGGATAAGTACAAAGCTTACACTGACTACTGCATTCCAAAAAAAGGCTGCATTCCAAGTAAGAAGAGAATTCCCTGAACTAACATTCCCACTTACCCTTCACCATTGGAGATCTGCAATCTCCCTGATATCCTCCTAGATCTGAGGATGGAAGGAAATGAGACAAACCCAAAAGTCACCATTATATTTTCTAGTGTCTGTTCTTTAAATGGCATGTCACAGGTTTCAAGAATCCATGGAGGTTGCAGTTCATCTGTGTGTAGTGCAAAGATGTGTGGATGAAAAGATGGCTCTGCTCTGCCTCTCATTGCCACTATTAGCAACAGCCAGCCTCTATCTTTGATCATTGAGCACTAGCTAACTCGTAAGCATGCCCTGGTTCTGTGAAAGTTAGCCTTCTCCAAGTGAGTCAGGTTGGTTTTCAGATCTTGCCAAAGGAAGGTTGGGTATGGCATCTCTTAATAGAGTCTTTGGGTCTTGCAATATGCTTACAGTTACAGGTTCCTACTGAAGGGTGTATGGGGAAAAACTCTCTTTCTAACTGCATTTTTCCCTCTACGCTCACACCATCACAGCAACAATCATCAACACAGAAGACTTCCCAACACAGAATGTGTGGAGTTTTTCCCCACACACACAGCATACTCCAGCTGGGTGTCCTCCAATTCAGTTCTGATGCTATCTACCCAGAGATAGTGTCAGATCCTGCAGGTTGGGGGCTCAGTCCCCAAGATTGCTCCCCACACCCCCAGACACCAGTCGCAAGTCTAGGCCTCTGAAACTTCTGACCAACTGGCTTCAAGTTGAGGTTCCCAAAAATCCTTCTTGGAGTTCAATTAATTGGCTGAAAGGACTCACAGAACTCAAGGAAATACTTACTTACACTTACCACTTTATTGTAAAGGGTATTACAAGGGACACAGGTGAAGAGACATGTAGGGTGAGGTATGGGGAAAGGGGCGTAGAGCCTACCTGGTGTCCTGTGTTCAAGAACCTCCACACGTTCAGCTATCTGGAAGCTCACTGAACTGGGTTTTTAAGGAGGCTTCGTGACATCAGCATTCCTTCCCCCGAGGTATAAGAAGGGACCCTCTTGGAAGGGTCTTAAGGCCCACAGTCAGAAAGGCAGGGAACATTAGAGTCCTGCCTTGGGGGAGGTGAAAGGAGTGCAGGAGAAGATCAAGGCTGCCCCTGAGGCCTCACACACCCAACAGGGTAACAAAAGACTGGAACAAGGGCTATGGGAGTAATGAGCCAGGAACCCTGGATGTAAACCAATACGTGTGTGTGTGTGTGTGTGTGTGTGTGTGTGTTAGGAAGTAAAACTCAAGGAAGAAAAGACTAATCACATCTGCTGGCTCTTGATTAAGTGGAAGGGAGTGAGTTCTAGAAGCTTCTTCAATCACCTATCATTGCTCTTAGCCAATCATAGACCACACTTGTGAAATCTAAATTGAGGAAAAACCCACAGAAGGGAAACATTCCTATATGCACTTTTTCCCTGATGTTTAAACTATCTTAAAACTACATTCCATAATGTTTAAGCCACCTTAAAACTAAAAATTAAACAAATATTTATTGAGTCTCTACTATATGCCAAGTACTGTGCCACTTCCTAAAGACAAGCAGTCAACAAAAACAGATACAGTTTCTATCTTCCTGGAGCTAATGCTCTCATGAGAAGACCTAGTGTGTGAGCAATTGATAACTAATAGCATCTCTCATAGAGGCCTGCAGAGAAGCAGCGTGGTGCTTGGACAGCATAACAGAGAGGGGTTTAGCTGAGTCCAAGAGACCAGGGAACATTTCCTTTAAAAATGAAGAATTGAGCTAAAATTTGAAGAATGGCTAAGAGTGAACTCAGCAATGGATCAGGGTCAGGATAATATAAGCAAGAGAACAAGCTTCACTAAAGCCAGTGAGATGAGAGCTAGACAAGTGTAGTGGGAAGTAACTTGGATCTGTGACTCAAAACCTAAAAATGTATCAATGCTGGGGCTTCAGGCACTGTGACAGACAGAGGGAGAAATTTTAAAGACAGGTGACAGTTGTGTTATCCTCAAATTGTGCTACATATGAAGTCAACTACACAATATGCTCGTGAGTCCACCACACCCCGGACGTCCTCCCTGAACTCAGCCTTTCAATCAGAATAATGAGATGATCACTGTAGCTCATAGGAATGAAGTATAATTCAAGACCTACATGATAGAATAATAGAGTTTTGTAACTGAAGGTGTCCTCTGAGGTCAATTAACCACTCCCCTCATTTTACAGATAACCAAACTGAGGCCTAAAAAGATTGAGTTACTTGCCCAATGTCACATCCCTAGTTAGTTGTGTAACACAGACCAGATTCGTGCCTCTTGGTACCTATGTACTTCTTCCTCCTAAGGTCAGGTGCCACAATGTACTTCCCAACACTCGCCTATTTGGATACATCCATGCCAGCTGTGATAGGCATGTTTTCACACATTTTCCCCACCCATACCCTCTTATCGTTGACTTTTCCTCCTGGCTATAGCCCTTTGTGTCCTAAATTTATTTGGTACCATGTAAACTGTGCCCTACCCCATACCCAGGTACAGCTAATTGTGTCACAGTGGGAGCTCAGGCATTGACAGGTATTGTCTCTGCCATACTTCATTCTATAACTCTTTCCATGTTTCTTTGGAACCTAAACCCTTCTTTCCCATGGACGATTCTTCATCCCCACTTCCAGTCCTGGCCTGCTCACTCAGAATATCACACTAGAGCACTTTCTAGGACTTTTCTGCTGTAGCTATTGAGAAAGTTCTACAGTCACCAAAATAGACCCACTTTCTCCTGAGAGACGGGAAGTCAAAGTAAGTGAAGCCTGTGGATTCAGCCAAAGCTGAAGCCACCTGTACCCATTTTAGTAATGTGAGCCATTACATTCCTTTTTTAAAATTTAAGTGGTGTATTAATTCATTCTCACACTGCTATAAATAACTGCCCGAGACTGGGTAATTTATAAAGAAAGGAGGTTTAATTGACTCACAGTTCCACATGACTGGGAGGGTCTCAGGAAACTTACAATCACACTGGAAGGCACCTCTTCATGGGGCAGCAGGAGAGAGAAGCAATCAAGACAGAAACTACCAAACACTTATAAAACCATCAGCTCTCATAGGAGCTCACTCACTACCATGAGAAAAGCATGCGGGGAACTGCATGATCCAATCGCCTCCCATCAGGTCTCTCCCTCAACACCTGGGAATTACAATTCAAGATGAGATTTGGGTGGGGACAGAAAGCCTAACCATATCAAATGGTTTTTATACTGGGTTTCTATCACCATAGAGGCCCAACATACATTCTCCCCTACATACATCTTTGTTTTCACCAAAACAGTACTGCCCAAGTTAATGAACATCACATTGGCCAGACAGAACTCTAAGTGGTTTTGACCACAACCAAAAAATAATTGGAATACACAGTGAAAAAGCTGCAATAGATGAATTTTTTTTGAAAGATGAATTAGTCGATCTGTAGAATTTTTCTCTCAAAAATTTATACTGAGGTCATTATTTAGTCAAACAATGTGCAGGAAGTCTAGAAATAAAAAGGTTATATGGAGTTGAGAAATAAATTACTGCTGAAACAAGGCAATACCTGTCCAAGCTAAGGTAATGGGAAACCAAAACAGAGCCAAACTGCCTGGGTCTGAGACCCAGCTCTGCCACACACTAACTACATGATCCCGGGTAAGCTTCTCCGCTTCCACGTGCTTCATTATACTCGTCTGAGAAATGGGTATAAAAATAGTACCTGCCTCATGGGGTTATTGTGAGGACTAAACACATGAGTATATGTGAAGCACTTAGAACAGAGCTTGTGCAGATAGTGTTAGCTATTATTATAGGTATTACATGATTATTGTTATTAATATTATGGTTAAGCAGAAAAGGCCAATGGATAGAAAGGAGAGTGGGCCTGGCATAAAGAAGCTAACAGTCATATGGTCACTGGGCCACAGAGGGAGAGACAGGAGTTGTCACCTCTCCAGTTCCCATAGGACCAGCCATACTTCATAAGCTTTCTATATCCTCAAAAATACCCATCGACCCACTTTTCCTTTTTTAACTTTGGCCCCTCTGAGTGGGTTTCTGTTTCTTGTCATCACACAAGCCTAGACAAAAGTATGACATTTGCAGAGCACGATGAAGGACCAACCAGATGGCACTGCCCTGCTCCACACCATCAACTGCGCCCCAGCTTCTCTCTACTATGTACTCTCTCCATCAAAATCCATCTTAGTCCTGCAAAAACAGCTCAAAAGCCAATTCCTCTCAGATAGCAAAGCCAACATCATCTCGGCCATGTGGAAGGCATCTTATGCCAACCATAACACAGTGGTTGCCGTGGCTTGTAAGAGGACAAGTGGGGATCCTCTCGGTTTCCACCTTCGAAGGGCAGGTAGATCATTTCCTCTCTGGAGATGAGGCATCCAGGATTGCCATGTGAATCCAAAGTCTTTCTAACACTCTCTTTGCTAAGTTCTATTCATAGAAAACCTTGGCCTGCCTCCAGGTCCATGTCACATTGTTTGTGACAATGAGCAATGAGGATGTACTCAGCTTTTTCAGAAAAACAAGCTCATGTTTTCGAGACATTAAGGGCAAAACTTTTCCCACAGCACAGAGTGAAGTCCCCTTCATCATACTGAAGGTGCATCATTCCAAAACTCACAAACAAAACGCCCCGCACAAAGAAATCCCAAAGTCACACACATTCCAACTTCCTGGTTGGTAAACAATGTGTCTGAGAAGATTTACCCCGATGCTGGGCCCGATTCCTCCCCAGGAAATGGACTCCTTCTCATACCTTTCCTCTCCTTACTTCAAAACACATAAAAGACTAAATGAGGGCAGCTGAGTCCACACTCAAGGACAAGAAAACAGACTCCAGGAGAAGTGAAAATTCTGACCCAGTTTTTCCACCTGAATTTTCACCCATCAAGCCGTCATACTTCATTAAGTCAGGTCTAAACATTCTCACTCATCCTGAAATTCCAGAATTTCATAATTACAACCTTGACATACCAGGACAGTCTCTGTAACCGCCACCAACCCACAAAGATGGAAACACAAATTTTCCTCTACATATGGTGGAGTTACACCTCAATAAACCCATTGTAAGTTGAAAATATCGTTAAGTTGAAAATGCATTTAGTGCATCTAACCTGCTGAACATCACAGCTTAGTCTGGCCTACCATAAATGTGCTCACAACACTTATGTTAGAGCAAAATCATCTATACAAAGCCCATTACATAATAAAGTGTTGAATGTCTTATGAAATGTATTGGATACTGTACTGAAAGCAGGAAATAGAATATCTGTATGGGTATTCAAAGTATGGTTTCTACTGCATGGGTATTGCTTTCACAAGTTTGTAAAGTCAAAAAATCGTAAGTTGAACCATTGTAAGTCAAGAACCATCTGTATAACAGTCTCCCTATCAACTAAAGTATTCCTCTGAAAATGGTTTATTAATCCTGCTTGAATAGCAACAAAATAGATAAACATAGCTAATTCCTTCTTTTTACTGCCTGGAAAGTAATTGCACATAAAAGAAGACTAACATTGACTAGATGTGGTACTTTACAAGTGACAATGATCATAGGGTTAAAAAGAGCCTTGCATCTACCCTGGGAACTCCTCCCCAGAATCCCTGACATATTATGTCACCTGGGTGTGCACACCTCTAACCATTGCCTTTACTTGCTACAGGAGTTCGGAGCCAGTCTTGACATGGTCCTCCCAGGCACTGCTTCACTTCCACCTGCAAAAGCAGGTGTTCTAGCACCTTAATGAGGCAGACCTCGGCCTTTCCCGTTGCTTCTGGGTGTCACCGCTCCCACGCAGACTGAGAGATAGGGGCGCAGTGTATGTAGGGCCTCCTTCAAACTATAGGACATGGAGCAAGGGGGCAGCACCATTCCAAGCATATTTCCTAAGAGTGGCAGCTTTTCAAAGTTTTTCACAGGTGTTATATGACATAATTATTGTAAAGAAAGGAGGAAAAGGAAGCAACATTGAATGGGTGAACAAATGGGTATCAATGATCATTTTCTTTTTTTTTTTTTTTTTTTTTTTTTTTTTTTTTTTTTTTTGAGACGGAGTCTGGCTCTGTCGCCCAGGCTGGAGTGCAGTGGCGCGATCTCGGCTCACTGCAAGCTCCGCCTCCCGGGTTTACGCCATTCTCCTGCCTCAGCCTCCCAAGTAGCTGGGACTACAGGCGCCCGCCATCTCGCCCGGCTAGTTTTTTTGTATTTTTTTAGTAGAGACGGGGTTTCACCATGTAGCCAGGATGGTCTCGATCTCCTGACCTTGTGATCCACCCGTCTCGGCCTCCCAAAGTGCTGGGATTACAGGCTTGAGCCACCGCGCCCGGCCTCAATGATCATTTTCTAACATTTAGTTTGACTCAATTTCAGAAAGAGAGAAAAGTTTCAAAAATAGGAAAAAAAGACCCATATACCCTTTGTAAGGATTATTTAAATCTTAATGTTTTATCACCTTTACTTTATCAATCTCTCCCTCAATATGTATATATTATTATTATATGTTTTCTGTCCTGTTTGAGCATAAGTTGCAGCCATTTAGGTGGGTTTGACAGGAAGAGAGTTTTTTAAAACATACTTCAAGAGAAAGAAGAGAAAATCATTGATACTAAATAAGTCTTTGCCTTAAAGCAATTGTGAATAATAATGCTTTTGTCTTTGACACCCAATAAATCATTTAAGTTTAAAAAATCACTGGTCAGATGCTGAGACAAGTAAAGGGGAGCCGAAAAGTGACTGCTTCCCCCACCCATTCCCCAATGGCCCAGCCCTTCCCTGACACTGGTTCCATCTATGCCCCCTGCTCCATCCATTGAGGAGTTTCATCCAACTCCAAAGACACTTGAGAAACACACTGGTGCTTCTTCCAAAAGCGCCATTAACGCAGGTGACTTCAGGTGGGCCCCTATTTCCTAACTCCGCAAAATCACAGGGCAAGTTTCTTGGTCCCCCAGAGCACTCCTTCCTGCCTAAATTCTACTCCTAAGTATCATCTTATATATACATGATGGGGTTCAGGGCATGCCACCCCAAAATATGACTATAGGAGACCAGAATATGTCACCCTAAATATGCCTCTTTGGCACAAGGATTATTTTGAGCTGGTTATTTTGGAAAACAGCCAATACAGGAGTAGCTCTGAAAAGTTACCCTATTTTTATAAGAGAAATTTACGTCTATAAGGAAAGTGCATTTGTTGGGGCGTCTTTCTGTCTCTGTGCCAGGAAGAGAAATATGGCTAAATCACCAGAGACTCATAATCAACAGAGAAGGCATCAATTTACATCTGCAAAACAGGCCCTCATTTTATAGTGCTTTTCCTGGCCATCTCATCTTCACTGGGTCTTTCCCCATATTCTTCTTTCCTTGTTTCAGCAAATGATGGTATTTCAGCCTGAAGTCTAAGACACCTGTTTGAGATCTACTCTAAAAATGTACTCATTTTTCTGGGTTATCTCTCATGTATATATGTTATTAAACTGCTGTTTTTCTGTTATTGATCTGTCCTTTGTCACAGAGAGTCCCAGTCAAGAACTACAAAGGGTAGACAGAAAATTATTTTTCCTCCCCTACATACATCTTGGTTTTCACCAAAACAGTACTGCCCAAGTTAATGAACATCTCTTTGGCCAGACAGCACTCTAAGTGGTTTTGACTACATCGAAAAATGAAATCCATCTACAAGGAAGAATATTTGTCACAGTTGAGCTATTCACTAAAATAGGCCACCAGGCCTGAGGTTAACCCAAAGAAGAGCTTCAAAGAGCCTTGGAGCCATGGAGCAGCACTGGAATACAAACAAAGCAACTGTAGTTCTTTATCTCAGCGGCAACAATCTGGCAAAAATACCTATCAGCTCTGCCACCTGCACCTCCCATGCTGCCCTGTACTCGCCAAACCAGTTGATTCAACAGGTGTTTTGTTTTTGTTATTTTTTTTCCATTTTGGGAGGCATCCCATACCTTCCAATAAATTACATTGTTGTTGAAGTTAGTCAGAGTTTTTTCACTCTTTTGCTTTGTTTCACTTCCATCCAAAGAACCATAAACTACCACACATGATTAAACTATGCACCTTTGCCTTTCAGTATTCTTTGTTCTATCTCTACAGCTATTCCAGTTTTCTATGTTCCATCTCCACAGCTTCCCCACAGGGCTTCTTAAAAACGGAACCATAACTTTTCATCTTCTCACTCTGCTTCCATTGACATAGTGCAGAATGAACGTTCCTCCTCCAAGACTGTCTGACTAACTGCTAATCGGTAAAAGATTAAATAGCCCTGAATTAGACTTACTCAGCTGTCTCCTAAACTTTAAAACTGGATATTGCTTTTATATCAATCTATCGTAAACAGAGTCCATTTTCAAATTCCTCTCGTTTCTATAAGCCATGAAACAACTTCATGAAATGGTATTCAAAATCCACTTCTCTCCAGTCTCAGATCTGTCAGCAGCTCTGATGCATTAAATAACTGGAAAGTCAACCACGATCCCGGATTCCCTAGGTTGTTTTCAAGCCAAGAACTTTACTGGTGCCAAGACCAGCAGGAGTTCCTGAACTGGCCAACATTCCTTGAATTTCCTTTGAGAGGTGAAAAAAAAAATAAAAGAGTAGCTTAAAATGCATTATATAAGAAAGAAAGGTATGAGCAAGTTAAGGGGAAACTACAAAGGAAGCGGGCCAAGTCCCAAAATAAAAGGCAGGAATAGAAGACTAAAAATAACACACAGGGAAGTGTGCCACATCTGTAAGGGTCCCTTGCATTCTCCTGAAGCATTGTGCTTTTTTTTTTTTCTCAAGAGCATGCTAATAATTGTGTGGAGATTTAAATAGAACGCTATTATTTGTTCTTTAAAAATAGTCACTTCTCTTGTAGAATTGTGAGAGTTTCAAATGATATTAATTGAATTTCACTCATTCCAATTTTCTTTTTATGGATATCTTCAAGTTTGCTAAGAAGTTAGTAGATCTTCTTCAATCTCTTTATCTAGTCATCTTGAATAGAAAATGTAAAATATTTTAAGTATTTCAGTCTTGTGGCAAATTATTGGACACTTAAAATACAAAAAAATGAGGTTGGTTTTTATAATAACACGAATTATCTGCCATCTATGGAAAGCTTAAGATATGGCAGACACAGTGTCAGAATTCACTGGCATACCTAGAACATGTGCAAAGATTCTTACAACTTTGCACATGAGCCGTTACCCACACTTCACACACAAGACACTGAGAGGCATTGCGATTGAATAACCCATCTGAGGCCAATAGCTACTGAGTAGTACAGTAGGTGAGTCCTGCTTCCCTCTGACTCAAAAACACTAGAGTCCTTGTCCTTCCACAGTACTTTAAGATGATCAAAAAATATTTTTTAAATAGGCTAATTACGTATAATTAGCTCAGAGCCATCATTAGGATATCCGTTGCTCTCTTAGTCGGTTTTGCTTACTTTGGAAAACTTACAATTGGATTTATATTTAAATTCCACAAATCTCACAGCTAACATAGGTACCATTCCTCCTGGGTATAAGGTTCATCTTCCACCACTCAATCGACTATTGGATTATTATGACAATTATTTTTCTCCCTCAGGAGAAATATGTTACGACAGATTTTAAGAAAATGAGAACTTCATATAGTGGGAACTGTCCAGGAGAGGTCATTCACGATGTGTGTTTAATAATTGCTTCCAAGTTGTTAATTCCTGTTTTCTCTAGACACAACAGAAACAGGAAATATTTACCAACTTCACAGGTGTCAGGAAATACTTTTAAAACTGGTAGCCTGGGTCACCCGCTGAAGCAGATAGCTCTTCTGTGCATAGGTGCAGAAGGTACATTGTAATTTAAAATTTGGTCCAGAGAATCTAAGGATTCACAGGCATTGCTTCTGTTGAACCAAGGATATGTTCCAGAAGACAGTTGCAATGTATGCACATGTGCTTTGCAGCCTTTCTAGCATTTACTAGAAAACTAGAATTCTCTACATTTACTTAATTTGAAATTCTATTTCCATATCTAACAATGTGCCAAGATGAAAAAACACATCTCAAAACTACTGAAATATAGGATCATGTTCTTAAGTCACTTTTTGTGTAGCAAACCACTGATTTGTTTTCTTGTTGCAACCTACATTTTCAAAAATGGACAGAACTTTTTTTTTCCCAATTATAAAAGTAATTACAAATTTTCAGAAAATGGCTAAAAAAAAACGGCTAAAAATATAAAGAATAAAATGAGCTCCATTTTTTCCTAATTATAAAATAACTGCAAAAATTTCAGAAAACAGCTAAAAATATAAAGAATAAAATAAGTTCCATTGATAACACCTTGATTTATATCCATTTAAATATTTTTTCACAAAAATAAGATTATTCATATGGCATTGTACCTTAGCTTTTTTTGCTTAATATAAGTAGAAGTGCTTTTAGGCAAACTTCACTTAATCATCTCACTGAAATCACCATCTATGTCCATTCTCTCCCCCAAAACACACAAGTATCGACATACATGGAGTACACTGAAGAACGAGGCTGGCAGCACTCCCCAACCACGCCCCACCCGGGATGTACCTGTTACTTGCACTACCACTGTTGAATTAAAAATATACCAAGAAATCAACTTTTTTAGCTCCCACATATGAATGAGAACATGTGATATTTGTCTTTCTGTTCCTGACTTATTTCACTTAACATAGTGTCCTCCAGTTCCATCCATGTCGATGTTAACAACAGAATTCATTCTTTACATGGCTGAGTAGTATTCCATTATATATATATGTATACAATATACCCATTATATATTATATATCTCATGATATATAATGATATATAACATTATATATTATATTTACACATTATATATCATCATATATATTATATATTATATATACACATTTATATATCACATTTTATTTATCCATTCATTCGTTTATGGACACTTAGGTTAATTCCATATCTCTGCTGTTGTGAACAGTGCTGCAACAAACATTGGGATGCAGGTATCCCATTGATATATTTTCCCTTGATTTCTTTTCCTTTGGATAAGTAAATACCCAGTAATGGGACTGCTGGATCATATGGTAGTTCTATTTTCAGTTTTTTGAGAAATCTCCATGCTGTTTTCTGTAATGGCCATACAAATTTACATTCCTACCAACAGCCTTTAAATTATATTAAGTTAAATAAACCAGGCACATAAAGACAAATATTGCATGTTCTGACTCATATGTGGGAAGAAAAAGAAAAAAAAAATCTCATCTCATGGAAGTAGAGAGTAGAATGAGAGACTGGGAAGGATTGGGAGCAAGTGGTAGGGACAAAGAGTGAGGTCAGTTAATGGATACAAACATAGAGTTAGACAGAAGAAATAAGCCTCAATGTTGGATAGCAGAGTAGGGTGACTAGGTAACAATAATGTATTGTATATTTCAAAATAGCTAGAAGAGAGGACTTGACATGTTCCCAACATATAAATATGATAAACACTCAGGATGGTGAACATCCTAAATACTCTGACTTGATCATTACACTTTCTACACATGTAGCAAAATATCACATGCACCCAACACTCAAGATGATACCCTAAATTCCCTGACTTGATTGTTGCACTTTCTACTCATGTAGCAAAATATCACATGCACCCCATAAAAATGTACAAATACTATGTATCCATTAAAAAATTTTAAAAGCATACTGAGTCTGTTGCATTTATTCCCAAACCTGTTTGTGCAGTTATCACTGTTATATAACTTAATTAAATATTACATACATCAGTAAGCTAGTAATGCAAGAGAAGTGTTATTTCCATGACTATTATGGTGAATGTTTTAGGGAAATCTGATAAAAGTGTTACTTTAAAAAAACAGCTGCTCTCAAATTAGGGGGAAGGGAGTCATGAAAATCTAGTAGTCCACACTCTGATTGTGGTGTAGTCAAGAAAGATGATGTGCACTCCTTCTGGCAGCCACACTACCTGACCAATGACCAGAACTGAGTATATGGTCTCTCTCTGCTTTGGAATTAACACATTGTACATCATCATTCGTGATATATGTACCTCATCATTTTCAATGTCTAAATTATATTCAATTCTTGGCTATACTGTCTTTTTTTTAACCAATGCTGTATCGATGACCTTTTCAGATTATTTGCCAATAGCAATTTTTCAATACCATAAAAATGTTGTAACATTTATTGTATACACATTTATGCACACTTTAACCAAGTATTTCCTTAGAATAAAATCATGGAAGTGGAATTTCTACACAAAAGAACGTATACTTTTTGGGATGAGTGTAGTGGCTCATGCCTGTAATCCCAGCCCTTTGAAAAGCCAAGGCAGGCAGATCACTGGAGGTCAGGAGTTCAAGACCAGCCTGGCCAACATGTCGAAACCCCATCTCTATAAAAATACAAAAACTAGCCAGGCATGGTGGCACGTGCCTGTATTCCCAGCTACTTGGGAGACTGAGACATGAGAATGGCTTGAACCCGGGAGATGGAGGTTGCAGTGAGCCGAGATGGTGCCACCGCACTCCAACCTGGTTAATGGAGTGAGACTGTCTCAAAAAAAAAAAAAAAAAGAATGTATACTTTTTAAAGTCTACATATGTACATATATTTTAAAATATAGAGTACGTAAACTAAAAATTTTTGGTATTTTCATTTTTAAAAATTAAATGACTACACGTGGGACGATGTTAATTAGTAGAGTTTTCACCACTATGCACAAGATTTTATCACTGAATTTATTTGGATCTAGGTGTTTCATCTGTAAAATAAAAGGTTTAGACTAGATTTCCTTGGGGCCTTCCTCTGGAGTCCAATAAGAGACTACCATGCATGCCTATATTCTCTCAGGGGCTGGGAAGTGTATCAATGCATCTATTTTGTGAGTGTTATGTCTCAAAAGTTGATTTAAGAGGAATTTTATAAACCAATTCAAGTAAGCAAATCAAACTATATCGTCGCTACATAAAGTCCCTATCTTCATTTTGACTGGAGGTCCTGACCTTGGAATGGTGTCTCTCTAATCATGGGGGTGGGGCTTTGGGGTGAACAGAAAGAAACTCCCTTTGTAACTCTGTTTTCTCTTTAATTGCAAACTAAACCTTTGTCCTTCCCAGACAACCTTCTGAAAAAGTGCCCACCTCCCATGCAGCATTCATACCCTTGTCTGCCTTTCACCCAATCTCCCCGTGGACACTGCCCCACTGTGGTCACAAGGGCCTACCTAAGGACTCTGGTTCTGCCTTTTCTCTCCATGACACATGACACCATTCACTCTTCTTGAATGCCGTTTTTTTCTATGAGACTACATTACTTGATTACTTCCCAAGTCTCTGGTTCTTCCACTTCCATCCTCCTTTTGTGTTCTTCCTCTATTTGTCCCCACAAAGTTCCCACAGTTTAGCTTAAAGTTTCTCTGACTTCTCAGCAGCTTAAACAATCAAGAATCTTCAAACAGGCCAGACATAGTTGTTCATGCCTGCAATCCCAGTGCTTTGGGAGATGAGGCAAGAGGATCATTTGAAGCTAGGCATTCAAGACTAGCTGGGCAACATAATAAGACCCTGTCTCTACAAAAAAAAATTTAAAAAATTTAATCAGCTGGGTGTGGTGGTCTGTGCCTGTAGTCCTATCTACTCAGGAGGCTGAGGGGGAAGGATCAGTTGAGCTCAGGAGTTTGAAGTTAGCGTGAGCTGTTATTGTGCTACTGTACTCCAGCCTGGGCAACAGAGCAAGACCCTGCCCCCTCCTCTAAAATAAGACTTTTCAAAAAAATTAAGTGTACCAGCTAGTTATGATATACTGCAATGCATTCTTCCATAAGGTCAACAATGATTAGTTTTGATCACCCCTTAGTTTATCTCCTTTCTAAACAAATCTAGATTTTCTTGTATCTCAAAGTATAAATCCCTAGACCAGCAGCATCTGCACCTGAGAACTTGTTAAAATGGAAAATGCTTGGACCCCACCTCAAACCTACTGAATCAGCAATACGTGTTTTAGCAGGGCTTTCAGGTGATTCTGATGCATGCTAAAGTTGGAGAACCACTACTCTATGTCAGGCACCCTTCTAATGCTAGGTCTCAGTTTAATGACTAGGATAACTGATGGGAAATCAGAAATAATCACTTCTCCCTCTAAATATCTGCATGGTGTTGAATGACACCTATAGATCCTTTATGCCTAGGGAGACCAGGGTGAAAGAGGGAGTAAAATGCAGGATGCAAGAGCAGTCCTCCCAAATTGCCTTTCACAGGAAATGACAACCTGGTCTGACTATGAGAATTACCTTACCCTTTTTGCTACCACTGGTGATATCCCCAATGCCTGAGGGAGAAGCACTTCCTGTCTTTGTTGCTTTGAACAATTCTATTTGTCAGATTCACTAACTTGTGTAGGCCCTCAACATTTTCAATCACCTCACAACCCAACAGGAAGGGTAAGTATCTGGGCAGTCAGGGATCTGGCAGGTGAAAGGGGAGGAAAGGCTGTCTTCTTCTTGAGTAGCTGCTGCTCTGGTGAAGACACAGGGCCTGTTACATGCTTTATTTATTCCATTCCTTCACCCATCCATCCTTTATTCATTCACTCATCCATCCATCCCTTTATTCGTTCATTCATCCATCCTTCCACCAATCATCCCTTCAGTCATCCATTCATGCAATACTCATCCATCCCTCTTCCTATCCATCCTTCCTACCTTCATCTATATACCTATCCACCCATTCATTCATCCAAGCATCCATTCATTCTAGAAATATTTATTGTGCCTCAGCTTAGTTTCTCTCCAATATCAAATGAGATTGGGCCCATTGATGTATGGAATCTTCTTGTTTCCCAAGTGTTTTCTGGAATGGTCCATTGAAGTGTGGGAAAAAAATTTCAAAACTTCTATTTATATCTCTTATCTCTTCATTTAAAAAATGTCTAGTTTGAGTGTATGTTTTATAACGAACACAATATATTAATACGATAGTGTGTATATAGTTTGAAAGTACATGCTCAAAAAAATTTTACACTCACAAAATATGCAGTCGGGGTGTACAGATCCAAAGATTTTGGAGACCACTTCTATGAAGATTAGTTGTAAGACTGCAGAGCAATTTGGGATAGACAGGTCCTAGCTTTCGGGGTGAAAACCAGGAAGAGCCCCCAGTACCATGAAGTTGGCAGCTAGAAAACATGCCTGCCACTCAGAGCAAATGGGCCCACTTTCATCTGATTTTATTGCCCATGGTCACACAGGTGGTTACTGCAGAGCCCGAAACAGAGGCCAGTCCTGCTCCAGTCTAGCTCTTGTTCCACACTTCCTCAAAGAAGCATTTGGACTGTGGCCCAGGCTTCAAACCAAGAGGGCAGATCTTTAAATAACCTCACTCCCTGGCCTCAAACTTTCTCGCACATACGTGAAAGTGGAGATTTTCAGTTAATAAAAATGTAAATATCTGGCATTCATGTAACTTTGTGTCTCATTCACACCCAATTCCTACCATCTTACAAAATATATTAATTCTAGCAAACGGGATTTTTTCTTATATAGACTTTTTTTTAGCATTTTTATCAATTCGCCTAAAATGTTTTCATAATTTGCCCACAAGGCTGAATGAATGTATACTGTTCTTGAATACAATACTCAAGCTTCAAAGTTATAAAATAATCTTTTCTTCCATAGGTACCGAAAGGTTTGTCTTTGGCTATGTTTTCTAAAAAGTAACCACCTTCAAAAATATTAGAAAATATATGAAAATAAAATGCTAGTATTAATTATGAGTGGGAGCACTAGTGAGAAACCTAAAATGATAAAAGTAAAAGTTGCTCAATGTTTTTAGAGCTGTAATCTTCAGTCAAACAGCTAACAACTGATTGAGATTTAATTATAAGGGGTTTCCTCACAGAACGTGGAAGAGTGCAAAGGAGCACTCAGTAGCTATTTAATGGCAAAGTTTCTACCATTGAAAATGTCAAAATCCAGAAAGATATTACAAAACAAAGAAGAAAAAATGCTCTAAGTCTAGGATCTCAAGAGCTATCCAGGTAGCAAAATAGAAATGATTATTTCAAGCCTTAGCTCTGCAGCTAACTAACGATGCCAACAGACGTGTTTACCTTTTGTTGTTGTTTTGCAGAATGAGTTAATATATTGGGACCTACTTTTAGGAAGCTCTAAAAAATGAGTAGATCAAAAATGTGAGGCAGAGAAGCAAATATCCTGACCCCCAGTTTTGATAGGAGAAGCTTATCCAGAGCAGAAAATTCTGTTGAAGAACTTGTCCTTTAATATGCATGAGAGTTCTTATTTGTAGAATGAATTGTTAAAATAACTTAGCAATTTAACAAAATCACAAATCAACACAGAGAAGCTGTATCTTGTTCTTTTTATTGAACAATAATAAACCTGTCCTTTTAAAACAAAACCTAACAGCTCATGCAGCTTTACATTCAAAGGCCTTCCCACACACAGTCACAATCTGTTGGCCAACTTCAAGAATAAAATACAGGTAAATACTGAAATCATTCTTAAATAAGTTCTTCACTTCAAATAAAATACTTCTGAAATATTTCCTAACAACATCTAGTACAATAGTCCTGTTTGTGCTAAGATTCTTTCAAATATACTCCTAATTCCACTTATCAACCAAGTTTAAAAGAAAAAAATATGAAAATAAACTATATTTTAAAGTTGACACGTTTTCTGCTGAAAATTGACTCTTCTTTTCCAAACCTCCTAAAAAGTTATTTTCTACTTTAAATTGAAAATTCACCTAAGTCACGGCACTTCTGTTTAAATAAAGACCCTCTGTAGCTCATTTTTTGACATTTTTGAAATCCAGAGTGACTCTATTTTTCTAGGTTTCTCTTACGCTTACTACGGTTATTATTACTAAAATTACTGATAATAAATTTATCATGCCTCAGATGTTTGAAAATCTTATAGAGTCATAACTTTATTCTAACCATTTTAAACAAATAATACTAGATTTCTTTCCTCAAGAGGATGATAAATATGGGTAGGGAGGATGACTTGCACTAGCACATTTGTTTATAAAAATATATAAATATTTACCTTCATACACACACAAACCACCAGTGGGTAAAATACTTCTTAGATTTATCTCTGACGTGGCATACGTTAAAGCCATTTATGGAAGTATATGTGTTTCCTCTGCCCCAGAACCATCCTTCAGATACAGGTAACCTGGGGGCTACATCCGCAGCCTTTTGAAATTGCCCTCAATTCAAAGCTGTTTGTTACTCAAATTTCCATAAGCTTCAAACACTTTACTTCCTTCAGGGGTTTTCTGGTTGTTTTGACTTTTCCCAAAGTAAAAAAAAAAAAAAAAAGTACAATTAAATTCTACAGAAGCTACCTACCAAGGAAGGGCTAAATATTATACTTCCCACTCCCACCCCCTCCCCACCTTCTCCTGCTCTTAACTCTTCATTCCCTATCCCAACGTTAATGTACATCAAAGTCAAAGAACTAATGGGCTCACTGTGGTCTTCAGCTTTGCCTAGCTTCCTCTTTGGTTGACCTGTCTCCATGTAAAATTACCTAAATTGCATTTTTAGTTCTTCAGTGTTACTATACACACACATTTAACAAATCTATATGCATTCAAAAATTTAACAAATACATACAAGTGTTCAGTCATATGGATGTTACGGATTGTAAGTAGCCTACTTTTTGTTTTCTGGATCCACCATGCATCACATTTGGTCTTCAGAAATTACATGTCCTTATACTATAATCTAGAAAGTTCCTAAAATGTTGGCTGTGTGTTGAACAATCACAAAAATAGAGCCTTCTCTCAGAAATCGCAGCCGGGATCAGCGTGGATTTAACCATTTCCTCATTATGGGAGACCCGGCAACGTTCTCTTTCACAGCTTCTTCTCTCACAACATTGCCGTCTCCAGATGTCATGTCATGCTCTGAAAGTAGACAGAATACAAATCATATCCAAACATCTACAGCTCAAAGACAGCACAGTTTTGCTTTATTTTGTTTTACATGGAATTTACAATGAAATCTTTAATCAATTTAAGATTCCACGCTAACTGTATTCACTGCTCTGTATCAGTGAGCACCTCTATATACAATAGCACCCCTTGAATTACTTCTCTTTGTATACCTATCATCACCTGACATTATCTTCTACATGCATTTGTCTCTTTTTCCCCTGTATTATCTCACTCCACCACTAGAATTCCAGTTTCACAAAGGTAGGGACTTTATTTTGCTCATTGCTATATCTCCAGCACTTAGGACAGTGCTTGCCACACAGTAGGCACTTAATAAATACTTATGGAATAGGCAAATGTTGTACAAACAGGTCTCAAGTTAGATTCTTACACTAACCAGTATGAAAGACAGATTAATTTTTGCTGCATCTGGAAGGCAAAAGGCAGACCAATGGGTAGAACTTTCAAAAAGACACTTCTCACTCTACATATGAAAAAAGTTTATAATATTTGAAATTTGCTAAAATGAAATTTTCTACTTCTAGGAGTAGTGAGGTGTGCTTGCTTTGGCAGTGCACATTCTGATATGGAACACTTTAAGAAGATTAGTGTGGCCCAGCAGATGACCATATGTAAGTCCATGAAACATTCCAGATCCTACTCCCCCAAGACACTCCTGCACAAAAAGTTACTTGTGAATTCCCAACTTAGGAAGCTCACTGCCAAAAAAAAAAAAAATACCGCCATGTGGAACACTGGGGACAGGAAGCACATTTGACAAGAGTTCTGTAGCCAGCAGATGGAAAAGTGGAGAAGACAAGCTCGTGCTCTGGGGGTCCTAGTGCTGGTGAAGCTTGCAGCCATTTAGCCTGCTCTCAAAGGCTGGGCCCAAACAGGTTTGTGCAGAGGTGATGTGAAGCCTGTGTCAGAAGTGAAGCCTAAGCCTTATCCTGTAAACTCCAGAGCACGAACCTGGAAGTCTCATGTAGTCTCAAAGACACATGTAGACTACAGAGGCCCCTAGACTACAAAGGACCTCTCCAAGAGGTCCTTAGGGTATTCTGCTCTCCATCCTGGACCCGACTAAGGTTTACCAAGATCACACTAATAATCATCTTTTGCTGGTTCCACCTTTAGCTAATGAAAGGAAATGCCCTAGGTCAGAAAAGAGAGAAAACTGACTGCTTTTTTCAAATATTTCTGATAAGAATCTCAGTGCCTAATTTTGATGTGGAAATATTTTTGTGTAACCTATAATGTAAGTATTGTTATGGGCATCACCATACTTAAAACTAATAATTCACTTAAAAGCATAACATTTCCCCTTCATTGTAACATGTTTAGTTGATCCGTACATAAGAAGGAGGTAAAATTAGAAAAAAAGTACCTTTGCCAAATAGTTTATATTTTATTAATTTGAAGTGCAAAAGACCAAAAACAGAAACTAAACAATAATGGACTTGAATTGTTATTTATAATTGTGGTGGGAAAAAAATATATAGTGTGTTGATACTAGCAGTCTCTGTGACTACATGTTGGGGTTATTATTTATTTGTTTATTTTTTATAATTTAAAATATAGTTTTTAATTGACAAAAATTGTATATATTTGGGATACAATATGATTGATATATATTTCCACTGTGGAATGATGAAATTAAACTAAGTAGCATAACCATCACCTCACATACTTATTTTTTTGTGATGGTAACATTTAAAATGTATTCTTTTACCAATTTTGAAATATACAATAAGTATTCATTGCAGTCACCATTCTGTGCAATGGAGGCCTAAACTTTAGTGATACATGTTGCTTTAAATGAGCTACTTTCAGTTTAATGGAACTCTCCTGTACTAGCCATCTATTCAACAAAATAAACAAATATGTACATAGCACCATCTCATAGGTTGTGCATTTGTCACATTCTAACACCTGTGTAAGAAATACACATGGACTAACAAGCACCACATGAATATTACTACAGCTTCATTCATTTCCAAAATTTCAATCACAGATACTATTTCTTATCCTCTCCAAAATCCATAAAAACACACACTTGGAATTATTCCATTTAAATGCTTTCATTTGGTTAAAGAAAACAAATGTTCTATATTTTCTATCTTGGCTCTTAAAGCTTATCCAATAAATTCCTCACAGTACTTTTTCTATGTGAAGTTGGGAGATGAATAGTTTTGTCTAGTAGATATATAAAACAGATCACTGAAGAATTTAAAGAACTTTGTATATCTCATTTGGTTATTTTTATTACAGATTTTTGGTAATCAATCATATTTATCCTCCTATAAATCATATTTAAACTAGGTAAACTTTATGACAAATTATATATAAACCTCAAAATTATTGATGGGCTCTTTTTAGAAAACAGCAACAGCAACCAAACTCAGCTACCACCCACCATTCCCCTGAGTAAAGCAAAGGAAATAAAATCATTCCAGTCCACATCTTATTCTACTCACAGATATTTTCTAAGTTATTCACACTGAAATGAGGCTATTGTTCCAATGCTTATACCAGAATCAGTGCTTACCTGTGAGAGAAAAAAATCTGTTGGAAGACTTGGTTACTGAATATTGGAAAAAGGGGAATTTCAGGCATTTTCCCGTCCCCCTGTCACAGATGCCTGACTGGCAGTTGCAGGTCTCTCTGCAATCCATCCCGAAGGTGCCGTAGGGACAGTCTGGGGACAAACAAAAGGTTGGAGAGGGCGCTGCTCGTTGTAAATACGTCTCCATCCTAACAGCCCTGTGTGCATAGCCTTACAATTTGAACCAATCTCATGAAACTTGAATGTAAAATAAAATCCAATTCTCCAAACCCAGGATTTGAAAGTTGAAACTTTGAGTCATAAATATGAAATCACACATTAAGACCAGATAATGGATGCCTCAGGCTTAGTGGCTTAGCGTCATGATGTAAAGTTAAGTTGAAGACAGCTACACACAGCCAGTCTCCTTGGACCAGTCTTCATTCTGGTGATGTTCTGCTTAGATACCAATAAATTCTCACAGATGACCTCTGAAACAGCTCAGCGAAGGTGAAAAATTGAACAGACATATATGCATCAGCTCCTCAAGGAGTTTTAAAAATGTGATGCTATCTTTGAATCTACTGTATTCACAGATAATTTACTATGTTAAGTGTATAGGAAAGGTCTTCAAACTAACCAGTGAGAGAGCTATCATCCTAGCTCACCATTAAGCAATCAATCCTCCATCTGCTCCAACCCCCATCAAGTTCCTTATTTGTCCAAACGGCATGTCATACAACTTGCCTGACTCCCTCAGTAGTTAAGAGGGCTCACTAGTAAAATCCTCTGCAAGGCTAACATGCAAGATGCTAAATGAGCAAGAAAGCTCGGGGCTTATACACCCTGAAGGTTTATACACCTACCAAGAACTAGATGCTTTTAGAGCTCCAGTGCTCACACTTATGCCAAAACATCCTACATTGAAATAAAGAGGGCAATGTCATTTATTTAAAATGCATAAAATTATTTAAAATGCTGCTTTTAGAATAAACAGCATCTCAGTAGACTAACCAACCTTTAAAAGCCAGCAGAATAGACATAGAATATTCTCTTGTTGTGAAAATACCTTGTAAACGTACAATCACAGGCAGGTAAAGAACAAATTGTGAGCCATCTGAGTCTCTAGCAGTCAATACTCCACTGACTGACCAAGTAGATCACCAATGAGATATCTTTTTTTTAAAGAGATCTAAGAGTGCTCTTTTCAATGTGGTTCAGATCACAGAGGAATCTGGTTTTGAACACTGTTCTCTTTGCTGGGAAGAAGAGATCTTAAAAAGGGATCCTGAAAAGTCCTCTTCCAGAAAAGCACACAGGATTGGGATTTGACTGTGCCTGCAGTGATATTGAAAACTAAAACTTTAGCCAAATTCCCAGAGATACTTTTAATGTATCCCCTGATGTACTGAACAGTGCTGGGCAGATAGTAAGTGCTCGTTAAATATGTGTTGGCTGCTGATTGTTAATCCGGGCAAGATGTTCACAGACATCTGAATATTTAGAAGACATTTGGATATGCAGCTGAAATTTACAGTTTTCATGTGGATGTTCTTTTAAAAAGCTGAAGAAGGGAGATGATGGCAAAATGTATTATCTCTATCTCAAGTTACTAAGGCTCACAAAGTCTCCTATTTCCAGCAGAGAGAAAAATGCTTAAAACTAGATTCATCAGCAACCTGAAGAAAGCCAAAAAGAGCAATCTTAAATATCTTTTTAGTATCTTGATCATTCAGTAGAATACTACAGTGCTAAAGACTCCAGATGCCACACAGCTTGTTTCTTTGCCCATATGTAATGTACATTTACCATCACATGTACAAAGGCATATTATGCCAAGAGAAAAAGCAATCCACTGCATATACGCGCTATATCATAAGTATGATTGTGTTAACCACTTCCTCCCTAATTTCCTTATGTGAAGGACTGTTTTCTTAGTCAATAAGCCCCATAATTTACAAAATATATGGATCCTATTCAGTTGAAAGAAACATGCATATGTGTTCACCAGACAAAATATTTCCTCAATTTTCTATTTCTGATTGTTAATATATAAACAAAAATAAACTGAGCAAAAAATAAAACTCTCCTAATACTTTAAGAATTTGTTTTTTTTAATTTTGTATGTCTTGCAAACTAAAAGATGATGAATTTACACATTATATGTCTAAGAAGTAGGAGAATTAATGAAATTAGCAAAATACTGGATAAATATAATTCGTAAAAATGTATTAAATACATAAAACATAATAATTATTTAGAAATTTCTCAGTCCCTTCTATAATTTAGAAAGCTTCCTTGTATTATACAACTGATGGGCGGGTTATAGCACGTGTCGCCTCTTGATAATAGCTCTTCATAATAAGATCATGAGATATCTATAGGTAGAGTATTTTTAAATCATCATTCTTTTTATTCTAAACACTTTTAAAATGTTAAGTATTTTAAACTACAGTTACTATGTTTAAAATAATTTCTACAAATACTTAACTACATTATTTAGCTAAAATTTCAACCTGACGAAGTTTTTCTTTAAGTGTACTAGTGGTCAACCTCATTCTTCACAGACTTCCAGTTTTTATTTTTCTTTATTGTTATTTTTCCTTGTCTTAACACCATCTGCTATTTTTCCAGATGACCAAAACCTTTATAAAGTCAGATGAGGTTAGTTTTATGCTTCAGGGAACCCTCTTTGAAGAATGAGTTATTTTGTTAGATGACTTAAGCTCACTCTATTCCATAAAGTGCATTTGTGTTTATCAGAAATATTTGATCTTGAGAGTGGCCCTCCATCCTGTGGACCCTTTCAAGATCAAAGAACCACTAAATCTGGGGGCTAGAAGCCATTCCAAGAGGTTATCTCGTGCAGACCTTTGTAATCGTTGCCTCGCAGAGGAGAGAGCACCTAAGCCATCATTAACAGATTACCTGTCAAGTTTCTAAAGTTTTCCAGAAAAGGAGCCAACAAAATCTTCCATTGCAACTTTCTTTTTGCGATCTCCTAAGGCAACGAGTAAAATGCCACATTTCTTTCTGTGCCTTCCTGCACACTGGTTTCAGTTGCTACTTGCAGCTATCCTTCTGTCTCTACCCTTGACAATACCTGTGTAGTGCCTTGTCAAGAATCCACCTGCCTTTTCCCTCTTACTCTTGAGGAGCAAAGCCACCTCACTTCCCAAGCTGGCTAAAAGCTCTCAGCGTGCCCCGGGAGGAGAGAGGTAAGGGATCACTCTTTACCTTTGCAGATACCAAACTCTTCACCAAAAGGATCCTCCCCATTAGAAGGCTGACACCTCAGCCCCGGGCCACACTTCATGCCATCCATGCCTGAGACTGTGCGGTAGCAAGTTTCTCCCCGCCCTGCAGCGCACACCCGGCAGCAGCCACAGTCGTCGAGCACTGTCCTCTTGCAGCGCGGGCTGCTTTTGCACTCACTGCTGTCACAGTGTTGAGGGCAATCCACCGCATAATTATTGCTCCAGGCGGCCACCAGGTGTGCAGGCACGAGGAGCGTCGTCAGCAGCAAGATGCTCTTCATGTTTCCAAGCTGCCTCCGGCTCAGCTCCCCGTTCATGGTCTTTGCTGGTGGGAAGCAGCCGTCCAAACTGGTAGCTGAGCCTCTGCCTACACGTTTATGAGTTTTATACACTGGGTTGCCCGCATGCTTTCCCGTCATCAATTTCCTTAACCCAGCAGCAGTGCTGTCCTCCTGCCAGGCTCTCTTGTTTTAGTTTATGAAATCCAGGATGAAGGCTGGATTAACACGCTGCTGCCATCCAGGAATTGAAAAGCCCAAGCTGATGTCATCTGTTATGTTTAGATGGTTGTTTTGCATGAGGACTGAAAAACTCACTCACATCCGTCTCAAGGGCCCAAGGACGTCTGTGAAGGAGGGATAAAGAAGGTCGCACACCCTCCTTCAGGACGGGAATTGTTCTGACCCTGGCATATCACTTGAGGTGTAGCTTTGTCTCACAGCCTCTGTAGTCAGGAGGAAAATGATATCAACATGAATCATCAGGACTGAAGAAGCTTCTTCAAAAAAAATAATAAACATTTGGTATTTCCCCTCAATAAATAGCCATGAGATCATTTGAAAGAAGAAAGGGTTATATTGTGTCTTTTCAATACTTAGAAGAAAGAAAATATTTTGATAGGGATATTTTTTAAGACCCTCTCTTCCTTCCTCTCACCCATCTCCTCAAATGTTATTTCTAAAGCAATTCATGTCACATATATCTAAGTCTATTGTAGATGTAGCTGTGCTTCCAGTAAAATGTGGAACTGCCTCTGAGAATTTCTTTTAAAATCAATACAAAAAGCCACAAGAGAGGTAAGATTCTTTCGGCACTGCTTCTGGGTTACTAAATTCTGGAAAAACTTATCAGTTGGACTTTTCTGATCCAAAACTTCCTCAGGGGAAGGCTCATCCATCACTAAGTCTGCTTGTCCAGTGATCGAGTCCACCCAGAGCCCTTCCCCTCACCTCCTGGCATCTATCAGAACCCTCGCTAAAAACTGCCAAGCATGGCAGCCAGCCCAAGGCAACAAGTGGCTCAGCAGGAAAATCAGAACACAGCCCCCAAGAGGCAAGTCACAGGCAAGGGAAACATTACCCCTCAGGAAACAAGGTCTGCATGCTACAGAGGGTCACCGTGCCTAGGTCCCTCTGGGAAAACAGAGTAGCCCTCTTAAAATATCAACTGTGCCAGGGCCTTATTAAGCAAGGTTAAAGAGGAGAGAGAGGAGTTCTTACACCAACCACATGCCGAATTCCATGCCCCCCCTCACTTGTCAAAAGATATATAGATTCACTGTCACTTAATAAATAACAATCCAGTAAAATGGGTAATTCTTGGTCTGTCACAAATGAACTGTGAGAAATTCACAGGATTTCTCTTGGCCTCAGCTTCCTCTTTTGAGAATTGATGGTGTTAGGCTACCTGACCTCTAAAATTATTGTTTCCCCTAGAAGATGAGGCATAGTGGGCATTGGATGTAACTTGATGATTGGCTTTTGCAATTTTAGGGGGATACAGGGAGCAAATTCAGAATACAGAGAATTGAGGTAGTAGGAAATGAAAGCAAGAGTTTTAGCTTCCAAATTTTCCAAATTTTTCATGACAATCCAATTTGAAATACTCTAACTTTACCTCCCCAGAAGCACTTACTTAGCAGGTGGCACACTCTGGTGTTTTCAATAATGGGTAATATTTGTTAATAGCTTAAACATTTTACATGCATTAACTCATTTGCTCCTCATCACAATATTATGAAGTGGCTGCTATTATCACGCTTGTTTTTTAAAAGAAGAAACTGAGTCAGAAAGAGGTTAATTTGCCCAAGGTCCCTATATTGAAGGGATGTTAGTCTAATGTCAGAGCCACATATTCTATTGCTTATTACAATACATGATTATGATTTCATGGCCAAGAGTTTCAATGGCCTAGGTCACAATTTAGGCTGACCCTGGAAAATGTTCCTTGTTACTGAACCTTGTAACCACTTTCTGAGGAGTAGTTAACTGGAATAGTGGTTAATAATAATATCTAACATTTGCAGAGATCTGACTGTGTGCCAGATGCCATGCTAAGCAGTTTATATAGATTACCACATTTAACTTTCAAAACAACCTCAAGAGCTAGGTGCTATTCTTATCTTCATCTTAGATATGAGAAAACTGAGGCCTAGAGAGGTTAAGTAACTTGTACATCATCACACAGTTAGCAAATGGTGAAGCCAGGACTCCAGCCCTGAGACCAACAAGCTCTGGAGACTGGATTAAGGGTTGTAAAATAAAATACATACACGTACCAAACTGGCGCCCAAAGTGGGTGACATGGTAAGCTATACTACATGTAATACAGAAGTAATGGAGTGGATTTTGTCCTCCTGAATAGCACATAAAGACATGAAACTCTTCCACTGTGGAAGATAAAGAGAAACCAAATTGATAATACCTTCGGTAAATGACAACTAAACAAATGTAAGTTGAGAGTACCAAATCCAAACAGTAAACCAAACTACAATGCACAAGAAAGTGCAGAAAATATGCCCAGTAGAGTTCACCAATGGTGGAACTATCTCAATACACAGTGCCTAACAACTCAGTTTAAGGGAACCTTCAATTCCACCAAGACCCAACAAAAACCATTTGTCCCAGCACAATCCCTATAAGATTTTTATCTGGTTGATTTCTATCTTCCCCAGCCTTGAGCCCAGATCAATGAATTCCATTAGGAAAGTTAGCAATGACCACAAAGGGTTAGGAAATGTGAACATGAGCAACCAAGGAGCCAACTTTAAGCTGCATTAAAAAGCAATAAGATGATGGCAGAGCTGTTGATAGTGAGTGCATGAGGTCCACCCATTTCACTTGCTTTGTGCTGGGGACTGGCACATCTCTCATCTCGCTCTGCCTGTATATCAGTTGTCATGTCAAAGATTGAGAAAAGGCAAGAGGAGTTGCACAAGATTTTCACAACTCCTAAAACGTAAGTTCAAACTAAGGTGGGTCAAACCATACCATCTGTGGATCCAAAGGATACAGCATATGATGTTTTGCAATGGGGGCAGAGAAATGATAAAACCAAATATCTATTTAACCCATTATACCCTGTATACTTAAAATGCCACTTTGCTTTTTTTTCTTAAAGCTGATATTGTGTTAGGAAAATAAGCTTTGGTAATGTGCATTAATATTTTGTGTTTATTTTGTACATTATGATTGCTTCTAACCAAATAACAAGGATTTTTTTCTGGATAGGTAAAAGTAGTCCAATGGAAAGGCCCTGGGCAGGTCCCAGACTCTCAGAAGGTGATTTATGGTAAAGTGAATTGTACCATACTTACTGTGCCTTCCTAACAAACCAGCTCTACCAGATAAGTCTGGTTTAAATTGAATTACCAAGGCAGACTTGAAGGCATAAAGTTTGGAGGAGCAAGTGGAGACATTTACATGTAGATTTCAGGTGCCTTGGTTTTTAGGTTAGTTTTGGTGGTGGTTTTTGATACCATCTGAAAGTCTTCCTGCTTTGACACCAGCTGATAGTAATTTTGCATGTGCCTACTGCAAGGTCTAGCCCACAGTAGGAGCTTAATACTTAATAAACACGTAAAAGGAATCAACTGTTTCCCAGAATCATCTTCAGATGGTAGTAAGTTAAATGGGCATCAATGTGTTCTTGGCTTTCCACCAGGAGAAGCGAAGTGAGGCCCAGATTCTAGGGCAGGCTGGGTTAAGCTGCAGAATGTGTTTACTTGTGGGAATGAGGTAGAGGTGTCCAGAAACAGCAGAAGACATTGAGGATTGGATGGAGCCTGAGCAAAGACTGTAGTCCCATTGCGGCAGTTCCTTCACAGCTAACCAAATTTGTCCTCTTGACCTTGGGCTTGGCAATATCACATCCACCCTGGGAAGTTCATGGGAGCCCCTCATAGCCAATAGAACTTGATGAAATACTTCTGCTAAACTGGCTGGGATTCACGGCAGTCACAGATCAGCTGTCAAAGCCCAGGGCCTAAGGAATATTCCCAGAGCCTCCTGCCCTGAGTACAGTTTGCCTAGAAACAGCTTTACCACTGCCAAGGTATGTGATCTTAGGCAAGTCACAAGCCACATACCTTAGACCTCTCCTTTCTCCTCAGTGCCTCAATAATAAGAGGGCCAAACATGGCAACAGATATGAAAGCATCGTGACTATTATTATCAAGAGTCTGATTTCTGAAGATTGGCTTCATTCTTTGAATGTGATCTTATGTCTTGGAGCAAATATTTTCCCAAAAGAAATCTCTCTAATTCTTTCAGTTTCCATTTTTAATAAAGACAATTTTAATAGTAAAGTGGAATTCAATGTACCAATATATGATTTACAGGCAATTCTCAAAAACTATACCTGCTTAGAAGAGCAAAGTGAAATTTATCTGTTTTAATTAGGCTTCTTGCCCATATGGGGGCTCTCTGATTTGTCTTGATGAGCAGGTCAAGCTCCTAGGAAGCTGGGGTGCCATCACACACAGCCCTGCAGGAGCCCTGAGTGTGAGGGTGTGTGAGTGACTGTGAGAAGATAAGGACAGGACACCCGCAGTGTCTGCTACAAGCCCAGAATGTCTGGGCACCCCTCAGAGAACCTGGCACTATATCCAGATTTTTTACTCCAATGGAGCCTCTGAGGAAGTAGCCACAGAGTCGGGTTGTTTTTTAACCCTGTTCAAATCTAGAAACTTCAACTTTGGGTTCACGCTGCTAGGAACTTTTTTAGAGCCAGGAAGTCTGGCTTGGAAACATGAGGAACTCTTACTCACTGAGGTGACCTTCTTCTCCTCTTTGCTGCCAGTTCTGGCAGGTTCTAGTGTGGGGCATCAAGGCAAGCCTTTCTTTCTAATAGCTAGCTCCTTCTCAAATCAGATTCTGAATCTCGGACTCCATCAGCAAGAGATTCCGGTTTCACAGTATCCCTCTAGCTGCAAATATGAACCTACATCCAGAGGCACCATGTGCCACCCTGACGTGAGAAGCAATGTGAGTAGCAAAAGTAGCTCTGAACTCAGGACCAGAAGATGTGGGCTGTGGTCCCAGTTTCATAATCAGCCATGGGTAAGGCACCAACCAGCCTTCCTCATTAACATTAAGTCATTTTCTTTTAATAAAATATAAGGGAGAGAAATGCCTTCCCTTTCTCAAAGAGATGTTGAGATCAAAGGAGAATGTGGATTAAAAACATGGTGCCAACTAAATTACTGTACAGGTGTAAAATATTATTACTCTATAAGACAAATTAAATTATGAGAGAAAATAAACCAGTGGCTTTCTCAGGTCTCACCCATTCCTCCATGCCTCTCACATTCTGCAAGATAGTCTAGTTTTTCATTCACTTAATTCACAGCAAACCATGATGACTGAGTTTCAACATTCTTCCTCAGGAAAACTCCACCACCCCTCCTAGAAGCCTGCCTCGTCCCATCCAAGCACGGGATGACTAAACAGCTCACTAAACTTCTCTGCTAAAAGAATTTTTTAAAGTGTCCCAGGTTCCTGCATGACTAAAGAATTACTGTAGGCATTGGAAGTCACTTAGACACTAGAACTAGAGAACATAGATTTTTTAAGTCATGTTAAAAGTTATTGCTAAGATATTTGGAATTTCCACTAGGAATTTTAGAAAGACAGAATTTCTGATTAACACAAGAATCATAGGAAATGATTCTGCTACTTTGCTTCTCTAATGACATGAAATTTCCTTTGCCTAACCTTAAACTCACCCCTTTTATAACGTAATAAAATGTTAATCAGGACCACCCTCACCAAACTCATCAGTTTGTCCAGTGATAAATGGCCTTAGCCTTTTATATGACATGTGAGTTGAATGAATGATTGAATGTTCAAAACAAAAGTTAACCACTGGATGAAGAGAAATAAGAAACATAACTTCCAAGCCCCTTATTTAGGACATTTTGAGGATTTGGCAGTTTCAGACTCACTCTAATCTGGCGTCAAAATATTTTGGCTTCTTTCTTCCTAGGCAGTTTCTGACGAAGCCTTACTTTTTTTTTTTTCTTTTGACTGCCATGGACTTCATGCAGTCTCCGAGCCTGTGATCTGACAGCTTAGTGCAGCACAGCTGATGGTGCCTGCGACGGGTCTCAGCAAGTGTGTCTCAAAACACTTCTCCACACCACCTGCATGACAGTGTTCTGGGAAGTTTGTCAGAAATGCCAAAGCCAGGGATTCCAATCTGATGGGTTGGGGTGGGCCTAGGAGTTAACATTCTTAACAAATAAGCCAGTTGATTCTGACAAACCCAAAAATTTGAGGAACCTCTAAACTAAAGGTTTTTCCCAGTCACATCTCTTCAGGTTAGTGAATTAGTATTTAATGTTACTCTGAAGACTTCTGACAGAAAAAGTCTATCTCTGAGGGACTGACCAAGGATTTGTATTTATATTATGCTCATGAATTTTTAGCTTATTTCACTAATACACATCTTCACATGTTAACATCAATGAAGATGAGATACAACCATCATGATGTAATTGTCACTGACTACATGTGCACATTAAAATTTGCAGGATGGGTGCCAGTCTCTGGGAAAAGAATCTTAAAGACAATCGTGGAGTTCTCTTTTTAAAAATGCTGTATTATCAATGATTTTGATAACCCAGAGGACAATACTCTGTGAAAAAACACGGATGGCATTGACATGTGATTTAGGAGGATCAGATACGAATGTGGAGACATTTTAGGAATATTTTAACCAATTTGTTGAGTTTATATTTTTCTTTCTTTTGAAGGTACAAAAGTTCTAAATGATAAAAATCTATGTCCAAATAAGCCCTAAAAGGGTCCTTTCAATAAGTATGAGTAAAACTTCTAGTGCTACACGCTTGTTAACAGCTGCACATTTTGCAATTGCAAAAATATGGAATCGGCCCAAATGCCCATCAATCAATGAGTGGATAAAGAAACTATGGTAGGTAGATTAGAAAGATAGATAGATAGATAGATAGACAATGGAATGCTACTCAGCCATAAAAAGGAATGAATTAACAGCATTCACAGCAACCTGAACAGGACTGAAGACTATTATTCTAAGTGAAGTAACTCAAGAATGGAAAACCAAATATGGTAGGTTCTCACTCATAAGCAGGAGCTAAGTTACGAGGATGCAAAGGCATAAGAATGATACAATGGACTTTGGGGACTCAGGGGAAAGGGTGGGAAGGGGGTGAGGGATAAAAAGTTACAAATTGGGTACAGTGTATACTGCTTGGGTGATGGATGCACCAAAATCTCACAAATCATCACTAAAGAACTTACTTGTGTAACCAAGTACCACCTGTTCCCCAAAAATCCATGGAAATAACAAATTAAAATAAACAAATTCTAGTGCTACAAAAGCATTTATTGGAAGAATTTTTTTCCTTAATGATACACTGAAAATAATGATACATATCATACTGATAACATCCTAGATGCAATGAAATATGATAGTTGCCTAAAAAAATAGATGTTTTTATTTTTGTTGACCTGCCATCAACAATTTACCTACTACTAGTAGAATCTACTACTAGTAGAATGTATTCTGTTTTATCAATCTTTAATCTTCTACTAGGACTTTACATGATGAAATCTAAGACCTTACTTTGAGCTGCCTAACAAACATCATCCTAACTTGACCTGACTAGAGGTATTTTGAGGTAAGATACATGTGCTTTAAAAACTCAAGTTTCATATTCTACTCTCAGTTTCAAATTGCACAAACAGATACCCCCTTCAGCTAACATTTCTAACAGCATATCATGAATCTGAGCATACACCACCACTTATAGATAACATGCTGAGCCTGTCTTCCTCTGTAAACATATTTAGGAAGTACTCATTGAATAAAACACCAAACAATGACCCCAAGAATGAAAGGAATCCAAGGTACTTTGAGCTTTCTCTATTCAAAGTGTTCTCCAGACAGCAAATCAAAAGTTCAACCTTCATGTGGCCTAGTCTAGAATGCTGGTCTATGGGAGATCAATAGTTATTATAAATGGATAATTTGATGACCCAGGTTATTTTGTAAAGTATTATTGTCTTCAATTTACTAATTTAAAATAACAAAACTTTAAATGAGGCCATAAACTTTCAAGTATCCTATATTTGGACAAGAACCTATGCTAAAAACAAGAAAATGCAGGGCATCTGATACTACCAGGGAATATTGAAGGACACTTTGAAGGGGCCTGAGAAAAAAATCACTGAGTAATGCTGTTTGGAAGAGAGGATAACATGTGTGGCATGCTTCCCATGGTAACCTCTTCCTAATTGCTTGAAATACACACATACACATACACACACACACACACACCCATAGAAACAACAGCAGCAACAACAACCACCACAACAGAACTTTGAGGGATTCACTTGATTAAATAATCCTACATGGAGAGCCTTCAAAACTGTCCACTTGCAATTTGAAAGCCACACAAGCCTGCTGAAGGAGAGCACCTTTCCCCTTTGAGGGATAGGATATATACCAGAGCATATCACATTCAATTAGGAGAGTTCAAGACTTCAAAACACAAAATAATGCTTCCTTCCACATACAGTAGCACTGCTAGGACAATTATAACATGCAGCTGATCAGAAACCTTCAATACCTGAAAAGAAGAGGTAGAAAGGAGAAGCAGACCCAATAAACGTGGCCCCAGAAAACTCCCCAAGCCCCAAATACACCAGAACTCTGAGCTTAGAGCTAGAAAAAGTCTACTTTAAGAAGTGGTTCAGGGAGAATTGTTTATTCAACTGCCAAAAAAAGAGAGTTTTTAAATATTTTATTACTTAGAATTTTATAATTTATTTTCAAGTAAATTTTTTGAAACTTTTTTGTTCTTTTAAAATCTCTCTACAGTAGTATACTGTGTTATATTAACATTAGTATTTACAGTCTAATAACTGCTAAGGATTTCTTTTCATAGGAAACAAAATGGACCAGAATGTAGGCAAATGTATCCATTCCTTGGTCAGTTTGGACTGCTATACTAAAGTACCACAAACTGGGTGGCTTATAAACAACAGAAACTTATGTTTCAGTTTCAGAGGCTCTCAGTCTGAGATAAGGGGGTTAACATGGTCAGGGTCTAGTAAGAAACCTCTTCTGGGCTACAGATTGCCAACTTATCCTTGTATCCTCACATGGTAGAAAGGGAGCAAGAGAGGTCTCTGAGGCCCCTTTCATAAGGACACTAATTCCATTCATAAGGGTTCCAACTTCATGCCCTAATTGCCTCGCAAAGACCCATCTTGTAATACGATCTTTTTGGGGATTACGATTTCAACATATAGATTTGGGAGAGACACAAACATTCCATTCACTGTCATCCATAATTATGGTAAATGTGGCCTGGGCCTGGACCTGGGTCTGCTCCCCTTCATCCACCTGCTTAATCTTCTCCACCCATCAGAACACCTCACCCTTCAAGGGGCAAGGCTGGAATGCCAGTGTTTCTTTGAGGCCCTCACCAACTTCCTCCAGCCCCAAATTAATCCCTTGCTCAGCCCAAATTTTGCATTTCTGAACTCCTTGCACAGTCTTCTACATGCAGGGGCCCTCTAGTTCCCCACGAGCAAGAACCATCTTACGATCATTGTGTGGTTTTCACAATGCCTGACTTAGGTCTTACACATACTAGATGCTCAATAAATGACACAGTCTCTAGAAAAAATATAAGCAAACTTTAAAGGCCAGCCTCATAGAGCCCAGCCTTCCATGGGAAAGCAAATGGGATAGTCCTCAGCCCCTTCCTTCAGCTTCCTCCCACCGGCCCAAGGTCTCAAGGAGTGGTGTTTAAGGAGGGCTCTCTCTCTTCAACCCCTTTTTTTTTTCTTTTTTCTTTTTTTTTTTGAGATGGACTCTCGCTATGTCACCCAGGCTGGAGAGCAGTGGCACAATCTCAGCTCACTGCAACCTCCACCTCCCGGGTTCAAGCGATTCTCCTGCCTCAGCCTCCCGAGTTGCTGAAATTACAGGCGCCCACCACCATGACTAGCTAATTTTTTTGTATTTCTAGTAGAGACAGGATTTCACTATGTTGGCCAGGCTGGTCTCAAACTTCTGGCCTCAGGCAATCCGCCCTCCTTGGCCTCCCAAAACGCTGGGATTACAGGCATGAGCCACCACACCCAGCCCCTTCAACCTCTTTTAAAATTAAAATGCCAGAGGTCACTGTAACATTGCATCACTAACACATTAGTGGGTGGGAGTTTATCAAGTCACCTTCCTGTCTACCCTTGTCCTCCCTCTCTACCACCCTCTCTTGTACCAAGCGCACCACTCCCTGTGACCCCTGCCTCCTCCATCAGCAATTAAAGGGAGGTGGAAGCAGCAAATTGATTTTACACTATAGAGCATACACTCTGAAGGCAGACCATCCGAGTGTGAATCCTGAGTACACAACTTACTAACAGTACAAACTGAGCACAGTGTTTAAATCTCTGGGCTTCTATCTCCCCAGATGCAAAAAGAGACATATGATGGGGCCTATCATGGGGAGGGGGGAGGAGGGAGGGATTGCATTGGGGAGTTATACATGATATAAACGTCATGCACATGTACCCTAGAACTTAAAGTATAATAAAAAATAATAATAATAAAATAAAATAAAAAAAAAAGAGACATATGAGAATACTTACTTCAATGCCTGGTAAATAGTGAGCACTCAAAATATGTTGATGACAACATGGCCTTTGGCAGGGCCTCCAAGAGACATCCCTCCTGCCCCAGCTCCCCATGACCCCGTGATTCCTGGTCTCCTTAGAGCACCCAAGCGGATACACAATGGTCCCCGGGAAGTGACAGAAGTTCAAGCTGTCTCTCCACCCACCAAACCCTTTGATTCAATTTACTTGGGAGCAAGGGAAGGAATGAAGCTTGATTCATCCCTTTAAAAAATCAATTTAATACCAAACAAAGTGGTTTGTTTTTACAGACACGGCCTTACATATTTGGAAACAGTCCTCAGCATTCGTCCGGGGTTCTAGGGGCTTTGAGGTCTGCAGAATCCAGTTGAGAGGCTGAAGTTCAAGACGGTTAGGAGTGGGCTTTATTTAAAACAGTCCAACAGTTTCCAAGGGAGTGAAACAACAAAACCTTGTATGAGATGAGTCACACAGACTTGCAGGATCAGAGAAGTCATGCAGGATCAAAGAACGGAAGAGCCTTCCAGCTCACTGCCCCTCTGAAACCAAAAGACGCATTTCACAGAGCCCTCTCTAATCTGTTCCAACTAATTTTCAGGGATTGAGTCTAGAGGAAGATTCAACAGGAGACTTAGTTGCTATAGCCACTTGGATCCCTGACAAAGTGAGCTTCAGTGCAATAGAAAAGTCACATTTTCCCCACAATACCTTCCCCCCAAACAAAATGAATGGAAGTCAAAAGCTTATTTCCAATGGAGGAATGAAAGACAAAACTGAGCCACTTGGAAAGCAATCAGAAATAAATATGGACATCACTGAGCAACTTGCAGTGCACCACAAACAAATATTACCAATTTATTCAAGAGCATATATGTAACTGTGTTTTTCATGGACACATCTATTTCGCTTTTCCTTTTTAATTTGTCAGCCCATTGTGAGGTCTGCCCACTGAGCCACAGGTGAGGGATTAATGCCAAACATGCTGGGTCACAACATTCAATATTCATCCCACTGATCATCTCACTTTGCAAAATGTCATAGTTGAGTGGTGTGCAGTCGTCTTGGCCCCATGAGCTGGCATGCAGTTGATTAAAGGAGGTGCTGGCTAGAGAGGTCTGAGGAACAGGAGAACCATCCATGTCAGCTGTGGGAGCCCTGCTGCCACCCATGCTATTCTGAGCTTCAGCCCCAGCACCTTGCAAACAAGAGCAAATGGCAAAGTAGTCCACACACATCAGATCTGACAAAGCAGAGTTCCCAGGCAAGACAGGATGAGTTTCCCTGTGACCCACGTAGAGCAGTGCACAGAAGTCAAACAGAACTAGACTTTGGGCTGTACGCAGTACAGCTTTCCAGCTCCTTCCCTGGTGTGATCAGAAACAGGACACAAGACTAACATGACTTGTCAGTACCTAACTCTAGCTCTATACCATCACTCAGCATGCATGCTTAGGAGAGGCTGCTCTTTCCCGGCACAGTGGGGGCTGAAACTGAGGCTTGCAGCTCCAGGATGTGTAAAGTAGCTGCAGAGTACCCCAAGGCAGCATTCGTGGTGGGAGAAGCACCAGCCCCTCTCCTGGCTTGATCATAGGCTGGCCAGGATTGATTGTCATAAGCACTGGCACATCTAGGCTTCCATGGAGAGGTCCATCTTTTCCGGAGAGAACAGCCAATCACATTTAACCAGCTAACCATTACCTCTACCAGATGAGGGCCACTCCATACGGTCACATACCTGCCACCCACATTGTTCACCTAAGCCCTGCCTATGGCCAGAGAAGAGATTTGGACTTTTCTATCTGAGCACAAATAACAAATTTCTAAAGTATCATGTGGGTTTTCTCCATTTGTCCCCACCCACCCCAAATCCAATCTCTGCTCTTTCTTGTCCTGCCTTATGCCCTCTACAAACTATATCACCCAGGCACCCCTGCCCTTGGCATCTGACTGAGTTTGGCCTTTAGGAGATACCCACAAAGGATCAGAGGAGGAGACCAGGGCCATGGTATCTCTTCCCTATGCTCTGGCCTTTATTTCTGGCAGGGTCTGTATCCCTCAGTGCTTACAGATCCTGTTGAGCAGCCCTCTTCCACAGCTCAGCTCTTGCTGGGCTATCTGGAGCAGCTTCCTGCCTTTGCATGCCACTGGGTGCCTCAAGTCCCTCAGCCCTGCCCGATCCTCTGTGAGTTGTCCCCTTATTAAATCTCTTATCTGAACAACCTGAGTGAGATTCAGTTTCCCGACAGGGGCCAGGCATGGTGGCACATGCCTATAATCCCAGCACTTCGGGAGACTGAGGCAGAACGATCACTTGAGCCCAGGAGTTTGAGACCAGACTGGGCAATATGGCAAAACTCCATCTCTACCAGAAATACAAAAATTAATGGGGCATGGTGGTACATCCCTGTAATCTCAGCTGCTCAGAAGGCTGATGTGGGAGGACTGCTTAAGCCCTGAAGGTGGAGGTTGCAGTGAGCTGAGATCTCACCACTGTACTCCAGGCAACACAATGAGACCTTGTCTCAAAAAAAAATAATAATAATAATCCTGACAGGATCTGATTGAAAGAGGAATCACAGTGGTTCTAACACTTGTGATCCATCCAGACATATTTATATGCTTTGTTAAAACGACATCCTGAAAGAAGTGCTGTAATGGACTTCCATGCTTAGGAAAAGAAGTGCTGTAATTTGCTTCCATACTCAGGTGGGTTTTGTTCTGCCTAGAGAGTTATCCTACATAAGCTATTTCTTTAACTCAGGATGTTAAACAATAAAAGAACCGTTAATAATAATTTAATCCATTTATATCAAGTTTACTAAACAATTACCTTGAAAAACACATATATAAACATACCCATGTGTGTATATATACATACTCCAAAATAGTATAATTGTGCAGGTTCAGGTATATACTTTGTATTCACTAATGAAATTGAAAAAACAGAATTGATATGGTTTGGCTGTGTCCCCACCCAAATCTCATCTTGAATTGTAGTTCCCATAACTCCCACGGGTTGTGGGAGGGATCCAGTGGAAGATAATTGAATCATGGCGGCAGTTTCCCCCATACTGTTCTCATGGTAGTGAGTGAGTCTCACAACGTCTGATGCTTTTGTAAGGGGTTTCGTCTCTCCCTTGGCTCTCATTCTCTCTTGTCTGCCACCATGTAAGACATGTCTTTCACCTTCTGCCATGATTGTGAGGTCTCCCCAGCCACGTGGAACTGTGAGTCCATTAAATCTCTTTTTCTTTGTAAATTACCCAGTCTCACATACGAGTTTATCAGCAGTGTGAAAACGAACTAATACAAGAATAATCCCTGTTGACCTGAACTCAGCTCAGCACCAAGCAGACCTAATAGACATCTACAGAACTCTCCACCTCAAATCAACAGAATATACATTCTTCTCAGCATCACATCACACTTAATCTAAAATTGACCACATAATTGGAAGTAAAGCACTCCTCAGTAAATGTAAAAGAACAGAAATCACAACAAACTGTCTCTCAGACCACAGTGCAATCAAATTAGAACTCAGGATTAAGAAACTCACTGAAAAGCGAACAACTACATGGAAACTGAACAACCTGTTCCTGAATGACTACTGAGTACATAATGAAATGAAGTCAGAAATAAAGATGTTCTTTGAAACCAATGAGAACAAAGACACAATGTACCAGAATCTCTGGGAAACATTTAAAGCAGTGTGTAGAGGGAAATTTATAGCACTAAATGCCCACAAGAGAAAGCAAGAAAGATCTAAAATCAACACCCTAACATCACAATTAAAAGAACTAGAGAAGCAAGAGCAAACAAATTCAAAAGCTAGCAGAAGGCAAGAAATAACAAAGATCAGAGCAGAACTGAAGGAGATAGAGACACAAAAAAACCGTTCAAAACATCAATGAATCCAGGAGGTGTTTTCTTGAAAAAATCAGCAAAATAGATAGACTGCTAGCAAGACTAACAAAGAATAAAAGAGAGAAGAATCAAATTGTGGGAAGTCAGGGACCCCGAACGGAGGGACCAGCTGAAACCATGGCGGAAGAATATAAATCGTGAAGATTTCATGGACATTTATTTGTTCCCCAAATTAATGCTTTTATAATTTCTTATGCCTGTCTTTTCTGCAATCTCTGAACATAAATTGTGATGATTTCATGGACCCTTATCACTTCCCCAATCAATACCCTTGTGATTTCCCATGCCTGGCTTTACTTTAATCTCTTAATCCTGTCATCTTCGTAAGCTGAGGAGGATGTATGTCACCTCAGGACCCTGTGATGATTGCGTTAACTGCGCAAATTGCTTGTAGAGCATGTGTGTTTGAACAATATGAAATCTGGGCATCTTGAAAAAAGAATAGGATAACAGCAAAATTCAGGGAACAAGAGAGATAACCTTAAACTCTGACTGCCAGTGAGCTAGGTGAAACAGAGCCATATTTCTCTTCTTTCAAAAGCAAATAGGAGAAATATTGCTGAATTCTTTTTCTCAGCAAGGAACATCCCAGAGAAAGAGAATGTGCCCCTGAGGGTAGGCCTCTAAATGGCCCCCTTGGAGGCAGCTATCTTTTACTGTCAAAGCCGAAGGGATGAAATAAGCCCTGGTCTCCTGTAGTGCTCCCAGGCTTATTAGGACGAGGAAATTCCTACCTAATAAATTTTGGTCAGACAGGTTGTCTGCTCTCAAACCCTGTCTCCTGATAAGATGTTATCAATTACAATGCATGCCCAAAACTGCCTTAGCAATTTTAATTTCACCCCATCCTGTGGTCCTGTGATCTCGTCATGCCTCCATTTGCTTTGTGATATTTTATTACCTTGTGAATCATGTGATCTCTGTGACCCACACCCTATTCATACACTCCCTCCCCTTTTGAAAATCCCTAATAAAAACTTGCTGGTTTTACAGCTCAGGGGGATCACAGAAACTGCAGACACGTGATGTCTCCCCCAGACAGCCAGCTTTAAAATTTCTCTCTTTTGTACTCTTTCCCTTTATTTCTCAGACCAGCCGATGCTTAGGGAAGTAGAAAAGAACCCACATTGAATATCGGGGGTGGGGTTTCCCCCTATAAATATAGATGCAATAAAATATGAAAAAGGGGATATCACCACCAATCCTACAGAAATGCAAACTACCATCAGAGAATACTATAAACACCTCTATGCAAATAAACTAGAAAATCTAGAAGAAATGGATAAATTCCTGGACACATACACCCTCCCAAGACTAAACCAGGAAGAAGTTGAATCCCTGAATAGACCAATAGCAGGCTCTGAAACTGAGGCAATAATTAATAGCCTACCAACCAAAAAAAGTCCAGGACCAGATGGATTCACAGCCGAATTCTACTAGAGGTACAAAGAGGAGCTGGTACCATTCCTTCTGAAACTATTCCAATCAGTAGAAAAAGAAGAAATCCTCCCTAACTCATTTTATGAGGCCAGCATCATCCTGATACCAAAGCCTGGCAGAGACACAATAAAAAAAAAAAAAAGAGAATTTTAGACCAATATGCCTGATGAACATCAGAGCAAAAATCCTCAATAAAATACTGGCAAACCAAATCCAGCAGCATGTCAAAAAGCTTATCCACCACAATCAAGTTGGCTTCATCCCTGGGATGCAAGGCTGGTTCAACATATGCAAATCAATAAATAAAATCCATCACATAAAAAGAACCAGTGACAAAAACCACATGATTATCTCAATAGATGCAGAAAAGGCCTTTGATAAAATTCAACAGCATTTCATGCTAAAAACTCTCAATAAACTAGGTATTGATGGGACGTATCTCAAAATAATAAGAGCTATTTATGACAAACCCACAGCCAATATCATACTGAATGGATAAAACCTGGAAGCATTCCCTTTGAAAACTGGAAAAAGACAGGGATGCCCTCTCTCACCACTCCTATTCAACATAGTGAAGCCTGTAATCCCAGCACTTTGGGAGGCCGAGACGGGCGGATCACGAGGTCAGGAGATCGAGACCATCCTGGCTAACACGGTGAAACCCCGTCTCTACTAAAAATACAAAAACTAGCCGGGCGAAGCGGCAGGCGCCTGTAGTCCCAGCTACTCGGGAGGCTGAGGCAGGAGAATGGCGTAAACCCGGGAGGCGGAGCTTGCAGTGAGCTGAGATCCGGCCACTGTACTCCAGCCCCGGCGACAGAGGGAGACTCTGCCTCAAAAAAAAAAAAAAAAAAAAAGAAGTTCTGGTCAAGGCAATCAGGGAGGAGAAAGAAATAAAGGGTATTCAATTAGGAAAAGAGGAAGTCAAATTGTCCCACTTTGCAGAGGACATGATTGTATATTTAGAAAATCCCATTGTCTCAGCCCCAAATCTCCTTAAGCTGATAAGCAACCTCAGCAAAGTCTCAGGTTATAAAATCAATGTGCAAAAATCACAAGCATTCCTATACACCAATAACAGACAAACAGAAAGCCAAATCATGAGTGAATTCCCATTCACAATTGCTTCAAAGAGAATAAAACACTTAGGAATCCAACTTACAAGGGATGTGAAGGACCTCTTCAAGGAGAATTACAAACCACTGCCCAATGAAATAAAAGAGGACACAAACAAATGGAAGAACATTCCACGCTCATGGATAGGAAGAATCAATATTGTGAAAATAGTCATACTGCCCAAGGTAATTTATAGATTCAATGCCATCCCCATCAAGCTACCAATGACTTCCTTCACAGAATTGGAAAAAACTACTTTAGAGTTCATATGGAACCAAAAAAGAGCCCACATTGCCAAGATAATCCTAAGCAAAAAGAATAAAGCTGGAGGCATGATGCTACCTGGCTTCAAACTATACTACAAGGCTACAATAACCAAAACAGCATGGTACTGGTACCAAAACAGATATATAGACTAATGGGACAGAATTGAGGCCTCAGAAATAACATCACACATCTACAACCGTCTGATATTTGACAAATCTGACAAAAACAAGAAATAAGGAAAGGATTCCCTATTTAATAAATGGTGCTGGGAAAACTGGCTAGCCATATGTAGAAGGCTGAAACTGCACCCCTTCCTTACACCTTATACAAAAATTAATTCAAGATGGATTAAAGACTTAAATGTTAGACCTAAAGCCATAAAAACCGTAGAAGAAAACCTAGGCAATACCATTCAGGACATAGGCATGGGCAAGGACATCATGACTAGAACATCAAAAGCAATGGCAACAAAAGCCAAAATTGACAAATGGGATATAATTAAACTAAAGAGCTTCTGTACAGCAAAAGAAACTAGCATCAGAGTGAACAGGCAGCCTACAGAATGGGAGAAAATCTTTGCAATCTATCCATTTGACAAAGGGCTAATAACCAGAATCTACAAAGAACTTAAACAAATTTACAAAAAAAAAAATCAAAAAGCGGGCAAAGGATATGCACAGACACTTCTAAAAAGAAGACATTTATGCAGCCAACAGACACAGAAAAAATGCTCATCATCACTGATCATGAGAGAAATGCAAATCAAAACCACAATGAGATACCATCTCACACCATTTAGAACGGCGATCATTAACAAGTCATGAAACGACAGGCACTGGAGAGGATGTGGAGAAATAAGAACACTTTTACACTGTTGGTGGGACTGTAAACTAGTTCAACCATTGTGGAAGACAGTGTGGCGATTCCTCAAGGATCTGGAACTAGAAATACTATTTGATCCAGCAATTCCATTACTGGCTATATACCCAAAGGATTATAAATCATGCTACTATAAATTCACATGCACACATATGTTTATTGCAGCACTAGTCACAATAGCAAAAACTTGGAACTAACCCAAATGTTATCAATGATAGACTGGATTAAGAAAATGTGGCACATATACACCATGGAATACTATGCAGCCATAAAAAAGGATGAGTTCATGTCCTTTGTAGGGACATGGATGAAGCTGGAAACCATCATTCTGAACAAACTATCGTGAGGACAGAAAACCAAACACCGTATGTTCTCACTCATAGGTGGGAATTGAACAATGAGAACACATGGACACAGGGCGGGGAACATCACACATCAAACACCGGGACCTGTTGTGGGGTGTGGGGAGGGGGGGATAGCAATTAAAAGAAATACCTAATGTAAATGATGAGTTAATGGGTGCAGCACACCAACATGGCACATGTATACCTATGTAACAAACCTGCACGTTGTGCACATATACCCTAGAACTTAAAGTATAATAAAAAATAAAAATAAAAGAATAATATCTGTTGTAGATTTATCTGAATTATCTCTTGTCTCTTACTTGCATTGTCCACATTCTGATAATCCTTCTATGTATGCTCCCTGTTGATCTTGTTTTATGTCCAGGACTTACTTGACTCTCTGTCTATAATATAAATTTCAACAGGCATTGAGCCTTCATTGCTAAATTGCTACAGTCTTGGCTTTGCTCTGATTTACTTGGCAAAATGCTGGCTGCCTACTTCTTTTATCCCTTGTTCTCCCATTGGAAGAGTAATCTTTATTCAATAAGTTGAAAATATATTTCAGGATGCCAACTGTTGCCAGTGGTTGTTATTACTACTTTAAAATTTGAAAATGAAGACATTTCCCCCAGAAAGTTATTTCTCTTTTTTTTTTTTTTTTTTTTTCTTTTGAGACGGAGTCTCGCTCTGTCACCCAGGCTGGAGTGCAGTGACCGGATCTCAGCTCACTGCAAGCTCCGCCTCCCGGGTTCACGCCATTCTCCTGCCTCAGCCTCCCGAGTAGCTGGGACTACAGGCGCCCGCCACCTCGCCGGGCTAGTTTTTTGTATTTTTTAGTAGAGACAGGGTTTCACCGTGTTAGCCAGGATGGTCTCGATCTCCTGACCTCGTGATCCACCCGTCTCGGCCTCCCAAAGTGCTGGGATTACAGGCTTGAGCCACCACGCCCGGCCTCAGAAAGTTATTTCTAAAATGAAAGATAGGTTTACCATCTGCTGGTTTTTGACCCAGGGATTTCCCATCAGTTTTCTGACCCTTTTCTGCAAATGTATTGGCCATTTGGATGCACATAATCTTCCTCTTTACCAGTCTCCTTTCTCTGGATCTCTTCTGACACATTCACAAAACAACATCGGGAAACAAAAACCTTAAGAATAAACAATGGAAGTGTTCTAGATGTCTGGGATGGAAAGCTGACTGGTCTGCTAGGAGAGTTTTCCTTCCTGAATTTTGAATTATTGAAAACTTCCTTGTCTTATAGAAAACTTTGAGCACTTTGGTTTGGATTCCACAACAAGCATTCTTGGCTTTGGTTTGGGTTGTTTTTGCTTTTTGCATAATGTCAGACAGTACTATAACCTGCTGGCTTGGGTCCTTGGGTCCTATTGAATGAGTCATGAGGATATTTTTCTGACTTCTGACTCCAGAAGACTTTGTTCTTAAAGCAAGTTAGGAACATAGGGAAAGTGCTAGTCCAGGACTAGACCTTCTTCCCTAACATCACGCTATGCCACTGCCCTACTTCCATTAGTCTTACTATTTATTACCCTGGAAATGGCTTGTATACCTGTGTGCATTCATGTGTGCATGTGTATATGTGCACGTGAATGCAATCTGTAGGCCGGAAGCTCCATATTCTGCCTGGGGCCCTCACTCTTAAGGTTCTTTGCTTCTTCAGAGAGGTGTTTAAAACTCATGTTAGTGAAAAGAGTACTTTCTGACTGAAATCCAAACTTTAAAATATTTCTCTAGTCATCTTCCACATAACATACACACACATTGGGCAGAAAAATGCATTTCCTTAGTCCTTTTAGTGTGACAGTTTTAAATATCCCCGGGCAACAACCACGCAAAGGTTTCTGGCTCATCTGAGATCCAACAACATGCAAAAACAAAACATCATGCCCAGAGCCAGATTGTTACATACTCAAAGCAGGTGATGCCCGTGTGGTGTGATTTAACAGGAACAAGGAATATTCTCAATCCAAACTATCTCCATCCCTGTCGTCACTCTGGGCATCTCATCATTGGAAATCCTTCCTCTGAATTTTCAACTTTTTTAATATTTAAGAAATACTAAATAAAATGAGAATACACTGAAATGTGACAACACTTTATTCTTGAGCAGTGAGATGTTGGTGGATATTTGCTGACAATTAAACCCTTGCAAAAGAGGACTGTTCAGAGAAACAGAAATACTGAGAGTGGAGATGGCAGGATACCCTTGGCCAATTTCACCTGCTTCCAAATTTGATCTTGAATTGATTTGACCAGTTCTGATAATCCTGTGTTTTTTGGCAAATTTCAGAAAGCATGGAGGGAACTAAAAGACAGATACTGAAACTTCATTTTGTTTATTAAGAGAGAAATGGGCAGAAGTGGATTTTGAAACATGTTCTTTCCTGTTGACACATGTTCAAAGAATGTCTGGAGGAAATACTAAGTTAAAATACAGACTGATTCAACTATTGGCATCAACTCACTTACAATGAAATATGGTTGCTATCTTGGACATGAGCAAATAGAAAAGAAGCTTTCCAACATTAAAATTTTGTTGAGGAAAACAATGAAAATCTTAATTTGGAATCTATTTTGTGTTATTTTGATTTTATCATTGTGAATTCCCTTGGAGACCTTTATTCAAAATGACTCTATTATATCCCTAGTTCCTGATATTACTGGTGTAAAGAATACAGGGAGAAAAGGCTTTAGTATTTAGAATATACAATTAACAACTATAAATGTTCACCTGTGAATATTTCCGCTGTAAGGTAAATTTTTAATCTTCCCCATAGAAAGTCAGGAAAGGTAGTAGACAGATGACAAGTTATAAAATATTGACTAAATGCATTTGGCACAACCCTTTGTTTACTACTTAGCAAGTCTAGAGAATGTGCAGCGTACTCTGTGGGAGCTGAACAGAAGAATATTAAGGTGTAACATATGCCATTCCCAACCTTGCTAATGGAACATTTATTTTGTTCATGTCTCTCTTCCTCATTGATGATGACCCAAATCTCAACTCGGTGGATGTGTCTAAGTCAGTCCAGTGGAAAATTCTATTTTCTTGCTGGTGATTGGTTTCAGGAAGGCATGTGATCTTGTTCTGTCCAGTGAGATGTGAGAGGGGAGAGGTGCTTCTTGGGAAAATGTGCAATCCTAAAAGGTACCTACAGGAACAGCTGCTCCCTCCTTTCCTTTATCCTCGTTGTGGCCAGATGTGACACCTGGGACACAAGGTTAGTGAGTGTGAGGACTGGAAAGCACATCAAAGTCTTGATAGCAACATTGAGCACTGTATTGATCAACCCCAGTGCCACCTTCCCTCTGAGCTTCTTGTTATGTGATAAAAGGAATTTCCTCATTGCTTAAATCCATTTCTGTTAGATTCTCTGTTATTTGCAGTTCAGAGTATTTCTTGCTGGTACAAAGTACATAGATGCAGCCCTTAGGAAGTTACCAATCTCAGAGATGAACAGAGGGATAAATAGGGGGAATATGAAAATATAATAACAATATTGTGCAAGATGTTGACTCCGTCACTTCTATGGGTCCCTCCTGCTTTTGGGAAAAGGAAAAAACACTTCAATCCGGAATGATCCGAAAACACTGTGGAGAAAGTGGTATTTCCCATAACATGTGAGCAATATGGTAAGTGCTTGACTGGCATGGAGGTAGTGAGTAGAAAATAATCAATTCTTACTTAATAGCAAGGAATTAAGAGGAGAGCCGTAAAAGAAAAAGTTGTTGGAGCAATATTATGAAGAGAGGTCAAGGTAGAAAAAAATGCACAATGCAGTTGATAGTTGACATTCTGGGAGTGGGAAAAATCTTCACAGTGTCCCCCAGCCTGAGTTCTGTGGAATCTGTGAAAACTATGCTCTATAAAAAGAAATGGTCTGTGGCCCAGAAAGTCCCAGAAACTTAGCGTACCACATAACCCCTTGGTTACTAACAGTATACCTTAGGATTCAAAGGACCTTAGAAGTCATATACCAGAACTAAAGCCAGCCAGGCAAGATGGTATATGCCTGTAGTCCCAGCTACTTGGAAGGCTTGGGCAGGAGGATTGCTTGAACCCAGGAGTTTGAGTTCAGCCTGGGCAACATAGTGAGAACTCCCATCTCTTTTAAAAAAAAGAGGGGGAGTGATCAAGATGGTCAACTAGAAGCAGCTAGGGTACGTGGCTCTCACAAAGAGGAATGAAAGGGGCGAGTAAACACAGCACCTTTGACTGAAGCATCCAGGTACTCGGATTGGAACTAATCAAGGAAGCAATTTGACCCACAGAGAACAGAGAAAAGCAAGGCAAAATGACGGCCCACCCAGGAGCAACAAGGAGCAACATGGAGCCAAGGGAACCTCCCCCTCCCACAGAAGTGGTGAGTGAATGTGCAACCCCAGGAAACCACGTTTCTCCAACAAATCTTTGCAACCCTCAGCTCAGGAGAGCCCCTCATGAACCCACTCCACTAGGGTCATCAGTCTGACACACAGAACTACATGGAGTCTAGGCAGATCAGCCTCTCAGGCATGCACGGAGGCCCAGGAGCTTTACATACTCCAGCTCTGGCTTCCTGGCAAAAGTAACCAGGAAAAGTAACCCAGCAAAGTGGGAGGTTGGTCCTCTGTGCATACTTTTAGGAAAGAGGCTGAATCCAGGGGGCCAAGCAGTGATAGTCTGTGGGCCTCACTTCCACAGTGCCTCACAGGTTAAGACTCACCACTTGGAATTCCAGCCAGCCACCCACAACAGTGTCACAACCACCTGAGATGGATTTCCTGGGGGGAGGGATGGGCCTCCATTTTTCCTGTTTGGGCAACTCAGCCATTCCATCCTGTAGGCTTTGGAGAGTCCAAAACAACCAGGGGTGGACGGGATCCCCTGGCACAGCACAGCTGCTTTACCAATATGTGTCCAGACTGCTTCTTTAAGCAAGTCCCCAATCTGTTCCTCCTCACTTGGCTGGACCTTCCAACTGGGGCCTCCAACCATCCCTGCCGATGTTCTCTGGCCTACAGAGGTATGAATTCTCCCTAGGTCAAAGGTCCTGGGGGTATGGGTGGGCCACCATCTTTGCTGTTTTGGCGTCTTAGATGTTCCAGCCTGCAGGCTTTGGAGAGCTCAAGCTGACTGGTGCAGAAGTGATACCCCAGCACAGCACAGCTGCTCTACAAAGGCATGGCCAGACTGCTTCTTTAAGCAGGTTCCCAATCCCATTCTGCCTGACTAGGGTGAGAGTCCCAACCAGGATCTCCAGCCACCTCCTACAGTTGCATTTGGACCAGCAACAGGTCCATACCTCCCTGGGACAGAGCTCCCAGAGGAAAGGGCAGACTGCCATCTTTGCTGTTTCACAACCTTCGCTTGTGATACTTCCAGGCACTGGAAAATCTGAGGCAACTAGGGACTGGAGCAGACCCTAAGCAAACCACAGCAGCCCAGTGGAAAAGTGGCCAGGCTGTTAAAATTAAAAATAAAAATAAAACCATCCAAAGGTCAGCAACCTCAAAGATTGAAGATAGATAATCCCACAATGATGACAAAAAATCAGCACAAGAATGCTGAAAACTCAGAAAACCAGAGTGTCCTCTTTTGTCCAAATGACTGCAGCATCTCTCCAGCAAGGGTTCAGAACCAGGCTGAAGCTGAGATGGCTCAAATGACAGAAGCAGGCTTTAGAATGTGGATAATAATGAATTTCACTGAGCTAAATGAGCACATTGTAACCCAATGAGGGGGAAATAAAAATCATGATAAAACATTGTAGGAGCTGGCAGAGAAAACAGTCAGTATAGTGAAGAATAACTGACCTCATAGAGCTGAAAAACACACTACGAGAATTTCATAATGCAATCACAAGTATTAATAACAGAATAGACCAAGCACAGGAAAGAATCTCAGAGCTTGAAGGCTTTCTTTCTGAAATAAGATAGGCATACAAGAATAGAGAAAAAAGAATGAAAAGGATTGAACAAAACCTCAAAAAACTGGAGAATGGGATTATGTAAAAAGACCAAATCTATGACTGATTGGTATGCCTCAAAAGGCATGGGGAGATGGGGAGAATATAACCAATTTGGAAAACGTATTTCAGGATATCATCCAGTAGTTGTATTATTGTATTGTATTATGTATCTTATAGTGTGTTTTTCAGCTCTATCAGGTCAGTTACATTCTTCCCCAACTAGCTAGACAGGCCAACATTCAAATTCAGGAAATGCAGAGAACCTCAATAAGATACTGCACAAGACGGTCATCCCCAAGACACATAATCCTCAGATTCTCCAAGGTCCAAGTGAAAGAAAAAATGTTAAGGGCAGCTAGAGAAGTCCAGGTCACCTACGAAAGGAAGCCCATCAGACTAACAATGGACCTCTCAGCAGAAACTGTATAAGCCAGAACAGACTGAGGGCCAATATTCAACATTCTTAAAGAAAAGAAATTCCAAACTAGAATTTCATACCCCAAAATAAGCTTCATAAGTGAAGGAGAAGTAAGATCCTTTTCAGACAAGCAAATGCACCACCAGAAATGCCTTAAAAGAGCTCCTGAAGGAAGCACTAAATATGATAAGGAAAGACCATTACCAGTCACTACAAAAACACACTGAAGAACACAGACCAGTGATGTTATAAAGCAACCACATAAACAAGTCTGCAAAATAACCAGCTAATATCATGATGACAGGATCGAACCCACACATATCAATACTAACCTTAAATGTAAATGGGCTGGATGCCCCAACTAAAAGACACAGAGTGGCAAGCAGATAAAGAACCAAGACCCATTGGTATGCTATCTTCAAAAGACCCATGTCACATGCAGTGACACCCATAGGCTCAAAATAAAAGGATGGAGGAAAATCTATCAAGCAAATGGAAAACAGAAAAAAGTAGTGGTTGCAATCCTAGTTTGTGACAAAAAAAACTTTAAACCAAACCAAAGATCAAAAAAGACAAAGAAGGACATTACATAACGATAAAGGGTTCAATTGAACAAGAAGATCTAAGTATTCTAAATATATATGCACCCAACACAGGAGCACTCAAATTCATAAAGTAGGTTCTTAAAGACCTTCAAAGAGACTTAGACTTACACAGAATAATAGTGGGAGATTTAAGATCCCACTGACAATATTAGACAGTTCATCAAGACAGAAAATTAACAGAGATATTTAGTACCTGAACTCAGCTCTGGGTCAAGCAGACCTGATAGACATCTACAGAACTCTCCACCCAAAAACACCAACATATACATTCTTCTCATCACCACATGGCTCTTACTCTAAAATTGATCACATAATCAGAAGTAAAACACTCCTTAGCAAATGCAAAAGAAGTGAAATCATAATGAACAGTCTCTCAGACAGCAGTGCGAGCAAGTTAGAACTCAAGACTAAGAAATTCACTTAAAACCATACAATTACACAGAAATTGAATAAACAACTCCTGAATGACATTTCAGTAAATAATGAAATTAAGGCAGAAATCAAGTTCTTTGAAACTAATGATAACACAGATCCAACATACTAGAATCTTTGGGACAGCTAACACACTGTTAATACGGAAATTTATAGCACTAAATACCCACATCAAAATGTTAGAAAGATCTCAAGTTCACAACCTACCATCACAACTAAAAGAACTAGGGAACCAAGAGCAAACAAATCTCAAAGCCAGTGGAAGATAAGAAATAACCAAAATCAGAGCTGAACTGAAGGAAATAGAGACATGAAAAAACATTCAAAAGATCAATGAATCAGGAGCTGATCTTTTGAAAAAGATAATAAAATAGATAGCCCACTGGCTAGACTAATAAAGAAGAAAAGAGAGAAGATTTAAATAAACACAATCAGAAATGAAAAGGGGGATGTTACCCCTGACCCCACAGAAATGCAAACAACTATCCAAGAATGTTATAAACACTTCTGTGCACACAAGCCATAAAATCTAGAAGAAATGGATAAATTCCTGGATACACACACCCTCTCAAGACTGAATCAGGAAGAAACTGAATCCCTGAACAGACCAATAACGAGTTCTGAAATTGAGGCAGTGATAAATAGCCTACCAACAAAAAAAAGGCCAGGACCAGATGAATTCACAGCTGAATTCTACCAGATGTACAAAGAAGAACTGGTACCATTCCTACTGAAACTATTCTAAAAAATTGAAAAGGAGGAACTCCTCCCCTACTCATTCTGTGAGGCCAGCATCATCCTGATACCAAAACTTGACAGAGATTAAAAAAAATTAAGCCAATATCCTTGATGAACATTGATGCAAAAATCCTCAACAAAATACTGGCAAACTGAATCCAGCAGCACATCAAAAAGCTTATCCACCCAGCAGCACATCAAAAAGCTTATTCACCACAATCAAGAAGGCTTCATCTGCAGGAAGCAAGGTTGGTTCAACATATGCAAATCAATAAATGTGATTCATCACGTAAACAGAACTAAAGACAAAAACCACATGATTATCTCCATAGATACAGAAAAGGCTTTTAATAAAATCCAGCATCCTTTCATGTTAAAAACTCTCAATAAACTAGGTATTAAAGGAACATACCTCAAAATAATAAGAGCCATATATGAGAAACCCACAGCCAACATCATACTGAATGGGCAAATGCTGGAAGCATTCCCCTTGAAAAACAGCACAAGACAAGGATGTCCTCTTTCACCACTCCTATTTAACATAGTATTGGAAGTTCTGGCCAGGACAATCACGCAAGAAAAATAAACAGCATTCAAACAGGAAGAGAGGAAGTCCAACTATCCCTATTTGCAGATAACATGATCCTATATCTAGAAAACCCCATCATCTCAGCCCAAAAGCTTCTTAGCAGATAAATAACTTTAGCAAAGTCTCAGGATACAACATTGATGTGCAAAAATCACTATCATTCCTATACACCAACAGCAGGCAAGTCAAGAGCCAAATCATGAACAAACTTTCATTCACAATTGCCACGAAAATAATAAAATACCTAGGAATACAGCTAACCAAGGAGGTGAAGATCTCTACAAGACGAACTACAAAGTACTGCTCAGATAAATCAGAAATGACACAAACAAATTGAAAAGTATTCCATGCTCATAAACAGGAAGAATCAATATCATTAAGATGGCCATACTGACATTTATAGATTTAATGTTACAATGCAATTTATAGATTCAATACTATTCCTGTCAAACTACCAATGACATTCTTCACAGAACTAGAAAAAAACTATTTTAAAATTCATATGGAACCAAAAAAGAGCCTGAATTGCCAAGGCAATCTTAAGCAAAAGAACAAAGCTGGAGGCATCATGCTGTCCAACTTCCAACTATATTACAGGGCTACAGTAACCAAAGCAGCATGGTGCTGTTACAAAAACAGATACGTAGACTGATGAAATAAAATAGAAAGCCCAGAAATAAGGCTACATACCTACAACCATTTGATCTTCAACAAAGCTGACAAAAACAAGCAATGGGGGAAGGATTCCCTTTTCAATAAACAGTGCTGGGATAACCATCCAACCCAACAATTCCGTTACTGGGTATATACTCAAAGGAATGTAAGTCATTCTGTTATAAAGACACATGCACACATATGTTTGTTTCAAAAATGTAAAATGTGCTTCATTATTTATCCTGTAACAGTCATCAAGATTATTTCTAAATTTTATTTATATACCAGGTCCCTAGTGAGTTTGTTTAACTAAAATACTGTTGTATTTGTATTTATATTGATTTGCTCACATTGAGCCACTTATTGTTACTTTTATTTATAAGGACCCTTCACATATTAAAGATACTCTCTTTGGGGGGAAATGTTTTCAATGTAAGTGACAAACATTTTGTCATGTCTTTGGATATTGCCTATGGTATTTTCTACCTTACAAAAGTCTTCTGTGCTCTAACTTATTGATAGTTTCCTTTATGCCTTCCTCTCTTAAACATTATTTTTAATTTACCATCTCATTTAGTGTTTATAATGATTTCATTTCCTCATAGAAAAAATGATGGGAGGGGAAGTGTGTGTATGTGTGTATGTGTCTTGTTTGGTCACTTTTTGGAAAAAGTATTTATATCATACCTAGAGTTCTACTTGAATTGATTCTCAGTGAATAATTAGTGAATACTGAATCAATCGATAACACTTGCTGTGTTCCAGCTTGGCCATAGCAATTACTGTGTTTCCCTCATTAATGAACGTGGTCGTTCATTTTGAAATTCCTACTACTCTGCCTGCTGTGACTTTGTTTATTTTGTAAAATCATCCTGACTAGTTTAAACAATTTAATTGCTTTTCAGCATGTTAATAGAAACAGTTTGTATCTGTTTCTATTGTAAAATAATGATAACACATCTGCCTTTGGGGCACAGCACTGTATCACAGTATGGTATCTGAGATGTTCAAATATAAATGGAAGTGTTCCATTATAAGGCCTCCCATCCTCAATTGATCGTTTTTCCTTCTTTATTCAACAGTATTTCTTTATTCCTTCCCTTTCCTTCCCTTCCCTTCCCTTCCCTTCCTTCCTCCACCTTTCCTCTGGTCTTTATTACCTGGTCCTTCTCTGGTATTTTTCCCTTAACTTGGCCTACATATTTACCCCAGTTTTCTCCCTAAAACAATGGTAGTCTCATATAGTCCTCACCTTCCTCTGTACAAGGCCAGGGTACCCACAAGCCTGGAGCTGAAAACCTTCCTTTGGCAGTCATTACTATTGAAAGAATTTCCACATGTGCAAATCTTTCAGGACAAGTATTGCAGACAATGCAAGTGATCTGTCTTGAGTCCAGCAACATCACAGGGACCACCCCATGTGGGACTTTCCTCATCCTCCCATAACATTTGAACTCAGTTGAAATGAACATCAAAGGCTTCTCTAAAGAAGAAAAGAAAAAGAAGAGGAGTCATAAAAGGGCAGAGTAAGGCCTGGAAACAAAGTTGAGATAGGGACAGTGTATGACCAGGCAGACAGCACCAGCAGTGCTGGGATATCCCTATTTGCCAAGTCCTCAAGGTATTTTCCTGTGATTACTCCATGTATCAGGATCCTGCACTCAACGCAATTCTCATCCATTCCAGTCACTTCATAGCTGACTTGGAGAGGAGTAAAGGAAAAGGAAGTTGCCATACTATTGTGTGATTTAACTCAATAATGATGGTTTAGAAAACGTGTCTTCATATTTATGAAAGGAAGATTTAACATGCAAAATATATTCTGATTTAAAGTTGAGGTAGAGGAAGACAAAACAAATTTCCCTCAATCTCACCTTTGCCACCACCATCATTACACCAAGGGGAGGCCCTAGAGCAGCCCTCTGAAGTATTTACATTTAAGTTGCTTAGGAAAAGGCAGTGTTCCATGTGCCCCAACGCATGTTACAGCCCCAGCTCTGAGTTGAGGGGTACTTTGCTTACCTTGCCAACTGCCCTTAAGCTCATTCATTTTAAGGACCTCGTGGTAGGGATGACTGTAATCTGAGGTGGAATTTACATTTTCTTGAGAACTTTGCACTTAATATCATTATACAGCACCCCAATATCCTTCCCAAGCCCAATTTTCAAAGCTGCCATAGTTCCACTACGGGTGTTAGTAGATTCATTTACCAAATTAGCCAAGCCACTACTGGACAGAAGTCAAGGCCCGGAGGATGGTGGGCTACAAGGGAGGGACCCAGGGAAATTCTGCCAAATCCTGATGTAAAGTACCAAGGGCTGGGGATGGTTGGACAGCCTGGGAAACCTTGATGTTGAGAACATTTTTCAAAGGAATGTAAAAGGGAATAAATGGGAAGGGCTTGAAACAAATCTGCTTTGCACTTATGTCTACAGGGCAGTGTTTCTCAAACTACCTGTGGGAGAGACCAGCATGTTTGGACTTTTAGTTTGTTAATTTGTTTGTTTTCAGTTTCAGCCCATTGTGAACTGATATGTTTATGCAACACAAATAAATAGAAAAAAAGTAATTAAATAAAAAACAAAGGCATACAGAATACACACCCAATTTTTATTATATTGGACAAACTATATTTCATTAATAAAATGAATTAATACAGTGACATGTTAAGTAGCTGTTACAGTTTCTAAACTCTGGCTCTCAATTTCTGTCCCCATCTTGCTCCAAATCAGTAAGAAACAGGTTTGGAGACTGGCACAGGTCTGCGGGTCATGCTTTGATTGACATGGCTCTAGGGGGTGTGGCTTATAAATCTGACGGAGCAGTTGTCTGGGCTGTTGAAGAAAGGCAGTCCAAGGGGTAGAACCACACGAGGCCTTTGGAGCGGCAGAACAGCTGTTCTATAAAGGTATCCTGAAACACAGGAGAGGCAGAAACAACATCTCTAAGAGCAGCAAGAAAGACAGCTAAACACAGCAAAGGAGAACCACAAGGCCACGACGTGTGAAGGCCAGCCCTGCTCTGAGCACGGCCTTGCACTTGCTCGGTCCGGTACAGCTGCTGTAAAGCCATCCAAAGCAAACACGGCCCTCCCTGCAGCAGACTCAACAGAACAAAAACCAACACCCAGAAATAAATTAGATCACCGAGCTCATCATGTTACACAGCCCACTGTTCTCAAATCCAGGATCTTGAATATAATAACAAATGATACTATTAACTGGCGAATCGGTCTAAAGCCAAAATCAAATAACTCATTGCTATTAACCAACATAATTCTCAGAATTTTCCAGGTCAGCTACAAGAAAGAGTTATGAGACCCTTCCCAACTCAACTAAATATCACCCATGTCTAATTGCACGCAGTGTACATGGCTAAACCCTTTTTCTCTTCTCACAGCCAACTTGGCTCTCAGAGCATCTAAGCCCCCAGGGACTTCTCAAAAGAGGCAGGCATATAGTCAGGTTGAAAGGAACATGGAGCTGGGAGCCAGCACATAGGTGCTTAAGGGCCACCTACTAGCTCGGTAATCTCAAGCAAGTCCCTGCATTTCAGTTTCTTTATCCATAAAACAAGACTAAGGACAACCACTTCCCTGGAAATACTGCTAAAAAAGTTCAGTAATTTGTACAATGCTATGTGGACATTAGTCCTTACTCCTCAGAAATAAGCAGCTGAGAGATGTTTTAACCATTCCCATTTCCCCCACCACACACACACACACGAAGTTTTGTCCTTTACAATTTATTTCTTCCTTAGAGTTCAGATGACTTCTACCTGTCACACACCATCTTCCTTATGATCCCAGCATCGCTGGGATGTAGCAGGGAACAGACGCCATCCTGTCCGCCTTCCAGTGTGGAACAATGGCACACAGTAAAGCCATCCAAGGCACATCAACAGTGACAAAGATGACTTGAAAATTCACAGGGACATTTGAGTGGGAGTAATAAGTTTGATTTATTAAGCTTGTGGCTTTTCTTAACCTGGCTCCTCCTTATCTCACCTTCTGCTCTCTCCGGCAGGAAGTCACTACTCTGCATTGGTTTTGTTCATGCTGTTTAACATGTAGAAGGCTTTACTGTTGCCACATCCCTGTACAAGGGAAGCAGGCTTTTTATAAAATTCTGTGTTCTGGCAGGGTACTCATTCACATACAAGTTAACATACAGGGAGGTCAGGCAGGTGATTTGGTCTAGGTCACAAGCTGTGTTGCCTTGGGCAAATTACTTAGCCTCTTGGAACTTATTTCTTCCATTGTAATGTAAATATAATAGTTGTCCTGCTTTCCTCAAAGACATAGAAATGAAACCATAAATGATCACATAAAAAGAATTTTGGAAATAACTTAAGGTATTTTACTTATATACCATTAAGTTATAATGTATAATATATAATTATAATATTATTTATTATTATTCCTACTTTCTGTGCTAGAAAACAATGTGATAGGAGTCTCTTGCAATCTGCTGAGCATAAAAGCTCTGGATTTTAATTCTCCTTTCTAAAATGAATGGAAGACAGAATGCATACATCTTAAAAGAAAGATCTGTTGACGTAACGCAAATTTTTATCAGTATTTCTAGAAAGTGGTTGGCATTCTGGTGCGTGATCTATTTGTATTCATTTTATATTTGCACTGCTGATCAGTGTCTGGCACAAACAGAATCTTGTAGAATCTTGAGTCTAATACCTTTTGTATTGAAGGCCTGGCAATGCATTGTCATCTGTTCTGGGGAGAAGTAGAAAATGCAGTCCTTTATGTTTAAAAGACATTATTATTAAGTCCCTGGAAAAACATATGGCCATTTTCAATTAAAAATGAGTAAAAGAGAGACTCTGAATCAAAAATAGTTGCCAATGCTCACCTTTAATAACATTATGAAATCTCATAAAAATGTAACTAAAATTTAACCTAATTTGGGTAAACTTAGAAAAACGACCTGAGTAGGGATGTTTGCTGCAAAACATATGGCTTTCTCTGGATGGTGCTGAGGCTTTAGCTAAGCCACATTGTGAAGTAACCATATCTATGTCCAAATGAAAAAGAGAGAAGAATGAAATACGATAGGCACCATTTTGTGCCAGGAAAAATAGTAAGTATTGCTTGAGAGCAATGGACATCTTTGAACTCTGTCTGAAACTTCATTACATTCTTACTGCATGGATATTTTTCATTTATAAATATTATATACATATATAGTATAAATTTCATTTATAGCATAAGTACTCTGATACAGATATTACAGATGGTATCTCCAGATAGGAGTTCTTTATGGCCCACATACCTCTCCCAAAAAAGTGCTAAAAGCGATTAGCCGGGCATGGTGGTGGGCACAGGTAGTCCCATCTACTCAGGAGGCTGAGGCAGGAGAATAGCGTGAACCCGGGAGGCAGAGCCTGTAGTGAGCCGAGATCGCGCCACTGCACTCCAGCCTGGGTGACAGAGGGAGACTGTGTCTCAAAACAACACAAAACAAAAAAAGTGCTAAAAGCACAGACCTGAAAGTCCCCAAACTGATACATAACGTTTACACCTAGGTGTGAAAAAAATCTTACCCCTAGAGCACTTGTGGTGAGAAAGTCAAAACTTGCAAGAACAAAACGCTGTCTTCAGAATCTTCTTCCTTCATCACACAATCAAAGCATTTCATCTGGGCTTCTTAAATCTAAGTCTTTAAAATGACTAAGTTTTCTTCCTTTTCTCTGTTTTTCCTAATAGCTGGGGCTTGTATGACTCCTGTGTGTAAGTATCTCCTATATCTACATGTAAACTTTAAATGAATTTCTACTGACCATATTGTTATATTATAGATGAAAATTATTTTCACAATCATTCCTATCTTTCTGAACTGTAATCTATTATACAAATTTTTCATCAGTAAAATTATTGTAGCTTTTAGGTAGGGTTATTGTTGTTCTTTAAGCTTTGAAAATAATACAGTGCCTGGTATTGGAAGAATTACATGAAACAGTCTGTTTAGATCTTTTGTGTGAAATCTTTTGGTCTACTTTTGTAGGTTTCAATATGGAAATTATTGGAGGGAAAGAAGTGTCACCTCACTCCAGGCCATTTATGGCCTCCATCCAGTGTGGCGGACATCACATTTGTGGAGGTGTTCTGATTGATCCACAGTGGGTGCTGACAGCGGCCCACTGCCAATATTGGTGAGTCTGCCACACTTTTCCAGGCATGTGTTTTTTCTGCAACTTATTATAGCTACAAGAGAAGCTTACCTCTCCTGAGTGAGAATTTGATCTATAGTTAGTTTCTGTGGTCACTGCCCAACTGGTCGCGTTTACTTACCTTCTTCCACATCCATGCTTTCTGGCCTGGGTTTTCCTTTTCAGAGAGAACTGAGCTGCTTTCCCCAGGCAAGATGTTAGACAAATTCAAGTCCTCTGTATAATGCAGGGAACACAGTAACAGTAATACTTGAAGCAACAGTATTCTTGACCTTGTTAGATCCACTGCTCAAGAGGAAATCAGACAACCAGAGCTTGCTCTGTGCTCTGAGCTTCCCCATTTTACAAAGGGGTAATAATAATATCATATCTGCTTTGTGGGGTTTGAGAATAGTATCTGTTTCTGTTAAGTATTTTAGCATGCTTGGCACATTTAGTAAGCACAAAAAAATTGCAGCTATTATCATTAGTATTATACGCATGAGAAGCCTACTTTGCCACTCCTAACAGTAGCTATTCACCACTTACAACTTTCCTAGGTGGAAAAAAAAAAAAGTTATTGATGACTTCTAAAAAGAGAAAGATAATGAGAGATTTATTTTCTCGGATACTTAGAATGAAAGCTTTTCTGAAGACAGAATAAAACCTCCCAAAGTCCATTTTGGCATAGGATTCTCTTACTTCAGCTAATAAAGCACAAAACCCCTCTTGGGATGCTGCAACCATCACAAAAGGAAATACCAGTAGAAAACTAATTTGGTATTTGTTGTTTTGTTTGTTTGCTTGGGGGTTTTGGTTTTGTTTTTTGATTGTGTATATGTTTCCTTATGTTCCTTGCCTAATAAGCTGAAATGGAGCCTTCTCCTTTTCTTTCACTTAAAGATCTCTCTTAGCTCTTACGGTTTACTCTCCAGGCATTGTCTATATATAAACAGAACAACTCAATTGATTTGCTTTTCCATGCTTTGGGGGTTTTGTCTGATTGCCTCATTTAAATGGAACTGTTTGGTCACAAATTGAAGTTTTGAAGCCTGCAGACAGGGAGATCTTCTGCTATCTCTAAATAGCAACCCACTGATTTCCAATTTAATATGGTTACTTCATTTACATGGGGTTCTTGCCCTCATAGAAATCACACTCTCATCCCCATCACTTCTCTCTTCTCCAGGGCACTTGCCCCCGCGAGATGAGGGAGACAGAGTGGGGAACTGTCAGTAAATGTTCATTTAATGAAAATATGCACATCTTCAAATATGCTCATGATACACATTCAAATGGTCTATAACCTCCCCAGGCAAAGAACTTGACTTTTAAATGTTCAACAAACATTGGATGGAAAGAAAGAAATACGTTGAAAGATCTTTCTTTCTTTCTTTCTTTGACTAGGTCTGAAACATGGTGTATGAAAAAGTGCTTCACTAGCCATAAAGTGTTATAGGAAGTTAAATAATATTACTAAGTTGAATTTTAAATTTTGTCAAGTGGATTTAAGTCACAAGAAGTGGATTCCCAAACTGGGGAAAGAGATTATAAAAAAAAGACTGGAGAGAGGTCTTAGAGGTTGGTTTTTTTTTTTTTTTCTTAAGACAAACTATTGCTAAATATCATTTTAAATGGCTGGGGTATAAAGAACTCCAAAATATGTAGAACACATTTCCTCTACAGGACACTTGGGTGTAAAAAGTAGGCAGATCGGTGGTTGGAAAAATATTAAGCTTTATGAAATTCAAAATATTTACGAAATAGCTCAATGGTGGCGTCCCACAAATGTACTCCCCAGTATCCTGTGGGAATAGTTTGCCCCAAGCCTCTCTCTCAGCAAAATTGTGAAGAAGGTCAAACCTGGGAGTGATCCCTTCTCACCAGCCATCCACACAGCTCCTCCCTCAGTATCCTGGCCCCTTTATTAGTTGCCATGTCAAATACAAGAGGAAATTGATTAAAATGTCCTGTACAAACTTATTTTCAGCATTTTAACTTACCAGAAGCAAAACTCTCACCAGCTATTGTACCCTGTTCTCCTGATTCTCTCCCAGGCCCCCCTCACGGAGCACTTCCCCCTGCCCCAACCTGCCTAGCAAGGTGTTAGATGGAACCTTCCACAGCCCCTTCCACACGGCCTCACTCCATCTCAAATGCTCAAGGCTCCTGGAACAAAATGGTTCAATGTTCAGGCTCTAGATTCAAGCCAAATGGGCTTTAATCCTGCCTGGATTTGCCTCCTGGAGGCAAAGGTCCTCAAGTTTATTCACTTACCTGAACCTCAATTTCTTCGTCTATAAAATGGGGATTGTTATAATACCTATCTCACCACGCTGTTGTGAGGTTTAAATGAGGGAAGCTTTGTAAAATGCTTAACACAGAACACAAAGAACTTAATAGATGTTATCGAGTACTAGTATACAATTATCTGTGCCTTCCATGGTAATAACCAAGGAACTAATCTGATGTTGACGAGATAAGACTGGGAAGACCTCCCTGTCTGACAGCCAAGTTCTTCTCCCTCTCTCTTAGGCAAGAGAAATCTCCAAGACATAGGGATCCTGCCTTTGCTGCCAGACCTGAAGGGGTGGGTCCAAGCAGAAACACTGCTGAGTGTCCAGGCAGGCTGGCAGAGAAAAGAAGAGGCTTCAAGGGGATTGGCATGGGGTTCAAAGAGGGACTGAGGAAAGAGCACTGGACTGGGAGTCACCAAAAGCCAAATTTGGATCCTGATTCCCCTATTTATGAGGTGTGTCACCTTGGACCAGTCAGAGAACAATATTTTACTGGTAATGAATACACAGCCCGTCAGCTTTACCAACCCTGAGAAAGGTTGTTGTTAGGCTCAGTTGAGACAATGTTTACAGATGTCTTCAGCAGACCTACTATAAGCCCCACTGTAGTTCTGCTCTGTATATGATTCTCTTCCAAGAAAGTTCAGGGTGGGACTCAGGAAACCACATTTTAAGCCAATACCTCCAGGTGATTCTGAAGCAAGTCTGAAGACTGCACTTGGGGAAACACTGTGTTGTGCAACTGAAAAACACTGGTATTATCACTTCTCCTTTGTGTGAATTCAGACTTCAGTTTAGCTAAGGAGGTGGGATCCTAGAACTCAAGTAATTCCAGGTATCCCATGGGCAGAAAACTTGACCTCAAGTAGCACAGATTACAGTTGAAGGATATCTAGAAATTGAAAGTTCAGAAGGAATAATGGTCTGCTTGGGTTGTTTTTGGTCTTAACACATCCCAGTGGAGACAAAAATAACCAAAACATTTCAAAGGCAATAACTCGCCGAGGAAATTAGTAAAAGATGAAAAAACCCAGACATTTTTTCAACACCCCTCCCTTAGTGAAAATCCACCTTCCATACCTTTCATTTGTACCTCACAGCCTTCTTTGTGTGAGTCATTTAGGCATGTGCCCACCTTTCTGTTAGAGCATTCATCCTGAAGATTTTTATGTCACCCTTCTCCTACAAAGCTTTGGGTTTAGTGGGTATGTTCAATTTAAATTCAAATCAATCCTAGGAAATCCAGTCCACATCCTATGAGAAATTTCCACCCCATCCTGATTTTGCAATAGACAAACTTTTCAACAAATAGAGCTGGAATTCCCAAAATAAATAAAAATAACCTCTTTTGGTACAAACCAAAAAGTGGTCATTCCAGGCGGTCACAGCTCTGTCATAAGCAAACCCACTCCACCACAGGCATTTGCTCATTTTCCAAATCTGAAACAATCATGTCTTCCTTTTTCTGTATGTTTCTGTGCTCTTTGTAACTTTTATTAATCTTTATTAACCTGTATGCATGAGTATGTGTGTTTTTACTGCAATCTACTTTTGTAGCTTTTTCAAGTACCAAAGAAATAGTTACACATAAACAAATACAATTAAAAGATCTGATGTGGACTTCATAAAGACAGACACTGTAATGGAATATATCTGTAGTATACAAATGGCTCTACGGTACTGCCAAAATCTCTAAAAATTATTTCTACTTTATCACTGCTGTAAATGTAATTTTATCCAACAAAGAGTAAATCTGATCAATTGTGGCACTGTTGAAACACTGGTACTAGAACTGTGTGTGACCAGAGATTTAAAAAACAAACCTGGCCGAGCACGGAGACTCACACTTGTAATCCCAGCACTTTGGGAGGCTGAGGCCAGTAGATCACCTGAGGTCAGGAGATCAAGACCATCCTGGCCAACATGGCGAAACCCTGTCTTTACTAAAACTACAAAAATTAGCCAGGCGTGGTGGCACACACCTGTAGTCCCAGCCTCTTGGGAGGCTGAAGCAGGAGAATCGCTTGATCTGGGAGGCAGAGATTGCTGTGAGCCGAGATCGCGCCACTGAACTCCAGCCTGGGTAACAGAACAAGACTCCGTCTCAAAAAGAAAAGGTTAAAAAAAAGCCAAAAAACAAATCTATTTCTTCACCTGACTCACCAGTTCGTACCCTATAAATCTCCCTGATGGAATGACTACTAACCTTAAAGTATCTTCATTTCAAATTAGCACTATTTTCTTCCCTTGAGGAAAGTTTTCCTTTCTTGTCCAAATCTTTGTTCTAATTGAGGGGACAGGACAAATTGACATATCTGACTGCCATGTAATGGGCCTTACTTCCCCACATTGACCTGAGATTAGGTCTAGGCATGTGGGTGAGCAAGTGTAGGGTGGGGGTCTTCGTGGTGTTTGTTTGTTTGTTTTTAAGAGACGGGGCCTTGTTCTATCACCCAGGCTGTGACACTTCAGCCTCCAGCTCCTGGGCTCAGGCAATCCCTCCTGCTTCAGCCTCTCAAACAGCTGGGACTATAGGCATGCACCACCATGCCCAGTATGCACCACTGTGCCCCTTAATTTTTTTTTTTAGAGATGGGGTCTCACTATGTTGCCCAGGCTGCTCTCAAACTCCTGGCCTCAAATGATCCTTCCACCTCAGTCTCCCCAGTGGCTGGGATTACAGGCATGAGCCATTGCACCTGGTTACCTCAATTATTAAAACACCTAATGTTGGGAAGATAAAAACGTTCTGGGGTTCTGGAGATGATAGTGGTGGATGAACAACAATATACATGTCCTTCATAACACCAAACTGTACATTTAAGAATGGTTAAAATGGTAAATTTTGTTATGTATATTTTACCACAATAAAAAAATTTTAATGGTAGTTGGTGTAAATCTCAAACTACAAACTCATGAAATATAATTTCCTTTATTTTTACATAAATGAACACAATTTTGTTTTAAACTTGATCTAAGTCAATTAGGATTTCACTCCTTTTCCTTCCCCAGTTGGATACAAGTTCTGATATTCTTTTGCAATTCCAGGCAATTGGTTTGGGGTGGGATTAAAGGCAAGTCATTTGGCCCTTAATATCAATTCATGCTGGGGTCCACTAAGACCTTTGTCACTCCACCCAATCTTAAGCAGGTTACCTTGGAGATAGCCTTTGTTTCTCTATGTATATAACCCTCTCCACCATCACCACTCCCCACTGGGGGATTTGGGAATCATTCTGCTGCTTTCATTCTCTTTGCTTTTTTTAGGTTTACCAAAGGCCAGTCTCCCACTGTGGTTTTAGGCGCACACTCTCTCTCAAAGAATGAGGCCTCCAAACAAACATTGGAGATTAAAAAATTTATACCATTCTCAAGATTTACATCACATCCTCAATCAAATGATATCATGCTGGTTAAGGTAGGTAGCAGCATTGCCTTCCTTCTGTTTTGTCAACATTTTTATACAGGATGGCTCAATTAGTTAATCACCTACACAAAAGTATTTTGTTAGCACCCTCCCCATGTTTGAGGTGATTATGATATATTTTATAAGGGCCCATGTTATTCCATATACTGCCTTGAAAGAAACAAGAATTTATGACAAATGTATCAGGGCTGCGTTTATACAAGGAAAAGCAACTCTGATACTCACATATGTAGGAGGGGAACATCTTACAAAGCCCAAGGATCCAACTGAAAGCTTTTCTCCCAAATGCTTTTCTCATTAGCAAGTAAAAAATACAACAGTTGTTTATACAATAGAGCCAACCAAGTGACTTCAGGGGCTCAGCAGTGAGTTACAACTTAGTCTAGACCACACTTAGTCTAGTCCAAACTTGGTCTAGACCATACTCAAGGGTCCTATCCAGCAGGAAGCAGCCCAGCCCTCAAAGTCATGACCTATGGATGTTACTCCACACAAAACCATCCAATGAAGGGCAAAGGCCAGTTTGCTCGAGACTGGACAAAATTCCTGCTCTCTATAAGCTCCCTCCCCAAGCCTCAGTGAGCTCCTTGGGGAGTAGAGAGCATGGTCAGAAAAGCAACAACCACAAATGCAGCTGCAGGCCACCACCAAAGTAGATTCCAGAACAGGGACGCCCGCCTAAGACGGAGACCACACATACAATGCACAGGCTAGCATCAGAATACTACTGGGAAAGAAATAATTCAATCTTTTTTCAATCTGTCAGCTTCAAACAGCCGCAAAACTCAATAAACATGTCAGGCTGCTCCACGTAAGATCCAAAACCTATCTTAGATCTGGAACCAAATGCGAGGTTACTGGCTGGGGAACCACCGACCCAGATTTCTTAAGACCTTCTGATACCCTGCAAGAAGTCACTGTTACTGTCATAAGTCGAAAACTTTGCAACAGCCAAAGTTACTACAATCACGACCCTTTTATCACCAAAGACATGGTCTGTGCAGGAGATGCCAAAGGCCAGAAGGATTCCTGTAAGGTAAGAATCTCTCTTTTAAACAGGCGTCTCGGAGCTCTGTACAGTAGCCAAGCTTCTATTGCTCACTGACACTGAGGAGGAGGGAGGGGCATAGAGAATACAAAACCACAATTCTAAACACTTTCTCTCCATTCCTGCACAGCATTCTCTATTCTTTTTCATCTACCAATGTGAATGGATTGTAAAAACTTCCCCAATGCTTCATAAGCACCCAGTAAATGTTTGTTAATCAGGATAATAGACTATATCTGACAACTTTTACCGGCTTCCTATGAGAGGTGTTATCCTCCTTAGAAAGTCTACCAACCCTGAAGTCACTAGTGGCGATTAGAAGATAACTTATTTAAAGAACCACCTTGCAGATTAATCAATAAGGAGGTCTCATAAGACTCAAATGCAAAAAGCTCAAATATACAGTATGTGTTTCATAAGTAATGTTGACTGACTGTCTTCGTCTGTTTGGGCTGCCACCACAAAATACCATAAACTCGGTGGCTTATAAATAACAGAACTTTATTCTGTTCAAGATCAAGATCAAGGCACCAGCACATTTGGTGTCTAGGGAGGGCCTACTTTCTGGTTCATAAACGGCTTCTTTTCACTCTAATCTCACATGGTAGATGGGGTGAGGGGTCTCTCTTAGGCCTCTTTAATAAGGAAACTAATCTCATTTATGAAGCCTTCACCTCCATGACCTAATCACCTCCCAAAGGCCCCACCTTCTAATACCCTCACCTTGGGAGTGAGGATTGCAACATATGAATTCGGAGGAATCAAACATTCAGACCATATTGCTGACTAACAAAAAGAAACAAAAGGCCGGGCACAGTGGCTCACACCTGTAATCCCAGTACTTTGGGAGGTCAAGGTGGGTGGATCTCTTGAACTCAGGATTTCGAGACCAGCCTGGGCAACATGGTGAAAACCTGTCTCTACAAAAAATACAAAAATTAGCCGGGCATGGTGGCATACGCCTGTAGTCCCAGCTACTCAGGAAGCTGCGGTGGGAGGATCACCTGAGCCCAGGAGGTTGAGGCTGAAGTGAGCCGAGATCTTGCCACTGCATTCCAGCCTGTGTGACAAAATGAGATCCTGTCTTAAAAGAAAAAAAGGAACAAGAGTCATTATATTTTTCAAAGTCTTTTGTTTATTGAGATGGTAAAGAAAAAAAATAGGTGTTCATGTTTATATGAACTATACTAATATATAGTACAAATGAATTACTAATTTTTTAAAAAATTAGAATATAGTATTCATTTCATACTATATTAAGTATTATTGGGGGAGAGGATATGATGACTTCAAATGTCTTTTGCATCTGCAGTACCCAAGACCATCACCCTCCTAAACATCTGTTATCACGGTTGACCAAAGTACAAGGCACTGCAGTTTCCAATGTGAACATTAGTAAAGAGAAAGGCTGGTCTTCAAAGAAGCCAGCTCTTCATTAAAAGACCTGCCATCCCCTCTACAGCTCTTTCCCTTCACTTGATAGGATTTAGTTACATGTTTTGCTGTTAGAGTGAGTCTTCAAAAATCATTTCATTCACTAAGTATTTACTAAGTATGGTACATATACATAGCACTATGTCCAACCATGTGAGGATGCAAAAAAATAAATAAGTAACAGAGAACATATAATTCCTGCCATCAAGACATTTACCACAATACATTGCTCTTTTCTGCTACTCTCAAAATGAAATATACAACTTTAAAAGATTATTATATTTCAGTGGATTATTTAAAACCTTATCCATTATTTAATAAATAGTCAATAGTCATTGATTCCCAGAGGAAAGTAGACATAGATAGGGACAAAACAGAGACATAAACATGTACACCGAGACAGAGGCAGAGGCTTAGTCATAGTCATAGTTAGAGACATAAACAGAGAAGCAAGTAGGCAGAAACATAGTCCTAGACAGAGACAGGCATATAGAGAACCTATAACGAGTAAGAGGCAGTGTCAGACACTCTCCAGGACATAAAGAAAGCAATGACCCAGATAATACTCCTTTGAACAATTAACAGTTGGTGCTTAAAAAAAAAAAAAAAAAATCCCAACAGCTTCTCACCACATATTTGCCCTTTTTCTTCTTTCCAGGGTGACTCAGGGGGCCCCTTGATCTGTAAAGGTGTCTTCCATGCCATAGTCTCTGGAGGTCATGAATGTGGTGTTGCCAAAAAGCCTGGAATCTACACCCTGTTAACCAAGAAATACCAGACTTGGATCAAAAGCAACCTTGCCCCACCTCATACAAATTAAGTTACAAATGATTTTCTTGGATGCACTTGCTTCTTTTTTCCTAATATGCTCACAGGTTAGAGTTGGATGTAAGTAAAGCAGAACACAAGATGGGGTCCATTTTTATATTTGTAAGTCATTTTATTAAGGAATCAAGTTCTTTTTCTCTTGTATCACTGATGTATTTCTACCATGCTGGTTTTATTCTAAATAAAATTTAGAAGACTCTCTGTTTGTCTTTTATCACATGAAGTAATATCTACCCCCATTCCACCCACACTCCCCAAAGGGCTATAAAGTCACTGAACAAAACAGTAATGGTACCACCTTCAACCAGGTGTGACTTCTGCTGGATCATCCTGAGTTGTTGGGTTGTTTTCATTGTTGTGATAACATTAAACATGAGATAGGCCCTTTCAACAAATGTTTAAGGGTGTGAAACATTATTGTTAACTATAGGCATGATCTTGCAGCGCAGATCTCTAGAACTGCTTCATCTCCTATAAATGAAACTTCATACCAGTTGAATAGCAGCTCCCTATTTCCCCACCACTCCCATCCTCTGGCAACCCGATTCTACTCTAAGCTTCTATGAGTTTGTATTTTTTAAATATAAATCATAAATATAAATATCCCAATTCAAGCAAGCAGCTTATACAAATGTTTGGACAGTATTTTTTTATTTATATATGTCATATTTTGTTCTAGAAAGAACTTAAAGCAATGTACAAAAATGCCTGCAACAAAACAAAATGCAGAATTAAAAACAAATTGATGAAAGTATTGGGACAATGGGGAAATGAGAGTAAGAAAGAGAAGATGAAGACTGGAGTAGTCACATGGTACTGATAGTGCCACAAGTTTCTTTCTATACATTTGCTAGAAGGATTCTCATTTGACTGTATGCTTTGGCCAATGCAAGAAAGAGCAACACAATCAATTATATGAATTACAGTGTCCGGGAAATAAAAATAAATTGTTTACCCAGAAGTAGGACCCCTGGTGCTGGAACTAAAACTAGAGAGAACTTTTTTCCACGGTCCTTCTTTTCCAAAAGAAGGACACTGTGACGGCCTGGTGTGGTGGCTCACACCTGTAATCCTAGCATTTTGGGAGGCCAAGGCGGGCGTATCACGAGGTGAGGAGATCAAGACAATCCTGGCTAACACAGTGAAACCCTGTCTCTACTAAAAAAATACAAAAATTGGCGAGCGACACAGAAGACCGGTGATTTCTGCATTTTCAACTGAGGTACTGGGGTCATCTCTCTAGGGAGTGCCGGACAATCGGTGCTGGTCAGCTGCTGCAGCCTGACCAGCGTGAGCTGAAGCAGGGCGAGGCATCGCCTCACCTGGAAGCGCAAGGGGGAAGGGAATCCCTTTTCCTAGCCAGGGGAACTGAGACACACAACACCTGGAAAATCGGATAACTCCCACCCCAATACTGCGCTTTAAGGAAACAGGCACACCAGGAGAATATATCCCACACCTGGCCGGGAGGGTCCCACACCCACGGAGGCTCCCTCACTGCTAACACAGCCGTCTGCGGCGATCTATCCGCAAGGCAGCAGCGAGGCTGGGGGAGGGGCGCCCGCCATTGCTGAGGCTTAAGTAGGTAAACAAAGCCACTGGGAAGCTCGAACTGGGTGGAGCTCACAGCAGCTCAAGGAAGCCTGCCTGTCTCTGTAGACTCCCTCTGCGGACAGCACACAGCTGCAGTCCAATAGGGAAGCAGCGGGGGCCGCTGCAGACGCGAACGACTCTGTCTGACAGCTTTGGGGAGAGCCGTGGATCTCCTAACGCGGAGGTTGAGATCTGAGAACGGACAGACTGCCTGCTCAGGTGGGTCCTGACCCCTGAGTAGCCTAGCTGGGAGACATCCCCCACTAGGGGCAGTCTGATACCCCACACCTCACAGGGTGGCGTCACCCCTGAGAGGAAACTTCCAAAGAAAGAATCAGACAGGTACACTCGCTGTTCAGCAATATTCTATCTTCGGCAACCTCTGCTGCTGATACCCAGGCAAACAGGGTCGGGAGTGGACCTCAAGCAATCTCCAACAGACCAACAGACAGTCCTTCTGACTGTCAGATGGAAAACTATCAAACAGGAAGGACACCTATACCAAAATCCCATCAGTACGTCACCATCATCAAAGTCCAGAGACAGATAAAACCACAAAGATGGGGAAGAAGCAGGGCAGAAAAGCTGGAAATTCAAAAAATAAGAGTGCATCTCCCCCTGCAAAGGAGCGCAGCCCATCGCCAGCAACGGATCAAAGCTGGTCAGAGAATGACTTTGACGAGATGAGAGAAGAAGGCTTCAGTCCATCAAACCTCTCAGAGCTAAAGGAGGAATTACGTACCCAGCGCAAAGAAACTAAAAATCTTGAAAAAAAAGTGGAAGAATTGACAGCTAGACTAATTAATGCAGAGAAGATCATAAACGAAATGACAGAGATGAAAACCATGACACGAGAAATACGTGACAAATGCACAAGCTTCGGTAACCGACTCGATCAACTGGAAGAAAGAGTATCAGCGATTGAGGATCAAATGAATGAAATGAAGCGAGAAGAGAAACCAAAAGAAAAAAGAAGAAAAAGAAATGAACAAAGCCTGCAAAAAGTATGGGATTATGTAAAAAGACCAAATCTACATCTGATTGGGGTGCCTGAAAGTGAGGGGGAAAATGGAACCAAGTTGGAAAACACTCTTCAGGATATCATCCAGGAGAACTTCCCCAACCTAGTAGGGCAGGCCAACATTCAAATTCAGGAAATACAGAGAACGCCACAAAGATACTCCTCCAGAAGAGCAACTCCAAGACACATAATTGCCAGATTCACCAAAGTTGAAATGAAGGAAAAAATCTTAAGGGCAGCCAGAGAGAAAGGTCGGGTTACCCACAAAGGGAAGCCCATCAGAATAACAGCAGACCTCTCGGCAGAAACTCTACAAGCCAGAAGAGAGTGGGGGCCAATATTCAACGTTCTTAAAGAAAAGAATTTTCAACCCAGAATTTCATATCCAGCCAAACTAAGCTTCATCAGTGAAGGAGAAATAAAATCCTTTACAGATAAGCAAATGCTTAGAGATTTTGTCACCACCAGGCTGCCTTACAAGAGACCCTGAAGGAAGCCCTAAACATGGAAAGGAACAACCGGTACCAGCCATTGCAAAAACATGCCAAAATGTAAAGACCATCGAGGCTAGGAAGAAACTGCATCAACTAACAAGCAAAATAACCAGTTAATATCATAATGACAGGATCAAGTTCACACATAACAATATTAACCTTAAATGTCAATGGACTAAATGCTCCAATTAAAAGACACAGACTGGCAAACTGGATAAAGAGTCAAGACCCATCAGTCTGCTGTATTCAGGAGACCCATCTCACATGCAGAGACATACATAGGCTCAAAATAAAGGGATGGAGGAAGATCTACCAAGCAAATGGAGAACAAAAAAAAGCAGGGGTTGCAATCCTAGTCTCTGATAAAACAGACTTTAAACCATCAAAGATCAAAAGAGACAAAGAAGGCCATTACATAATGGTAAAGGGATCAATTCAACAGGAAGAGCTAACTCTCCTAAATATCTATGCACCCAATACAGGAGCACCCAGATTCATAAAGCAAGTCCTTAGAGACCTACAAAGAGACTTAGACTCCCATACAATAATAATGGGAGACTTCAACACTCCACTGTCAACATTAGACAGATCAACGAGACAGAAAGTTAACAAGGATATCCAGGAATTGAACTCATCTCTGCACCAAGCGGACCTAATAGACATCTATAGAACTCTCCACCCCAAATCAACAGAATATACATTCTTCTCAGCACCACATCGCACTTATTCCAAAATTGACCACATAATTGGAAGTAAAGCACTCCTCAGCAAATGTACAAGAACAGAAATTATAACAAACTGTCTCTCAGACCACAGTGCAATCAAACTAGAACTCAGGACTAAGAAACTCAATCAAAACCACTCAACTACATGGAAACTGAACAACCTGCTCCTGAATGACTACTGGGTACATAACGAAATGAAAGCAGAAATAAAGATGTTCTTTGAAACCAATGAGAACAAAGATACAACATACCAGAATCTCTGGGACACATTTAAAGCAGTGTGGAGAGGGAAATTTATAGCACTAAATGCCCACAAGAGAAAGCAGGAGAGATCTAAAATTGACACTCTAACATCACAATTAAAAGAACTAGAGAGGCAAGAGCAAACACATTCAAAAGCTAGCAGAAGGCTAGAAATAACTAAGATCAGAGCAGAACTGAAGGAGATAGAGACACAAAAAACCTCCAAAAAATCAATGAATCCAGGAGTTGGTTTTTTGAAAAGATCAACAAAATTGACAGACCGCTAGCTAGACTAATAAAGAAGAAAAGAGAGAGGAATCAAATAGACGCAATAAAAAATGATAAAGGGGATATCACCACCGACCCCACAGAAATACAAACAACCATCAGAGAATACTATAAATGCCTCTACGCAAATCAACTAGAAAATCTAGAAGAAATGGATAATTTCCTGGACACTTACACTCTCCCAAGACTAAACCAGGAAGAAGTTGAATCCCTGAATAGACCAATAGCAGGCTCTGAAATCGAGGCAACAATTAATAGCCTACCCACCAAAAAAAGTCCAGGACCAGATGGATTCACAGCTGAATTCTACCAGAGGTACAAGGAGGAGCTGGTACCATTCCTTCTGAAACTATTTCAATCAATAGAAAAAGAGGGAATCCTCCCTAACTCTTTTTATGAGGCCAACATCATCCTGATACCAAAGCCTGGCAGAGACACAACAAAAAAAGAGAATTTTAGAACAATATCCCTGATGAACATCGATGCAAAAATCCTCAATAAAATACTGGCAAACCGGATTCAGCAGCACATCAAAAAGCTTATCCACCATGATCAAGTGGGCTTCATCCCTGGGATGCAAGGCTGGTTCAACATTCGCAAATCAATAAACGTAATCCAGCATATAAACAGAACCAAAGACAAGAACCACATAATTATCTCAATAGATGCAGAAAAGGCTTTTGACAAAATTCAACAGCCCTTTATGCTAAAAACGCTCAATAAATTGGTATTGATGGAACGTACCTCAAAATAATAAGACCTATTTATGACAAACCCACAGCTAATATCATACTGAATGGGCAAAAACTGGAAAAATTCCCTTTGAAAACTGGCACAAGACAGGGATGCCCTCTCTCACCACTCCTATTCAACATAGTGTTGGAAGTTCTGGCTAGGGCAATCAGGCAAGAGAAAGAAATCAAGGGTATCCAGTTAGGAAAAGAAGAAGTCAAATTGTCCCTGTTTGCAGATGACATGATTGTATATTAGAAAACCCCATCGTCTCAGCCCAAAATCTCCTTAAGCTGATAAGCAACTTCAGCAAAGTCTCAGGATACAAAATTAATGTGCAAAAATCACAAGCATTCTTATACACCAGTAACAGACAAACAGAGAGCCAAATCAGGAATGAACTTCCATTCACAATTGCTTCAAAGAGAATAAAATACCTAGGAATCCAGCTTACAAGGGATGTAAAGGACCTCTTCAAGGAGAACTACAAACCACTGCTTAGTGAAATCAAAGAGGACACTAACAAATGGAAGAACATACCATGCTCATGGGTAGGAAGAATCAATATCGTGAAAATGGCCATACTGCCCAAGGTGATTTATAGATTCAATGCCATCCCCATCAAGCTACCAATGACTTTCTTCACAGAATTGGAAAAAACTGCTTTAAAGTTCATATGGAACCAAAAAAGAGCCCGCATTGCCAAGACAATCCTAAGTCAAAAGGACAAAGCTGGAGGCGTCACGCTACCTGACTTCAAACTATACTACAAGGCTACAGTAACCAAAACAGCATGGTACTGGTACCACAACAGAGATATAGACCAATGGAACAGAACAGAGTCCTCAGAAATAATACCACACATCTACAGCCATCTGATCTTTGACAAACCTGAGAGAAACAAGAAATGGGGAAAGGATTCCCTATTTAATAAATGGTGCTGGGAAAATTGGCTAGCCATAAGTAGAAAGCTGAAACTGGATCCTTTCCTTACCCCTTATACGAAAATTAATTCAAGATGGATTAGAGACTTAAATGTTAGACCTAATACCATAAAAACCCTAGAAGAAAATCTAGGTAGTACCATTCAGGACATAGGCATGGACAAGGACTTCATGTCTAAAACACCAAAAGCAACGGCAGCAAAAGCAAAAATTGACACATGGGATCTAATTAAACTAAAGAGCTTTTGCACAGCTAAAGAAACTACCATCAGAGTGAACAGGCAACCTACAGAATGGGAAAAAATTTTTGCAACCTACTCATCTGACAAAGGGCTAATATCCAGAATCTACAAAGAACTCAAACAAATATACAAGAAAAAAAAAAAACAACCCCATCAAAAAGTGGGGAAAGGATATGAACAGACATTTCTCAAAAGAAGACATCCATACAGCCAACAGACACATGAAAAATGCTCATCATCACTTGCCATCAGAGAAATGCAAATCAAAACCACAATGAGATACCATCTCACACCAGTTAGAATGGCAATCATTAAGAAGTCAGGAAACAACAGGTGTTGGAGAGGATGTGGAGAAATAGGAACACTTTTACACTGTTGGTGGGATTGTAAACTAGTTCAACCATTATGGAAAACAGTATGGCGATTCCTCAAGGATCTAGAACTAGATGTACCATATGACCCAGCCATCCCACTACTGGGTATATACCCAAAGGATTATAAATTACTCTACTACAAAGACACATGCACACGTATGTTTATTGTGGCACTATTCACAATAGCAAAGACTTGGAATCAACCCAAATGTCCATCTGTGACAGACTGGATTAAGAAAATGTGGCACATATACACCATGGAATACTATGCAGCCATCAAAAAGGATGAGTTTGCGTCCTTTGTAGGGACATGGATGCAGCTGGAAACCATCATTCTTAGCAAACTATCACAAGAACAGAAAACCAAAACCGCATGTTCTCACTCATAGGTGGGAACTGAACAATGAGATCACTTGGACTCGGGAAGGGGAACATCACACACTGGGGCCTATCATGGGGAGGGGGGAGGAGGGAGGGATTGCATTGGGGAGTATACATGATATAAACGTCATGCACGTGTACCCTAGAACTTAAAGTATAATAAAAAAAAAAATACAAAAATTAGCCGGGTGTGGTGGTGGGTGCCTGTAGTTCCAGCTACTCGGGAGGCTGAGGCAAGAGAATGGCGTGAACCTGGGAGGCAGAGCTTGCAGTGAGCTGAGATTGTGCCACTGCACTCCAACCTGGACAATATAGCAAGATTCCATCTCAAAAAAAGAAAAAAAGAAGAAGAAGAAGGACACTGTGCTATGTTTCCCATATCCCCACCAATTGTATCAGAACCACCTAAGATTATCTGTAATACAGGTTCCCTTGACCTCTTACCTAGAAGTTCAGATTGAATAGGCTTGGGGTGAGCCTGAAAATCTGTGCTTTTTTCAAAGCAACTCAGTTGATGCTGATAAATGGGCAAATCTGAAAGCCACTGATAATGAACTTCCTTAGTAACTTCTTATAATAAAGACAAAAATTGATGTCAAGGGATTGTTACAAATCTTTCAGTGTGAACTGATGGCTTCAGACCAAAAGGCAATTCAGTAAGATCACTGGAGGATCTCAGCTGTCTTGGGCTGTGGTCATCCAGTGATTAGAGAAGTAGCAATTTCTAATTTGGGTGGAGGAACATGGTGGGAGATTGGTGGGGGATGGCTTCAACAGTCAGAAGCCAAAAGATTAATCTCAGCCTCTATATTTAATTTGAGTTTGGGGGGATAAATAGTTCTCATTTCCAGGCAACATCATCAAGTTCTCTTACATGCATATAGAAATAGATGCTTTTGGTAGTATGTTTATTTGCTTATCTTTTGTCATGGTTCTTAGAAACCATTAACCAGCACTACCCCGCACTATGAATACTTACAGAAATGGAAGCACTGGGTTAAAAAGGCAATCTAACTAAAATTATTAAGAATAATAATTTTTAAATTATTGAGAAAATAGTAAAAGAAGGTTATTTAAATATCTCATCTTGTATCATTTTGATTTATTAAAAAATACTGATTATGAAATCCCAGACTATATTTTACAACAGAAAAAGAAAAGGAAAAAATTGTAGATTCTCTGGACTTACCATTAAAAAATAATCCTGTGTCTATTTTCTCTAAATTTCAAATCCATGAAACATATCATTACAAATCTTTTTAACCAAAAGGACTATTGCCATTGCCCATAATTCCAGCTGATGAGTTATCCTGAAAAGCTGTCACTAAAACTTGAGAGCTGTGTTTTGATTTTAGATTCCCTGCTGTTAATATCCAATAGTCGAACCTGATCAGGTTGCCAGAAAAGGTCCTTTCAACAGCTGTGGCAGACCTGGCAACTCTGAAATTGGAAGATAAACAGTTTATTTTGACAAGCAGCTAATGATAGAAACTGCAATTGAAATGCATTCCTTATCCTTCAGGAAAGTCGTGTTTTGTTAAATGTACCAGTATCTCCCAAACATACCCTAAAAGAATAGAGTATTTTATTTGGAAACTTCTGTCTTTGAGAGCCTATTTGATTCTATCTATGGCCTCAAAATGAAGTTGAGGGTCAAACTGAAGCAAATATCCGGATTTTAAAACTGCTCAAAGGTTTTAGGGCAAAGTGGTTTGATGTTGTCATTCTAATCATTCCACTTCCTCCCTTCTTTGTGGTTGTGGACAGAGTATATTTGCCTTCCCCACAGATACAAAAGAAGGCTTTATGCTTTATTTTATGTCCACCCTGTTATAATAGAAAGTGACAGCACTAAGTCCAGATATAATGCATGAAATACATCTGAATTGATTCAAATAAGCAATTAAACCAGTCTAGAACCAGGTAGCAGAACTAGTCCTACCTTCTGACTCTCTTAGTTCTTGCACATATTAAATCTCAACTCACTCTAAAATGATATGAAGAGCAGTGCTTCAAGCTTGGTTGTTTTTAGAAAACTATCTGAATAAAGGAAGGTACTGTTGGTCAATCAAATAAGTGCTTCCTTTTTTACTAAGCTCTTGGTTTGGGAAAGGACACTGCTGTAGACTGAATCATGTCTGCTCCAAATTCATATGATGAAGGCCTAACCCTCAGTGTGACTGTGTTTGGAGGTGGGGCCTATAAGGAGGTAAATAAGGTAAAATAAGATCATAAGCGCAGGGCCCTGCTCCAATGAGATCCCAGTGTCCTTACAAGAAAAGAACTAGAGAGCTCAATTGCTCCGTCTGTCTGCTATGTGAGGACACGGTGAGACAGTAGCCATTTATAAGCCAGGAAGTGGGCCCTTCCCAGAAAATGAATAGGCCAGCACCATGATCTCAGACTTCCAAGCCTCCGGAATCATGAGAAATAAATTGCTATTGTTTAAGCCACTTAATCTGCAGTATTTTGTTATAGCATCCCAAGTTGACTAAGCCAGACACACCTGTGGTGAGGGAGAAAGGACACTGTGTGCAACCTGCCCAAGGGCAGGGCAGCTGATGTCTCAACAGCCCTACAGTTTCAAAAGATTACTGAAACATGCCTGAAAAGCTATCCGTATGTTGTCTGATGAGTTATTTGAGGACCAGGGGCAGCCTGGCTGAATGGTTGGGCTCCTTGTGTCTTAACTGATTCAGCCCCGCTTTCACGCTTTCACACACTGACTTCCTGTTGACTTCTCCAGTCTTTTTGCTGAGTCATATCAGTCCACTGTAGATTGACAAAATCTCCTCGTCACTTACCATGTTCTACCATGAAAGGATCACATTATTTTTCTGGCTTTAGCCATAAATATCTGTGTGACAGCCTGTTAAGAGTCAGCATATGGATTTACACTGAGGCTTTCCCTGAGAACTTACAAATAAGTTGAATAAAATTGCTCTCTGAAAGTTCAAATTTAAACTTTATGCATATTAGGTCGGAGCAGAGATACATAAAATCACTCTGAAGAGACATGAGACATTCCCAAACCTACAAGACTACCTGTAATCTGCTTGAAGGTTAGACAAATGTGCACAGCCAAAATAAGCCATTTTCGAGCCTCTCTCCTTGCCAGTAATGGTCAATGAGAAATAAGTGAAAGTGATTGGCCGAGGTTTCTAGGAAGTACCTATAAAAGGAGCTGATTCCGCTGGAAGGAGTGCCCTTTCCCCCTTCTTCCTTCCTACTGCCTGGATTGCAGATGTGATGGCTAGAGCTCCAGCAATAATGCTGAACCATGAGGCAAACTTAAATCAAAGCCAAGTGCTAGTGACAATGAAGTGGAAAGAAGCAGCTGATGACCAAAGCACCTCCATACCAATCCTGTACTTTTTCTTTTACATGAAATAAAAATAAAAACTATTTAATCCACTATTATTTGAAGCTTTCTGTTGTATACATCCCACCTAATCCTAATAATAAATTTGGAAACCTAAAACTTCTATGCCTGATATATGCTCCAAACAATGACAAGTATGTGCCTTTATCCCCTTATACCCAGACCCTCTCAAATCCTAAATGGCTTTAGCTTTCCACCTTCCCTTATTCATACAAGAATCAATTCAGAAAAAGTAACATTTAAATGTTATAGTCAATAAACCATTTCCCCCTCACTGCTCCATCTATAGCTTACTATGGAGAAACTTCCCTGGCCTACCTGACAAGCCATTTTTATCTTTACCACATACTGCTATATGGCAAACATTTTTGTTTCTATTATAAAAATGATACATATCACTCAGTAGTCTGTAATACGCTTTAATCTGTCGGTGTATTTTTTTTTTTTTTTTTCTTGAGATGGGGTCTGGCTCTGTCACCCAGCCTGGAGTGCAGTGGCGCGATCTCGGCTCACCGCAAGCTCCGCCTTCCGGGTTCACACCATTCTCCTGCCTCAGCCTCCCAAGTAGCTGGGACTACAGGTGCCTGCCAGCACGCCCGGTTAGTTTTTTGTATTTTTAGTAGAGATGGGGTTTCACTATGTTAGCTGGGATGGTCTCGATCTTCTAATCTCGTGATCTGCCTGCCTCGGCCTCCCAAAGTGCTGGGATTACAGGTGTGAGCCACCATGCCCAACCCCATCCATGTATATTTTGTAAATGGATCCTGTAGAACTGTTTTTGAAAAGTTGCCATGAAAATAATATTTTCTGGCATTTCAGGTTATTATTGTTTGTTTTATTATTTGACAATCATTTGAAGTAGTATAGCACTGTTTCCAAATCAAACTACAAAAGCAACTCTATTGGAAGACAGTTGGATACAGTAATATCCTGAATATTAGCAGTGTTGTAGAAAATCAAAGCAGTCCCACATGTGATCAGTCAACAACACATGGGATGGCCATGTTAACAACCAATACAAATAGACTCCAGAATCCCCACCATTTAGCATCGAGAGAGAGAGAGAGATATTCATTTATTCATTCACTCACTCACTCACTCAACAAACACATCAAGCACTTCTATTTGCCAGACACTGACCTGGTCACTGTAGAAAGAGGAAAAGATACAATTGCTGCCCTGCAAGAACTCATAGTCTAGACATGTCCATGTTTACATGCAAATAAACATACAATGTAAATAAACAAATATACTATGCTCCAAAATTGGTTACAATGGAGACGTGCACAAAAATGATTATAGTGCAGATATGCACATGAGACAGAAAACCGACTTACCTCAGGCATAAGTCAGTCATTCAGAATTCCTGAAGGACAAATAATTGGCCCTACCAGGCTAGGCCTATGCAGATAAGACCTGATTCAAAAATTTCCTAAGGTAAAGAGAGGGAAAGATCTAAATCACCAGATTTGTACAACCCACTCCAATCAGATAAAAGGAAATACAAGCTACAGCAATTCCTATTGTAAAACTATGTCAATAAAGGTGAGCACATTTATTTCTTTTAAGAACTCAGCTCTCTCCCACACCTCTGTGGTCTTCCATAGAGAAATCCAAAGCAAAACACATGACCAACAGAGATGTCTCAGGAGGAACTCTTCCATTTCCCTCAGCAACAGATGATTCAGCTTTTTCCATGAATCAAGAATGATTATTGCTGTGTGCTGCGGCTTATGCCTGTAATCCCAGCACTTTGGAAGGGTGAGATGGGAGAATCACCTGAGGTCAAGAGTTTGAGACCAGCCTGACCAACATGGAGAAACCCTATCTTTACTAAAAATGCAAAAATTAGCCAGGTGTAGTGGCACATACCTGTAGTCCCAGCTACTCAGGAGGCTGAGGCATGAGAATTGCTTGAACCCAGGAGGTGGAGGTTGCAGTGAGCCAAACTCGCACCACTGCACTCCAGCCTGGGCCACAGAGCAAGACTCTGTCTCAAAAAAAAAAAAAAAAAAAAAAAATTTATCTGACCTTTTAGAAGCTTTGGAATCAGAGGAATTTGTGAACTCCCCAAGCATGGAAACTCTAAAACATACCTATCCCAAACTTTGCCTTACCTGTCACCTCTGTTCTCTTAATTTTTATTTTTTTCAAATAAAGGCAACTCAGCAACATTAAAACAGAAGTGGGCTGATGTACTGGTTTCTGTGGGTTGCTGTCCTGCCTTACCATACTGGAGGACTGGTGCTGGAGAGTTTCCCACCTCATAGTGTGATCAAACCACAGTAATCTGCATAGACTACACATTAAGGTTTGCCAGATTCAGCCATATTTATACAAGACCTCTGTTCTCTGTCCAAGTGCTCTCATTTTCAAATCTACGTAATTAAAAGTATTATGCCTCAAATTAACTGTTTGAGTTTTAATTAGGAAAAACATATTTTACAAAACATTGTAGGCCGGTCTGAGTGCAATGGTGTTTAAACTAATTGATCACAATCCGTTATGGATTTCTTTGTTCCTCCTCCACTCCCATTGCTTCACTTGACTGGCCTTTAAAAAATTTTTTTAGATAGAAATAGTATAATCACAGAATGTTACTAGAATTTGTGCTGTAGAATTCACTATGCTATTAGCTCCATGAGAGCTGGGGCCCATAATTGTTTTGATCAACACTGTACAGCCAGAACTTAGCAGAGGACCTCATATGCAGCGACTACTTAATAAGTATTTGTAAACTGATAGACGGGGGGAAAGGATGAATGGATGGATGAATGAAAAAATTTATTGTATTAATTAATGATTAATGATTGAATGAGTGACTGATCAATTAATAACTCTCTGCTTCTGGAATCATTTAAGGACATATATAATAACACTTCATAACTACTTCATAAAGGAAAGGATTATGTTGGGCATAAAATAGAAATAATCTCATAATTATTTGATAATGCTTTGAGCTCCACGATGGGGAAAAAAAGCACTATATAAACACTGAATATTATTATTATTTATTTGGAGGTTTCCATGAGCCATCTTTTATATAAGACTTAGTAAGTATTGCCATTGCTTTCTAAGGAGGAAAAAAAGGTTATGAAAATGATTAGTATGTTTGGTCTGAAAGCGATTACTTTCAGAGTTATTTGTTTTGTCCTTGTCATCATTGTCTAAATACTACAGTAGTTTGGTCAGCTTTTAGCAATATTGAACTTTAAGCTGTAAATTACTTTATTAATGTTCCTAAAATGTTTGTTCTCTTCAGTTCATTGCATATGTAAAGGATTTAGAAATGTTAACATTTTCCAATTCTGTATAAAATTACACTTTCAAAGGAGTTTGGTGAATTTGCGGTGGTTATAATAATACCATCAGGGTCAGTAAATCTGAAGACAGGTATAAACCGCAAATCTATAGATGGTGGTATTGATACAAGAGATGTCAGATAACTTACCTCTAGCCCAAACTGGAACTCCCTGATGTTGTTTAGGAATTGGTTGTCACGGGGATTGAAGTATTGAGTTCTGCAGAGAAATGGTGTTTTGACAGTTTTTCCCCTTCCTAAGTGTCATTCTATATGGCACCGATAATCATTAGTTCTCAATACCCACTTCCTTGCTACCCAAAATAGAATGCAATAGAAATATTTGAGGACAACAGGGTGTGTGTTTCACACTGAAGTAGTAGCCAAATAATCCCTAAAATAGAAAAATAATATTAGAAAAATAATCTCTAAATTTGAGGATTGGAATTGTGGTTGGAGATGTGGGAAATTCAGAGTCAGAAGAAATAAGAGGCTGGGAGACCCAAGCCAAACACTTGGATGAGGCTGTCTTGGTTTGGGCTCCCCCAAAAGCAGGTCCTGAGGTACAGATTTGGTACAAAGAGTCTCATTGGAAGGCAATACCAGGAAACTGATAGGAAAGTAGGGAAGTGAGAAGGGAGAGAATAAAAAGCCAATAAAGGGTACATTTGTATGCATTTATCACTATTGGCAACTGGAGTACAATCCCACTGAGAACTCCAGGACACAGTGTGGAGCACTCCTCAGAGCTATTCCAAATGAGGGACTAGGAAGCTGGGATCCTTACCCACCAACACCCCACCATCATTGTTTGAGAGCCACTCCAGGGTCATTAACTTTCCAGCCCTTCCAGCTTGTCCTGCTCATGGGCTGTGATATGGTTTGGCTGTGTCCCCACCCAATTCTCATCTAGAATTTTAGCTTCCATAATTCCCACATGTTGTGGCACGAACCCAGTGGGAGATGATTGAATCATGCTGTTCTTGTGGTAGTGAATAAGTCTCACGAGATCTAATGGTTTTATAAGAGCAAACCGCTTTTGCATGATTCTTTTTCTCTCGTGTCTGCCACCAGGTAAGACGTGCCTTTCACCTTCCACCATTATTGTGAGGACTCCCCAGCCATGTGGAACTGTGAGTCCATTAAACCTCTTTTCCTTTATAAATTACCCAGTCTCAGGTATGTCTTTATCAGTAGCATGAAAATGGACTAATACTGGCTGAATGTACTCCCAAGGCTAGGAAAAAAAACACAAAACATTCTCAGACAGAGCTGCAGGTTTGTTTTTGGTTTTTTATAGCAAGGAGCTTTTGTTGTGTAGGCAAGTGCTGGAGGCACCAATGGTATCTGCTACAATTGCATTGGAGGCACTCACTACTCCTTGACCATGTTTCCTACCAGAAAAGCTTGACTGCATGACTAGCTCCTTCAGATGATAAGTGAGTTGTCTATGAGACGTGAATGACTTACATGATTACATTTGCTACTTCCAGATAACACACTGGATTGTAACACAGTCAATCCAGAGCTGAGACTTTCAGGCACCCAACTGGCTCTGGAAAGAAGGAGATTTTTAACACCCTGAAATCATACCCTGCAAGTAGGTTCAGCAAGTAGGCCCTATTTGAACTTCCAAGATACCTACCAGTCTCATGTGTATGTTCTATTGGTCATGCCCATTGACTGCTGTTTGCATCCAGTTTCCCCTCTGAGATCACACACGTTTCCTGCATGGTGCCAGATATTGGTTTAAGAATTTTACCTATATTAACCCATTAAATCTACACAATGAGACCATGATGTAGGTGCTATTATTATTTTCGCTTCATAGATGAGGTACAGAGAGATCACTAACTTGTTCAAGGTCACACTATGAGTAAAGAGTAGAAGAGCATGCGTTCAAACTCAGGTAATCTGACTCTAAAGCCTGCTTGTCCCATAACATCCTTCATGGGGTCTGGAAAGCACAAACTCATGCAGCTTTCCTCATATGAAGCATGAGCCACAATTCACCCTAAGGAGATTCTTTCAGCCAATTATACCGACTATTTTAAAATCACCCCACTCCCCCACACCCCAACACATGCCTCAATATCCCCTGTCTCCCCTTGTACTGAAAGAACAGAAAATTCTACATCACAGTAGCACATTACTCCAGAGAATTCATGAAATAGATTCTAGAGAGTTCATAATGAAATCAAAGAAACAAATCAAGGTGCACCACCCCAGATGTAATGTGCAGAAAAGAGCACTGAACTCTGGAAATCAGTAAAATATGGGTTCAGGTCCCAACAATGTATTAGTTTTGCAACCTTAACCAAGTCACTTCATTTCTCTGAGCTTCCATTTCTTCACCTGCCACATAAGTGACTTGGACTACACAAAATATAAAGTTCATAAGAGCCCTAAAAATCCATGATCCTGGATTCAAAAATGTTTCTCAATTATTATGCTGCTGGATGGAGGCAACATCTTCCATTCCCCTTTTTTGAGCAATTGACATAGCCCTGCCTTTGGAGTTCCCTCCTTTTTGGATGCCACATGATTTCCAAGCCACAGTCACAGATGACTGTTGGATATAAGTACCAGACACCAAACACAAGAAGCAGAGCTCTAAAGAGCTAGTCAGCAACCACAGGGGGCTCCTTGTCCCAGTCTCAGTTTCACAGGTTTGGCATCCCCCAATTTTTCTTACATGAGGGGAGCACGTGGAAAAAGTATCTCAGCAAAGTCATTTTTCTTTTTACAATATTTGTTGGTATCTAAGGAAACAGGAGCCACATGACAGGTCCTAAACAGACTCAGATCAAGCCTAAGTGAAATCAGAGTGTAAATCTTACACTAAACAGGCTGCCTCTTTTTGTAATTAACCTTTTATTATGAAAAGTTTTTTAACATATGCTAGAGAGCTTACTCTCATGAGTCCTATCACCTGCCTTCAACAACTTTCAATTCATGGCCAATCTTGTTTCATCTCTACCCCATCCAGTCCCCTCAACTCTAGATTATTTTGAAGCAAATCCCCACCATTACGTCATGTCACCTGTAAGTATTTACTATGTAGCTCTAAAAGACAAGGACTATTTTTGACAGCATAACCATGATACCCTTACTGTGATTTTTTAAAATCTTATTTAGATCTTTTCTAAAATTAACATTAGCTATTTAATACCAAACAATATTCAATGTCCAAGTTCTCCAATTGTCTCATTTTTTAAACAAGTAATATATTCAACTTAGTATCCAAATGTGGCTCATGTATTGAAATTTATTAATGTGTCCCTCAAATCTCTTTGAATGTATAGGATTTTTCTGACATCATTTTGTTTCCTTGTAATTTAGTTGTTGAAGAAACTGGCCATTTTTCCTGTAGGGTTTGCCAGAGTGGATTCTGAGTATTACATCTCCATGGTGTCATTTAAAATGTTACTCTCTCCATTCAATTTTCTGATAATTGGTGGTGAGTTCTAGAGGCTTGAGCAGATTAAGGTTCAATTTGGGGACAAGGTAAGGTTTGTATTTCTGTTAGGAGTACATAATATCAGTCTCCTTTGGTGTGATGTTAGCAGCATTGATCACTGCCTAGATCCCTTAATTCATTCATTAGAATGATCCTTGTTATTGGGTCAGTCATTGTTTCTAGGCCTCTTTGGAGGGGTATAGCTAGGAAAGAGATTTTGGATTTTTGTTTTTGTTTTGGGGGGAAGGTTGTTTGTTTTTTAAGAAAACATATAAGTTCATACTGATTCTTCTCGTTTGAAATCGGGTCCACAGAATATTTGTCTAAGTTCATTCTCACATTTGTATCTCCTTTCTCTCATGTTGAAATCCCAGCTTTTAAGGACAAAAAGCATAATTACTCATTTGTTTTCTCAGAAAATAAAGCATAATGGTCTCACAATGATGATATCAATACTATCACTAAAATATGATTACTGAAAACAGTTTAAGGGCATTTTATTGTTTGGGGAAGTTTTGTTTGTCTTGCAAGAATTTTTTTTCCTTTAGTGTATGTCCCATTAAGGATTTGCAGACAAATTCCTGTGTCACTTAAGTTTCAAATCAAATCTACAAAACAAGAGCTATTCAGAGAACTACAGCTTTGATTAGTCTTTTTCCTTCCTTTTCCACTAGACAATTATGTTTTTACTTTATTAAAATTTAATTTTATCCTTCTTTTTAAAAATGTTATTAACATTGGTTTTTAATTTAGCTTTCTTATATGATAGCATATTTAGCATACTTTACCATCTTACTTTTTGTTCTTTTTCCTTTTTTTCTTTTTGTTAATATCGTATTCTGAAGATATAGCTGCATAGCAGCACAGTTGGCCTTTGAACAACACAGGTTTGAACTGAGCAGGTCCACTTATATGAAGATTTGTTTAAGTAAATATGGATCAAAAATACAGTATTCATGGGATGTACACCCTGACTTTTAGTGTAGGTGGATTCCACAGGAGTGACTACAAGGGTGGGGAGACGCAGGGTCCTGGAACAAATCCCCCATGTATATGGAGAGATGACTGTTTCTTATCCCTTTTTACAGCAACATGGTATGCAATGTATGGATATATTAATAATTTATTCAACCAGTCCTCTATTGATGGACAATTGGATTCATTCCAGTGTTTTTCAATCCCAGATAATGCTGCAATAAATACGATGTCTCATTTATCTTTTTTTTTTAAGTTTCACACATAAAGAATTGGAAAAATTCTCCTTGCTTCAATTGTCATCACTTTGTGTCTTCTATATCTTTGTGTCTCTAAGTCTTGGTACAGTTTCTGACAAATAGTAGATGCTCAATATGTTTGCCGAGTAAAGAACTCAACCATTTATGTGTGCAATCTACAAGTAGACCAGTTAGTTACATGAGTGAAAATTGGAAAATGTTGGTGAGTTTAATGCAAATCTTTTCAAAGACTCATTTATCTGTAAGAAAGGTAGCATAATGTATATTGTGAGTCCAAAAACTTCTCTGAGCTAATGCATTTTAAATATGTATTTTTTAAAGATACTCTCAGTGAAGCACAGAGTCTTGGGCTCTCTTTCTTGGCCAATTTTTTTACCAAGGGGTTGGAAGTGGTGGTAACCACTATAAAATAGATAAACCACTATAAAAGAAACCACTACAAATAATAGAGTCTAGGTCTTAAGTGTTTGTTTCTCCATTAAGAGCATGGTAGGCACCACTGAAGGGTTAGTGATGGTGTGGTTCTCTTATGGAAGTCTGCACTACTTAGTGACGCTGTGATTGTTTCATTGTGCTATAAGTCATTCATTTCTGTGAAGTCTGTCTCCCCTCCTAGGATGTAAGCTTCATGGGCAGAGACCATGTCTATCTGTGTCTGATGTCTGAATGTCCCACACTGAACCTGGCACATGGTAGATACTCAATAAACATTTGCTGAATAAATTGATGAATCCAGGGTTTTCATAGGCAACACCTCTTTCCATTGCAAATGAAAAAGTTACTGTGCAACAAGTCTGACTTTAAACCTTCTGTTTTAGCTGGCATCCTCTGACACCACTCCAGCAAGGGAAAAGGGGACACCATCTACCTCATTACTGCCAGGTGGAAGCCAAAGTCCAGGTTTCTGACTCAGCCTTCATCAACACCCACAGGGAGAAAGTCCTTCATTACTCTGGGAAGATGGGACAGTTCTGGCTCCCACTAGGTCCCCATGGGTACCTCCCAGAGTGGGAGTTTAGGAGTGCCTCATGACTGCTCCCCCAGGCCCTCCACCAGCACCAAGTGGAGACAGGCAGCTCACTGCCACTCAGCGGGAATACAGGTCCTAGCCCCTAGAAGAGAGATCAGGAAAGACTTATCACAGACTAGATAGAAGTCTGGGATTCCCCACGTGGTTTGTGCTGGCATGGTGAGAAGGAGGGTACACAGTTTTATGGTATTTGGCTGGAGTAGAGTGGCTATTATCTAAAAGTTTTCTGCCTTGCGAGGCTTCTCCTTTCCTGGCCCTCCGAGTACAAAGATCAGGCTTTCATTGAGGTTTATTTTCTTTGTCCATGAACATTCCTGTTTCCAGGTTGCCAGTTTCTGAGGCAATAAGTCTGGGATCCACGCAGAGAAAAGAAAACCTGCAGAACTCACCACTGAGTTCCTTAGGTCTCAAGGTGCTATCTAGTCTGCCTTCTTCTCTCCAACTTTCAGAGTCTTGTTATGTTTGTTTTTTATATAATATCCAGGGAAGGAATAGAGAAAAGTATATCCTACTCCAGAAGAAATGAGGAAACGTATATTTTATCCAAAAGGAATAGGGAAAGCATCACTCCATCTTCCCAGAAGTTAAAGCCTGACATTGCATTTTTTAATCCCTCTTTTCTAACAGTGATGTGTTAGGCAATGTTTTGTCACTATGACATTGGGTATATCCTCATTCAATTGTTTGTTAATTCAATGAGAATTTGTTGAGTTCTTACCATATCCCCAACTCTGAGCTAGTCCCCAAAGGTATGAGGATGCACAAGATCTCACTTTCACAATCAAGTACAGGGACAGTACAAAGTGATACAGACTATAATAGATATCCATACAAGGAGCTATAGGAGACAGAGGAGAAAGTAATTCACAGGGATGGGGTGGAGGGGAGGGTGGAGTAAATGTAGAAAAGTCTCCCCAGAGAAAGAGATATTTAAGCCAGTTTTAAAAATAAGAAGGAGTTTTCCAAGCATAAGGCGCCAATGTCATTGTAAGCAAAATGAACAGCATGAACAAAGGCACAGAGGCATCAAAGAGAAGGGAACAGTAAGTAACTCTGTGTGGCTGGAGCATGGGATGGGAGAAAACGTGATGAGAGATGATCATGTAAAGTGATTATGAAACAGATCATATAAGGTCCCTGTCACAAAAGGCCACAGACACAGTTTTCCCTAAGCAAAACTTATGCAGGCTATACTGAACCAATGGCAAGCACTGCACACTTCCCCTTGGGTTGTGCCAGAAATGACTCTCCTCCCATACCTGGTTGTTAAGAATTACTCTCTTTATCTCGGTAGCTAAAATAGTTAAATGCATAGAATTAAAGAGTAGAATGGTGGTTGCCAGGGGCCAGAGGAAGGGGTAAATGGGGATTTACTAATCAACAAACATAAAATTTCAGTCAAGCAAAATGAATAAGCTCCAAAGATCTGCTATACAACATGTACCTGTAGTCAACAATAATGTATTATATGCTTAATTTGTTAAGATGGTACATCTCATCTTAAGTGTTTTTACCACAATAGGATTTTTAAAATAAAAAAATTACCCTCTTTATCCAGCCAAAGCACATTTCACTCAACAGTTTGTCAATTCCAGGCTCCCCCAGGCATTGTCACAATCATACCCAAAAAAAAGAAGGGACTACTGTACTTCTCTTAACTAATTAATGGTCCATTTGGGTCTGCCAGCAATTTAAAGTTCCAGAAACAGTTTGTTTGCCATTATGTTTATTTATGTTTCTGCTGCCCTGAAAATGAAAATGGTAGAAAAAAAAGAGTGAGAAAGTAAGAAAATAAAGATAATAAGGCTGGCAGAAATGGCTTAAACTAAAGCTCCATACTAAATCTTATCACAAATGGGAGGCCCACATATGAAAGATGTAGGCCTGAAATTTATGGGCTTTGGCCAGAACAGCATATTCCTCTGACAGGCTGCAGAAGCAATAGCTATAATCGCAGGAAGGATCTGGCCCTCCGAAGTCGACCAACATTGCTTTTGGGAATTCTCTTGGACTGGCTGTCCCCCTATTGTGGACAGTTTGAAGTCCCTTTGACCCTAAGCAGGACCACAAACTCAGCTCCTATTTGATCTGCTTTATTGCCCATGCTTTGAGGGAGGGGGAAGGGGAAATAACAACCAGGCCTAGAGAAAGTTTTCCAAGAGCTATAGGCTATACCTCTAACTTATGATGATAGTCAAGTAATATCTGTTGAGTGTCCAAGTCATTTAGAAGACTCAAGAGAAGGAAAATCTATTGTACTTAGGCATATTTTGTCTTGCTATGTCCTTTCTTACTGCCTCATGTTCCAATGTTCCTTCTTTCATCATTTTCTTTCTGTTTAGAGAACTGTCTTTAGCCATTATTTTAGGGTTGGCCTGCTGAAAACAAACTCTCCTAGTTCTCCTTCATCTGAAAATGTCTTGATTTCCTCTTTATTCTTTAAAGGTTTACTGGATATAGGATTCTGGGCTGACAGTTTTTTTCTTTCAGCACTTGAAAAATATTGCACATTTCCAGCTGGCCTCCATGATTTCTGGTGAAAATCATCTGTAATTTGAATTATTTCTCCCCTAAAAGTAAGATGTTATTTCTCTTATATGGCTTTCAAGCTATTCCTTTGTCTTGAGTTTTAGAAGTTTGACTGTGATGTATCTTAGTATGGGTTTTTCTGGGTGGGAATTTCTCAACTTCTTGAATTTGTAGGTTTATCTCTTTTGCCAAATTTGGGGAATTTTCAGCTGTTATTTCTTTGAGTATTTCTTTGGGCCCAACCTCTTCCTTGACTCATTTTGAAATTCTGATGATACAAATGTTAGATCTTTTGCTTAGTTTCACAGGTTCCTGAGGCTCTGTTCATATTTTCTCATCTATTTCTCTCTGTTGTTCAGGTCACAAAATTTCCAGTCCACAGATTCTTCCTCTGTTCCCTCCCCTCTTCTAGTAAGCCCATTTATTGAGGTATTTATTTGTTTATTGTATTTTCCAGTTCAAACATTTTCATTTGGTTCTTCTTTACATCTTCTATTTATTTGCTGAGACTTTCTATTTATTAATTTGTTTTAAGCATTTTGTAATTTTATGATGGCTGCTTTAAAATTTTTGTCAGATAATTCTAATATCTGTCATCTCAGTGTTAAAATTTTTGTGATTTTTCATTCAGTTTGAGCTCTTCCCAGTTTTTAGTATAATGAGTTATTTTTGATTGAAACCTGGATATGTTGGGTACAGGTGGTGTTTTAGTGCATTCTCATACTGCTATGGAGAAATACCCAAGACTGGGTAATTTACAGAGAAAAAGAGGTTTAATAGACTCACAGTTCCACCTGGCTGGGGAAGCCTCACAATCATGGTGGAAGGCAAAGGAGGAGCAAAGACATGTCTTGCATGGCGGCAGGCAAGAGAGCATGTGCAGGGAAACTGCCCTTTATTAAAACCATCATATCTTGTGAAACTTATTCACTATCATAAGAACAGCACAGGAAAAACCCGTCCCTATGATTCAATTACTTCCCACTGGGCCCCTCCTATGACACATAGGGATTATGAGAGCTATAATTCAAGATGAGATTCGGGTGGGGACATAGCCAAACCGTATCAGGTGAATTTCTCAAGATTGCATTTGGTTCCCACTCATAATTGAGACACAAGTACAGGACACATTTCATAATCCATTTAATTCAACTATAAGGAAAACAACAGTATAAGCACAATAATAAATGGTAAGTAGAGAGCTCATTATGGTGGGACAACAGAGAGTGCTGGGGACTGTGGCAAACTGGAGGGTAATTGCACTGTATAAGGTGGTAGCTGCTACTTACTTCTTCCTGGTTGTTGATGAAGGAGATTGTAAGTCTAATATTATTAGATATTCTTACCTTTTAGGAGAAGGCAGGCATCCAGATTTTTATATGTAATTTCTGTATTTTAAAATGATGAAAATGAATTTAAATTATTTAAAACAATGTATTGGTACACATCATAAGACCAAATTAAACACGACAGTCATCAGAATATACTCTATGCGTAGCCAATTGACAACCTCTGCTTTAGTAAAAAATATATTTTCCTAAGCAAAGATATAGGGCCTGAAATTCATTTTCTGTTTCAGAGAAAGATATATGACCTCATTTGACTTGCTCACAGGAAACCACAAGTCAAGATATGAATCCTCATTATAGTTGAAACTGGAACTGAACCAATCTAGAGAAAGCTTAGTACTTTTGTCTTATTTGTGGAATTATTTAAGAATAAATTATCTAGCTTTGGCAAAATGAACTGATGAAGTACTCATAAACTAATAGGAGTGCTCTTTGGGGGCCTAAAGGTAAGACCACCCACAATGGGTAGGGGATGGGGTTTTCTGAAACTGAAAGGGGTGTATATTCCCACTGTTAACCATCCTGGGAATAAAAGAACCCATAAAAACAAATAAGAAGTTGGAGAATGAGCCCTAGACTGAGAATGGGAAAATGTTGCAAACTGACCTAAGCCAATGTGTGCATTTCACATACATCAGGTTTTAATTCTAAAAATCTAGTTTTGGAGCCTCTAGTTTTGAGGTGAATGGGAGCTGCATGTCTTCTTCCCTAGAACTTCCTGCCAGACAGAATTCTGCCACATCTTTTTCAGCAAGCAGGAACAAAAATATTCAGTGTGACTTGGGGGCTCAGAAAATCTCTAGCTGTCCTTTAGAAATTCGGACAAGCCCATTGCATGAAATATTACCTCTAAGGCAAATACAACAAAATTTCTGACAGCAGTAATAGGACAGACTCCTACCATTAAGTGATACCACACAAGACCACACAGTTTTAGCCCTGCAGTTATTTCCTGAAGAACTCCCCTGATTCTTATATGTCATTCATTCAAGGGTTAAGGTGTCTACATAATCTTTCTAAACAGTCCTATTACAATCATGTGCCACACAGACAATGTTGTAGTTAATGCCAGACTGTATATACAACAATGGTGCCATAAGATTACACAGTAGAACCATACTTTTACTGTACTTTTCTATTTTTAGATATGCAAATACTTATTGTGTTACAACTGCCTGCAGTAACATGCTCTACAGGTTTGTCACCTAAGAGCAATAGGATATACAGTGTAGTCTAGGTGTGTAGTAGACTATACCATCTTAGTTTGTGTAAGTACAACTGTGATATTCACACAGCAATATTGCCTAATAACACATTTCTCAAAATGTATCTTCATGATTAAGCAATGCATGGCTATATTTTGACATGACTCATTTCATCAATGAAAATGCATTCCCATGATCCTTTCTGCTACCTAAACAGTACATTGATACAGATTTACATAATGAACTTTGAAGTACCTCTGAGTGGTGAAAACTCTTCATTAGAGTCCTTCAAAATCTAACTCTCCCTTGAGTGTGAATCATCCCTAACCAGGATGTGGATGAATGTTAATGCAAACATGCATACACACATACATATGCACATCTACACACACACACATATTCACACACATAAATATACAATATTGTACACACATACGTGCATGTACATACATGCATGCATGCACTCACACACACAAAAAAGTACACTTGCACATACACTCGTGCATCACATGGCTTCTAGAGCCTACTTTTGAATCTAGATGCACCCTTTAGTCAATGTTTGACCTTAAATCACTTACCTACCTTTTCTGTATTTCAGTTTCATCCTCTGTAAAATTGGTATGATGATAGTACTAATCTTACAGGGTTGCTATAAGGCTTAAATGAGTTAATATATGGAATGCTTTATATAGTAAACTCTATAGAAGTATAAACTGTGGTTGTTATTATTATTAATGTTAATATTGTTAGTGATCGATTTTAAAGTAAATGAATGATAATATAGCAATAGAGAACTTCTTCCTCTCTGTTGAGGTTGAATGGGCGGCACAGGTTGCAGAGAACCTGATACTGAGGAGTAGAAATAAGTTTGTGGGGAAGGAGACATTGGCTCTTCTCCAGAACAGCAGGCTGGGTCTGACAAGGGACCAAGATAGAGGCTCCTGGGCTTGTGGACCCCAAGGGCTGCCACGTCCAGTAGCCAGTTGATAGTCACTCTTCATAATATAATTCCCTTTGTTTACCCCAAGTTATTTTTTTCTACTTAAAATCTTTAATCAAAGATATTTATTTTATTTATTATTATTATTATTATACTTTAAGATCTAGGGTACATGTGCACAACGTGCAGGTTTGTTACATAGGTATACATGTGCCATGTTGTTGTGCTGCACCCACTAACTCATCATTTACATTAGGTATTTCTCTTAATTGCTATCCCTCCCTCCCCACACCCCAAGACAGGTCCCGGTGTGTGATGTGTGATGTTCCCCACCCTGTGTCCATGTGTTCTCATTGTTCAATTCCCACCTATGAGTGAGAACATGCAGTGTTTGGTTTTCTGTTCTTGTGAGAGTTTACTGAGAATGATGGTTTCCAGCTGCATCTATGTCCCTACAAAGGACATGAACTCATCCTTTTTTATGGTTGCATAGTATTCCATGGTGTATATGTACCACATTTTCTTAATCCAGTCTGTCACTGATAGACATTTGGGTTGATTCCAAGTCTTTGCTATTGTGAATAGTGCCACAATGAACATATATGTGCATGTGTCTTTATAGCAGCATGATTTATAATCCTTTGGGTAAATACTCAGTAATGGGATGACTGGGTCAAATGGTATTTCTGTTCTAGATCCTTGAGGAATCGCCACACTGTCTTCCACAATGGTTGAACTAGTTTACAGTCCTACCAACAGTGTAAAAGTGTTCCTATTTCTCCACATCCTCTCCAGCACCTGTTGTTTCCTGATGTTTTAATGTTTGCCATTCTAACTGGTGTGAGATGGTATCTCATTGTGGTTTTGATTTGCATTTCTCTGATGGCCAGTGATGATGAGCATTTTTTCATGTATCTGTTGGCTGTATGAATGTCTTCTTTTGAGAAGTGTCTGTTCATATCCTTTGCCCACTTTTTGATGGGGTTGTTTTTTTCTTGTAAATTTGATTGAGTTCTTTATAGGTTCTGGATATTAGCCCTTTGTCAGATGAGTAGATTGCAAAAATTTTCTCCCATTCTGTAGGTTGCCTGTTCACTCTGATGGTAGTTTCTTTTGCTGTGCAGAAGCTCTTTCGTTTATTTAGATCCCATTTGTCAAGTTTTGCTTTTGTTGCCGTTGCTTTTGGTGTTTTAGACATGAAGTCCTTGCCCATGCCTATGTCCTGAATGGTATACCTAGGTTTTCTTCTAGGGTTTTTATGGTATTAGGTCTAACATTTAAGTCTCTAATCTATCTTGAATTAATTTTTGTATAAGGAATAAGGAAAGGATCCAGTTTCAGCTTTCTACTTATGGCTAGCCAATTTTCCCAGCATCATTTATGAAATAGGGAATCCTTTCCCCATTTCTTGTTTTTGTCAGGTTTGTCAAAGATCAGATGGCTATAGACGTGTGGTATTATTTCTGATGGCTCTGTTCTGTTCCATTGGTCTATATCTCTGTTGTGGTACCAGTACTATGCTGTTTTGGTTACTGTAGCCTTGTAGTATAGTTTGAAGTTAGGTAGCCTGATGCCTCCAGCTTTGTTCTTTTGGCTTAGGATTGTCTTGGCAATGTTGGGTCATTTTTGGTTCCATATGAACTTTAAAGCAGTTTTTTCCAATTCTGTGAAGAAAGTCATTGGTAGCTTAATGGGGATGGCATTGAATCTATAAATTACCTTGGGCAGTATGGCCATTTGCATTGAATCTATAAATAACTTTGGGCAGTATGGCCATTTTCACAATATTGATTCTTCCTATCCACGAGCATGATATGTTCTTCCATTTGTTTGTGTCCTCTTTTATTTACTTGAGCAGTGGTTTGTAGTTCTCCTTGAAGAGGTCCTTTACATCCCTTGTAAGTTGGATTCCTAGGAATTTTATTCTCTTGGAAGCTATTGTGAATGGGAGTTCATTCATGATTTTGGCTCTCTGTTTGTCTGTTACTGGTGTATAAGAATCCTTGTGATTTTTGCACATTGATTTTGTATCCTGAGACTTTGCTGAAGTTGCTTATCAGCTTAAGGAGATTTTGGGCTGAGATGATGGAGTTTTCTAAATATACAATCATGTCATCTGCAAACAGGGACAATTTGACCTCTTCTTTTCCTAACTGAATACTTTTTATTTCTTTCTCTTTCCTGATTGCCCTAGCCAGAACTTCCAACACTATGTTGAATAGGAGTGGTGAGAGAGGGCATCCCTGTCTTTTTCCAGTTTTCAAAGGGAATGCTTCCAGTTTTTGCCCATTCAGTATGATATTGGCTGTGGGTTTGTCATAAATAGCTCTTATTATTTGAAATACGTTCCATCAATACCAAATTTATTGAGAGTTTTTAGCATGAAGGGCTGTTGAATTTTGTCAAAGGCCTTTTCTGCATCTATTGAGATAATCATGTGGTTTTTGTCTTTGGGTCTGTTTATATGCTGGATTACGTTTATTGATTTGCATATGTTGAACCAGGCTTGCATCCCAGGGATGAAGCCCACTTGATCATGGTGGATAAGCTTTTTGATGTGCTGCTGGATTCGGTTTGCCAGTATTATATTGAGGATATTTGCATCGATATTCATCAGGGATATTGGTCTAAAATTCTCTTTTTTGTTGCTGTGTCTCTGCCAGGCTTTGGTATTAGGAAGATATTGGCCTCATAAAATGAGTTAGGGAGGATTCCCTCTTTTTCTATTGATTGGAATAGTTTCAGAAGGAATGGTACTAGCTCCTCCTTGTACCTTGGTAGAATTCGGCTGTGAACCCATCTGGTCCTGGACTTTTTTTGGTTTGTAGACTATTAATTATTGCCTCAATTTCAGAGCCTGCTATATTGGTCAATTCAGGGATTCCACTTCTTCCTGGTTTAGTCGTGGGAGAGTGTAAGTGTCCAGGAAATTATCCATTTCTTCTAGATTTTCTAGTTTATTTGCATAGAGGTGTTTATAGTATTCTCTGATGGTAGTTTGTATTTCTGTGGGGTTGGTGGTGACATCCCCTTTATCTTTTTTTATTGTGTCTATTTGATTCTTCGTTCTTTTCTTCTTTATTAGTCTTGCTCGTGGTCTATCATTTTTGTTGACCTTTTCAAAAAACCAGCTCCTGGATTCATTGATGTTTTGAGGGTTTTTTGTGTCTCTATCTCCTTCAGTTCTGCTCTGATCTTAGTTATTTCTTGCCTTCTGCTAGCTTTTGAATGTGTTTGCTCTTGCTTCTCTAGTTCTTTTAATTGTGATGTTAGGGTGTCCATTTTAGGTCTTTCCTGCTTTCTCTTGTGGACATTTAGTGCTATAAATTTCCCTCTCCACACTGCTTTAAATGTGTCCCAGAGATTCTGGTATGTTGTATCTTTGTTCTCATTGGTTTCAAAGAAGATCTTTATTTCTGCCTTCATTTCATTATGTACCCAGTAGTCATTCAGGAGTAGGTTGTTCAGTTTCCATGTACTTGAGCAGTGTTGATTGAGTTTCTTAGTCCTGAGTTCTAGTTTGATTGCACTGTGGTCTGAGAAATAGTTTGTTATAATTTCTGTTCTTTACATTTGCTGAGGAGTGCTTTACTTCCAACTATGTGGTCAATTTTGGAATAAGTGCGATGTGGTGCTGAGAAGAATGTATATTCTGTTGATTTGGGGTGCAGAGTTCTGTAGATGTCTATTAGGTCTGCTTGGTGCAGAGATGAGTTCAATTCCTGGATACCCTTGTTAACTTTCTGTCTCATTGATCTGTCTAATGTTGACAGTGGGGTATTGAAGTCTCCCATTGTTACTGTATGGGAGTCTAAGACTCTTTGTAAGTCTCTAAGGACTTGCTTTATGAATCTGGGGGCTCCTGTATTGGGTGCATATATATTTAGGATAGTTAGCTCTTTCTGATGGATTGATCCCTTTACCATTATGTAATGGCCTTCTTTGTCTCTTTTGATCTTTGATGGTTTAAAATCTGTTTTATCAGAGACTGGGATTGCAACCCCTGCTTTTTTTTGTTTTCTTGCTTGGTAGATCTTCCTCCATCCCTTTATTTTGAGCCTATGTGTGTCTCTGCATGTGAGAAGGGTCTCCTGAATACAGCAAACAGATGGGTCTTGACTCTTTATCCAATTTGCCAGTCTGTGTCTTTTAATTGGAGCATTTGGCCCATTTACATTTAAGGTTAATATTGTTATGTGTGAGCTTGATCCTGTCATTATGATATTAGCTGGTTATTTTGCTCATTAGTTGATGCAGTTTCTTCCTAGCATCAATGGTCTTTACATTTTGGTATGTTTTTGCAATGGCTGGTACTGGTTGTTCCTTTCCATGTGTAATGCTTCCTTCAGGATCTCTTGTAGGGCAGTCCTGGTGGTGACAAAATCTCTAAGCATTTGCTTATCTGTAAAGGATTTTATTTCTCATTCACGTTTGATACTTAGTTTGCCTGGATATGAAATTTTGGGTTGAAAATTCTTTTCTTTAAGAATGTTGAATATTGGCACCCACTCTCTCCTGGCCTGTGGAGTTTCTGCCAAGAGATCTGCTGTTAGTCTGATGGGCTTCCCTTTGTGGGTAACCCAACCTTTCTCTCTGGCTGCCCTTAACATTTTTTCCTTCATTTCAACTTTGGTGAATCTGACAATTATGTGTCTTGGAGTTGCTCTTCTCGAGGAGTATCTTTGTGGTGTTCTCTGTATTTCCTGAATTTGAATGTTGGCCTACCATACTAGGTTGGGGAAGTTCTCCTGGATGATATCCTGCAGAGAGTTTTCCAACTTGGTTCCATTTTTCCCATCACTTTCAGGCACACCAATCAGACGTAGATTTGTTCTTTACACATAATCCCATATTTCTTGGAGGCTTTGTTCATTTCTTTTTACTCTTTTTTCTCTACACTTCTCTTCTTGCTTCATTTCATTCATTTGATCTTCAATCACTCATACTCTTTCTTCCGGTTGATCGAGTCAGTTACTGAAGCTTGTGCATTTGTCACATAGTTCTCATGTCATGGTTTTCATCTCTATCAGTTCTTTTATAGTCTTCTCTGCATTGATTATTCTGGTTATCCATTCATCCATTCTTTTTTCAAGGTTTTTAGTTTCTTTGTGCTGGTTAGGTCGTTCCTCCTTTAGTGCTGAGAAGTTTGATGGACTGAAGCCTTCTTCTCTCAAGTCGTCAGTCATTCTCTGTCCAGCTTTGTTCCATTGCTGGCGATGAGCTGTATTCCTTTGGAGGAGGACATGCACTCTGATTTTTTGAATTTCCAGGTGTTCTGCACTGCTTTTTCACCATCTTTGTGGTTTTATCTGCCTTTGGTCTTTGATGTTGGTGACGTACTGATGGGGTTTGGGTGTGGGTGTCCTTTCTGTTTGTTAGTTTTCCTTCTAACAGTCAGGACCCTCAGCTGCAGGTCTGTTGGAGTTTGCTTGAGGTCCACTCCAGACGCTGTTTGCCTGGGTATCAGCAGCAGAGGCTGCAGAAGATAGAATATTGCTGAACAGCAAGTGTTGCTCTCTGATTCTTGCTCTGGAAGCTTCATCTCTGAGGTGTATCCAGCCATGTGAGGTGTGAGGTGTCAGTCTACACCTAGTGGGGGATGTCTCCCAGTTAGGCTACTCAGGGGTCAGGGACCCACTTGAGCAGGCAGTCTGTCTGTTCTCAGATCTCAGCCTCCATGCTGGGAGAACCACTGCTCTCTTCAAAGCTGTCAGACAGGGACATTTACATCTGCAGAGGTTTCTGCTGCTTTTTTTAACTATGCCCTGTCCCCAGAGGTGGAGTCTACAGAGACAGGCAGGTTTCCTTGAGCTGCTGTGAGCTCCACCCAGTTCGAGCTTCCCAGCGGCTTTGTTTACCTACTTAAGCCTCAGCAATGGCCGGCGCCCCTCCCCCAGCCTCACTGCTGCCTTGCGGTTAGATCTCAGACTGCTGTGCTAGCAATGAGGGAGGCTCTGTGGGCGTGGGATCCCTCTGGGCTGGGTGTGGGATATAATCTCCTGGTGTGCCATTTGCTAAGACCCTTGGTAAAGTGCGGTATTACGGTGGGAGATACCCGATTTTCCAGGTGTTGTGTGTCTCAGTTTCCCTTGGCTAGGAAAAGGGATCCCCTTCCCCCTTGCGCTTCCCAGGTGAGGCGATGCCTGACCCTGCTTCAGCTCTCACTGGTCGGACTGCAACCGCTGATCAGCACCGGCTGTCCAACATGCCCCAGTGAGATGAGCCCAGTACCTCAGTTGAAAATGCAGAAATCACCCATCTTCTGTGTTGCTCACGCTGAGAGGTGGAGGCTGGAGCTGTTCCTTTTTGGCCATCTTGGGTACCCCCCCAACCCCACCACTGAGTTATTAAAAGGTACAACACAGGTGAACAGTTCTATAGGGAAGTTAGAAGAAAGGCTATGTATAGACTCACGCTAGAGAAATGAAAGGGGTAGCATTAGCTGAGGAGTTGGTGGGGGGAGGAAGGAGGGGCATCCAGAGCTATAGACACAGTGGCCTGTGGCTGAGCAGGAAGAGGCAGTCCACATCTAAGTGACTTCAAAGGCTTAGATGCAGTGGGAACTGATGAGGCAACATCTGCCAGACCGTCCCCCAGAACAGCTGGATAGGGGAGAACCTTGCAAAGAGGGAGGGGGTCTTGCTGACACTGAGTGGGAACATTTGCACAGCAGCAGATTTTGAGTTTACCTGCTAATGTAATCCCCTTTATAAACTCAAAAAAGTGAGAATGTAATCCCCTTTATATACTCAAATAAGTGAGACTTAAGGGCTATTTGCTTCATACCTATTACACAGACAAGTAATATTAGCCCACAGGTGGTAACAGTAATAGCAACCAGTAAATAACAGAGCTGGCATTTGCACCAAGTTGGACTGACCTCAGAATCTGTGCTGTGTTTACTAAGGGAGAGGGGAAGTTCTGAAAAACAAATGCATGGAGGACTAGGCAGATTTAATTAAACTCTATGAACAGTATGAGGGGAACCTTTAGAAAGTGGACACTCTAATGATGCTACCTAGGAAGAAGACACTAGAAGCCTGGAGAAGCCTTGGAGACCAAGAAGATTAGAAGAGATAGAAATGTTTCTAGCCAGGGAGTGAATGGCCAACCAATCCAGACAGAGCTAAGTCCTGAATGAAGTCATGTATGTTGCTTCAAAAACAATGATAGGCCAGGTGTGGTGGCTCAAGCCTGTAATCCCAGCACTTTGGGAGGCCGAGACGGGCGGATCACGAGGTCAGGAGATCGAGACCATCCTGGCTAATACAGTGAAACCCCGTCTCTACTAAAAAAAATACAAAAAGCTGGCTGGGCGACGAGGCAGGCGCCTGTAGTCCCAGCTACTCGGGAGGCTGAGACAGGAGAATGGCGTGAACCCGGGAGGCGGAGCTTGCAGTGAGCTGAGAGCCGGCCACTGCACTCCAGCCTGGGCAGCAGAGCAAGACTCCGTCTCAAAAAAAAAAAAAAAAAAAAAAACAATGATAGTCTATTAGGCATCATCCATTGAATGCAGGCAGAGTTCATGACGTTAGAGGAAAAACATAGAAAATGAAAAGCACACTGTACAGATGTTACCAGTGGAGGGTGTCCAGATTCTTGGCATTTTAAACAAAGAACTGGGAAAAAACTCACAAAGCAAGACAAGAAAAGCACAATCTATTGAAACAAAAATACACTCCACAGACCGGGAGTGGGCTTCAGCAAGTGGCTCATGAGCACTGGTTACAGAATTTTCTGCAGTTTAAATACCCTCTAGAGATTTCCCATTGGTTACTTGGTGTACACCCTATGTAAATTAAGTAGAGGCCCTCAATCAGTCTGATTGGTTGTGAAAAGCAACCAATCGGAGGCTGAAGTGAAATTACAAAGTTATACTCCTATGCACATGAAGACTTGGCCCTGACCAGCCTGATTGGTTGCAAGAGGGGACCAATCAGAGGTACTTTCAATTTTTCATCTGCCACCCAGAAAAGGGGCCTGAGGGTTGTAAAGGGAGTAGCCTCTGGTCCTTTTGTCACATGGTCATAGAAAGCTGGGGTTTTCCTGTTATTTAGTTCTAGGAAGTCAGTGTGAATCAGCCTTAGGTTCCCTGTCTCCAGACCCTAGTCTCCTGCCTCACAGAGAGATCACACGAAGCAGGTAGACCCACAAGAATCACGATGGCCAAGGTTCTCAGTCTGACCTACTGGTTATGACTACAACCCTTTTGTCATTCCTGACCACATCTTCAACGTGGAGAGGAAACCTCTCTGAGCCAGTCAGTCAGCACCAGACAGACTATGCCAGTGACCCAGAAGCAAAACCTCTGTGTGTCTTGATGTCCTGAGATCCTAGTATGCTGAGGTTCGCTGCCAGCATGCTGGGATCTCAGAATGCTGAGGTTTGCTGCTTTGACCTTCACGATGACCCCCAGATCTCAGTGAAGGTGAGATGGAAGTGCAGTGCCCTTGAAAGCACAGCAGTCAGTGGTGGGCTGGTAAAATGGTTAGCAGCCAGCTCTTGAAAGAAAAAGCTCTGATTTGTATTGTTTGCTGATTTCCGTTGTGTAAATACTCCCACCATTGCCAGTTTCAGGCTACTAATGTGACGTCACTAAATGTGATGCTGGGAAGAGATGCTCAGTAACGCACCACTACATAGTGCAGACACAACAGACATAAGTGATGTCAACAGTATAGGTATTAGGAAAATGTGATAAAATAATTAAGAAGTATAACATGGGAGTTAGGGGCACCAACCCTCTTCAGAGTCAAAAATCTGTATATAAATTTCAACTCCCTAAAACCTTAACTACTAATAGCCCACTGTTGACGGGAAGCATCACAGATAACACAAACAGCCTATTAACACGTATTTTGTATAATACATGTATTATGTACTGTATTCTTACAATAAAGTAAACTTGAGAAGAGAAAATATTATTAAGAAAATCATAAGGGAGGCCGGGCGTGGTGGCTCATGCCTGTAATCCTAGCACTTTGGGAGGCCAAGGGGGGGTGAATCACTTGAGGTCAGGAGTTCAAAATCAGCCTGGCCAACATGGTACCCCATCTCTACTAAAAGTACAAAAAATTTAGCTGGATGTGGTGGCGGGCACCTGTAATTCCAGCTGCTTAGGAGTCTGAGGCAGGAGAATTGCTTGAACCTGGGAGGCAGAGGTTGCAGTGAGCTGAGATCATGCCATCACGTCATTGCACTCCAGCCTGGGTGACAGAGTGAGACTCCGTCTCAAACAGAAAAAGAAGGAAAGAAAAAAAGAAAAAGCAAATCATAAGGGAAAAGAAACGCAGCCCTACACTGTATTTCTCAATACTGTAAGTTTATGTTGTCTGCTTATAAGATGAATCATGTAACTGAAATGGTGAGCAAACATAGCTACAGATCTCATCTATGATACACATTAAGCAATTTAACTTTTTCTTGTAACGAAATGACTTTTCTTTGCTACTTGGGGGCACTTCCACCATCATTGGTGACACTTTCTATGGGTCTCATGGTGTTATTCAAGGTTTACAGTATTACATCAAACACACTGAAAAATACAAGAGAACAACAAAAGATCACTTCTTACTGCAATATGTAATTTACTGGAGAGATAAACTGCTCACAAGAAGATGATGAGTGGCATATGCATTTTATTATTTATTTATTTATTTATTTATTTATTTATTTTGAGATGGAGTCTCACTCTGCTGCCCAGGCTGGAGTGCAGTGACACAAGCTTGGCTCACTGCAACCTCCACCTCCCTGGTTCAAGCAATTCTCTTGCCTCAGCCTCCCAAGTAGCTGGGATTACAGGCACCCACTACCACGCCAAGCTAATTTGTGTATTTTTAGTAGAGACAGGATTTCACTGTGTGGGCCATGGCTGGTCTTGAACTCATGACATCAAGTGATCCTCCCACCTCTGCCTCCCAAAGTGCTGGGATTACGGGTGTGAGCCACCACACCCAGCCAGCACCCAGCATTTTAAATGGATACTCGCAACAATTGAAATCACTGCAATTCCAACAAGTGGTGACTACAAAATTATTACAGCAGTACAGTGTATAATACAGTCAATTTTATATAGTTATTATTTAATACTGCATCTTTGTGTTTGGTGAAATTTCTGTCAACTGCAAATGGCAGCATAAACACTCTGTATTTGCATGCATACGTTTTGATAAATTTTAACTTTTTATAATATATTTGTAAAAATATATTTTATAGAAGTGAGTGATAAAATAGAGTAGTATCTACATATATTTTATGCATTCCTGACTTTTTAAAAACTTTTCAACATTTCTAGGCTATGCAGTTCATCTTTGGATTTTTTTCAAATTGTTGCAAATCTCCAAAAAATTGTCCAATATATTTATTGACAAAAATATGTGTATAACTGGACCTGCAAAGTTCAAACGCATGTTTTTCAAGGGTTGACTGTTGTTTTTATATGATTTATTTAATTGTAAGTTTATCTAACTTAATTTTCAATATTGGCTAAGTAAACAACTGGCTTTCAAAATCCCTAAAAATTTAACAGTTGGCTCTTGTGAGCTAGGACAAGCCAGCTCCAGCATACCTCTCAGCCAGTGTTTTACTTTATGAAGAATTATTGACTGAAAGGTGAACTAGCAAAGGAATGGGATTTTTACAAAGGGGCAAGTCATCCAAGGAGGTAACACAAAAAAGTAAAGAAGTTTTAAAGTAATCTTAGAGGGCTTTTTCACTTCCACCATATTAGTGTAGGTTTGCAAATTTTTACCATAACTTGCCATCTATTGGTTTCTTCAATGTTAATAATTTGTTGAATTGCAACTTCTCTTGTATAGTCACCCCTCTATAGAATATATTAAAGGCCTAACTCAGTCTTCTACAAGTTTCCCTGTAATAAAATATAATAGGTATCATTTTTATAGTTGTATCTTCTCAAAAATAAATTTAGTGAGAGACAGAGGGTGGATGGGGAAAGAATGAATATGAAGAAGATAAACTGGTGATTTAGCACCACTTCACTCTCCACAAACTCATATTACATTTAATACTGCTCCCCAAGATCAAAGAAGCAAATGGATAGGTGAAAATCAGCAGGATGCACTTAAGCATTAAAGATCAAAGATACAGATAATCCCTGCTCTTGAAGATTTTGTTCATCAGGGTGTCCCCAGAGCCCACCATGGTGTTTGATATGTGCACAATAGATATCAGGCCCTTATTTATTGACTATTGGTTCCTCCAACCTTCAGAAGCAAGCTAAGTGTCCTTGAATGCAGTAAGACCTATCTAAAGAAGGGATTATTAAACAAAATGAATTAACCCTTTCAGAAAATTCAGCTCACCTGCCCAGAGTTCTAAGGAAGAGCCTGTAAGGAATGTTTGTCTTGTTGGAAGATTTACAAGGAGATTTAAGTTGTACGCCTCACTTCTAAACAGCCTTGAATTATTAGAGAAGATCAATTTGCTGTCATCTATTTTGTAACAACTAAGTGAACATGACAGCAAGGTCAGTTTCCCTTAGAATAATAATGGTGTCACCTATGACAGGTTTAGTTTCTCTGAGGAAACTTTCATGTTGGTTTATAGGATTGTCAGCCACCAACTGAGGCTCCCCAGGGCCTGACCCCAAAGTTTTGAGGGAAACTGTATTTTCCCAACAGAAGTTACCTCTTTGGGGTCTAACATTTCTCCCTCAGTAAGATCTCCTTCCCTAAGCTCCTGGCTATACATTTCATCTGATGTAAATATTTGTACTGAATCTTCTGTGAAATGTTTAGACCGCCAACAACACTAAAAACTCAAAAACAACTCCTTGCCGACATACTTTTCATATTCCACATAAATCCTCACTTAAGAGATACAGAGTATGCAACATATGGTGAGTCCTGTTCTCACATAACCAGAAGCAACATGAATAGGATCATTAAACTACATTCCTTCCAGACACTAATGAAAGTAACATTTGGTAATAGGAAATTCAAAAGAATGGTCTATCACAAGAAAACTAAAAATATTGCCTGTTACAATGGCATAGATTTGATTGGTGAGATTTCCTGAAATTTTGCAAATGAGATCTACTGGCACAAAAGGAAAAGGAAATAAATATTTGTCTACATTTGTAAAGCTAAGAGAGTAGAACTTCAAACCCTATTTACCTTTTAAAATTAAGCATAGCTAGAAATAATAATAAACCCAGGAGCGAGCAGGAAGCCATCTTTCCACAGTAAGGTGCTATATGAACCAGAAACATGCCATGTAATTTGAGCCATCTGAGAAGGACATGGGTTGTACTCTAAGGATAACAGAGACATAACATTTTCAAATGTATATATGAGGATGATCAAAGCCTTGAAATGCTCAAGGAAACTTCACCAGGAAAACACACATAAAATGCCTCCGCTCAAAATAAAACCAGTTTACATAAATGTATATAGTCAGTTCTGAAGCTTATTTTCACATAACCGTAATTTTAATCTAGATGTAGTCTTTTTTTTTAACTTAGCATTCTTTTATAAACTCCTTACTATGTAATAAAAAAGTCTACATAGTCATCATCATAACAACTGTCTTGGGTTGGGTCCCTCCAAAAAGCAGGTGCTGAGACATGGATGTGAGTACAAATAGCTCTTTTAGGAGGCAATTCCAAGAAACACTTGCAGAAAATTGGAAAAATGAGGAAACCAGTGAAGGATGTATTATTGAGCAAGTTACCACTGTGAGTCACCAGGGCTCAATCCCCACCGGGGATCCCTGGGAGACAGTGTGGAACACACCTTAGAGTTAACCCAACCAAGGAGTGAAGCTGCTGGGGTATTTATTCACTAACTCTCATCGGCGAATGGCTGAGAGATGCTTCCAGGGGGTGTTAATCCTCAGTACTTTAAGGCTGCCCTGCTAAGGGGCTCAGAGGGCTTCAGCACTCAGAGAAAGCTCACTGGCAAAGATTTGCAGGTGCTTACAGTTGGAAGTGACTGGATAGCAAGCATATGAATGGGAAGTCCTGAGGTTGTGTGGTCATGGCACGAGAGAATCAGGTGCAATAACTGTATAATATTTTATCATATTACTATACTACTGCTTTTCTATTTGCTTTGAGAACAGACTTTAATTGTCCAAGTTTTAGAAAGAAGTCGGTTAGTATAACACTCATGTGAAACTTAGAATAGGTACCTAAGAGATGGGTTAAATTATTTTATAATCAACATTGTAGAAAGATGAATGCATTGTTTTTGTTCAAAAGGTGTTCATTCACTCTACACCCATTAAAAGATAGCTATAATGAAAAGAAAGAAAGTGACAAGTATTGGGGAAGATGTAGACAAATCAGAACGCTTTCCCATTGTTGAGTGGGAATATAAATTGTGCAGCCACTGTGGAAAACAGTATGGTAGTTCAGCAAAAAATTTTAAATTGAATTAGCATATGATTCAGCAATTCCACTCCTGAGTATACACTCAAGAGAATTAAAAGCAGGGACTTAAACAGATAAATATTCGTATTCCCTTGCTAAGAGTAGCTTTATGCACAGCAAACAAAAGATGGAAGCAACCCAAATGTCCATCAACACGTGAATGGATAAAGTGTGGTATGTACATAAAATGGAATATTATTCAGCCATGAAAAGGAAATATGATATATTCTATTACATAGGTGAGCCTTAAGGATATTATGCTAAGTGAAATAAGCCAGTCTCAAAAAAACAAATACTGTCTGTATGATTCTACTTATATGAGATACCTAGAGTAGTCAAACTTATAGAGACAGAAAGAAGAAGGGTAGTTGCCAGGGGCAGATAGAGTGGGGAATGGAGATTTATTGTTTAATGGGTATAGAGTTTCAATTTTGGAAGATGAATAAAGCTCTGGAGATGGATGGTAGCAATGGTTACCCAACAATGTAAATGGACTTAATGCCATTAACTGTGCACTTAAAAATGGTTAAAATGGTAAATTCCATGTTGTATATGTCTTACTTTAATATAAAGAATCCTGCAAAAAATTTAAAAATAAAAATAAGCAAATGAACTATTACAGGCCACAACATGAAGTTTTTTAAGCAAAAAAGAAGATATACATTAATTTCTTCAATATCTGCCATGCTATACATACTTCGCTTTTTGAAATAGCATCTAGAGCCTGTGAAAATAGCAATAGCCATTCCGGGGCTCTCTGATGTTCTTGCCATCCTTACTCTAAATTCATTCGCACCCAAAGTCTTCCTCATGCTAGAGTAAAGCCAGCATTTGATCCAAAAATACAACAGTTTGACCTGAGCTCTTCCTCCAAGATACAGTTCACTTGCAGTTGCATGTTTCTAGTGTTGGTGAAGAGGAGCCAGGAGCCTTCAATGTCCAGAAAGAGTTGGCAACACGGGTTGGCCAGTGGTGTCTATGTTGAGAGCTGGTTCACCTGCCCTCTTCAGAATGGTTGTCAAAATCACTGCCTCAAGGAAGGCAGTTTTCAGGCTGGTCTATTGGTCCCCTCCCCCAGAGTATATTAGATCAGCATCTTTCTCAGAACAAGAACTCAGTAAATATCTCACAAATGAGTGAATAAATAATTAAACCAATGAATGAATAAATGAAATTCTACAAGAAAAGTCCAGCAAGCCTGGAAAAAGCTGTGCCACTATTAGTTACTCAGGTACCCCTGCAGAAGCCAGTCATGCCCTGCTCCCCCATCACTGAAGGAAATATATGCTGCACTGGGAGGACATGTCATCTTCATCAAACCCCTGCCCTTTGGAAACAGCAGGCAGGCAATAAGACCCACAGAGCCCTCTCTCTGCACACTCCCATCCCTGTGCCTCACAACATGGGAGCCTGAGGATAGACCACAAACTTTCCAGCTGTTCCCTGGAGCCCTATCGTCCAAGGAGAAGGAGCTGTGAGGAGTAGGCTGGGGTGGCAAGTCTTGGGACCCCACACGTATACACACACATTCAGTCACAGCAGCTCTGACTTTCGTCTATTTTATATTTTAGTTTTCCACGGAAGATTCAATGAGGGGGCAAGTTTCCCCTCTAAAAAAAAAAAGATATTTGAAAAACACTGGTCTAGCCACATGTTACATGACTGTAATCTCCCAGAGGGCAAGAGACTGGAATTATAACACCATCCCCTAATACCTGGTACAATACCATGAACTTGATCGGGAAGTGTCTTGGGGCGTCAGGCAAGAAGTGCCAATTACCTGGGTCTTAGTCCCAGCTCCAACATAAACCAGCCGGGCAAGCTACATCATAAAAGTTGTTCCATCTTTACTCTTTAAAAAAATAGTGCCACTCTGGAGATTTTTCTACAATAACATTCCCTCATGCATGATTTTATCAGCTTAGTTGAAATGTTGTATTTCAGCTGAAGACATCTGAATCGAGCCTTCGCTTTCACATTGGGTCAGCATCCTGCACACATGCACATGCACATGCTCTTACTCATTCCATTCCCCAACACCGCACCCCACATCCCACCACAGCCCACATCCCATCCTGCTGCCCAGGGCACCCTGGGACTCCAATGCATCCCTCTCTAGATGCCAATTAAGAAAATAAATAGTTCTTATTTTCCACTTACCCTTAAATACCTTCCTTGAGAAGTACTTACATTTTTTTCATGAAGTGATCTGGTGGACAAAGCAAAAACTATAACCCAAATTGACAAGTGCCCCCAGAAGTCCCAATAATTAGTTCTATTCTGTTCTCCCACAATGTAAGATATGGTTTTTATCCTCTAAATATTTACTATTTATTGTAGTAAGATGTGGTGTATCTAACTCAAACAGCTAGGGAGCTACTACTCTGCCCAATAGCTGTGCTTTCAAGTGGTTCAGTACATAACCACAAGCACTGTGACTGTATTGCTCTCTGTAAACACCATAAAAAGTCAAATATGCCTATATGTTTCTCAAGTTCACTTGGACCAAAAAAAAACCAATCACCTATCCTACAGACTATCAATAAAATAACCCCAAAAAGTCCAAATAAATACAGAATAAACATTTAAAATACTCTATGCTGGATTTCTTTTTGCATTGTAATTCACTGTAATTAGTCAAATCCTGTGGGAACATTGATACGGGATATTTGCTGAACTGGTCAAGTTTAATCATCTCTCTAAATATGAATGCCAAGAATATATTAATATATTACAAGGTCACTCTCCTGTCAAAGGTACAATTAATATAGACAGCACAGATAAGCCACCAAGGACTCAATTTTTTAACATCCAAAAGTACAGAGAATAATGTAGACACCTTTCCATATCTATCAGCCCCATCACCAGTTAACTATCAAATTTTGCCAATTCAACTACTTTTGAAAGGTCAATTTATAAATGTCTTATACTATAATCTTTTGTATGTGTGTTCACAAAAAATCCAACAAACGTGGCTGTTTGGGGGCAGAGAAATTGGAAGAGAGCACTATCCCCTCTGACAGGGCAGGGACTGCCTCATATGTTGCCTTGGGCTAAAGCCCTGGGTCTCTAGGTGCTGAGAGAAGCTAGAAGGAAGGACGACAAAGTCTTAACCCCCTGTAATTCCTGGTAAATGAGACAGGCCCCCTGTAATCCCTGGGAAATGAGACAGGCAGCATAGCCCATCCAGGTTCTGACTCACTTGGAGACCTTCTCTCTTCTGACTCCATCCATCCCCCATATCAATCATAACAAAGAGGAAATCAGCTTTGTCCTCGAGGATGCATCTGGCAATGATTAGGATTTGGGGGTGAGTCCAGGTTTAGTTAGGGTATAGGAGGTGCACTGACATTTGCTGAGTGCCAACTATGTCCCATGCAACACTTTACATTAGTACTTCTCTGCCCTGACAACCAGTTCATCATCACCTGAAAAATAGGAAGGAAACCTGGGAAGGCCTGGGACCACTCCAAACCAAGTATTTCACAGTAAGAACAATGACTTTACTGTAATCCTCTCAACAGCCTCATAAACTAGGTACTGCTGTGCTCAGATATGATCTAGACATTAAATGGCAGGGCCAGAATTTAGACCCATGGCTATCTTCTTTCCAAAGTCCTACTCTTTTCCCTGACCACAGAACTAGAGACTAGCTACTCTGGTCTCCATTTAGACCATAAAATCAATTCAGAAAGTAACTCCCAGTTCCAGCCCATAGTAGATACTTCATAGGTATTTTAAATGGAATAAATGAATACATCACATTCTAAAACTTGAATTAGAAAGGTAAGTTTGTCCAAGTAGATCAGATTAATGAAACAAAGAATCAGACTGCAAATGTAGGCCCAGGCTGACAAAGAAAAGTGCAAAGCCTTTCATTCCTTCACTAGGGATAAAATGTTCACTCTATTCATCATCTCTTCAAATATTCTTCAGTCTCCTTGCCTGTTTTCTGACTGGGCTTCCAATTATGTAACTATTAGTTTGATATTGTCCCACAGCTCTTGGATAGTATGCTCTGAGTTTATTTTTGTTTTGTCTTAGTTTTCACTATTTTTTCCTTTGTGCTTCAGTTTCTACTGACTTGTCTTCAAGAACCTTATTTCCTCAGCACAGTCACGTCTACTACTGAGAATAATAAAATTATTAGTCTTTCATTGTGTTCTTCAACTCCAGTATTTCCTTTTGTTCCCTTTTTATGGTCTCGATCTCTCTGCCAATACCCTTATATGTTCATCCATGCTATCCCCCTTTTCCACTGGATACTTTAATATATTAATCATTACTAGTTAAATATTCTTTCTGATAATTCTAACAGAGTCATATCTGAGTCTGACTCTATTGGTGCAGGACAGGAGCAACCCTACCCCCTGCATCTGGTAAAGGACATGTAGGAACAGGATTTCCCTGAAGTGGGGTGGGTGGGAGAAAGGTAATTGCAACTTGCTTGATTTTCTGACCTGTGGACTTAGAATGAACTTTGTCATAAGAACAGACTTTTATGGGGTTCCCACCAAATCTTTCCGGTTGCAATTTGGTCCGTTAGATGTGGTCTAGGGCTGGAGGTTTCTATGTGGTAGGTTTTCTACATAATGAAGCTGCTAGACCATTCTGCCCACCCCTGCTCCCCAGCCCAATGGAAGGTCTGCATCTCATGTCACCCCACAAGGCCACTCACTGCCTCTCACTGTTCTGCGCCTCTCATGATCATTTGCACAGTCCCCTTATTTCACTTCTTTTTTATTAACCACTTTATTGAGATATAATTTCCATACCATAGAATTTACCGTTTAAAAGGTACAGTTCAATGATTTGGGGTATATTACATTATTAATTTGAAAAATTGTTGTAAATGTAGACAGCGAACTTTGCCATTTTAACCATTTTTAATTGTATAATTCAGTGGCATTAATTATATTCACAATGTTGTGCAATCATCACTACTATGTATTTCTAAAACTTTTTCATCAACTTAAACAGAAACTCTATAATTATTAAGCAACAACTTCTCATTCCCCTCTCTCTCTAGCCCCTGGTAACTTCTAATCTACTTTCTGTGTCCATGGATTTGCCTATTCTAGGTATATTATGTAACTAGAATCATACGATATTTGTCATTTGATCTGGCTTATTTCACTTAGCACAATGTCTTCAAGGTTTATCACATTGTGGTGTAAGGTTTATCACATTGTAGTATGGATCCACCCTTTGGTTATTGAGAATAATGCTGTACAAGAGTCTGTTCTAGTCCTGGCTTTCAATATCTTTGGGTATGTTCCTAGGAGTGAAATTGCTGGGTCATATGGTAATTCTATGCTTAGTTTTTTGAGGAATACTCTCATTTCTTGATAATTTAAACCCTAGCTTATTGTTACCTTTCCTATCACTATTTTTGTCTTAATAATTGGTGATTTCAATATCTTTGTAGCATCCTGGCCTCTCAATTCCTTAAACTCTTTTCCTTCACCTCAATAGTTTGTCCTTCACACTACTTCACTCATCTCCTACTCCCCTCCACCCATCGTGGTCATTCCCTAGACCTGTCATCAGCATTAGAGGCATCTCCTTCATAATCTCCATTTCAGTCATCTCTCCAGACCCTGTAGTACAAATCCTTCAACTCTGTAGGAACTCCAATTCTTTGACCCTACCACCTTTTCACACTTCCTTGGTCTTTTCATGTCTTAACTTCCCCCTACTCACCAAGCTTGAATTCCATAATCATTTATTTTCTTATTTATTTATTTATTTATTTATTTATTTATTTATTTAGAGATGTCAGCCAGGCTGGAGTGCAGTGGCGCAATCTTGGTGCACCGCAACCTCCACCTTCTGGGTTCAAGCAATTCTCCTGCCTCAGTCTCCCAAGTAGCTGGTATTGCAGGCACCTGCCACCACACCCAGCTAATTTTTGTACATAATCACTTATTTTCAATCACTGCTGTGCCTATACTTTCAACTCCAGTGTCCCTTTATCACTTGGTTGTGTTTGCTTAGCAAAACCACCACCCTAGTTAAAATAAAGTCTTCACCTGTAACTCATCATAGGCATCTAAGAAAAATCACACAACTCTTTGGCCTCAATTAATGACCATAAACCTCAAATGGGTCTTGAATGCCTCCTGGCAATCAGTATTACATTTCCTTAGTTCTTTCGTTTTCCCTGTTCTCCTAAATGACTATTCCATACTTGCTTCTCTTTCCACAAACCTGCAATACGCACTCCACATTCTCACTTTGAGCTGATGACCTGGCTCCCTATGCACTGAGGAAATTGAAGTAATCAGAATGGGACTTTTGCAGACTCCCTCCACCACATCCACCCACCTACCACATCTGCACTTGCATACTCCACTTCCCATCTACAACTGTAGACAGACTCTCTGCACTCCCATCCAGGACCCACTCCTCCACTTTGCACAAGACCCATCCCCCTCACTTACTTAAGAATATTATACCACCAATTCTTCCTTTTTGTAAACCTACCTCAGTCAAATTTCCCATTCTGTAGAATCAGTCCCTCTAGCATTAAATATGCTGTTATTCCTCTTACCTTAAAAATAGCCTCCCCTTGTACTCCAACCTGGCCAACAGAGCGAGACTCCATGACAAAAAAAAAAAAAAAAAAAAAAAAAAAAGCCTCGCTTGGCCTCACTTTTCTTTCCAATTACTTCCTGCACCATGAGGCAAGACAAGTAGAGAAGCCCATTGCCAGCCCCACACTCCAATCCAGCCCACTCTTTCCTGGCCCTGCCCCCAAATTCCTCTTGTGTCTTTATGGAAACTCATTATCACTGAACAAACTAATTTTAACCCCTCTTACCTGTTACTTTCCTTCCATCTCTACAGCCTCTGTTAATTCAGACCTGTTCTATAATTTCCTAACTAATCACCCTGCTCTAGCCTCACTTCCTCCTCCATCACTGGAAGCTTTCAGCCTCCCCTGCTAATATGAGTTTCTGTCATTCCCTCCCATTAAACACTTCCATCCCTAGTAAGCATTCACCATAGGTTAGAATTGGGTATTGCTATGAAAACACTGCTCCAAGATAATTTCCAAATTCCCCCTTCCAACAGATTGCTGCTCCTTAAACCTGCTAGATACAGACATTCCAGAGCTGCCACTGCCTCCACATTGGTGCTGGAGTGGTCTCTCTAATGAAGACAGAATCCTGTGCCTGCTTCAAACTCTTCTCTGGATCCCCATTGTCCTGTGAGAGTCTATCTACCTTATTTACCACAGTGCTGAAAGTTCTCCATAATGTTCCTCTCTCTCTAACCTCATCTGTTACTTCTTCCACACATAGGCTCCTCAAACACTGAGCTAGGTATAGTTCCCACGTCCTATATATAATCCAGGTCCTTAGGCCCAGATTTATCTCTTCATCCAGCACCGTACCAGCACATAGGAAGCACCTGAGCAAACACATGCTGAGTGAATACCCTTATTGAAATCATATTCTATACAAACTCCATATGTTAGGAAAATTATTCCACATCAGCTTCAAGTGCCCAAGATTCATTTTGATAAGGCAACATTTACTTTTCATGCCTTTTGCAGTTTCTGGAACACAATAGACCATCATTAAAGACTGAGTGAATGGGTGGGTGGGTGGGTGGATGGATGGATGGATGGATGGATGGATAGAGAACTGTGAGAGAAGATAAGTAACATTAATAGAACTTCCCCTCTCAATGGTGAGTTCTTGAGTATAGAGAACTTGTCTTAATTCTTTGCATTTTCAATGCTCAAAACACAGTCTAACACAAAAAGTTATTAACAAATATGAGAAGAATACATGAATGTGCAATTGTATGAATTATATACATATTATTTTAATTGTAAACATTGATTTAACAGATATAGCATTCGATTAACTATCTTATGTGAACTCATGTTTCAGATATAAAAAGTCCAAATATAGAAATTTCTACTAACTAGAAAGAAGTTTCAATCATTAAAAGAAACCTTCACATCTGAAACAACATGTAAAAATTATAACTGCTACACCTATCTTTGGGGTACCAATATTCTTTAAAAAATGGCAAAATAAAGTGTATTATAGATCATACGTAGGAAAAAATTTCATAATTAATATTTCTTAAAAACAAAGTTCTATTATTTTATTAATAATTTTTGTCCTTTAACGTTCATTGTAAAATGTTAAAGCTATAGAACTATATTTAAATAAAAGGAAGAAAATAAACAATCACCAGGAATAGCTCCTGTTAACATTTAGTGTTAAAATATGTTCTAGCATGGACACAGGGAAGGGAAAAAAACACATTGGGGCCTGTCAGTAGGGGCAAGGGGAGGGAGAGCATCAGGATAAATAGCTAATGCATGCTGGGCTTAGTACTTAGGTGATGGGTTGATAGGTGCAGCAAACCACCATAGCACGCGTTTACCTATGTAACAAACCTGCACATCCTCCACATTGCACATGTATCCCAGAACTTAAAATAAAATAGATTTTTTTAAAAAAGAAAATAAATATGTTCTAAGTGTATATGTGCATGTACGTAATATAAACAAAATGAGAATATTGTATAACCTGCTTTTTTTAGCAATTGTTTCTGAAAAGCAAAGCCTGAAGAACAAGCTGAGATGCTACTATTTTGTTAAGCACTATGATACCAGAGAAGCAGGGCAAAGGAGGAGAGAGGCAGGGAAGAAGTCTCTAGAGGGTGCACTGCCATGATGGCCACCTCTGGTATGAGGTGCAGTGGATGCCTGAACTCATGGAACCACCCTCTTAACTGTACTGCCACGTCTCAGTCTAGTCCACCCAGGCAGGCAAAGGAGAATGTTTACACTAGCTTCTGTCTCTCATTGGTCAGCTTTTACCCTGTCCCATCTCCACTTCTGAATTATGTGTGGGCACTAGGAAGACCTTTGGCATCTGACACTCCAGTGGCCATGAGGAAGAGAAGAGGTGGAATATGAGAGATACGTTGTGAGGGCATAAGCTGAAGTGACATTGGGTGATGTCTATGTGAAGTTAGTTGTAGCCCATGCAGCTCAAGGATTAAGTGGCCTAAGAACAAATGAGGCAGAGATCATCTGAGGTATACTTAAAGATGTGGGACACAGATTCATTAGTGCTCTCCCATTGCAACTGGCCTCTATAGTAAAATATGATATCTCCATTTTCATGAGAATAGCCCTGTCCTCACATATTCCCCACAGAGGTTAGGTTGGGGGTGGAGTCAGCATCACCTCCAAGTCAGTGGCCAGGCACAATTTCTAAAAAAGCTTAAGGCAAGAGAGTGAATGAAAAAAAGCTACAGTCTCTTCTGCCACAGTTATTCCCACATTGAAATATGTCATCTCCCTTCTCTGCCACTCATTCCAGAATTTTCTCAACTTTGGCCAGGAATTTGACTGCTCTTGGTTTCTCTCCTGGTACAGTCACCCATACTTTCATCCCCAGGAAGCCCAAGTCTCTCACTGCCTTGCCTTTATCAGGTCATGATTGCTGCAACTGCTCATTTACCGTTGTCCTTGGGCACAGAAAGTCCAGGCGATACCCAGTGAATCCTCTGGGTTCCATATATACCCCTCCCTGTTCACATTGTATAACAACACCCCAGCTATCCTCTGCTTTCCTTTTGGTAAATAGGGTCAGTTATAATTACCCCATCCCAGTATAATAAGTCTGTTCTTTGCTTTCTGGTCCACTGACCTGAGGAATCTAAATTGGCCATATTATTCCCATCTTCCAGTTGGATGGAGCTCTTACTGTCTTACTTTCTCCTGGGAAGCAGTTCCCCACCCTCCCTGATCCTGAACCAAGGCCTCTGTACCCATCAGAACCTAACATTACAGAGATGAAAAGGACATATTGTACAAAAGAGTCACAGGGAATCTTTGTAAGAGGGACTGTTCCTGCTCCTTTACCCCTGTAGATTTTCATATTCTGGTTTCGGGAGACAGAGTCCCATAATATTGGCCATTGCTTCAACATCTCAAACTACCAGAAGTTTTTTCTCAACTGCCACCTTTCCTAAGCCTCTGTTAGGCTACTCTGCCCTTCCATTAGGTTGGCTATTTTCAGATAATGGACCCAATGGTCATCGTCCCTGGTTTCACTTCCTCTGGGATAAAATATATCCCTTGGTCTGAAGCTATGTTGTGTAAACATCATATCAATGGATCAATCAATGTGTTCCTAGATGCACTGCTAGCAAGGAAGGTAAACCCACATCTGGAGTAGAAATCAGTTATAAGAAATGAGGCCTAGTGTGGTGGCTCATGCATGTAATCCTAGCCCTTTGGGAGGCCGAGGCAGGAGGATCACTTGCAGCCAGGAGTTAGAGACCAGACAGGGCAACATAGCAAGACTCCGTCTCTAAAAAAATAAATTTTTAAAAAATTAGCTGGGCACAGTGACACGTGCCTGTAGTACCAGCTACTCGGGAGGCTGAGGTGGGAGGATGGCTGGAGCCCAGGAGTTGGAGGCTGCAGTGAGCTATCATCACACCACTGGAGCTCAGCCTGAGCTACAGAGCAAGACCCCATCTCTAAAATATATAGAGATATAAAAATTTTAATTTTAGAAAAAATTAATTGTTGCCCCTGTCAGGGTGTAATTGAAATGGTGCCATACTAAGAGCTGAGCATGAGTCTCTGCTGCTGGCAAGGGGGCACTCAGCAGTGGTGGTAGCTGGATTGCTTTGGTGACAAGGAGCCCCTACCACCAGGCACCTTGGTCTGAGGCCAGGTTGTGTAAATACCATTTCAATAGATCAATCCCTCTCTCAAGGCCTCCAGCCCTACTACATGGCCACTTTGGTCATGGGCTCATGTGTCAGCACCAGAATGGCAAGGAAAGTCTGAATAATACCCACTTTATGAGTTTCTCTGTCCATACATTGGACAGTGGAGTTTTAAGTTGTGTAAATAGAGGAGAGAGTGAGAAAGAGTGAAAGGGAGATATGAGCAAGGTTTTGGGTGTCCTGGTGGGATCAAAGGATCAGTAGTTGAGGCTACTAAAGAGAGTGAACTGGAAATAGGGACAGTAATATAGAAGGCTCCATGAAAGTGAGATGAGGGAGGGGGTGCAAATGCTGGAGCTATCAAGGTCTGGGGTATGACCACAGGAATGAGTGGCTGAGGGAGGTTGGAGCACCTTGGTCCCCAAGGCTAGCACCCTCACAACACAATTGTACATGTGTTCTCTCAGTTTGGACTGGTACAAACCCGCCAGTTTCTGTGATTCCTTTGGCATATCAGCTACTTTCTCCCAGAGCAAAAACCATAATTCTCCACTCAGGGTATGCTGAAATTTGACTACAGTCGTCAGTCTGAGTCAATAGGGGTGGCAAGGGCAGAGCCTTTCAAAAAGAAAACTCCTCCTGCAGATGCATTCACTGCATTGTTTCCAAGCCAAGGAATGTGTACAATCTCTGGGAGCTGGAAAGGGCAAGGAAATAGATCGTCCCCAGAGCCCCTAGGAAGAAACACAGCCTTGACAAGACCTTCATTTTAGCCCAGTGACACCCATGTCAGAGTCCTGACCTACTGAACTGTAAAATCATAAATTTGTGTTGTTTTAAGCCACTAAGTTTGTGGTGATTAACAACGGCAGCCATAGGAAACTAATACTCTTAACCAATTCCTTGTTTGGGGGCATTTTGATTATTTTCAACTTTTTTCTCATTATGAACAATAATACAATGAAACTTCTTATAGCTTAATTCTTTCGCATGTCCACAATTTTTCTTAGTTCCTAGATATAACTTGTTGGGTCAAAGACTCTCTAAAATTTAATAGCCCTTTATATGTATTTCCTTCCAGAAACACAATAGCAGTCTGAAATACCATCAGCACGATAAGCAACTTCAGCAAAGTCTCAGGATACAAAATCAATGTGCAAAATTCACAAGGATTCTTATACACCAGTAACAGACAAGCAGAGAGCCAAATCAGGAATGAACTTCCATTCACAATTGCTTCAAAGAGAATAAAATACCTAGGAATCCAGCTTACAAGGGATGTAAAGGACCTCTTCAAGGAGAACTACAAACCACTGCTCAGTGAAATAAAAGAGGACACAAACAAATGGAAGAACATACCATGCTCATGGATAGGAAGAATCAATATTGTGAAAATGGCCATACTGCCCAAGGTGATTTATAGATTCAATGCCATCCCCATCAAGCTACCAATGAGTTTCTTCACAGAATTGGAAAAAACTGCTTTAAAGTTCATATGGAACCAAAAAGGAGCCCGCATTGCCAAGACAATCCTAAGTCAAAAGGACAAAGCTGGAGGCGTCACGCTACCTGACTTCAAACTATATTACAAGGCTACAGTAACCAAAACAGCAAGGTACTGGTACCAAAACAGAGATATAGACCAATGGAACAGAACAGAGTCCTCAGAAATAATACCACACATCTACAGCCATCTGATCTTTGACAAACCTGAGAGAAACAAGAAATGGGGAAAGGATTCCCTATTTAATAAATGGTGCTGGGAAAATTGGCTAGCCATAAGTAGAAAGCTGAAACTGGATCCTTTCCTTACCCCTTATACGAAAATTAATTCAAGATGGATTAGAGACTTAAATGTTAGACCTAATACCATAAAAACCCTAGAAGAAAATCTAGGTAATACCATTCAGGATATAGGCATGGACAAGGACTTCATGTCTAAAACACCAAAAGCAATGGCAGCAAAAGCAAAAATTGACACATGGGATCTAATTAAACTAAAGAGCTTTTGCACAGCTAAAGAAACTACCATCAGAGTGAACAGGCAACCTACAGAATGGGAAAAAATTTTTGCAACCTACTCATCTGACAAAGGGCTAATATCCAGAATCTACCAAGAACTCAAACAAATATACAAGAAAAAAACAAACAACCCCATCAAAAAGTGGGGAAAGGATATGAACAGACATTTCTCAAAAGAAGACATCCATACAGCCAACAGACACATGAAAAAATGCTCATCATCACTTGCCATCAGAGAAATGCAAATCAAAACCACAATGAGATACCATCTCACACCAGTTAGAATGGCAATCATTAAGAAGTCAGGAAACAACAGGTGTTGGAGAGGATGTGGAGAAATAGGAACACTTTTACACTGTTGGTGGGATTGTAAACTAGTTCAACCATTATGGAAAACAGTATGGCGATTCCTCAAGGATCTAGAACTAGATGTACCATATGACCCAGCCATCCCACTACTGGGTATATACCCAAAGGATTATAAATTACTCTACTACAAAGACACATGCACACGTATGTTTATTGCGGCACTATTCACAATAGCAAAGACTTGGAATCAACCCAAATGTCCATCTGTGACAGACTGGATTAAGAAAATGTGGCACATATACACCATGGAATACTATGCAGCCATCAAAAAGGATGAGTTTGCGTCCTTTGTAGGGACATGGATGCAGCTGGAAACCATCATTCTTAGCAAACTATCACAAGAAGAGAAAACCAACACCGCATGTTCTCACTCATAGGTGGGAACTGAACAATGAGATCACTTGGACTCGGGAAGGGGAACATCACACACTGGGGCCTATCATGGGGAGTGGGGAGGAGGGAGGGATTGCATTGGGGAGTTATACATGATATAAACGTCATGCACATGTACCCTAGAACTTAAAGTATAATAATAAAAAAATAAAATAAATAAAAAAAAAAGAAATACCATCAGCACATAGAATTTCCAACAACAGAAAGTATCCATTTTTGTTTTGTTTTTTTTTTTCTTAACAATTTGACAGGCAAAAATAGTACCTAAGTGTTTTAAATTGCATTTTCATTACTGATAAGCTTGTGCTACATGTTTAAGCATTCTTCTGTAGAACAGGCACATAGCAGCCATTTTAATTTCTTCTTTTATAAATTATTTCAAATCCTCCACTCATCTTCTTTTCAGGTGTTCATCTATCCTTACTGCTTTGTAAAATTATCCATTTACATCACACATATTGAAAATGGCTGCAATTTGATTTTAATGTTTGATGTTTTAAGATACAAAAGTTTTGACTTTTTATAATCAAATCTATCAATCTTTTCCTTTATAATTTATGCTTTTAATATCACATTTAGAAGTACCTTTCTCATTTTTACATTTGTATAAATATTCACCCGTATCTTCATTTAGTGCTTTTATGGTTGAATGTTGTGAGTTAAGAATCTAATTTTCAGTTTTTCCTCAATAATTACCACTCTCAATAAAGAATGCATCAAATATCTATCTTTTCTCCACTATAATAGATTTGAAGATGATATTTCAAAACAAATTGATACAGACTTGAATTCTCAGCTTTTAAATAAACTCCTACTTGAAAGTAAAAAAGCTGTCAAGGAAGAGAAATTTTTTTAATGTTTTAGATTATCAGTCTCACAACCTCACATTTACATTTATGTAGCAGACCTCTAACCCCTAAGGAAATGATCTCACTTGTGAAACAAGTAACCACACCATAGACAAAATAGAGTTATATTTTCCAGTAATAAAACACCCAAATCTTCAGCAGCACAGAAGAGAAAGAAAAATCCCACATCCTTTGTGTTTAATTATACATTACTAGTGTCATACCTAACACTGAAAGGTCTCCATATGTGGATCACAGAAGCCAGGAAAATCCTTTTTCCCTTCTCTTTCCCTACTACCATGCTTCTTTTAATTGCTGGAGATAAGATATGTTTTCATAAGCTCTTCAGTATTGCTCATGAGAAAGTAGAATTTTATATTGGCTTAAATAACGTTTCACATCATGTAAAAAGGAAAAAGTAATCATAACTTAATTTTCAATCATTTTTAATGTTACCATTTGTCTTTCTAAAAGGAACATTGGCTTTTTAAGAAGAAAATACACCCTATGTGTCTACAGTAAAAATATGAAAGCATCAACTGTATCTAGTGGCTTTCATATATTCATGTCAGATCTACAGAACAAAACCTTTAACTGAAAAACTGACAAAGCCATTAAATCAGGGATGTATAAATTACTCACTAACTAGAACTTCCAGTTATACAAATCTAACTGAATGGTCATAGTCCTCTATAAATCTTTCAACTTTTGGTTTCATGGCTGGGTGTGATGGCTCACGCCTGTAATCCCAATACTTTGGGAGGCCAAGGATGGTGGATCACTTGAGGCCAGGAGTTCAAGGCCAGCATGACCAACACAGTGAAACCCCATCTCTACTAAAAATACAAAAGTTAGCCAGGCATGGTAGCATACACCTGTAATCCCAACTGCTCGGGAGGCTGAGGCAGGACAATCGCTTGAACCCGGGAGACAGAGGTTGCAAGTGTGCCGAGATCACACCACTGCACTCCAGCCTGGGTGACAGAGATTCTGTCTATAAAAAAAAAAAAAAACTTTTGATTTCAGAACTTGTTTTTGACTATTTCCAGTAGTAAATATGATAAAGAAAATAATATCAATGTAAAGTAATCTAATTGACTATATTAACTGTATACCTATATATATTTGTCAACACTTAATAAAACTTTAAAATAGAAGTATTCTCAGTACTTCGTATATATTAATTCATTTAATCTTCTTAAGTATCGTTGTTATCAGCCCCATTTCACATGTGAGGAAACCAAGACACAGAGAGGTTAAGTAAATGCAATAAGGTTTATCATCCAGTAAGTAGCAGGATTGGGATTTGAGCCCAGAGCTCATCTTCTTAACCACACACTATGATATAATTCAATGATACCTTCAGAGCCAGGGTTCTTCACATGAGATCCATGAGCTAATTCACAGCCATGGGTGGGCATCAGGAAGTCTATGAATCTCCCAAAACTGTATGTAAATATTTACATGCACATGTATATCTATACTTCATCAGATTCTCAAATGGCTCTGTAATTTAAAAAAAAAATAAAAGTAAAGAGTTACTACTTTAGGAGTCAGTGCTTCATAATGGAAACAGTAGGGGTTTCGCCTGATATGAAACTGGTTAGAACACCACTTTGCCATTTATTAGCTGTGTGAACTTGGACAAGTTAATTGCCTGCTGTAAACTTCATCTTCCTTATCTCTACATGGAAATAATAACACCTACCTTTCATTGTAATAATTCTTAGAGCCAGTGTCTGACACTAACAGGTGCCTGGTAAGTCATAGATGCTTTTATTAGTGTTGTTCCTGTAGTTGTTGATTTTTTTCCTTTGATTTTAATATAGCTTACTAAACTATCATCCCACATAGTACTCTTGCCCTGAAATATTGTGTTTTTTTTTTTTTTTTTTTTTTTTTTGAGACGGAGTCTCACTCTGTCGCCCAGGGTGGAGTGTAGTGGCGCACTCTCGGCTCACTGCAACCTCCTCCTCACAGGGTTGAGCAACTCTCCCGCTTCAGCCTCCCGAGTAGCTGGGATTACAGGTACACACAACCATGCTCGTCTCTACTAAAAATACAAATATTATAAGATTTTTAAGGCCCATTACATAGTGTTCAATTGAGACTCAGACAATCCAGTCTAAAGTAGGAAGTGAATGGCAAGGAGTTAGGAGGAGTCCCTTCCCACTATGCCCTGTGATGGTGGGTCTCTAATCTTTTTCCTTCTTCAGCTTTAAGAAATTTCCTGACATTCCCTAATTCCCAAAGGATAAGAAGGAGATATATATTATGTTAAAGGTGCTTTGAACTCATAGGGAAGAGAAGTACTGTTTAAATTCAAGATACTATTATCCAGAGAGATTATGGAAAATTGTAGAAGCTAGAATAAACTTAACCTGAACAATTAAAGAATGACAGCAAGTCAAGTTGGAGCTTAAAAAAATCACTTTGCTAACAGTTAAACATTATGAGCTGGCTGTAAGATAAATGTGAAGTCTGCACTTTGAAAGCTTTAAACATAATGAATCATTAAGCTCAATTTAATATTCCTCTGTGGGTGATCCGTTTCATTCTCATAACCCTTGACCATGTTGCTTTTACTTATACCTAAACTTGAAATCCCCTCTAGCCCCACCTGTTGAAATTTTACACACCCTTCAATCATTTTCAGGAAAAAAAAGAAATGCCTTCTTCATGAGACTTCATGACCTCCCTGCCATCAGCATTTTCTCGTGTGTCTGAATTCCTACAGTTCCTTATTTATACCCTCTCAAGGCGCTTAGCACACTGTTGGCCATTGTCATCATTTGTGCATCTCTCCATAGCTTTGTTCTATCTTTCTACTACTAAAGCTCTTCAACAGCAAGAACAATGTTTGATTCATCTGTGCATCCATTATAACAGTAGTTATTCAAAACTAGTTGTGGGATAATTGCATGGAAAAAAATTGAATGAATATATGAGTTTTTTATAAAAGAGATTCTATAGTAATTTCAGCCTGGAATTAGAAGTGTAAGCAGAAGTGCAGTTAATGAATTTGCTAATTCTCCTTCCATGTTGGAGACAGTCATCAACATTTGTTTTTTAGCTACAACATATACTTTATAGTCTCATCTTTTTTTTAATTATACTTTATGTTCTAGAGTACAAGTGCACAATGTGCAGGTTTGTTACATATGTATACATGTGCCATGTTGGTGTGCTGCACTCATTAACTTGTCATCTATATTAGGTATATCTCCTAATGCTATTACTCTCCCCTCCCCCCACCAGACAACAGGTCCCAGTGTGTGATGTTCCCCTTCCTGTGTCCAAGTGTTCTCATTGTTCAATTCCCACCTATGAGTGAGAACATGAGGTGTTTGGTTTTATGTCCTTGCGATAGATTGCTGAGAATGACGGTTCCAGCTGCATCCGTGTCCCTGCAAAGGACATGAACTCATCCTTTTTTATGGCTGCATAGTATTCCATGGTGTATATGTGCCACATTTTCTTAATCCAGTCTGTGATTGATGGACATTTGGGTTGGTTACCAGTCTTTGATATTGTGAATAGTGCCACAATAAACATACATGTGCATGTGTCTTTAGAGCAGCATGATTTATAACCCTTTGGGTATTTACCCAATAATGGGATGGCTGCATCAAATGGTATTTCTAGTTCTAGATCCTTAAGGAATTACCACACTGTCTTCCACAATGGTCGAACTAGTTTAGAGTCCCACCAACAGTGTAAAAGCATTCCTATTTCTCCACATCCTCTCCAGCACCTGTTTTTCCTGACTTTTTAATGATTGCCATTCTAACTGGTGTGAGATGGTATCTCATTGTGGTTTTGATTTGCATTTCTCTGTTAGCTAGTGATGATGAGCATTTTTTCATGTGTCTGTTGGCTGCATAAATGTCTTCTTTTGAGAAGTGTCTGTTCATATCCTTTGCCCACTTTTTGATGGGGTTGTTTGTTTTTTTCTTGTAAATTTGTTTAAGTTCTTTGTAGATTCTGGATATTAGCCCTTTGTCGGATGAGTAGATTGCAAAAATTCTCTCCCATTCTGTAGGTTGCCTGTTCACTCTGATGGTAGTTTCTTTTGCTGTGCAGAAGCTCTTTAGTTTAATTAGATCCAATTTTTCTATTTTGGCTTTTGTTGCCATTGCTTTTGGTGTTTTAGACATGAAGTCCTTGCCCATGCCTATGTCCTGAATGATATTGCCTAGGTTTTCTTCTAGCGTTTTTATGGTTTTAGGTCTAACATTTAAGTCTCTAATCCATCTTGAATTAATTTTTGTATAAGGTGTAAGGAAGGGATCCAGTTTCAGCTTTCTACTTATGGCTAGCCAGTTATCCCAGCACCATTTATTAAATAGGGAATTCTTTCCCCATTTCTTGTTTTTGTCAGGTTTGTCAAAGATCAGATGGTTATAGATGTGTGGTATTATTTCTGAGGGCTCTGTTTTGTTCCATTGGTCTATATCTCTGTTTTGGTACCAGTACCATGCTGTTTTGGTTATTATAGCCTTGTAGTATAGTTTGAAGTCAGGTGGCGTGATGCTTCCAGCTTTAAACAAAAGGTACCAGTCACTGCAAAAACAAGCCAAAATGTAAAGACCATCAATGCTAGGAAGAAACTACATCAACTAACGAGCAAAATAATCAGCTAACATCATAATGACAGGATCTAGTTCACACATAAAAATATTAACCTTAAATGTAAATGAGCTAAATGCTCCAATTAAAAGACACAGACTGGCAAATTGGATAAAGAGTCAAGACCCATCAGTTTACTATATTCAGGAGACCTATCTCACGCACAGAGACACATATAGCCTCAAAACAAAGGGATGGAGGAAGATCTACCAAGCAAATGGAAAACAAAAAAAGGCAGGGTTGCAATCCTAGTCTCTGATAAAACAGACTTAAACCAACAGAGATCAAAAGAGACAAGGCCATTACATAATGGTAAAGGGATTAATTCATCAAGAAGAGCTAACTATCCTAAATATATATGCACCCAATAGAGGAGCACCCAGATTCATAAAGCAAGCCCTTAGAGACTTACAAAGAGACTTAGACCCCCACACAATAATAATGGGAGACTTTGACACCCCACTGTCAACATTAGACAGATCAACGAGACAGAAAGTTAACAAGGATATCCAGGAATTGAACTCACTTCTGCACCAAGCAGACCTAATAGACATCTACAGAACTCTCCACCCCAAATCAACAGAATAGACATTATTCTCAGCACTACATGGTACTTATTTCAAAACTGACCACATAGTTGGAAGTAAAGCGCCCCTCAGCAAATGTAAAAGAATAGAAATTATAACAAACTGTCTCTCAGACCACAGTGCAATCAAACTAGAACTCAGGATTAAGAAACTCAATCAAAACCACTCAACTACATGGAAACTGAACAACCTGCTCCTGAATGACTACTGGATACATAACGAAATGAAGGCAGAAATAAAGATGTTCTTTGAAACCAGTGAGAACAAAGACACAACATACCAGAATCTCTGGGACACATTTAAAGCAGTGTGTAGAGGGAAATTTATAGCATTGAATGTCCACAAGAGAAAGCAGGAAAGACCTAAAATGGACACCCTAACATCACAATTAAAAGAACTAGAGAAGCAAGAGCAAACACATTCAAAGCTAGCAGAAGGCAAGAAATAACTAAGATCAGAGCAGAACTGAAGGAGAGACACAAAAAACCCTTCAAAACATCAATGAATCCAGGAGCTGGTTTTTTGAAAAGATCAACAAAATTGATAGACCACTGGCAAGACGAATAAAGAAGAAAAAAGAGAAGAATCAAATAGATGCAATAAAAAATGATAAAGGGGATATCACCATCGACCTCACAGAAATACAAACTACCATCAGAGAACACTATAAACACCTCTACACAAATAAACTAGAAAACCTAGAAGAAATGGATAAATTCCTGGACACATACACTCTCCCAAGACTAAACCAGGAAGAAGTTGAGTCTCTGAATACACCAATAACAGGCTCTGAAATCGAGGTATTAATTAATAGCCTACCAACCAAAGAAAGTCCAGGACCAGAAGAATTCACAGCCGAATTCTATCAGAGGTACAAGGAGGAGCTGGTACCATTCCTTCTGAAACTATTCCAATCAATAGAAAAAGAGGGAATTCTCCCTAACTCATTTTATGAGGCCAACATCATCCTGATACCAAAGCCTGGCAGAGACATAACAAAAACAGAGAATTTTAGACCAATATCCCTGATGAACATCGATGCAAAAATCCTCAATACTGGCAAACCGAATCCAGCAGCACATCAAAAAGCTTATACACCACGATCAAGTGGGCTTCATCCCTGGGATGCAAGGCTGGTTCAACATACACAAATCAATAAATGTAATCCAGCATATAAACAGAACCAACGACAAGAACCACATGATTATCTTGATAGATGCAGAAAAGGCCTTTGACAAAATTCAACAGCCTTCATGCTAAAAACTCTCAATAAATTTGGTACTGATGGAATGTATCTCAAAACAATAAGAGCTATTTATGACAAACCCACCGCCAATATCATACTGAATGGGCAAAAACTGGAAGCATTCCCTTTGAAAACTGGAAAAAGACAGGGATGCCCTCTCTCACCACTCCTATTCAACATAGTGTTGGAAGTTCTGGCCAAGGCAATCAGGAAGGAGAAAGAAATAAAGGGTGTTCAATTAGGAAAAGAGAAAGTCAAATTGTCCCTGTTTGCAGATGACGTGATTGTATATTTAGAAAACCCCATCATCTCAGCCCAAAATCTCCTTAAGCTGATAAGCAACTTCAGCAAAGTCTCAGGATACAAAATCAATGTGCAAAGATCACAAGTTCTTATACACCAATAACAGACAAACAGAGAGCCAAATCATGAGTGAACTTCCATTCACAATTCTTCAAAGAGAATAAAATACCTAGGAATCCAACTTACAAGGGATGTGAAGGACCTCTTCAAGGAGAACGACAAACCACTGCTCAATGAAATAAAAGAGGACACAAACAAATGGAAGAACACTCCAGGCTCATGGATAGGAAGAATCAATATTGTGAAAATGGCCATACTACCCAAGATTATTTACAGATTTAATACCATCTCCATTAAGCTACCAATGACTTTCTTCACGGAATTGGAAAAAACTACTTTAAAGTTCATATGGAACCAAAAAGAGCCCAAATTGCCAAGTCTCACCCCTTTTTAAAGCTCATCTACTTTGCCACACTTTCTGTGTAATAACAAAAAAGGAAACAAGATAGAAATAAGTAAAAGCCATTAAATACCTACAACTGTAGTATTTATAAGGTGGACGATTGTATTCAGTGCAGATCCAGGTAGCTCAGGGAGCTAGACTAACACAGCTTCATAAAATCAAGACAATGTGTTGGTTTATTTATAGACCGATTGTCCCAAAGGATTCTTTCTCTTTTTCAGGTGTTAAGATGCAAAGGTGCCTTTACTTACACAATACGTGTTTTACTAATAGGGAATTTTTTCATCTATGACAGTCCAAACAGACTCTCAATGTCCTGTCCTCTGAATCAGAAGGTGGAGAATTAGTACCCATGCAAACTGAGGAGAAAAAGAGTTATATTTGGAGACAAGAGCCAAGTCATATGTGTCCAACCAAGAATGCTGCAGCCCTAATCCACCTCATTTCACTGCAGCCCTCAAACCTTTCATCACTTTGTCCTCCTGGCTACCTAGTCATACCTCTTACCAAATAGCTTACTCCTTGTTTGTAATGCCTGCACAAAGGGACAAAAATAGGACAAACCACTGCTTTCCTAGACTTGGTCACAGTCTTACAAATCCCACAGATGTTCTGGGGACCACCTGTATCAGAATCATCTGGGGTGCTTATTTGAAATGCAGGTCTCCAGGTTCTGAACCAGACCCTTTGGAGAGGGGTCTAGGGAATCCACATTTTAAGTAAGCACTCTGGGTTATTATTATGACACTAAAGTTTAAGAACCATTGCTCAATAAAAGGAGCATTCCTACAAATTTATCATTGCTTACCCTAACAATTTCAAAGAGAGGAGAAATTCATTTAGACATGTGGTCAAAACAAAAATCATTCAAAAGTCTAACATAATAGTAATATGTGCTTAAAACAAAACTTACCCAAAAAACTGACTACTAAACTTATCACAAGAAAACACTATCAAGCATATAAGTATTTCAGGGAACTTAACTGTAGATGAGAATGCTGCAGAACGAGGCACCAAACCCTGCACCATCTGGACTGCTTCGAGCTACTCTCCCTTGCACAGAGTGTATGCCTGTGAACTCATGCTGACTCTTTTCATTATAGCCAAACTTTCTCAGTGTGAAGCACGACGAGGCAAGATAGGGTTTTACTCTGTACCACTCTTTTAGTTTTTCCAGAATCTCGTAGAGGAAATGAAGTGCTACCTCATGCAAGATGCTACAGAGCTCTGACCAAAGGGCTGGAAATCTGTGCAAGGGCCTTCGATGAAAGAAAACTGGGTGTTAATGGCTGCTCACTGTGACCTGTAAGTCATTCTCAGCTCCTTTCATTCTCAAGGTTATTTCAGGGAGGTAAAAATGGCTATCAAGTCCAAAACCAAAATTAGGTAGGCATGGAAAAGAAAGCAAAAAAAGCACATTGCATGCTATATTCTATTATGATATTTACTTTGTAAGCAAAGGCCAGACCCTATAGAATAAGATTAGAATGCGTGATCATTTTCGCATATAATTTAAAAATCTTTTTCACTATAAATAGCAACATTGTTAACATTTTTAAGAACAGGAAAGGTTAAAAACAAAAAACACTCACAATATCATCAACCCCTCACAATCACTGCTAGTATTTGGTACATTTTGTTCCAGACTTCTTTCATCAGCATATTTTACAAAATCAATCATTTGAGCATCCTCTGTGATTACCACTGGTTTACATATTACTTTATTAGCAGTATTGTTACATGTTATTGTGTTCGGAATTTGTTCCTTCTGGTAGGTTCTTGGTCTCACTAACTTCAAGAATGAAGCTGCGGACCCTCAGGGTGAGTGTTACAGTTCTTAAAGATGTTGTGTCCAGAGTTTGTTCCTTCAGATGTTTAGATGTGTCCAGAGTTTCTTCCTTCTGTTGGGTTCAGGGTCTCGCTGACTTCAGGAGTGATGCTGCAGACCTTTGCAGTGAGTGTTACAACTCTTAAAGGTGGCACGACCGGAGTTGTTTGCTCCTCCTGGAGGGTTTGTGGTCTCACTGACTTCAGGAGTGAAGCCGCAGACTTTCACAGTGGGTGTTACAGCTCATGAGGGTAGTGCAGACCCAAAGAGTGAGCAGCAGCAAGATTTATTGTGAAGGGCAAAAGAACAAACCTTCCACAGTATGTAATGGGACCCGAGCAGGTTGCTGCTGCTGGCTTGGGTGGCCAGCTTTTATTCCCTTGTTTGGTCCCACCCACATGCTGCTGATTGGTCCATTTTACAGAGTGCTGATTGGTCCATTTTACAGAGTGCTGATTGGTCCGTTTTACAGTGCTGATTGGGGCATTTACAAACCTTTAGCTAGACACGGAGCACTGATTGGTGCGTTTTTACAGAGCGCTGATTGGTGCGTTTTTACAGAGCGCTGATTGGTGCATTTACAAACCTTTAGCTAGACACAGAGTGCTGATTGGTACATTTTTACAGAGTGTAGAGTGGTGCATTTACAAACCTTTAGCTAAACACAAGCACTGATTGGTGCATTTACAATCCTCTAGCTAGACAGAAAAGTTCTCTAAGTCCCCACTCAACCCAGGAAGTCCAGCTGGCTTCACCTCTCAATCCCCCCTCTAAACAGGACACCCCAACTGCTGTTGGGAATTGGGCAATGACTGCTCTAGCTACTTCCTGCTGGATAGGGGCAAAGAAGGGGTCCTGCAGTTGTAGTGTCCTCCAGAGGGGAACTCTTTAGGCCAGTGAAAGGGCTGGCAGGTTGGTCCAGGGGTCCTTGGTAGAAGTTGCTAGTTGAGCTCATTTGGGGTTCCATTTGTAAGACCATCTGTAGCTTGATGATCTTGATCCTAGAGGAAACAAATTTGACAAGGGGGTTAAAAATACAGGGCCCAAAGGAAACTAATAGCAAGATGGCTGTCACAGGACCTAGAAAGGGGAAAAGCCATGTCACCCAACTCCAGAGGTTGGTATAAGAGTTTGAAAGGCATTGTCTGATTTCAGAAGCCTTTTCCTGTAAATGCCATGCAGCATCTTGGACTATCCTTGACTGGTTAGTGTAAAAACAATACTCTTCCCCTAAGAAGGTGCAGAGTCCTCCTTTCTCAGCAGTGAGGAGGTCTAGGACTTGGCAGTTTTGGAGACTCAGACTCACTATGTCAAAGAGTCTATTTGGGATTGTAGGATAAGGGTAGATTTCATTATTTCTTGCAAACTGAGAAATCCTTTGAGAGTGTGTGGTAGGAGGATAATACACATAACACTGTTAACTTTTAGCAAACTTTACTCTCAGGCCTCTGAGCGCAAGCTAAGCCATCATATCCCCTGTGCCCTGCACGTATATATCCAGATGGCCTGAAGTAACTGAAGAATCACAAAAGAAGTGAAAATGGCCTGTTCCTGCCTTAACTCATGACATTACCTTGTCAAATTCCTTTTCCTGGCTCATCCTGGCTCAAAAGTTCCCCAACTGAGCACCTTGTAGATGCCACCCCTGCCTGCCAAAGAACAACCCCTTTTGACTAATTCTCCTTTACCTACCCAAATCCTATAAAACGGCCCCACCCCATCTCCCTTTGCTGACTCTCTTTTCGGACTCAGCCTGCCTGCACCAGGTGAAATAAACAGCCTTGCTGCTCACACAAAGCCTGTTTGGTGGTCTCTTCACATAGACATGAGTGAAATTTACTTTTGTAGAAAACCTTGTAAGTTTGGGATTTTAATTTTTATTTTCTATTAATAAAAAAAAAACCTCGTTCAGTCCTTAGAATTGGTATAGATGACTCCTTCCTGATTCTGCAGGTACTTTAAGATTTGGCTGAGTGCAAACAGCTAGCACGTTTGAGCAGACCAATTATTAGGCAATTTTCCTAACTCTGCTTCTACAAGAGTTTCCTAATCACTTACTGAATACCCATCGTGTCTTTTTCCCTTAATCGCCTGGGAGGAACCATCTATCTGTCCTGTCCTGAAGGGAGTTCCTCCTAGATCTGGTTGGACCTTTGTACAGTAATTAATTAAGATTTAGATCCCCTGTTAGGAAACCTGCTAGGTTAAGGATTTTTAATATGAAGGCTATGGGTTGTCCGTGGCCCCAGTGCTTTCAGGCTATGCCCTTGTTTACACTGACAACAAGATGGTATTGGAGTGTTATAGTGTTACAGAGAATACCTTCAATTATCAATTATAGGTTTTAAATTTACCCTGGCTTTTAAAGGAATAGTGTACACTATTTTTTCTTTACTACTTCTATCTCTCTCTTTGACTTCTTCTTTGTCTATCTCTTTCTCTTTCTGTCTCTCTCCCTCTTTGTCTCTTCCTCTCTTTCCTTCTTTGACTTTCTGTCTCTCTGTCTCTTCCTCTCTCTGTCTCTCTCTTTGACTCCTTCTTTGTCTCTGTCTCTTCCTCTCTCTTTTTTCTGCGGGTCTTTCCCTGCCTCTGCCAGCTGCTTATGCTGCTGTTCTCCCATCTCCTTCCCCTTTTTGATGGCTTCAGCAGTGTAAGACTGCCACCTCCTTGGGTTTTTGCACTGTGTGCAATAACTCCATGATTTCCTTGTGGTATTTAATGGGGGTTCCCCCAGAGGTTAGGAACTCCCTTTCTTGCCATATTGCCATGGCATGTAGGATTAGATAAGCATACTTGCTATCTGTTTGTACCTTTATTCTTCTTCTCTTTCCCAGTTCTAAGGCTTGGGTAAGTGCCACTAGTTCTGCTAACTGGGTGCTGATCCCCGGGGGAAGAAGATTACTTTCAAGTATTGTTACTACCTACGGCATAACCTGGCCTTCGTATCCCATTCTCCACAAACTTCCATTGGTATGCAGGTTAAGGTCAGGATTAACTAAGGGGACTTCTAAGAGATCCTTTTGTGTGGCATAAGTCTGGACTATGATTTGTTGGCAGTCATGCTCGATTTGTTCCCTATCCTCTGGGAGAAAAGTGGCAGGGTTGAGGGCCACACATGTGCGTGTATTTGAAGCACCAGTCCCTCAAGGAGTAGTGCCTGGTATCTAAGCAGGCAGTTGTCTAATAGCCATAAACTTCCTTTGGCACCTAGTAAGCCATTTACATCATAAGTAGTACAGCCAGTGAGATCCTTTCCTTGTATTATTTTGATAGCCTCTGACACTAAGATGGCCACTGCCGCAACTACCCATAAACAGTAAAGCCAGCCTTTTGTTACTGCATCAATTTCCTTACTTAGGTATGCCACTGCTATGGGGTTGTCCCATGATTCTGAGTAAGGACTCCAAGAGCTATTCCTGCTCTCCCTGTGATATATAAAGAGAAGTGTTGTCGTGTGGGGAGACTTAAAGCTGAAGCTTGACTTTATTCCTTCCAATGCCCAGACTTCAGGGTTGATTCCCTTCTCAAGGAGGGGACAACAAATGGGTAACTTGTTCCCCATATTCATGTAGATAATAACTCCAGGCTTGGCTAATATATCCCTCCCTAATAAGGGTGTGGGACTTTCGGGCATAACAAGAAAGGCATGTGAAAAGAGAAAAGTCTCCCAATTACAACTGAAGAGGTGGGAGAAATACCTGGTTACAGACTGTCCCAGGATTCCTCAGATGGTAACGGACCTTGAGGACAGTTGTTTGGGACAGAAGATTACAGAAGATTAACACTGAGCAGGCCGCGACAGTGTCCGGGAGGAAGTCAATTTCCTGGCCTTCAATGGTTAAATGTACTCTGGGCTCAGTGAGGATGATGACATGAGCTGTTGCTTGCCCCAGGCACCCTCAGTCCTGTTGTTGGATCATCTAGTTGGGGGCCCAGAGAACCTTTGTCCTATGGGACAGTGCACCTTCCAGTGATTTCCTCGGCATAGTGGACATGGGTGAGGGGCAGCTTGTTTCTTGTGGACAATCTTTTTTAAGATGTCCTTGCAAACCACACTGGTAACAAGCCCTACCGGGTGATTGATCTGCTCCATTTTCTGTCCTCTCCAAACCACCAGATTTGTTTATCTGAGGGCCACGACTAAGGCTGTGGCCTTTCTCTGATCTCGCTTTTCCTTTTCAGCCTGTTCCTCTTGGTCTGTATTATAGAATGCCAAGGTTGCCAGGTTTAATAGTGCCTCCAGACTTTGTTCAGGGCCCAGGGCTCACTTTTGGAGCTTTCTCCTGATATCTGTGGCTGATTGGGTAATAAACTGATCTTTTAGGATCAATTGACCCTCAAGGGACTCGGGTCACAGGAGAGTATATTTCCTTAAGGCATCCTGTAGCCACTTGAGGAAGGCAGAAGGATTTTCTTCCTTTCCCTGAGTTATGGTGGACATCATTAAATAATTCATGAGCTTTTTCCTAATTCTCTTTAGTCTTTCTAGAACACAGATCAAGAGATGTTTGCGACTCCAGTCCCCATGATCTGAGTTGAGGTCCCAGTGGGGATCCATACTGGGGACAGCTTGCTGACTGGTAGGAAATGTGTCCCTTTCTTTGGCTGTCATTCTATCATTTACTTGACTAAGACACCAGGTATCTCCAAACTCGCGGGCTGCAGCTAAAGCCGCATTCTTTTCATTAAAGGCCAGGGTTTGATCTAACAATAGTATATCTCTCCAAGTGAAATCAAAGGTTTACCCTAGACCCTGTAGGACATCTATGTACCTATCAGGATCATCTGAAAACTTCCCTAGGTCTGCCTTGATCTGCTTTAAGTCAGAGAGAGAGAAAGGGACATATATCAGGGTTGGGCCAAATTCCCCTCCCCCTACAGCTTGAAGGGGACATAACTCATAGCCTGGAGGTTTTTGTGGTCCTTTGGATATTTCTTTGCTTATTTCCTTCTGGGTGGGGGAGATTAGAGGAGGCTTATCTTTAATAAGAAGGCGAGCTACAGGGAGGCTAGGATATGGGGGCAAGCTGAGAAGTCCTCTTGTGGGATGTAAATTGTGAGCTTTGCATAGTTGTGTATTCTCCTTCAGTGAAAAGAAAGCTTGGACATAAGGCATTTCACTCCATCTGCCTTCCCTCTTACAAAAAAGGTCAAGCTGCAGGATAGTATTGTAATTTATACTTCCCTCAGGTGGCCATTTTTCCCCATCAGAGAGAGAATATTGGGGCCAAACCGTAGTGCAGAAAAAAATGAGCCACTTCTTTTTCAGGGTTTGTGGGTCAAATTGGTCCCAATGGTTTAGGATGCATTTCAAGGGTGAGCCTGTTGATGCCTGAGTGTTTCCCATCTGAAAGACAAAACCGTCCGCGGTTTTGGTTTATTTGTTTCTCCCCCTGCCCAAGAACCCACAACAGTCCCTGGACCCTGCTGATCAAAATAGTTGTGCTCACCAACACAGCAGCAGAAACACCTCTTGTCCAAGAACCCACAACGGTCCCTGGACCCTGCTGATCGGAATAGTTGCACTCACTGATGCAGCAGCAGAAACACCTCTTGCCCAAGAACGCGCAATAGTCCCTGGACCTTGCTGATTGAAATAGTTGCACTCACCGATGCAGCAGCAGAAACACCTCTTGTCCAAGAACCTACAACGATTTCTGTACCCTGCTGATCAGAATAGTTGTGCTCACCAACGCAGCAGCAGAAACACCAGTTTTCCTCCTAGACCAAAAGGAGGACTGAGGAATGTCAGATTTAGTGGCCCTTACCAACACATTCTTGAAAACCTGCACCTTTGTCTGTCCTCCTAGACCACAAAGAGGTCTGAGAAAAATCGGATTTAGTGGCCCTTACTGACACATTCTCGAAAACCTGTTAGAGTCCTAAGCATTCTCCTGTTAGTATTGGGACTTTACTCGTGTCCTATAGAGACGTTATGCCCCAAATATGAAGTGGAGGGCCATACCCTGAGGGAGGGAAGGGATCTGCAGGGTTGGAAGAGTGACCCCTTTTGTCCTCACTTGAATAGGAAGAATATCATTTCTGAAGCTCCCCATATTCTAGCTTCAGGAATAGCTTTTGTTAGGCCTGCTAGTCTGAAAAGGGATCCTAAAATTCCAGATAGTCGCCCACCCCAACAGGACTTTGGGCAAAAATTATGTCTTTCTGATTGGTGCGCCCAGGTGCCCAAAGAAGGCAACAGAGTCCTGAAGTTTATACAAGAAATCATTATTATAGGAGAGACTAGAAAAGCACCAGAGACAGGAAGTGGTTTTTAGAAGCAGGACTAGCCTCAGAGAAAAGAGGCAAGAGGAAGTTTGTCTGACAGGCACTAGGACCCAGGAGGCAAGGGTCAGGAGCGATAGGATAGATGGGTGGGTCTCGCTAGGGTGACATGACTTTGAGAAAACCTGTTAGAGTCCTAAGCATTCTCCTGTTAGCATTCTCCTGTTAGCCATTAGCGGAACGCTCATGGCTGCAGGGTCAACCAACTTGTTGTCAGGACCCCGGAACTGAATGGCTTTCCTCTCTGTCGACCCTTCGCTCAGCCCAGAAGTACAGGAAAAGTGGAAGTTGGTTCCAGGCAAACCAACGCTCCCAACTCTGAAGAGTCGGGGTTGTTAGAGAGCCCTCTCCCAGAAAGCCTGACCCCGTGTCTTTAGTCCAGCAGACACGCTAGTCGCTTTTAACTGGCTGAGAGGTGTCCAGTATTTAGCTCCCAAATCCTAAGGAAAAATAAGACAGAATAGCAAGTGAAAGGGGTCCAGTGGTACTCACTACTTCACTAAGCATCAATAGGTGATGGTCCCTTTGTGGTGGCCAAAATGTGTCGGGAATTGGTTCCTTCCAGTGGATTCTTGATCTTGCTGACTTCAAGAATGAAGCCACGGACCCTCGCAGTGAGTGTTACAGTTCTTAAAGGTGGTGTGTCTGGAGTTTGTTCCTTCAGATGTTTAGATGTGTCTGGAGTTTCTTCCTTCTGGTGGGTTAGTGGTCTCACTGACTTCAGCAGTGAAGCCGCAGACCTTCGCAGTGAGTGTTACAACTCATAAAGGTAGTGTGAACCCAAAGAGTGAGCAGCAGCAAGATTTTTTGTGAAGAATGAAAGAACAAAGCTTCCACAGCCTGGAAGGGGACCTGAGTGGGTTACTGCTGCCGGCTGGGGTGGCCAGCTTTTATTCCCTTATTTGGCCTGGCTGACATCCTGTTGATTGGTCCATTTTACAGAGTGCTGATTGGTCAGTTTAATAGAGTGCTGATTGGTGCATTTACAAACCTTTAGCTAGACACAGAGCACTGATTGGTGCGTTTTTATGGAGTGCTGATTGTTACATTTACAAACCGTTAGCTAGACACAGAGCACTGATTGGTGCATTTTTACAGAGTGCAGTTTGGTGCATTTACAATCTTTTAGCTAAACACAGAGCACTGATTGGTACATTTACAATCTCTCTAGCTAGACAGAAAAGTTCTCCAAGTCTCTACTCAACCCAGGAAGTCCAGCTGGCTTCACTTCTCATTATTACATATTCAGTTGATCCATAGAAAATTACTACTGTTTAACTTTAAAAATAGTAATTTCTCATGGTTCAGACTAGTGGTTTTCCTAGTTACTATTCAAAAGGCAGAATAATGTTTATCACATGGATATGCTGCTGTTTTCTTAATCAGTACCTGTTGTTAGTAACCAGTATGTATTATTTCCCTATTCATATTAACACAGATTGCATGAACAAAAGAACAGGCTTAAAAACTAGCTTCTCACAAATATTTGAACATATTTACGTTATACTGTTATGTGAAATAAGAATTTGTCAAATAAGAACTTCAGCACAATTTGCAGTGAAAATAAAGATAGTCACTGGGATGCTTAATTAATGGAACAGCTCAGTGCAGTCTGCTCAACAAATCAGAAAATATTCTGCCCTCGTCTCCTGGAATAGCTATCATAATGTGCATACACTAGATTCAGGGTTAGCCGTAGTTCGTTTGTTTACACGTGCATGAGTGTGAGTGTGTATGTGTGTTCATGTGTGTGTATGTGTGTATGTAGAACCGACTTTAAGTTTACACTATAAAACCAAGGTTCATTTCTTCATTTCAACTTTTAAAAGCTTAACTGTGGTCAACTTTTCTCATCTTTGGAGACTTCAGCGAGGCACACTGTTTCCCAGAAGCATAGGAAAGTATATCTGCTACTTCTCTAGTTCTCAGGTTTGGTCTCTTCCATTAGGTGTCAATAACTGAGAAGGCCACTAGGGAACATGCTTTGCTTCACAAATCCAAAGCAAGTGAAGAAATTGGCAACTCCCCTCTTGGCAGGTGAATGGCAGAGCCCAGCTCCCTCTACCCAGGCAGCCCCAGCAACCACCTGTCCAAGGGAAGCCCCAACTCCAGGTCCCAACCAGACCTCTCCAGGCCTTTACAAGTCAGTGCTCTTGCCTCTGCCAAAACACCTGGTACTCCCTTTCTGTTGCTTCTTCCTTGAAAAGATGTGGTGAAGTTGAAGCAATGTATCATAACACACATCTGGGGAATTTTGGGTAACAAGTGCTAAAACACCAGAGGTTAAAAAAAAAAACTCCCTAAGTTCCTCCTGTCTTGCTGTGCTTGTTTATAAATCAGAAGCCATTTGAAAACACTGACCAGACTTGAGTAAATTAAGCCAATAGTTTAGTTTCATCCATTCTCTTACATAACTTAGGTGGTATTTTTTTTCCAAGAGGGGCGGACTTCAAGTTATTCTTAGGGCCCACTCTACATCCCATAAACAGAAACTTGACCACAGAGTTTCCATTAAAAAGACAATTTGCTATCCATACTATGATCCACAGCCATTCGAATGAGATCTTTAACTCCTTCAGATAAATATGTGGGGGATTTTTGATAACAATTTTGAAATAGTAAAAGATCAGTGCAACCTGAAACTTTTCCTATGTAAATTTTGTCTATAGATAGATAGATAGATAGATGATAGATACCTGCAGAAGTAACAGTTTTACTTTCCCATGCTTTGGGAAACAGTGTGCCTTGCTGAAGTCCCCAAAGATGAGAAAACTTGGCCAGAGTCAAGCTTTTAAAAGTTAGAATGAAGAAATTGACCTTGGTTTTATAGTGTAATCTTAAAGTAGGTTCTACATACACACATACACACAAACATACACACACACTTGTGCTAATGCACAGAGTAGGCTAATACCTGAAGTCTGGGGGTAGGAAGTACAGCCAGGCCCAGCACTGCTGCCACAGATGTCCCTTCCCCCTTGTGAATTCAATTCATCAACAGCTGTTCACAAAAGTCCCTCTTGATAATCTACAGAGGTGATGCCCATAAATCCAAGACCACTGGGAATTCACCTGAAGTCAAACAAATTTATGTTCATTGATGCTGGCTTAGCAAGGGAGACTGCCCACTATGTGAAACCATGGGCTGGCTCAGTAAGAGGGTGTTGGATGGGGCTTTTCACAAGCTTAGAGCTTGTGTCAGGCAGTTTAGGATAGGATTCAAGGAAGTATGACTTTGCTGTGACTTGGGTGTTGTCAGCAAGTGGAATAATTATATGATTCAGACTCTTAATAAACCTTAATTATCCAGGAGACAGAAAGAATGGAAAGACTCAAACATGATGCCAGAGAGGACTTGTTTTTTTCTCACTTTATTAGAATCACCTGGTCTGACACTGATGCTCCATGAGAGGGTTTATGAGTAGCCAGAAATTTGAGGCCCAGCTCTCAGTGCTTAGCTGTTAGTGCCAGCCTGCTAGAAATCAGAACTTTCTCCCAGACAAATAAGTCTCCAGCTCTGATCTGATGGTATTTTGTCCATCAATGACAGAGATAACTAAGAAGACAGCTCTATCTTGAGTATATGGGGAAGCTTCCTGGAGAAGGACAGAGTCAGCCAGGAGGAAGGGAGGGAGGGTCCTTACCAGCAGGAAGAAGAGTATGTACTGGAGGTGTCTTTCTGGACAATGCATTTGGAGGAAGAGGGGAGAAAAAGGAGTTAACATGAGATCTGAGAAAGATGGGTAGGCAGGACACAGACTACAAAGCCAGGCCTTGCAAACCTTGATAATAAACTTGAACTTTATGGGGAAGGAAATGGTAAAGTGTTTTGAGCAGGTTTGCAACATGATCAGCCTTGTTGTTAAATGACCATTCTGGCTGCCATGTAGAAAGTGGAGTAGGGAAAAACAGGTCTGAGAGAAAAAGTGTGAACAGTTCACACTAGCCCTAAAGGGCTGATGACGATGGTCACCAGCAGGAGTTAGGAGGAAGCCTGGCATCCTGGCATGGTGGCTCATGCCTGTAATCCCAGCACTTTGGGAGGCCAAGGCAGGAGGATCACTTGAGCCTAGGAGTTCAGATCAGCCTGAGCAACATAGTGAGACTCCCATCTCCACAAAAAAATTAAAAATTAGCCAGGCATGGTGGTGCATGCCTTTAGTCCCAGCTGCTCATGAGGCTGAGGCAGGATGATTGCTGGAGCCCAGGAGTTGGAGGCTGCAGTGAGCTGTGATGGTTCCACTGTACTGCATCCTGGATGAGCTGTGATTGCACCATGACTCTTCAGCCTAGATGACAGAGAGAGGCCCTGATTCAAAAAGAAAAAAAGAGAGAGAGAGAAAGCCCAGGGGTTGGCCCATTCCCATCAATAAAGAGAGAGTTAGCCCACTCCCATCAATAAAGAGAGCAGTAAAGAGAAGCCCTTAGGGTTCTGTGCACTTCTGGCAAAACCTCCATGCACCTTGCCCCCCACCACTTACAGCCTGATTCCAACAAGGCGTCCTAGGCCCTGAAGGACACTCCCTTCCCCACCCCTCAGAGGGCACTCCCTGGCCCACCCCACTGTTAAATTTTTCTCCATGGCATCTAACACCCCGTGCCTGCCTCCCTCACTGGAATCTAAGCTCCACATGAGAGATACTTTTGTCTACTTACTTCTATGACCTCCAATACCTAGAACAACAGTATATGATACATAATTAGGCCCTTGATAAATATTTCTTGGATAATTTTGAATAAGAGATGGAATTAAGCCAGACAGTGGCAAATGTAATCAAAAGCAGAGAAGGGATTCTAGACTCAGGTTTCAAGCAAGTGGTAGAAGTCAGGTCTCCTTCAGGACCTGAAAATCTTACCTTTAGAAGGGAATGGGGTGGGTAGGGGAGGTGAGGAACCTATGCTGTTAGAGCTAGTAAACTCCTTCCCACTTTTGACACTATGGCCAATAGTGTGATGCTGCGAGGGAATCCACAAAGAGAGTGTCAGGACTTCACCAGGGTAGTTAAACCTCCAGGGCTAAAACTTAATTGTTCAGCCATGGTAGCCCTATGTGGTTGACCATAAGAGAGCTTAAATGGACTGCTCCTTACAAACACGTGCTTCCCAGACTCCAATACACTCATTAAGCCCCAAAGTCCTTTTTGAGGTCTCCCTCCTCCCTGTCCATCCACCCAGATAGCAAGCATGCAGGCTGTGAGGAAACATGAGTGGGTGAGAAGTCGGAAAGTTGCACAGGCACATTTCAAGTCCTGTTCTATAGAAAGGCTTTCATCTGTGGCTATTTCACCTCACAATGTTAGCAAGGTGGGGGGCAGGAGCTCCAGTAATCAGAAGGAGCACAGAGGAAGTGGGAACACTGTAATATCAGGAAGCATCGCCTGAAAGCAATGCAATCATAGGAATGTGATAGTGACCATTGCTGTGGTGCCCCTGTGTTTTTAGCAGTTCCAAAATACCAGAAGCCCCTGCAGTTTCAAACTCAGCTTAAGGCAAGAAGAAATGAAAGAACTAGAATCGCCTCCCTCTACCATCTACTCAACCTTGATCATTCTTCATACTCTCCCTGCCTTGACTTTTTGGAAAAAGAGAAATAAAGGTGGTGAGCAAAGAAGAGGACTTAGGGAATGAAAGAAAAGGCAGAGTATAGGCAAGCAACTGAAAGCAGGTGAAACCTGCAGGCTGGTTTGCTCATGCTCACAAGTAGGGAAGACACATTTCCACCAAAATGGAAAATGAGGACACTGGCCCCTTTCCCACCCTGCCCCACTGCACCAGGATCCCTAGTTTTCTTCCACTGGTCACAGTACCAGTCAGTTCACAAATATAAGACTGCCTGAATAAAAATGGATTCTCAGCACAGGTTTTCAACCACAGAACTGTCAGCCACCACCATATAATTTTATCACTGACAGGTCAACTGAACTGAAGCTTACCTAGACTAGCCTAGCAAAGCACTTCTGAAAAAAAGTGTCCTGTAACTTTTTAAAAATCAGTTACTGATTGTCAAGACACGTTGGCACATATCTTAAGCCATGTCCCTCATAAGACTACAGAAGCAAGTATATATTTCAATCAGGGCTATTTTGTTGTTTTTTGTTACTGTCATTCCTGCCTGAAACTCCGTTTCCTGTTTTCTAGCTGGAAGGTAAGCAACCAAGAGCAAAACTGTAGGAAACTTCATCTACCAAAAACAGGACAGGATGTGAAACTTCATACCAAGTGTCATGTGGCAGGATGGGAAAGCACAAAAAGAGACTCATGCAAAGTTTTGAAAACACCTTGAGAGAAGTGAACAAACGTCACTATGATGGACCAAAAAATATGCAATGGTGCAGAGCCCTATAATTTCAAACTGGTTATTGAAAACTTCATGATCTGTGCTGGTGGTAGAAAAGGTGAAGATGTGGGGAGGCTTCCAAGATGGCCGAACAGGAGCAGCTCCAGTCTGCAGCTCCCAGCGAGATCGATGCAGAAGACAAGTAATTTCTGCATTTCCAACTGAGGTAACTTGTTCATCTCAGTGGGACTGGTTGGACAGTGGGTGCAGCCCAGGGAGGGTGAGCCGAAGCAGGGCTGGGTGTCGTCTCACTGGGGAAGTGCAAGGGGTTGGGGGATTTCCCTTTCCCAGCCAAGGGAAGTCGTGACAGTCTGTACCTGGAGGAACAGTACACTTCTGCCCAAATACTGAACTTTTCCCATGGCCTTCATAACTGGCAGACCAGGAAATTCCTCCCATGCCTGGCTCAGCGGGTCCCACACCCACAGAGTCTTGCTCACTGCTAGCACAGCAGTCTGAGATCAACCTGCAATGCTACAGCTTGGCAGGGTGAGGGACATCCACCATTGCTGAGGCTGGAGTAGGTGGTTTTGTGCTCACAGTGTAAACAAAGAGGCCAGGAAACTCAAACTGGGAGAGCCCACTGCAGCTCAGCAAGGCCTACTGCCTCTCTAGATTCCACCTCTGTGGGCAGGACATATCAGAACACAAGGCAGCAGACAGCTTCAGCAGACCTAAATGTCCTGTCTGGCAGCTCTGAAGAGAGCAGTAGTTCTCTCAGCACGGCATTTGAGCTCTGAGAATGGACAGACTGCTTCCTCACGTGGGTCCCTGACGCCCGTGTTGTCTGACTGGGAGACACCTCCCAGTAGGGGCTGACAGACACCTCATACAGGCAGGGGGCCCCTCTGGGATGAAGCTGTTCTGCAGCCTCCACTAGTGATACCCAGGTAAACAGGGTCTGGAGTGGACCTCCAGCAAACTCCAACAGACCTTCAGCTGAGGGCCCAACTGTTAGAAGGAAAACTAACAAACAGGAGAGACAGCATGAACATCAACAAAAAGCACATCCACACCAAAACCCCATCTGTAGGTCACCAACATCAAAGACCAAAGGTAAATAAAACTACAAAGATGGGGAGAAACCAGAGTGCCTCTTCTCCAAAGGATCGCAGCTCCTTGCCAGCAAGGGAACAAAACTGGACAGAGAATGAGTTTGATGAGTTGACAGAAGTAGGCTTCAGAAGGTCGGTAATAACAAACTGCTCCAAGCTAAAGGAGCATGTTCTAACTCATTGGAAGAAAGCTAAAAACCTTGAAAAAAGGTTAGATGATTGGCAAACTAGAATAGTGTAGAGAAGATCTTAAATGACCTGATGGAGTTGAAAACCATAGCACGAGAACTTCGTGACACATACACAAGCTTCAATAGCTGATTCAATCAAGTGGAAAAAAGGATAACAGTGATCGAAGATCAAATTAATGTAATAAAGTGAGAAGACAAGATTAGAGAAAAAAGAGTGAAAAGAAATGAACTAAGCCTCCAAGAAATATGGGACTATATGAAAAGACTACTTTGATTGGTGTTCCTGAAAGTGACAGGGAGAATGGATCCAAGTTAGAGAACACTCTCCAGGATATTATCCAGGAGAACTTACCCAACCTAGCAAGGCAGGCCAACATTCAAATTCAGGAAATACAGAGAACACCACAAAGATACTCCTTGAGAAAAGCAACCCCAAGACACATAATAGTCAGATTCACAAAGGTAGAAATGAAGGAAAAAATGTTAAGCACAGCCAGAAAGAAAGGTCAGGTTACCCACAAAGGGAAGCCCATCAGACTAACAGTGGATCTCTCAGCAGAAAGCCTACAAGCCAGAAAAGAGTGGGGGACAATATTCAACATTCTTAAAGAAAAGAATTTTCAACCCAGAATTTCATATCCAACCAAACTAAGCTTCATAGGTTAAAGAGAAATAAAATCCTTTACAGAAAAACAATTTTTGAGAGATTTTGTCACCACCAGGCCTGCCTTACAAGAGCTCCTGAAGGAAGTACTAAACATGGAAAGGAACAACTGGTACCAGCCACAGCAAAAACATGCCAAATGGTAAAGACCATCAACACTATAGAGAAACTACATCAATTAATGAGCAAAATAACCAGCTAGCATCATAACGACAGGATCAAATTCACACATAACAATATTAACCTTAACTGTAAATGGGCTAAATGTCCCAATTAAAAGACACAGACTGGCAAATCAGATAAAGACCCATCAGTGTGCTGTATTCAGGAGACCAATCTCACATGCAAAGACACACATAGGCTCAAAATAAAGGGATGGAGGAAGATCTACCAAGCAAATGGAAAACAAAAAAAAGCACAGGTTGCAATCCTAGTCTCTGATAAAACAGAATTTAAACCAAGAAAGACCAAAAAAGACAAAGAAGGCCATTACATAATGATAAAGGGATCAATTCAATAAGGAGAGCTAACTATCCTAAATATATATGCACACAATACAGGATGACTCAGAGTCATAAACCAAGTTCTTAAAGACCTACAAAGAGACTTAGACTCCCACACAATAATAATGGAAGAATTTAACACCCCACTGTCAATATTAGACAGATCAATGAGACAGAAGGTTAACAAGAATATCCATGACTTGAACTCAGTTTTGCACCAACTGGACCTAATAGACATCTACAGAACTCTCCATGCTAAATCAACAGAATAGACATTATTCTCAGCACCACGTCAAACTTAATCTAAAATTGACCACATAATTGGAAGCAAAACACTCCTCAGTAAATGTAAAAGAACAGAAACCACAACAAACTGTCTCTCAGACCACAGTGCAATCAAACTAGAACTCAGGACTAAGAAACTCAATCAAAACCACTCAACTACATGGAAACTGAACAACCTGCTCCTGAATGACTACTGGGTACATAACGAAATGAAGGCAGAAATAAAGATGTTCTTTGAAACCAATGAGAACAAAGACACAACATACCAGAATCTCTGGGACACATTTAAAGCAGTGTGTAGAAGGAAATTTATAGCACTAAATGTCCACAAGAGAAAGCAGGAAAGACCTAAAATGGACACCCTAACATCACAATTAAAAGAACTAGAGAAGCAAGAGCAAACACATTCAAAAGCTAGCAGAAGGCAAGAAATAACTAAGATCAGAGCAGAACTGAAGGAGATAGAGACACAAAAAACCTTCAAAACATCAGTGAATCCAGGAGCTGGTTTTTTGAAAAGGTCAAAAAAATGACAGACCGCTAGCAAGACTAATAAAGAAAAAAAGAGAGAAGAATCAAATAGATGCAATAAAAAATGATAAAGGGGATATCACCACCAATGCCACAGAAATACAAACTACCATCAGAGAATACTATAAACACCTCTATGCAAATAAACTAGAAAATCTAGAAGAAATGGATAAATTCCTGGACACATCCACCCTGCCAAGACTAAACCAGGAAGAAGTTGAATCTCTGAATAGACCAATAACAGGTTCTGAAATTGAGGCAATAATTAATAGCCTACTAACCAAAAAAAGTCCAGGACCAGTTGGATTCATGGTCGAATTCTACCAGATGTATAAAGATGAGCTGGTACTATTTCTTCTGAAATTATTCCAATCAATAGAAAAGAGGGAATCCTCCCTAACTCATTTTATGAGGCCAATATCATCCTGATACCAAAGCCTGGCAGAGACACAACAAAAACAGAGAATTTTAGACCAATATCCCTGATGAACATCGATGCAAATATCCTCAATAAAATACTGGCAAACCAAATCAAGCAGCACATCAAAAAGCTTATTTGCCACAGTCAAGTTTGTTTCATCCCTGGGATGCAAGTCTGGGTCAAAATATGCAAATCAATAAACGTAATCCATCACATAAACAGAACCAATGACAAAAACCACATGATTATCTCAATACGTGCAGAAAAGGCCTTCGACAAAATTCAACAACACTTCATGCTAAAAACTCTCAATAAACTAGGTATTGATGGAACATATCTCAAAATAATAAGAGCTATTTATGACAAACCCACAGCCAATATCATACTGAATGGACAAAAACCAGAAGCATTTCCTCTAAAAACCGGCACAAGACAAGGATGTCCTCTCTCACCACTCTTACTCAACATAGTATTGGAAGTCCTGGCTAGAGCAATCAGGCAAGAGAAAGAAATAAAAGGTATTCAATTAGGAAAAGAGGAAGTCAGATTGTCTCTGTTTGCAGATGACATGATAGTATATTTAGAAAACCCCAGCGTCTCAGACCAAAATCTCATTAAGCTAATGAACAACTTCAGCAAAGTCTCAGGATACAAAATCAATGTGCAAAAATCACAAGCATTCTTATGCACCAATAACAAATGGAGAGCCAAATCACGAGTGAACTTCCATTCACAATTACCATAAAGAGAATAAAATACCTAAGAATCCAACTTACAAGGGATGTGAAGGACCTCTTCAAGGCGAACGACAAACCACTACTCAATGAAATAAAAGAGGACACAAACAAATGGAAGAACATTCCATGCTCATGGATAGGAAAAATCAGTATCGTGAAAATGGCCATGCTGCCCAAGGTAATTTACAGATTCAATGCCATCCCCATCAAATTACCAATGACTTTCTTCACAGATTTGGAAAAAAGTACTTTAAAGTTCATATGGAACCAAAAAAGAGCTCATGTAGCCAAGACAATCCTAAGTCAAAAGAACAAAGCTGGAGGCATCACGCTACCTGACTTCAAACTACACTACAAGCCTACAGTACCCAAAACAGCATGGTACTGGTACCAAAACAGAGATATAGACCAATGGAACAGAACAGAGCCCTCAGAAATAACACCACAGATATACAGCCATCTGATCTTTGACAAACCTGACAAAAACAAGAAATGGGGAAAGGATTCCCTATTTAATAAATGGTACTGGGAAAATTGGCTAGCCATATGCAGAAAACTGAAATGAGATCTTTTTCTTACACCTTATAGAAAAATTAACTCAAGATGGATTAAAGACTTCAATGTAAGACCTAAAACCATAAAAACCCTAGAAGAAAACCTAGGTAGTACCATTCAGGACATAGGCATGGGCAAAGACTTCATGACTAGAACACCAAAAGCAATGGCAACAAAAGCCAAAATAGACAAATGGGATCTAATTAAACTAAAGAGCTTCTGCACAGTAAAAGAAACTATCATCAGAGTGAACAGGCAACCTACAGAATGGGAGAAAATTTTTGCAATCTACTCATCTGACAAAGGGCTAATATCCAGAATCTACAAAGAACTTAAACAAATTTACAAGGAAAAAACAAACAACTCCATCAGAAAGTGGGCAAAGGATATGAACAGACACTTCTCAAAAGGAGACATTTATGCAGCCAACAGACATATGAAAAAATGTTCATCATCACTGGTCATCAGAGAAATGCAAATCAAAACCACAATGAGATACCATCTCACACCATTTAGAATGATGATCATTAAAAAGTCAGGAAACAACAGATGCTGGAGAGGATTTGGAGAAATAGGAACACTTTTACACTGTTGGTGGGTGTGTAAATTAGTTCAACCATTGTGGAAGACAGTGTGGCGATTCCTCAAGGATCTAGAACTAGAAATACCATTTGACCCAGCAATCCCATTACTGGATTACCAAAAGGATTATATACCAAAAGGGTTATAAATCATGCTACTATAAAGACACATGCACACGTATGTTTACTGCAGCACAATTCACAGTAGCAAAGACTTGGAACCAACCCAAATGTCCATCTATGATAGACTGGATTAAGAAAATGTGGCACATATACACCATGGAATACTATGCAGCCATAAGAAAGGATGAGTTCATGTCCTTTGCGGGGACATGGATGAAGCTGGAAACCATCATTCTCAGCAAAATATCACAAGGACAGAAAAACAAACACCACATGTTCTCACTCATAAGTGGGAGTTGAACAACGAGAACACATGGACACAGGGAGGGGATCATCACACACCATGGCCTGTCATGGGGTGGGGGGCTGGGGGAGGGATAGCATTAGGAGAAATACCTAATGTAGATGACAAGTTGATGGGTACAGCAAACCAACATGGCCCATGTATACCTATGTAACAAACCTGTACATTGTGCACATGTACCCTAGGTCTTAAAGTATAATTAAAAAAGAAGGAAGGAAGGAAGGAAGGAAGAAGGAAGGAAGGAAGGAAGGGAGAAAGAGAGAAAGAGAGAAAGAGAGAAAAGAAAGAAAGAAAGAAAGAAAGAAAGAAAGAAAGAAAGAAGAAAGAAAGAAGAAAAAGAAAGAAAGAAAGAAAAAAGAAAGAAAGAAAGGAAGGAAGGAAGAAAGAAAGAAAGAAGAAAGAAGAAAGAAGAAGAAGAAAGAAAGAAAGAAAGAAAGAAAGAAAGAAAGAAAGAAAGAAAGAAAGAAAGAAAGAAAAAAGAAAGAAAGAGTGAAGACAGGGGTTGGTGGATGTCCTTGAGCCCTCAGGAATGAGATGGCGGCTCTCTGGAAGCTGAGTGCCCTTTGCAGTGCCCAAGGAAGTCAAGCTCTGTTGCTGCAAACCCCAGTGTTCAGACCCGCTCATATCTCAGCATTTCTTCAGGACCGACCTACCCCAGACTGGTGTGGAGTGCAGCACATTCACTTATCACTGAGCCACCATTCTGGTTCCAAGACTGCATCTCTCCACTGGACTAGTGAGAGGGTTGTCAGTGTTTTGCTCCTGAGTCAGCTTCTGGCTGCTTATTTGAATCCTTGCTCTGCGATGGACTACTCCCTGGCTGCAACCCTCACTCTTCACGGTCGCTGGGGCTTTGAACAAGTTGTTACTATGTTCATGGGGACGTCTCACAGAAAGCTGCCAGGCAGGGCTTTTGGCAATTTCAGTTTTAAATTTTGCTGGGCTTTGCTATTTCAACCATCACAATGTGGACATCTGCAAAACTGTTGCCATGCTGTGGAAGCTCTGACCTTTCTGACTTAATACTTTGAAGAATTGATGTATGCTTCTTTTCCTCTGTGTTGTCATGCCGTTCAGCTCACAATCAGGAAGAAATAACAGATGAGTCCATTGGTGGACAGCCTTCTCTTAATCACAAGATTATTTTCAGAATTTAATCTTTAAGGAAAAGGTTTGAGAGGAATTTTGTCTAAGAAGTTGTGAGACTGAGCTCTGTATTCTGGTGAGTTAATGGGGTTGCCTCCCAGCTTCTCAAAAGACTCATAGTATAACAAAACATGATATATGAGTCTTTAAATTTATCAATCTCTTAAAGAGAATCCAGCTTTATTACTATTAATATACGATCAAACTTCTTTATTTGCCCTGGGAGTAGTGGACAAAGGGAAATACTGTTAATTCATGAATAAAAACTTTGCAGAAACTTAGATAGTGTTTAATTTTTTTAAACTTCCTTCTCTATTCAGTAGATACCACCTACTGATGGTTGCATATACTAGGGAAATTTTAAAATTAGGAAATGCTGACATCTCACATTATCAATTTCTAAATCTTAGGAAAAATAGCTTGGAGTGCTTCTGAATATAGAGAGGTTCCATTTAAGGGCAAGGTTCACCTTGTAGATGTATCAAACTATTACAAAGTATAAACTGAGACAATCCTCAAATTTGTTCTACTTGTTCTAAAACAATCTGTCCACAAATATAAAACCATAAGTAATAAATTGTTATGTTCACACTATGGGAATCTCTAATGTGAAAATGTATTCTATGAAAATAATTTTGAAAAAAATAAAATGTATAATCAAAAAATAAAAGATGAAGATAATTCATGGGAAGAAGTAAATCCACATTTTTCTGTCATAATTGAGATTTTATTGGCCGAGGATCAATACAGACATTTCAATTTGTACACAGTTCTTAACATACATACCAGAAATCTAAAAGGCCATGTATTGTAAAAGTTATTCCAGTGACTTTCCAGCTTAAAATTTGGGAGCAAATTTTCCTCAAGAGGCTATCAAGTACCAATGTCTCCACGTTGATAAGCTGTTACATGCGTCCCACCAATTCACAACTGAATAGCATATACACTACATATTCAAGTGTGTGGCACCTCCCCCCAACCTCCCTCCCACTCTCACCATGTGATGTGCCCGCTCCCACTTCACCTTCCACCAGGAGTAAAAGCTCCCTGAGGCCTCTCCAGAAGCCTAGCTGATGCTGGTGCCATGCTTGTACAGCCTGCAGAACTATGAGTCAATGAAGTCTCTTTTCTTTATAAATTACCCAGTCTCAGGTATTTCTTTATAGCAATGCAAGAATGGCCTAATGCAGGCTAAAATTGCTTGGTCATATGGAAACCCTGTGTTTAGCCATTGTGCACTGTTGTCCACAGTGGCTGCACCACTTCACATCCCCACCAGTAGTGGATGAGGGTTTCAGTTTCTCCACATCCTCACTACCACTTGTTATTTTCTGTTTTTTTGATGATACCCATCCTAGGAGGTGTGAAGTTGAAGGATGGACAATTCTTGACTTCAAATTCTGGGACCATTTCGTTTTACACCCTATGTGTCACTATTCTCTGTTAACAGGTGTGAAAATGGAGGCACAAACTAATTCCCTGCTCAAGATCTTAAATGTTTTAGTGATGGAGCCGGTGTCTGCCTTGTAGACTAATCTTTCTACCAGGCTGTTGTGAAGTCTGTGGCCATTCTAGTCAGAAATCCAGAATGTGTATAAGTCTGTTTAAATATAGGGCTGATCTCAGGGGCTAATTGTGATGGCTGCTGGGAGTATGAAATATTATCTATCTTTTCTCCAATTACTTTCTTAATGTGGTATATTCTTGTTCTGCTCCATGTTATCAGAATCTGAAACAGGTGTCCTCATTATCTGTGGTGTTCTTCTTGTCTTCTGCTAGACTTCAAATGCTTCAAGGGCAGCAATCATGTCCTTGTTCCCTCGGTATTTACAGTGCTGGGCACACTGCCTGGCACATGGTGGGCCCTCAAGTAATGTTTGATGAATTAAATTGGATAAATCAGTCAGACATGTTAGAGAGTGAGTTTTTTATAATTCAGCTCTTCCAGAGAAAAAGATGAGACATAAATGGTAGCAGGTAAAAGAAGCCATTTTTCTTTGTTATATATCACAATTTATTAATAATAACAGAACTAAGTTCACGGCTTGGATGTATAAATTGGCTAGCTAAGGCAAAATGCACATCAACATGCTGACTGAACTGAGGCGTGCTGGCATATGATACTTTAGACCATTTATAATTAATAAATGATTCAATTGTCCTGAACTATTCCTAGCCTCAAACTTCAAATTTTCCAAATATCTAAAATACACACTAGATCTTTCTCATTATGTTTATTATTGAATTTTTGTAAAAAATTAAAATATATAGAAGTATATGGTGAGAAGTATAAATCCCCCTTCATCTCTCCCCACACTCCTACACTGAATAGAACACTGAACTCTAAATTCTAAGGGCCACAGACATTTTGGAACTCTGTTTGGAAGAGTAAAGGATATGCTGGCCTTTCCTGGATTGACTTTCTTTTAACAGGAAACACAAAAGTAACCATCTTCAAATTCTGAATAAAGCAAATGGTCACTGAATCAAAGAACTTTTTCTCAAGAGACATCTTTTGCCATGGGTAGATAATAAGTGTTGTGATTCAGTCTCAGCTAATCATGTAGAGTAGAAGCTCTCATTAATGATTTCTTTTCAGACAGGCTACCATTTGTACACAAGGTACAATCCCACACACTTGTAAATGACAAAACACACAAACATGCATTTTTCTTCTCATCTAAAAAAGAAAAAGATTTCTCTCTCCAGGCATTTCCCCATTTCTCTGCTTTTCTTTACATCAGAATTCCTCAAATGAGATGTCTTCACTCAAATTTCTCTCCTATTCTCTTCAACTCTAATACGGTTTTTTGCCGCACACTCTAAGAAATGACTCTTGCAAAGACCTCCACCTTGTTACCTTGTTAGCCTTGTGAAATCCAATGGTCCATTCTCGTCCCTTTTCACTCACCTTCTCAGCAGCATGTGGCACCAGTGGACTCTCCTCCTCTTGGTGGCACTGACTGTGCTGGTTTCTAAGACACCACAGTCTCCTGGCCTCACTCCCACCTCACAGGTCTCTCCTCCTCAGTGGCCATTGCTGGTTGCTCCTCTTCTCCTCCACTTTCAAGATGGGGTGACCCTCCAATAGGTCCTGGGAAATTCTTCTCCATCCACACTCACTCCTTTCTCAGTGGAGGCTAGGCTCTCTGACTCTATAGACAGTGTGCCATCTACATGCTGATAATTCCCAATCCATGATTGTAGCTCAGGCATCTCCCTAATCCAGCCACCTTACTCTATAGCTCTGTTCACATGTCTAGCAGACGTCTCAGACACAACCCATCCTCTCCATCTTCCCCTCTACACCTGCTTCAGCTTCAGACATCCCCATTTTATTTCATGGCAACTCCACCTTCCCAGTAGCTCAGATCAAAAATTCTGAAGTCTTCTTTGACTCCTCTCTTGGATACTGCACACCAAATCTGCAAGAGATCTCTACCTGTCTTAATTTCAAAACAGATCAGAATTCACTCACCTCCCACTGCCCCACAGATCCAAGCCACCATCCTCTCCAGCCTGAATCACTGCAATTTCCTCCTAATCTTCCGACTTTCATCCTGGTTCCTGTTCAATCTGTTCCCCACAGTCACCAAAGTGATCCCATTCAAGCACATCAGATCATGTCACTCCCCCTCTCATGACCTACATGACTCCTTATCTCACTTAAGGTAAGGGGCAGAGTCCATACAGTGACCCACAGGCCCTCACAGTTTTGTCCCCCACTATTTTTCTAACCTCATTTCCTTCTGTGCTTCCCTCACTCACTTCTCTCGAACTATGCTAGTCTTCCAGCCCTTTTCCAGATATCTTCATGGCTAACACTCTCACCCTCCTTCACGTCTTTGCTAAAGTGCCACCTTCTCACAATGCACGTATACCCAATTTACACTCCCTACCTCCAACCGTCAACTTTTTTATATCATTTTCTAATATATTAATATATCTTATTTATCATATTGATACTTATTACTTAATTCTGTCTCCTCCCACTAGAACGTAAGTTCCATAAGGGCAGAGATTTTTGTCCGTTTTGCTCACTGATGTATTCCCAGTATCTAGGTGTTTAATAAATATTTTTACAAAATGAATGAATAAATTATAAACCCCCATAACTCTACCAGCTCTGAAAGTCTATGCCTTAAGCAGACAGTTTCCCTCCCCCTTGCACACATTTTATTTTTCCATGAATTATCACAGTGAACACACCTCCTTAACTACTGCTATGTCAAGAAATAGATGGCTACCAGAGTAGCAAATGATACCCTTTGCTTCTTATCCTTGACATCTAGCATTACACCAGGCATCTAATAGGCATTCAATAAATGTCTGTGTAATTAATCAATTAATATGATTCCAGCCATTTTTCTCAATAGCTGATTCACTACTCTGGTGCCTTGGAAAGAGCACAGCAAATTCAAAACCAAATGTGTGTAACAGCACACATTGCCCTTTCGGAAACTCTCAATTCACTGAATTATGCAGATTTTCCAAATGTTGACACATTTCACTATACGATATTTTAAAAGTCATATTTGTTAATACTACCACCATCTCATCAGGAAAATCTTTAAGTGTTGGAAAGAGATCAAGCTTGTGATAGCAGACACGTTTCCCCAAAATTCTTTCTCTTGAAAGCTCTAATTGTGTCATTAGCAACAAAAATTATCAGTTAACTTATTTAAGGTATCGAGTTCATTTCATTCACATTTGAGAAAATGTCCACCAAATGTCCATGTCCGAATAATCATTCCTCATCAGCATTCTTTCAAGTAAAAACAGTATTCCAAGAAAAGACACAGATCAGTTCACAACTCAGTTGCTCTAGTGCTTTTCCTCAAGACAGCCCTTCTACAACCGAAGTGCCTTATGCATGCTTTGCATACTTTCCATACCACAGTGAATATTAAAAAGACATTTACAACATGATCAAGATTATTAAATTTAAATTATTTGACTGCTTTTACTGCTTCGTCAAGGACATTCTTGCGTAAAACTGGGTTTTGTTCTGGTTTTTTCTTTTGAAAATGCCTGACAATGAAGAATATGATGACTACTAGCACAGTTTGGTGTTACTGCTCTGATTCCCACTAAGGCACCCAAAGTTTTACCCTTCATTGCCTTTGTACAATCGGTGTAAATGTCGACACATGGTGGGGTTTGGCAGCGGAAAGCAATATATTAGTGTTGTTATGAAAACAGTTTTGACCTCATAACTTGTCTCAGGACCCCCTAGGAGTCCACAGACCATACTTTGAGAACTTCTGGCTTATGACATTGCAACGGCTCATTCACATTACAATAAATTAAAATTTTTCCCAAGAATGTAAAGAAATCACTGCATACATAATTATTAACATTCATATTTCACAGCTAAAACAATCTTGGAAAAAATTATTAGAACAAAGTTGGTGGACTCATTTCAAAAGTTTCTACAAAGCTTCAGTAATCAAGACAGTGTGGTACTGGCATAGACATATGCATATATATTATAGAACCGAGAGGCCAGAAATAAACTCTAACCTTTAATTTTCAACAAAGGGGCTAAGGAAATTCCACAGGGAAAGAATAGTCTTTTCAAAAAATAATGCTGGACAGCTGAATATTCACATGCAAAAGAATGAAGTTGGACCCCACATCAGCCATACACAAAAATTAACTCAAACTATATGAGAAATTTAACATTAAAAAAAGGCCTAAAGGTAAAAACAAAATAGAACGATAACAATCTTAGAAGAAAATGTAGGAGTAAATCTTTATGATGTTGGATTAGTTAATAATTTTTTAGACATCACACCAAAGGCAAAAGAGATTAAAAAGATTAAGTTGTAAGTCATTAAAATTAGAAATGTGCTTCGAAAGATATCATCAAGAAAAAAAAGACAACCCACAGACTTAGAGAAAGTATTTGCAAATCATATGTCTGATAACAAATTCGTATCCAGAATGTTTAAAGGACACTTATACCTTAATAATAAAAAGACAACCCAATTTTAAAAAGAGCAAATAATTTGAATAGACATTTTGCCAAAGAAGATATATGAGTGGCAAGTAGGTACATGAAAAGAAACTCAACATCATTCATCATTAGGGAAATACAAGTCAAAACCACAATGAGATGCTATTTCACACCCATTAAAATAGTGATTTTTTAAAAAAATATATTGAAATGATGTAAAGAAATTAGAACCTTTGTACATTGTTGGTGGAAATATAAATTGACACAGCCACTTTGGAAAACAGTTTAGAAGTTTCTCAAAATGTTAAATATACAGTTACCATATGACCAAGCAATTCCACTCTTAGGTATAGACCCAACAGAAATCAGAACATATGTCCACATAAAGATTTGTACATAAATGTTCACAGAAGCATTATTCATAATAGCTAAAAAGGGGAAACAACCCAAATGTCCATCAACCAATGAATGGACAAATAAAATGTGCTATATCCATATGACGGATTATTTGGCAATAAAAAGGAATGAAGTACTGATACATGTTACGCTGTAGATGAAACTCAAAAGCATTATGCTAAGAGAACACAGTCAGTCACAAAAGACCACATACTGTATGGTTCATTTATAAGAAATGTCCAGAATAAGCAAATTCCATAGAGACAGAAAGTAGATTGCAGGTTGCCTAAAGAGAGTGACTTCTAATGGATACAAGGCTTCTTCGGGGATAATGAAGATGTTCTAGAATTAGATTATGGTGATGGCTGCACGACTCTGCAAATATACTAAAATCCATTGACTCATACACTCTAAATGGGTGACCTTTATGGTGTGTGAATTATGTCTCATAAAGTTGTTAGAAGTCAACATAAATGGAAGAAGAGCAACCATTCACATAAAAATAAACAAAATTGTCAATGGTTTATTTAAGAATTTTTCAGTAGGTGTAGTTAATTACAATTTTACTTTTTTAAGTCTGCACTAAAATTACTCACCAAAACCAGTAGCAGGGTACCTTATTGCTATTACTGAAAATGATGAACCTTCGATACACTTGTAATATCTGAGAAAAAGAAACACAGGGGTCTCAGCAGGGCTCCCTTCTAAGGTCACTTGATTTCTAAAGAAGTAACCACTAGGTTTGAAGTCATCAGAGTGTTAACTATGGGGATGGTTGGTTCAGTACCCAACATCCTGACAGCACATCTGACCATTTGTATTGTATTGGAGACCACATCCTCAGCTCAGAAAGAGAGCTGAACTCATTTCTGATAGAAAGCACACTGCATACTGTTCCTCCAGGGACTGAGGTTGACTCTTGTTAGAGCGAGACATTCCCCAACATTGGAACAAAAATGACTCCCACTTCTTTTCTCAGCTAAACCTGTTCAGAAGAAAGAAAGAAAGAAAGAAGAGAGAGAGAGAGAAAGAAAGAAAGGAAGGAAGGAAGAAGGAAGGAAGGAAGGAAGGAAGGAAGGAAGGAAGGAAGGAAGGAAGGAAGGAAGGGAGGGTGGGAGGGAAACTCAGAGATACTTTCAGTATCTAAAGTTGTGAAACTAGACAATCAGGAATGCACAATCAGAGAGCTGGAAATGGCCAAGAGCCCCTACCCACTCCAGCCCATGTCCCCACACCTGCCACAGACCAGACAGGAGCACAATAAACACTCACCACAAAGTGGGGAAGGAAAATCCAGGCAGGAGCCTCTATGTAAACAAATCTCCCTCCTGTCCTCACCTTGCACTTGGCCTGCTAATTCTTATATAACCCAAAGAGACAGCTAGAAAGAAGTTTGATTGGTGACCAATTTTGAGGACTTTTATTAAAACTCTAATTTAAGTCTTCAAGAGTTTCCAGTCATGGATACTGTAGATAATATTGCAGATGATGAAAGCATCTTCAAAATCTTAGCTGAGACACTTTACAGTCTTCCCTGGTGTACTCTGATGGCAACAAAGTCCCTTGCCCCCCTCCCACCATGTAGAATTCCAGCACCCCCCTCAGCAGTCCTAGCAAAGGAAAACATGCCTGCTGACAGTGAGCCATCATCCACCATTCTCACTTATTTGGATTTGGTTTCCTAATGCTAAACTTTGAAATTTGAAAAAAAAAAAAAAGAAAGAAAGGAAACCACATCCTTTTACTCTCAGTATATAGATAGAGGCAGTTAAGAACTGAAAGCAGATTTTCAGGTTGATTGATGTGGGACAGCAGTCACAATGAGGAACTCCTATAGATTTCTGGCATCCTCTCTCTCAGTTGTCGTTTTTCTTGTGCTAATTCCTGAAGGTAAGACTGATTCTTCTCATTTCCATTATGACCACGAAGCAAAATGGAGCAGACTTTCAATGAACTTTTGGTAATATTACCTTCCTATACTGAAAGAAGATGTTTTCCCCCAGGTCTTAAAATGTTTAGCCAGGCACAATGGCACATGCCTATAGTCCCAGCTACTAGGAAGGCTGAGGTGGAAGGATCGCTTGAGTGCAGGAGTTTGAGTCCAGGCAGGGCAACGTAGTGAGACCCTGTCTCTATTTTTTTTTAAATAGCATTCTTTCTTGGATTTTAAATATTTCTGTATTTTAGAAGAAAAAAACATCTTTTCTTCTCACAATTATTTTGCAAAAGATAGCAGAACCACCAATGCTTATCGCTGCCAATTTGTAACTTGAAAACTGCCAAAAAAGACAACGTAAAAATGAGTGAACAAAACTCTTGTGTTAGTACAACAAATAGTACCTTCCAGGAAAGGAATAGTGGCAACTTAGTCAGCTCAGCCTTTCCTGCTGCAGAAAATGCATAGATCGTTTAAAGAAAACTAAGACAAATCTGACCTAGACAGCAAAAGTGAATCAGGAATTATTAGAATTTTTATACTTATTTCTCTGGTCTAGAGACTCTTTGGCAATACATTAAGACATTAGGCCAGTTCCCTCGTTAACCCTTTGGGAGTGCTATAATATTTTTTATTAAGCTAATTTTTTGTCTACCAAATGGTAATCAATATTTCTGCTTTTGCATGAGTTGCGCATGCATGGCTTAAAATGCTGTATAATTCATGGTATCACCACTGAAAGGGTGACAGCTCCTGGGGAGCTCCAGATTTCCCTTGAACAGCCTACTAGGAAGTGAGGACTACTCTCGAGCCGTAGCAATATGGAGCCAGCCATGGTTTTTCCCATGATTCATCAGCTTTTGGAGGCAGGGACTTACGTAATAACTTGCCTTGCCAGGAATTCCCAAAGAACTCTGGTTTATCATGCACCTACATAGGAGAAGACTTTGGGAGCTGAGGCGGGTGGTTCACAAGGTCAAGAGATTGAGACCATCTTGGCCAACATGGTGAAACCTTGTCTCCACTAAAAACACAAAAATTAGCTGGGCATGGTGGTGCGTGCCTGTAATCCCAGCTACTCGGGAGGCTGAGGCAGGAGAATCACTTGAACCAGAGAGTCAGAGGTTGCAATGAGCTGAGATCGCACCACTGCACTCCAGCCTGGTGACCGAGCAGGGCTCTGTTCCCCACCTAAAAAAAAAAAGAGAGAGAGAGAGAAGAAATATCAAAATAACAAGACTGCAGGACATTTGGGACAAAGATTGGCTATGTTATAAGCAGGGCGTAGTATGACTATATTCAGGCATGTTAAATTCTCCATAATAGAAAAAAACAGGGCAGATAAATCCAGCCATATCTTTTCTTCAAAGGAAACAACAAAAGCAAACTGCTGTGTTCCTCTTTGTTTCCTGTGTTCAGAGAGGGCAGTGTGGGCCCATATAAGGAACAGACACAGCAAAGCAAGGCACGGTTGAAATCTATCTGTACATGAATCATCCTAGGAAAATTGGGATTGGGTGAAGTTCTCTTGTTTCTATAAGCTCCTTACCCTTTTATTTCTAGAGCCTAGAATTTCTTCCTCCCAGTTCCCTTTTTAAAAGCAGAGACCTCTGCTTTTTCAAATCACACTAGCCACATTTCATGTGGTCACTCTCCTCCTTGCTCTCACCCTCATAAAATCTTAGGAAAGGCTTCTATAGCTGCCATTAATACTTGCCTGTGAATTTGGCAATGACTTAGTCCTAATTATGGGACAAGAGGCACTGTGCCCTATTCAAGAAACCATGAGTCTTAGCAAAAGTATTTTGGGAGAATCCAAGAACATCTAGTGCAGGAGGTGGAGAGCTCAGAGTGTATCACTGAGACATAAGGTGCTCTATCTATCAGCATGTATGGTTTGCCTTGTGTTTAGCTCTCACTGTTCCCTAACAATGGGTCTCTACTTCTACACTATCATCATCAAGGAAATGTCACTTAGGCAGAATTCTCGGCATATAGTATCTTCTCTCCTCTCTTCCATATCTCATTGGAAAATACCTTAGATTAAACCACATGGTTTGGTCTAGAGATGGAAAGGGAGGTGTAATCGATGTTATTTTCTTAACTTATGAGTGAGAACAGTGCAATTTAATAACCAAAACTCTCATAATGACCAAAGGACTGAGGGGTAGGGTCACAGCTAAATGATGCTAATATCGGTTCATAAGCTGTGTTTTTGCAATGGCTTGGGGTTAAAAGGGAAGTTATGAGGCTTCTAAAAGTCTTATCTATTTCCCCAAAATTAATACTTAGCCAAAAAGGGTGGAAGTACTTGAGGTTGTCACTACCACTGGCATCTCCTGCAGCAACTGTTGATGGTAAAGACCAAGGCAGAGCTTTCTGCCCTGGGGCCTGAGGTTGCTGGTTTGTGACTTCTAGCCTAATGATCCTGGAACAGTCAATGGCCTGGCTTCTATGTGTGGAAGAGCAGGACCCTAAAGTCCAACAGGAATAGGATTTGTATCAGATGTCTACGGGTGTACATAGAGTAAAAGCAGGGGGAAATGCTCTCATCCAGACTTCCTCTCTGAGCGCAAAAAGTATGGCTGGTCTTAGAAACGTGACTTTGTGTAGAGCTCTTTGGGGGTGAACACCAATCTAATTTGTCTTTTTCCCTTGAACAGATGTCTGTGAAGAAATTATTGGAGGAAATGAAGTAACTCCTCATTCAAGACCCTACATGGTCCTACTTAGTCTTGACAGAAAATCCATCTGTGCTGGGGCTTTGATTGCAAAAGACTGGGTGTTGACTGCAGCTCACTGTAACTTGTAAGTGCCTGGGTTTTTAAAAAAATGTTTGTAAAGATACTCTAATTTGGGGAAACATTAATAAAAAGAGCAGACCAGGCACAGTGGCTCACGCCTGTAATCCCAGCACTTTGGGAGGCCAAGGCAGGTAGATCACATGAGGTCAGGAGTTTGAGACTAGCCTGGTCAACATGGTGAAACCCCATCTCTACTAAAAATACAAAATTAGCCAGGCATGGTGGTGCATGTCTATAATCCCAGCTACTTTGGAGGCTGAGGCAGGAGAATTGCTTGAACCTAGGAGGCGGAGGTTGCAGTGAACCGAGATTGTGCCATTGCACTCCAGCCTGGGCAACAAGAGTGAGACTCCATCTCAAAATAAAATAAATAAAATAAAATAAATAGTAGATCCCACTAAAGCCATGGGAGGTTCACATGTATCTTCACGTCAATTAAGTCTTTGGGCACTTGCTTAAGCCTAAAAGGAAGTTAAGCCCAGACTTGCCACAAAGAATCAGGCAATGAGGAAGTAGCATCCACAAGCTCTTTCTGTAGATCTCCACTGAGCCATTGGGTACAGGTGCTGCAGAGCTTTGCTTCTCTCATGACTGCATGCCCGGGTAGAATTAGCCTCAGCATGGAAGGGTGAAACTTTCAGTGCCCTCTCAGAGCCCTGGGTGCAACCATCAAGTACAGAAATCTTGTGTCCAATGCCTTCCTGTATGCCTCCGTGAATTCCTCTCACGTCTTTGGCCACCTCTTTACTCCTGTCGACCGCTACATTCAAACCTCTTCCCAGGCCTGGTCTTTTCCTACTCTGTAAATCAAGCCTGTAAACCTAGTCCATTCAATATGATAGCCACTAGCTAGAGGTAGCTATGTAAATTTCAATCTATTAAAGTTAAATAAAATATCAAATTAGTTCCTTGATCGCACCAGCCACATTTCAAGTCCTCAGTAGCCACATGTGGCTAGTGCAGATCATAGAACATTTCATCATAAAAATATGCTCTACTGGAAAGCACTGTTCTAAGGTCTTTTTCTTTTTTTTTATTATTTACTTTTTATTGACATATAATAGTTGCACATATGTTGGGGGTACATGTGATCGTTTAAGTGAGACTAATCTCAGCTGATGTAATGGAAAAGAGGCAGTGTGCATAACCTGGTTGGTGTAGTTTATACTAGGTTGTGAATGATGATAGCCTTAACCATCAGTTCATCAGAAAGCATTTTGATTTTGATGACCAAAATGAATCTTTAAGAGAAAAAAAAGACTCCTGAACCCCTCCTTCAGACCACCATCCCTTCAACACACTCAATGCCATGCAAATAGGGTCCTCCATGGGGCAATCTGTTTCTGAAAGTTTTCCCATTTGAGTTTGTTGTTTTCTTGAAAAGACCCCTTCAGTGCATTACTTTACAACTATTGGCTGCTTTTTGCTTCTGTCCCTGGACTACTGAGATCTTTGCTTCCCATCACAGCTAATAAGTAATTCTCCATCACAGCTAAATAAGGCAGGGGTAGAGGGGCAGACAAGCACAAGGCTTGGCTTTGCTGCCATGGAATTCTCTTGTTTTTCAATGAACCTAGTTTACCTTTTTATAAACAAGCTGGTGATGATGATGACGATGAATTCATAAACATTCTTTTATTCATAAACATTATTTTATTCTTTAAAGCACACATTTTCTTTCTGAGCCACAAAGATGTCTCCCCACCTCCATACTTACAAATGGGACAATGAAACTGATCAGCATATATGCTCAATTGCTAATACAAAGAAGAAATCCAGTAAATAATGTTGTATCTGTTCTCAGGAACAAAAGGTCCCAGGTCGTTCTTGGGGCTCACTCAATAACCAGGAAAGAGCCAGAAAAACAGATAATGCGTGTTAAGAAAGAGTTTCCCTATCCATGCTATGACCCAGCCACACACGAAGGTGATCTTAAACTTTTACAGGTACGTATCTTTGATTATCTTCTCAAAAGTCATAGAACCTTCTACAATCTGGCCACCAACATGAAAACATTTCCTTGGTGCCACTGTTGTAAAAACTTACATAAAGAGGATCCTGAAAATTTGGACTATAATTTAAGTTAAAATGTAAATATCTTATCCCATTAACACTTTATGTTTTTCTTCCAACAGCTGACGGAAAAAGCAAAAATTAACAAATATGTGACTATCCTTCATCTGCCTAAAAAGGGGGATGACGTGAAACCAGGAACCATGTGCCAAGTTGCAGGTTGGGGGAGGATTCACAATAGTGCATCTCAGTCCGATACGCTGAGAGAAGTCAATATCACCATCATAGACAGAAAAATCTGCAATGATCCAAATCACTATAATTTTAACCCTGTGATTGGAATGAATATGGTTTGTGCCGGAAGCCTCCGAGGTGGAAAAGACTCGTGCAATGTAAGTAAAATAAGATCCCACATTTAGCTATTGAAGTCAGTCATGCAGACAGAGAAAATGTAACATCATGCTTTGTTTTGTCATGGCACTGGCTTCTACAGGATCCTAGAGTTTCTTGAAATAAGTTTAATAAAACCCCAGTCAAATACATGAATGTGCTCAGCTCAAGTGGGTCACTAATCAAAAATAAGAAGCTCACTGCTAGTGCATGGTGTGCATGCACTACATATTTTTGGCTTTTTACAAAAATTACTAAGAAGCAATGTTTGGTCTCATTTTTCATATTAACATACAGAGATCTAAACTTGAAGATATACAACACTTAGGAGAGCTGAAGTCAAGGTTCCTCAAGGCCATTCAGTACGCTTTCCCCATGTCAGTACATTCCCTCTCCTTCTCCACTACGTTCCTCTGCCATTTAACATCAGCAGGTCTGAAATGTCCGTCAAGCCTGGCTGAATATTTCCAGCCAGACCCTATAGCTTCCCAGAGCTTAGTTTAATCTCCAGTAAACATGCTGTTCAATGTTCAAAGCATGACTCATACCAGAAAATGTGTAAGCTTCCATCCTAGAACCCCCTGAGAAGGGGTGGGACAGGGCCATGCTTAAAGACGAGAATAGAAGAAACATTTTACAGATTTTTAAACTGAGTACTAGCTTGCATTTCTCATTTGTCCCAAAGACCTTACAGAGTCTTACCTGAAGAAGGGTATGCAGTATGCATAGTTTGGGAGTTACCAGAGATTGAGAAATCCAAAGGTCTCTGTCCTTCCCTAGATCTATGTCTTGCCTTCAGAACCAAAGCTAGTCAAATCCCAGGAAAAGAAAACATTTGTCTTTAGTACCTGTCCACTTTCCCTTCTCTGCCCTAGTTCCCCCATTCCCTCCCTTGTCCACCATGCTGGGCTCCCAGGAACCCAGGACCTTCATGCTTTTGGAACCCACATGCAGCATCCTAAGGCCACGGCAGCATACTAAGATGCTAGTTCCCATCCCACCAGCCACCTGCCACCACCGAAGCTTGGCAATCCTTCCCTGTTCTCTCAACACCCCGAAATTGGCTATTGATGAATTAAACCTAAAGGACTAATTCTGCAAATGCCATGACTGTAACAGGCAGGGGAACTATACCTGTCCAGAGAGGATCCCAGGTTCTAACATGGTTCTTTATTTCATATCTCTATCTGGCCAACTTTTGCCTGAAAGGGACTGATTTGGTTTTGTTTCTTTTGGAAGGCAATTATCTGCTAGAAGAACCAGAAAACATAGTTTTTATTCTTTGCTTCAATGTACCATCTGCATTTGACTCTTTTGCCCCTTGAGTTATTAAGCATTTTGAGAAAATGACAAATAAACAGGAGACTTTCCTTTCCAAAAGCAGAGCAACAGTCTCAAAATTAGCTGATAACATGTGCAAGTTTCATTTTGATTTTCACTGGCTCATAAATAAACCAAGTGAACCAATTCAAAAATACTAAACTATTTCCAAACATTTTAATTTTTAAGCACTATCTTCAATGAGGTCAAGGTTGGTCTTAACTCCATATTAAATGCTGCAGAATTTCTTCCATTTCACTAGTAGTAATGCCGAACACTGACCCCTCTTGTTTTCCTCCAGGGAGATTCTGGAAGCCCTTTGTTGTGCAACGGTGTTTTCCGAGGGGTCACTTCCTTTGGCCTTGAAAATAAATGTGGAGACCCTGGTGGACCTGGTGTCTATATTCTTCTCTCAAAGAAACACCTCAGCTGGATAATTATGACTATCAAGGGGGCAGTTTAAATAACTGTTTCATTTCATTTACTGTGGCTTCTTAATGTTTTCACAAATACAATCAATTTGCATGAGTGTACCTGTTTCTCTCTTGTAAACCTAGTGGGCAGATCCGCACCAGCAAAGTGAAGCAGGGTCATATGGCAGCCTTGTAGATAATGCAAGGGGGAGGGATTATGTGATCAATGTCACCAGAGTCATTTATGCGTCAAGTGACATGGGAATGCTTCCTGAATTATTCATCTCTCTATCTCAGTGGAATCCAGCAAGAATGACCCTAAGATCAGGTCTAACAACAAATGCAGTAAAGGGCTCCACAATTCCACAGGAAAGAGAAACAGCCAGTCTGGAACAGCCAGTCTGCAGCCAGTCTGGAAAAGGAAATATAGGGCATTGTTCCACATTAACAACTGCTTTTCATGCTATACACAAGAATCTGAGTCTATGGGAGAAAAAGAAACAAGCAATGCCTTACAGTATTTTCCAAATTCTAGGGCATACAAATACAGTACTTGGGCAGCCAAGAAAATTATACAATAGAAAGTCAGCCTTCTTTCTCAGTGCCTTGCATTTAAGCCTTGGATTACCTAGGTGATTTCTCAGTTCTCTTTGTTCTTGAGACTGGGTAGATCCAATCAACATAACAGTTACAGTGGCTGCCATCCCATAGTAGAGAATGAGTGTTGACTTGTGTCCAGAAAGTTTTCTTTGGAAAAAGCCCTCATAATATTTTTCAACATAGTGAATTTAGTAGGTAGTCATCAGCCTGTAGTCACTTCAAGATGTTATTATGTGAACAGATTCTTTCAATTTCTATAGTCCCTTTAGTAATATAAATTTTATATATATTATATATTATGTAATACAAATTTCAATATATACATATATGTGTGTATATACATATGTATATACATATATACACATACAGACATATATACACATATACACACATATACATGCATAATACATATTCAAACCAATAACATACAACACTAAGAGACAGGCTCTTAAAACAAAGGAAGGCGCAAAGAAAAAACCAACAACAAAGGAAGGAGCATAGCTTAAAGACTGGCTAAAGTAATAGTACATTTCGTTTTCAACCATGGTCGTTCATTAGACTCACCAAGCTCTTTAAAACTACCAATGCCCAGGTCCCACCTCTAGACATTCTGATTTAATTGGTATTTGGTGGGACCCAGGATATAGTATTCTTTATGTGAGCTCCCCAGTGATTCTAATATGCAACCAGGGATGAACCTTTATACTAGAAAAGGAGGCCTGCTGCTACTATATAAAAGAGAGGCTCTGAGAGAGTAACTACGATGATATTTTAAATACTTGCTACAATTCCCTCATTGCTAGTTAGGACTTTAACTGCAAAAAGAGGATGGACTATTCCCTACTGTCAATACGTACTACAGATTTTGAACTCTGTTTAAAAAGTGGTTGTATGGAACCCTTGTTAATTGCTGGTAGAAGTATAAATTAGTACAACTTCATAGGAAAATTGGCAGTGTCTACTAAAACTCAACATATATATAAACCTATGAGCTAGCAATTCCACTCCTGGGTAGATCCCAAATAGACATGAGTGCTTTTATCCACCAAAGATGTGTTCTGGAATGTGCAAAGCAGCTTTATTCTTGGAAGTCAAAACTAGAAATAACTCAAATATCCACACACAATAAAATGGATAAACAACTGTTATACAGTCATACAATAAAATATTACACAGCAATGAAAAAGAACAAACTTCAGTTTTATGCAACACAAATTTAATGTTGAGGAAAAGTGAGATAAAAAAGAATATACATGATGAGATTCCATTTATCTAAAAGTTGGCATAAGGAAAAACTAATCCACGGGGATAGCAGTCAGAAAAATGTGGAGCTGCTAACTAGGAGTGGACATGAGGGATCCCTTTAGGGTACTAGAGATGTTCATATCTTGATCTAGATGGTGGTTGCACAGTTGTTTATTCACAAATTTAAAACTCATCAAGCTATAAACTTAAGACTTATGTGCTTTACTATATGTGAATTATTACTCCATGAAAAATTTTTAATTTCAAAATTTAAAAATAAGTTGTAGCCCAGGCTTGTGTGTGCTATCTGAAAGCTTACCTTTTTCTTTACGAAAATCATATTCCAAACTTCCCAACAAAACTAATCGTAGTAACAGATATATTAATATTTTTCTTAAATGAGAGCCTGTTGTTCACATGCCAGTATTGAGAGAAGTGGCCTTTGGTCATGACATAGTGTCGTGAGAGTATTAAAACAGAAGTATACAGAACAGAATAGCAGGGGACACTGGAAACGGTCTAATCATTTTGCTCATTTTCTTCTAAACATTTTCTTACAGTTTATACCTGGCTTATTAGGAAGATCAAATTAAAACCATTAAAGAAGAAAACGATCACATCTGTGGCTTTCAGTGGCCTAAAATTTTCTAAGACAAGAATTACTAACATTACCAAACAGATTTAAGTTTTAGAAACAGGGAAAATAAATATATATATTGACAAATTAACACTAATTTAACAGAAGAGTCCTAAACTCCCCTGGTATATACTATTCTACTTTTGAATTCTCAAAGTTTTTGTTATGTTGTATCGATTTGGGGGGCATAGGGAATGGATATGTATTAGTAAAAACAAGTCATGTCAAAGCAAAAAAAAAAAAATAATCAGCCAATATTTGTTATCTGGCATATGCAGAACATACTAAGGAGCAGCAAAAAATATAATGCATGCTCTCTCAAGCCTTCAATTTAAACTCCTCAGGATGTTAAAACCAAAATAACCAATGATTCAGACAGTAATAAGATTTTTTAAAACAGCTGTAATAGTATAGTAATACCAAGTAGATGATACAGGCTAATGCCAAGAACTCAAATCCAGGTAACATCATTTCAAAACACTTCCTGGAGAGGTTAGGACTTGTGTGGGTGTATAAAGGAAAAGGAGAGAGAAGCAAGAATTCAGGTTAGAAGAAAAGCTCCAACAAGGCAGGAAATCACAAGACTTAGCCAAAGTCTTAATATAGGAGATGAATGGGAATTAACATTCAAAAGACAGAACAGTGAACTGATCAAGTTTGAAGGAACCTTAGCAGTGATCAAATCCAAATTCCTATCCTTGCAGATGTTGCAACACATCCAAGGTTACAGGGTGTATTTATGGCAGAGCCAAGGCAAGAACAGATCTAACTTCAAGTCCTGGGCTCAGGACTCCAGAGGCTGAGGTCAAAGGTGCTTGGTAATAGGGTGTCCTTGAGTGTTTACGAGCAGGGGACTGAGAGGATCAGCGTGGGACTTTTAGATGTTTAACCTAGCAGTGGTGTGGAGTCCAGAGAAACAGTTATAAGGCAATTACAGCAGACTGGCTGTCAGGCACGCAAGATGTGACTAGGTGAAACAAAAGAAAAGAGAGCAAAGGGTGAACCAAGGAAGCACAGAGAAGAACTAGGAGGTTCCCTGAGTAGGGGACCAGGATAAGGATGAGATCGTCAGGAGGGGAAAGAGATTTCTACAGAACTGATTTTTAGAGAAAGTAATATGCATGCTTAACATACTGCCTAGCATATAGTGAGATTTTAATAAGTGTTTTTCAAGTGAATGAGTCGTGTTTTCAATGTGTTGAGATTGAGCTAAAGACAGGAAAGAATCTCGAAAGGGAACTATCCCGAGGCAATCAGAAATATGAGGTTTGGAGCTAGGGAGAAAAGTCAGATGGGAAAGAAGTAGAAATCTTTGCTGTAGATGTTATTCTGAATAAAGTAGTGAAAATGAATCTCTAGAAAGGGGTAAGAAGGGGAGGAAGAAGAAGAGGGAGAGGAAGAGGGGCAGAAAGAGGAAAGCAGAGAAGGAAAGAAGTCGATCTCTGGGGAGCAGAGCAAATAAAGCAATCTGAGAAAGAACAGGAAAACAGGCATTCACATCAAGAAGAGTATTTCAACTTGTTTGATACTCATAAAAACTCCACAGAGAAGACATAGCCAACATCATCATCTTCACTTAGAAACAAGGAAACTGAAACCTAGAGGGGCTGGGTGCTAGTAGCAATTCCACACAGAGGCCGTCCCATCAGCTGCAGCAGAAAACACCCGGGTCTGGTCTGGACTCAAAGCCAGGTGCAGCACTCTGCCCCTGTGGCCTGGGGGAAAAGGGAAAGACAGTTCATACTCCTCCACGTTATATGGGCTGCTGCTCAGGACTATAGGCAATGTGAGGTGGGGCCATGAGTCCCATCCCAGGATAAAGGGTTTTCCCACACCCACCAGGTTCAGAGCTGCCACCAACTGAGCCATGCTGGGAGACAGCAGTCAGGGCTGACTGGGACAGTTTTCTCCCTCAGTGCTCTTGCCCCTGTATCAGTGTTCTGTGGCTGTCATAACAGATCACCACTCATTGGGTGGCTTAAAACAACAGAAATTGATTCTCACAGTTCTGGAGATGAGAAGTCTGAAATCATGGGGTCACAGGGGCTGAGCTCCCTAGGGAGGCTCTTGAGGTGATTCTGTGCCTTGCAGCTATTGGCAATCAATGCTCTGTGGCCACATCACTCCAGACTCTGCCTCTGTGGCCACGTCACCTCTTCTTCTGTGTGTCTGTTCTCCTCTGTGTGTCTCTCACAAGGATACTTGTCATTGGATTTAGGGCCACCTGGATAATCCAGGATGATTTTATGTCAAGATCCTTAATGACATCTCCAAATGCAATATTTCTAAATAGGTCCCATTCTGAGGTTCCAGAGATTTAGCATGGATATCCTTTAGGAGACCATTTATCAGCCTACCACACCCTTCATGCCCTATACTGTTGTTAGTTCTGTCTTCTCTAATCCACCCATTCCTACGAATGCCAGTGCTATGCTCCTGCCACATACCCCAGCCCTCCCCAAGAAGTGTCCCACTGGGCCCCAGCTTTCAATAAACGAATCAGATAAACTGAAGCAGCAAGCTTACATTTATAAAGACAATGCAGGCCCCTTTTATAGGTGAGGGAAAAGATTTGGGGATACCAAATGTGTTGCCAAAGGTCACACAGCTAATTAATGGCAGAGCCAGAACTAGGATCCAATTCAACGCTCTGACTATTCAGACCACACACCAAACCCTGACCAAAGAATCTCTTTTTTTATGGAAGACCACTGTCTATTATTTAAAAAATAATAAAACCATATAAATGAAAAGCAACTTGATTTAGTTGTTTTAAAAGGATAAATATAGGAGATGGACACAGTGGCACACACCTGCAGTCCCAGCTACTCAGGAGGGTCACTTGAAGCAAGGTGTTTGAGGCTACAGTGCACTATGATCAAGCCTGTGAATAGCCACTGCACTCCAGCCTGGGCAACATAGCAAGATCCAGCTTCTTAAAAAAAGAGGATAAATATATAATAAAACATTACTCTAATGCTTTTATTTATTTATTTATTTTGAGACAGGGTCTCACTCTGTCACCCAGACTGGAATGTAGTGGTGCAAACACAGTTCACTGCAGCCTCAACCTCCTGGACTCAAGTGACCCTCCCACCTCAGCCTCTCAAATAGCTGGGACTATAGGGAGTGTGCCACCACGTCCGGCTAATTTTTGTAATTTTTCTAGAAATGGAGTCTCACCATGTTGCCCAGGCTGCACTAATGCTTTTAAATTAATAAGAAAGAAAAGTCTATTCAATAAATATAATAGGTAATAAATATGTCTTCACTCTTCTGTGTTATGATGAAGAAGAGAAAAAGGGAAAAGGAGTAACAGTGCAGGGAAATCCCAATCTTTTCCAAAGCATGTACTGAAAACTATCTTGACTTAAAAATTGGAAAGATACTTCTAGAATTTGTTAGAAAAATGGCATTTGGATTGGATGCAAAGGCATTCTTGAAGTTTTTCTCGCATATCAATGACAATCTTAATTTACCAGATAGTGGGAAATGTCTTCTTTATCTCAGACAAAGGTCCTTTTTAGGGTTTATTTTCCCAGGTTCTAAGAATACAGACACTGAAAGCATGAAAATGTTGTCTTCTTTCTGCAACTATAGTCATAAATGAGACCACATATTGATACACAGAATGATGAAACCAAGCCAAAGACCAGATCTCACCCTATAAGCTAAAAAGCTACCTACTCCTATTTTAAAGCTTAAAAATTACAACTCTTTAATAGGTGGGAATAATCATAAGTTACCTTTCCTCTGTGGTCAGGTGGATGAGGTCTCTTTAACTGAAATTATCCCCCCCAAAAAAAATCATGACTATGGTTAACAGGGTAAGGCTTAGTAAAGGTGTGACCAGAATCTAGAATAGTTTTGTTCCAAACTTTGTGACCACAACCCACAGCCAAAACTACATTTTATGTAGCAACCCCATATATAGGCACATATATGTACTACATAACTATAACAAAAGTTTCACAAAATACTACCTAATTTTCCATTTTCCCATCTATACTATTCTATTTCACTTTTTTTGCTGATCTTGACTCACTACATTCATAATCCAGTGATCATAACCCCCAGTTTGAAGACACTGATCCAGATCCCAATCATCAGGTGTATGTCAAGGGCTCTGTTCTTGACCCACAATGGAAACACAGCCTCACAACAAAAGCCATAAAGATTAAATACCCAGGCAGTACCAGGGGACACAGCAGTGCTCCCTCAGTGTGTTCATGGAACAAGTACTTCAAGATGCTCCCCCACTACAGATTTCCCAATTGTGCTTGGGAAACAACGAATGCTATCACCTTCTCTTGGTGATGCACAATACACATAATCTATCCAAGCCTTTGGAAGGTCCTTAAGAAAGAAAACACTGGCCAGGCACGGTGGCTCACATCTGTAATCCCAGCACTTTGGGAGGCCGACGTGGGTGGATCACCTAAGGTCAGGAGTTCGAGACCAGCCTGGCCAACATGGTGACACCCCATCTCTACTAAAAATACACAGAAATTAGCCAGGCGTGGTAGTTAGCGCCTGTAGTCCCAGCTACTAGGGCGGCTGAGGCAGAAGAATCACTTGAACTTGGGAGGTGGAGGTTGCAGTGAGCCGAGATGGTGCCACTGAACTTCAGCCTGGGCAATGGAGTGAGGCTCTGCCTCAAAAATAAATAAATAAAAAGAAAATAAAGAGAAAAAAAACTGTTCTAGCTTAACCCCAAATTTCCAAACTTACTGACCACATGGCATGTTTTTGTATTAACAACTTTGTATACATGTTTTGTATAACTGCTAAACACTTTTGAGAAATACTGTATGTAGAAGGAACTAATGGGTTAGAGATGAAAATGAGTGTCTAAGACCTCAAAAGTAACCTCGTCTCCAACTATAAGCATTTTAAGAGAAAAGGTTAAATGCACTCTTGGAAATTCTGTCTAATATTAGTGAAAAAATTCACAAGGAGTTAAAACTAAAGTACTTATCACTTGTAAGGGCCAGAGAAACAAGGAAATACACCTGATAAGTACATTCTTTATTCCAAGCATCAGCAAATTGATTTGAATATCCTATCGCATGCCCCCACCTAAATGAAGGCCCTGCCTAGCTGCTGGAATTAGTTTTGTAAAGAACCAGGTTTTAAGGCTTGATTTACAATACTTCTCTAATCTGAAAAGGTCCAGGGAGTTGCATGTCTTTTGATTTAAAATATGCAAAAAAATATGACTCATGCTCTTCCTACACTTGCACCTGATCACCACAATGGCTCTGCTAAGAGTTGCCTGTATTCTGATACAGGCCACAGAGTGTGACAGCTGAAGAATACAAAGGTCATTCTGAGGCTGAGTTCCAGTCAGGCTCATCATCAGAGGCAGGAAGTCTACCCGATAAGGCTGTTTCGTTGTTGCCCATTAACGTTTTCAGAATCTCCAAAGAAAATCATGATATTATCACCACCTAACATTGTATATATTTGTTTTCTGCATGTCTCCTCTCACAAAAGTGTAGACTCCCTGAGGGCAAGGACATTGTCTCTCTTGTTCACCTGTGTATGCCCGGCACCCTAGAAAGTACCTGCCACATAATAGATGCTTCATAAATAAATAATGAGTAAGTAAATCCCAGGGATTGGCCAGGAAGCCAGGTGAGTGGAGAGAGGAAAAAGACGGGATATATAATCAGAGTTCTACAGGATGCCCCATTCTTGCACCGACCACCAGTTTTGTCTTCATGTTTCCCTGGGCTGGGTAGAGGAGATATTCTACTCACCCTTGAGCCCCCTTAAACATTCTAGATTGCACAAAAGATTTAAGGCCCAGAGGACAGGGCCTGGGACTTGCTCCCCATCATGCGGTCTTTCTCTCAAGAAGTACCCAGTAAAAGTTTGTAGAACTAAATTGAGAAGAATAGTGGTCTACCTTGAAAGGGCAGATGTTCACAGAGGAAGCCTCATGGTCATTAGTGGCCTCCTGACACATAGTAATGTCTTGCCCTTTCAGATTGCCTTATCTTCCACCCATTCTACACCGCTGGTTTTTCTTCAAAATAAGATGATTTGTGATGCTAACTCGAGTTCAAAAACTGCCCAAGATCACCACTCCATCATTCATACACATATGCAAGGAGAAGATGACTTAATTTAAAGTGATGAACCATTTTAGTCAAATTCAGAAACATTCAACTATACACTCTCTGAGGTAGGGTGGATGTAGGACTTTTACCTCTGATGAAATATGTGCTTAGAAAAACCAGAAGGAGAAAATCTTTCATTCCCCCCAAAAACAGCTCACTTTGCTATAGATGCATGGCATTTTATTCACCCATTTGCTTACCAAAAAACCCACCAGACCTGGACACAGTGGGACAGGTCCACACAGTCACATCATTCTTGGGAGTACCTAGGCCAGTTGCAATCTCCTTTGTCTTAGGTAGCCAGATTAAGGAACAAATCTGAAATAATGATCAAAAATACAGAATTATTACAATTTCTGATTCCTTATGAATATACTTAAACTGGTTATACGCAGTATGCACTGTCCATGATCCAACCTCCAGTACAGATGGAGTAGGATGTTAAAGAAATTACATCCATTCTAGGAAAGTTTATCCGAGGCAACAAAGGATCAAGTATACAAATAGGCTTAGGTGTAGTAAATGGAAGAATTTAAGTGAACTGTGACCATTGGCCAGGAAGAGCCAGACTACTCCAAAGTTCATGGTCAAAGCAGTGATGGGAAAGAAAGGAAATGTGAAAAATAGAAAACACAAATTATATTAACTTTGAACTCACAAATGAAGAGGTTTTTACAATAAAAAGAAACTCTTGGGAACTCAAATTCCTTATGGACTCAATAGAGAAAGAGAGCTTGTTGGGGGCATAGGCTCTGTCATAAACTATTTTCACAAGAATCCAGAAGACTGAAATGAAGATGAAGCCCAGAGGAGATATTAACCTGTGAGTTTGTGCTTGGGGTCTGTATGCTCTTCCCAGCATTTATATCCAAGATGTGTAAGCATCCATCCTTCATTCCTCCTCCAATGGCAAGGACCCCAGACTGCCAGGGACACCAATCCATGGCCTTTAAAGTTTCACATAATAGCACAGACAGGTCAGCTTCAAAGAAGGTGCACTCATGAATGTGATGCACTTAAGTAAGCAGCAAGTCCCCAGGTCTGCACCTGTCACAGCTCTCTTGGGCCTGCTATCCAAAGGCAGGAGCAACTGCACCCCCAGAGATTACTCCTCAGGTACTAGCAGTCACTTCTGGAAGGGAAGATACCTAACATGACTCAAATTATGATAACAATTGTGGATTTTTTAACATAGACTATGTAATAACAGTTGGAAAGCTACATGCAATACATACTATGGGGCAAAAATCTGCTGCTGGAGTAGTTCACATGTGCTCTTGCAAATTGGCTCTGAAAATGCAGGCTTTCTCTGATTTGTCTACCTGTGTCCTTATGTTCCAGGTAGTGGTCAGATAAAAGAGAACTATATGTGATTGCTCACAACTCAAAAGTCTCAAGCACTTCAAATCTTAAGGCAGTTCAGAAAATAAAATTGCCTTCTACTTATTTATATAGTTAATTTAAAAAATAGGATTTAGTATCACACATTTACATTGGTAATTGAAATTACTAATAACAATCACTTTAAAGGACATTTTAACAAATACTACAATTATATGTATCTGTGTATCCTTATCAATCATCTTGGTAACCACCCTCATTTTTGCATCTTCTCTTCTACATGTAAAAATATTTTATAAAGTAGCAAACATAGTGTTTATACTATTTGATTATTTTCTGTTGTTTCCACCTATCATATAAACACTTTTCCACATTTTAATATACTTTTCACAATTATAATTTTTAACAATCCCATAATATTCCATCATGTTGTTGTATCCTGATTAATTTTTGTTCTGCTAATGCTGGACCTGTTTTGGTTTTTGTTGTATTGTGGTTTTATTTGTATTGGGTTGGGTTACTTTTTTTTGGAAAGGAGTATTTTTTTTGTTTTTGTGCATGTGTTTTATTTGTTGTCTGCTCTCATAAAGTGCACCGTAATGAATATATTCTACATGTCTTTTTTTTTCTGACAAATTTTTTAAGTAAATTTCAAGATTCAAAAGAGTTGACATAAAATTTTCCAAACAGTTATAACTTTTTACAGCACCAGCATCCAATGAGTATACTAATTTCACCCTGGCTAAAAGTTACATGAAGTCAAAAATGTTATTTTACATCTAGTGAAATTATAATAATTATAAAACAGATTATAAGGGTAATTTATTTTCTTCTTAGCAAGAATGAACTTTTTTCTGTGTATTTATGTTCCTCTAGCATTTCCCACCATGTGAATTTTTTTGCCATTTAAGCACCTACATCTTAATGCTTTTCTTTCAAGTTTGAGTCCATTTTTTAAAAACACACATCTGAATATACAGTAGTTCCTCTCATCCTTCATTTAACCAACTTACTAAATTTACCAAAGTTCTCCTCTCCTTCTGTAATACATATTTATTTCCACCCATAGCATGCTAATCTTCTGTTCTCTAGAATGCTCCACACTTCTGCTCCCACTAATTAAGCTGTAGGTTTATAGAGCCCACTGTATTTTGCCAAACCTGTTTATAACAGGTGAACTTGTTATTATAACTGTGATTTCATCAAATCACATGTAAATGTTTAATTAAATCACCTACTTTATTTGGACTAAAGATGATTGTTACTTCTATGAACTAAATTAAACAATTTGGAAGTTTGTTGTTGTTGTTTTTTTAAGACACAGTCTCACTCTGTTGCCCAGGATGGAGTGCAGTGTTACCACAAGGGGTCACTGAAGCCTTGATCTCCCTGGGGCTCAAGCCATCCACCCTCCTTAGCCTCCCAAAGTGCTGGGATTACAGGCATGAGCCACTGCACCTGGCATCACTCTACTTTAAAGATTCTGCAGCAGAGTGTATTTTCCAAAGATAGCTACAACACTGTCTTTCATCCAACAAGACCTTCTAAGCCTTGCCCATTTCCTCCATCAATAGGTACAATCTAATTCCTCTACCTTTGAATCTGGGGGGACTTGTGACTAACCTGGAACCAATAAATGTGACAAGTGACACTGTATGACTTACAAAATTGGGTTATATTAATAAAAGGTATTACCACCTTCACCTTGCTCTCTGAAGCACTGGACCTATTTCCCTGAAGCACAAATTCCAACTGGCTTGAGGCAACCACGTTGTAAGGAAACCCAAATCAGCTCACACAACATGAAGATGCAAATTGCAAGAAGGAGCATGCCCAGCCAGCCGGCAAACAACTGGTGCAGCCCCTGGCACTTTTAGCTTCTGATGCTGTCTGACTGCAACCTCATGAGTGATCCTGAGCCAGAACTGCTCAGATGACATTTTCCCAGAATCCTTACCCAGGAAACCATAAAAGATAATGAAGTGATTATTGTTTTAAGCCACTAAACTTTTGAGTAATTTGTTGCACAGCAATAGATAATCAGACAGATACTATAAATAGAAACCTCGAACAATGAAATATGGTAATAGTTCATACAAGAAAGACAATGAGGAATTCTAATCAGCCTACCTACATTCAAAGTAAAGGCCTTCGTCTCATATGGTGAATGAATGTACAGTTTAATAAATCTGGTGAATGTAATGCTCTCAGTCAAAATAAAATATCTACAATATATATGATAAGTTAAAGTTCCCTGCTTTGTCTTTTTCAAATAACAATTCTCCACCTCTGATTAGGCTGGAGAAGTGGGCTATTTCACAGAAAACATAATTTTGCAATTTCAAGAGGCTCAGAAATTCCCCTGAGCCCACGGACCCCAGTTTTACCATATGATGGATAATAATTTTTTATATTTATTAATAATCATTTTCTTAAATACCCTTAAAATCATTTCTTAAATGATTAAATAATCATTTCTTAAATTCCAGATAGCTTTTATAATAAATATTTTGGCAAAATTAGAAGCTACACCATGAGAGGAATCACACAGATGTCAACTTGCAAAGTCTCCTGCTCCACCAGTTGGTTAGCTGGTGACTGAAGAGACATGACTGGTGACTGTTCAGTGATTCCCCAGGTGCTGACTGCCAGGAGGCTTGGCTTGCTCTGGTTTCCAGAAACTCTTTCTTAGTGAAGAGGACTCCCATTTAGTAGTTCAATGCATTAGATTTTGACAACAAGACATTTAAAAAGGTAACTTGTCTTGCCTGGCTTGGGTTTTCAACTATTTTTCTGTTTTGTTTTTGTATGTTGTTTTCAGACAGAATATTTTACATACATTTTGCTACTTTTTTTCAAGTAATGAATAGTGGGAATTTGGACTGATCATAATTCTCAATATCCTGTAGACATGAAAAACCACAAGCCAGGAATTTCGGGGCAGCACAATGTAGTGGCAGTAGTCACTACATACATCATCCTATATTAGGAAGCCCTGTAATAACTTTTAAATCCTCTTGTAATCAATTTGCTTATTGTTAATAAGGTAGAACCATTTCTTTGCTCTGCAAGTGACATATATTCTGGGACTATGTTGAGGTCAAGACATACATCTGTGTCACCAACTCCTCAAGAAGGAAAGTATGGATTTTTTTTACTAGAAATAAGAATTTAACAGTCAGAGAAATAAATAATTATGCAGAACATGGTGGAGCATTGATCTAACTTCACAGCACCCTGCCATTTTCTGACAATGGGTCTCTTTCCTTACATGTGAGCTTGTGACCCAGGCCTGTCAGTGTGCCCATCTCTCTAGCCACAATTATTAACTGAGAGATGAGAATGTGACCAAAGGCAGACTAGGGTCCTCCCTGGCACATTTCCACCAGAGTTATAAGGAAAGATGGCTTCTTATCCAGCTCCCATCTGGAAGAATCTGAATCTGAAGCTGCCAAGAGCCATCTTGCCCAGAAAATGAAGTCTGAAGGAAGAATGAAACCAGAGATAAGCAGAGCCAAGAGCCAAAAAGATGGGCCCAAATGACATTACTCAAAGCCTTAGATCCAGCTGATATTTAAAACCAGCCGTATGTACCCAGGACTCCACAGTTACATGAAAAAATAGATTTACTTTTTTGCTTAAGTATAAGTTTGACTTTGGTTTCTGTCACCTACAATTAAAAAATCTGACCAGTGGGAAGCATAAAAAGGTTGTCTTTCAGGAGAGTGATGACAAACTCCAAAGCAAATTCTAGAGAAAGAAAAATCTCAAAATATTGGCTTAATGATTTTCTTTTTATATGTGAAGGATACCCAGTGGCCTCTGAGTAACAGGAAACCTAGAAAGCTACTGAGTTTCTTACCTTGACTGCTGTAGACTGGGGTATGACTTTCAGCGGTTGGCCCAGTGCACTGGCACCTGGGTCGTGGGGCCATATTGTCAGCAGTCCATCACTGCAGCCGCTGGAAAGCAGTCTGCCATCTGGTGACCACTTCAGAGCACACACAGCTTGCTTGTGGCGAAGTGTTCCAACATGATGCTGGGCTACCCGAACATCATGATGATAAACACGCCCCAGTCTTGACCCACTGTGAGTTTACATAACAAAAAAATTAAGCCCTGTTGCTACATAAACATTTGAAAACATGGAGGAAAGCATAGTTCAAAGTAAAACTTCTGAAAGACCCCTAGGACAGATTCAAAACACAGGTGGAGATTCCTTGGGTTAATAAGGATGGAGTGTTCTGCCTGGAGGATTCTTTTCACAAGTGAAATTGATTTGTCTGGCAGAGTTTGAAGTCTAGATTTAAAAGTATCCTTTGATAGATGTTTCTAATGACTTTAATCTGATGTAGGCAGCCATGGAAAATTAAGCTGAGATTACCAGATTTTCCCAAATAGTAGTTTATATACTGGACCTAGGAAATATTAATACTTTTCTGCAACTTTGAATATTTCAGAGTATCTCAGGGAAATGGTTTCAGTACATATTTATAGTAAAATGTTAAACATAGAAAAAGGAAATGATTTTCTAACAGTAGATTCCTATTAACCTATAGATCCACTCTTAGTTTTGCTAGAGGCACTAATATGTAAAAGAAGTTTAAAATCAATTGAATGTCACAGCAAACTGCAATATGATTCCTAATCAGTGGATAATGTCTCTATTCATGCTCACTGATGTGAAACTAAACAACTAAACTAAAGATCACATCACTTTTTCAAAGATAATGAACCCTTTCTAGATTAATTTAATTTTCTCTAAGGAGTAAGTAAATGATGTTCCACAATTATTTCAGACATTTCTCAAAGTCCAGTGTCACACTGTTTAAAACTATGCAATGCTGAACAGCATTCTGATAAACAATATGGGCTCTGGAGCCAGACCAGCTGGGTTATCCCAACTCTGTCGCTTACTAACCACGTGACTTCAGGCTAGTGTCTTAGTTTACTCATTTGCAAAAACAAAATGGAGGATAAGAGACCACCTTATCATGTTACTGCAGTGATTAAAATGAAATTACACACATAAAAAGTACAGCACAGTGCCTGGCACAGAGTATTCTGAAAATGTTAGCTGCTATTATTATAAGAAAGGATCTGTTCATTTTCCTCTTGGCTAATGAAACTAAACTTTAACAATGCAGATTAGAAAAGGAGTTTGAGTACATAGGAAGGAGTTTGAGTACATACAAATGAGACTGCAATAACTAAGTTGTTTTAAGTATGGCCAAAATCACAAGATATTCAAATCTCAAGTTTACATCAAATTATTTATATACATTTTAAAAGTCTTTGGGATTTATCTAACTTAAGTCTACCTTAATCTTAAGAACTACAATATGAACATGAAAGGCTATGATTAAAAGCAGTATATATTTAGACCAGTTATGTAGGCTCACAGGAACAAGTCACTTAATTTTTCTGGTTAAAAAGAAGCAGTTAAACTAAATCATTAGTTCTCAAAGGGATAAGTCATCAGCATCACTTGGGAAATGAGAAATGCCAATTATCAGCCCCTCAAGACCTAATGAATCTGAAGCCCCCCAAGTGAAGCCAGCAATCTGCGTTCTGAGGAGCCCTCCAGGTGATTGTGATGCATGTTCAAGTTTGAGAACTACTGAACAGGATAATCTACAAGGTTCCTTCCGCCATAATTTCTGTGGGTCTGTGAATTGGAAATGTGCCCCAGAGAGCTCAACATATTCCATAGTATAGATACTGATAGCAATAAATACTTGATTTCAGCACAATATCCCTTTAGTACCTATTACTTAGCACAGAGAAACCTTTTGCTTGAAGGGAGTTTCACATTTTATCTGAACAATTTAGTGAATCCCATGCAGAAGGCACACATGGTACATGTGGGCACCAAGACACTTATATCACCAGCAGATCTGAATACCTGAGAGGGTGGGATCATACTTGATATTAAGTCCAATGGCCTATTTTGTTTTATTTTTTATCAGTTTAGGTTTTGAATATTATAATTGTTTACTCAGGCCCCATAATCAATTATTAATACAAACACAACTGTCTCCAACAAGACACTTCTTACCTGCTGAGGATAAAGTGAGTCCAGCTCAGAGCCCCAACTACTGACAAATGACCAAGCATATTTCTCAGTCGCTTTTTAGTTACCACATCCCATAACTGAAAAAATTTGAACAAGGAGAGTTATGTAGCATCGGAGTTTTCACAGCCCACTGTCTTCTCAAAGGCCTGAGAGCCAGTTACTGTTGATATTGTTAGTTTTTGTACTAAGTGAAAACCCAGCACCTCTGGCCAGCAGTTCTCAATTCTGACTGTGTATTAGAATCAGCTAGGGAGTCTGTACCACTATGGATGCAGATTTAGTTGGCGGAGTAGAACCTGGATACGGCAATTGTTTTAAAGCTCCCCAGGTGAATTCAATGTGCAGCCAAGGGTTGAGAATCATTACCACATTTCTAGCTCCTTCTGAATTGTGAGAATTACAAATCTGGAAATCTACCTACAGTTACCAACAAATGTATTAACAAGATGTGGGTGCCCAGATACTTCCTAGAATCAGAAATTCCACTTATTGCTAAGAGACTCCTTTCCTGCCAGCTACAGATAATATTCTGATCACCATGGGGAATAACAACTTTGGTGTAAGAAGAAATTATGACATAGACTTCACAGCATTCATTATCATTGCAGAGATGAGAAAGCAGTGAGAAAGCCATCTGTGGCCCTCCTAAATCATTTGCACATGAGTGATACTGTTTATTCTGTTAGTAATAAAAAATAATAATAATGATACATGAGAAATTAGATAGACTGATGGAAGCTCAATAAATCCCCATTTCAAAGAGCCTATCAGAAAAAAAAATTCACTCATTTTCTATAACTGTACTCCTAATCATGGCTTCAGGTGAAAAGGAGAACTGAAAGTATCTTCCTCTCTCCAAAGCTCCAAAACTGGAGATTCTACAAGCCCAACTTTAGTTTCAGAGAAGGTATATTTTTAAACATGACAGAAAGATTGTGGTGGAAACTAACCAGAGTACCCTTAAGTCTTCATTAAAAACCATTCAGTAAAAAAAAAAAAAAAAAGTAGACTGTCATCTCCTGGTTTCTCTACTTTACATTAACTTATTATTAAAAGTCAATTATAGTGTAGTAATACACAGAGAACATGATGAGAAAAAAAAACTGGCCAGTACTTGCACTTCTCCCTCGCTGGTGCCAACTGCCAGGCAAGTTCCCTCTTTTATCCAGGACACAGAAGAGATATAGTTACAAGTGAGACTTAAGTCTATGGTTTCAATCCCATTGCGGTTCTCCCCATTCCAGATGTATACAGCAGAGCCCAGGGCTATGGCAACAAGATTCTGAAAACTCCAGTCTAGGATATTCAGATCTATAAGAAAAGCACTTCAAATTAGGGTAATGATACAGCCAAATGAAAACATGTTCAAATAAACAACTTTATTTATAGGTAGGGGGAAAAGACTAATACCATCCCATGGTTAGTTGGAAAACAGAAACATGGAACTAAGAAAATCCTTAAAAGTTCAAAAATGAAAACTGGGATAGAATCTGGTGTCAACACTTACAGTCTAATAAGCAATAATGCTTATTATTTACACTGAAATATACTTATTTAGAGGCATTTAAAGAATTTGGCAGATTCATCTACCATTATTAGTACATGTAGACTTCACTTAACAGATCACTAAAAATTAAAAGCATATAATGCTTATGGAGACACCCTTGGACCTAGGATATGTATAAGGGAGATGCCACCATCATTTCTAACCAAAAACACCACCCAGCTAGAAGAGGCGGTGGTTCACGTATGATACCTACATGTTCTCAACAGTATTCTATAGCTTACACTAATAAGAAACCTTTGACTGCTAAGAGAAAACATATTTGTATGACAATTTATTAAAATATACCCTATCTTATTTCTTATCAGTCAGAAACTCCTGACTGACACATAACAGTATAAAACTAAGTAGCATATCAGTTTCCCTACAGTAGTTTAAACCTCTACAATACATTCCCTCCCTGTGATAAATATAAACTCTGAATGAAGTCTAAAAAACAAACACCTGGAGACCCTGGAAAGTAAGAAAAAGCAGTAAACTAAGTAAGGGAGTCAAACTTTGGAGAAGCAATCTGGCTGGGGGTGAGTTTCCCACTTTTCTTCTTCTACACATTTGCCCCGAGGACAGGCCCCAGTCATAGAGTGCCAGCGAAGACTCTGATAAAAAGGACACCATCTTTCTGGTCAGAGAAACCATGGAAATAGAGCCTGAGGCATAGAACTGATACCAGTATGAGGGGAAAGTCCTAGACATGAGAAAGCCAAAAGAAAGAGATCCTCTGAGTGTGAGTATATTAATTCACACACATCTCAGCCTTACCCCTAAATCATTTACATGCAGAAGAGACTCAAATTAGCTTAGCAAAGGCTTTAAGAAACGAACTGAGATTTGAAACATCCATTCAAGTCTCAGTCTAGGCTCTGATCCACATGTACGAGATACAGACCCAAACCAGCATGGTCAAAGTTAAAGAAACTGATCTAAGATTTGAAACACCACCCACAAATGGCAAGACAAAACTTAAAATATGAACCTAACTAGAACAAAAACATGAACCAGAGGAAAACATCAACATTCTCCATAGGATCCAGTGACTATAACATAAAATCTACAATATCCAGACAAAATTCAAAATTACTAGATAAATGTAAAGGCAAAACATAACCAATAGATGAAAACTCCAAGATGACCTAGGTATAGAAATTATCAAACAAAGACTTTAAAGCAGCCATTATATTCTCCATGAAGTGAATAAAACCACACATGAATGAAAAGTCATATGAAGTTTCATATGAAGCTTTAGCAGATAAACAGAAAACCCAAAAGTATTTTCTAAGTAAAGAAAATAGAAATCATAAAACAAAGCTCTAAAACGGAAATCAAATATACAAAAACCATAAAATACAAACTTTAAAATGGAAAAATATAATATCTGAAAAATTCCTTGGATACGCTGAATAGCAGGATAGAGGTGATAGAGGAAACAGTAAACTTGAATATAGATAACAGAAAGTGTTCAATGTAAAGAATGTGGAGAAAAAATTTGTTAAAGAATGAAGCCTCAGGGAATTGTAGAATAATATCCAAAAATCTAACATGTGTAAGTAGAGTCAGGTCTTAGAAGCAGGATAACAAGATTTCAGATGACCATGGGGTTCTCACCAGACACCATGGAGGCCACAGTCAATGGAACAACATCTTTTAAATGCTGGGGGTAGGGGGTGGTGATGAATCTTTCAACTCAGAATTCTATATCCAGCAAAAATCTCATAAACTGGAAGATGGAAAATCTAACAGAAGTCTGTGCCAACAGACCTAATCTGCAAGAACTGATAAAGGAAGCTCTTCAGGCTAAAGGGACATTATATGAAAGAGAAACTTGGATCTTCAGAAATGAAGGAGAACACTGAAATTGGTAAATATTTAGGTAAACATAGGAGCCATTTTTTCCTCTTAAGCTATTTAAATATTTTTTCAATTTTAAAATGCTTACAATTGGACGGTTTTCAGTGTATGTAAATACAAAATGCATGACAGGCCAGACACAGTGGCTCACACGTGTAATCCCAGCACTTTGAGAGGCCAAGGTGGGAGGATCACTTGAGCCCAAGGAGTTCAAGACCAGCCTGGGCAACAAAGTAAGACCCCATCTCTACAAAAAATCAAAAAAATTACCTGGACAAGGTGGTATGTGCCTGTGGTCCCAGCTACTTGGGAGGCTAAGGCAGGAGGATCACTTGAGCCCAGGAGGCAGAGGCTACAGTAAGCCTCTACAGTCTCCAACCTGAGCCACTGCACTCCAGCTTGGGTGACAGAGTGAGATCCTCCCTCAAAAAACAATAACAAACAAACAAACACACATGACAACTACAGTAACCTAAAAAGCAGTGGGGAGTTTGAGAGACCTACATGATTGCAAGATGTTTATATATTGTGTGAAGTGTACAATAGTAACTCTACGTAGACTAAGAAAGTTGAAATCACATTGTAATCCCTAGAACAATGATGACAAAATACAATACAAAGAGATAGAGTCAAAAAGCTAAGATCAATTAAAATAGAACTGAAGTAAAAAAAGAAAAGACGTCCAAGGAATAGGCCTTGGGTACTCCAACATTTAGAGGTCAGGGAAATGGAAGAGAAACACAAATCAGCAAAAAAGGATGAGAACGAGTGAACAAAAAGACACTCTTGGACAAAACCCAAAAGAGTGGGATATCAAGAAGGAGGGATTGATCGGCTGTCTCAAATATAGTTGTTAGGGTTCAGTATGAAGTCTAAGAAGTAACTGTTGGATTTAACAATGAGGAGTTCTTTGGTAATGTTTGGAAGAGTAGTTTCAATTGAATGATGAGACTTAAAACTTGACTAGAGTGGATTTGAGACAATATGGGGAGAGAAATAGAAAACTGTAAGTATAAAGATGTTTTGAAAGTTTTACTGTCAAAGAGAGGAAAGAAAGAGGGCTGTGCAGCTGGGCATGGTGGCTCACGTCTGTAATCCCAGCACTTTGGGAGGCCAAGGCAGGCGGATCACTTGAGGTCAGGAGTTCGAGACCAGCCTGGCCAATATGGTGAAACCCCGTCTCTCCTAAAAATACAAAAATTAACCGGGCATGGTGGCAAATGCCTGTAGCTACACGCCCAGCTACTCAAGAGGCTGAGGCACAAGAATTGCTTAAACCCAGGAGGTGGAGGCTGCAGTGAGCCACTGCACTCCAGCCTGGGTGACACAGCAAGACTCTGTTTCAAAAAAAAAGGAAAAGAAAGAAAGAAAAAGGGCTGTGGCTTAAAGGAAAAATGGGAACAAAAGTTGTTTCTTTTTAATATGAGTGTAACAGTTTTTTAACATTTTTTGAAAATGCATCCTTCTTAGCTGGTCATGACAATAAATTCTTTTGGAGAAGGAGCTGAAAGAATAGGAAGATACAGAACTGTTCCCTTTAGGGATTTTGCTTTTTCCAGCTCATGCCTCTTTGTAGATATTCCATGGCACCCAGGCCCCTTCCCTCTGCTCCTCTCTCCCTCACCTAGGGAGTTTACACTGGCTCCTGGCTTCAGTCATAATCATCTGACCTACAGGCTAGTCCATCCTCTTTCAACTACCAGCATTCGTTTCAAATAATCTGCCAAGCTTCTTCTATGTCTCATTGTCTCCTTTAATATAATATTCAAGCATAGTCTTTCCTCTCCAAATCACCTCCTCTGCCAATCTGTCTTCTCAGTGACACCACCCTTCTCCTGCTTCAAAAACTTGGAATAATCATGAATTCATTTCTCATCCCATTTCTTTTCTTCATGAAGGAAAAATAAGCCTTCACTCTTTGGCAGCTCTTACCTACTAAGTGCATTCTGCATACACTGCCATGAATTTTCCTTTGATGTTTCTCTTAGTCAACAACTCCCAAAACAAATCTAAATTTCTAAATTTTTCTCCATAATCTGTACCCACCTATTCACCAGTCCCCAATGTATCTTCTTCATTGCCATTAAATATCATTAATTACCAGCATCCTGCCTTCTTCATGCTGTTAACAATACCAAAAATGGTCCTTCTCCTCTACACTTTTCCAAGTTCTAACAATCTTTCAAGATCCAGCTTAAGTATAAATATCTCCACAACGTCTTTCTAGACAACACCGAAGCTCACTAAGCTCTTTCTAGTCTTTATAACTCCTCATATCCCATGATTTATTATTTATAATCTACCTTGGCATATGGTATCAGTTCTGTGTCAGTTAGTCCCGTCCTCCAAACTAGATTACAAGCTGGGCATATAACAAGTAGACCAAAAGCAGTTGTTTGACTGATTCAATTTACCCACATTTAAAATACATGCATAAGAATAGACCATCATTAGTACAATTCTTTCTAATACAGTGACATAAAATGTATATTTCCCACACCATGCCAACATTAACAATACCCATCCCTGAATATGAAAGTTGCACCAGGAAAAGTCAAGTATATTAGCCATATTTGGATGTTACACTATTTGGATACGAGGCATAAAGGCCATCTGCTTTAATCAAATTTCAAGTTTATACCAAGCACAGGATGCATTTTGTCATTTCAAGTTTTCAATTCCCAATCTAAATGATAACTTACAGTAGTCATTTCGAAGACCAGTAAGATGAATCTTCACCTCTGGTTGGAGTATGGAATTGTTTATATCACTGGACCTTTTAAGATGGAAGGATTCATCTCTGACTCCATCTTTGCAGCCTACAAGAAACAAACACTTCTACACAGCTCTGTGGTCCTAAAAATATAATATTTGTTATTGTGGGTGTTAAGAAATAACATAAAGTGGAAACGCTTAATTAAGTGGAAAATAAGTAGTCATTATGATAAAACTACAGTACAAAGAGCCAAGGAAGGAAGGAAATGAAGAGTACTTCAGTATTAATTTAAACAAGAATATTAAAATTTTTTTCAACAACACTTTCTAATAAAAAGCACATGCATACAGACCTGAATGAAGAAGACAGATCTTGTGGGGAGTACACAGAGATACTACATCATGCTTTGAATATTTCTTCTGTTATTTGGGATTTTAAAACCAAAGTGAATTTTGCTTTTCCACATCAAGACTTACCTGGTACACCTATGCCCTACTCTGAGACTTCATCAATAAATATTTATTGATTCATTGATTTTAGCTCTTTCTCTCAATATTTCAGTATCAGAGCACACAGACTTACTACTTTTGGTTAATTTTACCCATGACTATCTAAGGTCAGTATTCTATCTTTTGTTCAGTTCTCATCAAAAGACCATACTAAGTTCAAACCACAGGCCACTGTCTTTTCATCTCCAACCACTCAGCTTGTGATCAAACTAAGAATTATAAAATCAAAAGAAACCAAGACCACCTAGGTGACTTGTGGTGTCTGTGACCAGATGGCTTCTGATAAAAGCATGAGAACTTCACAATGCTACACCAAGAAACCAAAATGTTACTCATAAATTCCTGCTTCCGTGTTAGCTATGAAAATGTGTAGTTGAGGGCAAAACTGCAAGATTACTAAAAATACTTAGGCTTGCTGATAAAGTATCACCAATGTTAAAAAAAAAAAAAAATCAATACCCAAAGAATGAACAAAGAAACTCCTGGAGCTGGGCACGGTGGCTCACGCCTGCAATCCCAGCACTTTAGGAACTGAGGCAGGCAGTTTGAGACCTACCTGGGCAACATGGCGAAACCCAGTCTCTACAAAAATTACAGAAATTAGCCGGGCTTGCTGGCCCATGCCTGTAGTCCCAGCTACTTGGGAGGCTTAGGTGGGAGGATCACTTGAGCCAGGAGGCCAATGCTACCATGGCTGCACCACTGCACATCAGCCTGGGTGACAGAGTGAGGCTCTGTCTCTAAAAAAAATAAAAATAAGACATGAAGAAACCTTAAACGCACATTACTAAGTGAAAGAAGACAATCTGAAAAAACTATATATTGTATGATTCCAACTATATGACATTCTGGAAAATGAAAAACTATAGATACAGCAAAAAGCTTTCTATGGGAAGGGGCAAGACAGATGAATAGACAAATTAGTGAGCATTTTTAGGAAAATGAAACTATTCTGTATATTATAACAGTGATACATGTCATTATACATCAGTCAAACCCATAGAATACATAACATCAAGAATTAACTCTAATGTAAACTATGGACTTTGGGTGACAATGATGTGTCAATGTAGGTTCATTGATTGTAACAAATGTACCACTCTGGTGGGAGATGTCGATGATGGGGGAGGCTGTGCATGTGTGGTAACGAGATATAAGGGAACCTGCACCTTCTGCCTAATTTTACTGTGAACCTAAAACAAATCTAAATAATACAGTTTGTGTGTGTGTGTGTGTGTGTGTGTGTGTGTGTGTGTAGAAAGAGAGAGAGAGAGAGACAGAGAGACTCCTAAAATATCAGAATAATATAGGTATATTATCTCTGGCTTCATAGAACATATATTTTTTATTCTAAATCAAATATTCAGCACCTTACAAAAACAAAAACTTGTTGCTGTTTAGGACAAAAGAAGATGAGAGAGCTGAGGAAAGACATGTCCCCATACATTTTATTTTGCTTTTAAGAAAATATCATTCTAAGGAAAAGACAAGGTGCATACTCTCATCCCAACCATACTTTCCCAAACCCCCAAAAGAACATTTAGAAGGCCTGAAATTTTGTGCCTATTTTTATGCATCTAACTCAATTTTTTCCCCTTTTTACTGCTGAGAAACAGACACTTGAAGAATAAATATGCACGAAGTTCTAGATAGAAGCTTGTCCAATCTGCAGCCCGCAAGGCACATGCAGCCCAGGAGGGCTTTGAATGCAGCCCAACACAAATTTATAAACTTTTTTAAAACATTATGAGATTTTTTTGTGATTTTTTTTTTTATTTTTTTAGCTCACCAGCTATCTTTACTGTTAGTGTATTTTATGTGTGGCCCAAGACAATCCTTCTTCTTCAAATGTGGCCCAGGGAAGCCAAAAGACTGGACACCCCTGTATTTAGAAGTTGAAAGTGTGTATTTATGTGTTATCTACATAATTTTTAAAGGAAAATTTCCAAAAAAGAAAAATGTTTTTTTTGAGACGGAGTCTCACTCTATCACCCAAGCTGGAGTACAGTGGCGCGATCTCGGCTCACTGCAACCTCCGCCTCCCAGGTTCAAGCAATTCTCCTGCCTCAGCCTCCCGAGTAGCTGGGACTACAGGCACCCACCACCATGCCCGGCTAATCTTTTGTGTGTATTTTTAGTAGAGACAGGGGTTTCACTATGTTGGCCAGGCTGGTCTCAAACTCCTGACCTTGTGATCCACCCACCTTGGCCTCCCAAAGTGCTGGGATTATAGGTGTGAGCCACCGTGCCCAGCCCCAAAACATATTTTTAATAAAAAATTGGGACACGCCAGGTGCAGTGGTTCACACCTATAATCCCAGCACTTTGGGAGGCCAAGGATGGGCAGATCACTTGTGGCTGGAGTTCAAGACCAGCCTGGGCAACATGGTGAAACCCTCTCTCTACTAAAAGCACAAAAATTAGCCAGGTGTGGTAGCACAGGCCTGTAATCCCCACTATTCGGGAGGCTGAAGCAGGAGAATTGCTTCAATCCAGGAGGTAGAGGTTGCCATGAGCCAAGATTATACTACTGTACTCCAGCCTGGGCGATAGAGAAAGACTTCATCAAAAAAAAAAAAAAAAAATTAGGACAAGCCATAAAAACAGACGTCTACTTTAGCATTGAGGATTTCTGTCTCCTTGTTCACATTTATATTTGAGACCTTGCCAAAGCACCCCATGGATACGCTTACCAGAACTTATTCCAGAGGGAAATGTAGCAGCAAGTTTCCTCAGCATTTATGAAATGAACCACACTAGTTCTCTCAAGAGGGTTCTCACACAGAATTCTGGCTCCCAAACAATTATTTTCCAATCATGACAGTAATCTCATGAATAACACAAAAACTTCCATGATGGCAACAGAAAGTAGGAATGAAAACACATGGGGCTCAGGGTCAAAAGACTTTGGGAGGCCAAGCACAGCGGCTCATGCCTATAATCTCAGCACTTTGGAAGGCTGAGGTGGGTGGAGCATTTGAGGTCAGGAGTTGGAGACCAATCTGGCCAACATGGTGAAACCCCTTCTCTACTAAAAACACAAAAATTAGCTGGGCATGGTGGTGTGTGCCTGTAATCCCAAGCTAAGACTGGAGAATCGCTTGAACCCAGGAGACAGAGGGCTGCAGTGAACTGAGATCACGCCACTGCACTCCAGCTTGGGCAACAGAGCAAGACTCTGTCTCAAAAAAAAAAAAGAAAAGAAAGAAAGAAAGCACTGAGAGCTCCTAATGTAGCATGGAACAAGGACCTTCTAGAAAATGCCACAGGCAATCATCTCCCCACTGCATAGCTACAGAGCTTCCCTGATACACTCAGAACACCACCATCCGAAGTTTCCTACCAGCTTTGGGCAAAGAGGTACACCTGAAAGTTTACAGGTGCTGCCTGCTGTAAGGTTTCAGAGTCATCAGATATGGACAAGGCATAAAGAATTGCTTTATATACACAGCACCTGGATAACATTTGTCCCCATGATCCACTGATGAGCAATTACTTGGCTTACGTGGGATCTATTTCATAGTTTAAATTTCCTTAAAAGAATCAATAACAGAGTCTTGCATAGAACATTCAGAGGGCCTCTCAATTAGTCTTTGCCTCCAACACCCTCCTGTTCAAATCATTTCTTCATGCTGCCACTAAAGTGATCTATGGGAAGGGGAGAGACAGATGTAAGTCAAGTCAAGTCGGTGGAATGGCCATGTAAGCTTACTTCTTCTGCCTCCTATTTTCAGCCTAAGCACAGCAAATGACTTTTTTAAGGGGTGAAAACACAAGAACAAACAGTATGAGAGTGAATACAGCAGTGGGCAAGAGAGTGCAATAATTTTCTAGAAAGTGAATAAAGGATTAATAACTGACCAAGAATAGCATAAGAAACTACCCCTCAAGTGCCTGCAAAGGGAGACAGTGAAGAGAAACAAGCTGATTTGCCTTGCAAAATCCCACAAGGGCTCAGAGGCACAGAGAAGACTGAGAGGTGGATTAGTTGAAAGACTGTCAAGTTCCCACACATACACACACACCCTGCCCAACCAAGTAAATACATACACACATATATGCATATACCAGAAGAAACCAGATGTTTATTCTCTGGATAAATAAAAATGACAATTTTTTTAATTCAATAGCACCAGGCACCATGGAGATGTATGAAACAAAAAAACAGTTTTTGAGTTTAAAAAAAAAAAAAAAAAACACAGTCTCACTTTGTCGCCCAGGCTGGAGTGCAGTGGTGTGATTTCGGCTCACTACAATACAACCTCCACCTCCCAGGTTCAAGTGATTCTCCTGCCTCAACCTCCCAAGTAGCTAGGATTACAGGTGTAAGCCACTATGCTCAGCCAATTTTTGTGTTTTTAGTAGAGATGGGGGGGGGGTCTCATCATGTTGGCCAGGCTGGTCTCGAACTCCCAGCTTCAAGTGATCCACCGCCTCGGCCTCTGAAAGTGCTAGGATTGCAGGCTTGACCCACCGCGCCTGTACTAAAATCTTTATGCTGAATTTACTCTGGTACTCTTTAACCTAGGATAGGAGAACTAAGCTCTTTACCCTAGTACTATTTTTAAAACGCACACCTTTCGGGAAAGTTTTTACTCTGAAAGAGAGAAGCCAAAGTAAATGGGGGGTTGGAGGGAGAGAAAACCAAAGCAAATGAAAACAATGCAGAGAGCACAGAAGTACTGCCAAAACTCTACAAAATATTGTCAGAGATATAGGAGAAGGTGGTATATCCATGAAGCACCAACAGGATGCTGTTAAAAAAAAAAAAAAAAAAAAAAGGAACAGAGTAAGAAATTACTTTTAAAAAATTAAAAGTAGGAGAGCCAAAATAAAAAGTTTCATAGGAAGGTTGGTGAACAGAGTTGAGGAAATCACCCAAAAGGTTAAAAAAAAAAAACAGTGAGATGAAAAATAGAAGATAAAAGATAAGAGAATTGGAGAGTCAATCCAGAATATTTCATAAAGAAAGAAAAAATAAACGATAGCAAAAAAAATATTAAAAAATAATTCGGCCGGGCGCGGTGGCTCAAGCCTGTAATCCCAGCACTTTGGGAGGCCAAGACGGGCGGATCACGAGGTCAGGAGATCGAGACCATCCTGGCTAACACGGTGAAACCCCGTCTCTACTAAAAATACAAAAAACTAGCCGGGCGAGGTGGCAGGCGCCTGTAGTCCCAGCTACTCGGGAGGCTGAGGCAGGAGAATGGCGTAAACCCGGGAGGCGGAGCTTGCAGTGAGCTGAGATCCGGCCACTGCACTCCAGCCCGGGCGAAAGAGCAAGACTCCGTCTCAAAAAAATAAATAAATAAATAAAAAATAAAAAATAAAAAATAATTCAAGCAACTTTCCAAGAACTATAGGATATGGATCTCCAAGAATGAAAATATCCACCAATGGGCTTTTGATTTACAATGAGTTTTTTTTTTTTAATGCCAAGCTTTATCATCATGAAAGCTTAGAACACTGGCAATAAAAGGTTTTTCTAAGAGCATCAAAAGAGAAAAAGCAAAGTCGAAGTCAAGTTAACACATGACTTCTCAACAGCAACAGTGGATGCTAGAAAACAATAAAGCAATATTGTCAAAATTCTGAGTGAAACTAGAATTTATAGCCAGCCAAACTATGGATCAAGCATAAAAGAAGAATAAGGACATTTTCAGACAAGCAAACCCAGAAAGAGCATAACATAGCTGCCCAAAAATAGTGGATCTAATATTGATGAAAAGTCCTGGAAGACAACTGTGCAACTGGCCAAGAAAGCAGCCTGTTCAGCACGCTCTCAGGGGGAGGTCATCAAGGAAAAGAAGAAACTGGAGTGAGTGAGCACATGGAAATTGTTACTGACAGCTACAGAACAAAATATTGGAGCATTTAGAGGAAATATTAATAGTGTCATAGATATCTAGTAAATGAAAAATAAGGCAACTTTTAATACTCAGCAAAAGTTATACTAGAAAAGAAGCACAATTATACTATTTGACTTGATAGTGAATAATAGTTGTGTAGTAATATGTAAACATTAATTTCTAATTTTACTTTTTTAAAGTGTGATATAAGCATGTCAAGAAACTGATGAAACCGAATGAGGCAGAAAGATAACTAAATTCTTACCTACTATGCCTGTAATCCCAGCACTTTGGGAGGCTGAGGCAGGAGGATCACTTGTGGCCAGGAGTTCGAGACCAGCCATGGCCAACATGGTGAACCCCAACTCTACTAAAAATACAAAAAAAAATTAACCAGGCATGGTGGTGCATGCCTATAATCCCAGCTACTCAGGAAGCTGAGGCATGAGAATCCTCTGAACCTGGGAGGCAAAGGTTGCAGTGAGCCAAGATCGCACCACTGCACTCCAGCCTGAGCAACACCAAAAACAAAAAGTCATGATCAAGTCTAAAATCGCAAGAAATAGCAGTTTACCAATATTATTTAGAAAATAGATGTAAACACCAGGAGTACAGCTGGAAGAGCTAAAGGTGGTCACCTATAGAGAATGGGACTTGGAGGTAGGGGTAGTTAGAACAGAGGATTATGAGAATTATTCAAATTTTATAATTAGGTTGATTTAGTCTGTTATTATTTATTATTATATATTTATATCATATATCTTTAATATTATAAAATATACTTAAAATAATATATTTTAAGGTTAGGAAGACATGAAGGAGGCAGAGAGAGAGGAGGGCAGGAAGGAAGGACAATGTCTTGACCCTGTACCTTTCCAAACACACTGGGATTGCTCACAGAGCTGCATTTTTCCATTAGCCTGCTGAACCACTTTCTGGGTTACAAAGAGTTGTTTTAGGCATTTCTGAAAATAAACATACATAAGGAGAATACTTCTTTAGAAACATATATGTACAACTAAAATGTGATGTATAATATAGAATTACAACTGATAATTCACTAAGGAGTTCAAAGATTCCACATTGTAAAAGCCAACACCACAATAATCACTATTATTTATTAATTAAACACTATGTAATGAATAGTGCTGAGTGTTTTACATATATTATTTCTCCTGCTCTATGGAGTTCAACAACTCCATAATTAAAAATAGGATAGCCAAAATAAAAAGTTTCATAGGAAGGTTGGTGAACAGAGTTGAGGGAATCACCCAAAAGGTTAAAAAAAAAACAAAAAACAGTGAGATGAAAACTGTAAGATAAAAGATAAGAGAATTGGAGAGACAATCCAAATATTTCATGAAGAAAGAAAAAATAAACGATAGTCAAAAAAATTATTAAAAATAATTCAAGCAACTTTCCAAGAACTATAGGATATGGATCTCCAAGAATGAAAATATCCACCAATGGGCTTTTGATTTATAATGAGTTTTTTTTTTTTAATGCCAAGCTTTATCATCATGAAATCATAGAACACTGGTGATAAAAGACTATGGAGTTCAACAACTCCATAGAGCAGGTATTTTTTGGCTAGAATAAAATCTTTTTTTATTCTTCTAGCCTAAAAATCTGTTTAGCCTATACACCATAGGCTGGTGATATCTCCAAAGCCTGCCACAACTGAACTGCCATCTTAAGGTCCCTTTTAATTAACACCTTCGCAGAGTTCTTAAGTAAGTTTACTAAAATTCCATGTGCACAAAAATCTGGGTCCTATCCCTTTGGGCCAATACATAAAGAGCACTTCTGACACTCTTACATCCAACTTCAATCAAAAACACCTGGGAAAATTAGTAATAAGTGGAAAGAAAAATAACTGATGAAATTTCCTAAAAACATACTGATAAATGGTTAAGGCAGAGAAGATTCTGTTTTGCTTCTTTACAACAAGATATTTCCTCCCCCAAATATGACAAACACTATGTCAGGTTCACAACTACGCCAAAGGTCATGTTGAGGTCCGGAGGGAGTGGGTGAATGAGAAGAAAGAACACTCGGGGCAGGGAGGGCGTGGCTGTAGGCAGGTGAATGATTTTATTCAGCAGCAGCTCTCATCAACAGCTTTCTTAACTAGCTCTCTACGCTGTTCACCTTTATCTCAGCTGCTTAATTCCGTGGCCCTCACACACAGCTGCATGGCTGGCTCTCCCCTGCCTTCAGGGTCAGCAGCTTAACACTTTCTTTCTCTGGGCGCAAGCAAGCCAAGCTGTGTTCTGGCTCCCCTCATCCATCTGCAAAGACAGACAGCTCTGGCTTTCTCTTTCTCCGGGTGCCAGCTCCTGCACAGTGTCAACAGGGCAATTATACCTTTTACAGACAACAGTCGCTTAGAGCCAAGTGATGGCTTTCCAGGTGTTACAGCTATAGTGGTGAGCTTCTCCATGTTGTGTCTACGTGGCTGATAACAAGTGGAGTTATACACCTGTGTTCTAGACTCACTGAGTCATGAAGAATGTAAACATCCTACCTCAGCCTATCCTTGACCAAAGCACAGCCATGTTCCTTACACTCTGGGTCCCCACGGTTCAGAAAGAAGTCTCTCTGACAGGCAACGTTTTGGTATTTTGTTTTCCTTCCTTGATGTTATGTCACATAATTGGCATTGCTGTCAATGAATCATGGTTTTTAGTTACTCACGGTAGAACAACTAACTGGAAAGCAGGGTTTCCCAACCTTGGCACTATGGGCATTTGGCAGCCGATAATTCATTGTTGTGGGAGCTGTTCTGTGCATTGTAGGATGTTTAGCAGTAACCCAGGCCTTCACCCATGAGATGCTCTCCCCCTGAGTTGTAACAATCAAATGTCTTTAGATATTGCCAAATGCCCCTTGATGAGTAAAATCACCCCAAGTTGAGAACCATTAGTATAAAATAATATACCTAAAATGGCCTGCTCATCAGTAGTTCAATGACCTCTTCACAGACTCACTTCTTCAGAATCCCACAGTTACCACAAAGCTGATCACAGCAAGGTTTAGCAGGCACTTCTGTTCTGTGGGTGCAGGGGTGCTCTTTCCTAGATTAGATCTACTTACTACTTTAATCAGCAACTTAATATGGAGCTCCTGGAAGATGAATTCTGAAAGTCTCCACGGCTATGCAGGCCCTCATTGTGGAACACCCTCCAGATGATCAGTGAGGACCACATGAAGATACACGTTTACTCTACAGGGGAAAGACCTCGCTTTGTATCTTCACCACTCTCAAAGCTATTTGACTTCTAACTAATCATGGCAAAAAAATGCTCTCCCTAACATCGTAGAGCAGCTTCCATTATCCCCTGTCCAGGTTCTTCAGTGATGCTAATTGCTAAGGAGTATCTTGCCAACACCATCATGAGCCCACAGATGGAGCCACGAACCTTGCTGCCACCAGTTACCAGAAAGGAGAAGAGGAAGGGAAAGGGAAATCCTAAAGGGTGGGACAGCAAAAACTCCAATCAGCAGTAGAGGGTGAAAAAGAAAGGAGTGTTAATAACCTGGCCCAGGTTTGAGGCCACTGGTGCCCCCTAATTATCTCAGTAGGACTCCCCGGCCATTCCCTATCCTCCAAACCCATATCCAACAATAAAGCACACATCAAAATTCCTGCTCTAAAACATTGACTTCCAACTGCATATGAGTTCAGATAACTAAAATTTATATTTATAATATTTTATTATTCTTCTAGCAAAATAGCAAAGCACAGAAAAAAGGCATACACTGAATAAGTAATTTTGTTTACATTGAGAATTTATGACTTTTCTAGTTCAAAGTTTTTGAACTGAAACATTGATTCCTTCAAAGACTCTTCACTGGATTTGATAAATTCAAAAACATGTTATTGATATTTAATGTCCCCAAAAGATTTATGTCAGACTCCTAAGATCTTAAAACTATGATAAATAAGAGATACCTAAATGTAAAAAACGTACTTAACCAAGAAAAAAACAACAAGAAAGGCTTAAGGGAAATATTTAAAAGACCATCATATAGAGCAATAATTCAGCTTTTCCTAAGAGACCCCAAAGGACAGATCACATCATCACACAGACGGAAATGATGACAGCAAGAGATCCTTAGGCTAAGAGGAAGCATACCATAGTAAGTATAATTTCATTATATTTTTAACTTTTACCTGTTTGTAAAGATAAAATGGTTATTCTCATTTTCACTTTTTTAATTAATCCCAATTCAACATTTTCTCATATATTTGGAGGATATCTTCTTTCTTTTACAAAGTGGCTCTACTATTCATATCCTTTAATTATTCTTTTTTTTTTTTACCAGGAATGCATCATTTTCTCCTTGATGGGTAAGAGTAGCTAAGCAACTCTTTCCCTACATTTGCGACTAAGTTGTCCCAGCTTCTCTAGACGAGGGATCTTCAGTTTTTTTCTCTTTACCTACCTGCCCTTTTGAGGCAACATTTTCTTTCCAGTCTCTGTCCATTGCATGAGGTGCCTTGCAACAATGGAGAGCAAAGTTACTTGTTTCAGAAATTCCTTTGCTGGGGGTTTTCGGTGGTTCTTTGCAGGATCCTGCAAGAAAGACATTTATCTTTGAATTTGGTTTTTAAAACAAGATAATCACTTTGATTGTAGGTCTGGCCGTGGCATCTTTCACAGTAGGACAGAGTGAGAAAGTCCAAGCTCTCATCGCTCCAAAGTCCATTGCAGAGAGCAGGACAGAATTTATCCAGACTGCTGACTTCATAAGGTTGTCACTCAATGAGAAAGCTGCCTCAGTGGTCTCTAGAGCAGGAAAGAGGTGCCAAGATTAAAGACCTGACTTCATCTGCAGCAGCAGCAGTGTAAATGCTTTATCTCTGTATGAAAAAAAAAAAAAACAGATTTGCACATTTGAAGAATGGATAGAAACAGTTGCATAGTTTTAAATGATAGTGGAAAGAGTATCTGGTTTGCCCGAGCTATGGTCATCCTGCAAGGAAAGCATTATGGGATGCTTGCTTTGCCAGCATTGACATTCACTGCATAATCATGAGCAAATCACTCTGCCTCTCTCCCCCTTTCTATTGCAGAAAGATGTTTTAAAGATAGTTTAAGACGGCATCAGTGAAATACTTTCTAAGTTAAAGTAATAGAAGAGTCAGTGTTTCTTGCATCAATATTATTCCTATCTATTCTCTTCTCAAGATTGAGAAAGCCCTTTACCAGACTTTCAACTGCACTGGAAACCTGTCAAGTCATTCTGTAAAACTAAATATCTGCCGTATCACTTGTTCATCACAGGAGCCAAGGGACCTTTGGAAAATCTTGGTCTTTTGCTATGTGACATCTCTTCTTCATTTGGACAACCATGGGCTTGATAAACTCTCGCTAATGTTCCTAGAGCCTAGTACCTCAAGTACTGAGACATTCAAAATTTAAGCAATATAGATTACATTTAGGGAGAAGAAGGATAAAAATACGAAATGTTGGTCAAAGTTTTAGATCTTGCTCTTTGTCCTGAGAAATTATGCATGCTTGCTTTCTCGTGGTATTGTAAAAGAGTACAGGGACGAAAAAGCCAGCTCTGAGAACTTCAAATGAGAAAGAAAAAGTTGCAGTCAGAGGCTAGTACTGACAATCACTCCAGTTATAAACAAAGAGGTCAGGTCCACCAGCCTCAGAAAGAAGGGAACTCTCAGGTTCTGTCCAGAGAGCATGACTGAAAATGAACCTCTCCGTAAATGTCCCTTTGGAATGGGAAGATCTTCAGGATCTGCTCTTCTAAAACAAAAAGAAAGAAACCCCACTAGCAAAGCACTGAGAAACCAATAGATCTGATTAATCCCTAGTATTAACTTAAGTAGAAAAATAAAATGGCCTTTCTGTTAAAATCCTTTTGGTTAATATCTGATTTTTTAATTTCTCACACAATGTCATACTTTTTTAAAAAATCAATAAATGAATTTAGAGCCTCGAAAGAAAAAGGGAGCCCCTAATTTTAGCCAGAAATTCTTCCAAAAACAATCAGCATCAAAAGTGTCCCTCAATTGCAGTGAGATACAAAAGATTTCTTTTAGAAGATAGTCATAACAATGACCTTTTTCACAACCCCTTATCTCCTACTGCTTCCCTCCTTGGTTATTAAATATTTTCAATTATTAAATACTTTCAGTATTAATGCCTGTCATTACATGGGAATTTCATTGGTTTGAAAAAAATCTGGGCTCCCTTTCAATCTGCAGACTGCAATGCATCATCGTGTCTGATGTCACTGAAAAGAGCTGGCACTTCTGTTAACATTTGTCTTAATAAATACACTGATAGTCAAAAGAATTATGTTGCCTATGATTCTCAAAAGAGAGAATGGGAATTACATCAGCTGATGATAGGTGACAAATTTTGCTTCTGAAGGATGGGAATGAAAATGGCTGTGCCCAAATGAGAATTACATATTTCAGAGAGAGAGTTTGTGTTTCGGGGCTCTGGCAGGTTGATCATGGATCCTGCTCTTCACACTGGTGGTTTGGAGTCCACTCCCCCATCTCTGCCCCATCATAGGCATCAGACTGTCTCTCACTCTCCTTTCCTTCCCTTTTCTTCATTTTCCCTACTACTTTTGGAGGTTCTTCTTTCTTCTTTCTTTCTCCTCTTCCTCCTTCTCCTCCTCTGTCTCCTTCTCCCCTCTTCTCTCTTTCTTTTTGTCTCTCTCCCCTTATCCACCCCCTCATCCCTCTCTCTAGCTTCCTTCCGCTTACTTTCTCTTCCTCTCATTCTCTCCTGCTTGTGTCTTTTCCTTCTATTTCACATCTGATTATTCCATTACTAACGCATAATTTTTTCTGACTCTGTATACCAGGAACCTTACCAGTCATTAAAATTCTATACTTTGCAAAACAAAAGCACATATATATGTGTGTGTATACATATACATATATACATACACATTCATACAGTCTTTACAAAAGTAATCAACTAACCAATGCAAGTCTCGAAAACATATTAAAATTAAGCTAAATTTGGCCTGAGGATGTAGGATGAGTCCCTATATCTCAAACTGCAACCTAACTTGGGATGTAAACTAACTGAAAGCCTAACTTAGCTGAGTCTCCGCCAATCACAGTAGCTGAGCTTCAGTCAATCACAGGTGGCCAACTAATCAGACCACGTGCAAATAAGGCAAACTGAGCTATAGACAATCAGGCCGGCTTCTACTCACTCCCAATTCCTGTCCATAAATGCTGCTCGCCCCCACATGGCGGAGTGGTTCTCTGGTTGCCCATTGGCCAGTGGTTCTTTGCATAACTAACTTTGTTAAATTTAATTTGTCTAAAGTTTTGGTTTTTTTTTTTTTTTTTAACACATACAGTACCTTTCCTTTGCTTTTGTGTCATTTCTCCCCACCTTGGAAATTTCTTATTCAAAGGGAGAAAAGGAGAAAAAGAGTTGAATCAATGTGGCATTCCTTAGTTCTACAAGACAAAGAATCTCTCAGGAACATATCTTTTATTCACGTTGCATAACTGGGCTGTGGCATTTGGGGCTCCTCACCTAGAGTCAAGGTTTCTTTCTCAGGCGTTGTCTTCAGCACGGATCCGGAAGCTTCTGGGAGGTAGGTGGTTGACTGCTCTTCCCCAAAGGAATCAGAGGACAAAGCCCTAGTTTGACTTTGCCTCCACCTTGTGGTAATGGGGCTACTCGCAACAGGAATCTCCGCGGACAATCTCTTCGCAAAGTTACTCTTAAAGTCAGAATACGTAGCATTAACTGAATCAAATACCTGTTTAACAACAAAAACAGCTGTAACTCCACTGGCCTCAGTGATGCAAAAGTAAAAATTCCGTAGAAGAGAATTCAGATGGCTCATCTAGTACAACACCAATAAAATATATATAATGAGATTTTTTAATTTTTGTAACCTGGATGTTATTTTATATATTTATATATATTTTTGTATATAGTTACACATTAAATGTTATATTTCACAGTTATATATTATATAAACATAAATATGTTATCTTGTATATATTTATATTTATATATAAAATATGTCATATTTTATATATTTTATATTGATATTTATATATAAAAGTTATATTTTATATTTACATTTATAAAACATGTTATTTTTATATGTATTTATATATAAAACATGTTACATATTTTTATGTATTTATGTGTAAACTGTTACATTTTCATATATATTTATGTGTAAAATATGTTACATTTTTATGTTTATATGTGAAATCTATTATTTTATATGTAAAATAGATATACTTTTTTTCTTTCTAAAAAACATCTAAATGCCACTACTTACTTAGAGCCTCTGCTCAAGGGTCTATAGGTATACCAAAGTAGTTTAGGGAGTAATTACATTTATAAATATTACCATTACATATCAGTGTAAAATATGACATATGATACAACACTATGTACTGAACATGCAAGACGTTTGTATGAAATAATAAAATTTCAAATCTTCATATAAACAGCAATTTTTTTGTCCAAACCCTTCATTTCACAAATGGGGAAGCTGAGGCCTAGAGAAACTAAGTGATTTGCTCATCTGCCCATCCTCTCTAAGAAACACTAGGAGTTTGATATTCATCGAGCCTGTAGTAGTAAACCATCCCATGTAGCCACGTGAAATTAAAATCCAAGTGACAAACTGGAAATGAATTATTGTTTAACAAAATGACAGACAAATTACGTTAAAATCCTAGTCATAAAGAGCTCTTATAGAAATTGACAAGTTTACCAACTCAATAGAAAAACTGGGGCATAGGACATTAAAAAGGCAATTCATGGCCGGGCGCGGTGGCTCAAGCCTGTAATCCCAGCACTTTGGGAGGCCTAGACGGGCGGATCAGGAGGTCAGGAGATACAGACCATCCTGGCTAACACGGTGAAACCCCGTCTCTACTAAAAAAATACAAAAAAACTAGCCGGGCGATGTGGTGGGCGCCTGTAGTCCCAGTTACTCGGGAGGCTGAGGCAGGAGAATGGCGTAAACCCGGGAGGCGGAGCTTGCAGTGAGCCGAGATAGGGCCAGTGCACTCCAGCCTGGGCGACAGAGCGAGACTCCGTCTCAAAAACAAAAAAAAAAACAAAAAAAAAGGCAATTCATAAAAGAGATATATAAATGCCCAAAAGATATTTAATCTCACTAGCAATCAAAGAAATGCAAATTTAAAACAGCAATGAGATGTTAGCAATAATTTTTTTGTGACAATCCCTGGTGTTGAAGGTGCCAAAAACAAACACTGGCATGCACTGCTGGTGGGGGTTAAATTAGTATCTGGAAAGGACTTATGGACAATGTGCGTCAAAAGCCTTCAAATATGTGCATAACTTCTACTGACCCAGCAATATCACCTCTAAGAATTTAAAAAAGAAATCAGCCGGCCATGGCGGCCCATGCCTGTAATCCTAGCTCTTTGTGAGGCTGAGGCAGGCAGATTGCTTGAGCCCAGGTGTTTGGGACCAGCCTGGGCAACAAGGCAAAACCCTGTCTCTACAAAAAATACAAGAATGAGTCAAGCATGATGGCGTGCACTTGTATTCCCAGCTACTTGACGGGGCTGAGGTAGGAGGATTGCTTGCTGAAGTGAGCCACGTTGGCGCCACTGCACTCCAGCCTGGGCGACAAAGTGACACCTTGTCTCAAAGTAAAAAAAAAAAAAAAAGAAAAGAAAGAAAAAAGAAATCTAAGATATGAGCCAAGATGGAGAAAACATCCAGCTTTACCGACTGCTTACTATGTATGAACCCCTATGTAGACGGTTTTACACGTTTGTATTTAATCCTAAGAAACATCCGTGAAGCAGATGTTATTTACGCCCATTTTATCAGTGAAGAAACTGAGGCTTAGAGGTCAAGTGAATTGCCCAAGACTACACAGTAAGTGGAGATACCACACCCGAGGCTCACCTGTCTGACCCGAGTCCAGGCTCTCAACTGAGAACATGAGAGTGTGTACTGCATTTTACATATTTATAAGTACAAAAAGATGTGAGACAGACTAAATATTTACCAATGGAGAACTGACTAGGCAAACTAACAGGACATCTCTAAGAGGGACTGCTCTGCTGCCATCAGAAATGGCATACATTAGGGAAATGTAAACTAAACCACAGCAAAGCACCACTTCACACCCAAGAGGATGGTTAGAATTTTTCTAATGGAAACTAATAAGCATTGGCAAGGATGCAAAGAAACTGGAAGCTTTGTACATTGCAAGTGTACAGAATGTGAAAGGATGCAGTCACCGTGGAAGATTAGTTTGGTGATCCCTCAAAAAGATAAACCTAGAATTACCACATGACCCAGCAAGTCCACTCGTAGGTATATGTACTCAAATTCATGTGCGCATAAGTTCATAGTAGCGCTAATCACAATAAGAAGGTGCAGACAGCCCAAACGTTCATCAGCAGATGAATGCGTAGACAAATCATGGGATGTATCTATATATGCAAGTGATCTACATATCACTCCCAAGAGGAATGAGTTGCTGATACTTGTCATAATGTGCATAGCCTTGAAAGCATTATGCTAAGTGAAAGAAGCCAGACAGGAAAGGTCACATATTGTATGATTCCATCTATAGGAAACAGTCAGCATAAGAAAATCCACAGGGAGAGAACACAGATTGGTCATTGTCAGAGATTAGGGGAGGAGGAAATGGGGAGCAACTGCTTAATGGGTATGGAGTTTTCTTTTGAGGTGATGAAAACATTTTGGAACAAGAGAGAAGTGGTGGTTCCAGAACATTGGGAATACACTAAAACCACTGAATTGGTGTCTTCAAAGGTTATTTTTGGCTGGGTGCAGTGGCTCACACCTGTAATCCCAACACTTTGGGAGACTGAGGCGGGTAAATCACCTGAGATCAGGAGTTCGAGACCAGCCTAACCAATATGATGAAACCCCATCTCTACTAAAAACACAAAAATTAGCCAGGCATGGTGGCATGCACCTGTAATTCCAGCTACTTGGGAGGCTGAGACAAGAGAATCACTTGAACCCAGGAGGCAGAGGTTGCAGTGAACTGAGATGGCACCATTGAACTCCAGCCTGGGCAACAAGAGCAAAACTCCGTCTCAAAAAAAAAAAAAAAAGTTATTTTTAATATGAGAATTTCACTTCAATAAAAGAAATATTTTTAAAATGGTAACATAGGATAATAGTGAATGAAACATGCAAATGCTCACCATATGTTGCTAGCTGTAAAACAGGGACTATAAAACAGAATTCCAATACAGTCCCACTTCCTAGATCTAAATGAAAGATAGGAAAGGAATATGCTAGAATGTTGAAGCAGTATGCTTTGATTCAGTTTGGGTTTTTTACTAAGCATATGTGAGGGCGCTGGCCCACCCTGCCTGCAGCCCCCAGGGGGCAAGGCCAGCTCTCTCTCCACTGCTGCTCTGTGCTCTCCCCACCAACTGACCGAAGAGAACATCTTTCCCAGGAGACAGGCCGTTGTAAAGAGTGTTGTTGGGGGTCAGTTTTTCTGTCTTACAGCTCTTTGTTTTTGAGTAGGAATGGGAAAGATGAAAAGAAGCTGCACGTGTCAATCAGGCATCTCAATCTCAGAAGCCTAGACTAGGGGGCAGCAGGTAAGGTGATGAGTAACGCCAGCCTGGATGAGAAGCGTGACCCACTCTGGCCTTCTTTTTTGTTTTGCTTTGTTATTTTGAGGCAGTCTCTCTGTCACCCAGGCTGTGTAGCAGCACGATAATGGCTCACCGCAGCCTTGATGTCCCAGAGCTCAAGCGATCCTCCTGCCTCAGGCTCACCAGTAGCTGGGACTACAGGTGTGCACCACCATGCCTGGCTAATTTTTGTATTTTTTGGAGAGACGGGGTTTCACCATGTTGCCCAGGCTGGTCTTTAACTCCTGGGCTCAAGCAATCCTCCCACCTAAGCCCCCCAAGGTGCTAGGATTACAAGCATGAGCCCCTCACAGGGCCACTTGGACTTTCATTTCCCCACTGTTTTTATTTCTCTCCACTAAGAAAAAACCACAGTACCAGCTCAGAGGCTATGGGGTCTTGGCCCCAGAAACTGAGGGAATCTCTCAAACTTTAATGTTCATGTTTTAGCCGCAGCAAGAACACACTGAGACACATTGTCTCATTTCATAAAAGATGTTAGAAATTTAGACTTTTCATGTGAATTTTCCCACTTTTTAAAGTGTTCAACTGATTCTAATTTTTAGAAAAGACTGGAGGACTGAACAGAGCATGTCTGTGGACCACGTTCAGTGGGCTATGTTTGCAACGGCTCCACTATGTCCAGGTAGCCCTTACCCTCATAGGTACCAAGAAAGGGAGGAGACACCATATTGGAAGATAGACTTATTTTGCAGAAAACATGGCAGAGGACAGAGACACTTGCTCAAAGGTTTCCTTGGAGCAATATTCCAAGGAAATTCCAAACTTTAAATGTATATTTAAAAAATTCTGGGTTTAAAAGAGGAAATTAAAGAATAACAATTTGATGCTATGTCAGCTATGTCCGTGAAAACTATTGAGAAATTGCATATTGACAGTATCCTACTGCCTTAGCAGGTCTGATATTGTCTACCATCTACCATCACTCTGTCCACGCTGAATGTTTCCCACTTGGGATGTTCATCCCCAGTTCTCTGCCAGGGAACTCCCAGCCACCTTCACATCTGGGTTCAGCCATCAACTCCTTCAGGAAGGTGTCTCTGACTTTCCCTTCCTCCCTATTCCAAACTAGGTTAGGCAGCCAATGGTAGCTAAATAATGGTCCCCAGAGATATCCAGATCCTAATCCCTGGAACCTGTAAATGTTACTTCATATGCCAAAGGGGCTATACAGATTTAAGTTCAGGATGAAGTTAAGTTGAGGTAAGGAGACTGTCGTGAATTTTCAGGATGAGTCCTAAATGCAATCACATGTATCCTTGTAAGAGGAAGGCAGAGGGAAATGTGACTGCACACAGAAGAGGAGAAGCAATGTGACCACAAAGGCAGAGACCAGAGTGATAGGGCCACAGGCCAAGAAATGCTGGCACGTACCAGAAACTGGAAGAGGAAAGGAATGGATTCTCCCCTAGAGCCTCTGGAGGAGGCCAGGCCCCGCTGACACCCCAGCTTCTGCCCAATGAAACTGAGTTTGGACCTCTGGCCTCCGTAACTAGAAGAGAATACATACGTTTAAGCCACCAAGTTTGTGGTAATTTGCTGCAGCAGCCCTAGGGAACAAATACTCAGCCCTCCCTGTGCTTCCATACTCACAGTGCATGCTCCAGCATGACCACCCTGTGTTAATAACATTTACCAAACACTTAATCCGTGCCAAGCACTGGGATACATGATTTAGAGGGAGTGTTTATTTTAGTTTCATCACAACCCTGTGAAATAGGTACTAGTATTATTTTCCCCATTCTACAGAGTTGGAAGACAAATCTTAATGATATTAAGTAATTTGAGCAAGGATGTAGAGCTAATAGGCAGCTGTATACTGCATACAGCTGTATAGATCATTTTCTCTATGAATGGCACCCTCTAGAATATGCAGTGCACAACCTTCACAACCAACCAGAGAAACGCTGCCACGGTTTGAACTCTAACAAATCAATCTAATCCCTATGCTAAAAAGCAGGTCTGCTCATATTCCACTTTTTTACTTTCTCTCCTGCTATATCATATACTCCTTAAGACCAGGGACTTTGTCTTTTATCTTACTATCCTTGAGACATTGGTATCTAGGAACCCCATAATGATGAATACCCAAATAGATGAAACCCCAAATAGATGAATCTCTTCCCCTAGAGGCAATTAGTTCTAAAAAGGGACAAGGGATTTAAGAAAGAATCCAGAGGCAAGGAAATAAGATGTTTTTATCCTTCTCCATTAAGAAGAACAATTCTCAGGCTGGGCACAGTGGCTCACGCCTATAATCCCAGCACTTGGGGAGGCCAAGGCAGGCAGATTGCTTGGGCTCAGGAGTTTGATACTAGCCTTGACAATGTGGTGAAACCCCATCTGAACAAAAATACAAAAATTAGCCAGGCATGGTGGTGTGCCTATAGTCCCAGCTGCTCAGGAGGCTGAGGTGGGAGGATGACTTGAGCCCAGGAGCCAGAGGTTGCAGTGAGCCAACATCATGCCACAGCACTCCAGCCTGGGCAATAGAGCTAGACCTTGTCTCAACAAAAAAAAAAAGAAAAAAAAAGAGAACAATTCTCAAATTGTACAGAGTAAAACAAACATTTCTTCAGAAATTAGAGAATGAGATAAATGAAACAACAAAAGTGCATCTGGATTTTTAAAACAAGTTCAAGTCTGTAGGGCCAGATAAATAAAACCCAGAGGAATGACAGCACTTTCAGAACTGATATGTGTTAGTGATCTATGAGCAAAACATGACAAATATGAAAAATACATGCCCCCGATACATAAATATATTATTTTTCATGGTTTTCCAATAGGAGGAGCAAGTAACTAGTAATAAATTTGCTGCCAGTGTCCTAGATGGCACAAGTCAGCAGATCCACGTGAGCCTGAATAAATCCCCCTGTGGTGGACTAAAGGGTTTAGTCTCTGGCCTTCTGCTATTCAACTCGTTATCAGCAGCTTAAATGGAGATCTATTTATCAAAATTGTTGATTACTCTAAGCTTAAAATATAATTAAAATACTAAAGGACAGAATAGAATTCAGAATAAAGTCTGGGACAAGGGCCAAAGCAGCAAAATTTAATTCAATCAAGTTGCATAAACCATATTCTTATTTAGATTTTTTTTCTTCATTGCACAGGCATAAGATGGAAGAGAATGACATGCAGTGAAAAAGATTGACAGTGTTAGGCAGCCCCCACTAGAATATGAGTGAACAGTACAGTGAAATGATTGTAAAAAATCAGTACAATTTTAGGTCCCATTGACAGAAAAATAGTGTCCAGAACAGGAGCAATCAAAACCCTGTGTCTCTGCACCGCTCCGATAGCATCTGGAGAACCACGTCCAGTCCCAGAACTGTTCTTCAAGAAGGGAGATGGACAAGTCAGGATTCAAACCCTGAGTTCATTTGGAGGAAAGAGACCACAGTGACAGGGATCAGGGTAAACACAGTAATGGGGCAACACCCCAGCACATCCAATAGTGGAAACCTGGGGTGCTTAGTCTAGAAGAAAGAAAACTCAAAAGGGTCTGGTGCAGTGGCTCACACCTCTAATCCAAGCACTTTGGGGGGCCAGTGCAGAGGGGGAATCACTTGAGGCCAGGAGTTCCAGACCAGCCTGGGCAAGTGAGACGCCATCTCTAAAAAAAAAAAATCAAAAAACTAGCTGTGCATGGTGGCACGCACCTGTGGTCCCAGCTACTTGGGAGGCTAAGGTGGGAGGATCGCTTGATCCCAGGAGGTCGAGGATGCAGTGAGCCATGATCATGCCACTGCACTCCAGCCTGGGTGACAGAGTGAGACCCTGTCTCAAATTACAAAAAAGAAAAAGAAAAAAGAGGAAAACCCAAAATGAACTGTCCAAATATTTAAAGTGATGCGATCTATGAACAAAAGAAACACATACTTTATATTCCTCCCTGTGATACAACCAGGACCCATGAAGGGGTAGATTCAATTCAGAGAACTTTGAAAGAGAGCACAGTTTGAATATAAAGTAAAATTCTGTCAGTCCCTGCACTAGGGACATATGGTTCCTAGTGGTATAGATGAACATTAATAATTATGTATTTAATGTCATTTTATAATTTTTTAGTTTTGATGTAAAGTTTTCCTTATAAAAAATTAATTTCAGAAAAATAAATTGTATTTAAATACTCATTTGTTAGCATGAATATTAAAATGTTAAGCAAATAAATAATATACAGATACAGCAAATCACACGGTGGTATTCCTTCAATGACTGCAGTGAAGGAAACACTGCTGCAGATTGTGCTATTTCATCTTCAGTATTTTTAAACTTCTGTTCCAGGATCTATCTCCTGCTGAGGAAATGCCTGTCGCATAGTTTTGAATGACTCAAGTATTTATTAATAGAAAGGAAGAGGAAGATAAGAAAAGTAAGACAAAGAAGGGAAAAGGGATGAATGACTTGGTACTCCAAGCACATCAATTCAGCTTGTTTACCTGTAGAGTTCACATCACAGTGACATTAAACCAGGAGGAATTCAGAGCACCAGAGCCAAAAATAATTAGAAAAGAACCCAGAGGGGTTAAAAATAAAGTCAGGAAGTAGCAGAATGAAACAACTGAGAAAACAGAAACAAATATGTCTACTGACAAATAATTTGACACACAAATATCCAGTGGGTGGGAAAAACCTAGACATGCCAGAAAAGACCTGCTGGTGATGCCAGTCTTGCTAGAACCTCAAGACAAAGATAAAAGTAGCAAAGATAGCCCAGGTAGCTCTGAAGCATACCCTAACCTCATTCCTTAACCTCTGAGTGTGTGCCCCTCCCACCCACCACCAGCCCAACGCAGCAACATTCTGTCCACAAGACGTTTCAAATGTAGGGTCTCAATGCTATTTCAAATTAGTCATGAAGACCAAAATGTTCATCTTCTCATGTCTGAACCTTCAATGCCTTCCCATCCTAGTGGGCAATATGACCCACACACTGTCAAGGTCATTTTCAGGTAAACGTCATCCTTTATCTCCATCACCAGTGGGGTCTACAAAGCATCTTTAGCACCCACCCCTTCCTTCCATCGTGCTAGCCAAGGCTACCCTCACTAAGACTCTTTATCTATCATCTGGACCTGCTGTTCTGCAGACTTCCTGTGGCCCCTTCCAAATAACTTCAGTACACACAGACAAGCCTTTTGGTGGTGTTCTCCATGCCCTCTCCTTTTTGGGCGCTTACACAGTGATTTCTTATAAAACAAAATGCCTCTTGATGAATGAAACCCCTTGTATTAGTCTGTTCTCACACTGCTAATAAAGACACACCTGAGGCTGGGTAATTTACAAAGGAAAGAGATTTCATGGACTCACAGTTCCACATGGCTAGGGAGTCCTCACAATCATGGTGGAAGGTGAATGAGGAGCAAAGTCATGTCTTACGTGGCAGCAGGCAAAAGCTTGTGCAGGAGAACTCCCATTTACAAAACAGTCAGATCTTGTGAGACTTATTCAGTACCACGAGAACAGTATAGGGGAAACCATCCCCATGATTTAGTTATCTCCATCCGGCCCCACCCTTCACATGTGGGGATTATTTCAATTCAAGGTGAGATTTGGGTGGGGACACAGCCAAACCATATGAGCCCTCCACCAGAGTACTACAGCCATCTCCTCACCTACCACGTTTTCTTCTAAATAAACTTATTTACCTATTACACAGAAATAGTTTCATGAAGTTGAAATAATTTTGGTTATGAAGTTGAAAGTTCAAAACTCTATTCTTCATTGTTCCATTCACTAATTCTGTGATCTTGGCTGAGTTAACTGCTCCCTATTTCAAAGAATTATTGTGAAGAAAATAATGTGTATACTAAAGAAGATTGTGTGCAGTATAAAGCTCTCTAAATACATAAGTCATTGGCCAGGCGTGGTGGCTCGCACCTGTAATCCCAGCACTCTGGGAGGCTGACGCAGGCAGCTAACGAGGTCAGGAGTTTATGACCAGCCTGACTAATATGGTGAAACCCCATCACTACTAAAAATACAAAAATTAGCTGGGTGTTTTGGTGCATGCCTGTAGTCTCAGCTACTCAGAAGACTGAGGCCAGAGAATCACTCGAACCCAGGAGGTGGGTGTTGCAGTGAGCCGAGGTTGCACCACTGCACTCCAGTCTAGCTGACAGAGCAAGACTCTGCCTCAAAACAAAAAAAAACAAGTCATTTATTTAGCACTAAGCTATTTGCTGCCTTGTAATCCTTCCCTGTTTCATGTGTGTTATCATATTTCCAAAATTGATTTTACATTTGCGTGAGGCTGGCTCCTTCCCTTACACCTTATTTGTATCCTTTCCAGTGCCTGAGTTGGTTGATAACTGAGTCAACTGCTTTATCCCATTCTTGACCCGGTAGCTTCCTCCTGCCTTCACCATGAACTCATCAATCTCTTCCCCTCCTGTAAGAAGCCTTCCTTCATTTACTGAAAGAGTGCTGGTGCTTTTTCTAACATATTACCCCTTATGCAGAGAAATGTGCCATTTTGATATATCTATAGTCTCAGAATAGAGTTAGTATAGACAGAACATGAAAACAATGATGGCAGATCCCCAGAAGGCTGAGAGATGATGACATCAAACTGTATGCAGAGAAAGACTGCCAAAACAACAAAGAAGAGGTGTGCCAGGGTCAAAATCTGTGTTCATCCAATGCTGTCCAGCACATGAGCTCTCCAAAGTGCTGTCTGAATGTTTGGTTAATGGGCCAACGTGAAAATTTATATATCATGCCTTCATTATTTGAAGCTCTTAAGCCTTAGGAACATTAAGTTAACAAACGGGCTCTGATTTCATCCTTGACAGGAGACATACACATAAGTTTTCAAAGTTGTATTCATACAATATGGAATTTTGTGGTCAAACCAACCTCAACATCAGGCCTGCATAATGTTTTATTTCTGGTTGTAAAAACTGGCTTATTCAGCAATCACATGCAAGTTTGTAACAGCATAATTTTGGCCTTTTCAAATCCATTCATCTCTGGATCACTTGATAAGAGTTTCTGTGCTTATAAAACAATGGACTAGAAATTATCACAGTGATTTTATCAAAATAATATCACCCTGTGGGGCCCTGCTGAAGCAGTGGTCAGTCAACATCCCTGCCAGAGATAAATCACTCTCTTTCCAGCTCAAAACACAGTTATAATAAGTTGGGTTTACATGGCTCAAATTATAGCAGGTATTCTATGAATTAATTTTAAAATGCATGCTCCTGAGCCATTTGCTTGTACAGCCTGAGGAGTTAAAATATCTAGTGTATTCATAGAGACATGAAACACATCCACTATGGAAAACAGAGAAATCAAAGACTCTTGATGCTCTGAAACCAAAAAAAGGCTGAGGTCTAAAGGTTCTCAAACTTAAACGTGTGTATGTGTCATGAGGAGATCTTGCAAAAGTAGATTCTGACTCGGGAAGTAAGGGGTGGGGCCAAGATGCTGTGTTTCTAACAAATGCCCAGGTGATGGTACTGCGGAAAGTCCCAGATCCCACTTAGAGAGCAAGGCCAGAGAGCTTAAGTAACACAGCAGTGTTCATGTCATATAAACACAGGGACTTGACTTTTTAAACAATTCAGCCAGAGAACACCAAAGTAAAATTATCAGGAAGTGATACACTTTTGTTCTTTACTAGGAATTATGTTTAAAAGGGAATACTTTCCGCATAGTCATTTCTTTTTCTACTGTATCCATTCTTACTGGGCCATGAGAGTAGGAGTAGAGTGGTTTTTCTCACAGGTTTTGCACAGTAGGCTATGGGTTTTGCTCAGCCACCCAAAAACACACATGCCACAGAGCGGGCACCTGAAGAGCAGGGAGTGTCCTGAGTACCCTCTCTGAAGATCCACAAGCTAAGTGATAGGAAGGGCACTCCACAAGCATCTCAGCTCATTCTCTGCACTTTCTGGAAACACATCGTGATCAAATGGAACAATGCCCCTTCATCCAGATCTTGCTGTGAGTCTTAAACAGAGCAGAATTGAAAGTGAATGGCTTTTAAGATATGCAGCCTTCAATTGCCTCCCCATACACACCCCTAAAATTCATGACCGTTAGCAACAGCAAAGTTAGGCTGCCTGTGCCAGGCAACAGCCAGTGGGGGGAAATAAAGAGAAAAAAAATGAAGCAATTAGCTGATGTACCCAAGTAGAGGTGGATTTTGTAGGCTTTGTTTGTTTTCAGGGTTTTCTTGGTAGAATTGCCTTACTTAACTGCTAAATTACTACTTTATTATGGAGTTCAATTTTTTCTTTTTTCACTCTTCTTCTTTTGTTTTGATCTTAAGACAGTCTCACTCTGTCACCCAGGCTGCAATGCAGTGCTACAAACACGACTCACTGCAGCCGCAGCCCCCTGGGATCAAGCAATCCTCCCACCTTAGCCACCTGTATAACTGGGACCACAGGCATGCGCCACCACAACCAGCTAATTTAAAAAAAAAAAAAAAATTTTTAGAGACAGGGGTCTCGCTTTCTTGCCCAAGTTGGTCTTGAACTCCTGGGCTCAAGTGATCCTCCCATGTAGGCCTCCCAAAATGCTGGGATTACAGGTGCAAGCCACCATGCCCGGCCTCAGTTTTTTCTATCTATAGGTTGCAGTGCACTGGTGAATGATGAAATCATTTTGATAGGTCAGAACTGGGTTGTTTAAAAATGCAACAGGTGGGGGTGCATCACAGTTCAAAGCAGAAGTGTTGTTTCTCAGTTGTGTGTGTTTGTACCCAGTTACGTTGTAAAGTGCACTGCCAATTGCGGGTCATGATCAGAAATTTGAAAAACACTGGACTATAGTTTGCTTTATGATAAAGAAGGGCTTTTTAAACACCTTCACTGTTTTTAACATATTTATTTTGACTGTATTCACCTGGTATTTGATTGCCTTAGCTAGATGAGTCAGGGTAAATAGCCTTTTCAGATATTTCACTGCTCTTTCCACTACAAATTTCCTGAACTCATATAGCATGTTTAATCCATACATGTAATAGTAACGTCCTTCAGGCTATACATCATATGAGTAGGTCACATTTAATCTACATTCTAAACTATTGCTGAGCATTGTACTGTATCCTCTGCAACCAAACAGTTGTTCAATAAATACACAGGATGCTTAGCATGGGGATGAGCCCTCCATAGCTTTCAAGTTACAAGAGCACCATCTGCTGGCAAAATATTTTCTTTGTAGGGAGAATGTCAAAGACCTACCAAAAATGTCCTGATTTTTCTAGCAAAAATTATAATTACATCACAAATACTTTGAAATTCTGTAGAGCTCCTTGCTTCATTCAGGAGTTTCGCTTCATTCCCCCCTCTGAGAAGGGGTCTTTCTGTTCCTTAGCAGTGAAGGCAGGCAGTCTGTCCTTCCTGGTTTTCCGTTAAACTAATCCGGTTTCAAGTTTCAGCTCCTCCTTGAATTCCAGTCTGCTGAGACGTCCCTCTAGAATCCTCCAACATGGAGCCTCTTGCAGCTTACCCGCTAAAATGTTCCGGGCCCAGAGCAAAGGTATTTGCAGTTTTGCTGTCTATGGTTCTATGCACAGTAACGCTATTTCTTCTACAACTAAAATTCCTCAAACCTAAAATCAACAGCTTTTATGCCTTTGAAGTGAAGGATGCAAAAGGAAGAACTGTTTCTCTGGAAAAGTATAAAGGAAAAGTAAGTTGCATCATCTGATTTTTATTGTTACCGTTTCTCCTTGTCTCTGTTTATTCCTCTTAATAAAATCATTTTTTGCTGTTACATGGTCATAAGTTGGAATTTAGTCTTCAGAGTAATTGTATTAGTACATCACTGTCATTATTAGAGTTCTGATAGTTTGCTTCTAAATAATAAATTCCGATTATCTCGTTTTCTTTAAAGTGCTTTAATTTTGTGCTGAATTGATATGTAAAGTTGTTTGGAAAAGACTTATAGTTAGTAATGTGAACATGATGACATTTATTAATGAAAGTATTGGTTCTATAATCTAATAACTTTAAAAAGCACTTATCAAGACTCATAGTTTTATCTTTAATTTAAAAATAAACTTTCATGAGTACCTAATGCTTGTTTAATGGCAGTACTATTTCAGGGCCTTAACCCAGGCATCTAGGTTACAATTTTCAACAGAACTTTGTGTGTCCAAAAATATGAAAAAAAAACATCAATCAGAGGTTATAGTCCCCCCAAATTGTTTAGGATTTTAACTACTTGCAGAATTTTTAAAAATCTTTTGCTTCACTTTCCGGTTGGATTTTTTTCTTTTTCCGGGAGGTTTCACTAGTTGTAAACGTGGCTAGTGACTGCCAACTCACAGACAGAAATTACTTAGCACTGAAGGAACTGCACAAAGAGTTTGGACCATCCCACTTCAGCGTGTTGGCTTTTCCCTGCAATCAGTTTGGAGAATCGGAGCCCCGCCAGAGCAAGGAGGTAGAATCTTTTGCAAGAAAAAACTACGGAGTAACATTCCCCATCTTCCACAAGATTAAGATTCTAGGATCAGAAGGAGAACCTGCATTTAGATTTCTTGTTGGTAAATATCTGCCTTGCCTCACCAGTATAATGTTTTAAATTGCTTTTCATTTTTAAACAATTATACCAGGACAATACTTTCCTATCTCATTTGAAACTTTGGATCAGGAAAGCTTCATAAAACTATCAAAGACCCAGAATCTCATCCTTTGTAACTTCTAGGAGTTATGGTCCCCTGAAACCAATGTTTTAGCTTCTTAGATGGTAAAAGAATTCTATTCCAAGGTATTTTATTCCTTACGACCATCTTCCTGAAGAATTTATTTAAAGTGTGCCCATGGCTATTTTCACAAAATATCTTGTGTAACTAGCATCTGGGGAAATGTCCCTTCCCATCATTAAAGCCACACAGCTCTCATGAATAGTGCTGGGCAATATTAGTTAATGTATGTTTGTGGCTAATTTTATGTTGCCTTTCTTATCTGAAACAATATTCTCAAGGATGAATATGTCAGCTTACCAGATTTTTGCTAAAATCCAAAAACATATAACTCGATTTTTTTTAGAGGGCAGTAGTGTTAGGCTATCTCTCCAATTAAGCTAGCTACAGAAATCTGGTTAAAGACTTGCCAAGGTCACTTAGCACAACGGTCATAAGGCGTAGTGACAGCATAGGCTTTGGCCTCAGGCTACCTGGGTTCAAACCCCTGCTCTTTTGTTTTTGCTATGTGGCTTCTTAACTTCTCTGTGCCTGTTTCTCATTTGTTAAATGGGCTATCAATAGTACCAACTTCTTAAGATTGTTTGGAATTAAGTGTGTTAATAGTAAAAATAAAGTACTTATACACCGCTTGCTCTGTGCCAGACACTGTTCTAAATGACATTAGTCAAAAAAAAAAAAAAAAAAGGCTGGACATGGTGGCTCACGCCTGTAATCACAGCCTTTTGGGAGGCTAAGGCAGGCAGATCACTTGAGGTCAGGAGTTAGAGACTAGTCTGGCCAGTGTGGTGAAACCCTGTCTCTACTAATAATACAAAAATTAGCCAGGCGTGGTGGTGGGCACCTGTAATCCCAGCTATTCAGGAGGCTAAGGCAGGAGATTCGCTTGAACCCAGAGGCAGAGGTTGCAATGAGCTGAAATCGCCACACTCCACTCCAGCCTGGGCGACAGAGCAAGCCTCCATCTTAAATCAATCAATCAATCAATCAATCAATCAATCAAGGACATTAGCTAACATTCTCTCATCTAACTTATTCTGATGACATCTTCAGTCCTATTTTCACTGTAGATAAGTTGAGTTTTGATAAAACTATGACCTCACTCAGGCAATCAAGCTTCTAATCCAACAAACCAAATCATGATCTGTAATATTTCACATAAATGTGAAGTCACAATCTTCTAAAAATATTAAATTTAATTTCTAGGGAAAGTTGATATAATGCCTAACGCCATAAATGGCAACCACAGCGAGGTCTTTATTCCTTTATTTTGAGGGTACACTGAGGAAAAACAGCCCAAGCACATGCCGTTGAACTAATCATTCTTCAGTTACAGCAGCCAGATACGTGGGTGCAATAGCTCATAGGTTATTTCTCTTTATCACTACAAACCTTCTGAAACCCCTCTTAGCCTGTGTAATCAAAAAGGTAACAGTGATTTAAGGTTTCATTCCACTTAGATAGGATCATAGAGCCCAAAAGTTAAGAGCATGAGCTCTGGAGTAAAAAGGCCTGCATAGCAATCCTGGCTCGACCACTCACTAGCCACGTGACCTTGTGTCTAGGCCTCCATTTATCTCATCTGCAAAACGGGAATGATAATAATACCCACCTCATAGGGTCCCTGTAAGATTAAATGAGAGGATCAATTTGAAGCATGCAGCATACATTGCTAGGCACATAGTAAGCACTTCATAAATTTTAGTTATAATTATTATATTTTTTCTCATATTAGTCAATAAAATGAACATAAATCTTGAGTGGTATAAATAGAAAAAAGATCTACATTCCTTACATAAATTAAGGTTTATCAAAAGGATATCATGGCTGGGCATGGTGGCTCATGCCTGTAATCCCAGCACTTTGGGAAGCCAAGACAAGAGGATCACCTGAGTGCCCAGGAGTTCAAGGCCAGCCCGGGCAATACAGCGAGACCCTGCCAAAAAAAAAGTTATTGCTTTTCAAAATAAGGTGATTATTCACTTTGGGAGGCCAAAACCCTGTCTCCACTCAAAATACAAAAATTCACCTGGTGTGGGGGCACACACCTGTAATCCCAGCAATTTGGGAGTACAACTTTGATTAATTTTTTTTTTTTTTTTTTTTGCTTTTATTTTATTTGACACAGAGTTTCGCTCTTGTCCCCCAGGCTGGAGGGCAATGGCATGATCTCAGCTCACTGCAGCCTCCGCCTCCCGGGTTCAAGTGATCCTACTGTCTCAGCCTCCCGAGTAGCTGGGATTACAGACGCATGCCAACACACCCAGTTAATTTTTTGTATTTTTAGTAGAGACGGGATTTCACCATGTTGGGCAGGCTGGTCTCAAACTCCTGACCTTAGGTGATCCACCCGCTTCAGCCTCCCAAAGTGCTGAGATTACAGGCATAAGCTACCATTCCCAGCCTACTTTGCTTTATTTCATGATACTAAGATCACATACTAGATGAGTAGACTCATAGGTAAAGTCATCAAGTATATTGAAATCTGGTTACTCTAACCTTGAGTTTCATTTCGTTTAGGTGTTTTGTTTTTGATATTATGACAATCCTAGAACTTGATACTAAAGTTGTCATTTACGCAGATACTAATAGAAGTGAAAATCTTGACAAAGAATAAAATTATGCTCATGAAAATATGTTCTGGATATTTTAGATTCTTCAAAGAAGGAACCAAGGTGGAATTTTTGGAAGTATCTTGTCAACCCTGAGGGTCAAGTTGTGAAGTTCTGGAGGCCAGAGGAGCCCATTGAAGTCATCAGGCCTGACATAGCAGCTCTGGTTAGACAACTGATCATAAAAAAGAAAGAGGATCTATGAGAATGCCATTGCATTTCTAATAGAACAGATAAATGTCTCCATGAGGGTTTGGTCTCATTTTAAACACTTTTTTTTTTGGAGACAATGTCTCACTCTGTCACCCAGGCTGGAGTGCAGTGGTGCAATCTCAGCTCATTGCAACCTCTGCCTCTTTAAATATGCTATTAAATGTGGCAATGAAGGATTTTTTTTAATGTTATCTTGCTATTAAGTGGTAATGAATGTTCCCAGCATGAAGATGTTACCCAAAGCAAAATCAAGAGTAGCCAAAGAATCAACATGAAATATATTAACTACTTCCTCTGACTGTACTAAAGAATTCAGAATTTAGTGACCAGTGTGCCTCAATATCTTATTGTTCAACTTGACATTTTCTAGGACTGTACTTGATGAAAATGCTAACACACTAGACCACTCTTTGGATTCAAGAGCACTGTGTATGACTGAAATTTCTGGAATAACTGTAAATGGTTATGTTAACATAATAAAACACAAGTGTTGAAAAGTATAAAATATATATACATAGATTCAAATCCTTATATATGTGTGCTTGTTTTATGTACAGGATTTTGTTTGTTTTTTCTCTTTAAGTAGAGGTTCCTAGTGTTTTACTATAACTGTCACTATGTATGCAACTGATATATATAAATAGTCATTTATAAATGGCCATATTATAACATTTGAAAAAGTCTTCATTTTCAGTATTTCTCTCTGCATTATTTTTTAGAAGCAACTCAAATTCTGTAATCATAATATTACCAAATAAGTCAGTCTTTATTTTTGCGTGAAAATCCCAAGTGTAGAAAAAAGGACATGAGTATAAGATCATTTAGCTTGATTCCTTATAGGTTGATTTGGGTTGCTAATGTATTCATTCTAGATTAGTCACTTGGAAGAAATTCAATGCTGCATCATTCTGATGGCTGAAATAGTAAAAACCAACTCCAAACAGCCTAAACTCTAGTGTAAAAATGGGGTGATCATATCAGTCCTAAAGTGTAGATCAGCAGTCACTGAACCTCTTAGTAGAGTCACAAGGCACTTCTTCTCCCAAAGTCATGGCCTTTATATTTTGTTAACCTTACAATTGGCTAACAAAGCAAACTGCCAAGTTGGTGGAGGTTAATTATTGCCTCATGAAATATACATTCACCACATAAAATAAGTAGGAAGATGGCCAAAAATGTAAAAATAGTCATATAAAATTTTCTAAGAAGAAAAAGACCAGATTTAAGTAGTCTGTGACTTGACTCACAAATCCTGATCTAATGGATGAAAGTGAAGATGTTTCTTATGGCGAATTCAGTAATGCTACCTCCGTAAATAGTTCTGTATATGTATTTGGACCAAAGTTCTTAGATAAACCAAAAATACTTCATGAAGCATCTTCTGCTTCAAAGTACATATCCAGCCACGCAGCTATGAAGGTATTTAGAAAGAGATTTGGTGGAGGTGGAGTTTCTGCCAGAAGTCAAGAGGATTTGTAGGGATAGCTTCACGAATGCCAGATGAGTGTGTCAGCAAGCCTGCTCCTACCGCTCGCCAGCTGCGTGACTTTAGGCAAGTCACTTAAGTACCTTATTTCTGTTTCCTCACCTGTAAATTGAACAGGGGTTGAATGGAATAAAAAAGCCCTTTGCAACTTTAAAAGTCAATTAATACACTTAGCAAGGTGTTTTAAGTGACCAGGAAGGAAATCAGAACTAACCTGGATTGCTGGCAAAGAAAACAGAAGCCACCTAACAAGTCTATCTGTCCTTTGCAATTTTGCCCCAAGAGCCTATTAGCAATTTGAATTCTGAGCCTCTAAGAAAACTTTTGTTCAGGCAGCCCCTCCAAGTGTTGCTGCCAGAGAACTCTTGCCTTGTATCCCCACATACGCCTTCCATGAGCTCATAGCAGTGCTGTGGCACCGCAGGGGTGTTTTATGCGTTCACGTTAGGGGCCTGAGCAGAACTGCGTATGCCAGCACCACATGGGCAGCAGAGACTCCCTACTGCCAGATGGATGATAATGGAGCTGCACTGGGAACAACCAGGACTGTCCCAGTCAACATGATACAGATGAACATCCTGCCTTAAGTCACTAGTTCTCTCCAAAGCCAGATAAAGTGGGTTTCTTCACTTACATCTCTAATCTTGGTTGCCTTATTCAACCTACAGATTCTATGTCAGTGCTGGATTTTCTCCCCTTGCCCTTTAGGTAAGCAGAGTAGGCAGGCGGAGATTTGAAAGCATGTCATATGTATTGCCTTGAAAGAAAGGACATTCAGGAGTCCCTTCGGGGTTCTGTAACAATTAGGTTATGTGTGCTGAGAGAGGGAGTGGAGTCATTTGCTGAGGTGCTGCTACCTGTAACTCAAATGCCTCATAGGAATACCAGTGGACAAACATACAGAGGAAAAGTTGAATCTTTCCTATATTGGACAATCTTCCTTCAGTCTTGTTTCTGCATCAAAAAGTCTGGGACATGGAGTGCTACAGGATGCCTGGGCTAAGGACTGTAACAGAAAAATATCAACATCGGAGCCAGGCGCGGTGACTCACGCCTGTAATCCCAGCACTTAGGGAGGCCGAGGCAGGCGGATCACTTGAGGTCAGGAGTTCGAGACCATCCTGGCCAACATGGTGACCATCTTTGTATTTGTATTTTTTGTAAAAGATACAAAAATTAGCCGGGGATGGTGGCACATGCCTGTAATCCCAGCTACTTGGGAGGCTGAGGCAGAAGAATCACTTGAAAACAGGAGGCTGAGGTTGCAATGAGCCAAGATCGCACCACTGCACTCCATCCTGGGCGACAGAGCAAGACCCCATCTCAAAGACTCTGTCTCAAAAAAAAAAAGAAAGAAAGAGAAAAAGAAAAATATCACGCATCACATGAAAGAGTATTCAGCTGTTGTCCTTGTGAAAAAGGAAAAGGACAAAATCAAATGCATTTTAACTGTGGTAACTAATTCACTGACTTGAAGTTTGCTTTGTTTTTCTTTGGTGCGTAGAGAAGAATACTTCATACTGATCATCTTACAGCAGACAAAACAACAGAGTGTTAGAGATTGGAATAAATATGAATTTGCCTGAAATGTGCCCTGAAAATTGTGTTTCATTTTTTTAAATGTTTAACAATTACACTGTATCAATAGTATGTATACATGTACATATATATAATTCTTAATAACTGCAGTGTATCTAGCATATATATAATGGTGGCCGGTACATGTTTAATAGCAGACTCTGGAGGAGGAATCCTGACATACAGCATTTGCCAGCTCAATGTAAATGCTCATGCTCCCTCATGGCCAATTTCAATCTACCAATGGTTTAGTAACTAGGATGCAAAATTTCTAAAAATGTGACAATTGGGGATGGGCATGATAGCTCAGGCCTATAATATCAGCACTTTAAGCAGCTGAGGAGGGAGGATCACTTGAGCCCAGGAGTTAGAGACAAGCCTGGGGCAACATGGCAAAACCTTGTCTCCACAAAAAAATCAAAAAATTAGCTGGGTGTGGTGGCACATGCCTCAGGTCCCAGCTACATAGGAGGCTGAGGTGGAAGGATTGCTTGAGCCCAAAGAGATCAAGGCTGCAGTGAGCCGAGATGGCTCCACTAAACTCCAGCCTGGGCAACAGAGCGACCCTGTCTCTGCAAAAAAAAAATTTTTAATTAGCCAGGTGTGGTAGCAAATACCTGTGGTTCCATCTCCTCAGGAGGCTGAGGTGAGAGGATTGCTTAAGCTTAGGAGGTAGAAGCTGCAGTGAGTCATGATTGCACCACATTGATTTGTGGTGTTCCTTTGAAAGAAAAATGACATGTTTGGGTGGAGCTGATATGAGGACACTCTGTCCATATTTAGTCCTCTGCTTGATTTTATCTTTCCCATAGAATAAAATTCTAATAATTGTTATGCCTAGAAATTAATCCATCACACTCCTTCCCACTCTTCCCTTCCCCTCCTCCAGCTGAACTGTTAAGGATGTCTCTTGCAGAGCAGCGTAGTGTCTTTGCAGGGAAATAAAATGCAGCAGACAGAGAGAGAAAGAAGGAGGCTATCACTATAATAGTGAGAGGTTCAGAGGGCAGTGATGGGAAGTAGTGACATTCCCAGTACCAGTGAACAGCCAAGAGACTGCCCCAAGAGAAAACACCTGGGAGAAAATACTTTGCCATCAGCAGAGCCTCCCTCCTCTTTTTCCAATCCCTTTTCCCTCTGTTTGACCCTTGACATCCCAGTGTGTATCCCTTTCTTTCCCTCTCCCACCTGTGGAAACATTTTCTCTTTTAATTTCTATCTTCACTTTCCTCCTAACCCATTCATCTCTTTAACGTATTTTTTATTTCTTTAACATATTTTTATTTTATTCCATTCCTTCCCTCTTTTCTCATCGTCTCAATAATATGAGACTAAACCACAACTTTAAATGTCTTCTGTTTATTGAACATAAAGTTGGTTTCCCTACAGAATCAACAGTTCTAAAAAAGAAATTTTTTTTTTTAATTTAAATTGTCATTTTCAGAAACAGAAAATCAATTATGGCATATTCTCACTTCTAAGTGGGAGCTAAACAATGGGTACACATGGACATGAAGATGGAAACAGTAGACACTGGGGACTCCAGAAGGGATAGGAAGAAAGGAACACAAGGACCGAAAAACTACCTATTGGGTACAATGTTCATTATTTGGGAGACAGGTTCACTAGAAGCCCAAACCCCAGCATCACCCAATATATTCATGTAATAAACCTGCACATGTACCCCTTGATCTAAAATAAAACAAAGTTGGCATTTTCTGTCTTGCTGTTTAATTTTTTAAAAAACTAAAACACAAAAGCCAAGACTTCTAAATTTAGTAGGTTTTATTTTTATCACCAGGTCAGTGACTCTGCATAGAAAATAACATGTTGAGGCCGGGTGCGGTGGCTCACGCCTGTAATCCCAGCACTTTAGGAGGCCGAGGCGGGCGGATCACCAAGTCAGGAGATCGAGACCATCCTGGCTAACACGGTGAAACCCCGTCTCTACTAAAAATACAAAAAATGAGCCCGGCATGGCAGCGGGCGCCTGTAGTCCAGCTACTCGGGAGGCTGAGACAGGAGAATGGCGTGAACCCGGGAGGCGGAGCTTGCAGTGAGCCAAGATCGCGCCTTGTTGCACTCCAGCCTGGGTGACAGAGCGAGACTCCGTCTCAAAAAAAAAAAAAAGAAAAAGAAAATAACATGTTGAAATTTAACCTTAAAAAGAGACAAGATGAAAACAATTTTTACATGGAAGATATACTTAAACATAAATCTCCTGAAAGTGAATAACACTGGGCAACAACAAAAAGAGGATGTGATTTGAAAGTAGTAAAATGCATACGAATCAAACTACAGATATCTATTTAACCCATGTTCTAGAAATATGTTTATATTTAAATAAGGAAAGCATAAAAATCATTTTACCAATAACTTACAATCCAGTACAGTAGAGAATGTGAAATATTTCTTATATCTCATCTATGGCTTAACTAACCGATGGCACCACCAAAGTCAGTTCCACTAACTGGCTACAAATGTCCACACAAGAATACTGCATGTCTGGAAGCCAGCACATATTTATACTGCTTCATGGGCCAAAATGCCTCCCAGGGAATGAGAAAATATTTAAAGTCATAATGTATGGTCAGTTCTTCCCACTTCACAAGTTAGATCTCGTGCTCCCTTCCAAATATTTCATGAAACTGTGTTTTTACAGAAAATGAAGTGAAAGGATTGAGGTAAATCTTCCAAAAAAAAATTAAACCATTCCCCATCCAAAAAAAAAAATCCCCAATATTCTTGATATTTCAAGTGAAAAATGTTTTAGTTGACTGACTCATCTGGAAAATTACCTCAACTTTCCCTTCAGCTGGTACACACAGTCACGGTTTTGGAAACCGATTCTAATGCTGTATTCAGAAACTAATGATGCAGAAAGAATCCCAAAGACTTCACTGAAAATCTGGGGACACATTGTAGGTCCATTCCACATTGTTATTACATTCTAAATCTTATATGTAAAAATATATAATTTCACAAATACTTAAATACTGTCTACTCCAAAAGACTCCAAAGACTCCAAAAATATTTCTTTAAAATTTTTAGTTATGGAAAAGCAGGCATAAGTAAATTTTTCTTAAAAGGAAAAAAATTTAAGTAATTGTAGTACTTTCCTTACCATTATAAAGCTGTCCATTGTATTATAAGTATTACTGTATTATAAGTTAATGGTAATAATATATTATGGTAAATAGTGCCTTGCTTCATAGAAGAAAGTACACATAAACACACACTAATTACAGGTTCAGTTACACTCTGATTTTCATTGTATATGCAATAAGACAGCAGTTGCATGTTAGCTGATGCCATTCATATATTCAACCAGCTAACAATACACTGCCATCTCATCACACACAGGTAGCCAGAGCACTTCATTGACAAGAAGAATTTATCCAGAAGCAAGTGGCAGGGTAGTTGTGGCTGCTGACTTGACCCAAGCAGCCAGCTAACAATACACTGCCTACCTGATTCAGGTCACTGACGATTCTCGTGGCCCAGAAAGTCACTGAGGCTAAATTTGTAACATGAACACAGTGGCAGAACTCTAATCTTAATAGTCACATTAAAGAAAATTTATAGACAAAATGTATTACTTCAGGACTATAAGAAATAAAATCAATATTTGCTTGAATCTAGTCAAAAACATAAAAGTTAAACAAAAACTTTAAAATTTTCAGAATACTCACACTTAGGTTTTCCAAATTAAATGCTTGGATAATGAAGATATGTTACTGCAGTACAAATGAATTTTAAAAGTTCCTTAACTGTAGGCGGCTTACGCTTGTAATCCGAGCACTTTGGGAGGCTGAGGTGGGCTAATCCCCTGAGGTCACAAGTTCGAGACAAGCCTGGCCAACATGGTGAAACCCTGTCTCTACTAAAAATACAAAAATTAGCCCGGCATGATGGTGCTGCCTGTAATCCCAGCTACTCAGGAGTCTGAGGCACAAGAATCACTTGAACCCGGGAGCCAGAGTTTGCAGTGAGCCGAGATTGCACCACTGCACTCCAACCTGGGCGACAAAGCAAGACTCTGTCTGAAAAAAATAAATAAAAAGTTACTTAACTATAGCTTTTCAAATCACTTCTATTTACTGATCAAAAGATTAGTTGTCTGTATTAGACAGTAAAATATCTAGGAGTCGTGATAATACATAAGCTGGGCATGACACAAAACTGCAGCAGTGTTTGGGGGGAAAAAATCAACATTAAAGTATTTAAGAAATGTAAGGGCTTAAATGTGATTAGTTTCCTCCTACTAGAAATGACATTAGTAACTGAGTTCTGAAAATGCAATTATGTATTCAATTTAGGATGCTACCACTTGAATACAGAAATTTTTTTTTAAGAGGCAGGGTCTGGCTCTGTCCTCCAGGCTGGAGTGCAGTAGTGCAATAATAGCTCACTGCAGCCTTGAACTCCTGGGCTCAAGCGATCCTCCTGCCTCAGGCTCCCAAGTAGCTGGGACTACAAGCACAAGTCATCATGCCCAGCTAATTTTTGCAGTTTTTTTGGAAAGACAAGGTCTCCCTGTGTTGTCCAGGCTGGTCTTGAAGTCCTGGCCTCAAATGATCCTCCTGCCTCAGCCTCCCAAAGTGCTGGGATTATAGGCGTGAGCCACAGTGCCTAGTTGAAACATTTACATAAGATCTAGAAAAATATATTAAAATAGTGATGGATTTGGAACTAGAATCTATGAATACAGGTCAAAGGAAGATGAACTATTGAGCCTAGAGAGAAGCATGGTAAATGGTGACAGAGATTTAAAGCAGATGAAGGCTGTTTATGAAACACGTTTCTAAAACCATTTAAATTTGTTTCCTTTTACACTGATTACAAGAGACACTAAAGACCTTTGGGTTTGGTCTTTCAAGGAGAGCAGGTAATACTTTGGATCAACTTTAAACAGCTCACGTTGAAAACCGTGGTTTATGCCACTTCTCCACATTGTCCACAAGATGGCACCATTTCCATTTCTTTGGGAGGCGTGCTTCTGAATGCAACAGAGAGGAGTGCAACTAGCAACTGTTAAAATTATTAACAGCCGCTAGCAATACACTGCCTACCTGACATCTCAGCTTTATCCTTTGCTGTGGAGGCAAAAACTAGAAAGCACGATTCAGATGCAAATGATTGCATTATTTTTCCGGGATCTTCAGTTTGGTAAAGAAATTTTTTTAGTATGTAATAAGATACTGTACTTAAATTCTCATATTTTCAGACCAGCTCATACTTCCTACAAATACATTCTTTACCAAGAATTCGTTTGCTCAAGATCAGAATTAAAACAGAGAACAAGAACAAGCCCTGGACACTCACCTTGACGGAGCCTTGACTTTTCTTCTGCTTCAGTTCTTTGGAGAGCACACGCATGATATTTTCCTTTGAAAACACAGATAATATATTGAGAGAGAAACTATTTAGCAAAATCATAATTTCAGGTGTGGAATTTTTCTAGATCCTGTGCTTGTCAGATTACACTTTTTTTTTTTTTTAAGGCAACTAGGCACCTTCAGAATATAACTAAATTACTTCATTCAAATGTACGACCCGGGCTTAGAGTTTGGTACCACCTCTTGGTCCTAAACAGGTATTACGAACGGGGCCTTTGGCCCCGCATTAGAGACTCAGGGAGAATGCAAAACAGGGCGTTACTCACCCACAGCATCTCCTCTTGGGTACGGACCCTCCGAGGGGCGGTGCGCTCCAGTTTCCACTCCATCTCCGGCTGACTTCGCCCTGCCTGGCGTTTGGCCTCTCTCCTCGACCGCCTCTGGTTTTCTTCCCAGGTCTAAGTCAGTCTTGACGCCTAATCGTCAAAGCCCTGGAGTCCCGTCCCCCAAGACCATTCTATTTCACCACCTCCCTCCATGTCCCCCACTCCTCCCACCGCCGCTGCAAGGTGTTCCCCTGGGTACCATTTAAAAACCCGGCGGCGCGGCAGTTGGCGCGGGAATCCCCCTCGCCGCCTTCTTATTGGCCTGCGCCGCGGTGACGTCAGAGCCCGGGAGGGATTCCCCGGCGCGCGCCGCGGCCCCGCCCCTGCCGGCCCTCTCTGCGCCCCGCCCAGTCACCGCCTCCGGTCCAGGCGCGCACCCGGGCGCCAAGCTTTGCCGCGAGCCGTGGCGGGTCTGTGGCTGGGCCTGGCACCGGGGGCTGCCACAGCAGCAGGAGGCAGAGGGGTTGGCGGGCTAAGAAGCGGGTTCTGGGAGTTCACGATCTTTCCATTTTCAGAAACAAGAATGTTTCCTTATAACGGCCCTGATCCCTGTTTCTCGGCTCTCACTTCTCTTTCTACAACCACACCCCCTGCCTTTGCAGGATCGGAGGGTGTACAGCTCTCTGGCCTCTGTCCGTTGGTAATCGCTGTGTCAGCTATTGATGTGAGGCGTGTTCGTCAGCTCTGCGTTTTTAGACAGGCAAGAAAACGTGGCAAGATTTCTATGCCGATCAAAAGGGAGAGCGTTGACATATTTATGCAATAAATTATTCTCCCTGCTCTATACATTGCGAAGTGGTCAGGTCCTCTCACTCGGGCTTCTGAGCCCCGTTCCTAAGTAGGAGGTCGGTGAGAGAGGTGAAGAGGTAGTGAAAGAACCAGGACAGGCAGGACCTCATAAGGCGTGAAGGGGCCAGAAAGCTGAGCACACTGGGGACTCCGTGATAAAGGGGGAGAGGAAAATATTGAGGGTTGAGGAAAAGGTCTGCCGGGAAATGACAAGGAGGCAGATGGGCTGTGCAGCCTTAGCTACCCATCTGAGCTGCCAAGAGAGTTGTGCCATATGGCAGGAGGAGACACTGCGTCTGGGAAGCCTCTGAAAGCCTGGTAGCCTATTTGTCCCTTCCTTGCTAACTCCCCAACCATTTTTGACACTGGATTGTATTTTGCTTTAAGTCAATGTGAGTTTGTGTGTTTTTCTGGTGAAACAGTTCATAGATACCAGATACTGAAAAGGGCCAATGACCACCCCCCCCCCAAAAAAAGCTAAAACTCACTCCCCTGCTTTCCTTCATACTGAAAGCAAGAAAAAGTGGCATTAGAACTAAGACCCAATCTTAGACCAGTTTTCTATGTACAAGAATAATGCTGCATAGGGTAACTTAATCTTCAAATGACATATCAAAATGTTTGATAGTCAAATAACTAGTGGATTAGAAGATCTCTAAGTTTCACCCACAAGAAGTCTATTTTCCTTGCAGTGGAGTACTTATCTCAAATTCCAGTAAATCCTTTCTGCAAACATTAAGACTAAATAGAAGTAAGCTATTATTGGATGAGAGTCAGATGCATTGTTAATTTAAATGATCAGTTTTGCAAATGTCAACTAAAACTCAAAGTATATTGGAAATAATATGAAGGACATTTTATCTTTGTTCTTTTTTTTTTTTTTTTTTTTTTGAGACGGAGTCTTGCTCTGTCACCCAGGCTGGAGTGCAGTGGTCAGATCCCAGCTCACTGCAAGCTCTGCCTCCTGGGTTTACGCCATTCTCCTGCCTCAGCCTCTCGAGTAGCTGGGACTACAGGTGCCCACCACCTCGCCCGGCTAGTTTTTTGTATTTTTTAGTAGAGACGGGGTTTCACCGTGTTAGCCAGGATGGTCTCGATCTCCTGACCTCATGATCCGCCCGTCTCGGCCTCCCAAAGTGCTGGGATTACAGGCTTGAGCCACTCTATTTTTAAATATAGTTCACATTTAACCATTTTGTATAAACACAGAATAAAAGCAATTCAATTAATAAGCTCATAAATCCATGTAAATTGGGATTTTTAGAATCCAATTTCTTACAAGTACTAAGAATAGTGAATTATTCATTTAGAATGCAATTATCTGTTAAAAAATACATTTATAAATTCCATTCTAGCCATTAATTCCACAACATACATATACACAGCCTCCAAATGCCTTTTTTTCCCCTAGTGTAAACTAGAAAAGTATTAGTCAAGTATCTTTAGGAAGTTATTATGCAGTTGAATATTCAGATTAAATTTAACCTCAGAATGATGGAAATAGAAACTCCTCACTTGACAAATACTACAGTAATAACTGTCAAGAATACTAAAATTACCTTGCATATGATGAGAATACTTCCCCCTATAATTACACACAAAAATTAAAATCACAACTTTTCATTGGCCAAAACTGGCAGGGACCACCTTAACCAAGTGATCAAAGTTAACATCACCATTAATGAGACATGATGACATATTGCACCTCATGAGGACACATCACTTCTGTGATATTCTTGTCCCACAAAATCCATAACCTTAATAGTAAGAAAATACTAGACAAACCCAAATTAAAAGACATTCCACTAAATTGGCCAGTACTCCTCAAAAGTATCATAGTCATGAATAAAGAAAGACTAAGAAACTGTCACAGATTAAAAGAAACAAGACATGCCAACTGAATGCATTGCAAGGTTCTGAATTGAATCCTGGACTAGAAAAAAGAAGATATTGGTTAGATAACTGTAGAAATTTGAATTAATCCATAGCTGCACATTAGTTAATAGAATAGTAGTAATGCTGATTTCCTAGTTATGATTACTGTACTAGGGTTATGAAAAATGTTGAGATTTGTGCATGCTGAGTGAAGGATATAATGGAATTATTTGTACTATTTTTGAAACTTTTTCTAAGCCTGAAATTATTTCAAAACGAAAAAAAATTAACATCATGTGGTCATTCTAATAAAAAGCACTTTGGTAAAACTGTGTAGGGGAAAACAGAAATATCCTGTAAACATATTATCTTAATTGTTATCAAGTATGGTTTAGGAACAATGTCTAATTCAAATATTTACGTGCCTGAGAGTAGTTTTACTATCTTTAAAATATCTCCTCTTTGAGAATGGGTTTTGCAGGAAGGATGTGACAATGAGAAAGGCTGTGAGGAAGACTCCTTGACAAAGGCCAATTCGAAGGATTTTGAGGAAAGAAAGGCAACGGCAGCGGCAGCGAGCAGAGGTGGAGCAGTGGAGGAAGGGAGAGAAAGTATTTGGAAAAGCTTCCCTTAACTCTCAAAGTCGCCGGTGCTCTGAGAATCTGAGTAGGTCTCTAACAATGGGAAGCAAGAGGATATTCAAGCTTCCCAAATGCGATCTCTTTTTTTTTTTTTTCAATTACACTTTCATTCTAAACATCAAGAATGTTAAATATCTCAGAAATATGCCATATACATGGGCCCGCTTCAGCGGCATATGCACTGAATGTGCAATATACCAGATACACTCCCTTCAGTCCGCTCTCCCAATCTCCTCCTTCCCCCCAGCTTCGTGGGACCCTTTTCAATGTATTTGCACGTGCACACAGAGAGTCTGGCCCTATGGATCTTCCCCCACAAATGAGATCTCATTATACTTATCATTTTTCAACTTGTTTTCTCTAATTCACTGCATTCAACTAATTTCCGAGCAATGCAAACAGAAGAGCCCCCCAACCCCAACGCCAACGGCAGGTTTGCGCGCCCCTCGGGCCCGCGGTTCCTCCCGCCCGCGTCCTGGCTGGTTCCGCGCCCTCCGCCCGCTGGCTCCGGGCTACGCCCGCGCCCGCTCCCGCCCCTAGCTTCTGCGCGCCGCCCGGCAGCCCCTGCGCGCCTACTGGGACGAAGGGACGGTTGGGAGTTTGCTCTAACGGTCCCTGGGGCACGCGTTTCCCGCCCAGCAGGGGTTGGGGAGCGCGAGCTGGGAGTGTGAGGGAAAGCACCACGCCGGTGGGGGCTGATCCAGCTCCAGCCTGTGCGGGACAGGCGTTAGACTGCAGAAGGGGAGAGCTTAAGATAACCGCACTCCGGTGGCGCAAGGAAGTCAGCCACGAAGAAAAAGAAAGGGAAGGAAAAACATCGTCCCAGACTGATAAACTCTCTGCTCCCCCGGTGTAACGTGGCTCAGTATAGCGCACGGATGGACGAATGAAGCCCTTATAATGCAGACTATCAGCAGGGCTCCAAAAATTTAAATTGTAAAGGTTCCAGCAATGTAAAAGCCTCAATCAGAAGAGTGGTCAGTAAAGTAGCACATCACCTCTGGTTACATGGCTTATTATTTTTTCGATTACAAGTAGTTCTTGTATATGCATATTTTTCTATTACTGCCTGATTTCTAAGTACAGTACAGGGTCTGTCCTTTAAAATTACTTCTCCATTCATACCCCAATGAACAAGGATAGAGGAAAAGGTTTGCCCAGCTTCACTGCATGAAAATAAGATCACCTCCAACCACTTATTTCCTTTAAGGCATTTTTCCTTTCACTTCCTCAGAGTCGTTCTTGCACAGGGTAACTGCCCAAATAAGGTAGCTCCCCACCATTTTAAGGCAATGCAAGGAAAATTTTAAAATGAAATTAATTCAAATCTGTATAAAACAGTGGATGAAATCAGGCATATGAAAATGATCCCCTCTCAAAGAAAAGCTGGTTCATGAATGCTCTAGACCCGAAAATCTGTTTTCACTAGATATTCTTCCAGAACTTCAAATGCAACATAATCCAAAACAGAATTGAGAATCTTTCCCTATTCCCATTCTGCCAGACCATCTGTCTGTTCCTCCCTCTGTGTGCCCTGTTGCCAGCATCACCATCTTTCTGGTGGATCAGAGGTAAAGTCAGCTTTCCTTAACTCTTCCCCTTCTCCATATGTCCAAATCCAACTATCAAAGACAGTCATTTTCCCCTCTGCTGTGTTGAATCCCCTCTGCTGCCCTCTTTTTAAACAATAACGATAACCTGATAACCCCCATCTATTCGATAACCTGATAACCTCCATCTATTCCTTCTCCAGTAGGTTCATTTAACATACATCTTTGCACCCAGCAAGTGTCATGCACTATGCAAAGAAGTAGAGATCCAATAATTAAAGCCAATAAGCATTATCTTAAGCTGATCATATTTCTCCCCTGCCCCAAGTTCCTTGAAAGACCTTCTTAACACATAGAATTAAGTTCTAAGTTCTCTAATTCACATAAAACCCCTTTAGGACTTCTCTTTGCCTTTCTCTCATAATCTCCCACACCACCACCAACACCTCCTAACTTCAGATGTACTTGATACTAGTACTCTCTTGCCTTCAGGTCTTTGTTGAGGCTGCCTTACTTTTGGATTGTCTTTTTTCTTTTCTCTTCCTGGCAAATTCTTATTCTCAAATTTCAGCTACCTTTTCCAAAGAGCCTTCTCAAATCAAATCATGCTAGTTAGAATTTCTTTATCTTCCCTCTGTTCCCACCATATTGTTTGTACTTCTAGTCTGCTTACTTCCAGATTGTGTGTGTGTGTTATATACATTCTCCACTATATTGTAAGTTCCAAGAATACAAGGATCTTGTGTTTTTCATCTGGGTTTCCTCTTCAGAGACTGGCTCAGTGCTTTGCACATAATAAGCTTTGCACTTGGTTGGTGATCAATAATTTGTTCACTGAACCAGTTTGTAGATGAGATTAGAACCTTTTCCAAATCATGGAAGTGACAATATAGAATCACAAAAGAAAGACTTTCACATGCCACATTTGGAATGTAATAAACTCAGTTTTAAGAAATATGTGAGTTAAAAAGTATACAGGTCCTAGGCCTGACACCTGCTAATTGTGTAACTTGAAACATGTTTTTCTACCCCTTTAAGTCTCAGGTTCCTCAACTGTAAAGTAGGATAATCATTATCTACTGTACAGATTTATGATGAGGATCAAGAGAGAAAATATAAACCTTCTAAAAGTATACATTTCTTTCTTTGAGAATGAAGTGGTGGTACGTAGATGACTAAGTAAAATGAGTATTTGGATAATAAATATGTCTTTATAAAGCACTTGTCCAGAAGACACTATCCTCAGGTCCAGAACCATATACTAGGTATGTGGCACATAGTAGGTGGTCAATAAATATAATATGAGTGAATTCTAAATCTCCAACTCAGTTCCTTAACTAATAATATACTAAATCAAGAGAAATCCATATGGCTAATCTAGTTAGATGGTTATGTCACCAGAGAATAAACATTTGCATTTAAATGTATTCCAATTCTGTGCCCACCAAGCAACCACTTGATTTAAGACTTAAGGTTAAGTCTGGGAAGACTTGCTTCTGAAAGGGAAGGGTCCTGATTCTAGATAGCTACATACTGCCAATTGTAACTGAATTGGATTCTGGCTTACCTACCAAACTTGAGCTTGGTTAATATAAGTCAGTATCCCATGATTGCTATGTCTTGATAATAGTTCAGAAGAAGTAGATTTGAACCAGAGTGGTGAATTAAACAATGGGATTAGCTCCGGACCAGATATTCTTGCCCTGCCATTAACTTGCAGTATAATTTTGGTCAAGTTACTCTTCCCCAGAAGTCTGGTTACTTATAAAATGAAGACATTAAACAGAGGAAGCTCTAATATTCTTTCCACCTCTGTATCGTTATAGTTCACGAATTACCAACCAGAGTGACCTCAGCACGGAACTTCCCGACTGGGAAGCTGTCTGGAATCACAGCCAATCAGCCTCTCAAAATGTCTGATCGTGGCAACACTAAAGCCCACAGAAACAGTACCCACCAGCACATGAGAAGTTAGTTTTCTAGAGCTTAACATGCAGTGAAGCAGAGCAATACCAAGGGGCAATTTGGAGTTTTAAGCCCTAAAACCAGGGCTCCTTTCCAGAGGGTGAAATGTTGAAGAAACAGTTTAGATAAACTCATACACAAAAAAGTTGACTAATTTAAAGACCAATATTTGTCCTTTTTAAACTTATTTTATGATTGCTCTTATGCCTTCTTTTTCCAAGTTTTCCAGAGACTACTGATACTTTAGATATAAACTTTTGGATCTGGGATTTCATTTTATTCTATCCACAATCTAATCAGCCTATTACTGTTTTGGGGATGCTATTAATAGCAGAAGAAACAAGACTCCTGGATCAGACAAAGGACTTCATTACAACACAGCAACCTGAATGGGCATATTTACATCAATTCACCTTGCCCCCAAATCTCGTGGGGTGACAGAGAGAGCCCAAATTGATCCCTGCACCTGTAATGAGTTGCGTTAGAGGAGAGAAAGGCTTAGCTTGAAGAATCTTCTGCTTTTATAGTAAGCAAAAGCAAGGTTGCTCTTTGTCCCAGATTACCTCAACCTGTAAAATGGCATGCTGCAAACCAATTCCGAGCCCAGATAAAGAGTCATCAAGATCTCACATTCTTAGCATGTCCAGCAAGACATGTAGGAACATAAGAGACCATGGAAGATTGTCTTCCAAAACAAATGTTAGGGCTGCTGCCCCTAGTGAATTTTATTTTAGTGACTTTTATCTCCTCTAAACTCAGAATGACATAAAATATGCACCCTCTTGCCCCTTTGCTTCTTTGTAGCATAGAGCTGTGGGAAGAATACAGGCTTTACAGTCAAAGAACCTGTTGGAATCCTAGCTTTTCCGTGTACTAGCTGTGTGAAATTGGCCAAGTCATTAACACTCCCTTCCAGAGCCTCAGCTTCCTCATCTGCAAAATAGTAATAGTATCTATTTCACATGTTACTGTGAAGACCAGATGAAAAAAACTTGAGGCCGGGAGCGGTGGCTCACACCTGTAATCCCAGTACTTTGGGAGGCCAAAGCCGGTGGATCACCTGAGGTCAGGAATTCGAAACCAGCCTGGCCGACATGGCAAAATCCCTTCTCTGCTGAAAATACAAAAATTAGCCAGCCATGGTGGTGTGCACCTATAATCCCAGCTACTCAGGAGGCTGAGGCACAAGAATCACTTGAACCCAGGAGGTGGAGGTTGCAGTGAGCTGAGATTGCACCACTGCACTCCATCCTAGGTGAGAGCAAGGCTCCATCTCAAAAAAAAATAAAAAGAAATTGAGAGAAAACTTTGTAAAAGGCAAGAAGCAATCATTAAAAACTGGAAACAACCCAAATCCACCAAAATGCCTTTCATCTGGTGAATGAATAAGCAAACTATAGTAAATCCACACAATGGATTCAACAATACAAAAGAATAAACTATTCATACAAGCAACATCATGGATGTACTGGGAATGCAATATGCTCATTGAAAGAACCAGACTCAAAGGCTACATATTATATGGCTCAATTTATAGGACAATCTGGAATAGACAAAACTTTGGGGACAGGAAATATATAAGTGATTGCCAGGGAGGAGCTAACTACAAAGGAGAACAGGGAATTTTTCTAAATGATGGAACTGTTCTATATCTTGATTGTGGGGTGGTTATAGGACTGTAGGCATTACTCTACACTCACAAAACTATTCACTAAGAACAAGTAAATTTTACTCTATGTAAATTATACCATTATTCTTAAATGGTTTTTTAAAAGGAAGAACCATACCAAAATTTGTTGTGTTTCTGCAACTTCTTACACTCTACACACATGTTCTGTATTCTGATTTTTATTTCAGTATTCAAGACCAATGAATGAAATATTCGAGTCAAGATAGAAGAAAACAACAGCTGAATTGCTATAAGAATGCCCGTGCTAACTTTGCCTTATACACTGCTTACTGGTGCCATATTCCAGAACTATGTTGTAAAGTCCAAAGACACACAGACTATCTATAGAACTCTATATGCAATCGCAGAGGGCCATTGCCTCCAGTGAGTACATTGGTGGATGATGTTCCCTCCATGTTTCAAGAGACTATTCTCTATGTAATTCTCTCCTTTTACCACATCAACACCCAAATTACACATTGTAGGGAGAAAATTCAATTCAACATACCATGATATAATCAGTTCCCACTTATCTGCTAATAGAGGAAAATTCCTTCAGATTTTTATATAGAAGCAATCCTGAAATCTCATTTAAGCAATAGTTTCAGCCATGTCATCATTCTACCATCATTTGTCAGAATTCCAAATGCAGTTGATATCTTTTGTCTAATTTTGCCTTTACCCCCTCCCTTGTTCATCTTGTTCATGATTTATTTGTATGCACCAAGGAACAATAAAACACTAGACAGGAGGCATCAAAAGAGAAGCAGATCTGTATATAGCCCACAATAGATAAACCCACAGGTATTTAAGAATTTACACTAGTAAGTAGACTTACGAGCTTCAGCACTGCCCTGGACAGATGCCTTCATTTCCTCATGATTCTACGATTTCCCCTGAAGTCGAAAAAGTCAGTGCGTGATGTTCTTTTAGCTATTTTTAAATGGGACGCTGTTTAAAGAAAAACATACTCAAGAGATTCTCACAAGCCTGTGATTTTTAAATTTAGTATGAAAGGATGAATTTTCTCTCTTTAACTCTTTGTATTGTCTTCTTAATTATTGCATATTTGCTAAATGACCACAATGTACATAGTAATGTGCCAAACATAAAAGCTTTATAATCTAACTTCTGACTTATCGACTCAGTGCAATTTATTATTGACTTTTTTATTTTTATTTTTTACCTTTTATATTTATTTTCATTTAGACCCATCAGCAGGAAGCAGTTCAGTGCAATTTAATGGAGCAAGTGTAGGCCAGCTGAAGCCCTAACTTTTCCTGTACGACTTTAGGCAAGTTTCCTCATCTGCAGGGATTAAATGGCCCATATAGTTATGAAGTGCTGAGACTAACTGTCATATGAGAGGCTCATGAAAGAGGAATAACCAAGGATTGCAACATGAATCTCAAGAGTTAAAATAAGTCAGGATTGAATAGTGGTGTTCAGATTTTCTAAGGTACAAAAGAGGCTATTATTACTTCATTATATTTTAGTCCTTTTATTTTGTTTAGTCCTGTCTTCAATCCTCTTCAAATTGAATCTTTAAAGAAAAGATGCTAGACCTTTTGGGGTTCCCATAGACCAATACACAATAATAGTGGCAGCTTCTATACAAGAAAGTGGTGTCATTTCTTGCAAGTAGTGTAGAAAGTATTTGTGTCAGTATACCACTAATACGAAGAGACAAGGTTTTATAGGTAAATTAGAAGTACTGTATTGTTCATATCTATAGGGAAAGTATTTTGCTTTTTTGGTTGATTCCAGGTCTTTAACTCTGTTAAAAAATGATACAAGCAAATATGTACAGAGGCATATATGACATATATATACACACACATATGTATAAACATCTGTTGCTGGTGTTAATATTACAATGAAAAGGGTGACTTTCAAAATAGCTTAGGAATTAGCTCTGATTTTAAGAGATGACAGATAATTTATTATTTAAATAAATTGGGCAATGCCTATAAATATAAATTTAAACTAAAACTCTGCTTCTTTTGGTACTTATTAGTCACTTCTGCATCCATAACTAAAATACCAAAATAAAAGTAAAGAGATTCATAGGGGTCAAAATGGCTTATTGCAGTTTAATATTAACATTTATTTTGCTCTCAAAGAATCTTTTCCTAATTAGTCTATTTATGCTGCTATAACAAAATACCATAAACGGGGTAGTTTATGAACAACAGAAATATCTTTCTCACAGTCTGGAGCCCAGAAAGCCCAAGATCAAGGTGCCAGCAGATTCAGTGTCTGGTGAGGGCATTTCTTGATCTTAGATGGTGCCTTGTTGCTGCATCCTCACATGGTGGAAGTGACAAGAGGCCTCTTTTATAAGGGCACTAATCCCATTCATGAGGGCTCCACCCTCATGACCTAATCATCTCTCAGTGGTCCCACCTCCTAATACCATCACCTTGGGGGTTAGGATTTCAACATGTGAATTTTGGGGGAATCTAAACATTCAGAACATGGCACTAATGTAACTTATTTCAATGCTACTAGAAATATAGTACAATTAAGAATTTTTGACTTATGTGAATGATTCTCTTCCCACACTCCAATTTGTTAAAAGGAAAACTGAGACACAATGAAATTTTAAAGAGTTTATTTGAAAAAATAACAATTATTGATTGGGATAATCAATATCCCAAACTTCACCTTTGAAAAAGTAAAGGTAGTATTATCATAGTTTCTTCACTAGCCCATTAGCTATTATGGGCTTATCATTTGTATTTTGTAGTTGTATTAGTTGCTTTTAAGATATCTTTCCATCATCTAAAATACTCAAAAGATTTGAAAAAGAGTCAACATATCTGTAAGCATTAATTCCATGGTATCAAAATCCAAAATTACCTCTACAGACTATAACAATGCATCAATTACCAAAATAATGCTTCATTAGACTACATGTAAAATCTGTACATACTCTAAAAGCAAAAACTCACAAACTAACAAAAATCATATCTTCCAAGTAAAGGATGGTTATGGTGGAGGGGGAAAAGTGATGATTAAAAAGGACAACCGGCTGGGCGCAGTGACTCACGCCTGTAATTCCAGCACTTTGGGAGGCTGAGGCAGGTGGATCACGAGGTCAAGAAATCAAGACCATTCTGGCCAACAGGGTGAAACCCCGTCTCTACTAAAAATACAAAAATTAGCTGGGCATGGTGGCACGCGCCTGTAGTCCCAGCTACTCGGGAGGTGAGGCAGGAGAATCGCTTGAATCTGGGAGGCAGAGGTTGCACTGAACCGAGATTGCACCACTGCACTTCAATATGGCAACAGAGCTAGACTCCGTCAAAAAAAAAAAAAAAACACCATAAATTAAAGAATTGGGGTTTTTAATTTACTGCAAGCTAGTGTGAGTCAATAGGAGGATGTTGATAAAGCTACCATAAAACTTTTAGACTTTATTAATAGAAATGCAATGTCCCCAAAAGAGAAATGATTTTTCTTCCTTTGTACTGGACAGACCCTAACGGTAGATATTACTCTTGAGTATCATACTTTATAATGGATATTGAGAATCTCATCCAGAGAAACCTCATAAGTATATTAAAGTATCTAAAGGTCATGTCAGAAAACAACTATATTAACCAGGAAAAAAATCTTATTAACTAGAAAGCAAATCTCCCATCCAAGTACTAACCAGGTCCAACCCTGCTTAGCTTCTGAGATCAGATGAGATCGGGCACATTCAGGGTGGTATGGCTATAGACTAGAAAGCAAATCTGAAGAAAATAAACCCAAGTCTGATTTCTGGGCAGCCAAACCTGTAACACCATCCTTCTGCACTTCCTCCTCTGCAATAGAGAAGATACCCCTCCTCCTAAGGTTAATTTCTCCAAGAACTTTACCATCTTTTCATGGTCCATGCTACAGTAGTACCCTCCATCTCTCCTCATCTGCAAGCTCTCCCTCTTTATTGGATTCTTCCAATAAGCATTTAAATGCGTTCAAATCTCCAACTATTTTTCCAGGCTATCCTTTCCACAGCTAAGATTCTCAAAAGATTTGTCTACATGCACAACCTCAACTTCCTAACTTTAGCTCACTCCTCAGTCTATTTACCATCACTTCCCCATTGTTGCCTCCAAAAGGTCTCATTTTTCATCTTACTTGATGAAAAAGGAATATTGCTCAGGAGAGAAATGATTTTTCTTCCTTTGTACTAGACAGACCCTATCTGTACATATCACGTTTGAGTGTCATACTTCATAATGGATATCAACAATCTCGTCCAGAGAAACATCACAGGTATATTAAAGGAATTCATCATCTTCCTTGATGAAAAGGAATATTGCTTCCTCCAAAGGAGGAATTCACCACTTCTTCCTGCTTAAAGTTTTTCCTATTTTTTAAATCAACACTACACCTTCCTGGTTTTCCTCCTTCTCAGTAATCATTACTGGTTTATCCTTCTTGCTAGGCTTTGGAAATGTTTAAGTTTTAAGTGGTATGCTGGTAAAACAGCTTTGAGGCACCAATTAGGCAGGAGGAGGAAGACCTGATTTGAAGCAACTGACAATTTGTGGTGTAAATACTCCTACTGTAGCTGATTTCAAGTTCCCAACATGGTATCACTGAGCAGAGTTGGGAAAAGAGCCAAATTGGCCCATGGAACGTTACAAACCAGCTCCAGCTCACCACTAGAGGGCTTCTTCTAACACTGTACTCCACAAGCAGTCTCAACCTGGTGCGTAGGGTTTGTGATCCATACCTAATCCAGATCGGTAGGCTTCCCAGGCACCTCAAACGTCTATCCACACTGAACCTTCCTCCCAAATCTTGGCCTCTAATGCCATCCAAGCTGGAGTACAGTGGTGTAATTATAACTAACTACACCCTCAACCTCTTAGGCTCAAGCAATTCTCCAGCCTCTACCTCCCAAAGTGCTGGGATTACAAACTTAAGCCACTGCATCTGGCCACAAAGCTTTCTTATGAGCACGTAGTACAATACCAGACACGTGGTATGTGCTTAGTAAATCTATCATTATCATGGGGGCCGCTTCCACTATAATTTGTATGCCCTAGAGCATAACTTCCCAATAGAAGTATAATGCAAGCAACATAAATAACCTTTTAAACTTTCTAGTAGCCACAGTAAGAAAATTAAAAATAAATAGGTAAAAGTGATTTAAATAATATATTTAATTTAATGTAACATATATGAAATATAATTTCCACATATAATCAATATAAAAATACTGAGATATTTTATGATTTTTTGGCATTAGGTCTTTAAAATCCTATATGTGTTCTACATTTATAGCAAATCCTGATTTGTACGATCTGCACCTCAAGTGCTCAATAGCCACATGCAATTAGTGGCTACCTAAGACAATGTAGCCCTAGAGAGTTCTAGGAGCTCTTCCCCTCCTCTTCCCCAGGTTCTTTAATCTGACCCACGCTGACTTCCCATACCAGTTGTTCATCCATTGGGTACTATTTCAAATACTAGAATTTATTGTTTAGTCCCAGTTTTAATTCAATATAGTGGATAATTTTCTTATAAGATTGGTTAACAGAACCAATTATCAAGGGAGATTGTTAAACCTCTTGGAGATATATAAAAATTCCATGATTTACATATGAAGATCTAAGTATGGTGTTCCAAAACAGAATAAATAGGAAATTATATGTATTTCATTTCTAATCAAATTTTAATGCCCCATTTTGAAATTTAAAGGCTAGCAGTTTGTCTTCTGCTTTGAACACAACCAGGCGGAAATCAGACTAAATATGTTCATGACAATCAATTAAACTTAAACATCGTCATTATCACACATGATCTTTAAGTACTTGGCCTAACCGTCTCCAATAAAGAGAAATACCAATTGACCCAGTCATCCCATTACTGGGTATATACTCAAAGGATTATAAATCATGCTGCTATAAAGACACATGTACACATATGTTTATGCAGCACTATTCACAATAGCAAAGACTTGGAATCAACCCAAATGTCCATCAGTGACAGACTGGATTAAGAAAATGTGGCACATATACACCATGGAATACTATGCAGCCATAAAAAAGGATGAGTTTGTGTCCTTTGTAGGGACATGGATGCAGCTGGAAACCATCATTCTCAGCAAACTATCGCATGAACAGAAAACCAAACACCACATGTTCTCACTCATAGGTGGGAACTGAACAATGAGATCACTGGGACACAGGAAGGGGAACATCACACACCGGGGTCTGTCGTGGGGAGCGGGAAGTGGGGAGGGATAGCATTAGGAGATATACCTAATGTAAATGACGAGTTAATGGGTGCAGCACACCAACATGGCACGTGTATACATATGTAACAAACCTGCACATTGTGCACATGTACCCTAGAACTTAAAGTATAATAATAAATAATAGTAATAATAATAAAAAGATTCATTTGCACTAAATTAAAATGAACACTTCCTTTCCTGAAGGTGGCACTGTGAACATGGAAAGTAATTAGCTCTCTTCACTTACTTTATCCAGGATTTTGGGACTATTTTATCAGATTGGAAAAAAAATGCAAAATAGGCCAAGCACAGTGGCTCACATCTATAATCCCAGCACTTTAAAAGGCCAAGGCAAGAGGATGGTTTGAGGCCAGGAGTTCAAGACAAGCCTGGGCAACAGAGTGGGACATCATATCTACCAAAAATTAAAATGAAAAAATTAGCCAGGTGCAGTGGCACATGCCTGTAGTCCCAGCTACTTGGGAGGCTGAGGTGAGAGGATCACCACCCTGTCTCAAAAGAAGAAAAAAACCACATTATAGACATCTCAGTTATTCCGATGCCCTCGATAGTTTAAATTGCTATTTTCCTTTCATTTTGATTCTTCTCCATTCCTTTTTGAGATCAAATTTATTGTCTATACTAACTGTGCCCATTGACTTTTTGAGTGAGTTTTTATATTAAGATATTGTTTTCTTTAAAAAAAAAAAAAACACCTAACAGCTAAAATTTATTGAATGCTGTTTTCAACCACAATACTAAGCACTTTAAATACTTTATAGCATTTTTGTACTTCAGTGGCAAAATGAAGACAGGAACTATTTTAAAAGAGTAGTTAATTCCCACAACTCCAACTGGCATGATTTTGCTAGGAAAATTTAGAGTGTATAAACTTGTTTCTCTGCTTTTTTTCTGGGACAGCATATAGGGAGATAAGACATGATGTTTGTCTTTATTAACTAGAGACTTGACTAAGAGCTTTTATTTTGTTACCTGCCACAAAAACAAAAAAAAAAAAAAGAAGAAGAAGAAGAAGAAGAAAAATAAGAAAAGAAAGAAAGAAATGAAGATCTAATTGGGCCATTTTCTGTTTGTTTTGTGTGTGTGTGTCTGTGTGTGTGTGTGTTTTTGTTAACAAACACATACCACCAACCCTCACCAAAGTCAGACCAGAATAGTGTAGGAAGGCACAAGCCAACTAAAATATTTTGACATCAACTGTGGGAAGTTATGATTCAAACAACCTAAAAAACTTTGCAGTGACCTTACTGCTCAATAGGCTAAAATCTTACAACATCCCTCAAAGGTTGAGACCGCATAATTTGAATACATGAATTTTTGAATACATGAATTTGGTGTGTGCCAAAAGTGTGCTATCATTCTCAACTTTCCTATGGAGATTCTACAACTTTAACGCCTAAATGTTGAGTAAAAAGCAAAACAAAACAAAACAGAAAACTTGAATCACATCACTATGATGGAAAACTTACTCATCAGGTGCACCGCCAAATTGTCAGTTCATCATATTTAAATGAAACACTTCCAACTGTGCTTACCCAGTAAGCAAACATACCTGTGTAAATACAGAAGCATTTAGCTAACATTTCATACAGTTCAACTTAGCCAGTGGGACATAATTTCAACACAATTATGTTTACATTTTAGTAATAGGATACACAAGGACCTGATTTACTAGAGTAAGACAGTGAGGAAACGCCCTTAAATTCTTCTTTATAAGAAGAAGAAACAAACCGTAGCATACTAGTAAAATGGATAGAGTCACATGGCTGATAATTCCTTTAGAAGTTTGTAAAAATGAGCATAGCGACTATAGGCAGAACTAAATGATCCCGGTCTGCTCTCTCCTCCTTTGAAATGTTGTGATTATATTCAACTTTAGTTCAGAAAATATTTATTCTTTAAACAGCACACACGACTGGGGAAATAGATCAATTAGATAACTTCCTCTGAGAGCTCTCAGGCTAGATGGGAAGAGGAGACATATACAATAATGACTCTAATACTGACAGACTGTGAGAATGATATCATGAAAACACAAGGTCCTATAGGATATTCTTTCTATGTAAATAAACATAAATGTAGCCATGTCTAAGCTTTTTCTTCTTCTTCTTAAGGTTAAATAATTTCAATTCCTATTTCCCAATGCTTTGTTTATTGTTCTCCTCTGAATCCTCAGTTTTCAATATTTATCTTAGTTTATAGAACTCAAAACTATACCACCATTATAAAGGCCGAAAGGCTGAATGTGGGAAGCAATGCCTTACTTCCTTAGTTTCCTAGCATCTTCTTCACTTTTGAAATAATTGTGGGGAAAGTTAATGATCCAGTGCATATTTGTTAAATATCTAACCACGAGGTATTTCTTAAATAAATTATTCCATGTCTATATAATGAAATCAAGTCATTAAAATATTTCAAAAATAAAAATCATAAAAGAATCATAAATACTATTAATTAGAAGAAAAATGAGGCACATATCAGGTTATAATTCTTATTTTAAGTATATATTTGTCTGAATATATATATATATGTATGTATACACAAAAGAGCCTGGATGTTCCCATCAAAGTGGGAGAAATATGGGTGTTTTATGTACACTTTTGCTTGCAGTTACTGATTTTGTAGCAAGAAAAAAATTAATAAGATGCTTCACTTTGGAATATAATTATCAAAATAAAAGCAAATTTTAGAATCTCAGTTTATTAGCATAAGAGATTTCATCTAATAAATAAAGTATAAATTGTATGTATAAGAGTATTTTTATATTCTTAGGACTTTTTTGTTTTTTTGAGATGGAGTTTCACTCTTGTTGCCTAGGCTGGAGTGCAATGGCGCGATCTCGGCTCACTGCAACTTCTGCCTCAGCCTCCTGAGTAGCTGGGACTACAGGTGCGTGCCACCATGTCCAGCTAATCTTTGTATTTTTAGTAGAGATGGGGTTTCACTATGTTGGCCAGGATGGTCTCGAACTGCTGACCCCGTGATCTGCCTGGCTCAGACTCCCAAAGTGCTGGGATTACAGGCGAGGCGTGAGCCCCTGCACCGGGCCCATTTTTAGTGCTATTAAGCTAATTTTAGAAAAAACAAAATGTACATGCTGAATCATAGGCTAATCATCACAAAAATCAGAACCTAGTCTATGGAGTAAGAAGGACGGGCTGTCCCCTGAATGGTGTGATTGGAGATTTGCCAGTCCTCTGGATTCTACAGACCCTTTCGGTTTTTAAGATTTCTCTTTTAACATGGAAATTTTCTTGACTGGGTCCCATTTTTAAGTGTTATTTTTTGGCATCTTAACAGAAATTAGGTAAAAGCAAGAATCAAATAGTGATAAAAGCTGGGTATTATGGAGTGGAGGAGAGGTAGAGAGAGTAATAAATACAAGAGGGTTTCAAGGGCCAAAAACAAGCTGCTCAAAACTTTACAGAGGCAGAAGGAATGAAAATTTCCCAAGTACTTGTATTATCAACTGAGAAAATGTGTGTAAGAGTACTTTAAAAATGTTAGAGCGCTCTACAAATAATGGCTAACATTTATTAAACTCGACCCATGAATGCTGTACATGGGCTCATTCACTAATGCAGTTATGCATAAAGCCTATGTACATGTGCCTATGAATGAAGTAGGTTCTGCCAGTATCTTCATTTTCCAAAGAGGAAACTGAGGCACACAGAGGCTTAATAACATACCCACATTCCACAGCTAATAGATGGTGGACCTGGCATGAAAACCCAGTGGTCCGCACCAGAGCACCTCTTAACCACTCGGATACTTTTTGTTGAATGCTGCTGTTAACTAGGTTTTCTTGTCGCTTTCTTCAAAGGCATTAGGTTTTTTAAACAGCTTTATTGAGATGTAATTCACAAAGCATAAAATTCACACATTTAAAGTGTACATTTCAATTATTTTTAGTACAGTCATAGTTATCCAACCACCACCACAATTAATTTTAGAATATTTTGATCACCCTAAAAGGAAACCTCTTACCCTTTAGCAGTCACACTCCATTCTCCCCTCTCCCTATCCCTAGGCAACCACTAATTTATTTTCTGTCTCTATAAATTTGTCTATTCTGCAACAGTTCACTTAAATAGAAAAATGCAGTATGTGGTCTTCTGTGACTGACTCATTTAACATAATGTTTCCAAAGTTCATTCATGCTGCACCCACTACTTCATTCCTTTTTATTGCTGAGTAATATTCTAGTGTATGGACATACTACATTTTATTTATCCATCAGTTGATGAAGATTTTAGTTGTTTCCACCTTTTGGCTAGTATGAATAATCTTCCTATGAATATCGTGCAAAAGCTTTTTTGTGGACATATGTTTTCATTGCTCTCCGCTAGATACCTAGGAGTAAAATTGCTGGGTCATGTGGTGATTCTGCTCAACCTGTTATGGAACTGCCAAGCTGTTTTCCCAAGTAGCAGCACCTTTTTGTCTTCCCACCAGCAGTATGTGAGGATTCTAATTTCCCTGTATCTTGTCAACACTTGTAATTATCTCTTTATTGTAGCCACTCCAGTGGGTATGAAGTGGTATCTTGCTGTGGTTTTGATTTGCATTTTCCTGATAGCTAATGATGTTGAGCATCTGCTATGGTTTAAGTGTGTCCCCAAAATTCATGTGCTGGAAACTTAATCCTCAATCAACGTTATTGGGAGATGGGGCCTTTTGGGAGGTGTTTAGGGCATGAGGGCTCCACCCTCATGAACGGATTAATGTTACTTTAAAAAGGGGTTATGGGAGCAGGATGATCTCTCTCTCTCTCTTTCTCTCTCTCTCTCTCTCTCTCCTCTTCTGCCATGTGAGGACACAATGTTCTTCCTCTCTGAAAGATAGAGAACCAAAGTGGCAACTGTGAGCCAGAGACCGAACCTGCTAGCACCTTGATCTTGAACTTCCCTGGCCTCAGAACTGTGAGAGAATAAATTTCTGCTCTTTATAAATTACCCAGTTTGTGGTATTCTGTTAACGCAGCTTAAAATGAATGAAAACAGCATCTTTTTCAAAGACACTATGTTTTGGTTATTTCCAAAACATGGCAAACAATACTTGAACTGATAATAATATGGGAAAGACCTTAACCTAGGAAAGATCAAGTTCCTGACACTAGGATCCTGGTCTCATTCATCTTGGAGACAGTCTCAGCACAAAGCACCATTTGTACACAGTAGAGTTAGTTATTCCATGTTTGTTGAATTACACTCCTGATGTTCTTTTGTAAGTCAATTGCACTTTCCTACACAGTTCATTTTAAGTAGTATTTCTGAAATTAATTCACAAAAGCCTTTTTAACCTATAATGTAGCAGAGCCATGGTATTAGTAACACAAGTCTGAGTCCTAGATCCTATTAACAGAGCCATGCAGTATAAGAGAGTGTAGGAGAAGCAGAACTTTTTCAAACCTCTCCTACCTTGGGCAAAGGGCCAACCGTAGGGGGAAATACTTTGACTTTTTTACTGATGCATAAAATACATAAAGTGCACTAATCTTAAGTGTATAGCCTGGTGAATTTTTCGTATGAATACACCTGTGTAATCATCATCCAAATAAAGACATAGAACATTTCCACCACCCCAGAGGGTTTCCTCATTATCTTTCCCCAGTCACTACCTCTCACCATGTCATGCTACTCTGACCTCAACACTCCAGGGAAAACTTTTTATATATCATTTATTTTTGCCACCCTCCCACCTCTGCTTCTGGACCCCTTTCTGTGGTTATCTTGGGGGATGGAATTGCCATGTTTTTCACAGCTCTGTCCCGACTTGTCCTGTCTCCCAAAGTACTTCAGGGGCCAAGTGCCCCATCTCCTTCCCTTTAGTCAAAACTCTCATCCTTTTGGTGATACAGTTTTTCCCAAGCAGACTGTGAGCTCCTCAGGGCCAGGGACTCTACTTTCCCTGGCTTTAGGCACAAAGTTGTTTAATGTGCCTATCAAATAAATAAACAAGTGCATATGACCTTGAGTAGGTAGAAGCGGGAAAGCAACCCAGCATATCAAAACTGCACTGAATCCTGAATGCTACACTGTCCTCTATTCATCCCAGAAATCATCAAAGAAGCTGCTTATTCATGGGGAGGGAGTTCATGTTGAATAAGTGGAATAAAGGAGTCAAATGCTGTGGACTGGATGATTATAACTATGAGAAAAATTAAACCAATGGTTATAAAAAAATAGAATAAATCCACCAAAATATGAACAATGGAATATTTGGAAGGTAAAACTACAAGTGATTTCTCATTTTCTAAAACTGTATTAGTTAATGAACACAACTGGTATAATAGGAAAAAAACATATTGTAAATGAAGCTACTTATTAACCCAAATTATTCTCTAATCAAAGGAAGGTCAGACCATGTATCTAAGTGAAATGACAAAATTGGGGGAAAGACATAGGAGTAGGGCAGGAGACTTCCCTGGCTTGCATCAGCTCTCCTAATCTAATCCTGTTTTTCACAGTTCTTTGCCCAATTCCATTTCTGAATCTGAAAATGACCAAAATGCCCACCTGTTTCTGCACATGAATTCATTTTACAAGTTGAAGATGCTCTGGGCTATAGTAATAATAGAGATATCCTATACTTTTATTTAAAAGAAAAAATTAGGGCTGGGCGTGGTGGCTCATGCCTTTAATCCCTACACTTTGGGAGGTTGAACGGGGTGCATCACGTGAGGTCAAGAGTTCAAGACCAGCCTGGCCTACATGGGCAAACCAGGTCTCTACTAAAAATACAAAAATTAGCCGGGCACGGTGGTACACACCTGTAATCCCAGCTACTAGGAAGGCTAAGACAGGAGAACCATTTGAACCCGGGAGGCAGAGGTTGTAGTGAACCGAGATCATCCCACTGCACTCCAGCCTGAGTGACAGCAAGACTCTGTCTGAAAAAAAGAGAGCGAGAGAGGGAGAGATAAAATTAGAATAAATACGTTAAAATCCATTTTAAAATACTTTAGATGTTCTCTTTGTATAGAAAGTTAGAGGGATCACTAAAGCAGTTTTCAGAATTTTGGACATCAAAAATTGCTTTAACTGAAAACATCCAGAAAACACATTGCCTCCATTCTCAATTTCACTTTGCATGCAAATAGATAACCCTAGTCTGTCCAATTTTACTTTTAATTTTTTTTCTTAGACAGGGTCTTGCTCTGTCACCCAGGTTAGAGTGCAGTGGTGCGATCTCAGCTCACTAAACCCTCGACCTCCCAGACTCAAATGATCCTCCTGCCTCACTTGCTTCCATCCAGTTGTTCTGGCGCACAAAAATAAAATTGCCTATTTTGAAAATAATAATAAAATCTTACAATAAAACCAAGATAACCACGTATTTCCAAATGTCTTTCTACTTACTTACTTACAGCGATCGTTAGTTTGCTTTGAAAGAAAAAGAAAATGTTTTCTGCTTTCCAATGACCCTACCCTCTTTTAGATTCATAAGGATTTTCTATGAATTCATCTATGATCATGGAAGATGTAAGCCCAGAAGGGCCCAGCCTCTCTTTGTCCTTTCAGAGGGAACAAACCCAAAGAAGGAGTTTACTGAAGTACGTGATCTCCTAAATAATAAAAAAAAGAATATTTCAGGTAATGTTGAGCCTGAAAGATTTTGTTTTTCTGAACTAAAGCCAAGACAATTTATAAAACTTCTTGTCATGCAGCAGTGATAATATACTAAGGACTGTGTTGTAGAAGATATACATAAATATTAATAGTACTTCCGGGTAGAATACAATTAAAGGATTGGGAGGCTGAGGTGGGAGGATTGCCTAAGCCCAGTAGTTCAAGGCTGCAGTGAGTTATGATGGCACCACTGCACTACAGCCTGGGTGACGGAGCAAGACTCTGTCTCTGAAAAAAAATTGATTAATTAATTAAAGGAGAATCACATCACCTAAATGTCCTACATCATACCAATTTATATAATAGAAAGTGAGAACAGAAACAGCCCACGCCAAGATTATAACTAATGGAGTCTCCCTAGTTGAGGTGGAAAGTCTGTATTTGAAAGACTGAACCGTGGAGCAACTGTCCACAGACCAAAAATCCAGCAATTGGCATATCAATTCAGACACAAAGAAGTAGTCAATTTCAAATGGTCTATCAGAGAATATAGAAATGGGCCAGGGAGTGATATTAACTAAAGAAATGTTTTAAAGAAGAGGATGGATCAAGAGCAGGTGATATTCAGCAGTTCTGGTCCAGGACTTCATCATCACCCTCATGGGAAATAACTTGTTAAATAACTGCAAACACACACTGCTTCTTCATCTGCTATATTCATGCATCGACTGCAAACACACACTCCTTCTTCATCTGCTATATTCATGCATCAACTTGTTTATAAATTATACATGATTTATTTTATAGAGTGTTGTTTTCCATTCAATCAGCCTTCTTTATAATCTGTCAAGGTAAAATAATCTCTCCAGGTATTTTTAAGGAGAAGCATTTGAAATGAGTTGACTCAACAAATATTCGTAGATACTATCCTAGGCAAGACCTTATGTTTGGTCAAAATCTTCCCACTGTAACTGTACCTCCAAAAATCAATCAACCTAAGCTGAGAGACTGTTAGACCTCTTAATAAACCACTAGTCACCCAATCAATTTAAAAATCATCTGTCAGCAATATGGTAGATTTCATAAACTGCTCTGATAAAAATGTGACACCAGTAAATATAACACATTTTGTTTGTTTTTTGAGACAGGATCTCCCTCTGTTGCCAAGGCTGGAGTGCAGTGGCGTGATCATGGCTCACTGCAGCTTCGACCTCTCGGGCTCAAGCAATCCTCCCATCTCAGACTCCTAGTAGCTGGTGCCACAGGTGCGTGCCACTACACCCCACTAATTTTTGTATTTTTTTGTAGAGACGGGGCCTCACTGTGTTGCCCAGGCTGGTCTCAAACTCCTAGGTTCAAGCGATCCTCCCACCTTGGCCTCCCAAAGTGCTGGGATTATAGGCATGGGCCACTGCATCCAACAAATATAATACATTTACTAGGATAAGGACATTATTGTTTATATAATAAAAACTAGTTCACATTTTTACATTTTGACACTGTGATACTGATGTTTTAATTTGTCATTCCTCTTTGATCTAGTTCCATTTAGTTGATAGTTTTTCAATCTAGCTATAAAATTTTTCCCTATTAAATCTTTCTGGGCTGGGCATGGTGGCTCACACCTGTAATTCCAGCACTTTGGGAGGCCAACGCAGGTGAATCATGAGGTCAGGAGTTCGAGACCAGCCTGGCCAACATGGTGAAACCCTGTCTCTACTAAAAATACAAAAATTAGCCTGGCATTGTGGCACGGGCCTGTAATCCCAGTTACTCAGTAGGCAGAGGCAGGAGAATTGCTTGAACCCGGGAGAGGAGGTTGCAGTGAGCCAAGATAGTGCCACTGCACTCCAGCCTGGGCAACAGAGCAAGACTCCATCTCAAAAAAAAAAAACAAAACACTGTGCCTTCACAGATCTAGCTTTAGGGTACTTTAAATTATTTGTTCAAAAGATAAAATGCTTATTGGGTAAATAATTTTCTACACTAACCTCAGACACAAATGTCATTCAAATGTCATTTTCCTGTTATACATGTGGCTTTAGATGTTCAAATTTCTTCATATCACAGTTATATAAAACAATATTTAAAAATGTAGGCCAGGCACGGTGGCTTACGCCTGTAATCCCAACACCTTGGGAGGCCAAGGCAGGCGGATCACTTGAGGTCAGGAGTTCGAGACCAGCCTGGCCAACATGGTGAAACCCTGTCTCTACTAAAAATACAAAAATTGGCCAAGTGTGGTGGCACAGACCTGTAATCCCAGCTCCTCGGGAGGCGGAGGCCAGAGAATCACTTGAACCTGGGAGTTGGAGGTTGCAGTGAGCTGAGATTGAGATCGTGCCATTGCACTCCAGCCTAGGCGACTGAGCAAGACTCCATCTCAAAAAAAAAAAAGAAAGAAAGAAAAAGAAAAAGAAGGTATTTTCATTATTAATTTAACAACTTTGAATTAATTCATTTAAAAATTCCCACAGTAGTAAGTTTAACACATAACTCCATTTCCTCAACCTTCCTTTTTACCCCCAGCTCCTCTACCACTTGCACTTTTCTCTCCCTCCTCTCCACGTAGCAGAGTAGATACTCCATTCCTGGTGTACACCCATCATGGTTAAGCCACTTAATGTGGAGTGTTTACTTTTAAGACTAGGTATCAGCAAAACTTTCCAAATTTAATTGCAAACATGTCTTGTTTTCAATCCAGAGAGAACTTAAAGCTAAAGTTCCTCTAAGTAGTAACAGCTGTACGTTCTTTATTTATTGTCAGATTTGAAGTTTCCATTTGCTTTGTGCAATACTGCTGTTCATCCTATTTTCCAAGTAATATTCTAATTTTACTTTGTAGTTTTTGCTCTTTGGTGGTTTCTTAAGCATTGCAGAAAACCCTAGCTGTAATTTCTCCCCTTCAGTCTAAAGTATGTAAAATGTTCATTATTCAAAGACAGGGGAATGTTTAAGCTAGAGATCAAAAACAAGAAACAACTAGGGGGAATATTTTTTCTTAAAAGTCTTACAATTTACAAAGAGATAATTAAAGGTAACAAGGCCCGGTGAAGTGGGATCAAAGCTAAGAATCAATTGTAGAGGCAGCTCATCCACTGATCTGCTGTAAGGACTCTTAACTACCTTGTTCCTTCATCTATAAAACAAGGCTAATGGCATTAGCCTACAGGCTAAACTACTTCTTTATAACTAATAAAGAAGTATAGAGAATTTTGAAATTTAAGTAAAAGCCAAATATTAGTCAAAATGAAAGCAAACAAAATGAACATCATTCTGCTTACTTAATTGTGGTATAAAGAAAAAACATGTCACTTTAGATTTAGAAATAATATTGAACCTTACAGAGCAAGATAATTTTTACTGCTTTATTTAACCTAAAAAGAAAAGAGCAGATATAGAAAGATGACAGGTACATAGATAGACAGCATTAAAATATAAATGTTATGGGGTATAAGATACAAATTTCCCTTGCAGAATTCCAAACAATTTATGTGGACATTCTGCTCCCTACAAATGCAGGGTGCACATAGTGACCTCCTTCCAAAGAGTACAGTATGGGGCATAGGGAGGAGTATTTTTACAGTGGAAAATCTGACAAATATTACATCAGCCAGGTGATCAAGGTCAGCATCAATAGTCATAAATCATGTTGATGTAACCTTGATATAATATGATTGCTCTCCAAAAAATACATAATCTCACTCTAATTATGAGAAAACACATCAGACAAATTTTAACAGAGGGGAAGCCTATAATATACCTGAACAGTACTTTTCAAACTCTCAAGGATCACAAAAACAAAAAAAAGTGTTAGAAACTGTCACAACCGGCCGGGCGCGGTGGCTCAAGCCTATAATCCCAGCACTTTGGGAAGCCGAGGCGGATCACGAGGTCAGGAGATCAAGACCATCCTGGCTAACACGGTGAAACCCCATCTCTACTAAAAAATACAAAAATCTAGCCGGGCGAGGTGGCGGGCGCCTGTAGTCCCAGCTACTCGGGAGGCTGAGGCAGGAGAATGGCGTAAACCCGGGAGGCGGAGCTTGCAGTGAGCTGAGATCCGGCCACTGCACTCCAGCCTGGGCGACAGAGTAAGACTCTGTCTTAAAAAAAAAAAAAAAGAAACTGTCACAACCAAGAGGGTCCAAGGAGACATGACAACTGAATGTAATTGGATCTTGGGTGAAAACCCAGAATACAAAAGAACATTAGGTAAAAACTGAGGAAATCGGAATAAAGTATGGGCTTCTGTTAATAATAATGTATAAGTATTGTTTCATTAATTATACCACACTAATGTAAGATATATAGTTATACTAGTACATTACTAATACATTGTAATAATATGGGAAACTGCGTGCAGGGGTATATGTGGGAATTCTCTGTACTGTTTGTCAATTTTTCCATTATTCTAAAACTGCTCTGAAAAATAAAGTCTGTTTAAAGTATATATCAATTTTATATGTGTCAAACCAAACTAAATTATGTCAAAATGTCGTAGTCCAAATTCTACAGATAATGTCCATCTCTTCAGCTCATTTATGTCTGTATGTAGTTGATACCAAAGTAAAGTAAAAGAATATTAAGTAAAGCAAAAGATTATTAAGTTAACCATCTCAGTCACAGATGCAGGATGTGCACTAAATATCTATATGACTGGCTCCTTTTAAAACTTTTCAAAAGATTTAACCAGGCACAGTGACTTGCTCCTGTAATCCCAGCCACTCAGAAGGCTGAGGTGAGAGGTCTGCTTGAGGCCACAACATTGAGACTAGCCGGGACAACATAGCAAGGCAACTGTCTCTTAAAAAACAAACAAAAAAAGGTTTCAAAAGATTTAGGCTGGGCGCGGTGGCTCAAGCCTGTAATCCCAGCACTTTGGGAGGCCAAGACGGGTGGATCACAAGGTCAGGAGATCGAGACCACCCTGGCTAATACGGTGAAACCCCGTCTCTACTAAAGAATACAAAAAACTAGCCGGGCGACGAGGCGGGCGCCTGTAGTCCCAGCTACTCGGGAGGCTGAGGCAGGAGAATGGCGTGAACCTGGGAGGCGGAGCTTGCAGTGAGCTGAGATCCGGCCACTGCACTCCAGCCCGGGCGACAGAGGCAGACTCCGTCTCAAAAAAAAAAAAAAAAAAAAGATTTAATATTGTGTTTGGAGAAATTAGCTCAGCTCAGTTGCAATAAGAATAAAACCACATTCACTGGTTTTCTTTCTTCTTCCTTTCTGATCTTTATGACTTTTATTTATTTTCCTTGCCTTATTAAATTGGCTAGAATTCCAGTACACTGTTGACTAGAAATGGTGACAGTGGGTATCCTTTCACCATTAGCTACCATGTTAGCTGTAGTTTTCTTTATAAATGCTCTTCACCAAAGTGAGGAAGTTCCCTTCTATAAATAGTTTTCTGAGAATTTGTGTAGGGGAGATACACTGGATTGTCGGGTTTATAACTTACAATGATGAAGTACATATGACAACAGTAGCAGAAAGATGATGGGATGATCAATAGAATTATAGTGTTAAAAGTTTTATAGATTTTGCCTGAAGTCATTCAATATCAACTCTAAGTAGATTGTGAGAAATTGAAGATGCAGATTTTAATCCCTACATCAGGAACCACTAAAAAAGTGATGCAAAGAGACATAGCTAAAAGATATGCATAAGCAATAGAGAAATTAAAATAGAATACTAAGAAAACATTTTATTAAAACAAAAAAAGGGCAGACAAAAAGAAACAAACCAATTGAAAGCAAATGGCAAAATGGCAGACCTAAATCTATCTGTAACAAGTTATATTAAATGTAAATAAACTAAACACTACAATTAAAAGTCTGAGATTGTCAGATTGGATTTAAAAAGCAAGAACCACACCTGTAATCCCAGCACTTTGGGAAGCCAAGCCAGGAGGATAGCTTGGGCCCAGGAGTTCGAGACTAGCCTGGGCAACACAGGGAGACACCCAATCTCCACAAAAAATTTAGCCAGGTGTGGTGGAACGCACCTGGACTACTACTCCAGAGGCAAAGGCAGGAGGATCACTTGGAGGCTTAGGCCACAGTGAGCTGTGACTGTACCACTGCACTTCAGCAACAAAATGAGATCCTGTCTCAAAAAAAAAAGAACTCAGTATGTGTTCTCTATAGAAGTACTTTAAATACAAAGATAAATTGAAAGTAAAACAAGAGAAAAAGATATACCACACATACAATATGCTAAGAAAGCAGAGATAACTATATTAATACCAGGCAAAATAAACTTCAAGGCAAAGATATTGCTATAGACTTCATAATAAAAGGGTCAATACCTTAAAATATATATAACACTTATAAATAAATGTGTGTCTAATAATAGACTTTATTATAATACACGAAGTAAAAATTTATAGAACAAAAGAAACAGACAATTCCACAGTTATAGTTGGGGATCTTAATAGTATTTGATAAGACCAAAAAAGTAGTAAGAATATAGAAAATTTGCACAATAATATCAACCAGCTTAATCTAATGGACGTTTAAAGATGACTATACCTTGGGCCCAGATGCGGTGGCTCACCCATGTAATCCCAACACTTTGGGAGGCCAAGGTGGAAGAATTGCTTGAAGCTAGGAATTCAAGACCAGTCTGGACAATAAAGTGAGACCCTGATTCTATGAAAAAGTTTAAAAATTAAAAAATTAGTTGGATACGGTGGTGGTGGTGGTGGTGGTGGTGGTGGTGGTGGTGTACGCCTGTAATCCCAGCTACTCAAGAGGCTGAGGTGGGAGGCTCACTTGAGCCCAGAGGTTTGAGGTTACGGTGAGCTATGATTACACCACTGCACTCCAGCCTGGGTGACAGAGTGAGATCCTGTCTCTAAAAAACAAAACAAAACACAAAAGGCAGAAAAAGAGCAGAAGTGGAAACAAAGAAGAAGGGCAACAAATAGAAAACAGTAATAATTACAGTAGCTATTAATCCAACCACATTGATAATCATTTTAAATGTTAGAGGTCTAAATACACTATTTAAAATATAGATTATCAGAGTGGATCAAAAAACAAGACCTAACTACATGTTGTCTACATAAACCTACTTTAAATATAAAGACATGTATAGATTAAAAGGGGATGGAGAAAGATATACCATGCTACCACAATCAAAAGGAAGAGTATAGTCACCCAGTATTTGACAAGGATGTCAAAAACACACAGTGGAAAAGAATAGCCTCTTCAACAACTAGTGCTGGGAAAACTGGATACCCATATGCAAAAGAATGAAATTGGACCCTTACCTTATAACACTCATAAAAATTAACTCAAAATGGATAAACAGTTAAATGTAAGGCCTGAAAGTCTAAAGCTCCTTTAAAAAATATTGGAAACTCTCCTTGATATTGGTCTTGGCAATGACTTTTTGGATATAACACCAAAATCACAGGCAACAAAAGCAAAAATAAATAAGCAGGGACTAAAATCTTGGGCACAGCAAAGGAAACAATCAACAAAATGAAAAGGCAACCTACGGAAATGGGAGAAAATCTTTGCAAACCATATATCTGATAAGGGATTAATATCCAAAATATATAAAGAACTCATACGACTCAATAACTAAAACACAAATAATCTGATTTTAAAGTGGGCAAGGGATCTAAAAAGACATTTCTCCTTTTCCTGGCCAACAGGCACAGGAAAAGATGCTCAACATCACTAATCACCAAATCAAAACCACAGGGAGATATCACCTAATACTAGTTAGGTTGGCTATTATCAAAAAGAGAAAAGATAACAAATGTTGGTAAGGATGTGAAGAAAAGGGAATCCGTGTACACTGTCAGTGGCAATGTAAATTGGTACAGTGATTATGGAAAACAGTGTGGAGGGGTCCTCAAAAAAATTAAAAATAGGCCAGGCACGGTGGCTCACACCTGTAATACCGGCACTTTGGGAGGCCAAAGTGGGCGGATCAGGAGGTCAGGAGATCAAGATCATCCTAGCTAACACGGTGAAACCCCGTCTCTACTAAAAATACAAAAAATTATCCAGGCGTTGTGGTGGGCACCTGTAGTCCCAGCTACTCAGGAGGCTGAGGCAGGAGAATGGCGTGAACCCAGGAGGCAGAGGTTGCAGTGAGCCAAGATTGCGCCACTGCACTCCAGCCTGGGCAACAGAGTGAGACTCTGTCTCAAAAAATAAACAAATAAATAAAAAATAGAACTACATGTGATTCAGCAACCCCTTTTCTGGATATATAATCTAAAGGAAAAGAAATCAGTAGCTTGGGCCAGGCGTGGTGGCTCACACTTGTAATCCCAGCACTTTGAGAGGCTGAGCAGGTGGGGGTAGATCATAAGGTCAGGAGTTTGAGACCAGCCTGGCCAACACAGCGAAACTCTGACTCTACTAAAAATACAAAAATTAGTTGGGTGTGGTGGTGGGAACCTGTAATCCCAGCTACTCAGGAGGTTAAGGCAGAATTGCTGGAACCCAGGAGGCAGAGGTCGCAGTGAGCCAAGATTGCACCACTGCACTCCAGCCTGGATGACAGAGCTAGACTCCATTTCAAAAAAAGAAGGAAGGAAGGAAGGGCAGAAAGAAAGAGAAAGAAAGGAAAAAAGAAGAAACCAGTAGCTCGAGAGGGTATCTGCACTCCCATGTTCATTGCAACATTATTCACAATACCCAAGGCATGGAAACTACCTAAGTGTTCATGGACAGATGAATGGATAAAGAAATTGTGGTGCATATATACAGTGGAATATTATTCAGCCATAAAAAAGAACATCCTGCCATTTGTGCCAACATGGATAAATCTGGAGGACATTATACTAAGAAATAAGCCAGACACAGAAAGACAAATAAATACTTCATGATCTCACTTATATGTGGAATCTTTTTGAAAGTTGAACAGATTAGGGAAGAGGAAACAAAATTGTCTTTGTTTGCAGGTGATATGATTATCTGTGTAGAAAATCTGAAAGAACTGACAAAAAAACCCTCTTGCAACTAATAAACAATTGTAGCAAGGTTGCAGGATACAAGGTTAATATTCAAAAGTTAATTGCTTTCTAATATACTAGCAATGAACAAGATGCAATAAACAAGTGGAATTTGAAATTAATAACACAATATCACTACTTTAGCACCCAAAAATAAAATACTTAGGTATAACTCTAACAAAATGTACAAGATCCTCAAGAGGAAGACTACAATACTCAGATGAAAGAAATCAATAAAGAACTAAATAAAAAGAGAGATATCCTATGTTTAAGGTTAGGAAGACTCAGTATTGCCAAGATGTCAGTTCTTCCCAAGTACTGAGAAGATTCAACTATTAATCTATAGATTCAATGCAATTTCAATCAAAATGTCAACAGTTATTTTGTAGATATCAACAAACTAATTATAAAGGTTATAAGGATACAACAGATGCACAACAGGCAACACAATATTGAAGAAGATAAAGTCGGAGGATCAACACTACCCATATTCAAGACTTACTATAATATTACAGTAATCAACAAAATGTGGGCTGGGTGCAATGGCTCACACCAGTAATACTAACACTCTGCGAGGCCAAGGCTGGAGGATTGCCTGAGCCTAGGAGTTCAAGACAAGCCTGGGCAACAAAGCAAGAACCGTCTCTACAGAAAAAATTAGCTGGGTGCAGTGGCCTGTGCTTATAGTCCCAGCTATTCAGGAGGTTGAAGTAAGAGGATCCTTTGAGCTCAAGAGTTTGAGGTTACAGTGAGCTCTGGTTCCACCACTGCACTCCAACCTGGGTGGCAGGGAGACTCTGTCTCAAAAAAAAAAAAAAAAAGGCCCAACATGGTGGCTCATGCCCATAATCCCAGCACTTTGGGAAGCAGAGGTGGTGGATACCTGAGCCCAGGAGTTCAAGACCAGCTTGGGCAACATGGTGAAACCCCATCTTTACCAAAAATGCAAAAGTTAACCGGGCATGGTGGCATGCATGCCTGTAATCCCAGCTACTTGAGAGGCTGACATGGGAGAATTGCTTGAACCCAGGAGGTGGAGGTTGCAGTGAGCCAAGATCACGCCCCTGCACTCCAGCCTGGGTGATAGAGTGAGCCTCCATCTAAAAAAAAAAAAAAAGACATTGGAGGTATTGATTAAAAAATAGATGAATAGATCAATGGAACAGAATAGAGAACCTAAAAATAGATCCACAGAAATATAGTCAACTGATCTTTGACAAAGGAGCAAAGGCAACACAATGGAGAAAAGATAGTCTTTTCAACCAATGGTGCTAGCACAACTAGACATCTATGCAAAAAAAAAAAAAAAGTAATCTAGACACAGACTGTATATGCTTTACAAAATCAATTCAAAATGGATCATAATTCTAAAGTAAAATGCAAAACTATAAAACTCCTGGAAGATAGCGTGGGAGAAAATCTAAATGATATTGAGTTTGGCAGTGATGTCTTAGATAAAATACCAAAGGCATGGTCCATGAAAGAAAGAATTGGTAGGCTAAACTTCATTAAAATTAAAATTTCTGCCAGGTGCAGTGGCTCACGCCTGTAATCCCAACACTTTGGGAGGCTGAGGCAGGTGGATCACTGAAGTCAGGAGTTTGAGACCAGCCTGGCCAAAATGGTGAAACCCTGTCTCTACTAAAAATACAAAAATTAGGTAAGCACCTGTAATCGCAGCTATTCTGGAGGCTGAGGCAGGAGAATCACTTGAACGTGGGAGGCAGAGGTTTCAGTGAGCTGAGACCACGCCATTGCATTCTAGCCTGGGCAACAGAGTGAGACTCTGTCTCAAAAAAAAAAAAAAAAAATTAAAAAAATTAAAATTAAAATTTCTGCTCTGTTAAAGACACTGTCTACAGAATAAAAATACAAGTCACAGATTTGGAGAAAATGTTTACAAAGGACATATCTGATAAAGAATTGTTGTCCAAAATATAGGAAGAACTCTTAAAACTGAACAAAAAGAAAACTCAATTTAAAAATTAGCAGAAGACTTTAACAGACATCTCAGCAAAAAGAATGTAGATGGCAAATAAGCATATAAAAAGATGCTCCACCTCATATGTCATCAGGGAAACACAAATTGAAACAATAATGTGATACAACTACACACCTAGTAGATTGGCTAAAATCCAGAACACTGACAATACCAAATGCTGGAGAGGATTTGGAGCAACAGGAACAACAGAAACACTCATCCTTTGCTAGTACAAATGCAAAATTGTAGAGTCATTGTGGAAGACAGCTCGGCATTTTCTTACGAAACTGAGTATACTCTTAAACAATCCAGCAATCACATTCCTTGGTTTTATTCAAAAGAATTGAACACTTATGTCCACACAGAAACATGCACACATATGTTTATATCAGCTTTATTCGAAATCAAAATTGCCACACTCAGAAGCAACCAAGATATCCTTCAGTTGGTGAATCGATAAGCAAACTGTGGTACATCTTAATGGGATAATGGGATATTATTCAGCACTAAGGAAATGAGCTATCAAGTCATGAAAAGACATGGAGGAAACATAAATGCATATGACATATAAATGAAAGAAGTAGACTGAGCACGGTGGCTCATGCCTGTAATCCCAGCATTTTGGGAGGCTGAAGCAGACAGATCATGAGGTCAAGAGATCAAGACCATCCCGGCCAACATGGTGAAACCCCGTCTCTACTAAAAATACAAATTAGCCAGGGTGATGGCAGGCGCCTGTAATCCCAGCTACTTGGGAGGCTGAGGCAGAAGAATCACTTGAACCCGGGAGGCAGAAGTTGCAGTGAGCCAAGATCACGTCATTGCACTCCAGCCTGGAGAACAGCCTGGGGAACAAGAGCGAGACTTTGTCTCAAAAATAAGAAGAAGAAGAAGTAGTAGTCTGAAAAGGCTATATACACTGTATCATTTCAACTACCTGACATTCTGGAAAGGGCACAATTATGGAGATAGTAGAAAGATCAGTGGTTACAAGCGGTTAGGGGAGAAAGAAGGCTGGATAAGTGGAGCACAGAAAATTTTTGGGACAGTGAAAATATTCTGTATGATACTATAATGGTGGGTACACGTCATAACACCTTTGTCCAAACCAATCAAATGTTCACTACCAAAAGTAAACTCTAATGTAAACTAAGGACTTCAGGTGATAATGAGGTGTCAATAGGTTCATCAGCTGTAATAAATGTACCACTCTGGTGAGGAATGTTGATAACGGGGGAGGCTATACATGTGTGGGGTCAGGGAATATACGAGAAACCTTTATACCTTCCATTCAACTTTACTGTGAACCTAAAAATGACTCAAATGTAAAGTCTACTTTTCAAATCACAAAATAACTCCGAGCAAAAAGGAATTTGGAAAAAAGTTATAGAAACAATATAGTTAATAACATCATATGGGGGTTCCTTCTGCTCAGAGACCTCTCTCTCTATAGAGAGAGCTGTTTCTCATTCTCTTCTCTTCCGCCTATGAAACCTCCGCTCCTAAACTCCCTGTGTGCGTCCGTGTCCTAAATTTTCCTGGCGCCAGACGACAAACCCCAAGGTACACATCCCAGACAACGTAGCCGCTTCATATTGGGCGCTTGCCCAGGATACCAAGGTACAACATTCATCCAAATGGTGAGTAGAGCAGCAGACTCCAACTCTGTCCTTTCATTTTAAGGTTCTCGGCCTCCATTTTAGAACCTAATCAAACCAAATACTGGGCCCCCTCAGACATTTAAAAATGATTAGCATGGCTGCCAGCCTTGCAAGACTTGGGGGACAGGCTTGCTGGGGAGAACATGGAGAATCCCCAGCACCCACGGCTTGCAGGTCGTGTTGGCCGTGTTTGAAATAGCTTCCTTTCACCGAGGACTTCGCCGTCATGCGGGGCTGGAAGTAGTCCTGGGGCAACTGAGGATTTCTGGCGGGGCTACCCCATGGCGTTATCCAAAGGCTTCTGGACTGACCTCAGCCTCTGACCGCACAGTGGGGTGGGCAACAGGATCTCCAACTTTTCTATCATAATTTCCTCCTTTACTGTCCATGACCTTCGAATAAAATCCAGTGCATCCACTACCAGTCGGTCCTTTTCGCTGGGAGACCCCTCTACACAGAGAGAGCTGTTTCTCTTTCTCTTCTTTTCTAAAGAGCTCCCTTCTCTTTGTACTGGGAAAAAGAAGAGCAACTGTATGCTCCTTAGTTGTTGGAGTCCTTTTGCCCTATACCCTTCCCCACCTGACAAAATGACTGTTCCTTTGCATGGAGAGTTTTAGTTGCTCCTCTTACACACATGCAGCTCTTCCAAGGTCCAGGGCTCACTTCCCTGATGGTCATTCACCACCTGGAATGCTCCTCCATAGTCACCACCCTGAATGATGCTTACCTGCAAAGTTTTCATCAAGTTTTCAAGTTTTGGATCATCTCCCAGAATTTTGACATTAAAATGACTACAAGTTACTAAACCTCAGTTCCAAGTCAGAGTTTTCCCAGGAAAGGGAATTACTAATTGGTTTATCTTGCAACAAGAATCTCCTAGATCCAAAAATCAATGTAATGTAATGATAGCCTAAAGGAGAAAAGCAACATGATTATCTCAATAGATGCAAAAAAAAAAAAAAGGCAAAATCCAACACCCTTTCATGTTTAAAAACACTTAATAAACCAGAGAAAAAAGGGAACTTCCTTAACCTGTAAAGTATCTATGAAAAACCTAGAGCAAACATCATACTTGATGGTGAAAAGCTGAATGTTTTCCCCCAAGATAAGAAAAAAGACAAGGATGCCTGCTCACCCCATTGCTACTCAACACTGCACCATAGGTATGCACATGGGTAATAAGGCAAAGAGAAGAAAGAAGAAGGAGGAGGAGGTGGGGAAGAGGAGGAGAAGGAAAACAAGGAAAAGAAAAAGAAGGAGGAGGAAGAGGAAGAAGTAAAAAGGAGAAAGAGAAGAAGGAGCAGCAGCAGCTATTTAGATTGGAAAGGAAGAAGTAAAATCATTTTGTATACAAAAAATCCTAGGGAACTCATTTAAAATACTATGAGGATTAATGTACTAATTTAACAAGGTTGAAGGATACAAGATCAATATACAAAAATCAGTTGTATTTCTATGCATTAACAATGAACAATCTGAAAATGAAACTAAGGAAACCATTCCACTTACAATAGCATCACGAAAAATAAAATGCCTAGATATAAATTTAACAAAAGAAGTGTAAGACTTCTACACTGAAAACTACAAAACATGATTGAAAGAAATTAAAGAAAATCTAAATAAAGAGAAAAATATACCAAATTCATGTATCAGAGGACTTAATATTGTTAAGAAGGCAATATTCCCTACATTGATCTACAGAATCAATGCAACTCCTACTAAAACCACAGGTGCCTTTTTTTGCAGAAAATGATAAGTTAATCCTAAAATGTATGTGGCACTATGAGGGACCCAAAATTGCTGAATTAATCTTGAAAAAAAGAATGAAGTTGGAGAATTCACACTTCCTAATTTCAAATTTTGCTATAAATCTGCAATAATCAAGACAACATAGTACTGCTTTAGGGATAGATACACAGATGAATTGAGTAGTATTGAGAGCTCAAAAGTAAACTCTGACATTTATGTTCAATTGATTTTCAAAATGGGTTTCAAGACAACATGTGGAAAGAATAGTCTTTCCAACAAATCATCCAATGCAAAAAGATGAAGTCAGACTTCCCATACCATAAACAAAAATTAATTCAAAGTGTATCATAGGCCGGGTGCACTAGCTCATGCCTGTAATCCCAGCACTTTGGGAGGCTGAGGTGGGTGGATCACTTGAGGTCAAGAGTTCGAGACCAGCCTGGCCAACATGGTGAAATCCCATCTCTACTAAATATACAAAAATTTGTGAGGCATGGTGGCAGGCACCTATAATCCCAGCTACTTGGGAGGCTGAGGCAGGAGAATCACTTGAACCTGGGAGAAAGAGGTTGCAGTGAGCTGAGATTATGCCACTGCACTCCAGTCTAGGCGACAGAGTGAGAGTCTGTCTCAAAAAAAAAAAAAAAAAGTATTATAGACCTAAATTAACTAATAAAACTATAACATTCTTAAATGAAAGCATAAGAACAAATATTTATGACTTTGAGTGAGGCAATAATTTCTTAGTTATGAGATGAAAGGCACAACTAACAAAAGAAATAAATTGGACTACATCAGTATAAACATTTTGCTGTAAATGATACCTTCAAGAAAATGAAGAACAAACCACAGAAAGGCAGAAAGAACACTTAATTCAACAATGAAAAACAGACAAAAGAAAAAAAGAAAAAATAAAAGAAATTTTTTAAAAAATTAAAAAACAAAAGAAAAAACAATTCAACAATGAAAAGACATAAACTAATTTCTATATGGGCAAAGAATTTGAAAAGACATTTATCCAAATAAGATATACAAATGACCAATAAGCACATGAAAAAATGTTCAAAATCATTAGCCATTAGGGAAATGGAAATGAAAACCACAATAAGATACCACTTCACACTCACTAGCATGGATTTAATAAAAAAGACAGACAATAACAAGTGTTATCAAGGATCTGGAGAAATTGAATCCCTCAAACACTGCTGGTGAGAATGTAAAATGGTGCAACTGCTTTAAAAAATCATTTGGCAGTTCCTTAAAATGTTAAATATAGAGTTACTATATGATCCAGATATATGCACACACACACAGACAAAAAAAACTTATACCAAATGTTCATAGCAGTATTATTCATAATAGTCAACGAGTGGAAACAACTCAAACATCCATAAATGGATGAATTGGTAAATACAATATGGAACATCCATAAATGAAATACTATTTGGCAATAACAAGGAATAATGTACTGAAGCATTCTATAACATGAATGAACCTTGAAAACTTCATGGCAAGTGAAAGAAGCCAGTTATAAAAGATAACACATGAGCTCATTTATATAAAAGGTCTGGAGTAGGCAAATCAATAGAGACAGAAAATAAATTAGTAGTTGCCTAGGGCTAGAGGATGGGGAAGGAGAATGAGAAGTGATTGTTAACGGGTACAGGAATTTATTTCTCCCTCCCCTCCCCTCCCCAACCCTCCCCTCCCCTCCCTTTCCCTTCCCTTCCCTCTCATTTTTATTTTATTTTTTAGTCTTACTCTGTTACCCAGGCTGGAGTACAGTGGCACAATCATAACTTCCTGTAACCACAAACTCCTGGGCTCAAGTGATCCTCCCACCTCAGCCTCTCGAATAGCTAGGACTATATCTGGATAATGTATTTTTTATTTTTGTGGAAACGGAGTTTCACTATGTTGCCCAAGCTGGTCTTGAACTCTTGGCTTCAAGGGATCCTCCTGCCTCAGCCTCCCAAAGCACTGGGATTACATGCTTACTCCATCCCAACCAGCCCAGGTTTTTTTTAGGGAGGACAAAAAATTATAAAATTAGACTGTGGATATGGTTACAAAGCCCTGTGCAAATACTAAAAATTCTTAGAAAAAAATTGAATTGTACACTTTAAATCGATAAATTATATAGTATGTGAATTACATCTCAATACATCTGTTTTAAAAAGTAATCTCCTGTCTCAATCAGCTATTGGTGGTGATGGGGACAATGGGGAGGTGGTAAGAGGAAGGGGGGGTGACAAGTCCAAACCAAACAAACCCAACCCAGAAATGGGGGAGTCACTGTAAGTTTGGAAACAACCCCAAGAGGTATCTTTTACATTGGGAACTTTCATTTTAAAGGAATAAATGCAATATAAATCTTGAAACCTTAGGAGCGAGGCATAACCTTATGCAAGTGCTCAAAGCTATTATTATCACCCACAGAATATGGTATTCGTCTGTATTTGCTTTAAACCATGGCATGGCTTAGAAATAATTGAATTTTCCACATCCTATAACTAAATGCAATTTCTAATTATTATTTGACTGCCCATATAAATCCTAAGTAAATCTGTGGAGTTTCTTTTCCCAGTACAATACAAATAAATGTAAATAACTGTCATGTCTGATTTACCTAGTATTTTGTTAACCAGCTAAAAGTAAATATTGAAAATAGCTGTTAGCTATGCAAGTTTGAACAGGTGTTTTCCTAAGGAAGGTTATACATCTTTAAATTTAGGAATGATTGAATCAAAGCAAATTACTACCCTGTCTAACCATGCTGATTTTCTTACAGTCAATAGTACTCATTTTAAGTGTTTTGTTTCATGTAAATTTTTATTACAAATGGTTTCAGAATTATTTTGGATGTAAGTGGCAATAAAATGTAAACAACTAGATGAAAATAATATACATTGCCTTGATAAATAAATGAGTGAATCCAAGTACACTTCAGACAAGAATGAGGCACTGGATGAAAATGGCATTCCTTAATATGAGAAAGGAGTTTTCAAAGCAAGACCTGTTAGGTACTTAAGAGGGCAATAAAAGAAAAAATTGTTAAATAAATGAGCCAGAAAGAAATGTAACTCTTTTAAATAACATTTCTTAATAGGCTGGTGGTGATATTATAAGAATGCATTTCAGGCTGGGCATGGTGGCTCATACCTGTAATCCCAGCACTTTGGGAGGCCGAGGCGGGTGGTTCACTTGAGGTCAGCAGTTCGAGACCAGCCTGGCCTACATGGTAAAAACCTGTCTCTACTAAAAATACAAAAATTAGCCAGGTGTGGTGACAGGCACCTGTAATCCCAACTACTTGGGAGGCTGAGGCAGGAGAATCGCTTGAACCTGGGAGGCAGAGGTTGCAGTGAGCCGAGATCTCACCATTGCACTCCAGCCTGGGCAACAGAGCAAGATTCCATCTCAAAAAAAAAAAAAAGAAAAAAGAATGCATTTATAGACTGGGCACAGTGGCTTATGCCCGTAAATACCAGCACTTTGGGAGACCGAGGCCAGTGGATCACTGGAGATCAGGAGTTTGAGACCAGCCTGACCAACATGGTGAAACCCGGTCTCCACTTAAAAAAAAAAAAAAGAATGCATTTCTTGAATGAGTTCAAGACATTGAGATGTGCATAAAATACTCTCTTCTCAGCTCAGTGCACCTTTTCCAAAGGGAAAGCTTTGCACAGCATCAAGACCAAGATGCCTCCAGGACCCTGGCCTCTTTTCTTCCATAATACAGTCTGAGGCACCTTTAGGCAAGGAATTCCACAGGGAAGCAAAAACTGGATTTACTTCCTTGTTTCTGGGTTTTCTCTCCACAATTGCCTAAGAGTGTTAAACTGTTGTAAATGTCTTCTAGCACTTATAAATGAAGCTACTCTTTGGATTTCCTCCATCTGACAAATAAGCTCCAGAACAAAACTGTGGGCAAGGACATCACTATTGCTCTCCAGCTAATCCATGTCCATACCTCTAACATTAGACTCATACCTATATTTTTAGTTTTGAGTGATTTTCTCCACTTGGAGGCAAAAGGGAGATATAGCACAAGGAAAAGGAAGTCAGATTCCAGGCATGAGTAAGATTTGCCACACCGCTGCTGGCTTCAGAACACAGAGGCCCATGGTCAAAGACCCGAATGATGTCTCCAGGAGCAAAGACAAGCCCTAGGCTTACAATAAGCAAGGAGATGGAGACCTCAGTACTACAACAACAAGGAACAGGATTCTACCAACCAATGAATGAGCTTGGAAATGGAGTCTTCCGAGAGCTTCCCAATAAGAGCTCAGCCACACCTTGATTTCCAAGAAACCCAGAGCAGAGAAATGAGCTGAGCCAACCTAGGCTTCTGACCTACAAAACCGAGATAATAAATTTGTGTTATTTCATACCAAAAAGTTTATGATAATTTGTTATAGCAGTACTACGAAGCTGATACAAACAGATAACATGTATTGAGTACCAGATAATGAAAGAAAATACACCAAAATGTTAACAGTGGTATCTTCAGATAGTTTAAAAATATATAATAGTTTAAAAACATTGTTACTTTGTTAGAGTTTTCTGTTTTTCTGAATGATTTTTATAATGAGCATGTATTGCTTACATAAAATTTGTATTTCCACTTTTAAAATTAAAAGGTCAAGATGACAGTGTATCAAGGAGAATGTAATTAGGGTGCCGACCATCTACGTCTCATTCCCAGGAGCTCCCACATTCAAAGACTCTCATCACATACACAGGCCACTGGCTCCAGGCTGCAGCACGTGGCTGTGAGTTGTTCCTTCCCTCTCGATCTCCAGGTCCCCAAGGGAGGCCCAGAACCTACCCTGAACCTCTCTGAGGATAAAAGCCCACCTCACTCCCTGCTGAGGAGGCCAAGCTCTAAGGGAAGGCCTCTTGTCTTTTCCCTTCAGGCTTCCACACATATTGAGACCAACTAAACCTCTCTGGCAGACACTGTTAATTGAGTAACACAAGAGTTTTTCCCAATCCCCTTTTCTCTTGCCTGCCTCCTATGATAATGGCAAAAAAAGTGAGACAAGATTCCTTGCCTTCCTTGCAGGTAGGGATAAATATGTAACTCCTGAGACTGGAGTGAGATTCCACCTGGGGCTTCCTGGGAAAACATTTTGCTTCCCTAATAAAAGTGACAGAAGGCCAGGTGCAGTGGCTCACGCCTGTAATCCCAACACTTTGGGAGGGTGAGGTGGGTGGATCACGAGGTCAGGAGTTCGAGACCAGCCTGGCCAATATGGCAAAACCCTGTCTCTACTAAAATACAAAAAAGTAGCTGGGCGTGGTGGCGTGCGCCAGTAGTCCCAGCTACTAGGGAGGCTGAGGCAGGGGAATCGCTTGAACCTGAGAGGCAGAGGTTGCTGTAAGCCGAGATCACACCACTGCACTCCAGCCTGGTAACAGAGCAAGACTCTGTCTCAAAAAAAAAAAAAAAAAACTGACAGAAATAGTGCTCAAGGCTCCTTACCCCTTCTTTCTTCCTACTTTGAATGCAGGCATGATGTCTGAAGGCACAGCACCAATCTTGTGATCATGAACCGTTAAGCAGGAGGATAAAGGGCTAACAAGGTAAGGGGATAAAGCAGAAAGATGAAGTCTGGTTCACCGACAGCATCATTAGCAGCTGAATCAAATGTTAACAACTCGTGTCTCAGTTTACTATTAGACAGGTGTGAAAAAAAAGCCCTTATTGTTATAAAACTCAAGCAAATGCAGTTGCCTCCATCCATACCTCAACTATCTGGCACAGAATTTCAGAGTACTGGTGCTCCTTTCTGTGAGATGCAGAGATGAAGGAGGGAAAACAAGGGAGGTAGGAGGAGAGAGAAGTATTTGAGAAAACCTGTTTACATGTGTTTTCCACAGGTAGATGCCTTCACATGTCTAATTTTGTCATGTCCCATAAAGCTCTATGCTAAAGCTGAGACATCATCACTTATACACAGATTTCAGCCCATAGCATGCACTTCAAGGAGGACACAATAAGATTAACAAGTTAGATTCAATCTTAGATTCAATCATATGGCCTACAGGATCCCCCAAATGCTTCTTCTTACATTTTGTTCCAAATAGCTTTTAATTAACAATTATGTTACTGTCTTAGTTCTCATTTAGGTAAAACATCAGCACAAAAGTATCATTAGTTATTATTGTAAACTAATTATTCAACCAAAAGTGTTAGGTATACAATCTTCTCCTCCTCCTCCTCCTCCTCCTCCTCCTCCTTCTTCTTCTTCTTCCTCCTCCTCCTCCTCTCCTCCTCTTCCTCTTCCTCTTCCTCCTCTTCCTCCTCCTCCTCTTCCTCCTCGTCCTCCTCTTCTTCCCCTTCTCCTTCTCCTCCTCCTTCTTCCCCTTCTCCTTCTCCTCCTCCTTCTTCTTCGACAAGGAGTCTTACGCTGTCACCCAGGCTGGAGTGCAGCGGCATGATCTGGCTCACTGCAACCTCTGCCTCCCGGATTCAAACAATTCTCGTGCCTCAGCCTCCCGAATAGCTGGGATTAGGATTACAGGCACCCACCACGCCGTGCTACCCTGGCTAATTTTTGTATTTTTAGTAGAGACAGCATTTCACCATGTTGGCCAGGTTAGTCTTGAACTCTGACCTCAAGTGATCTGCCCTCCTTGGCTTCCCAAAGTGCTGGGATTACAGGCATGAGCCACCGCCCTGGCCTTATTCTTATCTATGACCTTTCAGTTAATGAGAAGAATTAGAACTAGATCCTAATCTCTTTGACCGCATGTAAAGGCCAGTTGGATTGAGCTTCCTTAATACATTCCATAATTTTATTCAGACTCTTCACGTGCATCTTCAATATCAATACTGTCATATCATTGAAGCCCCTATCTGAGTCATTTAACATCATTTTCAAAGCACATTATTGTCACTTTCAAATGTTCGAAATATAGCCCTTTTTCTGATCACCTAAGGTCAGGAGTTCGAGACCTGCCTGGCCAACATGGCGAAACCCCATCTCTACTAAAAATACAAAAATTAGCCGGGTATAGTAGCGGGCACCTGTAATCCCGGCTACTAAGGAGGCTAAGGCAAGAGAATCATCTGAACCCAGAAGGCGGAGGTTGCAGTGAACCAAGATCACCTCATTGCATTCCAGCCTGGGTGACAAGAGCAAAACTCTATCTCAAAAAAAAAAAAAAGAAAAAGAAGACAAGAAATATAGCCCTTTTTGGATCTGGATATGAGTTTATCATTAAAAACTTAATCCTAAATCACAAGAATCTTTGCAGAACATTAGGTCAGTTGGTTTTTGCTTTAACCTTTTTTTGTTTGTTTTGAGATGGAGTCCTGCTCTGTCACCGAGGCTGGAGTGCAGTAACGCAGTCTTGGCTCACTGCCACCTCCGCCTCTCAAGTTCAAGTGATTCTCATGCCTCGGCCTCCCCAGCAGCTGGGATTACAGGTGCCTGTCATCATGTCCAATTTTTTTGTATTTTTAGTAGAGACGGGGTTTACACCATGTTGGCCAGGCTGGTCTGAAACTCCTGACCTCAGGTGACCCACCCGCCTTGGCATCCCAAAGTTCTGGGATTACAGGTGTGAGCTATCATGGCTGGCCTGCTTTAACCTTTTAAAAGTAATCTTTAAAAGGCTTCTCTACAACACTGGTTCTCAAAGTATGGTCCCAGACCCCAGTATCACCTGGGAACTTGTGAGAAATTCACATTCTTAGGCCTTACTGCAGAATTACTGAATCAGGAAATCTGGGGATGGGCCCAGAAAGCTGGGTTTTAATAAGGTCTCCAGGTGATTCTGATACACACAGCAGTTTGAGAGCCACTACTTTACAATAACATCTCACTGTTGCAATTATGAGGCCATGTCATTAACAATAATCCAGTTAAAATGTGTGTACCTCTTTTTTTTTTTTTTTTTTGTTGAGACGGAGTCTCGCTCTGTCGCCCAGGCTGGAGTGCAGTGGCCGGATCTCAGCTCACTGCAAGCTCCGCCTCCCGGGTTTACGCCATTCTCTCGCCTCAGCCTCCCGAGTAGCTGGGACTACAGGCGCCCGCCATCTCGCCCGGCTAATTTTTTGTATTTTTTAGTACAGACGGGGTTTCACCGTGTTAGCCAGGATGGTCTCGATCTCCTGACCTCGTGATCCGCCCGTCTCGGCCTCCCAAAGTGCTGGGATTACAGGCTTGAGCCACCGCGCCCGGCCTTTTTTTTTTTTTTTTTTTTTTTTTTTTTTTGAGACAGGCTTTCACTCTTGTCGCCCAGGCTGGAGTGCAATGGTGCAATCTCGGCTCACTGCAACCCCCGCTTCCTGGATTCAAGCGATTCTCTTGCCTCAGCTTCCGAAGCATCTGGGATTACTAGCATGTGCCACCATGCCCAGCTAATTTTTGAACTATTAGTAGAGAAGGGGTTTTACCATGTTGGCCAGGCTGCTCTCGAACTGCTGACCCTCAGGTGATCACCCACCTCAGCCTCCCAAAGTGCTGGGATTACAGGTGTGAGCCACCGTGCCCGGCCATTGTACCTCCTTTTTTTTTCTTTTTGAGATGGAGTCTTGCTTTGTCACCCAGCCTGGAGTGCAGTGGCACAATCCTCAGCTCACTGCAAGCTCCGTCTCCCTGCAAGCTCCGCCTCCCAGGTTCATGCCATTCTCCTGCCTCAGCCTCCCAAGTAGCTGGGCAGGTGCCTGCCGCCACGCCTAATTTTTTTGTATTTTTTAGTAGAGACGGGGTTTCACCGTGTTAGCCAGGGTGGTCTTGATCTCCCGACCTCGTGATCCACCCTCCTTGGACTCCCAAAGTACTGGGATTATAGGTGTGAGCCACCGCGCCCGGTCTGTACCTCCTTTTTTAAACTAATTTTACTTTCATAGAAACTTCTAGAAATACCCTGCGTTAGCTAAAACAGTAAGTCCTATCACATCTTGTCTCTATACCTTGCTTTATTTTCTTTATAATGTGTTAAATATCAGACATCATCTATCTGTTTGGTATCTGTCTTCCCCCACTAGAATGCATGTTTCATGAGGCAAGCACTTGGTTTTTGTTCCTGGTTGTCTTCCCAACATTAGAACTGTACCTGTCCTATGGGACATGAAGTGATTATTGAGGTAATTTCAGGCTAACACATCACATATTCCTGAACTAGCATAGACCACATAGGCCCAAAGACTACCTACTATCACACTGACCTATTTTTATGCACAACTTTCTGACACCAACAACCAGTTCTCTAATTCTCCAGATACAACTGGGAATCCTGTAATTCAATTCAATTCTAACACTACCTAGAGTTAGCGTCAGATTCCACAGGTTTAAGGGCTTAGTCCACAAAACTTCCTTCACTTCAGATGCCAGACAGGTGCCCAGCGTGCCCACACTTCTGACTTGGCTACAAAGTCTAGGGTTCCCATAACACCCCCTTGGATTTAATAATTTGCTAGAATGGCTCACAGAACTCAGGAACTCATTTTCTTACTATTACTTGTTTATTTTAAAGGACACAACTCATAAACAGCCAAATAGGAGAAATGCATTGGGCAAAGTATGGTGAGGGGGACACAGCTTCCATGTCCTCTCTGGGGACACCACCCTCCCAGCACCTAGATATCTTTATCAACTTGGAAGCTCTCTGAACCTTATCACTTAGGGGATTTTATGGATGTTTCACACTGATTAAATAAATCATTGGCCATTGGGGTAACTCAATCTCTAGCCCCTCTCCTCTGCCCAGAGGTGGGGGCAAGAAGCAGGGGCTGAAAGGCTGAAAGTTCCAACCCTCTATTCATGACTTTTTTTTTTTTTTAGATGGAGTCTTGCTCTGTCACTCAGGTGGCTGGTGTGCAATGGCATGATCTCAACTCACCGCAACCTCTGCCTCCCAGGTTCAAGTGATTCTCCTGCCTCAGCCTCCCAAGTAGCCTCAGTGATTCTCCTGCCTCAGCCTCCCAAGTAGCCTCAGTGATTCTCCTGCCTCAGCCTCCTGAGTAGCTGGGACTACAGGAACTCACCACCATGCCCAGCTAATTTTTGTCTTGCTAATTTTTGTCTTTTTAGTGGAGACAGTGATTCCCCATGTTGGCCAGGCTGGTCTCGAACTCCTGACCTCAGGTGATCTGCCCACCTTGGCCTCCCAAAGTGCTGAGATTACAGGCATGAGCCACCACACCCAGCCATTGCTTGGTCTTTCTAAAGACTAGCACCCATCCTGAAGCTCTCTAGGGGTCTCAGGCACCAGCCATCTCATCAGCACATACAAGACACTTAGCTGTGTAGTGGCTCAGGCCCATAACCCCAGCCACTTGGGAGGCTGAGATGGGAAGGGAGGACTGCTTGAGGCTAGGAGTTCAAGACCAGGGAAACATAGTGAGACTGCACTCATCATTGGTTAGAGTCCAAGGATTTTAGAAGCCACAAGCCAGGAACCAGAGACAAAGACCAAATATGTATTTCTTATTAGGACACACAGAATTCTCTATCCTTACTCTTCTTCGTAGCATGTATATATTTATTTGTTTGCTAGTAATGTCTTCCCAGGAGAAAGTAAGATCTATGAGGGCAAGATTTTTGTGTTTTGTTCTTCTGCTGTTTACTTAGTATCTGTATTACTAAGATTCTCAGTAATAATCAATAAATATCTGTTAAATAAACAAATGAATCTAATTTGTAAGCTCTACTCCTGCTAACTAATTTAGTCATCTGCGCCATTAGTCCACAAGATGATGCCCCCACCTGCACCCTCCCACCTCAACCCCTGCCTCAGAAGTGAAAGATACTTAAGCAGTTCAAGTTACCAATGGCTAACGTAACAATTATAGGGATATAATCTTAAAGGCAGGAAGAAAGGTAATTTTTAAAACTCTAGTCATAAGACATACAGAAAAAAAAACCCTATATATTTAAAACTTTTTGGTTATTGTAGGTAAAGCATTATAAGAATACTCATTAAGGAGAGAGGAAAAGACGTGACAAGCTGATTGTTCTGGGGGACAGGTTAAGAGGTTGGGGGGAAGTGATTCTTTTGTTTTTTCTTATCCTGAACTCTGGTAACTTTATATATGAGCTGATGAAAAACAATTCTGGACCATCCACTGTACTTTTTAAGAGTCCATTTGTTAGACAAAATATGAGGAAATATGGTCTATTTTATCACTTTTTTTGTTTCTAAATGGCTATTTAAATACAGATAACAGTACATACATGACAAACTGGAAGGGCAGGTTCTGCCACACTGCCAAATCACCTGTTACCTGATATCTCCTCTTGGAACCAGCAATGCAGTGTGGCGTAACACAGTTGGAAACGTACCCAAGCTGGGCCCCTAAGTGCAAGAAGTAGCCCTCGTGTTAAGAACTGTGAAGGTCAGGACAAATCACTACTTGACATATGCCACTCACATAACTTCAGAAATGAGTAGAAAAAAGAACCCCAGACAAAAGGGAATAGAAGTCAAGTCAAAGTGAAGGCACACTGACTTTTTATAGTTAAGTTTTTCTTACAAGTTATATAAATCAAGCCAAGAAATGTAAAATATGACTGTGCACCCGTTTTATCTGTGCAGTTTAAATAGGTAGTTTTACCTTGATCAAGATTTCCACACTTGATTTCTGGCAAAAAAAAAAAAAAAAAAAAAAAGGGAATACCCTTTTTCATGTGGTATATGCCATTTTCTTAAAACAATGTATATTTCTCATTAACACTGCTTTTTAGGTGGTTATTCTATTTGCACAAATAGAACTGTATGGATAATTAATGTAAACCTGTACCATAAATCTTCTAAATTATATGAATGATCATTATAAACAAATGTGCTTAGCACCTATTTTGTTGATAACCCATTGCCTCTCAGAACCTGCCTTTTCCTAAGACAACTGTTTAGGTTACCTCTCCCGATTTCGTATTCTGGCCACCAAAATAAAAGTTTTCAATAGTAACAAAATTAGATGTCCTTTCAGGACTGAAGGAAATTGAGTGATGTATAAAAACATTCACCCAGAAACCAGGCTTCTGGGCCTAGAGTCCTTAAGTGACTAGTGAAAGTGATTGAAAGGTTCCAGTGTTTCCCATTGCAGGAAATTACTTAACCTCTTAGAGCCTTCTTTTCCTTCTTATAATATTAGGGCATTATATAATCATAAAAGTAGCTATGGTTTCTAAATCCCTCCCTGTTCTAAAAATACATAATTCAAAGCTGCTAAAAATAAATACTTTTAAAATTGGCTGTGACATATGTGACATACATATATATACAGAGTTTCACTGTGACAAGGGGAAGGGCTATACAATGTTTTGTAGCAGACATTTACAGTGCATCGGTATCAAGACGTTTTTGTTCCTGAAAATGTTTCAGGGTGGCATTCACTCTGCAGGGAAAGTTCTGGGAAGCCTCCAGGCACTTCAGTGGAAATACAGGGCAGTGTTTTGGGAGACCACATCACAGCTCAACTGGGGACCCAGCGGAACTTGTAACCCCCATTGGCTGTTCTGATGGTGAAGGCATTGCCCTGGGGGAAGGCGAGGGTTCGGATGGTGCTGTGGTTGCGGATGGGGGTGCTGAAGGAGCCGCCCTCCTCCAGCTCACTGTGGCTCAGGTTCAACGCGCTCCTGCTGCAGTCGGTATGCAGCCCCCGGAAGGTGCCGTGCAGGTTCACCGGCCTGGTGTCCGTGTTCGCGGGCTCTGGCTGCAGTCGGGGCCGCTTGTGATCGCGGCTCTGCAGGGCTTCATCGCAGCGCTCGGAAATCTCCCTCAGGATGGCGTCCACTTCCGCGCAATCCTGCCCCGCAGCGCTGAGCAACTCCTCCAGGCTCCTTTTGGCCTTTGCCTTGAGCAGGAAGGGCTCGGCCGCCGCCCCACAATCCCGGGACTGTGTGATCATCAGCTTCTACGAAAGATGGGGAAGAGCGCCGCCCTGGGGCCTGCCGGACCCCCTGGGTTTGGGGCGTGCAAAAGGTGACCTGGGCACGCTACGCACCACGCACCCAGCGGTCCTCTCCTCTCCGGGGCCCCCACCAGGTCCCAATGCTGGGCGCAGGGTTGGGGGCGGGGATGCACTGAACAGTTCAGTTCTGACGTGCTGCAGTTCCCACACGCCCGCGCCCCACTTACATCCAGCACCGAGGCCAGGTGCCGGGTTCGGCTGGCAAGTTCCTTCAGCTGCACGTTCCGCTCCTTGAGCGAGGCGATCTCCTCCTGTTTCTGGGTCAGCGTCACGTGCAGCTGCAGGATGAGACCCAAACATTCAGAGGTAGGCACTGTGCTGGATCGTGTCTGCATATCTGGCATGAATCAAACCCAGATCCCGACGTCTCATCAGAAACTGGGGACGCACAGGCATTTACGCTAGTGAGAATAACAATCAATTTATTATTTTTTTTAATAACAAAGCACTTGGACAAAATTTATCTCCATTAATCCTCAGTGTAGCGTGCTGATAAAGAGTACTGACTTGGGCAACAGGCAGATCTATGTTCTGTTACTGAGGTTCAACAATCCTACGTCTCAATATCCTTGTAAAACGGGGCTAGTAAGAGTATCTAGTTCAACGATTGTGAGCATTAAGTGGGAAGAGGAAGTATAAATTGGTAAGTCCAGGGCCAGGCACATAGAAAAAGCCTTCAATAAATATTGGCGTCCCTATTAAAAATCTGGCAGGCACTGTGCAATATATGTATGCAACACAACTGCACTTGTACCCCTAAATCCCCCCAAATAAAACAATTTTTAAAAATAAATAAAATGGCCAGGTGCAGTGACTCATGCCTATAATCTCAGCATTTTGGGAGGTTGAGGCGGATGGATCACCTGAGGTCAGGAGTTCAAGACCAGCGTGGCCAACATGGTGAAACCCCGTCTCTATTAAAAATACAAAAATTAGCCAGGTGTGGGGGGTACGCGCCTGTAATCCAGCTACTTGGGAGGCTGAGGCACGAGAATCGCTTGAGCCTGGGAGGCGGAGGTTGTAATGAGCCAAGATTGAGCCTCTGAGCTCCAGCCTGGGTGACCGAGTGAGACTCTGTCTCAAAAATAAATGAATGAATAAATATTAATTTAAAAATAAAATAAAAATCGGGTGGGGTAGAATTATTCCCACTTAGTGAATTTGGAAACAGGTGGAGCCACCGGAGCAATGGCAGCTACATGAACCACCAGTCAGTCCACTGGTTCTGACTCACAGGACCTCATCCTTGCCCTTGCAAACCCAACTTCCACCCTCTATATCCTGTCCCTGCCGCAGGATTCCTGGTCGCCACGCCAGCGTCCCTACTTGATTATTTTCAACGAGCGCGTCTCCCAACGCTCTCTGGTTCTGGTCCGCCACCTCCTTCCAGTACTGCTCAGGCGGAGGCACGTCTGGAGGGCGCAGCGGTGGTGACTGCAGAGCCCGTGGGTCCAGTGGCGGGGAGAGGCAGGGCCCGAATGGCGACATGTCGCAAGGAGAGAAGGGGAAGTCTCCGCTGGCCAGTGTAGGCGACATCATAGAGGATGAGTCTAGAAAAGAGCAGGAGCTGGATTTGCAGCCTCAAACTCACGCCCAGCTAGTTACAGGAGCAAAATGCCACTCTGGGTGTAGGGTTTATGTAGAGATTTTTGTTTATTAAATTAAGCACCCCTTACTCCTAAACGCCTGATTATGAGGCCCTTCCTGATAGCCTGTACATACACAGTAGGTATCCAATATATGCCTGTTAAGTTTACCTGAATTCAATCAACAAAACTTCCCTGGGCCTGCACACACTCGTCACTCAACCTCCCCTGCCACACCACAGGATAGGGCTCCCTCTCCCAGAACTCACACCGATCCCAGATAAAGCGCTATGTAGATCCAGCAGTTCGACTTCTCAACTGGGGGAGAGAAATGTCCTAAATATGGAAAAGCCTGACTTTTTGATGAGTTACTGGAGAGTCGTTGACAGTTGGCTGGGTTTACCACCTTGGCGACCACGAAATGTGAACTAGTCTGATTTGGGACTGGGGGCACCCCCGCTGTTATTTAACTGCCAGGAGACTGCACTTGCCTGCAATGAGATCATCCACCGTGTCTCTGAAATCCTGCAGATCGAAGTCCACTTCGGTTTGGAGGGAATGGTTCTGAAATAAACAAGACGTGTACACTAGTTAACGAGTCTGGCGTTAGAAAGCCTTCAATAAATATTGGCTTCCCTAATAAAAATCTGGCAGGCACTATGCAATATATGTATGTAACACAACTGCACTTGTACCCCTAAATCCCCACCAAATAAAACACTTTTTGTGGCGGGTCTGGAACCCTTTCTAGACCGACAGACCTCCTCCAAGGCTCGGAGGCGGTCTGCGCGCACTCCTGTCGGCAGCCCAGTCTCGTACCCGAAAATTCAAGCCCCATCCGAGACAGGGAACCCAGCAGGCTTGCACCTCCACGGTGGGGAGAGGTACACTCACTCGGGGAAGGGGGCAGCAGTTCGCGGCTCCTGCAGAGCGACTGCGTGGCCGGCGTGGGTCCTTCCGCGGGCGGTGCGGCGGCCCAGCGCCGGCTCCGGGCTGCCGAGTAGCCCGCCACCCTCCAACTAGCTAAGCAGCTGCCTCCGTGAGGCGAGGCGGTTCCCCATGCGCCCGCGAAATTTCACCTCCCACTCAACAGCGACCGGCCACCGAGCCGCCGCTGTAGGAGCAGAGAGCACGTCCTGAACACAGGATCTTTCCACCCAAGACCCGACAGTGTATAGGAGCCTCTAGAGCAGTAATTTGAGGCCGCGTTTCCCGCCAAGGTTCGGCCTCAGCTAACCGCCCCGCCCCTGCAACAGAGCGGGACGTAAGCTGTGATTCCAGGGGCCAGGGGCATATGGGAAATGCTTCTGTTATGTACACAGCCAGTGTGGGCTCCATTGCTCTTTTCAGTTCCCAAAAAGTTGGGAGAACACTTTTATCATACAGCCGGTGCACCTCCAACATCTTTAACTGTACTCTCCTGGCCTCCTGCAGGGGGTCTGGGTGTGTGAGGGGAAAGGGTGTGTGAGGGGCTGGAGGCATGGGCTTTCTTGTTCCCTTAACTCATGGATATTTAGAGTTGATGAAAAACGCCTTTACACAGTCTCTCAGTTCATCCTCACACCAGTGTGGGAAGCAGGCGGGGCCTGGGAACTGATTCCTCTTTGAGGAAGAATCTGAAGCTCAGAGAGTTATCCAGTCACCCAGCTCTGAAGTAGTGGAATGGGGCCTCCTGCCCCCATACTTCATTTCCTTTAGCTTTTCTCTTTTTAGGAAAGCTGGCTTCCACTGAAGACAGCACTAGGAAGGGGACAGGAGTCTCAAGGGCCATGGTGTGAGAAGATGCATCCAATAGCCCACCAGAAAGACTTGTTATACTGAATGCGCTGTTGATTCATTCCTTTGTGCTCATCATACTGTTGTCCCAAAAGCCCTTCTTTACTGTTCAAATACTTCTGGGAAAAGGAACTTACTCTGTCCCTAACTTCAAAAAATGTACAAGTATCAGTTTTCCCTTGGGAGAAAAGACTCAAGCAGGGAGGCCTCTAGCACCTCTGCCACTAGTTGGACGCTGAGACTATAAGGGAAAGGAGATGAGAAAGGAAGGACTGAGGGCCCCAGACAAGTCCTGGAGCATGAGTTCTGCCCTGGCTGAAGGGGCTCATTCTTCAAGAACTGGAAGGTCTCCTCCTCAGTAGGGATTTCAGAAAAGTCTCATGAGAAGACTGGAGGCCAACTCAGGAATTGGGGCCCTGGAAATGCTATCTGTTATACCAATCCAGGTTTTGGCCCATTCTGAACCTCAAACATTTCTAGAGCACTTCCTCTCTCTGTCCACCTTCCCCAGCAGGAAAGGAATGGGGAAATGTGATCTGAGTGTCCCCGGGGTCTCCCCAAGTGTTCCTCCCTTAGGGGCCTCTTTCCTCTGAACCAGCTCTGTCTTTCCCAGGAAGAATCCTGGATTTTTTGGTCCATCTGATGTGAGCTCTGTCCTTGAAACTTCGAGGCTGGGCATAGTGGCTCACGCCTGTAATCTCAGCACTTTGGGAGGCTGAGGCAGGCAGATTGCTTGAGCACAGGAGTTCAAGACCAGCTTGGGTGACATGGCGAATCCCCATCTGTACAAAAAGTACAAACAAACAAACCAAAAACTAGCTGGCTGTGGTGGTGTGCACTTGTAGTCCTGGCTGCTTGGGAAGCTGAGGTGGGAGGATCGCTGAGCCTGGGAGGTCCAGGTTACAGTGAGCCATGATCATGTCACTGCACTCTAGCCTGGGTGACAGAGTGAGATCTTGTCTCAAAAAAAGAAAAAGAAAATAAACAAAATGAAACTTTGAATTCTACCTCCCCAATTAGATAAATCTGGCATTTCTCCAACTAAAAAAGCCAGAAAAAAATTACTAACAAAGAGCATGATGCCAAATTTAAAATCTGTATACTTAGACAAACATTCAACGAGAGCTGCTTGGGCTTTCTTACTTGCACAATAAACATGTTGGGGTAAGGGAGTGACCTAGGCCTCTGGGTCAGTTGGAAGATGCTCAGGCATTATCTTTCCTTATTTAATCATCCAGATCTAAAAAGAACAATTAAATGCCCTCTACAGTGCAATGCCCACTCCCAACTCTTGCCTTAACAATCTCTGCTCTTAGCGGCCACCTAAACTGAGTCTCTCTAGGCTCTATCCCAAGGTTCTAGGAGGCTCTTAGAGGAGGGCCGAGAAGTTTTGCTCCACCACTACTCCCAGTTCTGGGAGGTGGTCAGGTCTTTGTAGAGTTCTGTACTGGTTCTGTCTGCAGACCCCAGACCTATTGCCAAGAAGCTGGAACCGGCACTTTTCTTGGGGGTTGCATCTGTTTAAGACCTCCTGTCCATCTGGGCACTTCATGTCCTACCCATGAGCCAGGCTTCTGGCCTCCCAGACACCATTCTGGGAGACTCCCTTCTCTGCCTGGGAATCGTCAGCACCAGCAAGTGTGGAAGTGGGATGGGAGTGAGAAGACAGGTTTGCGGGGAAAGAAAATAGTCAAGTGCCTTTTTGCCCCATCATGGCAAGTGACTAGAGCTTTTGAAGGGCTGAACAGGACTTTGAAAAAGTGCCCAATTGCTGAAGGACCATCTCTGCAGAGAGGAACATTTTCTGCAAGATTACTTCCAGAGTCCTTTGTCCTTCCCACTTCTTCCAACTGCAAATTCTCTTGCTCTTTTCCTGTCTTGATAAAGAAGTTATCCATCAACCTCCACTCTTCTTAGATACCCACGGAATGAAAATGGGTAGGAAGGGGGTGTTGGGAGAACTGATAGGACATGCAACAGGTGCCCAGTGCGCAACTTTGCTCCCACCCACCCGCCTGGTCTCTCTGTGCGCAATCTTGTCACAGCTCCAATGAGTAGATAGGGAGGAGAATGGGAGGGGAGGCCTCCAGGTGAGCCCGACTGTACCAAGTTGGTCAAATCAGCTCCAGTGGATATGTGGCTTTCATAACATACTAGGATGGAAGTAGAAGTTCTGATCTGGGAGACTCAGGTACCTGCACGATGCTTCCCCTCACCAGCTGAATGTGCCTGCGCTCCCGACCCGAGTGGAGCTTTTGGGAAATTAAAACCACCATCCCGAATGGGGTTTGGGCTTCGTGAAACCCGGAGGCTCCACGAGAAGGGGAGGTACCTGCGAGGCGGCCAGGTCACCACCAGGCGGCGCGTCGGACCCGAGTAGCGAAGAGCAGTCAGCGAGGTCCTGCAGGTCTATGGTGGTGAGGGCTGTGCGGGGAGACCCGGGGACACGCGCCAGGCGGACCTTGAGCCTCTCCGCCAGGTTCGCCGCTAGGACGTCAGAACCCAGCGGAGAGAAGCTCCTCCAAGCCGCGCGCGATGCACCCTCCCGGCGCGTGGAACCCGAGGGGTACCGTGGGTGCCACGGGGCTCACCTGGCAGCGCGGTGGGCTGGGCCTCCGGGGGATCCTCATACACCGACACCGGGCTCCCGCCTGTGCATCCGGGGAAGAACTTCCGCGGAGGAGCGAACTGGCCGGGCACACAAACGGTGATCGCGGGTCAGCCCTCGGGGCACTGAGCGCGCAGACCTCGCCCGGCCCGAATCAACCGCCCCACCTTCCTCTCCGGCTTCCCGGGCTTGCAGAGCAGCGCCCGGCCCGGCAATGCCGGCATCTTGTTGGGACAGATGCTGTCGAAGGCCCGGCGGCCGGCCGCGCCGCCTCCGCACGCCTGCATCCTGCCTGCTGCCTCCCGGCGCGGACTGCTGGGAGGCGACGGCCCGGGCTGGGGCAGCGATCCACACCGTGCACTCCCTTCCGCGCCTGCAGGCTCTGAAGCCAGCCAGAGGTTGGGGCAGGCGCGTGGCCGAGGAGGAGCCGAGAGGCTGCCGAGGAGGTGCGGAGAGACGGCGGGGGAGGGGAAGGACCGCCGCGCGGGAGGGGCGGCTCGCGCCTGAGCGCCAGAGGTGGCGCCTTCAGCCCGGGACAATATGCGCGCGGGCGGAGGCGTTAAACCCAACCTGGCAACCGCACTTCCCCTGGGAGCCGCCAGCGCGGGGCCCCGGCCCGCCAGCGCCGATTCGGCTAGCGTTGGCGCCGCCGCCTCCCGGCCGCGCCAGGCGAAGAGAGGGAGAAGGAGGGGTGGGTGAGCGCCGGTCTCCCTCGCTCTAGGTACGGTCTTCCCGCTTACGGACAGCGGGAACCGCAAAGTTAACGATTCTTATTTCCTTTTCTTCCCACTCCAGCCACAAGGCACACGAAATAAACATGAAGTGACACCCGCCAGTGCTAGACTCTGGCCTTTGCTCTCCCCTCGGGATTTAGTAAGGATGTAGAATACCGGCAGGGACGCCCCGGAACAGCCCTCTTATTACAGAAGCCCCTTCCCTCAAACCTGAACCTTATCCTGGGTCCTGACTCCTGGATTTCCAGGTGGTCTCTTTTGGCCTGAGGCCAAGAGCCCCGCCCAGTTCCCCAAACCCCACAAGCTTCTTGGCAGTGGCGCGTGAGCACAGCCTTTAAAAGACCGTCCGTTAAGAAAAAGTGACACTACGAACGCTCCTCCACTTTCTGAAAACGCCACAGTGGACAGTCCCGAATCCCCGAAAACCCTGTTCCTGCCTCTCCTAGTGGCCTCAGCGGCCCATCGCAACGTTTGGCTGGTCTCTTCGCTGTTGTAATTGCCATTCCCAACCCGACACCTCTCCAACGAATGGGCATTTTCCTGAGTCGGAGGCATCTCCCAGGGAAGGGCATCCTTAGGCGAAGGACCTTTCTCAGGACCACTCATATTCATCCAATTTGAACAGTCATCTGAAATTGGAATCTTTGTGTACCCCCCATATTGGGCACCTTGTTTTCCCCTCACACCTAGTAGTAGTAGTTAAAGAGCCCCTAGCAGGAAACAAGATGCCCTAACAGCGGTGGAAGGTAATCCAATGGTAGAGCTGGAATAGACTGAGAGACCCTCTGACCACGAGTAGGTGCAGAAACTGAATTGAGGTGAGGCCAGCCAGCTAGAGGTGGTGTGGTATGGCTGATGGTGAGGAGCTCTGGCTTTAGGGTCAGAGTGCCTGAGGAACCAGGTCCATGAGCCCTAGGTCTTTAAGAAAAAAAAGTTACACTGGTCTCAATAGAGTTGCTGTGAAGATGAGTGAGATTATTTGTGTAAATTGACTGCTGCTTAGTATGCGTAAATTAGCGATTTTTTAAAAAGCCTTTTCAGCTGTATTTCCAGCTTCCCACAACTTGTTCCTAGCCCTGTCTCCTGTTTCCTCTGGTTCCTGAGTAGCACAACCACCAGCCAGTCCATCTCCATCCCCATCCTCGCCCACTTTCCAGCATTTAAAATGAGTAGGGAAGCTCTTAGCTGAGTTTTGGGGAGATCTCTACACATGCAGATCATCACAAAATTTCCAGGATAGGCCCATTTTCCAAATATTCGTCAATGAGTTCTAAGTTGGAGTAGACAAAAATATGGGCATTGCACATTATCTGTTTTAACAGTAACTGGAATAGCATGATAATGTGATTCCTAGTCTGGATGATTCTGGAACCAGTAACTCATAGCAATCTTGGCTGATTAATGGAGCAGATACTGGTGAAGACAACTCCCCCCAAAGTCACTCTTTTGCCTGGGAGCCAGACCCCAACCCCTTACAACCAAGCAGAGGGCCCTAATAATTTGTGATTTGAAACAGGTGATATGATCTTCCTCTTCCTGTTTCACCATCACAGAGCAGCTTTTACACAAATAGCTTGGCGATCACCACTTCCTTCTTCCACAGCTAAGGAGGAGAAAGTTCCTAGAGAGTTTAGCATAGCAATATGTCAGAAGAGGCATTCAAGGGACGAAGAGTAAGGCACCGTTGGCTCTGAGAATGCCTGGAAGACACACTTTGAGAGAAGTGCAAAGAAGTTTCTCTAAATTTGCTTTGCTTTTTTTGTGTGTTTGTCATACATTTTGATTTATTCTAGGTGCAGGGGAACATGACAGATTTTCCCCAAAAAAATTATCACTTTTTTCAACCATATAGAAAATTTGAAAGAACAGTACAATGAACAACCATATGTTCAACCCCACCCAAATGTTATTTTCCCATATTTGCTGTTTCTTTGCTCCAAGTTTTTCTGCATAACTCCTCTCCTCCCATCACTGTGCATGTTACCACTAGCCTTTATTTCTCAAGGGCTTTCTATGTGCTGGGGGACCTGTGCTGGGCAATCAGTATGGACCATCTCATTAGAGCTATACTTCCACCCTACTAAATAGGCTCTATTGATATTCCCATTTTTATAGATGAGACATAGGCATAGATACGTGACTTAAGGTCACCTGGCAAATTGGATACAGAGCCCACTTACTGAATCACTATACTACCTTATAACAAGTAAACTTAATCTCATTTAAGCTTCTCAATCTCATTTAGACTTACAACAACCTCCATATCAATTGTAGAGCTCAGAGAGGATATGAAATTTGCTAGAGGTGACAGAGCTGAGATTCAGTGCCTGCATCAGATTCATGACAGTGAGACTGAAGGCAATATGACAGGTGGAGTCAAAACTCCAGCAAGCCTCTGTCTCATTTCTCAATTCGGTTTTCTCACATCTGTAACACGATTCCTGTAATGTGACTGTGGTACAGACTGCACTGGCTCTCCAGATGTGTTCTCTACAGTCCCCAGTGAATGGGGCACACTGACTATCTGCCACCTATCTCAGGAAGAGGGTGTTTTGAGAATTACCGGAAACCTGTCAGTGGGGAACATTTAGCAGTGTGGCTAAGAGTGGGACTCTAGACTCAGATCCTGGCTACTCCATTGTTGTCTAATGGTTCTGCGCTCCAGTGTCCTCCTCTGAAAAATGGGATAATAGACTCTGCTCCACAGAGTTGCTGGAAGAATGAAATAACAAATGCTGAACACAGTAGCTACTACATAGTTAATGCTCAATATAGCCATTATGACTATTATGCCAGTTACTTTGGGCTCACATGTAGCAGCATCAACAGTTGGACCATGTGATTGCAGGGTAAATGGGCTCGACCTGCAATGGCCATGACCAGTCAAATCCTTGGTTTCCAACATACTCCAGTTGAACCCGGGATTCTCCATGCCTGGATATTGCTTGCTTTTCCCCACCTCTGCTAGTGTGCCTGTGTGGTTCCCAAAAGCTTTCGAGTCCCACATCTGCCTCACCAGCAAGTGCAACCCTCTGGACAGCATAGAGGTTCTCTTCGAGGGTCACAGGACCAAGCCATCAGGTGATCCTGACTCCACTAATCTCTGGAATTCAGTATCTAGGACCTCGCCTGACCTGGTGTTTCCAAAGAGATCCCAATTACAGAGTGAACCCAGAGGGAAGGGAAAATCCCGCAAACGTTGCCAACCACCACCATTCCTGAGCTGAATTCACCTTCCCTCCCCGCAGACAGACACTCGCAGGATTTAGACAAACCACAACTGTTTATTGGGGAAAGACTCCCTCATGTGCTCGCTGCAAAATAAATAAAATACCAGATGCTACTATCGTACACTATTTACAACCTGCAGCTGACCAAGCAGGTCCTGAAGCCTTCTCTGTGGACCCATACTGCACTCTTCTGAGGCTATGGGAGAGGTCCAGCAGCCGGGCCATGTACTAAAAGGAAACGAAGGGTCTGTTTTATTTCGAGCTCGGGGGCAGGCTGCACTTCTCGCAGATCTGAACGGGCAGCATGTGAGTCAAGGAAGTACTGTTTATGGCCACCAGCAGCTGCAACTTGCCCAGGCAGTCCTCCAGCGCCACCTCCGGGTGGTCTCCCAGGCGCAAGTCCACCGGCCGCGGGACCCGCAGCATGCGGTCCGCCAGCGCCAGGCAGCAGATCGCCAGGAGGGAAGGGGAGTAGCTGGTGAAGGCATAGTCGGCCAGACTCAGCTCTGCCACCCCCCGCGCCAGGGCTTGCGCTTCCAGAGCTTCGGAGACCTCAGCCTGCCCCGCCTCCACGCGAGCCTGCGTGAAATGCTCCAGGAAGAAGCTAATGGTGGGCGCACCCAGTCTGAAGTGCAGCTTGTGCAGCACGATGCACTCGAGGTTGCAGAGCTGCTGCCGGGAGAAGGCGCCGCAGCACAGGGCCAGAAGCTGCTTCACCCGCGGCGGGTGCACCTCCACCTGCAACACAGGGCGCACTCAACTCCGCCTTGCGGCTTCCCGGGCCCGAGGCCCACCCCAGTATGAAGCCCGGGACTTTCCCTATCCCTTCCAGAGAGACAGCCGGGGCTCTGCCTCTCCATTGCTTCCACTTAAGTGACCTGGGGCGTACTTCCAGAGCAGTTGATCTAACTACTGTCCAACTAAAAAAAAAGCTTGGGAAATTTGAAGGCTTTTTCGGAGACTAGATTAGAGGTGCCAAAAGAGCTGTTTGGGACGGATTACAGCTATTAGTCTATTAGGCTATTTCTTTGGGGGCTGAGTGACAGGATTGTTCGTTTGTGGAGGAATTGTTAAGGCTAAGGGATATATGCATATGCAAATATCTGACAAAATGAGTTCTGGGAACCCAGCACTGAATCTTGCGCGTTAGAAAGACGGGCGGCCAGAGAGTGGCGGGGAGTTTGGCTGCGTCCCCAGATGCCGCGTGTACCTGTTTGATGCCCCAGGTACCTGTTTGCAAGCGATGAGCAAGGAGGTGACCCCGAGCAGCTGGAAGCAGTCTGCAGCCACCGGGGTGGTGGTGAGGAAGCGGTCCAGAGTGTTCACCGTCAGGCACAGCGACTCGAAGGAGAGGCCGAATTGGCGGTGCACCGGGATCAGCCAGCTGAGCAGCTTACAGCGGGATGCCGCCGTCACCTGCCGGGAGGGAGAGGGGAGGCGGGCCCGCTGGGCTTAGGGTGGAGAGGGACTGTGGGAGGGAAGGAAGGGCCAAGAAGAATCGGGGAGCTTCCCCGGAGAGAGGCAATAAGATTTCAGAAAGAGAAACGCAATGGAAACTGGGAAACGCGTGGGCCGTGCTGAGTCGGAACACTGGGATTGGGACCTGGCCCAGAGAGCGTCGTACACATTACTTCGCTTAATGCGCTCAGCAATTCAAAAGAAGGGGAGGGGTTCCATTTTGCAGATGAAGAAAGAAGCTCAGGGGTGTTAAATAACTTGCCTGAGTTCGGTAGGAGTCCGGACTCAACCTAGAAACGAATTGCTCTCTACCTTGCCCCATTAGCCAGCTTGGGACTTGGGGCAAGTCCCTCAAGCCGTCTACGCCCCCCTTCTATCTGTAAAATGAGGCCGGTGACCCGCCCCTCCACGGCCCTTTCTGCTTCGATTGGGGGCGGGAGCTGGGCTGTCGCGGGCCCAGGCGCTCGGAGGGCCAACCCGGCAGGAGAGGAGACAGCCTGGGAGGAGAGGAAGAGCGGCGGCGGGGAGCTGGCTCTACCAGCACCTCACTTGTGGCTGCCGCGCCAGCGCCTCCCGCGGGTGGAAGTGGCTCTCCTGCGCCTTGCGGAAGGCGTAGCAGCTCTGGCCGTAGTCGCGGAAGGTCTGTAGATCTAGCTGCGCCAAAGGCTGGGCCGGGCCGGGCAGGGGGCTACCGCCCCGCGCCGCAGAGGGGCTGTCTGTGTCGTCTGAGCCGGAGCTGGGGGACTCGAACAGGTCGCAAATGCCGGAGTCTCCCGGGAGCGGGCACGGGTCCAGGGGCTGCAGCGGCTGCTTCCTCTGGAGGCGTGGACGCCTGCTCTTCTTCACGGGGGCACGGAGGTTCTGGTCGTTGTCCCGCCTCCCCGCCCGGGCGGCGGGGCTTGAGGGGCTGGTGGGACAGGGGGTCACCATGATGCGGCCGAGTGGCCGCTTTACTACTTTCAACGCCCGGGCTGCGGCGGGCAGCAGACGCGCCCGCGAAAGTGCGAAGGAGGCCGGGCTCAGAGGTTGGCGCGGCCCTAAGTACCCGGCCGGCTCCTTCTCCCTACCACACCCCCGGCCTCTCACTGGCTGAGCCCAGAGCGGCACCGCAGCCGCGATTTTCCGGCTGGAGAACCACTCGCTTCAGGGCGCAGGCAGCGCGTCGCCTCCGCAGCGCGCCAGTGGGAGGGGGAGCTCCAGCGCGCGCCGGGCACCAGCCTTTCGCGCCTGCGTCCCGCGTTACTCGGGCAACCGGAAGCCGGGTCGCTGCGGGAGGCCAGCACGCTGAGTGGGAGTGGGGTTGCGGCTGGCCCAGCCAAGCGGCTCCGCTGCGCCGGATAAAAGATTCTCCCAGGTGGCATCTCCCTGTCCTTGGCCAGATGGTCTCGACACGTGCGCGCACCTCTAACCCAGGTCGGTAATTTTGTAAAGGTCTGATCCTGAATTCCAAAGGAAAGTCTGACTAGAATTCTGTCAACACAGGAAAAGTTTTCTTCAGTGACCCAAACAAGCAATAGTGTTAATTCAGTTGCGTTTGTGGGTTTTGTTTCGGTGGCCACCGTAGTACCCAGTGCCCTTCCTTCCGCCGGCCTCGGGGAGCAGAGCCTCAGCAGGGCAGTCTGTGCTGCGGAATAGATTGGAGCTCTACCAGCCAGCTACGGCGTTCGCGCTCAAAACAAAACGGAAAACTGCCAGATGAACCTCAGTCGGCAAGCAAGTCTGCAGGCCGTGAAGACTTTCTCCCACACTTTTCACCCCAAGCCAAGTAAGCTGGGGCTGCAACGGTTTAAGAACGTTGGAAAGTTGCATTTCGAGTTTGATCGAATTGCTCACAGCCTGTCCCGTTTTAGGTCATTAGCTTCTGGCCTTCTGCCCCGCCGGCAGCCCAGTCCTTTCTTGGTTTTTCCCTGCTTCCTGCGTCCGCTCCTTCAGGGTGATAAACTCAAGGAAATTAAAGCTGGAATGGGGACGCCCAGGCCGACCGGGCGTGGCAGTTTCCTCAAGGCGCCCTGGGTTTCGTTCACAGACTCCTGTCCTGGTAGAAGCTGGAGCCCTTCTCTGGCCTGACTGAATCTTCCTGAGGGTCTCTGACCCTATAGGAGAAGGGGCTCCAGGGAGCACAAATAGCCTATAATCAACCTCACAGGCACTTGGCAACAGCAGAAAGCCTAGGTGCCCTCAGCCCCAGTGTTTTCCAGAGGCACTCTAAAAGGCGAGGCTACTGGATGCCAAACCAAGAGCAGGTTCAGCCACCTAACCTCATTCCAGAAGAAAGCTGACAAATGTGCCTACCCAAAGTGCCAAGTTTGTCTATGAAAATTTAGTAGATGGTGAGATGGTGTCTCCTAGAGATGCAGGTGAAAGAAAAGGAATGGATTTTGGGTTCTGACCACTATTCCTCCTATTTCCCCATAACTCTGAGCAAGGTCTCTATTCTACCCTAAATAATGTCATCTGGGCTGGGCATGGTGGCTCACGACTGTAATCCCAGCTCTTTGGGAGGCCAGGGCAGGTGGATCACATGAGGTCAGGAGTTCGAGACCAGCCTGTCCAATATGGTGAAACCCCATCTCTACTAAAAATACAAAAATTAGCTGATGGTGATAGCACACACCTGTAATCCCAGCTACTTGGGAGGCTGAGGCACGAGAATCACTTGAACCTAGGAGGTGGAGGTTATAGTGAGCCAAGATCATGCCGCAACACAGCAAGACTCTTGTCACAAAAGAAAAATAAATAAAATAAATAAATAAATAAATAAATAATCTCATCTCTAACATGGGAGACGAACTAAGAAACACTGGGAGTGGTACCAGGCCTTACTGCCTCTCAGACTGTTGTTGGGGAACATTATTGGAGGAGCAGTTGAACCTGGGGAGAGGGCTCAGATATCAGACTTCTTCCTAGAGAAGCTTTCTGGGTGAGGAGGAAGAATCCAGGAATTCTGATTTTTTCATATTGGCCCAGGTGGCCAGTGTGGTAAAGTGAAAAAGAGCAGGACGTCAACTCCTTTTTCCTTTTTTTTCTTTTAAAAATCTAATTATGCTTTCATCTATTTTTTTTTCTTTTCATGCTTTCATCTATTTTTTTTTTTTTTTTTGAGACGGAGTTTCACTCTTGTTGCCCAGGCTGGAGTGCAATGGCACGGTCTCTGCTCACCGCAACCTCTGCCTCCTGGTTTCAAGCGATTCTCCTGCCTCAGCCTCTCTAGTAGCTGGGATTACAGGCATGCGCCACTACACCTGGCTAATTTTGTATTTTTAGTAGAGACGGGGGTTTATCTATGTTAGGCTACTCTTGAACTCCTGACCTCAAGTGATCCTCCCGCCTTGGCCTCCCAAAGTGCTGGGATTACAGGTGTGAGCCACCGTGCCCGGCCATCTGTTTTTTTCTTTAAGACGGAAGGAGTCTCGCTCTGTTGCCAGGCTGGAGTGCAGTGGGGAGATCGTGGCTCACTGCAACCTCCGCTTCCCGGATTCAAGTGATTCTCCTGCCTTAGCCCCCTGAGTAGCTGGGACAGCAGGCGCGCACTACCACGCCCAGCTAATTTTTGTATTTTTAGTAGAGACCGGGTTTCACCATGTTGGCCAGGATGGTCTTGATTTCTTGACCTCGTGATCCGCCTGCCTCAGCCTCCAAAAGTACTGGGGCGTGAGCTACCATGCCCAGCCTATTTTTTCTTTTTCTGAAAATCTAATTAGTGAAGTCAACTCCTGAGGGCAAAACTCTGGTTCTCTTATTGGTTGTCTTAGGCAAGACATTTCCCCCTCTCTCTGAGTCTCCGTTTCTTCATCTGTTTTTTTTTTTTTTTTTTTTTTTTTGGAGACGGAGTCTCGCTCTGTCGCCCAGGCTGGATGGAGTGGTGCAGTGGCACGATCTCAGCTCACTGTAAGCTCCTCTTCCCGAGTTCACGCCATTCTCCTGCCTCAGCCTCCTGAGTAGCTGGGATTACAGGCACCCGCCATCATCCCCGGATAATTTTTGTATTTTTGTAGAGATGAGGTTTCACCATGTTGGCCAGGCTGGTCTTGAACTCCTGACCTCAGGTGATCTGCCCACCTTGGCCTCCCAAAATGCTGCAATTACAGGTGTGAGCCACCGCGCCCGGCCACACTGGAGCTATTCTGAAAAAAAGCACCATCATTTGATCCACCTGTGGAGATGAGACTTTCTTTGCACCATGCTCAAAATGCTTTGCACTTCCAGGGAGTTTGCCTATAGTTAGAGTCAACTCCCAACAGGCGGTGCCTGAGCTTTGGCTTGATGAACTATTCCTCAGTTTTCTGGAATGCCTGCTGTGCCAGGTGCTGGGTCTAAAACCATAAGACTGCACAGGTCCTGCCCTCACAGAGCTGCATAGTTGTGGGGGGAACAAAGAACCACTTGTTGCACTTGTTTAAATGATTACTGTGTGGTAAAGGATTACTGATAGAGGATTTACTGGATTTAGGGTTGACAGATAAAATACAGGACACAGAATTAATTCAAATGTCAAAAAAACAAATGTTTAGCATTGAGTATGTCCCAAATATTGCATGGGACATATTTATAAAAAAAAAAATTCATTAGTTATTTTATTGCAGGGAACATACTTATACTAAAAGATGATTTGTTGTTTATCTGACATTCAAATTTAACTGGACATCCTGACATCTGGCAGCCCTACTTGGATGTCACAGAAACCCACAGTAGGAGCAATTAGCCTGGCCTGGAAAAGCTTCCCAAAGCAAGTGGTAGTTAAGCTAAGAGAGAAAGAGTTGGGTGGAAAGAAGAGAGGAGGGAGAAATCATTCTAAGTAGACTAGCAGGATGTGGGAGGGTCTGGAAGCATGATTCCTGAAATGTTTTAGGGCCTACTTGATACAGAATGATTGGAACACAGGGTCAAAGGGAAGAGATGTAGGGGAAAAATGGCTAATAAGTAAAACTTAGGTGCCAGGAACTTTGTTATGCTCTTCATGTATATTATATTCATTTCATCTTCCCAGTAGCTCTGTGAGATCGCTCCTATTATTTTCCCCATTTTATAGATGAGAAAACTGTGGCATAGAGAAGTAATTTTCCCAAAGTCACAAAGCTAGTAAATGGCAGAACCAGGTCAAACTTAGACAGCCTAGCTCCTTGCTCCATAATCACCATGCTTCAATAGTAAGATCATACAGTGCTTTATAAGCTACATTAAATGTTTAGACTTTACCTGAAGCCTGAAGCCACTGAAGAGGCCTGACCAAAGGAGAGAGATCTTTTGTTTAAAAAATTACTCTAAAGCTGGGTACCGTGGCTCACACCTATAATCCCAGCACTTTGGGAGGCCAAGGCAGTGGATTGCTTGTGCTCATGAGTTTGAGACCAGCCTGGGCAACATGGTGAAACCCCATCTCTACAGAAATACAAAAATTCACTGGAAATGGTGGCATGTGCCTCTAGTTCCAGCTACTTGGGAGGCTGAAGTGGGATGGTGACTTGAGCCTGGGAGGCAGAGGTTGCAGTGAGCCAAGATCATATCACTGTACTCCAGCCTAGGCAATACAGCCAAATCTTGCCTCAAAAAAAAAAAAAAAAATTAAATTACTCTAGCTGATATGTGGAAAATAGATTGGAGAAGAAAAGGTTGAAGGCCTGTTAGGTGCAGTAATTCAAACAAGAGAGGATTGTGGGTAATGAGGATGGAGATAGGATATTAGATTCTAAATATTTAGGAAATAGATTACAAAGGGGGCTCCATGTTGGTTAGGTGAATTCAAGGAGCTCTGTGAGTCTGGCTTATGTACTCAGGCAAGTGGGTTGGCAGGTAAAACAATGAAACCTGTCAGTCTGTTTAAGGTCAAAGAGAAAGTTCCATGTTTCCATTCAATTAAGTCTTCACTGTAAAGACAGAGCTTAATCAGGATGCAAGTACCAAAAGACAATATTTACATAATGAATGAACGTATGTAAATACCAGTGGTTACCTTTTGTTATCAATTGTTGCTTAGTTAAAACAATATTCCCAAGATTTTGACTGAATTAATGAAAATATTCAATATAAACTTGTATATGGCTCCACTGTGCATCATGGAATTTGGCAAAACCTTGAAAGGAGCTTTTCTTAGTATAGCATCTCAGTCGTAAGCAGTCTTTTAATTCAGGGGATGGTTTTTACATTTTTTTCTAACTCTTAATATTGGATAAAACCTGATTTTAATTGATTTAACTTGGATAAAAAGCCTTCTTAAACTTGTCTTCAAAGCTCAGGGCTAGGTTTTATATCTAGGACTCCTGTCCCCTGCTTCCAAGAAAAGGCATCGTTGATCTCCCCTTGGTCATTTCTCCTCTCTAGATAGAGTAGGAAAGGAAATGGTCATCATGACATCCTTACCTCTTTCCTCTGCCGTCTGATGTTATAGCTTGTGCTCATTGTTAAAAGCAGTGTTTACTTTTAGTCATTCTTTAATTTATTCATCAAATATTTTTTAAGTTCCTGCTATGTACTAGGCACTTTTCAAGGTGTTGGGAATATCACAGTGAATAAAATAGACCAAAATTCCTGCCCTAATAAACTTTATGTTTTAGTGGGAGGAGACATAATAATCAAATAAATGTATGTTTATGTTAGATGGTGAAAAGAGCTAAGAAAATAAAGCAGGAAAGGGAAATGGGGAACTTTAGGGCATGGGGGTGTAGGAATTTTAAATAGAGAGGTCAGGAAAAGCCTAATTGAGTAGTTGACATTTGAGCAAAGACCTGAACGAGTTGAGAGAGTGAATCATGCTTATTCTGGGGAAAGCCCATTCCAGGCGAAGGGAACAGCCATGTGCAACGGCCCTGAAAGAAGAGTGTGCCTAGAGTAGAGTAAGGAAGCAGAAGAGTGGGAGATGAAGACAGAGCTTCTGAAAAGGGGTGCCTAGATTGTATAAATTAAATATATGATTACAAGTAACTTCATCTATTTCTTTTTAGTTTTTAAAATGTGATTTCTGGGCCTGGCACAGTGGCTCATGCCTGTAATCCCAGCATTTTGGGAGGCTGAGGTGGGTGGATCCCTTGAGGACAGGAGTTTGAGACCAGCCCGGCCAACATGGTGAAACCCCATCTCTGCTAAAAGTACAAAAATTAGCCAGGTGTGGTGGTGTATGCCTGTAACCCCAGCTAGGGCAGCTGAGGCATGAGAATCACTTGTACCCAGGAGACGAAGGTTGCGCTGAGCTGAGATTGTGCCACTGTACTCCAGCCTGGGGGACAGAACAAAATTCTTTCTTAAAAAAACAAAAAGTGATTTCTGGAAATTTTAAATTTACATACAAACAGCCTGAGCAACATAGTAAGATCCTATCTCTACTAAAAATTTAGAAAAAATGAGGCATGGTGGCTCACATCTGTAGTCCCAGCTACTTGGGAGGATCAATTGAACCCAGGAGTTTGAGGTTATAGTGAGCTATGGTCGTGCCACCGTACTCCAGCCTGGGTGACAGAGTGAGACCTTGTCTCAAAAAATTTAAAAAATTACATACGTGGCTCACATTGTATTTCTGTTGTACAACACTGTTTTCGAAGAATTAATCAGGCTGAGAATACATGTGGGTGGCAAGAGAGGGGATGCAAGCAGAAACAGAAAACCACTTAAACTGAAAACCACTTAAGAAACTATTAAAATAATTCAAGTGAGAGATGATGGTGCCTTGAACCAGGATAGTAGGTAGTAGAGATGGTGAGAAGTGATTAGATTCTGGATATATTTTGAATATAGGCCAGTGGAATTTGGTATAAAGATATAGGGGCTGGGCACAGTGGCTCACATCTGTAATCCCAGCGCTTTGGGAGGCCAAGGTGTGAGGGCTGCTTGAGGCCAAGAGTTCAATACCTGCCTGCGAGACACTGCCTCTACAAAAAATACAAAAATCACAAAATCAGCTGGGTGTGGCAGCTGGTGCCTATAATCCCAGTTGCTTGGGGGGCTGAGGTGGGGGAGGATTCCTTGAGCCTAGGAGGTTGAGACTTCAGTGAGCCGTGATCATGCTACTGTACTCTAGCCTGGGTAACAGATGGAGACCCTGTCTCAAAAAAGAGAAAGATACGGGGTATGAGAGAAAGACTCAAGGATGATCCCGGATTTTCTGACCTGAACAATTGAAAATATGAAGTTGTCATTAGCTGAGATGGAAAGGATTGAGGGAAGGAAAAGGTTTTATGGAGAAGATAAGGAGTTTGAGTGTGCTATGCTTGAGACATCTGCCAGGCATCCATGTGGGGATGTAAACAGGTATTTGAATACAAAAATTGAGAGTTCAGGTGTGAGGTCTGGGATGTGAATTTGGGTGTTAGCAATGAATAAGGGTAAATAACATAATTGACATTAAACAACGAATTTTGTGTCTCCCTCCATCTCACCACAGTGTTTTTCTAATGTTCCACTGCCTTATCGTAGAATGCACTGTTGAAACCCAATTCAATGTAGTTTTAGACAGGACATATAATAAAGTGATATTCCTGCACATCTCTTGGTCCTGTGCCCCACCTTCTAGAGATTTTAAAGCAAGACTGTCAGAGATATCAGTGCCACGTTTTCGTCTCCTCAGTATTTGTGGTTGGTATGAACAATATGGTCCAAGTTAAAAGCATTTTATTTTCCCCATGAAAAGTCTTTAAAATTAATTTCTGTTTACTAATCTCTCTGGGACCTGGGCCCAGTGCTCCTTAAATGCACTAGGTAAACCTAAAATACTTTAAAAATGTAAAACCGAATTAAACTCAGGCTTCTATGTCGAAAGCTGCTTAACCACGATTTGACCTGTTTGTTTTCAGGTGTGGTTTATAAAATCTGCAAGGGAGTATTAACATAATGGAACCAGAGGTTTTTTTAAATTCCAGTTTGGCACTTGAGCTTGAGACAAAAGCCCCCACCCTCACCGTATTCCAGCTCTATGATAGGGGCTGAAGTAGGAACAGTGCATTTACTGACAGTGCCTTGTTTTAGCAAACAAAGTAGGTTGCCACCTAACTGTGAACATTTGCTAGCACCTTAAAATAATGCTTAAACTCAGTTTTGATGTCACTAAAAATTCTAATATTTACTTAAGACTCTGTTTTCTACTAATGTATTTAAGCATCAAAATTGAGACATATTTAAGATAACTTGAAGTCAGACAAGTTTTGCTGGTATTTAGTACACAAAGGGCCGCAATTTTTAGCACATTTAAAAAACCCGGACGTTTGACTTACACGTCTAAATGTCCACCTGGGAAAAAGGCTATCTCTTTGTTACCTACCTTCCTGGAGTTTTGCCAATCCCCAGTTCACTAGAAGTTCAGTATACACGCTCAAGTGCACTGCTTCTTTCCTCATGCATAGATGTGCTTTTTCTCCCAACTTTCCTCAGATTCCCTCCTATCTGTGGCAATCTGCCTGGCACTGGCAGTACTGTGCAGTGGTTAAGAGCTTTAGCTCTGGAGTTTGACTTCTGTAATTCAATCCTGTCTGCAGTATACTAGTTCTGTGAACCTGGGCAAGATGTTCAACCTTTTTGTTTCTCTTGCTCTAGTGTTTAAAAAATTGGGGTAGTAAGAGTATCCCATAAGATTGTTAAAAGGATTAATTATGTAATACATTTATGTAGTTTTCAATATGATCAGTTGCTGCTGTAATTATGGTTTTTTTTCTAGCTAAGGTATAAGGTATATGTGTTTTTGTCATCCAGAGTGGTTGGAAAACTAATACCTGTTTTTGGTTTCTTACAGGGTGTGTGTATATTTATAGTTGCAAAGAGGCTGCTGTTCATATTATAGTTCCACTGGACTTTGAGATCTGAAGCTGGTCTTTGAGTACTGAACTAAAGGTCTAGCCCTCCATATAAACATCACCTGGTGTAACATTTAAGAAGTTTTACTTCTTCTTCTTCTTCTTTTTGTTTTTTTTGAGACAGGGTCTCACTCTGTCACCCAGGCTAAAGTGGCACCATCAGGCCTCACCGCAGCCTCCTCACCTGCACCCCCCAACTGGGTTCAAGCAATCCTCCTGCCTCTGGGGACTACAGGCACATGCCACCATGCCCGGCTAATTTTAGTATTTTTTTGTGTGTAGACTAGGTCTTGCCGTGTTGCCCAGGCTGGTCTCAAACTCCTGGGCTCAAGTAATCCACCCATCTCAGCCTCCCAAAGTTCTGGGATTACAGGCATGAGCCACTGTGCCTGGCCCAAGAAATTTTACTTCTGTAAAGGTTAAGTCTCTTTGCCATATTCTGTTGCTGTGTGAAAGGTCTCCCCCAGCAACCTCTGTCCTTCCAGGGTCTGGATTGGAAGAGCACATCAAGAACTAAAGGGTAGTAAGCACTGCAGCATAATTATGCTTGAAGCCCGCCCAGGCCTCAACTCTGTTATGGTATGGGATACTAAGTGACTTGTTTCAGTGACCCTTGCAAGCATTTCCTCAAACTGTGATGGTATATCCTGATGCTTACCCTGCTGGATTCCCTTTGATGGTGGTGATGCCCATGTAGACTCAGGGCTGTCAGGAGCAACGAACCTTCCTGATACTGTGTGTGTAACATTTAGTGTGTTGCAATTTACTTATGATATAGTCAAGACTTTGTTATACTATCAAACTTGTTTTGGGTATTATGTAGCTTCATTGTACCATATACCAGGATATAGGGAACAGAATCTCATCTGAAGAATGAGGTCATTCTTGGTGTATTTGCTTGGAGAAAAAGTGTGCTTTCTAGAAAAGAAGTCAGAATAAAGGAAAAGATGTTGGTAACTTGCAGGAAGGAAATCTCTTTCTTGGATTTGCCACTACCCTGCATCCCCCTACTTCACCCTGGTATTGGGGTATCCAGGAGATTTGCTCTTCATTGTCAATGGTGAGTTTGAAAGTGATATGCTGCAGATTTTGTGATACTCCCAGAATAGGGAAGTATGACACAAAACCAAGAGACTGTAAAAAAAAAAAAAAAAAAAAAAAAAAAAAAAGATTTACCTGGGCACAGTAGCTCACACTTGTAATTCCAGCACTTTGGGAGGCTAAGGTGGGTGGATCACGAGGTCAAGAGATTGAGACCATCCTGGCCAACTCGGTGAAACCCCATCTCTACTAAAAATACAAAAATTAGCCTGGCATGGTGGTGCATGCCTGCACTACTCGGGAGGCTGAAGTAGGAGAATCACTTGAACCCAGGAGGTAGAGGTTGCAGTGAGCCGAGATCGTGCCACTGCACTCCAGCCTGGCAACAGAGTAGGACTCTGTCTCTAAAAAAAAAGAAAAAAAAAGATTCATAAATTTGATTATGAAAAGTAAAAAAGTTGAAACTAGAAAAATACTTATATCACAGATATAGGTGTAATTTTCTTTACCTTGATATTAGTCAAAAGGCCGAGAAGCAATTGGCATAATTTTCTTAAGATATAAAAAGCTCTTATAAATCAGTATGAAAAAGAGTGACACTCTTAACAGAAAAATGAACAAATATTTGAATAGTTTACAAGAAAAATGCCTTATATGAAAAGATGCTGAAACTCAGAAAAATCCAAACTTTCATTATAATTGCTAAAAATGCAAACATTTGATAAGAGGATGTAGGTTATCAATATGTTGTTGGTTGCAATATAAATTACAACCATTTGGAAGACAATTTGGCAAAATCTGTAAACATTTAAAATGCACATAGTCTTTAGCTTAGCAGTTCTACTTCTGGATAGTTAGTGTACATCAATGTAAAATGACTTTATAAAACTATATTTATTGCAATATCCTTGTTAGAAGTAAAACATTGATTGTCCTCAATAAGGGACATCCAAAGAATGGAATATTATGCAGTCATTGAAAAGAATGAGGCAAATGTTTTTGTACTGATGTGAAAGGATTTTCCTGGGGCTTTTGGTTGTTGTTTTGTTTTTTTTTTGAGATGAAGTCTTGCCCTGTTGCCCAGGCTGGAGTGCAGTGTTGTGATCACAGTTTACTGCAGCCTCACTGCCTCCTGACTTCAAGCAGTTCTCCTGTCTTAGGCTCCTGAGTAGCTGGTATTATAGGCATGCACCACCACAGCTGGCTACTTTTTGTATTTTTAGTCAAGTTGGGGTTTTGTCATGTTGGCCAGGCTGGTCTCGAATTCCTGACCTCAGATGATTTGCCTGCTTCGGCCTCCCAAAATGCTGGGATTACAGGTGTGAGCAACCATGCTGGCCCCAGATTTTAAAAATAGAGGATTAAAATAAAGTAAGGTGCAAAAATAGCATGTCTAATATGTTGTCACGTGTATAAAAGATATATATGTATATATGTGTACATGTACATACACATATGCACACATCCTTGTATGTGCATAGAATCTTTCTAGGCAGATACACAAGTAACTGGTTACATTGGCTGTCTTTGGAGAGAAGATTTGGCAGATTAGGAGACAGAAATAAGAGGAAGAGGGACTTTTTACTGTGTACCTTCATCTACCTTTTTAATTTTGAGCTGTATGGATATGTCATTTGTTTTAAAAAATGGCACTGTTCATATGCAGCTGGCTCAAAGTTAGAGAGCAGGGACCCTAGGTGAGGCCTTTAAAGTGGCAATAGCTATTATAGATGGATATCAGAAAAGAGTGGATGGAATAAAACAACACCTGGGCACCCCAGGAGCAAAATTGTGTAACTTTGTATGTGAGACTGTGCTATAGTTAGGATATTTGTCCCTGCCCAAATATCATGTTAAATTGTAATCCTCAATAATAGAGCTGGGGCCTGGTAGGAGGTGTTTGGATCATGGGGGCAGATCTTTTATGGCTTGGGATGCTGTCTTTGTGATAGTAAGTTCTCATGAGATCTGGTCTTTTAAAAGTATGCAGCACCTCCCCCACTCCTACCCCTCGTCTCTCTCTCTCTCTCGCTCACTCACTCGCTTGCTCCAGCTTTCACCATGTGATGTGCCTGCTCCCCTTTGCCTTCTGCCATGATTGTAAGCTTCCTGAGGCCTCTCTAGAAGACAAGCAGGTGCCAGCACCATGCTTCTTGTACAGTCTGCAGAACTGTGAGCCAATTAAATCTCATTTCTTTATAAATTATTCTGTCTCAGACATTTTTGAAATAGCAATGCAAGAATAGTTTAATATAAGCTGGTTTCCTTTTTGTTTTGGAACTTGGATTATATGAGTGAATAGAACACACAAACATCTGCCTTTGTGGAGCTTATATGGGGTGACGATGCAGGAAAAGACAACCAGTACAGGCTCTGGGGCATTGGGAATGCCAGTGGGCAGGTTGTGGCATTAAATGGGCTAGTCATTGGAAAGGTAACACTTGAGCAGAGACCCCTAAGTAGTGGAGGAGTTGGTCATGTGGACATCTGTGGGTATAGTATTCTAGCCAGCGAAACTAGCCAGTGCAAAATCTCTGAGGCATGGGGAGCCCAGTGTGTGGAAGACCAGCAAGGCCGCCAGTGTGGCTGGATAGGAGTGAAAAGAGTAGAAGATGAAGTCAGAGAGGCAATAGGGCAGATCATGTAGGATGCTGTTATCATTAACATTTGCTGGGTTCTTTAGCTTATAAAGTTGTGTGATATTTTATTGTAGCATTGAATCATTACCTCAACCATATGAGATAGGTACGACTATTATTGTCCTCATTTACAGATGAGAGAACAAGTTCAGATTAAGGAGCTTGCTTGAAGATGCATCTAGTAAGTATAATATTCGGTATTTAAATCCAAGTGTATGATTCCAGTTTGGACATTCACCCCTGTGCTGTTCTGTATTTATTAAATGTGAAGGGAGAACTAAGGAAAGGCTTTGAGTCCGTCCTCAGGCCACTGCTTTGAAAGGAGAGCTTTGCTGAGGGACAAAGCCCCCAGAGGAAGGAGAAGCCAGCAGGGTCAGAGCTGGTTGCACTTTCTTGTGACAAATCTGGGAGGCTCTGAGATATGTTTTAACAAGACAGGCAGAATCCCCTTGCCCAAGTATGCGCTGGCAGGTAAAAATTGAGCTAGAATTGGGAATAGAGTAAAGGAAGCAAGGCTTTAAGGCCAAAGAAAGCATAAAGCTATCTGGAGTGTGACGACCACAGAGTGCCATCTAATTTCCATCTAATAACCAGCCACCTTTTAGGTGGTGATCCCATAAGGAAGTGACAGTTTACTCGACTTTTCAGCAAGAGCACTGGTGCTGAATAGATGAGTTTAAATTGGCCAAAGAGTGCACATTCTTACATCTGGCAGTCTTGCTGGGAGTGAAGAGAAGGTCTCCAAAACCATGCTGGCCTCAGGAGTGACAGAAGTTTGTGCCTTTGTTCTTGAGCCATGGCTATTAGCCTGTTGAAAAATACAGCTTATCTTTCCACCTTCCATTCCTGGTACAAACATATATTTTACATGAAGTAGCAGATCTAAGATATACCATGAAAGGAAGCTCTTAAAAATATCTCCTGTTACTAGAATGTAACTATACTTGGACAGTATAGTTGTCTATCCCTGTTCCTCGACAACCAGTATGTAATGAGTACCTACTAAGTACCAGGCATCACTCTAGGTTTGCAGCAGTGGATAAGACACTCAAGGCCCCTGCTTGCGTAGAGCCGGGAGTGGATAGGCTGAAAATAAAAAAGTGAGCCACGGCCGGGCGCGGTGGCTCAAGCCTGTAATCCCAGTACTTTGGGAGGCCGAGATGGGCGGATCACGAGGTCAGGAGATCGAGACCATCCTGGCTAACATGGTGAAACCCCATCTCTACTAAAAATACAAAAAAAAAACTAGCCGGGCGAGGTGGCGGGCGCCTGTAGTCCCAGCTACTCGGGAGGCTGAGGCAGGAGAATGGCGTGAACCCGGGAGGCGGAGCTTGCAGTGAGCAGATATTGCGCCACTGCACTCCAGTCTGGGTGACAGAGCGAGACTCCGCCTCAAAAAAAAAAAAAAAAGTGAGCCACATCAAACAGGAATACATTCTTAAAACAGATTTAAAAGTGTGGTGGCTGCCGGGCGCGGTGGCTCAAGCCTGTAATCCCAGCACTTTGGGAGGCCGAGACGGGCGGATCACGAGGTCAGGAGTTTGAGACCATCCTGGCTAACACGGTGAAACCCCGTCTCTACTGAAAAATACAAAAAGCTAGCCGGGCGAGGTGGCTGGCGCCTGTAGTCCCAGCTACTCGGGAGGCTGAGGCAGGAGAATGGCGTAAACCCGGGAGGCGAAGCTTGCAGTGAGCTGAGATCTGGCCCCTGCACTCCAGCCGGGGAGACAGAGCGAGACTCCGTCTCAAAAAAAAAAAAAAAAAAAAAAAAAGTGTGGTGGCCTAGAGTGTGGATGGGTATCTACTTTAAATTGCATAGCCAGGGATGCCTCTTTGAAGAGAGTTCTTGTGTGTTGCTAGTGTTTGCAAGTCAACATGTCAGTTTTTTTCTTTTAATGTTGGGCAAATCTTTTCCCTAAGTGAGAGTTCTCATAATGTTGAGAATGTTTTTGTTTGGGTAGCAACATTTTCTGGTGGGCAGGAATCCTACAAATATTTAGATACTGATAGTTAAATCCTCTAAAAATAGTTACTTCAAGGTGACCTGCAAAGGAGTAGTAGTGGGAAGTGGGCTTACTGTGTACAATGAATATCCCAACTAAATGCAAGCTAAAGCTAATGCACCTCTGTATTGTTGTTATTGATAACATTTATGATTATTTTAAATAATGAGCATCCAGAGATGTTCAAGGAGAAAGAACTCCTTATACCCAGGGGGGCATCATATATTAACATAACCTCAGGCTTCTTTGTTATGGACAAAGCAGATCTATCCTGTCTTTTCTTTCTCTACCCCACAGAAAACAAAGAGGGCAGCAATTAATATCTTCAGACCATGGTAAGATAAACCCCTGTTCCAAATGTAAAGCAAAGCCGTCCTATTGAAAAGCAATAAAAAGGAAGGCTGAAGGGCACAATGTGTAATGTGCCTACTTGGATGTCAAATCATACGGTACAGATCAAACAGAGCAGCTGTTGAGGGCTGCCTCGTCATATGCTGCTTAGTGTTTATGAGAAAAGGCACCAAGGGCCTGCAGTTAACAAAAGCACTCAGCGTATGGCAGATTGGGCTGCTCTGTTGAGAGGTAGGATTTGGTCTCTAAGTTTGTTCAGCTATACAGATTTGAAATAAATAGATGGATGGCGTGGCTAGGCTTTCTTTTCCTGTGGAAGATCTGGATGTTAAAGGTATATCCTTCAGGAAAAATATTTCCCAGTACCTTTGGAGTGACTGAAAAATTCCTAACCTGTATTTCCATATTATCATCATATCTGCTGTTTCTGTATCAGCTTGCTGGAATATACATATGAACCATTTATAGAACTCTATTCTGTCCTGTTGGTCTATATGTCTGCTTTATGCCATACCGTACTGTCTTGATTAATGTAGATTTGTAATATGTACGAAATGAGAAAGTGTGAAGTTACTAGCTTTATTGTTGTTTCTCAAGATTATTTTGGCAGTCTTTTGTGGTTCCATACACATTTTAGATTATTTTTTCTATTTCTGTAAAAAATGCCATTTGGATTTTGATAGGGATTGCATAGAGTCTGTAGACTGCTTTGGGTCATATCAACAACATTAAGTCTTCTAATCTGTGAACATGGGCTATCTTTCTATTTGTGTCTTCTTTAATTTCTTTCAGCAATATTTTGCAGTTTTCAATGTATAACTCTTTATCCTCCCTTATTTAAGTTTATTCTCAAGTATTTTACTCTTTTTGATGCTATTATAAATGGGATTGCTTTCTTAATTTCCTTTTTGGATTGTTAGTGTGTACAAACAACTAATTTTTGTATGCTGGTTTTGTATGCTGCAACTTTGTTGAATGTATTATTTCTAACAGTTTTTGTAGAATCATTAAAGTTTTCTACATATAAGATCATGTCATCTGTGAACAGAGTTTTACTTCTTCCTTTTAAGTTTAGATGCCTTTTTTCTTTTTCTTGCCTGATTGCTTTAGCTAGTACTCCAGTACTATGTTGAATAGCGTGGCAAGAGTGGGTATCCTTGTCTTGGTCCTATTTTTACAAAAAAAGTTTTTAGTTTTTCATCAATGACTATAATGTTACCTGTGGGATTTTCATATATTAATTTTATTATATTGATGTAATTTCCTTCTATTCCTAGTTTGCCATTTTGAAATCAGATTGTCTTTTTATTATTCAGTTGTAAGAATTCTTTATATCTTCTGTATACAACTCCTATATCAGGCATATGATTTGCAAGTATTTTCTCCTGTTTTGTGGGGTTGTCTTCTCTTTCTCTCTGTCTCTCTTTCTGTCTTTCTTTCTTTTTACAGTCTTGCTCTGTTGCCCAGGCTACAGTGCAGTGGCGCAATCGTGGCTCACTACAACCTCTGCCTCCTGGGTTTAGATGATTCTCATGCCTCAGCCTCCCAAGTAGCTGGGACTACAGGTGTGCACCACTATGCCCGGCTAATTTTTGTATTTTTAGTAGAGATGGGGTTTCAGTATGTTGCCCAGGCTAGTCTCGAACTCCTGACCTCAAGTGATCCACCTGCCTCAGCCTCCCAAAGTGCTGGGATTGTCAGAGGCATGTGAACCACAGCAACTCCATATTGAATGGGTAAAATGAGGCTGAAACCTACTGGGCTGCATTCCCAGATTGTTAAGGCATTCTAAGTCACAGAGAGAAAAAGGAGGTTGGCACAAGATGCAGGTCATAAGGACCTTGTTGATAAAACAGGTAGCAGTAAAGAAGCCGGTTAAAACCCACCAAAACAAAGATGGCAATGAGAGTGACCTCTGGTCATTCTCACTGCTACACTCCCACCAGTGCCATGACAGTTTACAAATGCCATGGCAACATCAGGAAGTTACCCTATATGGTCTAAAAAGGGGAGGCATGAATAATTCACCCCTTGTTTAGCATGTCATCAAGAAATAACCATACAAATGGGCAGCCAGCAGCCCTCGGGGCTGCTCTGTCTATGGAGTAGCCATTCTTTTATTCCTTTACTTTCCTAATAAACTTGCTTTCACTTTATGGACCTGCCCTGAATTGTTTTTTGCGTGAGATCCAAGAACCCTCTCTTGGGGGTCTGGATCAGGACCCCTTTCCTGTAATAGAATTATGGATGTGAGCCACCGTACCCGGCCCCTTTTCACTTTCTTGATTGTGTCCTTTGAAGAACAAGTATTTTTATTATATTAATAATTAAATTGTCTCCAGCTTTACTGAGGTATAACTGACAAATAAAAATTATATTTATTCAAGGTGTACAAAGTGATGATATGATCTATGTTTACACCATATAATGATTACCACAATCAGAGTAATTCATCCTTTACCACAGTTAACATCTTTCATGTATGTGAGATGAGGATACTTAAGATCTGCTCTCTCAGCAAATTGCAAGTAAACAATGTATTATTAACTATAGTCACCATGCTGTATGCTAGATCCCCAGAACTTCTTCATTTTATAACTAAAAGTTTGTACCTTTTGACCAATCTTTCCCTATTTCCTCTACCTCCTGGAAACTGTTCAACTCTGCCTGTATGAGTCTGACTTTCTTAGATTCCACATATAAATGGGATCCTTCGGTACTGGACAATTATTTTTAATTTTGATGAAGTACCATTTTTTTTTTCTTTTGTTTCTGGTGCTTTTGGTGTTTCATCTAAGAAATCATTACTTAATCCAAGGTCCTAAAGATTTACTCCTGTATTTTCTTCTAAGAGTATTGTAGTTTTAGTTTTTACACTTAGCTCTTTTTTGTTTGCTTTTGATGTTGTTGTTGCTTGTTTGTTTGAGATAAGGTCTCACTCTGTCACCCAGGCTGGAGTGCAGTGGCGCGATCTCTACTCATTGCAACCTCAACTTCCCAGGGTCAAGTGATCCTCCCGCCTCAGCCCCTCAAGTGGCTGGGACTACAGGTGTGCAGTACCACACCCTGCTACTTTTTGCACTTTTTTGTAGAGATGGTGTTTCTCATGTTGCCCAGGCTGGTCTCAAACTTGTGAGCTGAAGCTATCCACCCACCTTGCCCTCCCAGTGCTGGGATTACAGGCATGAGCCACCATGCTCAGTCTACACTTAGCTCTATCGTCCACTTTAATTTCTGTACATGGCATGAGGTAAGGGCCCAAATTCTTTCTTTTGCATGTAGCTATCCAGTGGTTCCGGCACCATTTATTGAAAAGATTATTTCACCATTGACACCCTTGATGAAAATTAGCAAACCATAGACACATGGGTTTGTTTCTGAACTTTTAATTCTGTATACCAGTGCTCCTCAATTTACAGTGGGGTTACGTCCTGATAAAGGTATCATCAATTGAAAATACTGTAATCATACTGCATATTGCTAGCCTGGGAAAATATGAAAACAAAATTTGAAGTACAGTTTCTACTGAATGCATTTCACTTTCACATCATTGTGAAGTCAAAAAATTTCAAGTCAAACCATCTTAAGTCAGAGACTGTGTATGTCTATCCTTATGCCAATTAATATTTTACATCCCCCAAATACTTTTTTTTTTTGAGATGATGTCTCACTGTCACCCATACTGGAGTGCAGAGCAGCTGATCTCAGCTCATTGCAATCTGCCACCCTGGCTCAAGTGTCCTCCCACCTCAGCCTCCTGAATAGATGGGACCACAGGCCTGCACCACCACACCCAGCTACTTTTTTCTATTTTTGGTGGAGACAGGGTTTTGCCATGTTGCTCAAGCTGGTCTTGAACTCCTGAGTTCAAGTGATCCTCCCACTCCAGCCTCTCAAAGTATTAGGATTGTAGGTATGAGCCACCATGCTAGCTCCCAAATACTTTTTGGCCATATTTCAAGATGGCAATTTGGAAGGGCTGCATACTACAGGTAATTGCTCTGAAAAACTGTCATTTTGTGCGGGAGATTTGCATCTGTAGAGGAAATCTACATTAGTGAAATAAACCCCAGATGCAAACAGGCTCTCTCTGAGGCCCCTCCTTATCTGCCTTATCCAGATCTAGGAACGATTACCTCACAGGAAAAGGAGACTAAAAATCTGACACTTTTAAAGGTCTAACAAAAATTTTACCATGGGCTACCATCTAGTCTTTCTGAGGGCTGCTACCCTTGAGACTTCACCTACATACAGGATGGAGCCTTTGCTCCCCATGCTTTTCCTTTCCTCTCCCTCCCATAACCTGTCTTGCCACATTCTAAGCCTCTATTCCTTTATACTATATAAACTTCATCTGGCCCCTCCTCTGAGCCTCATATTTTGTATAGCTCCTATGTTTATGCACATTAGTACTTTTTTTTTTTTTGCCTTTTTTCCCTGTTAATCTGTCTATAGTCAGTTTATTTTATAGAGAGATTATTGAACTTTCAGAAGGTGGAGGGAAGAAAATTCCCTTCACCCCTACATCAGTAGACTGCTTAGGTTATTTTTGAATGATCTTTTCATTTCTTCCCCATTAGCTGAGTGACCTCAGAAAATTTAGCTTCTTAGCATCGGTTTTCTCATTTGTAAATTGAAAATATATTACTATCTTGTGAGGAGTAAATAAGAATATAATAAAGCTTTTAGTTAAGTGCTTATCATATAAGTTTAAATTTTAAATTGAGCAATTTAAAAACTGGAAATATACTTTCCCTTGATAATACTCCCTTTCCTTCCCACTAATCCTCTCCAATGAAGACTTTTCATCTACTTTTTTCTTTTAGATGGAGCCTTGCTCTGTCACCAGCTGGAGTGCAGTGGCACAGTCTTGGCTCACTCAAATCTCCACCTCCTGGGTTCAAGAGATTCTCCTGCTTCAGCCTCCCCGAGTAACTGGGATTACAGGTGCCTGCCACCACGCCCGACTAATTTTTTTATTTTTAGTAGAGATGGGGTTTCACCATATTGGCCAGGCTGGTCTTGAACTCCTGACCTCAGGTGATCCACCCTTCTTGGCCTCCCAAAATGCTGGAATTACAGGCGTGAGCCACTGCACCTAGCCGACTTTCCATCTACTTCTAAATGTCTCATGCATGAGAATGGATTTCATGAAAAGAGGCAGGCATATTCTGGAACTACCACCAGGACTAAACAACTTCTTATCTGAAGAGTGTGATTTTCTCATATGACACTTGATTTTTCTTGCCACTGTATGTTAAGATCCAGTGCACCCACCCACCTCCTTTTCCTAGTGACTGTAGCACCTGGCCTGGTCTTCTCCATCCTTTTCCTGCATCCACACTGATGAACAAATATGCTGTTCATCCTGTCCCTACTTTAATTCTTCCCACATCCATTTTGCTGTCCATCAGCAGGGAAACCCTTTAGGTTTATTTATTATTGAAACAGTGACATCTCAAGATTTTAAATTCTGAAATTCTCTCCTCTAACTGGCCTCCCTACCATTCACTTACGGTATAATGAATTTGGGATTAGAGTCCAACCTCTGCATTTTCCTGGTCCATGGACTCTGATCTGGCCTCACTGGCCTCTAAATAAGCGATTTCAGTCACCCATTTCAATGATACAGTCTATTTCATTCTAAGATCCCATAGTGACTTGAATGCAAAAAAACCCACAAAAGACTAAAATATCCTATGCACTATCAACTTTATCAGCTTATCTGAAGCCAGTAAGCATTGCTGGGGAAAACCAAAAAGTTTTTCCAAGTTGATCCCTACATTATTCTGTTTTAGTCCTTTGTTGAGCCCACTCTGATGTTAATATTATCCTTTCTGCTGGTTATTTCTATTTTTGCCTGCAAATCAGTGAGGGTCTTCAAACTTTTATGAATATATTCATATTCAACCTATTATGCTTTCTGTTCCTTTCTCACAGCTATAAAGAATACTCTATTTGCTGCCCCACCTTTTCATTTTTATTCACTCCCTAAACTTATGATTTGTACTCATGCAGAAAAGAGTTAACGTAGCAAGCCAGAGGTCTTTAGAAGAGACTGCTTGTAGGACTGGCCCTTGGCTGGAGCCTGGGAACTTGACTTGTGAAAAGTCCTCTGCTTTTTGATAACACTGTTTTGCCTGCTAGGAACACTTAAATGCCTGCTTTCCTTCTGGGAGCCTGGAATTTTGTTATGCCTGGTCTTTGTGCTTGTATGACCTGCCCCTAAAAAAAATCCTTGCACTGACTCTGTAGTATGACTCTGTAGTAGGTTTCCCTGGGCAGAAACTGCATAGCACATAGGACGCCTGTGTATAGATTTCTCCAGACTCCATGTGATATGTCTTTTTCCCTTGCTGATTCCATTGTATATCCTTTCTCTACAAAATCAACTTTAGCCTCTGAGTCCTGCAAGTCCTTCTGGTGTATCACTGAATGTGCATGTGGTTGTGGGACTTCTGAGAGTCCTTCCTTGCCACCCTCCATTCAAACGCTCTCAAAAGATTGATGTATTCATTAAACCTTAGTAATCTTTCCCTACTCCATAACATCTGTTGACAATACTTTTGCTTTCAAAAATCTTCCTTGGCATTAAGATAGCCTACTCTAACCCTGCTCATCCCTCACTCATTCAGCATTTATTGACTGCCTATATATGCAAGGCATTTTGTTAGGGACATATCAGCAAGTGAAACAGTCCTGGTGCAACATATGTTCTAGTGAGAAGATGAAAAGCAAATGGTACAAGCTGAGAAAAATACCGTATTATGAGTAAAAGGGGATATGCACTTCAGTAGGGTGGCCTGTGCGAAGGGCTTTAAAGCAGAAAAGTCTGTTTGGTAAAGAACCGGAAGCAATGTATTATGGCAGAGAACACCATGTGTTAATGCTCAGAAAAACTGCTTGGCATCTTCTAGCAACTGAAAAGGATCCTAGTGTGGCTGGAGCACCATGAGATGAAAGAGTGGAGATGAGATTGGAGGATAGCAAGGTCCAGATCAGTTAGAGAGCTTTGGAGGTCATGTTTAGAACTTTAAATTTTAAGAGCAATGGGAAGCCAAGTGACACAGATACCCTTTAAAAATATTCTTTTTTGGATTAGAACTATAAAAAGGAGGAGAAAGCCTAGTTTGGAGATACTGCAGTGGTGTAGGTGAAAGACAATGGTGATCTGGGTCTGAGTGACGGCTGAGAATATGAAAGAGGTAAGAGACTTTGATTTTCTTACCCCTTTGGTGATTACCTCAACTCCCCCATCTTTAATTATCATCTCTGTGTAGAAGACTCTAACCCTATGACCTTACCTGATGTGAGTCACTGTTTCACATTTCAAAGGAATAATTACATTTCAGAAATCTAAATAGTACTGGAGCCATAATGCTTCTGTTACTTACTATCAGTGTGATCTCAGACATGTTATTTCACTTATCTGTGCCTCAGTTTCCTCATTTGTAAAATACAAATAGTAGATTAATACAGCACCTACCTCATAGGTTGTCTATATATGAGTTAATAGACAAATTTGGGGTACTAGCCTCCATGTATCCCAAGAGGAATTGCCTTCAACACCCAATCTAGCACCTTCTCCTGACATGCCCATTTTTATTAATGGCACTAGAGATTCCAAACCACGGTCACATTTGACTCCTTGCTCTCAATTCCCTTGCCACATTGCAAGTAGAAACCTCAAGTTAGAGATTGCTACTAAGTATTGTTTTTACTTCCAAGTTACGGTTTTATTTGTTCATCAAAAAATATTAAAATTATATCCCTGTTATGAGAGCCAAGCAGTTATACTAGGTTCCTATTAAATTCTAATCTTTTTATTTTCAGATGCAATTTCTGCCTTTTGATCTAAAAGGGACTATATTTGAAGTTTATCAACAATCTATTGATAAGAAATGAAGAGAAATCCCTCTAAGTAATAAAAATAGAATTTCAAAAGATCGTCAGTAAGCAAAACAAATAGGACCAATGAAAAATATCTAAGCATACTTCACTATCTCAAAGTTACTGACCTTACCAGTTCAATCATGTGTACAAAAAGGGTTCAGGGGCAGGGATATCACAGCTGTAGCTTGAGAAAAACAATGCAAGGCTGACAGGAGTATTAGTCAATCCTGCCTGTCCTCCAGATCTACATGTTTATGTTTTCTGTATGTTACTGAAATAGGTGGAATCTATTAATAGTGCACTTATTTAGGCTTTGAAATTGAGTATCAAATACTAAATAACTGACTTCTGAAGTTGTTCCTTTTCATGGAAATTTAATTATAATTGATTTTGGAGATTATTTTCCCTTCTGGGTCTATAGGGTTTAAATTCTGCAGACATCAAGGACTCTTAGAGGATGAGGCAGCCACACAGGGAATCACAACATTAAGCTACAGATACCACAGACATAGGCCTTGCCCTTAAAGCACACAACGATGAACAAAACATGGATGATACCAAAGAATTTATTGTAAATGTAGTGGCAAATACATTCAGAATAATCATCATTAAAAAGGAACTAGAAAATTACACATATTTAAAGTATGTGCTTTTTTCCCACCACCTTTAAGTTAATGGCTAGTACCAACATTTTAAGTAATGAAATACTTAATGTGATGATCCATTTTCAGATAATTTCATGACTGTATCTTCATCTTAATTTTTAAAGCAGTTGACCATGAATTTCAGCATCAATTATTCTCTGTTTTTATCAATTCCGTAATGATCTGCAGAATCTTGTCATCTGAGTGGAAGAAAAAAAAATGCCACGAATAAATGCAACATTGTCTGATTTTCCAATGTATACACATGTAAATAAGAGGTATACGTCACTAACATTTTTTACATTAGAATACAGAATTAACACCAGTAATAAATCTAGACACGCCTATAAATATTTTTTGCCCCACACAGATTTTAATTATTGCTGTAGGTTATGCCATACCTACTTTGACAAAAGTTAACATTTTGAAAAAAGATAACATTTGTATAGGCTAAACCCCAAAGAGATAATATGATGTGAACTGTTACTTCTTTATAAGGAATTATAAATTTTATTCTCTAAAAATTCCTTGAAGAAAGTAAGTTTCTCAACTTTTTCACTTGGCTGAAATATATTGAAGGCTCTACTGACTATTCAGTGTTCTTCAGAGTATGGAAGAATTTCCAAAGTATAAGCAAGGAAGGAAGAAAGAACTGTTATCAGTTTCTCCATGTTTAGTCCAAAGGAAGCAAAAAATTCTAACAGGGAAGTGCTCTTGGAGAGGTGTCAATGGGGAAGTGACAGACCACTCTACACAACAAAGGAATCAAATACCAATTAATTTGACAAACAGAGCAAAAAAGGCTGCATTATTTGCTAAAGGGGTTTTGTTAACAACTGCTTCTACTTGGTAGTTACTCTGAAATTGTGACTTCCTAAGGACCTCATAACCACTCTTTAGAAAGTTACAATTATCAGGGCTGCAAAACTGAAATTCTACGTTTACATTAGATACTCAGAAAATGCTGTGGCTTTCAATGGTTGCAATGGTTACAGTGGCATTAAAAACAACAAAAAAGTGGGAGGGAGGGGAAAAAGAGAGGTCATTTGTTTGAAGTTGGAACAATGGCAGGTCTAGAAAGAACATTTTTCTTTTTTATTTTTTAAGAGATGGAGTCTCACTCTCGCCTAGGCTGTAGTGCAGTGGTGTGATCATAGCTCACTGCAGCTCTGAACTCCTGGGCTCAAGCAATCTTCCCATCTCAGCCCTCTGAGTAACTGGGATTACAGGTGCAAGCCACCATACCTGGCTCCAAGAACCACGACTTTTAAATTGAGGAAGAGAGAGTAAAAGAAAGTACGAGAGTAAGTTCAGTTACTTCTTTTTCAAATGTTTGGCATTCTACCAACTTTTTGTTATAAACCCAAGAGAGAGCACTAACATACTTCTTCCTTCCTCCCAAGTCAAAGGTATACACTACACCCAACGGTAAGTTCTGCTCTCTCTCTTATGGCAAAGGGAACACTGATATCATTTCAAAAATTCATTTTGCTTAATTAAAAGCTGAGGTTCAACCTATACTTTATAAAATGTAATTCTTTCTATTGGCAAAGTTGTGATGCACAAAGCTCCCTGAGAAAAGAGCCCACATGTCTTAATATGTTAAGACCTGATCTACTTCCAGCAATATAGGAAAATTAATACATTTTAATGCTTATGCATATTTAGTTATACAAAAAAAACACAAGAGTATGAGGCTTCAGGGTAGCAGAACTAGATCAGGAGCTCCCCCAACTTGCCTGACTTGAGAATAAACTGGGGATAATTTTGAGAATAAACTGGGGATACTTTGTTCAGTACAATCCTACTGAAGTCACTGATCAATTCTTAACATTAAAAGGACAACCAAATTTAAGTGCTTCCTGATGTGATGCAATGGGGAGAATACAGCACCAACTAGAAAGTATTATTTTTCTCAAAACTTATTCTAATCATACCTCCAAATATAACTACTAGTTTATAGGAAATGCAGGAACATGTTAAAGCATGAGTATGTAACTAACCAAATATTAAATGTGGGACATGCTACCAGAAAAACAACTCAGTTTATTAAAAATAGTTAACTGCATTTAAAAAGGGGATAGCCTTAGAGGGGAAGTGTTACAGAATAAAAGATTTTAAAAATAATATAGCCACAGACCTCTCCCATAGAGATCAGTATGTCTAGGGTAGGTCTTTGGACCTTGTATTCTTTGCAACTGCCAGGATGATTTTGATGATTTGGCAAGTTTGAGAAACACTTCACTGGGCAAACTGCAAACTCAGGTGTGTCCATTGCAGATCTCTCTCTTATTTTTTGATACGGGGTCTTGTTCTGTCACCCAGACTGGAGTGCAGATACTCGCCTCAGTCTCCCAAGTAGCTGAGACAACAGGTACATGCCACTAGGCCTGGCTAATTTTTTTTTAAATTGTTTGTACAGATGACATCTCCCTATGTTACCCAGGCTGGTCTTGAACTCCTGGCCTCAAGTGATCCTCCTGCCTCAGCCTCCCAAAGTGGTGGGATTACAGGCAGGCGTCACCATGCCTGACTCATTTCAGATTTCTGTTGAAGGATAATGTGTTTATTTTATACAGAGAAATAGCTCTGCATTTGAAAGAAACACACAGTGGAAAAATCATGCTGAAACAAACCTAACAGAAAGTCCCTAAATCATATACACACACACAAATACATATATGGGTATGTGTTTATATACATATATTTCTTAGAGACAGAGTCTCTCTATGTTGTCTAGGCTGGACTTTAACTCCTGAGCTCAAGCTGTCTTCCCACCTCAGCCTTCTGGGTAGCTGGGACTACAGGCATATGACACCATGCTTGGCTTATTATTTTTTTAAATAATAGCTATGTTACCAGTTTACTAAAATGCTAATAAGTAGCAAAGTTTACTATGCTCAGTTTTATTAACCTTTTTTTCTATGAAATGGCTAGAAGTTTAGAAATGAAGTTTAAGAGACAGGAGTAAACTAAACCTTAAGAGGATAATTAGGTTGTGAATAATCACTAATTGAGTTTGATGGAATTCAGCATAAAATAGATGGAATTTTTTTACAACTTCAGTATGCTTTAGTATACTCCAATGTTACAAAAAAATAATTTCTAGAATATTTCAGTTTTTCTCTTAGAAAGTTTTTTTTTTTTTTGAGATGGAGTTTCGCTCTTGTTGCCCAGGCTGGAGTGCAATGGCATGATCTTGGTGCTCACTGCAACCTATGCTTCTCAGGTTCAAGTGATTCTTGTGCCTCAGCCTCCCGAGTAGCTGGGATTACAGGCACCCGCCACCATACCCGGCTAATTTTGTATTTTTAGTAGAGACAGGGTTTCACCCATGTTGGCCAGGCTGGTCTCAAACTCCTGCCTTGGCCTCTCAAAAGTGCTGGGATTATGGGCGTGAGCCACCGTGCCTGGCCTCTTAAGAAAGTTTTTCCACACATTAATACATAGGTATGTGTACCTATGTATACACATACATACATACATCCACGTTTTGCTCATCGTTGTGTGCTTTAAGGGCAAGACCTATGTCTGTGGTATCTGTAGCTTAATGTTGTGATTCCCTGTGTAACTGCCTCATCCTCTATCAGTCCTTGATGTCTGCAGAATTTAAACCCTATAGACCAAGAAGGGAAAATAATCTCCAAAACCAATTATAATTAAATGTGTACCTATGTATACACATACATACATAGGTACACATATACTTTTGTGTATACTGTCTTTCACTTACATTATAAGCAAACACTTACTTTCAAGGGACATCTTTGGATTTTCAAGCTTTTTTCTTAAAACAGAATCAATGAGAACTCTCAGCTGCTTGAAAATGACAGCTATCTTTACAGGGGCCTGTTAAGAGGAGATGAAAAAAATGGACAAAGTCAATCCAGGGGAGTGTGAATGTGTTTAAGTAAATCAAGGCAAGCATATACTACAATCTGCCTTAGCACGTCTTGCTTTTAATGGAAAACACAATGGGAAAACTACAAATTATTTCTGCTAGCTAGGCATGCAAACCTCTCAATTTCCTTATTAAATCTGGTAACTCTTCCCAAAATAAGGCAACTATTATTCCAATAATTGTTTTCTTCTCTATTTATATCAACTCTGTGGAAGTTAAGACTACAGTTTTGGGGAGATATTTTTTTTTTTTTTTTTTTGAGATGGAGTCTGTGTCGCCCAGGCTGAAGTGCAGTGGCGCAATCTCGCCTCACTGCAACCTTCACCTCCCAGGTTCAGAGTGATTCTCCTGCCTCAGCCTCCCAAGTAGCTGGGATTACAGGTGCGCGTCATAATGACTGGAAAATTTTTTGTATTTTTAGTAGAGACAGGGTTTCACCATGTTGGTCAGGCTGGTCTCTAACTCCTGATCTCATGATCCACCTGCCTCTGCCTCCTAAAGTGCTGGGATTACAGGCATGAGCCACGGCACCTGGCCTGGGGTGGGAAATTTTTTTAAACAGCTTTATTGAGATATAACTTACCCTAAAAATTCACTCATTTTCACTAATTTCAATAGCTTTCAGTAAATCTATAGAGTTGTGCAACCATCACAATCCAGTTATAAAACATTTTCACCACCCCAATTTCTTTGCACAAAGTGCATATAATTGTACAGCTGCACTTAAAATTCACCTCTCCAGTCCTAGAGGAACGGCTGTCATAGAATAACCTAACAATGTAACAGGTTTGTTTAGTTTAAGCTGGTCAATCTTGATGGGAGTACAGAAAAACAGATAAACTTATTGCTAGAAATAAGCATAGGTTGGTCTGATTTTTCCAGAGAAGAATTCAACAGTATGAAATAAACTATAAATCTGTTTGGTCTTTTTACTCCTTTTTATTCCACAATGTAGTGGAATGAGAATAAATTTGGGTATCAAATAGTCCTAGATTTGAATCTTGCTCTTTCAGTAACAATCCATGTAAATCTTGGGAAAATTATTTAACTTCTCACTGTGTTTAAGTGTCTCTATCTATATAAAAGAAACTACAGAAATCACCTAACAAGGCTGTTAGGCTATTAATTTGGGAAAATCCATATAAAGTTAACTATTGAAGTACCCAACACATAGAAAGCTAGGATTGTTATTAATAATAAATAGAATTTGTAATAGCAATATAATTTGATTTTCAAATTTAACAGATTTAAAACCACAGAGGCAAGATAAAATAAGCAATTCTACTTAACTCGTATTATAAGAAGACATTATGCAGACTCCAATAAAATTTTAAAAATGTACCTCAATGGTACTGAAGGTTGAACATTTTTAATAATCAACAAAATCAGTTGTACTATGTACCTGAAAATAGATCCAGCCATCAATAGAAAGAAGACGTTCTCGGTGTTGAACTTCTATATCACCACCAAAAAGTAAAACTGGAAAAGGGGTTATTAGGGTAGTTTCTCTCAAATACACTCTGGCATACCTTATCTACATGGGAAAAAGGAGGGGAAATAATTTCAAAATATAAAAATAGAAGGAAGTCATTTATCTTTTTCAAGTAAGCATTTTTCTACAATTTATTATTCTACATTTTAAGCCAAGAGTATCTGTAAAGCTACATTTTCATTTTCTTATGTGCATAATTTATCAATTTTATAGTAATTACTATTACCATCTGTGCATTTATACTATAAAAAGGCATTGTAAATATTATTGCTAAGGCTGAGTTAGACGTTGAACATAAAGGAAACTAGGTACAAGCAATTTTATAATGCTAATGATATTAAATAATTAATGTTAAAATGATGATTAACTTTCAGTTTCTGGTTTCTAGACCAATATTCAGCTACGGGCGTCAATCAGTAATTTCTCATGTTTTACATTTAAGTTTGATAAATGTTGAGAGTTATTCAAGTCAGTGCTTGAAATTACGGATCTTTGTTATTTTAAAGGTCAAGAAACAAAATGGAGGCACTCTTTGTAAAGGGAGAAGAATTATGTTTCAATTTTTTATGTTCCCTTTTCTTCTCATACTGCCTTAAAAATGTATAAATGAGACAGGTAACAAAAATCCAAAATATGAAGAGAAAATGCCATCTTAACCTTCACCATATGTTAAAAAATAAGAAAATGGAGTGGTCATGCAGCTCCAATTTAAAAGGTTGTTTTCGTTGTAATCTATAAATATTTGTTATTAAATTATCTTAGGTGATACTTGACCGAAACTGTTGCAAATCATCCACAGTTCTACTACACCATTCAATATTCCCCTAATTTGGAAATAGCACATACAACTTGTCTTTTATTCCCTTCTGAGACAGCACCTTTTAATGAAATACTCAGGAGATTGATACATTATTAATCAACATCAATTTGCTATTACTGTCTTTATTCCAAGTAGAAAAGATGATGGGCAGAGTAGAAACCTTACTAATTTTTTTTTGAAGAGAAAATAAGCATTCTTTTGTTTGAAAAGCTATGTGCATCTTGATTTCAAATATTAACAAAAATGAATAGCTCAATTTGAGAACCAAATAAAATACCTGTTAGGGCATCCTAACTTGTTATGAATGACTTGTAGAATAATGCTCTGAATACTGGAATTTAGGAATGAGTACTTCACCTTCTCCTGGTATAAGAGCCATCCATGAGTTTGCAAATCTCTATTTACTGAGGATGGGTGTACTTGTGCTTTGCCTTGGGCCGTCTCCACAATGCAGGCCAATTTTTCTGTAACATCCACTGACTTTGTATAGATTATCTTCCCCACATTGTCATACAGTCCAGCCACCAGTACAGCTTTAAGAAGGGCAATTTCTTGGAATGAGAGGGTCTGTGATGCTCTGTTTCCTTCCCAGCTGGTAGAAGTTGTGGAAGATGAAAATCCTGCTGCCTTAACCAACTTTATTAACTCCTGCTTTACATCCTAGATTGGTTTATGTTAAAAACAGAAATAATCAAACTGATTAGAGAAATTTCCAAATAACATTGTAATTTATATTACTGCTTCCTATAAAAATTGACAGGATGCTAATGACTATTTAGCTAACTATAGCCCAAATTACCTTAAGGAAGAAAAAAAAGATACTGGAAAGTCAACTAGAATCAGCTATTCTCTTCACCCTAAGACTTTAGATGTCTCAAAACATAAGAATGTATAAAATTTGAGAGCAAGAAAAATGTGTCTGAACACATTTTCATTCGCTACATTTACTTCCATAGTAGCTCTCCTTTTTTCTCTGGAGATTTTTACTCAATGAGGATGGTCAGCATTGAGAAAGAACTGACAGAAATCTTGATTCCTGTAATGTACCTTCTTCATTTGTTTCTGGAAATTTATCTTAATTTCTCAAAGAACTTTGAAAAAGTTTATTAATGGCAACTTCATTTAATCTAAAATTGTTGCCTAAAATATTTTTCTACCTTTAATATGTGCTGATCAGCAAAACTAGCACAGGAAGGATGGGCAGTTTTTCAAAGTACACAGGATACAAGCAATTAAAAGGTGATGTTTACCTTTAGGATATCCTTTATGTTTTAAGTTTGGGGCTTAAGGGACTTTCATTCTAGGGGAGAAAAGACCAAACAGACAGCTGTCATAACACCACAGGGTTAGTGAAGACATCTAAAACTTTGTAGTCCCAGGGAGAAAAGACTCACAGAAGAAAGGGGGTGGAAGGCAATTTGAAGGTTGGGAGAAGTAGAGAGGAGATAAAGGAAAAGGGGCTAAATTGAAGAAATAGCCCCCTCTGGGCTAACTGATTGGGATTTCTACATGTTCCCAGTCAGGTGGCCCAGAGGTGGCTATTTCTTCAATTTAGCTCTTCATATGCTTCGAGAAGGACAAAGTTCATTCCACTTAGATAAGTCTCTGCTGTCATCCTAGCAGTTTTTTTTTTTAATCACAAAAAATAGAGTGTCAAATATGGGAAAAAAACTTTACTTTTTAAAATATGAGTATAGAATAGGGGGATTATGTGAGAGATACATTATTTTCTGAATACTTTTATAGCATATCTGGGCCAAGCGAGGTGGCTCACACCTGTAATCCTTCCTAGCACTTTGGGAGGCTGAGATGGGAGGATCGCTTGAGACCAGGAATTCAAAACCAGCCTGGTCAACACAGCAAGACCCCATCTATTTTAAAAAAAAAAAAAAAACTTTTATAGCCTATCTGTATTAACATTATTTCCTTTTACATAAGTATCAATAAAAATAAAAAGACAGTATTTGTGGGGGAACCCTGCTTTTCACATTCACCTGTCTTTACATTTTGACTACACTTCTACTCTCTCTCCTCCCAGAAATAAATTTGTTCCTGAATAGCAACCTAATAGGCTAAACCACTGGTTTCCCTTCCTAAGAACAGACTGATAAAGTTGATCACAACCAGTCACTAAGTATGATGCTTTGAATGCCTTTTCATAACTAGCCATCCCAGGCTGTAGCTAAATAGCTGGCCAATATTTAGGGACATATAATAGAATTTCATGAAAAGGAATCAGGGCTCTTTGGAAACACGACTGATTCCAAGCCTGGAGCATAAAATACACTAGAGAAGCTTTCCATACCAAAAGCAAGGGAGCCATCAAAGATTGCTAAGATTATATGAAAAGGACTCAGCAGCCAACCCAAAAGGGCTCTCACTTCCCAAAGAGGGGAAAATTTGAGTATTAAAAAATTAACATCTGTAGAGAACTGAAACACATCAAATATATTTAAATCAATAAGTTCCTAACAATTTTTTAAAAAAACAAGATTCACTGATTACTTGTGGAGATGCTTAGGAATCAACTCATTATGAAAACTGCTAGGTAAAAGGAAACAAGCATTTATCCTAATTTTCTTGTATAAACTGTACCTCAGGGTATTCAAATATTAATAAGGAAGAAGTAGTTCTTTATGAAATAATTCTAGCTAACAAGTAGAACTATAATATCATCATTTGCAACCCTAATGAAATAATAGGTCTGAGTGTTATCAATGGCTGCTAAAAGCATTTCATGAAAAGCCAGTGGGGAATTTTGTAATGGATGAATCTAGCTGGCTCCATTGATATATCTTAATGTTACAAAAAGGGAAATGACTCCGAAAAAAAGAAAAAAGAAAAAAAAAAAGATGAACTTGAATTGGATTAAACTCTCTCGATATAACATCCATTTATAGGAAATACAGGACACAGAAGAATATGTTAAATAATACCACAAGGATATAATCAGCCTTATCCAGACCCTAATGAAACAATAGGTCTGAGTGTTATCAATGGCTGCTAAAAGCCTTACATGAAAAGCCAGTGGGGAATTTTGTAATGGATGAATCTAGCTGGCCCCATTGATATATCTTAATGTTACAAAAAGGGAGATGGCTCCGAAAAAAAGAAAAAAAAAAAAACAAAGATGAACCTGAATTGGATTAAACTCTCAACACCCATCTATAGGAAATACAGGACACAGAAGAATATGTTAAATAATACCACAAGGATACAATCAGCCATATCCAGAATGCAGGAAACTCTACAGGACAATGTATCTGGTTTCTTCAAAAAATAAATGGCAAATAGGAAAAAACTGAGAAAGGGGTGACGATAGGTTAAGAGACTTTATTAAAAAACATATCAACCAAACTTAAAGTGTGGGCCTTGTTTGGATCATCCTTTGAACTAGCTGTAAAAAAAGCCAGTAATGAGGTAACTGAGGATATTTAAATACTGTCTATATCTGATGGTATTAAGGAATTGGGTATTTTTAGGTGTGATAATGTTTAAAAAAAATCTGATACCTTGGATATGCTTCAAAATCTAGAGGGCAGATAGTAGAATAAAAGGAGTACAAGTAGATTGACCACAGGTTGATAATTATGAAAGTGGGAAATGGGTATATGAAAGTTCATTATGTCCATACAATTTGATGTACGTTTGAAATTTTCCGTAATTAAAGAAAAATAACCACATTTCAGAGTTGAGAAGAAATATAGATTAATCTCCTTTCAACTTGCGTGTTGTTTTTTTTCCTTTTCTTTTTTTTGAGACAGAGTCTCGCTCTGCCGCCCAGATTGGAGTGCAGTGGCACGATCTCGGCTCATTGCAACCTCTGCCTCCTGGGTGCAAGCAGTTCTCTGCCTCAGCCTCCCGAGTATCTGGGATTACAGGCGCCCGCAAGCACACCTGGCTAATTTTTGTATTTGTAATAGAGATGGGGTTTCACCATCTTGGCCAGGCTGGTCTTGAACTCCTGACCTCATGATCCACCCGCTTCGGCCTCCCAAAGTGCTGGATTACAGGCATGAGCCACTGCGCCCAGTCCTTGTATTTTTTGTTTTTGGTTTTTTTTTTGAGACGGAGTTTTGCTCTTGTTGCCCAGGCTGGAGTGCAATGGCACGATCTTGGCTCACCACAACCTCCATCTCCTCGGTTCAAGTGATTCTTGTGCCTCAGCCTCCCGAGTACTGGGATTACAGGCATGCACCACCACACCTGGCTAATTTTGTAGTTTTAGTAGAGATGGGGTTACTCTATGCTGGTCAGGCTGGTCTCGAACTCCCAATCTCAGGTGATTCACCCACCTCCGCCTCCCAAAGTGCTGAGATTACAGGCGTGAGCTACCACACCCGGCCCTTTTTTTTTTTTTTAAGTGAAAAACTGAGACTTCTAATTCCCAAGATAGTGTTTATGAAATCGTGTTGCATCTTTTCTTTTTTAAAAGAGATAGGGTCTCACTCTGTTACTCAGGGTACAGTGGTACAATTGTAACTCACTGCAACCTTGAACTCCTGGGCTCAAGCAATCCTCCCACCTCAGCCTCCTGAGTAGCTGGGACTACAGGCATGTGCTACCATGCCCATTTCATTTTTTTATTTTTGGTAGAGACGCGTTCTCACTATGTTGCTCAGGCTGGTCTCAAACTCCTGGCCTAAAGCCATCTTCCTGCTTCAGCCTCCCAAAGCACTGGGATTACAGGCATGAGCCAGTCTTTCTAATCATTTCGTGAACATACTATGATTATTATTATTATTGTTTTTTTTTTTGAGACAGAGTGTCGCTCTGTCACCCAGGCCGGAGTGCAGTGGTGCGATCTGGGCTCACTGCAAGCTCTGCCTCTTGGTTCACCCCATTCTCCTGCTTCAGCCTCCTGAGTAGCTGGCACTACAGGTGCCTGCCACCACGCCCGGTTAATTTTTTTTTTTTTTTTTGTAATTTTAGTAGAGACGGGGTTTCACCGTGTTAGCCAGGATGGTCTCGATCTCCTGACCTCGTGATCTGCCTGCCTCGGCCTTCCAACGTGCTGGGATTACAGGTGTGAGCCACTGCGCCCAGCCATACTATGATTATTAAATACTATTTTAAATCACTGTGTAATACATACAAGTTACTTGCTGGAAGAAAGAAGTCAAGTACAATCACAAATGTACTAATTCAACAAATGTTTTATTAAGCCCTTACTATGTGACAAGTATTTTCCTAGGCATTCTTTTTTCCAAAATAAACTTATAGTTACCCATGACTCTGAGTGAGAGATCCATATTAAGAATTACCTCTAGGGTTAACAGTGATGTTCTATTGAGAAAGTTCCTCCGACAATATGTGATTTCAGAACGATAACCTCCTTCTTGTCGTGCTTTCTTCCATCTAGATAAATAAAATGTCAATTAATGAATAAAGTTCACCATGTTCTCTTTCCAAACTCTTTTTCAGAGCTAATAACCAAAGTAAGATTTAATTAAATTATAATTTAAAAAGGGAAGGGATCTTGCTTGTAGCAGCTACCAATTGTATATAAGAATATTAACTTATTAACAGATATGTTAACAGTATTAACAGATTTTTTTTACGTTTAACAGTAAATTAAGTTACTTCAAATATGAGTTAATATACATATAATACCAAATATATTATTCTTAAGTTTTAAGAAGGATTATAAAACACATGACTCTCTAAAATAATTATACCTTGACAGATGAAATAACGAAAAATAAATTTAAACCTCAGATGTACAATTTTAATGAGTCAAAGGTAATTTTTTTTAAGTAAATAACCTCACGTAATTGGCTTATTGATAACGGCCAGATTATGTTTTTACCCTAGATAAGCATTGTAGATTGTCAGATGGTCTGAATCCGCCATGGCCAAAGCTGATTTTGCAAGATCTGCTTCATCTTTTCGACCAATTGGTGTGGTAAAAGGAGACTTCTCTGTCATAACTGCAGCTAGTGTTGCCTATCCATAAATGACAAAACAATTTATCATTAAAGAGCTATACAGTGAAAGTTAACTTATAAAAGAAAGCAAATCATAAAACAATCAATCACCCTTTAAGTTGCCTGTTTATTTTCAATACTTGTATTATGTTCTACTATAGCTAATTTATATTTTCATTTTAAACAGTTATTTTTTGTTCCATTTTAAGGAATTTCAAAAATACATCCCTTTACTTTTATACCCTTTCTGTGAGGTAAGGAGGCAATTATCACCACAATCAGAGAAAAAAAACTGAACATTTATATTAATGATTTACAGTCTGTCATACAGTTAGAGGCAATCTGGGAATCCTAACTCAGTTATCTTGTCTCCAAGACTGTCAAATTTCCACTCTTAGTCTGCCATGATCTTTAAAAATAATTTGGACATAACAATCCATTTGTTGTTGTAGGTTTTCAGATAAAACTATCATGGAAGAGGTTATTTTTTGAACTTCGCAAAATTCTGGTGAATATCTATTTCGAATACTAAACAGAGAGAGACTGCAGTAATAAGTCACATTTTCTTCATTTTGTTTTTATTTCTGGATTTTTTTACAGACAGGGTCTTGTTCTGTTGCCCAGCCTGGGGTGCAGTGGCCCAATCACAGCTCACTGCCCCCTCCTACTCCGGGGCTCTAGCAATCCTCCCACCTCAGCCTCCTGAATAGCTGGGTCTACAGGGGTGCACCACCATGCCTGGCCAATTTTTTTAATCTTAATTTTTTTTTGCAGAATCAGGGTCTCACTATGTTGCCCAGGCTTCCATTCTGTTTTTAAATAGCCTTTATTGGTAATCCCAGAAAAGGCCATAGCTTCATAAAGTTGGAAAGTTGGAATGGCACAGTAAGCACATGCGTCCAGAGACTCAGACAGATTTGAATTTGTTAATTCTGAGATAATTTGAGAAAAGAGAACTCTGCTAATTATTGGCTCAGAGAGACAGCCCAAAAAAGGAAAGAAAAAAAGTTTTTAATTTTACCTTTCAGTCGGTAGTGTTCAAAGCTTCCTAAGAATCATCCACTACATATTCCATTAAATATTTCAAGTGGGTTGAAAACAAAAGTTTAGACAAGTCAAAATAACTCACAAAATAGTACCTACAGTACACTTAAGTAAATGGATGAACAGATTTTCAAGTATATAAATATAAAAACTTAAATATTATATTAAAATATTCTTATCTGACCTGGCCAACATGATGAAACCCCATCTCTACTAAAAATACAAAAATTAGCCAGGTGTGGTGGCACGTGCCTGTAATCCCAGCTACTTGGGAGGCTGAGGCATGAATTGCTCGAACCCCGGAGGCAGAAATTGCAGTCAGCCTAGATTGCACCACTGCTCTCCAGCCTGGGCGACAGTGCCAGACCCTGTCTCAAAAAAAAAAAAAAAATTCTTATCAAGCATTCAGGCCCTCTCAGTTTTATTGTTAGTACAGACATTCTATTTAGTTAAAAAAATTTTTTAATTAACAATTGTTTCCAAACTTGTAATTTCCTGGTCAAAGGATATTTAAAGTGAAGAAGCAGCAGCATTGTTTGACTTACCACTGGGTCAAGGCAGCCAAATATGGCACCAAAAATAAGCATCTTGCCAATCTTGACATTCACAGGTAAAGCTGCAAGGTGTTGGCCTAACGGAGTCAGTTTAGGGTCATTTAATTCACAAGCTCCAATTTTTCGGAGCAAATTCATTGCATTGCTGATCACTTGGAGCTGAGGAGGATCTAAGGCTTTGGAGAGGAAATCTTCAGGAGAACCAAGATTACATTTCTGCAGATTAAAAAAGTAATAAAATTGGTATGAAATCAAAGAATTAACACTACCCAATGAGATGGTACTGGAACTAAATTTGACTTCAGTAAAATTTTAAGCAAAGAGGGTAAAATGTGTTAGTAGGGCTATCCTGTTTTTTTTTTTTTATAATGGGGGCAGAGGAGTTGGGGGGAAGAGTATATGAGTGTTTGTATGTGTGTGGGTGGGGAGGGAATAAGGATTAGATTTTCCACTTCACAGTTTTAGTTTCTTAATTCCGGATTTTGATAGAGTCAAAAATCTAAGAACTGAAGGATATTATAGATCTTTCAGTCAAAGAAGACCTTTGTTTAGGTCAGGGTTTCTTGATCTAAGTACTACTGATATTTTGGGCTGGATAATTCTTTGTTTTAGGGAGCTGCCCTGTAAACTGTCAGATGTTTAGGAGCATCCCAGATCTCTACCTACTAGATACCATTTACCCTCCCTGTCCAATTATGACAACCAAAAATATCTCCTGACATTGCCCAATGTCCCCTGGTAGGCAACAGTGCCCCCAGTTGAGAACTACTAGTCTAGGTTATGAGGCTGATAATCTGTAAAGTGTAAGTGTCTGGCAAAACCCAAACACAGTGGATTTACTTATAATAAGATGGATAAGGGCATATATTAAATAAGAGTAAAAAAGTTGAAAATCTAAAGCAATATAAGGTAAGTTTAGGTGTTCATTTTTTTCTTTTCTAGAAAGGGGTGAAGGACAAAATTCATCTGAGTTCCCTTGAGATTACCATAATATGAAGGCATAATTCCTCCAAAGGTACACGTAAGATTTCAGGAACAGAATACTCCATAAAGCCTTCAAATCTGAAAAATAAAGAAATACTAAATACGTATTATCAGAAATGTCACACAGTACTGGTTTATGTGTTTTACATTTCCAGTGCTATGCCATACCTTTCTCTTGTGTACATTCGGAAACAGAAGCCATCTCTGACCCGCCCAGCTCTTCCCTGGCGCTGCAAAGCACTGGCTTTACTGACAAACGTCTCGACCAAAGAACTCATCTGACTGCTTTCATGGTACCTGAAGAAATGTTTTAGGAGGGAATATGTAGATAATTGACTTAAGTCAAAATTGGAAAAAGCTGGATTTGACTGTTACAACTAAGTTAAATATAGGCTTAAAAACTCCATTATTGTGGACCAATAATTCTCAAATTATGCTTCATATTTAAATAATTTAGTAAACATTGCATACTAAATACACTACAAATTAAAAGTCTGGCAAAAGAAAAAAAACTTCTTTAACTTATCCTTTCTCATACTAACCTGATCATAGAATCTTTTAAAAATTTAGTAGAATATCTATTAATTAAGGAATGAGAATTCTTTGACATATTTTGAGAAGTGTTACTGTGAATATTATAATTCAACATACTTTTCACAATACAGTTAAACCCTGAAAACATTTTCTCTAGAGGTACAATTCAAAGAATCAAGAATCTACTTTTTATTGAATAGCGGTACTCTCTTGCAGATATTGCTATGGTTTCCTAAAACAAGGGATAGTGTATCTAGGTTACAGTAGACTACTAAAGGTGGCCTGTCCTATTTATGTAATATAAACATTATTTATACAGTAGTAATCTTTTTGTTGATTACTACTTTTAGTACTTTAGTTACAGTTACCTATTAGGTTCCAGTTACTGAACTAGGCACTTTCAGTTTTGAAATTTTCATTTTGACTGGGTGAGGTGGCTTATGCCTGTAATACCAGCACTTTGGGAGGCCGAGGCGGGCAGACTGCCTGAGGTCAGGAGTTCAAGACCAGCCTGGCCAACATGGTGAAACCCTGTCTCTACTAAAAATACAAAAAAATTAGCCAAGTATGGTGGCAAGCGCCTGTAATCCCAGCTACTCAGAAGGCAGAGATGGGAACTGCTTGAACCAGGGAGGTGGAAGCTGCAGTGAGATTGTGCCACTGCACTCCAGCCTGGGTGTCAGAGCAAGACTCCATCTCAAAAAATAAAATAAAATAAAAATTCTTCATTTTACCCATTTGCGAATGAGGAAACTGATGATTACAGAGGTTATATGTTATGTTACTTGCTCAAGGGATTTAAATTCACCTCTTACTCCAAAAGCCATGTTTCTTTTCCAAATTACACAAATAACGCTTTTTGTCAAACAATTTATTTTACAAATAAAAAATCTATAAAAATTTGTGTTTTGAAAATTTTTCTCAGTACTTTTTAAAAAAAAAGTCGCACTATACTGGCATTACTTATGGGAAAACCCATGACATGAAATTCTGACATTTACTCAGATATTTTAAAGTTTCTTATAGTTTCTCTAAGGCTTTTGCTTTGGACAGAACTAGGACATTTAGGATTTTCACTATATAATTTTAGAATTTCTCCCAAGAATTCAAGAGCCTCAGCCTCTTTCCAGGTTAAAAAATGTTTTGATTTGGGAAATTTAAACTTACTTATTTTCTTTTGTTCTTCCAGTATCAATTACAAATACAACATCTGGAATAGTGATACCCGTCTCTGCAATATTTGTTGCTAAAACAATCTGAAAAAAAACAAAAAGCTTAAAACATTTAGACTACTTTCATTAATATATCATTATTTATATTAGTTTGAGCTGATGAAATTTAAAAACTGAATTTCAATTTCAGTCACAAAAATTTACAATCTATTTGCTATTACTATGTAATTTTAATTTACTCTAGTTTTGTCAGCTTAGCTTACTAATTAGACTAAATCTAAAATACAGATTTTTTAGTCCAACAAAAATACCACTCCCCTAATTCTAGTCAATCATCTTAAAAATGACATAAGTAGGGCTGGGCGCAGTGGCTCACACCTGTAATCCCAGTACTTTGGGAGGCCAAGGCAGGAGGATCACCTGTGGTCAGGAGTTTGAGACCAGCCTGGCCAACCTGGCAAAACCCTGTCTCTACTAAAAATACAAAAATTAGCCAGGCTTGGTGGCAGGTGCCTGTAATCCCAGCTACTCAGGAGGCTGAGGCAGGAGAATCACTTGAACCCGGGAGGAGGAGGTTGCAGTGAGCTGAGATTGTGCCATTGCACTCCAGCCTGGGCAACAAGGCTGGAGTGTTGTTGTGAAACTCCGTCTCAAAACAAAAAAAAACATAAGTAGAATGGGAAACTGGGTAGAGAATGAAGACAGCTGAGCACAGCCCTTCACTATTATTAGGGGGAAAAAAATCACATTAATGAGAAGAACTAGGTGGTTGTCCTGGCTCTGCTGCTTATTAGCTTTGTGACCTACCTAATGGTTTATGTACAGGAAAAATCAGAGAGGATCTGCCTAGAGAACAACAAGAATACTCCCAGGATTTAAATATTCAGTCTCCTTTGTGATGCCTAATATCCAATCTCCTTTGTGATGCCTTCTTGGGAAAAAGTTATGACTTTTTTCCCTCAACAGGCAACATGCATACCATATTTTTCAACTAGCACTCTCTCAATGAAGTCTTCTCCCTTAAATAGCACATAATGTAAACCTACAAATGCTTGAATTGTAACATTGGGTTCACTTCTGATGATGGTAAGGCGCAGAACACTTGGAGTTGGCAGTGCACATCAAGCACTTAATGTTAACAACTGTCTTTGAAGATAAAAAGTTATACTGCCTTCATAAAATATTCTCAGGTGTATCACATATAAATTTGCTGTACTAAATTTTACCTTCCTGACTCCTGGAGGAGGAAGTGTGAATGCTGCAGCTTGATCTTGGGTTGAAAGAATAGAATGCAGAGCTATCACTTTATATCTGAAAGTTAAAATCATAGTTCTTAGCAAGGGTTTCTCTTTAGAAGACACTGCAAAGAACAACAAAATTTATTTGCATATAGCAAGCAACTTTAAGATTTTTTACTATGAAAAAATTTAAACATACACAAGTGTTTACAGAAGTGTACAATGAAACCTCATATACACGCATCACAGAGAATATAAACAAATTATGCGAACAGGATTAAATTTTTTTAATGTTCTTTCTAATGTTGAAGTGGCTTGTATGGTTTATTACAGTAGTAATAAACTATTGAAACATATAGTAAACAGCTGATTAAATATATATGGCTGATAAACTGCAGTTTGGTTGGAGTTTTACACGATTTAGCAGGGTGGCAGGAGTCACCATCTTTTAAACCACAGGATTCCCTCTGCTTAATCTTATTAAGAAGATGAAGGCTGGCTGAGTGCGGTGGCTCATGCCTGTAATCCCAGCACTTTGGGAGGCTGAGATGGGTGGATCATCTAAGGTGAGGAGTTTGAGACCAGCCTGGTCAACATGGTGAAACCCCATCTCTGTTAAAAATATAAAAATTAGCTGGGCGTGGTGGCGTGCATCTGTAGTCCCAGCTACTTGGGGAGGCTGAGGCAGGAGAATCACATGAACCCGGAGGTAGAGGTTACAGTAAGCTGAGATTGTGCCACTGCACTCCAGCCTGGCCAACAGAGCAAGACTCTGCCTTAAAAAAAAAAAAAAGAAGATGAAGGCTATAGGCAGTGGCTCACACCTGTAATCCCAGCACTTTGGTAGGCCAAGATGAGAAGTTCGCTTGAGCCCAGGAGTTTGAGGCCAGCCTGGGCAACAGAGGAAGACCCTGTCTCTATGGAAAAAAAAATTCTAAATTAGCTGGGCGTAGTGGTGCACGCCTGTGGTCCCAGCTGCTCAGGAGGCTGAGGTGGTAGGACTGCTTGAGCCCAGGAGTTTGAGGCTGAAGGTGCAATCACGCCACTACACTACAGCCTAGGCAACAGAGAGAGAATCTGTCTCAAAAATAAGATAAAATGGAACAAATGCAGAATATAGTACCTAAAAAGTTTTAGTAGATAACATGTTATAATGGAAATGTTTAAACAAAAAAATCTTACTTCCCCATAGGCAATTTTAACCTTTGGTGAAAAGACTTTGAAAACTCTGATCAAGGGTTTTAATGTACCAAATATTTTCCTATTTTAAAACAACCAGGAATATAATGAAGATGTGTAGTTACCGTTCAGAATAAAATCTTCTATCATTTGACAGAAGATCATACAACTGCTGAATATGAGCAAGACCTGGTAAAAAGATCAATACTGCTCCTTCAGTATTTCTGAACTGGGGACTTTTATCTGAAATTAAAAAAAGATACAATATTCAAAATAAGAAGATAAAAGGAACAGCATATAAAATATTAATAATACATCTCCAGCTAGTAGAAATGTTTTATCAAATAAAATGGAGACCCATTAGAAATAGAAATATACCTAAGTATGCAAGAAGTTCCAAAATGAGATCCAGGTTGATTTTATGAGGATTCATGTATAGAATAGCATGCTGAGTGCGGCTGCTGTACTTTTGGTAAAATGGATTTAAATCAGCATTTGCTCCAGTCTGAACTGGGATGTATTCCTAAAAGAAATCCAACCAGAGGGAGCTGAATAAAAATATTAAGTATTTTTGTAAGACAAAGAAGGAAAAAAGGCGGTATTTGCATTCATCAAATCTATATTTTTCTCATTGTCACCATTACTATTTTGTTAAGATACAGAAAGAATATACTTAATAGTGGCGAGAGTATCAGAAAGTATCATCTCTCTCCTATAATGTCATCCAGCCCTTAGATATAGCAAAACCTTTTTATCTTGGCATATACATACTAAAATAATTGTAGAAAAGCATATTGTAACCATGTATGCATCATTCTGTGGCAACCAAAAAGCAGCCAGGCCAAGAGAGGTCATAACTTTAATAAGTAGTTTGTACCTGGCTCATTCCTTCTACATTCTACTTTGGCTCCTGAATTCCAGTCATCTCTTTTGAAATAATTATACTTTTCTAAAGTCTTTCTTTAGTTAGTAATTTTTACCTCTGGTGTTTTAGGGCAAGATTTTAATTTTTGCTTTCTTGGTCTATCTGCTTAATAAAAATATAAAGATAACTTTAACTCTGTGTTTTCATCAAATTGGAAACATGCATGAAATATCATGGATATGACAAAAATGCTGGATCTAGTACCACTGGCTAAAATGCAGGATTTTTTTTTGATATTTCTGAAAACATGTAATTGAAACTAACTTCCCAGGAAGAACTATGCCCTACACAGCTTCAGTATGTATGTATGTACGTATGTACGTATATACGTATCTATCTCTATCTATCTATCTATCTATCTATCTATCTATCTATCTATCTGTCACTATCTACCTATCACCATCTTGCCTCTGCCCTGCTCCTGCCAGGACAGAGGCTAAGAAAACCAATGGCAAGGATCTAGATTTCAGACCTGCCCTATTCTGATCACCTATGGTGTTGAGATGAAGTAGAGAAAAATCACTACTAATGTACTCCTCAATAACTGATCACTGTTACAAAATTGTTATAAGAAGTTGCTTCTAACTTGTATGGTCCTTGATTTTATATGTGTACCTAGATGGCCCAGAATAGTTTAAGAGGACAAAGTATCACAAATCAAAGACTACAGTCTATGAAATAAAGATTAAAGAAACGATCTTTAAAATTGGTTCATTCTCAGATCTGTTCCTCATCTATCAAATTATACTCAATTTCACTGTGTTAACCATATGATTTGAAACTCTTGTGGCAGGTTAGGCCCTGGATATCATTATCTGATATCTTTCAAAATATTTTCTTTTTACCTGATATTTTTTTATTCCCCCGGCTTTGCTTGTAACATTAATGGTTACTTCTTCTTCCTCTTCCAGAAACTTCTGACAATATTCTGAGTCTTTCTCCAGTACAAAACCTGTTTCTTCTATTATATCTTCAAGATGAAAAACCTGCATAGAATAAGGCATATAAATGGGTGAATTCAAATTCATTTCAGTAAATATCATTTTAAAGAGAACAAGGGGACACCACCTTTTGAATGTCACCAAACACTAATTTAGAATATTATGAAAAAAAATTTTTAGTATTATTTGGGAATGAAGACTTGGTTGACAGAGAGGGATTATCTCTAAAGCCTCAAGACAAATTACATTATGAGATATATTTATATATATACATATAACGTGAAACAGTTAAGAGTAGATTATATTAGCTGAACTGAAAAGGTAAGAATCAAGAATAGAATATGTAGAAAGGAAGCTTTAAAGACAACCCTAAATTTGAGGGGTGGGTGAAAAAGGAGTTCCTTATTGCCAGGTAGCCATTCTTTTTTCTTTTCCCCCTGACCATTAGATGACCAGGGAAGGGCGGCAACTCTTAATCTGAATATAATGATTTTCATGTGAAAATAGTTTTATGTTTTTTAGCCCTCAGGGCTGTCTTGAGTCAACACCCTCCTTTCTCTCCTATCCAGCCTCAGGCAAGGCAGTAACAGCCATCTGATTCTTAAGGCTGTGTCCCCTCCTCTGAGGACTCACTGAACCTAGGAATAGTTCTGGCCTCAGACTACAAGCACCCATCTCCTAGGGAAAGAACCTGTTGGTAATGCAGTTTCTGCTTATACACATATTATAAAGAAAACTTACCTCAACAGGATAACTTCTTCCTGAAATTCTGAGAATGGGGCAGTGTGTGAAATATGTAGAAAATTTTTCGCTGTCCACAGTGGCACTCATTAGAATCAAGTGTAGATCAGAACGTTTCTGTAAAATTTCCTTCAAGATAATTAGTAGGAAGTCTGACTGGACACTTCTTTCATGAACCTAGTTTTAAAAAGGGAATAAAAAAATTCATCATATATTGTATAAATTCTAGTAAGAGGCTTGAACAATCAGACACCCAGATTTACTAGAAGTTATTCAATATCTAAGTACAGTCAGTACATGTGCAGGGAGGGAGAAGCTGTATGTTTTAAATACGGCAGATCTTCAGAACTGAAAATAAAGTCATTCTCTAAAATTGAAGTCACTGAAAATCATATAATAAACTAGATTAGCCATGACAGCATGACTCTACCCTAGGAAATGGTTTGCAAATCAGATCAGATGTAGCTGATAAGGCCGGGTACAACTCTACGTTTGAGGGATGCGTGAAAAAGGAGGTTCCTTATTGCCAGTAGCTCATACTTGTAATTTGAGCACTCTGGGAGGCCGACACGGGCAGATCACTTGAGGTCGGGAGTTTGAGACCACCCTGGCCAACATGGCGAAACCCTGTCTCTACTAAAAATACAAGTATTAGCCAGGTACGGTGGTGTGCACCTGTAATCCCAGCTACCTGGGAGGCTGAGGCAGGAGAATCACTTGAACCCAGGAGGCAGAGGTTGCAGTGAGCCAAGCTCATACCACTACACTCCAGCCTGGGCGACAGAGTGAGACTCTGTCTCAAAAAAAAAGAAAAGATGTAGGGTATATCGCAAATTTCACTTAGAAGCAAGAGTGACTGCTAAATCTCTGCCACTAATATAAAACTATACTGTCACCATTACAAGACAGATGGTTTATCTACTAGGTAGAAAAAGAGGCATTAACTAGCAGGAATCCGAGAGAATCTCTATCACTGTCAGAAAAAAGGGTTTTATGCTCTTCTAACACATGCATTTTAGGGAAGAGCATGGATGAGGTATACTGTCAGAACTTTAGTATCTGTTGACTCTGAGTCTATCTTCCAACTTTCTGTACTGTGACTTATTTCTACTCTATTTTATAACAGATTTAAGGTAGCACAAAAGGATAAAGTATATCAAGATAACAAAACAGGTTTTATCATTCATTTGTTTGGAAGGGAGGCAGTAGGGGTTAAGTGTGACTTAGGGAAATTTAAATGACTTAGGGAAAGTCATTTAAATATTCTGGGTCTATTCTTCTATAAAAGGAGAATACAAATAATGCAAATTTCATAGAGTTGTGACAATCAAATGAGATAATGCAAAGCCCTTAGAACAGAGCCTAACAGTAAGTACTCAGCATTGTGCTAGATGCTGGAGTTTAAAAAGCAACCAAGAGAGTTCTCTTCCTTTGAGTTTTCAGTGCAGTAAGAAGATGCTGTATAGGATGGTTTGAAATTATATATGAAGGAGAGCTAATCCCGATGGTCAAGGCGACTACTAAGACAAATGCCATTGATGCTGAGGACTGAGGGATGAGTATGAAAAGAAAAAGAGGAGGAAGAAACGAGACGAAAAAAGGAGAAAAAAGCGTTCATGTTAAGGTACACAGTGTGTATGAATTCATGGTAGAAAGAAGGATCATACTAACTTTCAGAAACTGGAGAAACAAAAACAATGACTTGAGCATGGGATGGGGGATGGGTCAGAAATAAAGCTGGTAAGATACTCAATAAACTGCCCTGTAAGGCCTTGTAAACTGGGTTAAGGAGTTGTGACTTTTTCCTAATGAGTCAGGAAGGGCAGTGATTAAAGCATTTTAAAGCAGAGGAATCATGTGGTCTGAGTTTTATTTTAAAAAGGATAATCCTGGCTACAATGTGGAAAATGTGGTGGAGGAGAGCAAAACAAAGCAGGAAGTTTAATTCATTAGAGACTTTTGTAGTAATTAAAGAAATAATGGTGGCGTCTTCAAGGGTAACACCAGTGAATACGGAGAAAAGTAAATGTACTTAAGAAAGGCAAAATAAAAGGACTAGCTGACTGGATTCAGGGGATGTGGGAGAAAGAAGGAAAAATCTTAAAGACATTTTTACTTTGGTGGTTTGACCAGGTGACTGGGGATCATTCAGAGATTTAGAAGAGAGGAGAAGGGGCAAGTTATACAAGATGAACAGGGAGGAGAGATGTTGAGTAGTAGAACTGCTGAGTTTGGAGTTCCTGAGACTGAAGGTATCTAGATGGTAGCTAGGTATTTAAGTCTGACGCTCAAGAAAGAAATCTGATGGAAGGCATAGATCTGGAAAACTTCATCAAATAGATATGAATTTATACAAATAAGGCTTTTTTGTTTGTTATTTTGAGACAGGGTCTCGCTCTATTGCCCAGGCTGGAGCACAGTGGCACTACCACAGCTCACTACAGCCTTGACCTCCCAGGCTCAAGCAATCCTCCACCTCAGCCTTGCAAGCAGATGGGACTAGGTGAGTAGACAGGACTACAGGCAAAAGCCACCAAACCTAGCTAATTTTTTTTTTTTTTTGGAGAGAGGAGGTCTCCCTTATATTGCCCAGGCTGGTCTCAAACTCCTGGGTTCAAGTAATCCTCCCGCCTCAGCCTCCCAAATTGCTGGCATTATAGGTGCAAGCCACTGCACCTGGCCAGATTTTTTTTTAAAAGGAAAAAAATAAGGATAGAACATAAAATAGAGCAAATAAAAATGCATACTATTAAGTATACTTGGTATAGATGGGCATAAAATTTGGCTGTAAGCACACTATCAGCCATCAAGAAAATCTACTCAATTCACACACTGACTACAAACTAAAATCACACAATTCCTAATAGTAAGGCCAGAAGAAGCATTATTCTGTCTTCATAAAGAGGTTCCTGTATAATGTCATGGACTTTGTCCTGACATCTCTTACAATAAATACTTAACATGATGATGAATTTCACTTCTAGGTTTTTTTTACTTGCTGTAGTGTCTAAGAGGTTGATGGGATCACATTGCAGCTCAATTCAGTTAACTGTGTCTACGAATGGCTAATACAAAACCATGAAAGAATACAACTTCCTGAAGTTGGTCTGGTTTTTAGAGCTCATCCTGATCTATATTTACCAAGCAATTTTCTGGTAATAATTTGGGGTTCAACAGAACTTATTAACTGCTACAGATATTTCAACTTACCTAACAGTAAGAATTTCTCACTATAAATATATTGTAGCTTATTTTAAGAATGGTAATACGAAAAAAAAATCAGCATTTTGGCGCATATTGACCCTTGATGATACTGATTAAATCCAGGTCTTGGTCATACAAAGCCACAATTGTAACACCTTACCTCTACTCCCTTCCCACAGGAGCCTATGGGCCAGATAAAAGAGCAGCCATTCAGCCTCTTTCTCTTTGATATTTTAGTGATCAGAGTGAAACCATCCCTATAAACTTTATAAAATTAATCAAGGAAGAAAGTTGTTCACTGCCTATTGTCCTAGAATCACACAGACCCTAGATTATCGTTCCCCTTAACTGCTCTATAGATAACTTGAACATTATGAAATGGTACGTTTTCCATTTGAGAAATTCCTTCAGGTCCTATGTACCAGTTAAACTATTGACTCAAAGCTGATCTGAAGGACCCCACAAAGAGCTGACTCCCCAAATAATGCAGTTTCTACATCCTAATGATTTTTATTCTCTTTACCCTTACCAATCAACGATGCCAATTTTCCAATCCCTTGCCTTCCAAAATCCCCTTAAAAGCCCATAACTCCTCTGGGAGATAGATTGAGGATCTCCTCATCTCCTTGCTTGGTGCCCTGCAACCATGAAACACTTTCTCTGCTGCAAACTCTACTGTCTCAGTGCGTTAGTCGGTTACTACACAGTGAGCATACAAACCTGTTGCTCCTGTAACAACAGTACAGTGTTCTCTCCCGTTAAGGAATAAAGACTCCTTAGATAAAAATTCCTATAATTTATTTATTATCAAAATATTAATTAGGTTATTTTAAAATGTCTTCACTCAAACTTATCTGACAAGCGGAAAATAGCTAAATAAATTATGGGACCATCCAAATTATATACTAGTATAAAGCTACTTTTAAAAATCATGTTTTAGCTGGGGAGGGGGCGGAGCAAGATGGCCGAATAGGAACAGCTCCAGTTTCCAACTCCCAGCGCGAGCGACACAGAAGACCGGTGATTTCTGCATTTTCAACTGAGGTACTGGGGTCATCTCACTGGGGAGTGCCGGACAATCGGTGCTGGTCAGCTGCTGCAGCCCTACCAGCGAGAGCTGAAGCAGGGTGAGGCATTGCCTCACCTGGGGAGCGCAAGGGGGAAGGGAATCCCTTTTCCTAGCCAGGCAAACTGAGTCACACAACACCTGGAAAATCGGGTAATTCCCACCCCAATACTGCACTTTAAGCAAACGGGCACACCAGGAGATTATACCCACACCTGGCCGGGAGGGTCCCATGGCCACGGAGCCTCCCTCATTGCTAGCACAGTCTGCGATCTAACCACAAGGCAGCAGCGAGGCTGGGGGAGGGGCGCCCACCATTGCTGAGGCTTAAGTAGGTAAACAAAGCCGCTGGGAAGCTCGAACTGGGTGGAGCTCACAGCAGCTCAAGGAAACCTGCCTGTCTCTGTAGACTCCACCTCTGGGGACAGGGCACAGCTAAAAAACAACAGGGGAAGCAGCAGAGGCCAGTGCAGACCCGAACGACTCTGTCTGACAGCTTGGAAGAGTGCAGTGGATCTCCCAGCATGGAGGTTGAGATCTGAGAACGGACAGACTGCCTGCTCAAGTGGGTCCCTGACCCCTGAGTAGCCTAACTGGGAGACATCCCCCACTAGGGGCAGTCTGACACCCCACACCTCACAGGGTGGAGTACACCCCTGAGAGGAAGCTTCCAAAGTAAGAATCAGACAGGTACACTCACTGTTCAGCAATATTCTATCTTCTGCAACCTCTGCTGCTGATACCCAGGCAAACAGGGTCTGGAGTGGACCTCAAGCAATCTCCAACAGACCTACAACTGAGGGTCCTGACTATTAGAAGGAAAACTACCAAACAGGAAGAACACCTATACCAAAACCCCATCAGTACGTCACTATCATCAAAGACCAGAGGCAGATATAACCACAAAGATGGGGAAGAAGCAGGGCAGAAAAGCTGGAAATTCAAGAAATAAGAGCGCATCTCCCCCTGCAAAGGAGCGCAGCTCATCACCAGCAACGGATCAAAGCTGGTCAGAGAATGACTTTGACAAGATGAGAGAAGAAGGCTTCAGTCCATCAAACTTCTCAGAGCTAAAGGAGGAATTACGTACCCAGTGCAAAGAAACTAAAAATCTTGAAAAAAGAGTGGAAGAATTGACAGCTAGACTAATTAATGCAGAGAAGGTCATAAATGAAATGACAGAGATGAAAACCATGACACGAGAAATACATGACAAATCCACAAGCTTCAGTAACCGACTCGATCAACTGGAAGAAAGAGTATCAGCGATTGAGGATCAAATGAATGAAATAAAGCAAGAAGAGAAACCAAAAGAAAAAAGAAGAAAAAGAAATGAACAAAGCCTGCAAGAAGTATGGGATTATGTAAAAAGACCAAATCTACGTCTGATTGGGGTGCCTGAAAGTGAGGGGGAAAATGGAACCAAGTTGGAAAACACTCTTCAGGATATCATCCAGGAGAACTTCCCCAACCTAGTAGGGAAGGCCAACATTCAAATTCAGGAAATACAGAGAACACCACAAAGATACTCCTCCAGAAGAGCAACTCCAAGACACATAATTGCCAGATTCACCAAAGTTGAAATGAAGGAAAAAATCTTAAGGGCAGCCAGAGAGAAAGGTCGGGTTACCCACAAAGGGAAGCCCATCAGACTAACAGCAGACCTCTCAGCAGAAACTCTACAAGCCAGAAGAGAGTGGGGGCCAACATTCAACATTCTTAAAGAAAAGAATTTTAAACCCAGAATTTCATATCCAGCCAAACTAAGTTTCATCAGTGAAGGAGAAATAAAATCCTTTACAGATAAGCAAACGCTTAGAGATTTTGTCACCACCAGGCCTGCCTTACAAGAGATCCTGAAGGAAGCCCTAAACATGGAATGGAACAACTGGTACCAGCCATTGCAAAAACATGCCAAAATGTAAAGACCATCGAGGCTAGGAAGAAACTGCATCAACTAACGAGCAAAATAACCAGTTAATATCATAATGGCAGGATCAAGTTCACACATAACAATATTAACCTTAAATGTTAATGGACTAAATGCTGCCAATTAAAAGACACAGACTGGCAAACTGGATAAAGAGTCAAGACCCATCAGTCTGCTGTATTCAGGAGACCCATCTCACATGCAGAGACATACATAGGCTCAAAATAAAGGGATGGAGGAAGATCTACCAAGCAAATGGAGAACAAAAAAAAGCAGGGGTTACAATCCTAGTCTCTGATAAAATAGACTTTAAACCATCAAAGATCAAAAGAGACAAAGAAGGCCATTACATAATGGTAAAGGGATCAACTCAACAGGAAGAGCTAACTATCCTAAATATATATGCACCCAATACAGGAGCACCCAAATTCATGAAGCAAGTCCTTAGAGACCTACAAAGAGACTTAGACTCCCATACAATAATAATGGGAGACTTCAACACTCCACTGTCAACATTAGACAGATCAACGAGACAGAAAGTTAACAAGGATATCCAGGAATTGAACTCATCTCTGCACCAAGCGGACCTAATAGACATCTATAGAACTCTCCACCCCAAATCAACAGAATATACATTCTTCTCAGCACCACATCGCACTTATTCCAAAATTGACCACATAATGGGAAGTAAAGCACTCCTTAGCAAATGTAAAAGAACAGAAATTATAACAAACTGTCTCTCAGACCACAGTGCAATCAAACTAGAACTCAGGACTAAGAAACTCAATCAAAACCGCTCAACTACATGGAAACTGAACGATCTGCTCCTGAATGACTACTGGGTACATAACGAAATGAAGGCAGAAATAAAGATGTTCTTTGAAACCAATGAGAACAAAGATACAACATACCAGAATCTCTGGGACACATTTAAAGCAGTGTGTAGAGGGAAATTTATAGCACTAAATGCCCACAAGAGAAAGCTGGAAAGATCTAAAATTGACACTCTAACATCACCATTAAAAGAAATGGAGAAGCAAGAGCAAACACATTCAAAAGCTAGCAGAAGGCAAGAAATAACTAAGATCAGAGCAGAACTGAAGGAGATAGAGACACAAAAAACCCTCCAAAAAATCAATGAATCCAGGAGTTGGTTTTTTGAAAAGATCAACAAAATTGACAGACCGCTAGCAAGACTAATAAAGAAGAAAAGAGAGAAGAATCAAATAGACGCAATAAAAAATGATAAAGGGGATATCACCACGGACCCCACAGAAATACAAACTACCATCAGAGAATACTATAAACACCTCTACGCAAATCAACTAGAAAATCTAGAAGAAATGGATAATTCCTGGACACTTACACTCTTCCAAGACTAAACCAGGAAGAAGTTGAACCCCTGAATAGACCAATAGCAGGCTCTGAAATTGAGGCAATAATTAATAGCCTACCAACCAAAAAAAGTCCAGGACCAGATGGATTCACAGCTGAATTCTACCAGAGGTACAAAGAGGAGCTGGTACCATTCCTTCTGAAACTATTCCAATCAACTGAAAAAGAGGGAATCCTCCCTAACTCATTTTATGAGGCCAACATCATCCTGATACCAAAGACTGGCAGAGACACAACAAAAAAAGAAAATTTTAGACCAATATCCCTGATGAACATCGATGCAAAAATCCTCAATAAAATACTGGCAAACCGGATTCAGCAGCACAACAAAAAGCTTATCCACCATGATCAAGTGGGCTTCATCCCTGGGATGCAATGCTGGTTCAACATTTGCAAATCAATAAACGTAATCCAGCATATAAACAGAACCAAAGACAGGAACCACATGATTATCTCAATAGATGCAGAAAAGGCTTTTGACAAAATTCAACAGCCCTTCATGCTAAAAACGCTCAATAAACTCGGTATCGATGGAACGTACCTCAAAATAATAAGAGCTATTTATGACAAACCCACAGCCAATATCATACTGAATGGGCAAAAACTGGAAAAATTCCCTTTGAAAACTGGCACAAGACAGGGATGCCCTCTCTCACCGCTCCTATTCAACATAGTGTTGGAAGTTCTGGCTAGGGCAATCAGGCAAGAGAAAGAAATCAAGGGTATCAGTTAGGAAAAGAAGAAGTCAAACTGTCCCTGTTTGCAGATGACATGATTGTATATTTAGAAAACCCCATTGTCTCAGCCCAAAATCTCCTTAAGCTGATAAACAACTTCAGCAAAGTCTCAGGATACAAAATTAATGTGCAAAAATCACAAGCATTCTTATACACCAGTAACAGACAAACAGCCAAATCATGAATGAACTTCCATTCACAATTGCTTCAAAGAGAATAAAATACCTAGGAATCCAACTTACAAGGGATGTAAAGGACCTCTTCAAGGAGAACTACAAACCACTGCTCAGTGAAATCAAAGAGGACACAAACAAATGGAAGAACATACCATGCTCATGGATAGGAAGAATCAATATCGTGAAAATGGCCATATTGCCCAAGGTAATTGATAGATTCAATGCCATCCCCATCAAGCTACCAATGACTTTCTTCACAGAATTGGAAAAAACGGCTTTAAAGTTCATATGGAACCAAAAAAGAGCCTGCATGGCCAAGACAATCCTAAGTCAAAAGAACAAAGCTGGAGGCATCATGCTACCTGACTTCAAACTAGACTACAAGGCTACAGTAACCAAAACAGCATGGTACTGGTACCAAGACAGAGATATAGACCAATGGAACAGAACAGAGTCATCAGAAATAATACCACACATCTACAGCCATCTGATCTTTGACAAACCTGAGAGAAACAAGAAATGGGGAAAGGACTCCCTATTTAATAAATGGTGCTGGGAAAATTGGCTAGCCATAAGTAGAAAGCTGAAACTGGATCCTTTCCTTACTCCTTATAGGAAAATTAATTCAAGATGGATTAGAGACTTAAATGTTAAACCTAATACCATAAAAACCCTAGAAGAAAACCTAGGTAGTACCATTCAGGACATAGGCATGGGCAAGGACTTCATGTCTAAAACACCAAAAGCAATGGCAGCAAAAGCAAAAATTGACAAATGGGATCTAATTAAACTAAAGAGCTTCTGCACAGCAAAAGAAACTACCATCAGCGTGAACAGGAAACCTACAGAATGGGAGAAAATTTTTGCAATCTACTCATCTGACAAAGGGCTAATATCCAGAATCTACAAAGAACTCAAACAAATTTACAAGAAAAAATCAAACCACCCCATCGAAAAGTGGGCAAACGATATGAACAGACATTTCTCAAAAGAAGACATTCATACAGCCAACAGACACATGAAAAAATGCTCATCATCACTGGCCATCAGAGAAATGCAAATCAAAACCACAATGAGATACCATCTCACACCAGTTAGAATGGCAATCATTAAAAAGTCATGGAGAGGATGTGGAGAAATAGGAACACTTTTACACTGTTGGTGGGATTGTAAACTAGTTCAACCATTATGGAAAACAGTATGGCAATTTCTCAAGGATCTAGAACTAGATGTACCATATGACCCAGCCATCCCACTACTTGGTATATACCCAAAGGATTATAAATCATGCTGCTATAAAGACACATGCACACGTATGTTTATTGCGGCACTATTCACAATAGCAAAGACTTGGAATCAACCCAAATGTCCATCTGTGACAGACTGGATTAAGAAAATGTGGCACATATACACCATGGAATATTATGCAGCCATAAAAAAGGATGAGTTTGCATCCTTTGTAGGGACATGGATGCAGCTGGAAACCATCATTCTTAGCAAACTATCACAAGAACAGAAAACCAAACACCGCGTGTTCTCACTCATAGGTCGGAACTGAACAATGACATCACTTGGACTCAGGAAGGGGAGCATCACACATCGGGGCCTATCATGGTGGGGGGAGGGGGGAGGGATTGCATTGGGAGTTATACCTGATACAAATGACCAATTGATGGGTGCTGACGAGTTGATGGGTGCAGCACACCAACATGGCACAAGTATACATATGTAACAAACCTGCACGTTATACACATGTACCCTAGAACTTAAAGTATAATAAAAAATAAAAAATAAAAAAAATAAAAAAATTAAAAAAAAAAAAATCATGTTTTTGGGCCAGGCATGGTGGCTCACGCCTATAATCCCAGTACGTTGAGAGGCTGAGATCGGCGGATCATGAGGTCAGGAGATCGAGACCAGCCTGGCCAACATGGTGAAACACTGTCTACCAAAAATACAAGAATTAGGTGGACGTGGTGGCACACGCCTAGTCCCAGCTTACTGAAGAGGCTGAGGCAGGAGAATTGCTTGAATCCAGGAGGTGGAGGTTGCAGTGAGCCGAAAACACGCCACTGCACTCCAGTCTGGTGACAGAGCAAGACTCTGTCTCAAAAAAAAAAAAAAAAAAAAGTTTTTGTTGACTAATGTGAAAGAATTATAATACACATATTAAATATACACATATAAATATACAAATTAAAGATTAACATTTTTTTCTGAATCATGAAATCATACTTTTTCTTTTCATTTTTCTACCTTTCTATGCTTCTAATAATTTCTAACCAAAAGGAGGAAAATAACCCAATTATATATAGTCTATTAATAAAAAATCAATGAATGAATGAACTTTCACTATTGGTTTCTGAACTTAGTGAATTAACGACATTTACAAAAACTTTATATTGGGGAGATTTTTAATTTCATTTTCTGCATAACACGAATGGTATATATCTTATCTGTTCTTGAAAAATTAAACACAAGCAAATTAGTTTATATACACTAGGCTCCTATGGCATTTAAAATAATGAGAAACTTGTAGCATAATTCAATGTAAGTGTGCATTCAAATTTGATTCACGTTGAGGTATATCTACCAATAAAGTGATATAGTGACGAAGACTTCTTATTTTTTGTAAGAATTACAGCAGATTCTTTAACAACTAAATGTAGTAGTTGAGAGGCAGTATACTGTTAAGAATACAGACTGAAGCTAAATTGCTTGGGGTTGAACCTCCAGCTACAGAAATTACTGCCTATGAACACTTGAGCAGGCTGTATGACCTCTCTGTACCTCAGTTTAAAATAAGGATATCTGCTTCACTGGGTTACTAGAAGAATTAAAGGAATTCACTGCCTACTGTCCTACACACACATATGCTATACATAACACTTTGAACAGCATTAAGCATATAGCAAATATTACATAGTATTTATTAAACCAACAGGAGATACATTTGTTACAAGAAATTATTATATGGAAAGTATATAATAATTTAGTAAGCATAAAGAAAATGTTATCTAGTATTAGGAGTAACATCTTTTTAATACAAAAATATTTCAAATTTTTGAATACAACTATAGAATCCACTTACCTCATCTACAATAACATGAGACACATTACTTAGAAGACCATCTTCTTGAAGTTTCCTTAGCAAAACCCCTGTTGTACAATAGAGTAACCTAGTAGATTCACAAGCTCGAGATTCCATCCGGATCTGATACCCACACAATGAATTCTAAAGGGAGAACATAAGGCCTTGATTAGATTCTCATGAGTAATATGGGAAACAAGCTTTAAAAAGTGAAGCAGAGGTGCTGATCTTGCTGCTAAATGAAGCACTGTAAGTAATCTAGTACAATTTATTAATAATATATTAATTATTACTTTATTAATAAATACATTAGCAAATCTGTTCAGTGCAATTTATTATTAAAAGCATTTTCCCATGGTCTTCAACTCTATAAAGCTTTAAAATATATTTTATATTTTGGCAAATTTGAACAGAAAAACTTTTTTTTTTTTTCAAATGGAGTTTCATTCTTGTGGCCTAGGCTGGAGTGCAGTGGTGCAATCTCGGCTCACTGCAACTTCCATCTCTTGGGTTCAAGCGATTCTCTTGTCTCAGCCTCCCACTTAGCTGGGATTACAAGGGCATGCCACTATGCCCAGGTAATTTTTGTATTTTTAGTAGAGATGGGGTTTCACCATGTTGGCCAGGCTGGCCTCAAACTTCTGACCTCAGGTGATCCCCCTACCTCAGCCTCCCAAAGTGCTGGGATTATAGGCATGAGCCACCATACCCAGCCCCAAAATTTTTGCTCTTTTCAAGATGTTGAGGAAAAAACTGGTCACCTTCTTTAAGTACCATTAATATGATTATTAAAACATTAATAAATGTTGAATTAATTTCTTCCTAAATAATCATGAAGCAAAATATTGAGGTACTCAGGAATGAAATTTTAAGCAGCTTCTATAATTTGGTCTACTTTTCTACCAAGATCTCATAAAATTTGCTGTCATTAAAAAGCAGCTAGTATCCTTCTAGTAGTGCCTAGTGGAATTTTAACATAACATCCCCCATCACATTTTCTTTCTTACTCCTTCAGTCATTCCATTGTCTTATTTGTATATATGTCTGTCATTCTCTAAGAGCAGAAACTGTGCCTTTTTTTCCCTCCTCTATTCCATGACAGAAACCCAGACAATTTTGCTAAATAGAAAACTTTTAATGAAGGGGTACCCAGTTTAGAGATAAAAATATAATATGCCATCTCCAGAATGAACAATTCAAAGTATAAATAATCAGAATTATATGAAATTGGAATTTGTCATATTTGGTTCTAACTAGTTTAATTAACTAATTCGTATACTTTGCAGTCATTCTGGTTAAGGTCTGGCCAGTTTTGTATATACTAGCATGGCAAAATGCATGACAATAGACATTTAAGTACTTTTCTCATTTTTTAAAAAAAATATGGGGTTGGAAAATACTAGCATTTTAATTTATACTGTTTTTCCCTTCTGCTCACTGAAAAGAATGAAAATCATTCAGGAATACATACCACAGAAAAAGGTTTGCAAAAACTTGAGATATATTTTAGTAGAATTTGAGTTTGTCTACATTCTTTGGCTGTTCAATTTAGTGGGTAACATATTTGAATATTCAATTATTATAGTTAATATATTTTTTCTAAGAGATAAATAACAGAACTACTGATAATCCTTCTCATAGGACAGTGGCATACTATCACATCTATCAAAGAAAACATGAAAAGTGCCTGAAATATGCTACTGATCAACCAATAACAGTGAAAATTCACATATGGTACACATTCCATTTGGATCACAAAAGCAAAGGTGAATAATGTCACCATTCACTGACATGGAGTTGAATGACAGCTTACCCTTCCTCCAGGTCCATTTTCACAGCCCAATTCATCACATACTCTGGTGGCTAAACTCACTGCTGAGATTCTTCGGGGTTGAGTACAGACAATGTTACATTTACTTGCTTCCCACTCATTTAGAAGCAAATCTTCCAATAGAAAATGTGGTACCTGAGTACTTTTACCACTCCCTGTTTCACCTGCCACAACCACTACCCGGTGCCTTTTAAGAGTTTCAACAATTGAGTCCCGATGTTTAAATACAGGTAACTGTTGTCTTTCCTTTAGAAGTTTCTGATACTTAGGTGTGTTTTGCAACTTTCTAAAGAGGTTTCTAACAGGTTCCAAATCTTCCACATTTGCTGATTCCAAGGACAGTGCAGAAAAATCCTCATCCGAAACCAAATTTTCCCAAGATTCCTCAGGATCTTCAGAGTTTTCTCTCTTATTTTCTGAATGCTGTTGTTGCTGCTGTTGCTGCTGTTTCAATTTATTCAGAAGTTTGGCAATAAAAAGATCACGTGGTTTATTGGTTTCCATTTTATTTAATTCTTCCTTTTTCTTTTCTGCATCACTCCACTCCAGCCAAACATCTCGGTAAGTGGGAGGAAGTAACTGATGAACTGACTAAAGTAAAAACAGCAGTATGTTATTTTCACTAACTATTCAATATGGAAATACAATAGATTAGCACTTAAAAGGATAGCACTTAAAATTCAACAGATTAGCATTTAAAAGGATATATTCATCTTAAAATATAATTTGACTCAAATTATTATTACTTTAATATATGTATGTGTACGATGCAAATTCAAGAACAGCACATCATATTCAGGCTTCTTGACTGACTAGCTGTGTAACCTTGCACAATTCACTTAACCTCTATGTGTCTCAGCTTCTGCATTTTTAAAACGGGGCTAGTAATTGTACCTCCCTTATAGGCATATTCTGAGGTTTAGTTAAGATATGTGAGGTGCTTACTCTTGGAACATGTTAAACTACTGAACAAATGTCTATTACTTATTCCTGCAGTGGCACTATATAAAATGTTAATGAACCATAAAGCAGTTCTTTTGAGATTCTGGCAGTTGTATAATGTTACAGGTCAAAGTATTTTAAATGAACTATACTGGATGGAATCTAAGTTATCTTAATTCTGTGCTATAAAGAATCCACAATTATCTCTCTGATACTGATAGTCATTTTTATCAAGCAAATAGTTCATAGTGCCTTATTTTGCAAAATAAGGGAAAAAAGACATTAATAACTTTTACTGGCAGAAATAGGGAAAGAACTACTGTCCAGAGTTCTACTTAATCAGTGTCTAAAATTTTCGAAGGTTCTAATTTCCTATGAAGAAAGAAACACATTTACTGTAAAAAGGAAATACTTACAATCCAAAATTTTAAAAAAGAGCATTCTGACAATCCAAAATTTTAAAAAAGAGCATTCTTTCAGTAGCACTTTATTTTAATCCTTCCTGAAACTGGAAGTGTATTGTTAATATAACCTAAAATTGAAAAATGGAAGCAATATCTATATAATTTTTTTAAGTTAAGAGAGACAATATAACATTAAAGGAAAACAAACAAAAAATTTTCAGGCTGGGCAATATAGTGAGACCTTGTCTCTATAAAATCTGTTTTAAAAAATTAGCTGGATGTGGTGGCACGTGCCTGTAGTCCCAGCTATTCAGGAGGCTGAGGCAGGAGGATCACTTGAGGCTGCAGTGAGCTATGACTCTGCCACACAACTCCAGCCTGGGCAATATAACGAGATGCTGTCTCAAAACAAAAATTCTCCTTAATTCAACCACACTATCAACTGTTTTTAGCATAGCTCCAAAAGTCGGATCATCATACTCTCTCTTTCAGACTTCTAGTCTAAGAGGAAAGAAAGATCAAACTGTGTTTAGGGTTGAAAGGAAGCCAAATTAGGAATAATGAGAAAGGATTAATCAGAAAACCAGTCACTAAAGAGAAAAATTGAACCATAAATAAATACTGCCTTCCACATACAGATATAGTTAGGCCTAAAAAGTCTTACCTGCCCTTTAACTAAACGATAAAGGGCTAAAGTAGCTCCCAGGTGCTGAGCTTGCATGCCATCCTCTGTTAAGATTGTAGGGCATACTACCAGGACATCATCTTCAGACTTGATTACCCTAACCCTACAAAGAAGCAAACACATTTTTAAAAAACAGTTGATAAAGTCAGATAAAAAAAATTCAGAATTCCATTAACATTAAACTCAAATTTCTTAATTGTTTAAATATTTCCATGGAAGGCATGTATTAGATAATGATAATCTATCAGACAATAAACCTGACATGTAGAATTGAGAGCTTCCTAAATGTCTGCTTAACTCACAGGAAACAAAAAGATTTCCACCTTACATTTTTCTAAAGTTCACTGAGTTAATCAAAACAAAAACAAAACATACCTACATTTCCAGTATCTACCTACTGCAACTTTTTCAAAGGAAGGATTTGGACTCTTGGGAAGATTCTTCCTGACCCAATCAATCAGAAATTGTTTGGGAGATTTTCCAGTCCAACTTCGAGCAGTATAGTCAAAATTTCTTACATCACGAGGTTCTTTCTTTTTATCTAAAATGGTAAACAAAGATTGGTTCTTTAAAAATGGCTAAGCATTCTCTCTTCAGTGATCAAAGTCCTCTCTTGCTTTGGAGAACAGCACTTTTAGAAGATAATAGGTGAGGCTAGGCGCGGTGGCTCATGCCTGTAATCCCAGCACTTTGGGAGGCCGAGGCGGGCGGATCACGAAGTGAGGAGATTGAGACCATCCTGGCTAACACAGTGAAACCCCGTCTCTACTAAAAATACAAAAAAATTAGTCGGGCATGGTGGCGGGCACCTGTAGTCCCAGCTACTCGGGAGGCTGAGGCAGGAGAATGACCATGAACCTGGGAGGCAGAGCTTGCAGTGAGCCAAGATCGCACCACTGCACTTCAGCCTGGGTGACAGTGATACTCTGTCTCAAAAAAAAAAAAAAAAAAAAAAGATAACAGGTGAAGCTTGATTTTCTCTAAGTGACATAAGGAAATCCTCTTAATGGACAGAACCTGAGAAAATTCTTTTAAAATAATTATCTTGAGGAACTTATGTATTCTTGTAAAATATGATACTATCCATGTGATGAACTGAGGACACTACAAATTACAATGTTTGGAAGGCTACTCTGTAGTTAAACCATTAAAAAAATAGAAATCAGATGTCATTTCTAGGTTTATCAGCTGTCTTGCCACCAGCACCAGCACTATCCTCAATAGCTTCCTGTTACAGATAAAGTCCAAATTCCTTACTATTCTCTGCCTGTCTGTTGCCACTCTTCCCTCTTGCTTGCTTATTATGCTATAACCACAATGGCCATCAGTTAATTCTTCAATGCTCTAAGTATGCCTGTCTCAGAACAGTAGACATAGCCACATGTGGTTAAATGTAAATTAGTTATTCAGTTTCTCAGTTACATTTCAAATGCTTCATACTCCTATTTGGCTAGCAGCTACGACACTGGATAGTACAGATATAGAACATTTCCATCATTGAAAATTCTGTTGAATAGTGCTGCTTTTTTACCTTAGATTTCCAATGTACCCCCTCCTTCTTGGAAGGATTGTTCCACCAACTTGTCACCAGGCTAACACCTAAACATCTGTCAAATCTCAGAGTAAATGTCATTACAGCAAGGTCTTCCCAATCCAAATTAGACCCCTTTGTTATCTATATTATTAGAAGCTACTTCCTTTGATAGCACACATCATAATATGTAATTATGTATCGTATATGTTTGAAGCTTACCTTTTCTTTTTTTTTTTTTTAGTAGAGACGGGGTTTCACCGTGTTAGCCAGGATGGTCTCGATCTCCTGACCTCGTGATCCACCCGTCTCGGCCTCCCAAAGTGCTGGGATTACAGGCTTGAGCCACCGCGCCCGGCCAAAGCTTACCTTTTCTACTGTACACTTGAAGAAGGCAGAGACTAGGTTATTTTGCTCATTACTGAACACACAATAAATACTACTGAGGCTGGGTGTGATGGGTCATGCCTGTAATCCCAACACTCTGGGAGGCTGAGACGGCTGGATCACCTGAGGTCAGGAGTTCAAGACCAGCCTGGCCAACATGGTGAAACCCCGTCTCTACTAAAAATACAAAAATTAGCCGAGCATGTAGGCATGCACCTGTAATCTCAGCTACTTGGGAGGCTGAAGCAGGAGAACCACTTGAACCTGGGAGGCGGAGGTTGCAGTAAGCCAAGATCATGCCACTGTTCTCCAGCCTGGGTGACAGAGTCTGTCTCAAAAAACATGCCCCACGAAAACAATAAATACTAATGAAAGAATGAATAATTTAAAAAACTGACAATTTAGAGTGGGTCTAAACTAACTATAATGAAATCTGATAAATACTATACTTGCTATATCAATAATTAACTCAGAATTTTTTTTTAAACAATTAACATCCACTCTGGTCTTCTAAAAACTGTAATGTGTGGCCAGATGCGGTGGCTCACACCTGTAATCCCAGCACTTTGGGAGGCCGAGGTGCGCAGATCACCCGATGTCAGGAGTTTGAGACCAACCTGGCCAACATGGCAAAACCCTCTCTCTACTAAAAATACAAAAATTAGCCAGGCGTGGTGGCACACGGCTGTAATCCCATCTACTGGGGAGCCTGAGGCAGGAGAATTGCTTGAATTCAGGAGGCAGAGGTTGCAGTGAACTGAGATTGTGCTACTGCACTCCAGTCTGAGCTGGAAAAAAGAAAAAAGAAAAAAAAAAGAAAGAAAAAGGTCGGGTGTGGTGGCTCACGCCTGTAATCCCAGCACTTCGGGAGGCCAAGGTGGGAGGATCACCTGAGGGCAGGCCTTCAAGGCTAGCCTGGTCAACATGGTGAAATCCCATCTCTACTAAAAATACAAAAATTAGCAGGGCATTGTGGTGCATGCCTGTAATCCCAGCTACTCAGGAGGCTGAGGCAAGAGGATCACTTGAACCCGGGAGGTGGAGGTTGCAGTGAGCCAAGATAATGCCATTGCACTCTAGCCTGGGCAACAAGAGTAAAACTCCGTCTCAAAAACAAAAAACAACAACAAAAAGCTATAATACAAATTATGGTATTATGATAAATACTATAAATATTATCTGATAAATACTATGCTTGGTCTTCTAAAAACTATAATGCAATGTGATAAATACTATATATTATACTATTTACTATTAGTAAACAATATACTATATAACTATAATTTAATAGTAAATAGTATACTATAGTATAGTATATAGTAAATAGTAAATAATATACTATTAAACTATAGTATATAATATTGTACTATTTGCTATATACTATTATTTTAAAAAAATAATTAACTAGAAAACTTCTATAGTTTTTAGAAGACCATCCAGTCTGGTCTTCTAAAAACTATAATGCAAATTATAATATTATGATTAATACTAAAATATTATTTGAGACTATAGTGAATGGTCTTCTAAAAACTAAAACACAAACTGATAAATACTGTACTTGCTATATCAATAATTAACCCAAAACATTTTTAAACAAATAATTAACTTGGGAGCACAAAGAAGTACATGATTACTTGTCTGGTGGTATGGAAGGAGTTAGGGAGGGCTTAGGGAAGAGGAGCTGTTTGCACTAAGCCTTGAGCTGGGAACAGGTTGGCCAAGTAGGGGATAAGAAGATGAGCAAAGTAATGAAACCATAAAACAGCCAATGTTTTAAAGAGTAATGTGGCTGGAGTAATAAGCCAAGGGAATAAGGTAGAAAGGTAGATTGTGGCAGAATGCAAAAGATCCAGAATGCCATGCTAAAAGATTTGGACTTGTTACTGATGTCAGCAGGCTCATAGCCATTAAAGGTTTGTGGCAGGAAACTCACATTTAGATCTGTATTATAGAAAGATAACTCTGGCAGCAGTCTGGAGATGAATCAGAGAGAGATGAGACTGAGGCAAGATATTTATTTGTAATTACAAAATGCTGTACATATATGTTATCATAATTGTTAATACTTTTTTCAGGACAGCTTATGAAGTGTAACTTCACTGCCAATCTTACACGTACTTTGCCAGAATGCAAAGTAACAAATTTTACCATTATGTATTCCTTGACATTTTATTATTTATAAATTACACCCTGACCATCTTCCCTTAATTTTACCTTTCTCTTCTTCAGTAGCAGCTGCAGATTTTTCAAATACATTAAAATTCAATGCACTTTCTCCTTCTGTGGCTATAGGAGGTTTTTTCCTTTCATTTTGTTGATGTGAAATCTTTATGGCTGGGTTAAATACTGGATGGTCTTCTAATGTTTCCATTTCTACCAGAAAAAATATAATGTTTAGTTTCACGGTTTTAAAAAAACAGTTATTTATCTTTTATTTGTTTACTTTTTTGGTATTTATACACAAGGAGTTACATGGTTTTCATGCCTTATTTTTAAAAATGGTTAAAAAAACTGCATTCCTTCTTTTTCCTTGTAGCCAATTACTTAATAATTCCTATTAGGAATCCGTGCAGGAATCAGAGGCAATTTATTAATTTTCACAACACATACAAAAATTTTAAAATACATTATTTAATAGGTGTAATAAGCCTGGAAAAACAAACATCTTCATTACAAATACTCATGGAATTGTATTCACCTTTCTTTCTTGAATGACGACGATATTTTATGGTATAAAAATCATAGGTTGGCAAACAATGTCTTGTAGGCCAAATCTAGTCCACTGCCTGTTTTTGTATGGCTTGCAAGCTAGAATGGTGTTTACATTTTCAAGTGGTTATAAGAACATTTGGTGATATGATACAATGATTAGAAATTTATAGTATCCATAAATAAAGTCTGATTAGAACACAGCCATTCATTTTTGTATGGTCTATGGCTGCTTTTGTGCTGTAACAGCAAATTTGAATAGTTTTAACAGAGGCTGTATGGCCCATGAAGTCCACAGTATTTACTACTTAGCTTATTATTTTAAAAGTTTGCTAATCCCATGTATAAACTGTTAGAAAAGGGCAGACATATTAAAAGGTAGCATCATCCATTCCAGGAAGGCCAACAAATAGAAGACAATTACATTTATACATCTAAGTATTTGAAACTGTTTACCTCTTTGAAATTTCCTTATTTTTTCTTGAGCCTCTTTTTGGCCTTGCTTGTTTTTTTCTAGTTTAAAGGTAGCTGCTTGCTCTTTTGCATCCAGCAGTTTTGCTACAAGATGTAAGTACCTTTCGTTCTGTTCCAAATAAAACAATGGGGGGGGAACAAAAAAAGAAGAGCAAGATTAGTATATCTATGGTCAATTTACTGTATCAAAATCTGTGATATTTTTACCTTATCCTTTGATCTGGCAAATCTACTTTTAGGAATTTTTCATAGAGAAATAAAACAAATGCACAGATTTGCAGGTGCATAGATGTTTGGTGAGGCACTGACTGTAAAAGAAAAACTGGAAATCATATATGACACATCTCTACAGAGAAGACTATTTAGTCATTAGAAAATAAAATAAGGTTAGTAAAAGAAAGAGGGTGACCCACATAGAGAAACTTCCTTGACGTGTTAGTAAACTAAAGCAAAGTGCAGAATAAAAAGTAGAGTTCATTTCTATAAAAATTGTTTCAGCCGGGTGGTGTGGCTCACGCCTACAATCCCAGCACTTTGGGAGGCCGAGGCGGGCGGATCACCTGAGGTCAGGAGTTCGAGACCAGCCTGGCCAACATGGTGAAACCCCATTTCTACTGAAAATACAAAAATTAGCTGGGCGTGGTGGCGGGCGCCTATAATCCCAGCTACCCAGAAGGCTGAGGCAAGAGAATCACTGGAACCTGGGAGGCAGAGGCTGCAGTGAGCTGAGATTGTACCACTGCACTCCAGCCTGGGTGACAGAGCAAGACTCTGTCTCTAAAAAAAAAAAAAAAATCGTTTCATAAGTATGTGTGTTTAAAGAGTTATTCATGCAGTAATAATAATACTCATCTGAAAGTTAACTTCACATAATCTCTATCTTATGGAAGACAGAGAAAAAATGGCTTTTAAGGAAAATGGATGTCATAACCCTCAAGGACATGACTTGACTCCTGAGCAAAAACTAGGAAGTTTAAAGTTAAACTCAAATTACTGTTTTTCTCCACCTTAGGTTAATAAGTGACAGTAGATTAGAAGCATAAAACTATGGACTGGAGAAGGAAACACAACTGATAAAAGAAGGAAAAAGAGATAATTAAGCAAGCATATCTAGCTGAATTCTGGTACCATTTTGTATAGAGACAAATATCAATACAAATATCAGTGTAACAGACAGGAGGGTTAGCTACCACCTCAAATTCACTCATATAATACTTATCCTTTCCATCTTTCCTGTACTTGGCAGTGATACCACCATCCCTCCATTTACGCACCTCTTGCCATCTTTGGCACATTTTTCCCCGATAAAATTTGCCATCTTAACCATTTTTAAGTGTACAGTTCAGTGGTATTAAATACATTCATGACGGCGTACAACCATCACCACCATCCATCTTCAGAACATTTTTATCTGGCAAACATGAAACTCTAATCCCATTACGCATTAACTCCCCATTCTGCCATCCCCCACCAGCCCCTGGCAACCACCATTCTACTTTGTCTCTATGAATTTGACTTAGGGACGTCATATAAGTGAAATCATATGGTATCTGTCTTTTTGTGATTGGCATATTTCACTTAGCATAAAGTTGGTCAAGGTCCAGCCGTGTTGTAGCATATACCAGAACTTCCTTAATTTTTAAGGCTGAATACTATTCAGTTTTATGTGCATGCCACATTTTACCTATTCATTTGTCTTATTGGTAGATACTGGATTGCTTCCACGTTTTAGCTATTGTGAATGCTGCTGCTATGAACACAGTGTACAAATATCTCCTCCAAGACTCTGCTCTCAATTCTTTTGAGTATATACCCAGAAATAGAATTACTGGATCATATGGTAATTCGATTTTTAATTTTTTGAGGAACTACCAAACTGTTTTCCACAATGGCTGCACCATTTTACATTCCCACCAATAGTACACAGGGTTCCAATTTCTCTACATCCCTGTTAACATTTATTATTTCCAGTTTTTTTTGATAGCTGACATCCTAACGGGTGTGAAGTGGTATGCCACTGTGGTTTTGATTTGCATTTCCCTAATGATTAGTAATGTTGAGCATTTTTTCATATACTTACTGGTGATTTGTATATCTTCTCTGAAATCTTCCTTAGCCTTTATATTCCGTAAATCATCAATTTCTATTGATTCTTGCTTTACAAATGTCTCTCTTCCTTTCCAATTACCGATTTGAGCTTTTATTATCTCACACCTGAGCAAGTGCAATAGCTACCATAATGGCCTCCCTACACTTTCCAAATTGCCCTAAACATCACTCAGTATTCCAAACCACCTCGAATATTACTAAGCTTGACCTAAAATATCATTCTTCTTGTCAGTCACCTGCCCCTAAATCTGTAGTGGCTCTTTGCTTTCAAGGAAAAGTGTCAAAATCACCTTCTGGACATCAAAATCTTCCAGTCTCAGGTGAACTCACCTGTTTACTCCTATCTACCAATACTCATCTATACATCTTATCTCTATATATGCTCATCCATTTTTTATTACTGAAAGGCTCCTTGTACAATTCCACATCTGTACCTTTGTTCACAGTATTTCACACATGTGGGCCATCTTCCCATCTTTCTTTGCCTGTCTGAACTCTGCGCATCCTTTAGGTCCCATCTCTTTGAAGTCTTGACTTAATGCTCCAATCAGAAGAGACCTCTTCTTTCTCCAAATCTCAAAGTAGACTTATACTGCCCTAAATATTTCACTTATATTAGTTTAATACAGGAACATGGTTTAAAAAAACTTAGATATACAGAAGAATATAAAGAAGAATTCTCCATCCCACTATACCACCCTGGTCCTAATCACCAGTAACAGCTTCTTGTGTCTCTTTCCAGATGTTCTCTTTGCTTATGTAAAAAAGCAAATACGTAGCTATATGTATTTTTTCTTTTACACAAACGAATTCATCAGATTACATATGCTGTTCTACAACATCTACCATTTGCCTGTTGACAGACATATGGGCTGTTTGCAGTGTTTGCCTAATACAAATAAAGCTGCTATGAACATTTGTGTACAAGTCTCTGAACAAATGTTTTAATTTTTCTTAATACCTGGAAATAAAATTGTTGGGTCATATGACAAGTATTTGTTTCACTTTATGAGAAAGGACGAGTTTTTCTAAGTGGCTGTACCATTTTACATTTCCAATAGCTTTACATTCCCATTAGCAATATGAGTATTCCAGTTGCTCCACATTCCTCCTAACATTTAGTATTACTGATCTTTTTAGTTTTAGCCATTCTGATGGATATATAGTGGTATCTCATTTAAGTTTTCATTTTCATTTCTCTAATTTAATCTACTTTTGTGAGGTGTCTATTTTTAAAGCTTCTTTATATAATTATGTATAGAAGTCCTTTGTCAGATATATATATTACAGTATTTCCCATACCTTGCTTTTTTGACTTAGTATATTTTCTGCCTTATATTTCCATCTTACCATATGATGTCTATGTTATTCTCTCTAAACCATGAACTTCTGTAAAGGAATGTGCCTTTTTATTATTACCTAAAGAATTTAGCATGCTCCTTACTCATAAAAATCATTTTAAAATATTTGATGATTATCTCTTTAAACATGAGAAATGTAATTAACATCTTTTGAGCAGTTAACTTTCTGCTAAGTTTTTACCTAAGTGTTATTTTATTTAATCTTCACATCAGCCCCTTAGAGGTACATTTCCAATTTACAAACGAGCAAACTAAGGCTCAGAAAAGTAAATATATCTTGCTTAGGAACATCCAGTTAGAAGCCTAATACAAATTTCTACTCACAGGGTCAAATTTTTCCTCCTCTTCTAAACTTTTAGAATTCTCATTCTTTTCTTCTTCATTTTGTTGTTCAGCATATCGTAAAATCCACTCTTTCATATTTACTTCCGTATTTTTTTCTTCCTTTTTTGGCTAGAAAGAGAAAACAAATATCTGAAAAACCAAAGTTAGAAAAAGGTGTCAAAACTATCTTGTCACTGCTTTTACAATTTCCTCACACTCAAAAACAGTAGACATATATAAGCTGTTATTCTTTACTGCTCAGTGAAGGACAAATAAATTGACCTCAACATTAAGAAATTTACAATTGCAAAATCCAAAGAATATATTTATATAAAGTGGTAAAAAAGAATGAAATGAGAACTGTTAAAAACTACTGTTATTCCTTAAAAACAGTGGTTTTATGAGGATTATTTTTTCCATAGATGTTTTACAATATGCAGAGTATTTAAGTGTAATGGCCTAATGAATTACAGTTCCATTATTCACATTCATCTGTGATTTTCTTCCACAGACTCTGGGCTTGGTCATGTGACTTGCTTCAGTCAATGGAACATTAGCAAGAATGATAAAGCAGGAGCTTGATAAGAATTTGTACACTTTGGCTTATTGTCTTAAAATATTCTTGGAAGCCAGATGCCATAAGAAGTCCAGTCAACCTAAGACCACTATATGTGAGGAAACCCAAGCTACTCATGTAGAAAAAACACGTAGACAGAGGGATGCCTGGCTAGCCTCCAGCTTAGTCATGGGAGTGAAGAAGCCACTTTGGATGTCCCAGCCCTGGAAGATTCTTCCTGGAACAGAAGAACCACCTTGTTGAGCCTAGCACAGACTGCAGAATCATGAGAAACAATAGTTGGTTTAAGCCACTACATTTTGGGGTGGTTTGTTATATAATGATAACTAAAACAGTGATAGAAAAGTCTGGCAAACCAATTACTTATTTGTAAGAAGTAAAAATGTTACAGAAACCTAATATTTGTACTCTTCAAACAGTTACATGTGCTCCATTCTGATTTTATACAACTTTAAATGCTTAATTCTTAAATTACCTTAATCTTAGGGTCTTCTTCATGTTTTTTGGTTTTAGGTTGCAATGGAGGTGAAATAGTGGCTTGTATTTGAGGAGACTGAAATTTAGGCCTACTTTTAGGTTGTTGCCCTTCAAATTCCTGACTGAATCCTTCAGGAAGTGCATCTTAAAATAAAAGAAACTACGCTGAAAATAAACAGGCATATGATACATAAAACACACAAATATTTGTTAAGCATTTGTAAACCTTGCCTAGACTCAGAGCACCTAATTTTCTTCTATTCCCTTATCTCCTAAGAACAGAAATCCTAAGATGAACCTGGTTTTATTTGTCAAACTAGAAGTGAACATATTCATCAGATGATAGCTAACCCTCTTCTATTTGGTCATTATTTCACCCTCAATGTTAGGCTCCTAAATTGTCATAAGATCTTAATCCTTCCCACTCTTTGGCTGTCTGCCATAGCATGTGGTAGTATCCTTAGTCACCACAAGCCGTTTGCACTCCAGATTCTTGGCAAAGATTACAATCATGATCCTCTGCTTAGTAAAATACTATATATTCAAGGACAGTCCTAATTTCTAAACCAAAAACCAGGAGACACGCAAACCTTGTATTAAGGACATAGCAAAATAACAATCAACAACTGAACACAAAACATAGTATTTTCTTGCATAGGTCACAATCTCTAAGGAAAATATCCTGAAAAGAACAGAAGGTAAGAACACTTTAAAAGTAAATAATTAATGACAGTGAAAAAATATGAGTATGAGCCAAAAGGTTGATACAAATACCAAAACGACTTCAAAAGGTTTTAGAAACTGAAAGAATTTAATGATACTGTTTACCATCTGAAAGGTTTAAACAGAGCCAGTCCAAGGCAGAATGAAGGTCACCTCCACATAAGAGTGTATTGGTCATGGCATCTTCAATGTCCTTTGTCTTAAATGAAAATGCTTGTAAAGCCATGTATAAATCCTATGACAAGCAAATATAAAAAAAGTCACATTTGTCAAAGTTCCCTTCCTGTATTACTAATTATTCCATTCATTTTAAACCAGAAACTTTGACACAAATTATAATTTCAAAACAATCTTTTTTTTCCCAGTTAAAAATGAAATGTGTTTATTGAATTAAGAATTTGGAAACCAGAGATCTTTAAAAAAGAGAACCACGAGAAATTATTCCTATTTTCACTGTCCAAAGATACTAAATGTAGTATATTTCTTTTAGTCATTTTTCCATGATTTTGTAAAAAATAGATTTCACTTAACATTATAACATAAGCACCTTCCAAAGTTAGTAGAAACTCTGCATCATCACTTTGAATAGTTACATAACATTCCACTGGGTGGACATATCCGAATTTAATTTTATATTTTTCTATGGCTGAACACTTAGGATTTTTTTTTTTATTACAAGCTGTGGTTCAGTGAACATCTTTATACATAAAGATAAAGCATTTTAACATACTTTCTAAAGCATAATCATTAGTTAGGCAGAGCTGGGTTCAAATCCAGACCCTGTTTACTAGTAACCTTACGGTATAATTTATGTCATCCTTGCAAGCCTCCATTCTTTCACTTGAAAAAATGGGACCAAATACATCCACCTCATAGGACTGTTGTGTCAGAGAAAATGTAAACAAAGTTCCCAGCACAGAATCTAACATAGTAGGTGCTCAATAATATAATTCTGGGGCTATAGCTTAATTTTCATATCACCATTTTAATGTGTGCACTTGCACCTCCTTGATTTAATGTGTGCACAATTCCTTCTCTATTCTTAGAGATGGACATGATCTATATAAAATCTCAATGGACGTTGTAAAGCCTTTTTTTTATCTCACATGAGGAGCTGTCTAAAAATGCTTCACTAAAACTAAGGAACTTAAAAAAGTTTGCAAAATACCTGCAATTTTTTGGCAGTAAGTCTTCCAGAAATCATTCCTTTGTCATTATTTTGCTTTTTATGCTCATTGATCACTCCAATAATTCTTTGCTCTAGTTTGTTATTAATTACCACCTGTTAAGGCCAAAAAGGTCATATCATTTAGAAGCTAAATTATTAAAAAATTAAAAGCTTATCATACAGTTTTCTATATTCCTGCCAACCAAGCCCAAAATTTCAGCTAAAATCAGATACAGTAATTATCATTTTTTGGACTACCACCCATTTGACCACATTCCTATCATTTCTTTAAGAAAAAATGTGGCATGAAAAAAGCAACAAGATAACACATGGCAAGAAAAAGCCTCTCAAGGGCAATGTCACTTGGACCACCCTTGGGTTGTTGTCACAAAGACAGATTCCTAAGCTCTATCCCAAACATACTGAATCAGAATTCTTGGAGGGAGCCCAGAAATCTGCCTTAATGTAAACCAGCGCAAGCACACAACCTAAAAGAATGAATGCTACACTAAAAAGAGGTGTAACAAGTAAAACTGAAAACTAAATATATAATAAGAAGCTACACAAAATCTTTTGGCTTCTAGACTTTGATTCCTACTTTTTCCTACTAGCCATTTTATTTTCTGTTCTTTTGTTGTTTTTGACCTAAAAGTACACAAGCATCTACTTACAAAAATATCTTCCATTTATTACTTTTTTAACTAAATGCCTACTATAAACTAAGCCCAAAAATATAATTCAGAAATTCGCAGTCTAGCCCAAAAAATATATATAAAGAGACAAGTTATAACCCAGCATGCCAATTCTCAAAAATGATATATCAAGTAATAGCGGAATCACCAAGAAAATCAACTTGATGAGTTATAAAGGACTTCATAGAGGTCACACGGGTTGACAAATAAAAAGGGGAAATAAGAGCACTCTATGCAGAGAGTACATGGGTAAAAGCTTGAAGTTGTAAAATCACAGATTTAGAAGAACAAAAGAGATATTCATGAGATGTCCCATGAACTAAAATATTAAGTAAAGATCAGAGTAGTAGAGAGGAGGGTGAAAAGGTATTCTAAGACAGAGCTGAAAAAATGTATATGCCATGCTTAGAAGTTTAGATCTTAACCAGACCTTCCTTCATTTCTTACAGTCTCTCAACATATGTGTATGATTTACTTCTTTTTAGTAGAGATTAGCTCTTAGAATACTATTTACAAAAATTTAAAACACCCCATCATTTTCTTACATTTAAGGATACATCTTTTTTTGAGGAAAAAAGGGGGGAACATTTTTTGAAATGACTCAAAACCTTGGTTACTTACTTTCAAAACAGATTTATCCAGATTTGCAGGACCACTAGAATCGTTTGCAGAATTAAAACTATAAATTTTTGGACCTGTAAATAACACAAACAAATAGACAAGGCAATTTAATGATTAATATCTATTACATTATTTTAATTTTCCTCTAAAGAACGCTAAATATTAAATATTTGATTTCAGCTTTTTCCCGCCCAATACTTCACCAAATAACTCAATCTAGTAGCAATATCCTCTCTAAATTTTAAACATTTTACCAATTAGCATTCCTCCATGTTAACCAGTTTCTCATAAAATGCAAATGCCTACGTATCTTTTAGGTTAAATCTATCTTTATCCTCAGATCTTTTAGTCAGATGCTTTTCTCCCAGCACTTAGCTGAGGCAAAACTTCTCAGAAGATATGACGGTTGGCAGAGTAGATGGACAATTTTAAAGAAAAAGCACTCTTTCTTGAAGGTGGTATGCTAAGTGAAAAGGGAGGTGGGAGTTCCTATCATCTTTTCTCCTTGAAGTCCAGGGTTGCTATAGTTTCCTAGGGCTGCCATAACAAATTACCACAAACTTGATGGCTAAATACAACAGAAATTTATTCTCTCACAATTCCGGAAGCCAGAAGTCAAAATTATGGTGTGAGCAGGACCATGCTCTCTCTGAAGGCTCTAGGTAAGAATCCTTCCTTCCCTCTTCCAGCTTCTGGTGGCAGCATAACACCAGTCTCTGCCTCCTCCTTCACATGGCCTTCTTCCCTGTCTCTGTGTCCAAATTTCCCTCTCCTTTCTCTTGACACTCATCATTGGATTTAGGGATCATCCTAAATCTAGTATAATTTCATCTCAAGCTCCATAGATATGTAGAGCTTATTTCCAAACAAGGTTACATTCTGAGGTTCCAGGTGGACATGAATATTTGGGGGGACGCTACTCACTCAACCCACTACAGTTGCCAAGTCTGTTCCAGTGAACAGAAACGCTGTCTAGTCTCAATCCTCTAACGATGAGTAACCAGGAAGCAATACACATTATTTTCAAACTTTTGGTGTCATGACCCCTTACTCTCTTAAAAATTACTGAGGATCCAAATAGTTTTTGTTTATGTGGGTTATGTCTGTTGATACTTAGCATATTATAAATTATAAGGGAAACTTTAAAATATTCATTCATTCACTGAAAATAATAAATCTGGCCAGGTGCAGTGGCTCATGCCTGTAATCCCAGCACTTTGGGAGGCTGAGGTGGGAGTATCCCTTGAGCCCAGGAGTTTGAGACCAGTCTGGGCAACATAGTGAGACTTTGCCTCTACAAAAGTTATCCAGCCGTGGTAGCATGTCTGAAGTCCCAGAGGCTGAGGCAGGAAAACTGCTTGAACCCAGGAGTTCAAGGCTACAGTAGTGGCTGCAGTAAGCTGTGACTGCAACACTGCACTCCAGCCTGGGCAACAGAGTGAGACCCTGTCTCTAATAATAATAATAATAGGCCAGGTGTGGTGGCTTATGCCTGTAATCCCAGCACTTCGGGAGGCTGAGGCAGGCAGATCACATGAGGTCAGGAGTTTGAGACCAGCCTGGCCAACATGGCAAAACCCCATCTCTACTAAAAATACAAAAATTAGCTGGGCCTGGTGATGCATGCCTGTAATCCCAGCTACTTGGGAAGCTGAGGCAGGAGAATTGCTTTAACCCAGGAGGTGGAAGGTTGCAGTGAGCCGAGACTGCACCACTGCATTCTGGCCTGGGCGACAGAGCAAGACTCTGTCTCAAAAAAACAAACAAAAGAACCTCAACAAAACAATAATATTAATAAAAATAAACCTGTTACATAAATATAAATGATGCTTTTGATGAAATGACTATATTTTTCAAGACAAAAAAATTTCCGTTTTTGCAAATCTCTTTAATATCTGGTATCTTAGACTGCTCAGAGTGACACAGCAAAATACTACAGACTTCTGGATGGCTTTACCATCAGTTCTGGAGGTTGGGAAGTCCAAGATTAAGGTATCAGCAAGGTAGGTTTCATTCTGAGGCCTCTTCTCTTGGCATGTAGGTGGCCACCATCTTGCTATATGTTCAGATGGCTTTTTTCTCTGTGCTTACTCAGAGAAACTGAGCTCTTTTAGGTATCTTGTAAGGATACTAATCCTGTTAGATCAGGGCCCCATCCCTATGATCTCATTTAACCTTATGTACTTCCTCAGAGTCCTTATCTCCAATTATAGCCACATGGTGGGTATGTTGAAAAACACACGAATTTTTGGAGGACACAGACATTCAGTTCATAACATCTGGCTTCTGCATTCAATCTGCTGTAACATTACACATCATGTAGCCACTGGACAACCTCACTGCATAATCATGAGAAAATGAGCGTGAAAAATGGCAAATAACATCTCAGAATTATTATGAAAATAGTTTTCACTTCATGGAGCCCTTGGCAAACAAGTCTCAGGTTCCTTAGGACCTCCTGAGCACACTTTGAGAACCACTGTTGTATAAGGATGATCCCAGGCCAGATGTGGTGGCTCACGCCTGTAATCCCAGCACTTTGGGAGGCCAAGGTGGGTGGATCACCTGAGATCGGGAGTTCGAGACCAGCCTGACCAACATGGAGAAACCCCATCTCTACCAAAAATACAAAATTAGCCGGGCGTGGTGGCGCATGCCTGTAATCCCAGCTACTCGGGAGGCTGAGGCAGGAGAATCGCTTGAACTCAGAAGGCGGAGGTGGCCGTGAGCCAAGATTGCGCCATTGCACTCCAGCCTGGGCAACAAGAGTGAAACTCCATCTCAACAAAAATAAATAAATAAATAAAAGAGAATGATTCCAGAATCATAAATCTACTTGCATGGTTTTTACACACCTTAAAATTAAAAAAGTATTTTTTGTACTTTGAGACATTTAAACATTAAATGTTCTTATGATTTTAAAGTCAAAGACTTTACTCTCTGCTGGGTTACATTAAGTTCTTCGTTTTAAGATGGTAGCTAATATAATTAGTTTTTTTTTTTTTTTGAGACGGAGTCTCAAAAAAACTGTCGCCTGGCTGGAGTGTAGTGGCCGGATCTCAGCTCACTGCAAGCTCCACCTCCCGGGTTTACACCATTCTCCTGCCTCAGCCTCCCAGTAGCTGGGACTACGGGTACCCGCCACCTCGCCCGGCTAGTTTTTTTGTATTTTTTAGTAGAGACGGGGTTTCACCGTGTTAGCCAGGATGGTCTCGATCTCCTGACCTCGTGATCCACCCGTCTCGGCCTCCCAGAGTGCTGGGATTACAGGCTTGAGCCACCGCGCCCGGCCAATTAGATATTTTAAAAGAACAAAAGTTTTTGAGAATAACTACTTGAAATTAACTTGTACATCTGGGCAGTCTGAAAGAGAAACATTTGTGGTTCTCTGAATTAGTGCTGTGCTATAGTTATGTCGGAGGTACCCAAAGCTACCTGGCATATGTAAAAAGATAATAACAACTCTGGTATAGTACTGTTAGTGTCCTTATCTTCTAGTCTCAAACTTTACCTTAATTCTAGCAATCTCTCTCATAAATTCATGTCAACGGTCATAAAGGATAGTATATATTTAGTAGTCTTTAACTATTTCTGGGGGATCTTATCAATTTTAGTAAGCTTGTGCACAAATTTACCATGCAGTTTTAGAGGTCCCCAAATGCATCAAGAGGCCCCAGTTACAACCCTTTTAAAAAGTTACAGATAGATGAGCAGTCCATTACCAAGATTACACGGAGAAACAGTTCAAAGTTGATGTGTTACTGACAAGAGTAAGACTGTAAATTCCTTTAAAAATGCTAGTCTGGGCAACATGGTGAAACCCGATCTCCACAAAAAATACAAAAAAATTAGCTAGGTGTGGTGGCTTGTGCCTGTAATCCCAGCTACTTGGGAGGCTGAGATGGGAGGATTGCTTGAACCTGGGAGGCAGAGGTTGTAGTGAGCCACTGGACAACAGAGTGATCCTATCTCAAAAACAAAAACAAACACAAACAAAAAAACTGGTTGGTTTTTAATTTACCCAGTTGAAAAGATTAAAGTAAATTCTCATGTCTCCTCCAAACAATTCACCTAAGAATTTCAACTGTATCACTTCCTTGAAATGGGCTTATACTGCAAACTTCCAGAGGGTAAATAAAAGAGCTGAATTTCTGAAAAATGATCAGAGAAATCAAGGAACATTCACTGGGCCACATTCACTTTTGCCAAGTAAAGTGCATACGATTTATGACAGCTACTTTCCTTATTGCCTGGAGACTTTTACAATTTTTGGTTTTGTGTTAAAGATGGTGGAAGTTACTGGAAATCTGACTGGAAGCAAGGATGTTAGTATGCAATATCTCCAAGGCAAAGTATTATGAATTCCAAATTCATAAATGAAAGGTCATGGGATGACGCAACATATATAGCTGGCTCTCAAAAATATTTATTACATTAAAGTTGAAGCACAGACAAACTGATTTCCTCAAAATGACTCAGCTAATTAAAAAAAAAAATCAACCAGAATCAGTTTCTTATTGCCCAGTATTCTTTTCTTTTGCTACATATTCTTTTTATACTGTATTTTAAAGGAAAAAACAATGCTAATGACCCACTATGACTAAGACATTCACTTTGAGTTGTTAGCACTCTGATTCCCTTCTGATCAACAGTGTGTACATCTGCAGAATGGTTAATCAAGCAAGGGACCAAAACAGGGACTGTGGTGGTAAACAGATCCAGTCCCTGTCCTCATGGGGCTTATAATCTGGAACAGTAATATAATTAGTAAGCAACTAATTACTGAAATGAGTAATAAAGCGGAAGTGCAGATTGCCAAGAGAATAGATGAGGGTGAACTGATGTAGTCTGAGCAATTAAGGCCTGTGAGGAAGTACACACTGCCAGGGCCGCCTGACTAATCATTTTGAAATGTAAACCAGCTAAAGTTTCTCCTTTACTTAATACCAATACCGGCCCCCACTTCCCACTGCACTTGCTCTGGCTCCTTCCCAGACTTCCAGCCACATTTTAACTCTTTCTTCCTTCACTCCAGCCACACAGCACTATCTTCTTACAACATGTCAAACTTGTTTCCACCTTAGGGTCTTTAGGCTTCTTTCTCCCTCTGCCACAAATACTCTGCAGATCATCTCAGTTTAAATGTTTTCTAAGGGAAGCTATTCCTATTCCAAACCAAAACAGACCCTCTGTTCTCCATTTAATCTTTACCAAGTCACCATTTTCTGCTCCTCATAGCACTTTTCCTATTTTGGTGACCCTAAAAAAAAATTATAATGGCTTTTATAAATTTGTAACATCCATTCCCCATTCTTATTCCCCTCTTAAAATTTTAAGCCTCAACTAGGTTCAAGAATTTTCAGAAACACAAGCCTCTTGGTTGGAAGAGAAAAATTACGGAACCTCTCATTTCGGTCTCAGTTATAACATGATAAAGCAGCTTAAAATTATAATTAGGCTAAGGAAGTGACACTTCTAAAGCGAAAGCACAGGAATGGAAAGAAGAAAGAAAAGAAAAGAAAAGGCAAAGGGGAGGACAGTAAAAGAAAGATGGGGAAAGGTCTTGCTATTCCTATAACACTCCAGGCCTTTCTCAAGGCCTTTCTGTTCCCTCTCCCCAGAAGGCTCTTTACCCAGGCATCTGTGTAACTACTTTACCTGCCTCCTTTCCTCAAATGTCACCTTCTTATATGATGCCTTCCTTCCGTGACCATCCTATTTAATACTGAACCTCTCCCCACCCTCCTCCCTATTTGGCCTCTTCAAACATTCTTTGATGAACAAATGAAATGAAAAAAACAAGAGTGGTAAGAATACCCCAAATTGTGCAAGCCATTTGGTTATTTTGTACCTCTACAATAGAGGACAATTTTGACCAGCTGTGCTGTGTACAATCCTTCAAACTGGAAAGATAAGGAGGGATGGAAGTAGAGTAGAACCATTACATTTACATTAGGAACTACACAGAGTTGAGCATTTTTCCACTTTTTTTCTGCAAAATAGATTTATTATATGTTATACTATATATTAAAAGCACCCCAAAATAAACCCAAAAGTTATGTGCAAATTTAGTAGATAACCTCTAGTTTTTTTCTCTTGATTTCTTGGTCTTAATAATTCCTTTGAACTTTCCTTACTAGTTATCCAAGAAATTTTCTTCATGACGATATGCACAGCACTGGAGTAGATACTGGGGAAATGTTAACACATATCCATAAAACAGTTCCTACCTCCTGTAATTTTGTAGGATATATAAAATGTATAATTATTTACATATCATAAGGCAAGACCTAACTATCAAAAAGAATGATTTAAACAACTATGATACGTCAGTTGTGAATAGCAGGAAGAATTCAAAAGGGAGTTGTTATCTGAAATGGATATTTTAAGGTTTTGGTAGACGATGTTAGGGACAGATTGCACACTATGAAGAAAAACATGGCAAGAATAAATATGAAGAAGAAGAAAGCCAAGAGCTCCATTTGGAGAAATGAAAACATACCAGATTTGCTATAGTTGAATAGAGGAAATATTAAAAGGCTAGAAAGAGGGTTTTAGAAGCTAGCTAAATGATTTAGACTTTATTGCAAAGTCAGTGAGGATGCCATGGAAGAAAACAAGAAGTGTTACACGACCAAAGCAGCATTTCTGAAAGACCAGTCTGATGCTGATATGCAAGACCAACTGGAGGGAGCAAAATGAGCACAGCTATGGAGACCTATTAAAAGACTTTGTTGGTACTCCAGGAATTCACAGGTACCTAGACTAGGGTGTGAACTACACAAATGCAAAGTGAAATATGGAAAAACAGAAACAAGGAAGTCAAAGGAAAAGTTAGTTTGGGGAAAGAAGAGTAGTTTAGTACTAGCCCTGTTAAATTTGAGATGCTTGCAAAAAATAGGATCAGAGGATCCAGGAAAATGTATAAATTGCCGACTTGAGCTTGAAAGACAGACCATCTATAAAGGAAAAGATAGAAGTAATGGAAATAGATGAACACTCCTAGAAGGGCTTTAGGAGTGAACTATACCGTCAAGGATTGACACCTTGAGAAAGGGTCACATTTTGGGGCTGGAGGAAAGGGAAGCCAAATAATACAACAAATGACTATCAGTTCAAATAATTCACAGGAATGTCAGTAAAAGACAAAGGAAAAGTAAAAAAGAGGCTGATCCACACAGTAAAACTGCCACAGTTGTCAGGGAGAAATTCTATGTATTTGTAATTACAAGCATATTAACTCTATAGCTAAAACACTACAATAAATTGCAAGGCAAATAACTGTTTCCACCAGTTCTAGGTAAACGTCTGGTACCTACCTACTTTTTCAGTCTCATCTCTTTTCCTCCTTTGGCAATGCTTTATGTTCTATGAATTCCTCAAGAGCCCTAAGCTCTTTCCTGACTCAAAATTTTTACACATGATGTTCACTATCCCCGCCTGGAATACTAATTTCGCCATGCTTCACAGAGTCAACTCCTTTTCATCCTCCTGATCTCAGCTTAACAGTTACATTTCCAGACACTATCCATGATACCTGCTCATCCCCAGAAAAATTTGTCTTCCCAGGCTTTTCTTTGTGGCACTTATCTATTATAAGACTATAAATATGTCTGTGTGCGTTATCTGTCAGTTAATGCCTATCTCTGACATTAGACTGGCAAGCTCCATGAGGTGATGTCTCTATTTTGCTCATCACATTCCTCATATCTTATCAGATACATACTAAATATTTGCGTATATACACATAAATGCTCAGCAAATATTTATTGAATATTCCAATAAGTACAAGCAAACAACCCCAGAAGAACACAACAGCATGTAATTGTTCAACTTTTGAGCTCAACCGTAATAGTGGCCTGCTCATCTGCAGCAGGAATCGGCCATCTACAAGTTGAGTTGTCAAATCAATTTGTAAAGTAAGCAAAAATACATGTGGCGGCAGAAACCAGCGCGGACAATTTTACAATAGGTTACATGTAACCAATGTGTAACCAGTGTGTAAGTCCTGTAATTTTTATTAAGTACTGATTTTTCCAGAACGCATGGAGACACTAGATTGCTACTGAAAATGATATGAAGAACAGACAGAAAATGGGGCTGGCTGGCACCAGGAGGTCAGGAACTCCACTCAGTACTCGTCTTTGCATTAGTGTAGCTAGCTGAGACGGTACTGAGGATGGATCCCCGCTGAAACAGAAGCTAATGGAATTATTTTGTTTTTAGAAGGGGGAAAAGTGTGAGTTAAAAGGGAGATGCCAGGCTGCAACAGGGTTACTGTCAGAATTTTGGAGGCCCAAAGAGCTTCGATTTTTAATCTAAGACAAGGCCATCCCATGGGGAGCTAGCAGCCCGAGTGTTGGGAGATAGAAATGTTGGGCCCGAAGCTCCTTCCGGGTTCTAAGGTCCTTTCCTCAGCACAAGCAGCAGGGTCTCAGGGGAGACAGCCAGGGGCTGGGGGACCCCTCGTACCTTGCTTGATACGGGGCTCCCTGGCGCTGGCAGCGGCAGCAGGGGCCGGCCTCGACACCGGCTTTTTGCTTTGGGCCTCCCCGGCAATTCCAGCCTCTGCAGATTTGGCTCTGGAAGCAGACACGGCGGCCCGGACCACCGCGGCCGCTGGAGCCTTGTGTTTCTTGTTCTTTCCGCCCATGTTGCAGCTGCGGCAGAAGATCCTTCGCGGCCCAGGCCCTGGCGCCACTACTACACAACCGAGAGCTCTTCACATTCCCCGGCTCCGGGGCCGCCACCCTGAGCTTCGAGCTGGGCTTCTCGGGGCTGGGGCGACCGCTGCCTCGCAATTGGTCGAATTCAGCAGGCTCCGCCTCGTCGAGTCGCCAGCTGCCTGCCACACGCCAGGCTCCGCGAGCCACTCTCGCTCTTTAGCCACTGAGCAGCTTATCCACTTCAGGTCCGAAAGGAAGGGAAAGCAGGGGGAAAAAAAAAAAAAGTATCACGGGAACACTTTTGTTGGTCGTGCGACTCGACTACTTTTGTCTCCTGCGGGCCACTGTTGAGCCTTCAGGAGACGTCACCGTCTTCGGTCGCGGGGCATCGTGGGTAGGAGGGAGATTCGCTCTCAAAGCTCCGAAAGATGGCGGACGCATTCGGAGATGAGCTGTTCAGCGTGTTCGAGAGTGACTCGACCAATGAGGCGGGAACCAAAAAAGACAAGGAAAAGGACAAGGGGAAATGGAAGGGGCTTCCAGGGTCTGCAGACAAGGCAGGGTAAGGAAGAAGTTCTAGTTGTTGCTTTTATTTTTTTTCTCGGTGCTGGGGAAGAAAACACTACTCTCTTAGGAAGGAGCACGAGAAAGTGAAGTGTACATTGAGTGGCGTTGGGAAGTTAAGGGGTTCCAGAAAAAAGCTGGAGAGGGTGGAAGAACGTTGTTTCGGGGAAGCGGGGTGTTGGCGTTTCGTGGTGTCTGCAGGCAGCGTGAACTTCTGCTTCACTTCCCTTACGTCGATGTTACTGTTTCTATCCCCGTCTTCGCGGTTGTCTCCTGGGGCTGGGTTCTGTAGCCACAGCACCAGCACAACACCTGGCACATAGTCGTTAATAAACAAAACGAATGATTGAGTAAAGGGTGAAAAAGTTAAGAAAAAAATGATATGAATTGATTTGGAGGGGAAAAGGCAGATGATAACATGAGACGGGAGAGACATTTAATCTCCAAAATGTACTAGTTCTCTTTTCCGTAGAATGGAGATAATAGTGCCTACCACTGGTGGTGATGTGAAGATTCAGTGAGATATACGTGTAAAGTGCCTAACCATGGTCAGCTAGCTATCACTAATAAATGCTAGCTACCGTGAGTTTGTTAAGAAAAAATTTAAAAATTACTGGACCCTACCCATATGTTTAGACTGGTGCATACAGCCACCAGAAAGTGTACAGATCTGTTTATAGTAGAACAAGGAAAAGCTATTACTTAAAGTAAGGTGATTAATTATCAATCAACAAAATATACTGTTGGCATAGTGGGGCCAGATACCCAATAGATGCTTGAAATTAAATTAGACATGATTTTGCTCTCAAGGAATTTTCGGTGCAGGGAAAGAGAACAGGTACACGTAAAAGAGTTACAGTGTAGGTGAGGAGGTGATGAACTTAAAATGAATGGTATATACAATTAAGTGTTATAAAAGAACAGGAAAGGGAGATACCTATTTGTGACTTTCAGGAAGGCTTACATACAAGAGGATATTCTGAGTTGAGGAAGTTGTATTGTTAATGGTGCCAAGTTTGTTTCTTTGTTGTTAGGAGCACAAATTGGGCAAGAGGAACTATTAAACCTAGGGACTACAAGAGGTAAGACTGGAAATATACATTAATTTGAGATCATGAGGGGCCTTGAATATCAAGCAGAGGAGTCTTGATTTCATTTTTAAAACCCTGTTGAACAAGGTGATTGGATAAGTAGAATGATAGTTTAGGAAAATTAATTTGGCAGTGGTTGGCAGAGTATTATAATAGTATAGGGAAAGAAGATAGACCCTCATAATAAGAAAGTAAATTAGGAAATTATGGTATCTGGTTATAAAGATGGAAAGAACCTCAGCTCAGGCAGTGTCGGAGGAATGAAAACGTACGAACATGTTAGGGAAAAGATGGACAGACCTTCGTTAATTAAGGAGAACAAGGGAAGGGAAGTCAAACGATGTTTAATTTGCATGTCGGTGAAAAAAACGGGGACGTTCAGAGGTTTTGATATAGAGATAAAATTAATTTAGCTTAAGACAGTGTGAAGGAATGCTAGTATATCCATAGGAAAATGTCCACTGGGTAGTTTTAATAGAGTTTTGTAGAGTGACCAGGACTGGAGGTATATATTTGAATATCGTTTGAATTGGTCTCCTTGAGGTGGAGATCCCTGTGGGAAAGTAAGTGACACAACACAGAACTTCTGGAGAGGGTACATAAGCCTAAATGAGAAATGAGAGGCATAACAGAAAATTCTATCAGGAGTGTGAAATGTCACATAATGGAGCAAAGTGGAAAAATAGTCTACTTGCATTAAGTTGGATTGGGAGAGTTTGGGGAAGCTTTTCAGAGAAAATAAGAAAGGAGGACCAATTATTTTTGTTTTTTTCAAGACAGGAAGTAATAGTTGCTAGAGTGTTTGAATGGGCAACTATGATGTTATGAAGACAATACATATGTAATTTACCATGTTAGTATATACTTTACCTCAAATTTGCTAGGGTAAAATGAGTTTGATTTGCATCGTAGTTGGGGTAAGCTGTTTAACAACCTTCCAAAATGAAAAGAGGAAATAAAAATCTAATTTACATTTAATTGTATTAGGAAATGAATATTAGAGAAGGGAAATAAGAAAACAACAGAAGAACATTGGTAGCTTAAAGGGTTTTGTTTACTACCAACACTTGTAGCAAGGTCTTCTAGGTATTTTTAAGAAAAAAAATACTGGCCGGGCGCGGTGGCTCACTCCTCTACCCACTTTGGGAGGCCAAGGTGGGCAGATTGCCTGAGGTCAGGAGTTCAAGACCAGCTTGGCCAAAATGGCGAAACCCTGCCTCTACTAAAAATACAAAATTTAGCCAGAGCTGGTGGCAGGCGCCTGTAATCCCAGCTACTCGGGAGGCTGAGGCAGGAGAATCGCTTGAACCTGGAAAGTGGAGGTTGCAGTGAGCCAAGATTGTGCCACTGCGCTCCAACCTGGGCAACAGAGCGAGATTCCATCTCAAAAAAAGAAAAAAAAAGAAGAAAAAATCCTATTTGCTTGATTGCAGTGACCATACTAACATGCATAGTGTGATTCTCATGTGATCTGGGTAACATAGGAGGGCAAATCATGGAACTTCAGAGGAGCTTGCCCTTTGTTTAGTATTCTAGACCAAGTGGATGCTTTTTAAAAAAATTATTTCTTTATCTTTTAGAGATGGGGGTCTCATTTTCTCACCCAGGCTGGAGTGCACTGGTGCTTAGCAGCTTACAGTAACCTAGAACTCTTGGCCTCAAGCATTCCTCCCCGCTCAGCCTCCTGAATAGCCAGGAGTACAGGTGCACACCACCATGTCCTGCTAATTTTTAAAATGTTTTATAGAGATGGGTGTCTCACTGTGTTGCCCAGGCTGGTTTCAAACTCCTGGCCTCAAGCAATCCTCCCACCTTGGCCCCTCAAAGTGTTGGGATTACAAGCGTGAGCCACTGTGCACAGCCAGTGAGTATTTTTAAAAATAACTTTATGAGAATTGTAAAACTGTGTATATTATATATAAAATAGTATGAAGAGCTTCATGTACCCATAACTCAGCTTCACCAATATCAAGTCATGGTCAGTCTATTCCTACATCTTTTTTTTAATCAAATGCAAGTTGTTTTTTTCTCCCTAAATAGTTCAGTATTTATGTCATCCAGCAAAACTAACAATAATTCCTTAATATCGTTGAATACTGAATCTGCAGTGAGATGTCCCCAGTTGTCTCGGGTGTTTTTTGATTATTGGTATTTGAATCAGGATTCAGACAAAACCCTACACTGTTTTTATTGTTATATCCCTTAAGTATTTTATGCTACAATAGCCTCCCTCTTTTTTCCTTCTGCTATTGATTTCTATTTTGGAGGGATGAGTGAGGGGAGAAACCAGGTCATCTATCCTGTGGAGTTTCCCACATCTTGGATTTGTTTTCTTAAACTGTCATTCAACTTGCTCCTGTATCCTCAAGTATTTTCTGTAAACTGGCCTCATCCCTAGAGCTGCATTTTGTGACGTAATAGCCACTATCCTCACATAGCTGTTGAGCACTTAAAATATGACTTGTCAGAATTGAGTTGTCCAGTGAGTGTAAAATGCACACCAGAATTGGAAAAGTTGATATGAAAATTGTAAAATATCTCCTTAATTTTAATTTGGTTGTAATTGAAATGATAATATTTTGCATACATTGGGTTCAATGAAAGATATTAAAATTATTTCAATAGTTTCTTTTTACCTTTTTAGATGTGGTTATTAGAAAATTTTAAATTACATATGCAGCTTGTAGCTTGTATATGTATGTATAAATACTAGACTGCTCTGATCTAGTGGCTTGAGTAGATTCAGGTTCAATTTATTTCCTATTTCATTACATCATGATGTCTGAATAGTCTACTGTTCTAAGATCGACAAGTTGGTGAAAATAGTATCACCTGATCCCTCATCCACCTTTCACATGATGGCTTTAGCACCTAGTGATAATTGCCTAGGTTCATTACTTCACTAGTACTTGCACAGTGGCGATTTTCTATTTTTATCGTTTCTCTCTGCATTTATTGCCTGGAATTCACCTATTAAAAAAGGCATTGTCTCATCAGCTGTTTGTTTACCTTGAAATACAGTTCATGAAAGGCAGGATAAATGCTTGATCCTTTAACAATTTTTAAGGAAATAAGCTGTGCCCTAAGGAAGTTTCACTGGTGACCAACATGGGTGTATGATTATGTTTAGTTTCTTGGTGAATGAGTGGATTTTTATATATTTACTCCTTTGCACCTATTTCTTCTTCTTCTTCTTTTTTAATCTTACTGGGGTATAATTGAAGTGCAGTAAACCACCACAATCAAGATAAACATTTCCATCACCCTCAGGAGTTTTTTTGTGCCCCTTTTTAATACATCCCTGTCGTCACCTATCTAAGAACTAATATTTTCTAGAATTTTATTTAAATACATTATGTATTCCTTTTACATGGCTTCTTTCACTCAACATAGTGCTTCTGAGATTCAGTCATGTGGTGTATATCAATAGTTTGTTTTTATTGCTGAATAGTATTCTGTTTTATGCATATACCATATTTGTTTATACCTCCGTTATTGGACATTTGAGTTGTTTCCGTTACATTTTTTGAAACTTGGATTTCCAATGTTTTGATCAGTGAGCACTCTTTAGGTTGGCTCTTGTGTCTGTTTGACAATACATCATCAGTCTTTGATAGCTTATGTGCTTTCTGGATTTTCTGGACTCACTACACTTTCAGTGCCAAACTTGCAATCAGCCATATCTCTAAGGAGTCTCTAGTTTCTTATAATGAGAAGTGTTATTTTGTGCTTAGGGTACACAATGCTACTGGATTTCATTGCTTTTAGGTTTTTACAGTACAAAGAACTAGGGAATCTTTGTTATAAAAAATAGAATTCATACGGACATTTCCAATACAGTTAATATCACAGGGTTTTTATTTAACTTTTTGGAATTTTATAAATGTATCATTTCTGGTTTCTGTTAAAAATCCTCATTCCTAGGCCAGGCACATGGCTCATGCCTGTAATCCCAGCACTTTCTGAGGCTGAGGCCGGTGAATCACCTGAGCCTGGGAGTTCAGGACCAGCTTGGGCAACGTGGTAAAACCTTGTCTCTACAAAAAAAAAAAAAAAAAAAAAATTAGCTGGGTCTTGTGGCGTGCATCTGTAGTCCCTCCTAATCAGGAGGCTGAGGTGGAAGGATCGCTTTAGCCCTGGGAGGTTGGGGCTGCAGGGAGCTGTGATCATGATACTGCACTCTTTTCTGGGTAACAGAAAGAGACATGTTTAAAAAAAAAAAGAAAAGAAAATCCTCATTCCTGCTGATAATTACATAATTAAACATTTTATTATATATACTTATAATAGTTTAAAAATAATTTTGCTATTAATAAGATATTGAATGCAGTTGTGGTTCTTTTTGCCCTCAGAATATATCATGGTAACAGTGAAAATACTCTGTAGTAGTTCTTTTCTCTAAATGTTTATCACACTAATTTGATATTTATTGTGTTCATTTGTTTCAGTGTATTTACAGTTTTTAAGAATTGCTAAAAATTTTTAAGAAACTGTAAAAGATTTTATAGTTCCAAAATCAAAATTTAAAACAGTACATTCTTGCTTCCATCCTTACCCCTTCTTCCATTTCCTCCCTCCCCTTTAGTTTTTGCTTTGTCTCATTTGTTTTTGAAAATACCAAATTGCATGTACATGTTTGTCTATCAGTTTTCTTCATTTCTCACTTCTTGTGCAAAAGGTAGCATTAAAAACTGTTCATCTGTTTTTACTTGATATTTTGACCAAGAGATCATACTATATCAATATGTAGAGAGCCTTTTTTTTTTTTTAAACAGCTGCATAGTTGCAATCCTTCAATCAATGTTCTCTGAATGGACATGGTATTATTTTCAGTCTTTTGCTGTTACAAATGATGCAACAATGTCTGTTTTGTACAAGTCTGTTTCATGTTGTTGTTGTTTGCTGTTTTATCTTTGGAATCGGTTCTTAGAAGTGGAATTACTAGGTCAAAGAGAGTAACTAAGTAGGCATTTTTGCTAGGTATAGCCAAATTCCTCTCCACAGGAGATACACCATTTTGTGTTTTCAACAGTGTGGTAGCAATGACAGTCCCCCAGTGATGTTCATGTCCCAATCCCTAGAACATTTGAAATTGTTAGGTTACTTGGCAAAGGAGAAAGTTGCAGATGGAGTTCATGCTGCTAATCAGTTGACCTTGAGGTGGAGAGAGAAGTCTGGATTATCCAGGTGGGACGAAAGTGATAACAAGGATTCTTAAAGTGAAAGAAGGAAGCTGAAGGGAGAGAACCAGAAAGACAGCAACAATAGAAGGGTTCTGGCTGACTTTAAAGGTGGAGGAATGGGGTCATAAGCCAGAAAATGTGGGTGATCTCTAGAAGTGGAAGTGGCAAGGAAATGGATTTTCCCCCAGAGCCTTCAGGTAAGAACACAGCCCTGCCAACACAGTACCCTAATTTTGGTCTTGTAAAACCTATATTGCACTTCTTTCTTACTGAACTATAAAACAGTAAGTTTGTCCTGTTTTAAGCCAACCGTCCCCAACCTTTTCAGCACCAGGGGCTGGTTTCATGGAAGACAATTTTTCCACAGACCAGGGGTAGGGGGATGTTTCCGGATGAAAGTCTTCCACCTCAGATCATCAGGCATTAGATTCTAATGAGTGCGCAACCTAGATTCTTCCCATGTACAGTTCACAGTAGGGTTTGAGCTCCCATGAGAATCTAATGCTGCTGCTGATCTGACTGGAGGCAGTGTTCACTCACCCGCTGCTCACCTCCTGCTATGCAGCCTGGTTTTCTAACAGGCTATGGACTGCCTAGGGGTTGGGGGCCCATTTTAAGCCACTGGGTTTATGGTAATTTGTTACAGCAGCAATAAAAAGCTGATACAAACACTAATGTGGGAGAGTATTTTATGGCCTTTTTCACACAGTGTATTGAACTTGGATTTTTGTCAGTGAGATAGATGATTACATGTATTTCAATTCGTGTTAATTTATATTTCTTTTTGTATGAATGAAGCAAAGCATCATAAGTTCAGAGGCTATTTGATTTTATTTATGAATTGTTCATACCTTTTTTTTATCTTGAAAAAAGTGAATAGTTGGTCCTTCTTAAGTTTTAGGACTTCTTTATAGACCAGGAATATTATTCCTCTAACGTGAATTGCAAATATTTTCCCCAGTGTTTTGTCATTCAGAAAAATTTTAATATAGTCACATTTATCATTCTTGTTGCTCTTGGATTTTTTGTCATGTTTTCTTCAAATCATTGTATGGTTTTGTTTTTTACATGTGCATCTGATCCATTTTAAACCAGTGCTTTTCATTGTGTTAAACAGGTTGCCCAGACAGTCTAAAATCATTTTGACAAATATTTGTAATTATTTTTATTATATAAATTTTTTTGAGACAGAGACAACAACCACAGAAAAAACACATATTCCATTGTGGCGTAGAACAATAGTTAACCCATTGGGGATTACTATCAGGTTAACTTCTTTGTAGCGCTCAGAATAGAACTATTTCTGAGTATATGTGTACTTCATACAAATTTTCATCAACTAAGAAGGTTGTTGTTCTACACTAGCATTTAAAAAATAGTCTGTATTTATGATTGTGTATAACTGTACAGAGAAGTACAAGACTGTGGAGCTGGGGGCAGTGGCTCATGCCTGTAGTCCCAGCTACTAGGGAGGCTGGGGCCACCCTGGATGATACAGCCAGGACCCAACTCAAAAAAAAAAAGGAAAAAAAAAAAAAAACCTGTGGAACACTTCCATGATTGTTTTATATCTTGGCAGAAATCAAATAAACACAGTTAGGAGTTACAACAGAAGTGTTACTACTGACTTCACAGAAATAACCATCAGAAACTATCATGAACACCTCTACACATACAAACTAGAAAAACTACAAGAGGTAGATAAATTCTTAGACACATACACCCTCCCAAGACTGAGTCAGGAAGAAATTGATTCCCTAAACAGACCAGTAGTGAGCTCCAAAATTCAATCAGTAATAAATAGCCTACCCACCAAAAAAAGCCCAGGACCTGATGGATTCACAGCAGAATTCTGCCAGATGTACAAAGAAATACTGGTAGCATTCCTACAGATATTATTCATAAAAATTGAGGAGGAAAGACTCCTCCCCAACTTACTCTATGAGGCCAGCATCATGTTGGTATCAACAACGGGCAGAGACATAACAACAGAAAACTTCAGGTCACTATCCTTGATGAACATCAATGCAAAAATCCTCAGCAGAATACTTGCAAACCAAATCCAGCAGCACATCAAAAAGCTAATCCACCATGATCAAGTAGGTTTCATCCCCAGAATGCAAGATTGGTTCAACATACAAATATCAATAAATGTGATTCATCACATGAACAGAGACTAAAGACAAAAAACCACATGATTATTTCAATAGATGCAGAAAAGGCCTTCGATAAAATTCAACACCCCTCCATGTTAAAAACTCTCAATAACCTAGGTATTGAAGGAACATACCTCAATATAATAGAACCATCTATGACAAACCCACAACCAACATTATACTGCACAGGTGAAAGCTGGAAGCATTCCCCTTGAAAACTGGCACAAGACAAGGCTACCCTCTCACCACTTCTATTCAACATAGTATTGGAAGTCCTAGCCAGAGCAGTCAGGCAAAAGAAAGAAATAAAGGCATCCAAATAGGAAGAGAGGAAGTCAAATTATCTGTTTGCAGACAACATGATTCTATATGTAGGAAACCCCATAGTCTGGGCCCAGACACTCCTTCAGCTGACAAATAACTTCAGCAAAGCTGCAGGATACAAAAATTAGTGTACAAAAATGTTTAGTATTCTTATATACCAACAATAGCCAGACCGAGAGCCAGATCAGAAAGGCAATCTCATTCGCAGTTGCCACACACCTCCCCTGCTCCCCCCACACACACACCCTAGAAATACAGCTAACCAGGGAGGTGAAAGATACATGCAATGAGAATTACAAAATACTATTCAAAGAAATCAGAGAAGACACAAACAAATGGAAAAACACCCCATGCTCATGAATAGGAAGAATCAGTATCATGGAAATAGCTGTAGTGCCCAAAGCAATGTACAGATTCAATGCATTCCTATCAAACTACCAATGACATTTTTCACAAAACTAGAAAAAACTATTTTAAAATTTATATGGAACCAAAAATAGCCAAGGCAGTCCTAAGCAAAAAGAACAAAGCTGAAGGCATCATGTTACCCTACTTCAAACTATACTACAAGGCTACAGTAACCAAACAGCATGATACTAGTACAAAGCAAGCACATTGACCAATGGAACAGAATAGAGAGCCAGAAATAAGGCTATACATCTACAACCATCTGATCTTTGACAAAGCTAACAAAACGAAGCAATGGGAAAAAGACTCGCTATTCAGTAAATGGTGCTGGGATAACTGGCTAGCCATATGTGGAAAATTGAAGGTGGCGTTCTTTATACCATGTACAAAGATCAACTCAAGATGGATTAAAGACAGATGCAAAATCCAAAACTACAAAATCCCTGGAAGACAACCTAGGCAGTATCATCCTGGACCTAGGAACGGGCAAAGATTTGATGACAAAGATACCAAAAGCCGTCGCAACAAAAGCAAAAATTGACCAGTGGGATCTTATTAAACTTAAAGAGCTTCCATACAGCAAAAGAAACTATCAACAGAGTAAACAGACAACCCACAGAATGGGAGAAAATTTTTGCAAACTATACCGTTGACAAAGGTGCAGCATTTATAAGGAGCTTAAATTTACAGGAGAAAAACAGCCCTATTAAAACGTGGACAAAGGACACAAACAGACATTTCTCGAAAGAAGACACACATGGGACCAACAAGCATATAAAAAAAAGCTCAATATCACTGATCATTAGAGAATTGCAAATCAAAACCACAATGAGATACCATCTAACACCAGTCAGAATGGCTGTTACTAAAAACTAAAAAAATAGGAGATGCTGTCAAGGTTGCTGAGAAAAGGGATCACTTAAAACTGTTGGTGGGAGTGTAAATCAGTTCAACCGTTGTGGAAAGCAGTATGGCAATTCATCAAAGAGCTAAAAACAGATATACCATTAGACCCAGCAATCCCATTACTGGGTATATACCCAGAGGAATATAAAGCATTCTGCCATAAAGACACATGCATGTAAATATTCATTGCAGCACTATTCACAATAGCAAAGACATGGAATCAACCCAAATGCCCATCAATGACAGATTGGATAAAGAAAATGTGGTACATATACACCGTGAAATGTTATGCAGCCATGAAAAAGAATAAGATCATGTCTTTTGCAGGAAAATGGATGGAGCTGGAGGCTATCATCCTTAGCAAACTAATGCAGGAACAGAAAACCAAATACCGCATGTTCTTGCTTATAAATGGTAGCTAAAAGATAACTTATGAACACAAAGAAGGAAACAACAGACACTGAGGTCTACTTTGTGGGGGGTTGGAAGGAGGGAGAGGAGCAGAAAACATAACTCTTGGACACTGGCCTTAATACCTAGGTGATGAAATAATATGTACAACAAACCTCCATGACGTGTTTAACTGCGTAGCACACCTCATGTACCCCCAAACCTAAAATAAAAGTTTAAAAAGACCAAATACTTCTGCTTGGCACATGTTCTTCTCTAGGCGAGACACAATGGTTGTGCACAACGGTCACTGCTTAACTTTTATTAACACTTAACAGTGTGAGTACTTAAAAAAAAAAAACTTCTTATTTGACATAATTTCAGACTTAGAGAAAATATGTAATAATGGCACCAAAATTCTTGTACACCTTCACTCAAATATTCTAAATTTTAACATTTTACCACATTTACTTTTTCCTCTCTTTCTCTTTCTTCCCATACATGCGTATGTGTATGTGTATGTTTGTGGATATATGCTTTTTTCTGAACTGTTTAGAGTAAGTTGCAGAAATGTTGCCCGTTTACCTCTAAATTTCTGAGTTGCTTAGTGTGTGTTTTCTGAAGATGAGAGCATTCTTTTATGTAACCACAGTTCAGTTTATAGTTATCAAAATTAGGAAATTATATATTGATAACAGTACTGTTACCTAATCTGCAGACTTATCTAGATTTTATCAATTGCTTTAATGTCCTTTATAAGAAAATAATTCTATATAGAATTAAGTGATTTGGTTGTCATGTCTTTTTTCTCTCATGTAGTATGTACTAGTCTTTGAATTTCATGACTTAACATTTTAGAATGTGTTGCTAGGTGTTGCCAAATTCCTCTATAGGTTAGAGATTGATTTTTATCCTCTGTGATTACAGGCTAGTTACCCCAGTTTGGGTTTGTTGGCCAATAAGTTATAATTAGATGTTGGCCAAATTTGTTGTTTGGGTTTAATGACCAATTTGGTGCTCTTTCTTGTGCTTTATATAGAGCATGCTACCCTTATGAACTAAGAAGAATAACGTTCTCAGATGGTTTCAGTAAATTAAAACCTTATCCTTAAAATGTAAGCCGGTTATCTGCAACACTTCATTTCCAGCCTTCCTGGATAACTTCTGTGTTTGTGTGCAAGTTCCACATGTGACATACATAACAAGTTATGAGAGAAATAAATAACTGGAGTCCTAAAAGTCTGACATGCAATATTAAAGAGTAATATAGCACTTCTGACTAGAAGTGTTCTACCATGAATTTCAGTTTCTCAAAGGTTTGGGAACTTTCATGTTTCTTTGTTTTGTAGACTTGAACCAGCTCCTGGTAGTGTTTTAAATACAGTGGCTTAGTTGTTGCTTACTCAGAGATAGAATAATAGAATGTTACACTTAGAAAGGATCTTAGTTATTGTCCAAATGTCTTATTTTACTGAGGCCCAAGGATGTTGATGGCCTGTCCAGAAGAGGTTCGCAAAATGGGACTAGAATGAATAGCTTTTTCGCAAAATTGGAGGTGACAGAATTTATAAATTTTAGGTTTCACTAAATATCAAAGAATGAACTTCATTATGGAAAGGTTGTTCAAGCATATGAATCAGTATTATTGTGTTACCCTATATTAAAAATTCTTTTTGTTTTTTGTTTTTTGTTTTTTGAGACGAGTCTTGTTCTGTCGCCCAGGCTGGAGTGCAGTGGTGCGATCTCGGCTTACTGCAGGCTCCACCTCCCGGGTTCACCCCATTCTCCTGCCTCAGCCTCCGGAGTAACTGGGACTACCGGCGCCCACCACCACACCCGGCTAATTTTTTGTATTTTTAGTGGAGACAGGGTTTCACCGTGTTAGCCAGGATGGTCTCTATCTGCTGACCTTGTGATCCACCAGCCTCGGCCTCCCAAAGTGCTGGGATTACAGGTGTGAGCCACCACGCCCGGCCTAAAAATTCTTTAAATAGAACATAAAAGTGTGCAGATTATGGGATGGATTTCTAGAGTATATGAACACATCCATGCAACCACCATTCTGTGCAAAAATATAGAATATTACAGAAACCCCTCTGTGCCCCTTAGAGAAATAACTATCCTGGTAGCAACATGTGTTAATTTTTTTGTTTGGGACTGTTATGTAAGTGGAATAATACAAAATATATTTTTATGTTTGGCTTTGGCTCAAAATTGTTTGCACAATTCATGACCGTAAATGGAGTAGCAGTTCTCAGAGTGTGACTGTTTTGTTATGGGATAAGAGGGGCAAATTCACAGTTTTCCGAAAAGTCTATTAAAATATCCTGTCCTTTTTTAGTTACGTATCTGTATAAGGCTAGATTTTTCTTCATATGCTTCGACCAAAACAATGTGTCTTAGCAAGTTGAATACAGAAACAGGTAAGAGTCCTGCTGTTTCTGTTAAGCCAGACATGAGAAGTATATAAATATAAAAACTATGCCATTCTCATTAAAATTTTTTTACAAAATAGTTATTTTTTTACCAAAAATGTTACTCATGTTAATATGTAGTGGTTTTACTATTGCCATTTTAAAGTGAATTAATAAGTATTTTAAAATTTTTTAGTTTTAATATCTAATATTGCAGATATCAATAGATATAACCACATAAACAAAATTCATTAGAGTGTCTCATAACTTTTAAGACTGAGAAAGGATTCTGGGACCAAAACGTTTGAGCCACTGACCTAATATTATTTAATTCACAGTTCTGTCATAAGTAATGATGTTGAGCTCCTTTTCATGTGCTTGTTGCCCATTTGAATATCCTCTTTTCTAAAGTAAGCCGCTAAGCCCTTTGCTCATTTTTTTTAATTGGGTTATCTTTTAATAATTGATTTATAGTCCTCACCCCTAATTTTGTGTCCTGGTTAAGAAGTCCGGAAGATAATTTTCTCATTTTATCTTCTAGATTCTTTGTTGTTTTTGCCTTTTCACAGTTAGATCTAAAATTCACATGGAATTGATTTTTGTGTATGATGAGGTAAAGGTCAGATTGAATTCCCCTATGGATATTCAGTGTACCAAACCTTTTATTTATTTATTTATTTTGAGACGGTCTTGCTCTGTCTCCCAGGCTGGAGTGCGGTGGCGCGATCGCAGCTTATTGCAGCCTCTGCCTCCTGGGTTCAAGCAGTTCTCCTGTCTCAGCCTCTCAAGTAACTGGGACTACAGGCGTGGGCCATCATACCCAACTCATTTTTGTATTTTTAGTAGAGATGGGGTTTTGTCACGTTGTTTAGCCTGGTCTCTAACCCCTGACCTCAAGTGATCACCCATCTTAGCCTCCCAAAGTGCTTGGATTACAGGTATGAGCCACCGTGCCCAGCTCCAAACATCATTTATTGTCACTACTTTTGACCAGCAAATCTAATCACAAAAAAAATTTTCTTCCAAATAGTAGTATCATGGCTTTAGAGAAAGCATTAAATGTTTGCTAAAGTAACTCATGTTAATAATGTCTAATGGTGTTTTAATTTACAGTTTTAAAGAAAATATATTTAATAGTTATGTTAATGTGAATTTTAAAATAATTTTAAACCTTCAAAGAAAAATGAAATACAAATGCGATAGTATTCAGTTTTACTAGGTATTCTGGGCTTTAGCCAGTTGTTGTTTGTAATATTCATCTATTTAAAACATGACTTTCTGTTAATGGTGTAGAGCAGTATTTTATGATGTTGCCTTTAAAGTAAAAGTGGATATTGCAGAATTCATTCCAAACTATTTACTTTTCAGGAAACGTTTTGATGGTAAATTACAATCAGAACCAACTAATAATGGAAAAAATAAGAGAGATGTAGATTTCGAAGGTACAGATGAACCCATTTTTGGAAAGAAGCCCAGGATAGAAGAGTCAATAACTGAAGACTTAAGGTAATATTTCCAAAGTCCTAAATGTTAATAACTCATAATTCAGGTGGTTGCATGAGATTTTAAAACTTGTTTCCATGTTGCTACTTAGATATATGCCTGTGTTCAAGAAATGAAGGTATTCTTTCTATTTTTATACAGGCATGTAAATATAGAACACTTACCAAAGTTTGGGGAATTGGAAAGCAATGTAGAAAATACTCATCTTTTAATACTTCAGAATCCAGTTTTGAGAAAAAAATCTTAACACCTGATTTTTTTTAAAAAAAGAAATATATTTTCTTTATGTGTTAACGCCTCAGGAAAAGGGTAACTGGAAGAGTGGAATAAAAGAAAAAAATAAAGCTAACTCAGTGGAAGGAATAAGTGGGAAGGAACATTAGAGGGAATTAGATTTTCATTGTTGCATGTAGAATAGAGTGGCTGTGCATCTCCAGACTCCTGCTATGGTCATCTGTGGCTGGAATCTGATGTTGGAAGCTGGAACTTTCTAAACGTTGATGCCAGTACCCTTGGCTGACTGGTTTTCTATTGTGGTAATGATCTTACAACTTTGTTTCTCCCTTCTAATGTGCCGTATTCGAACTTGGCACTACCATGAAGAGTTTACAATTTCTGTAATTTTTTTTTTTTTTTAAAACCAGTTAACTTTCGTTATAGTTAGTAAAATTATCTCCTATAAATGGTGATAGATGTGTCACTGGAATATTTAAGGTGCTCCATTTTCCCAGGCTACTATAATGTTACAACATAATATTTTGTAGTTTAAAGTCATTGTTACTTGTTTGTAACTTTTCAGTTTGTCCAAAGTAGTATTATTGACTTAAATCTCAGAAGTAAAGTAAGATAATAATGAATCTAGCACAGAAATACATCTATTTTTCTTCAGTTTATTCAGTTTTGCCTTTTCAGAGTCTAAACAGATGAGCATAATGTAGGATTTTGATGAGAATAAGGAACTTTTTTTTTTCTTTTGAGGCATTGTCTCACTTTGTCACCCAGGCTGGAGTGCAGTGGTGTGATCACAGCTCACTGCAGTCTAAACCTCCCCAGGGTCAAGTGATTCTCCTGCCTCAACCTCTTGAGTAGCTGGGACTACAGGTGTGTGCCACCACGTGTGCTAATTTTTGAGTTTTTTGTAGTGAGGTTTTGCCATATTGCCCAGGCTGGTCTTGAACTCCTAGGCTCAAGTGATCCACCCACTTCAGCCTCCCAAAGTGTTGGGATAATAGGTGTGAGCCACTGTGCCTGTCTGGGAACACTTCTATAAATAATAGCAACAAATGAATTGGGCTAGTTTATTTTATACTTTTTATTGTGCAATGGTTTATAACCAGCTTATGTTTTGAAGTGGTGACAGTGCTTGGTAGAGGTACTTTTTATTCAAAAGAGTTACTGGAACTAAGCTGACATAATTATTTGAATAATCCTTGGCAGTATGTTCTGTATCTGTAATAAAGGATGTTAACTGGTCATTTTAATTTTCAGTGTGTATTTGCATAATGTGAAAACATTTCTATGTATTCTTAATAGCCAAAGTTTTTCCTGTGTGGAATACTGATGATTGGACATTGTCATTTTCCTTAACAGTGCAATGTGAGGCTTATTATCAAATTATAGAAAAGTAATTTATTTTTGTGTAACTTTAAACAATATTTTTTTTAAGTTTGGCAGAACTGATGCCGAGAGTCAAGGTACAATCAGTTGAAACTGTTGAAGGTTGTACACATGAGGTAAGCACAAACAACATACTGAAGGTTAGTGTTATAAATGGGATTTTTCTTTGGACTATCTAGTATGATGATCAGCAGACAGTTTAGCCGTGAGGGCCTTGGAAACAATAGTTTCCATGGGGTACCTAGTGGAAGAGTTGGGGCTTTGTAATTAAACTTGGGTTCAGATCCTCCCCCAGCATTTTTCCTAACTATAATCTTGGGTAAGTTTCTTACTTTGACAGCTTTTTTTTTTTTTTGGCAGAATTTCGCTGTTGTCACCCAGGCTGGAGTGCAGTGGCACGATCTCAGCTCACTGCAACCTCTGCCTCCCGGGTTCAAGCGATTCTCCTGCCTCAGCCTCCTGGGTAGCTGGGATTACAGGCGCGCACCACCACGCCCGGCTAATTTTTGTATTTTTAGTAGAGACGGGGTTTCACTCTGTTGGCCAGGCTGATCTCAGACTCCTGACCTCGTGATCCACCTGCCTCAGCCTCCCAAAGTGCTGGGATTACAGGCGTGAGCCACCACGCCAGGCCAATCTTGGGTAAATTTCTTAACTTCTTTGTTTATTAAAAAACATTGTTTTTTTGAAGTTTTAAGATTTGCAATAAAGGGATCTACCTTGTGGTGTGGTTGTGAGGATTATAGAAGTAAATTAGGTAAAGTACCTAGCATAGAATAGGTGTTTAGAACATTCCTACTCCTAAAGTTAAGTAACAGTGCTACTTTTGAAGGTTACATGCTATTTCATGTCTTGCTCCATTGACTGATAAATTGCAGTTTCTTTGTTCTGCCACAAGATGGTGGTCAGTGATAGCTTGTATCCATTTAGAAGTGAGAATTTATACACATTAAGGACATAATGGAACTATAACACTGTTTTCTTCTCAAAACTTTTTATTATAGTATAAACATTATAGCAAGTTATTTTTATAGGTAATTGGAGAACCTCATTGAAAGTCTATTGAATAAGCAGAGTAATCCAAATTAAAAAGGCTTTTGATGTAGGTTTAGAACTTTATCTTTTTTTTTAAAAAAACTTTGGAATCAAGAGGTACATATGCAGGTTTGACTTTTTTTTTTTTTTTTTTAAGAGTCTCACTGTGTCGTCCAGGCTGGAGTGCAGTGATGCGATCTCAGCTCACTGCAACCTCCGCATCCCAGACTCAAGCAATCCTTCTGCCTCAGCCTCCCAAGCAACTGGGATTACAGGTGCATGCCACCACGCCTGGCTAATTTTTTTTATTTTTTAGTTTTTATTTTTATTTTTAGTAGAGACTGGGTTTCACCATGTTGGTCAGGCTGGTCTCACACTCCTGACTTCAGGTGATCCACCCGTCTTGGCCTCCCAAAGTGCTGGGATTACAGGCGTGAGGCACTGTGCCTAGCCATATGCAGGTTTGTTACGTGGGTATATTGTGTGATGCTGAGGTTTGGGCTTCAGTTGAACCTGTCACCCAAATAGTGAACATACTACCCAATAGGTATTAAATAGTTTTTCAACCCTTTCCCACTTTCAGTTTCTGCTTTTGAAGTCCTCAGTGTCTGTTGTTCCTATGTTTATGTCCATGTGTACCCTATGTTTAGCTCTCACTAAACATAGCAAGAATTATGCAGTATTTGATTTTCTGTTTCTGCATTAAATCACCTAGGATGATGGCCTCCAGCTGCATCCGTATTACTGCAAAATATATGATTTTTAGAAATTTATCTTTTAAAATATTTATTTTTCTACCGAAAGTCTCTTATGTTTTAGAAATAGTACATATTGTCTGACAGGTGCAATGTCTATTTGATCATTCAAGATATGTGAGACCCTATTCAGTTATCTGGGCTTATAAAAGATGGAAAAACATAAACATGACTGGGTGCGGTGGTTCATATCTGTAATCCCAGCACTTTGGGAGGGCGAGGCAGGTGGATTGCCTGAGGTCAGGAGTTTGAGACCAGTCTGGCCAGCATGGTGAAACCCCGTCTCTACTAAAAATACAAAAAAAATTAGCTGGGCATGGTGGTGTGTGCCTGTAATCCCAGCTACTCAGGAGGCTGAGGCAGGGAAATTGTTGAACCAGGGAGTTGGAGGTTGCAGTGAGCTGAGATCGCACCACTGTACTCAAGCCTGGGCAACAGAGCAAGACTCTGTTTCAGAAATAAATAAATAAATAAACTCTATTTTCAAGAGATCAGAAGCTCTTTCTGTGCTCCATGATTATCTTTAAGCCCATCATTCTGTCACTTCTTACTTTCTCAGCAGGGTGACTTTTCCTCTTCACAGGCTTGAGGATATCAAGTTGAAATGTCCTCTGATTATAACCTCCATCACCAAGGCTATTTGCACCTGTCACATTCCCCTTCCAGACTAAGGATGGTTGTTCTGCCAGTGTTGTTGGTTGTATCTTATCCTATCTCCACAAAGACTTTATTTATTTTTAATTATTATACTTTAAGTTCTGGGGTACATGTGCAGAATGTGCAATTTTGTTACATGGGTATACATGTGCCACAGTGCTTTACTGCACCCATCAACTTGTCAACCTTCGTTAGGTATTTCTCCTAATGCTATCCCTGCCCTAGCCCCCCACCCCTCTACAGGCCCCGGTATGTGATGTTCCCTGCCCTGTGTCCATGTGATCTCATTGTTCAGCTCCCACTTACGAGTGAGAACATGCAGTGTTTGGTTTTATGTTCTTGTGATAATTTGCTGAGAATGACAGTTTCCAGCTTCATTCATGTCCGTGCAAGGGACATGAACTCATCAGCTTTTATGGCTGCATAGTATTCCATGGTGTATATGTGCCACATTTTCTTTATTCAGTCTGTCATTGATGGACATTTGGCTTGGTTCCAAGTCTTTGCTGTCGTGAATAGTGGCGCAATAAACATACGTGTGCATGTGTCTTTTTGGTAGCATGATTTATAATCCTTTAGATATATACCCAGTAATGAGATTGCTGGGTCAAATGGCATTTCTAGTTCTAGATCCTTGAGGAATCGCCACACTGCACGAAGACTTTATTAATTTCCTTTTCCCTTAACTATCTCTAGAGTCTCCTTTTTTCTAATTGCCATTCCCTGTCAGCATATGAGCATTCAAAAGTTTCTCTTTTTGTTCTATGTTGTTTTCTACTCACTGTGTTGTTATTCTTCTGTGTTGTAGTAGTTTCAACTTTAATAAATACACAGTTTCTTCAGGGAAATAAACATCAGCTTTCAGTTATTACCTGTAGACAGCAAGTAGATGTAATTTTTGAGTGTCGAAACTAGCTTTTTGCCTTGTTCTGAAAGACAGTCATTGATTTACAGTGTCTAAGACAGTTAAAGTTCATCACTCTGGTTCATCAGTTTTATTTTCCAAACCATCATTCATTATGGAATGCTAAATACATCCGTTGTCAAATAGTTGGTGAGGTATTTTTTTTTTTTTTCTTTTTTACTTTGTTACCAGGTTGCGCTTCCTGCAGATGAAGATTATTTACCACTTAAACCTCGAGTTGGAAAAGCTGCTAAGGTCTGTACTTTGGGTGATGCAGTTTATATGGTTTTCTGAGACTCTCTTTTTCTTAAAATTCTTATTTCAAATGAGATTTTTTATTTCCCAGAACATACATATGTATGTATCAAAAACAAGCCAACCAAAGACAAATGTAGTGAGAATGGAATTAGTTAACAACTATGCTGGAAACCAGCTATCACGTGATGAGATTTTAAAATATTAAAGTTGTGATTCTCAACCTTTTAAAAGGAATGAAAGTTATCAGCCTTTCTACAGAAAAAAATACATGCGTACTAGTTTTTGCCTATAGTTTTAGGGTTTTAACAGGCTTTTAATGAAACCTGAACTCTGCTTTTATTAGACGGATTTTGAAGGCCTAATAGACCTTAAAAGGCCAAGAAATTTTAAGGTTTAATTTTCCAAGTAATTTTCTGTAAATAAAAAAGGCAGTATGGTAGAGTATGCATAAACTCTTAAAGTCTAATAGATGTAATGTTCTGCCTCTATAGAGTGAACTTTACTGAGAGACTTCACTTTTTAGAGCCTCAGAGTTCCTGCCTGTGAAAGGAAATAATATCTATGATAGGGGTTGTTGTGAAAATTAGTAATAATATATGGAAAATGTGTTGCACAGTGCCTGGCCACAGAGCTTGTTTTTGATAAATGGTAATAATTATTTTGTTATTAATATAATACGTACCAACATAATGTAATAATCGAAAGATTAGAGAGCAGAATTAGCTTCTATGTTGTTTGGGCAAAAATGTAGTTTACTGTTCCTTATTTTCACTAATGTGTAGTATGTTTTCTAAATAGAATTATAAAGGAATACTCCCAGAATGCTTTGGGGGGTAGCCTGCTTGTGTTTTGATTTTAAGTATGCTCTGATATGACTAGATGTTTTTATGCAGATATTAATATTTTGTTTTTATAGGAATACCCATTCATTCTTGATGCTTTTCAAAGAGAAGCCATTCAGTGTGTTGACAATAATCAGTCTGTTCTAGTATCTGCACATACATCAGCAGGAAAAACAGTATGCGCCGAGTGAGTAGCTTTCTTTTTAAAATCACTTTGTGTCTTATTTCACTCTTTAGAAGTTTCTTTTTTGTTGTTTAATTTCTGCAAGTGAAGATGGTTTTACTTGTCCCTTTTGAACAATGTCTTGTCTTATTGAACCTTTAATACAGTGTTTAATTGAAGTAATAAAAGAGGACATTCTTTTCTTGTTCCTCATGTTAGGAGAAAAACACTCAGGCTTTCATTGTTAAGCATGATATTACCTGTTGGTTTTTCACAGATGCTTTTTATTTATCAGTTTGAGGAACTTCTGTTCCTAGTTTGCAGAGATTTTGTTTGCGTATGTATGTATATGTGTATAAAATATTTAGATACTAGATTTTGTCAAGTGCTTTTTTTGCATCTATTGATGTGATTTTTTTTTTTTTTTTTTTCTTCTGTGCAGTCATGGCTCGCTGCAGCCTTGACCTGTGGGCTCAGGCAATCTGCCTGCCTCAGCCTCCCTAGTAGATGGTACTAAAGGCATGCACCGTCACACCTGTCTAATTTTTTATTTTTGTTTAGAGACAACACAGGGTCTCAAACTCACAAACAGGCTGGTCTCGAACTCCTGGGGTCAAGCAGTCATCCCACCTTGGCCTCCCAAATTGCTAGGATTACAGGCATGAGCTACCATGCTTGGCCATGTTTTTGATATGTTTCTTAAATAAATATGTTTCTTAAATAATTTGACATGTCTGATAAGTGACGTTTGATCTTGTTTTCTGTACAGCATCATTTCCCTTCTATCTGAAGAAATGCCTTTAGCATTTTATTATAGTGCAGTTCTACTGATGAGAAAATCTTTTACTTTTTTATTTTTGAGAGGTATTTTCCTTTGGTATAGAATTGTAATTTTCTTAAGACTGGCTTTTGACTTGCATAGTTTATGACAAGAAATCCCAATATACCTTTGATCCTCTGTACATAATGTGTCTTTTTTCCTCTGGCTGCTTTTAATATTTATTTTGATCATTGATTTTAAGCAGTTTGTTTTTTATGTACTTTGGTGTTATTTTTGCATTTTTTTTCTTGTCTTAGGGTTTGTTTTTGCAGTCCTCAGTGCTCTTGTTCAAGGACTCTATATTGGGCCACTTAAAGTTGTCTCAATACTCACTGATACTATATTCATTTTTTTTTCTTTTGAGTTTCAGTTTTGGATCATTTTTGATGCAATGTCTTTAAATTTATTAATCTTTGCTTCTAAATTTTCTAATCTGCTGTTAATCTCATTGAGTGCTGCTTTTTTTTTTTGAGGCAGGGTCTTGCTCTGTCACCCAGGCTGGAGTGCAGTGGCACAAACACAGCTCATTTGCATTCTCAAACTTCTGGGCTCAAGCAGTCCACCTCAGCCTCCTGAGTAGCTGGGACCACAGGCATGCGCCACCATGACTGGCTAAGTTTTTGATAATTTGTGGAGATGAAATCTTGCTATGTTGCCTACACTGGTCTCAAACTCCTGGGCTCAGGGGCTCAGGTGATTCTCCTGCCTTGGTCTCCCAAAGTGCTGGGCTTACAGGCATGAACTGAATGCATTTTTCATCTCAGATATTATATTTTCTTTATTAGAAGTTCAATTTATTTTTGTTTTCTTCCGTGTCTTAGCTTTTTTTAGCTTCCTCTTTTTTTCTTAATGTTTTCTTCTATTTCTAGTTTATAGGAATGCAATCCTATCTTCTTGAACAGATAGGGTACAGTTACAAAAACTTTAAATGTCCTTGTTACTACTTTTATCTGTGTTATTTCCTGGTCTTTTTGATGGATTGACTTTCCTGCTTCTTTGGTTTTTTTTTTTTAATCACTGACTTCTTGATTATAATGTGACTGAGGTAGTTTTTTTTTCCCCCCATGTTTCTTATACTTGAGTTTGTAGTGTTTCTTAGAAGTGTGGATTTATTATAGTTTTCATTAAATTTGGGGAAATTTCAGACATTTTTTACTGCAAATATTGCCGCTACCTTTATTTCTTTGAGGACTCCAGTTATACTTACATCAGGCCCCTTTAAGTTGTTCACAGCCCACTGAAGCTGTGCTTATTTATTATAATTTTATTTTTGGTTTCTGTGTTTCATTTTGGATAGTTTCTATTGCTGTGACTTCAGGTTTATTCACTGTTTTTTTTTTTGTTTTTTTTTTTTTTTTTTTTTTTGAGACGGAGTCTCGCTCTGTCGCCAGGCTGGAGTGCGGTGGCTTGAACTCGGTTCACTGCAAGCTCCGCCTCCCGGGTTCACGCCATTCTCCTGCCTCAGCCTCCTGAGTAGCTGGGACTACAGGCGTCGCCACCACGCCCGGCTAGTTTTTTGTATTTTTTAGTAGAGACGGGGTTTCACCGGGTTAGCCAGGATGGTCTTGATCTCCTGACCTCGTGATCCGCCCGTCTCGGCCTCCCAAAGTGCTGGGATTACAGGCTTGAGCCTCTGCGCCCGGCCTCACTTTTTTTTTTAATTCCAATATCTTAATCTGCTTTTAATATTAGCCAGTGTGTTTTTTAACCTCAGACACTTAGAGTTTTCATCTGTAAAATTTTGATTTGGGTCTTTTGGTGTTTTCCGTATTTTTACTTAACGTGCTATTTAATTTTCCTCAACTTTCTTGAGCATATAGAGTACTGTTATAGTAACTTTTAATATCCTTGTTTACTAATTCTATCATCTGTCTCATTTTTGGATCTGATTTTATTGATTTTTTGAAAAATTTTATTATAGACTGTGTTTTCCTGCATGTTGACATACCTGATACTTTTTTATTACATGCCAAAACGTTGCGAGTTTTACCTTGTTGGGTGCTGAATACTTTTGCATTTTTGTACATATTTATGAGATTTGTTCTGAGGTATAATTAAGTTGCTTGGAAAAAATATCGTTTTGAGGCTTACTTTTATGACTTTTTTAGGCATGACCAGAATAGCATTAAGCTAGGGCTGATTTTCCCCATGACTTAGTCAGTATTCTTCTCAGTATTCTATGCAGTGTCTTGTGAATTCTGAGGTTTTCCATTCTAGCTGGTGGGAAACTACATTTCTGCCAGTCATGTATACGAATTGATAATTTTTATCTCTTCTCCTCTTGGTTGGTTTTTCCCTGGCCTCAGATAATTTCTTAAGACTTATTCACAGATCATTACTACCTGGAGACTTGCAGATGCTCACCACATTTTCAGAGCCTTCTCTTTGCAGTTGTCTTCTCTGGTATTCTGCCCTGCAAACTCCAGCTCCCTTTCCTTCACAGACTACGATCTTGGTCTGTTCAACTTAGGGAAACTAACAGGGTTTACCTTGGTCCCCCATCTTAGAACTGCAGTTTGGAAAATCTAGGCAGTAATTTTGGATTACCTACTTTGTTTTCTCTCTCTCGGGGCTTACTTTTCTTATATCCAGTGTATGAAACCATTGTTTCATATATTTTGTTCTGTTTATCATTGTTTCAGGTGGGTGGGTAAAGCCAGTTTCTATTACTCCATCTTGGTGTAAGTGGATGTTTTCTGTGTTATTTTTAATGTACATTATGTATTACTACAATAGTTCACGTATTTTGGTAGGTTCCTGTTCTTCTAAAATATATTTGATAACCAAGATTGTGTAGTCTTGCTACTCAAAGTATAGTCCTTGATAATACCTGGGAACTTGTTAGGCAGAATCTCTAGCCCCACCCTGTCACCCTGTAACTGCTGCTTCAGAATCTACATTGTAACAAGATCACCAGGTGATGAATATTAATGTTTGATAGGCACTGGACCATTCTAAAAGTGGATGGATGGTGCTCATTGATGTGGATGGCATTTTGCAATCTCTTGTAGATTGACTCTTTTGGTTTAACTTTTACAATTTATAACGTATTTTTCTATGACTTTTCCAGTGGAGTAGCTGAGTTAGGTACTCTTAAAGAGTAAAGAAGACTGTAGAGAAAAGAAACAGATAAAAAATGGCACCATTCATCCTGTTCATCAGCCATTTCATCTTGGCATGGTGGTTGTCTTAGTCTATTTTCTGTTGCTATATTCCGCTATAACAGAATACCACAGACTGGGTAATTTAAAAGAAAGGAAGTTTATGTAGCTCATGGTTCTGGAAGCTGAGAAAACCAAGAGCATGGCACAGGCCTCTGGTGAGAGTCATCCCATGGCAAGAAAGGGAGAGGAAATTGGGGCGAACTTGTCCTTTTAACTGGGGCCCGCCCCCTTAATAATCCCCTCCCAAGATAATATAATTAGTATATTCATGAAGATGGAGCTTTCGTGACCTCATCACCTCTTAAAGGCTCTACTTCCAAATACCATTACTTTGGCAATTAAATTTCTACATACATTTTGTAGGGGCCATTTAAATCATAGCAGTGGTCAGAATAATTCATGAATCCTGGAATATTTTTTTCCTTATCTGGTTATCTTATTTATTATTAGTTCCTTCCAGACCTTGGCTTATCAGATCATTGTGTTATTAATTCCTAATTCCGTCATCTGTCTCATTTTCAGATTTGTTCTTATTGATTTTTTTTCCCTTGTCATTACAGGTTATATTTTCCTGCTTCTTTGCATACCTTACACTTTTTTATTGATACTAAAACATTGTGAATTTTACCTTGTTGGGTGCTGAATAATTTTGTATTCCTGGTCAGGGCTTATCTGATCACTGTATTCATTCCTTCCAGACCTTGACTTAGCTGTGTAAGTCTCAGTTTTTCTCTTTGTTGAGTTAGAGGAGTGAAGTTTGTATCTTATAGTGTCATCTTAGCAGTATCAGCCAGTTGCAGAGTAGTCTTTATCTGTTTCTCAGCCTTAAACACATTATGGTTCTCTATCACCCTAGTTATGTTCTGTGGAATTTCTTAAGAGTCCACTCCTGTTCAGAAGGTGCTTAAGTCACAAACCGGTTTCCTCCTAAGGCACAGATATAGAAGAAGAGGTTTGACTACTCTTAGTTCAATTATTGTTTCACTTAGAGAAACTAATTTAATTGCAGTATGTTTGGTGCTTTATGCATTTAAAGCCAGCATATGTATACTAATTCAAATTTTGGCCATTAGTGTAACCTTGCTTTCATTTTTCCTACAAGAGGAGAGATTTTTCTGTAGAGGAAGTTTTCATATAGATATACTGAAACCTGCTGTAAAACTTGGGCTAGGAAATCATAAAGAGAATTTAAGAAATTCACCAGGGTTGTAGATACTTGAAAACCTGTTGAGGTTTGCTGTGGAAAACAGTCTGGCAATTCTTCAAAAAGTTACGTGTAGAATTATCATGTGACCCAGCAATTCGACTCCTGGATTTGTACCGCCAAATAATTGATAACAGGTACCTAAACGAATCTTCACAGCAGCACTATTCACAATAGCCAAAAGGTAGAAACAATCCAGATGTCCATCAGTGGATGATGAATGGATAAATAAGTTGTGGTATATCCAGACAGTGGAATATTACTCAGCCATAAAAAGGAATGAAGTGCTGATACATGCTGAAAAACATTATGCCTACTAAAAGAAGTTGGAGTCAAAAAAATTGCTTTATTGTATGATTCCGTTTATGTGAAATATCCAGAATAGGTAAGTCCATAGAGAAAGAAAGCATATTGGTGGGGGCCAGGAACTAGTGAGAGGAGGGGAGTAAAGAATAACTCCTTAGTGAGTACAGAGTTTTTTGGGAGATGATTAAAGTACTGGAATTAGATGGAGGTACTGGCTGTGTAACACTATGAATGTACTAAATGCCACTGAAATATACACTTTAAAATGGTTAATTTTATGTTATGTGAATTTCACTTCAATAAAAAGTAAACCTGATTAGGTACATAATTGTATATGCACACCAGATGTTACAATTTCAAGGAGTGGTTCTTGGATCTCACATAAAGATTTTCCCTAGTAATTAAAGGACTTTAGGTAAACTCCTACTTCAGCGCTTAACTGTAGCAGGATACAACATTTTATTTATAAACCTGGTACTAGGACTAACATGTTGGTATCAGGTTGTTTAGGTATGTAAACCAAATACTTTTTCTGACACTGCTGATTTTTTTATTGTGTGTGAATAGCTTTATTATATAATTTACTTACCATTAAATTCGTCTATCATAAATATGTAGTTAAGTGAGTTTTAGTAAATCAGAACAATTGTGCACCCTTACCAGTTTTAAAAAACATCTATTCAGTTCTCTTGTGTGTGTGTGCATTCAAACCCATTCCTATCTCTAGCCACAGGCAAACACTGATCATCTTTTGGCCATTATAATACTGATGTAAAAACTTTCATGTGCAGGTCTCTAAGTGGACCTATGTTTTCATTTCTCTTAGGTAAAGTAGATACCTAGGAATGTAATTGCTGTATTTTATGGAAAATATGTATTTAACTGTTGAGGAGACTGCTGAACTATTTTTTAATGTGGCTGTACCATTTTATATTCCTACCAGAAATGTATGAGGGTGCCAGTTTCTCTGCATCCTTGCCTACTCTTGGTATTGTCTTTTTTTATTATACCCGTTTCAGTGATGTCACAGAGTAGTTTTAATGTGCATTTCTGTGATGACTAAGGATGTTAAGCATCATTTCATGTTTATCATTGCTTTATATATCTTTGAATTGTTTATTTCAGTCTTGCTGATGTATTAAATTGGGTTGTTGGTCTTAATTGCATTGTAAGAATTCTTTATTAACATACAAGTTTTTTTTAAAAGCAGATGTGATTTATAAGTATGTTTTTCATTCTGTGACTTGTCTCAGTTTTCTTGATGACTATCTTTGTAGAGAAAGCATTTTAATTTAAGTGTTTAATTTCTTAATATTTTATTGATTGATCATACAATTGGTATACCTAAAAATTACCTAATTGTGATTTTGCCTATCCCAAAACACAAATATTTTCTTCTTAATTTTCCTCTTGCAATTTCATAGTATTAGTTCTTCCATTTAGATCTGTGATTCTTCTCAAGTTAGTTTTCCTGTAACATGTGAGGAAAGGGTCTCAATTTACCTTTTTGTATTTGGATATATAATTGTTCCAATTGAAAGTACTATCTTTTCCCATTGAATTGAATTCTGAGAAATTACCTGTAAATTGTGTTGGATTGTTTCTGGACTTTCTGTTATGTCTTTACACTAGTACACTATTTTGATTACTGTGGCTTTATAGTAGGTATTGATGTTAGGTAATGAGAATCTTATAACTTCTTTCTTTTTAAAAACTGGGCACTTCTGGGTCTTTTGTATTTCCAATAGCATTTTAAGATTAGCTTGTGAATTTCCAACCAGAAAGCCCATTTTAATTTTGATAGGGATTTTATTGAACTTATAAATTAATTTGGGGAAAATTCTCATTTTAACAATACTGACTTTTTCAATCCATGAAAATGGTATATTTCTCCATTATGTAGGTCAGCTTTAATTTCTGTTAGCAACATTTTGCAGTTTTCGGTGTATAGGTATTATACATGTTTTCTTAAACCTATTCCTAAGTATTTCTGTTTATGCTATTGTGAATCACATTTTTTCTTTTTTTTTTGTAATTTTTTTTTTTTATACTTTAAGTTCTAGGGTGCATGTGCACAACGTGCAGGTTTGTTACATAAGTATACATGTGCCATGTTGGTGTGCTGCACCCATTAACTAGTCATTTACATTAGGTATATCTCCTAATGCTATCCCTTCCCCCTCCACCCTCCCCACAATAGGCCCCAGTGTGTGATGCTCCCCTTCCTGTGTCCAAGTGATCTCATTGTTCAATTCCCACCTATGAGTGAGAACATGCGGTGTTTGGTTTTCTGTTCTTGCGATAGTTTGCTGAGAATGATGATTTCCAGCTGCATCCATGTCCCTACAAAGGACATGAACTCATCCTTTTTTAAAATGGCTGCATAGTATTCCATGATGTATGTGTGCCACATCTTCTTAATCCAGTCTGTCACTGATGGACATTTGGGTTGATTCCAAGTGTTTGCTATTGTGAATAGTGCTGCAGTAAACTCACGTGTGTGTGTGTCTTTATAGCAGCATGATTTATAATCCTTTGGTATATACCCAGTAATGGGATGGCTGGGTCAAATGGTATGTCTAGTTCTAGATCCTTGAGGAATCACCACACTGTTTTCCACAATGGTTAAACTAGTTTACAGTCCCACCAACAGTGCAAAAGTGTTCCTATTTCTCCACATCCTCTCCAGCACCTGTTGTTTCCTGACTTTTTAATGATTGCCATTCTAACTGGTGTGAGATGGTATCTCATTGTGGTTTTGATTTGCATTTCTCTGATGGCCAGTGATGATGAACATTTTTTCATGTGTCTGTTGGCTGTATGAATGTCTTCTTTTGCGAAGTGTCTGTTCATATCCTTTGCCCACTTTTTGGTGGGGTTGTTTTTTTCTTGTAAATTTGTTTGAGTTCTTTGTAGATTCTGGATATTAGCCCTTTGTCAGATGAGTAGATTGCAAAAATTTTCTCCCATTCTGTAGGTTGCCTGTTCACTCTGATGGTAGTTTCTTTTGCTGTGCAGAAGCTCTTTAGTTTAATCATATCCAATTTGTCAATTTTGGCTTTTGCTGCCGTTGCTTTTGGTGTTTTAGACATGAAGTCCTTGCCCATGCCTATGTCCTGAATGGTACTACCTGGGTTTTCTTCTAGGGTTTTTATGGTATTAGGTCTAACATTTAAGTCTCTAATCCATCTTGAATTAATCTTCATATAAAGAGTAAGGAAAGGATCCAGTTTCAGCTTTCTACTTATGGCTAGCCAATTTTCCCAGCACCATTTATTAAACAGGGAATCCTTTCCCCATTTCTTGTTTCTCTCAGGTTTGTCAAAGATCAGATGGCTGTAGATGTGTGGTATTATTTCTGAGGACTCTGTTCTGTTCCATTGGTCTATATCTCTGTTTTGGTACCAGTACCATGCTGTTTTGGTTATTGTAGCCTTGTAGTATAGTTTGAAGTCAGGTAGCATGATGCCTCCAGCTTTGTTCTTTTGGCTTAGGATTGTCTTGGCATTGCGGGGTCTTTTTTGGCTCCATGTAAACAAAGCAGTTTTTTCCAATTCTGTGAAGAAAGCTGTTGGTAGCTTAATGGGGATGGCATTGAATCTATCAATTACCTTGGGCAATATGGCCATTTTCACGATATTGATTCTTCCTATCCATGAGCATGGTATGTTCTTCCATTTGTTTGTGTCCTCTTTTATTTCACTGAGCAGTGGTTTGTAGTTCTTGAAGAGGTCCTTTACATCCCTTGTAAGTTGGATTCCTAGGTATTTTATTCTCTTTGAAGCTATTGTGAATGGGAGTTTATTCCTGATTTGGCTCTCTGTTTGTCTGTTACTGGTGTATAAGAATGCTTGTGATTTTTGCACATTGATTTTGTATGCTGAGACTTTGCTGAAGTTGCTTATCAGCTTAAGGAGATTTTGGGCTGAGACAATGGGGTTTTCTAAATATACAATCATGTCATCTGCAAACAGGGACAATTTGACTTCTTCTTTTCCTAACTGAATACCCTTGATTTCTTTCTCTTGTCTGATTGCCCTAGCCAGAACTTCCAACACTATGTTGAATAGGAGTGGTGAGAGAGGGCATCCCTGTCTTGTGCCAGTTTTCAAAGGGAATTTTTCCAGTTTTTGCCCATTCAGTATGATACTGGCTGTGGGTTTGTCATAAATAGCCCTTATTATTTTGAGATATGTTCCATCAATACCAAATATATTGAGAGTTTTTAGCATGAAGGGCTGTTGAATTTTGTCAAAAGCCTTTTCTGCATCTATTGAGATAATCATGGGGTTTTTGTCTTTGGTTCTGTTTATATGCGGGATTATATTTATTGATTTGCATATGTTGAACCAACCTTGCATCCCAGGGATGAAACCCACTTGATCATAGTGGATAAGCTTTTTGATGTGCTGCTGGATTCGGTTTGCCAGTATTTTATTGAGGATTTTTGCATTGATGTTCATCAGGGATATTGGTCTAAAATTCTCTTTTTTTGTTGTGTCTCTGCCAGGCTTTGGTATCAGGATGATGTTGGCCTCATAAAATGAGTTAGGGAGGATTCCTCTTTTTCAATTGATTGGAATAGTTTCAGAAGGAATGGTACCAGCTCCTCCTTGTACCTTTGGTAGAATTCGGCTGTGAATCCATATGGTCCTGGACTTTTTTTGGTTGGTAGGCTATTAATTATTGCCTCAATTTCAGAGCCTGCTATTGGTCTATTCAGGGATTCAGCTTCTTCCTAGTTTAGTCTTGAGAGAATGTAAACATCCAGGAAATTATCCATTTCTTCTAGGTTTTCTAGTTTATTTGCATAGAGGTGTTTATAGTATTCTCTGATGGTAGTTTGTATTTCTGTGGGGTCCGTGGTGATATCCCCTTTATCATTTTTTATTTCGTCTATTTGATTCTTCTCTCGTTTCTTCTTTATTAGTCTTGCTAGTGGTCTATCATTTTTGTTGACCTTTTCAAAAAACCAGCTCCTGGATTCATTGATGTTTTGAGGGTTTTTTGTGTCTCTATCTCCTTCGGTTCTGCTCTGATCTTAGTTATTTCTTGCCTTCTGCTAGCTTTTGAATGTGTTTGCTCTTGCTTCTCTAGTTCTTTTAATTGTGATGTTAGGGTGTCAATTTTAGATCTTTCCTGCTTTCTTTTGTGGGCATTTAGTGCTATAAATTTCCCTCTACACACTGCTTTAAATGTGTCCCGGAGATTCTGGTAAGTTGTATCTTTATTCTCATTGGTTTCAAAGAACATCTTTATGTCTGCCTTAATTTCATTGTGTACCCAATAGTCATTCAGGAGCAGGTTGTTCAGTTTCCATGTAGTTGAGTGATTTTGATTGAGTTTTTTAGTCCTGAGTTCTAGTTTGATTGCACTGTGGTCTGAGAGTCACTTTGTTATAATTTCTGTCCTTTTACATTTACTGAGGAGTGCTTTACTTCCAACTGTGTGGTCAAATTTTGGAATAAGTGCGATGTGGTGCCAAGAAGAATGTATATTCTGTTGATTTGGGGTGGAGAGTTCTGTAGATGTCTGTTAGGTCCGCTTAGTGCAGAGGTTCAATTCCTGGATATCCTTGTTAACTTTCTGTCTCATTGATCTGTCTAATGTTGACAGTGGGGTGTTAAAGTCTCCCATTATTATTGCATGGGAGTCTAAGTCTCTAAGGACTTGCTTTATGAATCTGGGTGCTCCTGTATTGGGTGCATATATATTTAAGATAGTTAGCTCTTCCTGATGAATTGATCCCTTTACTCTTATGTAATGGCCTTCTTTGTCTCTTTTGATCTTTGATGGTTTAAAGTCTATTTTATCAGAGACTAGTATTGCAACCCCTGCTTTTTTTTGTTTTCCATTTACTTGGTAGATCTTCCTCCATCCCTTAATTTTGAGCCTATGTGTGTCTATGCATGTGAGACTTGTCTCCTGAATACAGCAGACTGATGGGTCTTGACTCTTTACCCAGTTTGTCAGTCTGTGTCTCTTAATTGGACCATTTAGTCCATTTACATTTAAGGTTAATACTGTTATGTGTGAATTTGATCCTGTCATTATGATATTAGCTGGTTATTTTGCTTGTTAGTTGATGCAGTTTCTTCCTAGCATCGATGGTCCTTACATTTTGGCATGTTTTTGCAATGGCTGGTACTTGTTGTTCCTTTTCATGTTTAGTGCTTCCTTCAGGATCTCTTGTAGGGCAGGCCTGGTGGTGACAAAATCTCTAAGCATTTGCTTGTCTGTAAAGGATTTTATTTCTCCTTCACTTATGAAACCTAGTTTGGCTGAATATGAAATTCTGGGTTGAAAATTGTTTTCTTTAAGAATATTGAATATTGGCCCCTAGTCTCTTCTGGCTTGTAGAGTTTCTGCTGAGAGATCTGCTGTTAGTCTGATGGGCTTCCCTTTGTGGGTAACCCAACCTTTCTCTCTGGCTGCCCTTAACATTTTTTCCTTCATTTCAACTTTGGTGACTCTGACCATTATGTGTCTTGGAGTTCCTCTTCTTGAGGATTATCTTTGTGGTGGTCTCTGTATTTCCTAAGTTTGAATGTTGGCCTGCCTTACTAGGTTGGGAAAGTTCTCCTGGATGATATCCTGCAGAGTGTTTTCCAACTTGATTGCATTTTCCCTGTCACTTTCAGGCACACCAATCAGACGTAGATTTGGTCTTTTCACATAATCCCATTTTTCTTGGAGGCTTTGTTCATTTCTTTTTACTCTTTTTTCTCTACACTTCTCACTTCATTTATTTGATCTTTAATCACTCATACTCTTTCTTCTGGTTGATCGAGTCAGTTACTGAAGCTTGTGGATTTGTCACATAGTTCTCATGTCATGGTTTTAATCTCTATCAGTTCATTTATGGTCTTCATTGATTATTCTAGTTATCCATTCTTCCATTCTTTTTTCAAAGTTTTTAGTGTCTTTGCGCTGGGTACATGGTTCCTCCTTTAGCTCTGAGAAGTTTGATCGACTGAAGCCTTCTTCTCTCAACTTGTCAATGTCATTCCCCGTCCAGCTTTGTTCCATTGCTGGCGATGAGCTGCATTCCTTTGGAGGGGGAGATGCGCTCTGATTTTTTGAATTTCCAGCACTGCTTTTTCCCCATCTTTGTGGTTTTATCTGCCTTTGGTCTTTGATGATAGTGACATACTGATGAGATTTTTTTGTGGGTGTCCTTTCTGTTTGTTAGTTTTCCTTCTAACAGTCAGGACCCTCAGCTGCAGATCTGTTGGAGTTTGCTTGAGGTCCACTCCAGATCCGGTTTGCCTGGGTATCAGCAGCAGAGGCTGCAGAAGATAGAATATTGCTGAACAGCAAGTGTTGCTCTCTGATTCTTGCTCTGGAAGCTTCGTCTTAGAGGTGTACCCAGCCGTGTGAGGTGTGAGGTGTGGGTCTGCACCTAGTGGGGGATGTCTGCCGGTTAGGCTACTCAGGGGTCAGGGATGCACCTGAGCAGACAGTCTGTCTGTTCTCAGAATCAACCTCCATGCTGGGAGAACCACTGCTCTCTTCAAAGCCGTCAGACAGGGACATTTACATCTGCAGAAGTTTCTGCTGCTTTTTGTTTAGCTATGCCCTGTCTCCAGAGGAGGAGTCTACGGAGGCAGGCAGGCCTCCTTGAGCTGTGGTGGGCTCTACCCAATTCAAGCTTCCCAGCAGCTTTGTTTTCCTACTTAAGCCTCAGCAATGGCAGGCGCCCCTCCCCCAGCCTGGCTGCCGCCTTGCAGTTAGATCTCAGACTGCTGTGCTATCAATGAGGGAGACTCCGTGGTCGTGGGACCCTCTGGGCCAGTTGGGATATAATCTCCTGGTGTGCCGTTTGCTAAGACCCTTGGTAAAGCGCAGTATTATGGTGGGAGTTACCCGATTTTCCAGGTGTTGTGTGTCTCAGTTTCCCTTGGCTAGGAAAAGGAATTCCCTTCCCCCTTGCCCTTCCCAGGTGAGGCAATGCCTCATCCTGCTTCAGCTCTCTTTGGTCGGGCTGCACCCACTGACCAGCATGGACTGGTTGACCCGCCCCAGTGAGACGAAACCGGTACCTTGGTTGAAAATGCAGAAATCACCCATCTTCTGTGTCGCTCAGGCTGGGAGCTGGAGGCTGGAGCTGTTCTTATTCGGCCATCTTGGGTGCCGCCGCCACATTTTTTCTTAAGGTTATATTTGGATTGCCAATAGTGTGTATATTGAAATACAATTTTTTTTTTTTTTTTTTTTGAGACGGAATCCTGCTCTGTCGCCCAGGCTGGAGTGCTGTGGCACGATCTCGGCTCACTGCAATCTCCGCCTCCCCGGTTCATGCCATTCTCCTGCCTCAGCCTCCCGAGTAGCTGGGACTACAGGCGTCTGCCACCACACCCGGCTAATTTTGTTTTGTATTTTTTAGTAAAGATGGGATTTCACAGTGTTAGCCAGGATGGCCTTGATCTCCTGACCTCATGATCTACCCGCCTTGGCCTCCCAAAGTGCTGGGATTACAGGCGTGAGCCACCGCGCCCGGCCTATATATTGATATTTTATCCAGCAACCTCATTATGTTTCCTTAAGTTTTATTAATTTTTTCGTACATTCCATATGACTTTCTATATAGATGGTAACATTGCCTGTGAAAAAAGACCGTTTTACTTCCTTTTCAATATGTGTGTCTTTTTTATTGCATTGACAATATCTAGTACAATATTGGATAGTAGTGAGAGTGGACATCCTTGCCTTATTTCTGATATGAGGAAGAAAACGTTCAGTCTTTCAGCATTAATTATGATATTAGCTGTTTTTTGCTGGTTGCTCTTTATGAGAATGAAGTTGTTTCTTTCTGGTCTTAGTAGGGAATAAATGAAAGTAAACAAAAAATTGAGAATTTTTATCAAAATATGTTGTATTTTGTGAAATGAATTTTTCCATCTATTGAAGAAATCATGTGATATTAGCTTTTTATTCTCTTAGAGTACTATATTAAATTTTCTGATTTTTAAACCAACCTTGTATTCCTAGAATAAATCTGGTTGTTTATGACAGATGATCATTTGTGTATGTTGCCAATTTCAGTTTGCCAGTACGGTTGTCACTCATTATCCAAGGGGAGGATTGGTTCCCAGGCCCCCTCATATAGCAGAATCCACAGAAGCTCAAATGTCTGCAGTAGGCCCTGTGGAACCTTCAGATATGAATAGTTGTCTCTCTGTATCCATGGGTTCCTCATCTTGCAAATACAGTAGTATATTTTCAGTCCTCAGAACCTGCATGTATAGAGAGCTGACTCTGTTTTATTCTAGACTTTTGTGTCATCATGAGGATTATCGGTATGTCATTTTCTTATAAAGTCTTTGGCATTGGTGTTGGAGTAATACTGATCTCTTAAAGTAAACTGGAAGCTGGAAGTGTTCCCTCCTGGTCTGTTTTCCGTAAGGCTTTGTGTATTTGGCATACTTCTTAAATGTTTGATAGAATTCACTAGTGAAGCCATTTAAGCCTAGGCATTTCTTTGTGGGAAGATTTTTAGTTCCTAATTTAATTTCCTGTTTTTTAAAGCCAATTTTGGTATACCATGTCTATCCAGAAATTTCTTTTTTTCTTTTATGAGACAGGGTCTCAACCAGGTTGGAATGCAATGGCATGATTATGGCTCACTACAGCCTCACCTTCCCAGGCTCAATTGATGTTCCCACCTCAGCCTCCTTAGTAGCTGGGAGTACAGAAATGTGCTGCCACACCCAGCTAATTTTTTAATTTTATTTATTTATTTAATTTTGATTTTTTTTTTTTTTTTTTTTTTTTGTAGAGACAGGGTCTGTGTTGCCCAGACCGGTCTTGAACTTCTGGGCTCAAGCAGTCCTCCTGCCTCAGCCTCCCAAAGTGCTGGGATTACAGGTGCAAGCCACCACACCTGGCCAAGTATATATATTTTTTTTAAGAGGTGGGATTTCGCCATGATGCCCAGGCTGCTCTTGAACACCTAGGCTCAGCAATACCCCGTCTCTGCCTCCCAAAGTGCTGGGATTACAGCTGTGAGCCACTGTGCCTGGTGTAGAAATTTCTTGAAGTTTTAGATAATTATTTATGTTTAATATAAGTGTTTCTATAAAACTATAAAATTTCCCTCTTAGTACTGCTTAAAATGCATCCTGTAAACTGATAATACTGTGTTTCATTTTCATTCCATTTTTTCATTTCTCTTGGTTCCCTCGTATGTTGTTTACTTTTCAAACATGATTTTCCATATACTTAGCCGTTTATTTCTAATTTAATTTGTGCTTAGAGAAAATACTTCATGAAATTTCAGTAATTTAATTTAATGATTGATATGGTTGGATTTATATTTGCCTTTTGTTGTTGGTTTTGGGAGTCTTTTGGTGTATTTCTCATGTTTTTTTTAATCCTTATTTTTCCTCCTTTACTGCCTTCTATTTTGTTTAACAAATATCTTTTAGTGTACCATTTTAATTTCTCTTTTGACTTTTTAGCTTTCTTTGAGTTATGTTTTTAGTGGTTATTTTGGGGCTTGCAGTGTGCAGGTTTAACTAAATCACAATCACAATTTATGGAAAATACTGAAAACTTGCCGTAATATTTTCTTCTCATTTTGTACTATTTAATACTCTCTTATATTTCAACTACATATGCTGTAGATCTAGTAATATGGTATCTGTAGTACAATATAATCATTGCTTTAAATTGTGTTTTTTAAAAATATTAAATGATAAAAGTTTTGTATATACATAAATAGTCTTAATTGTTCTGTTTTATGGTTTTATTTCCTTTCAGTTTGAAGGGTTTTTAACAAATATGTCTTACAGAGTAGTTTTATTTTGCTTTCATTTTTGAAGGGCAGTGTCACTGGATATAGAGTTCCTGGTTGACAGATTTTTTTTTCCCTTCAACTCCAGATACATCATTCTACTGATACTGTTTCATTCTACTCCATTGTTTCTGATGAGAAGTCAGCCTTAATTATGTTGTTCTCTTTTATGTGTTGAGTTTTTCTGTTGCAGTTTTTCAAAGACTCTCTTTGGCTTTGTCATTTAGCAGTTTAACTATGATGTTTCTAGGTATGGTTCTTTATTGCTTTTTACTCCTGTGTTAATTGAGCTTCTTGGATCTCTAGAGTAATGTCTTTTAAACAAATGAAGTTTTTTGTTGTTACTTTTTTTCCTACCTCTGTCTCATTTTGGAATTTCCTTTGGGATACTTGAGGATGTCTTGCAGATCTCTAAGTGTCTCTTATTTTTCTTCTATTTCTTTTTCTCTTCAGATTTGATAATTTATCTCAATTTATCTTCATGTTCGTTGATAACAGTCATCACAGATCTGCTTATGGGCTTATCTAGTGAATTTTTCCTTTTGATTGTTAATCTGTAGACTGACTTTCTTTCTTTCTTTGAGACAGTCTCACTCTATCCCCAGGCTGGAGTACAATGACGTGATATTGGCTCACTGCAACCTCCACCTCCTGGATTCAAGCAATTCTCCTTTTTCAGCCTGCCAAGTAGCTGAGATTACAAATGTCCACCACCACACCTGACTAATTTTTGTATTTTTAGTAGAGACAGCGTTTCCCCATGTTGGCCAGTCTGGTCTCGAACTCCTGACCTCATGTGATCCACCCACCTCAGCCTCCATAAATGCTAGAATTATAGGTGCGAGCCACTGCACCCGGCCTAATCTGTAGACTTTCCATTTGATTATGTTGTTAATAGTTTTGGTTCCTTTTTGAGACAGTTTCTTGTGACTGCTTCTTTTTTCCTACATGCGGATCATACTTTCCTGTTTCTTTTTATACCTTGCAATTTTTTTTCTTGAAAAGTTTAGATAATGTATGTAGCATTTCTGTTTCACGTATGTTTCTTAAAATTCATATTTGATGTTTAGACAACTTCCCGATTTTTAAAAAATTGCTTATTTCACTATTTTGGGGGATGGCTGGGATGAATGTTATTTTTATTTCCACAAATACATTATAATACTATTCTGGGCAGGAGCTGAATCTTAAATAAGGAGGATCTACTATAATGTTAAGTTTAATGCTGATGTCATTGTCTATATTTAAAGAACAACAAAACTGCTCTATTGTGTTCTGTTAATAGCTATGGAAAAAATTTTCCATAATCAGAACCTACCATAATTTTCAGAGGACTGACTTGTTAACTGTTATGTGTGGGAAAAGAATACATATAGATTAACTTATTTGTGAAACTTGAGGAAACACTTCATTCTCCAGGGGCTATAAGCACTTTATCATCTGTGTATGTATGAACAGAGGCTCTGAACTTTTGTAGACCCGTCTTAGAACCATAGGTATTTTCCTTGCAAGAAATAGGGTAACTGTTAGTGATCTGTTAGTATTAGTGATTAAGTGACCAGAGTTAAAATGGTTTTAGATCACTCTATGTCATATTTATTATAATTATTAGTATAATAGATATGGTGTTACTGTTCTTCAGAGTTCATTCAAGATAAGTAATTAGGGAGAATTTGGACACAATTTAAATATTAACAGAATTTTTAAAGTCATCATTTAAAGGAAAAGTTTTATGATTATTTGTTTTCACATTTGTAGGTATGCCATTGCATTGGCCTTAAGGGAAAAGCAGCGTGTAATATTTACCAGCCCAATTAAGGCTCTGAGTAACCAAAAATACCGTGAAATGTATGAAGAATTTCAAGACGTTGGTTTGATGACTGGTGATGTTACTATTAATCCTACGGCATCTTGTCTTGTTATGACCACAGAGGTAATCATATAGTGCCTCATCTGACTTCGTTTTTAATTAAATTAATGTAACTATTCAGTTAGAACATGGGATGTTTTATTGGTTGCTCTACTTAAAGTATAATACTTTATTTTCTGATTAGACTTAGCCAAAATGGATAAAATTTATCTTAAAATGTTCTGATATTAAATTTCTACATTACTATACTTTGTTATTTGTCTCATAGATACATTTTTTCTTCAAGTATTTTTAAAGTTTATTACTGTCGGTGACATGAAAATATTTTATTGGTTTTATATACATAGTTTTAAGGATTTGAATGTTTTATGTAAACAAAGTTTTATGAAAATAGTGACTCTTCATGTGATTTTGCCTTCTATATCTCAGTGTTGATACAAGTAGACGAGTAACTGATATTTATTTATTTATTTATTTATTTATTTTTGAGATGGAGTCTCGCTCTGTCACCCAGGCTGGAGTGCAGTGGCACGATCTCGGCTCACTGCAAGCTCCGCCTCCTGGGTTCACGCCATTCTCCTGCCTCAGCCTCCAGGCCCTCACCACCACACCCAGCTAATTTTTTGTATTTTTAGTAGAGGCGGGATTTCACCATGTTAGCCAGGATGGTCTCAATCTCCTGACCTCAGGATCCACCTGCCTCAGCCTCCCAAAGTGCTGGGATTACAGGTGTGAGCCACTGCACCTGGCTAACTGATTTTCTAAAGAGTACAGTATTATGTTTACCTTCTTCCCATAATTGCAGTTAAGTTTTGCATGTACTTATAATATCTTAAGTTTTGGACATGATTAGCTATCTTTACTAAGTATTTTTGTACATACTTTAGTTATATCTTTGCATTTTCCAAGGACATGGTATTATGGTGAGCATAAATTAGCTTCTGGTTTGGAGAACCAGCCAAAAGCATTGCTCACTTTTCATTTTGTCGCCTCATGGAAGTTTATTTTTCATTTTCAAAACTTTATTTCATCTGTGGAAGATTTTCATTAACTCCAAAAATTAGGATAACAGTTGCCAGGAAGTATCCATGTTGCAAGAAAACGAGGCAGAAAAAAATGGGCAAACACTCAGGGATGATCCAGTGTTTTGAATAGAGGATAATTTAAGTTGTACTTACATTTTATAAAGTGTGAATCTTGGGATGGTGCTCTATATAGAAGGAAGTTGTGTCATATTCTAGACATATGAAGAGTAGGGGTGATAATTCTCTCAGTGGATTGTATCTGATTAGTAACTGTTTAGAAGCCATTTACTTTGTTTTTTTATGAGAAAAGGAATATATAATTATAAATATACAACAACATAATATTACTTTTGTTAATATTTGTTAAATAGTAAGTTCTGTAACCCTTTAAAATTATTTTAATATTTCCATTTAATAAAAAACATCCACAATTCCTCATTGGAAAAAACAACTTTTGTCTATTAGCTGTTATGTCAGAATCCAACTAAATAAATTCTTCACTTTTTTCTTTAGATTTTGAGAAGTATGCTTTACAGAGGTTCTGAAGTTATGCGAGAAGTTGCTTGGGTTATATTTGATGAAATTCATTATATGAGAGATTCAGGTATATTCAGTGTTGAAATATATATCATGTGTTTCCCTTTAGAATGACATTAGGAATTTTGGGCAAGTTATTGTTAAATTTTGCTTCTAGTTTTTGTGTGACTCGGGTTCAATAAACTGTTGCTTCTTTATATTTATTTATGTATTTATTTTTGAAACAGAGTTTCACTATGTTGCCCTGGTTGAAGTGCAGTGTTAGCATCATGGTTCACTGCAGACTTGATCTCCCATCTCAGTTCCCCAAGTAGCTGAAACTACAGGCGTCTACCACCATGCCTGGCTAATTTTTATTTATTTTATTAGTAGAGATGGTGTCTCACAATGTTGAGCAGGCAGGTCTTGAACTCCTGGACTCAAGCGATCCTCCCACCTTGGCCTCCCAAAGTGCTGGGATTACAGGCGTGAACCACACCTGGCCTTGCTTCTTTAAATTGTGGACAACATGATATTATTTTTCCATTAAGATTTCATTCAAGTACAGCTCCTTAATAGTAACTTTTGCTGGGTGAGGAATGCAAATTCAAATAAAGCAAAATAAATTAAAAGCTGGCATGCTTCTAATAGAGAGCTCACCAATAGAACTAATGTTGTAGAATTTCTAAAACTTCTAGCTTGCAAAGTTAACTTTCCTGATTTTTATTTAGTTCAGTAACTGTAAAATACGTGTTTATGGTTTAAAAAAAAGTGAGGATTATGAAATAAAAATGAACAAAAATAAAAACTTACAAATGCCCCTTAGGCTGTTACACTCTCGTAAGGAAAAAGTAAGTATGCTTGGAATTTTTAGGGTGCTGGCAGGGTTAGCATTAACAAACACATTGAAAAGTTAAATGTTTAATATGTACACACTTAAGATTTGGTTTTTATTTAAACTAGCTCACTAAATCAGCCTGTATTTATGGAGAAAGTAATAGAATTTAAGAATCATTTACCCTTTGAATATTTCACCCTTTCCAAATTTATAAAATTAAGCTCTTAACAGAGTTGTTTTGGTTTTAGAATCAGAAATCCTTTGTTGATTTATTTTAGGAGGGAAACTGTCAAACTTTTTCCATTTTAATAAAAATGACTTACAGTTTTATCGTTCATCAAGTCTTTCTTTCATCTCCAGATGATCACAAGGATAATTTGGGTGAACGATGCAATCTGGAATAGTAATAGTATCTTCTAAATTTGTTGCTACAACTTTCTACAAGTCAGTAACCATTACTTTTCAATGCTGTGCAATAGAAATACTGTTCCACTGCCTTGTCATTGAGGCTCTTGTTAGGTTGTTTGGAAAGATTAACCCTGGAATTGCTCTTTGTAGGCTATTTCAGAGTACATTGTATTTATAGTGGTTTAGTCTACTAATTTTCTACTGGATAGATTTATGGTGAGAAATTGTTTTCAGTAAGGTTCTATGGCTTAAAATATTCTTGGGTAAAGTCTGCATTTCTAACTATAAAACTTCAGAGAATGTAATTTTAGATGCTATCACAGAGTGACACTGTAGTCCAACTGTAGTCCAAAGTTTATATTTATTTTTTTCAGAACGTGGTGTAGTATGGGAAGAAACTATTATTTTGCTTCCTGATAACGTCCACTATGTCTTTCTTTCGGCTACTATTCCAAATGCCCGACAGTTTGCTGAATGGATTTGCCATTTACATAAACAGGTATTTTTCCTTCCTTTTTGATGTCTTCAATTTTCAAAATATTAACAGATTAGCCTTACTCTACTCTCCCTATGCTTTTTTCCTGATGTTGTCCAGAATAATAAAATTTTAATGGTAAACTACTTCTCAAATCAAGCAGCTTATCAAAATCAACTGACTGGCTTTTTAGAGATGTTGACTTCTGAGCCCCATCACAAACCCTCTATATCTAAATCTCAGGGAATAGTGCCTTGGGAGCTCCTATTTTCAAAATTTCCCAAGTTGATCTGATGATCTGCCAGGTTTAGAAACTACTGCATTTACTTAGATAGTTATCCATGAGTACACAGAATTTCCCCTAATGCTTTGGTGCCAGGAAAAGCTGGGCATCTCTTGAGCATTTGATTTGATTTTTGTCATGTAAACACAAACTTTTTACTGACTGTTTCTGTTTTGCCTCTCTAGTCTGACTTTGGCATCTGTATAGGCTTGTAACAGACATTTGTTTACATATACTGAATTTATTCTTGCTTTTATTTTTCTGCCCTTAATTTTCCTTTATACTGATACTGTCATGAATTTATCTGTTTATAAGCTCCCTGATCGTGTTTTTATGACATTCTCCCATATTGCTTCTGTAGGGTAGAAAAACCCAATGGATCTTGGGGAGAAGCTAGATCAACCTGCTGCTTTATACTAAGGTTTTGAAAAGCCTGGGTGGGGCAGAAAAGTTCCATTTTAGCTCATGGATCCTTTGTATCACCGTACTCCTCCTCTGTAGAAAAATAAGCATCTTTCCATAATTACAGCATCCCAGGGCTAGGTAATGGGTAATTGATGCTCAGGTCATGTATTTAGCCCTGGTTAGGGAACTGGTAAGTTGGGAAGATGGTAGTATAATTTCATAGACCTAATTTTTCTACATTTTTCTCTTGCCTGGGTTTTAGTGAGTTTTTTGAAGTATTTTCTCTTTGAAATGTTGAATTCATTACTTGATTTTCTTAAGAGCTTTTAGATTGGACTAAGGTATGGTTTTATTTTGAAGAAATAAAATTCTGTATGTTTAATTATTTCTTTCTTTTTACAGCCTTGTCATGTAATTTACACAGATTATCGACCCACTCCATTGCAACACTACATTTTTCCAGCAGGGGGAGATGGCCTGCATCTTGTGGTTGATGAAAATGTAAGAGTAATTGTGCTTTTTAAATCTATAATGTCATGCTTTATTGTTAATATCTTGGTTTTTTTTTAAATTTGGAATTAGAGAAGAATGGCAGAGATACATTTCTGTGTCTTAGTTTTAATCAATCTTGATTTTTTTGTGTGTTTTTTTTCCAAACATTATATTTGAGACTTGTTTTTCTTATGCATGAGTCAGATTTCCCTCCTTCCCAGTATTTAAAAATGCCTAGAGAATAGGAGTTCTGGACATGTTTCAGATATCTTATGTTTTGCTTTTCTCCATTTTTTATTACTTCTTTTTCACCTTTTAATACCTCTTACCACAGATCATGTTTGGACTATTTTAGTGGCTTTCATTATTATACTAAATTATTTTATTTGAGGAAGCCTTATGTATTAAAAATGTTTGAATTATGGTTAAATATTAGTGAAGTTACACAGAAAAAATTTGTGATGCCAGGGTGACTTCAGAGAAGATAATTTTAATACTGCAATGCAAGTGCTTCGAGATGCAGGTGATTTGGCCAAAGGAGACCAGAAAGGGCGGAAAGGAGGAACAAAAGGTAATTTGGAACTTTGCTTTGAGATAATTTTACATGTAAATTGTGTATTCAAATTACTCTGACATTTTTTGTCTTAGTTTTTTTTCTCAAGCTATGTCAAGGTCTAGATGATATATGATAAAATTGAATAAATATTTATCTTTTTTGTATGACATTAAGTATAATTTACATGCTATAGAATTCACTCATCTAAAGTATACAATTCAGTAGTCTTCAGTATATTTACAGAGTTGTGCAGCCATCACCACTGTCTAGTTCCAAAATATTTTCATGATCCCAAAAAGAAACCCAGTACACATTAACAGTTGTTCTCCCTTTTCCCCCAGCCTTTCCCTTCTCATCCCCCAGACTTAGCTAATCCTTAGCCTGTTTTTGATCTCTGTGGCTTTCCCTTGTCTGTACATTTCATATGTTTGGAGCAACTGGCTTCTTTCTCTTCATATAATGTTTTCAAAGTTCGTTTATTTTATTTTATTTATTTTTTTGAGACAGAGTCTCGCTCTATCACCCAGGCTGGAGTACACTGGTACTATCTTGGCTTACTGCAACCTCTGCCTCCTAGGTTCAAGTGATTCTCCTGCCTCAGCCTGCCAAGTAGCTGGGGATTATAGGCACCTGCCACCATGCATGAATAATTTTTGTATTTTTAGTAGAGACGGGGTTTCACCGTGTTGGCTAAGCAGGTCTTGAACTCCTGACCCGAAGCGATTTGTGCACGTTGGCCTCCCAAGTGATGGGATTACAGGTGTGAGCCACTGTGCCCGGCTGGTTTGTTCATTTTATGCTATATGTACTCATTCCTTTTCATGGTTAAATAACATTCCGTTGTATTGATATACCACATTTTGTTTCTCCATTCATCATTGGATGGACTTTTGGGTTGTTTCTAGTTTTTGACTGTTAGCTGCTATAAACATTGATGCAATGTACTATTTAATACAAGTTTTTGTGTGAATAGGTGTTTTCTTCTGGATATATGCCTAGGAGTGGAATTGCTGCACCATATGGAAAGTCTATGTTTAACCTTTTGAGAAACTGCCAAAGTATTTTCCAAAGTGGCTATACCATTTTACATTTTCATCAGGAATGTATGAGGGTTCCATTTTCTCTATATCCTTTGTATTACCGTACGCCTCCTCCATATAAACAGAGGCATCTTTCTGTAATTACAGCATCCCTGGGCTAGGTAATGGGTAATTGAAACTCAGATTATGTATTTTGCCCTGATTTCCTATTTGGGAAGATAGTAGTATAATCTGATGGACCTAATTTTTTCACATATAATTTTTCCATGATACTTAGTGTTGTATGTCTGATTATAGTCATCCTATTAGATGTGAAGTGGTATCTTAATGTAGTTTCAGTTTACATTTCCCTGATGGCTAATGATGTTGAACATTGTTGTTGTTGTTGAATTATGATAGTTCTTTACATATTCTGGATACTAGACCCTTATCAGATAGACGATTTGCAAATATTTCCCCCCATTCTGTTTGAGGTTGTCTTTTTACTTTATTGATGGTGTCCATGAAATCACAGAAGTTTTTCACTTTGATGAAGTCCAGTTCATGCATTTTTTTCTTACGTTGTTTATGCTTTTGTTGTCATATCTAAGAATGCTTTGTCTAACCCAAGATCAAGAAGATTTATTACTATATTTTCTTTTAAAAGTTTTATAGTTTTAGCTTTTAAATTTAGATCTGTGATCTATTTTGAGTTAATTTTGGCGTGTTATTTACTCTTTTTGCAGGACCATCAAATGTTTTCAAAATTGTGAAGATGATTATGGAAAGAAATTTCCAACCTGTGATTATTTTCAGTTTTAGTAAGAAAGATTGTGAAGCCTATGCACTTCAAATGACCAAATTAGATTTCAACACAGGTACTACATCATTTCAGTATCATTTTAATGTTATGTGAAAACAAGTGTAAAATATATTTCTAGTGATATTTTTATCTGTTATGTATTACTAGGATATGCCATTCACCTTACACTTACAGCAGTACTCAGCACATTTGTAAAAGCTTTAAAGAGCCTTGACTTATACTTTCTTTCCTTTCTTCTCCTTTTATTGAAAGAAATGAGTACATTGTTCTATTTAAAATTCGGAGAACCCTATAAAAAGTACTAGAATCATGCTTTCTTACACTTTGTTATCATAAACTCCTCAGTTATTGTGGTTCTCTATTTGACCACTTAAGGATAGGTCTTGTAGCTTGGTTAGACCACCTTCTATATAGAAAATACTGTGCTTCATTCTCACTGAAGTGTAAACCAGTAAGACCTGCCCTTTGCTTAACTATTTTGTAATTCTCAATTAAAGTGATATAACTTCTAGCAAATCGGTAAATTGTTTCTATACATTAATTGCAAAAGTAATTCACTTAAAGTCATACAGTTAAGATAGTAGCACAACCTGGCTATCTTAGTCCATTTTGTGTTGCTGTGACAGAATAGCTGAGACTAGTCCGTTTTTACGATGCTGATAAAGACGTACTCGAGACTGGGCAATTTACAAAGAAAATAGGTTTAATGGACTCACAGTTGCACGTGGCTGGGGATACCTCACAATCATGGTAGAAGGCAAGGAGGAGCAAGTCATCTTACGTGGGTGGCAAAAGGCAAAGTGAGGGAGCTTGTACAGGAAAACTCCCATTTTTTAAAACCATCAGATCTCATGAGACTTAGTCACTATCATGAGAACAGCATAGGAAAGACACACGCCCATGATTCAGTCATCTCCTACTGGGTCCCTCGCACAACACATGGGAACCATGGGAACTACAAGATGAGTTTTGTGTGGGGACACAGAGCCAAACCATATCACTAGGTAATTTATGAAAGGCAGAAATTTATTTCTTACAGTTCAAGAGGCTGGAAATCCAATTTGAGGGACGCAGCACATCTAGTGAGGGCCTTTTTTGTCGTGGAATCCCGTGGCTGAAGACAGTAGGGCAGGAGAGCATGCAAGAGAGAGCAAAAGGTGGGAGAAGGGGGCTGAACTCATCTTTTTATCAGGAACCCATACCAGTGATAACTAACCCACTCCTCTGATAAAGGCATTAATCCATTCATGAGGGCCCTGTCTCTTAAAGGCCCTACCTCTCAACACTGTTGTATTGTGGATTAAGGGGTCAGCACATTAACTTTAGGGGAACACATTCAAACCATACCACTGGCCAAGAATTGCAGTGTGCTGAATACCAACCTGATTATCTTTCAACTCTGCCTTTTACACATGTAATCCAGTACAATGAAAAGTAAGTAATATCATAAGGCATCCAAATTTTAATTTCAGTTGTATTGTCTTCTTTATCAAGACAGTTTTTTTTTTAATTCCTACTTTTCCATGAGTAAAAGTAACAAATGACAGATAGCCATCATAGCCTCCTAAAGCCAATAATAGTTTGTGTTTTTTTAAAGACTGAATTGTTCTGCCCGTAAATGTTTTACCTACAAGTGCCAAATAAACTTAAAGTTGGCAGGGTTGCATACTAATTAATTTAACAAATATTTATTTGGTTTAACAAATATTTATTCAGTACATATTATTTGGTAGACTCTGCACAAGAAGGCAGTGCAATGGTTAAGAAAGAGCATGGGCTTTGGAATTGTTCTCACAGTTAATAGTAGTGCTAATTATTAAAAACTACCTTCGCTGCACTGCACAAGAAGGCAGTGCAATGTTTAAGAAAGAGCATGGGCTTTGGAATTGTTTTTCTCACATTTAATAGTAGTGTTAATTATTAAAAACTAAGCTTCACTTTACATAGTAGTAAAATATAGATAATAATAGTTCCTGTGTCCTGTAATTGTTAGACTTACATGTTATATGTAAAGCACTAGATGCGGTTATTGTTACTATTTTTGTAAGACAGTGCTTTTTTTCATGAATTAAGTCTACTAGATATGTTTTGAAAGGCAGAGAATTATATTGATTATGTGGTAATTTTTATCTACTTTCTCCTTAACCATTTTAAATGCCACCTCTTTACTTTTGCTCTTTAAAGACTCTTTTTTTTCTTTTTTTTTTTTTTTTCTCTGAGACAGGGTCTCACTCTATTTGCCAGGACTGGAGTGTAGTGGTGCGATCATGGCTCACTGCAGCCTTAGCCTCCTGGGCTTAGGTGGTCCTCCTGCCTCAGCCTCCCAAGTAACTGGGACTACAGGTGCACGCCACAATGCCTGGCTAATTTTTTTGTGGTTTTTGCAGAGACAGGGCTTTGCCATGTTGCCCAGGCTGTTCTCAAACTCCTGGCCTCAAGCCAGCCATCTGCCTCAGCCTCCCTAAGTGCTGGGATTACAAGCTTGAGACACCACACCTGGCCTTTAGATCCTTATTCTTTGTTATGTGTGAAGTGTGGTATCACTGACTCATTTTGATATTTCTATACCCTTGAATTTTCTGTACCCTTGAATTTTCTTCTAGATGAAGAAAAGAAGATGGTTGAAGAAGTATTCAGTAATGCAATTGATTGCTTATCCGATGAAGATAAAAAACTCCCTCAGGTGAATTTTCAGTATCAGTAGATAAAAGTGTAGATATTAATAGATTTCTTTTTTTTTTTTTTGAGACGGAGTCTTGCTCTGTTGCCCAGGCTGGAGTGCAGTGGCCGGATCTCAGCTCACTGCAAGCTCCGCCTCCCAGGTTTACGCTATTCTCCTGCCTCAGCCTCCCGAGTAGTTGGGACTACAGGCGCCCGCCACCTCGCACGGCTAGTTTTTTGTATTTTTTTTTAGTAGAGACGGGGTTTCACCGTGTTAGCCAGGATGGTCTCAATCTCCTGACCTCGTGATCCACCCGTCTCGGCCTCCCAAAGTGCTGGGATTACAGGCTTGAGCCACCGCGCCCGGCCTAGATTTCTTATATTCACTTTATGTTGCTTGGTTTTATTACTCTATTGCACTTTTCACACACTGCAGCATATATGTTGTGATATGCACTTAAATGATACTTTGACTTTTACTTTAAACTTCAAAAAGTCAATAGGAAGAAAGATTTGCTACCTGAAGGAACTTTGAGAGCTAGCATAGTGTGAAAATTACTAGTGTTCTCAGTATTACAGAATTTTTAATGCTAGTTTTAAGTCATTAACTTTTTTAATCCATAAGGCTACCACATAAAATAAGAGAGAACCCTTACTGAAAATCATGTGTTTAATGAGGAATTTAACACACCTACTTTGCCTTAATCTGGTGTATTTTTGCTTTGACTGTTGAAATTGCCTGGGAATTCCAAAATATGCTGATGCTTTTGTGCCACTTCCAGAGATTCTGATTTAATTGGTCTGATGTGCAACCTGGACATCAGAATCTTTAAAGGCTCCCCTGGTGATTCTACTGTGCATCCAGAGCTGAGAAATAGTGCGTTAGACTGGTATGAAAGTTCTTTTGGGTGAAAAGAAACATTGGGAGGTCATCATACTTTCCTTTACAGATGAATGCCTTGATTTGTAAGGGATTTTCCATAAGACTGTGGTAACATGTTTCTTGCTGTTTGAAAAGGGTATTTAATGTATAAACATTTTTGTAGCTTTTCTTCCTGGCTGAATTAGTAGTATCTGAGGGTTGAGCCATGTTTTTATACATCTTTGTTATCATGCACTTCTAGTATTAAGTATTTAATGGCATTTGATAGATTGTTAAAATAATTCTTCAATAATTGATTTATTTTTAGATTAAGTACATATTCATGTTAAATATGTGTTATAGTGATTTATTTTTGGGGGGTTTGAGTTGCCTGTATCTTTTAAGTTTATTTTCTACAGGCAAAAACTGCCCCCATAACGTGTAATTTTTTTTGAGGAGATGAAGTGATGCTGGAAAGTTTAAGTCAGCGAAGCATTTGTAAAGTATATTTACTATATGCCTTTCATATGAGCTAGGCGAGAATTATATTGAATTTAATAATCTATGAGAATATAGATTTGTGTTTTGCTTTTATTCTGGAAAGATTTTAGTAAGTTTCTTTAAAGAGAAAGCATTATTTACTCGTTTTTCTTAATTGAGTTAGTTTAACATTTAAAAAACCATATTCTCACATGTAAAATCAGTGTTATTCCAAAATCACAGGTAGAACATGTACTTCCTCTTTTGAAGAGGGGAATTGGTATTCACCATGGTGGTTTACTTCCTATTTTGAAAGAAACTATAGAAATTCTCTTTTCTGAAGGATTGATAAAGGTATGGTTTTATTTTTATTTTTTATGCCCCCATATTGTGTTGTATGAAAAGTCTGAAAATTAGAGAATATAGTTTATAGGCAGTTGTGTGTGTGTGTGTTTCACAAGGCTTAATGAAATGACTTAAATAATGAGCTTGATGTTTATATATGCTGTTATACTTAAATAAATCTTGGAGTGTAGATTAAAAAAACCCATTTGTTTCCTTTCTTAAAGAATGTAGTGGTGGCCGGGTATAGTGACTCACACCTGTAATCCCAGCACTTTGGGAGGCCAAGGTGGGCGGATTACCTGAGGTCGAGAGTTTGAAACGAGCCTGACAACGTGGAGAAACCCCATCTCTGCTAAAAATACAAAGTTAGCCAAGCGTGGTGGTGGGCACCTGTAGTCCCAGCTACTAGGGAAGCTGAGGCAGGAGAATCATTTCAACCTGGGAGGCAGAGGTTGCAGTGAGTGGAGACACACCATTGTACTCCAGCCTGGACAGCAAGAGCAAAACTGTCTCAAAAACAAGAACAAAAACAAAGAATGTAGTGGTAACACTATTGGATACCACAGAATGTTGCAGAAGGTGTATTTGATTACTAAACCTAGGGTTGTAAACTTCTTTCTATATACAGAATTAAAGGATTAGTTTAGAGAAGACAAGGAAATTGCTGGTTAGACTTAGGAAAGAGAATTTTTTGAATATTCTAATTTAAACCAGAGAGCATCTGATTTCATTTTTTTAATGATACTGATATTTATACCAAGAAATGGGATATTAAAGATGGGAAACAACATCAAAATGTAATCATAAGTCTATATATGAGTCATACTTTTTTTTTTTTTTAAATTTTGAAGCAGAATCTTGCTCTGTCACCCAGGTTGGAGTGCAGTGGCACCTCTGCCTCCTGGGTTCAAGTGATCCTTCTGCCTTAGCCTCCCAAGTAGCTGGGCCTACAGGAGCATACCACCACGCCCAACCTAATTTTTTTTTTTTTTTTCTGTAGAGACGGGGTTTCACCATGTTGGCCAGGGTGGTCTTGAACTCCTGACCTTAAGTGATCCTCCCACCCAGCCTTCCAAAGTGCTGGGATTATAGGCTACTATGCCCAGCCTCATGTGTTATTTTATGTTTAAAAATTGTTAGCATTTAAAAAATCATATGTGAGATTTATTGTGAGAACCTCAGCACTAAGTAGAATATTTAAAATAAATTTACTTATCTTGAAGAAAATATTTGAAGTCATTTAGAGCAAGAATTGGCCAATATTTATACCTAGACCCTGGTATGTCCCTTCTAGATTATATATTTTGCTGAGCCCCACTTTTAAAGGATCTTTTAAAACATAAACAAGCAGTGCTTGCTGGTTGTAAAATTCAAATAGAGCAGTTGTATGTAAAGTAAAAAAATGAAAGATCATCCCATCACTTACCAGAAATATCTACTAGTATACATACAGATAATGAATTAGTCATTTTGTAAACAACAAAAAAGTCATTATACACTGCCCTTGTTATATAATTTCATCGTGTCAGATCCTTCTTCATTCTTTTTAATGAATGAATAATATGCTATTGAGATGATGAACTAAAATATTTTTACTTCTTTCCTGGGGAGTATAGTACTTCAGTGACTTTACTTATATGTGTATCTTTTTGTACCTAAACCACTATTTTTGTTGGTCTTAGAAGTGTATTACAGAGTCACTGATTCTAGTCTTCCTTGAGAGATCTTCTAATACTGAAGTGGTCCTCAAAATCACTGCGTCATCAGTTGCAAAGGCCAGGAAATGTGTTTGTGTTTAGAAAAATATTCTATGACCTAAAGCTTTGTTCGTAAGACCAGTGTGCATTCTCTCTAGTTGGCACTGTAAGAATTTAAGAAAGTCTGTTTTCTCTGAATTACCAAATTTCTGAGCTATGAGAGACATTAAATGTTAATTAATAATTTTATATATAAAATACAAAATAGGTTTGAGAATAGCATATTGTTTTTTATTTTTGTAGGGTCTCATTAACTAATTTTAAAAATTAATACATTTAGTTAACACTTAAAAATTATAAAACTAGGTTTTCAGCTTAAAATATATGTTTAGTTATAGAATTACTTATTTACTTAGGCCTTATTTGCCACGGAGACCTTTGCTATGGGAATTAACATGCCAGCTAGAACTGTGTTATTTACAAATGCCCGCAAATTTGATGGGAAGGATTTCCGATGGGTAAGTAAAGCAATTCATATATCGAAACAATTTTTATCTTTGTTATACTACAGATAACTGGTTTACATAGTCTAAGAGATTTTAAGTCCAACCTACTTAAGAACTTGAACCTGAGCTAATACAATTTCATCAAGATTAAACCTTGACTCTTGGCCATTTGTGGTGGCTTATGTCTATGATCACAGCACTTTGGGAGGCCAAGGTGGGAGGATGATTTAAGGCCAGGAGTTTGAGACCAGCCTGGGCAACATAGCGAGACCTCATCTCTACAAAAAATGCAAAAATCATTTGGGAGTGGTTATGTGCACCTGTAGTCACAGCTACTTGAAAGGCTGAGTTGGAATAATCACTTGAGCCCAGGAGGTCAAGGCTCCAGTAAGCTGTGATTGCACCACTGTACTCCAGCCTTGAGGACAGTGAGACCCTGACTCTGAATAAATTAATTAATCGAACAAACCTCTGTTCCCTTAAATTTTTATCCTGACTGCTTCACTCCCACCTCTCCTCCAAAAAAAAGAGATTCCTTTAGGTGAAGGAGTTTGATGATAGGAGGTTAAGAGTGCAAGTGATTTATGAATGCTTTAAATCATTTTAAATATGTCTAGAGTTTTCATTTCTTAAGGTTTAAGGTTTTAAAGCACCACTACAGTGGCTGTAGTTGCATCTATTTTGCCCTTCAGATTTAAAAGGCAAGTACCCCATTTAGTAAGCAATTACCAAACTTAAAATATAAATTTAGAACTCTGGTAGATGACTGGGATGCTGAAGTAGAAACAGCAAAAAGACAATACAGACTTGTTTCTTTTGACAGATATACGATAAAATGTTATGCTGTGAACACTGTGAGAAATGTACAGGGATATAGCATGAGAAACGAAGTCAGTTGGGGGTCAGGGAATGCTTCATAGAAAGGCAATCCTTAAAATAATTAACAGCAGATGAGAATTTGCTAAGCAGAAAGTAGAACATCGGCAGGGGTGAAAAGTAAGTGATGGAACAAAGATTTCTCGTTTGAATTCCCATAGCCTGGCTTTGGGGAAAATTGTAAGTAGTCCTTTATTTAACCTTTTATTTTTGGAATTGGTGATTCTCTCTGCTTGGAGAAGTTTCTGAAAGGAATTACAAATCATCAAAATGCTGAAAAGTACCCTCACTAAAACTGTAAATAAAGGGAAACGTTTTTCATGATGTGTTTTATTTTAAAATGTTGGATGCTATACAAAAGAGAAATATAAGTATGGTGAGTCAGTGACATTTCTGGGCCAGGACTTCTTGGGCCAGGAGGGCCTGGCCCAAGGCTTCCCCCTGGGAAAAGCTGAATGGAGCTGCTGAGTGGGAGCCAAACCCTCTATGCTAGCAGGGACCCTGCAGTCTGGCTAAGGCTGGGCCCTAGCCCCTTCCTACCCAATAAAGGCAGCTGTGGAGAGAGGGAATTTGGGTTCCAGCCTGGTTTGTGGTGGGGGAATTGATGATTTCTAGGGGAAAGCAGTCAACCATCCCCACCCACATCCCACAGGGGCTCCCTCTAGCCTGAGACTCATCGGGGTCCAGACTGGAAGGCTAATGCCATTAGAGGAAGTAGGCACAGGGTGGATTGGGCAAGGGAACCTCTGAGAAGGCCAGTGCCCAGCCACCCAGGGTTCAGAGACATTTCACACAATATGGTTAAGTTTCGGGGAGAGATGTGTAGAAGCTCAAGAGAAGGAGAGAGTTAAGCATCCTGGGACCCTCCCTAACAAAGCAACTCTTTCCTTCCTGCTTCCTTGTGGAGCACAGCGGGTGTGCACAATGGGTGTGTATGATGGATGTGCAGTGATTACTCCCAGGCTGTCTATGCTATGCCAGATGCCAGATAGCACCTTCATGCCACTGTAGAAGAGGGAGCAGTGGAGCCTGATGGGAAAGGGCTATGGGCCATATCAAAGGATTGAACCAGGGCTGACAATGGAATCCTAATGGTGAACCCCCTGCCCTCTGCTTTGGCCCCTAAGGGCCCCATTCCCCAGGTAGCAGCAGTGGGACTCCCTTTAACCCCTCCACTGTTGGGAAGGAGGCACCTGGGGAATGGAATGGACATCCAAAGAGGAAAGGGAGGTAAAGGTGGGCTCTGCAAAGAAGGCACTGAGAGTGGTAGGCTGGTGGGCCAGGGACCCTCTCATAGTCAGAGATAGGTTGGAGCCTGGGGCAACCCTGCCACCAGCATGGCCACATCATCTAGAAGGGTTAAGGTCCATGCTGTTGCCCTACCACCAGAGGTCTTGGCGAATCCTGGGGTCAGGAGATGTCTTTGCAGGGGCACCATGAAGGAAGAAAGGTCTTGACTGGGAGGTAGGGGACTGTTTGGATCTAGCCAGGGGCTACGAGTCTAGTCAAAGCATAAGCTTTGTATTTACCTGGGCCTCCCACTGGAGCATAATCTTAAGGATCAAGATGCCTTAGAATGTAGAGAGTCAGGGAAGAAGGCTCTGTGGAGGAATGGGGGTTGATTCTAGAATTAACTGTCCCAAAGGGTCCTGAGGCTATCGAACACTCTTCAGCCAGCACTGCAGCCCCCCCATTCTGGGGAAGAGTCAAAGGGTTAGGGAGACAGTGAAGGCCAGGTTCTGTCCTTCCCCCAACTCATACCAGAGCAGTTTCCCACCAAAATGGGTGTCATTGCCAGGCCAGATACCTCATTCAGGGAGTCATGAACAGCCCCCTGTGCCACTTCTACTCTGTCACACATGGCCCAGGCCCATGGCAAGGAGTGGGGCTGCTGAAGGCACAGAGAAGAAAGTGGCACAGAGAAGGCACAGACATTCTTCACCCTTTGCTTGCTGTATAGACCTGTTTCCAGAGAGGATAACAGGCCTAGATGGCACGACAATGAATGGCCAGGCTGAGATCATGCTATGTCTGTACCACAGCCAGGTGGATCAGCCACCATACTGTTGCTGGTAACACAGGTTTGAGTTTCTGCAGCTCATGCTCTTGCATATGTCTCAGCTTGGAGCCTGTCGAGTGGCTTTAACATGTGGACCGGGCATATTTGGTGCTCTGGCAGTGTGAGGAGGCACATTTGAGGAGGTTTTAGGAGATGAACTGGTACAGATTCTGTCTGGATGAAGAGGCTGCCATGCTTATCACCCACGAGTGTCTTAGGGCCTACAGTGTAGTCATAGGAGCTCCAGGGTCCACTGTCAGCAGTCAGTGAAATCCTTAGCCAGGTTGGACATACTGGGTAGCCAGCGCTTATTCGAGTAACTATACTTGCTTCTGAGGTATGATTGTTGTCCCCAAAGGGCATAGTGCTACTCAGCAGGATGTAGACAGTGGTGCCTGGGACCCACATGTGCACTGAATTGTGTAATGCTTGCAGGCCAGAACCTCTGGGGCAGGGGATGCTAGTGTGCCACAGGTGATCTTCATCAGGCATTTGTAGTTGCTGTTCTTGTGGGCACTGACCAGATTGAAGTCAGTGATGATGATCTTGGAGTCAGTGCCTGAATGATGGTATAGCAGATTCTGAGGCTTGAGGTCTTGGTTTGTGATGCCCAGTGCATGCAGATACTGGATGCCATCTAGCACCATCTGCAGCATTCACATGATGTCATGCTCAGTGAAGGAACCCTTGGTGATGATGTGGTTGAACAGCTCCATGCTAGCAGGGACCAGTTGTATCAACATGTATACATGCGCCCGCATCCCAGACACCTCCACCGGCTGGATGATGTTGGCATGACGCACCTGGTGCTGCACATACAGCTCTGGCTCCCACACCTCCTACCCCTCCTGGTACTTGATCTCAATTATCTTGATGGCATATGCTGCCAAGTGGCTCAGTGCTCCATGCATACCACTTGGCAGAATCTCCTTTGGCCAATTGGGGTCTTCATGTCGAAGTTAACTGTCACTTATGGGTCGAACTTGGCCCTGTATTTAGCCATCCTGGCTGTGTAGTCTCAAGGGAGGCTCTTTGTGGCCAGTATTGAGAGCACTGTGCCTATTGACTGGCTGCTGGAAACCTGCCTGCCTCTATGATGAAGTGCTTATACATACCATTCTGAGTGCCACTGAACAGCTGCACCTTCTTGACCGGATCCAGCTGGATATTGTTGGATGGCTTGAGAAGGACCTTGCTTTTCTCTTAGCCCATCATGGACATAAGGGCATCTTCTCCGGTGAGGCTGGTGGGACCTGCTCTGTAGGCAGTGTTCCAGCTATACCTCATACAGGCAGGGGGCTTTCAGTGTCTGAGCAGCTCTGCTAACCATGTCTGAGCTGGGACTGCCACCACCATCCTGAGGTATCAGCATTGTGACCTGTAGTGGTTTTTAACTCTTTGTGAGTTACAATTTTTTAAAAAGAATCTGGACCCTTTCCACAGGAGAAAAGTACACATGCACTTAAAGAAAAAACTTTACCCATTGTTGAAGTGGTACAGTGGTGCTCTGAAAGCCTGTACACAGGAGCCTTACTGACCTTCCACTATCAGGTTGTTCCTAATGACAAATGAACTCTACCAAACTCCAAGCATACATACCAATAAAATAGGAGAGAATTTTGTTTTTTCAAAAAGCATGAATTATAGTTGTCTCATTTTGCAGATTTAGAAAGGTAATTTTGATCAAGTCAGAACTGATATTTGGTTGAGTTTGGGTCATTGTTTGCATTCTTAGATTTTGCCGTTTTCCAGAATATCTAGCTCAGAGGTATTTTTTTAATGCCAGTGAATTAGCCAATATTTCCCAGTAGCTGTCATATATTTGAAAGCATAATTAAGAGTAATTGGCTTACTGTGAAAAGCCAAAATTTTTAAAAGCCTAAATTTTAGGCTTTAAATTTAGATTAGAAGCATAAATTTTAGATCCAAAATGACACAGTCTAAAATTTAGTTTTGTTATGTTGCTGTGATGTGGGTTTGAAACATTATTCTCACATGTTTTGCATTTTTGTGCTTTGACTTTAACTCAGAAAACTTCATGTTTTTAATCATGTTTCCTTTCTTAGGGTTTATAACTTGTTACAAGTTTTACAATAAGAGAAATTTTACGAATACTTTTTTCAACAGTTTTTCTCCTAAACTCTGAATTTTAACTGTGTTCATTCAGATTTCTTCTGGTGAATACATTCAGATGTCTGGTCGTGCTGGAAGGAGAGGAATGGATGATAGAGGAATTGTAATTCTTATGGTAGATGAAAAGATGAGCCCAACAATTGGAAAACAATTACTTAAGGTAACTACATTAAGATTCTGTACCTTTACCAAGAATTCCAGAAATATGCTTCAGGAACCATTTCAGAATTGGTTGTGTCAGTCAGATACCTAACTAAAATGAGTTAATATACTGAAACTATCTGGGCTTGGGAAGATAGAAGGGTGTGACTACTCAAAATACTAACATCTTGTATCCTACTTCACCTAATAGGTGGAGAGCAACTCATATAATGGATAGGGTGTGAAGATCTCCAGAGAGGGCAGAAATGTTTACTTTCTCCTCCGAATTTAAGAGATCTCTTTATTTGACCCATCCACTGCACAAGTTGTTCTTTACCTGTCAGAACAGGAAGTGGGGCACATGATTGATAATCAAGTGTTTGGGGCAGGCAGTGAGCTTCCTCTGCCTTTGCAAGCCCAGATAGCTTAATAGGTTAATTCAGCAATCTACCTTTACAGTTTACCCTATTGATTATAAATATCCCAATCATAAAGAACACATTTTAAGCTTTATTACAGATTAGACTTCTATTTTGCTTGCTTAGTATTTGTGCGTCGGATGGTCTAGAATTTTATTTTTGTTTTGAAGAGCTTCTAAAGGAAGTTTGGCCTGGTTGCTTTTTTTCTTCTTATCCATATAGAGAAAAGTGTTAATAAGATAGGAAACTTTAATTAAAACCAAAATTAATTGCCAGCTCATTAGCTACTTTAAAGTAGCTACTACAAAACATGTTAAGACACACTTAGGTCAGTATCTATGAAACAGATTGTGTGTCTAACTTTTTAAACTTGGGAACTTTGTGGAGAATTTGAGATATAGTCATAATGAAGCTTGATATGTTGAAGCAAAATAGATAAAGGTGTGTGTATCTTTATATGTGTTTACATGAGTAAAGACAAAGCTTGTCTGTACATATTCATAATAATTATATGGTGTCTTATTTTCAGCTTTAGAGATTAACACTTGGAAACCTCTTTAGTGCTCCATGAAAGGAAAATTAAACAAGACTGAAAATTTTTATTCTTTTCTCTAATTGTGCCAGATATAACACATGCTATTTTTCTTTCCTTGTACTCTGTGTGTGGAAAGAACAGAATCGGGTTGCCAGATTATAGGAGGTAATATTTTAATGACAGCATCTGGTTCCTTTAGTGCGGAGTTTTCATTCCATATACTTGACGTTTCTGGATTTGTTACCTTGTATGTGTAAAGTTGTATCACCTTTCATTGCATTTTTTAAATTAACTTTTCTAATAGACTTATTGAGCTATAATTCACATACTATGCAAGTCACTCATTTCCATGGTTTTTAATATATTCTAGAGTTTTGTCACCATCACCACAATCAATTTTAGAACATTTTCATCAATCCAGAAAGAAAACCCTATACCTATTAAGTTACTCTTCTTTCTTCAGAAGACCACCCCTACCCCAAGCCCTAGACAACAACTAATTTACTTTCTGTCTCTGCGGATTTGTCTGTTGTGGACATTTCATATAAACAGACTCATATAATGTGTACCCTTTTGTATCTGGCTTTTTTTCACTTAGCCTAATGTTTTCAAGTTTTATCGATGTTGTTACATCTATCAATACTTCATTCCTTTTCATTGCTGAATAATATTTCATTGTTCAGCATGTGTGCCACACTTGATCTGTTCAGCAGTGAATGGATATATGGATTGTTTCCATGTTTTGGCTATTGTGAATAATGCTGCTATGAACTTTTTTTTTTTTTTACAAGTTTTTACTTGAATATGTGTTTTCTTTTCTCCTGACTGTACACCTAGGAATGGAATTGCTGGGTCATAGAGTAATTCTATGTGTAACCTTTTGAGGAACTGCCAGAATGTTTTCTTTAGTAGTTGCACCATTTTACATTCCCACCAGCATTGTATGAGGCTTCTAATTTCTTTACATTCTAGCCAGCACTTGTTAGCTGCCTTTTTGGTTCATAGCCATCCTTGGGGTATGAAGGAGAACATTTCACTTTGAATATTAGTTTGATTGAAAGGATGTAGTACCTGTTTGTGTATCTGCATTTCTAGGCATATTTCTTTTATCAAGACTGACATACAACTTTTTTCCTCTAGGATTTTTTCTAGTTAGTTTTACTATCATTAAGGAATTTATAGATAACTTACTCAGTATTTGTAACAACTAATACTTATTGAATGTTCAGTGTGTTCCAAATACTAATTATGATAATTACTGTTATTATCTACGTTTTATAAATACAGCATGCAGAGGTTAAAAATTTGTCCAGAGCTATATTGTTGTTAAATGGCAAATCCTGCTTTCGAACTCAGGCAGTCTGATTTCAGAGTTTATGCTTCTAAGTACCATATGGTACTGCTTCTCAGTACCTCTTGCAAATAGATTTTTCAACTAGTAGTTTAAACACAATTTGACATGAGACAGCAGTTTGTTCTTTGATGTACTTAAATAGATAGGCTAAAGAGTGGTCATGTCAGGTATATTTTATTTTCTTATAGGCAAAAATAATTGATCATTCTTAAGTAATTTCAGAACTTTAATAGAAATACTGAGTACTTGAAGTCATTTTCTCAAAAATTAAAATACGTAACTTCTTCATATCACCTTATATGTAGAAATAGTAGGTTTACTTTATACATTAGTATAATTCAAGTCTATTTGTCATATTTATTTATTTTTCCTATTGGTGTTAGAACCATGGCAAAATGTGTTTGTTGCCTGCTAGAGCTTTCAAACTCTCAGCACATTCATACACACATGCATATTTATATATTTGAGCATGTATAAAATTCAATGATTGTGAATTTGAAATATTTTAGTAATTTTTTTCCTTCATTTTTATGGCTTGAGTAATTTTTTAACTTGCTCACTGCAGCCTCCACCTACCAGGTTCAAGTGATCCTCCTGCCTCAGCTTCCCAAGTAGCTGGGATTATAGGCACCTATGGCCACGCCCAGCTAATTTTTGTATTTTTTTGGTAGAAACGGGGTTTCACCATGTTTACCAGCCTGGTCTCAAATTCCTGACCTCAGGGGATCTGCCTGCCTCAGCCCCCCAAAGTGCTGGGATTACAGGCGTGAGCCACTGCGCCCAGCCTTTTTTACAATAGAGACAGGGTCTCCCTTTGTTGCCCAGGCTGATCTCGATCTCCTGAGGCTCAAGCGATCGTCCTGTCTCAGCCTCCCAAGGTGCTAGGGTTTTAGGCGTGAGCCACGATGCCCAGCCTTTTTTTTTTTTCTTTTTTTCTTTTTCTTTTTCATTTTTTGTTTTTGGAGACAGGATCTTGCTCTGTTGCCCAGACTGGAATGCAGTGATGCAGTCTCGGCTCACTGCAGCTTTGACCTGCAGGGCTCAAGCAGCCCTCCCACCTCAGCCTCCCAAGTAGCTGGGACTACAGGCATGTACCACCAAATCTGGCTAATTTTTTATTTTTTATTTTTTGTAGAGACAAGATTTCGCCATGTTGCTAAGGCTTGTCTTGAACTCCCAGGCTCAAGCAATCTGCCCGCCTTGGCCTCCCAAAGTGCTGGGATTACAGGCATGAAACATCATGCTGGCTGGCTTGGCTAATTTTTAAAGGAGCAATAGAGAAACCTGTTCAACTTTTCCAATATTGCTATTGTTGAAGTATCTGCTGTTAGCTTAAACAGAATTTGACATAAGGCAGCAGTTATTTTGTTTTTTGGGTTTTTTTTTTTTTTTTTTTGAGACGGTTTCTCGCTCTGTCACCCAGGCTGTAGTACAGTGGTGCGATCTTGGATCGCTGCAGCCTCCACCTCCTGGGTTCAAGTGATTCTCCTGCCTCAGCCTCCCAAGTAGCTGGGATTACAGGCATGTGCCACCATGCCTGGCTAATTTTGTATTTTTAGTAGAGATGGGGTTTTGCCATGTTGGCCAGGCTGGTCTTGAACTCTTGAGCTCAGGTGATCCGCCCACCTCGGCTTCCCAAAGTGCTAGTATTACATGCATGAGCCACCACACCCAGCCAAGGCAGCGATTCTTTTGATACATTTTTGATTACTTGATAAGAGTCACAAAAAAATCAGTTTTCATAATGTTTATTCAAATGAAAAGTTGAGTAAATGAGAAAGTATGTGTTATTAAACAGCTTTTCAGAAAGACTGGTGAATGCATCTTTTATTTGTTAGCAGTTAAGTATTATATTTTTCCAGTGTAACTAGAAGAAATACATGCTCCAGTATGGTGCCCATATTTTCCAAAGAATGTAAAAATATCACAGTATTTTGAGTAGATGTTATTAGTTTTATCAAAATGAAACCATTTCTGTACTTTCTGAAATTACTAAATAAACATACTAGTTACTTAGAGTACATAAAGTGCTCATTTCAATAGTATGATATTTCTAGTCAGTGGTGTGTTCTTTTCAACAATGAATCAGATTTTCCTGAATTGAAGGAAAAATAATTTTGACCTTACTGGTTATTTAAATTGTATGTAAATGTAAGAAGCACATACCTATTCTATTAAAGTTAGTTCTGTAACTGTACATAAGATAACTATATACAGGCCTTTTTTGAAGAAGTGGGAAGACTCACATTTATGTATTTCTCCATCTTCCACCTTATGGTTTATAATGCAAAAATATTTAGCCTGTTAATTTTTAGAACTACTTGCCTAAATGAACCATATATTCTAAAATGTAAGAGGTGTTTATATTAGTATTTATAAAATATTACAAAAGCTGTTCTAGAAAAGTGGTATGTTTGGCTATCTCAATATCTTTTTAGTAAGCAAATCGGCAAAAAGGAATTCTTCAAAGTTTGCCTGGAATCCTTCAAAGTTTACATAATATCTTTATCATTGGTTACCTTTCTTGTTTCAGTTAAATTTTGGGTGATCCTCTTATTAGGCTGTCTCTTGATACATTGTTTTAGTTAACTGATCAAATTAAATGCATTAAAAGAGTACTTGATCAACATTTAAAGAGTTCCTATATTTTTAGTAATGTGAGGTATGCGTCGGATTGATAGGTATATAAAATAAGTTCCAATATGACTTGCCCTCCATGAAGACTTTAAGCCTAGATACTCCTAGATTTTAGCTCCTACTTTACTCTTGGCAAGTCCCTGCATCTCTCTGAGCCTCTGTTTCTTGTTTAAAATGGAGACAAAATATTGTTACGAATGTTGTGAATTGAAGATTTAGTATGTATTTAGTACAGTGAGTGGCATATGCTAAGCCCTCAGTAAATGGTGATCATTTCTAAACTTAAGGAATATATTTACATTCATACAAAGCAAGCAAGAAGCAATATATGGCCCAGTGCTAGAATATAAGTTCTGATAATTCTAGTTCAGGGAAATTTGAGATGATTCTGGACTAGATGGTTGTGGTTTAAGGCTTTATGGAGGAATGTAGGTGGGGCAAGCTCCAAAGAAATGGAATCAGTGGGGGTTATATTTTAACTCTCATGGCTAAAAAGAAAGAATGATATTTTAGGAAACAGGAGGGGCTTTAGAATCAAGAATTAACATGTATTTGGAGTTCTTAGTTTTGCTAAAACAAAGGATTTATGTGAATACTTATAGATGAGAGACATAAGCTTATTAACTTGATTGCTAAATTGAGTGTTCAGTTCTGAGCCTCAGTATTTTCCATTTTTACCCTTATCTTTAGAAAACAATAGAGTTTACAACATGTCCAGTACACTTCTGTGTGGTGTGTGTTTGAGAAATAAAAGTTTCTTAATACACTTCTCCTGTGATGTATTATGCATTATAGTAGGTTTAAGGTACTTGTGTAAATTTATTTGGAAAACTACAAAATTGACATTTTTTTTCTCTCTTAGGGCTCCGCTGATCCTCTAAATAGTGCTTTCCATTTGACCTACAACATGGTTTTGAACTTACTACGTGTAGAAGAAATTAATCCTGAGTACATGTTGGAAAAATCCTTCTATCAGTTTCAGCATTATCGAGCAATTCCAGGAGTAGTAGAGAGTAAGTATAAAATACCGTAACAGAGCTTAATGTAGCTAGGAGACTAGCAAAATGTCTATATTATTGGCTGCTTTGGCTTTTTTTTGTAAGGTAAATTTTGGTTCATACGTAATGGACTGCACAACTGTAGTCTGGTCATTGTAACTGAATAGAACATTTCAAAATGAAGGAAAGAAAACGCTGGCAGGGAACTTTTCTATAGTTGGCTCAATTTAGTATAATTCTTGTCTTGTGCATATATATCGTATAACTCATGGTCCTGAATAATGAAATAACACAAAGCCTAGTATTTTAAAACTTGACCTGTAAGAAGCACATGCGGCTGGGCGCGGTGGCTCACGACTGTAATCCCAGCACCATCCACAAGGTGGGTGGATCACGAGGTCAAGAGATCGAGACCATCCTGGCCAACATGGTGAAACCCTGTCACTACTAAAAATACAAAAAAATTAGTGGGCTTGGTGGCGGGCTTCTGTAGTCCCAGCTGCTCGGGAGGTTGAGGCAGGAGAATCACTTGAACATGGGAGGCGGAGGTTGCAGTGAGCCAAGTTTGTGCCACTGCACTCCAACCTGGCAACAAAGCGAGACTCCTGACTCAAAAAGAGAATCACATGCATATTAGCCTTGTTCTTTCACCATTTCTCATTATAAAAGAGTGCCTTGGCATAAGCCTGTGAATGTTTAGGGAAATACAATGCTTTAACTTGGATTAGAGTTTAGCTTTTTTGGAATTTTCAGTTCTTAATATTAAGGTAATGCTTACAAAAGCACAAAAAGTAAATGTCCTATGGTAACTATGTTCAAGTGGAATTGTACCTTGATTCCTACCTTAGAGGGTTGTGTGAGTAATGGTCATAAGAGCTGATTAAAAGCTAAAATGGAGGCAACGATTTAAACTACTGGTTTTCACTTGAATATGAAAAAAAATAAACCACTGGTTTGGATAAATCTTATAAAAATATTGTGTGTAGTCATTGTAAAAAGGAAAAAGAAAATACGACAAAAGATAGAGGAAAGTTAAAATCATTTGTAATCTCACACAGAAATAGCTACCCAACCACTGTTAACACTTTGTAGTTTTTCTATTTTGTTTTACGAATAAGTATGCTTTTTAAAGGCAAAATTAGATGTGAGGTTTTTGTAATAATGCTACTTATACTGGTAATGATAATGCTTATAATTAATATCATTTGTTAAATATTTACCTTATGCCTAGCCTTTTATTAAATACTTTGTATTTAGTAACTCATTTATTCTGACTTTTAAAGTTTTAATTTCAGCCAGGTGTGGTAGTTCACGCCTGTAATCCTAGCACTTTGCGAGGCCGGGGCGGGCAGATACTTGAGGTCAGAAGTTCGAGGCCAGCCTGGCCAGCATGGTGAAACCCCATCTCTACTAAAAATACAAAAAAATTAGCCAGGTGTGGTGGTGGGCACCTGTAATCCCAGCTACTTGGGAGGCTGAGACAGGAGAATTGCTTGAACCCGGGAGATGGAGGTTGCAGTGAGCCAAGATTGTACCACTGCACTTCAGCCTGAGCGACAGAGTGAGACTCCATCCCCAAAAAAAAAAAAAAAAAGTTTTAATTTCAAGAAAGCGTGATTTTTAATGACTGAATAATATTTCCATTTTATAACTGTATCATGATTTATTTAACAAGACAAATTTGAGATTCCTTTCTTATGAGTATATAGGACAATTCCACTCTTATTTTACTTTATTTTAGATAGGGTCTTGCTCTGTCGCCTAGGCTGGAATGCAGTGGTACCATCATAACTCACTGCAGCCTCAATTTCCCGGCTCAGTTGATCCTCCCAGCTCAGCTGGACTATAGGCATGTGCCGCCATGCCTGGCTAATTTTTGTATTTTCTGTAGATACAGGGTTTCACCATTAATAAAGTGATGAAAATAGATGTAGTAACCTCTCTAATTGATAAAAAAAATCAAAGATGACAGACAATTTCTTAAAATGTGAGCTGGATGATCTCAACACTCACCTTTAGTAAACTTCCATAAGCGGATTTTTGAATATATTTTTTAAAACGTTATAACATGACAAATGTATAATTTCAAATCATATTACATTCTATTAATTTTTTGTAAAAGTTATTAATAATACCCCTCGTGTTTGGCTGATAAACTATGGTCTTAGCAAAGAGATAGAAAAATATGTTTCTAGTCTCACAGAACTATATTTTTAAAAGAGCTATAAATCCCCTTATCCTACCAAAAATTGTATTAATAATAAATTTTATTTTATTAAAAGTAAAATTAATAATAAAAAAGATTAACAAGGTTTAAATACACTTTGGATTTGAATGTGAATTAAGGAGGTATTAAAATCAAATTAGCAGTATTAATTTTACCTTATGGAAATTTCAGATGCTGTCATTGAAACAGGTGTAAGATTACAAGTTAGTTTAATACTTAAAAGGAAATTAAAGTATTCCTCCTAAGCAATTAGCACAGTCGTGCATGAGTAGGATAATTGTACATACACACACAGTTAGCAGTTAGACTGGTTTGGAGACTGAATAACCAAGTGAAACAGAAGTGTGTATTGGTGCACCTACCTTTGTTTTGTTTCTTTTTCTTTTTACATTCTGATAAACAGTAAACTACTTTTTAAAAGCATCCCTGGTACAGTGGAGGACAGAGGGGAAATTCCCGAGTATTATCCTGTTTTTTTAAAGCCTGTTTTCTGACTTCTGGCTGGACCCAGAGATTGTTCAATATGACTTAGAACAAGATTCTACTACTCACTCAGTGAACTTAAACATTCCACCATTTCACTGAGAAATTAAAAAGAAAACCTTTTACCTCGGGAATGGGAGCCCCTTTCAGTTTTCAGGCCGAGAAAGTCACTTAAAATATAACCAAAGTCAAGTCTCAAGTCTCCTACCCTTGGAACTAAATAATTACCTTTTGAAGCCACTGTATAGCCAGTCACCGGTGTTATTTCTGTTAACCAATGAGAATTCCTGACACCTTTTGTAATCTAGCCCCTCTTCTAATTCATCCCTTTTTCCTTTATTTATTTATTTATTTATTTATTTTTTTGAGATGGAGTTTCACTCCTGTTGCCCAGGCAATGGCAAGAATGGCATGATCTCAGCTCACCGCAGTCTCCGTCTCCCGGGTTCAAGTGGTTTTCCTGCCCTAGCCTCCCAAGTAGCTGGGATTATAGGCATGCACCACCATGCCCAGCTAATTTTGTATTTTTAGTAGAGATGGGGTTTCTCCATGTTGGTCAGGCTGGTCTCGAACTCCCAATCTCAGGTGATCCACCCACCTCAGCCTCCCAAAGTGCTGGGATTACAGGCATGAGCCACTGCACCTAGCCCTGATTCATCCCATTTTCTTCAGAAACTTGAGCCCCTCCTTTGTCTCTAGAGCACTTCCCGAACTTAGAAGTGTATCTCTGGCTGCAGTCCTCAACCTTGGCCCAATAAACTGTTAATTTTGCCTCGGTTTCTTACATTTAGGTAGACATTTCCATCTCATGTCCTCTGTCTCCTCAGTCCCCAGCTTTTGTGTTTTCTTTTGTTTTTTCAATGTGGTTCTGACTTACTTTTAAAAGGATTGTGAGTAACATGATCTTTGCTCTCTGGCCTCTGGATACTTGTATCTACTTGGAATTGAATTAGCCCTGCATTTCTCTACCTCTAGTTTTAAAGGGGCAAGCTGTTTTTCTAACCTCCTGAAACCAGTAAGTAAAAATACTGTCCAAAATATAACATACTTGTTATTGGAAGAGGTAGGAACTTGATTGATGAAAGAGAAATAAGGGAATTGAAACACCTGTAGTACAGTTTGCAGAGCTGAGTGTTGCGATCAAACAGAGCATGTAGTATGAGAGAATACATCCTGAATGCAGTTCATTCCTATTTTCACTCATTACTTGCAGGAATATACTTCTTTTGTTGCAGATACTACTAGAGCCTTTTCAAGGCACTGGTATTATTTTACCACCTTAAATATACCAAAATTAAAATGTGGGCTGTTGTCTTTGGAAGTGTAGAATTGGTAGAATGTTTTATACATTATAACAAATAGATGGCTCACATACATGAGATGTTTTTCATTTTGATTTATCTAATCAACAGTACATTTTTCAGTGAGCCATAAGAGTAGAGGTCCTTGGATTGTACTCTACCTTTACTGAAAAGAAAAATGCATACTTAATCTTAGTCTTTTTATTTAGTTTCATTAATAATGCCAGTGGTAATAGAAGGCGCTGTGCAGTTAGATGAGGGTTTGAATCAAGGCTACCTGGGCCTTAGTTTGTTTATGAAGTTGGGATAATATCCAGTTCATCCAAGTTCTAAGAACTAAATGAGATAATCTATGTTAAATGCTCAGTAAGTACTTGTTGCAAAAACTGATATATTGCCATAGAGCAGTAAAGCAATCTATGCTTTTACTTGTAAAATTTGCTTAGATCTGAGCATGGCAGTTCATTTCCCAGTCGCTCCCAGGCTTATCTATTGTACACACTATTATACACTATATTGTATGCTATAAATATGTCTTGGCAACCACCATCTCTCATCTGCCTCTAAAGGAAGAAATTGGTTGCAAGCTGTCTTAAGAGTTTATGGGCATGTTTTACATGCTATCTTCTGAAATTCTGAGGCTTTCCTATGGCGATGACCCATGGGGTCTTCTCATTTGCACTGTAGTTAAACCAGCTTCTTATACTAAAGTTCCTCAACTGTCTGATGGGAGTGGAAGAGATACTATCCTTAAGTTAATTTGCTTCATAGTGGCAGTCTCACAAGCAAGTTGCCTCATTAATTTATGTCTTTGTTTTCTATTCTAATTTGTTACATGTATATTACCAATTTTGAAAGACGTAAAACCAGTTTTTTTTTTTAACATGAGAAAAGATTAGAGAAACTGATTTTTGTTTGTTTAATTTGGAGAAAAAAGACTACCTAAAGTTAATAATTTTCTGGAGTGATATGTGGCTGTAGTTAGAATCCTGGATACAGAATAAATGTGACTTCTTAAAATATCTTTCAAACTTTTGACTCTAGTTAAATAGTCTGAGCACTGAAGTGATTTGGAGTGATATAAAAAGAATCTTTCTGGATGCTTCCCTGTTAAAACCCCATAGAAATTTCCTTATATCATTTTCTTAAATTCCTCCTGTCTGTGCTGCCTTTAGTGCTCACCTGATTCCTACAAATATAATGTTATATGTAACTCTGGGCGGGGCAGCAGGATCATCATTTCAGTGTGCAGTCTTCATTTTCATATAACTCTTAATGACTTTAGTCTGTCAAATATTCTTTTATAGGGTTTAATTTTTTTTTCCTGATAATGTTTACTGCCATAATGCATGTTGTTTCGGATGGTATTCTAGTCTTTAATGACTGAAGTACAGCTCCTGTAAGCAGTGATGCAGTTCATTTTAAAAGAACCAGGATGATACAGTGTGCCCAAGGTAGTACAAAAGACTAGAACTTAGAGGTCTAGGAACAGTCTGTGAAAAGGTTGATGATAATAATAAACATAATAATACAGGAGCAATATCCTTCTGTTTACCATGAGCAATACTGTTAGCTAAGTATATTCTATGTCTTTTGTCAGTCCTTTTTCCCCCCAAAAGGAAAGCTTTGTGGGGTTATGTGCACTATGGTTATCCTCATTTTGCAGATTAAGAAACCGAAGCACACAGGTTACATAGAACAGTTTGATACAGATCAATGGAGTAGAATTGTGAGTCCAGAAGTAAACCTATACGTCTGTTGTCAGTTGATTTTTCAACAAGTAGTGCTGAAACAACAGAATTGTAACATGCATAATAAAGTTGCACCCTTACCTCACACCATATACAGAAAGTAACTCAAAATAGATAAAGCTCTCAATATAAGAGCTAAAAATTTAAAACTTTTAGGAAAAAACATAGGTGTGAATTTACGTAATTTTGGATTTGGCATTGATTTCTTAGCTGTGACACCAAAAGCATGAACAACAGAAGAAAAAAATAAATTGGATTTTATCAGAATTTAAAACTGTGGGGGGTGTGTGTGTGTGTATTTGTCTATGGTTTTTGTCTTATAATTTTTATATCCTTTCTTATTTATAGTCTTGTTAAAATGTTAGGGCACAGTAGGCCTTAGAAATTAGATTATTTTAAACCTAGTTTTGTTTTTTATTTATTTATTTTAAGGCAGAGTTGTTTCTTTTTCTTTTCTTTTTTTTTTTTTTTTTTTTTTTTGTTTTTGGCCTTTTTGTCTTAGATCTGTTCATAATACATTTTTTGGACTTATTTTGTCTTCTTATAGTTCATAAGACCACCATTTTAAAGAGGGTTCTATCTTATATCTTGGAGGAAGAAATGTTATAGAGATCCAAAAATTTTAAATAAATGGGCTTTCTTGGATTTTTTTACTCTATTAGTATTAGATTATGTATTTTTTGTTTAATTATATATAGTTGTGAATTATATCCATCTAATTAAAAGTTGCTATAAAAGGTCCAGGAGGACAGGATTTGGGGAACTTTTGGATAGCTAAATATGAAGAGACTTACAGGAAGGAAACAAAAATTTATTTGTTGAGGAAGATGGTGTATTCCGTCTCTGTGGGGACAAAAGCTCTTGTTGTTTAGGACTTTTTTAGACTTTGTCTTATATTTTTTTTATCTATTTTTTAAAATATTCTTTGTGGCCGGGTGCAGTGGCTCAAGCCTGTAATCCCAGCACTTTGGGAGGCCAAGATGGGTGGATCACAAGGTCAGGAGATCGAGACCATCCTGGCTAACACGGTGAAACCCCGTCTCTACTAAAAAAATACAAAAAACTAGCTGGGCGAGGTGGCAGGCGCCTATAGTCCCAGCTACTCGGGAGGCTGAGGCAGGAGAATGGCGTGAACCCGAAAAGCAGAGCTTGCAGTGAGCTGAGATCCAGCCACTACACTCCAGTTTGGGCGACAGAGCGAGACTGCGTCTCAAAAAATATATATATATATTTTGTAATAAACTGATAATGTGGTTTTTTTTTTTTTTGAGTTTTGTGAGCTACTCACACACACACACAAAAATCAGACCTAAATAGGAAGTTGTAAAAATTACAGTTTGTTAACATTTTTGGAGGCCTAACTGGTGACTGGTGTCTAAAATTTTGGAGGCCTTAACTTGTAACTAGTTGGGATGGGGTGGGGGTAGTCTTGGGGACTGAACTCTCAACCTGTGAGACCTGATGCTATCTCCAGGTGGATAATGCCAAAATTAGAGGACATTCACTGCTTGGTGTGTGGGGAAGAAAAACCCTCACACATTGAGTCACAGAAGGCTTCTTCTGCGTTAGTTACTGTTATGTGACATAAAAAATACAAAAAATGCCGGGCATGGTGGCTTATGCCTGTAATCCCAGCACTTTGGGAGACCAAGGCGAGTGGATCACTTGAGGCCAGGAGTTCGAGACCAGCCTGGCCAACATGGCAAAACCCCGTCTCTACTAAAAATACAAAAAATTAGCTGCACGTGGTGGTGCACACCTGTAATTCCAGTTACTCAGAAGGCTGAGGTAGGGAATAGCATGAACCCAGGAGGCAGAGGTTGCAGTGAGCCGAGATTGTGCCACTGAACTCTAACCTAGGCAATGGAGCAAGACTGTCTCAAAAAACATTTTAAAAAATAATAAAAAATATATTAAAAACACTTATTTTTTGGAGGCAGGGTCTCTGTTGCCTAGACTGGAGTGCATTGATACAATCATAGCTCACTGTAGCCTCAACCTCCTGGGCTCAAGGAATCCTCCAACGTCAGCCTCCCAAGTAGCTAGGACTTCAGGTGTGTACCATCACACCAACCTAATGTTTTATTTTTGTAGAGATGGAATCTCACTGTCTCTCCCAGGCTGGTCTTGAACTCCTGAGCTCAAGCTGTCCTCCTCCTGCCTCAGCCTCCCAAGAGTGTTGGGATAATGGGTGTGAGCCACTGTGCCTAGCCAAAAAAACACTTGCGTTTCTTAAAACATGTTACCTCAAAAGAAAAACTTTCTTTCTTTACCTGATAGAATGGTCCTAACACCAGGGCTACAACTACAAATGCTAAAAAGATAATTCCTAAACGGAAAACTGCAACTATATGTTTAACCCTTTTATCAAAATTCCTAAGAGCCATATAGGATGAATTGTACCTTCATCCCATCTGACAAAATAGACTGAAAATCAATACTACTATTTGCCTAATTATAAAAATGGCACTAGTTCTATACCTGTATAACCTTATCACGTCTAAACAGAGATACAATGTGGAGGAGATATGTGCTAGGCTACTCTTGCTGCCTAAAATCTAGACCATCATTGTGGTCAATTCTAATGTCCCTTCCATAGATTTTTAAAAAAGGAAGGGTATTTAAAAACTATAGGTTTTATAGGTCGGGTGTGGTGACTCGCACCTGTAATTCTAGCACTTTGGGAAGCCAAGGCAGGTGGATCACTTGAGGTCAGGATTTCAAGACCAGCCTGGCCAACATGGTGAAACCCCCATCTCTACTAAAAATACAGGAATTAGCTGGGCATAGTGGCGCATGCCGATAATCCCAGCTACTCAGGAGGCTGAGGCAGGAGAATCACTTAAACCTGTGAGGCAGAGGTTGCAGTGAGCCAAGACTGTCTCAAAAAAAAACACAAACGAAAGGCCGGGCTCAGTGGCTCACATCTGTAATCCCAGCACTTTGGGAGGCCAAGGTGGGCAGATCACGAGGTCAGGAGATCGAGACCATCCTGGCTAACATGGTGAAACCCCGTCTCTACTAAAAATACAAAAATTAGCTGGGCATGGTGGTGGGCGCCTGTAGTCCCAGCTACTCGGGAGGCTGAGGCAGGAGAATAGCATGAACCCAGGAGGCGGAGCTTGCAGTGAGCCAAGATCGCGCCACTGTACTCTAACCTGGGTGACAGAGCGAGACTCCATCTCTTAAAAAAAGAAAAAAAAGGCTTTGATTTTAAAAATGGAATTACACATTTTAAAAATCCAATATTAATACCTCTAAAGAAACTCAAAACAAAAAATTATATCCTAGTTCAATTATACCAAATGCCTAAAAATATAAAACTATGTATTTGCCAAGATGTCTCCTACTTTTAAAACCAGACAAGATCAAATAAAAGCCTACAAACCTGCATGGCCTCAGCCTAAGAGACATATTCATACCATTTAATGGTAGACTGATCTAATTAATAACTAAATACAAGCCTAATAATACACCAATATCTTTGAAATGTTATATCCTGTTAATATGAGATCCCTATTAACAAAAAACCAGGGTGTGGCCTGTGATTTATTGGTTGGTTTTTGTCCATGGTTCCTGATTTATAACTCCCATAGCCTTTGTATAGTCTTTTGTTATAATGCTGGGTCAGAAGCAGGTCCCAGAAGATAGAATTTCTCTCTGATCTGCTGCTGCCTTCCTTTCACCTGCTGCTTTTTCTCCCCAAGGCAAGAATCATCTCCAGCTTTTCTGTTTTGGAGACCGACCTAAAAAATTTCTCTGATCTACCTTGTCTGAATTTAGGTCACAAGACACCCATTTCAAAAGAGATCCTGCCTCCTACCTTGGAGGAAGAAATGCTATACAGAAAGGCGCAACAAAAAAAAAAACAAAAAACTTGTAATGGGCAGATCTGGCTGGGTTTTCCCTCTCAGTCTATTAGTAATAGATTGTAACCCACCACATTTCTTCACAGTTGTCAGTCATGTCTATCCAATAAAGCCTCCATAAAGGGCACAAAAGGACAGGGTTGGAGGAGTTTTGGGATAGCTGAACACATAGAGACTTTCAGGAAGGTGGAAAGTAAACAAAAACCGCAACTACACTGGCACCAACCTAATAGAAAAAATCCTACGTCTTGGATATAATTTAAATAAGATATGTAATTTTTCAATTTTGTACATGTGTTCTATTTACAGAGGTAAAGAATTCAGAAGAACAGTATAATAAAATAGTAATTCCCAATGAAGAAAGTGTGGTTATCTATTATAAGATTAGACAGCAGCTTGCCAAATTGGGTAAAGAAATTGAAGAATATATTCACAAACCAAAATACTGCTTACCTTTTCTACAACCAGGTCGTTTGGTAAAGGTATGTCATTGTTTCTTCATAAAATACTTGAATAATTCAATATTTAAACATATTTTTGTTAAAGATTCTAATTTATTTTTTATCCTGATAAAATGCTTCCTGCTACAATAATTGATCTATATTAATCATATTATTTTACCTGTTTCACATGGCACTAACTTAGGGGCTTATGCAAAGGCCTTTTAATTACCACTGGTTTTTATTTTGGGGACTATAAATTGAAGCAGATAGTTTTGGGATTAACATATAAAATATTTCTAGTTATGAAATGCTAACTATAACTTCATATAACTATATTCATGTAACTATTCATATAACTATATTAAAAATAAGGCAATTTTAAGTTATGGATGAATTCATTAGATATAAAATACTTATATCCTTGGAACATACTGTCATTTTCGGCATTCATTTGCCAACTGAGAGATTCCTGTTATTGCTGTTCTAGGGGCAATTTCTAAAATGAAATTTGTCATTGATTTTTTTTCCTGCAGGGTTAATATCTTGTTTCTTAAATTTAGCAATGCTTTTGCAAAAGATATTTTATCAGAAAATTCAGAAGGCTTTATTAGTCTAGAATGTGGGTACGAAAGACTGAAATTGCCTTGTATATATACATTTGATCTTGCTTACTTGCTTTTCTTTTTAGGTAAAGAATGAAGGAGATGACTTTGGCTGGGGAGTAGTGGTGAATTTCTCAAAAAAGTCAAATGTTAAGGTAAACTGTTGTGTTTAAACTAGAATTGTGTATCAATTTTTAGTGAAATGTTTTTTCAGGCTTATGAAATCGGTCTAAGAAGAAATAATATTACCTAAAGAGAAGCAGTAATAAATTCTGCTATGAGGAATTAATTGTTGGAATATACCCAGCTAATTTTTGTATTTTTGGTAGAGATGGGGTTTCGCCATGTTGGTCAAGCTAGTCTTGAACTCCTAACCTCAGGTGATCCACCCGTCTCGGCCTCCCAAAGTGCTGGGTTTACAAGGGTGAGCCATTGCACCCAGCCAGTCCTTAATGTTTTCTGTGTATCGCCTCAACCATGAGAAAACTGTTAAATGGTGGTAGTGCTTTCCTTCCACTCCCCAAATCCCCCTGACACACACACACACACACACACTCAGAGAAACACATGCATTATTTTCATGTAGCTATGATCTTCCTTGCAGGAGGTGAGGTTAACTGGACAGAGTAGTCTTTATTTAAGCCTCTCTGACAGCTGTTAAATTCTCTTTTTATGTGGAGTTGAAGTGTGACATTGAATGCTAAATACAGTGGTTTCATGGACATTTATGTAACCCAAGATGGAAAAGCTAGCATGCCTTTGCCAGTTTACTCATTCCATAACTTGTCTATAAGAGAATTTTGCTAGGGCAGAATATTTTTACCTGTACTGAAGTGCTGTAGATTCCTTTCATGCTAGGTTTTACATTTTTTGTTTCTTTTTTTAAACAGTTCTATGGAGATGATATGCACACACTGTAAAATTTTCCCAGTTAGGGTATATGACTCAGTGACATTTAGTATATTCGCAGATATGTGCAGCCATCAATCACCACAGTCAATTCCAGAACATTTTCATCATCTCAAAAAGAAACCTATGTCATTCACCTATCCTTCCATATCCCCCATAAGTAGAGAAGATTTCCATCTGTTCCCGGTGTGTTGAATGTTTTTCTCATGAAAGATAAATATTTTGTCAAATATTTCTTACATGCCCATTGAGATGATCATGTGATTTTTGCTTTTTATTCTATTTTGTATTCTGATACGATATATTACATTAACTGGTTTTCAGATGTTAATATGACTGGATTTCCGAGATAAATCCCAGTTTGTCATGATATATTGTTCTCTTTATGTATTGGGATTCAGTTGGTAGTATGTTTTTGAAGATTTTTTATGCCACTATTCATAGGAAATGTTGGTTTGTTGTTTTCTTGGTGGCATCTTTGTTTGGGTTTGGTATTAGGGTAATGCAGGCCTCATAGGATGAGTTAGGAAGTATTCCCCTTTTCTTTCATTTTTTGGAAGAGTTTTTGAAGAACTAGTATTAAATTTTTTTTCCCCAATATCTTCATGACATTCAAAACTTTTAAAATATTTGGTAGAACTTGGCAATGAAGCCGCTTCGGCCTGTGCTCTTCTTTATGGGTAGTTTACTTAGAGATTACTAAGTCAATCTCTACTTGGTATGGCATGTTCTTCAAATTTTCTGTGATTTATTGATATACAGTTATTCATAGTATTGTTTTTTAATCCTTTTTATTTTTGAATGGTCATTAGTAGTGTCTCTTTCATATCTGACCTAGTCGTTTAAATCTTTCATCTGGGTAAAGTTTGTCAATTTTGTTAATCTTCTCAATGAGCTTTTGGTTTTACTGATTTTTTTCCCTCTGTTTTTCTGTCTCTATTTCATTAGGTTATGCCCCATCTTTTTAATTTCCTTTCTTCTGACTATAGGTTTAGTTTGCTGTTCTTTTTTCAATGTGTTAAGGTAGAAGATTAGGTTATTAACTTGAGATACCTCTTCTTTTTGAATAGAGCTTTTATAATTATAAATTTCCCTCTACAGGTGCTTTAGCTGTATTCCATAAATTTTAGTATATTTTATCATTTTCATTAATCTCAAAATATTTTCTAATTTCCCTTTTGATTTCTTCTTTAACCCATTGGTTATTTAGGAGAGTGTTAATGTTCACATATTTGTTAATTTTCCAAATTTTTGTCTTTGTTATTTCTAATTTTGTTTTTGTCAAGAATGTACTTGGAATTCTTTCAGTAGTTTTGAATTGTTCTAAGCTTGTTTAATGGCCTGACATGGTCTGTCCTGCAGAATGTTCTATGTGCAGTTGAAAGGAATGTGTATTCTGCTGCTTTAAGGTGGGATGTTTTATAGATGTCCTTTAGGTGTAGTTGGTTTAGAACTTCTTTTAGAGTGTTGTTCAGGTCTTCGACTTCTTTCTTTGCAGACCGTTCTGTCTGGTTGGTCTATTATTATCCTTGAAAGTGGAGTATTGAAGTCTCATAACTATTATTGTTGTATTGTCTATTTTTCCCTTCATTTCTGTCAGTTTTTGCTTCATGTGTTTTCAAGCTCTGTTAAAATGTATTTTGTTCTGTATCAGCATAGCTATTTGAGCTCTCTTTTTATTTTTCTTTGCATAATATTTTTTCCCATTTTTAAATTTTCAGTCTTGTTTATATCAGTAAGTTTAAAGTGTATGTCCTGTACACAGCATACACAGCAGTTGGATTTTGGTTTTTTTTTAATCCAATCTGAAAATCTGTTCCTTTTTTGGATTGCTTAATCTGTTCACATTGAGTTTCATTATAGATGTAGTTGGTTTAGCAGCTGCCATTTTAATTTTGGTTTTCTGTGTCTTGTGTCTTTTTTTTCTCTTCTTTTACTGCTTTCTTTTGCATCATGTAAATTTTTTCTAATGTGGCATTTTAATTTTTTAAAGATTTCATATACATATGTATGTATGTGTGTATACATGTATATATATGTATATGTATATAGCAACAGAGAGAGATTTTCTTAGTGTTTGCTGGGGCTTTCCATATACATATTATTAGAATAAGCTTTAGATTTACGCTGACTTAATTCCAGTGTGATATAGAGGTGTTATTTCTATATAGCTCTATTCCTTTTTCTCTCTTTTCATGGTTATACATATTACATCTATAAATGTTACAAATCCAGCAATATATTATTATGATTAATACTTTGTGTACTTTTAAAAAATTATTTATTTATTTATTTGAAATGAAGTCTACTGTGTCGCCCAGGCAGGCTGGAGTGCAGTGGCACAGTCTCAGCTCAGGGAAATCTCCACCTCCCAGGTTCAAATGATTCTCCTACCTCAGCCTCCCAAGTACCTGGGATTATAGACTCACGCCACCACACCCAGCTAATTTTTTGTATTTTTAGTAGAGGTGGTGTTTCACCATGTTGGCCAGACTGATCTCAAACTCCTAACCTCAGGTGATCCGGCTGCCTCAGCCTCCCAAAGTGCTGGGATTATAGGTGTTAGCCACCATGCCCGGCCACTTTTTATTACTTTTAAAGCTTATAGAAGAAAGGAAAGCACGTGTGTATATATCGCTTTTGTTTATACTTTTATTTCTATCTTTTATAATTATATAATTATCTTTACCAGTCTTCTTTATTTTGTTATGTAGTTTCAAATAAATGTCTAGTATTACTTGATGTTAGCCTGTAGAACTTTTTGTGTTTCTTATAAGGTGGGTCTGCTAGAAACAGATTTTCTCAGTTTTCAGTCTATCTGAGAATGTCTTTATTTTGCCTTCATTTTTGAAAGGTAACTTTGCTGGATATAGGATTCTTGGTTAACAGTTGTTTGTTTTTTTTCTTTGAATATGTCAGCTCATTGCTTTCTGGCCTCCATTGTTTCTGCTGAGAAGTTTTCGCAGTTAGTCTTGTTGAAGTTCCCTTGTAAGAGATTCATCTATTTTTCTCTTGCTGCTTTCAAGATTTTCTCTTTTTGGTTTGGCTTTCCTCATTTTTATTATAAATGTATCTGCATAGAAAGTGACTGAACTTTTTTGCCTTTGTCCTACTTGAACTTTATTGAATTTTCTGGCTATAGAGATGAATTCTTTTTTTTTTTTTTTTTTCCAATAAATTTTGAGAAGTAAATTTTCAGCCACTATTTCTGTTTTTGTTTTGTCATTTTTAGCGACAGGGTCTCACTCTGTCACCCAGGTTAGAGTGCAGTGGTGCAATCATAGCTCCCTGCAGCCTCAAACTCCTGGGCTCAAGCAATTCTCCCACCTCAGCCTCCTGAGTAGCTGGGACTACAGGTGTGCACCACCATGCCTGGCTAACTTTAAACAATTTTTGTAGAGACCAGGTCTCATTATATTGCCCAGGCTGGTTTCAAATTCCTAGGCTCAAGCAATCCTCCTGCCTTGGTCTCTCAAAGTGCTGGGATTACAGGTGTGAACCACTGTGCCCAGGCCATTACTTCTTTGAATATTTTTCTGCTCCTTTCTCTAAACCTCTCCTCTGGAACTTCCATTATGGGTGTGTTGCACTTAATGGTGTCCTATATTCCTCTGAGGCTTGGTTCATTTTTATTTGTTTGTTCTTGCTCTGTGCTTTGGATTGCATAATCTCCATCAATAGTCTATCTTCAAATTCACTGGTGATATTATCTGTCAGTTCACATCTACTGTTGGGCCCCTGTAGTAATTTTCCTCACTTCAGTAAATAGACTTTTAAACTCTAAAATTTGCTTTTGGTTTCTTTTTATATTTTCTATTGTTTCATCGATATGTTCTATTTGATACAACATTGTTATTGTACCTTTTACTTCATTAATTGTGATTTCCCTTGATTCTTTGAATATATTTATAGTGGCAACTTTTAAGTCTGTTTACCCTAACATCTGATGACTATTATAGGCAGATTCTGTTGCCTACTTTTCCCCTGTTTTATGGGTCATAACTTTCCTGTTTCTTTGCATGTCTCTTTTTTGATAATATGTTGTAGTAACTCTAGGTATTGCCCTCCCTGCCTCCACCTCTTGCAGGCCACTGTTGTTATTTCATTGTTTGTTTATTTGATGTTGGGCTGGATTATTTGATAGAAGTCTCTACGTCTTACCTCCTATAGTGTTTAGCCTTTTAGTTTGTTTCTGGGATAGAGTTGGGGGTCACAGCCCTGGTTATGCCCACAATCACCCTGAGATGACAATGGTTTGGACAGGGGTCTCTATGACTTTACCTTTCTCTGGTCATACCCAACTGTTAAGCTCTATTAGCAGGAGGACTCTTCCCATTATCATCTTTAAAACCAGGTTATCTTCTGCAAACTCTCTGCTATACAATTTAGCCTATATCTCCAAGGAATACGGATCTACCAGTTGTATTTCACCACAGCCTCTGCTGTTTCTGAAAGTTAATCTTAGTCTTGAATTTCCTCAGGCTCTGTTACAAATAAAATCTGGTCCTTTGGGAAGATATTAAGAGTTGTCTGTTTTAAGGCCTATTTCTTCACCCAGGCAAAATCTCTGAGTCAAAATTCTAAAATTGGGGGTAGGGACAATGCACACTTTTCTCTCAGTAACATCCCCGCTTTAAAATCTGGGGGATAGGTGGAGGTTTGGGGTGGTAGCCTCAGGTATTTTCATCTTGCCTCTCCCAACATGGACCCATTGCCTTATGAACCAGGGGAAGGGCTGTTGGGGCCCTTTTTCTCAACAGCACCACACCAAGATAGAGCCTCGGCCAACCAGTAGAGGCTAGGTGAATGAAAGGGAGCCTCTACCTTTCAGCCTTACTTGCAGAGGACTTAGCAGCAGCAACAGGTAGGTGGGAGGAGGATGAGAAGTGTTCACATCCTGCCCCTCCTAAAAGTTAGCCCTCTTCAACTAAGAGCTGCAGGGATACTGAGCCCTTCTGTATTTTTGGCTTCACCAGTCTGGAGTTTCTGTTTCAGTGAAGTGGGAAGACTGAGGGAGGGAGCGGTCTTTGTTCAGATATCAAAGACTTTAATGAATTTTAGAGGTTTTTTTTAGACTAGATCTTTCTTCACTTGATATATTCCCTTACGACGTTTCCAGAAACTTTAAATGATTGGTTTTTCATAATTTTTTCTAGTTGCTGGGGAGCAGGCTTGTGGATCACACTGTCACGCTCTGGTAGTCTGAGGTTCAGGAGAGAAAAATTATAGCTAACATAATTACAAGTATGCATACACACACAGAAGACATATTTTTAAAAAATTACTTGCCTCTTTTGATCCTAAATTCATTCATGTGACTGTCTAACTATAAAGGTAGAATCAGTTGATGAGAGTTCTTTTAGGCAAAGATAAAATGAGGATTAGAGAGGAGCACATTCATTTTTTTCTGTTTCTATTGATGGTGAAACTAATTTTTCCATTTCACTACTTGAATTTGTTCACGAAAAATGTGAAGTACATTTTTATTAATTTTGGGATCTAAGTCAGAATACAAATCCAAAGATTTTTGTGGCCAGTAGAGCTTGCCAGAGGCAGAGGGTGTATACAAACCAACAAAGAAAACTTAGAAGCATTTTAAATAAATAAAAATGTAATTGTACTTGTCATTGTTATTTTAAATTGCTTGTTTCTTTGCATTCTACAAGCTTGGGATTACCAAATTGTGTTTTAATTAGGTAATTTCAGTTTATAGCCAGAAATTAGCCACACTTTAAAAGGAATAAAGAAAAGCTGGGAAAAACAAGTTCAGTCATACTGTTAAGAAGTAAAAATTAGGACTTATAAACAAAAATCTAAATTAAGATAATAGAAGACTTAACTAGTTTTTTGTCTGAAAGTTGACAGTGATCCGTCTTTACAGAGTGCAAAACTAAAGCAAGTTAGCTAAGAAAAAAGTAATAATCTTAGGAAATACCTTTAACAGCAAATTTTCATTTAATGTTACAATGTAGAAGGTTTCCTATTGTGTTTCCATAGTAACACTTGAGAATATTTCCATAATGCTATAAGTTGGTTTTAGTAGCTCTGCATAAATAGATGATTATGTATGATATACTTGAGTTAAAATAGTCACTTCTGAGATTGCTGTGTCTTACAGAGAGTATTAAATTTATTAATGAAATCTACAAAATTGGAACCAAATCCAGCAACAGAGTTATCTAGAAACATTAAAGATTGCTCATATGCCTGTGGGGTTTTTTGTTCAGATACTCACATCTTCCTAACACTTTGGAGCTAATTCATCTATCAAATTGTGTTATGCATCTTATTCAGAGGGTTTTTTTCCTCCTCTGTAAAGCTAATATGATAATCATTGAGTCTTATAATTATTGGCTCCTTAGGAAGACTTGATAGTTGATCGTAGCTATTTGTTTAGCTCATTGTTTGTAAAACTCATTTCATAATGACTGAACACAATCTTTGCAGATAAAAATAATCTAATCAAAATACTATCTTCATCTTTGCTTTGTGTTTAAACTAAGGAATGTTTTGCAACTTCCTTTAACCACATTTTGAACTAATGTATGCTGAGAAAAAGTTAGTTTTTCTTTCATATTGTAATAATGGAGTGTATGCTTTCTTTGAGGAAATTTGAACTCGATTTAAAATAATTGTGATTTCTTTTTTCTTCAGCATTTGGAAATACGTTTTCTTGTTAAACTATTGGTAGTTCATTGCAGAAATAGATTGTAGAAATGGATTCCTTATCATCTATTGACAGATTTTCATTTTTTTAGTAGGAACTGTTCTGGGTGGAGGCCACATAGTCAAGTCATTGCCATATAACTTTCCTTTTTTGTATTTTATGCAAAATAGATTATTTAAATATTTTTAAAAAGAATTCTGTACTGAAAAAATATCTTCTATTATTGCTTGAAAGATACTACTCAAACATACATTATCATAGTGCAGAAGTTGTGGTGAGATCTTAGTAGTTGTTAGATCTTCAGAATTATAGTTTTATTACAGAATATTAAAGACTAAAAGACAGTAAAAATTGGAACCACATTATAGAAATGCTAGCATAATAAGCAATAAAATAATCTCTTCTCAATCTATCTTTTATGTTATTTAGAGTGATTTGAAGATACAAATTAATTTTCTGACACTGAAAATTTTAGTTTCTTAACATTATTAGAAACATTCTGTGACACACTTGACAGTGCTTGTACTATTAAATTAGAATTTATAAATACAAAATGTATAAACACAAAGTTATTTCTGTGTTTTCTCATCCAGTGGAACATGTTGAATCCAGAGAGACAGTTTTCGTTTCATAAAATAAATATGTATTATACAGTTTGTGTCAGTCATAATGCTAAATGCTGAGAAAATAGTTCCTGTACAGATGGAACTATTTATGGGCCAGTTTCTTAAGAATGAATGAACATCTTCTGGTTTTTTTTTTTAGCCTAACTCTGGTGAACTGGATCCTTTGTATGTAGTTGAAGTACTTCTTCGCTGTAGCAAAGAGAGCTTGAAAAATTCAGCTACAGAAGCTGCAAAACCAGCTAAACCTGATGAGAAAGGAGAGATGCAGGTTTGTGCATAACTTTCTGTCTTCAGATTTCAGATATTCTGTAACTTACTTATAATCACCAAAGTTCTCCAATGGGATGGTAATGAACATACTATCATGATCTCTAAATCAGAATTTTTCAAGATATTTTAAGGTATATTTAAGGTAAAGCTTTCTAACTTATCAGTAGGATAATTAATGAGATTTGTTTTATTTTTCTTTTATCAAGTTACAACAAGATAAATCGTGACAAAGTGAAAGAAAAAGTATTCAGTCATTGAAATTTTACATGAAGCTGGATTTTACCAGGGCTGTAAAGATTTTTCGTTATCTTTGCTTGTGACTGAGTGATTTTACAGTTTGAATCCATTCATGCTGTTTATTTCCCATTCCCATGGAAATATAGGCAGTCCTGATTTAGGATTTTTTGACTTTACAACAGTGCAAAAGCGATAATCATTAGGTATTATAGAACATTAATACATTAATGAGATGTTTGACATTTATTACAAAATAGGCTTTGTGTTAGATGATTTTGCCCAAATGTAAGCCAGTGTAAGTGTTCTTAGCACATTTAAGGTAAACTGCACCAAGTTATGTTTGGTAGATTAGGTGTTCATGTGTGAAATACGTTTTTGACCTAATAATATTTTCAACTTACAACTAATTTATCAGAACATAACCCAATTTTAAGGAGGAGGCTCTGTAATGACTGAAGCATTATTTTAACAATGAAAAATTTCTACCTAAGTTTCCTTAGTTAAAATCATTTAATTTACATGTGCTTTTATTAAATGTAAAATGTGGCGTATTGGATAGGTCTTTTACAAAAAGTCATTGCAATGAAATTTGTTATTATGAGATTGGTTTGTAGAAAGTAAAATCTGCCACTGTAGTATCATAAACTTCTTCTTTGGATTGATAAATTATGGGTTTTGGAGTTAGCAGTATTTTTAAAAAGACAATTCACTGTAACATTTTAAAATGATGATTTAAATGTTTATTTATAATTCTGAATATTACCTAAACTTTGGCCTCCTTTTCTTAGTCTTCTAATTTGTTCACCTCTAGAATTCCACCACCAAGTGAAACTTGTGTGATTTTTATTTTTTTATAACATTTATTTTACTGACTGACTGCCTAACTATAAATGAGGCTAAAACTCCCACAGTTCGGCATATACTCATTGTCCCCAAAGGGCCTTTAGGAGTTATTGCAAGTTGGAATAGCAAATGTGTGCCACACATCTCAACATTCTCCCTTTCTCATGGCGGACATTGATAGTAAGTCACAGCACTCTCACACTGAAAGCTCAGATTCTTCCAAGAAAATTATATAGGCAGTCCTGAAACCAAGGCAAAGTGAGGACCTTTCCTCTGCTCCTGTAGCATTTTTTATTATGTTTATTTCAGTCTACGCTGCTAAGGAAATTGGCAAGGGGTGGGGGATTGTTAACATGAATTCTACATGTAGTCTGTGACTTTAAGGGGATGCAGCTTAATAAGGAAGCATTTCGTGCTTCAAAACTGCTCAGGGTTGGGTAATTAGTAAAGCTTTATAAAGGAAGTAGTGAGATTTTAACAAACTTGTAGGAACATGAGTACCTTTACAGACAAGAATTATATTCCTAGCAAAGGAAGCCACATGCATAGAGCATGAAACACCCTCTTTAGAAAGAACTTCATGGTTTTCTGTTCCTTGTGGTTAATGACAAAGGCATGACACAACGTACAGAGAGAAGGACTATAGGTTAAGAAACAATATTATATATATTATATAAGTATATGTTTTATAAATATATAATATTGTTTGCCTTGTAGATTGTCTTGAATAGAAATCCTAGACAGAGAAATAGTTCTGTGGGCAGTTTATAAGGAAACATTAGCTCTCAACTTCATTGATTGTGTAGCATTATTCAGGGTAGGTTAAAAGCAGGCTTCCATTGCATGAGATAAGTAGGATTTCCATAATCATCCTTGCCCTCTCTGACTTTGAATGGTTGTGATGCCAAATTTAGCTTTTTATCAGCGTTTATAGAAGACTACTTAATTTCTTTTTTTTCTTTTTTCTTTTTTTTTTGGGGGGGGGATGGAGTCTCGCTCTGTCGCCAGGCTGGAGTGCAGTGGCGTGATCTTGGCTCACTACCACTTCCACCTCTCGGGTTCAAGTGATTCTGCTGCCTCAACCTCCTGAGTAGCTGGGACTATAGGCGTTCGCCACCATGCATGGCTAATTTTTGTATTTTTACCAGAGACCAGGTGTCACCATGTTGGCCAGGATGGTCTCGATCTCCTGGCCTCATGATACGTCTGCCTCAGCCTCCCAAAGTGCTGGGATTACAGGCATGAGCCACCGCACCCAGCCTTGAAGACTACTTTCTAAAGTGACTTTTCCTTGTACCAAAAATATTCTTGAAGTAACTTTTCTAAAAAAAGGCTTAGAGAGTGTGTGTGTGTGTGTGTGTGTGTGTGTCTGTGTGTAGAGAGCAAGAGCACTCCAGTTCTGAATTACATTGATTAACAGAGGTGAACAGTTTAATGTGTTCTAAAGATCTCTTGCAGTTTTGACACTGTTGCTTTGTCAGCTCCCATGTGTCTGACCATTTCCGCTTATCACAGCCATGTCATGGTAGTTAAATGAGACGCAGTGTCAGGGAGTGAAGATAAGGGAGTTCTGTTTTGTTTTTCTAGACAAGGAGCTCGGTGGAATCATTCCCCATTAGGTAAAAACATCTATAAAAGGACATGGAATAGAAGATTACAGATTAGAACTATATACTTATAAAAATTAGAGGATTAAGATACCAGTACTTGTCATGGAGTAATATTTGCAGTTTTGGCAGGTTTCAAGCATGCAGTGAAGATGTACTATGGAAATCACATTTTTTGAGGGAGTTATCTTTGAACGTATTTTAAATTGCTGATTTAAACTCTTTGTCTATTAGGTCAAATTTCTTGGCTTCTCAGGATATTTTCTGTTAATTTTTCCCTGTGTATAGGTCATACTTGATTCATTTCTTTACATGTCTCATAATTTTTCATTGAAAATTGGACATTTTAAATAATGTAGTGAGATGGATTAGGGATCCTTTAGAGTGCACCTAGCTTAGACCTAGAAAATAAATAAACAAGGCTGGGTGTGGTAGCTCATGCTTATAATCCCAGCACTTTGGGAGACTGAGGTGGGAAGATCTTGAGCCCAGGAGTTCAAGACCAGCCTGGGCAACATAGTGAAACCCTGTCTATACAAAAAATAATAATAATAGTAATAATAGTTAGCCAGGCATGGTGGCATGTGTGCCTAGTCCCTGCTGTTTTGGAGGCTGAAGTGGGAGGATCGTTTGAGCCCAGGAGGTTAGGGCTACAGTGAGCCGTGACCATGCCACTGCACTCCAGCCTGAGCAACAGAGCAAGAACCTCTCTCCAAAAATCAATCTCTTTGTCTAAAAAAACAGTAGTACAGTTGAGCTTGTTCTATTCCCTATAAAAACTAAAAATAACATCTTCACATATGTCCCTAAATTATTTTTCAAAAACTGAGACGTACACCAAACAGATATACTGGCACATAAGCCTCAAATAAGGAGGAACAGAGGACTACAACTCTGATTGCTGTTCTTTTTCCTAAATTTCTTCCCGAGGGGCCTAAAAGAGATCATGCCCGCAAGCCAGAGTGAACATTTTTTCTACTGATCCCAAATTTTTAGACAAAACTTCTCCTTAACCAATTGCAAATCAAAAAATCTTTAAATCCACCTATAACCTGTGGGCCCCTGATTTGAGATGTCCTGCCTTTTTAAATCAAACCAGTGTATAACCTCCGTATATTAATTTATGATTGCTATAACCTCTGCCTTCCTGCCCTTAGAAACCCTTACCTGTAAGCCATCTGGAAGGTCAGAACTTGAATATTAACTATCTAATCCTCCTTGCTTGGCACCCTACAAATAAACACCTTCCTTTCTCCCACTACAAACCTCAATATCGGTATCTGGTCTTACTGCAGCAGGCAAGCAGAGCCCCGTTTGGTTCTCTAACAGTAGCAACTCTGTAAATCAGTTTTCCTGCTCCCCCAGAGTTTATTCTTGTTATTTGTTGTCATTGGTTTGTTTTGTGATTTCTGAATTCTTTTAAGTCTGTATTTTTAAATTGTGTGTGGCCACAAAGATCTCTGCTTGGTTAGTTTAATGGTCAGCTCATAATTGTGCAGAGACTTCCTTAAATGCCTGCAATCATTAAGTTCTTCTGTCTGGCCAGGTGTGGTGGCTCATGCCTGTGGGGGGCTGAGGTGGGTAGATGACTTGAGGTCAGGAGTTCGAGACCAGCCTGGTCAACATGGTCAAAACCCATCTGTACTAAAAATGTAAAAATTAGCCAGCATGATGGTGTGCGCCTGTAGCTTCAGCTATTCGAGAGGCTGAGGCAGGAGACTTACGTGAACCCAGGAGGTGGAGGTTGCAGTGAGCCAAGATTGTGCCACTTCACTCCAGCCTGGGTGACAGAGCAAGGCTCTGTCTAAAAAATAAAAAAAGTTCCCCAGTCTTTACTTAGAGGCTTTGTATACATATTGCAGCAAGCCATCAACCCTCAGCTACACAGTTAACAACATTACCTTAGCCGCTTCCTGGATGTACAATTTCATGGTCAGACAGAAGTGAGAGCTTAGAGTCTTTTCAGGGCTTTCCTGAGCATGCACACAGCCCTGATCTTGGCCTTCTAGATTTCCAGAAATGTGTGGGAGCTTTTCTAATTCCCCATGAATGTCTTACTCCCCAGCTTTTCCTTTTAAGCTTTCTGTTTAACCTGTTGTTTGTCCCAGCTGTCATTCACAATCTCAGGCAGCCATGGTGTTAAACAGTTGTTTATTACTATTTTTGACAAACACATCCAGGAAAAAGGTTTGCACTGGTAAGCTCTCAGTCAGGTCAAAAAAAAAAAAACAGCCTTGTGAATGGAGTGTTCCAGGGAACCACCAGACAAGAATAATGACAATTCTATGGGAATAGGCCTTTGAAGAAGCTCCAACCCTATTCTCTCCCCTCCAGTGGCTGCAATACTGGTTTTCAGTGGGATTTGCTCTTTGGTTTTCAGGCTGTTAGAAAGCTGAGGAGTGGGAGATGGAGTAGGATAAGTTAAATTTGCCACAAAGCTTACTATTCTTATCAAAAGTCAGCATTTTTCTTGAATATATGCTCACTGAATTCCTGCAAGCCTTTGGTTAATTTCCAGAAATCTGAAGAAGTTGATTTTGACAAGTTTTCTCAGTGTTGGCATTGCTTTTATGGAGAAGAGGATTTTTGGAGGTCCTTACTCCATCATTTTCACTGACATAAATCCAGTTTTTTAATAGCGAATTAATCAGTAGCACATTGGTTAAAATAACTGTGTCTGCCATGACTTGATTAAAATTCAGTTGGTTCAAAAAACAACTTGCTTGTTTGAATGAAAAATTCAAAAACCATGTTTCAGCTGATGGTCTTGATTTGAAGAAATTATATAGCTGGAAATGTATTTAGAATGTATTGACTTAAAACTTACTTCTTATATTATCTACCACATTTGCTTATTTAGGGGAAAATTTAAAAGATTTAAAAGGTCTAAGGATAAAAATACTTCCTGTTATTGGTATTCTAGCAAGTGTCCACTGATTGCTCACATGGTTATTTGGACTTATAAAGACCAATGCTGCATCATGTTGAACCTGAATTGAGTTATATCATGAAGGTAATTGGGTTTAGAAAAATGAATAAACTGCCATATGCAAATATTATGATTTTTAAAAATCTGAAATTTGATGTTTATAATTTCATGACAACTATTCATTCAATTTTTAAACATTTAACTTCTTGTTTATAAAATGTCATGTTTCTAGTTAGGGAACTCTTAGGATTTCCCTTTTCTGTGCTTTAGGAGACATTTATAAATGGCCTTTGTAATCTGTTTCCTGTCATTAAAGTGTTAGTTGACCATTTCTTGGATGGAGTTTATTATGGAAAGCAGCCTTTGAAACCGGACAGTTTTGTCTTCCTTCTGAATCTCGTTTTCACAAAATAGTTTTACTCGGTTTTGAAGGAAATTCACAGATACCTGTGCATATTGAATTCAGCTACAGGTATATAAAAATACTCTTTCTAAAGCCAAGTGAATTATTTTTAATTTTCTACCTTTTTAGATGTACCTTAGTACATACAAATTGTGCGTCTTTAACTCTGGATGCCGGCTATGTGGTATTGATAATTTTTCATGTCCTGAGTCTTCTCTGTCCAAACAGTGTATCAACTGCTGGTTCACAAATTGGTGGCCCAAAACCCAATGCAGCGTACAGAATGTTGTTTCTAAAATGAATTAGACCAGCAGTCCCCAGTCTTTTTAGCACAAGAAACTGATTTCATGGAAGGTAGTTTTTCCATGGATCAATGTGGAGCAGGGGTGGTTTGGGGATTAAACTGTCCCACTTCAGATCATCAGACCTTAGATTCTCATAAGGACTAAGCAACCTAGATCCCTTGCATGCGCTGTGTTTGCGCTTTTATGAGAATCTAATGTTGCTGCTGATCTGACAGGAGGCGGGAGCTCAGGCAGTAATGCTTGCTCCCCCACCACTCTTGCTGCATGGCCTGGTTCCTAACAGGCCACAGACTGGTACCATTCTGGGACTTGGGGACCCCTGAATTAGAGAGTTTGGAAGTAAAAATAAAAATGATAGTAAAGGACTGGGCATGGTGGCTCACACCTGTAATCCCAGCACTTTGGGAGGCAGAGGCAGGCAGATCACCTGAGGTGAGGAGTTTAAGACCAGCCTAACATGGTGTAACCCCATCTCTCCTAAAAATACAAAAATTAGCCAGGCATGGTGGCAGGTGCCTGTAGTCTCAGCTACTTGGGAGGCTGAGGCAGTTGAATCACTTGAACCGGAGGTGAAGGTTACAGTGAGCCGAGATCGCACCGCTGCACTCCAGCCTGGGTGACAGAGCGAGACTCCATCTCAGAAAAAAAAAGATAGTAAAGGATTATAACCATATGAAAATAAAATAATCCATGAATCCAGAAAGAGAGATATAAAATATAGAAGAATTTTATATATCTCTTTCTGGATATATAATGGTGGCTCACGCCTTTAATCCCAGCACTGTGGAAGGCCAAGGTGGGCGGATCACTTGGGGTCAGGATTTCGAGACCAGCCTGATCAACATGGCGAAACCCCATCTCTACTAAAAATACAAAATTAGTTGGGCATGGTGGCACATGCCTATAATCCTAGCTACTCAGGAGGCTGAGGCAGGAGAATTGCTTGAACCCGGGAGGTAGAGATTGCAGTGAGCCGAGATCATGCCATTGCACTCCAGCCTGGGCAACAGAGTGAGACTTCATCTCAAAGAATAAATAAAATAAAAGTTAGAAAAGTCACCATTAGGCAACTACCACAAATAATAATTGACTATGGCAAGAATCATCCATGGATGCTGAAACTAGTTAACTGAAAGTTTAATGAAGAAATGATATTTCCAAAGTCTCTAAAGGCTCGCCCTACAAATTTCTTAATTGTAGAGAGTAAAATAGTAAATAATACTATAATAAAGAATCCTGCAGATAGCACCTTAATCAAATGATCAAAGTGATCAGCATTATCTCTCATAATGTTGACTAGTGGACTGAGTAGAAAAGAACATGACTTCTACCAAAAATGCAGAATCTGAATCTTACGATTCCTCATGACTAGAGAAACCCAAACTGAGAGTCATTCTATAAAATAACCTTTATTATTTAAAAAAAAATCAAAGTCTTGAGAGACACAGAAAAACTGGGGAACTGTTCTAGATTAAAGAAGAAAGAAATGTGACATCAGTGTATGATCCTAGTTTGGTTCCATGGAGTGGTGGTGGGGAAGGTAGAGTGGTATAAAAGACATTGTGAAAGAGGATGAAATCTTAATATGGACTATAGATTAGATGATATCATTGTCTCGACATTAGATTTCCCTCTTTTAACACTTGTACTTTATTTGTGTAGAAAGAGAACGATGAAGCAAATAGGCAAAATATAACCAATTAGTGAATGAAATAAGGGTATGTGGGATTTATTTCATTCTTACAAGTTTTCTGTAAATTTGGAAATCTGTGAAAATGTCAGTACCATAAAAAAGCAAGAAAGGTGGGGTATATTTTTAGATTAAAGAAGACTAAGGAGACATGACCAGTAAATCCAGTTTATGATCTTTGGCTGGATCCAAAAGTATAATGGTAATAGTAATGTATGAAGGTCATTAGTGGGTCCGTGGGGAAATCTGCATAGGGATTGTATATGATATTTCCTTAGATCTTACAATATTGTAGCTTTGCAGGAGAATATGCTTGTTCTTAACATATACATGTATTTGCTAGTCAAGTGAAGTGATTGTTGTCTGCAAGTTAGTTTCAAATGATTAAAAAGGAGGAAAAGGCAGGAAGAAAGAAAAAACACCCCACCCCAAAAACTTAACTAGAGAGAGAAAAACTGCTGTTAATGATTTGACAAACTAAACCTTTTTTGGCAAGTTTGGCAAATTATCGAACCTTTCTACCTTTACTAGAAAATCTAGAAAGGTTAGATAATTTGTGTAAGGTCACACAATTAGCTGAAGACTGAATTCACATGTTCAACCGCTGTACCATTTTTGTTCATTAAAGCACTATGAATATATTTGTTATCAGCAAGCCAGTGGAAATTGTGTTTTCATCAGTGATCAGTGTAAAAGTAGCTGTAGGAGACAGATTTGGACCTGTGGAAACATTAACTTTGCCTCAGTTTATGGAGACTCTCTGGATTCAATATCAGTTGAAAGGAAGCAAAATTTGATGTTGATAATTTGCCATTTCGACACGAGAAAGCATGGAAGAAGGTTTGCAGATAGGTGTTCTTCAAGATTATGTCTAATGGAATATGCTGCTTTCTCTCTTTGAAATACTTCTTCATTCCTGCCCATCCAGAACTTACATGAATCTTTCTTGACCTCCTAAACCTATTAAACAAGAATCTTTCATTTTTAGTACTATAGTACCTTTATGTATTAATATTTTTGAACTGCCAAATATCTGAGACCATAAAAATGAATAAAGTGTGGATTCTGTATTGAGGGGAGCTCTTATTTTTATGTACCATTGATTTACCTGTTATTTAGAGGTTTGAACTAGTTTTTACTTTTTAAATAGTCTCTATTACGATAAAAGCTTCAAGATGAGAGAATGCTTCCCGGTAATTATTATGTACTTATTAAACTGTTACATACTGTAAATGCAACTTCCTCTGTAAGGATCCAAGTTTAGGAAATAGTAGAATATGAACACGTGCAAGTTTAACTGTAATACTGTATAACTTTTTGGTCATAGGTTGTCCCAGTTTTGGTGCATCTCCTGTCTGCCATCAGCAGTGTTAGGCTTTACATTCCTAAAGACCTTCGACCAGTGGACAATAGACAGAGTGTTTTAAAATCAATACAGGTATGTGTTAATTTTATAAATTAAATATAAATTTTATGTAAATACAGATAGTGTTTATAAAGAGGCAACTGAAATGCTTTTAAATATATTGCTTTCTTTCAGAATACCTATAAATACTGCCAATAGTGGCAGTTATTTTTCATAAAAATAATGGCAGCAGATTTTCATGTGGATTTGTCCTCTCTTTGAATCTACCAACAAAGTGAGTTAGTAAAGGAGGACTCAGAAGGAAAACCATTTTGCTTTATTCAGTATGAGTGAAAACTATAGACTGTATTACAAGTTTTATGTATAAAATCATGTACTGACAGGACTTTTAACCATTTTTTAATATAGTTAATAAATACATGAAATTGTTTAATTTTCAATAGGGAAAATTAAGATTTTGTAGTAAATTTAATTTTCTAGTAGAAACAAGGTGCAGTGGCTCATGCCTGTAATCCCAACTCTTTGGAATGCCACAGCACAAGGATCACCAGAGGCCAGGAATTTGAAACCAGCCTGGGCAACATAGTGGGGCCCCCATCTCTACAAAAAATTTAAAAAATAATTTAAAAAGAAGTTAGTAGGACTCAGTGGTATGCACCTATAATCCCAGCTACTCAGGAGGCCAAGGCAGGAGGTTCACTTAATTCCAGGAGTTCCAGGCTACAGTAAGCTGTGATCACATCACTGCACTCTAGCATGTGCAACAGAGGGAGACCTTGTCTCTTTTAAGAAAAAAAAGCCGGGCGCGGTGGCTCAAGCCTGTAATCCCAGCACTTTGGGAGGCCGAGGCGGGCGGATCACAAGGTCAGGAGATCGAGACCATCCTGGCTAACACGGTGAAACCCCGTCTCTACTAAAAAGTAAAAAAAAAAAACTAGCTGGGCGAGGTGGCGGGTGCCTGTAGTCCCAGCTACTCAGGAGGCTGAGGCAGGAGAATGGCGTGAACCCGGGAGGCGGAGCTTGCAGTGAGCTGAGATCCGGCCACTGCACTCCAGCTTGGGCGACAGAGCGAGACTCCGTCTCAAAAAAAAAAAAAAAAAAAAAGGAAGTGATTTTAACAAAGTTATTTAGTTAATAGTTTGAAGAGCATTTACTGTGCAGTGAAGGCTCTGTACTAAAATCTGAGAAAGCAAAGATAGTAGGATTCTTTCAGTGTAGAGTAGGAATTTTTTTTTTTTTTTTTTTTTTTTGAGACGGAGTCTTGCTCTGTTGCCCGGGCTAGAGTGCAGTGGCCGGATCTCAGCTCACTGCAAGCTCCGCCTCCCGGGTTTACGCCATTCTCTCACCTCAGCCTCCCGAGTAGCTGGGACTACAGGCGCTCGCCACCTCGCCCAGCTAGTTTTTTTGTATTTTTAGTAGAGACGGGGTTTCACCGTGTTAGCCAGGATGGTCTCGATCTCCTGACCTCGTGATCCACCCATCTGGGCCTCCCAAAGTGCTGGGATTACAGGCTTGAGCCACCACGCCCGGCCGTTAGAGTAGGAATTTTTAAGCTGTGTTCTGATGGTGGGCTTCATGAAATGAATGATTCTCTGACAGTTTTACAAAATTTTTATGTAGATGTGGATATCTTTTCCAAAACAATCACTTCTAGAAAGTTTTTATCACTGTTGGTCTCATAGTAAATAAATATATCTTATAAGTTCATTGAAACGTAAAGTCCCACTGAAATTTTTTCTTATATTTTCAGAATAGCACAGTTTTGAGCAGAAATACACATTAATCATTATTAACTTAGCATTAAGTAATGCCATTATTTTGAAAAAAATAATTGTTTTATACTTCTGGGTTAGGTCAGTTCTCATTTTGCTAAAGTTAAAATTGAAATTAATTTTTCTTTGTCTGTTGGCAAATTTCAGGCTTGTCTATATTTGTCTTAAACATCCCTGTGCTGTATCGTGTTGATATATTTCAGCTTTCACGTTAATTTCACGATAACCTGAGTCTCAGTTTTGCATCATGATTTAAACAAAGTTAGACTGTTTTTTTTCTTGGTCCTTCATAGTCCTTTACATCAGTCACCACATGGTGAGAAGCCACAGGAAGAAGAATTGGGGAAATTAGCCTGCCAACAGAACCCTTCACATAATGTATAAAGATTTCCCTTTAGCTACATTAATTATACTTTTTAAACTTCAGAACTACAATTTTAGTGTTTTCTCTGTTCTAGAACCTCACACCTGTGACTCAGTTTCTTTATATATAAAAATTGGCCAGGCTCATGTGTAGGATTTTTGCGCTGACACTAACCCCCTTTGATTAGGGCAGACATATATTAACCCCCTTTGATTAGGGCAGACATATATCCTGAAACTGCACCATATGCACTTACCGGAGATACCAGTCTTTTGAAAGAGCTAGCATTATCTGCTCATTTAGGACAATAATCTGCAAATGTCTTTGAACCCTTTACATTTGTTTTTTTACTGTTAATGTGTTTCTCCTCCCCAATTCCCAGTTCCTAACTAGCCAAATCCTATCTTATCTTTTTTTTTTTTTTTTTTTTTTTTTTTTTGAGACGGAGTCTCGCTCTGTCGCCCAGGCTGGAGTGCAGTGGCCGGATCTCAGCTCACTGCAAGCTCCGCCTCCTGAGTTTACGCCATTCTCCTGCCTCAGCCTCCCGAGTAGCTGGGACTACAGGCACCTGCCACCTCGCCCAGCTAGTTTTTTTTGTATTTTTTAGTAGAGACGGGGTTTCACTGTGTTAGCCAGGATGGTCTCGATCTCCTGACCTAGTGATCCGCCCGTCTCAGCCTCCCAAAGTGCTGGGATTACAGGCTTGAGCCACTGCGCCCGGCCATCCTATCTTATCTTTAAGGCTTATCCAAGACCCTGAAAGTTTCTCAGTAGGATGCCAGCCTACAGTGAGCTGTTTCTTCTGTGTATGAGTATGTTTATTGCATTTAACCATTAACCATGTTTTTTTTTAAGCTAAAGATCTCAGGAGCTTTTAAAAAGTCTGTACTTTCCAAATCAATAGTACCCTCCCTAGGCATCAACACCAAGGAAATAATCCGAAAGCAATTTAAACATAGATGTTTAATACACGATTACTTGTGATGGCAAGAAGTTACAACCATGTTATACAGTAACGAATTTATCAGTAAGTTGTGCCACGTTCAGGACTATGGTCAAATTATGACTTGTAGTTTTATTAGTAAATCATAATACATCTGTGAATCATAGGATAGCACTGAAAAGGAGTTTTCAAAAACAAATGCAGGGGGAAAATGCCCTACAATTTAAATTGGCAAAAGACAAAATTATATATGTAGTATACCTTTTATGTCCATGTGCAGAGAAAAAAAAGGAAACACTGATTTGGTTTGGTCTTACTAATTTTGACTATAAGATGAAAGTGAATTTTATATATTTTTTTCAGGAAGTTCAGAAACGTTTTCCTGACGGCATCCCCTTATTAGACCCTATTGATGATATGGGCATTCAAGATCAAGGGCTGAAAAAAGTCATTCAGAAAGTAGAAGCTTTTGAGCATCGAATGTATTCTCATCCACTTCACAATGATCCAAATTTGGAAACTGTGTATACGCTTTGTGAAAAAAAAGCACAGGTATGGCAGAAACTTGGTTTTTATAGTAGAATTTTGTATGTTTCACTGAATAAATATGTGCTTGTCTTTTTCTTGTCTTGTTGGTTCCTGGCTAAAACAGGAAAATGTTAGCTATCTTTTAAATAAACTGTCAGCTCTGAACCTGTCAGCTCTCATCAGCAAGACAAGATAAAGTTCATTTTGCTGTAGTTTGATATTTCACGTAGGATGTTCTGTTTTTTCTTACTTTTTAAAATTGAGATATAATTTACACAGCATAGCACTCACCCTTTTAAAATATCCAGCTCACTGGTGTTTAGTGTATTCACACATACTTGCAACCATCACCACTATGTAACTTCAGAACATTCTTCTCACCCTCTGAAGGAACTTTATACCCATTAGCAGCCACTCTCTGTTTATCCCATCCTCCAGCCCTTGGCAATCACAAATCTACTTTCTATCTGTATGGTTTTGCCTATTCTGGATATTTCTTATAAATAGAATCATGTAATATATGATGTTTGTGTCTGCTGTCTTTCACTTAGCATGTCTGCAAGGTTTATGCCTGTTGTAGCATAAATCAGTACTTCATTCCTTTTATGGCCAAATTTTATACGTGTGTATGACAGAGTCCTGCTGTGTCACCCAGGCTTCAGTCCAGTGGCGTGATTGTGGCTCACTACAACCTCTGCCTCCCGGGTTCAAGCGATTCTCCTGCCTCAGCCTCCCTAGTAGCTAGAATTACAGACACACACCACCATGCCCGCTAATTTTTGTATTTTTATTAGAAACAGGGTTTCGCCATGTTGGCCAGGCTGGTCTTGAACTCCTGACCTCAGGTTACCCATCCACCTCAGCCTCCCAAAGTGCTGGGATTACAGGCGTGAGCCACCACACCTGGCCTAACTAAATTGTATTTTGTTGTGTGGATTTGCCATATTTTGTTTACCCGTTCATCAGTTGATGGACAGGACATTTTTTTTTTCTAACTTTTTGGCTATGATGAATAATGCTGCTATGAACATTTGTATACAAGTTTTTGTATGGATGTTTTGAGTATCTTGAGTGGAAATAGGTAGGATTGCTAGATCATATGGTAACTCTATATTTACCTTTATGAGAAACTACCAGACTGTTTCCAAAGTGGCTACACCACTTTATATTCTCACTAGCAATTTACGAGATTTCTGCATTCTCTACATCTTCGCCAGCACGAGTTATTGTCTATTGTTTTTGCTATAGCCATCTTAATAGCGTCAAATGGTAGTAGTTAAGCTTTTTAGGATAATTAGCTTTAATGTCTAACCAGTAAAAGCATTATTATAAGCATTCTGTATAGCGAATTTAGAAAAAGCTTTTTGACGTGAACACAATCCTTTCCACCACCTACTTTTTTTCAACTGGAATGTATTACACTATATAAATCTCCCTTCCTCCATGAAACTTAAAACTCCTTGTTGTTGTACTTTTTCAACTTTTATCACATACCACTTTTATCAATACATTTGTCTTTGTGTCTCATAAACTAGATTTTAAGCTCCTTAGAGTCAGATGTTTCATTTTATTTACATTTTCTCATAATGGTCTATTTTTATAAAGTAAATGCCCAGTGTTTGTTGGATAAATACATGAGTAGAAACTCCTTTAATAGAGTAATGTGTTCAGTTCATAGTTTTAAAGCCATCCCCCTTTCTAGCTTTTTGTGAACTTACGTTATATGGTGCTGTAGCAGATAGACAATATTGGCTGCATGCTCAGTGAACACATCCATGCTGTGACCCACCTTGAAGTGCTGCTAGGCAGGAAGCTTGCCAGGTGCTTCTCAAGATGAGGAAACTGGGACACAACAAGCTTTCATTACTTACACAGATATCCAGTTGTGATTCTCACCTGTTCGTCTCTTACCAGGACCATTGCAGCAGCTCCCTCCCTGCTGTCAGTCCCTCCATGGCCACCAGGGTCAGCATTATGTTTCCACAACACAAGAACAGGTAGACTTGAGCGTGGTTGAATGATGACTGGAAAGCATCCTTGGAGGTGGTTTGAAGGCATTATCTGAGCTGCTCAAATATACTGAAAAAGACGTTGTCTGACTGAAGGGACTGGCTAAATAAAGTTGTTATGGAGACTCTGCAATAACATGTAAGAAGGCTCATGTATGAGCATTACATGAAAAAAGGATCTGAAATTGAAGTGGACTACGATTACTATTTAGCAGAAATATAAAATACACCAGAAAAGACTGAAAGGAAGACTTTAAGTGGTTGTGTTACAGCAATAAGAGTATAGTGGTCTTTTTTTTTCTTTTCCTGCCCCCTCCCCACCATTGTCTATAATGTGCGTGTGTATATATAGAGAGAGAGAGCTTATATACATATAAGTACATTATATACATATAAGCCATGGTTGCACCACTGTACTCCAGCCTGGGTGACAGAGTGAGACCCCATCTCTTTAAAAAAAAAAAAAAGTGTACAGTGTATAGTCCAGGTTTTTTCCCATGCTTATATACATATAAGCACATTGTGTGTGTGTGTGTGTATACATATATATATAATTTCTTTTTTAATGGAAGAAAAATACAGCCTGGGCACAGTGGCTTACACCTGTAATCCCAACACTTTGGGAGACGAAGGCGGGAAGATCACTTGAAGCCCAGAAGTTTGAGACCAGCCTGGGCAAGATGACGAGACCCCCATCACTGCAAAAAAATGTTAAAAATTAGCCAGGCATGGTAGCATGCACCTGTCATCCCAGGTACTCAGGAGGCTGAGGTAGGAAGGTCACTTAAGCTAAGGAGATTGAGGCTACAGTGAGCCATGGTTGCACTACTGTACTCCAGCCTGGGTGACAGAGTTAGACCCCCTCTCTTTAAAAAAATAAAAATAAAAAGTGTACATGTACAGTCCAGACAGTTTTCTTCCCAATATTTTTGATCCATGGTTGGTTGAATCCATGGATGTGGAACCCACAGATAGGGCCAACTGTGTGTCTGTGTTGTTTTATAAATGTGTTGGAAAAGATCGTGTACGGCATTGTCCGGTGTCAGCCAAATTTAAATTTTTTAGTGGCCACATTTAAAAAAAGAAGAAACCAGTGGCATTAACTTTAGTAATATTTATATTTAATCCATTATATCTAAAATATTTTAACATTTTTATATTCAAAATACAAACATTACTCAAGAAAAAAAATCTTAAATGTTGGACTCTAGTCTACCTTGTAAGCTTTATAAGCCTCACAGTTATTAGCACGATGCTTTGCTCTGCTCACATGGGCATCCTCAGTCACTTCAGTCAAACCCTAAAAAACAATGGTTTGTTCGTTTTATTCTGATAGGCCTGATAAGTCATGCTAGGTAGCGTAGCATTCATTATCTAGCTTCGAAAGCATTGCTTCCTACGACATGGCATTGTGACTACACATCTGTTCATAGAAATATAAATAATCACTAAGAGCTTGCATCTAGGGTCTGATAGCCTGGGCTTGAACCCCATCTTTATCACTCAGTAGCTCTGTCACAGCAATAGAAATAATTGAAAATAGCTTGGATTCTGGGTTCTGCTAGCCTGCGTTTGAACTCCATCTTTATCACTCAGTAGCTCTGTATTCTTGACCAATTTACTTAGTAATCTCTCTGTGCCTCAGTTTTCTCGTCTGTAAAATGCAGATTTAATATTACTTCCCTACCTTTTAGGATTGCTGTAAGAATGAAATAATGTAAAGCACTAGAAATAGAGGACATAGGTAATCTCTGAATAAACATCAGTTGCTGATCACCTTCATAGTTTTTCCTCCTTAGTAGAAGTTTAATAAAGTCTAAAAAATTCTGTTATCTTTGGATTTCAACTTATCAAAACTTTTCTGTCAGTGTTTTTCTGAACAACCACTTCAGGATACCATTGTTCTTTGTTCTTGTACTACTGTATGCTTGTCATAGTTGGAAAATATGTAATATTTACTGATTAAATTTTAAAACTTCTCTAAAGGATGACATCAAGATGATACATTTTCATTTTAAGGTTTCATCTATGTTTTGAATAAAGGCCTGTTCTCTTTGCTAAAACCATTTCCAGCTTAGGCAAATTCATGATTTAACTTAAGGGCAAAAAGAAGGAATAGTTTTCAGGACATCATGGGAGAAATATAGATAGTCAAGAGAAAAGATTTCTGTACCCTCATTTTTCTTTCCCTGTTCTCTAAGCTATCCCCTGATGCCCTAAGGATGAAAAGCTAGAGCTGCTGGGATTGGTACTTCAGGAGTGTGATTAATTGTCCATTGAATCCTGTCTTGGGAGAGCCTATCCTAAATTCACCACTGACTTTTTCTGTTCTTACAGCCTACCTTGTCTAGCTCACAATATCCAGCTCACTCTCCTCCTTTTAGCCTTCCTCCTTGTCTCTCTTCATTTAAGCAAGAGCCGTCCTCTGTTCTCTTGTCTTCTTTTTTTGTGAGACAGAATCTCGCTTTGTCACCAGGATGGAGTGCAGTGGCGCAATCTCGGCTCACTGCAACCTCTCCCTCCCAGGTTAAAGCAGTTCTGCCTCATCTTTTTTTTTTTTTTTTTTTTTGAGGCGGAGTCTCGCTCTGTCGCCCAGACTGGAGTGCAGTGGCCAGATCTCAGCTCACTGCAAGCTCCGCCTCCCGGGTTTCCGCCATTCTCCTGCCTCAGCCTCCCGAGTAGCTGGGACTACAGGCGCCCGCCACCTTGCCCGGCTAGTTTTTGTATTTTTAGTAGAGACGGGGTTTCACCGTATTAGCCAGGATGGTCTCGATCTCCTGACCTCGTGATCCGCCCGTCTCGGCCTCCCAAAGTGCTGGGATTACAGGCTTGAGCCACCGCGCCCGGCCTGCCTCATCTTACTGAGTAGCTGGGACTACAGGCACCCGCCACCACACCCAGCTAATTTTTTTTTATATATATATATTTTTAGTAGAGATGGGGTTTCACCATGTTGGCCAGGATGGTCTTGATCTCCTGACCTTGTGATCTGCCCACCTCAGGCTCCCAAAGTGCTGGATTACAGGCATGAGCCACTGTGCCCGGCCTCTGTTCTCTGTCTTCTTATGCTTTTTACACTTCCTAATATCTGCCTGCTCTGCCTCAGATTTTTCAAATGGACATTTTGTATTTTCCATGTACTTAATATTTTAGGTAGTATTTAATAACTTTTCAGATAAATCATTACTCTTGTGTAATGTTCTGGGAACGTATCTAAGAAGCTCTACTTTCCCCAGTCTCCCCAGCACTGAAGCTTTAACCCAGAAGTATACTGTAAGATGTTCTTAAAAAATATTTTTTGTTTGATTTCATGAATAAATCTCCTTGTACATTGTTCACTTTATTATTGAACTTTCTTTGTACTTTTATGTGCTATAGATTGCAATAGATATTAAATCTGCAAAGCGAGAACTGAAGAAAGCGAGAACAGTCCTACAAATGGATGAACTAAAATGTCGCAAACGTGTTTTAAGAAGGTTGGGATTTGCTACTTCTTCTGATGTAATAGAGATGAAAGGACGAGTGGCTTGTGAGATAAGCAGGTAAAATCTGGTTGTTCTAGAAAGTTGATTTTTTTTTTTAATTTTAAATTTTAATTTTTGTTTATTTTTTTGAGATGGAGTGTCACTGTGTTGCCCAGGCTGGAGTGCACTGGCGCAATCTCAGCTCACTACAACTCCGCCTCGCAGGTTGAAGTGATTTTAAATTAACCATTATCTTTAGGAAAAAAGAGCTTTGTTAAAAATACAAAGTTTGGGCCAGGCGCGGTGGCTCAAGCCTGTAATCCCAGCACTTTGGGAGGCCGAGATGGGCGGATCACGAGGTCAGGAGATCGAGACCATCCTGGCTAATATGGTGAAACCCCGTCTCTAGTAACAAAAATACAAAAAACTAGCTGGGCGAGGTGGCAGGCGCCTGTAGTCCCAGCTACTCGGGAGGCTGAGGCAGGAGAATGGCGGGAACCCGGGAGGCGGAGCTTGCGGTGAGCTGAGATCCAGCCACTGCACTCCAGCCTGGGCCACAGAGCAAGACTCCATCTCAAAAAAAAAAAAAAAAATACAAAGTTTGCACAGTACCTTCCACACTAAATACAGTTTTGAACCATGAAATTGAGAAATTGGAAAAATCTCTTAGATCTCAGTAGTTAACATGAGCTCTCCTAGCATTTGTATGTATTTCCTTTGACTTTTTTTAATGCCTTGTGGGATTTTTACATAATCTTAGTTTATATATAATTTTGTATACTTTTTAAAATTTATTAACGTTTTCCCACCCTGAAACTTAACCTAGTAACTATTATCTTGTTACATGTGTAGCAAACTGTAATGAGATTTTGGACTAATAATAGGATTTTACAACAGAACTTATAAGCCACAGATTAAAACTGGTTATATTATTTTCTGTTTCAGTAATCTTTTGACACATTACAGATGACATCAAAACTAAATTATTTACAACATCAACAGTTATTTTATGCTCTTACTGTTTTTATGGGTCAGAAATTCAGGAAGAGCTCATTTGGATGGTTCTGGCTCAGTGTCCCCCAGGATTGCTGTCAGACAGGTGGTTAAGCTGTAACAGTAGGAGTCCGGAGCAGCTGGGGAATGTTAGGACCTCTATCTCTCTGTTAGAGCTTCTCCATGTGGTCTCTCCACGTGGGCTAGTTTGGGCTTCTTCGCAGTATGACAGCCTCAGGATGCTTACGTGGTAGCTGAAGGCTCCAGTGTGAGTCTTCTAGCTGGCTAAGGTTGCCTTTTCTGACCTAGCTTTACCTTTTGTAACCTAGCTTTGTTATCATAAACATCATTTCCACCATATTCTCTTGATTACAGGTGAGTTATAAACCCTCCTGGATTCAAGTGGGGGATAATTAGATTCCACCTCTTAATGGGGAAGTGGCTGTTGTTCAATATGACTTTCTGTGATAATGGAATTGTTCTGTAGCTACACTGTTCAGTATAGTAGCCACTATTTAACATGTGATATGTGCTTCAACGGAGGAACTGAATTTTTTTATTTATATCATTTTAATTAAAATTGAAATTTCTATGTGTGCACGTGGCAGTCTTTATAGATCAGTGCAAATCTAGAAGAACATGTGGTATAGGAGATGCTGTTGTGGCCATCTTTAGAAAATACAATTTATGATACTGTTCTAAAAACTGTGTTAGTTATTTCCCACCATGAGGAATGTCTCCTGACTTAGGAACCAGTTTGCCTCTGTCCTCCTTAACTGGAAAGTCATAAGCTGGTAGTTCAAGCAATATCCAGTCTGAAGATATATCTTGTTTTGTCTATATAGTGATGATCATTTTCAGTGAATATATAAAAGACACTTTTGAAACAGTTTTTTTATGTACTCAGCATGGCCAGGAGGGACAGGACCAGAGAACTACAGGCCTTGTAAATGATTTCAGACTTTCTTGGTAAAAATGTATTTATATCGTTCATCTGTCCAGATGTTACAGACTCAGATGTCTGCATAGAACCAGGAGACTGTGGTGAACAGGACAACTCTTAGCCACGAAAAGGGGGCAGTGACTACCCAGCCCTAGTTAGTTGTTATCACAGGATAATGTGCTATTGGATTTTAATTAATAACATATCCAGGATTAAATCTACACTGCAGTACTCGTCTGCTGATTCACATGCTAACATTTTTGGGATTATTTCCTTCTGATAATTATTGTTTTGCAATTAATATAGAAATTTCCTTTAGATATCCACAACTAGATTTTGTGTTGGAAGAATGGAAATTGATTTTATTCCAAGATATATTTTTCATTTATAGTGATAACAATATTATATCAAAGTTTGTTAACTTTCCCCAAAATTTACAAAAACTGGGGCATCTTCCTAGACTCCTTCTCTCACCCATTTTTGCCTTTTTAAACATTGCCACTGGCTAATGTGTATCCCTGATTATTTTTGGCCTCAATTACTGCAGTTGCCCTTCTGATTATTCTTTGCCTCCCTTCTTAAGTTTTCAAAACCCAAAGCACAAATTTGGTGTGTCGTTCCTCTTTTCTTCTTGAGATGGGATCTTGCTCTGTTGCCCAGGCTAGAGTGCACTTCTGCAATCTCAGCTCACTGCAGCCTCAATTTGCCACGCTCAAGTGATCCTCCTGCCTCAGTCTCCCAAGAACCTAGGACTGTTAAGTGTGTGCCACCACGGCTGGCTTTTTTTTTTTTAAGTTTCTGTAGAGACGGGGTCTTGCCATGATGTCCAGGCTGGTCTTGAACTCCTGTGATTAAGCAGTCCACCCACCTTAGCCACCCAAAGTGAGCCACTTCACCCAGCACCCAGCCCCTTTTGTGCCATTCTATTTGGTAAAAGTCCCTCAGTGATTCCTTACTGCTTTTATAATAGATTTCATAATTTAGGATATTCTTACTCTCCCTCTCCAGCAGTCTATTGCCACATCCCACACTGCTTTTCCTTTTGTTTCATATGACCTTTAACCTCCACCCCATGTCCTGCAATTCTTGCATATTTTTGCAAAGAACTTCGAAAGTTGCTCTCAACTTCTTCAATCTGATTTTAGGCTCCTCCCCTTTTTTTCCCTCATAGCCACTTGTATAAGTCTATTAGAGCACTCTGTTAGATCACTGTTCTGTGATTATCAGCTTGTCTGCCCTCCAGGTTAGACTGTAGCTTCTTGAAATAGTCTTTCCTCATTTGTATTGTTGCCCTCTTTGCTTGACTTAACTCTTAGCTTAACACTGGAGACCCAAATTTAGTTTTTGACTTTTATTTATAAATATTTTAACTGTTGGTAAAGATTATAATAGTTCATGACTTTATTCTTTTTTAAAGACTTTCCAAAAAGTAAAGGCAAAGTTTACTTTTTTAACAATACAGTACAATTATTGTATGGGTCAACTGAACTCTGATTATAGAAGTCTAGAAACATCATCTTTGTAGTGTTCCTTTTTTAGCTTGAACACAGTTGCGAATTCAGAATTTTTCATTTTCCACCCAAGGAGAAAAATAAGTGAAGATATTTTGCAGTTGTTACTCAAATCAGAAGATAAACACAACACGACAAAACGTACTGTAGTCAAAGTGGTAATGGTGAGATTGATTATATATGCAAAATCTCAGACCCTAGGTAAATTCTCAGACATCATAACTAGTGCATGAACAATACATATATATATATATATATTTTTTTTTTTTTTTTTTTTTTTTAAGACAAGGTCTAGCTCTGTCACCCAGACTGGAATGCAGTGGCAAGATCATGGCTCACTGCAGTCTTGACTTCCTGGGCTTAAATGATCCTCCCACCTCAGCCTCCTGAGTAGCTGGGACTACAGGCATGTGCCACCACGCTCAGCTAATTTTTTTATTGCTTTGTAGAGACAGGGTTTTGCCATGTTGCTAGGCTAGTCTTAAACTCCTGGGCTCAAGCGATCTACCTGTTTCAGCTTCCCAAGTGCTGGGATTACGGCCATGAGCCCCTGTGCTCAGCTGAACAATATATTTCTAGGGATAAATATATATATATACACACACACACACATATTTAAATATATATTTATATATATATATTTATGAGATTATTCATTTAATCATTCAACAGAAAGGACGTAGTTATGTAATGTCTATGATGAGAACCTGGACCATCTCATTTTGCTAAAAGGACTTGTAATAGTAGTCTCATCTTTTATGATTTGTGCACCAAAGTTTCATTATATGGTCCACAAGTGGTCAAATACACAGTTGTGTATATAAGGAAATTGGAAAGAAACAGATGATGAAGAAATTTTTTAAAACCTGTTGATCATTCTAATCTTTGTAATAATAAATATATTGTCCTTATAAGTCTGTATATGAAAATGTTTTACAATTATGGAGCAAAGAAGGTAACCTTCCTCTCCTCAACAAAATCAAGTTGTCAGTTTAAAAAAATGTATTTTGATGATGCAAAGAGGACTCAGAAGTAGTAAGCTAGAACTTAAAAGAGATGTAAATCTGGAATTGTACATTTTGACAGGGCAAGTGTGAGAAGAAATAGAAGTAGTGATGAGCTAGTACCTACCTATTAAAGATGTACTTGAAATCTAGAATTGTATTTCCTAGATGGATATTTTTCAGATTCGTGGATGACAATTGGTGACCAGCAGTTTGTTGCATTCAAAGGCTCTTACCCATCTTGGTTATATACCTTTCAGCCTTTGGAAAATATGAATTAAAATGTGAGTCTTCTGGCCGGGCGTGGCATCTCACACCTGTAATCCCAGCATTTGGGGAGACCGAGGCAGGAGGACTGCTTGAGCTCAGGAGTTCCAGACCAACCTGGACAATATAGCAAGACCCCATCTCTACTATAATATAAAAACTTTAAAAAATTGCAACATAAAAATAAAAAATGTGGGTCTTCTTATGAGTACATTTTAATTAAGATTTCTAATAAAATTGTTTTTCATTATTTTTATTCTACAGATTATTTGTAAAATAACTGAAAAGTAATTATAAGAGTCCTTTTGCCCTAGAAAATAAATGACAGTGATGATTTTTCCTAGCATACTAAAGGTTAAGAAATTGTTCTTATTTCAGTGAATGTTTGCATTTTGATATTTGAAATCTTTATGTGAAATCCCCATTTTACATTGATTATATAATATATTGCTAATTATAAAGATCTGCTTTGTCCTTAAATAAATCATTGTCATTCCTCATTGATTACTCCTTAACGTCAAATAATATGTTTTATTAAAAACTACATGTTAAAGGCATATGTGTGTGTGCATGTGTGTTCTGACATTTTAAATTTATTCTTTTGTTTTGCCGTTGTAGTGCTGATGAGCTCCTTCTAACTGAGATGATGTTTAATGGCCTTTTCAATGACCTTTCTGCAGAACAGGCAACAGCATTATTAAGCTGCTTTGTGTTTCAAGAGAATGTGAGTTAATTGATTCAGCACATCTTATTAATTCACACATCATGTAGTTAATAGTGTTATGGCTGTATTATCAAATATTACTAATACTTACATATTATAGGTTAATGTTAATTGGAAATCACAGCAACTTTAACACAAATTTACTAAGAAAATTGAATGATTAAATACATATTATTAGAAAGAATAAAATAAGGTTTGTTAACAATCACTATTAATTAGATTTTAAGTTTTAAAATTGTTCTGTAACCCAATTCATTAAACATTTGGCCAAGTCCTAGACAGTCCTAGAAATAAAAAGATGAGTGAGAATAAAACTAGGAAAGTCTGATAAAAATGAAAGTGGGGAGTGAGGTTGAATTAACTCTACTCCCCAGTGTTGAAGAATAATGACGAAGCAGTCCATCCTGCTAGGAACTGAAACGTTAGTTTTCATGGGCACGGTTTGAGTTAGTGATTATAAGATCCTTGTTGGTTTGGCAGCAATTTTTTTTTATATGAGTAATTAGTTCACTTTCAACAGTTCTTAAGAAATCAAAAAATGAAGTGCTGGATGGAACACATAAGAACACTGATTATCCTTGTACTACATTCCAAAAACCAGTATGATTCATTTTTAAAAGTAAGATGTGTTGTTTTACATTTAAAATTTAAGACTTTATTTATTGTAGATGAAGTGGATAGAATGAGAAAAAGACAAGGACATCTGCCTTCTAAAAGTAATTTAATATTCTAAATTTTTGGAAGACCTTTTACTATACATACTTAGTTTAACTTTTAAGTAAATTGTGTAGGACAAATTGTTGAGTTTTTTTTTAAGTTCCACAGCTCTTAAATCTTGGGGCAAGATGTCAGTATAAGGAGTTTAGATTTATTCATTGAAACCACACCTAATTGGTCTGTTTACCTGTTAACTGTTTCCCTATTTATTAATCAGATCAAATATATTACTTCTTGAAGTAGATGGGTACTTTTCTCAGGTCCCTGATTACTGATTAGAATCACAGCTGTTAGTGGCAATGATAACAAATAGGACAATAATCCAAAAACAGTTTATGCTTTCCTGAGATTGCCTACTATGCACCTATGAAATATGCATACAAAATAGTGTTTTTCCTTAGGCTCAGAATTTATTATATCAATTTCCAAGATAAAAATAATTAAGAACATTTGTCAAACTTGGAATAGGAAGGTTCAGAGATTGAGGTTTGTAAATAGTTTGGGGATAGGTGGTCTTCTACCCATGTCACATTTTGTCTTATTTTTCATTATTTGCATGTTCTTGTTGTTTTATATTGTGGCACTATTACAGTAGTTCCTTTTTCTGAGATGCCAATTATATTCCCTCTTCAAAGGAGTTGGTTAAGCCAAACCACAGCTCTTAAATCTTGGGGCAAGATGTCAATATATGCAGTTAAGATTTATTCAGTGAAACCACACTTTGTTATATACAGTGTCATCAATTCTTGTGGTGGCACCTTTTAACATTGAGATGAAAGATTGTACTAATTGTCATGTGGATTTTTCTTGATGCTTTTAACAGAATGTTTTCTTCCAAAAAGAATGTTGTCTTCTAGTAAATATAGTAAAATACTTGTTATAAGTAAGATGAAATTTGCTTAATATAATTTCTATTTTAAAATGTATTTATAAAACTATCTCAACATTTAAAAAATAATATTTAAAAGATTACATAAGTCTTCATAATATAAAGATCAAGTGCATACAAAAATTTGTCAAGCACCCAATGTGGGCAGTGTACAGATCTAAGCACCAGAGATGCAGCAGAAATGTTTGCTTTCCTGATACTTACATGCTAGTGGATGAAGATAAAGAAATACAATACACATACATTTTGTCAAATGGGGGTGAAGATTTTTGGAGAGAAGTGAGAAGAGTCAGATCACTGAGGGGTTGGGGTTACTATTTTAAATAAGATGATTAGAAAAGGCCTCAGTAATGAAGTGAAATTTACATTGAGGCCTACAGGAGAGATGAGGGAACAAACTGTACATACCTGGTGGGAGAACATTGTTAAAATCACAATTAACCTCATATCAGGACTGGTGCCTTCTACCTATAGTGAACAGCAGAGAGGAATGTGATGAGTAACTGTTGACCATAAATAGACACAATATCAAACACATTTCACAGTCTTGGGTTCTTTATTAAACTGAGATGTTAAGGTCATTCTGGCTATTTTGCTTTTTTGACATTCATCAATAATTTCTGGTTTTAGCAACAATAATATAGAATCTGGTTCTTGATTTATTAAACATACATACATGATGCAAATCAAAATCAAGTCCTATGTAAGTACTGTTGCTTAAAATAAAGGCAGATATGTCGCAACTAACCTACAGTTGCTTTTAAAAAAAAAAAATTTAGGGATCGGGCATGGTGGCTCACGCCTGTAATCCCAGCACTTGGGAGGTTGAGGCAGGCAAATCATGAGGTCAGGAGTCAACACCAGCCTGACCAACATTGTGAAACCCCGTCTCTACTAAAAATACAAAAATTAGCTGGGCATGGTGGTGCACACCTGTAATCCCAGCTATTAAGGATGCTGAGGCAGGGGAATCGCTTGAACCCGGGAGATAGAGGTTGCAGTGAGCCGAAATCGCAGCATTGCACTCCAGCCTGGGCAACAGAGCGAGACTCTGTCTCAAAAAAAAAAAAAAAGAAAATTAGCTATAATTACTTTAAACCCTGTCTCACACATACATACATGCCATTCTTACAGTAATTTTATTTTTGTACAGTAACTACCTTTGTCAGAAATTTCTTCACAAATAATGTCTGTTATTCTCATGATAAACCTATTCATTTTGAGGATCTGGTTTTATTTTTCTTTGACAGGGAAAAAACCAATACACAGAATTAAGCAGCTTGTCCAACTTAATTTGGCTAGTTAGTGATAGACCTGAAACTCTATTGCATTATTCAGAAATTGACAGAATTTTCAACTGTAGGAAAGCAATACTAAGAATACTGAAACTCAGATTAAACTTCTAGCTGTCTTATACTTCGTTAGAGTTAGAACATCTGTGTAAAATAAAAATTGGGGACACTATTTTTAACGTACTTTATCCTGAGTTTTCAGTTTCTAACTTTTCAGTTTCTACAGATTGAAAGTTGCCTAGAAACTAAAACTATATCAAAGATAAACTATGATAAAACCCTTTAATGTTGATGTAACTGAACTACTGTGTATGTTTACAGTATTTATCCTCCCTCAGTTCCATAGATAATCACAAAAAGCAGCTAGTTAGCACACTGCAGATGTAGCGGTGTGTTTTCCTCTGAAATGTAATAACAGAATATTATTATTTAGAATGAGAGGAATAGTGATTTTGCCTGTGTAAACTGAATTGGTTAGAAACTCTTAAGTGCTATTGACTGAGATCTTATAATTTGATATGTGACTATCTTACAAGCTTTGTTTAATTTGTTAAAACAGGTAGTGTGAAAACCAAGAACTTTAAATGTGGGTTTTTATATCTTGTTTTCCTTTTCTTTTATAGTCTAGTGAGATGCCCAAATTAACAGAACAATTAGCAGGACCACTTCGTCAAATGCAGGTAAAAACAATTTTTTTTTGAACTACATATTTTATGAATAGTAGATTGTAAAATAAACTTTTTTGATAATCTAATCATAGTGGTTTATCATTTCACAGAGATAAGCTATAAAGATTAAATATGTCACTTGATGTCAGTCATGTAACTTAATGTTACTCTGATAACATCTCTTGTGATTTTTACTTTAATAATTAAACAGTATTTCTTTCCCATTATTGTAATGAACTGTATAGCATTATTGTGAAAGGAGATTAAAAACTTCATAATGTAAATAGGCTGTACTGATAGCTCAGTACATGTGTCATTTTCTTCCTCAGTACTAATAATGGTATCTTGATGGACTAGGATTTAGTTTATTTTTAATTCTTTGCACATTTTTTCATTCTGGTTTATAGCAAAGTTTTGTTGTTTCATTGTTGTTTTGTTTTTGAGACAGTCTCGCTCCCTTACTGAGGCCTGGAGTGCAGTGGCATGATCTGGGCTCACTGCAACCTCCACCTCCTGCATTCAAGCGATTCTCCTGCCTCAATCTCCTGAATAGCTGGGATTACAGGCCTGCCACCACGCTCAGCTAATTTTTGTATTTTTAGTAGAGATGAGGTTTCACCATGTTGGCCAGGCTGGTCTCGAACTCCTGAGCTCATGTGATCCTCCAACCTCAGCCTCTCAACGTGCTGGGATTACAGATGTGAGCCACTGTGCCCAGCCTATAACAAAGTTTTAAAATCTGTTTTATCATAAGAAATTGTTTGTGTCTGGGTCCTCAAAGCCACAGTAGTTTATAGTTACTAATAAATTTATCTCATTAATGTCATAAGATAAGCTAATTTTATCTGCCTTTTCAACATTAGACAAAGACAGTGAAAGATGAGCTAAGGAATTACAAGAGAGGAACAAAAAAATGTGTCATAAAAAGGCCCCTTCAGAACAACAGACACTGGTGCCTAGTTGAGGGAGGAGAGTGGGAGGAAGGAGAGGTTGAGGAAGAAAAAATATAAAAAACCTGTGGCATATTATGCTTAGTACTCAGCTGACTAAATAATTTATACACCAAACCCCTGAGTCACAAGTTTACCTACATAAGAAACCTGTACACATACCCCTGAGCCTAAAATAAAAGTTAAAATATTTTTAAAATAATAATTCAAAAAATTCTGATTAAAATAAAAAGGCTGGTTCAGTGGAACGTGTAACATGCCTTAAAATCACTAAGAAGTTTAAATTTCTAGAACTAGAGAAGTCTTCATAGGTTCATAGGCCTAGGAGTATTTGGTCTTTTAGATTGCCAAGTAAAGAAGAATGAATTTTCTCAATTTAGAGGAAAACAATATAAAGATAAGTACATTTTTAACCATTGTTGGGGGAAAATTTATTTTCCTCTAGGATTTGTATTTCTCTAAATCTGTTCTGTAATGAAATAGAGATTAGTTAAATGCTGCTCTTGAATACTTTTAATGAAGAGTTCTGTCTGTTGAAAAGGTATCACTGGCTGAAGAGCATGCTCTTGATACATTTTTCTTAGTTAACTACGTCAACATAATGGGAAAGATTGGCTGTTTGATCACTTAGTAATGGAACAGGCACTGTGCTTACTTAGGAGCAGAATGTCCACATTGCAGACATAATACCTAGGAAGAAAAAGGGACCTCCTGGAGTACTGGCTTGGAAACCTAAAGAATAAAGTGATATGGGAGATCATAAGTAAGGAATTTTAACTCTTTTATCTTTAAAGGAATGTGCTAAAAGAATCGCAAAAGTTTCAGCAGAAGCCAAATTGGAAATTGACGAGGAAACTTATCTAAGCTCATTTAAACCTCACTTAATGGATGTAGTATATACCTGGGCAACTGGAGCTACATTTGCCCATATCTGCAAAATGACAGATGTCTTTGAAGGTATGGTTAAATTTTACATATATATATTTACAGTATAAGAAATACAGTTAGGATGGTATTGTTTTAACTAAACAAGAATAATATGTATTTTTAATATTTGGTAATTAAATGAAATCTCCCTATTATATAGATTAAAAAATATTCTTCACAAATTCTTTGTATTATTTAATAAGCATAGTCTGTTCATTAGAAAGTCCTTTAGAATCTAAACTGTATAATTTTGTGCAGTTATAATTCTGTGAGTTTCTACAGTCACAAGCATATGACCCTAATAAGTCATATTTATGTGGACATTTTTCCTTTTCCCTTTTGTTCTCCTGGTGAGCTATATAATTCCACTAAAAATAGCAGAGCTGAAAATGATCAGTCATTCCATATGTAATAACTGACTTGGCTTTAGTCATACTGTTATTGCAGCATGAATCAGATTAAATTTAATGAGCAGGACTTTAAGAGACTGAAGAATAATTGTTACTCAATTGTTTCATTTAGATGAAAAAACTAAGGCAAAAGAAATATAAGGAATAATTATAAGTGAATTATAAGAAGCAAAAAAATACGTAGACTGTTTAAACCATATTTTAAAATGCTACATTCAGTAGGAAAAGACTGGCTTATGTGTTTATAAATGGCCAGTTGTATTTACTGAATGAGATAATTTACATTGAACTTTCTTAAAAATGAAAATACATGAGTTCTGTATAGAGATCATAATAAGAACAGCTACTATTGCTTATAGATTTAGTTTGAGAAAAATTACATGTTTAACATGCCCAATATTATAGACCTTTCTGTCATGCGCGTCCCTGTGAAGAGACCACCAAACAGGCTTTGTGTGAGCAACACGGCTGTTTATTTCACCTGGCTGCAGGCAGGCTGAGTCCGAAAAGAGAGTCAGCAAAGGGAGATAAGGGTGGGCCATTTTATAGGATTTGGGTAGGTAAAGGAAAATTACAGTCAAAGGGGGGTTGTTCTCTGGCGGGCAGGAGTGGGGGTTACAAGGTGCTCAGTGGGGGAGCTTTTTGAGCCAGGATGAGCCAGGAAGAGGAATTTCACAAGATAATATCATTGCTTAAGGCAAGGACCGGCCATTTTCACTTCTTTTGTGGTGGAATGTCATCAGTTAAGGCGAGGCAGGGCATTTGCACTTCTTTTGTGATTCTTCAGTTACTTCAGGCCATCTGGGCATATATGTGCCAGTCACAGGGGATGCAATGGCTTGGCTTGGGCTCAGAGGCCTGACACTTTCAACTGATATTCTTAAAGAAGTAATAGATTACTGATTTTATGAATCAGTTATTTTTATGCTGCATAGGTTAAACTTCTCTGCAACAGAATATTAAAAACTTAAACTGAGGACCTTTACTGTATTGACTATATTGAACTTTATGGGTTTTAAGGTTTTTAATGTTAAAGTTTATAGCACCTTTTTAAATTATGTTATTGTATCTTACATATTTTTTCTAGGGTTTATAAACTTCTAAGCCTCCTCTAAATGATCATTTAGTCAAACAGTCCAAAAGCGTCCTTTGAATTCTGTATTCTGTTACTGGGAAAGTCATTGTTCATTAAGTAGGTATTATATGCTGAACACTGTGCTAAGAGCTCTGTATAATTTACATGTAATCACCAAATAGCAATTCAGGGTAGATATCATCTCCCCTTTGCACAAGGAGACTATGGTAAGCAGTTTGGCCAAGGTGATGTGATGGCAGGATGATTTAAACTCTGGTCTCTGTAACTACATATAACTTCACTTAAGCACCATAGCACCTTATCCTTAAATTTTGGATCACCTGAAAATTTCTTAAACCCTACACTAGACTATACCATCTCTGTCCACAGAAAATTCATGCTTGGAGTAATCCTAAATAGGTCTCTAATAGTTGATGATGTTTAGCAACATCTCTAATATAGTTCATGGTGTTTAGCTGAGTCAGTGAGAAGAGGGATAATGTGTACTCACTGATGAAAATGGCTTAAAACAGGAGCACAGGTTGGTATATGACAATTGTGTGTTTCAGCAGCACTCAGGCATCACATAGAGCACCATCAATCTTCAGTCTGACATCTTTTTGGAACATAAGGATGAAACTAGTAACTGTCCAATGCCTAAATAATTCCAAGACTTGTTAATACAATACTCATATTTATATAATGTCTGCTTCTCTGAAAAGTCAAAACACAATGACATAAAACAATAGTGGTACATGGCAAAGAGTAGCTTTTTTTTTTTTTTAGAAAAGTAAAAAGGCCAGGCGCAGTGGCTCACGTCTGTAATCCCAGCACTTTGGGAGGCCGAGGCGGGCAGATCACAAGGTCAGGAGATCGAGACCATCCTGGCTAACATGGTGAAACCCCGTCTCTATTTTAAAAAATACAAAAAATTAGCTGGGCATGCTGGCGGGCGCCTGTAGTCCCAGCTATTCGGGAGGCTGAGGCAGGAGAATGGCGTGAACCCGGGAGGCGGAGCTTGCAGTGAGCCGAGATCACCACCACTGCACTCCAGCTTGGGTGACAGAGCAAGACTCTGTCTCAAAAAAAAAAAGTGAAAAGCAGGGGCAGTAGACCTGGCCTGTCAGATGAGTATATTTTTTTAAAAATCTAGGAATTAATATAAAATTGTCTTAATGGATTATTTTTTCTGTTCTTTCTGCCTAAGTGGAAGTTACCACAGTATGGAAGATGAATCCTAATGTAATGCCCAGACCCGCGATGACCCGAAAGCAACCACCAGAGTCCAGAGACAAAGCCAAGCGGCAGGGATCGCTTTATTTCGAGTTCGAACTCGGTTCCCTCCAGCTAGGTATCAGATCCTAGGGAGAGACCCGGAGCTCGGTGTTCAGCCGTCTTTTATAGTCAGACACAAACAAGTTACAGCAAGTTACAGAGTCACTGGGGATTTTTACAGTTGTCGGTTTACAATTGGCTGACATTTAAAGTTAAACATTAGTCAGTTGCTCATTGGTTCCCGCCCTTTGACCAAACCACAAACGGCCGCTTGCCCTGCTAGGGACTTTCCAGATAACCTTGTTGTTTTAGCATTAAGGGGAGTTTCCTGACTTTTCTGACCTCTGATATTCAGTATTTTTCCACTCCTCATTCCCCCCTCTCTCTAGTATCTTGAGAGCCAATCTTGGGTCTTATATGTCTGACTCGGAAGTCTCGGTGAGTACAGGTTGGTACTGGGCTCTCAGGACCATAAGCTGGACAGTGTTGAGTCTTTCTTTTACAAAGTTTGTTAATCTGTTTATTATACTGTTATGCCCAGACCATTTATTCCCCGAAGAAGACCACCAGAGTCCAGAGTCAAAGCCAAGCAGCAAGGATCTTTACTGCAAGTTCGAACTTGGTCCCTCTGCTCCACAGCATACAAGAGGGCCCCGAACGATGCATGTGCTCGCTTTTTATAGCCCAATGTAAACAGGATATGTAAGGTTACAGAGAAACAAGGGAATTCTTTGGGTTACAGCATTACAATTGGTTAACATTTTAAGTTATACATTTAGCAGTTTTTTTATTGGTTCCCGCGCTTTCAGTAAAACCACTCCACAAACGGTTGTGACCTTATCGGGGACTCTCCAGGTGGTGTTTTTCTAAAGTTGAGACAAATGGAGGAATGTTTGCACTGGGCCCAGAAAGTTGAGACAAATGGAGGAATGTTTGTACTGGGCCCAGGACTGAGATATATGGAGGAATGTGTTTGTACTGGGCCCAGGACTGAGATATATGTTTGATTTCTTACAATACATGGTCCTATAGTGAGTAAGAGAAGTATACTTATGAATGGTCCTATGAGAGGCACTAGAAGGGAGTACATGGAGGAATTCCACCAGCTGTTGGCAGCAGAGGTGAATTGTTGTTTCTGCAATTCTAGGCTGAGTTTATGTAGTTGTTGAATTCGCGTTTCTACGAGTCCAGATTCATTTGTGTAGAAACAACAATCTTCTCTGAGGAAAAGACAGGTCCCTCCTTTTTTGGCCATTAACAGGTCTAGTGCACGGCGGTTTTGTAAAGTAACTTGGGCAAAGGAAGTCAGTTGTCTCTGTAATGAGGCAAGGGATTCGGCGGAAGCTTCCATAGCTATGGAGAATTGATGAGAGAGTTTTGCAGTGCTGATAAGGGAGTGACCTAAAGCTCCCCCGGCTAGCCCTGCAGCAACTAAGGACGTGGTGAGTGAGACTCTGGCTACTAGGGGGAGGAATATAGCTCATTTTGGTCTAGGGAAAGGGGCGGAGTCCCACCTGGAAAATTCTGCAGGGGTGCGCAAGGTTAGTTGGGGGACTAGCATGACAGGGAGACACAGTAGGGTTATAGTGGCCTGAGTGGAAAGGTTCTTATATAGGGTCCCATTGCACCAGAAGAAAGAACTGGGAGGGGCAAAGAGGGTTGAGTTGGGAGTGGAAGTTGTATTACAGAGGGTAGTGCCAGCATTTGAATAACAAAAGGAAACTTGTGTCTGTCCAGGGTTTAGGAACAAGGGGACGTCAGGGATCGGGGTGGTATGTGGCTGTTGTTAGGGTTTAGGCTGAGAGAAGCATTAGACGGGCCTGGAAGTGGAACTGCGGTTAACGGCGGTCGCCCTAGAGCCGCGCAGAAGAAGCATGCAGAGAGATTGCCTAGGCCAGTGGCGTTTGCGATTTCTAACCCTTCTCTTAATAGGGATAACCAGGAAAAGGGGCGGGTAGGAGTTAAAGTTGAAAGCTGGACATTTAATTCCCTTTCCTGGTTCTGTATAGCCGCGTGTAGGGTGGTCTGGATCTGAACAAGGGAACGCCAGAGAAAGAGACGGCTACTAGGCCAGGTAGTTCCTGAAGTCAAGTACATAGCCTCTTTTGTTCTGTCTGAGCATAATTGGTCCAGTTCTCAGTCAGGAAGAAACGCCAAGCGAAAGGGGATGTTGCGGGGTTCACCTGGGTCTCCCCACAAGGGATCCATAAGAGTAGAAGAGTTATAAAGGAGGTAGGTGTCATAGTTACAGTTTAGGTTGCTGACAGCGTAGAACAAGTTTTAGAGGGTTTTCTTTGGTCCGGTCAACTGTCCAGGTTGCCGCCTCTCCCGTCGAGGATGTAACAAGGTCCGAGAGCGGGTCTATAGGCTTGGTGTGGGTGTGATGAATCCAGGCGGCGATGCCTTCCACTTTGAGGGCCGTAGGTGTAGTCAGGATCACCTGGAATGGTCCTTTCCACTGGGGTTCTAGGGTTTCTTGTTGGTGGCGCTTGATGAGGACCCAGTCTCCCGGTTTGTATTGATGTGGAATGGGTGGAGGCCCAGCTTCATATAGTTCTTTTAGCTTGGGCCAGACTTCCTCATGAACTCTCTGTAGGGCTTGTAAGGAGAACAAAAGTTCAAGACCATTATCTGTGTCAGCTTTGAGGAGATTGTCTTTAAGGTTAGGGATGATAGGGGGTGGTTTGCCATACATTATTTCATAAGGAGTAAGTCCTAGTTTATAAGGAGAGTTACGTGCCCAGAACAGAGCGTAGGGGAGGAGGACTACCCAGTTAGCGCCAGTCTCCATGGTCAATTTAGTTAGGGTCTCTTTTAATGTTCTATTCATTCTTTCTACCTGACCTGAGCTTTGGGGTCGATAAGCACAATGTAGTTTCCAATTAGCCCCAAGGATGGAAGCCAGTCCCTGACTTACCTTTGTGGTGAAGGCCGGCCCATTATCCGACCCTATCATGACTGGAAAGCCGTACCTGGGCAGGATTTCTTCTAGGATCTTTTTGGCCACAATCTGTGCAGTTTCTTTCTTTGTCGGAAAAGCTTCTGCCCGTCCTGAGAATGTATCTATAAAAACTAGTGAATATTTGTATCCATATTTTCCTGGCTTTATTTCAGTAAAGTCAATTTCCCAATATATACCAGGTCTAACTCCCCTGTGTCTTTTTCCCGTGGTCTGGGTCCCGTGACTGGCATTATTGAGTTGACATACTACACAGTTTTTAACCGTGGCATCTACTTTTTCAGGGGCTTTTTTAATTTTTAGTCCAGCGTGTTGAATCAAATCTAACATCCGCCGCGGGCCCAGATGAGTGCTTCGGTGGATTTGTGCTATTATTCGCTGCCCCAACCTGTCTGGGAGAATGGTATTGTTGTTAGAATCTTTCCACCACTGATTACTGACCTGTGTTCCTGGGAGTTTACTTATCCACTGGAGGTCTTCTTCTGAGTATTCTGGGTGAAAGGGCAACTCTCTGGGCCCGGGATCAGGCAGCTGGAGGGTCAGCAGCTGAGGAGTGGTTTTAGCCACGTCTTTTGCAGTCTGGTCAGCCAGATTGTTTCCTCGAGTGACTGGGTTAGTGGCCTTTTGATGTCCCGGACAGTGGACGATAGCCAGCTTTCTGGGTTCCCAGAGGGCGGCCAGAAGATTTAAGATTTCTTCTTTATTTTTAATGTCTTTTCCTTCAGCTGTGAGAAGCCCCCTCTCTCCGTATATAGCCCCATGTATGTGGGCGGTGGCAAATGCATACCGGCTGTCAGTATATACTGTCAGTTTACGGTCTTTGCCTAGTTGTAGGGCTTGTGCCAAGGCTATTAACTCAGCTTTTTGAGCCGATGTTCCTGGAGGTAAAGGCTCAGCCCAAATTATCTCAGTCTCTGAGGTTACCGCCGCCCCCGCATACCTCTGTCCTTGGTGAACGAAGCTGCTTCCGTCAGTGAACCAGGTGAGGTCTGCATCTGGTAGCAGTCGGTCCTGGTGGTCTTCTCTGACTCCATGTACGGCTGGTATTTCAGCACAGTTGTGGAGCGGCTTACTTAAGTCTGGGTCTGGCAGCAATGATGCTGGGTTTAGGGTTGTCGGGGGCTTAAATGTTATTCTGAGGGGGTTTAGCAACAGCCCTTGATAATGGGTAAGCCGAGCATTGCTGAGCCATCGGTCAGGGGGTTGTCGGAGGATGCAGCATGAGGGGTGGTGACTTGAAATTCTTGGCCCATGGCCAGTTTGTTAGCGTCTTTGACCATCAGGGCCGTTGCAGCAATCATCCGGAGGCAAGGAGGCCATCCTGCAGCTACCAGGTCCAGTCTCTTTGAGAGGTATGCAACCGGTCTGCGCCAGGGACCTAAATTTTGAGTTAATACTGCTTTCGCTATGCCGCGGCTTTCATCCACGTATAAGTGGAAAGGCTTAGAGACATCCGGAAGACCCAGCGCGGGGGCCGAGAGCAGAGCAGTTTTGATTTGCTGGAAAGCTTGCTCAGCCTCTTCAGTCCAATTGAAGGGCTGCTGCTCTTTGGTAGCCTGATAGAGGGGTTTTGCCAGTTCAGCGAAGCCAGGTATCCAGAGTTTGCAGAACCCTGCAGATCCCAGGAACTCTCTTACCTGTCGTGTTGACTGCGGTCTGGGGATCTGTAGGACAGTTTCTTTTCGAGCATTTGTGAGCCAGTGCTGTCCCCCTCTAAGTAGATACCCCAAGTAGGTTACCTCTGGCCTGCAGATCTGGGCCTTTTTAGCTGAGGCTCGATAACCCGGGTTTCCCAAGGTTTTTAGGAGGTCTTTGGTTCCTTGGATGGAGGCCTCTGGGGACTTCGCCGCTATTAAGAAATCATCAACATACTGCAAGAGAGTTATACTGGGGTGTTGGCGTCGGTACTCACCCAAGTCTTCGTGGAGGGCTTCATCGAACAGAGTTGGGGAATTTTTGAATCGTTGTGGCAGTCTGGTCCACGTCAGTTGGCCACTTACGCCTCTCTCAGAATCTGTCCACTCAAAGGCAAAAATTTCCTGGCTTTTAGGGGCTAAAGGCAGGCTAAAAAAAAAGCATCTTTTAGGTCTAGAACAGTATACCATTGATTTTCAGGACTCAAGGTACTCAGGAGGGTGTATGGATTTGGCACCGTCGGGTGTATGTCCATTACCCTTTTATTGACTTCTCTTAAGTCTTGTACCGGCCTATATTCTTTACTGTTGGGTTTTTGTATTGGTAGCAGCAGAGTGTTCCATGGTGAGTGGCAGGGGCATAGGACTCCATGATCTAGGAGTCAGCGGATGTGTGGTATAATTCCCTCTTTGGCTTCCAGGGCCATTGGGTATTGGCGCACACGAACAGGGTCCATCCCGGGCTTAAGCTCAACAAAAATGGCGGGATGGTGCTTTGCTAGCCCTAGCCCTCCTGTTTCTGCCCAAGCCTCCGGGAAGTTCTGGAGCCAGGAGTCTATATTTTGGCTAGGAGGCGTTAACTCCTAGTGAAGCCGGTACTCATCCTCTAGAGTTACGGTAAGAACAGATAGTGGCCTGTCTTGGGAGTCAGTCACTTTGGGCCCTTCTGGTTGAAAATGGATTTGTGCCCCCATTTTTGTCAACAGATCTCTCCCCATCAGGGGACAAGGGCTGTCAGGGATGACCAGGAAGCTATGGGACACTTTCCCGGTTCCCAAGTTTACTGCTCTCTGGGTTGTCCATGGATATTTCTTGGTTCCTGTGGCCCCTTGAACCCAGGAGGAGTTGGAAGATAACTTTCCATAGGGCTTGACTAAGACCGAATGTTGTGCCCCGTATCGACCAGGAACTGGACCGGGGACCCCTCCACTTGTAAAGTTACCCTAGGTTCGGGGAGGGGATCCGAACCCCGTCTCCCCTAGTCTGTATCTTGGGTAACTAGTATCGGCATAGATTTGGGCTGCCATTGTCCTTGGCCTGGCTGGCGCTGTTTCTTTTTGGGGCAGTCTTTTATCCAGTGACCAATTTCTTTACAGTATGCACATTGGTCTTTATTCAGATTGCGCCTAGGGGCACGCGTGGATTGGGTGCTTCCTGGCGGTGGTTGTTCTTTTTGGACGACCGCCACCAGGACTTTGGTCATTTTCTCCGTGGCCCTAATTTGTCTTTCCTCTGGAGCATCTCTGTTGTTGTAAACTCTCTGTGTTATGCGAAGGAGGTCCTGGACCTGTTTTCCCTCCAAATCTTCTAATTTTTGTAGCTTTTTCTTAATATCTGGGGCCGCCTGGTTGACAAAGGACATAACGACTGCTGCCTGATTTTCAGGTGCCTCTGGATCTATAGGTGTATACTGTCTAAAGGCTTCCATTAGTCTTTCTAGATAAACAGCGGGGCTTTATGTCTTTCCCTGTAAAACAGAATATACCTTAGCCAAATTAGTGGGCTTGCGAGCTGCAGCCCGGAGACCCACCATTAGAGTCTGATGATAAACGAGTAGCTTTCCCTTACCTTCTGCTGTATTGTAGTCCCACGTTGGCCTGGTCAAGGGAAATGCTGCATTAATGAGGTCAGGGTTTGCAGTTGGTTGACCGTCATCTCCAGGAACCAACTTTCTAGCCTCTACCTGGATTCTTCCCGTTCCTCTGTTGTGACCAGAATGCGGAGGAGCTGTTGGCAGTCATCCCAAGTGGGCTGATGAGTGAACATGACACTATCTAGAAGGGCTGTTAGGTCCTTGGGGTTATCAGAGAACCGGGCATTCTGAGTCTTCCAGTTGTACAGGTCACTGGTAGAGAATGGCCAATACTGGAGTCTAGGGTTACCTGTGTCATCGGGGGGTCCTATTTCCCTTAAGGGGAGCGCTACAGTGGAATCGGGAACTCACGGAGTTGCCTTACGCTGGACACGCCCGCGCGTTCGCCCTGCCGGCCCTCCCGAGCCATGTTCACTTTCAGTTTCTCCTGGCGCCACGGCTGCTTCTTGGCCCTCATGGCTTCCTGGGAGTGCGGCTGGTTGGGCTTGGGCATGGGGTCCGGGAGGGGGAGGATAAGGTGGGGGTTCCAAGGATGCGAGGTCCTGGCTGTCAGGCAACACAGGGGGCAAGGGGGCAGTTGGAGTTTTTGGTCTTTTGGTGGTCCCAGTTGGTTGCGCGACTAGGGTTTTACAGGGTTCAGAGGTCAGCAGAAAGGGAGCTAGCCACAGGAGCAGATTTTCCACCAGATCTTGCCAGACTAAAATGTAAGGGATCTGATCTGGGTGTCCCGAACTACCTGGCAGGAAAACCCTTGATTTTACCTGGAGGATAATGGGGAGGCAAAGAGTTCCCTCAGCTGGCCAGCCTACGCCGAAGGTGGGCCACTCAGAGCGGCAGAGGGTTATTAATTTTCCCTTTTTAAGTTCTATACTGAGATCATGTCCCCTTGCTCTCACATCTTTAAAATTATTGACAAGGAGAGAAAGTGGTGTGGTCTGGGAGTTGCCCATTCCGAGGAAGCCCTGTTGATAAAAGATGGGTGGTAAGGGATATTAGTGCCTGGTACAGGACTGGCTCCGAAGCTCCTGTAAATCAAGGTAAATTAGTAAGGGGCATGCAACAGATAACTTCCAACAACCAAGATATATTGATCGCTAGCGCGTCTCGGGCTTAGGACCCGACCAGAAGCAGATGGGCCACAGAATACAGAGCCCCAGATCAGTACTGGAGGATGTCTCCCACCGGCCTCCACTGACTGTCCTATAGCGTGTCCGCCAGGACTAGATGAGTCTCATATACAGACCCTGCGGGATTATTCAGAGGCAGACAGACAACATATAAACAGCCGGCTTACTCACTTTTGCGATGACCCGTTGGCCTGGGGTCTGGTGGGTTTAGGGGCAATCCCGGACGAGCCCCCAAGATGTAATACCCAGACCCGCGATGACCCGAAAGCAACCACCAGAGTCCAGAGACAAAGCCAAGTGGCAGGGATCGCTTTATTTCGAGTTCGAACTCGGTTCCCTCCAGCTAGGTATCAGATCCTAGGGAGAGACCCCGAGCTCGGTGTTCAGCCGTCTTTTATAGTCAGACACAAACAAGTTACAGCAAGTTATAGAGTCACTGGGGATTTTTACAGCTGTAGGTTTACAATTGGCTGACATTTAAAGTTAAACATTAGTCAGTTGCTCATTGGTTCCCGCCCTTTGACCAAACCACAAACGGCCGCTTGCCCTGCTAGGGACTTTCCAGATAACCTTGTTGTTTTAGCATTAAGGGGAGTTTCCTGACTTTTCTGACCTCTGATATTCAGTATTTTTCCACTCCTCACTAAACTGCCAAATTGAAGATGGTTTGTAGCTCGTACTAGTGGCCAGCTATGAGTTGACTTTTTCCACAGCATACTATTAGGCAGGAATCTAGAACTAACATGGCGGTGTTACCCGGCGTAGCAGGCCTTTTGTTAAAGACTTCCCTTCCTCTTTGAACACACCCTCAGACTTACATACGTCAGAGTTCCCCGCTGGGCAACCACACTCCCCCATGACCTGCAGCTCACCTGCATTCCACAAGTTCGTAAACAGCAGTTTCGGTTAACAGTTTCCAAAGACCCCTTCCCCGTGACCCTTACTCAATTCCTGTCCTAGTAGTTTCAAGACCCCCCAGGCCGTTTGCACAACCAGCTTCCCTACCTCTCGGGCTATAAAAAGCCCCTACCCTCCTCCCTCAGCGCAACTTCCTCGGCCCACGCCTTTGGACCGAGGAACCTTGCCCGCCAGCCCTAATAAAAGCTATTCTCACTGCCATTTGCCTTGTGTCTTCGTTCCCGGTTCGGCTCCAGCCTCAGTTTACCCTTACACATACTAGCATTCCTGAAGTCTTTCAGTTACTCAGGGGCTACTTCTACATCAGAGTTTGCTTGAAATCTCAGTTTGAAAATTTGAGAAATTCAGTTTTTTAGCTCTAACTTGAAGTTAGATCTAACATCAGCATAATTTTTATGTTTTTCTTGTGTGTGAGCCAGTAGATCAGCTTAAACCTTTCTGAAAGTTGGGATATACTATGTATTCACCCTTAAAACTATTTTTTGATATAAGTAGCAAAAAATGAGAACCTTCATTTTCTTAGTGTGGGTAAAAGAGAGATCAGACTGTTACTGTGTCTATATAGAAAGAAGTAGACATAAGAGACTCCATTTTGTTCTGTATTTGAGATGCTGTTAATCTGTAACCCTGCACCCAACTCTGCCCTTGCAAGAGACATATGCTGTGGTGACTCAAGGTTTAACGGATTTGGGGCTGTACAGGATGTGCTTTGTTAAACAAGTGCCTGAAGGCAGCTTGCTGGTTAAAAGTCATCACCATTCTCTTAATCTCAAGTACCCAGGGACACATACACTGCGGAAGGTCGCAGGGACCTCTGCCTAGGAAAGCTAGGTATTGTCCAAAGTTTCTCCCCATGTGATAGTCTGAAATATGGCCTCGTGGGAAGGGGGGAAGGGAAAGACCTGATCGTCCCCCAGCCTGACACCCGTGAAGGGTCTGTGCTGAGGAGGACTAGTGTAAGAGGAAAGAAGGCCTCTTGGCAGTTGAGATAGAGAAAAGCATCTGTCTCCTGCCCGTCCCTGGGCAATGGAACATAAAACCCAATTGTATGTTCTATTTATTGAGAAAGGAGAAAACCGCCTTAGGGCTGAAGGTGGGGTGTGCTAGCAGCAATGCTGCTCTTTATGCACTAAAAAGGTTTATGGAAATGTTTGCATATGCATATCAAGGCACAGCACTTTTCCTTAAACTTATTCATGTCACAGAGATCTTTATTCATGTCTTACTGCTGACCTTCTCCCTACTATGATCCTATTATCTTGCCACTTCCCCTTTTCTAAGATGGTAAAGACAATGATCAATAAATACTGAGGGAACTCAGAGACCGGTGCGGCACGGGTCCCCTGGGCCCACTTTTTCTTTCTCTATGCTTTGTCTCTGTGTCTCATTTCTTTTCTCAAGTCTCTCATTCTACCTAAGGAGAAATGCCCACAGGTGTGGAGGGGCAGGCCACCCCTTCAAGATCTTAGGATACTAATTATCTCTTTTATTTTTACAGTGTTATATAGTGCTTCCATTTCAAGAATAGCCATTCCCTCCTCATCTCGTTATTGTATGTGGTGGTTTTTTTTTATTTTTTTGCGACAGGGTCTGGCTCTGTTACCCAGGCTGGAGTGCAGTGGCATGATCTTGGCTCTTAAGCGATCCTCCCACCTCAGCCTCCAAGGTAGCTGGGACCACAAGCATGCACCACCATGCCCAGCTGATTTTTGTAGACATAAGATTTTACCATGAAGCCTAGGCTGGTCTCAAACTCCTGGGATCAAACGATCCACCTGCTTCGGCCTCCCAAGGTGTTGAGATTACAGGCATGAGCCACTGCGCCCCGCCTATACATGTTTTATGATTGGAAAAATGTGGTAATCAAAGCTGTAGCACACAGTACAGTGTGTCTGTTTTTACAGGCAGACAGTAATTGCATTGGAACTTTCTAATATGCTGTGTGCAAACCATATTTGTTCCTAATAATATTCTTAATTTTCTTTTTATATGAAAGTAAAAGTGTCTGGTCATTTCATATCCTGAGCCTCAGAAGTAGTTTTAAGTATTCTTCAAACATTAACTGAGGCAGTTAACACTGTAGTTAAAACCGTGTGGTTGGGGGATGTCCAGTGCAAAAGAAAAGTTCATATTGTGATTCAGCTGAAAAATTTTGAAGACTATTTAAGTATTTATTATCACCCTGAAAAAAAAATGACAGAATGTAGCTGTTTTTTATTTCCATTAAACTAAATTTGAATGATAGTTGAAACAAAATATTTGTATGGGCTGATGCCTAGGGTTTTAGTCAAGCAATCCAGAGGCTGTTACTATTTATTTCCAACTCTACATAAACAACATTGTATTCTTAACTGTGAAGGATGGCAAAGGATTTGCTTTCCACTGAGCAAGTGTCATTAGGAAAACTTCTATGATGAATTATCTCTTGAAACTATTTACTGTACCTCTGCCTGCCATATGCTTTTTTTTTCAATCCTCCTCCCTCTGTATGCCACATGTTTTGAAAGCAAATGCTGTCCCCACCACACATTCTCTCACATGCCTTTCAAGTAGCAGTTTAACCCTTTCTTAGCATCATCAGTGTCATGAGTGATTTTCCAGTGGATTTGTCTTTTAAAAGTATTATTGCTAATAATAATAGAGTAACAATTTATTAGTAATTGTTTCTGTCTTTACATTTTGGCACAATTTGAGTACCTGATACTTACTCATTTGATGAATAATGCTGAGACCCTAGTGGGAATCAGGCGCCATGCTAGTTACAGTGTCTCTGCTCTCAAGAAAGGGTTCAGCCTAAGCTGGGGTTTAGCGGTAAGTAGTTGCAAGATACATGTGTGATTCTAACCTCAGGCCAAGCTAGACAGGAGTATTAAATTAGGGTCAGAGCATGAACTGTGGGAAACTGCTTTAGGGTATGCCAGAAAGCTGAAGGCAGAAATTCTGTTCTGGAAAATCCGCTGCTTACTGTCCTTAATGAGAATGATGCTGTTTTGTTCATCAACTGGGTAATGGTGATGTTTATTAAAATTGCTCTTAAATAAAAGCATATAGTTCCAAGTGTCCATCAATAGATGAATAAAGTGTGGTATATATTAGGTTGGTGCAAAATAAATTTGGTTTTTGCTATACTAAATGGCAAGGTGTTCATTTTAATAAAGATTAAATGGAACAGCTTTCAGTTATAAAAAAGACATACTGACTCATGCTATAATATGGACAAACCTTGAACATATTAAGTTGAAAGAAGGCAGACACAAAGGCCACATAGTGTATAATTTCACTTATATGAGATGTCCAGAATAGGCAGATTCATAGAGACAGAGCATATTAGTGGTTGCCATGGGCTGTCCGGAAGACATGTAACTGCTTTAATGGGAACAGGGTTTTTTGGGGGTGGTAAAAATCTCTACAATTAGATAATGATGATGGTTACACAAGGCTGAATATACTAAAAACCACTCAGTTGTACACTTATTTAAAATAATTTTATGGTGTGTGAATTCTATCTTCATGTGAGTTTTTCCAGAATGTAGTAAACCTCAATATAAAAAAGAGCAGTAACTGAATTGTATACTTTAACATGGTTAAAAAGGTGGATTTTATGTTTTATATTTTACCACTATTTGAAAAACTTTTTAAAGACAATAACTAGAAAGAATTGGATTTCTCTTTCTACTCTGGCAGGACCAAAAGAAAAAAATTGTAACAAACCAGTAGGTTAATGTAGTTTGGTTTTGTTCCGGTTTTGGTCAGCTTCATTTAGCCTATGATGGGTCATGGCTTTAAAGCTTTTGTCTAGCACCTAGTCAGGCTGATGAAGCAGGATGACTTCTAAAGCTGGGCGTAAGGAGAGCCCTTAGATTACAGAGAACGATAGTAGGTAGGAGAAATGCTAGACAATTCACTACTTAGTCGTTAGTCTTCATTAATCCCTGGAGGGGTAGCCCCTGTGTTTCAGGCAGCTGTGGACACTTGGTGTTTATGCACACACCCAGTGATTTGTTGATGAGACTCTGTGGGCAACAACCACAGCCATTGTATATGCAACCTTGTGCCCAGTGGCCTAATTTGCTTGTTACCTGAAACTGTGTCAAAACTAAATTTTCCAGAAATTGAATTGAAATGTTTACAAAATGTGACATGACAGTGCTCTCTGGTCTGAATATGCATTTACTTGCCTTAGTTTTTATCTCAGTAATTTACTTCGTATGGCTTGGTCTCTGATAACTTTTGCAGATTCTGGTTAACAGGAGTTACTAAAATTTGTGAAATAATATACAGTATTACATTGTGTTTCTTGGTACACATTTGAAGTCAGTCAAAACAATGTTTGAGAATGTGTCTGGCTCTTTAATGTCCTACGCAGCAGAGGACTTTGTAAAGGATTTCATTTCAATCCTGAATGACCTGTGAGAATCTCGTCTCAGGTAAAAATCTAGTTATATTTTGAGCCACTACCTAATTTAATTCTCTTTGGATATAATTGTTTGCATAAACATTTAATATCTGATTGCATAGGTAATATGACATTACCCTCTCTATCCCAATTCCTACCCTCTCTCTTGACACCCAGAAGTTTCTGCAATTGGATTTCCTGTTTCACTGCAAGTCAGTATTGGAGCCTGCATTCCTAGGAGCTGAGAATAGAAATAACAAATAATTATTATTAATTTAATAATAGTGTAAATAGTTCATTGTTCCTACAGATTGCATTTTGAGAACTGGTATTCCTAATGTATTTCATATATTAAAAATGAAGTCACAAGCATTTTAGATTTAGGCAGGTAGCACTTAGAGAAAGGATCTCACAATCTCTGCCCCTCTTTGCACAAGTCTAGCAAAACTGAAACTATGTTTATAGCTCCAGCTTTGATACAAACACTTTTTTCAGACAGATTCTAGACCCATGGGAAAAGGCTTCTTTCCTTGTGCTCCTTGAGAACACTGTAAAGAACGCACTAATGAAATAATCTAAAGTCAAAAAGAATGAATGCACCTTTAAAATGACAAATTTTATCTTGTTACTCTCCTGCTAAAAACAGTCTGTTGCATTCTATGAGATGGTATGGTGTCCAGATGCCTCACTAGGCCACTCAGGGTCCTTGAATGGCTGCGGTTTGCCAGGCTTTTCTGCATTGTCATGGTGGTCCTTCCCTTGTTGATACTGCTTGGTTCTTACACAGATTATGTCATCCTTGCAGCCTTCACCCAAAGTTGCTCCCTCCTCCTAGGGCATTTTGTTTTCCTGCTTAATACCGAGTGTCAGCACGTTAGTAGTAAACAGGTATCTCTCTACCATTAGTCAAAGGTGGGAGTTAAGCCTTTCATCTTTGTAGCCTTCCCCAGTACCTAACAGGTTTGCTACCTGATTTACTTCATAGGAAGTCCCTCAGAGTATTATCCTTCGTTCTCCTGCCTTGCCTCTTAACAAAAATTCTGCTGTTCCTGATTATTTCCATTTTACCAGTGTTTTGTTCCTTTTCTATCCAGGCAGCATAATTCGTTGTATGAGGCGCCTGGAAGAATTGCTTCGACAAATGTGTCAAGCAGCAAAAGCCATTGGAAACACTGAGCTGGAAAATAAATTTGCAGAAGGTCAGTATCAAATGCATAAGCTGTTTCTAATTTAGACAATTTTGTGAAGCAAATCTTGAGCCCTGGACCACAACCCAGGAGGACATTTTGAGATGTTCTTCACTGCATTGTCATGGAGAGCTATCTACTAGTGTTTCTATAAAATTTAGTGTGTTGGGGGAAAAGTTGAGATTTTATATATACATCCATTTACATATATTAATTGTACACTACATGCCAGGCATTGTTTTAAGCACTAGGGAATATAGTGAACAGAAAGACACCCCTGCCTTCATGGAGTTTACATTCTAGTGTGGGGAGATAGACAGTAAGTCAACAATTAAATTTATCAGATGGTGATAAAGTCTATAAGCAGAAAAGGCAATAGAATTGGCAGATGGATACAATGGTCTAGGGCCTCCACAGGGAAGGTGGCAATTAAGCCCCTTGGTGTATGCTTAATATACATGAACACCAGCAAGAGGCCAGTATGGCTGGAGTAGAATGGGTGGTGAGTAAAGTAGTAGGGGTTGAAGTGAGAAATTTCCTAGCCGCAGGCTTCTCAACTCTGCAGTGATTGGAGGTGTGGAGCTTGGGAGTGACCTGCCCTAACTTGGACTTTACAAGGTAATTCTTGCTCTTACATTCAGGGCAAGTCTGTAGAGTAGCACAGTAGAAGCGGGGAGACCAGATCAAGAAAGGATGGCTAAACCAAGGTAGTAGTAATGGGGTGGTGTGGGGGGACAAGGGGCATAAGCATGTCTGTAAATAGTTTTGTCATGTCTACTGAATCTTGACCAAGAAAAAGGACTAAGTTATAACCACATGGTTGCTGAGTCAGTCAATGCTAGTGATTTCTATTAACAACTTAGTGTCCTAAGAAGAGGTTTGCAAAAGCTGGCTTATATTTCCACATTGTTGATAAATGCAGGCCTGTTTAATGATTCAGAGTTGAAGTGTAGGTGTCAAAAGTTTTAAAAATAATTTGTAATCAAAATTTGTATTTGTCCTTCCTAAGCCTAGAAAGACTTTAACATGGGAACTGAAAAAAACAGTGTCTTCTGATATAGGTTGAAAATCCAAGTCTTTGGATTTACATTTCTTTAGACAGACAGTTTAGTCCTTCCTAGAATTTATTTTTTTATTTTTATTTTTAATTTTTATTTTTTATTATTTTTATATTTTTTTGTGGAGACAGAGTGGTATTCACATATATTTCGCTCTTGTTGCCCAGGGTGGAGTGCAGTGGTGCGATCTCAGCTCACTGCAACCTCTGCCTCTTCAAGTGATTCTCCTGCCTCAGCCTCCCAAGTAGCTGCAACTACAGGCATGCGCAACCATGCCTGGCTAATTTTGTATTTCTAGTAGAGACGGGGTTTCTCCATGTTGGTCAGGCTTGTCTTGAACTCCCAACCTCAGGTGATCCTCCCGCCTCGGCCTCCCAAAGTGCTGGGATTACAGGCATGAGTCACTGCGCCCGACCTAGAATTTATCTTTTTAAACAGTTCTAGATACCGCCTTCCTGACCAGCCCCCATGGAGTATTTCAGAGTCATAAAGAAGAGGGGTCTGGCTTCTGTTTTCCACCTCACCGAGGTGGCTGCACATTCCTCTAGGTGTTCAGCAAGGTGTTTGACTTTCCAGGCTGCTCTCTCACCAGTTGAATCAGGGTTGGTATACTGGCTTTAAAACTTCGGTAGAGACAGGTTAGGTGTTTTGTGGTCTTGAAAGTTTAAACCTTACTTTCTTTTCTCTTAGGAATCACCAAAATCAAGAGAGATATTGTGTTTGCTGCCAGCCTCTACTTGTAGAGTCAGCTAAAGGAATGTGAGATTTTAAATTATTCACCACCTGTTTTGATTACAGTTGACTACAAATGCCTGCAAGTGTGGATTTGGTTGTCCCATACATTTTAATGTGTATTCAAATCAGACATCATTCATGGAAAGCATATTACATACATGTTTATACATAAGCATTACATTTTTTAATAAAAATGTATACAGGTGGGGCACTGTTTTGGTGGAAGGCTTGGAGTTTTTTAAATGAATTTAGAGCTATTAGATAACCACTGTGTTAAAGGTAACTATGTACACACAAAGTGGGCATCCAAGAGGCATAGCAGCAGTAGCAGTCTTTAAAGGCTTATACACTGGGAAGAAAGATGCATCCTCTTGCCTTGTGGCAATCCTTTTCCTTTAGAAAACAGGCCAGCTTCACCTGGGCACCCTGCTGCCCTTCAAGGCTGGTGATTGCTCTGATAGTGATTCCCCGTTGTTGTTGTTTCATGCAGAGTTGTGTGAGAGTCCTCCTCTTTTCTTTCTTTAAAAGAAGTTCTTTCTTTGAAGAAATCCGATACATATACAGCCTGCAGTGCAAAATATTTAATTTAGATCAAGTTAAAAACTTGTGATCAACAGCATCCTGAGATAAATATAAAGAAAAGGATGTATTTTGGGGGTGTACAGATTAAGCATATAAAAAATTAGAGACTAACTGGGATTTTTTAAAGATTATTCCAAATTAAGAGTTGCTTTGTTCTGTCTTCAGCAAATAGCTTCATTTTGCCAATACTTAATAAAAGAGTTATTTCTACATGTGAATTAGTTTTTTCAATTTATACCCCCCTAAAAAAATATTTCTAGCCAGAGCTTTTTACAATAAAAATACTAAGATTTTACAAAAATACCAAGTTTTACAAAGAGTAACCTAGTTTTTAACCTGCTGTGTATCCTGAAGTGACTTTTAATAACACTGAGATTCTTGCCTACTGCACAGTTTTCTCACTGGGGATTTTTTTTTTTCTCTGTTTACTTATCTAAATGTTTAACAATATCAAGATGTAGGCTGTTGACCTGTATACTTACAACTAATACTGCAACCAGAGCTCCCTGAATGAGTCCAGTCAACACATCACTCCAGTGGTGTTTGTAATCAGAAACTCGAGAAAGGCCCACATAAATGGATACGGCAACAAGACCAAATTGCAGTGTGGGGCGTAAGAGTCTTGCCCAGTCTCCCTTCATCCTGGCTTGAAGATAAAGCTAAAAGAAAAGAATAAAGAGAGAACATAGTTTATTTAACATAACAACGCAAAAGTTTTATATTAAGGAAGGGTTGGCATTTAAAATGATTATCGAAGTATTATTATATAGGGAACAGGACTTCCAGGCAAACATTCATGTACGCATTAATGCCTAAATGTTAATCCTTTAAAGAAACAAAATTGTTGCCCTACTAACTTGTTCAGAAGAATCTAATGCCAGTCTAGCTGTAACACCCTTCAAACTGTATACAAACAAGTGTTTCCTTGTTTATGGTTTTCTAAACAGAATTTCAGGGACAGTTCCTCCCCTTCCAATTTGGGTTATAATTCTGATAGTCAAGACCAGTGCTGCCATTGGTTTTTTTGTTTGTTTGTTTTCCTTAAAGAAATGGGGCTTTGCCCTGTTGCCCAGACTGGAGTGCAGTGGTGTAGTCATAGCTCACTGCATCCTCAAACTCCTGGGCTCAAGCAGTCCTTCCATCTCAGCTTCCTAAGTAGGTGGGACTAAAGGTACATGCCACTGAGCCCAGCTAATTGTTTTCATTTTTATTTTTTGTAGAGATGGGGGTCTTGCTATGTTGCGCAGGCTAGTCTGAAACTCCTCGTCTCAAGCAACCCACCTGCATTGGCCTCTCAAAGTGCTGGGATTACAGACATGCGCCACCGCCTGACCCAGTATCGTCATTAATTCTGATTCTTGGGATAAAGTGCTAGCATTCTGGGCACAGGTTGCCCTTGCTCTGGGCAACCTGTGGGACTATTTGATTAATTCACCAAAGAGAGCTCTTCTACCCTCAAACTATTTAACAAGGCAACTGAGACTAAATAATCTGTATTTGCAAGTAATACAGGTTGTAGGTTAGTTATGATCCAGCAAAGAAGTGTATTCTTTCAGTAGTACCTGTACCCCCTTTAAGTTCTGTGACTTTTCTGTACACTAATCAGACCTAAGAAATTTCCCTTTCTCGTGTCAGTCTGCCTTTGACTTTGGGTGCATCCCTAAAGATTTTATACAGAAATGATTCTTTTTAGGGAGTCCAATAACAATATAATTTTTAACATTCCGTTTAAAATTCTGTTCAATAATTTATGATTCGTAGACTTAATTAAATGCAGTCCTTAGAAAACAATATACATAGCTCTCCCCATGGACACTGCCTATTTAAAATAGATGACACAAATCAATTCCCAGCTCTCTGGGCACTGCCATGGGTGTTCAGTTCCCAAAAGCTGGCAAAGACCCAGGGCTTATCTAATTTTATCAAGTACTTAGTATAAACCATCTAGTTCTAAAAGAACACACCAGCTGTTTAACTGAGTCTGACTCATCAGCCAGTTTAAGTACCACTGGCTTTCGGCAGAATCGTTATTTTTGTTTGTTGTTCAAGCTGTGAAAAAAGTGAGTTGTAAAATCAAACATATCAACTCTAAAATGGACTTAAGCTAGTCCCATGCTACTTTCAACCTGAAGGAAACTCAGAGCCAGGACATCAAGGCCTTTCCTCTTTCAAGATTCTAAAATCCCTGTAGCAATATTTTCATTCTAAGAACCCTGACTTTAACTGTAGGTAGCCTGCAAACTCATATTGAGTATTATTTTCTCCAGATTGCTTCCCCAACGTGCCAGTGAAAAGAATTAACATTTACTTACATCATCAGTAATCAACTAAGCTCCAACACTTTTTTGGGGGGGGGGGGGGGGGGGGGGGGGACAGAGTTTCACTCTTGTTGCCCAGACTGGAGTGCAATGGTGCAATCTCGGCTCACTGCAACCTCCGCCTCCCGGGTTCAAGCGATCCTCCTGCCTCAGCCTCCCGAGTAGCTGGGATTACAGGCACCTGCCACCACGCCCAGGTAATTTTCTGTATTTTTAGTAGTGACAGGGTTTCACTATGTTGGTCAGGCTGGTCTCGAACTCATGACCTCAGGCGATCCACCTACCTCAGCCTCCCAAAGTGCTGGGATTACAGGCGTGAGCCACCACACCCAGCATGCTCCACACTTTGAAGTGAAGTCTTTCCCCCTATAAATAGCTGGTTTTCTCCTTGCACATCTACCCAAGAATAGAGGTTTCCCCCATCAGTGAAACTCTGACCATAGACCCAGAAATTATTTCACCATGAGAGTTCTGGGTTTCCCCAGTTGCGGTTCTGTACCTAACCTTGTGCTCTAGGGTTTGGCTTCTCTAGTGACAAATAGTCATGGCCTGAGTGTGATTCCTATGTGCCTATACTGTGTTTCCCTGGGTCAGGGTACTCGATGTAGCTCTGTGAAGACTTCCATTTCTGCAGAGCTCAAGAAAGTGGACACCCTGAATTTCTCAGACCTTGGGTCAACTTGAGTTCCACAGCTGACATGCCCAGAAATCCGGACTGGCTTTTCCCCTCCCATCTTGCCAGCAAAAGTTTCCTATATGAGTAGGTTCAACAAAGGTAAAAGGTAGTGTCTTTCTGGTGGTTCTACTTTGATTGTGAGCAAAGCAAACACTTGACATGACTTCTTTAAAAGAAAGTCCATTCCGTTAGCTTTCCCTAACTGCCACTGAAAAGTTGAATGTCTGAAGCTTCTCAGTACTGTTCTATTAGAACTAGATAGAGGGGACATAGCTCATGTTTCAGTGTCAAGGCTAATAGCAAAAAGGCTGTATAGGTTCCTTCCTTTGCAGATTCCACTCTTCTCTCCTCCCCATACATGCCATTTGCCAGCCTTATCGATTAAACCCATTCTAGGTAAGCCATTCAGTTACTTCTGTTTTAAGAGTTAGAACTTACAGAGCTCGATGACCAATACAGTGTGTGGTACCAGACAGGCTCAGGAGCAACATGATTACTTTTAAATTCCCCTTCTAGATGGAATTGCCCATTCACAGTCAGTCCTATTTGGACCACATAGCCCTGCCTTCTCCCTGCATACCCATATCTCCCTGCACTGACTAGATGACTTACACCAGATGTCACCCAGAGATCTGCTGGGCTGTATTTTGTCTCTGGAATTTATACCAGAAATATGAAGGTGTTCTCTAATTTCAAAAGTAGTAGGAAGATGCCTAATGGGTACATAAATGGTTGAGGACAGCAAGCCATTTAGTAGAAAACAATGGAGTGGGTTTCAAGATGGCTGACTAAAGTGCCCCTGGTACTTGCTTTCTGCTTGAAGAACCACCAAAACAGTACTAGATAAATCACACTTTGAATAGATCACCTAAGAGAGACTGCTGGAATTTAACACCAGAATGACAGGAAACACCTGAGGCAAGTAAGGAGAGGGAAGCAAGGCAGGGTGCTTGGCAGGGATTGGTTGGGGAGGCTCCCCCATGCTGGAGAAGGGTAAGTGACCTCCAACAGTCAGCATCCACATTCCCATTGTGAAGTCCTGCAATCCCAGCCATAGGAGAAACCCTCAACCCACACAAATAGGGAGCCTGGGGACTACATGATGGCACTGCTCCAGAGAGGGAGCTCATCCCCGCCCTCTCCCCTGCCCCACCCTCTCCTCTGCCCCAGTCCTAAGCAGCTACAGCAGGGCACCATTTTGAGAGCCCAGCCCCCAGCAGACTGCATCCTTCCCTGAGGCCCAACAGTCCCTGCATATCCACATCTCTGGAACCCCATTAAAGTCCCCCACCCACAGCTGGGTGCTGCCGTAGGGCCAAAGTATACAAGCCACTAGCAGTGAGCCCACAGAGCCACTACTGTGCATTGTCAAGCCTGATTACAGGCTACCCTGCCCCGCAGATACCATCTGGGGCCAAAGTGCATGCTCCCAACCACCTGTTTATGGCTGCTGCCACAGAAAAACACCCCTACCTACCACGGCCAAGTCCTATACACACCACTGAGGGACCTATCCAGCCTGGCTCCACCTACCCCCGTGCCCAAGCACAACCATCAGGCGTTGGAGGATGCACCTATCATTAACACCTGAGCACTCCTTCCAGGGGCCTCAGGAAGGGACCACCCAACCTGCTGCTACCACCACCCACTGTACCACCTATGGGCCTGGGGGGCTAGCCACCCAGCCATCACAGTCAACCACCAACACCAGCGCAAACCACTTGGGAATCAGGGTTGTCCTGCCACTGCCTGCACCACACCTGCTGTCTATGGGCAGCAAGCCCGAGGATCTGCCCACCATGCTACTGCTGGCATCCAAGCAAGCTTCCTGGAGGCCCAAGAATCAACTCACCTGGACCCTCTAACATCACTGCCAGCATACACTGCCCCGGGGCCTAAGGACAGGCATGCTCAGCCTGCTGCTGCCACTCTTGGGGCTGGAGGATGGGCCCACCTGATGTTCCCACCTCCAGCAAATGCTTCCTTGCAGCAACTAACAACTGCACCTTAAGCTGCTGAGGAAATCACACACAACTGATACTGTCTACAGCCAAAGAAATCGTACTGAGACTACACTAATGCATGCACCTGGAATCAAAGCCAAAGTGATGTACCCAACCAACACCACAGATAGATATATCTTACGGAAAATATCCTCCCCTATGAAGGCAAATTCAAAAAGTTGGAAGAAGTGACTGTTAAAGCAGATGTACAGATACTGAAATATGGATTCAAGAAACATGAAGAAGGAAATACGACACTTCCAAAGGAACATGGTAATTTTCTAGCAACAGATTCCAATGAAGAAATGTGTGAAATCTCAGAAAAAGAATTCAAAATAATGATTCAAAAAAAATTGAAAAAGCTCAATGAGATACAAGAAAACACAGAAATCAAAAAAATAATACAAAGAAATCAGAAAAACCATTTAGGATATGAATGAGAAACTTCCCAAAGAGCTAGATATAAAAAAAATTTTCTGAAACTGAAGAATTCATTGAATGAAATGCAAAATAGATCCAACAGTTTCAACGATAGACTGTGTCAAGCAGAACTTTATAACTTAAAAATAGGTCTTTTGAACCCAGACAGATAAAAATAAGGAAGAATGAGCAACAGCTATGTGACATATGTGACACCATAAAGTGATCAAATAGTCAAATTTCTGGTGTCTCAGAAAACAGAGAAAATAAAAGGGATAGGAAACCTATAAGTAATACCTGAAAACTTCGCAAGTCCAGCAAGAGATTTAGACACCCAGATACAGGAAGCTTAGAGAACTCCAAACAGATGCAATTAAAAAATTCATGGCATATTACAGTCAAACTGTCAAAAGTCAGAGAATAAAACAGCAAGAGAAAAGTATCAAGTCACTTAGAAGGGGAACACCTATCAGACTAACAGTGAATTTCTCAGCAGCCACCTTACAGGCTAGGAGAAAACGGGATGATGTACTGAATGTGCTGAAAGAAAAATAAAGCCCACCAGACAAAGACTAATCTCAGATCATGATGGAATAAAACTATAAATCAATAATGAGGAACTTGGGAAATTGTACAAATGCATGAAAATTAAACAACATGCTCCTGAATGACCACTGGGTCAAGGAAGAAATGAAGAAGGAAATAAAAAATGTCTTGCAACAAATGAAAATAGAGACAGGACCGAAACTCAAAAGCAATGCTAGGAAGTAAATTAATACCAATAAATGCCTACATCAAAAATCTAGAAAGATTCAGTAAATAATCTAACAATGCACCTCAAGGTAGTAGAAAAACAAGAACAAACTCAAAATTGGTGGAAGGAAAGAAATACTAAAGAGCAGAGCAGAACTAAACAAAATGAACTTTTAAAAGTACAAAGGATCAACAACAAAAAAAGTTGCTTTTATGAAAGGATAAACAAAATCGACGAGAAAAAACCAAATAAATTCAGAAATGAAAAAGACATTACAACTGATAACACAGAAATACAAAAGAACATCTGAGACTATCTCCAATCATCGATTTGGAGATAGGGTCTCACTGTTGCCCAGGCTGGAGCACAGTGGTGTGACCATCACTCACTGTAACCTCAGCCTCCTGGGTTCAAGTGATCCTCCCGTCTCAGCCTTCTGAACAGCTGGGACTACAGGAGCATGCCAGCATGCCTGACTGATTTTTCTTTTTTTTCTTTTTTGGTAGAGACAGGGATACCTATTTTGGATAAGACAAGGATGCCTATTTTGACCCCTCCTATTCAGCATAGCAGTGAAGACCTAACCCTGAGCAATGAGGCAAGAAAAGGAAATAAAGGGGCCAGGGGTGGTGGCTCATGCCTGTAATCCCAGCACTTTGGAAGGCCAAGGTGGGCAGATCGCCTGAGGTCAGGAGTTCAAAACAGCCTGGGCAACTTGGTGACACCCCATCTCTACAAAAAAAATACGAAAAATTAGCCAGGCTCGGTGGCATGCGCCTGTGATCCCAGCTATTTGGGACGCTGAGTTGGAAGGATCACTGCTTAAGCCCAGGACAATTAGGTTGCAGTGAGCTGAGATCGTGCCACTGCACTGCAGCCTGGATGATAGGGAGACCTTGTCTCGAAAAGAAAAAAAATAAAGGCATCCAAGTTGTAAAACAGGAAATCAAACTGTCCCTCTTTGCAGACAATATGATCTTATATGTAGAAAAACCTAAAGACTCTACCAAAAAACTCTTAGATCTGATAAATTCAGCAAAATTAAAGGATACAAAATCAACATACAAAAATCTCTAGCTTTTTTTTTTTTTTTTGACAGAGTTTCGCTCTGTCACCCAGGCTGGAGTGTAGTGACACAATCTCAGCTCACTGCAACCTCCGCCTCCCAGGTTCAAGCAATTCTCCTGCCTCAGCCTCCTGAGTGGCTGGGACTACAGGCGCATGCCACCACGCCTGGCTAATTTTTTCCATTTCCAGTAGAGACAGGGTTTCACTGTGTTAGCTAGGACGGTCTTGATCTCCTGACCTCATGATTTGCCTGCCTCATCCTCCCAAAGTGCTGGGACTAACAGGTGTGAGCCACCATGCCCGCCAATCTCTAGCATTTCTATGCAACAATAGTGAATTAGCAGAGAAAGAAATCAAGGTCAGGCCTGGCACTGTGGCTCACGCCTGTAATCCCAGCACTTTGGGAGGCCGAAGCAGGTGGATCACTTGAGGTCAGGAGTTCAAAACCAGCCTGGCCAACATGGTGAAACGCTGTCTCTACTAAAAATACAAGAATCAGCCAGGTCTATGCTTGTAATCCTAGCTACTGGGGAGCCTGAGGCAGGAGAATCGCTTGAACTTGGGAGGTGAAGGTTGCAGTGAGTTGTGATCGCACCACTGCACTCCAGCCTGGGAAACAAAGCGAGACTCCGTCTCAAAAAAAAAAAAAGAAAAGAAAAGAAATCAAGAGAGCAATCCCATTAACAATAGCTACAAAAAGAGAAAAGAAAAAAAGCTAGGGATCTATTTAACCAAGGAGGTGAAAGAACTCTACAAAGGAAACTACAAAACACTGGTGAAAGAAAATGCAGAGAACAGAAACAGGTGGAAAGATATCCCATGCATAAAGATCAGAAGAATTAATATGGTTAAAATGACCAAACTACCCAAAGCAATGTACAAATTCAGTGCAACCCCTGTCAAAACACCAATGACATTTTGTACAGAACTAGAAAAAAAAATCCTAACATTCATACAGAATTAAAAAAGAGCCAGAGTAGCCAGAGTAATACTGAGCAAAATGAAAAAAAAAAAGCTTAGAGGCATCACACTACCTGACTTCATATTACAAGGCTATAGTAACCAAAACAGCACAGTATTGGTATAAAAACAGACTGATCAGCAACCAATGAAACAATAGATTCCAGAAATAAATCCACGTATTTACAGCCAACTGACTTTTGACAGAGGTGCCAAGAACATACAATAGAGACACTCTCGTCAATAAATGGTGCTGGGAAAATTGGATATCCATATGCAGAAGAATGAAATTGAACCCCTATCTCTCAAGTAAGATGGATTACAGACTTAAATGTAAGACCTGAAACAATACAACTAATAGAAGAAAACATAACTTCAGGATATTGGTCTGGGCAAAGATTTTATGGCTAAGACCTTGAACACAGAGGCAACAAAAACAAAAATAGACAAATGGGATTATATTAAAAACCTTCTGCACAGTAAAGGAAACAATCAGGAGAAGAAAGAATCTGTTGAATGGGAGAAAATATGTGCCAAGTATTTATCCAGCAAGGAGCCAATACGCAGAACATATAAGGAACTCAAATAACTCAATGGTAGAAAACCAAATACTCCCACTGAAAAGTGGGCGTGGGGCATGAATAGACAATTCTCAAAAGAAGATGTACAAATGGCCAATAGGTGTATGAAAAAATTATCAATATCACTAACCAGGGAAATGCAAGTCAAAACCACAATCTTACCCCAGTTAGAATGGCCATTATTAACAAGACCAAAAAAACACAGAGATGCAGGTGAGGATGCAGAGAAAAGGAACTCTTCTACACTGCTCCTCAGAATATAAATTAGTACAGCCACCAGGGAAGTCAGAAAAGGGGGCCTAATCCAGGGAACTATCCTGAGGGAGATGTGCAGTGGTAACTGGGCTTTTTAAAGGGTATTAATACAAAAGATCACCTGGATCAGGGAGAATGGATGTGGGAGAATCTCCAGTCAGCTGCCCATACCAAAAAATGCTTTCCTTCCTTGCTTAAAAAGGATGACTACTTCTACTATTTGTAGTCTCTGCTCCCACATTTGGAGGCTGTCCTGAAATACATCAAGAGTAAATGTCATTTGTCAAAAGAACACTTGAGTGTGCCACTGTGATCTCTGCTATAACGTACAGGAACACACTGTAGAACAGGTATGGAAGAGACATGGGTTTCCAGGACATACAAATTTAAAATGAAGGTTAATAGGAAAAACAAAGATACATCATACTTCTCCTGACCTTCACACTCCTCCCTCCCCCATTTTCATCTATTAAAACGGGCTGGATATACAAATACCACAGGAATACAACATATGGCAAGGAAGTCAACCCTGAGGCCTCAGAAGGAAACCATAGTTAGGCTATTTCTATTCCTCCCTGTCTCTTTCAGAGAGACTCAAAGTAAGAGCTCAGAGCAAATCAGATAACACCACTGACTGTACACAGCCCAGTTTTCAAAAGCAGAAGCTAGTGTGAGAGGAATCAGCCTTAGAAATCTACCAACATCCTCTAGGAATGCCCTCACTGGAGCTAGGCATCGCTACTGGCCCTTGAGAAAAGGAAGGTTCCAGGTGTGTTTTTTCTCTCCAAAAGAGCAAAATTAGCAATGGTAAACCTCCTGAGCTTCTCTTCCAGGTAGGACTTCTGGTCTGCAGGAAGTCTTCCCCTACTGCTTTATGATTGCCCCAGTTATAAACCCCCTTTGCACGATTGGCAGTCCTGCTAGCTGCACTTCTTTTCCTCCTTGTTCATCTTGCTGTTCTGCATCAAAGCTTCCTAGGGCTTGTCCTGTCACTGTAGTATCACAGTGGGAAGCCTTTGCCTCTGGCGAGCACTTCAGTGAAGAACTGCAGGTTATTGCTTCGATTCTGTCCTTTCCTCCCTTTCCCTATTTCTCGTTATGAATGTGCTACTTTAGAGCTTCCTTTACCAGAAAAGTGAATGTTAGGATTGAGAGGGATTCAGAGGCTAGAATCTCTCATCAAGCAGTACCCACTCAGGAAAACCCCAGATAAGCGCTTAGTGCTGGGTCATGTATTCTGTCTCTCTCAGCAAAGTAAAGCTTTCCACTCAAAATACGATGGAGACAAGCTACTGTCTTTAATAATTTTTTTTTTTTTTTTGAGACAGAGGGCCGGGCGCAGTGGCTCACACCTGTAATCCCAGCACTTTGGGAGGCCGAGGCAGGTGGATCACCTGAGGTCAGGAGTTCGTGACCAGCCAGACCAATATGGTGAAACCCCGTTTCTACTAAAAATACAAAAAATTAGCCAGACATTGTGGCATGCGCCTGAGGCTATTGCTACTCAGCTACTCGGGAGGCTGAGACAGGAGAACTGCTTGAACCCAGAGGCGGAGGTTGCAGTGAGCCATGATCGCACCACTGCACTCCAGCCTGGGCGACAGAGCAAGACTCCGTCTCAAAAAAAAAAAAAAAAAAAAAAAAAAAGCTTAGCTGGGATATTACTAGAGATTCATACAAGCCATTTCCTATTTCTTAGAGCAATAAGGGCACCAAGCATCGCATTGCTCAAAATAATCAGGTGTTCAAGCCCAGAAAGGAGGGTTGCAGAAAGCTGGCCATTCCCCTTGCAGGCAGCAAATGCTTCACTGAGAAGTGCAGAGGCCTTCCTCCTAATCCCAAATGATATGGGTTGGCTGTGTCCCAACCCAAATCTCATCTTGAATTCCCACATGTTGTGGGAGGGAGCTAGTGAGAGGTAATTGAATCATGGGGGCAAGTCTTTCCCATGCTGTTCTTGTGACGGTGATTAAGTCTCACGAGATCTGATGGCTTTATAAGGTGGAGTGTCCCTGCGAAAGCTTTCTCTGCCTGCCGCCATCCACATAAGATGTAACTTGCGCCCACATAAGATGTAACTTGCGCCTTCTTGCCTTCTGCCATGATTGTGAGGTCTCCTAAGCCACGTGGAACCGGGAGTCCAATTAAACCTCTTTCTTGTGTAAATTGCCCAGTATTGGGTATGTCTTTATCAGCAGCATGAAAACAGACGAATAAACCAACACTCCAAAACGTGTGGCTCCGCCTGTGAAGGGCCTCAGGATAGTTTTATACAGTGCACAAAGAAGATCTGGTCAAAACAAATGGAATACTCTTCATTACACAGAGCCACATCAGGAAGAAATTACAAGGTAGGCCCATTTTTTCTTTTGTGTAAAAGTTAATATTAAAAAAAACTAGAAAATTCAACATCTGTGATACTACTTAAGCATTCTTTCATTCTTTCACTATCACTGAAGGGTGGTGCTACTGCCTAGATGTTTGTGTTACCCCAAAATTTGTATACTGAATGCCTAACCCCCACGAGGCAATGGGATTAGGAAAATAGGACTTCTGTAGGTGATTAGGTCATAAGGGGTTAACCCTCATGAAAGGGATTAATGAACTAGTAAGAGACACAGGGGAGCTCCCTTGCCCCTTGCAACGTGTGAGGACATTCTACAACCTGGAGGAAGGCCCCACCATTACCAACCATGCTGGCACCCTAATCTTAGACTTCCAGCTTCCAGACTGAGAAATTTGTTTTTCATAAACCACCCAGTCAGCTGCAATTGGTTACAGCAGCCCAAACTAAGACAGGAAGGATATAACCATTTTTGGTTGAAATTTCTGAAACATTTAACTTCCATTAAAGGATCTAATTAGAATATCTCACCTTTAAAATAAATAATTGTTGAACAAGATATTTTTTGAAGCTGTTTTATTCGATTTTGCCTTTCCTTGACTAATCTTGTTAACACTTCTTAACTGTAAAATGTTGTTATTGTCTCATAGCCTCTAAATATTCTGTTGTTAATAAAGAGGGGTGGTTTTTTTTTTCCATTTTAAACTAGAGTCAAGGGGTCAGCTTGCAAGCTAAGAATATTTTTAAGGAGTTTTTTTTTTTTTTTTTCCAAAAAAGAATATGTGACCTACAAAGCCTAAATATTTATTATCTGACCTTTTACTGAAAAAAAAAAAAAAAAAAAAAAGCCAACCCCAGAACTAGACTAACAACAGCAGACTCAACACAAAGAAATATACCTTCGTCTACTTATTTTGAAATAGTGCTTTTATGACCAGCCAGGCAAGCCAAAGTGATTGCTCCACCTACATTTGATGACAGATCTGGCCAGAAGAACACTGGAAAGCAAGCCTCAGTTTAGTCTTCTTTGGGTTTTAATTTCACCATTTTTAGGATTCACTGAGGCACTAAATTTAGATCTTGAATCCCACCTCAAAATCAGGCAAGATGTGTGTAGGCTATGGGCCATGAGTTGTTCATCATTTGCCCAATGTTCAGCAATAATCAAGTTTGGAAAACATCACGAAATATCAACAATGCTAGGTAGTACACAGTGAATGCTAAATGAGGGATTATATGAATCTTAAGGAAAGTGGATAGTATGAAAGAGTCTGAGTGGATTTAGATAGGTGGGCAGCACTGTCTAAACACAGGGCAGGAGGCAAGGCCCAGATAAGAGGCATTTTGTGGGAGGGAGTAGAGTCTGGCTGAAACACAGATACAGGAATTTCATTAACAGGCAGTGATATAAACAATCTGGGGTTACAGCCTAAATAGAATGGTCTCAGGAAAAGTATTTTAGCACTCCTCATTGTATTGAAAGAAAATACAGACTCATACCATGGCTGTTCTCCTGAATAATCAAATAAATTTGGAATCTCCGGCATTCAGCCAAGTTCACCGGGAGTCACTAAGCATATAAACTGGCTATGTGCAAAGCAGCCCTGCCCTAAGCTCCCGCAGGCCTGGGAGGTTTTCACTGATGCTGACTCTCTTTTGGCACAGTTAAGTGTGCAGGGCTGCACTGGCTGCTAGAGAAGAACAATGGTCAGGGTGTTTTAAGAGCCATTTTTAACTAGAAGTTAATTTCTGGGTGTCAGGAATCGACAGGGAAGTTTTGGCTATCCTCGGAGAGGATTTAAATTGACTATATCTCTACCCAAATCTGAGACTGACTCATCATGCCAGGATGCCCAGAGAAACAAGATGAGTCATTGCCCAAGGAATTCAGGAGTGGGGCTTAGAGGTTAAATGTTGTACACAGGCCGGGCATGGTGGCTCATGCCAGCACTTTAGGAGCCCGAGGCGGGTGGATCATGAGGTCAGGAGATTGGGACCATCCTGGCTAACATGGTAAAACCCTGTCTCTACTAAAAATACAAAAAATTAGCCGGGCATGGTGGCGGGCGCCTGTAGTCCCAGCTACTCGGGAGGCTGAGGCAGGAGAATGGCGTGAACCCAGGAGCCGGAGCTTGCAGTGAGCCAAGATCGCACCACTGCACTCCAGCCTGGGTGACAGAGCAAGACTCCGTCTTATGGGGAAAAAAAAAAGGTTGTACATAAATGTGAAAAGCAAGGATCTGTGTATTCAGGGCTGAAATAAAAGCTGGGGCCTACATCCACATCAAGCAAATATTTCCACTACCTAGAGTCAGTAAAATGCAGTGCATGGTTGCTCTGACCTGCTTTCTTCTCCAGAAAGGTCTTGGTCTACAACAAATCTATTTATCTAGGCTTCTTTTTTTGACATTATAACTTTACATCTGTTAAATCAAACTAAAATCTGGCCTGAAAACCCCCTGCTCACATACTTGAGTTCTTCTGTACAAAGAACAGCTTAATTTGGTAAGTAAGCAAACTGCAAGCCTGACTCAGGAATGTGCTTCTGTAACAATAGCTGAGTCCCAGCCAGTCCCGGCAGCCATATTTCAACCACTCACAGCCATTCAAACCACGCTCAAATAAGGCTCCCAGGCCAAACCGTAACCAATCTGGCAGTTTCTGCACCTCGCTTCCGTTTTCTATACTCACTTTCCTTTTTCTGTCCATAAATTCTCCCTGACCACTTAGAAGCAGTAGAGTCATTCTGAATCTGCTGTGATTCTGAGGGCTGCCCAACTTGAGAGTCGTTTCTTCCTTGCCCAATGAAACCCTTAAATTTATCTAAAGTTGTTCTTTTAACACAGTTGGTTCATACTGACCCAATTACCACACTATGGTTGACGTCATTTTCCCAAGTTGACATCCTTCATATGTGGCTGCATGTCCACTGAGCAGGCCTGCCACTGAGGCCCTCTATATATCAATGTCATCCTCTCTATAGTAATTTTAATCTTTCACAAAACAGCCCTCAGTACAAGTTTCTATTTGACCAATTATACACACGTAACCGGTGTTCTGAGAAGGGTGAAGGAAGAAGAGCAGAAAATGATAAAATATGAAATATGTTATATCTGAGAATTTTCTTTAAAATTACAAACAGTGGGTCAAAGTTATATGTCAGTCACTTCCAGAATGCCATTTTACTTCCAGAGATCTGCATCAACTAACCTTCAAAATAAATGGACTAGGGTTCAGACCAAGTAATCAATCAATCAATACAGCATGGGATCCTGACTATCAAGAGACCCCACAGAGCTCACAGAACTCAGCAGCCCCATCCCAAGGTGCCTATTCCCTCACTTGTAAAACACTGGCAATCATCCCTCATCTTTTCATGGAAATTTAGTCAAAAATAAAAGTAGTGTAAAATGCAAATCATCATCAAGATCAATCAAAACTCAGATTCCCAGGTCTCTCATAAAGAAGCACTTGGACACTAACACACACGGGTGAACGAAAAACCACAAAAGCTAGTGAGACAAAAGCTAGACCTAGTGAAGTCTAGCCCGGGGCGTACAAAGCACGCCCACACATTCAGATGTCCTTCGGTGTAGTCACAGGCCCATGTTCTGGGAAGAGCGCTCAGGATAGTAGCAGCTCTAGCTATTGCCCAGCCTTCCAGATCTGCCCTGGTCCTTGTGCTCTAATTAAAAAGAAAAAAATATGTTGTCTCGCTTAAGAAAGAATGCTGATTTTTTTCTAATAAGATAAATGAACAGAAGATAAAAGATCAGAATAGTATTTGCTGCTAACTACCTTCAGATAAGTCACATTTTCCATGCCCCATCTGCAGAAACATTTGAGTGTCTGTCTTAAAAAGGAAGCCCTAAATTCTGCTGAATCATACTCTGTGCTTCCCCACAAAATTTAATTAATGTAAGATAAAAGCTTTGAAAATTAGCTGTTGTAATGGCTTGAAGTTCTGAATTTGAATTTTATATAACACATCTACAATTTATATATTCTTTTAATGTTTGGAATTTGGTTTTTCAAATAAAAGCAAGATTCTAGTAAAACATTTTAAATTATCTCTGACACTAATTCCCATTAGTTTACCCTCAACGTTACATATCATGCATTTTAAATCTAAGCATTAAATTAGCATACAGCACTTAATGTGATCAAAGGGAAAAACATAGGAAATGACAAATTTACACAGAAGATAACTGTATAAAAATCCACTTATTAAGAAAATTAAGACAAAATTATAGCTGATCTGTTAGGGTACAGATTTTCTCCCCCTCCTCTCCTTTCCCCCAAAATATTGATAATGCAGGACATATTAATACACCCAAATATACAGTATTTTATTAATACTTTATATGTAAAGAGAACATTATAAAAAAAAAAACAACTAAAATTGACCTTTAAAAATCCATTGAATGTGTCCTGAAGCCTGGTCTTGCATTAGTTACTCTCAAAAAGCTACATATTCATCTCTAGTTTGATATGCAAAATGTGGGTACAAATCTTCCTAAGTCCCCACTGCAAGCTTTGTATGATGCAAGTGCAAATCGCTATGCTGCTGCTCTACAGGCTGGTATCAGAACTGGACCTGGAAGTTGTATAGATGACAGGCTCCAGAAGTGGCAACTGCCTTTCCCAGAAGTTGAAACCTTTCTGGTCCCTTGCAGAGCAGTCTGGGAATGTTTTAGAAAATGGGAGGAAAATAAAATCTGCTCAAATAGGAACAAAGACAGCTGCCTTCACTTACAATGATCAAAACTAACTCCTCACCACAGCAGAGCCCAGGAGGAAAGAAGCTCTGCTGCTGTTCACCCACACTGAGATGAGAAGAGTGGCTCCCAGTTAGGAAGGAGGTTAACAAGCAACAGCAGCCCATTGGCCCAGTCCTTCAGATTAGTTACTCGCTGTGATTAACACAGAAGCTGTGTGTTCCAGAAAACCACTTCAGGAAATGTCCCAAAGTAAGGGCACACATCAACTAATTCTTAGCATGAAACTTACAGATTTCCAGATTATCTGTTTCACTTTTTGCCACTGGCTAATTTATTAGGACAGGAGAGGACACTGATACTGAGCACATTAATTCCACGCAGCACATAACCTAACGTCAACAGACACAGAGTACTTACTGCCACAAACAGCATGCAGTACATGGAGAACGAAGAGTGGCCTGAGTAAAAGGACAACCTAGAAGAAAAAGAAGACAAATGTTACTTTTCTCTCTTAGGAGCCAAAAGTATTCTTGATTTCATAAATCTGCTCCTTAGCTTCAGAGTGTACACAACTGCCTCCCTCCAGCTTGAGAAATTAGAAGGGTAGGGTAAGGGGACAATTAGGACAGGAACACTAAAGAGTGCAAGAAGGACCTGAGGTCAGATTTCTATACAGTATCATTTTATTGAAACTTTCAGGGTGGGTAATGTGTCATGAGAATAAACTTGCCAAGCATTTCTAAGATGTTAGAAGAATGATACTTGACAAGTCATAACTGGCATAAATTGCCTTGACTTTATCACATACACACTTATGTGACCATGATTTAAGTTTTATTTTCCACTTGCAGGATTAGTCCCTGAATAATGTAATACCTCCTTGGGAACACTCAGAAGTTGATTGCTTTTTTCCATCCATATTAATATTTTAGTACTTCGGCCTGGCGCACTGGCTCACTCCTGTAATCCCAGCACTTCAAGAGGCCGAGGCAGGCGGATCACAAGGTCAGGAGATCAAGACCATCCTGGCCAACATGGTGAAACCCCATCTCTACTAAAAATACAAAAATTAGCCAGGCGTGGCGGTGCACGCCTATAGTCCCAGCTACTCGGGAGGCTGAAGCAGGAGAATTGCTTGAACCCAGGAGGCGGAGGCTGCAGTGAGCTGAGATCACACCACTGCACTCCAGCCTGGGTGACAGAGGGAGATGCCATCTCAAAAAAAAAAAAAAGAAGAAGAAGAAAAAAATTTAGTGTTTTAAATGGGCACACATCTTGCCTTGCATTTCCCACCAAATTCAGTGATTTTGTTTCTTTCAATATTAGAGTCTATAAACATCTAAGTATCATCTTCCCCACCTAACAATGACAGAATGCTTCCAAAACTTAATTTTATGGCACTTCCAAGAAAAGAAAAATAGAGCTCACTAACATTCAAGATCTAAGTTTTACTTATACAGAATGAGCCACTGATGCAGAAGAGGCAAGCACATCAGGCACAGTGAAAGTAATGCCACGAAAAGATGCTCATGCAAATAACTAGAATGCATCTCCCCACCACTTCTCCCTACGTAAGAATAAGAACAAAAACAAGAGAGACAAGCTCTTAAGTAATTTACTTATTACATTTTGCCTTGTTCAGAAGGAATTTAAGGGAGATGCTGGTTCCCTGAATTCAGACAGGAGAAAAACCTCCTAACACACATACTAGAAAGTCATGTGTGTATGTTTGGCAGCTGCCGGTGGGTGGGATAGAAAGGATTGCTTTAAATATATATACATACACACACACACATATATATACGTATATATAGACACATATATATACACACCCATATACATATATATATATGATTCTACCAAGAATTTTGATTGTCTTTTTGTAATCAGATACATGCCTAAGAAAGAGAATTCTGTAACTTCCTGTGCCAACCAGGGATTATGTAATTAAACCCAATAATTATTCTGGGTTTAGTCTATGTAAAGGAGGAAAAAATAAATCACTTTTTAACCTTGCTATTTGACCACACAAAATGGATCAATATAAATAGTAATTTTAAATCAGATAATTAGAGCAGAGCTCTGCACATTTTATAGTTTCAATGTTTTATTGACGAGCATACAAGTTAAAAGCCAATTTCAAGGACTGTCAAAGCCCACCAAGCCAACATAACCATAATCACAGAAATATTCTGCAAGCCAAGCAAGTGAGGTTTCACTAAATCCTTTACACTGTGCTACAAAATCATAAACTGCAAACTAATGTAATTGTTTTAAACAGCTCTGAATCAGCCATAGAGTGATTTCATTCGTTGGGTTCCATTTTTTACACTGAATACAAAAACATATTTTATTCAGTATAGAATTTGTGAAGAAGTCTGTCTATGACTTTGACAGGGATTAAAAACAAAGAGGTAATTCTATTCAATCTCAATGGCTGCATCTTTATCCATAGTAATTTACCAAACAGATCATAATATGCTCTTTAATTTCTATTAAGCAAACAGAATAAAGCATGAAAAAAATGGAAATTCAAATTATTCATATTCCATATAAATCTAACTCTTTATTGGAGTCTCTAGGAGATACAACTCTTACAAATATCTTATTATGGCCAGAATTCACAAATGGACTAAATGTCTGTATGGGTCATCTAATAAATCCCAAGTAGCAGCCCAAATGGTTTTTTTTTTTTTTTTTTTTTGAGACGGAGTCTCACTATGTTGCCCAGACTGGAGTGGAGTGGCGCAATCTTGGCTCACTGCAACCTCCGCCTCCTGGGTTCAAGCGATTCTCCTGCCTCAGCATCCCTAACAGCAGGGATTACAGGCTTACACCACCACACCAGCTAATTTTTGTACTTTTAGTAGAGATGAGGTTTTAACACATTGGCCAGGCTGGTCTGGAACTCCTAACCTCATGTGATCTGTCGCCCTTGGCCTCCCAAAGTGCTAGGATTACAAGCGTGAGCCACCGTGCCCGGCCCCAAATGCAGTTTGTTTTCATCATAGTGACTTCACTGAAATGTTTAAGACTACGGCCCTGGCCTAAGAACCCTGCCCTTAGATTTTAACCAGTTCTAGATTTTAACCAATCCTAGACTAACATCTCACTTCATTATAGCCTCTCTGATGAAGGCAAGTACAGTACAGCAAAAATGTGAGCCAGCTTTCCAACCAAATCTTAGGAAAATCTTCTCAGGAAGAAAATTTATGGAAAGAAAAATGTATTTTGAAATGCTGCTGTTTTTACTGACTCTGAGTGGTAGTCTACTGAACAATAAGCAAGCTTCAGTTATTAAGTACACTGATTTTGACTACATAACTCACTATGAATGGGATTATATTTGTGCATGTATGTGTGTGTGCGCATGTGTGTGTGTGTGTGTGTGATGGAGTCTTGCTCTGTCGCCCAGGCTAGAGTGCAGTGGCGCGATTTGGCTCACGGCCACCTCTGCCTCCTGGGTTCAAGCAATTCTCCTGTCTCACCCTCCCGAGTAGCTGGGACTACAGGTGTGTACCACCACGCCCGGCTAATTTTTGTATTTTTAGTAGAGATGGGGTTTTGCCCTGTTGGCCAGGCTGGTCTCGAACTCCTGACCTCAGGTGATCTGCCCACCTCAGCCTCCCAAAGTGCTGGGATTACAGGCGTGTGCCACAGCCCCTGGCCTGGGATTCTATTTCAAATGGCAACTTTAAGATGTTTTTTTCCTCACATTTGTCAGCCAGGGCACCCCTTTCTCAGAGCTGATTAAACTTGGCCTGATCCCCAATATCATGGCATTGAGAGCATTCATAGCCATCTGCCTGCACCCGCCTGCCTCCATGCATGTGAGTTCCCTCCCCGACTGAGCATTCTTCTACCTCTGTGCTCCAACATCCACATCCATGTTCAGCCTACCATAAATCACAAAGACACAATCAAATCCAGCCTTCATCAGCATCAAAAGCAATCAACTCATATAAAGCATTTCTTAATTTAGTATTTTGGGGCTCAGAAGGAGGTTAAATCACAAAGAACCCAGCTGATCATCTCTGATCTCTTCCCACCACCCGCCTTTCTTCCTTTCCTCCTCCCTACTCTCCAAAGTTAAAAAGCACAAAACAGATACACCTTTAGCTGTTTTCATTTGAAATATCTTTATTTTGCATTCACTCTTTTTTTTTCAGTTGAGACAGAGTCTCAGTCACCCAGGCTGGAGTTCAGTGGCCCGATCTCAGCTCACTACAACCTCCGCCTCATGGATTCAAGCAATTCTCCCGCCGCAGCCTCCCAAGTAGCAGGGATGACAGGCGTGCGCCACCACGCCTAATTTTTGTATTTTTAGTAGAAATAGGGTTTCACCATGTTGCCCAGGGTGGCCTCCAACTCCTGACCTCAAGTGACCTGCCTGCCTCAGCCTCCCAAAGTGCTGGGATTACAGACATGAGCCACCGTGCCCGGCCTACATTCATTCTTGAATGATGGTTTTCCTGAGTACAGAATTCTAAATTGATGACTTTTTTTCTCATCGCTTTGAGGCTATCATTGCACTATCTTCTGGCTTCTGCTTTTGCTGTTAAAATACAAGCCATCTGTCAGCCAGTTCTTTCTGGGTTATCTGTCTTTTTTCTGTAACTGCTTCCTCTCCTCCTGCCCCCATCAATCAATATTCTAGTTTTACTGCCTTGTGTGTAGTACTAGGATTTCTTTTTATTGCTCCAGTTTAGTATTCGTTGGCTTCTTCTATCTGAGGACTCACCAATTTGTAGAAGTCCTCAACCATTACCTTTGCATACTGGGCATCCTCCATCCTAGTACCCTTCTATGGGATGCTGATTCAACATGTAAGACCTTTGCATTCTATTCCTCCACATCTCTTACCTTTTCTTCTCTATTTTTCATCTAGGTCTCTTTAGGTGTATCTTTCATTTTGTCATCCCTTTCACTGTATCTAATCTGCTTAATATGTTACACTGTAAATTTTAAATTACCATATATGTATCATTTACAGATCCCTTTGGTTCCAAACCTGCTTGGCCAGCTTTGATTCTCTTCATCCCACATCATATTTTCTATCTCCTCTTATTTTAGTCTACACCGGGTAATTCTAGTATCTGTAATCTCTGAGAGTTTATGTAATTTGTTGTATTTGCTGACTGTCACTTAGGGTAGCTTGTTTCCACTGAGTCCATTTACACTAGAATGAGGTCATGTCGCTGGCACTCTATCTGAGGGGAATCTTTGAGCCTTGGTTTAAGGAGAGTTCTTCCAGAGAAGATATGTGTTCACTTACGCTGGGTTCACTACCAATACACTTTAAACTTCAAGCTTTTTTTTCCTTTTCCTTCCTAAACCAAATAGTATGAATTCTAGCTCCAGACCAGTGTGTGGTCCTGTGTTTAAGAATTCTTTTTAATAGCTCCCACAGGGAGGATGCTGCCCCTCTTCTGGAGTTCTTACACTCTCCACATGTCTCTTATTGTCCTCTTCCCCGGCCTCAGCCTTTATATCTGTGCCCCATGTTCACTGCCTATCAAAACTCAGGGTCTATGCCACCAGGAACCGGCAGATACTTTCAAAGACCACACTGGATCTACAGCACTAACTGACGCAGGCCTCAGAAAAATCCCTTTACTCTCCCACCAGCTAAACGATTTACTAAAAACACTTATATGTGTTTCAAGATGTGTATATATAATTTAAGATATAGTATGCACAAGTGTGTGTGTAATGTATCATCTAGCATGTTTAGCTGAACTGTTATCAGTAGGCACTTCTAATCCTCCATGTTGCCAGACATAGAAGCAAGCTTTTTTAAAAAGAAAACTTAGAACTAATGAAATGCTATCTAAAATCAATCACTTTACTAAGAGACACAGTGGTTCAGCAACAGCAGTTTGTTTTTAATTATACAGTGCCCAATGCTCAAAAATGTTTCAAATTATTACTATACCACTACTTCCCCCAGGTATGCCAAAGTTGGTTCTGCTATGAATAGAATTTTCTTTTTCCCCTAAAAATCATCCTGAAATTGATTCCCAAAGCATTGTAAGGCAGAAAGGTTGTTGAAAGACTTATAATTGTTACAAGTTACTTAGTATGTTCAGGTACTTAATACACAGTGTTTCTACTTTTCACAAAAACTCTCTTGCTCACACAGAGACAATGATTCTCAGGTTCAGTAACTTGCTCATAAAGTCACATCTCTTTGTGGCTCAAATCTGAGTCTTCCCAACTCTTCCTTTCTGTGCCATGATTTCACTCTTGTCAATGGTAGACAGACCCAGGAGGAGCTTTAATCCTGCCATCTCCAGGCAAGGGAGTTCCATCACAAAAAACAGTTTACATGTGGCAAAATGTGTGAAGTAAATATATGAAGAAGAAATTTGACTTAATCCATGAAGAAATACATGTTGCCAATGTAAACATTGTCTTTTTCTTCTTTAGAAACAGGGTCTCGCTCTGTCACTCAGGCTAGAGTGCAGTAAAGAATCATTTTAAATGAATACCAATTTGTCTTTTTTGTACACTCTAAAGGCAAAAAGAAAGGAAATCAAACCATAACATGAGGTATTTTCTCAAATGTTATTACCTGATTATAAAGTTTATGTAACAGCAGATTAACCTGAAGTATACCATAAGTCCCCCTCTGTGATAATTTTTAAACATGGACTGATCCTATAAAAAAGTTAAAATGTCCTATACAAATGCTCCAAATGGATACATGAGCAGTGACCTCTTAATGAACATAAACTTTTCCCAAGTATATTAGTCATAGTTTATTTCAGAAAGATTTTGACAATCGATAACTGTGCTAAATGATTTGGCAATGAGATATCAGATGATCATCTAAAAGAATCTCACATCTAAGATACTTGAGGAATCAAGTAGGTGATGAATGAGAAAATGAGCACTCTCATATTGCACACTTTCTGGAGGATGGTTTGGATATAACTATCAACATGTGAAACACTTATTATGTGACCCAGTAATTCCACTTTGAGGTATGTCTCCTAGGGAAATGCAAACATGTGCTGCAACACTGCCGGAAACTCAAGGACCCAAGGAAGAGTCTAGCATCAATTTTTTTTTTTTTTTTTTTTTTTTTTTTTTGAGATAGAGTCTTGCACTGTCACCCAGGCTAGAGTGCCATGGTACAATCTTGGCTCACCACAACCTCCGCCTCCTGGGTTCAAGCGATTCTCCTGCCTCAGCCTCCCAAGTAGCTAGGATTACAGGCATGCGCCACCACACCCAGCTAATTTTTGTATTTTTTGTAGAGATGGGGTTTCACTATGTTGGCCAGGCTGGTCTCAAACTCCTGACCTCAGGTGATCCACCCACCTCAGCCTCCCAGAGTGTTGGGATTACAGGCATGAGCCTCCACACCTGGCCAATTCTACTAGCACTATTCTGAATACTGTCATCCCAAGGTATCTGTGGGGAACTGGTTCCTGTGACCTTCCAAGGACACCAAAATCCATGGATGCTCAACTCCCTGATATAAAATGACACAGTATTTGCATATAACCTACACACATTATCCCATATACTTTAAATCATCTCTAGATTACCTCTAATACTTAATACAATGGAAATGCTATGTAAATAGTTGTCCTACTATATTGTTTAGGGAATAATGGCAAGAAAAAAAGTCTATATATGTTCAGTACAGGTGCAATTTTTTTCACAAATATTTTCAATCCACAGTTAGTTGAATCCACAGATATGGAGGACTGACTGTACAACGTATTAACTAAAATGAATAGCTCTATGTGAACTGATACAAGCTGTGTCTCCAAGATATATTTTAAATGTTATTTATTTAATCCATACAAACTATTAGCAGCTCTGGGGAAAGGTATCAAGTCGGGGTTAAACTAAACTTTCACATTACACAGTGATAATACTGGAAACACAACTTGATATAACAAGGATAATATATATGTGAAAATATTTTAAAGTAATGGTTGTCAAAATATCTGACATGCCTGCTACAGATTTCTTACAAATCTCTTCCCCACCAAATACACACACAGAGTCTACATTCCTCTTCCTAAAAGTTTCCCCAAGTTTCTTGGCTAAAAGTGCCACTACTCTGAATATAAATGAAGCTCCCTGCCTACAAACTCATGCCTAGAACCCAGCAGTGACTCAAGCCCTGTTCTCACATCTTGCAGTTAAAATGTTTTAACATATATATGTATTTATAAATATCACATGTTGTGTTTCCAATAAAAATATACAATATACATATAATTTAAAAGGAAGTCAAATTACAACATGAGGCATTTTCTTCAACTGTTTCTTCAAATGTCTGATACCTTGAAATTCAGTAAATTAACTCTGCCATTTTTATAACTAATAGAGCTAATAAATATACTTAAATACTGAATGTTTAGGAAGAGGAGGCTTTTTAAAGAAATCATATTTCTAGAAATGTCTAGAACTACAAGAAACACAGGGCATCTCTCCCAAAGAGTACAAAGATGAAGGTAATAAATGGTAAAGGAATATAAAACGGTCCCCACCAAAATTAACTAAAATATAACAAAAAATTATATAGACTCATCTTATTTCCTTGAACCACCTAGAAAGTGAGAAATTATTTCATTTGCAGCAAAAATCCTGTCACATCTCCTTGAATTATTTTTACAGTTATTTTAATATATTTCCATTTAAAGCTACTCTATTATATAGGGTCAATTTTAACCAAGCCACATTACACAGAGAGACACATACCTATCTGAAACAAGACAGAAGTGACTATTCTATTTTAGTCACTAATTCCTCAAATATGACTCCATAGCTACTAACATCTGTGAATCACATGCCGAGTGACTGATATCTACAGATATTAGGTCATGAACCTTAAAGGAGAGAAACTAGCAGGAACATGGACAATGAAAAAAGAGGGGGAAAATGTAGGACACAGTAGGTATGTGTGTAGGGGGTTTCAAACTTGTTATAATGTGTGTCTTCTGTTTCTGGAAGAATCTTGCAAAAAAAATGAATCTAGAAAATAGGAGGTTGCTGAGAATCTTAAGATAAAGGAAAGCAGAACTGGGTATATGTTGAAAATAACACGACTGGGAAAGAAATGCTTCCAAACTCTCAGCAGGGAAACTTGGTGACTACTGTAACAGATGAGGAGACATTAGGCTGTGACAAAGTCTGCTTACAAAAAGGGTAAAACACATACAACTATTAACCAGGGGAAGGAAAAATCCTAAGTTTCCTTGGTTATTAAGGAAAATTCATGACCTGATACAAAAATACTCCAAATCAGGCCGGGCGCGGCGGCTCAAGCCTGTAATCCCAGCACTTTGGGAAGCCGAGACGGGCAGATCACGAGGTCAGGAGATCGAGACCATCCTGGCTAACCTGGTGAAACCCCATCTCTACTAAAAAATACAAAAAAATTAGCCAGGCGAGGTGGCGGCGCCGGTAGTCCCAGCTACTCGGGAGGCTGAGGCAGGAGAATGGCGTAAACCTGGGAGGCAGAGCTTGCAGTGAGCTGAGATCCGGCCACTGCACTCCAGCCTGGGCGACAGAGCGAGACTCCGTCTCAAAAAAAAAATAATAATAATACTCCAAATCACCAACGCCACTTTACCTAACAGTAAAACAACAGTTAAAAAAGAAACAAGGGACAAGCGGTGGATGAAACAAAGGACATGCTGTGTGTCACTCCTTTGCAGGCAACTATAATACCTTGCCCACCACCCACCCCCTTTGTAAAAACACTGAAGACGACGACTCCCTTGCTAAAAGGTAAATTCTTTCAGAATAATACAGAAGGAAGAGACAGTTTTAAATCACTTCCTAAAGTGCACATTGTTATTGTTTTAAGAGGCAGGATTGCTAACTAGAAACGACACCCTGAAACTTCTACTTTAAGCCCTCACCCCAAAAGACAACAACAAGGCCAAGAACATCTACTACAACCTGGCAGTAGGCTCCACTTATGACTCCCCTGCAGATAATGAAATCATCACTCTTGGTGACTGGGGTCAAGAAAGATAAGCCTTAGCTGGTGCAGTAGCTCACACCTGTAATCCCAGTGCTTAGGGAGGCCAAGGGAGGAGGACCACTTGAGCCCAGGAGTTCGAGATCAGCCTGGGCAACACAGTGAGACCCTGTCCCTACAAAAAAAAATGTGTTTTAATTAGCCAGGCATGATAGTAAAACAGAAAGATAAGGCTCAAGACATCAATAAAAGGGTTTTTAGTATTATGCCAATACAGAAATTTAGATTTGAGTTGAAGCAGACACCACCAATGGCAAGAGAAGGCAAAAGCCCACACAGATGTAAAATTATTAGAGCCCAATAGGAGGCTGCCAGACAGGTCACCTACTGTTACTTTCAGATTAAAACCACACTGAGTGTCACTACAGCTCATGTTACCAGGAGGACTAACACAGTGCCACAATAATTCACTTAGAGAAATCCTTTTTTTTTTTTTTTTTGAGACAGAGTCTTGCTCTGTCGCCCAGGCTGGAGTGCAGTGGCATGATCTCGGCTCACTGCAACCTCTGCCTTCTGGGTTCAGGTGATTCTCCTGCCTCAGCCTCCTGAGTAGTTGGGATTACAGGCGCACACCACCATGCCTGGCTAATTTTCTGTATTTTTAGTAGAGACGGGGTTTCACCATGTTGGTCAGGCTGGTCTCAAACTCCTGACCTCGTGATCTGCCCGCCTTGGCCTCCCAAAGTGCTGGGATTACAGGCGTGAGCCACTACCCAATAGACAAAGGGAGAAAAGTCACATTTCCTTCAGTATCCCAAGTCCTTCTGCTGTTAGAGAAAAGAAACCAAGTCATATCATACATTTAGGTGCCCATTTTAGTATATTTAAAGAGTGAAAAGCTGAATAATTTTTACAAGTATAGGGAAAAAAACATGAGCTTGTTACTCTCCTGCTTCAAGTCCTTCACTAGAACAAACTGTTGAGCAAAGAGTAAACACACTCTTCCTAAGCCCCAACAGCTCCAGAACCATCATTAGTTAACAAAATACTTGATACAGTTTGGATGGGCATCCCCTGTAAATCTCATGTTGAAATGTGATCCCCAATGTTGGAGGTGGGGCCTAGCCGGGAGGTACTGGATCACTGGAATGGATCCCTCATGAATGGTTTAGCACCATCCCCTTGGTGATGAGTAGTTCTAGTTCTCACTCAGTTCACATGAGATCTGGTTGTTTCAAAGAGTCTAGGACCTTCTCTTTCCCTGTTGCTCACATGCCATGTGATATGCCTGCTTCCTCCTTCACCTCCCACCATGACTGTAAGCTTCCCGAGGCCCTCACCAGAAGCCAAGCAGATGTTGGTGCCATGCCTACACAGCCTACAGAACCATAAGCCAAAATAAACCTCATTTATTAATTACCCAGTCTCAGATATTCCTTTAGAGCAATGCAAAACAGCCTAACACACTACTTACAGTTCCCAACGTATCTGTTTCATGCTGTTTATTCAACACTTCTGCCTGAAATGAGCTCCACACCTCTCTTTGGTAATTATTACTTAAGAGTCAATTCAGCCCCTGTTTCCTCCAAGAAACCTTTCCTAAAAATCTAGATTGAATTTATGGATCACCTTTCTCTGAAGAGCACTCAATGAAGATACCAATCATAGCCCAACCTGTTATGTTAAAATCATCTGTTACTGAACCTTCTTCCCCAATTACATCAAAAGCTGGACAGGCTGGGTAGAATATGATGTTTTAAATAGGTTTGATAGTATATTTTTAGTTGCATAAGATATGTTAATTATTTTAAAAAATCAGAAGGTACACCAAAAGAAAAATTACTGGTAAACTCCCATCCTCCCTGATTGAAATCACATCTTAATTCATGTTGTACTCTTAACACCCTGCAGCATTATCGAACATAGAGTAGGTATTCAATGTGATTTTTTTCCTTTTTGGCTAAAGTAGAATCTAAACTATTGAATAATAAAGTTTTATTTAATTATCCAAGAAAATCCTTATACTTTTCAAATTTAAATGTCATAAACAAATTCACCTTCTCCCCCACCCACATGCATCAAGAGTATCAGTTTAAATGGCTTCACAAGAAGTATACTTTAACAACTTATGTTTTGACAGTTATAAAAATACATTAATAAAACTAAGGAATATACTTTATCATGTAATTAAATGCTATATACTAATAAATTACATCAAGCCACGTAAGTTATCTAATTTAGACACCTTACTGCCTGATGTATTTTCCCCTTTCAGTGGTTAGAAATTTGGACTTCCTCATCAAAACCGAGGAGCATTAGGAAGTCCAGTTTAACTTCCCTCTCGTCATTCTTTTGTCAGAAATCTTGGGCAGTGTCAAAGTACATTAGCTTAAACAAGCAGAACTTAATGCATCTTCCCCCAAACACATCTGGCAAGTATTTGAATAGTGTGTGCAAAATGCCTCAAATTCCTTTTTCCATTATGATCACAGGCAGTCAGATTAACTGAGTAAATAATATTCATAATGATTAAGTACAGGTGTATCCTGTTATAATTTTTTTTTAATTCAAGTCTTTGGCCAGACACCATTTCCCACCTGAAATCCTAGCAATTTGGGAGGCTGATGCTGGAGGATCACCTGAGTTCAGGAGTTCGAGACCAACCTGTCCAACATGGTGAAACCCCACTTCTACTAAAAATGCAAAAATTAGCCTGGTGTAGTGGCATGCACCTGTAATCCCAACTTCTCTGGAGGCTGAGGCAGGAGAATCGCTTGAACCCAGGAGGTGGAAGTTGCAGTGAGCTGAAATCACGCCACTGCACTCTACCCTGGCCAACAAAGCAAGACTCTGTCTCAAAAAAAAAAAAAAAAAAAAAAAAATTCAAGTATTTTTTTAAAAACGTGCTCAAAACAAACGTAAGTAGCATAATAACAAACTACAAACCATAAGACGAAAGGGCTTAGGGGCTGTCTGAATTCTATTTCCCAATGCCTATGTGAAGATTTTCTCAATTTTTACAGGAATATTTCTGTTCTTCCATAAACCAAAAGTCTTACAAATTGCCCATCTTTGCATGCAAAAGTTTATAAACATTAGCCCAGAAGCAAAATATTGCTTCTGAGTTGCAATATATTATGTAAGAAAAAATAATTAACATAATACAAACATAAAAGTTAGCCAATCCTATATCTCCCTCCTATAGTATCTCCCAAGTTTATTATATAAATGAACAGTACTGTTACTAGATAATATTATATAATGTCTCTGCAAACCTCATTCTCCTAAAAGAGTGGCATTAGAAATTCTGTATCAACAAAAGCTTTTTCTGTCTGTCCAATAGAAAATGACATCACAGGAAATCAAGATCCAGACAGGTCAGTGGGTTACTGGTCAGTAAATTAGCTGGTCCAGGCAAAGTTGGTGCCATTCTGGTACAGCAAATTTCTGTACTCCTCAGGGGCTATTATTGGTTTTCTTACTCACATATTCCCTGGAGACTAAGTAGTACGCTTTTTGCCTACAAGCCTAAATTGTCAGGTACTGACATTCAGAACAGGGGAGCTGGAAAGAGGTACTGACCTTTAAGTCACATTCTTGTTAAATACAATAATAATTAATATCCTCTCACAAAGTGAAGGATCTTTTTAAATCATCCCCTTCTTAATTCCATTATGTTGCTATTACTATACAGGTATCTGATTTAAAGGGCTGTCTAGTTACTGACATTCATATGCATGAGAAATAGAAGCCTTAACAAATGAATCTTTTGGAGTCATAAAAGCTTACCCAGTAATGTCTACAATTAGACCATATTCTTCTTCAGCCATTCTCTCAAAATGTAAAGCCAGTTGTACTAGGTACATAAGTACCAGAGCCAGCCAGTCAGTCTAGTTATAATGAGTTTTCCTATGATAGAAGGCATTTCCTCAAACTTCAGCTTTATTTATCTGCATGTGGGTTGCATTTAAAAAAGGAAATTTATTTCTCACATTCAATCATACATACTGCAAGTAAGCATCTGAACAATATAAGGCTTCCATAATCCAAACAAAAATAATTCTGTATTTAAATCTGATTCATACAGCCAGAGATGAGTTACTCAGAATGGATCAGAAACACTGGGCCTGTGCTAAAACACACGCAATTTAAATAAAAGCCAGAAAAAAAGGAAAAAAAAAAAGCAAATCTCTTCAAGCAGCCAATAGTTTCTATACTGTACTATCACAAATAGACCAGCTAGGCAGGGCACGGTGGTTCACACCTGTAATCCCGGCACTTTAGGACACCGAGGCAGGCAGATCGCTTGAGCCCAGGTGTTTGAGACCAGCCTGGGAAACATGGTGAAACCCTGTCTCTACAAAAAAAAAAAAAATACAGAAATTAGCTAGGCATAGTGGCTATACCAACAGCACCTATAGATGCCAACAAGCACCTATAGTCCCAGCTGCTCGGGAGGCTGAAATGGGAGATTGGTTGTGCCCAGGAGGTCAAGGCTGTAGTGAGCTGTGATCGTACTACTGCTCTCCAGGCTACAGAGCAAGACCCGGTCTTAATTTTTTAAAAATAACAAATAGACTAGCTAGCTGTGTATGACCTTAAATTTATCCTAACAGGGTAAATATAAACCCTTGTATCCTGAAGTAGATGTCATCCAAGGTCATGTTTTCATAATCCAGGTAATCTAAAGTAGTAGTTCTCAAGCTGTGGTGCCAAGATCAACGGCAGCATCTGAAACTTGTTAGAAGAAACACAGATTCTCAGGCCCCATGCTGAATCTTCTCAATCAGGCACTTGAGGTTGTGGCCCAGCAATCTGTTTTAATAAACCCTGCAGATAACTCTAATGAACCATTAAAATTTAAGAGCCATGAACCTAAAGAGAATCTTGGCCTGGGAAGGGAGCTACAGATGGGAACTACCTGGGCTCATTAGTTTTTCTTCCCCCCAAAAATCTTAGAGGAATGGTATTCTCACTGGCATTAGTAATGGCAGTCCTAAATAACTGGATGTTCTAATATTGCAAGTATACAGCACCTTTTAATTTATAGTAAATTCTTGTATATTAATTTTAAATTATGAACTCTAAATAATAAAATTAGTAAGTATTCTATTAAAGTCCACTTATGCTCTTAGTTCTATGTTTAAGACCTAAGGGTCACTACAACTGAAGTCCAGTAAAAGGTTTATAATATCAGTAATGGCAGACAGAGCGCAAAAGTGTGCTACATGCAGGAAAGAGAAGATGATGGGGAAAAAAGAGAGTCAATGGGAAAAAATCAAGACCAAAAACCAAAATTGTAGGAGGATATTCTCATCCTTACATGTAACTCTGACTCATTCATACAGTCAACAAAAATGACTCATTTTGGGTGCTTACGTTCCTTTCTCCCCAACGTCAAGCATTATAATTTTATAATTAAAAGCTTATATGGTGGCAGGCTGTGGAGATAAATAAGTTAAAAGAGCAGATTACACTATAATCCTAAAAAACTATAGACAATACTTAGACTGGATATTTTTGCATTTTTAGCTTTCTGACTTTTAAAATTCAAGAGAAAAATAATAGGAAAGTATGTATCCAGCCAAACTATACTCCACAATAAAACAGCAATGCATACCCACAGTTACATGCCAATATTATACAGCTCTGAAACTGGCAACAACTGACTCATTGTGGAAAGACTGATGGAAATTACATTTTTCTAGGAAGATACAAAGTCTTTCTAAAACTTCATTTCTACATTTGATTTTCCTTGCTCCTTGCTTCAGAACCCCAAAGCTTACTAAGGGAGCTTATCATTAAAAGCTATAAAAAGGCCTGGTGCAGTGGCTCATGCCTGTAACCCCAGCACTTTGGGAGGCTAAGGCGGGTAGATCATGAGGTCAGGAGTTCGAGACCAGCCTGGCCAACATGGTGAAACCCAGTCTACTACAAATACAAAAATTAGCTGGGCGTGGTGGTGCAGGCCTGTAATCCTAGCTACTCTGTAGGCTGAGGCAGGAGTACTGCTTGCACTCAGGAAGTAGAGCTTCAGTGAGCAGAGATCACGCCACTGCACTCCAGGCTGGGCGACAGAGCGAGACTCCATCTCAGACAAAAAAAAAAAAAAAAAAAAAAAGCTAAATAATTACTCTTAATGTATACAGCTCTGCAATTTCAGTTATCCAAATATTAATTCTGCTTTTAAAGAGGGTGCTTTCCTAACCCTTACACAGGACTGTAAGTGGACATTTGCAATGTGGATGGCTGTAGAAATTTTAAATAGGTAAAAAGCCTAAGTATACTTAGGTCAAAAGTGCAAAGTAACAGTACATGGCAGCCAATTTATATACATCAGGAAGAGAGAGTGAATGAGTATGACATGTATATATCACAAAATATTTTTATACCATTTTAAATCAATAATGTATTTTATATTTTGTCAAAATGGCTTATGCAAGAAACAAAAATATCATCAATAAGAAATATCACAAGAAATCTCTGAGCTAAAACAAAGTAAGATTTATGTACCTGAACCAGAGAAATAATATATGTGTGAATAATTTGCAAGGGGGCTCATGCCTGTAATCCCAGCACTCTGGGAGGCCGAGGCAGGTGGATCACAAGGTCAGGAGTTCGAGACCAGCGTGGTCAATATGGTAAAACCCCATCTCTACTAAAAATGCAAAAATTAGCTGGACGTGGTGGCAGGTGCCTGTAGTCCCAGCTACTTGGGATGCTAAGGCAGGAAAATCACTTGAACCTGGGAGGTGGAGGTTGCAGTGAGCCAAGATTGTACCACTACACTCCAGCCTGGGTGACAGAGCGAGACTCCATCTCAAAAAAAAAAAAAAAATTCATTTACATTACATTGTCTAGACTTTAGGTACACTCTTACCACCACAATGACTTTCTTAAATTCGTTGGTTGAGAGAAAAGATTACAGTTTTCCTGCCTAATTTATTAACATGTTGGTTGATCCAAGAGATATTAGAGATGTAGGCATGGCATTTGGTGGAAAAGTACAAAACAGAGAACCAACACCCTGAGACTGAAGTCCCACCTCCATTTTATTAAGTTTCTAGAATCAAAAACAAAATGCTAATCCTTACTGTGCTTCAAGATCTTTATTCATAAAAGTGGGACAATATTATTGTCCATGCCTATGTTACAAGAGTGCTAAAAGGATGAAAATGAGTAACAAATGGTCAGCATGCAAAAGCTTGGATATTTATGCCAGAAAATAAGGAGATCATTAATTCCCAGGTTAATCTATGATCACTGAAAATAAACACCTTTCTTCATTTGGTTATAAGTAAATAATAAACTAATACATATATGCTTTTTTTCCTGTAGCTTGGTCATGTATTAGCCTTTAAAAAAAATTAAATAAATAAATGAAGATGTATATTGTAACCCCTAGAGAAACCAACAAAAAACAGATAATGTGTCAGTAGGATATTTAAATTGCTACACTAAAAAAAAAATTGTTTAATACAAAGGAAAGCAGTATAGGAAGAATAGTAACAAAAGACGAAACATAGAAAATACATAGCAAGGCTGGGCATGGTGCCTCATGCCTGTAGTCCCAGCACTTAGGGAGGCCAAGGCAGGTAGATCACCTGAGGTCAGGAGTCCGGGACCAGACTGGCCAACATGGTGAAACCCTGTCTCTACTAAAAATGCAAAAATTAACTGGGCATGGTGGTGCATGCCTGTAATCCCAGCTACTCGGGAGGCTGAGGTGGGAGAGTTGCTTGAACCCAGGAGGCAGAGGCTGCCGTGAGCCAAGATCATTCCACTACACTCCAGTCTGGGCAACAGAGGAGACCCTGTCTCAAAAACACACACACACACACACACACACACACACACATAGCAAAATGGCAGAAAAATCCAGCCATATTGGTAATTACATTAAACTTTTGATCAAAGGGCAAAGATTTTTCAGTCTGGATTGAAAAGAATAAGCAAGATATGACTACTAAAAGATACACTTTAAATTCAAAGATTCAAATAAGCTGAAAGTTTTACTTACAGAAAAATTTATAACCCAAACAATAAGCATAAGAGAACTAGAGTGACTATATATTAATATCAGGCAAAATAGACTTTAAAACAAAGAATGTTTCTAAACACAAAGAAATACACTGATACAGAAAAAGGAGCAATACAGCAGGAAAAAGAAAAAAAACCCAACACTTGTAAGTGTTACATATTGAACAGCACAGCCACAAGATAAAAAAACAAAGTTTACACAAATGAAAGGACAAAAAGACAATTCAACAATTATAGTTAGAGATTTCAAGCTCCCCAAAAAATAACTCATAAAATATGTTGGTTAAAAGAAAATCAGTAAAGATATATAAGATTTGAGTAAACTCTCAAATCAACTTGACCAAATTGATTTCTATAGAACACTTCACCCAGAAAACAGCAGAATACACAAGATCTTCAAATGCACAGGGAACATTCTCCAGAACAGACTGTATGTGAAAAATGTGGGGGCCCAGAGGGATGGGAGTCAACTAATTTGAAAGAATTCTAATCATATAAAGTATGTTCTCTAAACACAATGAAATTAAATTAGAAATCGATGACAGAACGATAAATGAAAAATCCCCTACATAACTCATAGATCAAAGAGGAAGATGCAAGGGAAATTAGAAAGTATTGTTAGTCCTTGCACAATTCAGATTTGAACTGTGCAGGTCCACTTACATACAGATTTTCTTCAATAACAGCTACATTAAGCATGCCTGCCTTTCCTGCCTCCCTTCTACCTCTGTCACCCCTGAGACAACAAGACCAACCTCTCCTCTTCCTTCTCCTCCTCAGCCTACTCAGTGAAGAAAATGAGGATAAAGACCTTTAGGATGATCCATTTCCACATACTGGCAGATACATATTTTGTCTTCATTATGGTTTTCTCATTTTATTTTCTCTACCACACTTCATTGTAAGAAGACAGTATATAATAAATATGACATACAAAATATGCATTAATGGACTGTTTACATTATTAAGGCTTCCAGTCGACAGTAGGCTATTTGTAGTTAAGTTATGGGGGAGTCAAAAGTTATATGTGAATTTTTGACTGCACAGGGGGTCAGCGCCCCAGTCCCTGCATTGTTTAAGGATCAACTATATTTTCAGTTAAATAAAGATCCAATATATCAAAATTTGTGACACAGCTAATAATCTAAGCATCTACTTTATGAAACTAGAAAAAAGAAAAGAAAACAAAACTAAAAGCAGGAAGGAGAAAGTAAATAAAAATCAAAGCAAAAATAAATGAAACTGAACACAAAAAAAATAGATAAAAATCAATGACATCAAAAGAAACCCTGGAAACTAATCAAAAGGTTAATAAAATTGACGTTTCTAGCCAGATCAGTCAAGAAAAAAAGACATAAGACACAAATTATCAATAGTAAGAATGTAAGAGGGGCTATCTCTGCAGTTCCTACAAACAATACAAAGATAGTATAATGACATGACAAACTTGATGCCAATAAATTTGACAACTTACATGAAATGGACAAATCCCTTAAAAGACAAACAACCAAAGCTCATAGAGAAAACACAGATAACCTGAATAGCTCTATATCTATTTAAAAACTTGAAATCATATTTAAAACCTTCCCACAAAGATTATTCGAGCCTGAAGGCGTGTACGTTAGTCCCAGCTAAGTAGGAGCCTCAGGCTGGAGGATCACTTGAGCTCAGGAGTTCAAGGCTACCATAAGCTATGACTGGGCCACTGCACTCCAGCCTGGACAACAGAACAAGACCCCATCTCTAATTAATTAAATAAGTGAATGAATGAATATAAATATATTTTTTTTAATTTAAAACATAGGCTGGGAGTGGTGGTTCATGCCTGTAGTCCCAGCACTTTGGGAGGCCAAGGTGGGTAGATCAGTTGAGACTAGGAGTTCGAGACCAGCCTGGGCAACATGGTGAAACCCTGTCACTACAAAAAATACTACAACAACAACAAAAATTAGCTAGGCGTGGTGGCGCACACCTGTAGTCTCAGCTACTCGGGAAGCTAAGATGGGAAGATCACTTGAGCCAGGAGGTCAAGGTTTCAGTGAGCCAAGATCACACCACTGCACTCCAGCCTAGGTGACAAAGTGAGACCCTGTCTCAGTTTAAAAAAATAAAATTAAACTTAAAACCTTCCCACAAATAAACTTCTAGGCCCAAATGGCTTCACTGATGAATTTGACTAACATTTAATACGAAACTTTTGACACCAAAGCTAGACAAAAACTTTACAAGAAAACTACAGACCAATAACTCATGAACATAGACGTAAAAATCCTTAACAAAATATTAGCAAACCCAAACCAATTAATATAAAAAGTATAATACTCCATGACGAAGTATATACCCCAGGGATAAAAAGTTGCTTTGATATTCAAAAAACTAACATAATATATTAGAGAACAAAGAGGAAAAACAATATAGCCATCTTAACAAACAGAAAAAGCATGTCACAAAATCCAATACCCATTCATGATAAAAATCTAACAAAAAGCATCTACAAAAAAAAAAAAAAAAAAACACAGGTAACGTATTTGTGAAAGGCCGAGTGCTTCTTTCCTAAGGTCAGGAAGAAGACAAGCAATCTGCTCTCACCCCTTCTTTCAACCTTGTATTGGAGGTCTTAGCCAGTGTAATAAGGGAAGGAAAAGAAATCAAAGGCAATATAGAAGAGAAAGGAAGTACAGCTCTCTTTATTCACACACAACATGAATGGGAAAGCAAAAAACCTTCAGGAATCTATAAAATTACTCCAAGTAATAAATTAAATTAGCAATATTGCAGGATACATGATTAATATGAAAACCAACTGTACTTCTACATGCTCAAAACAATTGGAAATTGATTTTAAAAAAAACTCACAATGGCATTAAGTTAGTAATATACTTAACAAAATGTATACAAGTCCCAGACCCTGAAAACTAAAAAATACTGGCATGAGAAACTAAAGAAAACCTAAGTTAATGGAGAGATACATATTCATAGATTGGAAGCCCCAATATTAAGATGGCAGTTCTTCAAAAATTGATCTATATATTTGAAGCAATCTCAATAAAAATTCTGCCCTTTCAAAGAAAACATAAAGAACTTACAATAGACAAAGCAAGCTTTAAAAAGAAGGACAAAGTTAAAACTTTCCCATTACACCTCATTTTAAAACCTATTACAAAGTTGCAGTATGGTATTCACATGAGAGGCATACAGAGCAATGAAGTAGATTAAGTGTCCAGAAATAGACACACATGTATATGGTCAATTCATTTTCAACAAAAGTGCCAACATAATTCAATGTGAAAATGGGTTTTTTTGTCAATAATGTTGGAACAACCAGATATTCAATGGAGAAAAAGTAGATATTGACCCTTTTTGTCACATTATACACAAAAAAATAATTCAAATGGATCACAATAATAAACAAAGAACTTACTGGAAGGTTGAGGCAAGTAAAGATTTCTTAGGACACAGAAAGCACAAACCATAAAAGAAAAAAATGATAAATTAGATTCCATCAAATGTAAAACTTCTAAGCTTCAAAAACCACCATTAAGAAAATAAAGCAGCCGGCCAGGCGCGGTGGCTCATGCCTGTAATCCCAGCACTTTTGGAGGCCAGGCGGGCGGATCACGAGGTCAGGAGATCAAGACCATCCTGGCTAACATGGTGAAACCCCGTCTCTATTAAAAAAAAATACAAAAAATTAGCCGGGCATGACCTGTAGTCCCAGCTACTCGGGAGGCTGAGGCAGGAGAATGGCATGAACCTGGGAGGCGGAGCTTGCAGTGAGCCGAGATCACGCCACTACACTCCAGCCTGGTGGACACAGCAAGACTCCGTCTCAAAAAACAAACAAACAAAACAAAAACAAAAAGAAAAGAAAAGAAAGCCATAAAAAAGAATGAGTTCATGTCTTTTGCAGGGACAAGCATGAAGCTGGAAACCATCATTCTCAGCAAACTAACACGGGAACAGAAAACCAAACGCCACATGTTCTCATTCATAAGTGGGAGTTGTACAATGAGAACACATGGACAGAGGGAGGGGAACATTACATGCCGGGGCCTATCAGGGGGTGCGGGGGTAAGGTCGGGGGAGAGTATTAGGACAAACACCTAATGCATGTGTGTCTTTAAAACTAGATGAACGGGTTGATAGGTGCAGCAAACCACCATGGCACATATATACCTATGTAACAAACTTGCACGTTCTGCACCTGTATCCTAGAACTTAAAGTAAGATAAAAAAGAAAAAGAAAAGTTGGGCCAGGAGCAGTGGCTGACACGTGTAATCCTAGCACTTTGGGAGGCTGAGGTGAGATCACTTGAGGTCAGGAGTTCAAGACCAGCCTGGCCAACATGGTGAAACTCATCTCTACTAAAAATACAAAAACTAGCTGGGCGTGGTGGCACACACCTGTAATCCCAACTACTCAAGAGGCTGAGGCATGAGGTTGCAGTGAGTCAAGATTGTGCCACTGCACTCCAGCCTAGGTAACAGAGTGAGACTCCGTCTCAAAAAAAAAAAAGAAAGAAAAGAAAGAAAAGAAAAAGTTGATTAGGCATGGTGGTTCATGCTTATAATCCCAGCACTTTGGCTTTGGAAGGCCGAGGCAAGAGGATCGCTTGAGCACAGGAGTTCAAAAACAGCCTGGACAACAAACAAAGCAACACCCTGTCCCTCAAACAAATGAACAAACAAACAAATAAATAAATAAATAAGAAAATAAATAGCAAGCCACAGATTGAGAGAAAATATTTTCAAAACATATCTAACAAAGGACTTCTATTCAGAATATATAAAGAACTCTTAACAACTCAGGCACGCAACTCATTTTTTTTTTAATGGGTAAAAGAGTTAACATTTAAAAAATGACAATAGCTGAATGGACAAACACACGAAAAGATGTTCAGCAACACTGGTCATTAAGGAAATACAAATTAAAACCACACTGAGATACCATAACAAAAACCTCTAGAATGGCTAAATTAACAAAGACTGGCCATTAATAAATAATGGCAAGGATGTGAAGTTAACTGGGATTCTCATGCACTGCTGGAGAGAATGCAAAATGGTACAACCACTGTGTAAAAGACTGGCAGTTTCTCAAAACAGTAACTACACACATGCTATATAGTCCAGCACTTCTACTCCTAGATATTTGTTCAAGAAAAATAAAAGTATATATTACTGTACTGGTACACAATGTTCAGAACATCTTTCTTGTTTTTTGCTTTTTTTCTTTTTTTGAGAAAGAGTCTTGTTCTGTCGCCCAGGCTGGCATGATCTGGGCTAACTGCAACATCCACCTCACAGGTTCAAGTGATTCTTGTGCCTCAGCCTCTCAGCCTCCCAAGTAGCTGGGATTACAGGTGTGTACCACCACACCTGGCTAATTTCTGTATTTTTAGTAGAGACAGGGTTTCACCATGTTGGCCAGGCTGGTCTTGAAATCCTGACCTCAAGTGATCCACCCGGCCTTGGCCTCCCAAAGTGCTGGCATTACAGGCGTGAGCCACCGCACCTGGCCAAAACAGCTTTATTTTTAAAAGCCAAAACTTGGAGACAACCCAAATGTCCATCAATATTTGTATGAATGGATAAGTAAACTGTGTTATATCCATACAATCCAATATACCTCAGGGGGAGAAAAAGGAACAACATGGATGAATTACAAAACTAACATGTTAAGTGAAAGAAGGCAGACACAACAAAGTACTCACTGTATGATTCCTTTTATATAATATTCTAGAAAACACAAAACTATAGGGGCAGAAACTTGACCCTGGGTTTGCAGATGGGAGTGTGAATTGACTGTAAACACTCAGGGACAAGCTTTTCAAATATCTGAAAACTTGACTGTAATGGTAAATAACTTTACAAATACAATTTATTCAGTTTATTCAATTGTACACTTAAAATGGCCAAATTTTATGTTATGTGAATTATACCTCAAAAAAGCTATTTAAAGGAGTATTTCAACTAGTATCTATTCTATTTTTTCCTTTGTGATTTAAATCCCGTAAGTGTTTTTTTGTGTGTTGGGGGTGGTTTTTTGTTGTTGTTGTTTTTTGAAATGGAGTCTCACCCTGTCACACAGGCTGGAGTGCAGTGGCGCAATCTCTGCTCACTGCAACCTCTGCCTCCCGGCTTCAAGAGATTCTCCTGCCTCAGCCCTAAAGCTAGATCTGTGAAGGCATAGATTTTTTTTTTTTTTTTTTTTTTTTGAGACGGAGTCTTGCTCTGTGGCCCAGGATGGAGTGCAGTGGCACTATCTTTGCTCACTGCAACCTCCTCTCCCGGGTTCAAGCGATTCTCCTGCCTCAGCCTCCCAAGTAGCTGGGATTACAGGCATGCAGCCACCATGCCTGGCTACTTTTTGTATTTTTAGTAGAGACAGGGTTTCACCATGTTAGCCAGACTGGTCTTGAACTCCTGACATCAAGTGATCTGCCCACCTCTGCCTCCCAAAGTGCTGGGATTGCAGGCATGAGCCACCACACCAGCCGTAATCCTATAGCCGGTTTTATCATTGCATTCATTAATATGTATGGCATTTTTCAAAGGCTATATGGTTAAGCTATAGATGGAAGAAGAAATCATGATAATTTTATTCTATTAAATTGGGGTGTCCAATCTTTTGGCTTCCCTGCATCATACTGGAAGAAGAACCGTCTTCGGCCAAGCATAAAATGCACTAACAATAGCTGATGATAAACAAACAAACAAAAATCATAATGTTTTAAGAAAGTTTACGAATTTGTGTCTCCGTCTCAAAGCCATCCTGGGTAACATGTGGGCCACAGGTCGGATAAGCTTGTATCAGATTTTGTTTTACATGGTATGTTTTTACCCAGCGATTTGTTCTTCTTTATAGTTTGTTCTAAATTTCAGTCTCATTTTCAATAGGCTTCCTCTCCTCCACCCAAGGCATTTGTTCATCCCCTTTGTTCCTACTCCTCCACTGAACACTCTAGAATTCTGGCTCTACTGTTAAATTCCTCTACCTTTCTCTGTGTCTCCAAACTGTTCCCTGAAGGCTCTCTGTACCTTCTAGTCATTCAATCAAAGAAGCTTTCCCTAGGATACTGCTCGCCCCTGCAGGGAATGAGATTTCCACAGCCCATACACCTTACAAGTCCAGTATTGATGTTGGTGATTTTATCATTCATCAAAGTCATTTCTGGACCATGCTTCCTCTACCCCTCTTACAAAAATGCTAGTACACCTAAGCTCAAATCAACAATATCACCTTCTACCAACTATTTCTCAACTGTCTATCTCTTCAGTCACTTTTCCCTCCTTCATTAAGACTTTACACCCATATCAGTCCTCCTCAACACCTCAAAGCTTGCCATTTAACAGCTTGATCTTTCTCTTCTTTGACCTCATTATCATCAAGCAAGTTCTCTTCCATTCTCATCATCTGTTTAATGTAAATCTTCCCTGTCAGACTAAGGTCCATGAAGATGGGGACCAGAGATGTCTGGTTCACTGCTAACCCCCAAGCAAATAGCATAGTATACTCTAGTTAAATAAGAATTTTTTTCATCCCCACTAAATACAAAAAATTGAAGCTACTGGCCGGGCACTGTGGCTCATGCCTATAATTTCCGCACTTTGGAAGCCCAAGGTAGGTGGATCACCTAAGGTCAGGAGTTTGAGAACAGCCTGGAAAACATGGTAAAACCCCATCTCTACTAAAAATACAAAAATTAGCAAGACATGGTGGCGCGTGCCTGTAGTCCCAGCTACTCAGGAGGCTGAGGCAGGACAATCACTTGAACCCAGGAGGCAGAGGCTGCAGTGAGCCGAGATGGTGCCACTACACTCCAGCCTGGGTGACAGAGCAAGACTCCGTCTCAAAAAAAAAAATTGAAGCTACTAGCCAGGCCCACGTTGCTTATAAGAAAACCAACAAAGACAATGAACTATCTGGAAATCGTATCTAAAAAAATCAAACAAAGATGTTTTACCCAAGAAAGTATTTGTACTTTGAACAATTAAAGGAAAGTAAACTTAATATATAAAAAGGCTGACAATTTTGAAACTTGAGATGAGGAGTTGGCTCTGCTACTAATTAGTGGCTTTACTTAGTGTTCTTAGTCCTCCATTTTTACCTCATCTATAAATTTAAAAAGTTGGATCTTCTGAGTTCTAAACATTCTATTTCATTCATGTCGAATGGTGCCCCAGCATGCAGAAAGGAGCCCAAAAAGGGTGTTATAAGATGGCAACCTGATGAGCTAGAGCTGTCACAATCTGAACCAAGTTACCTTATTAAAAAAAAAAAAATCTAAAAAATAATAATAATCTAAGAATACTAAGATCTAGCAGAGCTTCATAAATAATGGTGGGACTAGATCAGGGTTCAGCAAACTATGAACCCTGGGGCAGTTGCTGTTTTTGTAAAGTTTATTGGAACATAGCCACATTATTCATTTAAGTATTGTCTATGGCTGCTTTCTTGCTATTAACCAGCAGAGTTCCATAGTTGGGAAAGAGACTATATGGCCCACAGAGCCTAAAATATTTACTATTGGCTGGGTGTGGTGGCTCATGCCTGCAACCCCAGCACTTTGGGAGGCCAAGGTGGAAGGATCACTTGAGCCCAGGAGTTTGACACTAGCCTGGGCAACATAGTGAGACCTAGTTTCTACAAAATAATAATATAAAAATGTAAAAAAAAAAAAATATATATATATATATTTGCTATCTGGCATCTTAAGAAAAAGTTTGCTGACTCTAAATGATCTATAAGGTTCATTTAACATTCTTATATGCTGGCGATGAAAGAAAGAACTGCAGTAAAATACTCTTAAATGGAAGACAGCAATAAAAAAGGAATAAGGCATGAAGAGAGAGAACAATTCAAACAAGATCAAAATTCACCTCCCAGTGATAACACTAACTTCTCTTTTTAAGCCAGTGCATGGCTTATCTTCCAGTCACTGAAACCTTCTATTCCAAGAATATACAAGATTAAACAAGCATTAGCGATTTAACACTCACCTGCCTTCCTTAACTTTTTCTGCATTCCCTCGACATATGTAGTTTTCAATGTAACCATCGCTGCAGTTGATTTTTGACCAATCTGGATCACAAACATCCAAGAAGTGAGGCCGCAATCTGCCTATTGAATACTTGGCAATGTCAGTCAGGGACTGACTAGCAGCTGCACCAAATAAAAAGGTTCCAATGGCTTTGTAAATAGTGGCTATGTAGTTATTCCTGATAAAGGAATTTGAGTGCAAAAGGTTACAGTAAACAGACAGGGTTTCTCCAAGAATAATCTGAAAAAGAAACAGAAAAATAACATGTTAAAGTAGCAAGCAGGCACTTTAAACAAAACGAAACATAGTGGGGAAGAAGGAAATGGTAAATCACAAAAAGATCTTTGTTTTAAAAACTGTCCCAGCGCCTTTTTTCTTTACAATGGAGAGTCAACTTCGGATATCCAATTCTAAACCACAAAAAAGGTGTCGTATCAATGGTGAACATTATTTACAAAGCCATGGCTGGACCAAAAACATATCATTGCTTACCTAAAATAACAAGATCGTATTTTTTTTCTTGTATTCAAATAAAGAGAGCTTTAAAAAGTAGACACAGATATATCCTGGAGGACAAAAACTATGGCTTGTCCAAAAAACAAACTTCCGGCTGGGTGTGGTGGCTCATGCCTGTAATCCCAGCACTTTGGGAGCCCAAGGTAGGTGGATCACCCGAAGTCAGGAGTTCGAGACCAGCCTGGCCAACATGGTAAACCCTGTCTCTACAAAAATTACAAAAAAACAGCCAGGCATGGAAGAAGGTGCCTGTAATCCCAGCTACTTGGGAGGCTAAGGCAAGAGAATCGCTTGAACCTGGGAGGCGGAGCTTGCAGCGAGCCGAGATTGTGCCATTGCACTCCAGCTTGGGCAACAAGAGCAAGACTCTATCTCGATAAATACATACATACATACATACATACATACATACATACATACATACTTCCCCAATCAGAAACTCCTGTGTATAAGTACTTTTATCTGACAGAGTCTTCATTTTTCTCAAATATTCCCTTGAATCAAAGACATCCATCATATTAAAAAGGGTAAAATCATTTCAGGGAGGATTGCTAGAGGATACAGAGGGCAGGGATTTAGCTAACAGGATATACCAGTCCTGCCTTCCAGGTGACCTCTGCTGGAGGCCCAAGGGGTGGGACGGGACTCTTAGTCACTAATTTAAAAGTATAAAAAGGTTTCTGATGCTTTACAAGTTAACAAACCAGTATCCTGAGAATTCAAAGAATACTGAATGGCAACATTATAAATAGTAACATTTGCTATTAAAAAAGACAGTAAGGCTCTAGATACCTGAGACCAAAATAAACAGCTAAGGCCAGGCACTGTGGCTCAACTCCTGTAATCCCAGCACTTTGGGAGGCAGAGGGGGGTGAATCATTTGAGGTCAGGAGTTCCAGACCAGCCTGGCCGATATGGTGAAACCCCGTATCTACTAAAAATACCAAAAATTAGCCAGGAGTGGTGGCAGGCGCCTATAATCCCCAGCTACTCGGGAGACTGAGGCGGGAGAATCGCTTGAACCCGGGAGGTGGAGGCTGCAGTGAGCTGCGATGGCGCCACTGCACTCCAGCCTCGGCGCGACCATCTCAAAAAAATAATAATTAAAAACAACAACAACAACAAAAAAAAAACCACTTAAACACAGAATAGTCTGAACAGTGGGTTTGCCAATCTGTGTGGAGAGAATATAAGTAGCAAAGCTTGACTTGAAATACATTACTAGTTTCTCTGCTTCACCTTAAATTTATATAAACAATTTTACAAAGCATTCAAACATTTCCATTTAATGAGGATCAACCATCTTCAGGGTAAGTCTTACCATAAGTAAAATAAATGGTTGCTTCCTGAAAGGGATTTCAAGAATCTGATAGCTAAAATCCTTTCCTTATTCTGGCTCAGTGACTCCTAGAGTTCCATAATTAGAATGTTATAACTTTGACAATGAGACTCTGAACTCTACAAGGTAAGGAGGATTTCTTAATTGCTGAACAGAAACCTCCTATCACCAGAGTGACCTAAACAAAGTAGGTGGTCAATAAATTTTAGTGGAAGGTACTGCCTTGGGTAAACAGCAAATGCCCTTAGTTTACACATTAAGCCCCATAAAAATACAGTTCTAATTATAGTCCTTAATGTGAATGAATTAATCAGATTCTTTTCTGAGAACAGGTCACAGGAGAGGAAAACTATACGTACTTCCAGGAATGCCATTCCTTTACAATTTTGCTTAGGGTTATCTCTGATTGCCAACAGAAGAGCCCTTTCCATTTCTGTATACATTGCCTCCTTAGGCCAGGAAGGGGTCCCAGTATTTCCTCACAGATTAGTAGCCAGAAAGAACTTATCTAACATGTCATTTTGGAATTAATCTTTGATTCCTGAAAACATATCAAGTATATTAATCAACCACAGTTTTAGCAGTTGAAACTTCCACATCTCAGGTATCAGCTGTTCTTCCACATCTCAGCTATCAGCTGGCACTCAACTATTTTCCAAAAGCAGGTAGTATGTTTTGTGAGTCTTCCTAGTCATAATCATCATAGTTTATGGCCACCCAAATCCTGGCTCTTGCCAGTGATGACAGAAAATGAGTTTGCTAGGAATATTCAGAATACTGGGCAAGATTAAAAGCTGATCTTCAGAAGCAGTGTAAGCTGAAACTTAACCATTAATACTGGGAATGCAGGGAAGTCTCTAAAGCCAGCAAATGCTAGGTTAACTTACATCACTGAGAGAAGCAGACAATAGAGGAGTTCTAAATTAATTCTTCTGAATTAAATGCAGAGATGCGTCTGCCCATTTGATCCACACAAGATAGCCATATTCTTTTGTTTCATTTCAATTCCTTATCCTGACATTTGAGCCATTTATGCCAATTCTTAACCTTTCATGAAGTCAACAGCTAAGTGTGGCCTAATCCTAAAACTGAGATTATTTATAATGCATTATTTACTTAGATTCTAGGATATGATAAATTATCAAAGAAATAAAAATAATGTTTGGAGGAGTAAAACAATACTTCTGAAGTTCAAAGCTAATAATTATCTAAATCAGAGTGATTCAACCATTTTAAACCTGTCTCCTATAGTATTCTCTTACCATCCCCTTTAAATCTCCATCAACCAAGATAGTTTTATGTTTCTACACTGTCTCTATGATTTTGTGTCTTTCATTCAGGGCCCATCTTCCCAAAAGAACAGTCTACAATCAATGGCACATCTCCAGATCTTCTCCCTCCTAAATATCTCTAACCACTTCCATTTCCTTTATTCTACTGATTTTTTCACAAAAGACAAAATTGTCTCATCAGATCAAACAGATTTTCTTTCTTTTTTTTTTTTTTTGAGACGGAGTCTTGCTGTTGCCCAGGCTAGAGTGCAGTGGCACAATCTCGGCTCACTGCAACCTCTGCCTCCCAGGTTCAAGCGATTCTCCTGATCCAGCCTCCTGTGTAGCTGGGATTACAGGTGTCCACCACTGCGCCCAGCTATTTTTTGTCTTTTTAGTAGAGAAGAGGTTTCACCATCTTGACCAGGCTGGTCTTGAACTCCTGACTTTGTGATCCACCCACCTCGGCCTCCCAAAGTGCTGGGATTACAGGAGTGAGCCACTGCGCCCAGCCAGATCAAACAGATTTTTATCAACTCTCACTTACTTTAACTTCTCAGTATATTTGACTTCACTGACCACTTCCTCCTTATTGAAATTATCCCATGTCTTCCAAGAAACTATAATAATCCTGGTTCTCTACCGGCCAGGTTCCCTCAATCACTCATTTATTAATGAATCATTTGCAACTCATGTCAAGGCCCTGGTGTGCAGTCTTAATCATGGCGATTTTTTAAAATAAATGATTTACTTTCTAGTAAACAAAGTTAAATGTATACAAGTCTAACTAAGCATTGCCTGAAAGAGGCTGAGTTAATGAATAAAATAGAATTATGTTAATTTAGCACATAAGGCTGGGCATGATGGCTTACACCTATAATCCCAGCACTTCGGGATGTTGAGGCAGGAGGGTTGCTTGAACCCAGGAGTTTGAGACATAAGCCTGCGCAACACAGAGAGATCGTATCTCTTAAAAAAAAAAATGTAATTAGCCGGTTGTGGTGGTGCACGCCTGTGGTCCCAGCTCCTCAGGTGGCTGAAGCAGGAGGATCACTTAAGCCCAGGAGGTCGAGGCTGCAGTGAGCTCTGATCACACCACTGCACTCCAAGCCTGGGTGACAAAGAGTCTGTCAATCAATTAATCAAAACATACATACATAAAACCACTGCCCTAAGCAGTGTTTGTTTTCAGTGATACTGTAGAGATGAATAACAGTACGTTTAAACAATCTGTTCTTTTTAAAGCAGTCTGTACTCATCTATTAATTTACTTGCCATTTTATTAAATGTAAAGATAACTTTCTCACAGGTTGAGAGAGTAAAGAATAGGCCGGGCGCAGTGGCTCACACCTGTAATCCCAGCACTTTAGGAGGCTGAGGCGGGTGGATCATGAGGTCAGGAGCTCAAGACTATCCTGGCCAACATAGCGAAACCCCATCTTTACTAAAAATACAAAAATCAGCTGGGTGTGGTGGCGGGCACCTGTAATCCCAGCCACTTGGGAGGCTGAGGCAAGAGAATCACTTGAACCCAGGAGTCAGAGTTTGCAGTGAGCCAAGATCGCGCCACTGCACTCCAGCCCAGGCAACACAGCGAGACTCTGTCTCAAAAAAAAGAAAGAAAGAAAAGAAAAGAAATAGCAAAGAATTCCAAGTTAATGAAATATAATTCATGAGTTTTTGCTAACTAAGCATTTTGTCAAGCCCTGTATAGGCCGTGCACATCAACACAGTGCCCAGGAATCAGTGGCCTGTTCTACTGCAGCCCTCCAGGCTAGAGCAAATTCCTGTAGTTCTGCTTGCATAGCATCCTTTTTACTGAGACCAAAAAATAAAGGCAGAATTGAAAGACAGGTCTATTTCTAGTACTGTTTATTTGAATATTTGAATCCTGTCTGAAATTGGCTATTTGCAACTAAAAGTCCTACTAAAAATGTCATATTTAATTGCTTAGCAATCACTCAGAAACATATATACTTTTTTAAAAAAGACCCTACTCCCTCCTTAATGGAAGAATTATAGACTTGGCTTTCTTTTAGCAGTAAAAATTCAGTGTAAAAATTTGTCTAGATTAAAAGAATACCTGATTTCTTAAAACTTCCCCGTACTTCGGGAGAGTCACCAACATTACTGTGTAATTACTCTATAGTTTTCTTCATACAGTTTCATTCAGGCACCTAGAACATGCTGGGCTCCATGCCAGGCGGTGAGGACACGAAGATGAACAAGATATCATCTCTGCTTTCAAGGAGCTCACAGTCTTATAAAACAAGTATCTGTATAGCAAAGGTTTTGTTTTATTAATTATGCACCACAAATTACAAGTTAACTTTCAGTGCTAATAAAGTATTATGATCATTCTTAAGACATTTCTAAATTAAGAAGTTTTTCTTTTTTTAAAATAAACTCCAAAAACAGACATGATATACATGCTGTCATCTTTGGCCTATCTCCTGGATACAACTATATATTTTTTTTAATTAAAAAAAAAAAAAAATCTGTCTGTGTGTGTGTGTGTGTGTGTGTTTGAGAGAGGGTCTCACTCTGTTGCCCAAGCTGGAATGCCGTGGTGCAATCATGGTTCACTGCAGCCTCAACTTCCTGAGCTCAAGGGATCCTCCTGCTTCAGCCTTTTGAGTAGCTGGGACTACAGGCTCCTGCCCACCCTGCCTGGCCTTTTTTTTTTTTTGAAGCGGGGGTGAGTGGGGGGGTAGATATAGGCAGGGGTCTTGCTATGCTACCCAGGTTGGTCTCATACTTTGGGGCTCAAGTGATCCTCCCGACTTGGCCTCCCAAATGCTGGGATTAAAGGCATAAGCCACCACATCCAGCATATTTTCTGGTTTTTTGTTGTTTTTTTTTTCCAGACGGAGTCTCATCGTGTCACCCAGGCTGGAGTACAATGGTGCAATCTCGGCTCACTGCAACCTCCGCCTCCTAGGTTCAAGTGATTCTCCTGCTTCAGCCTCCTGAATAGCTGGGATTACAGGTGTGTGTCACCACACCCAGCTAATTTTTGTATTTTTAGTAGAGGTGGGGTTTCGCCAGGTTGACCAGGCTGGTCTCGCACTCCTGACCTCAGGTGATCCGCCCGCCTCGCCTCCCAAAGTGCTGGGATTACAGGCTTGAGTCACCGCACCCAGCCTTCTGCTTTTAACTAACATAAATCTTGTTTCTAAAGTCACAAGCTATGGTGAGCAGAGCTATGCAGTGGAAGCATGCTGGACACACAAAATTACAAGTTACGGAGCACAAAACTGTTAAGTTACAGAATTTTAGTCGAGATTATAAAAATCATGTAGTCCTGTCAATAGTCTTATTTCTAGACACATTCTTTAAGCATTTCTACCTGAAATACTGGAAAACAACAGTTACTATTTTAGTTTAAGACTCAGTCTTGCATTCAGTACCAGTAAAAATTCTTTCATATTCACTACTAATCATATATAGAACTATAGCTTTTCTCTCCTGTGTATATTATCTAAAAATTATTTAAAGTAAGCATGCATTATATAAAGTTTTAACATCACTTAGCAATTTTTCTTTTCTAGAACTCAGTACAGAGGGAGAGTCAAAAACAGTAGGTACAGCCGGGGCGCGGTGGCTCAAGCCTATAATCCCAGCACTTTGGGAGGCCGAGACGGGCGGATCACAAGGTCAGGAGATCGAGACCATCCTGGCTAATACGGTGAAACCCCGTCTCTACTAAAAAATACAAAAAACTAGCCAGGCGAGGTGGTGGGCACCTGTAGTCCCAGCTACTCGGGAGGCTGAGGTGGGAGAATGGCGTAAACCCGGGAGGCGGAGCTTGCAGTGAGCTGAGATCCGGCCACTGCACTCCAGCCTGGGCGACAAAGCGAGACTCCGTCTCAAAAAAAAAAAAAAAAAAAAAAAGTAGGTACATACACACGGTTACAATAAATTATAAAACGATATCCTATGTATAAAGTATGCTAGAATCATATTGCTATAACATTCAACTATTGATCACAAGATTATTAAAACAATAACAAATTAGAGTTCTAACAATCACAGTGACATGGAAAAGATTAGCATAAAATCTATACATATCCAGCAAGGTTCTTTTCATTTTTTTTTTTCTGTTTTTTTTAAGATGGGATGTTGAAGTGTTGTCTGGGCTGGAGTATAATGGCTATTCACAGATGTGATCACTACATACTATAGTCTTCAACTGGGAGACTCAAGCAATCCTCCAGCCTCAGCCTCTTGAGTAGCTGGGACTACAGGCATGTCACCGTGCCTGGCTCTTATAATTACACACTGTTATTTTTTGACTCCACTTAAAATAGCTGAGATTATCTTGATCAAATAAACCATCAATTAAAGGTTAAAAAAGCACACATTGTTTTTGGAAGGTTATACATTTAAGCATTAAAAGAATAACAGAAAATTAAGCCAAGTGCCCAATAGTTATAAACTTGGAAAAGTGGATTTAACTTACAACGATAATACTGAATGGAATGATTATTCCACCTAATAACGCATAAGGTATGGTGTCTTCTTTGTAAGGGTACTTGATGGACTCATCATTACAGAATACTCCTCGTTGGAAGGGGGTATGCCTTGAAGTAAGAATTGCAAAAGGCAATCCAGCTAGCAAAAGGGAATAAATGAAAATATCATTAAAAAAGAAATACCAAAACTAATTAATGTCAATAATTATCCCAGAGACTCTGTTTAAAAATGCATTTGCCATGAAAATAAGTGAGAGCACATGTAAAAAAGGAAATGCAGCAATGCATGCAACAGAAGTTGGAAAGATTACAGTTTTAAGATAAAGATGTTTTGTCTACAGCAAACAAAGCATTCAAATCCTCTATTAACCAATTTAACAAAGAGTTATCTTTCCTTTGTTTCTGTCCAAACACACTAAACGGATTTTGGGAAAATCTCTTCTCACGTTCTTGTTGTCATTTAATTGCCAGGTTTCTAACACTACTTCAAAACCAATTTTTCATGGGCTTTGCTTCCAAAAAGAAAACATTTTAGCATTCCACATTTGGACAGGTCATTGTCACTGGCTAAGCTATCAGAGTATCTAAATAAAACTTTATCCACTCATTTCTGTATTGTCTATAGCAGGCTGAAAGCTGCTATTAAAAGAGGAATCTGAACGTAAAAAGTTTCTTTTTTTTTTTTTTTTTTTTTTTTTTTTTTTTTTTTTGAGACAGGGTCTCATTCTGTTCCCCAGGCTACAGTGCCATGGCACGATCATAGCTAAGTGTAGCCTCAATCTTCTGGGCTCAAGCTATCCTCCTGCCTCAGCTTCTCGAGCAGCTGGGACCATAGGCACGCACCACCATGCCAAGCTAGTTTTTTGTTTTGTTTTGTTTTAATTTTTTAGTAGAGATGAGGTCCAGCTATGTTGCCCAGGCTAGTCTTGAACTCCTGAGCTCAACTGATCCTATGGCCTCAGCCTCCCAAAGTGCTGGGATTACAGATGTGAGCCATTGCACCCAGCCCTGAGCTTAGTTTCTTAAGATGATGATGGAGTCAAGCACAAAGGCACCTAACAGAGAGCGCTGTTTTTATCATCAGTGTTTTCTGTAAAGATCATGTCTTATACTCACCTCCTAAAATGCCAATTTTTTGCCTAAATGTGAACTTCAAGAATTCAATTATCCTTTACTTCACTGAACTTGACCTACTGATTAATACTACAGCATACTAACTAGTATTGTGTTGTAAGAGATGCAGGTTAGCAGAAACCCTCCACGTGAGATCTGCTTTAAGACTGACCCAGGCCTGAAAGGCTCTCTCCTTAAGTGATCCATGTCCCTGTAGTAATACCATAACCACTAAGCTAACACACTCAGTGCAGAAGTGTTGCTTCTCTGTGAAGCACCAAGACCTGATGACCGTTTGCAGTTCTCATTAACTCCACTAAGGCCCTAAAGGCTAAATGACAACCAAACCTCTGCCACTCTGCCTGAGTGTATTTACAATATCAAATCTGTTCAATCTATTATACGAGCTAAAAAGGAGAAGCACACGAAATCACATTTCTTTCACTCTTAGCTCTTTTATTGATCTTCCTATTTTTCATTCAGACTCTGAATACATGAACCAAAGCTTAGTTCTCTGTATTAGTCAATTTGCCAATAGCTGTCACCTCTTTAAAAGTCTTTACGATGCTACAAGGTTCCCAAAGCTATACTCCTAGTAATGCTATGCCTTAAAATAAAATAAAAAAAACTAAACTAGAGCTGACCTTGCTGACACTTATACTGGCCCTCATATCCCAATTCAGACTATCCTCTGATTCACCAAATAGTTTTCATTCATAGGAATGGGATAAAATGGCCAAGTTTTCAATACATATACCATGGTTACAATATAACTTCAAAAGAATTTGCACAAACCTTTTGCACTTATCAGCACACACTGTGGAGGTAAATACACAGGACTGTGATTTTATTATTGGTTGCCCCATACAGTAACTAAATGCTTAGCCCCCTAATCAATAACCATACTCTAACTCAATGAGCAAATTTATTTTGTACATAAAAATAACTGTTATTTCTTTTTCCTTTTCTTTTTTTTGAGATGGTATCTTGCTTTGTTGTTCAGGCTGGGGTGCAGTGACACAATCTCGGCTCACTGCACCCTCCACTTCTAGGACTCAAGCAATTATCCTGCCTTAGCCTCCCAAGTAGCCAAGACTACAGGCACCTGCCACTATGCCAGGCTAATTTTTGTATTTTTAATAGAGAAGGGTTCTGCCATGTTGGCCGGGCTGGTCTCAAACTCCTGACCTCAAATGATCCACCCAGCTCAGCCTCCCAAAGTGTTGAGATTATAGGCATGAGCCATAGTGTCCAGCCAAAGAACCACTAATTCAGTCTACACGAAATAATGGAAACCTTTACTGTCTACAAAGCATATTTCTGAATTGGTTGCATTTTCCAATAAACATTTCTTTCTTTTGGAATAGTATATTTAGTATAGAAATTAAATTCATGGACATGGTGGCATGCGCCTGTAGTCCTGGCTACTTGGGAGGCTGAGGCAGGAGAATCACTTGAACCCAGGAGGTGGAGGCTGCAGTGAGCTGAGACTGTGCCACTGCACTCCAACCTGGGTGACACATGAGACTCTGTCTAAAAAAAATGAAGAAATAAACAAAGAAAGAAACTAAATTCACATATAATAGGATTAGAGTCCAAAACTCACTAGGCTGTGTGTCCTTATTCTCAGAGAAAACATATAGGCCCAAATGTATTTAGAAATGCTATTACCATGTATGTCCATTAATATTAAGGGTTTTTTTCCCCCCGACCACAAAAACCATGTTAGAAATTATCCTTAGATTTAGAAAAAAAGTTTGTGGGTATTTTTCAGGATACTAGGGGAACAAAATAAAACCACATACAAAGGATAATAGCCCATTTTAAAAAATAAAAACATTCATGTGGGCAAATACTAAGTAAACCTACTGTGCAAGGAATTCCGCTAGGTGCTACCAGGAATACAAATTGAATACGGCACAGTACGTAATTATAGCAGAGAATAAACTGAGGTTCAAAGAACTCTGAGTGTTCAAAAGAAAAGGAGAGTTGGCGATGCCTCTGAGTATGATATTCGATAAGCCAGTGGTTATGACAGTCTCCATCTCAGCAGAAGGGGTCTAGGACAGAGACAGAGATTTGGGGATATAAAGGGTCTCTAAAGTCACAGAGGTACAAAACACTGTACAGGATGTATATAAAGAGAAAAGAAGTGGAGGGTGAGGCACAGAGCAACAGCAGAGGAAGAAGAGGAGAGGAAGAAGATTCACTAAGGCAGACTTGAGTCGGGTAAGGGCAGGTCAGGAGACAGCGACCTCACCGTGGCCACATTAGAAAGAGAGGGCATTCAGGAGGTGGAGATTGGTCCACAGTGCCCAATATGGCGTCCAATGGGATTTCAATTGCCAGTCTTAGTAAAAGAGGTTTTAATAAGAAAGGGTAACACACAGACTGCAAGTTTTGGTAAGAAAATATGAGAAAATAAGCATGAATCTACCACAAATGCACACTATTCTGTTGAGAGAATCAAGAAAAGAGGTTGCCAACACCAAAAACCTTAGAAATATTTTTAAATTGATAATAAATAATAGCCAATATTTGCCATTCCTCAAATACGCCCATGAGATTTTTTTTTTTTTTTTTTTTTTTTTGAGACAGAGTTTTGCTCGTCACCCAGGCTGGAGTAAAATGGTGCGATCTCGGCTCACTGCAACCTCCACCTTCCGGGTTCAAGCGATCCTCCTGCCTTGGCCTCCAGAGTAGCTGAGATTACAGGTGAGCACCACCATGCCCAGCTAATTTTTTTGTATTACTAGTAGAGATGGGGTTTCACCATGTTGGCCAGGCTAGTCTCAAACTCCTGACCTCAGGTGATCCACCCGCCTCAGTCTCCCAAAGTGCTGGAATTATAGGCGTGAGCCACTGTGCCCAGTCAAGATGTATTGAATCAATGCCATTACCCAATGCCATTTCATTTTCACTAGCTAAACCTAAACACAGACCCCTGAAAGGGGATGAAGAAAAAGACCAAACCACAGGTTGTTCACTGACCCACTTAAGGTTCAAAAAGAACAGCTCTTTCAGATTCCTGTTCTGGAAATATGGGAATTGTAACAAAAACTGATTAAGTCCAAGGTGGCAAACAACATTGGGCCATGTACAAGGAAGACTGACTGAAGAAGAAGCTGAGAACAAAGCAGGTCTACAGAGGAGGAAGTAGTGACTAGCCTGGTCCCTGAATGGGTGAAATGGGAAGGTAGCTGTGGTTCCCCATTGCCAAAAGGCCTCAGTGATCTTGCTGCTTGGGGTTATTAAAGCACTTTGTATCCTTTTCAACAAAGCCCAGTTTTACTTGATCTAGTTAGAAAGAATTTCTACTCCTTGAAACCAAGAGAGACAAAGGAAAAACAATTACAATTTAACCATTCCTCCTACTTTGAGAGCATGTAGGTTACTTTTAATTTTTTGATTACCCTATATGATGCTATAGTTAACATTTCCGAATACAAATTCTTGTTTGCATTTCTAATTTCCTTAAGATATATATGTAAGTGGAATTGAAAGATACAAATATTAAATCCTTGATAAACTATTCCAAAAGGGTTACTGCACACCACCAACTTACTTCACCAGACAGTGTAGAAAAGTGAGCAGAAATGCAAACATTTAAATAGATACTTGATGTTAACTTTGACATTTACTAAAGATTTCAAGGCAAAACTTCGTTTATCAATTCAGTCAAAAACCCTTTTCCTTTTACCTGAAAGATTATATCTCTAAATCCCTTTCATCACTTCTCAAATGACTACCCTCATCAAACACTGTTTCTCTTATTACTTGAGCTGGCAGAATTCATTTTTTCAATTCACTCTCCTTTTTTTTAAATTGAGGTATAATTTACATACCATAAAATTAATCCAGTCTAAGTATATATATAATTCAATGGTTTTGGTAAATTTATACTGTGATGCAACATCACCACAATCTAGTTTTAGAACATTTTCATTACCCCCCAAATTCCCTTGAGCCTATGTGCATTCAATCTCTGCTCCCACTAACAAACCCAGGCAACCACTCATCTGCTATCTGTCTCTACATAAATTTGCCTTTTCTAGACAGTTCATATAAATGGAATTACACAGTATGTAGTATTTTATATATGGCTTTTATCACTCAGCATAATGTTTTTGAGGTTCATCTGTGTTACAGCATGCATTTTGTTTTTATTAATGAATAGTATTCAGTTATATGTATATACTACATTTTGTTTATCCACTCACCAGTTAATGGACATTTAGATTGCTTCCAGTTTTGTGGTATTACAACTAATCCTATGAACATTCACATACAAGTGTTTTTGTAGATATGTTTTCATTTCTAATGAAAGTGGGTGGGATTGCCAGGTCATATGGTAAATTGATGCTTAACTTTTTAAGAAATTGCTAAACTGTTTTCCAAAGTGGTTGCACCCTTTTACATTCCCACATTCCGCTTTTTGATACATTCACTAGTCAGCTCATGACTCAGGTTCTCTGCATAGTAAACTCATACTCAGTCATAAACAAACACAACTTTCTATATTTTAACAGTGAATATTTATAATGGTTCAAGAGAGAGTATGTGATATGGGAAATTATGGCTTCCACAAACCAAATATCACAAGAACACTTCACCATCCTTTACCAGAGACAGGAAAGGACAACATATGAACATGGTCACATCACATTTTCTTTAACTTCCTCTTGTACAAATGCTCAGGATCTTGGAACCAAAATACCAATCCTAACAGTTTTAGTAAGAAATATTGGTGGTGGAGTACCCAGCAAAACTGGGAAACTGGTTAAAAACTCTTTTACATGTGAAGGGAACTCTTCTAATATTAGGGGAAATTACAAAAATGCCTTCACAAAATAATGTTTTAAGGATCACCTATATAGCACCATGGATATATTGTTCCTTTTTGTTGCAGAACAGTATTCCACTGTACGAATCTAAAACATACCAGATGCCCAGGAGAGAGTGGCATGCAACTTTACAGACCACAGTAGCAAATCACTAAGGGACACACTGCCTCAGGGATAACAGCAGCCGGCAACAGTCTGAGAAATCCTGACACACAGATGACAGGTACCTTGGGATTTACTGTGAGATAAGGTACCACCTCAATAGTTTGGAAGAAGACCCCATAGGCAGACCAAAAGACCCACGTAATAGAAAGAATTGTGTCCACTTGTGAAGTATTTCAGGAAATACATTCTTCTCTTAATGCCTGAACAAGGAGAGAAGAATGTGGATGGAGGCTAGATGCTTGAATAACCCAGACATATAGGCCAGACTGTCAAATAATGGAGTTATTACTATTTTGTTAATAAAATTGCTCATAAGAACTGAGAATCAGTACTTTCCACAATGCGTAGATAGGAAATGCAGCTACACATGAGAATAAGTAAACAAGAAAATAAAACTTGTTTCCAACCTAAGAAACCAATCTCCACAGTATTATATTTCTACAGTTCTAATAGGCATTTTCCCCATATTATAAGATATCTCCAAAGGGGGAAATAAAAATAAAAATATTTTTATATAAACAAACATGTATATTATATAAATATATAAACATATAATATAAAAATATATTTATATAAATATAAAATATATTTATATAAATATAAAATATATATTTATATATTTTGTATTTATATAGACATATATTTTATATTTATGAAAATATATATTATAAAAATATATATTTTCCCCTTGGGTGCTATCTTATATATATCACATATATATGTATAGTATACACACATACACACACACATATCTCCAGTCAGGATATGCATTCAATATAAGTCTCCTTCCCCCTCTCACTCCCCAAAAAACTGTTTTAATGAGGTAAGAGATGACTTGGAAATATGGTCAGTTTCCACAGAGTTAAGCTGAATTTTCATGGTAGTAGTCATTATCAAACATAAGCAACAATCTTATTCTATTTCACATTTTGCAGTTTTTCATAAAATTTTCTACCTCAATTTATTAAATACCTATTACGTGCCACTAAGGTTACAATCGTGAGCAATACAGACCATCCCTACTCTAGTGAAGATTATTGTCTTACTGCCTATAGAGGTGAAAATAAGAAATGGCAGCACAGCACCTATGTTCCCATGAAAACAAGGGAGAAATGACAAACAAATGTGAGCAACAGACTGTTTGGATACCAGCTTCCTGCACCAGTACAGGAAAAGGACAGCAAGAAAGATGTGCCATGCCATAAAACCTAACCAACTCCAATCTCCTCTGCCATGCAGGGTAAAATTCTAAAGCCACTTTGCCACACGAACACTTTACTTATATATTACTTTACACCTTATAAAAATAAACATATTAACCCATTCATTCTTTCTTCCTCAAGACTAGCAATTTCTTATTACCATTTAAGTAAGCTATTCAAAATAATAAAAATTATACCTCGGTTACCTGCTTTGTGGGCAGCCTCTCTAAAAAAAACATTATTTTTTCAAACAATGTACCAAAAACAAAGAACTTCAGAAAATCCACATATCTATAGTAAATAATCTCCCTCATCTTCCAAAACATTATCAAATCCCAAACTTTACAAATGTGGTATTCCATAACAATTCAACCCAAAAAATATATCCTGTGTTATTTCCCCTCAGGTGTTAATAAAGGGAGTAAAAGTGATTTTTTAAAATTAACTTAGGAGCAATTAGACTACCAAAAATAATAAAAAATATTTCTTAATATTTCTTAAAAAGTCATATTTTATCCTTTAAAATTATGGATATTGTCCATATATTATTACACTAGCAATATTTATAGTAAAAATCTGAGTAATCAACGCCAGAAAAATACACATGCTTAATGGTATACAAAAGCTAGACATTTTTTATTATGCTAACACACAAACAATATCAGTTGAAAAGGATAATTCAAAGTACATTATTAGAGGCTAGGTGCAGCGGCTCATGCCTGTAATCCCAGCACTTTGGGAAGGCCGAAGTGGGCGGATCACATGAGGCCAGGAGATCAAGACCAGCCTGGCCAACACAGTGAAACCCCATCTCTACCAAAAATACAAAAATTAGCCAGGCATGGTGGCACATGCCTGTAATCCCAGCTAAGGTACAAGAATTGCTTAAACCAGGAGGTAGAGGTTGCAGTGAGCCAAGATCGTACCACTGCATTCCAGCCTGGGTGACAAAGGGAGACTCTGTCTCAAAAAAAAAAAAAAAAAAAAAAACAAAAACTACATTATTAGAAATTTTGGGTTGACAGGCTATTTCCATTTCTGTATTTTTTACACGTAGAATGACTTTGCAAAAATCCCAAACCAAAAACTGTAACAATCCACATCCTAAAGGAATTTTAATAGACCAATACTTGGTCTATTAAATGGAGAGGTCTATTAAATGGAGACATAATGGGATTTAAATAATGCATATTTCTGAATTAACCTAGGACAAAGATTTTTTGCATATTAAGATATGTTTACACAGATGTTTTTCTACCATGAGCTACTAACTCACTATGCAATGCACACTTAAGATAAAGTTCATCTTTAATAGATGGCAAAGGCTCTTTAGTTGACCCAACATTAGTTAACCAGCTGTGAACCCTCTTCTCAACTAGGCCTCAACCTTGGCCTTTCATGTCAGCCTGTCCTTGTGTGGTGTGCAAGGACAGGACAGGCCCAGTCTTAGCAAAAGTCCTGCTAAGTCAGCTTAGCAAGAAGCCCCTTATCCTTGATATCTGAACACCCTTGATATATGATTAAATTCCTCATCCCACACCTTTGATATATAAATCTTTGGCCTGCCTTAACAAGAATCTCCTACCCTTGATGTCTCCTCTTCATGATTTTCCATCCACTGATTCCCCTCACCCATAAATCCCCCCTTCCCCTTGTTGTAGTTAGAGTTGAATTCTCCACCCCAGGTGCAATAGTCTTGAGTAGTTTTCCTTAACCATTTTAACAAGTATCAGAATACATTTTTTCAACAATAGAAACCCATATTAGATGGAAAGTCTCCAACTCCTAAGTAAACTTGGGTTGGCAGATTGAAAGGAAAAAACGAAAACTTTTTAAAAAATCTTAAATTGTATCAAACCAACATCTGAGTGCTTTAAACACTTTCAAGGTACCAAGGCTACAGAGTAAAAAGTACAGAGACTGGAGTCTATAACAAAGAATCTGGCCTTTGTTCCTGGGAGAGAGACTCTAAAACCTTAGAATTTTCTGAGTAATAGGGGTGTCTTTGTTATTCTTAAGCCCCTTGGTTCACACTTGGGTTTAGGCTAATGAATGACTCAGGATGGGAGCTGGTCACACTAACCATGTGATTAGAGGGACAGGGCTTTAAACCAGCTCAACCTCCAAGGAGGTGAGGGGAACCAGAGATCAAGTTCAATTGCTTGGCCAATGATTCAATCAATCACGACTACATAATAAAACTCTAATAAAAACAATGGACACTGAAGGTTGGAGGAGCTGCCTGGTTGGTGAACACATCAATGTGCCAGGAAAGTGACATATCTCGATGCCACTGGGAGAGGACAGAAAAGCTCTACATTCAGGCTGTCCCCCACCCTGAGACCTTGACTGTGTATCTTAATTTGGCTCATTCTGATTCCTTATAATAAAACTATAATCATAAGTAAAATGATTTCCTGAGTTCTATGAGTTGTTTTAGCCAATTACCAAACCTGACAGGGTCACAGGAACCCCCAGAGTTAGAACCTGGGGAACTTCAAATTTGCACCTGAAAACTACAGTGACAGCAGTCTTATTGGGGACAATGACCTGAAATCCGTGGAGTCTCATGCTAACTCCAGGCAGTTAATGTCAGAATTGAATTATAGCATGCTGCAACACGCAAGAAAAACTTTCCACATTCAAGGAGTTACATTTGTATGTGTAGGTACACTCAGGTTCATAGACAACCAATCACTTCCAAAAAGCCTAGTCAGCTACATAAGCTGCTGAGCCACAGGACTAGGAGTGAAGTTTGATTTACTGTGAATTCTCAAAATACAGTTATTTGTATCTTTTTTTTTTTTCTTTCGGCACTTTCTTAGAAACAGACAAAATCCACACACATAACAGATAAGCTTCCACAATACTATGTAAAAATGGGTATATAGTTAAGGCATTTAAACTTCAGGTATATGAAAATGAAAACAGAAAAATTTCTAATGGGTTTTTAAAAAATAAAAATAGGCTTCCTTATTTGAAAAAACAATGTTTAAGGGAGGGGAAAAAACAGAAAATATAAGAGATAAATGAAAATATCTCGGTCTTGGTGAGGTGCCGCCATTTCATCTGTCTCTGCGCCTTTCGCAGAGCTTCCAGCAGCGCTATGTTGGGCCACAGCATCCGGAGGTTCACAACCTCTGTGGTCCGTAGGAGCCACTATGAGGAGGGCCCTGGGAAGAATTTGCCATTTTCAGTGGAAAACAAGTGGGCGTTACTAGTTAAGATGTGTTTGTACTTTGGATCTGCATTTGCTGCACCCTTCCTTATAGTAAGATACCAACTGCTTAAATCATAAGGATGTTTCAGTTCACCCATTTAACAGATATGAAGAGCATTTTAAGAGATACAGCCTCTGGAAATGGATCAAACTCTAACTCATGGCATACTAGATATGTTTGTCAATAAACTTATGACATGAAAAAAAGGAAAATATCTCAGATACCAATAATCCCACTATTCAGAGAGAACCATTACTATTCTTCTCCCTTTACTCTCAATTATTACAAAAATCTTTCCATGTCAATATTATCAAAAATTATGAAATGAATATAATATTTTATCACTAGAATAAATCATAAACAGTCCCCTACAGCTAAATTATTTATTTCCAGTTTTCTTCTATAAAAAGTACTGTAATCAACTGTCTTGTAACTCATTCTCTACATGCAACTTATTTCCAGGATAAATTCCTTCCGGTATAATTTATAGGTCCAACAATACACTCTTTTTAATGCCAATTTATACCCCTGCCAGATTTGTGTATGAGAACTCCTGTTTTCTACGCTTGATAAGCTGGGAAAGTTCTTACCTTTGCTACTGTGACAGGCCAAACTGTGTTCTCAGTGTTGCTTTAATATGAACTTAAGACTACATCTTAAGAAATGTTAAATGTTAAAGCATTTCTTTATATTTCTTGACAATTTTCTTCTACTGACAGCTTTCTAGTCATGCCCTTTCCCCATTTTTCTTTGAGGTAGTCATCTGTTTTTCACTAAGTTATAAAATATATAAAGTGGCTGGATGCGGTGGCTCACACCTGTAATCTCAGCACTTTGGGAGGCCGAGGTGGGTGGATTGCTTGAGGTCAGGAGTTCAAGACCAGCCTGGCCAACATGGTGACACTCCATCTCTACTAAAAATACAAAAAATTAGCCAGTTATAGTGGCACAGGCCTGTAGTCCCAGCTACTCGGAAGGCTGAGGCAGGAGAAGCACTTCAACCCGGGAGGCGGAGATTGCAGTGAGCTGAGATCACACCACTACACTCCAGTCTGGGCAAGAGTGAGACACCATCTCAAAAAATATAATACAATAAAATAAAATATATGAAGTGATTAAGCCTTGGTCGGGCGCGGTGGCTCACACCTGTAATCCCAACACTTTGGGAGGCCGAGGTGGGCAGATCATGAGGTCAGGAGTTCGAGACCAGCCTGACTAACATGGTGAAACCCCATCTCTATTAAAAATACAAACATTAGCTGGGCATTGCTGGCATGCGCCTGTAATCCCAGCTACTCAGGAGGCTGAGGCAGGAGAATTGCTTGAATTCGGGAGGTGGAGGTTGCAGTGTGCTGAAATCGCACCATTGCACTCCAGCTTGGGCAACAGAGCGAGACTCCACCTCAAAAAAAAAAGTGATTAAGCCCTTTTCACAAACATCCATGTACATTTCCAGTTTTAGGTCACCATGAATAATACAATCACTCTTTAGAAAGAGTTTTATAAGTTGGTCACAAGCATTGGCTATACTGTTATTTTAGGCTAAATATTTTTGCTAAAATGTTATGTCATACAGTAATCATGACTTAAGAAAAGCAACTACTTACAGTCGGTACTCAAGTCAATTTAAAATAGCCTATTAAACATAGGCAAGTTTTGTATCCTGAAACTATAAATTTTTAAATTTAGACAAACTATATTATTCATTGCAACATATGGATTTAATACTAACTTTATTGTTACTAACATTACTCTGAAAGTTTGCATACAAAAAGTCTTACCTTTTTCTAGAAACAAAAGAATTTACAAAAATATATAACAAATTACCAAGGGAGAAGGTAGAACTACACAAAGCCAAAAATGATGGGGAAAAAAAAAAAAAAGTCTGCTGTCAAATCTAATATGGATCATTAAAATCCAAAAACAACAACAACAACAAAAATGTAAAAGCCAAATAATGCAGAAATCTATAGTTTTCTGAATGTGGCACCTTTTTGGATAGCTAAAGAAGAAACAGTAAGGAATATATTTTTTTAAAAAATTATGAACCCCGCATTGTAAAAATAAATCACTACTTTAAAATACAGATTTTCTATCACCCGAAATCTTATTTCTGATCAAATTATAAGCATATTATATTAAAGTTACATTAAGCAAAAATAATTCATTTTATAGAAAATAAGTTATTTTCTATATATAACAGATGTCATACACAAACTATTAAAATAAACAAATCTGCCCTAAGAATTTGCAAGAATCCCTTCCTGCACATTCAAGCACATTTAAGGCCCAGAAACTGGCCAAATACTACTTCTTTAATTAAAAATAAATTGGCATTAGGCCAGGACTGGTGGCTCATGCCTGTAATCCCAGTACTTTGGGAGGTCAAGGCTGGCGGATCACCTGAGGTCAGAAGTTCAAGACCAGCCTGACCAGTATGGTGAAACCCTGTCTCTATTAAAAATACAAAAAATTGGCCGGGCGCGCTGGCTCACACCTGTAATCCCAGCACTTTAGGAGGCCGAGGCGGGCGGATCACAAGGTCAGGAGATCGAGATCATCCTGGCTAACACGGTGAAACCCCATCTCTACTAAAAATGCAAAAAATTAGCCAGGCGTGGCAGCAGGCGCCTGTAGTGCCAGCTACTTGGGAGGCTGAGGCAGGAGAATGGCGTGAACCCGGGAGGGGGAGCTTGCAGTGAGCCAAGATCGTGCCACTGCACTCTAGCCTGGGCAACTGAGTGAGACTCTATCTCAAAAGAAAAAAAAAAAAAAAATACAAAAAATTAGCCGAGCATGGTGGTACATGCCTGTAGTTCCAGCTACTCAGGAGCCTGAGGCAGGAGAATTGCTTGAACCAAGGAGGGGAAGGCTGCAGTTGCAGTGAGCCAAGATCATGCCACTGCACTCCAGCCTGGGCAACAGGTCAAGACTCCATCTCAAAACAAATAAATAAACAAATCATTGGCATTAAAATATTTTTCCAGGTCAATTCTTTTTTTTTTTTTTTTTTTTTTTTTGAGGCGGAGTCTCGCTCTGTCGCCCGGACTGGAGTGCAGTGGCCAGATCTCAGCTCACTGCAAGCTCCGCCTCCCGGGTTTACGCCATTCTCCTGCCTCAGCCTCCCGAGTAGCTGGGACTACAGGCGCCCGCCACCTCGCCCGGCTAGTTTTTGTATTTTTAGTAGAGACGGGGTTTCACCGTGTTCGCCAGGATGGTCTCGATCTCCTGACCTCGTGATCCGCCCGTCTCGGCCTCCCAAAGTGCTGGGATTACAGGCTTGAGCCACCGCGCCCGGCCTTCCAGGTCAATTCTAACAGCAAACTCACAGGAATTAATACCCAAGAACTCAAAGACTGATACTCTTTTTCCACTCCTTAAAAAAAAAATTTAGCCTTATTGCTATTTAAGCTATTTGATATTATAATACTATAACTAAAAAAAAAAAAAAAAGTTATAAAGATAAGTAAAAAAACAAAGCACAAAACTAAATCTGTGGTGTGCTCACAATGACATAAAAACTGTCAAACTAGGTTGGGTGTGGTGGCCCACGCCTGTAATCCCAGCACTTTGGGATTACAAAGCAGGTGGATCACCTGAGGTCAGGAGTTTGAGACCAGCCTGGCCAACATGGTAAAACACCGTCTCTACTAAAACTATAAAAATTAGCCAGGTGTGGTGGTGCATGCCTGTAGTCTCAGCTACTCGGGAGGTCGAGGCAGGAGAATTGCTTGAACCTGGGAGGTGGAGGTTGCACTGAGTCGAGACTGTGCCACTGCACTCCAGCCCAGGCAACAGAGCAAGACTCCATCTCAAAAAAAATAAAAATAAAAAACAGCAGCAGCAGCAACAACAAAAAACTGTCAAACTAAAGGAAACATCAAAATGCCACCAGTAGTTGTCTTCAGGTAGTAGAACTAAGGGCTATTTATTTTCTCTTTCTACTTTATAATCTTTTTTTTTAATTAATAAAAGATTATGGGCCAGGTGCATGTTGCCAGGTGGCCAACACAGTGAAACCCCATCTCTACTAAAAATACAAAAATTAGCTGGGTGTGGTGACAAGCACCTGTAATTCCAGCTACTTGAGAGGCTGAGGCAGGAGAATCACTTGAACCCGAGCTGAAGCAGGGTAGATTGCTTGAGGTCAGGAGTTCAAGACCAGCCTGGCCAATATGGTGAAACCCCATCTCTACTAAAAAATACAAAAATTAGCTGGGCATGGCAGCGCACGCCTATAGTCCCAGCTTCTTAGGAGAGTTAGGCAGGAGAATCACCTGAACCTGGGAGGCAGAGATTGCAGTGAGCCAAGATTACACCACTGCACTCCAGCCTGGGCGACAACAGCAAAACTCGATCTCAAAAAAAAATATATATATATATATATATTATTATTACAATTAATTTATTCACTCTCAAGCAATTATCTCCTCAAATACAGGGGCAAGTTTTTTTTTAAAAAAGAAACTTTATCTGGCAATAGTTGATCAAAATCATGGCTACCACAACTACTTAGTACTTCATATAGTACAGTAACACCGTCTATTGTCATCCAAGTGGCAATATTTCCCTGCACACAGTTTCTCCTAAGTTGAATGGCTAAAATTTAAGTAACCAGTTATGGTGGGATTTATTTTTTAGAAAAAGAAGTATCTCCTTAAACTAAATCCTAGATTTTATGCTAGATTTTTCTATCATTTTACTCCCATAAAAGTAGCTATAATCAAATTAGAATTATAAGAATATATTAATACTTGTATCTCTTAGAACATAATAAAATACTAGACCCCTTCACCTTCAAAATACTGAGCTGATGGCCATTAGAAAAAAATCCACCAGACAAAAAGACAAAATGAACTCAGTGGGTATATTCCTCAAGCAATCATTCACCATATTAACACTGGTGAAGACAGTACTGTGGATTTACCCCCGTCCCAACTCCATACTTCATCCAACCTCCAGCACAACAAACCCATCACTACCTACTTATTAATTTACTTACAGAGGAAATGGGCAAGCCAACCCCTACTAGGATGAGGACAGTGGATGTGACGGTACTGTCATGGTACGGATAGTTGATGCTGTTGTCTTTACAGAAAAAGCCTCTCTGAAATGGATATATTTGGCCCAATTTTAGAACAGCCATAGGCATGGAAGCTGTTGGGGAAGGGAAAAAAAGACACACATGATTAAACTCAATTCACTTCATTAGGAAGTAAAGTCTACTGAATGGGATGCAAATCCTAGCCATATTTTACCCTCTCTGGAGATGGATCTCCATTATACCCAAGGGCAAAGATTAAGAAAATCATGCAGCATCATTTGCTTGTCCACATCAGCCCCACCTTTTTCCAAGTATAAATACTATTACTTGCATTGACCTCCGATTTTAGAAATAACCAATAAAAGAGACTTCTACAAGGAGAGCAAAATTGGCCCATGGAAAAATAAAGCTGAGAAAACAGGAAGGTTTTCCATTTTGCAATCTATAGTTAATTCGTTTTTAATTGAATTGCTTTATATTGAACTGTGTTCAAGAAAAAAGGCAAAATTCCATAAATAAATTCAGTAATTAATATCATAACAGCCAAATATCATCCAGGAGAAGAAACATGTAGAACTTTGCTTCACATTAGAATTTTTAAATATTTTTCTACATTAGAATTTAAATAGGGTTAGAAAACAATAGAAACCAAGCCAAGTGCAGTGGCTCATGCCTGTAATCCCAGCACTTTGGGAGGCCAAGGCGGGCAGATCACTTGACATGAAGAGTTCAAGACGAGCCTGGCCAATATGGTGAAGCCCCATTTCTACTGAAAACACAAAAATTAGCCAGGCGTGGTGGTGCACACCTGTAGTCTCAGCTACTGGGCAGACTGAAGCAGGAGAATCACTTGAACCCAGGGGGCAGAGGTTGCAGTGAGTCGAGATTGCACCACTGCACTCCAGCCTGGTCGACACAGCAAGACTCCATCTCAGGAAAAAAAAAAAAAAAAGAAAGAGAGAGAAAGAAAATGATAGGAACCATAAGTATATATTCAGTAATAAAAATAGAAAAAGCCTTTTGTTTTGCAAAGACAAACAAACACCTGGTTTTATTAGCCCTGGAAAGGCTCCAAAACCACTTTTAACAAGTTATACTGAAATAATTTTCAGTTAAAATTTTGTACCGAAATAAAATGACCCTGAAAGATCAAAGTTAAATAATTTAAATTAGTGGCTTCTTAAGATGTTCAAGGCCGGGCGCGGTGGCTCAAGCCTGTAATCCCAGCACTTTGGGAGGCTGAGACAGGTGGATCACGAGGTCAGGAGATCAGAGACCATCCTGGCTAACACGGTGAAACCCCGTCTCTACTAAAAAATACAAAAAACTAGAAAAACTAGCCAGGCGAGGTGGCGGGCGCCTGTAGTCCCAGCTACTCGGGAGGCTGAGGCAGAAGAATGGCATAAATCCGAGAGGCGGAGTTTGCAGTGAGTCAAGATTCAGCCACTGCACTCCAGCCTGGGCAACAGAGGGAGACTCCATCTCAAAAAAAAAAAAAAAGTTCAAATTTACCATGCTTTTAGGCTTTGTTTTATACAATTCAAACATTCAAGCATCTACTCACTCACTGTATGCGCAATACTAAGCCATACTTAGGGAAGACAAATTTGTATAAAACAAATACTAAATTCAAGAACCTAAATTGTATATGCAGAAAAAGAATGTATACCCAGTAAATTGTTTAAAAAGAAATCCCAAGGCAGATTTTTTGGGGAAAATGATGAAACTGTTCTGTATCTTGACTGAGATAGTAATTCCACAACTCTTTTATTACATGTAAAGTTAAGAAGAAATACCATAAAAGGCAGAAATATGCCATAAAAATAGGAATATAATTACTAAAATGCCATAGCAGGACCTATAGGAATTCAGAGCTCAACATAAACTGGAGGAGTTAGAAAAGACTATTAAAGAAGAGGCAACTGAGTTGAACTTGAAATGACAGGTAAAACACAGGCAATAGGGAGGAGCACGGGGAGACCATTTAGTGGTAGAGGAAGGCAGGGAAGCATGAGAATTGCAACAAGAGCACAAAGGGAATGAGCAAGAAGTTTTCAAGGTACATACATTTTGTAGCAAACATGTATTGCATGCTTGCACATGCTGGGAATTAGGCCACATAGATTAACTCAATCCTTACCTCACCTCTGTGAAGTAGGTATTATCACTACTTGCTTTTTTCATATAACGTTGTTGAAGCTTAGAGAAATGACGAACATTGCTGAAACTAGAAAGTGGTGGAACCAGGATTCCAACACAAGCTATCTCTTTCTAGAGTTAGGGAATATATGGCCTCCCATGGAGACAAGTGATCTGGCTAGGTTAACAGGTTAGAACTGCAGCAAGGAAGATATGATTGGAAGAAGGGGAACCTGTCCTTTAAAAACCTCACTCAGTATAGTACATGCCATGTTCACAATAAGAACTCAAAGTAGGCTGAGTACAGTGGGTCACACCTATAAACCCAACATGTTGAAAGGCTGAGGCAGAAGGACCCCTTGAGTTCAGGAGTTCAAGACTAGTCTGGGCAACATATTGAGACCTCATCTCTACAAAAGAAATTTTTTAATTGGCTGGGCATGGTGGCATGTGCCTGTAGTCCCAGTTACTCAGGAGGGTGAGGGAGGAGGATACCTTGAGCCCGAGAGGTAAAAGCTTCAGTAAGCCATGTTTACACCACTGCACCCCAGCCTGGGTAACACGACAACACCCTGTCTCAAAAAAAAAAAAAGAAGGCGGAAAAAAAAACTGAAAGTTAATGGAACAATGTATTATTTGCTACAGATTATCTCTGAATTCTGCAATTCTATGGTTTTTCACGGGAATAACAGTGCTTGAGATTTTTGTGTTTATTAAAAGATTATAGGAGTCAGGCACGGTGACTAACACCTGTAATCCCAGTGATTCGGGAGGCTGAGGCGAGAGGATCACTTGAGGCCAGAAGTTCAAGACCACTCTGGGCAACACAGCAAGACTTTGTCTCCAAAAAGTATTTTTAAAAATTAGCTGGGAGGCCGGGTGAGGTGGCTCATGCTTATAATCCCAGCACTTTGGGAAGCCGAGGCGGGTGGATCACAAGGTCAGGGCAATCAAGACCATCTTGGCTAACACGATGAAACCCTGTCTATACTAAAAATACAAAAAATTAGCTGGGCGTGGTAGAATGCACCTGTAGTCCCAGTTACTTGGAAGGCTGAGGCAGGAGAACCTGAGAGGCGGAGGTTGCAGTGAGCTGAGATCGCGCCACTGTACTCCAGCCTGGGCGACAGAGTGAGACTCCATCTCAAAAAAAAAAAAAACTAGCTGAGCATAGTGGTACACACCTATAGTCCCAGATATTTGGGAAGCTGAGGCGGAAGAATCACTTGAGCCCAACAATTCGAGGCTATGTTGAGCCATGATTATGCCACTACATTCCAACATGGGTGACAGAGCAAGACTCCCAACTCCAAAGAAAGAAAAAGGATTATGGGTTTAAAACACTTGAAATGATGTAAGTTTGTAGGAAATAAAATATCACTATCCTCTTTTGCTCAGGGTCAGCAACATGGTAAAATGAGGAAGTTTAGAAATTAATTTCCAGGAAAAAAAAAAAAGAGAGAGAGCAAGAAGAAACACAAGTATTTACAGTTTTGAAATAATCTACTAATTAGGTGATAAGTAGTGTGTAGATAGTGGAAACAGAATAGGATGCACAGAAGAATGTTTTGAATACAGAAGTGATACAAAATTTGTGGACTGATCACAAATGCTGGGACAGACCTGGAGATGGCACTTCAAGGTTTGGACATATGAAGAATGAAAGTTCCATTGATAGAAATGAGAAGTTGCCAGGGGAAGCTCATTTATAGTGGAAGAATGTTAGTTTAGTATTGAGAATACTGCCTTTGGGACCATCTGACGCCTCCCTAAATGCTCAGCCTCATCTTCCACTGTCCCCTTAAGGCTCCAATCACACAGAACCACTTGCTGTTGCTGAAACATACTGTTTTCAAAACCCTAGGTTTCATCGGGATTTGAAATGCTCAGCCTTCTACTGGGGATAGTTGCTCTCTCATTTCTCCTTGAAGTCCAAGCCAGGTACTCCCTTCTTATCTGTCCCATGGCACCATGTACATATGTCTAACACACTGTACTTTAACTTTTTATGTGTGTGTCACCAACTCAGAGGTCAAAGGCTATCTTTATCACTTTTGTATCCTTGTACCAGGCACATAGATCTGAACAAAAATTTATTGGCCAGGCGCGGTGGCTCACACCTGTAATCCCAGCACTTTGGGAGGCAAAGGTGGGTGGATCACAAGGTCAGGAGTTCAAGACTAGCTTGGCCAACATGGCAAAACCCCGTCTCTACTAAAAAAAATAAAAAATAAAAAAATTAGCCAGGCATGGTGGCAGGCACCCAAAATCCCAGCTACTCAGGAGGCTGAGGCAGAAGAATCGCTTGAACCCAGGAGGCGGAGGTTGTGGTGAGCCAAGATGGCCTCATTGCATTCCAGCCTGGGCAACAAGAGCAAAACTCTGTCTAAAAAAAAAAAAAAAAAATTGTATTAAATGACTAAGTGAATAAAATGCAGGATAAAGATCAGAAGTAGAGAAAGATGTGTAAGTTGTTGGCATTAGAAGTTGCAACTTAAACTAGGAGAATAAAACAGTTCTTACAGAAGGCAAATCAAGACTGAAAGAGACAAAGCAATCAGCTAAGGACGAATATCCACAGAAAAAACATGAAAAGAGGCTATAGGTGGAGAGAAAGAAAGGATGCTAACAGGCTCCAAGGGGCAAGGGCTGTGTCTGTCTTGTTCAGCAGCATATCTGGCCATTCTTTAAACAAAATAATGAATGAACAATAGAGAAGTAGGACAACGTTGTGATACAAAAACCAAAGCTCAGAGTATCTAGTACATGGTAAATCTAATATGTCAAATGCTAAGACATCAAGGAGGATGAGAACTGAGTAAGACTGAAGTCTTTACTGAGACTATATTATACCGTCTCCACTAATACAACAATGGTATCTTCATAAAGAAACTTAGTGTGGAGCGTTGTTCAATATTGGGTTGTTATTGTCTAAGCATCCCTTTCTTCAAGTTAAATATGTCAAAATTATGTCCTCTACTGTTCATATGTATTACACACACACAGAGAGGCATGTCCATCCCTCCAGAGTAAACAGATACCTCTATTCCAAAACACGATGGAATAGTCTTTATCTGCTACTGAGATCGTTTTTTTGTTTTGTTTTGTTTTGTTTTTAGTTTTGTTTTGAGACAGAGTCTTACTCTGTGGCCCAGGCTGCATAGTGCAGAGGTGCGACCTTGGCTCACTGCAACCTCCGTCTCCCAGTTTCAACTGATTCTCGGATTTCAGCCTCCTGATTAGCTGGGACCACAGGCACGTGCAACCAAGCCCGGCTAATTTTTGTACTTTCAGTAAAGATGGGTTTTCACCATGTTGGCCAGGCTCATCTTGAACTCCTGCCCTCAAGTGATCTACCTGTCTCAGCCTCCCAAACTGCTGGGATTACAGACATAAGCCACCATACCCAACCGAGATTATTTTTAATGTTAATTTTTTAGAGTAGTGCTGAGAGTTTTGTGTTAAAGTTAGTGTTCTAGGAAGATTCTTCTCCTTATAAACACTTTCTTAGGACAGATACACTTTCTCCTTAATATCTAAAGAACATAGATACTGTTTTGACCCTAATCATAGTTCTAGGATATTTTTCTCTTAATTAAAATTTCCTTAAAAGGAGTCACTTTTAAATTCTGTAATAACCGCCGGGCATGGTGGCTCATCCTCTACCTGGGACTACAGCTGCTATCAGACAGCCTTCTCCACACAGCTCTCTTTTTGGGGTAGCACTCCTTCTCTTTGTGCTTCAGGTCTAAGGGGCAATATTCCCATCCTCTCTGTTGCTAGCCCAGGATACTACAATATCTCTTGTTGATTTTCTAAACTCTCCCACCTATTTGTGAATACTTGCTTCATTTAATCCTCTTCAACTTATCCAGCTTGAATATGCCATCTGTTTCCTATCAGGGCCATGGGTGACAGTACCACATACATATTTTGATCTTGCTAAACACAACTGTTAGGCATGTATGTCTGCTCTGAGTGCACTACTTCTATGATATGTCAAGGAAAACAGACACATGAATACCTGGATAGATGCAAACAGATGTTCCCATATTCTCCTCAGTTCAGTGATAGTTGAAATCTATATATATCATATATACTTCCTCAAATATGTGCTATTACAAAATACTCCAATGGAATAAATCTAAAATGCATTTTACAAAGAGAAAGACTAAAGTAAATCAGTGTTAATCCCTAATATGTAGAAGGTAAAGAAAAAGAAGTACTAAATTTATTTTGAAAAGAATGAAATAAAAATCAAATTATTAAAGTGACTATACTGATTCCTGTACCCACTCCCTTCCCCAAGTTTGTCTAAAGATCTCATTTCAGACATTTAAATGAATATTATGCTACACAACAGGGAAACTCGGATGTCCATCCCCTAGTTATTCATTCAAACATTTCCATTGCCATAATATGGCAGCTGCAATGCCAGGAAAGAAGAAAGGAAAAAAGACTAAAAGACTAAAAGAAGGGAAGAATGAAAAAGACCTCAAATAATTTTTTTTTTTTTTTTTAAGAAACTGGGTCTTACTCTGTCACCTAGGGTGGGATCCAGTGGCATGACCATAGTTCATTGTAACCTTGAACTCTTGGGCTCAGGCAATCCTCTCACCTCAGCCTCCCAAGCAGCTGTGACTACAGTCATGTGCCACCATTCCTGGCTAATTTTTTTTTTTTTTTTTTTTTGGTAGGGACAGAGTCTCACTATGTTTCCCAGGCTGGTCTCAAACTCCTGAACTCAAGCAATCCTCCTGCCTCGGCCTCCCAAAGTGCTGGTATTACACATATGAACCAGCAAATCCACCCACCACAGAACTTTTAATGAAAGAGGGAAATCAGTACTACCGGAAAATAACATAGCTGTAACTGCAAGCATGACTGACATTTAGGTTTGGGCAACACAGCCATCAGGATCCCAGCAGGAAACAGATAGCACCCTCAAACTGGGTAATTTAAGGAGAGTTTAAGAAAGGGACTATTTACAAGGTATGAAAAATGTGGGCACAGTCAAAAGACAGTGCAGCCTCCTGAAGCTGCTATCATCTACAGACTTGAAAGGACAAAGAGGGCCCCATGATATGAGCCATGGCCTCTGGGAGAGCCAACATGACACAATCTTGTAGGAGGAAGCCAGGAAAATAAACACAGCAACTCTACTCTCCTCCTGCCAGTGCTATCCATTGTCCAAACCCATCTAGAAGCCAGTCTCAGGCTCTTGAGACTGAGGGCAGGGAAGGCGATGACAGAAAGCAGGTCCACAGGGGCAATGGAAGATAAGCAGGACCAGGAGGGAAGAGAAGGTAAAGCCAGTTGGGGTCTCAGTAGAGAGCTGAAACCTAAAAGTGAGTAACTCAAGAGAGACTAATAAAGCGGCTATTTGCAGAGTGTATATTAAGACTACATGTTAAGAATATTGGGTTTTATTCTGTGGGTAACAAGGAGACACAATTCCAATACGTGCCCTAATGGAGGGGCTGTGAAAAGAGTTGTGTAAAGGAAAAAAACAGTGTGAAGACAGAAGAGAGGGCAAGGCCAGAGGCAAGAAATACTAGTGTATATGAGAGATTTATAAGGGCCTGAAACAAAGAAACAACAAGGGGAATAGGAAAAAGAGGTAGATTCTAAAGATGTTTAGGAAGTTATTCCTATAGAACTGTGGATTGTGTCTCTGTGTACATATTGATGTGTGTGTATCTAAAACACACATACACTCCTCTTCAGCCTTTGTTGTATCTGCAAAATATAATTCCCATTTTTCCCTTTCCCTAATTACCACCCAGTAACATGACTGCATAATCTTGCTTAGAGTAAGCATTTCAAGGAATATTTACGGAATGAATGAATAAACAAGTGAGTAAAGCTTCTGAAACATATAAACAATAATCTTATGTAACCATAAAGTCAGATCCTGAAAAGCCGTATGTGATTTGTCACGCCGAAAGGCTCAAATTCAAACAAACAAACCAAGAAGAGACAAAAAAAAAAAAGGTAAACAATCTGAAGTCCAAGAACACGCTAGGGAAGCACTCACAATTCTATACTCTAGCAACTCTTTCTTAAGCTGTTTTCCATTGGGAACACAAACTGCTAACAAAGATAAACAAACTGAATATACCCATGTTAACTGCTCAAACAAATCTGTAAATCACAAACTACTGGAATCTTGAAGGCAATTTGTGTACACTCCAGCATTACCTCCAAGCAAAGCTTCAAATATGGCTACTGTAGAAGCACTTCTCTCAGCAGCACCCCTCACTCTTTCCTCAAAGAGAAAAGAAGTGAGGCCCCAATGGCATCCTCTTTACTGATCCACCCAAAACGGGGGTCCACAAATTCCCTGCAGGAAAGTAGAATAAGAAGATTTCCAAAGGAGACGCTGAAGAGTAAAAAGCAATCACACTTCAAAGTAGGACTTTACAAATAATTAACAACAGCTCCAGATCCATCCTATTCTCTTCTCTAGAACCACTAGAAACTCTCAGATCTGAAATTGTATCACAGATTACATACCTACATATCCCACTCCATGATACATACACATGTTGAACTTCCTATGTCCATATCCATCCTCCACATCCTCAGAGTTAGTAAACGAGTTAGACATCTATGACTTTGTTCCAAGATTCCTATTTAAAAAGTTTTCACATACTATACAAGTTTACAGTATACAATATACTATGCACCCTCAGTAAAAAGGACAAATTATAATGTGGTCTCTTATTCACCAGTAAAAAAATATTTGCTCTTACTGGAAGCACCTAAAATAATCGGGCAGCCTACCTCACAAGACTCTTACTTAAACAGTAATCCTGCTAGTCTCAGAGCAATTTATAAACCTAAATGAGAAAACACAAACATGCTCAAGAGAAAGGTTTGCTTTATAACTAAAAGATTCATAACATGGTTGTTCATGGATGTGAACAACTCCATGAGTCCTCAGACTGTACGTAGAGTTTCACTACTCAAAATAAATAAATAAATAAATAAGTTAATAATCTTACATGGCCTTTCTCATATATGTCCAAGAAGAACGGAAACAAACATTGACTGAGCACCTATTATAAGTCACCACCATGCTAAGGTACTTGCGTATATACCTGAAATACAAATATATTCTTATAGGAATATATTTGTACTTATTATTTCAGATATCCTAACATAAAATCTGGGAATATATTTATATCAGATATCCTATCAAAAAAGTATTTATATTTCAGATATCCTACCATAAAATCTGGTAGAATATATTTATATATCACATATATATTTATATCTCAGATATAAGAGATGTAAGAATATATTTATATTTCAGATATCCTACCATAAAATATGGAAAAATTAAAAAATTAAAAACAAAAAAAAAACCATGAGTATAGATCATAAAACCAGGCAAAATAAGTAAAAACATTATATATGGTATGAGTTGATTTCTCTAAAATTATTTATTTATTTATTTATTTATTTTATTTTTTTTTTTTTTTGAGATGGAGTCTCGCTCTGTCACCCAGGCTGCAGTGCAGTGGTGCAATCTCGGCTCACTGCAAGCTCCGCCTCCCAGGTTCATGCCATTCTCCTGCCTCAGCCTCCCGAGTAGGTGGGACTACAGGTGCCCACCACCATACCCGGCTAATTCTTTGTATTTTTAGTACAGACAGGGTTTCACTGTGTTAGCCAGGATGGTCTTGATCTCCTGACCTCGTGATCCACCTGCCTCGGCCTCCCAAAGTGCTGGGATTACAGGTGTGAGCCACCACCCCTGGCCTAAAATTATTTATGTTTATATATAAACATTGGGAAGTCTGGAAAAATATATAACTAACTTATAAGTAGTTATCTTCAGAGATGGTATTTTTTTTTAAGTCAGTCAAATTTAACAGGGGGGTTACATACCAGAGATGGTACTAATACAAATCAAATCAGGCAGAAAACATATTTTCTACTGTATATACTTCCATGTTTGAATACTTTATAACAAAACAAAAGGCCAAAATCATTACATTTGAATTTTTATTCTATGGGTAACAGGGAGACACACAATCCAATCTGTATTCTAATTGAGGGGGCTGTGAAAAGAGCTGTGTAAAGAAAAAAACACTGTGAAGACGGAAGAGAGGATAAGGCCAGAGGCAAGAAATACTAGTATATATGAGAGATGTTAAGGGCCTGAAACAAAGAAATAACAAGGGGAAGAGGAAAAAGAGGTAGATTCTAAAGATGTTTAGGAAGTGTTTGGGATGTTTATAACAATAAAAACATTTTTTGTTTCCTGAAATTATGCCTATAACTTACGTGAAATTATCCACACTATCCTTTTCCTGAAATTAATCATACAATTTATCTGAAAAAGTCCTACCTATAGTAAGATTGAAACTAGAGCAAAGGAAAAGTCTACTTTCTTACTCTGTTAAAACACAAAGCAGGCCAGCCAGGCATGGTGGCTCACCCCTGTAATCCCAGCACGTTGGGAGGCCAAGGCGGGCGGATCACAAGGTCAGGAGTTTGAGACCAGCCTGGCCAACATGGCGAAACCCCATCTCTACTAAAAATACAAAAATTAGCTGGGCACAGAGACGGGCGCCTATAATCCCAGCTACTCAGGAGGCTGAGACAGGAGAATCGCCTGAACCCAGGAGGCGGAGGTTGCAGTGAGCTGAGATCACGCCACTGCATTCCAGCCTGGACAACAAGAGCAAGACTTCATCTCAAAAAAACCAAACAAACAAACGAAAAAACACAAAGCAGTAAAAACTAACTTTTAGCCTTTATGCCTAATTGATAGGTTCTCAGAGAAGCAGCCCTACAGCAAAATAATTACTTTTGGGGATTTTCCATCTCTTGCAACTTTAGAGATCTATGACGATGTCCTTAAAAATGTATGAAACAAAGATAACTTTTTCTTTCTTTTTTTGGGGGGGGGGGACAGAATTTCACTTTTGTTGCTCAGGCTGGAGTGCAATAGCATGATCTTGGCTCACTGCAACCTCCACCTCCTGAGTTCAAGCAATTCTCCTGCCTCAGCCTCCTGAGGAGCTGGGATTACAAGCATGCACTATACCACACCCAGCTAATTTTGTATTTTTAGTAGACAGAGTTTCTCCATATTGTCAGGCTGGTCTGGAACTCCTGACCTCAGGTGGTCCACCCACCTCAGCCTCCCAAAGTGCTGGGATTACGGGCGTGAGCCACCATGCCCCATTGCTAACTTTTTAAATCGGAAATTTTGTTATAACATTTTAGGCCCTTCCAGACATGCTTACAGAGAGAGGAGAAATAACCTTGAGACTCAAGAGTTCAGTAGAAGGGGATGAATACAAGCCATAACAATGCTTTGATATAGTCACCACTTCTTGAAAAATCTTGTAAAATAACGGCACTCAGGCAGATCATTATAAAAGAGCGACATTGTCTTTTTAATTATGTAAAAAACAAAAGAATATTACTCTAGTAAGCCTTTCAAGTTTTTTACTTTGAAATACCAAAGTTAATTACATATTAATATAAAGTAGCTTTAGTCTGATGGGAGAAAAAGGAAAGAAAATATATAATTTTATTTAGGGCAGTGCCAGCCAATAAAATCTTCTGTGATAAAAGAAATGTCCAGGCCGGATGTGGTGGTTCACACCTGTAATCCAAGCATTTAGGGAGGCCAAGGCGGGCAGATCACAAGGTCAAGAGATTGAGATCATCCTGGCCAACATGGTGAAACCCCGTCTCTACTAAAAACACAAAAATTAGCTAGGCATGGTGGTGCACACCTGTAGTCCCAGCTACTCAGGAGGCTGAGGCAGGAGAATTGCTTGAACCCAGGAGGCAGAGGTTGCAGTGAGCCGAGATCATGCCACTGCACTCCAGCCTAGTGACAAGAGTGAGACTCCATCTCAAAAAAAAAAAAAGTCCAATACAATGTGTTGTCCATTGCAGTAGCCACTAGTCACATGAAGCTACGGAGCTCTTGATATATGGCTAGTGTGACTGAAGGACTGAACTTTTAATTGTATTAAATTTTAATTAATTTAATTTTAAATTGCTACATGCAGCTAATGGATCTCATACTGAATAATGCAGATCTAGGGGGTTAAAAATAAACCGACAGGTTGAGCATTAAATTTCCAAAACATATTAACACAAGGCACTAATTCTGATTCCAGAAACGTAAGAGGGAATAATTATAAAGTACTTGAGTAATCATAGGTTTTATTGTGAGCCAGTGCTCAGAAAAAAAACTCCCCCACATGCATACATTTAGCTGCTTCCTCTGAAGAAGCTATCACTGCTGCATCCTTCAAATTTTAGAATCCTGAGCGAGCTTCTCTTTTCAGGCAATGACACCTTAGTGTGAAGGGAAGCAAGAGGGTCAGTCAAGTATGACTGGCTACCCTCCTACCTCTCTTACCAACCTCGGGTCTTCCCTATTCTTTTGTCCGGGGGTAAAACCTTTCATCTCTAAACCAACAGTGTTTTCTTGTCTTCTGGCTGTCCAAAGCTGCCCTTTACAGTATCCCATCTCCACTGCAGCTACCAACTGCTTCCTCTTACTCCCAGAACTCTTCCTACCCTCAGGTGAGGCCAAAAATGCTTGGCTTACCTGTATAAAAACTATACTAATCAAAGGCATTTACGGTTTTGTAATTCATACCAGGTATTACAATATTTATGCTTATAAAATATCATGTTCGGTAGTTTTAAGTTGCACTACAGTAAAAGCCAAATCCTGATCTTAGCATATTGTCTGGTCATCTGGCTGTAACATGAAGAATTATAAGGAACACCAAATCTCACTCAAGTGGGAAGTAGTCATTACTATTAGAGCAGGAAAAAATAATTTCCTGTTAAACTTCTCCATTTATCTCAACTAATGAAGTCTGAAGTGTTGTTTCTTGGCGGGGTGAGGTAGTTCATGCCTGTAATGTCAGCACTTTGTGAGGCCAGATCATCTGAGGTCAGGAGCTCAAGATCAAACTGGCCAACATGGCAAAACCCCATCTCTACTAAAATATACAAAAATTAGCCCGGGGTGGTAGCGTGTGTGCCTGTAATCCCAGCTACTTAGGAGGCTGAAGCAGGAGAACTGCTTGCACCCGGGAGGTGGAGGTTGCAGTGAGCAGAGGTCGCAACACTGCGCTAGAGCCTGGGCAACAGAAAGAGGCTGTCTCAAAGTGAAGGAAAGGAAGGGGAGGAAGGGGAGGGGAAGTAGGTTGGTAGGAAGGGGAGGGAAGGGGGGAGGGGAGAAGGGTGAGAGGGGTAGGGAGAAGGGGGAGAGAGGAGGGATGGAAAGAGGGGGAGGGGAGGGAGTGGAGAGCGGCAGAAGCAGAGAGGGGAGGAAGGTGAGAGGAGGGAGGGAGGGAGGGGTGGTTCTTAATTTCTTGGGGATTACGGACCTCTTTAAGACTAATGGAACGGGTGTGGTGGCTCACACCTGTAATCTCAGCACTTTGAGAGGTGGGCGGATTGCCTGAGGTCAGGCAATTTTGTATTAAAAATACAAAAATTAGGCCAGGCATGGTGGTTCACACCTATAATCCCAGCACTTTGGGAGGCCGAGGTGGATGGATCACAAGGTCAGGGGTTTAAGACCAGCCTGGCCAAGATGATGAAACCCCATCTCTACTAAAAATACGAGAATTAGCCGAGCTGGTGGCGGATGCCTGTAATCTCAGCGACTCCGTAGGCTGAGGCAGAGTAATTGTTTGAACCCAGGAGGCGGAGGTTGCAGTGAGCCGACATTGCCCTGCTGCACTCCAGCCTGGGCGACAGAGTGACTGTGTATCCGAAAAAAAAAAAAAATTAGCCGGGCATGGTGGTGCACGCCTGTTGTCCCAGCTACTCGGGATGCTGAGGCAGGTGGAGAATCACTTGAACACAGGAGATGGAGGCTGCAGTGAGCCGAGACTGCGCCACTCCACTCCAGCCTGGGAGACATAGCAAGACTCTGTCTCAAAAAAAAAAAAAAAAAAAGAAAGATTTTAATGAAACCATGGACCCTTTCCCCAAAAACAAAATTTTTTTTGCCATGCAGGGCAACATGCACCTGCATACACATACACAAAAACACATACACACACACCCTAAAGGTCATCTAAGCACACTTCTTTTACTAAAGTGTAAGAAATATAATTTAAAATAACTAGTATGTTGAAGGCCACAGACTAAACTGTTCAGCAGAATATGACTTCAAAGAAGACTAGAATTAACTTGATATTTCCACTTTTTCCCCTTCCTTTTTTTTTTTTTTTTTTTTTTTTGAGAGCGTCTCACTCTGTCACCCAGGCTTGAGTGCAGTGATACCAACACAGCTCACCACAGCCTCAACCTCTGAAGCTCAGGTAATCCAGTCCTCCCACCACAGCCTTCTGAATTCGAACTATAGGTGCACATCACCACGCCCGGCTAATTTTTGTACTTTATGTAGAGACAGGATTTTGCCATGTTGCCCAGGCTGGTCTCAAACTCCTGGTCTCAAGTGATGCATCCATCTTAGCCTCCCAAAGTGCTAGAATTACAGGCATGAGCCATCCTCTCTAAATTCTAGAGAAAGAATTTAGAAGGGCTAAATATCCTTCTCTCCCTTCCCTCCTCCCAGTTTTACCCTCTTCTTATCATCCCCCTATATTCTCTACACTTCATCTCCTCAATTGGCTATAATGCAGAACTAAAGTCATTTTTAGTATTATTTACACTTACCGGCAATTGTATATTTCCCATTCTCATTTCAAAAGCAGACATTAGGCCAGTAGCAGTGGCTCAAGCCCTGTAATCCCAACACTTTGGAAGGTCAAGGCAGGAGGATCACTTGAGGCCAAGAGTTCGAGACCAGCCTGAACAACATAAGGAGACTCCCATCTCTACACTACACACAAAAAAACAAAACAAACAAATAGCAGAAGTTTATTTCTTTTTCTTTTTTTTTTGAGACGGAGTCTTGCTCTGTGCCCCAGGCTGGAGTGCAGTGGCACGATCTCGGCTCACTGCAAGCTCCGCCCCCCGGGGTTCACACCATTCTCCTGCCTCAGCCTCCTGAGTAGCTGGGACTACAGGTGCCTGCCACCACACCCGGCTAATTTTCTTGTATTTTTAGTAGAGATGGGGTTTCACCGTGTTAGCCAGGATGGTCTCGATCTCCTGACCTCGTGATCTGCCTGCCTCGGCCTCCCAAAGTGCTGGGATTACAGGCTTGAGCCACCGCGCCCAGCCAGAAGTTTATTTCTTTAAGGAAAAATGAAAACATTTATTGAGTATCTATTATTTGCCTGATATTTGCATATATATTATCTCTAATCTTAACAATTTTGTAATGGAAGGTCTCCCCAAAATATCTATGTTTGAAAACTTAAAAGCCAATGAGTCACAGGTCAAGAAAAGTTAAAAGGTAAATGACAAAATAGTTAAAAGTGAACAAGGAAAATACTACAAGTCAAAACTTAAAGGATGCAGATAAAATACCACACATGAAAATTGTAAACCCTTAAATTCCTACATTAGAAATTTAAAAAACTGGCTGGGTGCAGTGGCTCATGCCTGTAATCCCAGCACTTTGGGAGGCTAAGGTGGCCGGATCACTTGAGGTCAGGAGTTCAAGACCAGCCTGGCCAACACAGCCCCATCTCTACTAAAATTACAAAAATTAGCCAGGCATGATGGCGTGTGCCTGTACTCCCAGCTACTCTGGAAGCTGAGGCAGGAGAATCACTTGAACCCAGGAGGCGGAGTCAGGCACAGTGGCTCACACCTGTAATCCCAGCACTTTGGGAGACTGCGGCGGGCAGATCACTTGAGGTCAGGAGTTTGAGACCAGCCTGGCCAACATGGCGAAACCCCATCTCTACTTAAATTAGCCAGGTGTGGTGGTACACGCCTGTAACCACAGCTACTCGGGAGACTGAGGCAGGAGAATCGCTTGAACTCAGGAGGCAGAGCTTGCAGTGAACTGAGATCATGCCACTGCACTCCAGCATAGGCAACAGAGCAAGACTCTGTCTCAAAAAAAAAAAAAAGGAAAACAAAACAAAACAAAAATCTTATTTTTAAAAGTTCAAGAAACTAAGAGCAATATAGAACAGAAATTAAAGAAATGAAAAATAAAGGAAAAGACTATCAACAAAACCAAATGCCTTTTTTTTAAACAGGTTGATGAAATGGTCAGTCCTACTTTAGCTTAAGAATATAAAAGAAGACACAAATACAGCAAATTACTAAAAAATAAAAAATAAGGCACTAATTGTATCTCTGGGCTAAATTTCATCAAACTCAGAGACACTAAGTAACTCACCCAAGTGCACAGCACTACTAAGGTAGATAATCAGTATTACACAGTTGGTAAGCAGGGAAACTAAAACTTTAACAAAAAGTTTCTGTTCTTTTCACCACATTATACAGCCTCTCTCTTAGGAAAGGAATCTAACTTCCAGGGTCTCTATGTGATACACACAATAAATCTTACCCTACTAGAATTTGGTTAAGTAGCCATCCTGCTTCAAACTAGGGAAGAGAAATGTTGACACCTTAGCAAAATTTATAAGAAAAATAATAAATGAGGGAGTTGCTTCTAGGAGCTGATTTTTTACCAAAAAGGTAATAAATAAAACTAATATGTAAGAAACACATTCCATTCCCCCCAAAATTCCGGCATATGTAAATTTAACCATGTTTGTACATTTTTCTACATGTATATTTGGATCTTACAAGAAAGTCTACAGTTACTTTTGTGAATTTTGCTTCCATGAACCCTTTCATTTTCTCCTTTTAGTAGTCAAAGGTTAGAAGTAAATAAAAATTTTTTTGGCTCTTTACTACTTTGTTACCTGAGCAGTTTTCAGAAAGTTTATTTATTCCAAATTTAAGGAATGTTCTTTGTGTCCAATTCAGTTTTGACAAAACACATTTTGGGGAGAAAAATATGCAATATATTTCTTGCTTTCTTTGGAAACAGGTGTTGCAAATTCTTTCCAGAATCACATGAAAAATTCTCCTACTAATCAAGCGGTGTGTTATTTCTGAACAGAAAGGGTTCTCTTCCCCTTCTTTACAAAAGATCATTAGATGTCCAAGAGTAAAGAAAGTCATTCAAAATTTTACCAATAGGCAAAACTAAAAAGTTTGCCAGATAAGACAGTTTGTTTCCTCTGTAGGTCAAGTACACAGACTCCACACTGATTATCATTCCTGATCATTTGGCACATGTTTCATGTCTAGCACACACCTAGACATTCATATCTGGCACTCAGAAAAGAATACAGACTGAAGATGAGTATCTGGAATTATCAGTTATAAAGGAAATAGCTGAAGCCATGTGACTTTAAGATCACTAGGAAAAAGTGGCATGATCCATAATCTTGGAAAGAAAATAGAAAGTCAACAGCCAACTAAGAAGAAATGAACTACCAGGAAAGTAGGATGAAGAGTATGAAAGGGAGCAGGGAAAATGAAGGAGCACTTTTCAAAAATGTTAATAGTAGCTACTTTTTACTTAACCCCATCTTATGCCATGACAGCATGCTACGTGTTACAGCTTTCTAATCCTTCAATAATTTTAAAAGATAAATATTATTATTGTATCATTTTGAAAATGAGGAAACCTGCCCAAAGCCACGTAGGTTGCAGAATTGAGATTCAAACCCAATTGAGTCAATGAGACCGAGAGCCCTCTGGGTTCACCTGGTCTTAGTGAGCCCAGCAGGCCCTCGGTCTCATTAAGGAGTAAAAGAACAAAGTACAGATAAAAGGTCACTTATGATTTTTTTAATCCACCTATCTGCACATTGATCACTCTTTTTTTTTTTTTCTTTTTGAGACAGTCTCACTCTGTTGCACAGGCTGGAGTACAGTGCAATGGCACAATTTCAACTCACTGCAACCTCTGCCTCCCAGGTTCAAGCAATTCTCACGCCTCAGCCTCCTGAAGAGCTGGGATTACACGCATGAGCCACCATACCTGGCTAATTTTTATATTTTTAGTAGAGACGGGGTTTTGCCATGTTGGCTAGGCTGGTCTCAAACTCCCGGCCTCAAGCAATCCTCCTGCCTCAGCCTCCCAAAGTGCTAGGATTACAGGCGTGAGTCCCCATGCCTGGTCTAATAATTCTTGAAAGAAGGCCATGTCCAGTTTGCATGACCTCCCCAAAGAGGACCCAGGGCCTGCTACCCTACACAGCTATACAAATCAAATATGAAGCTTATTTCTTCCTCCTATCCGTTCCGTTCTCTTTGGCCCTGATGGAAATAGTATGGCAAACAGGAAGAAAGTGAGATAAGACACTGTAGACACCTCTATGTGCCTGGCACCATATTGAATATTTATTTTCACTTAATCCTCATAATTCTAAAACACATGCTCCAAGAAGGCACAGACATTTCTGTTTTGTTCAACAATATATCCCAAGTACTTAAGTCACTGCCTAGAACAAGGCAGGCCTTCAACAAATATTTGATGAATGAACATCCTGCAAAACAGGTATTATTATCCCCGTTTTAAAGATCAGGGAGTGCTCAGAGAGGACAAGTAACTTAATTAAAATCATACATATAATAAGCAGGGTGAAATTAAAAATATTTAATAACTCATACTTGTACCAGCATTGGCCACTCAGAACAGACACTAGCTGGTGCTAAAGGAGCTGGGTTCTGCTTCAAACTTTTAGTTGAGGGATCATGGGGAGGTCCATAGGAGGGACCAAGACAATGAAGAGTCATGGGCAGGGGAAGGGAAGATCCAGGTGTACACTGGCTGTCAGCCTCAATAGTTAAGTGGTGCACTCAGGATTCCAATCTGTACTTATTTGACCTAAAATGTTCTAAATAAAGTGGGTACTTTTTAGAAGATTTTAGAGTCAGATAAATGAGGAGAGCAGAGAACAACTAGAGCTTTTAATAGAGTAGAAAAAAACTAGTCAAAACAACTAAAATGGGAAATGGAGTTAGAATTGAATTTAAAAATTGGTAACTGAACTCAATCTGCTGTTAGACAACTAAAAACAGGATGATTTCACTAAAGTAAGGTAGAGGGGAATGAGTAACAAAGAGAAATAAATATGAATGGGCAAAGCAAAAACTACATGAAGGTTTTCAATTTCAGGTAAACAATTTGTGTATGTTTCAACAATAAATGAAAAATCAACACTGGTTCTTGAGCAAGAAAGCTGTGCTTCAGGACAATGAATCTGTGCAAGGTATTGGTAGGGAAGGGGCAGAGCCTGGTGGCAGGTGAGAGGGATCAGTGATAGCACTGTACAGTGTATCTGAGTGTGATTCACAGAGATGTTATGAAAAGTGTTAGCAGGCAAGAATGCAAAGAACAGTGCACCCTCAACTTTTAGAGGCACCAACATTCTGGTCACTTAGCTTACAGTCACCATCTCTCTGTGGCTGACATGGTTTTATTATAAAAAGTACTTCATTATCTTTTTTATCTTAAAATTAGGGTAAAAGGGAGAAAAAGCAGTTGGGATATAGGATATAAGTGACACTCAAGATAGTTTTTACATTTGTAGTTTTAAATCAGTAATTACCTACAATATCCTCAACCTTGGAGTAGCTTAGTTCATTAAGACACTTAAAATAAATTTGTGTATATATTTAATGAGCTTTAAAAAAATCACGAGCTATTAGGGCAGGTTACTTCACTAAGGACTCTCAGATTTCTGCACAAATAAAAAACAAGTTAACCTATTTATTTATACACTAACAAAAACAAAAAGCAAACCTTCTCACCTGTTGTTCCCTTCCCAGAAAGGCACAAGAAAACAGTGCCAACTGGCCAAGAACAACATTAATTCCTTCCACTCCCTCATGATACAGCTGTTCCCTTTCTTTCTCTTCCCTTTTAAGATGGCAAAGGTCACAATCAGTAGTAAACTGTCCACGTGGTTTTTTATATGCTAAAAGCAAGGAGATAACTGAGGTAAAGGGTAATGGGAGAGAGAGCTGATTTTTTTCAATTGTACTTTCTCCTGGCCGCTTATCAGGAAAACTATTTAGGGCTTCCGTGGTATTTGAAGCTATAACTTAGTAACTTCTCTGCCAAAAAAAAACATTCTGTTTACATGGAACTAGGGTTAGAAGTGATATAAGCACATTTAGAAAGGGACAAAAACCTACAGCAAAACTATACAGTAACATATCACAGTAGTTGGCATAATCAAAAATGCATTGTGCTGTGTGAAACAGAGTAGACTCAAATGGCTACATACCATATAGCCTTCATGATTTCATTTATATGACATTCCATTTACATGACACATAGGATAGAGAACACATCACTGTTTGCCAGAAGTCAAGGCTGGTGGGAGGAGCTGACTACAAAGGAGAAGAATGAGGGCACTTGGGGAGGTAACAGACCAATTCTGTATCTTGATTGTATCTGGTTACAGGACTAAATTCCATATTGTCTGAATTCACAGAACTATACACTAAATGAGTAAATATTACTATACATAAGTTTTTTAAATACAACAATTAAATGTTAGCTTAAGCCTCATCTCACCTACTCCTCATACCTATTTCAAACCTCTTGATATGCTCTATGCAATGACCCCACCCCCGCCACCTAGCTAATGCCTACTTGCCATTCTAGCTTCTATTTAGCTACTGGTAGAACCAATCCTTTGGTGTGCCAGGGTGGAGTACTGGACAGAGTTGGGTAGTCAAGTATATCTGGCTGGGTTTACTTCTGGCTTTCTCCCAGTTACTACTTGTGGAAGCTTGGGCAAACTACTTACCTGTCTTGAGCTCAGTTTCCTCATCTGGTAAGAATAAATACCTCCCAGAACTGTTGCAAACTAAGAACCTAGTCATGTGCCTAACATAGTGCCTGGCACATTAAGAGGATTAATAAATGCTTACTCCCTGATCTTTCTCCCCTGCCTACTGCCCTCACAACCCCTGCTCTCTTTCTGAGCCCCCATGGACCTTATACATATATAAACCTATTACAGCACTTAATTTATTATTGTAATTCTTTATCTCTGCAAGTAAAATGTGTCTATGTATCTCTCTTTAATCCCAGAATTCACAGAAACCAGCATATTCATGCCTAAGAGTCAGTAAATTGTTTGAAGAATAATCTGTCCAACTGATCTGATGTTGTTAAAGGAGTTACTGGAAAAGAGAGAAAAGCAGGCTGAAAAGGACAGAGTACACTGAGAGAGTCTAGGATGGACAATGCCAAAGTTTCCACAAGGATGTTGTACACAGCATAATAGCACAACACTTGCAAATAACCTAAATATCCAAAAATGGGGGCAAAGTGACTTATACCAAATACATACAATGAAATACCACATAACCATTAAAATTTCACAGACAATTATATTGAAAATTACAAAATATATGTATATTTGCAGTAATATCATAACTTTTTTTTCTTTTAAAACATGGGTTTTTAAAAAAATGTGGGTATATGGACATTAAAAAGGACTGGAAAGATAAGCAACCAAAATGTTAAAAGGGGTAATCTTTGGATGATGGTGAGAAGATTACTAATGATACTTATTTTCTTTTCTGGGCTTTTTAGACTTTAACAATTTAACACGTTAATTTTAGAAAATTAGGAGGCCAGGCACGGTGGCTCACGCCTGTAATCCTAGGACTTTGGTAGGCCGAGGCGGGTGGATCACCTGAGGTCAGGAGTTCGAGACCAGCCTGACCAACATGGTGAAACCCCTACTCTACTAAAAATACAAAAATTAGGTGGGCGTGGTGGCAGGTGGCAGCCTGTAATCCCAGCTACTCACGAGGCTGAGGCAGGAGAAGCGTTTGAATCTGGGAGGCGAAGGTTGCAGTGAGCTGAGATTGCACCATTGCACTCCAGCCTGGGCAACAAGAGCGAAACTCCTTCTCAAAAAAAGAAAAAAGAAAGAAACTTTAGGAATCAGAATATTTTTGAAGAAAGCAAGCTGGCTGTACGAGGCAGCTCAGGCCTGTAATCCCAGCAATTTGGGAAGCTGAGGTGGGTGGATCACCTGTGGTCAGGAGTTCAAGACCAGCCTGACCAACATGGTGAAATCTCGTCTCTACTAAAAATACAAAAATTAGCCAAGCATGGTGGCAGGTGCCTGTAATCTCAGCTATTTGGGAGGGTGAGGCGGGGGAATCACTTGAACCCAGGAAGTGGAGGTTGTAGCGAGCTGAGATCGCACTACTGCACTCCAGTCTGGGCGACAGAGCAAGACTCTGTCTCAAAAAAAAAAAAAGAAAGAAAAAAAGCTAACATAGAACTTACTAATGACAGTATTCCATATCATCCAAGGTTTAAATGTCTAAAACTTAAGAGTTAAAAAGTGGATTATGCCAAATCCATACAATGAAATACTATATATTTCCAAAGTCAAGAGTAAAATATATTATAAACTACACACACACATACACACCCCTCTGGGGAAAAAAACAAGGTATGAGGAGCTCCTCTAATGGAAAAGTAATTTTTAACTTGGAAAATCTGTAACAGATGTACAAGAACATTTCATCAAATATTAACAACACTGTATTTTAGTGGTCTGTCTTCAAAGGTTTGTCAAAAACCAATAAATTTCAGAAGACAAGGCAGGATAGTCAATCAAGAAGAAGGTTCCTCTTTGAAGTATAGTTTCTACAGAGTTTATTAAGTCTTCAAAGAACTTGTGACCTGTAGAGTTTTGTCCAGGTATTATTTAAGCTTGTAAAACAAAGCATCCTATATTCAGGTGAGAACACGTGGTTAACTTATTTTTCTCTTTGAACCAACAATGAGATTTCTAGTCTTAGCAATTCCACCCACAAAATTCCCTTAACCAATGAAGTCTCCCTTATTAGTAACTGGGAAAGAAATAATTTCTCCTATTCCGTAGTAAGGCCCATATTCCATAGAATAACAAGTATGTGTTTACTATAGTATTACTGCTATATTGACTTCTTTTTTTTTTTTTTTTTTGAGATAGAGTTTTGCTCTGTCGCCCATGCTGGAGTACAGTGGCATAATCTTGGCTAACTGCAACCTCTGCCTCCAGGGTTCAAGCGATTCTCCTGCCTCAGCCTCCAGAGTATCTGGGACTACAGGCAGGTGCCCCCACACCCGGCTCATTTTTTTTTTTTTTTTTTTTTTTTTAGTAGAGACAGGGTTTCACCATGTTGGCCAGGCTGGTCTTGAACTCCTGACCCCAGGTGGTCCGCCCGCCTTGGCCTCCCAAAGTGCTGGGATTACAGGCATGAGCCACTGCGCCCGGCCTGTATTAACTCTTGAATAAAGCCAGCAAATTCTAATGTTCTTATAAAAATTCTAGGGTAATCTACTTCTGCAAAGGTTTATACATAGGCTAGGAGTGGTGGCTAATGCCTGTAATCCTAGCACTTTGGGAGGCAGAGGTGAGAGGATCCCCTGAGCCCAGCCTGGACAACACAGTGAGACCAGGACTCTACAGAAATTTTAAAAATTAGCCACACATGGCAGTGCACATCTGTGGTTCCAGCTGCTCAGGAGGCTGAAATGTGAGGATTGCTTAAGCATACAAGGTCAAGGCTACAGTGAGCCATGTTTGTGCCACTGCACTTCAGCCTGGGAGATAGAAGTTGTATAGGGTGGGATTGAGAGCACATTTTAACACCTTCAAGGATACTGCTTTAGCAATCAAACTTACAGAAATCAGACTGACTTCATTTCAGTCATTTTGGTATATAATTAGTTATCTCAGTGTTCAAAATATGTGTAGAAAAAAAATTCAAGAATCAAAAATACAAACAAAAAATTTTAAATGGCCAGGCACAATGGCTCATGCCTATAATCCCAGCACTTTGGTAGGCCAAGACAGGCAGATCGCTTGAACCCAGGAGTGCAAAACCTGCCTAGGCACATAACAAAACCCCATCTCTACAAAAGAAACAAGTACAAAAATTAGTCAGGTGTGGTGGCATGCACCTGTAATCCCAGCTACTCAGGAGGCTGAGGTGGGAGGATCAAATTGAGCCCTGGAGGTCAAGGCTGCAAGTTAGCTGTGATCACACCACTGCACTCCATCCTGAACAATGAGGAAGACCTTGTCTCAAAAAAAAAAAAAAAAAAATTAAACCACCAAATAAAATCCAGACCTGACACCTCAACTGGTTTTGAAAGTTCATATCCCCCAAACAATAAAAAAAAAATGTTAAATCTTAAAAGTATTTATGTGGGTCCATCACATCTAGTTTGAAGTTATGCCAAATGGCAATGGTCCAGAAACTAAAATAAAGTTATACTAAGGTGTGTCTCAGAAGGAAAACATAAAAACTCTTACTCTGGCAGGAAGTTACCAAATTGGCATATCTAAATTAGTAAACTTTGTTTAAAATACACACACTTTTTTTTAAAGGCACACAAATATAAGACATACCTGCCAAAAATGTCTGGCAAAACACTTATTTATTGGTTATTATTACAGTAGCAAATCATATTTCCATTTCCCCAAAAATGTATGCTTGTATCACTCAAGTTATTCTACACAGAAGATAAGCTGAAGGAAGGATTCCCACAAATTATTCCTTTGAGGCTAACAGCAAACTTATAATGCTGAAAATACACAATAAACAACTGTTACCATGAGAAGCAAGAAAACAAGCAGACATCAGCTTATTGACTGTCTACTAAATACCTGCTGCTTTATATACACAGATTCTCATTTAATCCTAACAAATCCATGAACTAGACAGTATTTGCTCCATTATACAAATGAAGAAATTGAAGCGTTTTAGGACTAAATAATCAACTGTGCAACCTAACACAAGAAAATATCAAAGCAGATTATGAAATTTTGAATACCAGGCTCCAAATTCCAGACTCTTTCCACTATACTTGGTAATAGTTGGAAAACAATATATCAAATTCTCAGCAATGAGGGTTCTCTGTAAGGGCGGCCAACGATTCCTATACCATTGTTCTAAAAATGACATTTCTCCTTCTGGCAAGATTATTCTTCCCTCATCTGGCACATCATAGGAAGCCACGAAAAACTATGATCCCAGACTATTCGTGTTTCATTTGATATCCCTAACAGATCTTCCTCCCATCATCCTCAGAGATGACCCTGCTAGCCTGTGCTTGTTATTTTCTAAAGGAGGTTCATGTTGCACATGTATTCACTCAGCCAATATTTGAGTGTCTTCTCCCTTAAGCTACCACATTCTCCCTTCTTTCTCAATCCAACTTTTTCAAAGAATAATCTATACCCAGCAATATCCATCTCTTTCAGCTTCCAACTCACCACTGAAATGGCTTTACATAAGGTTATAACTGATCTTGTATAACTAAACCCAATGGACACTCTCCAGTCTTTATCTTGTTTGACCCTTCAGAAGAATGTAGCTCATTGCCACTCTCTCCACTTGGCTTTCCAGAAACACTCTCCTGGCTTTTAAGGTATTGCTTCTCAGTCTTGGTGGTCTTAATTCCCTCCAACCAATCTGAAATGTCAGTTTCTCAAAGCTCAGTACAAAGTCTTCCTCCGTTTTCATTTTATAACTTCTTCCTGAAATTTCATCAATTCTCATAGCTTCAATTACCATGAATATGCCAACGATTTTCAAAAGTCTGACCATTCCTCTGAGCTCTAGAACCATTATCCAAACAAGAACTTGACACTTCCACTTAAATATTTCAAAAGCATCTTCAACTTACATGCCCCAAACCAAACTATCTCCTCCCCATCCCCCTTCCTATCAAACTAGGTTCTCATCTAGCACACTCAGTAACTGGCAGGAACCAACATCTGTTCAATTACACAAGCCAGAAGCTTCAGAACTATTCTTGACATTTCTCTCTCCTACCCTCCACCTTCAACATGTCACCAAGACAGGTATCCCTTACTTCCCAAATACCTCCTAAATGTACTCTCCATTTCCACCACCATCACCACCACCTCTTTAGTCTCACTACCTGCCTCACTTAGACTGTTACAGCAGCTTCCTAACTGATCTCCCTAAATCCATTATTTCTTAGCTCTAATCTATGATTTTACCCTGCAGCAAAAGTAATCATTTTTAAAAGCTACCTCATTCTCCTTTTTCTTAGACCCCCTCATTATAAACTATCATAACACTCATACTTCTCCTTCACAACACTTATCGGTTCATCTTTCATATTTATTTGTCTGATTACCTGTATCTCTATTACCTAAGACAGTGCTTGGCACATAGTATATGAGCAATAGATATTTGTGGAATAAACAAAAGCCCACTATGCCAAGTGGGCCACATGCCAAGGAGAACATACAGATTAAGACACAGTCCTTTTCAGATAAAGAAACTTAAGTTGTGAACTCAGGTGAGTTACTCAAGCAATAGGTGACAGAACTGAGATTCAAACTCAGACCTGTATGCTTCCAATGCCCATACTCAACCTTTATGCATCCCATGAACACAAAAGAATTCTGCAAAATATCTATATATTAATAAAAATGAATGAGAATTTGTTTCATGTCTTAATAAAATATAAAATCTTCTGTTGAAACTGCAAGGTAAGAATCACCCTAGCATTCTAAGCTCTTTAAAAAGGTACAACACTGTTTCCCTGTTATTTTGGGTAATTATAGCTTACATAAATATAATGGTAGCCCACTCAAATAGTACCCATTTACATTCTTCATTGCAGAAAGTATTAATATGTCTTTATCTCATATAATTCACTGAAGTCTCCTATAATTCACTATGTCAGTAATTCACTAAAATATGTCTATGGCTAGCCTCATAGCAACACTTTTGCTACAATTCTATTTGATTTGACAGTTCAAAATTTCAAACTCCTCTGCTTTTACTACAACTTTAATTTACAAAATATTCAACCAAATTACACTATCTTCCAAATCAAATTTTCTTTTTTTACTTTTTTCAAGACCCTATCTCACTGTGTCACCCAGGCTAGATATAGTGTAGTGGTACAATCACAGCTCATTGCAGCCTTGACCTTCCCAGGCTCAGGTGATCCACCTCAACCCCCAAGTTAGCTGGGGACTATAGGCCTGCACCACTAAACCCAGTTAATTTTGTTTTGTTTTGTTTTGTTTTGTTTAGGTAGAAACGAGGTTTGCCATGTTGCCCAGGCTGGTCTTGAACTACTGGCTCAAGCAACCTGCCCACCTCTGCCTCCCAAAGTGCTGGGAATACAGGTGTGAGCTATAACACCAGGCCCAATTTTCATCCTTAATCATGAAACATGTGAAGATATGAAATAAGAGCAACCACCACAAAGTTCTTCAAGTGAGTTGCTCCTTTTTCTAGCAAATCTACAATATGGACCTAATTAATTGACCAACCTAAAGAGCAAATTCCCTACTTCAGGCAACGTAAATTGCTATCAGTGTGATTCTAGACTTAATCCAACTGAAAATAAAATCTCTACCACAATCTCTTAACTGGACAGCAAACTCTGCCCTTCCAAAGCATGTCCTCATGATTAATCCTCTTTCCTCTCAAAAAAGCCTCCTTCTCTTCAGAAGTGCTCCTGAAAGGCAAAAACAGAGCTACCGACAGTATTTACTTTTTTCTTTTTTGTTGTTGAGACGTTGTTTTGCTCTAGTTGCCCAGGCTGGAGTGCTGTGGCGCAATCTCAGCTCACTGCAACCTCTGCCACCCAGTTCAAGCGATTCTCCTGCGTCAACCTCCTGAGCAGCTGGGAGGCTGGGATTATAGGCATGAGCTACCACACCCAGCTAATTCTGTAGTTTTAGTAGAGACGGGGTTTCACCATGTTGGTCAGAATCCTGACCTCATGATGCGCCTGCCTCTGCCTCCCAGAGTGCTGGGATTACAGGCGTGGGCCACCGCACCCAGCCCTAAAACTGCAGTTTAAACAACACCCCAGGTGATTCCTATGCACATTAACGCTAGAGAAGCACTCATCTAGAAATTTCCCAAATCTCCCTAATGAGAAGAATCACCTGAGAAGCTTGTTAAGTATTTAGATTATCCAGCATATTTCTTAGAAATTCTGATTCATTAAATCTGGTAATTTGAAAAATTATTCTGGGTTAGTCTCATACAGCAGGTCCTTGAAAAACCTCATTTCACTATAATGTTGATAAGAAAAAAAAATTGACACCCAGCTGGGGACTCAGCCTCCCAAAGTGCTGGGATTTACAAGCATGAGCCACTGCGCCCAGCCTTTTTTCATTTTTTAATTTTCGTTTTCCTACTCTCATCTTTGCCTCCTTTTTTATCAGAAGAAACATATGTAACCAAAGCCAGGCAGGAGGCCTACACTACTTTGTGTCAGGGATCATTTTCCTATATTACCACTTTCTAAATACTTCAGTCTTCAACTTTTTCCTATTTTCTGCTGACAGCAACACTCACCCCATTCTTAGCCAGGCTAAGTTTATAATTGATCTCCCACAAGTCCACTGCAGTTGCTCAAAATAGCCCCTTAAACACCATGTGCTCTTTGTCTTACTACCTGAGTCCACTGGTGTCAACTGCTGCAAGATGACTCTCCTTAATAACTGAGGTTCATTTACTACTATGATCCTGAGAGATAAACAAGGAATACATCATTCTCATTATAATTTACAATCAGTAAATGAAGCAGCCATAGGATCTTGTCCATGAGATCACAGAGAATAGCAGAGGCAAGACTGGAATCTGACTTCCAAACCAACTGTTTTTACTAGTAGATCACACTTTGAACTCTTACATAAAAGGTTCAAACTAAATTCCACTCACTAAAAAAACATTTACAATGTCAAATCCTGAGGAAAGGGGGGAAATCCATAAAAAAAAAACTTCACAGAGGGTAATTACTGGTTTTCAGATTTGGTTAATAATTAGACTATATTCAACAGCAACACTGAGAATTTCATCCATACTGTGGGACATAAAGTAAATTTTAATATAGATATCCACACTAGCCATAAAGTTGAGCATTATCCATAACCTGCCTAACAAGTTTTGATAACATCACAATTTAAGAAACCTTTTCTCCAAGTGGCTACTGGGTTAGGCAGAGACAATAGTTGGAAAGGAGCACATTTAAAACTCCTGTCTCTTATCCATGCCCTTTGAAAAACAGTAAAATACAACAAATGTCACTTGCCTCTACTACACTGCGTAACTATGCTAGTGATTCTTTCCAGATCAGAGATATTCTCTTAAAAGTGTGTTTTTTAAAAATTTTAAGAAAACAGTGGCCAGGCATGGTGGCTCACACTGTAATCCCAGCACTTTGGGAGGCCAAGGTGGGTAGATCACCTGAGGTCAGGAGTTCGAGACCACCCTGGCCCACATGGTGAAACCCCATCTCTACTAAAAATCCAAAAATTTAGCTGGGTATGATGGTGGGTGCCTGTAATACCAGCTACCAGGAGGCCGAGGCAGGAGAATCACTGGAACCAGTGAGCCGGCAGTCGCCGTGAGCCAAGATCACACCATTGCACTCCAGCCTGGACAAGAGCAAAACTCTGTCTCAAAAAAAAAAACAAAAGTATAAAAGTATGAATTTTAATTACATTTAATCATCTATTTAACAAGCTACCTTTCTGAAGACAGTTACCTAAAATTAGGACAATCCCAGAACACCGTAAATGACTGTAATCATTACATACACCTATTTCTTAAACTCTACAGAAAAAATAAGGAATACATTATTCATCAAAAGAAGTTATGATGACAAGCGGCAATGTTTAGCTCATTCAACCTGTACTTTAAGTCAGCTCTTGACAAGTTGATATTCAAGAAATAAAATCTTCATGTTTTAGGAGCTGAGAACTAAGAGAAGTTATTACTATCCAAACCATGCCATTCCCACCTCACACACATCTTTATTTATTTGTATTTCTAGTTTGCTGTTCTCTCTCCAACCAAGAACTTCATTTAGGTAACTTGCCTATGAGCTGAGGGAATACTGTTCACCTAGAAGTACACCTAGAAGTACAATTAGAAGATCTGAGGTATCTGATTCCAGAAAGAAATAGGTTAGAGGTAATCAAAACATTTCCCATCATGATCTGGGCACTAGGAACTGAAATACAAACCAGGTTCTGACTTCAATGCTGTTTAAACTGCAGCTAGGACAAACTAAACAAACAAAAAAAAAGTCACTGACCCATGAAATCACATTTAAATAGCAGACTGTGTCAGTGGTACCAAATTGGCTTATTAGCTTAATAATGATCATAACAGCAGCAGCAAAAACATTATGCAGGCCAGGACTATGTTAAACACTTCACATACATCGTCTCATGCATTATCTCATCTAATTTCACAGCACTATGAGAACGACACTATTAGCATCATCTCTTTCCTCATTAGATGAGGAAACTCAAAGAGTTAAGGTGACCTACCCAATGTCACACAATTAGTAATAGATGGAGCTAGACTTTAAACCCTGGAAGAATGGCTGACTCAAGTCTATTGCCCTGTCATTCATATAACAAGTATCTGAATGGTGATACACTTCCTAAGCAACCATATTAGAGTGTTTTCACCTATTAATGTGGATAGATTCATATCCTTCTGAACTATCTACAGGAATTATTTCGGAATTTAGCAGTAGCCAAAAGTAATGTGCCCAAAGGTTTACATTATCTCTGCTGTATAGCAACAGCAGCAATGGTTTCAGGGGAAATTGTTTTGAAATAAAGATAGACTCCCGCCCCGGAACAATGGCTCACAACTGTAATCCCAGCACTTTGGGAGGCTGATGCAGGAGGATCACCTGAGTCCAGGAGTTCCAGACCAACTTGGGCAACAGAGTGAGACCTTGTATCTACAGAAAAATCAAAAATTAGCCGGAGCCGGGAGCGATGGCTCACACCTGTAATCCCAGCACTCTGGGAGGCTGAGGTGGGCAAATCACTTGAGGTCAGGAGTTCAAGACCAGTCTGGCCAACATGGTGAACACTCTGTCTCTACTAAAAATACAAAAATTAGCCAGGCATGGTGGCGCACACCTGTAATCCCAGCTACTCGGGAGGCTGAGGCAGGAAGATTGCTTGAACCCGGGTGGCAAAGTTGCAGTGAGCTGAGACTGAGTCACTGCACTCCAGCCTGGGTGACAGAGCGAGTCTCTCTCTCAAAAAAAAAAAAGAAAAGAAAAGAAAAAGAAATTAGCCAGGCACGGTGGTGCACACCTGCAGTCCTTGCGACTCACAGAGGCTGAGATGGGAAAATCACTTGAGTCTGGGAGGTCAAGGCTGCAGTGAGCTGTGATCATGCCACTGCACTTAGCCTGGGCAACAGAGTGAGACTCTGTCTCAAAAAAAAAAAAAAAAAAAAAAAAAGACTTGATTAAAATACCTGCCTAACTCACCTTCCAAAGCTCTATGTACCTTTCAAGGATGGAGACCCCTGTCTCACTCATTCGTAGTAATCTCAGCGCTAACAGGCGCTCGATAACATTATACAGTTTTATCATTTTTCCTGAGTCTGTCTTCCACCATAAGTAATAAGCTATTAAAAACCCATGGGTTATATTTTTTCCTTGATCGAAAAATGCATACCTATTTTTGGTATCTCCAGTGGTAGGTAGTACGTAAAATGAGGCTAATACCACGTACCTCAGAATTCTGTGATGATTATATGAGTTAATGTGAAACATTTACCAAAGGCATATACTAGGGATTCAATAGATAACAGCTTTCTTCTCTACTCATTTACCTCTCTAGCACCCAGCAGCAAACCCATCTCTCCTACTACTGACACAAATGAACCAAAAGGCAAGGCAGAATCTGGCGTAATAAGCTGCCAATTAACTGAAGGGCTCATCCGCTACACATTTCCTATATGTCATTTTCCTGGACACCCCACCCTGAAAAAGACTCAGGAAACATTTCCAAGCAGTGACAACTGAGGACTAAATCACGAGGTTCTAACTATATCTGCTAGAATGCATTACCAAAGGTCACTCTGAACTCCATACATGATTCATTTGAAACACAGGCAAAGACAAAGATCTTCCTTTCCTGTGAAAACCTGAAAGGAATGCCTGCAACAACAATGCTGTTTGAAGAAAAAGTCTGTGAGCATGTTACTGAATAGGGGAAATTAGTTACATTCTCCAGTATGATACAACCTCATTGCTAGTGCTTAATAGTTATTGGGAGACTGAGATATGAAATATTGAAGTGCCTCTTCTTTTTGTTTTTAAAGATACAGAGTCTCGCTCTGTCACCCAGGCTGAAGTGCAGTGGCACAATCACAGCTCACTGCAACCTGCAACTTCTGACCTCAAGCAATACTCCTGCCTCGGCCTCCCAATGTGCTGGGATCACAGGTAGAAGCCACTGGTCTCAACTTTAAAGTGCCTCTTTTACACAGCAGATATACTCAAGATGGTAAACAGAAACTGACTCAAAACTACATCATAACTAAACATAAAACTAAGATAGTTACAAAATATTTAAGCCACCTAATATAATCATTTTGTTTTGTTTTGTTTTTGAGACAGAGTCTCACTCTGTCGCCAGGGCTGGAGTGCAGTGGTGCAACCTCAGCTCACTGCAAGCTTCGCCTCCCGGGTTCTCGCCATTCTCCTGCCTCAGCCTCCCAAGTAGCTGGGACTACAGGCGCCCGCCACCACGCCCGGCTAATTTTATTTTTAGTAGAGATGGAGTATCATGGTATTAGCCAGGATGGTCTCGATCTCCTGACCTCATAATCCGCCCACCTCGGCCTCCCAAACTGCTGGGATTACAGGCGTGAGCCACCGCGCCCGGTCCAATAATCATTGTTTTTATAGACAATGAATTCCCACAATCTTGCCTTTCTCACCCTCTCAATTTCTTTTTTTACTTTTAATTTTTGTGGGTACATAGTAAATATACGTATAAATGGGGTACATGGGATATTTTGATAAAGGCATATAATTCATAATCATTACATCAGGGTAAATGGGATATCTATCACCTCAACCATTTATTCTTTGTGCTACAAACAATCCAATTATACTGTTTATTTTTAAATGTACAACTAAATTATTATTGACTATAATCACTCTGCTATACTATCAAATATTAGATCTTATTCATTCTACCTATTTTTTTGTACTCATCAACCATCCCCACTTCACCCTCTCCATTTATTACAACCTTTCCCAAATACACACTAGTTACTCTGCATTCAGAAGTTATAATCCTCAAAAATGCACTTCCCAATTCCTGACTATACCATTGTTAGCTGGGCTGCCCTGGGTGAGTTTCCCAACTTCCCCAGCCCTCACTTCCATCATCTACAGAATGCAGATGACCAAGCTCCTGAGAGAGTTGAGAGACTGCACTGGCTGCACCAAGCCTAGAGAGCACTAAATAAATGTCAGTTGTTATTTTTATCCATTCTGGCATTTAGAAATAAAAGTTACAAAATTCACTATTACCATTGACACATACCATATTCCAGACACACTGGCCTCTTTTCTGTGAGAAAATGCCTTTTCTCCTTTTGCCCTCAACACCTGCTCCTCCCTATGCTTGGAATTTTCCCCCAGCTCCTCCAGGGCTGACTCATTTTCTTCTTTAAATCTCAAGTTCAATACCTCTCAATTCAAATATTCCCTTTTCAGAGAGCCTTCATTGAGACTGCTGTACCCAAAAGTCTAACTTTCTTATAATCTTGCTTTAATTCTGTCATAGCCTTTACAAACATCTGTAATTGTCTTATATACACTGGTATGGAGATCTTATCTTTTTTACAGTGGTATTTCCAGCTCCTGGCATTGTATTACAGCAAATAATGTGTGCTTAATAAATAAATAAAAGATGCAATGTCAAATACTTTAAAACTACATTGTGCTCACACAACTTTAAAAACAATTTGAGTTTAACATATGTCACAATGTTTGAAAAACAGAGTTTAGACGCAGCAGTGTCCAATCTTTTGGCTTCCCTGGAGTACACTGAAAGAATTGTCTTGGGCTACATATAAAACACACTAACACTAACAACAGCCAATGAGCTTAAAAAAATTGCAAAAAAATCTCATAATGTTTTAAGAAAGTTTACGAATTTGTGTTGGACCATATTCAAAGCCATTCTGGGCTGCATGCAGCCCGGCCATGGGTCGGACAACCTTGGTTTAGAGGGAGAGAGGATATAGAGAAGTATTACACAACAGTTTTTCCTTGCTGCCTGTTTAATTGCAAAGAGCAATTCAAATAATAGAATTTATACACATGAGGAAGTATAATTAAGGTCATTCAAAAGTTCTGGGAATATTGGGCCAGGTGCGGTGGCTCACACCTGTCATCCCAGCACTTTAAGAGCCAAGACAGGTGGATCACCTGAGGTCAGGAGTTTCAGACTAGCCTGGACAACATGGTGAAACCCCATCTCTTTTTAGTAGAATTAGCTCGACGTGGTGGTGGGCACCTGTAATCCCAGCTACTCAGGAGGCCGAGGCAGGAGAATCGCTTGAACCCGGGAGGCAGAGGTTGCAGTGAGCCGAGATCATGCCATTGCACTCCAGCCTGGGCGACAGGAGTGAAACTACGTCCCAAAAAAAAAAAGTTTTAGGAATATTAACCCTACTTTTCTAAAGTGGAGTAATCATTCCCAAGACCTCGGCAATAAAAAGGTGACTAGAGTGTAGCTGACTGCACTTTCTGGAGTACGCTGAAATTCAGGACTTATCACTGTATAAAATAACAGTTTTTCCATTTGTTTAATTACACTCCATCACAGACCTATACAGATCAATTTTCACCATGGCTGGAATTACCACTACTTATAAATCATGTACGTGGCTTTCACACATGACTAATAAAACACTAAGTTTCAAAAGCATTCCATGAGTACTCATGAGAAACATTTTAAAGTTTGTGTTTTTGTCCCTAATACGAAACGAGTTGATGTTATTTCTACTAATATAATTATTATGTTACAGGTAGTAGGATTATAGAGAATTATTTTACTTGACAAATACACATCATGCATATTAAGTGCAAGGCACTTTACATATTGATTCATTTAAGTCTCATTTAAGATAACCATAGGTACTTTCATTATATAACTAAAGAACACAGGCACAAAGAGAATACTCTCCCAAGGTCACACAGTTCAATGGAGGAGTTAAAATTTGAATCTACAGTCCATCACTAGACTATGCTACCTAACATTTTAAAGAAAAATACAGACTAGTTTTTCATAGTTTATAAGGAACAAGACATTCCCAATTTTATAATTTTTGTTTGTTTAAAAAAACAGAGATGGGGGTCTCACGATGTTGCCCAGGCTGGTCTCGAACTCTGGGGCTCAAGAGATCCCCTCACCTCAGTCCCACAAAGTGCTGGGATTACAGGCATAAGCCACCATGCCTGGCCCCCAATTTTAGACTAGTTTCAGTTGAGTAAAAAGGCAACCTACCTGAACATTTGCACATTAAACCTAAACAGCAAGAAGACTGAAGGGAAGATGAGCAGAAGGAAGGGAAGTACAGTGCAGGGGGAAGGAGTGACAATGAAAAAGAAGGTAAAAGAAGAAAGAAGGATAGAAAAGAATGCTACTTGTAATCACCATTCATAATCTCTGGATGGCAAATGCTTTTTTTTGAAAAGAAGAAAAGAGACAAGACAGTATCTCTATAATCCCTAATTAGCTGATTGTACAGACTATATATTTCCATTTCAAATGTTGAATTAAGGCACCTAAATTAGGAGGAAGTAGACAACATTCCAAATTTTTTCCATAAAAACTGAAATTACATGTTAATCAGTTCACTCAAAATCTGGGAGTTTAGTGACTTTTGCAGCCAACTTCTCTTTTTTTTTTTAATATGGCAAACATTGACAATTTTAACCTTAAATTTCTTAACCAAAAGAATCAGAATAATTCCCCAAACTGAGTAACACATCGGAAAGTTTGGTAGAGCTCAGCCCAAAATGACTAAATGAGAAAGAGAGTGACAAAGATCTATAGTACATTCTTGAGTTTTCAAAGGATGTAACTCAAAGAGAATATAAAGGAAGAATTAACATTTCATAAAATCTATAAGGGGAAAGTTTTCTGAACATTTCTATACTTTATTCCAAGTAAGGTAAATTTAAGTTAAAACTCAGCTAAATAAAACCAACGACAGCCAAATAGCGGCAATTTCCTCCAGGCCTCTGCTTTTGTTCCAAACTACCCATTTAAGAAAGAAAAAGCCTTGCAACAGGATTCTAGACTGACCCAAGAATATGCCATTTTGACAAATATTTGTTCATTATTTGAGATTCCTTCCCTCTCTCTGTGACTAGAATAGAGGGAAAAAAAAAAAAACAGAAAAACCAGTAAACTTTCCTCAGAAGCAAAATAAGTTTCCTAATAGAAGTTAAACAGAAGAAAACAGCAAGTGGTCAGGACAGGCACTGTGTCCTATTTGTTTACTTATTTTTATCTTCAGTGCCTAACACACTGCCCAGCACCTATGATACAGTTAACAAATGTGTACTGAATGAACAAATAAATCTTACAAGAAAAGGGAAGGCACAAAATGCTGGAGACTATTTAGCAAGTGAGACTCTTCCCAAAATACTTGTTTTTTCCCCCTTTGAGGAAGGGACCCAGATTGAGGCTTAACAAAGGGCCCGCTCCTTAGGAGCATCCTTAAGGGGTAAAATGATGTCAGCATTATGGTAATAACAAATGACATCAGTATTCGAGATAATTACTGGGGTAAAACAAGCAACAGGGACCCTGCAACCACCTAGCATTGGCTGCAAATGTTTTTGCCACCAGATTTTACTCTACACCCATTGACTCTGATTTGGCATAATGATGATACCACATTTGGAGCATGCTGAGGGAACCATAACCCCTTCCCTCTCAAGAAAGCCAACATAGCAGCCCATGGGCCCCTGTTTGCATTTGCCATTAAGGACACTGTAATTGGTGTTTAATGCAGAAAGGAAAGCTACCTCAAATCTGTTTTAGACATAGATGGGTATTATCAGTACAGTCCTGGCAAGAAAAACAGCATACTCAAATGAAGTATTCAAGAAAACTTAATGAAGGAACCATTTCAAAAGGTACAGGGAGGGTTTAGGGAAAACAGCAAAAAGATGGTGGTATATCTTCAGGTTAGCAACATCAGGAAGCCATTATCATCTCCAGGTCTAAATGGGCTAGGGAAGGGTTATCAGAACCCAGAAAGATGTGTAACTAGGTGTCTGGCAGAGGGCCATTACTGAATACGAGCCGTGAACTACTCACAGAACAGCTTTGGCAACACTAAATCCAGCAAGAGGGAACTAGCTCTTAGGGAGATCCTTTCTGATGTCCCTCACACTGGGCAAAGCTAATCTGAAACCAAAAAGGAAGCGATCAGTTGATGTAGCTCATGGAATTCATTTCCCAGAGCCACAGAGCAGAGTGGAGAAAAGATTTGGAAGGGCAAATGGAACATACACAGCACAGAAAGATATTCTAAATGATTGTCAAATAGCAAAACACAGGTACATGGAATCAAAGTTTTGCCAGTTCCATCTAAATTTAGATATTGTGGGGCTGCCTGCAAATAAGTCATAAACCCTGGTACTTCCTTGGGTTCCTACCGCCCTGTATCAAGTTGGAAAAGGAAAAAAAAAAAAGAAGCTACAAGTAATTCCAGGTAACTTCTGACCTTTCTGCATCTCTAAGAGTAAACAGACAAGTCATTTATCTACAGTGAAGCAGATCTTAGACAAGGCCCTTCTCTTTGCTCAAAGGGAACATATTCCAAACGTCCATTATCATACTTATCATGATGTATTATAACCTCTTTTTTATTTCTTCCTCATTGGACTTTGAGCCCTTTAGGGCAGGGATTATCTCATTCATCTTTGTATCCCTAGAACCGTAACATGGTACTGGCCACAAAGCTAGCCTTCAATCAATATGCACTGAACAAATTAATGGACTCAGGGTCCATTAATTGGCAGCCTAATGCCATAGTGGCTAAAATCTGAAATGACCCTTAGCAATTAAACACTAATAAGTTGTATTCATGATATGGTTTAATACACTGGGCTAAAACATCGCCCCTTTCATACCAGCCTACCACCATTCTCTGTAGAGCTTTTCTCATGCACTCAGATAATGTATATGGCCTGTTCTACAGTCACAGAACACATCATAAAAAGAAACAAAGACAGATGGCAAGACTATGTTCCATTTCAGAAAGGAATCACATATACATTATCTCTCAAAATTCTCATTCTTTTTCCAAGAATTTACCAGATCCACTTGAGGAACTAACACACGTTACTTCTCAAAATTCTCATTCTTTTTCCAAGAATTTATCAGATCCACTTAAGGAACTAATAATTTGAACATGTATATAGAGGAAATCGTGTTTCACACTGATGATAAAGATGACATAGGGACGGAAACATATATATACACACACGCACACATAAGGCATGTTTAACGATCACTTCAACACATCACTCTCAGTAAAATTATAAAGTAGTTGTATAACAGGTTCACGTAACATCATCATATTAAAATGGCTATACTGTATGATGTTGAGGTGGTCATTAACAGAATCTGGAATGTATTCACATTATAATTATGAACCACTTTCACATAACCCTGCACTTACGAAGTGCTTAATCATCTTTCTATTCTAACAGTCAATTCTTACCTGTGGATTCTCCACAGAAAAAGGAAATTTATGCCAGGTTGAAACTCCTCTTCAAGCTATCATGATTTTAGGCCACCAATCTCCTGCTGTCAGTAAAATGAATCCAAATCAAATTTAATATAACAGACTCCACCAGAAAGGTGCATTTGCTATATAACATGTGTCTTCCAAAAGTAAGCGTGAAAAAGTTTTTTATCTCCTGCACCACTGTTCTCCTTCACTGCTGTTTGTAATGGACAGCTGATGTTGTTAAATGTAATCTTACATTTTTAAAAGTCAGTAAAATAGGTCACTTTCTATTTAGGAAAAGGAAATTCTGAGCTTATATTGATAATATACTGAATTACTTTAAAAGAAATGCCAGTAATACAAAAACATAATGTTGTAAATAGATCAAATGCCTTTTCCTAAAACAAGTAAGTCCTCAAAGCAAGCTTTTTCCAAAACCACCAAAAACACAATTTTATCTTACTGAGAGCCATCCTATTCCTGCAACTGTCAGGTCAACTTAGCAATGAAATTAACCTTTATAGGATAATTATGTGATGTTTGTATCATGTTAAAACTACAGGCTACAACAACCCATAATTTATAAAATTGTACTTCATGTCAGTTCCTCCGTTATATGTGATTTTTTTTAATTGCAGATCTACCGTATGGCCTTGTGTTTAATACCATTAGCTTAACCTACCTTAGAGCAGTATTATGTTTCACCCATCCTAATCAGTGTTTGACCCATAGAAAAAAACATTATGTTGTTTTACAAATTGATCGAACTCCCACAGTAGGAAAAGAGGAAGATGATATGTAATTCTGATAGTGCACAATATGTGGTAATGATACCCATAGAAAAAAAACATTATGTTGTTTTACAAATTGATCGAAAAGAGGAAGATGATATGTAATTCTGATAGTGCACAATATGTGGCAATGATAGGCTAATATTCAATACATTAGAAATATACTGATTTTTTTCTGATCGAACATTTTCCTCTCCTTTCACTAAAATATAAACAAAGTTTAACAAAGTTCCAATGAATCAAGTATAAGTTAAAATATATTTTTAAATTTAACATTTCTATGAAAGGTAATTTTCTGTTGCAAATAAATTTGAATATATTTAATTATTAAGTCCCGACATCTGAAAGGACTGTGTTTTTATAAAGACAGTGTTCAGCTGAGCGCGGTGGTTCATGCTTGTAACCCCAGCACTTTGCGAGGCCGAAGCGCGTGGATCACGAAGTCAGGAGTTCAAGGCCAGCCTGGCCAAGATGGTGAAACCCCGCCTCTACTAAAAATACAAAAGTCAGCCAGGCATGGTGGTGGGTGCCTGTAATCCCAGCTACTCAGGAGGCTGAGGCAGAGAACTGCTTGAACCCAGAAAGTGGAGGTTGCAGTGAGCCAAGATCGCGCCACCGCACTCCAGCCAGGGCGACAGACAGAGCTGGAAAAAAAAAAAAAAAAAAAGGCAGTGTTCCAAAATTGTGTTCCCCTTTCCTAAACTTAATTCCTAAAACTCACTGTGGACCTAAACAGGAAGCGTCTTGGTAAACAAGGAAGCTTCATATTAACAGGTAACAAAATACAGTTTTAGGGCCCAGTGCGGTGGCTCACACCTGTAATCCCAACACTTTGGGAGGCTGACGCAGGCGGATCACCTGAGGTCAGGAGTTCGAGACCTGCCTGACCAACATGGAGAAAACCCTGTCTCTACTAAAAACAGAAAAATTAGCCGGGCGTGGTGGCGGGTGCCTGCAATCCCAGCTACTAGAGAGGACAAGGCAGGATAATCACTTGAACCCAGGAGGCAGAGGTTGCAAGTGAGCCGAGATAACGCCACTGCACTCCAGCCTGGATGACAAAGCAAGATTGTCTCAAAAAAACACACACACACACAAAATGGTATTTTTCCTTACAACAACAACAAAACCAGGTAACAGAATTTATAAGATTTCCACAAGATTCCAAGGGCCTAAATAGTCCGGCTGGAAACTGGAGAGTGTAATAACCAGGAACTACTGGATTAAAACCGAGGGAATCTCCTGTCACTGAGAAACCATTATGCAGACTTTCATCTAGGAGGCTAAAGCCACAGATCTCCCACCCCGAGAACTTGCCAATACTACTACTATTCTGATTACTTCAACATAAGTAGGACTATCCAAACCTCCAGCAGCTCTTGCTTTGTTTTTGTTTTTTCCATCACATATAAATAGTTCACAGTATAACTACCTTATACAATACATAAAAGGTGAAAGCTACTCCTTCCAACGCCCATCCCTTATCCAAATGATTCCAATTCTTTCTCTTCAAAACAAAGGAGTAACTGGCAACCAGAAGCCTCAGAACTGAACTCTTCCAATCAGTAAGACAATGCGAAATCTGCTGCAGCCAAAGAATGTCTACTGCTCTTTGCGGGACTGTCACAAGAGATGGAAAGCTACACCATGGCAAGGTATGTGCAGACAAGGAAACAGTAGGTCTGGGGTACCGCGCCCTCCCCCACCCCCAAAGCCTCTTCAGACCTATACGCAAAAACTTGGTGTGCTCATCCCTACTTGCAACCTGACAATTTACATCCTGGCAACACCTTCTAATTAGGAACGTTCTAGCCTTTTATAGCCGAAATATTAAACTTCTCACGATATATCAGGCACTGGTGCCTGCTACTAAGAATCCCCTGTGCATCAAATCTCCAGTTTCGTTACTGGTCACTCCAGTGACCAGGCTTCTCTACAGTACAGAGGGGAAGAGCCCACCCTGCTCTGCTAGAGTGGAAATGAAAACAGAGAACAGGAGCAAGGCATGGAGCGCAAAGGCGTGAACAGCGTCCAAGCAGGGGTGGGCTCAGCGCACCGGCGGGCGACAGACAGCGGCGGGCACGCGGGAGCCGGGGTGCAGGCTGCAAAGCGGGGTCCCTCGGCTGCAGAAGCCGCCCCCCGTGTGTCGCCCCGCAGCGGCGCACGCGTCAGGCAAGACACCCCAGCTGCCCGTGGCAGCTCTGCGCTAAAGCCCTCCCGGGACAGCCGTCCCCGCCCCGGCGCACACGCCCCTCGGGCCGGCGGCGCGTACGTACCCAGCAACACGCAGAGCACATCGAGGGCCACGTACGGCAGCCGCGTCTTGTCAAACATGGTCTCTGCCCTGGCTGTCCGGCAAGGGCGATGGACTGAGCTGCGGGACAGCGGCCGAGGCCCTCGATTATCGAGCCCAGGCCCGGGGCTGGCGACGGCCCCGAGCTACGGCCCCTCCCAGCCGGAGGAGGAGAGCAGCTGAGGGCGGGATGAGACCGGACGGCGCTCCCACCGCCAGCAATGGCGCCCGGGGCCCTCCCCTCACAGCCCCCGCGAACACTCGGTTAGTGCCGAGGCGCTCGTGTGCCAGCCGCTGCAGTTCTGTCGCCTCAGGACCTCCTCGGCCGGCCCCGGCCTGCCCCGGTTACTCCCCGGCGCCCTCTCCCACAGGCGGGGCGTTCAGAGTCGCGCTTTAAGGATGGGGACACGGTAGGGAGGAGGAACGCGAGGTCCAGCCTCTCCCGCTGGGCAGCGCAGGACCCGACAGCGCGCGGCCTCGCGGGCAAGGGGAGCGCAGCAGGGGCGGGGCCGGGGAACCCCAGGCCGCGGCGGTCAGCCAATCAGCGCCGTCAGCCTCGTCCCTCCCGACCGGCGGCATCCGCCCAGAAGTGCGGCTCCCGGTAGCCGGGCGGGGCTGAGGGTAGCTCCGGTTCCGATCCAGGGGGCTTTGCTCTGGACCGCAATTACTCAGGTGGTCTCCGAACTCGGCCTCCGTACCCCCACTAGTCATTGCTGCTTTCAGAGAGCTAGGCTCCCTACCCAACGATCCTGGAGCACCGGCTGCCTGTCACTCCCCACCCCTTCCATGGGTATCAGGTAATAAACAGGTCAGATTGTTACCACTGAGTTTAACGGGGGGAAAAGAGGTCAGAGTAGGCAGGGACAGAGATGCTCTCCTTTAGTTTGGTACTTCTGAGCCCTTTCTCACTTAGGCCTCAACGTTGACCTCCGTGTCCTAGCTGAGCCCAAATGTTAGCAAGAAGCGTGCTAAACCATCCATCCTCGATACCTGATTCTTGATATTTAATATTGGATTAGATTCCTTATATTACACCTTTGTTGTAGAAGCCCTTGACCTGCCTTTAGCCAGAATCCCCCTACCCTTGATGTCTCCTGTTAGTAATTTTCCATCCACCGTCACCTCCCTCACAGACACGGTGCTTGTTCCTTGGCTATAAATCCCTTGCTGTCTTTGCTGTATTCTGAGTTGAGCTCAATTTCTCTCTCCTGTTCCAATAGTCATGACCCTTATTGCAGTAATCTTGAATAAATTATTCATTGTGTTTAACAAGTGTCGGGATAATTTTCTTTAACAACAGCAAGCATTCCCCCTGCCCCATTCCCAGGAGGACCCTAGCCCACATTTGGTAATCTGTTTCCTAATCTGTAAAATGGGGATGTTCTTTGAATAAATACCTAATACTTAGACATCACAAGTACTTTCAATTTATTGTGATGTGCAGTCTGAGGCCCCTGTAACTCTGGAAGTAAAGCCACATGATAAACAATGGCACATCTTTCTCAGGTGTAAATTGCTTGAAGCTTTTACAACTTTAAGCTACCCAGTGTTCCAGTCTGGAGGAAGAAGTGAAGCCCAGAAAAGATGATATGAAAGTGGCTTTATCTAGAGTTGAACCCTCTACAGATGTTAATGATTGGTATATTTTCTCCTTAAATACGTAAAACACAAATCACCAAATGTACCTACTTCTTGGACTTTTCCTGCAAAGCACTCATAAAGCCAATGGAAAGATAACATTAAACACAGAGTCTGAAGATATAGCCCCAAGTAAGCTCTCAAAAACAAAAAATACATTTGAAGAAAGATGTTTTTCTTTAAAACTAATATGAATGTTTTATTTTGCCTCTCGTTTAAATAGCTGTAAAAGCTTTAAGCAATTTACACCTGAAAAAGATGTGCCTTTGTTTATCATGTGGCTTTCTTTACTTCCAGAGTTACAAGGGCCTCAGGTTGAAAGGTCACAATAAATTGAAAGTACTTGCAATGTTTGAGTATTAGGTATTTATTCAAAAAACATTTATTGAGCACCTGTTGTGTTACAGTCTAGGCTCAGTGTCTTAAAGAGCTTTTGAAATAAACGTTTACTTTTTAAAAGTAATTTTTAAAAACATTTACTTTTTAAAAATTTTTTATTTTTACTTTTTGTGGGTGCATAATAGGTGTATATATTTTGGGGTACATGAGATGTTTTGATACAGGCATGCAATGTGTAATAATTACATCATGGAAAATGAGGTATCCATCCTCTCAAGCATTTATCCTTTGTATTACAAACAATTCAATTATACTTTTAGTTATTTTAAAGTGTACAATTTAATTATTGACTATAGTGACCCTGTTGTACTATCAAGTACTAGATCTTATTCTTTCTGTTTAAAAAAAAAACATTTACTCTTAAAGTGCATTTTCAAAAATAAGCATTCAAAAAAAATTACTGATTAGTGATCTTTTTGTTTATTCACACGTTCATTAATTCGACATTTATTGAGCCCCTAGTGGATACCTGGTACACATCTGTGAAGAAGCTAAAATAAACAAGAGAAGTTCTCTGCCCACAAGCGGAAGCCTGAGGCCTACTTAGAAAGCATGTGATTAGGGCCAGGTGTGGTGGCTCAAGCCTGTAATCCCAGCACTTTTGGAAGCCAAGGCGGGCAGATCATGAGGTCAGGAGATCGAGACCATCCTGGCTAACACGGTGAAACCCCATCTTTACTAAAAATACAAAAAAAATGAGAAAATTAACCAGGTGTGGTGGCGGGTGCCTGTAGTCCCAGCTACTGGGGAGGCTGAGGCAATAGAATAGCTTGAACCCGGGAGGTGGAGGTTGCAGTGACCTGAGCCACTGTCCTCCAGCCCCTGGGCAATGAGAGCGAGACTCCAACCCAGAAAAAAAAAAAAGAAAAAGAAGTAGGCCAAGCGCGGTGGCTCACACCTGTAATCCCAGCACTTTGGGAGGCCGAGGCGGGTGGATTACGAGGTCAAGAGATCAAGACCATCCTGGCCAACATGGTGAAACTCCTTCTCTACTAAAAATACAAAAATTAGCTGGGCGTGGTGGCATGTGCCTGTAGTCCCAGCTACATGGAAGCTGAGACAAGAGAATCACTTGAACCCAGGAAGCAGAGGTTGCAGTGAGCCAGGATCACGCCAGTGCACTCTAGCCAGCCTGGCAACAGAGCTAGACTCTGTCTCAAATAAATAAACAATTATAAGCAATTAATAAGGCCAGGCACGTGGCTCACTCCTGTAATCCTAGCAATATTTGGGAGGCTGAGGCGGTTGGATCACTTGAGGTTCAGAGTTTGAAACCAGCCTGGCCAACATGATGAAACCCTGTCTCTACAAAAAATACCAAAAAGTAGGCTGGGCGCGGTGGCTCACGCCTGTAATCTCAGCACTTTGGGAGGCCGAGGTGGGCAGATCACCTGAGGTGGCAGTTCGAGACCAGCCTTACCAACATGGAGAAACCTTGTCTCTAATAAAAATATAAAAATTAGCCAGGCATGGTGGCACATGCCTGTAATCCCAGCTACTTGAGAGGCTGAGGCAGGAAAATCAGTTGAGCCCAGGAGGCAGAAGTTGTGGTGAGCCAAGATTGCGCCATTGCACTCCAGCCTGGGCAACAAGAGTGAAACTCAGTCTCAAAAAAAAAAAAAGAAAAGAAAAGAAAAATACAAAAAGGTTAGCCAGGCATGGTGGCAGGCACCTGTAATCCCAGCTACTCAGGAGACTGAGGCAGGAGAATCGCTTGAACCTGGGAGGCAGAGGTTGCGGTGAGCCAAGATCACACCACTGGGTGACAGAGCAAGACTGTCATGTCAGCCTGGGTGACAGAGCAAGACTCTGTCTCAAAAAAAAAAAAAAGCAATTAGGCCGGGCGCGGTGGCTCAAGCCTGTAATCCCAGCACTTTGGGAGGCCGAGACGGGCGGATCACGAGGTCAGGAGATCGAGACCATCCTGGCTAACACGGTGAAACCCCATCTCTACTAAAAATACAAAAACTAGCCGGGCGAAGTGGCGGGCGCCTGTAGTCCCAGCTACTCGGGAGGCTGAGGCAGGAGAATGGCGTGAACCCGGGAGGCGGAGCTTGCAGTGAGCTGAGATCTGGCCACTGCACTCCAGTCCGGGCGACAGAGCGAGACTCCGCCTCAAAAAAAAAAAAAAAAAAAAAAAAGCAATTAATAAGCCCTCATTTGTGGAAAGAATGACTATGACACATCATCTTGTTTTGGAATGGGGAGCGTTCATTCCTTTTGGGGGGATTTTTTTGTTTGATTGTTTTGGTTTGTCGTCATAATGGGATTCTGGTGTGATCATTGGAATTGAGAATGAGTTAAGTAACTTTGAAATGGTGATGAAAATAATTTAAAAAGGAAACACGAATCAAATAGTAACACCATTAATACCCCCGGGGGAGGGGGCAGCTATGAGTGTGTCCCTGGACTGAACATGAAACCTCAGAGGCGAGAGCACTGACTCCATTTCTCTGGAGTTTGTGCATCCCAGAAAAAAATACTTTAAAAAAAGAAAGAAAGAAACCTCAGAGGCTTGCATAAATGCTTAACAAAGTTTGTCCTTGGGCCAAACTTTTCTCCCTGTAATACAGACATCAAATAAAAGCAAAGTAGGCTTCCGAAGAACAGTCCTGAAGCTCCCTGAAGAAGAAAGAAGCTAATTTCCTCTCTTCTGTCATTACTAAACTTATTGAAAAGGAATCTGCAATTTACATACTGCATTTCCACTTTCTCTTTCCATACCTCTGCATGCTCAATTCTGTCCCCACTCCTCTACTTGCACTGCTCTTTAACATAATATTATCAGTAAGTCTCCCTCTCTCCATTCTAACAGCACTGAACTGTCTCAGCAACTTACTTATTTCAAAAATTGTCTGCAAAGTAGTAAGACTCAATTCCCTTAGGATGTTTGTGTTTCCATGTGTTTATGTTCTTTCTCCCCAAATAGACTGAAGCAAATACAGTTTCTATTATACTCAAATAGCATTGTAAAACTAAAATAACTAAAAATGTCAATGTCTGGTTCCCCAGTACATGTGTTCCAAAAAGAAAATTTCACAGGATGGGGTATTTTAATCATTTTTACACTTTTTGTCAAAGCCATTTGCTTCATACCTTATTAAAGTTTTTAATCGGCGGGTACAGTGGCTTACGGCTGTAATCCCAGCACTTTGGGAGGCTGAGGCGCACCAAGATGGTGAAAACCTGTCTCTACCAAAAATACAAAAATTAGTGGATGTGGTGTGGTGGCACATGCCTGTAATCCCAGCTACTCGGGAGGAGAATCACTTGAACTCAGGAGGCGGAGGTTGCAGTGACCCGAGATGGTGCCACTGCACTCCAGCCTGGGCGACAATGAGACTCCATCTCAAAAAAATAAATACTGCACTCCAGCCTGGGCGACAATGAGACTCCATCTCAAAAAAAAAAATACATAAAATAAAACTAATTACATAAAATAAAAATAAAATAAAGCTTTTAATCATGTAATATTTGATACATAAATATATAACATATAAATAAGTTATGAAAGGCCAGGCATGGTGGCTCATGCCTGTAATCCCAGCACTTTGGGAGGCCGAGGCAGGCAGATCATTTGAGGTCAGAAGTTCAAGAGCAGCCTGAGCAACCTGGTGAAACCCCGTCTCTACTAATACAAAAAAAATTACCTCGGCATGGTGGCACATACCTGTAGTCCCAGCTACTGGGGAGGCTGAGGCGGGAGAATTGCTTGAACCCAGGAGGCAGAGGTAGCAATGAGCCAAGATCATGCCACTGCACTCCAGCCTGGGTGACAGAGCGAGACTCCATCTAAAATAAATAAATAAAAATAAGTTATGAGGCATAATAAAATAGACAACTATGAATCTACAATTCTATTCAACTAAACACCTGATCATTGCCGAATCTTTGAATGCACCTGAATTTTATGTTTATATTTACCTTTTCCTAGCTTTGTTTTTTCCATATCATTTAACCACATGTGTATGTATCTCTAAAAATATATGCTGTTTCGCTTGCTTGTTTTTTAGCTTTTAAAAATATTATGCCATAGATTTAATCTTCTGCCCTTGATATTTTATCACTCAATTATATATCTTACATTCATTCATGCTGCTGCAATAGTAGGTCTGTCATATGAATACATCACTTTATTCATTCTTCTGACAATAGTCATCTGGGTTTTCATTTATGCAAATGCTGCTGCTGCAGACATTTGTGTACATGTCTCTTGTGTGCAATTACTAGCTGCATTATGTAGTATGTCCACATTCAACTTCATGAGATAATCTCAGATTGTATTACTAAATGGTTTTACCATTTCATCCACACCCCCACTAGTGGTGGATGAAACTCTACATTCTCATTAATGTAATATTCTGAGACTTCTTAATTTTTGCTAATTTAGTAGGTATAATGTGTATCTGAATGTAGTCTTAATTTTCATTTCCCTGGTCACTAATGTGGCTGGATGTCTTTCCCTAAATGTATTCACCAAAAATGTTTCCTCTTCTATTAACTGCCTCTTCATGTCTTTTGCCATTTTTCTATTGTGTTTTCATTTTTTTTCATTTTTCTTTTATGTTTTCTATTGTGTGTCTTATTCTTATTTAATTGTGGAAGTTATTCATATATTCTTCACAATAATTCTTTGCGTGGTAAATTTTGTCTCCAAGTATGTGGCTTGTCATTTCACTTCCTTTATTAGCAGCTGTGTGATAGAGTTCTTGTAAATGTAATGTAAGCAGATATTTACTGGCAGGTTTCTTTAACGTTTTTGCTTCCAGGCCAAAGCAAAAGGCTGAATTCCCTTCCCTTCCTTTCTACCTTCGTTGAACATGGACCTGATATCTAGAGCTACAGCAGCCATCTTTTGATTATGAGGGAAAGACCAAGAAAAGCAGTGTCACTGGTCTTTATAATGTTTAGCTCTACTAAAAATAACCAGCAACTGGTTGCCTCCAGATTTCTTCTTATGTGAGAAAATAATAACAATAATACGTTTAAGCCTAAAATATTCAGAACAAATACAAGGCTCAAGAGAACTTTGATTGGTATTTCTGAGAAATTTCATGTCATTATTCTAAGAAAACCTTCTACTTGAACTAACTTAATTGAATTTCTGGTCCTTGAAACTTCAAAGCCCTAAATAAAACAATTTGAGTCAATAGAAAAGGGTGCTGAGGAAGAATAAACTTTGAAGATTGAGCAATAGTTAAAGTATAGAGGAGGCAAAACAAATGGCTTTTCTGAAGTCTTTGAGGAGGAAAGGCTGTGAAACGAGGAACTCACATTAGGGGTTAGTGGAAGATAAGACTGGTTCCAGAAGGTAGGTTATAAAAATTTGTAACTAAAAAGTACAACTGGGGTAAAGATAAATCACTCAAAATAGGTAGAGACATACTAACAACAGTCATTTAAAATAAGTACTCTGGTAGTGAAAAGAAGTCATAGTCTCTGGAGAGGACTCTGAATAAAGTGAGTAAACTTTATCTTGCAAATCAGATTATCTAGATTCTGGTCCTTTTTTATGTATATTTCCATTTTATTTCCTATCTTTCCTAAAGGTGTTTATGGCTTCCAGTCCTTTTTCAGCTTTGCTACAGAGTATTAAGGGGAAAGTCTTCTGTTAACACTTGAGCCAGTTCCCAAGTGTGAGGAGTTTAGTTACAATCTTTAGTGAAAACCCATAAAAAGGAGGTGAGTGTGTGCCTAGGATCTGATTTGGGGCCTTTTGGATGGGCAACCCAGCTCCAGAAAGATACTCTCCTTCCACCAATCTCTCCTTCCGTGTCACGGTTGGAGGGCCTGGATTCTATGTTGTTGTTTTTTAGGAGGATAGTGTTTTCTAAAAAAGGTTCCAGTAATGAGCAAATAAAAAACATAGGTGCAGTTACCTAGCAAATATCTGACATCTGCTGACACACAATGCATGTTTTTTTCAAAAACAAAGATTTCTGTGGATCCATACCCGTTGTTTCTGCTTCCCTACCACCCACTCAACCCACTACCTACCATGGTTCCCTAATCTACTAAAGAAACAGTGTTGATTTGTCATGACTTGTTCTTAATAAATCCACACACACCTGGCCCTGGTGATCACCACTTCCTTTCTGTAGGGTGCTCACAAATATACAAATACTTCTTTTTTTCTTTTTCTTTATCTTTTTTTTTGAGACGGAGTCTCACTATGTCGCCCAGGCTGGAATACAGTGGTATGATCTCTGCTCACTGCAACCTCTGCCTCCCGGGTTCAAGCGATTCTCTTGCCTCAGCCTCCCGAGTCGCTGGAACTACAGTTGCCTGCCGCCAAGCCTGGCTAATTTTTGTATTTTTAGTAGAGATGGGGTTTCACCAGATTAGCCAGGCTGGTCTCAAACTCCTGACCTAGTGATCCGCCACCTTGGCCTCCCAAAGTTCTGGGATTACAGGCATGAGCCACCGTGCCTGGCCCATAAATATCTCTTTAACAATCTCTTTAAAAATATATCACCAGAAATATGTAAATTAATTACCTATAAAGTGCCTATAATCTTAAATACACCACATGTTTTTTGTTTGTTTGTTTGTTTGTTTTAAATCTTGGACAGGCTGGGTACAGTGGCATATACCTGTAGCCCCAGCTACTCAGGAGGCTGAGGTGGGAGGATCACTTGAGCCCAGGAGTTCAAGACCAGCCTATGCAAATAGTGAGACTCTGTCTCTTAAAAAATAAAAATAGGCTTGGCATAGTGGCTCACGCCTGTAATCCCAGCATTTTTGGACGTCAAGGTGGGTGGATTGCTTGAGCCCAGGTGTTCAACACCAGCCCTGGCAACACTGCAAGACCCCTTCTCTAAAAAATTTTCAAAACAATTCGCTGGGCACAGTGACACATGCCTGTAGTCCCAGCTACTCAGGAGACTGAGGTAGGAGAATCACTTGAGCCCAGGAAATAAGGCCGCAGTGAGCCATGATAGCACCTCTGCCCTCCAGCCAGGGAGACAGAGTGAGACTCTTGTCTCAAATAAATATTAAAAATTACAATTACAAATCTTAGGTAGGATTGCCATGTAGTTACTGGCCTCCAGTCAGAATACACCTGCTCCACCTGTTTTAGAAATCATAATAAAATTTGCCCTTCTTTCATCTTGCGATTCCTCTTCTGCTTACAACCCCCTTTGTGCTCTTCTGACATTGCAACTTGCCCCTTTCCTAGCACTCATTCTTGGGTTGATCTTTGTGGTTAATGGATCTTCTTAAGTGAAGGGAGCAGGCCTTCCTAGTTCCAAGAGGGTGCTTGGCAAAATGAAGGCACATGCAGTTTAAAAAAAAAAAAAATGCTGGAATAAATGAATGAACGAGAAAAAGGAAAGTAAAGCAAGAGTTCAGGAAAGAGGAAGCTGTGCCCCCTCCCACTTCCTTTTTGTTGTTGTTATTAGCTCTTTTCCCCTCACATACACTTAAGTTTGTCTGGAGTTAGAAGTGGGGAATGAGGTGGCCAGGCATTGTGGCTCATGCCTGTAATCTCAGCACTTTGGGAGGCCAAGGCAGGCAGATCACCTGAGGTCAGGAGTTTGAAACCAGCCTGCCCAATATGGCAAAACCCTGTCTCTACTAAAAATACAAAAAATTAGCCTGGCATGGTGGTGGGCATCTGTAAGCCCAGCTACTCAGGAGGCTGAGGCAGGAGAATCACTTGAACCAGGAGGCGGAGGTTGCAGTGAGCTGAGATGACGCCACTGCACTCCAGCCTGAGTGACAAGAGCAAAACTATCTCAAAAAAGACAGACAGAAAGAAAATAAGTGGGGAGTGGGGTTAATTCTCCTGCATTATTCTTACAGATCAACGACACCCCTTTATAAGTACTTTTTTGTGTCCTCAATAAGGTGAACTTCTTTTAAAAGTGGGCCTTTCTCCTTTTAAGTGACTGTATTAAGGAATAGTCCTGATGGGACAACAAAGGAATTTTCTAGGGCCACCACGCTTTTCTTCTTTATCAAGATCAGAGTCAGAAATACATTGCTGGGAGCCTCCTAACCCTCAGAGTCACACTTTCCCTTTCAGAGTTTCTCACATAACAAACTTCATTTAACTTTCCTTTGGATTCTTAAAACTCTGCCTTTGAAAAGTCTGTGACCATGATGCTCAAATTTTGCACATCAAAATCATTTTGGGCATTAAACACAATCCCCCAGCCCCACCCCAGAGATTCTGATTCAGAAGCTAGGCTGGAATCCAAGCATTGTTTGGTAATTATGTTTAACAAATTCCCTCAGGAGATTCTGATGTCCGTCAGAATTTGAGAATCTCAAGTATAGTCAGCCTACATTTTCATTCTCTTTGAAGAAAGTAATCACTTTCTTCAAAGTAATTACTACACATAGGTACAGCAAAACATAGTAATTAAACACCTGGGATCAGGAATCCAGCTCTTGAATACTCCACTGAATACTGTTGGACAAATTGCTTAGAACTCTCTGTACACCAGTTTCCTTATTTATGTATTTATTTTCTTTTTGAGACAGAGTCTCACTCTGTTGCCCAGGCTGGAGTGCAATGGCTAGATTTCGGCTCACTGCAATCTCCACTTCCTGGGTTCAAGTGATTCTCCTGCCTCGGTCTCCCCAGTAGCTAGGACTACAGGTGTGTGCCATCACATCCAGCTAATTTTTGTATTTTTGGTAGAGATAGGGTTTCACTATGTTGGCCAGGTTGGTCTCAAACTCTTGGCCTTAAGTGATCCACCCATTATTGGTAAAATGAGAATGATAATAATAGTGCCTACCTCATAGGTTTGTTGTGAAGATTAAATGAGCTAATAATATGTCAAGATCACTCAGCACAATACCAAGGCATATAGTAGGTGCTCAATAGATGTTGCACATTATTATTCAGAGATTCCTGTCACTTCCTCATGAGAACCAGGTTGATGACTGTGTCCTATTAACCTTAAGCCTAAAGATAGCGTTCAGAGACCCTGCAAATCCTTTGCAATTGCATATAAATTACATGTTTATGTATTTTGCTATGAACTGGCTCTGTAGCCCTTCCCACATTCTCAAACAGGGTCTCTGACACCATACTGAGCTATAGAGGTTTGCTTCTGAAAATGTGCCCTGCACTAGCAGCACCTGCATTAATGGAGGCTAATATTAAGAGAAATGCAGACTCTCAGATTCCACTCCAAATCTACTAAATCTAAAACTGCATTTAATTTAATTTAATTAATTTATTTATTTATTTTATTTTTTTATTTTTTTTTTTGAGACAGAGTCTCACTCTATTGCCCAGGCTGGAGTGCAGTGGCCCGATCTCGGCTCAATGCAAGCTACACCTCCTGGGTTTACGCCATTCTCCTGCCTCAGCCTCCCAAGTAGCTGGGACTACAGGCGCCTGCCACCTCGCCTGGCTGTTTTTTTTTTTTGTATTTTTCAGTAGAGACGGAGTTTCACCATGTTAGCCAGGATGGTGCATATTATTTTTTATAAGCAGAAAAAAACATTTTTTCTATTAAATTGAAAAGTATGAACCTTCAAGCAAGATAATCAAAATAATAATACAATTAACAGGATATCATATACAGATCAGAGTAGAGGTTTAGATACTTTGAAGCACATACACCAAAATTAAGAGGGCCATCAACTGTCCCAGTGAGGAAAAGCACTCTGACTCATGGCAAACACATGACTTCTGGGAAACTTGAGCTGACATTTCACAGGACAGTACACCAAAGAGACAGGTCATCACTGGGTTACAGAAATGATCTGAGCTTGAGAGGGATCACAGTAAAACGCCATTGTAACTTGACAATTTCCCTGGAGAACTGTTCATCTCAAAAACAGGAACACAAGGCCGGGCACGGTGACTCACACCTGTAATCCCACCACTTTGGGAGGCCAAGGTGGGCGGGTCATGAGGTTAGCAGATCGAGACCATCCTGGCCAACATGGTAAAATCCCATCTCTACTAAAAATACAAAAGTTAGCCAGGCGTGGTGGTGCACATCTGTAGTCCCAGTGACTTGGGAGGCTGAGGCAGGAGAATCGCTTGAACCCAGGAGGCAGAAGTTGTAGTGAGCCAAGATCACACCACTGCACTCCAGCCTGGGCAACAGAGTAAGACTCTGTCTCAAAAAACAAAACAAAACAACAACAACAAAAACCCAAGAATATGTAATATAAAAATCAGCAATACAACGTCTCATAAAACTAAAAAAGTCCTCTAAGCCCTAATTATCCTTGGAGCTTAAATAAAGACTGAGTTTTCATTTTTCTTCTGTTTACTCTTCTCTAAATTAAATACAAAATACTTTGTTATTTAGGACATTTCTGACTTTATAGCCAAAGTTTTGAAATGAAGACAGTAATAATTTTATAAAATGAATTAGACACATATCAACCCTAGGGGGTATCTTCAAGGCAGTCTCCTCCTTTGAAAAGCTTTAAACAGGAAAGCTTTTAAAGAATGACCCTGTGCTTCTGGGAATAACCTAATTATTACCACAGGAAGGGATTTCATATCTATGCCATACAAGAGCACCACATTTCCATATTTAAAGAAGTCTTTATTGCCAGGTTCTTTTTTTTAAAGACACCAAATAGACCAAGGAGTTACTAAAAATGGAAGGGGATAGTGAGAAAACAAGTCATACTATGAACAGGACTTCACCTTATGAATTGCCTCTCTAGCAAAATCAACTGTAGAAAGGAAAGACACTGTCTGTTAAATGGAAGGTAATAAATGGAATTCTTAAGTGGACACAAATACCTCTTGACATTCTGTAACCCAGCAGAGTACAGATGAGACATGCCCTCTGTAGATACACTGTGCAACTACCAGTGTGGCTCCCTGAGTGCCTGTTTCCTGTGTCTGCCTCTAAGCACCAAAAGCAAAGATTCCAGGCTGAAGTAAATATGTTGTTTTATCTGTTAATGAGAACAGGGAGCTCAAATTAGGGAAAGGTACAAAAAAGACCCTTTGAATTTCCTGATTAATCCCTATAGGTACATGAAAACACATTTAAATAAACAGAATTATTTCCATTTATAATACAAGAAAGCAAGTTAATTGAGATTATTACATAGGTAATTGATGAAGATTTGATTAGCCAATGCATGTAATGTGCCTAACATGGAGTAAACAAACAATAACTACTGCCTATACCTTAACACATGTGGAAATATGCAGTATTTATTATTTGAGCAAAGACCTCCAGCAGGCTTAAATACTTTGGACGAAAAGCTAATTCAAATACTGAACTCAGGTTCCAGTGAACTAAATTTTATAAAAGCACTATTTATGGGTTTGTGCATGTATCTTTCTAAAGTTATCCTGTCTCAACATCTTAAATAGCAGAAAAAGCCACAGCAGCACCTCCCTTTAAAAATCCTTACTCATTCATGGCTATTCTTACCTTTCTCCTTCCCTACCAAAGAGAGGGGCACACCTTGAGTAAAAATGGAGCTCATCTGAGCTTGGCTGCTAGAGGGCAGCTGGGGAGTGATCCCTGGAGAAGGACAAGACAGGAAGTGAATCTCCCCTGGTTACTGCCTCAACTGTTGAATGACAAGCAGATGGTGGGCAAAGGTATTCAGAGTCATGTTAATACGTAATGGAATAGAAAGACAATGGTACAAAAGTCAGGAGTTAACTTGTGTTTGATGCTCCATCATCGCTTGTTTACCTACCAGCACTTTGAGAAGGATTAGTTTATCAATAAGACCTTGTTTGGAGTAGGAGTGAGGGAGTGATTTGTTCTGATCTCAGGAAAGAAAAGTGAGCAGGGTCTGCATAGCTCTGAGTAGCTCAAAAGCCTATGTGTGAGCACCATTGCTAGGGATGGCTCAAGGGTAAAGGCCACGTCAGGGGCATGACCCAGTGGACACCCAAAGGGTAGGTAAGGAATATGAGCTAGCCTCCTTCACAGATTAGCCTGGACCCAAGCCCAGCCTACTTTGACAGTCTTTTATTCCATTCATAAAGGAGGTCTTAGGCAGGAAGACTAAGACTCTCCTCTAGCAGCCTCCTTTGCTTAAGCAAAGGAAAAAGAAAAAAAAAAAAAAGGAATGTCATAAAAAGGGGAACATCACTTTGGTGAGCTCTGCTATTTTCTTTTCTTTCCTTTTTTTCTTTCTTTCTTTCTTTTTTTTTTTTTTAAGAGACAGGGTCTTGCTGTGTCGCCCAGGATGGGGTACAGAGGTGCAATCATAGCTCACTACAGCCTCGAACTCCTAGGATCAAGCAATCTTCCTGCCTCAGTCTCCTGAGTAACTAGGACCACAAGTCCTAGTTGCTTGGCTAATTTTTTATTTTTCTGTAGAGACGGAGTCTTGTGATGTTGCCCAGGCTGGTCTTGAACTTCTGGCCTCTGGCAATCTCCCATCATGGCCTCCCAGAGCAATGGGACTACAGGCATGGACTAGCTCCACCATACCTAGACTAACTCTGTTACTCTTGATGTGAGGCCATAAACTGAACCGAGCAAACTCAAGACCCTTGGTTGCTTGGACACAAGTAGCTATTAATAACATCTAGAAACAAGCTCAGTCTTCTGAGTTAGGAAAACCTGGGCTACACTGGTCACCAGCAGCCAAAGCCTGGGCAAGATGCCGCATATCCCTGGGACCCCTGTCTTCGCTGTTTAACAACATGAAATCATGCCTATTTCATAGGATGCTAGAAAGATTAATTGAGATGTTTCTAAAGGTCCTAAAACTGCACGTTTCACTCAGTAGGCTTTCAATAAACAGTACCTATCTTAAGTCTGCATTAGTATTGGAGGGTATTAAACACAGCAGCATTTCCAAGGTCTAAGTAAGAAGCCTGTGAGGATAATGGAAGCAAACTGAATTAAGAGCTGGGTAGAATAACAGAATGCGAGGTCAAGTTGGAATCTTAGAAACCATCTAAACTACCCTCTTTGCTTAAAGGTGAAAGAATAGTCATGTGTTGCAGCAGAAGGAAAACCAAGAAAAGATGTCCCTTTAATTTTACTTTTGTAAAATTAAGGCCACTGACCACGAAATAAGTACTACGTTTCAAAGACCATGGGAAAGCTATTTATCTCTTTTAGGTCTCACCTAAACCAGCATGGACCTTCAACTGCTAGACAATCTCAGCAAACACACACACTGGAGACTTACTGAGTGACTCAGTGTTGGCTACAATTGTCTATTTAGCTGGAAGGAAAGAGGGAGGGAAGGATAGATGGAGGAATGTTCTTCCCAGAGGACAGCAAGAATTATTCAAGGTGGCCACCAAGTCTAGAAACCAGGCAAATCTTTTAACAAATGGTTTATTGATATTATGTTATAATGAATGACAAAATATTCATATCTAATTCTAGAATTTATGGCCACCCCATAGGATGAATCTTTGGAACAGAAAAAAAATAATAAAGATTTTGTTTTCCTGTAATTGTAAAGCTGTTATACTCAGTCCAGGTACAGCTAGTACAACATTCTGCTTAACCCCACAGGCTCCGTTCCCTTTACCACCTATTTATTTTATTTTATTTTTCTTTGAGAGGGAGTCTCACTCTGTCACCCAGGCTGGAGTGCAGTAGCACGGTCTGGGCTTACAAGCTCCACCTCCCGGGTTCACGCCATTCTCCTGCCTCAGCCTCCCGTGTAGCTGGGACTACAGGCGCCCGCCACCACACCTGGCTAATTTTTTTTTTTTTTTTTTTTTTTTAAGTAGAGACGGGGTTTTACCGTGTTAGCCAGGATGGTCTCAATCTCCTGACCTCGTGATCTGCCCGCCTTGGCCTCCCAAAGGGCTGGGATTACAGGCGTGAGCCACCATGCCCGGCCTTTACCACCCATTTATAATATATTTGAGTCACTCATAGGAGTGAAACACTGTCAGCATTAATAGTTAGCAGCACTTTCAAAATACATTGTATTGTCCTGAATAGAAACCTTAACTATTCAATTAGTCCAGTAATTCCAAATGATCTTATTACTTCTATACATAAGATGTGATCTTACAACATTTATGTAGCTAAATACTTACAGTTCCCATGGTTTTTGAGGATTCCCAAAAGACTTTAAGGGGTTCTCAAACGACTTTTAGGGGTTTAATTTTTTTCACAATCAAAGAAAGGAACAGTGTCAATCCATAAGTGTCAGACCAGCAGTTTAGTAAGATACTCTTCATAGCTCAGTTCCCAGTGCATATAGAGATTCAATACAGTCCCCTCACTCTCAGTTCTTAGAAGAATTTGAGAGGGATAAGAACAATAACTACCTGTTTTGTTTAATAGCCTAAAAGTGAAAACAAATGTCAAAAAAATGCAGTCTAAAAAGAAATAGAAGTCAAATTCTTTCATCCCAGGATGTCTGAAAAGGAGAGACTCTATGGAGCATGGATGCAGAAAAGGAGTTATTCCTACTGGAAAAAAAAAAAAAAAAAAAAAAATGAACTGTTGACACAGTCACTCAAGACCAGAGAAACAACCACTGAGAGTAAGTAGCCTCAATTTCATTGTCACCAGGAAGGCACACAGCAGAAAGCGTGGGACAAATCTGGGCTAGAGCCCTTGGCGGACTCAGGCTTCCAGGTGCTGTGGTTCAACAGCCTTTGTGGGAATGGGGAGAACCAGAAGCCATCACCATCACATGTGAAAAAGGATGCCACAGCAACAACACAGCTGTCAAAAATCAGCTGGAGCTGAAGTTACACCCCGTTTGAAATCCACACTGTACTTGTTTTCCCGTCAAGGGCTTGAGACTTGCAGAGACACGTTAAACATGTGTAGGTGACCTTCCTTTCGAAAGGCAGAGGAGGGCCTCTTCTGTAACTCTTTCTACTCATTTGTTTTCCTATCAGTTCACCATTTCAACTAGAAAAGAGGCTGCAAGCTTCCTCAGCTAACTTCTAATTTGGACACAGCACAAATACTACACACACAATTGAATGAATGACCACATCTTCCTGGTTCTTCCATTGGGCAGGGTTAATATGTTTCTTTGGACTGAATAGGTGTGATCATGTTTGAGAAAAGTGTGTAAACTTAAGACCGGATTTGTTAGTCTCTGTCCCAGAAAATTGGTGGAGAACTCCTCGGCTCTTGTATAATTCAATGACTGGCTTTGCCACATCCTTATACTGTCTTAGCCTGGCAGCAACTGCTTCAGGTTTATCATCCTTCTACTGGACTAATGGTTCACGAGCGACGTCATCAATCCCATGTATATGAGGTGGATTGAAGTCCATGTTATATACCCTTCTGCCAGGAGGGTGAATCCAACAGCAGCTGAGACGATGTTTAAGTGTTTCAAATGGAATCTTCAAACTGATTACTAGATCCACGTCACAGATTTTTGTCCAGCGCTTCGGCTTGTCGTAATAGGAAAACCATGGAGGAGCCAGTGCTGGCCACGCCCATTCTCTAACTCAGACATCATTAGGCGTGTAATCACATGGTCTGGAACCAAAAGACTTTTTTTCTATATACTGTTTTGCCATCTCACCAACTTCGGTGTTGGCCTTGATGTTCTCCCGCAAGAAGTGCCCGCTGGAGAGATCCTGGAAGCCAAAGTTCTGGACGATCCTCTGGCACATAGTGCCCGTGCCCGAGCCGGTGGGGGGTGCGGGGGCGCGAGGATGACCGCGCGCAGGAGTTTGGAAGCCACTGCCTTTGCGAGGAGCGTGGCGGCCAAACGCACAGCCCAGACCGCGGCCCCGAAGGGAGCCCCGGAAATTTTGTTTCTAGGTCCCCTACCTCTAGTACCCTCCGCTTGTGCTGTTTTTTGTTTGTTTGTTTGTTTGAGACGGAGTTTTGCTTTTGTGGCCCAGGCCGGAGTGCAGTAGCGCGATCTCGGCTCACTGCAACCTCCGCCTCCTGGGTTCAAGCGATTCTCCTGCTTCAGCCTCCCGAGTAGCTGGGATTATAGGCATGCGCCACCACGCCCAGCTAATTTCTGTATTGTTAGTAGAGACTAGGTTTCACCATGCTGTCCAGGCTGGTCTGGAAATCCTGACCTCAGGTGATCTGCCCGCCTCTGTCTCCCAAAGTGCTAGGATTACAGATGTAAGCCACCGCGCCCGGCCCTAACACTGCATTTTAAACAAGATCCCAGGTGATTCCTATGCACATTAACTCTAGAGAAGCACTCGTCTAGAAATTTCCCAAATCTCCCTAATGAGAAGAATCACCTGGGATGCTTGTTAAGTATTTAGATTATCCAGCATATTTCTTAGCAATTCTGATTCATTAAATCTAGTAATTTGAAAAATTACTCTGGGTTAGTCTCATACAGCAGATCCTTGAAGAACCTCATTCCATTATAATGTTGATGAGAAAAAAAAATTGACACCCAGCTGGGGCCACTGCCTGTGTGGAGTTTGCACGTTCTCCCCATATATGCCTAGGTTTTCTCTGGGCGCTCCAATCTCCTCCCATATCCCAAAAATGTCCACATGAGGTGAAGGGGCATGTCTCTACATGGTCCCGGTCTGAGTGAGTTTGTGTATGAATGTGCCCTGTGATGGGATGGCATCCTGTCCAGGGCTGGTTCCTGCCTTACACCCTGAACTGACAAGATAGGCATTAACCCTGAACTGGAATAAATGGGCTGGAAAATCAAAATAAATAAATACAAATTATTATAAAGTAAAAACTGGTGAGTCTACAATAATCATACAAATATACAACAGTAGATCTGAAAGCGCTCAGCAGACCCACTGTATTTGTGTGTGGTGTGTGTGTGTGTGTGTGTATTTTAACTGCATGGTGGTAAGAGCTATTGCTTACGTTTTTCATTTTGCAAACATTTCTTCCTTAATTTAACCCAGCACTACTATAACCACCTTCACTCATTGATTCACCAAAAATTGGGTAGCCTGGGCCTAGTGGCTCAAAGTGTAATCCTGACACTTTGGGAGGCCAAGGCAGGCAGATCGCTTCAGCCCAGGAGTTTTAGACCAGCCTGGGCAACATGGCAAAACTGGTCTCTACAAAAAAATACAAAAAATTAGCTAGGTGTGGTGGTGTGCACCTGTAGTCCCAGCTACTGGGGAGTCTGGGGTGAGAGGATCACCTGAGCCCAGAGAGGTCGAGGCTGTAGTGAGCCATAATTGCACCACTGCACTTCAGCCTGGGGTACAGAGTGAGACCGCGTCTGAAAAACAACAAACATTGGGTAAATCATTGTCTTGTTTTTATGAATCTTTCTTAAATGTATGCATAACTCACATTTATTTCATTGTTTAATATTAGAAGTATTTTGGTCTTTATTTAGAAGTTTGAATGTATGGCCGGGTGCGGTGGCTCATTCCTGTAATCCCACACTTTGGGAAGCCGAGGCGGGTGGATCACCTGAGGTCAGGAGTTCGAGACCAGCCTGGCCAATACGGTGAAACCCCCATCTCTACTAAAAAATACAAAAAAAAATTAGCTGAGTGTGGTGGCGGGTGCCTGTAATCCTAGCTACTCAGGAGGCTGAGGCAGGAGAATTGCTGGAACCCGGGAGGCGGAGGTTACAGTGAGCCAAGATTGCGCCACTGCACTCCAGCCTGGCGACAAAGTGAGACTCCAATTCAAAAAAAAAAAAAAGAAGCACATGCATATTAGTCTTGTCCACATTCCAGTTCTCAAACCTGTGACTGTTGTATCGGAAAACAGTCTTTGAAGATGTGATCAAGTGAAGGGTCCTGGGGTAGGAAGATTATCCTGGATTATCTGGGCGGTCCCTAATTGCAATCACAAGTGTCCTTATAAGTGGGAGGCAGAGGGCGATTTGACTCCAAACAGAAGAGCAGAAAACAGAGTGCTCTGCCAGCACATTAATTTCAGCCCAGTGAAACTGACTTAGGATTTCTGAACTCCAGAACTGTGACAGAATAAATGTCTCTTGTTTCAAATCTGTGGTGTTTTGTTACAGAAACCTTAGGAATATGGATATGCATATGTTCTGCTTTACAAAATAATGCCACACAATTTACAACCAAAATTGGCAAGTATTCACAATTAATGACATGTTAATGCTCTATATGAAATGATAGTTCAAGTGATGGTTCCAGAATTCCTATAGGGTGTAGGTGTAGGTTAGGAAACTTGTATTGAAGTTGTGTTTTCATAACACTTTAAAAAACTCTTGGGGAGGCCGGGCGCGGTGGCTCACGCCTGTAATCCCAGCACTTTGGGAGGCCGAGGCAGGCGAATCACAAGGTCAGGAGATCGAGACCACGGTGAAACCCCATATCTATTAAAAATACAAAAAATTAGCCAGGCGTGGTGGCGGGCGCCTGTAGTCCCAGCTACTCAGGAGGCTGAGGCAGGAGAATGGTGTGAACCCGGGAGGCGGAGCTTGCAGTGAGCCGAGATTGCATCACTGCACTCCAGCCTGGGTGACAGAGCGAGACTCTGCCTCAAAAAAAAAAAAAAAAAAAAAAAAACTCTTGGGGAAAAAGCATCAAAGTTCTCTATCAGAGAATGTGGGTGGAGAGAGTAGGTCAGCACTGGTTGGCACACAAGTCATTACTTTTCAGGCTTGCTAATTAAACAGCTGGGCATGGTAGCACATGCTAGTAATCCCAGATGCTCTGGAGGCTGAGGCAAGAGAATTGCTTGAACCCAGGAGGCAGAGGTTGCGGTGAGCCGAGATTGTGTCATTACACCCCAGCATGGGCAACAAGAGTGAAACTCCATCTCAAAAAAAAAAAAAAAAGTTTCAAGGTGTTTTTGTGACCAGAAATGATCAGAATTTGACTCTTGTTTGTATCAATTAACCTATGTGAAATTGGTGTTGTTATAAGCTGTTTTGCCTAAAGTCAGTTTCCAAGAACCTACTGATGACGTTAAGTGAGGACTTTGTATTTGAGGAACGCTACTCTCAAAAATAATCAGTCTATAGCTGACAGAGCCTTCCTGTGGCAGCCTCTTCCTCCTTTGCATACAAATTTGTATTTTTCTTACAGTGCTTGTCATACCTGATCTATATTACAGTCATTATATAGCAGACCCCAGTATTCTCCATGTAGGATAAAAAACTCAGAGAAATCAAGAATTATTTTTCAGTTATTTGTGTGCCCAAAAGAATGTAAAACAGGTCTTACCCTTAGTAGGGACTCAAACAATTATTTGATTCAACTGATGACATTGATTAAAAATTAGCTGGGCGTGGTGGCGTGCACCTGTAGTCCCAGCTACTTGAGAGGCTGAGGCAGGATGATTAAAAGGATGTGCTGTTATTTAGTAGCCCAGACAGTTGGGAAATATGAAGCCTGGAAAGATTATGACTTATTTAAAGAAGGAAGAACAAGAAATAAATTATGAACTCTGTGCCAGAAACCCTGTTAAGCTTCTTACATCCATTCTCTTCGATGAATAATAAATTGGAGATGTTAATTAACTTGCTTGCTCAAGATGACCTAGCAAAGTAGTTAGTGGAGCCAGGATTCAAAACCTGATCTATGTGGCCATATCATACCAGGGTACAAGAAATGGGTGGCAGAAATTACTGGGCACAGAATGAATTGTGGAAGCAAGCAAAGCAGGTATCAAGCATTTTTTTTTTAAAGAACAAACAAACAAAAGCATGCCATATGTCAGGTAACCAAGAGCTGGAGGCAGAAGAGTTGAGACCAGAAAGCGACAATCTAGGACAATTTCATGGAAGGAAATCTAACATGCAAAAAAAAAAAAAAAAAATGAGTGTGGTTTTAGGGACCTCAAAAGACCTATCTCTTGGCTAAGAGAAATGTACACATCCTCCCTTATTTGCCTCAACAACCTTCACCCTCCAAAATGAGGTTTGCTGTTGTAGATGGGTCAAATACAAGAGCATGCAGTGAGTCAGGCTTTCTTGAATAGATAAATGTTTTAATCCAACAGGCTATTGAGGTGAAACAGGACCACAGGCTGCTTTTCCTGGTGGGGAGCCCCATCATCTGCTGGTCTCTGCTTCACTAATTGGCCCCTTTCTGCCTTGTGTTTCCAAACAGTGGGTAAGGTAAAGACAGGGCAGTGCCCGGAGAATTCCCAGCCATCTCTCAGTGGTTTTCTTTTTCTCTTTACTGCTTTCTCTTCCATTTGTGGAACTAGTGAAGTTATGCTATAGAGGCCATATTTGTGTTCCTCCAAAATTCAGCTGTTGAAACCCTAATCTGAATTGTGATGGTGTTAGGAGGTAAGACTTTTATTTGGGAGGTGATTAGATCATAAGGATAGAGCCTTCATGAATGGGGTTAGTGTCCTTGTGAAAGACATCCCAGCATCCCCTTGCTCCTTCTGTCATGAGAGGACTTAGCAAGAAGATAGTTATCTATGACCCAGAAAATGGGCTCTCACCAGACACCAAATCCACTGGCACCTTGATCTTGGACTTCCCAGTCTCCAGAACAGTGAGAAATAAATATCTGTTATTTATAAGTCACCCAGTTAATAACCTTTAGTTTTAGCAGCCCAAAGGGACTAAGAGAGGTAAGATGGAGTCCAGTGGCCCCTCCTAAGAAGAGGTGTTCTCATTCATTTAGCAAACAAAGTGGGAATCACTTGCAAAAGTTTTACTCCCAGGCTTTAAGACTCTGCTCGTCTGGAAGTCTTAGTATCCAATAGAGAGATGCTTCCACCTAGAAACTTCTTCCATTGAATTGAAACCTAAAACTGCTCGTTCTGCCATCAAAGCAACAAACATAGGAAGATGTTGCAGTTGACAGCCCTTGGTAGCTATAAAGGCAATGGAAACACAAAATGAGCTTACAGGAAGGAAATAATAAATGCCAGCTGTGTCTAGCTATGGAAATAAGAGCCACTGCCTTCATCTGTACTTAGTTGTTGTTAAAGTTATTATTGTTAGTGCATAAATGTCATGTTTTTCTTCCCCTTTCCCAGATATTGTATATAGGGTGTGTTTTACACATCCAATATACACAAGTGGTTAAATACAAGTGGTTACGTTTTACGAGTCGTAGTGGCAAAATGATGAGAAGTAACAGCCGAGCCAGAGGAAAAATGATCAGTAGTTTATTTTGAACCTGAGATGCAGCTTTTAACCTTGGGATGCCATAGCAGGGCTTGCCTTTGGTTGTAACCCTGTTAGGGGAAACCAGAGTATGTTTGTTATGCATGTAATAGTTGGCTTATGTTAGAAGGGGACCAAGAGTTTTCTTTCATGACCAGGAAACGATAGACTGTTCTGCACAATCATAAAGCCTTTCACAGTACTTGCTAGTTCCACTGTTACGTTACTGCCTATTTAGGGGATGAGGAGGGGCGGGGAGGGAAGCACCCATAAGCTTGGAGAGGAAATGAATTTGGCTACCCTCGTGGCCACAGATGATTAGACCAGTATACCCACTGGCGACTCTCCATAGCCGATGGTAACTGACCAATCAAAAAGATCCTCCCTGCTCAGAGAATTTGAAGTGAAGAGTTAAAAAACAGAAATAAAGACTACATAGACTATGGAAGAGGAGAGGAGAAAGTAGTTAGTACCTAGGCTGCCTCAAACCCCAAATGCTTTCCATTTCCAATCCATATGAATTCCTACAATAAATCCCTTTTTTTTTTTTTTTTTTTTTGAGATGGAGTCTCACTCTGTCGCCCAGGCTGGAGTGCAGTGGCGCAATCTCAGTTCACTGCAACCTCTGCCTCTCAGGTTCAAGCAATTCTCCCTACTTCAGCCTCCCGAGTAGCTGGGATTACAGGTGCCTGCCACCATGCCTGGCTAAATTTTGCATTTTTTAGTAGAGACAGGGTTTCACCTTGTTGGCCAGGCTTGTCTTCAAGTGATCCGCCTGCCTCGGCCTCCCGCAGTGCTGGGATTACAGGCCTGAGCCACCACGCCTGGCCAATCCCTTTGTATTTTCAAGCAATTGTGAATGAGTCTGTATACCTAGCTATGAAAGAGACCTAACATAATGCTGCTAAACACCTAGGTAATTTTTAAATGCGACATCTGATACATATGAAGAAACATACATTTGTAACATATGTACTTTGTAAAGCATAACAAAATAAACACAGAAGGAGCCACCACTCAACATAAAATCTGAAGCATCTCCAACTCTGTTGAAGTTACCTGGGTGCTCCTCTCTAATCCCACACCTCCAGCCTGCTCCATTTTCCACCAACCCAGGGGTGACCACTATTCTGAAATTTGTCTTTTTCATTGCCTTTCATTTAAAAGAAAATTGTGGTTTTGCTTCATATTCATCCCTAGTCAATATTTGACATGTTTTGAGCTTTATAAAAACAGTATCATACCATATACACTAGTAAGTAAGGATTTGCTTTTTCACTCATCATTGTTTCTAATGCTTATTCATGTTGTCTGTTGCTATAGATAAATCATTTTCATTGGTGGATAAATTTCTGGTTATGTGAATATACCACCCTTTACTTATCCATTCACCTATCAATAGGCATCTGGGTGGTTTCCAGGCTATTTTGCATTTTGAGAAATGTACCTATGTACCTATGTAAATTCTTGTACCTGTTTCCTGGTACACTTAGGCAGAGGTATCTCCAGAGCACTTAACAGGAATGGAATAGCTAATGTATTATGGTAGACTGATAATAGGCCCCTCAGATATGTCCACATTCCAGTTCTCAAACCTGTGACTGTTATATGGGAAAAGAGTCGTTGAAGATGTGATCAAGTGAAGGGTCCTGGGATAGGAAGATTATCCTGGATTATCTGGGTGGTCCCTAATTGCAATCACAAGTGTCCTTATAAGTGGGAGGCAGAGGGAGATTTGACTCCAAACAGAAGAGCAGAAAAAAGTGCCCTGCCAGCACATTAATTTCAACCCAGTGAAACTGACTTTGGATTTCTGGAGAGAAATTAATGACACGTCAATGCTCTATATGAAATGATAGTTTGAGTGATGGTTCCAGAATTCCTGTATAGGGTGTAGGTGTAGGTTAGGAAAATTGTATTGAAGCTGTGTTTTCATAACACTTTAAAGAACTCTTGGGGGAAAAACATCAAAGGTCTCTATCAGAGAATGTGGGTGGAGAAAGTAGGTCAGCATTGGTTGGCACACTCACAAGTCATTACTTTTCAGGCTTGCTAATTAAACAGCCAGGTTCTCTGCTTGGTTATATTATTTTCTTGTTGGAGACCTCAAAGAGTCATCTTATTGGCCCCAATTCAGGGAGGAATAATCACTTCTCAGATGCATTAATGGATTTTTAGTATCATTGGCATGCCAAATACTTACTAGAACGATTTCCTTATTTACGAAGGTATTTTTGTTATTAAATCAAGAGCAGATAGGATCATTGCCCTGGCCTCTGCACCTTGCAGAAACAGCACTTGTTTTCATGACAGAACCCCCAACAACAGTTGAACTGGGGTTGAATGGAAGACAAGCCCTTTGTGTCCTTCTCTCCTTGCATATCTGATTTATCCAATACAGTTCATAACTCTCAGTCTTGCCACACTTCCTGCACTACAGGATCATTGCTGCTGCTACTGACAGTGGGAACTCATAAGAGATGAAAGCATGAGAGTTTTTAAAATGTTGCCTTTCCAACTAAAAATCAGGAGAAGAAAGGTATATCAGTGTTCTATTGCTGCTACAACAAATTACCACCAACTTGGTTTTTCAAAAACAATACGAATTGTCTGGGTGTGCTGGCTCATACCTGAAATCCTAACACTCTAGGAGGCCAAGGTAGGAGTATCACTTGAGCCTAGGAGTTCAAGACTAGCCTGGGCAACACAGGGAAACCTCATCTGTACAAACAATAATAAAACAAAAATAGCCAAGCATTGTGGCACATACCTGTGGTTCCAGCTACTTGGGATGCTGAAGCAGGAGAATTGTCTGAGCACAGAAGGTTGAGGCTGCCATAATCTTGCCACTGTACTTCAGCCTGGGTGACAGAGTGAGATCCTGCCCTCCCTGCTGCCTAAAAAAATACAAATTCATTATCTTACAGTTCTGTAAATCAGACATCCCATATGTTTTTCACTGGGCTTAAATCAAGGCGTTGGCAGGATTGCGTTCCTTTTAGGAGGATCTAGGGGAGAATCTGTTTCTTCGCCTTCTCTGACTTCAAAGACTGCCCTCATTCCATGGCTCATTATTCTGTCTTCCATCTTCAAAGCCAGCAATTAGCATTTCTCTAACTATTCTTCCATAGTCACATCTCCCTCCTACCACATTGGGAGAGGTTCTCCAATTTTAAGGATGCGTGTGATTTTGAATAGGACTCACCCAGATATCCCAGCATAATTTCCCCTTCTCAGGGCCCTTAATTTAATCACATCTGCAAAGTCCCTTTCCTTACAAAGTAACATATTCACAGGTTCTAGTAATTAGGACATTAGGACATGGATGTCTTTGGGGGACCATTATTCTGCTTACCACAGGTTTGTTTAAAGAGGGAAATGCAATGACAAATTTGATGCTTACTTAGCTGCTGGTGTTATAGACATATAAGCCATATAAATTTAAACATAATGTTTAGAAAGCCCATTAGAACACTGTAAAGCACAACATATAAATCAATTTTATATACAACTCAAATTACTAATGGAATTATATACTACGTACTTAATATCGATGGAATGTCTTTAATTTTTTTTTCTTTAAGACACAGGATCTTGCTCTGTCACCCAGGCTGGAGATGCAATGGTACTATCATAGCTCACCATAACCTCGAACTCCTAGGCTCAAGTGATCCTACTGCCTCAGCCTCCCAAAGTGCTGAGATTAAGGTGTGAGCCACTAGGCTCTGCTGAAATGTCTAAATATCAATGGAATTATATAGTATGTACTTCTTTCACTCAACATCACTTTTGTGAGATCCACTGATTTGATGCATGTGGCTGTAAATTATTTATTCTCATTGTTGTAGAGTTTTCTATATCTTATGAATACACCACAATTTATTCATCTATTTTTGTTTTTTTGGTTTGTTTTGTTTTTTGAGACAGGGTCTTGCTCTGTCACCCAGGCTGCAGTACAGTGGGACAATGTCAGCTCACTACAACCTCTGCCTCACGATCCTCCCACCTCAGCCTCCCAAGCAGCTGTGACTACAGGTGCACATTAATGCAATTAGCTAATTTTTGTATTTTTTGTAGAGATGAGATTTCTCCATGTTTCCCAGGCTGGTCTCAAACTCCTGGACTCAAGCAATACTCCCACCATGGCCTCCCAAAGTGCTAGGATTACAGGTGTGAACCACTGTGCCCAGCCCCATTCTGTTTTTCATGGACACTTGGATAGTTTCCAAGTTTGGGGCAATTATGCATTGTACTATTATACACATTGTTGTCCATGTCTTTTGGTGAACATATGAACACATTTCTATTGCATTACATTTGGAAGTGGTATTTCTGGGTCATAAAGTGTGGATATGTTCAGCTTTACTGGATATTACCAAACAATTTTCTTTCTTTTTTTTTTTTTTTTTTTTTTTTTTTTTTTTTTTGAGACGGAGTCTTGCTCTGTCACCCAGGCTGGAGTGCAGTGGCCAGATCTCAGCTCACTGCATGCTCTGCCTCCCGGGTTTACGCCCTTCTCCTGCCTCAGCCTCCCAAGTAGCTGGGACTACAGGCGCCCGCCACCTCGCCCGGCTAGTTTTTTGTATTTTTTAGTAGAGACGGGGTTTCACCGTGTTAGCCAGGATAGTCTCGATCTCCTGACCTCTTGATCCGCCTGTCTCGGCCTCCCAAAGTGCTGGGATTACAGGCTTGAGCCACCGCGCCCGGCCATACCAAACAATTTTCTAAAGTGTTTGTACCACTCCTACCAGCAATGTATGAGGATTGCAGTTACTCCATATCGTCAGCAGTACTTTTTCTCTATAGATATTCTGGTGGATATTTAGAGGGATTTAATTATGGCTGTGGTTTGCATTTCCCTAATAACTAATGAAGCTGAGCAACTTTTACTATATTAGCCACTAGGATAGCCTCTTTTATGCAATATCTGTTCAACTGTTTTGTGCATTTTTCTATTTAGTTGTTTGTCTTTTTCTTAGAGGATTTTTCTTTTTTAGAATAAAATACCTAGGAATACAACTTACAAGGGATGTGAAGGACCTCTTCAAGGAGAACTACAAACCACTGCTCAAGGAAATAAGAGAGGACACAAACAAAAGAAAAAACATTCCATGCTCGTGAATAGGAAGAATCAATATCGTGAAAATGGCCATACTGCCTAAAGTAGTTTATGGATTCAATGCTATCCCTATCGAGCTAACACTGACTTTCTCTACAGAATTTTAAAAAGCTACTTTAAATTTTATATGGAACCAAATAAGAGCTCATATAACCAAGATAATCCTAAGCAAAAAGAACAAAGCTGAAGGCATCACCCTACCTGACTTCAAACTATACTACAAGGCTACAGTAACCAAAACAGCACGGTACTGGTACCAAAACAGATATATACACCAATGGAACAGAATAGAGGCCTCAAAAGTAACGCCACACATCTACAACCATCTGATCTTTGATAAAGCTGACAAAAACAAGCAATGGGGAAAGGATTCCCTATTTAGTAAATGGTGTTGGGAAAACTGGCTAGCCATACGCAGAAAACTGAAACTGGGCCCCTTCCTTACACCGTATACAAAAATTAACTCAAGATGGATTAAAGACTTAAACGTAAGACCTAAACCGTAAAAACCCTAGAAGAAAACCTAGGCAATACCATTCAGGACATAGGCATGTGCATAGACTTTATGACTAAAATATGAAAAGCAATGGCAACAAAAGCCAAAATTTACAAATGGGATCTAATTAAACTAAAGAGCTTCTGCACAGCAAAATAAACTATCATCAGAGTGAACAGGCAACCTACAGAATGGGAGAAAATTTTTGCAATCTATCCATCTGACAAAGGGCTAATATCCAGAATCTACAAGGAACTTAAACAAATTTACAACAAAAAAAAACCAACTCTATCAAAAAGTGGCCAAAGGATATGAACAGACACTTTTCAAAAGAAGACATTTATGCAGCTACAAACATATGAAAAAAAAGCTCATCATCACGGGTCATTAGAGAAATGCAAATCAAAACCACAGTGAGATACCATCTCACCCCAGTTAGAATGGTGATCATTAAAAAGTCAGGGAACAACAGATACTGGAGAGGATGTGGAGAAATAGGAACACTTTTACACTGTTGGTGGGAGTGTAAATTATTTCAACCATTGTGGAAGACAGTGTGGCAATTCCTCAAAGATCTAGAAGCAGAAATATCATTCGACCCAGCAATCCCATTACTGGGCATATACCCAAAGGATTATAAATCCTTCTACTATAAAGACACATGCACATGTATGTTTATTGCAGCACTATTCACAACAGCAAAGAGTTGGAACCAACCCAAATGCCTATCAATGATAGACTGGATAAAGAAAATGTAGCATATACACACCATGGAATACTATGCAGTCATAAAGAAGGATGAGTTCACGTCCTTTGCAGGGACGTGGATGAAGCTGGAAACCATCATTCTCAGCAACTAACACAGGAACAGGAAACCAAACATTCCATGTTCTCACTCATAAGTGGGAGTTGAACAATGAGAACACATGGACACAGGGAGGGGAACATCACACACCAGGACCTGTCAGGAGGTGGGGGACTAGAGGAGGGATAGCATTAGAAGAAATACCTAATGTAGATGATGGGTTGATGGGTGCAGCAAACTACCATGGCAGGCACATGTATACTTATGTAGCAAACCCGAACATTCTGCACATGTATCCCACAACTTAAAGTATAATTTAGAAAAAAAAGAAGGGCAGGTGCGGTGGCTCACACCTGTGATCCCAGCACCTTGGGAGGCCGAGGTGGGCAGATCACAAGGTCAGGAGACTGACCATTCTGGCCAACATGGTGAAACCCCATTTCTACTAAAAATAAAAAAATTAGCTGGGCGTGGCTGCACACGCCTGTAATCCCAGCTACTCGGAAGGCTGAGGCAGGAGAATCACTTGAACCCGGGAGGTGGAGGTTGCAGTGAGCCGAGATCGTGCCACTGCACTGCAGCCTGGCGACAGAGCTAGACTCTGTCTCAAAGAACAAAACAAAATAAAACAAAAACAAAAAAAACAAAAAAAGAATACTCAGAGAAATTCCAAATCTTATTTATATCCTATTTATATATAGGATTTGGAACTATATATTTTTTTAAAAACTTCTATTTTCCAATGAGTTGTTGCTAGCATACAGGTATGCTACTGATTTTCTCTATTTAATGTATATTAAATTTTCATTTTTCTGGCCTTTCTAAGTTTTCTAATTATAAAATTTACAGAAGTGGAAAGAAAAAACAATCACATTAAAAAGTGGGCAAAAGACATTTCCCAAAAGAAGACATACAAGTGGTCAATGAACATATGAAAAGAATGCTCAACATCAGTAATTATCAGAGGAAAGAAAATCAAAACCACAGTGAGATACCATCTCACACCAGTCAGAATGGCTACTATTAAAAAGTCAGAAAACAACAGATGCTGGTTAGGCTGCAGAGAAAAGGGAACTCTTATATACCGTTGATGGAAGTGTAAATTAGTTTAGCCACTGTGGAAAGCAGTTTGGAGATTTCTTTTTTTTTTTGAGACGGAGTTTCACTCTTTGTTGCCCAGCCTGGAGTACAGTGGTGCAATCTCGGCTTACTGAAACCTCTGCCTTCTGGGTTCAAGTGAGTCTCCTGTCTCAGCCTCAGTAGCTGGGATTACAGGCACCCGCTACTATGCCTGGCTAATTTTTGCATTTTTAGTAGAGACCGGGTTTCACCATCTTGGCCAGGCTGGTCTTGAACTCCTGACCTCAGGTGATCCACCCGCCTTGGCCTCCCAAAGTGCTGAGATTACAAGCGTGAGCCACCACGCCCTACCAGAGATTTCTTAAAGAAGTTTAAATGAACTACCATTCGATACAGCAATCTAATTACTGGGTATGTAAGAAAAAAAGAAAACAAATTGTTCTACCAAAAAGACATATACACTCGGCCAGGCACGTTGGCTCACACCTGTAATCCCAGCACTTTGGGAGGCTGAGGCAGGTGGATCACCTAAGATTAGGAGTTTGAGACCGGCCTAGCCAATATGGTGAAACCCCACCTCTACTAAAAGTACAAAATTAGCTGGGCGTGGTGGTGGGCGCCTGTAATCCCAGTTACTCGGGAGGCTGAGGTAGGAGAATCACTTGAACCTGGGAAGTGGAGGTTGCAATGAACCAAGATTGCACCATTGCACTCCAGCCTGGGCAACGAGAGTGAAACTCCATCTAAAAAAAAAAAAAAAAAAAAATCCAAAAACAAAAAACAAACAAAAAAGACATATACTCTCATATGCTCATCACAGCACTACTCATGATAGCAAAGACATGGAATCAACCTAGTTGCCCTTCAGCAGTGGGTTGGATAAAGAAAATGTGGCACATATACACCATGGAATACTATGCAACCGTAAAAAGAATGAAATCATGTCCTTTGCAGGAACGTGGATGAAGCTGGAAGCCATTATTCTAAGTGAATTAATGCAGGAACAGAAAACCAATATGGTGAAACCCCATCTCTACTAAAAATACAAAAATTAGGTGGGCATGGTGGCAGGCGCCTGTAATCCCAGTTACTTGGGAGGCTGAGGCGAGATCATCGCTTGAACTGGGGAGGCGGAGGTTGCTGTGGCTGAGAACGCGCCATTGCACTCGAGCCTGGGCAACAAGAGCGAAACTCCATCTCAGAATAAATAAATAAATAAAAATAAAATAAAACAAAAACAACAAAAAGAGACTTACTCTATGATCTATTTTTCTTTTTTTTTTTCTTTTTTTTTTGAGACGGAGTCTCCCCCTGCAACATGGGATATGATACTCCCAAGACGGGTGGGCAGCTGCAGCGAGATGCAGCTCCCAGGCAGCCATGAGACCAGGAGGATAAACAACCCAAACTCTACAGCGTACTTTGTGGATGCTCAAGTGCCTATTTTCCAGCCTCATCAGAAGAGAGATAAATTGATGACCCTGCCACTGCAGCATCTTCATCACGCAGCAATTCATTTTAGTTCAATGCTTTAAACATTCTTCAGGCTCCATATGCTTTCATCATGTACGTTAATGGTGAGTGCCCATGTACAACCATTCTGTTTTTTGAGCTCAGTATTCAATAAATTACATGAGATATTTAACACTTTATTAAAAAGTAGGCTTTGTGTTAGATGAGTTTGCCTACAGGCTCATATAAGTGTTCTGAGCACGTTTAAGGTAGCCCAGGCTAAGCTATGATGTTCAGTGGGTCAAATGTATTAAATACATTTTCCACATAGGATATTTTCAATTTATGATTTATTGCAACATAAACCCATCATAAATCAAGGAGCATCTGTACTGAGGAAAAGATAGGGCTGAAGAAATGGGGCTCTGAGCCCTGATCTGGCTTGAAGCAAAGCAGATTTTTCCTTAGTGTTTTACATATTAGGTTTCTATATACAACTTTATTTGAATAAAGGGTTCCACTTTTTCATTTTTTACAATCCCGAATTCTGGGCAATGCCTTACATAGAGCAAATTTATAAAAACTTCCATGGGCTGGGCGCAGTGGCTCACACCTGTAATCCTAGCACTTTGGGGGACCGAGGTGGGCGCATCACCTGAGGTCAGGAGATCGAGACCAGCCTGACCAACATGGCGAAACCCCATCTCTACTAAAAATACAAAATTAGCTGGGCATGGTGACACATGCCTGTAATCCCAGCTACTTGGGAGGCTGAGGCAGGAGAATCACTTGAACCCGAGAGGCAGAGGTTGCAGTGAGCCAAGATCGTGCCATTGCACTCCTACCTGGGCCACAAAGCAAAACTCTATCTCAAAAACAAAAACAAACAAAAAACAACCTCCCAAAATTGTAGGGTCTAATATGTTTGATGTTTCTAGGAACCAGATTTTGTTGTTGTTGTTGTTGTTGTTTATGAGACAGGGTCTCACTCTGTCATCCAGGCTGGAGTGCGATGGCATAATCATGGCTCACTGCAGCCTCAACTTCCTGGGCTTAAGCAATCCTCCTGTGTCAGCTTCCCAAATAGCTGGGACTACAGGCACGTGCCACCACACCAGGCTAATTTTTTAAAAATTATTTTTATTAACACAGGGTTTTGCTATGTTACCCAGGCTTGTTATGAACTCCTGGACTCAAGTGATCCTCCCGTCTCAGCCTCCTAAAGTGCTAGGATTACAGGCTGAGCCATTGCACCTAGACAGAAGCAGATTCTTCTTTTCTTTTCTTTTCTTTCCTTTTCTTTTCTTTGAGATGTAGTCTCACTCTGTTGCCTAGGCTGAGGTGCAGTGGCACGATCTCAACTCACTGCAACCTCTGCCTCTCATGCTCAAGTGATTCTCAAGCCTCAGCCTCCTGAGTAGCTGGGATTACAGGTGCGTGCCACCACACCCAGCTAATTTTTATTTTTTTGTTTTTGAGATGGAATTTCGCTCTTGTTGCCCAGGCTGGAGTGCAATGGCATGATCTTGGCTCACTGCAACCTCCACCTCCTGGGTTCAAGTGATTCTCCTGCCTCAGCCTCTGAGTAGCTGGGATTACAAGCATTAGCCACCACGCCCAGCCTATTTTTTGTATTTTTAGTAGAGATGGGGTTTCACCATATTGGCCAGGCTGGTCTGGAACTCCTGACCTCAAGTGATCCGCCCACTTCGGTCTCTCAAAATGCTGGGATTATAGGTTTAGGCCACTGTGCCTGGCCTAATTTTTGTATTTTTTATTTGAGACTGGGTTTCTCCTTTTTGACCAGGCTGGTCTCGAACTTCCAGTCTCAAGTGATCCGCCCGCCTGGGCCTCCCAAAGTGCTGGGATTACAGGCTGAGCCACCACTCCCAGGCCAGAAGTGGATCAAGGTGTGATTTAAGGCAGCTTGGAGACATGTTGAAACAGGCTCATTAGTCTGCATTTTAACTATAGGTTTTTTTGATGATGATGGTCTTACAGCTGTCATCAGACATGTCTCCAGGAACAATGTCTGCATAAACAAAGGAATGAGAAACTATGTCAGCAAACATTGTGATCAGAAAACACTGTGGTTTCCCGATCTGCTAATGAACTATTTTAGTCAGAAACCTCCTGTTGGTCTGATATGGCTGTTTTTTAAAAAATATTTTTCACTGAAATATACAGCTTAAGTGATTTGAATTTGCTATCAAGAAACAATTTTTCATCTTTGAAATATTGGTTTATTTTCTTGTTAAAATTATGGAATGTGACTCTTTCATCTACTTTTACCTTTTTTATCTTTTTTCTATCTTTACAAATATTTTGCAATATCTAAAATCACTTAGATATTTGTCTCCAGCAAGACACATTTTTAAGCCAAATTGAGTCCCACTCGGGATGTGTTTAAAGCCACTAGTGTTTAGTAGCCTTAACACAGCCACTAGTTTTACCAGCTAAAAACAGTGAGGAAAAAGTGTCTCATGTATACTGTTTGCAGGATTGGTAAAGTTCTAATGACTTGGCTGGGTGTGGTGGCTCATGCCTGTAATCCCAGCACTTTGGGAGGCTGAGGCCGGCAGATCACAAGGTCAGGAGATTGAGACTATCCTGGCTAACACGGTGAAACCCACCTCTATCACAAAGAAACTGTGATTTTATATATATATATAATATATATATATTATATATATATAATCCACTCATTGATTGATGGGCATTTGGGTTGATTCCACAATTTTGCAATTGCAAACTGCTGCTATAAATATGCATGTGTAAGTATCTTTTCCTTTTTCTTTTTTTATTTTTTCCAAGACAGAGTCTTGCTCTGTTGCCCAGAGCTGGAGTACAATGGCACAATCTCAGCTCATTGCAACCTCTGCTTCCTGGGTTCAAGGGATTCTCCTGCCTCAGCCTCCCGAGTAACTGGAAGGTGCCCGCCACCACACCCAGCTAATTTTTGTATTTTTAGTAGAGACAGGGTTTTACCATATTGGCCAGGCTGGTCTCGAACTCCTGACCCCAGGTGATCTGCCCACCTCAGCCTCCCAAATTTCTGAGATTACAGGTATGAACCACCATACCCGGCTGCAAGTATCTTTTTCGTATAATGACTTCTTTTCCTCTGGGTAGATACCCAGTAGTGGAAATGCTGGAGCAAATGGTAGTTCTATGCAGTCCATTTTAAACAGGCGATACATTTGGCAGGTTTCCAGAGCATTAGCATCTTGTGGCAATAGGTCCGTCCAACCCTGTGACATCAGCTTATTTCTCAGAAGACCTCACAGCTTAGTGTTTCTCAGAAATGTTGGCCATCCAATGCAAAGATGTGGACATCAGGTCCTCACCTCAGAGATTCCTTTTCTGGTAAACTCTATTGCGGGCAGATTTTAATATGCCAAGAAAACCTCTGCAATGGTCTTCTGTTGCCCTGGAATTTGAATTATTAGATCATTATCCATAAATGGTAACCACACTCAGGAGACTCCTGCTAGGAGCCTTGTTTTCTTGGCACCCACAAACATTTGCTGATTTTCCACCTTTCTAACAAAGGAGGGATGAGAGGAAAGAACAAAGGGCCGCCAAGCCAAAATCCTAAATCAACAACAGAGACCATGGCAGGCGGGATTCGCCGCAAAACCAGAAAGACAACCAGATTTATGCCATTTGAGTCACCAAATAGCACTATCATTTTGCAAGGAGCTTGCTAATGGAAACTGTTTCATCGATGAAAAATCATCAACTTTCTTCAGTTCTTTGCTGGGTAAAACTCATGTTTTTAATTGGTATGCCCTAAGGCTTTGTTGCAAGGGTTGCAGAATACATAAATAAAGTCATTTCATGACATAAAATCTTTTCAAATGCCAAAATTAGGAAAGGAAAGAAAAGTTGATTCAAATGCCACAGAGACAAAAATGTGTTTTTCTGGGACAAAGGAAAATGAATGATTTAAGTTCATGGCAATTTTTAGTCTCATTTGTGCACACATATAAATAATCCTTTTTTAAAAGTTTTATTCAGCACTTGGGTACAAGTACATGTTGTACCCAGGAAGTTCAAATGACGATTATCATTATTAATACCCTTGTTTTCCTTGCTTGCTCATTGCCAAATAAAACAACAAATTAAACATAAACTGCTGTAGTAAAATGACCAGGAGCACAAGTGTCCTAGATAGAAAAGGCCTGGTCAGCATTTCTATTTCCTACAAGGAAGGCCTCTTCATTTGCAAAGATGGGCTCTCGGAGAAAGTTAACACAATATATCGCAGTGACAACTTTCCCATTTCACAGGCAAAAGAATGTCCCACATTTCCTTGACTATGATGGAAACAGGGACAAACACTCCTTAGGTGGTTACCTGCTCAGCAGGGAAAATAAAAAGAGACCCTGAGGGATGCTAAAAAATATTAATTTGCCATTAAAAGTAATTATAAAAAACGCAATTACTTTTGCACCAACCTAATACTATCTCAGAGACTGTGTTTTCTCTCTGGAAATACAGCCTCTATGCAGGGTCAGGTGTGGTTTTGTGTTGTTTTCTCTGGGGTTTTTTTGCACAGAGTCCTCCTATCTTTGTAGACAATTCTCAGTCAGTTTTGAGACAGGAGACTGGAGTGGGGATGCTTTAGTCCCAGAGGTATGCAGTTTTCAGCGAAAGTGGCCAAAGGAATGTCCCAACCAGACATTTCTACCAATGAGGCAAGCTAAGGGATTCTTACTAATTTTTTGGAATTTCACTGAGCTGTGGAAGGAAGAAATGAGTATGGTTTCCTTTTTTTTTTCTTTCTTTTTTTCTTAAACCTGAAACAGGAGCAGGATTGTAGCTGTCACAAGCTGACTAAATATTTTTTTGCAGCACCGAAGCCTTTAAAATCCTTGGAGCACTTGTGAGAACTAATGTTTATGTTGGGACCTTTACATTAATTGAGGGGTGTGGGTGTGTGCATGTGTGTGTGTGTGTGTACACGAGCTCCATGTGCACAGTGCCAACCATCTCCCCAGTGGCTCCACATCTGAGGAGGGTGGCAAGAGCGAATCATTCTCTCCATGGTCTGGAATAACTTAACCCTGCAGAGAAATAGGCTTCAGTTCAACAGTCAAAAAATGGAAGAATCAGATTGAGGTTTGCAGCAAGCCCAAGAATGCCCTTGACATTCAAACCACGCACCCTAGCCTCCCTGACTACCAGACCTGTAATTCTACTCTCTCTACCCTGTCTGTGCAAGTTCTGTGCAGTGTCGGAATTTGGACTGTAGGCCTTAAAACTCTGTGAGATTTTATTTCTTGGAGATAAGCCTAAGACCCAGTTGCAGAGAGTTGATTTCAATTCCTCCCTTAAGAGAGACCACTAAATTAAAAATATACTGAACAAAGGAGACTGTGTGACTTGAAAAATTCATTTTTATCAGATTTATACCAGGGTAACTTAGCATTATCCAGTAATTGGTTCCCAAGTTAAAACATTTTGGAAATAAATTTATGGATCAGTTCCCTGGAATGTTCACCGGGTACTCTTTTGCACTTGTAAAATATTAGCTTTGAAAAGGGTAGTTGAGCCAGTTTACATGTGAGTCTACCCTTAGGAAATCTCAGTGTGACTGTGAAGGTCATTACTATGGCTAGAAAACTGACAAAAGATTTTCTTCCTGTAGTGTATGTTATATCTTTCATGTGGGAAATATGGTAGGTCATCATTTCAAAATATAATTTTTAGAAAGTAAAAAGCATGGCCCTTAACACAGATATTTAAGTGAGCACATGTCAAATATTTATTTACCTTGCTAATTGGGGAGCCATCAAGATGGTGAAACTAGTTCACAGAAGAATTCAAGAGACGGAATATCTGCAATTTATGAAAGAAATAATCTAGAAATAAGATTATACTACATTAGAATTTTTTTTTTTTTTCGCTCTGTCACCCAGGCTGGAGTACAGTGGCGCAACCTTGGCTCACTATAACCTCTGCCTCCTGAGTTCAAGCAATTCTCCTGCCTCAGCCTCCTGAGTAGCTGGGACTACAGGTGCCCGCCACCACACCTAGCTAATTTTTTTTGTATTTTAGTAGAGATGGGGTTTCACCACGTTGCCCAGGCTGGTCTTGAACTCCTGAGGTCAGGCAATCTGCCCACCTTGGCACCCCAAAGTGCTAGGATTACGGGCGTGAGCCACCACACCTGCGCCTAAATTAGATTTTTTAAAAACTCAATATATATGCACAATGGTACAGTCACTTTAGGAGCCACTGCACCTAAATTAGACTTTTTAAAAACTTGATAGATATGCAAAATGGTACAGTCACTTTAGAAGACAGTTTGGTAGTTTCTTTCTTTCTTTCTTTCTTTCTTTCTTTCTTTCTTTTTTGAGACGGAGTCTTGCTCTGTCACTCAGGATGTAATGTAGCGGTGCGATCTCAGTTCAGTGCAACCTTTACCTCCTGAGTTCAAGGGATTCTCCTGCCTCAGCCTCCTGAGTAGCTGGTGCCACAGGTGTGTGCCACCACACCCGGCTAATTTTTGTATTTTTAGTAGAGATGGGGTTTCACCATGTTGGCTAGACTGATCTCAAACTCCTGACCTCAGGTGATCTGTCTGCCTCAGCCTCCCAAAGTGCTGGGATTACAGGCGTGAGCCACCACACCTGGCCAACAGTTTCTTATAGAGTTAAACATACTCTATATGTTTAACTCTATAGAGTTAAACATACCGTATAATCCAGCAGTCATGCTCCTAGGTATTTACCCAAATGAGTTCAGAACGTCTGTTTACACAAAAATCTTCATGCCAAAGTTTATAGCAGCTTTATTTATAGGTGCCAAAAGCTGGCAGCAACAAAAACAGCCCTCAATAGTTGAATAGGTGAACAAACTGCAATATTGGCCATTTAACAAAGTATTATATAGCATTAAAAAGAAATGAACTATCAAGCCACAGAGAGACATGAAGGAATCTTGAATGCATATTGCTAAGTAAAAGAAGCCAATCCACAAAGGCTACATATGATTAATTTAACTATATGACATCCTGAAAAAGGCAAAGCTGTAGTGACAATAAAAAGGTCAGGGATTGCCAGGAGTTCAGGGAAGGAATGAATAGGTGAAGCACATTAGATTTTTAGGGTAGTGAAATATTCTGTATGGCATTGTAATGGTGAATGCATGACACTGTGTATTTGTTAAGACCTGTAAAACTATACAACGCAAAGAATGAACCCAAATGTAATCTGTGAAATTTAGTTAATAATAATTTGTCAGTACTGGTTCATCAATTATAACAAATGTACCACACTAATGCAAGATGTTAATACAGTGATAGGAGAAACTGTTGGAGTAAGAGTGGAGGAAGAGAGGTTATATGGGAACTGTCTGTACAATCTGCTCAATTTATCAGCAAATCAAAAACTGGTAAAAAGGAAAGGTCTATTAATTTTTTTCAAAACTTGTTTAATGTCCTGTAGGGTAATAAAACTATACACTTTGGAATTCTCTTTTCTTTTCTTTTTTTTTTTTAAATACAGGGTCTCGCTCTGTTATAGGACAGAATGCAGTGGCAAGATCACAGTGGATCACTGTAGCCTCAATCTCCCGGGCTCAAGTGATCCTCCCACCTTGGCCTACTGAGTAGCTGGGACCACAGGCACACACCACTAGGCCTAGCTAGTTTTTTTGTTTGTTTGTTTTGTTTTTTTTTTTTGCTTTTTTTTTTGTAGAGACAGGATTTCACCATGTTGCCCAGGCTGGTCTCGAACTCCTGGGCTCAAATGATCCACCCACCTCTGCTTCCTAAAGTGCTGGGACTACAGGCGTGAGCCACTGTGCCTGACCTGGAATTCCCTTTTCTATCCAACAGATATTATTTACAACTCTACTCTAAAAAAATCATTTTCATGTACAAAAGTGCATCTTTGGTGCATCTTTATTAAATAATAGATAAATGTACCAAAATAAATAAATGCACAAAGGTGCATTTATTTATTCTTATAACGTTAATGTTTGCTGTTGGGGAAAAGCATAGGCTCTGGGGTCAGACAATCCTGGTTTTGTATCTTAGTTGGAATGTCCATTAGTGTGTTACTCTGAGCAAATACTGCATTGTATTTCATTTCTCTAAGGGTCAGTTTCCTCATATGAATATAGGGATAGGCCAGGTGTGGTGGCTCACGCCTGTAATCCCAGCACTTTGGGAGGCCGAGGCGTTTGAGGATCCTCGAGGCCAGGAGTTTGAAACCAGCCTGGTCAACATGATGTAACCTTGTCTCTACTATAAATACAAAAATCAGCCAGGCGTGGTGGTGCAGACCTGTAATCCCAGCTGCTCGGGATGCTGAGGCAGGAGAATCGCTTGAATCTTAGAGGTGGAGGTTGCAGTGAGCAGAGATCGCACCACTTCACTCCAGCTTGGGCAACAGAGCAAGACTCTGTCTTGAAAAAAAAAGAAAATAGGGATAAGAATACCTATTTCACAGGGCTTTTGTGAGCATTAAATAAGATAAGGTATATAAATTACCTAGCATGGTGGTAGATTCTGGATCCAAACCCAGGCAGTGATGCTTCAGAGCCCATGCTTTTCATCACTATAATCTGACTTTCCAACCTACATGGAGAACTAACTGATAGGTCAAAATACAATACAGGGGCTGGGCACGGTGGCTCATGCCTATAATCCCAGCACTTTGGGAGGCCAAGGTGGGTGGATTGCTTGAGGTCAGGAATTTGAGACCAGCCTGGCCAACATGCTAAAAACCCATTTGTACTTAAAAAATACAAAGAATTAGCCTGGTGTGGTGGCACGAACCTATAGTCCCAGCTACTTGGGAGGCTGAGACAAGAGAATTGCTTGAACCTGGGAGGCAGAGGCTGCAGTGAGCTGAGATTGCGCCACTGCACTCCAGCCTGGGCGACAGAGTGAGACTCTGTTTCAAAAAAAAAAACACACAGTTTGTGGGATGGGCGGGGTGTGTGTGTTGTTCCAGAAAGGCAACACAAGGAATCCTTGTGGTGATGGAACCGTTCTGCATTTTGACTGTAGGGTGAATAGACAAAACTACACAAGTGATAATATTGTGTAAATACACACACACACACACACACACACAACCCAGTACAAGTCAAACTGGGGAAATCTGAATGAGATTGCTGATTATATCAACAGCCTGATTGTGATATTATACCATAGTTATAGAAGATGGTAACATTTCTACAAACAAAAAAAATTCCCGAACAACAAAAAACTTAATGAATCCAATATTTTGAAAGATTTGGGAAACTATCCTAAAACATAAAAGCAAATCTTGAAGCAACATAATTTTTTTTTTAATGGGGTCTCACTTTGTCACCGAGACTGGAGGGCAGCCGTGTGGTCACGGCTCACAGCTCACTGCAGCGTTTACCTGCCGGGTTCAAGTGATCGGTCCACCTCAGCTTTCCAAGTAGATGGTACTACAGGCACATGCCACCATGTCTGACTAATTTTTGTATTTTTTGTAGAGATAGGGTCTCACTATGTTGCCCAGACTGGCCTCGACCTCCCAAAGTGCTGGGGTTACAGGTGTGAGCCACCATGCCCAGACACAACACAAACTGTTTAGTCTCTGTCCATTTAATCCCATTTACTGAAAATGAAACATAAGTGTGCAGTAAATCTTATAACCACTCCATTATGGAAACCTCAACAAAAGTGAGACATAGTGAAATGGGCTCCAAATTACCGAAAGAGCTCCTTTTGATCCAAATCATCTTGATATGTACCTAGAATCTCCACTTCAGCTTGTGTTTGGACACAGCCCAGCAAACAAATCTTTCATCATCATTAGGAACATCAAGATGAAGTGACATTTCAAAGAACTTAGCTGGTTCCATAGATAAGAAACTTTTACAAAAGTATATATCAAACAGATCTTGCCCAAAGGCTGAAGTAACAGATGAAATCTAGCTGGTTTTGCAGTCTTATCTTTTCTTTCTGTGGGTTTGTTCTTATGCAAATTCTGGGGCATTTATTTGGTTTTGAATAGCTTCCTGCTGTGTGACTGTAGTTGAAATAATGAGTTGCTTGAATCACTTGCCTATTTTCTCTCTCATTTTTTTAAAATAGAGAGGGGTCTCACTATGTTGCCCAGGCTGTCTTGAACTCCTGAGCTCAAGTGATCCTCCCACCTGGGCCTCCCAAAGTCACTTGCCCATTCTCTAAGAGTATCCCATTATTGAAGACATTTCTGAACTAGTTTATTTGCCTATATCAGGTTTACTGGCTCAAGAAATGATTGAGAAGAAAACACAGGTCAGCTTTTTATTGCCAAAACAAAAACAGAAATTATCCTGAGACTTCATTACTCATTTCTATTGTGGCAGATGCTGATGTTGCATCTGCCTGTTCTTGGAACATTTCTCTCACCACTCAAACTAACTATACTTCCATTAGAAGCCTGAAAAGAGGAAGGAATAGAGAAAAAGTTTTTCTATGGTAGCTTCATACCATAGTTCAATCTCACTTGATAGTCAACTGCAAATTTGTGATAAATCATGATACATGTTACCACACGATTCTACCTTTGAAATATATTTAATCTCAGAGATAAAAGATGGTTGTTACAAAGGGGTAAAAAAAAAAAAACTTTACTGGGTTTATTGAATTAGCAACTTGTTTTAAACCCTAAACAATGGCAATACTATTATTGTGCTCTGAACAGAGTGGGTGTTTCACAAATTCTTGTTAATTATCTGTGATAAGAAGTCACAGGAAAAGAAAAGAATCCACACATGGAACTATCCCAGGTGGAATTTGATGAAGACATTTGGCTTTTTAAAAACTCAAACTTCTTTTTGAAAATGTTTCTATTATTGCTTTTATTTTAATTAAAAATCTTTTGTTTATACAGCCACAGCTATGAATATATCTCAGGACTTTCCAAAATACCTTACAATTGTGGCATGAGGTCAAACCACTGAAAAAGACAATGCAGTGGATTGATGAACAGAGGAGAAAATTGCCTGCATGTCTGGACTTCTTCCTTTCAGGCTCCTACGAGCTCTGCCGAGAAGAGGCTGCCAATGGTGTACAAAGGTCTGCCCTTGGCTGCAAATAACTATGCTATTCTGAGGACATCAAGGCCACTGTAAGGCAATGAAGCCAGTGTATTTGTGAGTTGAACTTAGAATTTCAGATTCCTGCAAAGAGGTTTCCAGTGGATCATGCTAAGTCAGAATGAAATCAGAATTAGATCAATGCTTTTCTAAAGGTGCATGTACTGAGAGTGCACAGAAAGCCAGAATTCACGATGCCAGTCTCTGGTCTGAACCCCACAGAGGCAGGTAAGTTTGGCCCTGATCCCAGCATGCACATTTCTCTCTGCACTTCTAGTCAGCTGTGTAACCAGTGACAGTTGTTAGGATGGGTAGAAAGGAGGTAGAAATCTGTGTATACCCATCACTCCTGGAAAACCAGTCATAAACCTGGCAGATTTTTTTATAGATAAAAGGCAGAATATTAACTAGTAATCAGAAAATTAAGGCAATTTTGTCTCAAATTGTCTTTCTTCTGCCATTGTGATCGTAGTATCCTGGGCCATGTCAGGATATAAAGTTGGTTGGGACTATTGTTGTGGTTGCTTATCAGGAGGAAATTGTTTTATAAATCAGCATGTTTCCTATGTTCCTGTTTTTGCTAATGGTACCACCACTTTCCTATTGTCCAGCCTTGAAACCTCAGAGACTCACTCTAAACTCTTCTATCATCCCCGCTTCAGCCTCCTGAGTAGCTGGGACTACAGGTGTGTGCCACCATGTCTGGCTAATTTTTAATTTTTTTGTAGAGGCGGGGTTTTGCTATGTTGCCAGGGGTATTTCTGATCTTTCAAATAGGAATATAATTTAGCCAGTACAGTCAACCTATTACTTTTTTCCCTCACAATATCTCTTGTACCTGTACCTGTCCATTTTCATTTCCATTGCACTTCTCTCATGGCTAATACAACATTAGCCTTTTAGCACTCCACTTATCTCCCTCTGAAAATTCATCTGCCTAACTCCATTCATCATGTCATTCCTTTGCTCAAAAGCTTTCAGTAGGGCTGGGCATGGTGGCTCACATCTGTAATCCCAGCACTTTGGGAGGCTGAGGTGGGTGGATCACTTGAGATCAGGAGTTCAAGACCAGCCTGGCCAAAATGGTGAAACCCCATCTCTGCTAAATATACAAAAATTAGCCAGGTGTAATGGCACATGCCTATAATCCCAGCTATTTGGTAGGCTGAGGCAGGAAAATTGCTTGAACCCAGGAGGCAGAGGTTGCAGTGAGCAGAGATCATGCCACTGCACTCCAGCCTGGGTGACAGAGTAAGACTCTGTCTCAAAACAAAAACAAAAACAAAAGCTTTTGGTAGCATGTTCCTGTATGCCATCAGATAAAGGTCTAAATTCAGCCAAGCATCCACAGGCTATGAAAACCTGGCCTGGAGTTATACTTCCCATCTTATCTCCCTGGGAAGATAGGGAAGATCTCTATCTTCCCAAATTAGTACTGACCCTAAAATATTTGACTAATGCCTCCTCTCCTTTGCCTTTCCAGGTCTGTGGCCCCTGGCTGGGATGCCCTCCTTTGCCAGTACTTAGTCATGTACCCTGGTGTTCTTAGGTCACTTCTCTGTATATAGCTCTTGCCTCCCCAGCCAAATATCCTACTCTGTACTGGGCTGGTTCTGCAATCTGTGTTTTTAGCTTCAAATAACTTCTTAGATATATATGTTTTTTTTTTTTTTTAAAGCTGTATTATTGAATTTTTGGTATAAAATTATGGAATCCAGGCTATGGTGAGTTACAGATTGTCATCCACTTGTCTATGCATTCTGGAACCTGGTGAGTTCTATATGATAAATGGCTTCTACACACTAAATGATTTGCCCTAGGTGAAAATACTGAAATATTCAGTAACATTGCTGAAAGGAATTTAAGTGACTCTCTCCCACCTGGCAATTCAAAGTGGGGTTCACAGACTGGCAGTGTTGTATCACCTGGGAGTTTGTTAGAAATGTCACATCTTGGGCCCATCCCTGACCTGCTGATCAGACTCTGTATCATAAGAAGACACCTGGATGATTTGTGTGCACGGGAAAGTCTGAGAAGCACTAAGACAAACCCCACCAAGATCTAAAGGGATTGCATGACATGGTGAAAAGGAGGTGGTGTGACTTAAATGGAAATTATTCTGAAGTATGCACCAGAAGTAGTGTGTTTCATGTCATTTACCAGCTGGCGATTCTGGAAAAAAAGTCACTTAACCATTCTGGACCTTGTTTTCTTTCTTCTTTTTTGAGACAGGGTCTTACTCTGTCGCCCAGGCTGGAGTGCAGTGGCATGATCTCGGCTCACTGTAATCTCTGCCTCCCAGGCTGAAGCCGTTTCCCACCTCCGCCTCTCGAGTAGCTGGGATTACAGGTGCAGGCCACCAGCTAATTTTGTGTATTTTTTGTAGAGACAGGGTTTTGCCATGTTGCCCAGGCTGGTCTCAAACTCATGAACTCAAGAAATCTGCCCGCCCCAGCTTCCCAAAGTGCTGGGATTACAGGTGTGAGCCGCCACACCCAGCTTTATCATTATCATTATTATAATAATAATTATTATTATTATTTTGAGACAGGATCTTGCTCTGTCACCCAGGCCGGAGTGCAGTGGCATGACCACAGCTCGACTTCCTGGGCTCAAGAGATCCTCCCCGCTTCAGCCTCCTGAGTAGCTGGGACTACAGATGTGTGCCACCATGTCTGGCTAATTTTTAATTTTTTTGTAGAGGCGGGGTTTTGCTATGTTGCCAGGGGTATTTCTGATCTTTCAAATAGGAATGATACCTCCCTGTTGTTTCATGGGGTAGTTGCAAGGTTCAAAACAAATAAGCAAGCAAACAAACAAACATATGAAAATGACTTAAAGGCCAGGCACATTGGTTATGCCTGTAATCCCAGCATTTTGAGAGGCTGTGGTGGGCAGATAACCTGAGGTCAGGAGTTTAAGACCAGCCTGACCAACACAGTGAAACCCTGTCTCTACTAAAAATACAAAAAAATCAGCTGGGTGTGCTGATTTTTTGGTGGCGCGTGCCTGTAATCCCAGTTACTTGGGAGGCTCACGCAATAGAATCACTTGAACCCAGGCAAGATAATCACTTGGCTGTGTCAGTGAGCCAAGATCGCGCCACTGCACTCCAGCCTGGGCAACAGAGAGAAACTCCATCTCAAAAAAAAAAAAAAAGAACCGAAAATGATTTAAAAGTTATTTCAGGTTTACATATATTTGAAAATCATTATTATTGGTGTTTTGTAAAAATTGCTTTTCTCAGGGCCAGGTAGCTGATTTGTGGCAGAGCAGGGACTGCCACACAGCTCTCTGCCTTCTAGTCCAGTCCACAACAAGTGAGACTACCATCACTGCAGACTCAGACGGCCCTTGGCACTGTAAGAAACAGCTGGAATGATCTTTTGATAAAGGAATTTGACAATATGTCCCAAGAGTCTTTAAATGTGTTAATATCCTATGACCTAGTAATTTCCCTGCTAGGAATCTATCTTCTTATTTTATTTCTTTTTAACCTGAGATGGAGTCTCGCTCTGTCGCCCAGGAGTGCCATGGCACGATCTTGGCTCACTGCAACCGCTGCCTCTCGGGTTCAAGTGATTCTCCTGCCTCAGCCTCCCGGGTAGCTGGAACTACAGGCATGCACCACCACGCCCGGCTAATTTTTTATATTCTTAGTAGAGACAGGGTTTCACCATGTTGGCCAGGATGGTCTTGAACTCCTGACCTTGTGATCCTCCTGCTTCGGCCTCCCAAAGTGTTGGGATTACAGGCATGAGCCACCACGAACGGCCCTAGGAATCTATCTGAAGAAAATAGGCCAGCACAGTGGCTCATACCTGTAATCCCAGCACTTTGGGAAGCTGAGGTTGGGGGATAATCTGAAGTCAGGAGTTCAAGACCAGACTGGCCAACATGGTGAAATCCCATCTCTACTAAAAATACAAAAATGAGCCGGGCATGGTGGTGCATGCCTGTAGTTCCAGTTACTTGAGAGGCTGAGGCAGGAGAATTGCCTGAACCCGGGAGGCAGAGGTTGTAGTGAGCCAAGATCACTCCACCGCACTCTAGCCTAGGCAACAGAGTAAGACTCCGTCAAAAAGATAAAGAAAGAAAGAAAGAAAGAAAGAAAGAAAACTGAAATGCAGATGGAGAATTATAAGTTACTATGTTCACTGCAGATTTACTTAGAAAACTGCAAACAACCTGAATGTCCAACAACAGGGAATGGTTGAATAAATTGTAAGACATCCATAGGATAGTACATTATGCAGCTATTAAGGTTTCTGTTTAAAACAAATTGTTAAGGACTTGAGAAAATAATTGAAGTCCCAGCAAGGTGGCTCATGTCTGTAATTCCTGCACTTTGGAAAGCTGAGGCAGGCAGATCGCTTAAGCTCAGGAGCCCAGGACCAGTCTGGGCAACATGGAAAGACCTCACTTCTACAAAAAATACAAAAATTAGCTGGGCATGCTGGCGCAGGCCTGTGGTGTCAGCTACTTGGGAGGGTGAGGCAGGTGGATCACTTGATCCCAGGAGGCAGAGGCTGCAGTGAGCCTAGATTGCACTTACTGCACTCCAGCCTGGGCTACAGAGAAAGACCGTGTCTTAAAAAAAAATCTATGTATCTATCAATCTATCTACCAATAGATATAGATATCTATAGATATAGATTTGATATATAAGTCAAAAAGGAGGTACATCATAACATTATATATTAACTATGATCTCAACTATGTTAACAAAAAAAAAAAGTGTGTGGGAAAAGACTACAAGGAGCCATAGGAAAATCTGAAGAGTGCTTGTCTCTGAGCAGTGGCATTTTTGGTTCTGCCTTTCCTTTTAAAAAACTATACTGATTGCTTTTGATCAGTGTACACGGGGATGACTAAAATGAATTAGGAAAAGTAATTGCTACTCTAAATGCACACAATAAAAGTCAAGTTGTGTTTATTGGTTAGTAGCTGTGGTTACTTTTAAAATAATGTCTTGGTTCCCTCCCCCACCCACTCCTGCTGCTTCCTCTCTCATTTTGAATAGGAAAAGCATACATAAGATTAAAAAAATTTTTTAGTCCCAACATTGCAGTTAGGTACACAATATAGTAAATCTCCCTTCTACCTGCTCCCTCAGGCCAATTTCTGATAAGCAATCACTGATACAGTTTCTTCTGTTCCCTTCCAGTCTATGCATTTCTCCTAAGAAGTAATACACTAAAGGTTCTTCTGTACCTCTTTTTCTTTTTAAAAAACTTTTTATTAAAAAAAGTTTAAACCTTCAGAAAAGTTACAAAAATAGTAAAATGAACTCTCATATGCCTTTACCTAGATTCATCAACTTTTAACATTTTGCCACAACTGTATTTTTTATATTCATACATAGATTTTGATTATTATTACTATTATTACTGAATCATTCCAGAGCGAGTTATAGACATCTTTATCCATAAGTACTTGTTAGTATCAATATACTAACAACAAGGACATTCTCCTACATAACCATGATACAATGATCAGATTCAGGAAATTTGGCATTGATACAATACTGTTACCTAATATACAGTTTGAAATACAAATTTTTTCAGTTGTCCCATTACTACCCTTTGTGGCAATTGCTTTTTTCTTCACACCAAGCTCCAATCCAGTATCACCCACTGCATTTGACTGTCATGAGACTTTAGTCAACATCACTGTGATATCCTTTATTTCACCTTTGTCCTTCATGATGTTTGTCGAAGATTACAGGCCAGTTGTTTTTCATGCACCCTAATCTTTTATTCAATAATCTATCTTGAAGAGCATTTCAAGCAATTCATAAATCACCCTATTTGTTTTTCAACAGCCACATAGCATTCCACTAAATGGATGAGGCATAATTTACCTAACCAGTATCATATTGATGAACTTCCTTTTTTTTTTTTTTTTGAGATGGAGTTTCGCTCTGTCACCCAGGCTGGAGTGCAGTGCTCGGCTCACTGCAACCTCCGCCTCCCGGATTCAAGCAATTATCCTGCCTCAGCCTCCCGAGTAGCTGGGATTACAGGCGTATGCCACCAAGCCCAGCTAATTTTTTTGTGTTTTTAGTAGAGGCGGGGTTTCACCATATTGGCCAGGCTGGTCTCGAACTTCCGACCTTGTGATCCACCCGCCTTGACCTCCCAAAGTGCCGGGATTAACAGGCATGAGCCACGATGAACTTTCAAATTGTTCCCAATCTTTCCCTACTACATACAATATGCAATATGCAAATTTCTTTGTGTACATATGCAAAGAGGTATATACTTGTCTGATACATTTCCTGCAGTGAGGTGGTTGTATCAGAGTATAAATGTATTGCTTTTTTCTTTTTTTTTTTTATTTGAGAGAGAGTCTCCCTCTGTCTCCCAGGCTAGAGTAGCAGTGGCGCGATCTCGGCTCGCTGCAACCTCTGCCCTCCTGGGTTCAAGCAATTCTCCTACCTCAGCCTCCTGAGTAGCTGGGATTACAGGTGTGTGCCACCATGCCCAGCTAACTTTTCTATTTTTAGTAGAAATGGGATTTTGCCATGTTGGCCAGGCTGGTCTCGAGCTCTTGGCCTCAAGTGTCCTGCTTGCCTGAATATTTTGCATTTTGATGGATTCTGCCAAAACATAACTTCAGAGAGGATGTACCATTTTATACTTCCACCCAAAATGCACAGGATTGCCTATTGTCTTACATCTAACCTAATGCTTCATAAAATCAAATCATTCAATCTTTGATAACATGCATGTGAAAAGCATACTTTAAATTTGTTTCTTCACATTGTGAGGTTGAAAATATTTTTATATATTCAAAATGTATTTGCCTTTCCTTTTCTATTGAGTTGTCCTTTGTTATTATTTTTGACTATGCTTCAAACTCAGGCAGAGTCCCATGTCAGGGCTCCCAGGAAGCAGTGCTTTTCCAGAAAACTGTATGGGAAGCAGTTTTTCTTTACCAAATAAATCCAAGCTATCTGTACAGCTTCAGGCTCTTGAGTGCTTGGGAATCCTATTGTCCATTCTTAGCAAATGCTTAGCCTATCAGAGTTAACCTTTAATAAGCGTTGCTTCCACTGATGGACTGGATGCATCCCAGGCCTCTTTCATCATTGGTTTTCTGCTTTACATATTCACTAGAGTCCAGATGATACCAGTGAACCTACTCGGAAGCCATAGATGTCATCCAAGATTGGTTTAGGTCTAAGTTGTCCATGAGGTTAGAGAGCCACATCTATGCTCTTCTGCAGACCTTCTCAGTTGACATTTGGAACTCCTTACAGGGCAAACTGATCTACTGGTTTTGCTCTCAGTCTCCAGGCTCTATCCCTAACATTTGTGGAAGACAGGGCAAGAATACAAATGAAGGCCTACATACCATGTGTCTAAATATTTAAAAGTTATAAATCAAGCCAATATAGCTGTAAATGGCATATTTAATCCTCCTACATTTACAAACATACCTTCACAATGAGCAGGAAGTCTGGCTTCAAATTTGGCATTATCAGAGTTTCACTCTGGAATGTGGCAACATGGGGGAGAAGCAGTTTCTGGCCTGCTCTCCATTCTCCTCCCTCCCCTGAACACCCTGCGTCTCACTTCCAGGGACTCTTGCACACATGTGTGGATACCCTAGTCATTCATACCCCCATAAATAAATCCCCCCTTGGTCAACTCTTGGGCTTGGAAAGTGTATACCAGAGGCACAGTTGACCCACTGGAGGTCAGACTTCAGCAAAAGGTCTGTGCAAGAAGCAGGTGCAGGGGGCTGTTTTAGTGCCAAGATACTTGGAGCACAATCTAGAAGGGAGTGAGCTTGGCTCCTTGGATTCCTGGCCCTCGGGGGGAGGACCACAGCTGGAGGATGACCACAGCTGAGCCCTCTATAGTGTCTGGCCTGGGTAAGGTCTGTCTTGATCCAGTCCACTTCCTATCCACCTAGTGCATTAGTACGCAGTGTGCTGCTGAAGAACTTCCTGAGACTTTTCGTTTGCATTTTCTTTGAATACTTTTAAGAGACAATGTCTCTCTCTGTAGTCTAGGCTGGAGTACAGTGGCACAATCATAACTCACTCTAACCTTGAAATCCTGGGTTCAAGTGATCCTCCTGTCTCAGCCTCCTAGCGTCTTGCTATGTTGCCCAGGCTGGTCTTGAACTCCGGGTCTCAAGTGATCCTCCTTCCTGATCCTCCCAAAGTACTGGGATTACAGGCATTAGCCACTATGCCTGGCCTCTTTTGAATGAGTTGTGGACAACTTGTTGATTTTTCCTGGTGGCAACTTGCTACAAGGACATTGTCATCTTCAGGCGATCCTGGAAAGATGTACAAAACTACAAAGTAGTTCATACTTACTTTCATATATGTGTGTTTCTGTAGCACATATATTCATAGAGAGCAGTATTTTTGTTATTCAAAATGAAATTTTTGTGATTATCGAAGTCACATCTGTTAATATACGCTCATTGTAAAAAATCCAGATATTACTTAAAGGTATAAATAAGAATGCAAACAACATCTATAATCTCACCAGTTAGAAAGAACCACAATTTATATTTTGGTATATATCCTTCTAAGCTTTTTTTCATAGATACACACACACACATACATACACACACACACACACACACACACACTTGCTTTTTATACAAAAATGAGATGATTATATCTATGCAGTTTTGTCATCTGCTTTTCCTTTTAGTAAGATACAATGGATAGTTTTCCATTGTAATACATGGAAAATTTATGGAAATATATGATGTATAGAAATACATCTATACATCATCATATACAAATACATATACATCATATAGAAATACACCTATACATCATCATTCTTTTTTTTTGAGACAGAGTTTTGTTCTTGTTGCCCAGGCTGGAGTGCAATGGCTCCATCTTGGCTCACTGCAACCTCTGTCTCCCAGGTTCAAGTGATTCTCCTGCCTCAGCCTTCCAAGTAGCTGGGGTTATGGGTGCGTGCCATCACACCTGGCTAATTTTTTTTCTTTTGTGTTTTTAGTAGATGCGGGGTTTTGCCATGTTGGCCAGGCTAGTCTCGAACTCCTGACCTCGTGATCCGCCTGCCTTGGCCTCCCTAAGTGCTGGGATTACAGGTGTAAGCCACCGTGCCTGGTCTATACATCATCATTCTTAATAGCTGTAGAATTTCCTACTATATTTATTTGTTCATTTACTCAGTAAATATTCATATATAGACCAAGCACTGAGCTAGATTCTGGGGAGGTAGTCATAGGTAAGCAAGTCTTTGCAAACACAAATTTACCATACTTCACTAATTAACTCTCTGTAGTTTTGACTACTATGAAAAGATCTATGACGAATATGTGTACTTATATTGTTGTGTTCTTGCCTGAATATAGCCTTTGAATACATTCCTAGAAGTGTTAATTATTTGATCAAAAGTAAATATATATTTTAAATGTTGCTATAAATGCAGATCGTCTTTCAGAAAAGTTGCTCCAATTGATGTTCCCATTAAAAGCGTCTATTGTTCAGGCATGGTGGCTCACGCCTGTAATCCCAGCACTTTGGGAGGCTGAGGTGGTCAGATGACTTGAGGTCAGGAGTTTGAGGCCAGCTTGGCCAACATGGTGAAACACCTTCTCTACTAAAAAAAATACAAAAATTAGCTGGGTGTGGTGGCATGCACTTGTAGTCCTAGTTACTTGGGAGGCTAAGTCAGGAGGATCGCTTGAACCGGGAGGCGGAGGTTGCAGTGAGCTGAGATCATGCCACTGCCCTCCAGCCTGAGTGACACAGTGACACTCTGTCTCAAAAAAAAAAAAAAAGTGCCTTTGCTCCTTATTCCCTCCGACATTGGGTATTAGTAAGATTTTAAGTCTTTATCAATCTGATTGGCAAAACATTGAAATAAATGTTCTGTCTCTCTCTCATAAACTGACAGATAGTTCATATCCTTTGCCCTGACTGTTCTTTCATTGCTGAGTGATTTATATAAATAAACTATTGTGTATTTTACAACTGCTCCTCAATTTTTGTCTTTGGATTTGGTCTGTGGTATTTTTAAGCCATATTAAAGTTCATTTTTTTCCACACAGAACAATTTCTGTGTGACGTCTTCATAGCTGTTAATAATGATTGATGGTTAATGAAACTGTTGGGTTGAAAGAGTTCGAAGCAATCAGAATACAGGGGTTTTTTGGTAGAAACACTGAAGTCAGCTTGCAGATCTCCTGTTGCATTCTAGGCATGGTGAGAACTGAGACCGTGGGGAGCATGTAGAAGGTGACCTGAAACTCCGTTCCTCGGCATGGGGGCTGAGAGGACTGGTTTCTGCTGGGTGCAAAATGCAAGCTGAGTGGTTTAAAGAAAAGGAGTGGAAAATAGGTAACAGCCAGTGTGGCTGTAACAGGCCTAGGGAGGCAGATGGGGTGGAAAGAGATGTGGTGGGTGTGGTAAGGACTGGAAATCTGAGGAAAGAAAGAGGTTTAAAGATAGTTTTTGGGAAGTTTATCAGTATGATAGTGGGTTCTCACAAAACTTGCAGTGAAAACCACATTATATGTCATGCTTTGAAGTTCGACTTGGTCATTCTTTGATGCAAAAGTGGGAGACAGGCCCCAAGGCAGGGGCTGGTGAAGGCAGTACCAGCCCAAGGCAGCCAACTATGTTTAGGGTCCACTGTGGCCACATTGAGGCTGACCTCCCAGCACTCATTCCACTGCTAGATAATGAATCTAAGCCACTTACGATAACTCCTCCTTTCTCACCAGGTCAGAAATTTGTGCCAATGAGATGTCTGGGAGGGTTGCTAGGGACTTTCAGAAAAGAGAAGTGTCTTTCTTGCTGAAAGAGAATAGGAAAGCATGTTGTCCCAAGTCAAGTGGCCTCAAGGGGAACTTGTCTTAGAAAGAAGCTGAACGGGAGGATAGCAGAGAGGCAGTGAGAAGGTGGTGGCAGCGTGTGTGTGTGTGTGTGTGTGTGTGTGTGTGTGTATCGGGGTAGGGAGAGGGAGAGGGAGACAGGGAGAGAGAGAAAAAAAAAAAAGAAAAGAAAGAAGCTGGGTCCCCAAAGACAGTTCCTCATGGTTAAGCCCCTGAATCTACCAACTCTGAAGTCTGTCAACCTCTAGTCTTCCTGTTAGGTGAAATAATAAAATAAATGTCCTTATTCTATAAGTCTGTGGAAGTCAGACTTTCTGTTACTTGCAGCTGAAAACATTCTAATTGACACACAGAATAAAGTCTGAACAAGACTGAGTTCAGACCAAATACTTAGATTGGATCTTTTCTCAAGAGTCATTCCGAACGGTTTGGGGTTCCCAGGATAGTCCGCATTCTCTTCACTTGAGGGTCTTTGCACATTCCATTCCTTCCCCCTGCAACACTCCTCCCTCTTCTCTTTGCATCCTTGACTCGGGCTCAACTCCAGGGCTCTGACAGGAGTCGGGGCTATGGAAATATCTCCCTGAGCCCTCGCGTGTGAGTTGAGTGTTCCTTTCACATGCTCCCACCAAGCCTTGTGCTTTTCCGGGCATAGCTATTTTGCAGACTGTCTTGAGACTGCCCGTATCTCTGCATCTGTTTTGGTCACCATTATCTCTGCAATGCTGGCATACTGCCATACTACATGCTCAATAGTTGCTGAATGAATGAATTTTAAAAGTGTTTGTTTGTTTGTTTGTTTGTTTATTTTTTGAGATGGATTCTTGCTGTGTTGCCCAGGCTGGAGTGCAGTGGCGTGATCTCGTCTCACTGCTACTTCTGCCTCCCAGGTTCGAGCGATTCTCCTGCCTCAGCCTTCCGAGTAGCTGGGATTACAGGCGTGCACCACCATGCCCGGCTAATTTTTTGTATTTTTAATAGAGATGGGGTTTTGCCATGTTGGCCATGCTGGTCTGGAAATCCTGACCTCAGGTAATCTGCCTGCCTTGGCCTCGCAAAGTGCTGGGATTACAGGCATGAACCACTACACCCAGCCAAAGCATTTATTCTTTCTACTTGGGCTTTCAAAGGATCTTGCCTTTTACAAGAAGGCTGTAATTTTTCTTATAAAATGCAGGCTTTTTTTGGTGCTTATTGTTTAATATACAGTAAAGATCCATTTAAAAAATTGACACATAATTCACATAAAATTCACCTTCTTTAAATATATAATTCAGTTACTTTTAGAGTAGTCACAGGGTTATTCAACCATCATCACTATCTGATTTCAGAACTTCATCATCCTGAAAAGAAACCCCATGTCCATTAGCAGTCACTCTCCATTCCCTTCTTCTCCCAGTCCCTGGCAATCACTAATCTGTTTTCTGTCTCTACAGATTCATCTATTCTGAACACTTCATCTAAAGGGAATCATGCTGAACATTTGTGTACAAGTTGTTGTGTGATTATGTTTTCAGTTCTCTGGGTATACCTAGGAATGGGGATGCTGGGTCACATGGTAACTTTATGTTTAACATTTTGAGGAACTGCCAAACTGATTTCCAAAATGGCTGTACCATTTTACATTCCCACCAGCATTGTACGATGGTTCCAATTTCTCCTCATCCTATTGAAGATTCATTTGAGTACCTTTATTTTAGGTAAACAGAATGCTGACATGGAAAAATAGAAATTATATACTTAATATTCATGTGGTTAATGCATATGAGTCAAATGGTCAGTAATAACCTCACCAATCTACCATTTGAAATCCAAGAGCTTGTAAGGACAAGGCAAAAGAAAATTAGTAACTTCAGAATGAATGCTTGATGTAAGCAAAGTTCTCTCTCTTTTTTTAAGCATATTGATGGGTAAAAGAGCCTGAGTAAATTTTAAGAGGAAAGTCATGTGACAACAGCCTTAGTTTAAGCCTAAGCCATCCCCCACTGGAATTCAGACGTGTCTAGACCTGTTTGGTGGACTGAGCTGCCAGAAGCCGATTTTTAAGAGGAACTGATGGCTGGGGAGAGAGAACTCATTTAAGGGAAGAGAGACTGAACCAGAAAAGCTTGTTAAGGTGGGGGTGGGGGGCAGTTCTGAATATACTCTACTGTGCCCCCCCTCCCCAAGCCTAGTCCTGCCTCCATGAACTTAGGACTGAATCCCAGAAGAGAAAGGCCTATATTAAAATCTGAAAACCTTATTTTCATTAAAAACTCTTTTTTCTTTTCTTTTCTTTTTTCATTTTTTTTAAAATTTTTTTGAGACAGAGTCTCACTTTGTTGCTCACTCAGTGGCTTGATCTTGGCTCACTGTAACCTCTGCTTCCTGGGTTCAAGTGATTCTCCTACCTCAGCCTCCTGAGTAGCTGGGACTACAGGCGTGCGCCACCATGCCCAGCTAATTTTTGTATTTTTTTTAGTAGAGCCGTTTTCACCATATTGGCCAGGCTGGTCTCAAACTCCTGACCTTAGGTGATCCGCCCACCTTGACCTCCCAAATTGCTGGGATTACAGGTGTGAGCCACCGCACCTGGCCCCGGCCCTATTTTCTTTCTTTCTGTTTCTTTCTTCTTCATTTTCTTCTTTTTTATTTTTTGGCAGAGTCTCGCTCTCTTGCCAGGCTGGAGTGCAGTGGCGTGACCTTGGCTCACTGCAACCTTCGACTCCCTGGTTCAAGCAATTCTCCAGCCTCAGCCTCCTGAGTAGCTGGGATTACAGGCACAAGCCACCATGCCAAGCTAATTTTTGTATTTTTAGTAGAGACAGGGTTTCACCATGTTGGCCAGGCTGGTCTCGATCTCCTGACCTCGTGATCTGCCTGCCTCGGCCTCCCAAAGTGCTGGGATTACAGGCATGAGCCACTGTGTCCAGCCCCTATTTTCATTAAAAACTCTAAGACCTTGGATGTAAGGGAAGATTGCCTCAGTAATTCCTCATGTACATTATACAAAGTGTACATTACATGAAAGAGACAGATGCTTTTTCTCACTTGGGCAACAAACGCCATGACCTTCAGAGTATTCATCTCCATATTGGTACACCACATGTACACATGTATCAGGGGGTGGTGGCAGTAACAATGGGCCTGCCTGTAAAGGGGGTCATTTGAGGATGCTAGAGGTAGCCTTGAAACACCTTCATTAGCTGTGTGGGTGGTGAGGCCTGGGAAGCTGATATCACTGAAGAGGGACTGAGCAGAAGACAGTGGTAGAAGCCCACGGTGGTCCTAAAGTTTTTGGTGAGTTCAGGTGAGAGGTTCCCTAGGGACTCCTAGGTGGAACACTGATGGGGACTCCGAGTGATGATAAAAGCAGGAGACATCCCCATTTGTATGTTAATAGTATACAGCACTCTGGCTGGTGTGGACTAGGGAAATACAGTCTAACCGTTAATGAAATCTAATGAAAAATAACTAAGTAGCTGAGGAATGAGCCACACCAATTTGAATTGAATGATTAAATACACATTGTTCATTTTGGGATGAATGGTAGCCTCATAAAATAAAAATTTTTTCCATCTCAAGAGTCATTGTTATTGTGATGAAATAAAGCTGTTGAGTAGCGTTTCCCACCATGGGTTGCCCTGTTATTCTCACATTTGGGAACTTTCCATTGCTTTAGAGATTAACATTCCCACGGTTTTCTATCCCATGATGTTTGCGGTTATAGATGAAAATGTAACTAGCAGTCAATGGCAGGAAAAGTAATGAATGACGTATTGTGTAACAATAAAAAAATGAAGCAAGTTCAACTGAATCCAAGATATTGAGTTCACAGAAAGCCAGTGCAACAGAACCTGTGAGAAGAGCCACACCCTGGGGTTCTTCTATCACATAAGGGAGGAGAGGGAAGGATTCGTGAGCTTTGCCTTTTCAGCATCATGAAAATGAGACTTTGTGATCACACTTTTATTTTATTTTATTTTATTTTATTTTATTTTATTTTATTGAGATGGAGTCTCGCTCTGTCATGCAGGCTGGAGTGCAGTGGCGCGATATGAGCTCACTGCAACCTCCTCCGCCTCCTGGGTTCAAGAGATTCTCCTGCCTCAGCCTCCTGAGTAGCTGGAATTACAGGTGCACGCCACCATGCCTGGCGAATTTTTGTATTTTTAGTAGAGATAGGGTTTCACCATGCTGGTCAGGCTGGTCTTGAACTTCTGACCTCGTGATCTGCCTGCTTTGGCCTCTCAAAGTGCTAGGATTACAGGCGTGAGCCGCTGCACTTGGCCTTAATTTTTTATTAGGATGAAATATATTAACTTCAGGCCAATGTTGGTTTTTGAAGAGATCATGAGTTATTCATTTTCCATCAAAGGACTTTTCTAGACATGTAAGAAAGAAAGAAAACATCTCATATGATAGAGGTCCTGGTATGCACTGAAGCATAAAAATAGCTCAAGTGGGCATGGTGGCTCATGCCTCTAATCCCAGTACTTTGGGAGGATGAGGCAGGTGGATCACCTGAGGTCAGGAGTTCAAGACCAGCCTGGCCAACATAGTGAAACCCTGTCTCTACTAAAAATACAAAATTAGCCAGGCATGGTGGTACACGCCTATAATCCCAGCTACTTGGGAGGCTGAGGCAGGAGAATCACTTGAACCCTGGAGGTGGAGGTTGCAGTGAGCTGAGATCATGACACTGCACTGCCACTTGGGCAACGGAGGGAAACTCCATCTCAAAAAAAAAAAAAAAAAAATAGCCCAAGCAACAAACATCAGAGAAGGCATCAGCGAAGATGCCATAGTTCCTCTGTATGTGGGGAGGAAAGATGGCAGCAATGGTTCTCAAACCCTGGATTCCATGAGAGCCCTAATAATATTTTGAAAGTATCCTGGGCTACTGGGAAGGACCACATAGGTCTGTGGTCCCCCTCCCCCACACAAAAATCAGACAAGCCAGGTTATCTCTTTTGTATATTGGTTCTTTTTTTCTTTTCTTTTTCTTTTCTTTTCTTTTTTTTTGGGGGGGGGGGATGAAGTCTCACTCTGTTGCCCAGGCTGGAGTGCAATAGCATCATCTCAGCTCACTGCAACCTCTGCCTCCCGGGTTCAAGCAATTCTTGTGCCTCAGCCTCCTGAGTAGCTGGGATTACAGGTGCATGCCACCACACTCAGCTAATTTTTTGTATTTCTAGTAGAGATGGGGTTTTATCATGTTGGCCAGGCTGATCTTGAACTTCTGACCTCAGGTGATCTGCCTGCCTCAGTCTCCCAAAGTGCTGGGATTACAGTTGTGAGCCACCATGCCTGGCCTGTATATTGGTTCTTGCCTACAATTGATATTTGAACATAGGGATTTGGTGCTTTAAAAAAATTGAGAGAGAAAGATTGAGATGAAAAGCCACTGGGGCTTTCTTTAAATCCCTTTCTGCAAATCTTATGTTTTCTCAGGAGGAGCTATCTCCAGGATGAATCCTGCATGTTAATCACAGTTGTAGCAAACTCAGTTGCTGTTTTCCCTATGCACACCAGGAATTCATCTACTCCTGGCTCCCAACACATGTTCTTGGCAACACGTGTCATGGCTGCTCTGCTGCTGAGCCACATGGTGGAAACCGAGCAGAGCTGAGTTTGACTGGATCCATCCCACCAACCCCTGGCTGACCTCCTGCACTGTCCATCCCTATGTACAGGAGGAATGCTCAGGAGCCCTGGAGAGGAGAGAGCTAAGCTGCTGGCCTGGCCAGAATTTGAGAAGCTCTGCTCAGCACAGCTGAGATTAAAAAGAGATTCAGGAAGGAGAAATCAGTAATTCCTTTAAGGGCCAGAAAACTTGGGAAAATGCTAAGGGATTACAAAGCCAGGGAGCTTGGGAGCTTGGGAGCTTGGTCACTTTAGCACTCAGCTTTATGACCTTTGGAAACTACAAGTCACACTACTGAGTCCAAAGCCAGCTTTCATAACTTTTGTTTTGGCATCTTTGTCCTCAGGCGTTTTAAGACACTGTAGAGAGGTTGTCTAATATTTTCCACACATCATAATGGCATAAAACTAGGAGATGAACAAGGACAGCTAGGAAGAATTGCAAATAGAGACTAGGAGGCAGAAATGATGGAAAAAGACGGAAATGAGAGTGACATCTGTGGGTTTAATCAGTAACTTAATCTGGCAATGCAGAATGTAGCCAGTTAATAGCAAACAGAACCCAGTAAGGTTCCTACCTCCTGAGGAGTCCCCATCTCTGCCTTGAGCTTTTGGGATCCTTGGGCAACAGGCAGATGTGTTAGTTCCTGCTGGGGACTTTCCCAAGTCTTGAGCCTCCAAAGGCTACAGGTGGCATTATTGGGAGTTCTTTGCTTGTTTGTGGATCTGGAATTTACCTGCTCTCCTCACACCTGGTCCCCAGATGGTGGGGCTGGCCTGAGGCTTCCAGGTGCACAATAAGCTGCAGCTTCCCTGTGTTCGTGCCTGTCTGCCTGCCTGCTTTTTAGCCTGGTTCCTGACTTTTTACTGGGACTAGACCCCAGCCCAGAAGTTGTCTGGGGCTAGCATGCTGCCACCTGGCTCCTGCTATCTGCTCACTCCATTTTTTCCATCTCACTACCCATTTACCTGCCACTGGATGATGCTTGAGTTCTAAACTTATTTTGAAAAATCCCAAGCCTGCAGCAAAGTTGAGAAAACAGTACAATGAATAGCCACATACTTTCATTTAGATTTACTCATTTTTAGCATTTTGCCACATTTTTCTTTCTCTTTCTTCACACACACGTACACACTCATAACTGTCCCCATAATGTCTGTTACGGCTATATTTTTTCCAATCCCAGATCTAAACAGGCATCATGCATTACATTTAGTCATGTCTCTTTAGTTTTCTTTAATGTAGAACAGTCCTCTTGCTATTTTTGTTTTGTTTTTGAGACAGTCTCCCTCTATCGCCCAGGCTGGAGTGCAATGGCATGATCTCCACTCACCGTAACCCCCGCCTCCTGGATTCAAGTGATTCTCCTGCCTCAGCCTCCCGAGTAGCTGGGCTTATAGGTATGTGCCACCACACCTGGCTACTTTTCTGTATTTTTAGTAGAAACAGGGTTTCACTATGTTGGCCAGGCTGGTCTCAAACTGCTGGCCTCAAGTGATCCACCTGCCTTGGACTCTTAAAGTGTTGGGATTACAGGTGTGAGCCACTGCACCCAGCCCAGTTCCCTTGCCTGTAAAAAAAAAAAAAAAAATTTCCTAGCCAGGCATGGTGGCTCATGCCTGTAATCCCAGAACTTTGGGAAGCCCAAGTGGGCAGATCACCTGAGCTCTGGAGTTCGAGACCAGCCTGGCCAACATGGCAAAACCCCGTCTCTACTAAAAACACAAAAATTAGCTGGGCATGGTGGCACTTGCCTATAATTCCACCTACTCGGGAGGCTGAGACAGGAGAATTGCTTGAGTCCGGGAGGCAGAGGTTGCAGTGAGCCGAGACTGCGCCACTGTACTCCAGCCTGGATGACAGAGAGAGACTCCGTCTTAAAAAAAAAAAAAAAGAAAAATCTTTCTTGACATCAACATTTTTGAAGAGTTCAGGCCAATTGGGGTTTTTTTGGACATCTTATTATCTTGTCACAATTTGATTCAGGTTAAACATTTTGGACAGGAATACTTGATAGGTGTGACTGCCTCTTAAGGACAGGCTATGGCCAATGCCCACTTGCCTTTCTCTGCACGGTACAGTAACCGTCCCCTTCCTCTCCCCAGCCTGGCAGAAGGCAAAGCAGCAAGGGTGGCTGAGGAACTTGTGCTGGGCAAACCTGGGCTCCCAGGGGACCTGGCAGGGTTGCTGCCACCAGACACCACTCTGACAAGTAAACCTTGCCTTTTGGCCCCCATTTTTATTTGTTGCATATGAGCTCTCACATATACTGGGCTCTTCGAATTCTATCGTAGTCCAGTGGTGGTCATGCTTAGGGTGGATCTAAGAGGAAACAAACAAGACAGAGACTCCAAGGAAGCCATGTGTTAGAGGCTCCTCAGGCCCAAAGGCTCTAGTGTATGACCCTTACCATGCAGACAGAGCTTCCAAACTCAAGTGGACACTTCAGGCTGTTGTGCTGGGCTTCAGGAACGGAACAGGAAGGACTAGGAGAAATCAGGACTGGAAGTCTGGTTGAGTACAGGGATTTGGCAGACATCTATGCTCTACGTTAGCAAGGAAGTCAAGTTCTTCCTTGAAAAGGATGCATGGGTACTACAAGTTCAAAAACTCAAAAAGAAAATCCAAGTCCAGAAGCCTTCATGCGTCAGAGGAGACCATGGGCCAGGAGTTCCTCTGAGGCAGGAAAAGCCTTTCCTGTTTTTCCGTGCATCCCTATGGCTGAGTCCTGTGCTTGGTAGGTGGGAAACATCCAATCCTTGCTTCTGAATGAATTAATGATTACATGAATAAATAAACGGCTGTGATTTCTAAAGGGCCAGGTTTGGTATCCAAGAGTCCTATTTAATTGGGAGGATTCAAGAGTTAGTATCTCAGAGCATAGACGGGAAGACACAGCAAAACATAGCATTTTGAGGTACACAAGTCAAGGAACCCAGCTGAGGAATGGGTTGAACAGCAGTGAGTTGTGGCATGTATTATAATTCAGGGTCAACCCACCAACTGCAGACTTTTCTTTGATGTTGAGCTTATGGTCTCCTGGTCTTCTGTATGCAGAGACCTTTTGCTCAGCTACACTGTAGCCAGGAACATGTCCGTCCCATCAGGCACATGATGTGCAGCTTCCAAGAAGCTGGGAGGGGGCCACAAGAATGGCTTTTTTCCCTCTCCCGAACTGCTGCACATGGTAGAAACAAAAAGTAAGACATGGACACATTCATATACTAACCAGACTTTTCAAAAGCCATAAAGCCTCATCCAAGCATCGCTCATTAATACCATAAAAGCTGGGTGGAAAAGTTTAAAGCGGGAATGGAGAAATTGCATGGAAAGAAAGCTCAAGAAGCTCCTAATAAAGCAGCTTGAACATAAAGGTTTGGCGCATTCTTAAGACCAGGAAGATGGTCAGGGTCAGTGCTTGAGCTGTAGTCTGCTGCATTCAGCATCTGGAGTGCTGGTGGCTTCCAGCAAAATCTATTAGACTGATAAAGAGGCTCTGGAAGATCTCTTACTGGCTATGAGCACCATGCAGGGGCAAAAAAAGATGTGTCAGGTGATTTAGAAGAAAAGTATTTTTAAGTTGAGAAGAGTGCAATCGTATTACCATCTCCACATTTAGAGATGATTTTAAAAAGCACAAAGAAAGGAAGTGGGCTGTTCCTGGGCCTCCTGTAACTACAGTCCAGCCCTGCTTCCTTATATAGATTTCCTTTTGCACACATACTCTTAGTTTGGGTTTCTAAAACCAATGGTTTTTATTTATAGGTAAGAAAACCCCAATTTTTCTAAATTCTCACCAAAGATGATGCTGGCCAGCCCCTAATTTATGTTATCACCATGCCGGGGGCCCCTCCTTCCTACCTTCCTGTCTGAGTTCCTTGAAGAAACCGGGTGAACTTCTCAGTTCCATAAACTTTTGTAAGTTTCTTTTCTTTCTTTAATTTTTTTTTTTTTTTTTTTTGCCAACGTGTCAGTACATCTGAGCGCTCCTCATCCCTGTTGGCTGCACAGACAACTCCAGTTCTGTCCTTCCTTTACTGGGGAACTGCTGTCAGCAGGGCTGGATTAGAGCCTGGCAACCGTTCTGTTGCTAATACATTGGCAGGGAGAACAAAACACTGCAGCTCTCCTGGAACTATTTTGTCATCTATAGTTGGAGCACATAAAACCTCGGGACTTGGAAAAGAACAAATGTCATTTGCTTATTTGCTTTAGGATATCAGGACCCCCAGTTCACCACGCCCGGAATGTTTGTCTGATTACAGCACTCATGCAAGTGACAAAAGGTTAAAGGAAAACTCCACCCTCGCAGCATTTCTCTGTTCATTTCCCATCCTCCAGGACTGGTTGGCAGGCCCGGGGAGGGAAAAATTCTTATATTTATAACCCCGGGGGTAGCAGGGCCAGGCTTGGCAGCTTCAAAAGGGCTGAGCAAATCTTGGAACACTGGGATTGAAAGAGCCCTGAAGGAGCAATAAGGCCAACATTCCCCTCTAGAGATGAAAACAAAGCCAGAGAGGTTGCCTGGTGTCATGGCTGAACTGTGTCTCCCCAAAATTCATATATTGAAGTCCAATATCCAGTGCCTCAGAATGTGACCTTATCTGGAGAGAGGTCTTTGTAGAGGTAATCAAGTTAAAATGAGGTGACTGGGATGGGCCCTAATCCAATATGACTGCTGTCTTTATAAGAAGGGGAAACTCGGCCACAGAGATACACAGACAGGGAGAGAGCATCATATGAACATGAAGACAGCCATCTACAAGCCAAAGAGAGAGGCCTTTTTTTTTTTTTTTTTTTGAGACGGAGTTTCACCCTTGTTGCCCAGGCTAGAGTACAATGGCGTGATCTCGGCTCACTGCAACCTCTGCCTCCTGGGTTCAAGCAATTCTCCTGCCTCAGCCTGCCTAGTAGCTGGGATTACAGGTGCGTGCCACCATGCCCAGATAATTTTTTTTTTTTTTTTTTTTTTTTGAGACAGAGTCTCGCTCTGCCGCCCAGGCTGGAGTGCAGTGGCCGGATCTCAGCTCACTGCAAGCTCCGCCTCCCGGGTTCACGCCATTCTCCTGCCTCAGCCTCCGGAGTAGCTGGGACTACAGGCGCCCGCCACGTCACCCGGCTAGTTTTTTGTATTTTTAGTAGAGACAGGGTTTCACCATGTTAGCCAGGATGGTCTCAATCTCCTGACCTCGTGATCCGCCCGTCTCGGCCTCCCAAAGTGCTGGGATTACAGGCTTGAGCCACCGCGCCCGGCCTGCCCAGATAATTTTTTTGTATTTCTAGTAGAGATGGGGTTTCACTATGTTGGCTAGGCTGGTCTCAAACTCCTGACCTCAGGCAATCCACTCACCTCAGCCTCCCAAAGTGCTGGGATTACAGGTGTGAACTGCCGCATCCAGCTCAGAGAGAGGCTTTTTAGTTGAGAAGAATGCAACTGTATAACCATCTCCTTATGTATTTATTTATTTATTTTTGAGATGGAGTTTCGCTCTGTCACCCAGGCTGGAGTGCAGTGGCATGATCTCACCTCACTGCAACTTCCACCTTTCTGGTTACAGAGATTCTTCTGCCTCAGCCTCTTAAGTAGCTGGGATTGCAGACTTGTGCCACCATACCGGCTACTTTTTTCTATTTTTAGTAGAGATGAGGTTTCACCATGCTGGCCAGGCTGGTCTCGAACTTCCAACATCAAGTGATCCATCTGCTTTGGCCTTCCAAAGTGCTGGGATTACAGGTGTGAGCCACCACGCCCAACACCATCTCCATATTTAGAGATGATTTAGAAAAGCACAAAGAAAGGAAGATCTTTCCCTCACTTTCCTCAGAGGGAACCAATCTTACCAACACCTTGATTTTGGACTTCCAGACTCTAGAACTGTGAGACAATGCGTGTGTGTTTAAGCCACTTTGTGCATTTTGTTATAGCTTCCCTAGCAAACTAATACACCTGGAATCTCAGTTCTAAAATGGCTGAGTTGGGTCTTCTGACTCCCTGTCCTGTGCTGGTTTCATTACACCCTAGACTAGAGATGTACTATGCAATTACTTTTACAGAAAATCAGGGTGCTTTTCAGGAGGGACAATTTGTCTAAACATTTGGAGAGGAACATCTCTGATCATCCATGCTGGAACCTGAGTGTGTAAGTAGAGGCGCACAGGTTCCTCTTTTCAGTATCTCCTTCAGTATATCTTTTTGTGAGAACTTTCTCAACTTAGTCACTTTCACCTTCTACCCCAAAGTTGTGTTCCTTATTTGTTTTTTTTTTTAAAGGCAGAGTCTCACTCTGTCACCCAGGCTGGAGTGCAGTGGCGTGATCTCGGCTCACTGCAACCTCTGCCTCCCATGTTCAAGCAATTCTCCTGCCTCAGCCTCCCAAGTAGCTGGGACTACAGGTGCAAGCCACCACACCCAGCTAATTTTTGTATTTTTAGTAGAGATGGGTTTTTACCATATTGGCCAGGCTGGTCTCAAACTCCTTACCTCAAGTGATCTGTCTGCCTCAGCCTCCCAAAGTGCTGGGATTACAGGTGTGAGCCACCACACCCAGCCCCTTATTTGTTATTACTGGTATCATAAAATCATGAATGGTGGGCTTGAATTTCATTTCTATACAGATAAACAATGGCACTTTATTATTGGAGGGATGTATTTGAGGAATGGTGTGATGTGAATACTTTGCAATAACTCTTCACAATAGAGTGAAATTCTGACCTCAAAGAAGTTGAAAAAACATCAACAACAAAAATAGCCTTTACTATTTTTGTTTGTTTGTTTTGAGTAGAGATGAGGTCTCACTCTGTTGCCCAGGCTGGTTGCAAACTCCTGGCCTCAAGTGATCCACCTGCCTTGGTCTCCCAAAGTGCTAGGATTACAGGCATGAGCCACTGTGTCCAGCCAAAAACAACCTTTACTATTTAGCTAGACTTTCTTCCAAAGTAAGGTCCCCCTAAAGAGGGCATTAGGAGATTAGGTGACTTGTCTGAGAACTTGAGTAGGGTCTATGCTCCCTTCTGTCTGGGTGCTGAGGGAGGGGCAGACCCAATAAAGCATTCTCATGGCCCGGTGCAAGCTTAGGGATTTCCTGGAGAAAGACTGGTGGACCAGTGAAGAGCCAGGGACAGACACTGGGCATGAGGGAATGGAGATTAGCCAACTGGCTACAGAAGAACACGGTGAGAAATCTGTGCCTCTGCTTCCACTCAAGAGATGTTAGTTGAGCTGGTCTCTGCTGCCAGAGGCTGGTCACACACTGGCTTTACCATGTGGCCAACTTGTATAAATCCTTGTATCACAGTAGGGGTGTGTCCATGTGGATTTGTGATCAGCCACCTCCAGAGATTAGGATTTCACAACCACCCCTCCACCCCACAGAAGGGGATGGTGAAAAATGGTTGGCAGCTTTTACTTCTGCTAAATAAGAATATTATTAAGAATAGTATCTTCTGGCTAAGCACAGTGACTCCCACCTGTAATCTCAGCACTTTGGAAGGCAGAAGCAGGAGGACAGCTTGAGCCCAGAAATTGGAGGCCAGCCTGGGCAACACAGGGAAAGCCCATCTCTAAAAAAATTAAAAATTAGCCAGGCATGGTGGTGCATGCCTGTGGTCTCAGCTACTTGGGAGGCTGAAGTGGGAAGATCACTTGAGCCCAGGAGGTCAAGTTTGCAGTGAGCCTTGATTGCACCACTGCACCCCACCCTGGGCAACAGAGTGAGACCCTGTCTCAAAACAAAAACAAAAACAAAAGAAAAAGAAAAAGTTTCTTCTATTAACAGCATTTCCTAAAAAATATGGAAATTTAAACAATTTTTAAAAATATAAGACCCATCGCTTCTCGGCCTTTTGGCTAAGATCAAGTGTAAAAATATAAGACCTAAGAACAATGACAACCTTTCCATCAAATGACATTTGGCAACCCTAAAATGACTTTTTTTTTTTTCTAAGGACATACAGTATTTATTATGCCTTTTCCAAATGGAAAAAATCACAGTGTAATCTTTTACTTATCATTGCCGCCTCTGGTGCAGTTTCTGGCGCTTGAGCCTGGCTCCTCTCCTTGAGGTCCCAGACTCTCAAGGGGCATGTGGCACAGGAAGTCTGCGAGTCCTCTTAGCAATCCCAGCATACTCACTGCTTCAGCCCGGGATTGGGGGGGCGTCCCATAGGGTAGGGGTTCCCTGCCTGAGATTCATCCTCTCCCTTTTGTAGCTCCCTTACGTCTACAAAAACAGATCCCCCTCCACACTCCACCCCAAAAAGTCTTTGTATCTCTTTGCAGAGTGAAGAATTAAAATTCTTTTCTTTTTAGTTTTTATTTTTTATGAGTACATAGCGGGTGTATCTGTTTATAGGGTACATGGGATATTTTGATACAGGCATGCAATGTGTAATAATCACATCAGGGTAAATGGGGTATCCATCTCCTTAAGCATTTATCCTTTGTGTTACAAACAATCCAATTATACTCTTTCAGTTATTTTAAAATGCACAATAAATTATTTTTGACTATAGTCACCCTGTTGTGCTAGTGTTACAGGAAAGGGGTCCTGATCCAGACCCCGAGAGAGGGTTACTGGATCTCACACAAGAAAGAATTCAGGGTGGGTTCATAGAGTAGAGTGAAAGCAAGTTTATTAGGAAAGTAAGGGAATAAAAGAATGGCTGCTCCATAGACAGAGCAGCCCCTGGTTCACATGCCTCTGATACTAGCAAATACTAACTCTTATTCCTTCTTTCCATTTTTTGCACCCCTTAATCATCCCCATTTCCCCCTGTGAAATTCTTTATTACTTACAGGTAGCTTCTTAGAATGCTTGTTAGCTAATACAGTATCCGCTCTTCAAAATGACATGTCATCCTACACTAAAAAGGTGATGTTGGCTGGGCACGGTGGCTCAGACCTGTAATCCCAGCACTTTGGGAGCCCGAAATGGGCGGATCACGAGTTCGAGACCAGCCTGGCCAATATGGTGACACCCCGTCTCTACTAAAAATACAAAAATTAACCAGTGTGGTGGCATGCACCTGTAGTCCTAGCTACTCAGGAGGCTGAGGCACAAGGATCACTTGAACCCGGGACGCAGAGGTTGTAGTGAGCCACAATTGTGCCACTGCAGTACAGCCTGGGCAACACAGTGAGACCCTATCTCAAAAAAAAAAAGAAAAAGGTGTTGTTCCCTCTTGTCTTAGGTTGATTTCTCCCAGAGATGGATTTTGAGACAGGGATTGAAGCGTAAGTAGGTTATTGGGAAGGGGATCCCAGTAGGGAAATGGATGAGATAGGAAAGTTGCATTAATTAGAGAGCAAGTGTTAATGAGCTGATTACCTACTAGGATAACTGAAGACCCCTGGAAGACTGCAAGGAGTACCCCCTGGAGTTATACCACCGGTGTGTTGTACCATAATTCCCCTCTGTTATTGGTTGAGTTCTGTCCCTGATGGCATACATTACCCAACACTTTCCACCTGCCCTATGCACAAACCATGTGAGCTCCTGAGCAAGTCTTCTGTCAGAGTCACAGAAGCCACCTGCTCTCAAGATAATGGTGAGTGCCTATCGGATATGGATGTGGCACCGAAGGTCTCTGCTGTACTTCCTTTCTGCAACCTCTGAACTCTTGATTTGAAATTATATCACCAACTCTGCCCTTCCATAGAAGGTAGGAAGACCTATGACTCACCTCGGCCTTTTAATGGAAAAGGGAAGAGACTTCTTCCCCAGAAAGCTACATTCTACTTTTCCAAGGGTGGCCAGACGACCTCCAATAATCTTTGTCTCACATCCAAGGGCTAAATCACTGACATTTACATCATATTGATAACCTGCATATATTCACCACAGAAATCTCCCACCGCTCTATACTGTGGGATGTTTCTTAACAGTGACCTAGACCAGAGATGGCAAACTTATTACACCTGTGTGCCAGCTCTGATCAATCGGTAGTGGCTGCCCAAAGCACTATGTTGAGATTCTGAGGCTCAGGGAGAGAGAATAGGTTGATTATGGATTAGGTCAGCTAAGTATTTAATACCAACCCATAAGGGGTGTAGAAAAAAGAAATCACTGGAAAATCCCAAAACTCCAAACGTGAGGTGAAGACTATATATTCAAATTCCTTTCAGGAACTTACTATATGAGCATCCATGTGATTGGAAGGAATATTTTGATAAGATCCTTGAAGATGATTGTGGGTGAGGGAAACAATGAACCCCCCAATGGCAGCATGTTCTAGTCATGCTCTAGTCACATCTTGGGTATATCTGTTGGGGGTGGGGGTGGCATTCCAGGTTCTATTATCAACCTGGGAAGGTAAAAATCACTTAGGTAAAATTACATTTAAAAGCCTCTAAAAATGTCCACAAATCACTACTATCCGGTCCTAGAAGCTTAAAAGCCAAATAGTTAAATCTCCAAATGCATATATGATGCAACTTTACTGTAACAATGGATGGTTCCTAACTAGCTTTCTTAGGTGGCCACAGGGGGCAGGTATGGCCACCTGATAGCTTTTACTTTGCAGAGTGGATTATGCAAAATTTTTTGGAGGTTGCTTTTAGCTACCTCCCTTATTTTTCTCACACCAAGTGTTCCGTTTCTCCTGTATGTTAAATACTGGAAAAAAATAAATAAATAAAGGGTTTTGCCCACCTCACATAATACACGAGGGTAAATTTCAAATAGATTATTGAGCTAAATGTAAAAGACCACAGTTACGTAAAAGACTTAAGTCAAAAGATTAATGAGGTCCAGTGTTGTGAAGGATACGCAGCCACAGATACAATCTCATAGGAGGACGATTTCTACTAAAATTTTGACTTCTCTTCTGATATCTGTCCTATAAAAATACACATTGAAGGCCGGGCGCCGTGGCTCACGCCTGTAATCCCAGCACTTTGGAAGGCCTAGATGGGCGAATCACAAGGTTAAGAGATCGAGACCATCCTGTGAATGATGAAACCCCATCTCTACTAAAAATACAAAAAATTAGCCAGGCGTGGCTAATCTTACAGGCGGGCGCCTGTAGTCCCAACTACTGAGGAGGCTGAGGCGTGAGAATGGCGTGAACCCGGGAGGCGGAGCTTTCTGTGAGCAGAAGTTGCGCCACTGCACTCCAGCCTGGGTGACAGAGCGAGACTCTGTCTCAAAAAAAAAAAAAAAAGGTACACATTGAACTCTGATACCTGTACAAGGTTATTTATTGCAGCATCATTTATTTATTTATTTATTTTTTATTTTTTTGAGACGGAGTCTCGCTCTGCCGCCCAGGCTGGAGTGCAATGGCCGGATCTCAGCTCACTGCAAGCCCCGCCTCCTGGGTTTCCGCCATTCTCCTGCCTCAGCCTCCCGAGTAGCTGGGACTACATGCGCCCGCCACGTCGCCCGGCTAGTTTTTTTATTTTTTATTTTTTAGTAGAGACGGGGTTTCACCGTGTTAGCCAGGATGGTCTCGATCTCCTGACCTCGTGATCCGCCCGTCTCGGCCTCCCAAAGTGCTGGGATTACAGGCTTGAGCCACCGCGCCCTGCGATCCCTAAACCCTCTCTAAAATATTGGTGAAATTTATCAACAATTATCTGCTCAACCAGAAGAGGGCTGTGCTTCTGAGGAGAAGAGGACTAAAAAGAGGTTCTTCATAATTCAGAGACTGGAGTGTCCTGAAGAAAACTGGTTTTAATAATTAGAAGGGATCCTAAACTTACATGTGTTCAAAAACCCAGTCTCCCAGGAACCAATGAACTGGAAAGAATTTCATTTTAAACAGAAAAGATAACCTAAGGAAGCAGAAGTTTCATTTCCATTTTGACAAAATTTCCATAACCACTTGCAAACTCAGAGTTCCTTGTTGTGGGAGTAGCAAATTTGCTTCAACTTTCTGGGTCCCCAGCTTCCCTTCCCCATGTGGAAAGCAGGTATGGAACTTTTGAGTCATCTTGCAGGGTCACTTGGAAGAAAGGTGACTATTAGAAAAGTCTTTTGAAAGCAGAAGAGCACACATCAATCACAGACTGAAAACCAGGGTGTAAAGCATAACAATAAATTGTCTACTGTCACAGAAAGCCCTGGGATCTGATACAGATAATCATTTTGGGTCTTAGTTACAATCGGAGAAGCTCATTAGAGTCTGGAGTTACTTCATACACTGAGCTGGAAATTGCGAAGGAAACTTTCAGATCCACTAGCTGCTTTGCTCTTCACTGGATTTTAACTGGATCATTTACTTTTAAAAATCAAGCTGAATTTAGCACTGGCTGAGCCAAACTTTGCCTCTATCTCTGAGCAACTCTTGCTGTTGTCAATGCAGCTCTATGTGTGGACGGAAGAGAATATGATCCATTGTCCTACCAGATGCAAATTATGGTCCTGATTCAACAAAAAAGCATCTGTCCTCCATGTAGGGAAAATAGCAAGAGACTCTGAAGCCAGACTAATGATTTGTGACATGGCACTGTGCTCTTGCAGAAATTCACATTGCAGTTTGTGATTAGCAAGCCAAAAAAAAAAAAAAAATTTCTGAAACTGACATGATTTGCAATGTTCTGTTTTGAGGCCCATGCTGATGATAAACTCTACGGAAATCTGCTGAGAGAAGAAAATGATAGTTTTTGAAAGAGAAGGAAAAGATTTTGAAACAGCAAGTCTTTACTTGTAGTACATGGCTCTATATGACAAAGTCAATGCTTTTTTCCATCATTCTCTCAGTACCTCTAGGAAGCCAATACCGGGAAAAAGCAATATCAATATTACAACTAATTTCATAATCATCTGTTGTCACTGAGGATCCTGTGGCATGGGTGACTGGATGACATGTGGAAAACGTTCTTCAAATTGATAAAATGTATTTGATTTCTATCTACTGGTAATAGAATAATATGAGTCTATTGTGGTTTTAAATTCTTTGTATTCCTACCCCTCTCCCATTGGTTTAGTGGCATTGAGGGCTTTTGTTATGTATGGCTCCTCAGGTGGGGTCTAAGCACCTAAAATGCAGACAAAGAAACTGAGTGAATGTCTAGCTTTGAGTTTTAAAAATTTGGCTTTGAAGATCTAGAAAGAAGTAGTGTGCCCAGCTCACTGTGCCCCAGTCAGAAATAAGTACTATAATTCATTTTTAAATTTTTGTTAATAATAGTTATATTCTAGCTGTTAGCCATTCATACTTTCTCTTTTGTGATTTGTCTGTTTTATGTTCTTTTCTTATTTTTTACTGGAATATCTTAGGTGCCCCCACTCATTTCCATGTAGATCTATCATATATGTAGCAAACTTTTCCCAGTTTGATCTCTTTTAATTTAGTCTGTGATTTTTTTTTGATCTATAGAGTTTAGCAGTTTTATGTAATCAAATCTACAGCTTTTTCCATGTGATTTCCACTATGGCTCTTAAACTTAGGAGAGTTTTTACCATTAAGAGAAAAACTTCAGCTGAATTAAATTCAAAAGAGTTGAATTGAGTGATGAATGATCTGTGAATTGGGCAGCGTCCTGAGCCAGAGTAGGCTCAGAGACTCCAGCACAGCCACGTGGTGGAAGAAGATTTCTGGACAGAAAAACGAAAGCGAAGTACAGAAAATGGAAGTGAGGTACAGAAATAGCTCCGAATTGGTTACAGCTCAGCAGTTTGCCTTCTTTGAGCATGGTTTGAACAGCTGGCCACATTTGATTGACCAAAACTCAGTGACTGGCACAAGAGTAGACTACAGTCTGTTTACTCTTCCATTTAGGTTATAGTTCATGATGTACCGAGAAACGTTTAGGCCAAATTTAAAATATCTAATAGGGCAGCTTTAGGCTAAACTTGATTTAACATTATATGTAGGGTTGACAGAAATTCATGTATAATTTCATCTGTTTTGTCTGCAGTTTGATTTTTTTTTTAACAATGAACTCTTTTTTTCTTATCAGAAATTTTATTCATTTCATCAACAAATAGTTCCTGAGTGTCCCTCTGTGTCTGACAAAGTGTAGTTGTTAGGAATAAAATGATAACCAAAATGCTTAGAGTAGGAGAGGAGATATGAGCGAGTGACAGCAGGCGATTTTCATGCAGCTGGGGAGAGCTGTCATAAGGTGGTTTGACTGCTCTCAGCGCAGTATTAAGCCTAAGTGAAGTCGGGCAGGGTTGCGAACCATTGGAATCTCTGTAAATCTTAACTTTGTTCCCAGAGAATCCCCCTTAAGTTGATAAGCTAAAACAATTTCTGCAGCAGGCTAAATCTGATTAGCCATGGAGCATTATCCATGCTCCAGCTATTAGGTAAAAAGTCATCAGGAGCAAAGAAACCAAGATAATTCTTTATAAAAGACTTATAAAAACAACAAAATATACCTTCACCAAGATTTCAAATCAGGATTCAGAGTGGCAGGGCTGTCTGAGATGAGTTAGGCCTGGTAGGTGCTGGGCCCAGTGGACAGGGATGAGACCTGCTTTGCAAGGGCACTGTTTGGTGTTGTGCTTGAGAAATGGCCGACCCCAGGATCCATTCAAGCACCATATCCCCCACCCCCCCAAAAAAAGATGTAAGAAGAGATTAATGTTTTCATGCTTTATAACACAACATCCATTCTGTACCCCATGGATCAAAGAATAATTTCAAATTTAAAGTCTTATTATTATTATTATTATTGTTTTTTTGAGATGGAGTTTTGCTCTTGTCCAAGCTGGAGTGCAATGGCATGATCTCAGCTCACTGCAACCTCTGTCTCCCGGGTTCAAGCGATTCTCCTGCCTCAGACTCCTGAGTAGCTGGGATTATAGGCATGTGCCACCGTGCCTGGCTAATATTGAATTTTTAGTAGAGACGGGGTTTCCCATGTTGGTCAGGCTGGTCTCGAACTCCCGACCTCAGGTGATACACCCGCCTCAGCCCCACAACATGTTGGGGTTACAGGCATAAGCCACCTCAGCAGGCTAAGTCTTATTATTTAAGAAATACATTTCTTAAGTTTATAGCTGCTGTAGACAGTTCTTCTGATGGATCTGGGCAAAGTCAACTTAAAATCTGGAAAGAATTCACCATTCTAGAAGCCTCTGGGCAAAGTCAACTTAAAAATCTTCCGGAAAGAATTCACCATTCTAGATGCCTTTAAGACTATTTGTGGGCCGGGCCCAGTGGGGCTTATGCCTGTAATCCCAGCACTTTGGGAGGCCGAGGTGGGTGGATCACCTGAGGTCAGGAGTTCGAGACCAGCCTGACCAACATGAAGAAACGCTGTCTCTACTAAAAATGCAAAATTAGCTGGGCATGGTGGCACATGCCTGTAATCCCAGCTACTCAGGAGGCTGAGGAAGGAGAATCACTTGAACCCAGGAGGCAGAGGTTGTGGTGAGCCGAGATCGCACCATTACACTCCAGCCTGGGCAACAAGAGTAAAACTCCGCCTCAAAAAAAAAAAAAAAAAAAGAATATTTGTGATTCATGGGGGAGAAGGTCAAAATAGCAACATTAACAGGAGTTTGGGTGCCAGGTGTGGTGGTGGCATATGCCTGTAATCCCAGTATTTTGGGAGGCCAAGGCAGGCAGATTGCTTCAGCTCAGGAGTTCGAGACCAGCCTGGACAACATGGCAAAAACCCATCTTTACAAAAAATAATTTAAAAATTAGCCGGGCATGGTGGTGTGCACCTGAAAGGCTGAGGTGGGAGGATCTTGAGTCTGGGAGGCTGAGGCTGCAGTGAGCTGAGATCTCACTACTGCACTCCGGCCTGGGCAACAGAGTGAGACCCTATCTCACAAAGAACAAAAACAAACAAAAACTGCTAAAAACAACAACAAAACAGGAGTTTGGAAGAAGTTGGTTCCAATCCTCATGGATGACTTGGAGGGATTCAAGACTAGAGTGGAGGAAGAATTCCATATGAGATGAAAATAGCAAGATAACTAGAATCAGAAGTGGAGCCTGAAGATGTGACTGAATTGCTGCAATCTTATGATCAAACTTGAACGTATGAATTGCTTCTTATGAGTAAAGAAAGTGGTTTCCTAAGATGAAATATATTCCTGGTGAATATGGTGTGAACATTGTTGAAATGACAAGAAAGGTTTAGAATACTACATAAATTTGATAAAGCAGCAGGATTTGAGAAGACTGACTCCAATTTTGAAGTTTTATATTGTGGGTAAAATGCTATCAAACAGCACTGCATGGTATAGAGAATTTTTGTGTGTGTGTGAAAGAGAATCAATGCACAAAATTTCATTGCTGTCTTAAGAAACTGTCAGTCGGGCCCGGGTGACTCAAGCCTGTAATCCCAGCACTTTGGGAGGCCGAGGCGGGTGGGTCACCTGAGGTCAGGAGTTCAAGACCAGCCTGACCAACTTGGCGAAACCCCATCTCTACTAAAAAATACAAAAAATTAGCCAGGCATGGTGGTGGGCACCTGTAACCCCAGCAACTCGGGAGGCTGAGGCACGAGAATTGCTTGAACCTAGGTGGTGGAGGTGGCAGTGAGTCGAGATGACACCACTGCACTCCAGCCTGGGCAACAGAGAGAGACTCCAGCTCAAAAAAAAAAAAAAAAAAGAAGAAGAAGAAGAAGAAGAAGAAAAGAAGAAGAAGAAGAAGAAGAAGAAGAAGAAGAAGAAGAAGAAGAGAAGAAGAAGAAGAAGAAGAAGAAGAAGAGAAGAAGAAGAAGAAGAGAAAACCGTTGACCTGGCGCAGTGGCTCACACCTGTAATCACGGCACTTTGGGAGACCGAGGCAGGCAGATCACCTGAGGTTGGGAGTTCGAGACCAGCCTGACCAACATGGAGAAACCCCATCTCCACTAAAAATACAAAATTAGCCAGGCATGGTGGTGCACACCTGTAATCCCAGCTACTCGAAAGGCTGAGGCAGGAGAATCGCTTGAACCCGTGAGGCGGAGGTTAGGGTGAGCTGAGATTGCGCCATTGCACTCCAGCCTGGGCAACAAGAGCGAAACCCTGTCTCAAAAAAAAAAAAGAAAAAGAAAGTATCACAGCAGCTGGGTCTGGTGACTCATGCCTGTAATCCTAGTACTTCTGGAGGCTGAGGTGGGAGTGATAGGTGACAAAGTGCTAGCAGCCCTCACTCTCAGTGCCTCCTCGGCCTCAGCGGCCACTCTGGCAGCGCTAGAGGGGCCCTTCAGCCTGCTGCAGCACCGTGGGAGTCCCTCTCTGGGCTGACTGAGGCCGGAGCCCCCTCCCTCTGCTTGCCGGGAGGTGTGGAGGGAGAGGCGCGGGCTGGAACCCGGGCTGCGCGCTGCGCAAGCGGGCCAGTGTGAGTTCCGGCAGGCGCGGGCTAGGCGGGCGCCGCACACACTGAGCGGCCTGTCTGCACCGCCGGCCCAGGGCAGTGAAAGGCTTAGCACCTGGGCCAGCAGCTGCTGCCGTTGTGCCAGGTCCCCCAGCAGTGCTGGCCTGCCGGCGCTGCACTCAAATTCTCGCCGGGTTTGACTGCCTCCCGGGGGGACAGGGCTGGGGACCTGCAGCCCACCCTGTGCGAGCTCCTCCCGCTGTGGTGGGCTCCCAAGCGGCCTGAGCCCCCCGCAGCCCCCTGCTCCATGGCACCCGGTCCCATCAACAGCCCAAGGGCTGAAGAGTGCAGGTGCGGCTGGGGACTGGCAGGCAGCTCCGCCCTCAGCCTTGGGGCAGGATCCACTGGGTGAAGCCAGCTGGCCTCCTGAACTGGATGGGGACTTGGAGAACTTTTATATCTAGCCGGAGGATCGTATGTGCACCAATCAGCACTCTGTGTCTAGCTCAGGGTTTGTAAATACACCAATAAGCACTCTGTGTCTAGCTCAGGGTTTGTGAATACACCAATTGGTACTCTGTATCTAGCTAACCTAGTGGAGACTTGGAGGACTAGCACTCTGTGACTGTGTCTAGCTCAAGGATTGTAAACACACCAATTGGTACTCTGTATCTAGCTAACTAGCACTCTGTGACTGTGTGTGTAGCTCAAGGATTGTAAACGTACCAATCAGCACTCTGTCAAAATGGACCAATCAGCTCTCTGTAAAATGGACCAATCAGCAGGATATGGGTGGGGCCAGATAAGGGAATAAAAGCAGGCTGGTTGAGCTAGCTAGAGGCACCCTGCTCTGGTTCCCTTCCACAGCCTTGTTTTTTTCCTCTTTGCAATAAATCTTCCTGCTGCTCTCTCATTGGGTCCATGCTGCCTCTGTAACACTCGCAGCGAAGGTCTGCAGCTTCACTCCTGAAGCCAGGGAGACCACGAACTCCCCGGGAAGAACGAACAACTCCAGATGTGCTGCCCTTAAGAGCTGTAACACTCACCACAAAGGTCTGCAGCTTCACTCCTGGCAGGGAGACCACGAACTTACCAGAAGAAACTCCAGGCACATCTGAACGTCTGAAGGAACAAACTCTGGACACACCATCTTTAAGAACTGTAACAGTGTGTGAGGGTCTGCGGCTTCATTCTCGAAGTCGGTGAGACCAAGAACCCACCAGTTCCGGACACAGGAGGAGTACTTGAGGCCAGGGGCTTGAGACCAGCCTGGACAGCCCAACAAGACCCTGTCTCTACAAAAAATTGTTCAAACGTTAGTGGCTGTGCACGGTGGCTCATGCCTATAATCCCAGCACTTTGGGAGGCCGAGGCAGGCAGATCACCTGACCTCAGGAGTTTGAGACCAGCCTGGCCAATGTGGTGAAACCTCGTCTCTTCTACAAATGCAAAAATTAGCTGGGCAGGGTGGCAGGGACCTGTAAACTCAGCTACTCAGGAGGCTGAGGCGGAAGAATTGCTTGAACCTGGGAGGTGAGTTGGTGGGAGCTGAGATCCCGCCATTGCACTCCAGCCTGGGGGATAAGAGCGGGACTTCGTCTCAAAAAAAAAGAAAGTCAGGTATGGGGGTTCTTGTCCCAGCTATTCCCGAGATGGGAAGATTGCTTGAGCCCAGGAAGACGAGGTTATGGTGAACCATGATTAGTACCACTGCACTCCAGCCTGGGTGACAGAGCAAGACCCTGTCTCAAAGGAAGGAAGGAAGGAAAGAAATTGCCATAGCCACCTTGGCCTTTAAACGCCCACCACCCTGATCAGTTAGCAGCCATCAAGGTCAAGGCAAGAACTTTCATCAGCAAAAATATGACTACCTGAAGGCTCCTGTTAACATTGGTTTTTTTTTCTAGCAACAAAGTATTTTTTTTCTTTGTTTGTTTTTTTTTTTTTTTTTTTTTTTTGAGGCGGAGTCTCGCTCTGCCGCCCGGACTGGAGTGCAGTGGCCGGATCTCAGCTCACTGCAAGCTCCGCCTCCCGGGTCTACGCCATTCTCCTGCCTCAGCCTCCCGAGTAGCTGGGACTACAGGCGCCCGCCACATCGCCCGGCTAGTTTTTTGTATTTTTTAGTAGAGATGGGGTTTCACCGTGTTAGCCAGGATGGTCTCGATCTTCTGACCTCGTGATCCGCCCGTCTCGGCCTCCCAAAGTGCTGGGATGACAGGCTTGAGCCACCGCGCCCGGCCGCAACAAAGTATTTTTAAATTAAAGCAGGTACATTGTTTTTCAGACATAATGCTATTGCACACTTAACAGACTACAGTATAGTATAAGCATAACTTTTATGTGCACTGGAAAGCCAAAACATTCCCGTGACTCATTTTATTGTGATATTCATTTTATTGCAATGGTCTGGAACGGAACTTGCAGTATCTCTGAGATAGCTCTGTACACACACACATGCACACACACACACACACACGCACAGCTACATCTATATATGCATTTATCCTGTTGGTTCTGTTTCTCTGGAGAACCCTGACTACCATAGTGAGTAAATAGTTAAGGTAACTACTTGGGCTCAGACTGTGGCAGGAACTGGGGAGAAGAATATCTCCATTAGTTCTTATTTGCATACGTGTAATAGACTCACCGTTTTGCCAATAAAATTAGGAATACATAGTCCTGATTTGGGTGATGTAATTAAATACATCAATATTTTGTTTCTATGATTACCAGATATTTTGTTACCTACATTCACTTGAAAACCACTACTGATCTGATTATACAAGGGAGACAGGATTTTTCTCCCCAAACCACTGTCAAAGTTCCCTGAAGCTGGAAAGTCCCTCAAGAGGAATGGTCTGGCCAATTCCAACAAGTATTCTCAGAAATGTAGTGATATAATCCTAACACTGAGTATCAGCTTAGAAAAGTGCTTTTACATATAGTATGTTCTAAATTTTTCTGAACGACTGTGAGATACTTTAGAGAGGATTGTCATTATTATAACTACCCCTCTTTTGCAAAAGAAGAAACTGAGAATCAAGAAGTTACGTGATGCATCATAGTCTAATCAGCTAGGCTATGAGAAACCCAGGATGAGAAATGAATTCTTACATGCTTCATCTAGTACTTTTTCTTACCACTCAAACATACATCTGGCCAGATGAGCGAACTCTACTAGGAGATTAGAGTACGAATTCAGTATCCTGACAAAGAATTTATTATCAGTCACTTTTGACGGTGAGATGAGAAGGGAAGCTGGGGTAGTGAGGATAGCTGGAGAGTTGAGGTTGAGGGTGCAACTTGGTGAGTCACCCTCATTTTTCAGTAGAATAAACTCAAAGCTTTTCTTTGTCCTTTCTTCTTTTTTGTCAAAATGAGTCTAATTCAAATGGACCCTATTTTGGGAAGCAATTCCTAATCACCCAGTCAAAATGTATCACTACCTCTTCTGTGTATTCATTCACATTTTCTTTCTGTTTTGTTGTTTTGTTTTGTTTGTTTGTTTGTTTTTGAGACAGGATCTCACTCTGTCACCCAGGCTGGAGTGCAGTGGCGCGATCTTGGCTCACTGCAACCTCTGCCTCCCAGGTTCAAGTAATTATCCCACCTCAGCATCCTGAGTAGCCAGGACCACAGGCATGCCACCATGCATGAATAACTTTTGTATATTTTTTTGGTAGAGGTGGGGCTTTTCACCATGTTGGCCAAGTTGTTCTCAACTTGCATGAATAATTTTTGTATATTTTTTTGGTAGAGGTGGGGCTTTTCACCATGTTGGCCAAGTTGTTCTCAAGTGATCGCCTGACTCGGCCTCCCAAAGTGCTGGGATTACAGGCGTGAGTCACTGCACCCGGCTCATTGATATCTTTTATTACAAGACTAATCACATATTGGACAGGTATCTGTCTCCCTAAGCAGCCTGAGAGCCACTAAGGGCAAGGACTGGGTCTTTTTCTGTGCACTCATTCAATCAATTGAGGTTTATTGCAAGCACCTCTTTGTATTGCAACTTGCTAAACCCTGTGGATACAAAGTTGGAGTTCCTAATCTATTTGGAAAAAGATACATAAACCACTAATTACAATCCAATGTGATAAGTGCATGCATTAAGTTCTGGAGAGCACAGAAAAGGAAACATCAAAACTATCTGAGATAAGATAATTAAGTACTTAAGACGGGGGATTTTCAAGCAATGTCCTGAAAGATATGAAGGAAAAAGAACATTTAGTCCCAGGGCATACCTTATATGAAAGTAGATGCAATAAAGGAACAGGGCCAGTCCAGGAATAACAAGTAGTTCTGTGTGAACTGGCATGAAGTTAGTCAAGTATGAAGATTGCAATAAAAAGTGTCCTGGATACCAAGCTAAAGAATTTAGACTTAGGCCGGGTGCGGTGGCTCAAGCCTGTAATCCCAGCACTTTGGGAGGCCGAGACGGGCGGATCACGAGGTCAGGAGATCGAGACTATCCTGGCTAACACGGTGAAACCCCATCTCTACTAAAAAATACAAAAAAAACTAGCCGGGTGAGGTGGCGGGCGCCTGTAGTCCCAGCTACTCGGGAGGCTGAGGCAGGGGAATGGCGTGAACCCGGGAGGCGGAGCTTGCAGTGAGTTGAGATCCGGCCACTGCACTCCAGCCTGGGCGACAGAGCGAGACTCCGTCTCAAAAAAAAAAAAAAAAAAAAAAAAGAATTTAGACTTTATTCTCTAGTTTGGTCCTGCCAAATCTGCAGGCCACAGAATTGTTTCAAAAGGTTTTGTAACATAGACTAAATAAGCCTGAAATGTGTGTGTGTAATTATTTAAATGTCCGTAGACACTGTAATAATGTATTCAAAGCTGTAAGTGGTTTAGAAGTTAGAGTAGCTTTTTGTCATTATTTCTATCAATCAATAAACACTAAAAGTACAACTACTATTGTGTGACAGTACAAAGGATTTTTGTTATTAATGTCAAAAGGAGTCCTTATAATTAAAGTGATAAATCAATGAGATTTTTTTTTAATTTTTGTTTTCTTTCTTTTTTGGGGGGCGGGGGGTTGGAGTCTTGCTCTGTCGACCAGGCTGGAGTGCAGTGGCATGAACTCAGCTCACTGCAACCTCCGCCTCCTGGGCTGAAGCGATTCTCCTGCCTCAGCCTTCCAAGTAGCTGGGATTACAGGCGTGTGCCACCACGCCCAGCTAATTTTTGTATTTTTAGTAGATATGGGGTTTCACCATGTTGGTCAGGCTGGTCTCAAACTCCTGACCTCGTGATCTGCCTGCCTCGGTCTCCCAAAGTTCTGGGATTACAGGAGTGAGCCACTGCGCCCAGCCAGATATTTTTTCTTAAGAGAAAAACTTTTATTGCCTTTTCCCCATAAGACATGACACATTTTACTTTAAAACTTTAGAAAATACAGATAAACAAGACAATAAAAAAGAAACATCCAATAGTTCTAGCACTCAGAAACAACTAATGTTCACATTTGTTAAAATTCCAGCCCTTTTTCTATGCTTATGTATATAAACAAACATTTTAAATTTACACATATTTAATTGTAATCTCTTTACTTATATTATAAACATCTTTTTGACATTACATATATACATCTGCATCACCATCTAAGATAGCTACACAGTATTCTAAGAGATAAATATTTCCTAATTTACCTCCTACTGTTGGACGTTTAGGTTGTTTCTAATTTTTGCATCGCAAATATTAAAGAAATGAATATCTCTGTGTGTGTTTCTACATTTGTCCAATTATTTCATTAGTGTATATATATATATATATATATTTTTTTTTTTTTTAGACGGAGTCTTGCTTTGTCACCCAGGCTGGAGTGCAGTGGCATGATCTCGGCTCACTGCGACCTCCACTTCCTGGGTTCACGCGATTCTCCTGCCTCAGCCTCCCAAGTAGCTGGGACTACAGGTGCCTGTCATCACGCCTGGCTAATTTTTGTAATTTTAGTAGAGACGGGGTTTCGCCATGTTGACCAAGCTGGTCTCGAACTCCTGACCTCAGGTGATCCACCCGCTTTGGTCTCCCAAAGTGCTGGGATTACAGGTATGAGCCACCACTCTCGGTCTCATTAGGATATTACATTGGAAATGATTCAAGGCATACATGCATTTTGAGGCTTTGATATACATTGCTAAATTACCTTCCAAAAGTCTGTACCCACATTTATAGCTACAATTTGTGTATGAGTGTCCATGTTCCACACTTTTTTCAGGGTATCGGTAATAGTAGATTTGGCAAGTAGCAAAAAATATTAAAATTTTCCTTAATAGTGAAGTTGAACTTTTTTTCTTTAAAAACTTTGAGAGATGATTTACATTAAATTATCATATAATGAAGCCATTAATTTACCATAAATTATCATAAAATTCAGCCAATGTAAGTGTACAATTTAATGATTTTAGAAAATATATAGTCTGCAACCATTACCACAATCTGCTTTTAGAACATTTCTAACACCCTAGCAAGTTCCCCTCTGCCCATTTAATGTCTGCTTCCATCCCCAGTCCTAGGATACCACTGTTTTGCTTTCTATTTCTATAAAGTTGCCCTTTCTAGACATTTCATATACATAGAACCAGACAATATGTAGTCTTTTGCATCTGGCCTTTTTCAGTTAAGTCTGTTTTGGCCCTTGCCCACTTTTCTGTTTTTTAGACAGGGTCTTGCTCTGTTGCCTAGGGTAGAGTGCAGTGGTAGAATCATAGCTCATTGCAACCTCGAACGCCTAGGCTCAAGCAGTCCTAACACCTCAGCCTCCTGAGTAGCTGGGACTGAGAGGTGAAGCCAGCTGGACTTCTGGGTCAGTTGGGGACTTGAAGAACTTTTCTGCGGCTAGCTAGAGGTTTGTAAAATGGACTAATCAGCACCCTGAAAAATGGATCAATTAGTGCTCTGTAAAATGGACCAAACAGCAGGACATGGGTGGGGACAAATAAGGCAATAAAAGCAGGTCACCCCAGCCAGCAGCGGCAACCTGCTTGAGTCCCCTTCCATGATGTGGAAGCTTTGTTGTTTCGCTCTTCACAATAAATCTTGCTGCTGCTCATTCTTTGGGTCCATGCCACTTTTAAGAGCTGTAACACTCACCACGAAGGTCTGTGGCTTCATTCTTGAAGTAAGTGAGACCAAGAACCCACTGGAAGGAACCAACTCTGGACACATCTTGGTGACCCAGATGGGACTATCACCAAGTGGTGAGTACCACTGGACCCCTTTCGCTTGCTATTCTGTCCTATTTTTTCCTTAGAATTTGGGGGCTAAACACCGGGCAACTGTCGGCCAGTTAAAAGCAACTAGCGCGGCCACTGGACTAAAGACACAGGTGTCAGGCTTTCTGGGAAAGGGCTCTCTAACAACCCCCAACTCTTCAGAGTTGGGAGTGTTGGTCTGCCTGGAACCAGCTTCCACTTTTCCTGTACTTCTGGGCCAAGCCGAGGGTCAACAGAGAGGAAAGCCATTCAGCTCTGGGGTTCCCACAAAAAGTTGGCTGACCTTGCAGCCGTGAGCGGAACTCTCAAAGTCACATTGTCCAAGCGAGACTCTCCCATCTATTCTATCTGTCCTGACCCTTGCCTCCTGAGTCCTAATGCCTGTCAGACAAACTTCCTCCCATCTTTCTTCTTTGAGGCTAGTCCCGCTTCTAAAAACCACTCCCTGTCACTGGTACTCTTCTAGTGTCTCCTATAAGAATGACTTCTGGTATAAATTTCAAGACTCTGTTCCCTTCCTTGGGCACCCGGGCTCACCAATTAGAAAGACATAATTTTTGCCCAAAGCCCCATCTGGGGGATAGGGGACTATCTGGAATTTTAGAATCCCTCCTCAGACTACCAGGCCTAACAAAGGCTATTCCCGAAGCTAGGATATGGGGAGCCTCAGAAATTATATCCTTCCTATCCATATGGTGAGAAGTGAGGAGAAAAGGCATCACTCTTCCAACCCTGGAGATCCCTTCCCTCCCTCAGGTTATAGTCCTCCACTCCATTTTGAGGCATAGCATCTTTATAGGACAGTGGTAAGGTCCCAATACTAACAGGAGAAAATGCTTAGGACTCTAACAGGTTTTCAAGAATGCGTCGGTAAGGGCCACTAAATCCGATTTTTCTTGGTCCTCTTTGTGGTCTAAGAGGAAAGGCAAGGGGCAGGTTTTTGAGAATGCATTGGTAAAGGCCACTAAATCCGACCTTCCTTGGTCCTTTTTGTGGTCTAAGAGGAAAATTAGTGTTTCTGCTGCTGCATCAGTGAGCGTAACTATTCTGATCAGCAGGGTCCAGGGACTGTTGCAGGTTCTTAGGTAGGGGGAGAAACAAACAAACCAAAATTGTGGGCGTTTTTTTCTCTCAGATGGGAAACACTCAGGCATCAACAGGCTCACTCTTGAAATGCATCCTAAGCCATTGGGACCAATTGGACTTCCAAACCCTAAAAAAGAGGTGGCTCTTTTTTTTCCGCACTATGGCCTGGCCCCAGTATTCTCTCTCTGATGGGGAAAAATGGCCACCTGAGGGAAGTATAAATTACAGTACTATCCTGCAGCTTGAACTTTTCTGTAAGAGGGAAGGCAAACGGAGTGAAATACCTTATGTCCAAGTTTTCTTTTTCACTGAAGGATAATCCACAACTATGCAAAGCTTGCAGTTTACATCCCACAAGAGGACCTCTCAGCTTACCCCCATATCCTAGCCTCCCTTTAGCTCCACTTTCTATTAATGATAAGCTACCTCTAATCTCCCCCTCCCAGAAGGAAACAAGCAAAGAAATCTCCAAAGGACCACAAAAACCCCCGGGCTATCTGTTATGTCCCCTTCAAGCTGTAGGGGGAGGGGAATTTGGCCCAACCCAGGTACATGTCCCCGTCTCCCTCTCTGATTTAAAGCAGATCAAGGCAGACCTGGGGAAGTTTTCAGATGATCCTGATAGGTACGTAGATGTCCTACAGGGTCTAGGGCAAACCTTTAACCTCACTTGGAGAGATGTCATGCTATTGTTAGATCAAACCCTGGCCTTTAATGAAAATAATGCAGCTTTAGCTGCAGCCTGAGAGTTTGGAAATACCTGGTATCTTAGTCAAGTGAATGATAGGATGACAACCAAAGAAAGGGACAAATTCCCTACCAATTAGCAAGCCATCCCCAGTATGGATCCCCACTGGCACCTCGACTCAGATCATGGGGACTGGAGTTGCAAACATCTGCTGACCAGTGTTCTAGAACGACTAAGAAGAATTAGGAAAAAGTCCGTGAATTATTCAGTGATGTCCACCATAACTCAGGGAAAGGAAGAAAATCCTTTTGCCTTCCTCAGGCAGCTACGGGAGGCCTTAAGAAAATATGCTCCCCTGTCATCTGACTCACTCGAGGGTCAACTGATCCTCAGAGGTAATTTTATTACCCAAAAGTGAGCTGTGGGCTCTGAACAAAATCTGGAGGCATTATTAAACCTGGCAACCTCAGTGTTCTATAATAGGGACCAAGAGGAACAGTCCAAGAAGGAAAAGTGAGATCAGAGAAAGGCCACAGCCTTAGTCATGGCCCTCAGACAAACAAACCTTGGTGGTTCAGAGAGGACAGAAAATGGAGCAGGCCAATCACCCAGTAGGGCTTGTTACCAGTGTGGTTTGCAAGAACACTTTAAAAAAGACTGTCCAACGAGAAACAAGCTGCCCCCTTGCCCATGTCCACTGTGCTGAGGCAATCACTGGAAGGCATACTGCCTCAGAGGACGAAGGTTCTCTGGGCCAGAAGCCCCCAACCAGATGATCCAACAACAGGACTGAGGGTGCCTGGGGCAAGCACCAGCTCATATCATCACCCTCACTGAGCCCCAGGTACATTTAAACATTGAGGGCCAGGAAATTGACTTTCCCCTGTACACTGGTGTGGCCTTCTCAGTGTTAATCTCCTGCCCTGGACAGCTGTCCTCAAGGTCCGTTACCATCCGAGGAGTCCTGGGACAGCCTGTAACGAGGCATTTCTCCCACCTGCTCAGTTGTAATTGGGAGACTTTGCTCTTTTCACATGCCTTTCTTGTTATGCCTGAAAGTCCCACACCCTTATTAGGGAGGGATATATTAGCCAAAGCCAGAGCTATTATCTACATGAATATGGGGAACAAGTTACCCATTTGTTGTCCCCTGCTTGACGGGGGACTCAACCCTGAAGTCTGGGCATTGGAAGGACAATTCAGAAGGGCAAAAACTGCCCGCCCAGTCCAAATCAGGCTAAAAGACCCCATCACGTTTCTTTATCAAAGGCAGTATCCCATAAGGCCTGAAGCTCACAAAGGATTACAGGATATTGTTAGACATTTAAAAGCTCAAGGATTAGTAAGAAAATGCAGCAGTCCCTGCAACACCCCAATTCTAGGAGTACAAAAACTGAATGGTCAGTGGAGACTAGTGCAAGATCTTAGACTCATCAATGAGGCAGTAATTTCCCTATACTCAGCTGTACCCAATCCCTATACTCTGCTCTCTCAAATACGAGGAAGCAGAATGGTTCATGGCTCTGGACCTCAAGGATGCCTTCTTCTGTATTCCCCTGCACTCTGACTCCCAGTTTCTCCTTGCCTTTGAGGTCCCACAGACCACACGTCCCAACTGATGTGGATGGTCTTGCCCCAGGGGTTTAGGAATAGCCCTCATCTCTTTGGTCAGAGACTGACCCAAGATCCAGGCCACTTCCCAAGTCCAGGCATTCTAGTGCTTCAGTATGTGGATGATTTACTTTTGGCTACCAGGTCGGAAGCCTCATGCCAGCAGGCTACTCTAGATCTCTTGAACTTTCTAGCTAATCAGGGTACAAGGCGCCTAAATTGAAGGCCCAGCTCTGCCTACAACAAGTCAAATATCTAGGCCTAATCTTAGCCAGAGGAACCAGGGCCCTCAGCAAGGATTGAATACAGCCTATACTGACTTATCCTCGCCCTAAGATATTAAAACAGTTGCGGGGCTCTTTGGAATCACCGGCTTTTGCTGACTATGGCTACTTAGATACAGTAGCCAGGCCCCTGCATACTCTAATCAAGGAGACCCAGAGGGCCTCCCATCTAGCAGAATGGGAACCAGAGGCAGAAACAGCCTTTAAAACCTTAAAGCAGGCCCTAGTACAAGCTCTAGTCTTAAGCCTTCCCATAGGATAAAACTTCTCTTTATATGTCACAGAGAGAGCAGGGATAGCTCTTGGAGTCCTTACTCAGACTCGTAGGACAACCCCACAACCAGTGGCATACCTAAGTAAGGAAATTGATAGAGTAGCAAAAGGCTGGCCTCACTGTTTACAGGTAGTTGAGGCAGTGGCCAGCTTAGTATCAAAGGCTATCTGAATAATACAAGGAAGGGATCTCACCATCTGGACTACTCATGATGTAAATGGCTTACTAGGCGCCAAAGAAAGTTTATGGCTATCAGACAACTGTCTGCTTAGATACCAAGTGCTATTCCTTGAGGGACCGGTGCTTCAAATACACACGTGTGCGGCCCTCATCCCTGCCACTTTTCTCTGAGAGGATGGAGAACCAATCAAGCATGACTGCCAACAAATTATAGTCCAGACTTACGTTGCCTGAGAGGATCTCTTAGAATTCCCCTTAGCTAATCCTGAGTTTAACCTATATACTGATGGAAGTTCATTTGTGGATAATCGGATACAAAAGGCAGGTTATGCCATAGTTAGTGCTGTAACAGTACTTGACAGTAAGCCTCTTCCCCAAGGAACCAGCACCTACTTAGCAGAATTAGTGGCACTTACCCGAGCCTTAGAACTGGGAAAGGGAAAAAGAATAAATGTGTATACAGATAGCAAGTATTCTTATCTAATCCTACATGCCCATGCTGCAATATGGAAAGGGAGTTCCTAACCTCTGGGGGAACCGACATTAAATACCATAAAGAAATCACGAAATTATTGCATGCAGTGCAAAAACCCAAGGAGGTGGCAGTCTTACACTGCCAAAACCATCAAAAAGGTGAAGGAGCAAGGACGGAAGGAAACTGTCTGGCAGACGCTGAGGCCAAAACTGCTGCCAGGTGGAACCTCCTGTCAGAAATACCTACGGAAGGACCCTTGGTATGGAACAACCCTCTCCAAGAGATTAAGCCCCAATATTCCCCGACTGAAACAGAATGGGGACTTTCACGGGGGCATAGTTGTCTCCCCTTGGAGTGGTTAATGACAGAGAGACAAAGAGGGAGTCAGAGAGAAAGAGAGAGCGAGAGGGGAAAAACAGAAAGTCAAAGAGAATGAGAGAGGGGGGAAAACAGAAAGTCAAAGAGAATGAGAGAGGGGGGAAAACAGAAAGTCAAAGAGAATGAGAGAGGGGGGAAAACAGAAAGTCAAAGAGAGAAGGAAAGAGAGAGAGGAAGAGTCAGAGACAAAGAGAAGGTCAGAGAGAAAGAGACAGACAAATAAGGAGTCAAAGAGAGAGATACAAGTAGTAAAGAAAAAACAGTGTACACTATTCCTTTAAAAGTCAGGGTAAATTTAAAACCTATACTTGATCATTGAAGGTCTTCTCCAGGACCCTATAATACTCCAATACCACCTTGTTGTCAGTGTAAACAAGGGCATAGCCCAAAAACATGGAGGCACTGACAACTCATAGGCTTCCTATCAAAAATCCTTCACCCATCAGGTTTCCTAACAGGGGATCTAAATCTTAACTAATTACCATACAAAGGTACCACCAGACCTAGGAAGAACTCCCTTCAGGACAAGACAATAGATGGTTTCTCCCTGGTGATTAAGGGAAAAAGACACAATGGATATTCAGTAAGTGATAAGGAAACTCTTGTAAAAGCACAGTTAGGGAAATTGCCTAATAATTGGTCTACTCAAACGAGCTGTTTGCACTCAGCTAAACCTTAAAGTACTTACAGAATCAGGAAGGAGCCATCTATACTAATTTTAAGTTAATATGGACTGAACGAGGTCTTGTTAATAGCAAAGAATAATTGATATCCCAGTCCAGCGTGGTGGCTCATGCCTGTAATCCCAGCACTTTGGGAGGCTGAGGTGGGTGGATCATGAGATCAGGAGTTCAAGACCAGTCTGGCCAAGATGGTGAAACCCCGTCTCTACTAAAAAAAAAAAAATACAAAAATTAGCCGGGCGTGGTGGTGGGTGCCTGTAATCCCAGCTACTCAGGAGGCTGAGGCAGGAGAATCGTTTGAACCTGGGAGGCAGAGTCTGCAGTGGGTCGAGATCACATCACTGCACTCTACCCTGGGTGACAGAGCAAGACTCCATCTAAAAAAACAAAAAACAAATTGATATCCCAAAGTTACAAGGTTTTCAACAAAAGTAAAGTTTGCTAAAAGTTAGCAGTGTAAAATATAATATCCTGGCCGGGCGCGGTGGCTCAAGCCTGTAATCCCAGCACTTTGGGAGGCCGAGACGGGCGGATCACAAGGTCAGGAGATCGAGACCACCCTGGCTAATACGGTGAAACCCCGTCTCTACTAAAGAATACAAAAAAAAAAAAAAAACTAGCCAGGCGACGAGGCGGGCGCCTGTAGTCCCAGCTACTTGGGAGGTGGAGGCAGGAGAATGGCGTGAACCCGGGAGGCGGAGCTTGCAGTGAGCTGAGATCTGGCCACCGCACTCTAGCCTGGGCGACAGAGCCAGACTCCTTCTCAAAAAAAAAAAAAAAAAAAAAAAATATATATATATATATATATATATATAATATTCTAACTTCTAAGCTTGTGGAAATCAGACCCTATCAGTACCCCTCAAAGTTCAAGTCAGTCAGTTCAGGGCCATATAACTAATAGCCCTACTTATAGGGTTAGGAATGGCTACTGCTACAGGAACCAGAATAACCAATTTATCTACTTCACTATCCTACTACCCCACAATCTCAAAAGATTTCTGACAGTTTACAAGAAATAACAAAATCTATCCTTACTCTACAATCCCAAATAGACTCTTTGGCAGCAGTAACTCTCCAAAACCACCAAGGCCTATAACCTCCTCACTGCTGAGAAAGGAGGACTCTGCACCTTCTTAGGGTAAGAGTGTTGCTTTTGCACTAAACAGTCAGGGATAGTATGAGACACAGCCCAGCGTTTACAGGAAAAGGCTTCTGAAATCAGACAATGCCTTTCAAACTCTTATACCAATCTCTGGAGTTGGGCAACACGGTTTCTCCCCTTTATAGGTCCTGTGACAGCCATCTTGCTATTACTCACTTTCGGGCCCTGTATTTTTAACCTCCTTGTCAAATTTGTGTCCTCCAGGATCGAGGCCATCAAGCTACAGATGGTTTTACAAATGGAACCCCGAATGAGCTCAACTCAAAACTTCTACCAAGGACCCCTGGATCTACCCACTGGCCCTTTGACTGGCCTAGAGAGTTCCCCTCTGGAGGACACAAACACTGCAGTGCCCCTTCTTCATGCCTATCCAGCAGGAAGTAGCTAGAGTGGTCATCGCCCAATTCCCAACAGTAGTTGGGGTGTCCTGTTTACAGGAGGGATTGCGAGGTGAAGCCAGCTGGACTTCTGAACTTGAAGGTGGGGACTTGAAGAACTTTCTGTGGTTAGCTAGAGATTTGTAAAATGGACCAATCCGCACCCTGTAAAATAAACCAATCAGTGCTCTGTAAAATGGACCAATCAGCAGGACATGGGTAGGGACAAATAAGGGAATAAAAGCTGGCCACCCCAGCCAGCAGTGGCAACCCGCTCAGGTCCCCTTCCATGCTGTGGAAGCTTTGTTCTTTCACTCTTCACAGTAAATATTGCTGCTACTCACTCTGGGTCCATGCCACCTTTAAGAGCTGTAACACTCACTGCAAAGGTCCGCAGCTTCATTCTTGAAGTCAGCAAGACCAAGAACCCACCAGAAGGAACCAACTCCAGATGCAGGACTACAGACACATGCCACCATGCCTGGCAAAATTTTTTAATTTTTAGGAGAGATGAGGTCTCAACATGTTGCCTAAGCTGGTCTTGAACTCCTGGGCTCAAGTGATCCCCCTGCCTTGGCCTCCCACAGTGTTAGGATTACAGATGTTAGCCACCATGTCCAGCCCTTTGCCTATTTTTCTACTGGGGCACTGAAGGATTTTACAGAGAAGGGCATAATCAGTTTCATATTAATTAAAGATAATTCTCGCAGCACTAGAAATGATGGCTCTATCTTTGCATTTCCAACTCTAGGACAATGAGTAAAAGTTTATTGCATTGGGCTTTAATCTATCTGCAAAAAAGGTTTTATGTATAATATGGCACTGAGGAGTGATAAAATTATTTGAATCAAGTCTTAGTTTCCTCTCCTCAAGGAGTGTCATAAATTTCTAATTTAGTTTCTAAAAAAATCTTAACATTAATCCTTTAAAGTTGGGCACTTTAGTGCAGTAGAATTAGATCCTTTCTAGAACAAGGTGGAGTATAAAGAAATGTTGCCTTATTCTAATGTTGCTCTCAGTTGTTTGTTTTGTGCATCAAGAGCACTTAAACAGTTCCTCATCGCTAAGATAGACTAATACTAGTAACTCTTTGAAATTAAACAGTTCTTTGAATTATTTATTATTGCTGAAAATATATTTTAAAAGACCCATACCCAGGTAAAAACTTTCCAATCTAAAAAAGAAAAATGTCCTACTTTGATCTCAACCATTACTGAATTTGTATCCCATGCTATTTTGCTAAATCCAATTTAACTGTTCCAGAAATAAAAGCTTAGGTTTGGTAAAAGTTGCAGTTCTTAAAGGTAATGGAGAAACTCAGAGCTTGACATAATCAAACAAGGTGACTGAAACTTTTCCTCTTATTCCTCCTTCTAACATTCCTTCCAATTGCCCCTGCACAGAGTGATTTATGGATGTTTTGCCTGAAAGCTGCTGTCAAGGCTCCTCACTTGCATGGGCTCCTTTTCTTTTTTCTTTCTTTCTTTTTTTTTTTAGATGGAGTCTCACTCTTGCTGCCCAGGCTGGAGTGCAGTGGTGCGATCTCGGCTCACTGCAACCTCCGCCTCTTGGGTTCAAGCGATTCTCCTGCCTCAGCTTCCTGAATACCCCTTTCACCAAGGATCTTTCTCATGTATCCTGAAGGTTCTCTGTAGGTAGGTTCTTGACTTAATGGGTTGACTGTAGCTATATTTCTACAAGTCTTCTTTTCCATGATTTCTCTTAGACAGACATCTTTTTAGAAAAATCTGTTAAGCAAATAATAAAGTAACAACATAAATGAGTCACTTAGAATCCCCCATAGTCATTCAAGTTCATTCTGTGACCACATAACCTTATGTGATTATCATTAACCTAGATTTTTTGTTGTCTTTTTTTTTTTTTTTTTTGCTGTTACCCAAGCTGGAGTGCAGTGGTATAATCACAGCTCACTGCAGCCTTGAACTCCTGGGCTCAAGTGATCCTCTCACTTTGGCCTCCTAAGTAGCTAGGACTACAGGCACATGTGTCACCATGCCTGGTTAACTTTATTATTTTTAGACAGCATCTCGTTATGTTGCACAGGGTGGTCTCAAACTCCTGGCCTCAAGTGATCCTCCCACCTCAGCCTGAGTACCTGGGATTACAAGTGCCAGCTACTGCACCCAGCTCTAGCTTTTTAAAAGCAGTTTTATTTTGATAAAAATGTTTCATTTTACAGAGACCTACTTACTGCAACATTGTCCTACATTCGTCTCTTCAGAACATGTGTATGATGTGACCACATCAGAGCATTCAGTTGAGACAGGCAGCAGGAAGGGGCAATAGCCTGGCATTTTGGTGACACCTGGAAGGATGACCCGGTTGTTGATGCTCAGAGGTTGGTGAGGGATATTAAAGTGTCAGAGACACATCTGGCTTGTTCATCACTGTATGCTCAGTGCTTAGCATAAGGTCTGGCAACCAGTCAGTACTTAGTTATCGACTGAATGACTAATATTGACCTGCTGACCCCAATCGTATTTTGTAACGGTTTTGGGGCTATGGAACAACATCCTAGATAATAGCAATTACCTTATTATTTTCCACAAAGAATCCCGACTAGTTAATCAATTGATTAAACAAGTGTATATTGAGTGCCTACTATGACCAAACATAATAGGATCACTTGGGATTGACAGAGCCAAAGGAGGAAAAATCTGGAGTGTGAGCAACTTCCCATCCCCATCCCAGGCCTGTACTTTATGGCCTGAGATAAATAAGAATGGCCAGGCACAGTGGCTCAGGCCTGTAATCCCAGCACTTTGTGAAGCCGAGTTGGGGCGGGTCACTTGAGGCCAGGAGTTCGAGAGAGAGATGAGCCTAGCCAACACGGCAAAACCCCGTCTCTACTGAAAACACAAAAATGAGCTGGGTGTGGTGGCTGGCACCCGTTATCCCAGCTACTTGGGAGGCTGAAGCAGGAGAACTGCTTGAATTCCGGAGGTGGAGGTTGCAGTGAGCCGAGATTGCAGCACTCTACTCCAGCCTGGCAACAGAGTGAGACTCCATCTTGAAAAAGAATAGAGAAGTTGAAAAAGACATAGCCTTATTTTGTTTTTGCTGAAGAGCTGGAACATAAAGAAAAATAATACTGGGGAAGAAGTAATACTACTTAGAGAAGGTGGAAAATGAGAGCTCTCTATTGGCTTAAGTGGCTCTGGAGGATTAGATCAAGCTCTTCCAGGAACTGGGCTCTACTTAACATTCATGGGAAATATTCTAGAGGAAGAGGTCACAACAGTACATTGTCCTAAAGAGATAGTCCTTTTAGGTTTCAGTTAACATAATGTAATGTATGCCTTTCTTTAGGATCAGAACACTTTGGGGGGCTCCTTCGGGCCTGATGTGAGGCACAGGGGCAAAGTCACTTGAGAAGTTTGACCCTGCGAAAGATGGAACCCAGCTTCTTCCTGACCCCGGGGCCAGTGCTACCAGGCAATAACATTTCCCAGCAAAATGCAATTAAACAAAATCCCAGAGTTGTTTTCCTTCAAATTATCTTTGATTTAATTTCTTCTTTTATATAAAAGACAACAAATTCCATTTCAGAGAATAATGTTTAGGTTATAAGGTTCCCATCAGAACTGTTTCACAATACGTGTTTACATAATCTGAAGTGAAGGCGGCAGTGGACTGTAAAACCGGCCAGCCAGGCCAGTTTGTGCGCATGTGGGGGATTAATTTCACTTTGGATCACAAACTAACGTAACATTCTATTGTTTAGGTGTCTACTAGATTTGGATTTGGTTTTGGATATTTGAATGGGGATGAAATTGAGTTTAAAAAAAACCAAAAAACAGCACCACCAGATTCTAAAGAGCAATTAGGTCAGTGCTTTGTAAAGAAAACATACAATATCAATATTTTCTGCTCTTATCAATGAGTTCAAACATTTGACACTTTGAATACTGATATATAAATAAGTCAAATCTTTGGTGAGAAAAATTTATACATTCTTCTGTTTGCATCACCCAATGTGTTACTAATTATTTGCCCTATTAATCCATTGTGCTTTGCTGTCCATGATTAACAGAACAACGCAATGTGTTCAAAATGCAAAGAAAATAAATAGCATACAGAAGCATGAAACAAGTCGTAGAAAACTTATCTTAGAGGAAATTCAGCAAACTAAAAGCAAATACATTTAACCTGTATGATCGCATTTGCTGGTGAAGATACCAAATATTAAATTTTGGACAGTTATTAGGAGAAACCTGAAAATGGGTCCTTGCTGCTTGACTACTCGGCTTCTTTTATCAACCCTCCTCGAGGCTCCCAACTGAAAGGGATCTGTTTCTCTAATAGCCCTCAGCATAAATTGCCTTGCATCATAATTAGGTACACAGTTCCTTTACTAGATTAAAAGTTCATTTCAGATATGAATGATGTCTTATACACCTTTATCTCCTCCAAAGCACTGGACAGAAAAGTCTTTTACTTCTATAGTTAGTAGCTGCATTGCATTTGCAAAATATACTTAATATACTTAATATAAAATATTTCCTTTTCATATAGTCCCCTTTTATGAATAAATTTATTCCTTACGCCAAAGCATTTTTTGGGTGTGATGATAAAATTGATTTTGGATATCACCCACAGGTGTCAAACTTAATTTTCTTTGTCCTTTCTGACTATTAGCATACCACTTATTCATATATAGACTTTCTAAGGAAGACTCCTCTAAATAATCCATATTTTATTTTATAATATCCTCAGTTGTGTGTTAAGCTAAATTCAAAAGTTAAGCATGAGAGCAAAAAGTGAAAGAAATTCAATTAAAAAATTCAAAGAGATGACAGTAGACAAAGAAGGTCTAAAATCAGTTGTGATATGAATGACTTCATATCTCATGATTCTAATGTGTGGGCCAGGATATACACACTGACAAAGAGTTCTCTGACCAAGCCAAATAATAGACCGAAAGAGTTGATCTCATGAAAAGAAACTTAAGAAGGCAAAGTCACTCAGCATAAGTCTAATACAAGATTTTAGAAGTTCTAAATTATCAAGTCTTTTTTTCTTTTTTTTGCGATGGAGTTTCATTCTTGTTGCCCAGACTGGAGTGCAGTGGCGCGATCTTGGCTCACTGCAACCTCTGCCTCCCGGGTTCAAGTGATTCTCCTGCCTCAGCCTTCTGAGTACCTGGGATTATAGGCACACGCCACCACACCCAGCTAATTTTGTATTTTTAGTAGAGACGGGGGTTTCTTCATGTTGGTCAGGCTGGTCTCAAACTCCCGACCTCAGGTGATCTGCCCGCCTTAGCCTCCCAAAGTGCTGGGATTACAGGTGTGAGCCACCACACCCAGCCAATTTTTTTTTATTTAATCAAAAAAAGTTGTTTTTTTTGAGACAGGGTCTTATTCTGTTGCTCAGGCCAGAGTGCAGCGGCACAACCAGGGCTCACTGATCTCCTGGGCTCAAGCAATCCTCTCAGCTCAGCATCCTGGGTACCTGGGACTACAGCTACATGACACTGTGCCCAGTTAATTTTTTTTTTATTTTTTATTTTTTGTGGAGACAGAGTCTCACTCTGTTGTCCTGACTGGTCTTGAACTCTTGGGCTCAAGTGATCCTCCCACCTCCATCTTCCAAGAGCTGGGATCACAGGCGTGAACCACTGTGCCCACATCAAGTCTTTTTGTTTTGTTTTGTTTTTGAGATGTTTTGCTCTTGTTACCCAAGCTGGAGTGCAGTGGCGCAATCTCAGCTCACTGCAAACTCCACCTCCTGGGTTCAAGCGATTCTCCTGCCTCAGCCTCCCGAGTAGCTGGGATTATAGGTGCATGCCACCATGCCCAGCTAATTCTTATATTTTTAGTAGAGATGGGGTTTTACTACGTTGGCCAGGCTGGTCTCAAACTCTTGACCTCAGGTGATCCGCCCACCTTGGCCTCCCAAAGTGCTGGGATTACAGGCATGAGCCATCATGCCTGGCCTCACATCAAGTCATTTAAAGAAAACAATAGCAAAGATTCACATTATCTTTTACTTTAGTAAATACCACATTCATTGTCATATTCATTTAGTTCATTAAATGGACAAAAATACATCAAATCTTTTTCTTTCATGTGTTAAAACATTCAAATACATTATCAAAAAGCAGCAATGAAAACTCTGTCTCCATCTCCCAAAGAACTGGGATGACAGGCATGAGCCACAGTGCCCAGCCCTGTTTCTAAAGTTTTTAAAGAGAAGGAAGGTGACTGGGGATAAGCTGGGATTAAACCTAGATCGCTTACAGTGCTGTCTAACTTTTGAATCCTATGTCTCTTAACGGAGTAAGATTCTGAAATTATAAAGATTCAGGGGCTCTCAAGCACAGACAGGCACTTTCTCCATTCATTATACTCCTTTTCTAAGAGAAATTAACACAGTGATCTGATACCTACTGCAGAATTTTTCAATTAACCAAACTACTACTACCAGCAATTTATGTGAACAAAAACTTTCGAGACTATTTCCATCAATGTAACTATGTTCAAAAGGCTATTATTAACAGCCATAAATTAAGGTTTGTGGTGATGAAATAACATCTGAGATTGATAATATTTCAGTGGAAAAGAAAAAAATAGATAGGTGAAGCAAATACAGCCAAGATGTATAATTACTAAATCTGGGGATAGGCATTGTGGGGTTCACCGTACTACTCCATATTACTTTTGTGTGGGCTTGAGATTTTCATAATGAGACTTTTTATTAACACAAAAGAGCTTTAGGGAATACGGTTCATCATTAATACAGGTCTATGGCTTTATGAATAGGACAGAAAGCTTTGCTGAAAGAAATTAAGGCTGATCTTGAATCTGGGCTCCTTACTAGGTTTACAAAAACCATTTTTCTTTTTCAAAGGAAGAAAATAACACAAATCCATACACTATCCTGAGAGGCGAACATACAATAGATTTTTAGACTTTAGCTTAAAATTAGAGAAATCTAATTTTTTCAGAAAAAACATCACCATGTCGTATGCTGACCTGGACACAGGGGCTGTATTACTTGGAAAACGTGAATGTGGATTCTAGTTTAGCTTTTAGTTCAGAAGAAAAAAGGGAAGAGTGTCAATTCCAAGGATACAGATTCCTTAATCTTTTTCTCAGATTTAAGGAGTTTTTCTTACAGGGATTTAACTCTGTACTGTCCGAAGCATGTGAACCAGAGCAACTCCCGTCTTGAATAGGAGTTGGGTAAAATGAGGCTGAGACCTGCCGGGCTGCATTCCCAGATGGTTAAGGCATTCTAGGTCACAGGACAAGATAGGAGGAGGTCAGCACAAGATTCAGGTCATAAAGATCTTGCTGATAAAACAGGTTGCAGTAAAGAAGTCAGCTAAAACCCACCAAAACCAAGATAGCCATGAGGGTGACCTCTGGTCGTTCTCACTGCTACACTCCCAGCAGCGCCATGACAGTTTACAAATGCCATGGCACTGTCAGGAAGGTAGCCTATATGGTCTAACAGGGGGAGGCACAAATAATCTACCCCTTGATTAGCATATCACCAAGGAATAACCATAAAAATGGGCAGCCAGCAGCCCTCGGGGCTGCTTTGTCTATGGAGTAGCCATTCTTTTATTCCTTTACTTTCCTAATAAACTTGCTTTCACTTTACTCTATGGACTTGCCCAGAATTCTTTCTTGCGCAAGATCAAGAACTTTCTCTCACGGTCTGGATCAGGACCTCTTTCCTGTAACAGTACTGCCAGTTACAGAAGCAAGCAGATGGAGGTCTCTTTCTGAAGGTCATACCTCAAACAAAATCAATCCTTTTTTGTGGTGCAGAAACCAGTCTACCCCCAGAGGACACAAAATATGCTGGGCTGAAGCCTCTTCCTTTCTGGCCCCTTTTCTGTTTGCCTTCTCCCCTGTGGGCCTCTCAGGCTCCTCTCTGCCATGCTTTCCCCACTGGGTCTGTCATGACAGCCTACGCTGGCATCTCAGGGATCCAAAAAGCAAAAGCACCCCCTGGGTCTATGGGGACAACCATTCTTGTTCCTATGCAAAATCTGGCTTGGGGAACTGTAATTTCGATCTAAGTCACTGGTACTGGATTAGAAATAGAAGAGTCAGACAGCAACAAACTCTACTACTTTGTTTATTTTGTATACATTTCATGATCCTGGGGATTACATTGACATTACTTTTGTCTCTACTTTTTCTTCAAATAGAGATTAAGATTCAGCTAAAAATGTACTTTATTAACACTGATGCCATGAAAACTTCTTTTTAAAAATGAGGTATTTGGTTTACTGTCCCAAACAGTAGAGGTTTGGGCAAACTGCAGAAATGGTCTAGTAAGTAAGAAAATGAAAGAGAATACACTGAAACATAACACAGAAGCAGGATTTGGCAATATGCTGCTCTGACACCCTGAGAATTTTTACTGCAGGCAAAGTAAATCCACCACCTTTTATCTCTAAAAGCAAAACCCAGCATGATTTCTTCCTAGGGCATACATTTCTATTCAGAAAAGACCACAGAATAAAGAGGTGAGTTAATATGAGAAAGGTAAAGACGCTAAGATCATTCTTTTTGCTCCTTTCCCCACCCCAATAAAAACATACTTATTAAGGGGCCACTATTTCCCTTGCTTTCAAATTATCTTAGAAAATATTTAGAATTACACAACAGCAGCATTTACAAGTGAATTTATATAGAACTGTTGTCAAGGCTCAAAATATCATGAGAGCTCTTGAAAAAACAGTTGAGGTATTTCACATAAAAAACTGAACAATCAGGTTAGCCACACCCAAAATGATGATGAAAACGTGAAAGACTAATTTAGGCCATGTCAGACGCTCTTCTTGGTGGAGGGATATTATATAGATGAGAGATGGGTATATGAATACAAAGGCCAGGCCACACGCTGCTCCTGAATATCTGCAAAATAAAAGCTTTTGGGGTTAATATTCATCTTGCACTTTGCTTTTTTCTGATTTACAATTAAGGTAAACAGAGTACAATTTAAATCCTCCTCAGTCTGATAGCTCAACAAAAATTAGTTTTGATTCATTTGTTGTTGACATAAAACATCTGGGTTTAAAACTTATTTTACTTGCTAAGTTAATATAAAATATGATTTCCTGCTCATCTTTATAGCATCAGATTGACAAAAGACTTTTTATTCATCCCTCAAATCTCTGTAGTTCCTCTGTGTTTGGGTGATTGTGGCTACTTCCTCAGAAACATCTGGAGTTAGGCCTCCTATCTTTGATCTTTTATAAGCTAATTACTCATTCTCAGTTTTTGAGGGACTGTTAGCATCTCCATTTAAGTATGAGAACAGATAAATGCTACCATGGCATTCAGCATGAATATGAAAGATAATAGCAAAAACACTTAAACATGAGACTGTGACAGAGAAATATGCACTTTCTTCTCCTTTTCTCTATACTTCGGTTTTCTTGAGGAACAGTTAAATAGGAACTTGTAAGCCCATTATATTCAATAAGCATCAGGCTAACAATCTCCTCCTCTTGTTCCTTGTTACTTTCTTAGGTAAGAGTGTTCCAAAAAAAATGACTCATTCCTGCTGTCTATAGTAAGAGAAATGAGATCATTCTAAATCCCAATTTCCCATGAGCATTTGAGGTACAACTTTATTCCTACTCTATTCATCCTGTCACGTTTTTAGGAAAAGGATATTAAAGAAAGCCATCTAGGGTCTAAACTCTTACTTAAACTCTTACTTTTTGACTACAAATGACATTGAAATATATTTTTGAGTAGAAATGGATTAAGGAACTTAGAATGGATTAAGGAAGCTTTGACAAATAAAGGACCCCCCAGGTACTCCCACAAAGTTATACATATATTAAAAATGACTTTTTATTTTGGATATAGAGAGGAAATAAAGTGGAAGATGATGAGAAAAAGAAAAAGAAAATGATGCCTGAGGCTAAGGGATAATGGGGCTTCTAGAATGAGTTCCTCACTAGAACAAACAGAAATGGAAGATAATGAGCATCTTAACTGATACCAAGGGGCTGCAATTGAATATTACTAGTTTTAAATACTCACAGGAATTTCATACAATTAAATTAAAACAACGACAACAACAGGAAAAGCCTAAAAATAAAGACCAATATATGTAAGGGCACCATTCCTTTACAAGGCAATACCTTATGATCCCTCCTATGTTTGGGTAGAAACAGGCCATGATCACTCCAGCTCCCACAATAATTAGATTAAGAATCAGCACGTGGAAAATGCTAGAAGTTGAGAAGAAAGTTTGGAGGAAAGAAAAAATACAAAAATAGGCAAATTATAACGACTAATATGAGAATACAGTTCACTCTTAACATCATTAAAATAAATATGTCTTAAGCTCGATAAAATCACAGCAAAAATAGAAGGTAACAGTAGTCTTCAATTCTGGTAACGAGAAAGTGAAATTAGCTCTTTTGTGGAATTACACTGGTTAAATTTTGTAGAAGCACACTGGTAATGTGTATCAGAATTCACATTCTTTGATCTATGATTCCATTTGGAATATCTTAAGAAAATAATCCAAACAATGAAAATGCTATGAATATCAAGATATTTATGAAAAAACAGAAGAATCCTGGACACAGCAAGGCAACAATTTACTTGACAGAATATGTTGAAAATTATTTAAAATAACTTATCATTATTACCTTGTCAGGCAAAATACTATCTAGCAATTCAGAAAAAAAGTCAGCTAGGTTTTCACTACACAAGAAAACACCAAAAACATTTGAAAAAAATATCAGAAGGATATACACTGAGAAGGCAGTAGTGATTTTGTTACAATTTGGGGTTTTGGATAACATTCCCTCTTTTCTATATTTAACAAACTTTTCATAAAATGTTCAAATTACTTTTATATTAAAAACATTATATTAAAGGGAAAGACAAAAAGGGCAGGTTTTTATTTTCCAGATTTAACCACTTAAAGAAAGTGGTCATATCTCATACTTAGACCATAAAGAAAGAACTTAAAGTTACTCACTACCATCAACAGAATATTTACTAAATACTTTAACTAGACATTAACAATCCAAGGTTTAGGAATCAATTTTGGACACAAACAAAAATAATGTAGATGAAAATTTGATGCTGAAGAAATAACTCCATTTCCCCTGAAAATGATTCTCAAAAGCCAAATGTACACATCAAAGCAACCCTTTGGGCCCAAGTTATCAGAGGTTAATTAATCCCAGATAAAGATTACAGAGAGAATTAAAAACAAAGAAAATTATTTATATAAATAAGTGGTTAGTCATATACCCTGATGAATTAGAAAGATATTAGGCTTACAGATCTTATTGTTTTTTTTTTTTTTTTTTTTTTTTTTTTTTTTTTTCCAGACGGAGTCTGGCTCTGTCTCCCAGGCTGGAGTGCAGTGGCCGGATCTCAGCTCACTGCAAGCTCCGCCTCCCGGGTTCACGCCATTCTCCTGCCTCAGCCTCCTGAGTAGCTGGGACTACAGGCGCCTGCCACCTCGCCCGGCTAGTTTTTGTATTTTTAGTAGAGATGGGGTTTCACCGTGTTAGCCAGGATGGTCTCGATCTCCTGACCTTGTGATCCGCCTGTCTCGGCCTCCCAAAGTGCTGGGATTACAGGCTTGAGCCACCGCGCCCGGCCCAGATCTTATTGTTTACCCAGAAACTCTAACCTTAAAATTGCTTCAGAGCTTTGAGGTATTGGCTGGGCCTTTGTTATTTCTGTATTATAAAAGGAAACAACTTTGTATACATGTATTCCTTTTCTAAAATTTTATTAATTATTATTATTATTTTTTAAGAGACAGGGTCTTGCTCTGTCGTCCAGGCTGCAGTGCAGTGGGCCAATCATGGCTCACTGAAGCCTTGAACTTCTGGACTCAAACCATCCTCCTGAATACCTGGGACCACAGGCATGTGTCACCATGCCTGGCTAACACCCATGTTTTCCATACTGTATTCTTTACTGCCAAACACTCTTCAAAGAATAAATAAAGTCCTTGATAAAGGAGTAGAACATTAATTTTGCTAAATCTCATGTTTGAATACACAGTCTTTTAAATATTCTATGTGATCAAATAGGAAGGTCATAATAAAGCACATCTACTGCATACTGCAGTACAGTACACTGGAAGTCCTGAGGAAAAGGACTTGTGTGGCTGAGCTGAGGAGGACCTAGCTGTTTTGCCTACCAAATGCTTTTTTTACTTGAATTGCAGTCAAACTATGGTCATTCAAACTCAGGTGTTTGACAGGTATTTTCCAGAAAATGAATGATATAAGCTTGTCACTTCAAGGAAAACAACTGGCAGTATTTGTTGCCAAAGATAAAATTAAAGTTTTCAAATAAAAACTAGAATTTTGGAAAACTTGTATTTGCTACCCTGAGCTTGACAATGTTTAAAGGCTCTGATGATGAAATTAGTGATAGTATTAATGAAATTGGGTTTTGATATTGTAAAATGAAGTGTGTCAACATTTGGAAGATCCACAGAACTCAGTGAACCAATATTTTCCAAATGATCAAACAGATGTTACAGAATCATGCATGCGTAAAAGATCCAAAGTGCACGACAGACCAATTGGTTTTAATGTCAACAAGTTTCAGATTCCACATTGCAACTCATAAGAAGCTACCACTTGTCAGGTTTTGGCACAGTATCAAAGAAGAATATCCAGAATTATATGAAAAGGCTATTAAAAGTACTCTTTCTTTTTCCAACTATCTATGTGAGGCTGGATTTTCTTCACAAATCTAAATGAAAACAGCATATTATAACATGGAATGCAGAAGTAGAGAGGAGAATCCAATTGTCTACTAGTAAAGCAGAAATTGGAGTTTTGCAAATGTAAATTAAAGTTTTTTTTTTTTTGAGATGGAGTCTTGCTATGTCACCCTGGCTGGAGTGCAGTGGTGCCATCTTGGCTCACACTGCAACCTCCGCCTCCCGGGTTCAAGCAATTCTCCTGCCTCAGTCTCCCAAGTACCTGGGATTATAGGTGCCTGCCACCACGCCAGGCTAATTTTTGTATTTTCAGTAAAGACGGGGTTTCACCATGGTGGCCAGGATGGTTTCCATCTCCTGACCTCATGATCCACCCGCCTCGGCGTCCCAAAGTGCTTGGATTACAGGTGTGAGCCACCACACACGGCCAAATTAAAAATTTTTTGAAAGCAGTTATTTTTATTTTTATTTTTAATTTTAATGTTGGTGGGTATATAGTAGGTGTATATATTTATGGGGTACATGAGATGTTTTCATACAGGCATGTAATACATAATAATCACATCATGGAGACTGGGGTATCCATCCCCCGAAAGTGGTTTTTTACAAAAATGTTACTTAACAAGTAATGGTTTTATTATTGATTTTAAAGAAATTAAAAATACTTTGCTGGGCACGGTGGCTCATGCCTGTAATACCAGCACTTTGGGAGGCCGAGGCGGGTGGATCACCTGAGGTCAGGAGTTCAAGATTGGCCTGCCCAACATGGCGAAACGCCATCTTTACTAAAAATACAAAAAATTAGCCAGGCATGGTGATGGGTGCCTGTAATCTCAGATACTTGGGAGGCTGAGGCAGGAGAATTGCTTGAACCCAGGAGGCAGGGGGTGCAGTCAGCCGAGATGCACCACTGCACTCCAGCCTGGGCAACAAGAGTGAAACTCCGTCTCAAAAAAACAAAACACAAAACAGAAAAACCTAAATTCTATTTTTTAATATTTAAATGCTGATACCTATACCTGCATAAACTAAAGCTCCTGGAGTTGTCCATACATTTTTAAGAGCATAAAGGGTCCTGAGACCAAAAATTATGCTCCAAAGTATGCACACTCTATAGAGTACTTACAACTGTAGGATAAATGAAAATGACAATGTGTTCTTGGTGGCAGGGGAAGAACTGTAATGTGAAAACAAAAGGGAAATCTCTGACTTTTTCCAAGAAGAAAAAACATTCTTGTAAAGATAGCCACAATTCTGCAAAATAATGGCAGAAAACAGGAATAATGTATTTGCTTAGCAGTTTTTCATCTATGACTTCACTGTATCTTCTTCGATGAATATAAATATAGTAGAGTAGAAACACAATCAGAGGCTTACATTTACTGAGCTCCAATCTTCTGGATAATAATATTAGAACTATAGTTGCTGCTATACTTATCAGTGCTTGAACCTGGTAACTCTTGACTTTTGCTTTGTTTTGAAACCAACATATTTATGGCGAAAATTATTTACTGAAGAAGCAGACTACATTAGTTCATTTTAAACAAGAACTGATTAAGACTACTTGTTTAGTAGGTTACTGTAAATGCAATTTTTTTTCAAATTTTATTTAAAAGTTTTATTTCTTTAAAAGAACTTATTCCTAATAAAAGTGGATTAGGTTCTTTTCACTAGGATGAACCTATAATAAGACTTAATGTAAGAGTAGGAGTTAGCCAAGGGCTCACAAGAGGACTGCTGGGAAACTCTGAAATGACATATAGAAATTTCTCTTGGATGAGGGTAACCAGCTTTGAACAGATTTTCAAAAGAACTCACAACTCCTTCATCCCCAATAAGAGGTTAACAATTACAGCAGTAATTTAAACTTGTTATATATCAAATAAAAATTAATTATATATCTGACCTTCAATTCTTAACAATTGATCATTTATGTAAAACTGCATAAATGTTAATGAATATAAAAGTAAGGATTGTTGGACTCAGAAAACCATACCCCAAAATGAAAGCCTTAGAAACAAAAGTTTTTCTCTGACCTTCTGAATCTCAGTCCCATTCTCCCGAAGCTAGCTTAGAAACTAGAATCCCTCTTCCCCAAGGTGGAAACGGAAACATTTTCCCTCAAGCTGGCCATAAAACCTAAAAACATCACTCTAATTTCCCTCTATTTCTGTGTAAAAACTAGCCATAAAGAAATGATCTGACCTGTCTTGTTTGACTGCAGGTCGTAAGACTCCCATAACAGAGGGGGTCCTGCCCCAGACTCAGATAAAAAAACATATGCTCAGAGAGGCTAAGAATCTAGACAGAGGGGCCTTGCTGGGTTTCCCCACTCAGTCTATTAGCATTAGACATGGCTGTTCACATAAACGTAATCAGAAAAATGGACAATTTCCCCTGTATCTTTGGGTCTTCTTTCTAAAGGCTCCCATGTAACATAAAACCACATACAAATACATTTATATGCCTTTTCTCTGCTTTTTTTTTTTTTCTTTTGGAGACAGGGTCTCATTGCATCACCCAGAGCAGTGGCGTGATCTCAGCTCACTGCAGCCCCTATCTCCTGGGCTCAAACGATCCTCCTCCTCCTACCTCAGCCTCCTGAGTAACTGGGACTACAAGCATGCCCACCATGCTCAGCTAAGTTTTAAAAATTTTGTAGAGATGGAGTTTCACTATGTTGCCCAGGTTGGTCTTGAACTCCTGGGCTCAAGTGATCCACCCACCTTGGCCTCTAAAAGTGCTAGGATTACAGGCATGAGCTACTGAGCCTGGCCCTTTTTGCCTATTAATCTGCCTTTTGTCAGTCATTTTCAACAAACCTTCAGAGGGCAAAGGGGAAGTTTTCCCTTGGCCCTGATAGCTTCAATGACCAATAATTAAAATAAAAGTGTTGCTTCTCATTAGCTACACATTGCCAACATAGGTACTATACACTATAAACTTCTTGACAACATGTAAATCAATAGCAATTAAATAATAAGATAAATATAAGTGGTATCAGAGCTAATTAACTATACTGGAAGGAACGAACTTTAAATCATTCTAGACAAGGGAGTGGCTTCTATTTTTAAAGCTCTTCAGGGAAGAGGACACCAATGATCTATCTTTAGTCACCACTTTCGTTAGGCATTTTTATAGCAGAAGGATCAGTCACACTTTAAACTGACCTGCTTGCACAGTCATTTGTTGCTTGGCACATCTTGCTGGTCAAGAGAAGAGCCCTTACCTCGGATAAATGTCACCGAAGATATGGCCCAAAAGCTGGACACGAGCCAGGTAGCCTAAGAGTGGGTACACAGTCATCATCTGGAACAGCAGGAATATCCTTGCAATGAAGGACAGGGTGTCACTGCTAGGGAAGTTGTCTAAAAAATTCTAATCCAAGAGAGATAATGAGGTCATGTTAAAAATCAAATTCAGTACACACATTCATAAAATGGAATGTCTTCTGCTTATTTTGAACACAGGTGCTACTCCAATTGTGACTTGTGGACTAGTGCCCATCCACAACTACTTGTTAAGTATTTTTTCAATGAGGTAAGTATAGAAATTGAGTGTTTAGAAACTTTTACAGAAATATGACATTGCCACAATTTTATTCTATTTTACAAAAGTATCAGCATGCAATTTATGTAACATTAAAGCAACAGCAAAGACAATTTTGTCCTTCACTACAGATAGATCGAGAAAGCACTGCTCTATGTGGTTCAAGGAAAATACCAGTCTGCTTTAAAGATTTAAAGAACTAATTTAATTCAGTGTTATTTTACCCTCTCTGGCTCTCTTGCTTTCCTCCTCTGAAGCACTGTAAGCACTTTTGATGTAAAGATGACAGAATAAGGTGAGAGTATGTCTATCACCTACTGCATCATTGTTTATCACTAAATTGAAAAGGATTTATCTCTTCTTCCTTTCATGACCCTTTTCTCCATTTTGGTTTGGTATCTTAAAAAAAGTTAACTACGCAGAATTTTTATCTTTTCTTTCAAATACAAATATCACAAATATTCCTATTCCCAAGGGAGTAGGCTTTGTATGAGTTTGTTCGTATCAGGGAAATTTCCAGCAAACATTTGGCTGCCAAAGAACTTCTGGAGTCAAGAAAATCAAGAAAATAAGAACATGTCCAAGCTGCCATAATAGCAGTAACTCAAACTTATTTTTCTTATAAAGATGAGAACACTATTAACATTATTCTGCTGAAATAACCATTATAATTCAGCTGTAATAAATCACATGTATATTCCATTGCACTCTATAAGAGGAATTTCTTCTGACCAGAAAGTCACTTGTGAAATGTTGTTTTTTGTGAGAAACTCTTCAGTCACTTATAACTAAAGACTATACGATTGCTAAGGTTTTGATGGGTTAAATCAAAGAAAATATTAGTTACGGCAATCTTTTATTAAAATATTTTTTTCTTTTACTCTGTCTCTCTCTCTCTTTTTTTTTTTTTTTAACCCTCTGGTAACTCATAGAACATCTCTCTCTCTTTTTTTAATACTCAAATACTCTTTTTTTGTTTTGCTGCCTGTCACTCAGTATAAGAATGAGAGTCTGATTAATCATTAGGGTCTGATAAACTAAGACTCTAGTTTATCTAGGGCATTCCTGATGTGGGCTTTAAAAAATAGGGAGTTCATTCAATGTATTCTCTGTGAGGTTTTATAACTACATGAGAACTACTCATAACAGTTCCCCACAAAAAGAGAAATATATGTACATAATAGACATTTATTTGAGTACCACAAGGTGCCTGGCACGTAGTACATTATCTCAGAGTCCATCTAAAAATCAAATGGGGTACTTATTATACTATTTAATGGAAAAAAAAAAAATAAAGCTCAGAAAGAAAAGGGAAGGTGCCTAAGTTCCCATACTTGGAGTAGATAGCAGGGACGGCATTAAAACCCAGGTCTATCTGATGTTATATCTTGCCACTGTATCACCCTGCCTACTATAAATACATGAAAGTGTACACAATCACACAGAGAGGCTACACTGTGCCTTACCTGCTCAATACAATCTTTGGATAATGGTGGTGAAGGAAATGAAGCAAAAACCAGGACTCCAATATAGAGATAAGTTAATGTCACCAGCATATAAGCAATGCACAGGTCCCTCACCTGTAAATACAGAACAAAAGTCCCATAATACTGAAGAACTTTGCAGTAAGTCTACCTGAATAGGCTAAGAAGACTAACAAATAAATACAAAATTTGTCTTTTTACCTTATACATGTGTGTATATATTTCTAGATATTCAATTTGTTCACAGAAAGTAGTTAAAACAAAATCCACATACTTTACAATTAGTCTGCCAATTTTTTTTTAAAAAGTAGTCTGAAGTATGTAGACTAAGCTACCTGTTGGCAGACTTAGAAGTTAACATAAACAGTGGTTTAACATGACTGAAATTCTGACTTAATTTCAAAAGATAATTTAGTTGCCAAATTACAAAATACTATAACTACAATAATAAAGCTAAGGGACAATAAGAAAGTAAGCATAAGCCATTTCAGTATGGTCTGCAACATTTTAAAAATTCTTCCTTTGGTAAATTAACTTATTAAAATATGCCTAGACCACAGCAGAGTAGAACATACTAAATTATATTTAATAAAAAAAGAAAGCTAAAGAAGAGACAATAAGCAGTATTAAAGGCAAGCTTAATAAATCTAAACAGTAAACAAAAAGAAATCAAAAGGCAGCTGTTCAAACAGCTGCACAATGTTACTGGAATCAGCAAACAAATGCAGAACATTAAATAAAGTGGACTGCTTTCTTCTACTGCGGTTCCCACCCTCCCAACCTCCCATCTCCATGCAAAGTAAAAATCTCCAAGACATTTAATGTAGCCAGCTGTCAGATCCAAACAGAACAGATTCTCCAGCTCAAAAATCTGGTCTTCATCGCCACTAAAGTTATGGCCAAACAATTCAGCACAATTAAATTATGGCAACAAGCCTATTCATTTTTCATTTTAAACAAAAATTACTTTGAAAGCTAAGGACACAAATTAGAAAAAAATAAACTTAAAAACATTTGATAGCACAATAAAAAAAACTGGACATTTGGTATTAGGGAACATTTCTGACTTTTTGGATTACTTTCTTCCTTAAATGGGCTAGCTAACATAGTAGAGTTTTATAAACTTGACTGTTGACAAATTCAGTTAAAAAGCAAGTAACAAGTTATGACAAATCTTAAGGTCAGGTCTAAATTGACAATCAGCTTGAAAGTAAATCAAGGGTTTTAAACCCTAAATTAGATGGTGAATAAGCCCATGGAGCTAAAGGCTTATGCGGATTGGTTCCAGTCCTCTCAAAATGCTTCTAATTGCTTAGGAATGAGGAAGAGGATGACCAAACCTCCTGGGGGGTTTTCAGAATCATTCCTCTTGAGTTCATGAAGCTCTAGGTCTGACGGGAGGCCAGACTTCAGTCACCCCTAGAGTTGCCTCATGATCTTGTGTGGGATGAACAGCAATGAACCAGGTCAAATCTACTTTTTTGCCAAAGAGTAGTAGTTTCCCATTACGATGTTTGAAAGTCATTCTACACTCAACCTACTCAATGCTACTCAAGAACAGAGGTAGCCTTGTAAAAAAATCTTGGGAGGCAAAGCAGCTGGGCCTGAGACAGCTCTCTGTAAAGTGGGACAGCCACCATTCCACAGACAGTTTTCAGCTTATCTACTACCTGATCACCGCGTTATTTTGGTCTGACTTCTTGCAAAGAAGTGTACCATAACACACTTCAGGGGAAATCTGATTAAGATGCAAAGGCTATGGTGCAGAGCTTCCAATAAGACTTTTCCCCTCTGCTTCTCTGTTCTCACGGCACTATATACAGATCTCAAATACAGCAATGACAGTATTGTGACAGTCATTAACTTTTATTATAAAAGTAATCCATGTGCATGATATAAAGAATTTCAAGTGGAGATAAAATATGTCCCTTGACATCCCTAAAATAGCCAAGGTTAATAGTTCTTGTATCATGTTGGTATTTTAATTTTTCTCTAAATGTGTCTGTACCACAAGACTCTGGGATTCTGAGGACAGGGACCATGTCTTTTTCTTCTTTGTATCCCCAATACCCAAGACCACACCTGGTACATAGGAGGAACGTGGTAAATGTAGATAAAGAATAATAGCCACATTGGTTTTATTAAGTGCTTGTAGGTGCCAGGCTCTATTGCTAAGCACATTACAAGTGTCATCTCATTTAATCCTCATTGCAACTTTATAATGTAGATACTGTCATTTTCTTCATTTTACAGATGTAAACTAAGTGCAGCAAGGTTACAAAACTTGTTTGTGGCTGCAAAGTGGGTATCTGGTGAAACCAATATTCAAATCAAGATCCTTTTAGTTCCAAATTGCAGGTCCTCAGCTACTTTGATGGAGAGCTGACCAGTCGCCAACGCAGTTGTGTCACAGTTAATAAACAATAATAATAAAAAAAGAGAGGTAACAAGTCATGAGTAACAACTATACAACAGAACACATACAGGGATGCTTCCATTTTGAGACACTAAAATCAGAAAAGTTCTATTTCACAGTACTCCAACATACCTTCAGTAAAAGTAGCTCAGGAGCTATATATGTGTTTTCATCTGAATACTCTGATGAACAGAAATGATGCTTTTATTATAAAAGCAGCTGAGGTTTAGCATGACGCTGGGAAATATACCACTTATGAACAGTATACACATATGTGGGCTTTGCTATTCTCTGGCTCAAACACAAGCCATTACTAAAGATATAGTTCGGCCTAAAGATATAGCCTCTTGAAAGCCCATTTAATGGAACAGCATAGAAAAAAGCTATTCTTTAGAAAATGAGGCTCAAAGTAAAAAATATGTTTAAAAAGAGACACAAGTGACAATATAAATTGGTAATTATGTCAAGAAGCCTATACATTAATAAGGTAACTGATCCTGCCTTGTGAATAATAAATGGCTGGCAGGGTTGACGGTAGAAAACTAATGACAGGTAGAATGCCAAGTCAGAATGAAAACTGGATCTACAACAGGCCCAGAAGTGGGTTTGGGAGCACATTCTATTTGTCAGACATGGTTTATTATTTGTTCCACATACCGTTCATAGTGAAAATACTATCCAGTGGAGCATTTACTAACAAAAATGACAGAAACTGACCACACAGACTGACCCCCCAAATTTACATAACTTCTCCTGGTATATAGCCAAGTAAACCACAGATTCATATGAGGAAGGAAAAAGTAAATAACAAATCACGATATAAGGCATTTCAAATTGTTTTAAAGAACAAAGCAGGGTAATACAACTAAACACAGACAAAACAAAACTAAACAAAAGAAACACTTAGAGGTTCTGATTCAAATACAATAAGAAAATATCAAGAGGTCAATCCACACAACCAGGAGGGTTATAGGGACTACATATTCTGGTGATAAACTAGTTGGATGGTCTTCAGCTCCCTAATCCCCCTTTTTTGGCAAGATATGACAAAAGAATAGGAATGATGGCCGGGTGGGGTGGCTCACGCCTGTAATCCCAGCACTTTGGGAGGCTGAGGCGGGTGGATCACCTGAGGTCGGGAATTCAAGACCAGCCTGACCAACATGGAAAAACCCCATTTCTACTAAAAATACAAAATTAGCCAGACGTGGTGGAGGGTGCCGCCTGTTATCCCAGCTACTTGGGAGGCTGAGGCAAGAGAACTGCTTGAACTGGGGAGGTGGAGGTTGCGGTGAGCCAAGATCGTGCCACTGCACTCCAGCCTGGGCAACAAGAACGAAACTCCGTCTCAAAAAAAAAAAAAAAAAAGGAATAGAAATGATATCCCATTTACACATATAACAAATTACATTTGATGGAAAAAAAAAACTGTATGAAATGAAGTTGAACTTGGAAAACCTAGAAAATTTGATCACTACATCTATGTGGGAGTTTGTTTCTTTCTTTGCAAATGTCTTTAGTTCCAAGTCCAGCTATAATTTACATAGAAGAAGAGGCCTTTTCTATTCTTTTGTCTTCTTTTCTATTTTCAAACTTTTGTTTACTGAGCTTGGAATGATCCAGTATCCACATTATGAATTCAGTCCCTGGCAAGCTTTATATTTTTCGACTTTAATCTCAAGAAAATATTATGCCATGATATTAACAGGACTTCTTTCAAATTACTTACTGAAACCTGCTGAAAAGTATAATCATTAAATAAATCAAATGACAAAGTTTTTATCAGAATATAGTACCCATTTAGCTAGATTTTTGCTAACATAAAAGCCAATTTCAGTATAATCAAAAAGAGAGTATATATATTTACATATAGTCAAAGTGTTTAGAATGTTGCTGGCACATAGTGCTTCATAAATGTTAGCTTTATACTTAGCAATTATTAATATTTTAAGAAGTTAACATAAAGTACAACTAGTTTTTTGAAAGGTAGACCATCACTTCATAACCCAATTTCAATTAAGACAGTAAAAACAAACAAACAAACAAACAAACAAAAACAACCATTTAAACCTTTGTGTGTGTGTGTGTGTGTTTTTTTTTTTTTTTTTTTTTGAGATGGAGTCTCGCTCTGTTGCCCAGGCTGGAGGGCAGTGGCGTGATCTCAGTTCACTGCAACCTCTGCCTCCCGAGTTCAAGTGATTCTCCTGTCTCAGCCTCCCAAGTAGCTGGAATTGCAGAGGCCCACCACCATGCTTGGCTAATTTTTGTATTTTTAGTAGAGACGGGGTTTTGCCATGTCTGGCCAGGCTGGTCTCGAACTCCTGACCTCAGCTGATTCAACCGCCTCAGCCTCCCAAAGTGCTGGAATTACAGGCGTGAGTCACCATGCCCAGCCATTTAAACCTTTGCTTTTAAGCCTTTGTTTTAAAAGTAGTTTCCACAAGTGACAAAAGGTGAATCAAATTGTATTAGCTGAACCTAACATAATAGTTCTACAAAGTCCTCATCCTAATACTAAGTGGAAAGAATTCATTTTATGGTATTTACATATGAAATACGGATTTCAAGGCCCACTGAGTGTTCTACTAAGAAAGGCAAAGACATGTCCTCAGTCCTTGGGAGACCATGAACCAAGAACGCCCATCTCAATCCAGCCCTGAGCTTCTCACAGTGGGGCATATACACCTCCAGATAAACTGGTGTGACTTTCCAGAAAAGCAATTCAACTTGAGAATTCTGGCGAGTGAAAAGTTAAGCACAGACAGTCCTCACTTTGCAGGGTGGTATGAGATTATAAAAATTACTGTGCAACCTGAAACTGTGCAAAGTGATCACAATAATCAATGGGAAAAACATATAATTGTTCTATGATCTTTAACAATTGTCAAAACATTAAATATTTTTATAAATGTGTAAGGAAATGAAGAAAAAGTAAAACATTTTTAAAAGTACATTGCAATGTCAGAAATATTGAGCTTAAAATATTTTATGTTTTGTAAAAACATACCAAGAGTAGTCTGAACTATGTTTGCCTCCTTCTTCTCATTGTATAACTTAACAAAATGGAGCAGGCATCTTTTCCATGCCTTGGTGAACCATCATACTTCTTTATCCCAACTATGCACCAGCTTCTAACATTTCATCTTTTGTGCTTTCAATGTTGTGAGACATCTCTGAGAATTCAATTAATGTGAAGTTTTCTGCCAATTGCACTTCCTCTGGGATATCTTCATTCTTGTAATCATAACCACTTTCCAAATGCATGTTGATAAGCTCACCTTCCTTAAGTTTCTCTGGCTGCATATCTGGAGTATATATGTGTACTCCAGCAGTGTCAACATTTCCACAGTTGGCTATTTCTTTTATAACTCTTTATATAGAATTGAATTCAAATTTCACTTCTTGCATTATTGTTTTGTTTCATTGTAACACTTTCACTTTGTTTGACAATTCCTTGTTCAAATATCCATTTTTTGTAAAATATGTCAGTTTATCACTGGGAGACAAGGAGTTAACACAACTATCTGCTTTGCAGACTGTACAGTGAAAAACATACACAGTGACCAGTCATTGACACACTTTGCAAGAAGTTATGTGATTGGTTACTAATTATCACATGCACTTGTTTTTTACGTAGTGCTTTGTGAAGTGAGGGCTAGCAGCTACTACTTTACAGGGACTAATAGTTAAAAATCTGACCTTGCCTGTGCCTGACTGGAGCCAGCGGTTCTTCAAGCACCCAGCATCCAGCGAGACGCGCAGTGCACCGATGGAGGGGACATGGGCAGAGCAATGGTGGCCAGGCTTGGCTAGGGCTGCTGCTACTGGCGCTGCTCCTACCCACGCAGATTTATTCCAATGAAACAACTGTTGTAACAGTTTCAAGTAGCTCCTCCCAGAATACTTCGACTGCCCCAAATCCAGCTAATGCCACCACCAAGGCGGTTGGTGGTGCCCTGCAGTCAACAGCCAGTCCCTTCGTGGTCTCACTCTCTCTTCTACATCTCTATTGTTAAGAGACTCAGGTCAAGAAACATCTTCTAAACTTCCCCATCTTCTAAACCCAATCCAAATGGCGTTTGGAAGTCCGATTTGGCAAGGAAAAACAGGTCTTCTTCGAATCTACTAATTCCACACCTTTTATTGATACAAAATATTGAGAATCCCAAATTTGATCGGTTTGAAGAACATGTGAGGATCCCAATTTGATCGGTTTGAAGAACATCTAGTTTGAAGAACTAGATGATGGAGGCCAATATTAAATCTGCTGGTGTTTATGTATAAGATGAAGGAGAGGCAACATCCAAAATAGCTAAGACATGATTTCCTTGAATGTGGCTTAAGAAATACTACCTTGAAAATAAGAATAGTAATAAAGGATGTGATTGTGGAATGGAGATTCAGTTTTCATTTGATTCATTAATTCTATAAGGCCATAAAACAGGTAATATAAAAAGCTTCCATGATTCTATTTATATGTACATTAGAAGGAACTTCCAGGTGTTACTATAATTCCTCAATGTATTGTTTCGACAGCACTAATTTAATGCCGATATACTCTAGATGAAGTTTTACATTGTTGAGCTATCGCTGTTCTCTTGGGAACTGAACTTACTTTCCTCTTGAGGCTTTGGATTTGACATTGCATTTGACCTTTTACTTAGTAATTGACACGTGCCAGGGCAATGATGAATGAGAATCTAACCCCAGGTCCAAGCATTCTGAGCAACTCTTGATTATCCATATAGTCAAATGATAGGCATTTCCTATCACCTATTTCCATTCAACAAGAGTGCTACATTCATTTAGCTAAACAGATTCCAAAGAGTAGAACTGTATTGACTGTGACTAATTTCAAAATACTTTTTTTTATTATTATTATTTTTTAGATGGAGTCTCACTTTGTCACCCAGGCTGGAGTGCAGTGGCGCAATCTCAGCTCAGTGCACCCTCTGCCTCCCGGGCTCAAGTGTTTCTCCTGACTCAGCCTCCCAAGTAGCTGGGATTACAGGCACCTACCACCATGCCCGGCTAATTTTTGTAATTTTACTAGAGACAGGGTTTCACCATGTTGCCCAGGCTGGTTTCGAACTCCTGACCTCAGGTGATCCACCTGCCTCAGCCTCTCAAAGTGCTGGGATTATAGGCTTGAGCCCCCCGTGCCTAGCCGTCAAAATGCTTTTGATTTCTGTATATGTTGAATTTACAATTAAAAAAAAGATCTGTTTTGAAGGCAAAACTGCAAATCTTGAAATTAAAAAGGCAAAAATGTAAAGGAATCAAAACTGTAAATCAAGTATTTGGGAAGTGAAGACTGGAAGCTAATTTGCATTAAATTCACAAAAACTTTTATACTCTTTCTGTATATACTTTTTTTTTTCTTTAAAAAACAATTATGGATCAGAATAGCCACACTTGGAACACTTTTTGCTATCAGTCAATATTTTTAGATAGTTAGAACCTGGTCCTAAGCCTAAAAGTGGGCTTGATTCTGCAGTAAATCTTTCACAACTGCCTCGACACACAGAAACCTTTTTAAAAATAGACACCTGCTGAAGTCTTTTGTTCTCATGGTCACACCCTGATGCTTAGATGTTCTAGGAATCTAATATGGCCACAGTAGTCTTGATGACCAAAGTCATTTTTTTCCATCTTTAGAAAACTACATGGGAACAAACAGATTGAACACATCTGAAGCTACTGTGTGTGTGAATGAACACTCTTTTGCTTTATTCCAGAATGCTATACATCTCTTTTGGATTGTATATTGTGTTTGTGTATTTATGCTTTGATTCATAGTAACTTCTTATGTTATGGAATTGATTTGCATTGAACACAAACTATAAATAAAAAGCAAGAAATGGCTGAAAAAAAATAAAATAAAAGTCTGTGGTAACTGAGGTTTGAACAAATGTTGTTAGGAGGAACTGATGTATTTTAACTAAACCAGATTAAAGAAACTGGTGCATGTAAGAACCACGCAACATGAGAACTGCCTGTAATTTAACTCATTTTGAGCCCCTCCCCTTTCCCTTTTCTTTTTTGAGGTGGAGTCTCACTCTATCGCCCAGGCTGGAGTGCCGTGACAGGATCTTGGCTCACCACAACCTCCACCTCCCGGGTTCAAGCGATTCTCCTGCCTCAGCCTCCAGAGTAGTGGGTACTACAGGCGCGTGCCACCACACCCGGCTAATTTTTTGTATTTTTAGTAGAGATGGGGTTTCACTGTGTTAGCCAGGATGGTCTCAATCTCCTGACCTTGTGATCTGCCTGCCTTGGCCTCCCAAGGTGCTGGGATTACAGGCATGAGTCACTGTGCCCAGCCTGAGACTGTTTTCCAGTAAGACAAACAAATAATGAGCATGATAAAAACATGTGTAAATGTTTCAGATAAAACATGACACTTTGGTAAGATTGTGTTTGTCTTCCTCAGATTTCTAGGTACATGAGGTTGTTCTGTTATTAGGGAGACTTTGGTGGTAAAGTTTGAGAAACACAGCCTTATGGATAGGATCATCCAATATATGAGAATTCTACTTAACAACATGAGTTTCTAGGGCACTTGGGCTAACTTGGCTTACAAGAAGAGACTGTAAATATCAGGAAAGAAAGGGTAAGAGGGGTAAAAATACTAAAAATTTCCAACCTCTGTTGTATGTTAGATCATGTTAACATCACAACCCTGATAGGTAGCTATCATTTGACATATGACAAAAATGAAATCTGAGGTAAGTTCACCAAATAGGAAGTATGAAAAATCCAGATTGACTCAAGTCCAACTCCATTTACAGGTAATATGCTACATGTATGGTCAGTAAAGATGAAGATGGAAAAGCTAAATTTATATTTTTGCTTTAGAGAGCTTACTTCCTCTACTTAGAAAGGTTTTTGCCTCCTTAATGACTGCCAAACATTACCCCTTACTCAAAGCCTTCTCAGAATCTCCAGGCACAGCAAATCCTTCCTTCTCCCGCATTTCAGTAACAATTTTATAGACCTCTATTAGAACTTCATTATGACTTTTGTTTACAAGGTCAGAAGCTGTTAAATTGACCACAAAATCTGCAGACAAGCCAACAAGTAACTGGTTAACTTGTTTGCCTTGGGTTTAGTTTGCTTTACTTTTTCCATTGTCTAAGGTAGAAAGTTAGGTTTTGAGATCTTCATTTTTAGTGTAGGTGTTTACAGCTATACATTTCCCTATAAGCACGCTTTAAGTAAACTCAAAGTATTTCTGATTTTTCTTGTGATTTCTTCTTTGACCCATTGGTTATTTAAGAGCATGCTGTTCAATTTCCACAATTTGTGAATTTCCCAAATTTCTTTCTGTTATTGATTTGTATCTTCACTCCATTATGGTTAGAGAACATACTCTGTATGACTTAAATCCTTTCAAACATATTGAGAATTGTTTTATGACCCAGTATATGGTCTATCTTGGAAAATGTTCTTATGTATTTAAGAAGAATGTGCATTCCTCAGTTGAGAGAAGACTTTTTGTAAATACATATTAGATTAAGTAGGTTGACAGTGTTTTTCTTTTCTTTCTTTTTTTTTTTTTTGAGACGGAGTCTCGCTCTGTCACCCAGGCTGGAGTGCAGTGGCGCGATCTCGGCTCACTGCAAGCTCCGCCTCCCGGGTTTACGCCATTCTCCTGCCTCAGCCTCCCGAGTAGCTGGGACTACAGGCGCCCGCCATCTCGCCCGGCTAATTTTTTGTATTTTTTTTAGCAGAGACGGGGTTTCACCGTGTTAGCCAGGATGGTCTCGATCTGCTGACCTCGTGATCCACCCGTCTCGGCCTCCCAAAGTGCTGGGATTACAGGCTTGAGCCACCGCGCCCGGCCGACAGTGTTTTTCATGCTTCCTCTATCCTTACTTATTTTCATCTATTTGTTCTATCAGTTACTTGAAGGAGGGTGATAAAATGTCCAGTTATAATTGTGGATTTGTCTACTTCTCTTTTCAGTTTGGCAACTGTTAACTCATTTATTTTGAAGCTCTGTCACTGGGTGCATATACATTTAGGATTATTATGTCTTCTTGATGAATTGATCCCTACAGATCATTATGTAAGGTTTCTCTTTATCTCTGGCAATACTCCCAGTTCTAAAGTCTATTTTGTCTGATATTAATTTGGCCACTCCAGCTTTCTTATGTTTAATATTTGCATGGCATATCTTTATGTTTAATATAAATTCCTTCTAGACAACATATAGTTAGGCTTTGTGTTTTAACAAGTCTGAAAATCTCTTTTAATTAATTAATTTATTTATTTGAGATGGAGTCTCGTTCTGTTGCCTAGGCTGGAGTGCAGTGGCATGATCTCCGCTCACTGCAACTGCCACCCCTTGGGTTCAAGCGATTTCCTGCCTCAGCCTCCTGAGTAGCTGGGATGACAGGTGTACACCACCATGCCTGGCTAATTTTTGTATTTTTAGTAGAGACAGGGTTTCACCATATTGGCCAGGCTGGTCTCGAACAGGTGGCCTTAAGTTATCCGCCTGCCTCAGCCTCTCAAAGTGGTGGGATTACAGGTGTGAGCCGCTGCACCCAGACTCTTTTAATCTTTTAACTGCAGTGTCTTTAAATGTAATTATCAACACAACGGGTTTAAACCTACTATGTTGCTATTTGTTTTCTATTTGTCACATCTATTCTTTGGTTCCTTTTCCATGGCTTCTTTTGGATCAGTTGTATTTTTTGTTTGTTTTTTTGAGACGAAGTCTGGATCTGTTGCCCAGGCTGAAGTGCAGTGGCGATCTTGGCTCATTGCAACCTCCGCCTCCCGGTTCAAGCAATTCTCTGTCCCAGCTTCCTGAGTTGCTGGGATTATAGGCATCTACCACCATGCCCGACTAATTTTTGTATTTTTAGTAGAGATGGGGTTTCACCGTCTCGGCCAGGCTGATCTTGAACTCTTGACCTCGGGATCCACCTGCCTTGGCCACCTGAAGTGCTGGGATTACAGGCGTGAGCCACTGTGCCCGGCTGCATTTTTTTTTTTTTTTAAGATGGGGTTTCGCTCTGTTGACCAGGCTAGAGTGCTGTGGCATGAACGCAGTTCACCACAGACTTGGCTTCCTGGGCTTAAGCAATCCTGCTGCCTCAGCCTCCCAAGTAGCTGGGACTATAGGCATGTGCTACCAAACTGGGCTAATTTTTTCTGTAGAGACAGGTTCTAACCATGTTGCCCAGGCTGGTCTCAAATTCCTGGGCTCAAGTGATCTTCCTGCCTCAGACTCCCAAAGTGCTGGTATTATAGGCCTGAGTCACCATAGCCAGGGTATCTTTAAAAGATTTTACCACCATTAATGGCTTATTAGCTATACCTCTATTTTTTCAGTGGTTACTCTATGGCAGGCACCGGGGAACTATGACTCACGGGCCAAATCTTGTCTGATGTCTGCTTTTTGTAAAGTTTCATTGAAACAATGCCATCACCCATTTGTTTATGTATTATCTATGGCTGCCTTCATAACATAACAGCAGAGCTGGGTAGCTGGAACAAAAACCATATGGCCTATAAGGCCTGAAATATTTATCATCTGAACCTTTATAGAAAAATTTGCTGACCACTGCTCTATGAAGTTTAAAAATTAAGATCTTGTGACAAAATTGCCTAATTGTACCCCAAATATAAAGTGGCTCAAATACTGACTTAAAAAGTTTATTCTCAGGAGATACAAAAGTCAATTCCAAAGATAATTACTCACATTGTTTTCTTGTTTCTTGTTGTTCTTCAAGAGTGTGATGATACAATTATGAATAAAAAAAGCAAGGGTAAGCACTCCAGTCAGCTGTGGAAACTGAAATCTTATCTCTAGGAGAAAAATAAAAACAAAAACATTAAAACTGACAGTTAGAAAATGAGTAGTGGTAGCCAACAGTTGATTACTAAAAATCAGTTGTCACTGTTTTATCCAGGGAATGAGAATATTAAAATGTCTTTAAAAAGTTCCTCAAGGCCAGCATTATACTTGGGCAAAGCACTCAAAAGGGGGGAAAAAAAAGTATGCTCTGGCTGGGTGTGGTGGCTCACACCTGTAATCCCAACACTGTGGGAGGCCAAGGTGGGCGGATCACCTGAGGTAAGGAGTTTGAAACCAGCCTGGCCAACATGGTGAAACCTTGTCTCTACTAAAAATACAAAAATTAGCTGAGCGTGGTGGCAGCAGCCTGTAATCCCAGCTACTTGGGAGGCTGAGGCAGGGGAATCGCTTGAACCTGGGAGGCAGAGGCTGTAGTAAGCCAAGATCGTGCCATTGCATTGCAGCCTGGGTGAAAGAGCAATACTCCATCTCAAAAAAAAAAAAAAATAGTATACTCTGTGCAGGCGCTTTGTATCAATTATTCCTATTTGAGGTCATACAAATGGTATGGGGAAGGGCAGGATTCAAATTTAGGCTCTGTCTGACTTTAAAGTCCTTCATTTTTTTAATACCTGAACTTGCCAGAAAATTACCTCTAGAAAAGGAATTATGAAAGGGCAAACTGGTCATTTAACATTCTTCACTGACAAATCTAAAAAGCATTATTTAAAAATAATAGAGACCTCTGGGGACAGCGCACAGCTGAAGACCAATAGGGGAAGCAGTGGGGGCCGGTGCAGACGCGAACAACTCTGTCTGACAGCTTTGGGGAGAGCCGTGGATCTCCCAACGCGGAGGTTGAGATCTGAGAACGGACAGACTGCCTGCTCAGGTGGGTCCCTGACCCCTGAGTAGCCTAGCTGGGAGACATCCCCCACTAGGGGCAGTCTGACACCCCACACCTCACAGGGTGAAGTCACCCCTGAGAGGAAACTTCCAAAGGAAGAAGCAGACAGGTACAATCGCTGTTCAGCAATATTCTATCTTCGGCAACCTCTGCTGCTGATACCCAGGCAAACAGGGTCTGGAGTGGACCTCAAGCAATCTCCAACAGACCAACAGACAGTCCTTCTGACTGTCAGAAGGAAAACTATCAAACAGGAAGGACACCTATACCAAAACCCCATCAGTACGTCACCATCATCAAAGACCAGAGACAGATAAAACCACAAAGATGGGGAAGAAGCAGGGCAGAAAAGCTGGAAATTCAAAAAATAAGAGCGCATCTCCCCCTGCAAAGGAGCGCAGCCCATCGCCAGCAACGGATCAAAGCTGGTCAGAGAATGACTTTGACGAGATGAGAGAAGAAGGCTTCAGTCCATCAAACTTCTCAGAGCTAAAGGAGGAATTATGTACCCAGCGCAAAGAAACTACAAATCTTGAAAAAAGAGTGGAAGAATTGACAGCTAGACTAATTAATGCAGAGAAGATCACAAACGAAATGACAGAGATGAAAACCATGACACGAGAAATACGTGACAAATGCACAAGCTTCAGTAACCAACTCGATCAACTGGAAGAAAGAGTATCAGCGATTGAGGATCAAATGAATGAAATGAAGCGAGAAGAGAAACCAAAAGAAAAAAGAAGAAAAGAAATGAACAAAGCCTGCAAGAAGTATGGGATTATGTAAAAAGACCAAATCTACGTCTGATTGGGGTGCCTGAAAGTGAGGGGGAAAATGGAACCAAGTTGGAAAACACTCTTCAGGATATCATCCAGGAGAACTTCCCCAACCTAGTAGGGCAGGCCAACATTCAAATTCAGGAAATACAGAGAACGCCACAAAGATACTCCTCCAGAAGAGCAACTCCAAGACACATAATTGCCAGATTCACCAAAGTTGAAATGAAGGAAAAAATCTTAAGGGCAGCCAGAGAGAAAGGTTGGGTTACCCACAAAGGGAAGCCCATCAGACTAACAGCAGATCTCTCGGCAGAAACTCTACAAGCCAGAAGAGAGTGGGGGCCAATATTCAACGTTCTTAAAGAAAAGAATTTTCAACCCAGAATTTCATATCCAGCCAAACTAAGTTTCATCAGTGAAGGAGAAATAAAATCCTTTACAGATAAGCAAATGCTTAGAGATTTTGTCACCACCAGGCCAGCCTTACAAGAGACCCTGAAGGAAGCCCTAAACATGGAAAGGAACAACTGGTACCAGCCATTGCAAAAACATGCCAAAATGTAAAGACCATCGAGGCTAGGAAGAAACTGCATCAACTAACGAGCAAAATAACCAGTTAATATCATAAGGACAGGATCAAGTTCACACATAACAATATTAACCTTAAATGTTAATGGACTAAATGCTCCAATTAAAAGACACAGACTGGCAAACTGGATAGAGTCAAGACCCATCAGTCTGCTGTATTCAGGAGACCCATCTCACATGCAGAGACATACATAGGCTCAAAATAAAGGGATGGAGGAAGATCTACCAAGCAAATGGAGAACAAAAAAAAAGCAGGGGTTGCAATCCTAGTCTCTGATAAAATAGACTTTAAACCATCAAAGATCAAAAGAGACAAAAAAGGCCATTACATAATGATAAAGGGATCAATTCAACAGGAAGAGCTAACTCTCCTAAATATATATGCACCCAATACAGGAGCACCCAGATTCATAAAGCAAGTCCTTAGAGACTTACAAAGAGACTTAGACTCCCATACAATAATCATGGGAGACTTCAACACTCCACTGTCAACATTAGACAGATCAACGAGACAGAAAGTTAACAAGGATATCCAGGAATTGAACTCATCTCTGCACCAAGCGGACCTAATAGACTCTCCACCCCAAATCAACAGAATATACATTCTTCTCAGCACCACATCGCACTTATTCCAAAATTGACCACATAATTGGAAGTAAAGCACTCCTCAGCAAATGTACAAGAACAGAAATTATAACAAACTGTCTCTCAGACCACAGTGCAATCAAACTAGAACTCAGGACTAAGAAACTCAATCAAAACCGCTCAACTACATGGAAACTGAACAACCTGCTCCTGAATGACTACTGGGTACATAACGAAATGAAAGCAGAAATAAAGATGTTCTTTGAAACCAATGAGAACAAAGATACAACATACCAGAACCTCTGGGACACATTTAAAGCAGTGTGTAGAGGGAAATTTATAGCACTAAATGCCCACAAGAGAAAGCAGGAAAGATCTAAAATTGACACTCTAACATCACAACTAAAAGAACTAGAGAGGCAAGAGCAAACACATTCAAAAGCTAGCAGAAGGCAAGAAATAACTAAGATCAGAGCAGAACTGAAGGAGATAGAGACACAAAAAACCCTCCAAAAAATCAATGAATCCAGGAGTTGGTTTTTTGAAAAGATCAACAAAATTGACAGACTGCTAGCAAGACTAATAAAGAAGAAAAGAGAGAGGAATCAAATAGACGCAATAAAAAATGATAAAGGGGATATCACCACTGACCCCACAGAAATACAAACAACCATCAGAGAATACTATAAACGCCTCTACGCAAATCAACTAGAAAATCTAGAAGAAATGGATAATTTCCTGGACACTTACACTCTCCCAAGACTAAACCAGGAAGAAGTTGAATCCCTGAATAGACCAATAGCAGGCTCTGAAATTGAGGCAACAATTAATAGCCTACCCACCAAAAAAAGTCCAGGACCAGATGGATTCACAGCTGAATTCTACCAGAGGTACAAGAGGAGCTGGTACCATTCCTTCTGAAACTATTCCAATCAATAGAAAAAGAGGGAATCCTCCCTAACTCATTTTATGAGGCCAACATCATCCTGATACCAAAGCCTGGCAGAGACACAACAAAAAAAGAGAATTTTAGACCAATATCCCTGATGAACATCGATGCAAAAATTCTCAATAAAATACTGGCAAACCGGATTCAGCAGCACATCAAAAAGCTTATCCACCATGATCAAGTGGGCTTCATCCCTGGGATGCAAGGCTGGTTCAACATTCGCAAATCAATAAACGTAATCCAGCATATAAACAGAACCAAAGACAAGAACCACATGATCATCTCAATAGATGCAGAAAAGGCTTTTGACAAAATTCAACAGCCCTTCATGCTAAAAACGCTCAATAAATTCGGTGTCGATGGAACGTACCTCAAAATAGTAAGAGCTATTTATGACAAACCCACAGCTAATATCATACTGAATGGGCAAAAACTGGAAAAATTCCCTTTGAAAACTGGCACAAGACAGGGATGCCCTCTCTCACCACTCCTATTCAACATAGTGTTGGAAGTTCTGGCTAGGGCAATCAGGCAAGAGAAAGAAATCAAGGGTATCCAGTTAGGAAAAGAAAAAGTCAAATTGTCCCTGTTTGCAGATGACATGATTGTATATTTAGAAAACCCCATCGTCTCAGCCCAAAATCTCCTTAAGCTGATAAGCAACTTCAGCAAAGTCTCAGGATACAAAATTAATGTGCAAAAATCACAAGCATTCTTATACACCAGTAACAGACAAGCAGAGAGCCAAATCATGAATGAACTTCCATTCACAATTGCTTCAAAGAGAATAAAATACCTAGGAATCCAGCTTACAAGGGATGTAAAGGACCTCTTCAAGGAGAACTACAAACCACTGCTCAGTGAAATCAAAGAGGACACAAACAAATGGAAGAACATTCCATGCTCATGGATAGGAAGAATCAATATTGTGAAAATGGCCATACTGCCCAAGGTTATTTATAGATTCAATGCCATTCCCATCAAGCTACCAATGAGTTTTTTCACAGAATTGGAAAAAACTGCTTTAAAGTTCATATGGAAGCAAAAAAGAGCCCGAATTGCCAAGACAATCCTAAGTCAAAAGGACAAAGCTGGAGGCATCACGCTACCTGACTTCAAACTATACTACAAGGCTACAGTAACCAAAACAGCAAGGTACTGGTACCAAAACAGAGATATAGACCAATGGAACAGAACAGAGTCCTCAGAAATAATACCACACATCTACAGCCATCTGATCTTTGACAAACCTGAGAGAAACAAGAAATGGGGAAAGGATTCCCTATTTAATAAATGGTGCTGGGAAAATTGGCTAGCCATAAGTAGAAAGCTGAAACTGGATCCTTTCCTTACCCCTTATATGAAGATTATTCAAGATGGATTAGAGACTTAAATGTTAGACCTAATACCATAAAAACCCTAGAAGAAAATCTAGGTAGTACCATTCAGGACATAGGCATGGGGAAGGACTTCATGTCTAAAACACCAAAAGCAACGGCAGCAAAAGCCAAAATTGACAAATGGGATCTAATTAAACTAAAGAGCTTTTGCACAGCAAAAGAAACTACCATCAGAGTGAACAGGCAACCTATAGAATGGGAGAAAATTTTTGCAACCTACTCATCTGACAAAGGGCTAATATCCAGCATCTACAAAGAACTCAAACAAATATACAAGAAAAAAACAAACAACCCCATCGAAAAGTGGGGAAAGGATATGAACAGACATTTCTCAAAAGAAGACATTCATACAGCCAACAGACACATGAAAAAATGCTCATCATCACTCGCCATCAGAGAAATGCAAATCAAAACCACAATGAGATACCATCTCACACCAGTTAGAATGGCAATCATTAAGAAGTCAGGAAACAACAGGTGTTGGAGAGGATGTGGAGAAATAGGAACACTTTTACACTGTTGGTGGGATTGTAAACTAGTTCAACCATTATGGAAAACAGTATGGCGATTCCTCAAGGATCTAGAACTAGATGTACCATATGAGCCAGCCATCCCACTACTGGGTATATACCCAAAGGATTATAAATTATTCTACTATAAAGACACATGCACACGTATGTTTATTGCGGCACTATTCACAATAGCAAAGACTTGGAATCAACCCAAATGTCCATCTGTGACAGACTGGATTAAGAAAATGTGGCACATATACACCATGGAATACTATGCAGCCATAAAAAAGGATGAGTTTGCATCCTTTGTAGGGACATGGATGCAGCTGGAAACCATCATTCTTAGCAAACTATCACAAGAAGAGAAAACCAAACACCGCATGTTCTCACTCATAGGTGGGAACTGAACAATGAGATCACTTGGACTCGGGAAGAGGAACATCACACACTGGGGCCTATCATGGGGAGGGAGGGAGGAGGGAGGGATTGCATTGGGGAGGTATACATGATATAAATGATGAACTGATGGGTGCTGACGAGTTGATGGGTGCAGCACACCAACATGGCATAAGTATGCATATGTAACAGACCTGCACGTTATGCACATGTACCCTAGAACTTAAAGTATAATAAAAAATAAATAAATTAAAAAAAAGGGAAGAATAGTGAATAAACAAACATGAATTTAAAAATTAAATAAATTGAATTAGGAATTAAAAAAAAAGGAACATTCTTGCTATAAGACAAAAAAAAATAAAAAAATAAAAAAATAAAAATAATAGAAATAAATGTCCTCCTACAGGGGATTCATTAAATTGAGATACAGTTGTGCAGTGGTATACGGTATCAAAAATCATGTTGTAGAGGCAGTTTCTTTTTTTCCCTATGATTGAAATAGCATACATACTGTGATTTTACTTTTTATTGCTTTATTCTTTTTGAGATAAGTTCTCACTCTGTTACCCAGGCTGGAATGCAGTGGCACAAACACGGCTGACCACAGCCCCAACTTTCTGGGCTCAAGTGATCTTCCTGTCTCAGCTTCCCTGGCAGCTAGGATTAGAGGTGCATGCCACCACATCCAGCTAACTTTAAAAGAATTTTTTTTTTTTTTTTTTTTGTAGAGACAGGGTCTCGCCATGTTGTCCAGGCTGGTCTTGAACTCCTGGGCTCAAGTAAAACTCCCACCACAACCTCCCAAAGTGCTGGGATTACAGGCATGAGCCACTGTGCCCAGCCTACTTTTACTTCTAAAATATATGTGTGTGTATAGATGTGTGCATGCAAAGAAAAAAGACAGGGAGGGGGGGAGTATCCACAAAAATATAAATAGTGGTTACGTCAAGTTATGCAATTTATTTTAAATTAACCACTTACCTATAATCTCTAAATGTTCTGCAATAAACACAAAGCTACTTTAAAGTGAGAATAAAATAACACTGCAAAAGCACTGCCAATTTCTGTTTTGAGGACTGCTAATAGAAGGAAAAAAATTGATTTTAAGTAGAATAAAACCATGATTTAATTGAAAATACTGCTGGTCTAGGCAAACCCATCTCAGGGGATTCCTTAGTGTAAAAAGTAGAAATGTATAAAAAGTCCACTGACTCTGCTATATTATTTTAGGAAAAGAAGAGAAAACAATTAAGAATCAAGCACTAGCTCTAAAATAAAATAAATGAATCTAAATAAAATAAGATTAGTTTTCAACACATTCTTTTTAATTTAGCTGAATTTCCTGTCTCTCAGAGTAATCAATTCTATTACTTAGTTAAGATACCCTGTAAAACAATTTGTTATTTAATCCTTTTCTATCTTTTCTAATTAAGGCAAGTAAGACCACTGTTAGGTTTCTAACTTGTCATATTACAGTGGGTAGTCAGCTTTTTCCCATTAACTACCAAAAGCTATCTTTTTGAGAAAATTTATTGAAAACCTGAGACTCTTTTTAACAGCACTATTGAAATAAAATTCATGTTTCACCCACTTAAAGTGTACAACTAGTTTTTAATTGAACAGTATATTCACAGAGTTGTACAACTACAACCACAACACTTTATTCCTTTTCTATTGCCAAATAATATCCCATTGTACAGATATACCACATTTTGGCCAGGCGCGGTGGCTCATGACTGTAATCCCAGCACTTTGGGAGGCTGAGGCAGGCAGATCACCCGAGGTCAGCCTGGCCAACATGGTGAAACCCTGCCTCTACTAAAAATACAAAATTAGCTGGGCATGGTGGTGTGCGCCTGTAATCCCAGCTACTCAGGAGGCTGAGGCAGGAGAATCACTTGAACCGGGAGGGGGAAGTTGCAGTGAGTTGAGATTGCGCCACTACACTCGAGCCTGGGCAACAGAGTGAGACTCTGTCTTAAAAGAAAAAAGAAAGATATACTACATTTTATTTATCCATTCGTTAGTGATAGACACTGGGCCGTTTCCACTTTTGGCTATTATGAATAATGCTGCTATAAACATGCATGTACAAGTTTTTGTGTGGAAAATACACTTTTTTAAAGAACACATTTATGCCATGATTATTACATAATACATTAAATAATAGACTCCTTCACAAAATGGTTTTAAAGAAGCTCCAAACTTCTGCTGCTTACTTTATTCCTTTGAAAAGGCATATCAAGAAAGGATGTAAGCAGGAAGAAGATAATTGCATTACACATATCTGAGAAAGGATTCATATTTGGAATGTATAAAGAACTCCTATAAATCAATATAAAAAAGCAGACAGTTAAATAGAAAGATAGAAGAAACACTTCAGAAAAGATGAAATCCAAATGGCCAACAAACATATGAAAAGTTGCTAACTCCACTGATCATTACAGAAATGTAAATTAAAACCACATTGTATGTTCCCAACAAAAAGATAAAAATTTGAGGTGATGGGCCGGGCGCGGTGGCTCAAGCCTGTAATCCCAGCACTTTGGGAGGCCGAGACGGGTGGATCACGAGGTCAGGAGATCGAGACCATCCTGGCTAACACGGTGAAACCCCGTCTCTACTAAAAAAATATAAAAAATTAGCCGGGCGAGATGGCGGGCGCCTGTAGTCCCAGCTACTTGGGAGGCTGAGGCGAGAGAATGGCGTAAACCCGGGAGGCGGAGCTTGCAGTGAGCTGAGATCCGGCCACTGCACTCCAGCCTGGGCGACAGAGCGAGACTCCGTCTCAAAAAAAAAAAAAAAATTTGAGGTGATGGATATCCCAATTACCCTGATTGGAACACTACACATAGAGGTATTAAATATCATATGTACCCCCCTAAATATGTACAACTATTTTATGTCAATAGAAATTTTTAATTAAAAAGCACAAAACCACAATGTAATACCACATTATATACTCATCAGAAAGGCTGGATGAAAAACACAGAAAGTGCAAGTATTAGCACACTATAACTTAAATGAACTTCAACTAATAAGTAGAAATGACAAAGGGCCCTGGTTACCACTAACTGCAGGAAACTCAAAATAATCTCAATTGTAGTCCTGTTTTTAACTTATTAGCATTTATAAAAATGCCCAGCATAAAAAAAATCATTACTTGTTTTAGAATAGCATAACAATGGTTAACTTAAGATCACATTATTGTAATTTATTATTTTGCCAAAACAGCTCACCTGGTACAAAAAATTCTGTTGGTATAAACCAATGAAATTCCAAATGAAATCCCAAGTGAACAGCCTTAAAGGTGACAAGGAAAATCAAATAAAGGACAGATACTGTGCCTGTGAGGAAAAAATTCAGAAACCATTTATTATCTTTGTGTGTTTTACAGATTATTTTAAAATCAAGCATTGTTTCCATAGTCTCAGCAAAGTGTGGGAAACTGTTACCTGCATTGATTATCTCCACTAACACCCAGCTGGAATCTAAAGACTAGAAAGAAGCTGAGGGAGTCACCAGAAAAAGAACAAAAAGACTCTATATAGCAGGCTAACAAGAACCAGACGGGTTGGGCGTGGTGGCTCACACCTGTAATCCCAGCACTTTGGGAGGTCGAGGTGGGCAGATCACCTGAGGTCAGGAGTTCGAGACCAGCCTGGCCAACATGGCGAAACTTCATCTCTACTAAAAACACAAAAGTTAGCCAGGTGTGATGGCACGTGCCTATAATCCCAACTACTTGGAAGGCTGAGACAGGAGAATCACCTGAACTCGGGAAGCAGAGGTTGCAGTGAGCCAAGATTGCACCACTGCACTCCAGCCTGGGTGACAGAGCAAGACTCCATCTCAAAGGAAAAAAAAAAATAAGAAAAGAAGAATCAGATGAAGGTAGCTCATACATTGCTGAATGCAAACAAAACTGCTTCATTTACTTATGAGTTGAGTTTAAGCAGAAGATATAAGCAGAGAGTCCACTATAAAATTGTAGGATTACATAGGATAAAACTAACTTTTATTCTTTGAATTGGAAGTGTTAGAGACAGTCTGTCACAGTATTTAATGTGAGATGGTAAGAAGGTAAAGAAAAAAAAGCAGTGAACGTGGATCAAAAGCATATTTGAGAAAGGTGAGAGGCCAAAATACATGAACAATCCTGATCTAGTATCTAGATGAGGTTTTGACAGGGTAGCACTACTTGCTAGACGGAGATTCCAGACTCCATTCTCAGGTATTACATACAGGGTAAAATGGGCATTCAGAATTTTTTAGTAGCGTAGAAGGCAGAAGATTATTCCTTTTAAGAAATTAAGTCTAGTCATTATGGAGTAGAGTCAGAAAACTCAGGAAGGCCTTAGATGCTAATTCCTCTAATGAAGCTATGGTTTTAAGAGAAAGGGAAACTACCAACGAAAAGAACAAAAGCAGAATGTCCTTTAAGGAGCTGGAGAATCAACGATCAACCTGGTTGGAACTCTGGTGATTGTTGTGCCCAATTGAGCAAATCCTTCTATAAGTTTATATTATTTTAAAAGATCTGTTTCATAGAAAAGTTGGCAAGCAAATCAGGAAACCACGAATGAGTGATATAAGCAGTACTGTCGGTTTGGAGATTAGCTGATTCATAAAGGATGAAAACAAGACGGCAGAGCTTATATAACCACAACTCTTCATCTTCTGTGTGTCTATGGCAGCTTACAGTAAATTCTGTACCTGAGGCAGACAGGCAAAGAGAAATAATTTTAACTTTTCCTTTGGTCTTCTGGAAACCTAGAAGCCACTGCCTTGTTCCTTGATGTGATGGGTTATTTATTTATTTATTTATTTACTTACTTATTGAGACAGAGTTTTCGCTCTTGTTGCCTAATGGCATGATCTCGGCTCACTGCAACCTCTGCCTCCTGGGTTTAAGCAATTCTCCTGCCTCAGCCTCCCGAGTAGCTGGGATTACAGGCATGCGCCACCACGCCTGGCTAATTTTGTATTTTTAGTAGAGACAGGGTTTCTCCATGTTGGTCAGGTTGATCTTGAACTCCTGACCTCAGGTTATCCGCCTGCCTCAGCTTCCCAAAGTGCTAGGATTACAGGTGTGAGCCACTGCACCTGGCCTATCTATTTATTTTATGCTCTAGATTGCCTGCCAAAGATCACATCCACAGGGAGGAGGTGAAATTGTATGGTTTATGTGGAGTTATCAATTCCTTATGAATGATATCCTTGTCTTTAGTTAGCCAGATCTGAACTTTCACTGGGGGGCTCCTTTTGCCATCTTCTTTTTTTTTTTTTTTTTTTGAGATACAGTCTCGTTCTGTCACCCAGGCTGGATGGAGTACAGTGGCGTGATCTCAGCTCACTGCAACCTCCACCTCCTGGGTTCAAGCAATTCTCTGCCTCAGCCTCCCAAGTAGCTGGGATTACAGGCACCTGCCACCACGCCCGACTAATTTTTGTATTTTTAATAAAGACGGGGTTTCACCATCTTGACCAAGCTGGTCTTGAACTCCTGACCTTGTGATCCACCTGCCCTGGCCTCCCAAAGTGCTGGGATTACAGGCATGAGCCACCGCATCTGGCCCCTTTTGCCATTTTAAGTGGAGTAAAAACATTCGTTTAGTGGTTTTTGAAAAGCAGGGCTCACAGAAAGAGCTCTATTGCTTGAAGAAGGCAACAGTGTTCTAAGAAAAAAAAAAAAGCACTGAGGAAGAGAGCAAAAGCAGAATAAACCTAAGAAGACTGACATAGAGAATGATTTCCCAGGTTCAAAGTCAGGTGACAATCCTGCATAACACTCTTAGAGACTGTAGGAAAAAACATTCTATAACCTTCCTTAATAAGTTCTGTTTCCAACCATTAGAATTGAGAATTCCTATAACATCCAATTTGGATCTCTCCTCCTGAAATTTTCATCTATTTCATCTAGTTGTATCCTCAGAGGAAATGAGGAAGAATTGTTCAGTAAGTTTAGAATGAGAAACCAAATAATTCGTGTCTCAAAAAAAAAAAAAAAAACTACAACCAAACCAAAACTGGTCATCTACACTTTTCTCCGTGCCAAACTCTATAAAAAAAATAGAAAAAATCAGGTTATCATAAGAATGAACAACTTGCCAGGCACGGTGGCTCACACCTGTAATCCCAGCACTTTGGGAGGCCGAGGCAGGTCAATCACCTAAGGTCAGGGGTTCAAGACCAGCCTGGACAACATAATGAAACCCCACCTCTACTAAAAATATAAAATTAGCCCGGCGTGCTGGCACACACCTGTAATCCCAGCTACTTGGGAGGCTGAGGCACAAGAATTGCTTGAACCCTGGAGGCAGAGGTTGCAGTGAGCCGAGACTGGGCCATTGAACTCTACCCTGGGCAACAAGAGCGAAACTCTGTCTCAAAAAAAAAAAGAAAAAGAAAAAGAAAAAAAAAAACAAAAAGGAATGAACAAATTAAATACAGATGAACAGGCTTGGAAGGTAACTCCCCAGCCAGATCATATTTCCCTAGACTCCACCACGTATTCTATTACACAAAGTCTCCATAATTCAGTGGTACTACTTACCTAGGATATTAAATTTTGAAAAAAATGAAGGAGATTTGAAATTGAGCAGTGGAAGGAGGAGCCCTACAAGATAAAAGGGCACTGTCCTGGACTTATCCCACCACTTTTCAAACTGTTGGGCTCCTGTGTCATTGGCATAGAAAATCATAGAGCTGTTGTCAGGATGGCCTCCACTCCCGGCACTTGGACAAATCACTGCAATAGGAAAGTACCAGATTAGAGAAGATGACCAAAAAAAACCAAAAAACAAAAAACAAAAAAACAAAAAAAACAGAAAATGACTGCCTCTAGAGACAGACACTTGCTCTACCAACCTCAACTTTTCCCAGGAGCCTAAATGTCTCCTTTCTGGAAAAAATAGAGGGTTAATTTTAGGAATATTAGTACTCCTTCACCTAAAAATAAATAAGAGTGAGGGAATCTTTAAAATTTCTGAGATATTATCTTTATTTTTATTTATTTATTTTTTGAGACAGTTTCGCTCTGTCGCCCAGGCTGGAGTGCAGTGGTGCAATCGTGGCTCACTGCAACCTCCGCCTCCTGGGGTCAAGTGATTCTCCTACCTCAGCCTCCTGAGTAGCTGGGATTACAGGCACATGCCACCATGCCGGGCTAATTTTTGTATTTTTAGTAGAGACAGGGTTTCACCATGCTGGCCAAGCTGGTCTCCAACTCTTGACCTCGTGGTCTGCCCGTCTCGGCCTCCCAAAGTGCTGGGATTATAGGCCTGAGCCACTGTGCCTGGCCTAAATGTATGTTTCTTACATACTGATCTACAAGTGGCAATTTCTTCTGTTATCAGACAGAATACCAGCCATTCTCACTGTGTTTCTAATGTCACAATAGAGTTTTTGCTAATAATCAGTTCTTCGTAAAGAACTCTTAATGCAGATAGAAAATACTCATCTTAAGTAACCCTTATACTTATCATTTGTCAAAGAGAAAGAATATTCATTGTCAGTTCTATTTTTAATTTTATGGTCTATCCATTATTTGGCATGCCACAAAGCCAAACATTTAATTTTCTTTCTCCTTCTCAGTCAACATTTTAGTGTGTTTTTCTTCTATGCTCTGGACAGAAATTTTCTTGTGCTAATTATAGTGGTTAAAAGCACAGACTATGGCAGCTGGGCACAGTGGCTCATTCCTCTAATCCTAGCACTTTGGGAGGCTGAGGAAGGAGGATCACTTGAGGCCAGGAGTTTGAGACTAGCCCAGAAAACATGGCATCCCTGTCTCTACAAGAATAACAAAATTTTGCTGGATGGGATGTGTAACTGTAGTTCCAGTTACTTGGGCGGTGGAGGTGGGAGGATTGCTGAAACCCAGGAGTACCAGGTTGCAGTGAGCTATGATCATGCCACTATAGGCCAACCTAGGCAACAGAGAGAGATCTTGTCTCAAAAAAAAAAAAAAAAAGAGCACAGGCTGTGGATGGAAGTTAACTGACTGAATAATGAATTCCCAACTCTGCCACTTAATATTTAGGTGTCCTTGGATGAAATTAACTACTATGTTCCCTGGTCTCTTCACCTGGAAAATGGAGTTGACAGTATCTACCACTTAGGGTTGCTGTAAAACATTTAATGCAATGCCTGCACATAGGCATTCAATAAATGTTAGCTGTAATTTATTTTTTTTTTTGAGACAGGGTCTCACTCTGTCATTCAGGCTGGAGGGCAGTGGCGTAACTACGGCTCACTGTAGCCTCAACCTCTCAGGCTCAAGTGATCCTCCTGCCTCAGCCTCCCAAGTAGCTCGGAATGCAGGCGCATGCCACAATGGCCAGCTAATTAAATTTTTTTTTTTGTAGAGACAGGGTCTTGCTATGTTGCCCAGGCGGATCTCAAAGTCCTGGGCTCAAGCAATCCTCCTGCCTCGGCCTCCCAAAGTGTTAGAATTAAAAGCATGAGCCACTATGCCCAGTAGCTAAAATTTTTTACATTAACTGAAATGGATTGTTTCATATTCTCACTGTTTACTACACTGTTCAAAATAAACATTAGCAGAGAAATCAAGAAGTGCTGGATATAAGATATCACTATATAAAGTAAACTGACTGCTGATGGTGTTCTCTAAATCATCAATGTGACTGTGATATTAATATTTATTACCTTAATGATGAACTGACTCCCTACTGGAGAAGTACTATAAACTTTAGATATTAGTAAACTAGTTTCATCAATTAATATTAGAATAGGTATAGTAAAATAATTTTCTCTTTAAATACAAGGATGTTATTTGGTTCTTTGAAAATTCTGAGTAAGGGATAGGGCACAAGAGATTTTAGTATAATAATTCAAAGGTATACGTGTGTGTGTCCACAGGAATAAAAGCTAGTACTTTACTCACTGACTTTCTAGCATTAACAAAAGACAGGTTTAGTTAGGGGGAAAAGTAAGATAATGAGTAGCAAATACTGGAATGTAAACTTCATGAGAGGAGGGACTTTTGTCTCTTCATTATTATATCCCCAGAGCCTAGAACAGTTCCTGACACATAGTAGGTTTAATAAATGTGTTTAATGAATTATCCTCTTAGTGATCAATGTGCATCTCCATCAACATGACATCAGTTTAGTATCCCTGAAATCTAAATACATAAAGCTTTAGGTGATGTTCAAGTTTAACAGCATAACTGTTACCAAAGTTACATTAACGTTTATATTCACTTTCCCTGTAACTGTCATATTGGATTAAACCCATTGGCCACAATGGTTTATTTTTTAAAAATAAAGAAAAATTTCTAAGAAATTAATTTCTTTTGGAGCCAAAGCTTCAATTTATTTTTCCATATTTAGTTACTAACCTCTGTTTATTACTAGAAAATGAATTCTTTTACAGGTTACAAATTTGTATAGCCTATATATTAATAACTAAAACAACAGATCTCTAAAACTAAGTTAAACTGAGAACTACGCTTCTAGACATCTGATATAATTAATAGTGATATAGGTTCTTGAAAATATTGATTATTCACAGGCAAATATGGATACTGTAGATAAAATTGTGAGTTGTATCATATGAACTAAATGTTGCCTAGCTCACATTAATACAACCTATTGCCTGGTTACATTAACACAGCCTTTTTGGAGGTTCTTTTTTTAAAAACACACTAACTACCAACAATTTAGTAGCAGCTCAGTAAACATAATAATTTTGTACTAATCATTTACCTAAAATAAGGCCACATGTTCTACCTTAAATTCTTTTTGGAGCAAGGTGGAGAGTAAAGAAACAAACATCCCAAACTACTTACCAGGGTTGCTATTATTGGTACTCAGTATAGTGTCCGTGTCATTAATGTGATGAATAAAATCTAAAAATAAAGGAAAAAATATAGTTTAACACCGAATGAAAGATACTAAATCTATTACCCTCGAAGGTCTTTTATTTACAAAAATCTTTTTTTTTTCTTTCTTTGAGACGGAATCTCGCTCTGTTGCCCAGGCTGGAGTGCAGTGGCGCAATCTCGGCTCATCGCAAGCTCCGCCTCCCGAGTTCACGCCATTCTCCTGCCTCAGCCTCGCCAGTGGCTTGGACTACAGGCGCCCGCCACCACTCCCGGCTAATTTTTTGTATTTTTTTTAGTAGACACAGGTTTCATCGTGTTAGCCAGGATAGTCTCGATCTCCTGACTTTGTGATCCATGCACCTCAGCCTCCCAAAGTGCTAGGATTACAGGCATGAGCCACCGCGCCCGGCCTATAAAAATCTTTTAATATCTGTGTAGTAATCTAGTACACTGAACCAAGGCGACTTCACTGTTAACACAGCTTCACCTTCTGCAGTTTTCTTCACTTATAGGCATGATAATGTTAATGGCTTCACAGTTCCACTGTGGAAAATCTTTACATAATTGAAGATTTCAGAAAAATCTATCCACAACACTGAATTAATGATAGTTTAAAGCCCCGGAATAAAGATATGTATGTAAGTTTTCTTTTATACTCACGCTAAAGTTACATCTCACATAGAGTACAGTTCTAAAGTGTGCAAAAAGGGGAAACCAACACTCATACACAGCTAACCTTACCTGGAAAATCAATTAAAGTTTTTTTTTTACAAAGTACAATACATAGATCTAAGGCCATATACGAATTGTTATGCACATAAAGAACCACTGAATTAGACTAAAGGAAGTAACAAAGAATAAAGCACATGCAGATGGCTGAGCATTCATCATTCTACAGTGAAAAAGAGAACAGGCAGAGAATGTGTTTACTTGCCTCAGGGGATTTACTTTATTCTGTTTGATATTAACCTTCTATAACCTGAGTAAGCATTAATAAAAGTATTTGTTCCAGCACTTTGGGAGGCCGAGGCGGGCGGATCACGAGGTCAGGAGATCCAGACCATCCTGGCTAACATGGTGAAACCCCGTCTCTACTTAAAAAAAAAAAAACAAAAAACTAGCCGGGCGAGGTGGCGGGCGCCTGTAGTCCCAGCTACTCGGGAGGCTGAGGCAGGAGAATGGCGTGAACCCGGGAGGCGGAGCTTGCAGTGAGCTGAGATCCGGCCACTGCACTCCAGCCTGGGCGACAGAGTGAGACTCCGTCTCCAAAAAAAAAAAAAAAAAAAAAAAAGTATTTGTTGTGAAACTTGAAAAAGATAGTAAAAGGTGCTGGGTTAGGTTTTAAGGTCATAAAACTAAGTTAAAAGGTTGAATTATTCATATTCCTGTATGTTTCTCAAGATAGAATTAAAAAAAAAACAGTGTAGTACTCTGGGTTTTTATAATATCTCCAAGGGTTGTTTATGATTTAAGATTGGAATTTATGAATCTTTGTGTAATTTCTTGATGCCAAAGACTTACAATAAGGCTAGTAAAATCTTGACACAAAGTGTACTGGGTTAAATAGCATTCCTCTTACCCCAATTTTATGTCTACTAGAAACCTCAGAATGTGACCTTTTTAAAAATAGAGTCTTTGTAGATATAATCAAATTAAGATGAGGTCATAATAGATTAGGGTGGGCCCTACAGCCAATGACTGATGTCTTTTATTTTATTTTATTTTTATCTTTTTGAGACAGAATCCTGCTGTCACCCAGGCTGGGGTGCAGTCGCATGACTGCACCTCCACCTCCTGGGTTCAAGAAATTTTCCTGCCTCAGCCTCCCGAGTAGCTGAAATTACAGGCACCTGCCACCACACCCAGCTAATTTTTGTATTTTTAGCAGAGACAGGGTTTCACCATGTTGGCCAGGCTGGTCTCGAACTCCTGACCTCAGGTGATCCACATGCCTCAGCTTCCCAGAGTGCTGGGATTACAGGCATGAGCCACCGTACCCAGCCCAATTTATAGGAAGAGGGAAATTTGGACACAGACACACAGAGGGAAGAGGGCCATGTGAAGATGGAGGGAGAAACTGGAGTGATGTACCTACTTGCCAAGGAATGCCAGAGACCACCAGCAACCAACAAAGGTTAGGAAGAGGCAAGGAAGGATTCTTCCCTAGAGCCTTAGGAGGGACCAGGGCCCTGTTCACCCTTTGATTTCACATCTCTAGTATCCATAGTTATGAAAGAAGAAATCCGTGTTGTTGTAAGCGTATTAATGGTAATTTGTTACTGCACCCTTGGGAAACTAACACACCAAGGCTCATGGACAGCATGAAAAAGAAAAACCACAGGCCAATATTTGTTAGGAAAAGACATAAAAAGTCTAAACAAATGTTAGCTCCTACCCCTCCAAAAAAGCAAACTCAATCCAGTAAGGCATTTGAAAAATATATGTCATGACTAAGTTTACCCCACAATACAAGGACGGTTTAAATTTTACAAACTGTATTCATTTAATTCATCATATTGATAAAGGAGAAAATTAATTAAGATAATCTCTTGATTGTCTCTTAGTATATTTTATCTCAAGAGATGTAGAATAAGTACTTGATAAAATTCAACCACTTTAATAAAAATGCTTAATAAGACAACAGATGGGAGTGTCTTTAAATTATTAAAGGGTACAACTGATATCCCACAACAAACATAATGTGAAACATTAGAAAGATTTCCTTATGAACAATATAAGAATATCTGCAGGCACTGCTTCAATGCAACTTCACACTTAAAAAAAAAACCATCAATATATACATATACACACACGTTTATATGTATGTGTCTGTGTACGTATATATAATTACATATGTCTATAAATATAAATGTATGTATACATATATGAACTATTAAAAAAATAACTGGAAAGGTTTATTTTATTTTATTTTTATTTGAGATGGAGTCTCGCTCTTGTTGCCCAGGCTGGAGTGCAGTGGCACGATCATGGCTCACTGCAACCTCCACCTCCCAGGTTCAAGCGATTCTCCTGCCTCAGCCTGCTGAGTAGCAGGGATTACAGGGGCCCACTGCTACGCCTGGGTAATTTTAGTAGAGACGGGGTTTCGCTGTGCTGGCCAGGCTGATCTCTAACTCCTGATCTCAGGTGATATGCCTGCCTTGGCCTCCCAAAGTGCTGAGATTATAGGCGTGAGCCACTAAGCCCAGACAGAAAGCTTTTTAAATTCACAGATGATATGATTATTTAAATAGGAAATACAAAGTGCATCCACAAAATTTTTATTTTTTATTTCTATTTTTTTTTTTGAGATGGAGTCTCACTCTGTCACCCAGGCTGGAGTGCAGTGGCATGATTTCCATTCACTGCAAGCTCCGCCCCACCAGGTTTGTGCCATTCTCCTGCCTCAGCCTCCCGAGTAGCTGGGACTATAGGCACCAGCCATCACGCCCGGCTAATTTTTTTGTATTTTTAGTAGAGACAGGGTTTCACTGTGTTGGCCAGGATGGTCTCAATTTCCTGACCTCGTGAACCACCCACCTCGGCCTCCCAAAGTGCTGGGATTACAGGCGTGAGCCATCATGCCCAGCTACAAAATTTTTAGAATCAGTAAGAGTTCAGTAAGTTTGCTAGATTCAAGATAAACATTCAAGGGGCAGGGCACGGTGGCTCATGACTGTAATCCCAGCACTTTGGGAGGCCAAGGCGGGCAGACTACTTGAACTCAGGAGCTCAAGACCAGCCTGGGCAACATGACGAAACCTGTCTCTACAAAAAATACAAACATTATCCAGGCATGGTGGTGGTATTTGCCTGTAGTCCCAGCTAGATTGGGAGGCTGAGGTGAGAGGATCACCTGAGCCTGGAGAGGTCAAGGCTACAGTGAGTTGTGATCACACCACTGTACCCCAGAGGCTGGGTGAAAGAGTGAGACCCTGCCTCAAAAAAAAAAAAAAAAATTCAAAATGTAATTAGCAACAAATATTTGCTAATATTGCTAATTTATAATAGCAACAAATAATTTGACTGTATAATCAAAAATATATCATTACTTTCTGGGAAGATGGAAATGTTCTATTTGTTGAAGGAGGTGTGGGTTGTATAGATGTATGTATGTATAATTAAGACTTGTTTATTTCAATGAGTAAATTCTATCTAAAAGAAGCACTATATATATACTAATAGTTGAACTAGGTGGGGAGTGGGAGTAGCATGGTTTATGTCTTCTTTTTTTTTTTTTTTTTTTTTTTGAGGCGGAGTCTCGCTCTGTCGCCCGGACTGGAGTGCAGTGGCCGGATCTCAGCTCACTGCAAGCTCCGCCTCCCGGGTTCCCGCCATTCTCCTGCCTCAGCCTCCCGAGTAGCTGGGACTACAGGCGCCCGCCGCCTCGCCCGGCTAGTTTTTGTATTTTTAGTAGAGACGGGGTTTCACCGTGTTCGCCAGGATGGTCTCGATCTCCTGACCTCGTGATCCGCCCGTCTCAGCCTCCCAAAGTGCTGATGTTAGTCTCAAAAGGGACAAAATTCATTCTTAGGGGGTGAAAGAAACTCTTCTTACAGATTAAAGCATATATATGTATACAGTTCATAAAGAGATTTACAGTATATCTTTGGTATTAAAATTTCATGGGAGGGGTGATCAGAAAAAAATATCTAAAAGGCTCCTTGAAGGGACGATAATGAAAAAATGGTTGAAAAACACTACTATAGATGATTTTAAAATGACAGAATGTTGATAACTGTTTAAACTAGGTAAGGAGAAATTATACTATTCTGTTTTTTTGTATGTGTTTGAGATTTTTTATATTTTATTATAAAAAATACACAGTTTTTATACTGCATATTTGTATATTAAAACTATAGTTACAGAAAAAATGTTAAGATCCCGAGGAAAAAGTCCACCAAAAAATGATATGTAAGATCTTCATCAAAAAAAAATTTAAAAACTGAAATAAACAAAGAACTATGCCATGCCAAAGTCATGAATAGGAAGACTCAGTATCTAAATGATATAAATTCTCTCCACATCAATAAATCCAATGCAATGTCAATCAAATTCTAACTCAATATGCAATGATATCAATTACTGTACTGTGTACCAACTGATAAAATCAATGCAATTCCAATCAAATTCTGATTGGAATTTTGTGGAACTTGATAAGTTGATTCTAAAATGTATATGGAAGAGTTGTGAATCATAATGGAGAAAAACAGTAATTTTAAAATAAAAAACTTTTGAATAACACAGAGCTACCATATAAAAAGAGAAGACAAGTCACTAATTAGAAGATATTTGCAACGCAATAATGGATAAAAGGTTAGTATTCGAACTTTACAGAGTTCCTATAGGTAAGAAAAGGACCAATAACCTGATAGAAAAATGGACAAAGGATATGAATAAGCTATTTAATGGTCAATATAATTAAGAAAAGATGATTAATGCCACTCCTTATGAGGAGAAATGCAAATTAAAACCACATCCTGATGGCAAAATTTAAGTCTGATAATACTGAGTGTGAGTGAGGATGTGGAACAAGGGGAATTTTCATAAACTGTTGGCAGGAGTGTAAGTGGTACAAGCATGATAAAGAACACTTCTGCAATTTCAAGTAAGGTTGAAAATGTGAATATCTTAAGTTCCAGAAATGTGTCTATAAGGTCCATAGCTTGGAGAAACTCCCCGCCATGTATACAAGTAGACAGAAATAAGGATGTTTAATAAAGCCTTGCACAATAAGTGAAAACAAATTAAATGTTTATCAACGAGAACAGATAAAAAAGTTGTATATTCATATTACTAAATGCGATAAACAATTAGAATGAACTTTGTGTATTAATAGAGATGATGAAAGACAGAAAGCAAGTTGCAAAAGCGTTTGCATAGATTAAAAACAAGCCACCAGGCGCCGCGGCTCACACCTGTAATCCCAGCACTTTGGGAGGCTGAGGTGGGCGGATCATGAGGTCAGGAGATTGAGACCATCCTGGCCAACATGGTGAAACCTTGTCTCTACTAAAAATACAAAAATTAGCTGGGTGTGGTGGTGCACACCTGTGATCTCCGCTACTCGGGAGGCTGAGGCAGGAGAACCGCTTGAACCTGGGAGGTGGAGATTGCAGTGAGCTGAGATCTCACCACTGCACTCCAGCCTGGCGACAGAGTGAGACTCCATCTCAAAAAAAACAAAACAAAAAACCCCCAAATAGTATATGTTGCTCTTATATTCATGCAGTAAAAGTCCAAAAAGTGCATGGGATTGATAAACACCAAATTAAGAGAAGGAAAATGAGATGGAGAAGGAGTGCATGTGGGGCTTCCACACTACCCATAATATTTTCTTTTTATAGGAATACAGAACTAACTAAGCACAGTGGCTTGTGTCTATAATTTTTTTTTTTTTTTTGAGATGGAGTCTTGCTCTGTTGCCCAGGCTGGAGTGTAGTGGCGCAATCTCAGTCACTGCAACCTCTGCCTCCCAGGTTCAAGAGATTCTTGTGACTCAGGCTCCCAAGTAGCTGGGATCACAGGCATGCGCTACCACACCAAGCTAATTTTTGTATTTTTAATAGAGATGGGGTTTCACCATGTTAGCCGGGCTGGTCTCGAATTTCTGAGTTCAGGTGATCCACCCGCCTCGTCCTCCCAAAGTGCTGTGATTACAGGTGTGAGCCACCACGCCCGGCTTGTGCCTATAATTCAAGCCACTTAGCAAGCTGAGATGGGAGAATCGCTTGAGGCCAGGAGGTAGAAACTAGCCTGGGCAACATACTGACACTCTGTCTCTACCAAAAAAAAAAAAAAAAAGAGAGATCTAATAAAAATAAGACAAATGAGACACGAAAACTCATTAGTCAGTATACTGGTATTTATATTAGCTTTTGCATTTTTTTGTAGTTTGAAATATTCCATAGTTCTTTAAAAACAATAAAGATGCTTGAGGTCAGATGTGGTGGCTTATGCCTGTAATCCCAGCACTTTGGGAGGCCGAGGTGTGAGGATTACTTGAGGTCAGGAGTTTGAGACCAGCCTGGCCAACATGGTGAAACCCCATCTCTAAAAATACAAAAATTAGCTGAGTGTTATCATGGGCGCTTATAATCCCAGCTACTCAGAAGGCCAAAGCAGGAGAATCACTTGAACCTGGGAGGTGGAGGTTGCAGTGATCCGAGAATGTGTCACAGCACTCCAGCTTGGGTGACAGAGCAAGACTCCGTCTCAAAAAAACCAAAAAAACAATAAAAATGCTTGGCAATAAAAATTATAAAGTTAATTTTATTCTTTAAAGTTTAAAATAAAATAGAATTTATCTCCCTCATTCAAAGGCTCTTAGGGAAATTAGCTGCTGTGATTATGTTAGGACTTATTTTGAAATTTGGTTTTCACATAAATCCAGATTTTAAATATATGTTTTATTTAAAGCTGCTAAACATACATTAAACTTTAGGTTTAGTGAAAACTTTAGTAAAACCTTTATACGGAAAAAGGTTTGGTATCTTACACAATAAACTTCCAGTTCAGTACAGTGGCATGAGCCTGTAACCAGGAGGCTGAGGTCGGGGGATCACTTGAGCCCAGGAGTTTGAGACCAGCCAGGGCAACATAGCAAGGCCCTCTCTCAAAAAAAGAAAAAAAAAATTTCATTAAGTAAAAAAATGAACTTCCTCTATCCAACCTAAAAAAAATTATAAAAAGTATTTGGACTGATTTCTAAGACTCTTCAGAATTTAAGTAGCTGATTTGGGTAAATTATAATTCTGTGATACGTAAATATTAATAACATATTTATCACATAAATTCCATTATTCTTTGACTTCCTAATCTTATATCCTAATATGTTGAAAATAAGTGGCTGAAATTTGTTTCCCCTAGTGTCTACATATCAAATTCTTTAGTGAAACAAACTTAAAAGATCTGCTGGATTACAGACATATTTTATATTAACTAAAGATTTTGGAGCAATATTATTCATTCAAAGATTAATGTTTGGAAATAAGCATACACTATATTTGAGATCACAACCACAGAAAGCAAACTGAATAAAATATATTTTCCAAAATTATATATTTACTTCTTATTTTATTTATCCCAAGTCCTAGAATTTAAGGCTAGAACTAACATTACAGTAGTAATTGTACTTGAAAGTACTGTGTTAAAAGCATATGATATGGATACTTACTAAAAATAAACTTTCCAGTATTAAAAAGAAAATTTGACATAAGCACCCAATAAACTATCATTGCTCCGATGAGAGACACCAAGGAGAAAAGGAGACTCGACCACTGCCCAAAGGAGCCGAAATAATGTCTGCAGACATCTGGATATTCCCAGGTAGTGGTATCCAACGAAGCTAGATAAAGTAAGAGAAAGAATAAAACTAAATGTTGAACATATATTCCATATTCATAATCTGTGTTCCCCAAATAAACTCAAAATATTTGTCGAAATATTATGAGTATTCTATCACTAGACATTAGAATATATTATGAGATAATAAAATTAAAACATTATAGAAAAATTAAAAAAGAAATGTAAATAAAATAGTACAGGAAACCTGAGAAACAGATTACAGTATCATAACATTTTATAATTAATAAAAGCAAGTGATAAACTAAGGTTAGACAAATGCATCAGTAAGAGCCAGAAAATATTATGTAATATTTGGCATATTTGAACAACAACATTGGGGAAAGTTTCTTGAGTCATACTTTCTACCACATGCCAATATAAATTTCAGAAAACTGAGTCAAACAGACTGGGCATGATGGCTCATGTCTATAATTCCAGAACGTTCGGAGGCCGAGGTGGGTAGATCACTTGAGGTCAGGAGTTTGAGATCAGCCTGGTCAACATGGTGAAACCCCATATCTACCAAAAAATACAAAAAAATTAGCTGGGCATAGTGGCACGCCTGTAGTCCCAGCTACTCTGGAGGCTGAGGTGTGAGAATCGTTTGAACCTGGTAAGCAGAGGTTGCAGTGAGCTGAGATCATGCCACTGCACTCTAGCCTAGATGACAGAGCGAGACTCCATTTCAAAAAAAAGAAAAAAAAAATGAAAGAAAAGAAAGAAATTAAATAACAAAAAAGTTAAAAAACATAATGTAGAAATAGAACATGAAAGGTTATCCTCTTCTAGCAACTGAAGAAACAAATTACAATGAAAAAGACAAAGAGGGCTAGGCCTGGTGGCTCAGGTCTGTAACCCCAGCACTTTGGGAGGCTGAGGTGGACAGATTGCTTGAGCCTAGGAGTTGGAGACCAGCCTGAGCAACATGGCAAAATCCCATATTTACAAAAATACAAAAATTAGCTAGGTGTAGTGGCGTGCACCTGTAGTCCCAAGCTACTCAGGAGGCTGAGGTGGGAGGATCCCTTAAGACCAGGAGGTTGAGGCTGCAATGAACCATGATCCCACCACTGCACCAAAAAGAAAGTAATTTAAAAGAATACAGAAAGTATATATAAAATATTTTTAGAAGAGTATTCTTGAGAATAGCAAAAACAAGCAATGACTTTAACATATGACATAGGGCAATGATTAAGCAAATACAATAGAGCTGCCATGCGCAACTGTATACAATCATTAAGAGACACAAATGGTGATTGTAGAAACATAACATGTACTAAAAAATAGGTAATAAAGTAGAAGACAACTAAAATACAATATGATTAACTTTAAAAAGCATGTATTTAGAGATTCCTATCATTTAGGATATAAATTTACATAAGAAAACAAAAAACTAAAACCATTTGCTTTTCCATGATAGGGTTATTATATTAACAATATAAACTTTGTGTTTTACATTTCAATGTTCAAGAAAGAATATAGATAAGTATAACCTATGAAAGAGTATTTTAATTGTCGTCAAAGGATAATTGTACAGTCTTTTTTCCTCTATGATCCCACGCTTTGAACTACTTTGAAATAATTGTTATGTTTGATGAATATAGAAAAACTGAAGTTCTGCCATCTTTGAAGCAAAATATGGCAGCTAGTACATGGCAGAAAGCAGTGATAAGCCTGAAAACTTGGGGACATTAGAATATGATAATTCACATCTAGATAAAGAATGTGAGGACAATATCACTATAAAGAATAACTGTTTTGGCTGGGTGCGGTGGCTCATGCCTGTAATCCCAGCACTTTGGGAGGCCGAGGCAGGTGGATCAACTTGAGGTCAGAAGTTCGAGACCAGCCTGGCCAACATGGCGAAACACCATCTCTACAAAAAATACAAAAATTGCTGGGCGTGGCGGCTCATGCCTGTAATTCTAGCACTTTGGGAGGCCAAGGCGGGTGGATCATGAGGTCAGGAGATCGAGACCATGGTGAAACCCCATCTCTACTAAAAATACAAAAAATTAGTCAGGCCCGGTGGCAGGCACCTGTAGTCCCAGCTACTTGGGAGGCTTAGGCAGGAGAATGGCGTGAACCCGGGAGGCATAGCTTGCAGTGAGCCATAGCTTGCAGATCCTGCCACTGCACTCCAGCCTGGGTGACAGAGTGAGACTGCGTCTCAAAAAAAAAGAAAAAGAAAAAGAAAAAGAAAAAAAATACAAAAATTAGCCAGGCATGGTGGTGGGCGCCAGTAGTCCCAGCTACTCGGGAGGCTGAGGCATGAAAATTGCTTGAACCTGGGAGGAGGAGGTTGCAGTGAGCTGAGTGACTCTTAGCATTTCTAATAAAATTATCTTTTGACTGATAATATAATTCTAAGTCTTTTCTAGTTTTTATATTTAGGGTTTTTTTTTTTTTTTTTTTGCTGCATTTGACAATATCTCCAAAAAAACTGATTAATTTTGAACATTTCTATGTTTTCTTGACTTTAATGAAAACTGCTTTAGCATTTTATAATTTTAGAATGGTGCTGGTACTTGTCTGGGAATAAATAGACTTTGTTATTTTTAAGTAGTGCTTTTCACTTAGAGTTTTAATCAGAAACAGGTGCTGAATTCTATTAAGTACCTTTTTGATATCTATTGATGCAATTATCAATTTTCCTTTAATTTGTTAATGTAGTGAATTACGTTGGATTTCTTAATAATGAAACATCCTTGCATTACTCTTGCATTACTGGAACAAACCTTATCTTAGACACAGGATATTCTTTTGATATGCTGTTGGATTCTATACGATAATGTTTTACAAATAAATTTTACATCTACATATTATTTTCTTTACTTTTGGTCATGTCAGGCTTTGTGTTATGGGTGTGTGGACTTTGTAAAACTGAATTGGTGGAAGATTTTTATTTTATTTTATTTTATTTTGAGACAGAGTCTCACTCCATCACCCAGGCTAAAGTACAGTGTCACAATCTTGGCTCACTGCAACCTCCACTTCCTGGGTTCAAGCAATTCTTGGGCCTCAGCCTCTCTTCTTTTTAAATGGTGTGGAATAATTTAATAACATGGGAGTTAACAGTTATACAGCCAATAATCCCAGCATTTTGGGAGGCTGAGGTGAGCAGATCACTTGAACCCAGTAGTTCGAGACCAACCTGAGCAAGATGGTGAAACCCTGTCTCTATGAAAAACACAAAAAATTAACCGGGCATGATGGCATGCACCTGTAGTCCCAGCTACCCGGGAGGCTGAGGTGGGAGAATCACCTGTGCCCGGGAGGTCCGGGTAGCAGTGAGCTGTGACAGCGCTGCTGCATTCTAGCCTGGGTGACAGAGTGAGACCCTGTCTCAAAAAGAAAAAAAAAGAAGGAAAAGAAAAGAAATGAGTTATAGAGAGAACTCTGTGGGGGCTCTGTTCCAATTTTAAATTAGATGCTGAATTAGATATGAACTTACTGTATATGTTTAAAGAAGTCTTCCAAGTTTAGCCACAATTTGCCTTAGAAATCAGAGGCTAAAATTATCTCCTTTTACCATTTAGAAACCAGAATGAATCTTCTCTCAAGATTTTTTTATTCTTTTTTTTTTTTTTTTTCAAGGCTGGTCTCAAACTCCTGGACTAAAGTGACCTTCCCACCTATGCCTGCTGAGTTGCTGGGACTACAGGCACACACTACCAGGTCTGGCTTCTCAAGACTTTTAAACAAATACTCGCCCAGTGACTAACACTAGATCTGGTTAACATAAAGAAGAAAGCTGCTTAGTAGGCACAGAAAAAAACTGGAGGCAAAGTCTGATCTGTTGATTCATACTTGCTAAGATTTAATGAAATAATGCGTGTTTGTTTAGGTCCTAGACTACTTTAAAACAACCTAAAAAATATATTTCCCTGATCCAGAATATGTAGATAAGAGTAGAGGTAAGGTGTTCACACAACTTCAAATATTCATTACTAGAGAGTTGCTTACATTTTCATATTTAGGAGATTCTAACATTAGATCTTTTGGTATGAATAGGTAAAAACAAGTCACCATTAACTGACAGGAAGCACAGAATTCTCAATTTAGTTCTGGCAAAGACATTATTTTATAAATATGAGTTTTTAAATGATTCTTATGAAGAATCTAGCACCACAGTGAATGCTCTCTGCAAGTAACTCCCAGCTTCTCTGAATTTCAAAGGCAGCCACTAATATATTATTAACAAATTCAATTTAGCTGAAAGCGATGAATTACAGAAGTAAATCTTTAGGTACAAAGTAGACAGTTGACACACATGTGGCATATACACACTAGTGGCCTGCCTCAAAGGGAAATGCTTATTAATAACCATAATCTATTATCATTGTGACAAATTCTTACACATCATAGTCCGTGATTTCACTACTCGGTAGCAGCAATAAAGTGTTAAAAGGCCCATCAGTATGATGACACACATTCCAGTAGTAAATCCAGCCTGTTTAAAAATAAAAGTATAAAACAGCATATATCATCATGTAAGCATAAATTCATATGCAATTATTTTACCCTAAACAATCATGGTAAAAACTTGACAACTCATGAAAAACTAAATATAACCATCTATTTTCTTTCATGAATTTTATGTAGATTCATTAAAACCTCTGTTATAAAACTTGCAATATAAAGAGAAAATCATTTAGGCAAAAAGTGTGCTGAAAAATTAGTATTACCTGTTTTATGCCCCAAGGAATGCTTAGTATAGATGTTCCCATCATGGTATTCCAAATCATAAAACTGAAAACACAGAGTAATAGCAGTAAAAAAAATGGAGTTTGACTCTTCAAACATTTTAATTGAGACAAAAAATAACCAGTAATTTTCATTCATATACAGTTTAAGTCATGCTCCAAAAAGCCATTTCACTCACATGGTTACTAAACTGGTGTTTTTACCGTATCCTTCAGTGTAACTTTGAAGTTTATAAGCAGAGCCCAATGGGCTATACACATAGCACTCTTCTGGACCTGGAACTACATGGTCTGGGGCAATCTGGTAAAAAGGAAACATAGAGAAATGTCAGAACCAGGAAATGCAAAATGGGATATTTTCTACCACTCTAGATACCTTTTTTTTTTGTTTTTTTGAATGGAGTCTTGCTCTGTCACCCAGGCTGGAGTGCAGTGATGTGATCTTGGCTCACTGCAAGTGCCGCCTCCCAGGTTCACGCCATTCTCCTGCCTTGGCCTCCTGAGTAGCTGGGACTACAGGCACCTGCCACCACGCCCGGCTAATTTTTTGTATTTTTTTGTAGAGATGGGGTTTCACAGTGTTAGCCAGGATGGTCTCGATCTCCTGACCTCGTGACCCACCCGCCTCAGCCTCCCAAAGTGCTGGGATTATAGGCATGAGCCACCATGCCTGGCCCTCTAGACACATTTTAACTATCATAAACAAGTACTATGCATCCCTGATTAGTGAATTAAAAAATTCTTTTTCAAATATAGAAAATCTAACTAAAAAAGCAAGAGTTTAAAAATCCAAAATAATTTTGGGATTTTCAGAAAACGAGTGTGGATGCAAGTACTATGCATCCCTGATTAGTGAATTAAAAAATTCTTTTTCAAATACAGAAAATCTAACTAAAAAAGCATGAGTTTAAAAATCCAAAATAATTTGGGATTTTCAGAAAACGAGTGTGGATGTATACACACATTCATTAAGAATGGCTATATCATTGTTAATTTTACATCACTGTTTACATACTCTGACTTACTAGACTCACCTCAGTATCAGTTAACAAACAGCATTCAACTTTGGTGCACATGCTGACTCTATTTCCAGGCAAACAATATACATTCAAGTATAAACGTGCTTAGCTGAGATCTCCGGGGTTTGTTTCCAAGAGCAGAGCCTCTAGAAGGTCTCCACTAGACCCAGAGATACTGGATTACCTCTACTTCTCCAAGGGCTTAAGTAATTCCATTATGCAACTAAGACTTTACCACAACTACTGATGTCAAGGCCTAAGGGGAAAAAGCCAAAAAAAATTGGGAAAAAAATTACCCTACCCAGAACATTTTGGAAATCCCTATTTTGGCCACGCAAGAGGAAATCTTAATATTTATTTCACATAGCTATTGTTTAGGCTTAAGAGATAGCTATATTCCAGTGATGCCTAATCACTGGTCCTTATTAAATATTAATGAATGTTGGTTCTCTTCTTTTTATTAATAATACTAATTTTAAAATCCTATTTTCTCCCAGAATGTTCTCATTTTCAGTTAAACTTGCAAGTTTCTGAATATCTCATATGTGGTAGTTTTTATAAGCTACCAAATTATTTACATATTTTTTATCCTAAAATAGTAATACAGATTTTTAGAAGATCAAGGGTCAACAAACTCTGGCCCATAGGCCAAATCTGGCTTCAGCCTGATTATTATATAGCCTCTTTCCTGAGAATGGTTTTTATAATTTTATAAATTTTTTTTTTTTTTTTGAGACCGAGTCTTGCTCTGTCGCCCGAGCTGGAGTGCAGTGGCAGGATCTCAGCTAACTGCAAGCTCCGCCTCCCGGGTTTACGCCATTCTCCTGCCTCAGCCTCCCGAGTAGCTGGGACTACAGGCGCCTGCCACCTCGGCTGGCTAGTTTTTTTTTTTGTATTTTTAGTAGAGACGGGGTTTCACCGTGTTAGCCAGGATGGTCTCGATCTCCTGACCTCGTGATCCGCCCGTCTCGGCCTCCCAAAGTGCTAGGATTACAGGATTGAGCCACCGTGCCCGGCCAATTTTATAAATTTTTAATTTATAATTTTGATGATCATAAAATGAAGAATATCATGTGACAGTATGTGACCTCAAAGTCTAAGACATTTAGTATCTGGCTCTTTGACTCCTGGTTTTGATCAATAAAAGAATAATGCTAAATAAGAAACTACTATATTTATGTATGTACATATTTCAGTTTCCCCCTTTTTTTTTTTTAAGAGATGGAGTCACATGGCTGGGCACAGTGGCTCACGCCTGTAATCCCAGCACTTTGGGAGGCCGAGGTGGGTGGGTCACGAGGTCAGGAGTTCAAGACCAGCCTGGCCAACATGGTGAAACCCGTCTCTACTCAAAATACAAAAATTAGCCAGGCGTGGTGGCACACATCTGTAATCCCAGCTACTCGGGAGGCTGAGGCAGGAGAATGGCTTGAACCCAGGAGGCAGAGGTTGTGGTGAGCCGAGATCGCACCACTGCACTCCAGCCTGCGTGACAGAGCGACACACCATCTAAAAAAAAAAAAAGAAAAAAGAGATGGGTCACACTCTCTTGCTCAGGAGAATGCAGTGGCACAATCACAGCTCACTGCATCCTCAAGTGATCCATCCTGGGCTCAAGGGATCCTCCTGTCTTAGCCTCCCAAGTAGCTGGAACTATAGGTGCGAGCCATCACACTTGGCTAATTGAAAAAAATTTTTTTTGTAGAGACAGGGTTTCACCATCTTCTCCAGGCTGGTCTTGAACTCCTGAGCTCAAGTGATCCTCTTGCCTTGGCCTCCCAAAATGCTGAGATTACAGGCATGAGTTACTGTGCTCAGCCAGTTTCCCATTCTTGTAGAAAATTTCTAAAAAACTATTTCCCTTGTAGCTTCAAAGTTAAAAATTGACCACACTAAGCAGAACTTGTTATTATTTGCTATTAGTCAATGGCCTAACCTGCCATTTCAAAAGTAATTTATCCTCCTCAGAGATTTGGGGAATGGGGATCAGGGGAATTTTCCAAAAAAATCTCCAGGTTGTTGTCAACACAGAAAGATTGTTTCAAATTTAGATAAGAATGAACTGGCCTGAGATGTAGGAAGTGTATTAATTACTGTCTTTGACTTTGCATGATGCTGTCCTTGAAATACAGTCAGAAAAAAGTTCAATCACTGGGAGGTGCCCTGGCTTATATTGTTCACTGTTCATTTCAACTGAATTTTAGACTATTAGTAATGTTTTGTCTCTTACCAGTGCCTTGTCGGCAGGAGTGGTGAGCCGGCTGTAGTAATGAATTCTCTTGTTCATGGCGGAGGCATGGTCACTAACCCTCTGAATGACATGATTCACATTCACGATGTTTGTGGGCTCTATATAGAAAGGCCTACAGAAGGAAATATACACTTGACAAAAAGTATTCAGCCAAAAATTCTGGAAGTCAGCCTTTGAAGAAAATAACTTCTTGTCCTACATTAGTAATGGGATGCACAAAGGCAAGGCATTGACTTCTCACTTTTGGTGCAAAAAGAAAATGTTACAAAAGAAGTATTATCCTATCCACAGAATAAAGCTTTTGTCTTCATAACACTTTTACTTTAAGCACACTTTTTTAATCTTCAGGAATTTAGCATCAGAGAAGGCAAAACAGAAATAACTTAAAACAGTTATTAAAAAGAAATATAGCAGCTATCAGTTTCCAACAATGAAACTTAAGACAGCTTTGAATAGTCTCTCAAAAAAGCTTTTGGCACTAAATCAGAGAAATTATGGACTAAAATGTCCCTCTCCTGAAGAGTCTCTACTCCTTCCTTATGGGCCAAAGCTATTTCCTATGATAAACAGAATTCTTATTCCTTGGTTCATGTATTAAGGATTAGTGACCTCAACTACCAGATCCCCTTATGAGACTTATCCAAATCAGTATAAAATAGAACATCAGGACAATGGAAATATTTTGCCTCATTCTACTTCTTGTGGATTTTAGTAACATACCCTCTTATTTATATATATGCTTCCTTTCCACGACTGCATCCTAATCAACTGCAGATTTTGGTGTTCAATCATCCTTTTCAGTCACCAACCTCTTCGGTTTCTTTCTGAAACTCCCTCATTTTCTTCTGAAGTTTCCAGTAATATACTATCCAAAATGAAAAGACCAGGCAGAGTTTTATGAAAAGACTGTATCTTTTCATAAAAGATTCTTAGACTCCTTGAAGTCACAAGTGACACTGTACCCCAAATGGTACATAATTTGCCATTTCAGGCACAGATCCAAATAAAGAAGAAAAAAAATCCAGATTTATCATTGGTTCCACATAACTCCTTTATACTTACAGTTCTGAAAGAAACCTAAAATGTAGTAATATATGGTAATCATTTCTGGAGATACTGTTAACCTAATCTTTTTTTTTGAGACAGAGTCTCACTCTGTCGCCCAGGCTGGAGTGCAGTGGCACGATCTCAGCTCACTGCAACCTCCACCTCCTGGGTTCAAGCAATTTTCTGGCCTCAGCCTCCAGAGTAGCTGGGACTTACTCTGGTAGTACTCAGGTTTCAGACCAGCTAGGCAGCTCCTCCGTTCTGTCCAGAAGCTACTGAATTGTAGGTCTTTGTTTGTTTTGATAATGTTGTACAAATACATGTACTAAGGTGTGCACCACTATGCCTGACTAATTTTTGTATTTTGGATAGAGACGGGATTTCACCATGTTGGCCAGGCTGGTCTCCAACTCCTGACCTCAGGTGATCTGCCTGCCTTTGCCTCCCAAAGTGTTGGGATTATAGGCATGAGCCACCACACCCAGCCATTAATCTAATCTTGTGGGAACTATTTGAAAAACCAAGTGACTGAACATTTACTTTCTGCTATTTTTCTTATTAATTCTGTGATATTTGAGAAATGGTAGCAGAGGTGTTAAACTTAGTTTTATCTCTCTAGTTAGCATACAGAATCTTTGAATCTTTTATTATTTGTTCTCTACCACAACACCTAAATATGCTGGGTACTATATAGGTCAATTCAATGAATATGTAAGTAGAGCACTTATAGAGCAAATATGTGAATATAGGGATCAATATGACATATCATATATACTAGTGCTGTGGTTTGAATATGTCCCCCAAAGTTTGTGTGTTGGAAGAAAATCCCTAATGCAACAGTTCCAACAGTGGAACCTTTAAGCGGTGATTAGGTCATGCGGGCTCTGAGTTCACAAACAGATTAATGACATTATCTTGGGAGCAGGTTAGTATCATAGGAGTGGGTTCCTGGTAAAAGAATGAGTTCAGTTCCCTTCCTTCCCCCTACCCTCTCTCACGTACTCTTTGGCCCTTCCACAATGTGGTGATAAGCACGAAGTCCCTCCCTACATGTGGGCCCTTTGACCTTGGACTTCCCAGTCTCCAGAACTATAAGAAATAAATCTCTGTTCTTTTAAAATTACCCAGTCTCAGGTATTCTGTTACAGCAGTATAAAATGAACTAAGACACTAAGCACATTATTGTTAAGTGAATTAAGTGGTGTCAATATATTTCAAAGGGATATAATAAAAATGAATGGGTCAGAAGCTGAAAAAGCAATCCCTACTTGTAAATTTGGTAGTCTGCTGTAACTACCAATTCTCCCAAAGCATTATGATGTCCAATATAATTTGTATCTCTACTACCACACTCAGTGGTACTAAAAAGCAAATAAAAATATTTATATCTGGCAGATGGCTTAATTATACCTGGGGTCACACTCTACAGTGCATTCTTTTTGCTTTGCAAGAATGATGCCCTACAAAATTCAAGAAAGAATGATAGCTTTAATACCAACATAATGCAAAGACTGAAGCTAGTCATGGATTACCAAAAGAGACTGATAAGTATCATACTGATAGAAAGAGATGTAGGTGTTCTACTGCTAGCCTTTTACTTTAAAAACTCAATAGTATTAGTTCCAACCACTAAGTTGGTTTGAGGCCTGCTTGCTGAAAAGCAGTCAGGAAGTGCTAAATATCTTGGCTCCTGGTTTCTCACAGAAGTGTTAACTGCACCAGTTTAGTTGGCTTGATTACTCTGAGGGCAGAATGACTCTGAAAGTTTTTCTTTTCCAACAGTTTTCATCGAGATGCTGAGTGCCTGTTCAAACAAATATTCTGGAATCTTTTCAAAACAGTCTCTTCAAAAAATATACAACTCAGCATATTTAACTGAATTATTAGAAACATATGCTTAAAGGTTCATTTGAGAAGAAAAAATATAAACTATATTTTTAAATTGAACTTTAGTTGGATCTGAAAACACTTTTAAAGTTAAACAATACTATACAGAGAATATTCAGAATAAGACTTTTGAAACTGGGGCTTTCTTTTTTTGATCATAGTTTCACATGACTGCTCCCTATCAATGTTACTTCTCATTTGAAATGTAGTTCAGCTGTGGCGCACTGAAAATAAAGAAGTCATATTTATCTTACCTTATACATATTTATGGTCATACCACAGAAAAAATGCTTTCAATATTAAGCAAAATTTACAAAATATTTTAAAATGTGAGTCAAACCTCATATTTTCATTTAATACACATATAAACAGAGAAACCTTATTTGTACCTAATACCTTTTCTAGATTCCACTCCTTAAATTCCTTAAAAATTTTTGGTTTATACATCTGTCTCCACCCTCCTACTGACCAGTTATGCTTCTCTGAAATTTAACAACAATGCCATCACTCTTAAGAAGATCTGTACCCCAAATGAGGCACAAAACCAGGTGCAACTGAATTCAGTATTTAGGGATATACAGACAACAAAACTATTATAAATCATAGGGAAATTATTATACAAAGTCAAGATAGTGGCCATCCCTAGGGAGGATTGGGGATGTGTTTGGTGAAGGACACATGGAGAACTGTGTTTTGACCTTATGTTGCTTGGATGGATGTTGGCTTTATTATTCTTTCTTTCTTTCTTTTTTTTTTTTTTGAGACAGCGTTTTACTCTATCGCCTAGGCCAGAGGTCTAGGCCATGGTTTACTGCAGCCTCAACCATCTGGGCTCAAGCAAGTTTCCTGCCTCAGCCTCAGCCTCCCAAGTAGCTGGGACATACCACCATACCTGGCTCATTTAAAATATTTTAAAAATAGAGGCAAGGTCTTGCCATATTGCCCAGGCTGGTCTCAAACTTCTGGCACAAGCAATCCTCCTGTCTTGGCCTCCCAAAGTGTTGGGATTACAGGCATGAGTCACTGTACCTGGCCTATAAATACTTCTTAAATTGTACATACACAAGGTACTTCTTTGTACATGTGTACATATATCAAAAATAAATTTTTAAAAATAGATTTTAAGTGGACACATCCTTTCAAAATTTAGTAGAGAGGTTGAGAGAGACTCAAAAATCTTTTGTATCATACAGAAATTTATCGGTTATGTTGTGGCAAACTTAAACAAGCTACCTATTTTTCTTCTACAAGAAACAACTACTCCGAATTTGATGACTTTTTCTATGATGACACATAGTTGTCAATAGTATGCTACATAGGTATACAGCAGATATTAAAAACAACCCCCTCCCCCATACTTAATTTATCTCCCTTCAAGATAAAGATAGTATTTTAATTATCGGAGAAAGTAGTTGCTTTTAAAAAAAACATGTTATACAAAGAACATTCTTTGTATAATAATAAATGTTTAGAAATGTTCCCATTGTTAGATGGTTTTATTGCTGAACATGTCTGTCACCAATAAAAACTCCTATCTGCAATTTCATACACATGGATTCAAAATTTTATAAGATTTAAATACTTCCAAATGAAGAATTTAAATGGTCTTTGAACCTGTCATTAAACATGACAGAAAAATCAAAGTAATAATTATAATTCTAAAGCAAATTGCACTACCAGTATCTTGGTATTTACTCCATGTATTAATACATGCAAGTATTAATACTAATATTTTAATTGAAAAGTGTGCAGAAGTATATAACAATGTTTAGAAATCAGTGAAATTAAATACTCAACATATTTCAAATGTGGAAATTTACAAACATTATAAAGTATCAAATAAAACATTAATATATAAAAACATAAACATTAAAAAATAAAAACATAAACATTAAACAGTTAGGATTCTAACATAAAGTATTCAGTATGACTGTATGCAATGCTTCTTTACCCTTTGTAAACTTCTACCCAGTGTGCCTTTCAAAATGACACCTCTCAAGTAATCATTCCAGAAAGACTTTAGGACCTTCCTAAAGTGTTTAGTACTCTTCCAACGGATGTTTCAGACCAGCTAGACAGCTCCTCCACTCTGTCCAGAAGCTACTGAATTGTAGGTCTTTGCTTGTTTGTTTTGAGATAGGGTCTCATTGTGTCACCCAGGCTGGAGTACAGGGGTGTGCTGATAGCTCGCAGCAGCAACAGGAGGCTCAAGTGATCCTCTTGCCTCAGCCTCCCAAGAAGCTGGGACTACAGGTGTGCACCACTGTGCTCAGCTAATTAAAAAAAAAAAAAAAAAAAAAAAAAAAAAATATATATATATATTTTGGTAGAGATTGGGCTCTTCCTATGTTGCCCAGGCTGGTCTCAACTGATCCTACTGCCTCTATTTTTAAAATATTTTAAATGAGCCAGGTATGGTGGTATGTCCCAGCTACTTGGGAGGCTGAGGCTGAGGCAGGAAACTTGCTTGAGCCCAGATGGTTGAGGCTGCAGTAAACCATGGCCTAGACCTCTGGCCTAGGCGATAGAGTAAAACGCTGTCTCAAAAAAAAAAAAGAAAGAAAGAAAGAATAATAAAGCCAACATCCATCCAAGCAACATAAGGTCAAAACACAGTTCTCCATGTGTCCTTCACCAAACACATCCCCAATCCTCCCTAGGGATGGCCACTATCTTGACTTTGTATAATAATTTCCCTATGATTTATAATAGTTTTGTTGTCTGTATATCCCTAAATACTGAATTCAGTTGCACCTGGTTTTGTGCCTCATTTGGGGTACAGATCTTCTTAAGAGTGATGGCATTGTTGTTAAATTTCAGAGAAGCATAACTGGTCAGTAGGAGGGTGGAGACAGATGTATAAACCAAAAATTTTTAAGGAATTTAAGGAGTGGAATCTAGAAAAGGTATTAGGTACAAATAAGGTTTCTCTGTTTATATGTGTATTAAATGAAAATATGAGGTATTGTGTTGGGAGGGAGGGTAGTGGCTGGAACAACTGAGTGGTCAAGTAGAGCTAGAAGGGTGTCAGAAATGAAGGGGAAGGCAGAAAAGTAGAAAAGAAGAGCTTAGAGGACAGGCTAGAGAGAAAAACTCAGACTAGACAGAAAACCACAAAAGGTGAACGAGGTTACTGGTTTTTTTTTTTTTTTTTTAGACAGAATCTTGCTCTGTCTTGCCCAGGATGGAGAGCAGTGGCACAATCTTGGCTCACTGCAGCCCCCACCTCCCAGGTTTAAGCAATTCTCCTGTCTCAGCCTCCCGAGTAGCTGGGACTACAGGCATGTGCCACCATACCCAGCTAATTTTGTATTTTTAGTAGAGACAAGGTTTCACTATGTTGGCCAAGCTGGTCTCAAGCTCCTGACCTCAGGTGTGCCACCCGCCTTGGCCTCCCAAAGTGCTGGGATTACAGGCGTGAGCCACTGTGCCCAGCCAATTACTGGTTGTTTCTAAATTAACAGTATTAAACCAATGAAAACACTAGTATTTTCAGCTTAAAAATAGCATGGAATACTAAATATACAAACTAGTACTGCAATCACTAAATGTAAGAATTGAATATTATGGAGGATGAAAATTCATCATGCAAATTTCAACAAAAACCATCACACGTAATTGTTGGATGAGACTGAAATGAACTTTGGTTTTTTTTTTTTTTTTTTTGGAGACAGGGTCTTGCTCTGTCACCCAGGTGGAGTGCAGTGGTGGTGTGGTCATTGGCTATTACCTTGAACTTCTGGGCTCAAGTGATCCTCCTGCCTCAGCCTCCCAAGTAGCAAGTAGCTGGGACTACAGGCATGTGCCACCATGCCTGATTTTTTTTTTTTTTTTTTTGTAGAGATGAGGTCTTGCTATATTGCCCAGGTTGGTCTTAACTCCTGGCCTCAAGTAATCCTCCTACTTTGGCCTCCCAAAATGTTGAGATTACAGGCATGAGCCACTGTGCCTGGCCTGGAATAAACTTTGAATCAGTTTAAATTACTGTGTGACAAAGTATTAAATAATAAAGACAATGTTAAAGTGAAAACAAAAAATTGTCTATACTGCCAATAAATCAAATTTAAAGTTAATTTTATCAAGACTGATTGTATCTTTCTAATACTTAAAATACTTAAAAATTTCTCAAGGCAAAGGTTTCACTGTATATATATATATAGAGATAGAGAGAGAGAGAGAGAGAGAGAGAGAGACATCTTATTTTTAAAACTGTACATGGATGTGATTCAAACAAAACACATCTACTCTTTAAACAGATCATCAAAGAAAAACAGACTCTTTCTTGTTCCTTTCCCATATCTTAATGCTATAGGTTTGAATGTGTTCCCTCCAAAATTCAGGCATTGCCAATGTGATGATGTTAAGAGGTGGGGCCTTTAGGAGGTGATTAGGCTGGGAGGGTTCCTCCCTCGTTAAGGCCCTTACAAAAGAGGCTTAGCATAGCATTTGGCTAGCTTATTCTTCAGCTCTTCTGCCATGGATGACACAGCAACAAGGCCTGTGTCAGATCAAATGCCAGTGCCTTGATCTCAGACTTCTCAGCTTCCAGAATTGTGAGAAATAAATTTCTGTTCTTTATAAATTACCCAGTCTCAAGTATTCCTTACAGCAGCACCAAATGGACTAAAGCACTTAAGGAAAGGATTCTATGCATCAAGCCTTAGAAATCCTCATCATGGCTCTCAAGAAAGGTAAACAGACAAAGAGAAATTCTGCTTTACCACTGGAAAGACACTATCAACAAATGGTTTACACAAACTGGTCATTCAAAAGATGATGGCTGTATTTTCAATCCAGATGGCAAGTATTGTAGTAGCCTGATCAGAATCTATTGCTAGTCGCATTCTGCAGATCAATCCCAGAATAACAGAACAGATAAAGGCAAGAGTTCAAAGTGAAACCTGCCCTGCCAACTGGCTCCTATCAACTAATTTTTATCTATAGGAAAGTTTTACAACTAAATATGAGATATTTTAGGAAAAAAAGAAAAAAGTAGTACTAGAAAGTATATGCTGAAATAAGAACTTTCACACATTGCTAGTAGAAGTATAAGTTGGCACAATCTTTCTTTTTTTTTTTTTTTTTTTTTTTTTTGAGGCGGAGTCTCGCTCTGTCGCCCAGGCTGGAGTGCAGTGGCCGGATCTCAGCTCACTGCAAGCTCCGCCTCCCGGTTTACGCCATTCTCCTGCCTCAGCCTCCCGAGTAGCTGGGACTACAGGCGCCCGCCACCTCGCCCGGCTAGTTTTTGTATTTTTAGTAGAGACGGGGTTTCACTGTATTAGCCAGGAGGGTCTCGATCTCCTGACCTCGTGATCCGCCCGTCTCGGCCTCCCAAAGTGCTGGGATTACAGGCTTGGCACAATCTTTCTAGAAAGCAATTTGCTATATGTATTATGAACCTTAATTGTGTTCACACCCTTCATTATAATAGTTATAACTTTGAGACTGTATTAGAAAGAAATCAAAATATGATATAAAAATTATGTAGAAAGTTGCTAATCACAGCATTTAAAAATGTAAATATCTTAATATTAAAACACTGTTAAATTATGTATATTTAAATTTAAGATGATATTTACAAAGAATTCCTAATATGGAAGAGTGTTGTAAAACAAATTTCTTCTTTTGGCATTTCAGTGAGTCTTAAGGACAATTTTTACCATACAACTTTTTACTGCTGTTTGAAAGCCAGTACTTTCCCCTATCATTCTTAGCTTCAATCTCCAGCCCTATGGTTTATGGCAGTTAAAATCTTTGGATGACCTTGCCAAAGGACCGCAGGTTTGCTTCAGGGTTTAGGAGAGGCTGGAGACTGTTTTGCTGTTTTGTTGTCCAAAGAGCCATATTGATCAGAATATTTTTATTAGAGTTGTGTGGGTAGACTGAAATTAAGGTGAATGAGCCTGACCTTTTTATTAACTTCCCCAGAAATAAGGCAAGAGGTATCCCTATGGGTGTCACAGCCGTATGAAGTACGAGTCCCTATGGTTGCTGACATTAGAGTCCTTCTGTGCAGATCAGGGGTTGGTACACTATGGCCTGATAAAACAAATCCAAGCCCATGTCCTGTTTTCATAAATGTCCTGTTTTCGTAAATAAAATTTTTACTGGAACACAGGCAGGCCTATGCACTTATGTTTCGACTATGGCTACTTCCACTCCACAATGGCAAAGTTGAGTCCATATGCCTACAAAGCCTAAATTTACTAATTTACTAATTAGTAAATTTACACATTTACTAATGTGTCCTTTATAGAAAAAAATTTGCCAACTCTTGTCCTAGACCATCTTAAGGCCCCCTTAAGGACACAGATCTGGAAGACAGTCTTCTACTCTTCTCCTTGACGGGCAAAGGAGATGACTGAGGGAGGAACCTACATGCCCTTAACAGATCCATGCCAGGGAGCACCTGAATACGTTTTTCCTTTAGTAATATTTATAACCAGATGTCCCTAGGTCTCATTCAGCTTAATCCCTTGCAAAATCTGCCTCTCACATTTAAAAACAAAAGCCAAACAAACAAACCTCAACTTCAGCCAAAACAACTACAATAAATGTTCTTGCACAGAGCAGCACCTGCACAGAAACCTTCCCAAGGCACCTGGTCATTAATATTACATATGGCCTCATTCCACTCCTGGTACAACCAGAACCTATAACACAGTCACTCACAGGAGTATGATCCACAGGAGTCTTGGTAATGCTAGTACAGGATGTGTTCAATTCATGTTTTTCCTAATGAAAAATGAGTTCTAAATATATACATATATAGACTGGGTGTGGTTGCTCACGCTTGTGATCCCAACATGAGGACTGATTGAGGCCAGGAGTTCAAGACCAGCTTGGGGAACATAGGAAGGCCCTTTCTCTACAAAAAATAGTAAAAGCAGCCAGGCATGCCTCCAGGGAGGCTGAGGCAGGATGACTGCTTGAGCCCAGGAGTTCAAAGTTACAAAGTGCTATGATCGTGCCATTGCACTCCAGCATGGGCAATAGAGGGAGGCCATGCCTCAAAAACAAACAAACGTGTGTGTGTTTATACATATAAAATCAAGTATTTATCACCCCTTATTTTTTGCTAGGTATCCATCTCCCCCACTGGAGGGTGGGGCTGTGTTTGAGTAAAGTGTCTGGCAAACAGAAGGAACATAATGAATGTTTGCTGACAAAAGAATAGAAGGAAGGAAGGAAGGAAGGCAGAAGAAGAAAAGAGGGAAGGAGGGAGGGAAGAAAGATGACAGGGAGGTGGGGAAGAAGAGAAGAAGAGAGGGAAGGAGGCTGGCAGACAGACAACTAGGGAATAACTGGCAGAAGTAATGATGGCATGTAATATAAATTTAAAATGAAAATGCAGCACAATAAATTATATATACTATGTGATCTCATCTAAAAACATCATAGAAAAGAAGGCTAGGAGTAAATACAGTAAATATACCAAAAGGTTTTTTGGTTTGTTTTACAGATGAGTTCTCATGATGTTGCCTAGGTTGGAGTGCAGTGGCTATTCACAGGCATGATCATAGTGCACTGTGGCCTCAAACTCCTCAGCTCAAGGAATCCTGTTGCCTTAGCCTCCTGAGTAGCTGAGACTACCAAGGTAATTTAAACAAAGTTTTAAGAAAATGAGTTTTTCATTTTGTATATACCATTTTTGTCCTAAGTTATAGGAATGCCTTATTTTCGGAATAACTTTGTTCTCATTAGAAATGTAGCATATTGTCTACATTTAAGATAATCAAGAAGTTATTGAAGAAAATAAAATCACCTATCAGAAATAACCACTGTTAACATTTTAGTGCATTTCCTAGACACATATATGTGCACACATGTATGAAATTAGTTTCATTTGCTTTCGAACTTCTCATAAAGTAGAATAATACAATATATATTTCTCTGTCTGGCTTCTTTTGCCAACATTATCTTTGTGACATTCATCCATATTCTGAATGTAGCTATAGTCTGTTCATGTTCATAGCTGTGTAACACTCCATTATATAAAAACACAACAATTTACTTATCCATTCCTGTGAGGGGTATCTGAGTTTCTTTGGTGCTCTTATAAATCAATTCTAATTTATATTCTCTTACATGTCCCTTACAAAGGGACCTTTGTGCAATGTGCATACATTTTTACTGATTATAAACTCGGTGTATACTCAATGGTAGCAGATAATTACAAACTCATTTCCAAAATGACTCAACTGATACTTACTCTAGTACTATATGAGCATTCCCATTGTTCCACATTCTAGTTAACACTTATTATTGTCACTGATTTCTTAATTTGGGTACTGTAACTACAGAATTTCTATTTGATTCTTCAAAAAAAAAAACATTTTCCACAAATTTATTTTTTTCATATTTATTTCTAGTCACTGCCAAATTCTCTGTCTTATTTTAATTTCCTTGAACATGTTAAAGACAGTTCTTTAAAAGTCTGTTCCTGATAACTCCATTATCTGGATCACCTGTGAGTCTCTTTCTATTGTGTATTGAGTCTCTTAATTTCCAGTCATCTTGTCCTGGTTTCTCTTATGCTTGGCAAGTTTTTAGTAAGTTCCTGACATTGTATATAAAAAAACTGTATGAATGACTTGAAACCTAAAATATTTTCTTTAGAAAGAGTTTATATTGGCTTTGGGAAGTCAGTTTGAGACAGGAGCAATCCTAGATCACCTTAACCCAGTTTAGGGAATTGAGATGAGTTGAAGTTGGCCTTTGGTTCCTGAAAGAAGGTCATTCTATTTCAAATTCACTCACATTTCTAGGCTATAGCCCTTTGGGCTTCCAACCTAAAGTTTATTTGAAGTCTGTCTTAGTGGGCCCTGGAATCCAAATTTTCTTCCTGTAGCCCTGTAGGCTGGCAAAGGCTCTGGTTTTTGTTGTTGTTGTTGTTGTTTTGTTTGTTTGCTTTTCTGAGATGGAGTCTCGCTCTGTTGCCCAGGCTGGAATGCAGTGGTAAGATCTCAGCTCACTGCAGTCTCTACCTCCCAGGTTCAAGCAATTCTCCTGCCTCAGCCTCCCGAGTAGCTAGGATTACAGGTGCCTGCCACCACGTCCAGCTAAGTTTTGTATTTTTAGTAGAGACAGGGTTTCACCATGTTGGCCAGACTGGTCTCGAACTCCTGACCTCAGATGATTCACCTGCCTCAGCCTCCCAAGGTGCTGGGATTACAGATGTGAGCCACCACGCCTGGCCAAAGGCTCTATTTTAAGCCTCTCAGCTAATAAACTGGAATTGGCAGATATTCTTGAGGAAACTCTGGGCTCTCCTTTCTGGCTTTGTCTTCTTCCTGATTTAGACCTCGGTATTCTATATTGTCTTATTAGTTGTCGTATGTCTTCAAGCATATTTTTAAAAACATTTTGTCAGCTTTTCTAGTTATTCTCAACAACTTGGTCAGCCCAAATTCCTTAATCTGTCATTCACAGATTGATGACTGTACAGCCATCACCATAATCCATTTTAGAACATTTTTACCATCCCAAAAGAAGTCCCAGACTCCATTTTCCCCTTTCCCCAGCCCCTGGAAACCATTAATCTGCTTTCTGTTTCTATGACTTTACCGAATCTAGAAAGTTTATATAAATGGAATCATACAATATGTAGTCTTGTGTGGCTTCTTTCACACAGCATAATGTCTTCAGGTTGATACATATTGTTGTTCATCAGTTGATGGACATTTGAGTTGTTTCCACTTTGACCATTATGAATGTTAGGAACATTTGTTTACAAGTATTTGTGTAGACATATGTTTTTAATTCTCTGGAAAGATACCCAGAAGTAGAATTGCTAGGTCATATGATAGTTCTGTATTTAACATTCTGAGGAGCTATCAAACTGTTTTCAAAAATGGTTGTACCATTTTTTTTTTTTTAAACTTTTAAGTTCAGGGGTACACGTGCAGGATGTGCCTATGTACATAGGCAAACATGTGTGATGGGGGTTTGTTGTACAGATTATTTCATCACCCAGGCATTAAGCCTAGTATCCATTAGCTATTTTTCCTGATCCTCTCCCTCCTCCCACCCTCCACCCTCCCATAAGCCCCAGTGTGTGTTGTTCCCCTCTATGTGTCCATGTGTTCTTAATATTTAGCTCCCACTTGTAAGTGAGTACATGTGGTATTTGGTTTTCTCTTCCTCTGTCAGTTTGCTAAGGGTAACAGCCTCTAGCTTCATCCATGTCCCTGCAAAGGACATGATCTCATTCTTTTTTATGGCTGCATAGCATTGAATGGTATATATGTATCACATTTTCTTTATCCAGGCTATCATTGATGGGCCTTTTGGTTGATTCCATGTCTTTGCTATTGTAAATAATAGTGTTGCAGTGAATGTATGTGCACACGTATCTTTATAATATAACTATTTATATTCCTTTGGGTATATACCCAGTAATGGGATTGCTGGGTCGAATGGTATTTCTGTCTTCAGGTCTTTGAGGAATCGCCACACTATCTTCCATAATGGCTCAACTAATTTACACTCCCATCAACAATGTATAAGCCTTCCTTTTTCTCCAGAACCTCGCCAGCATCTGTTCCTTTTACCTTTTTAATAATAACCATTCTGAGTGGTGTGAGATGGTATCTCATTGTGGTTTTGATTTGCATTTCTCTAATGATTAGTGATGTTGAACTTTTTTTATATGCTTGTTGGCTGCATATATGTCTTCTTTTCATAAGTGTCTGCCTATTCATTTCTTTGCCCAATTTTTAATGGGGTTGTTTTTTCTTGTAAATTTGTTTAAGTTCCTTATAGATGCTGGCTATTAGACCGTTGTCAGATATATAGTTTTCTTCCACTCTGTAGGTTGTCTGTTTACTCTATATTGATAGTTTCTTTTGCTGTGCAGAAGCTCTAGTTTCATTAGGTCCCATTTGTCAATTTTTGCTTTTTGGCAATTTTTTGGGCATCTCTGTCATGAAATCTTTGCCTCTGCCTATGTCCTGAAAGGTACTGCCTAGGTTGTCTTCCAGGGTTTTTATAGTTTTAGGTTTTATATTTAAGTCTTTAATCCATCTTAATTTTTGTATACGGTTAAGGAAAGGGTCCAGTTTCAATTTTCTGTAAATGGCTACTCAGTTATCCCAGCACCATTTATTCAATAGGGAATATTTCCCCACTGCTTGTTTTTGTCAGGTTTGTTGAAGATCAGATAGTTGTAGGTGTACGGTCTTATTTCTGGGTTCTCTATCCTGTTCCACTGGTCTATGTGTCTGTTCTTATATCAGTACCATGCTGTTTTGGTTACTGTACTCCTGTAGTATAATTTGAAGTTGGACAGCATGATGCCTCCAGCTTTGTTTTTTTTTTCTTTGCTTAAGACTGCCTTAGCTGGCTTAAAGCGGCGGGAGCGGTGCGGGAGAGGGGTTGGACCCAGGGCTGAGGCAGGCCCCCCCCTCCCTCCCGCCTCAGTGGATCATGCCCAGGGCGGCAGTGGCGGCGGTTGCGGGGGGGAAGTGACTGGGCGGTGCCGGCGCAGGAGACGATGCCGTTTCCAGTTACAACACAGGGATCACAACAAACACAGCCGCCACAGAAGCACTATGGCATTACTTCTCCTATCAGCTTAGCAGCCCCCAAGGAGACTGACTGCATACTTACACAGAAACTAATTGAGACATTGAAACCCTTTGGGGTTTTTGAAGAGGAAGAGGAACTGCAGCGCAGGATTTTAATTTTGGGAAAACTAAATAACCTGGTAAAAGAGTGGATACGAGAAATCAGTGAAAGCAAGAATCTTCCACAATCTGTAATTGAAAATGTTGGAGGAAAAATTTTTACATTTGGATCTTACAGATTAGGAGTGCATACAAAAGGTGCTGATATTGATGCGTTGTGTGTTGCACCAAGACATGTTGATCGAAGTGACTTTTTCACCTCATTCTATGATAAGTTGAAATTACAGGAAGAAGTAAAAGATTTAAGAGCTGTTGAAGAGGCATTCGTACCAGTTATTAAACTCTGTTTTGATGGGATAGAGATTGATATTTTGTTTGCAAGATTAGCACTGCAGACAATTCCAGAAGATTTGGATCTACGAGATGACAGTCTGCTTAAAAATTTAGATATCAGATGTATAAGAAGTCTTAACGGTTGCAGGGTAACCGATGAAATTTTACATCTAGTACCAAACATTGACAACTTCAGGTTAACTCTGAGAGCTATCAAACTATGGGCCAAACGCCACAACATCTATTCCAATATATTAGGTTTCCTCGGTGGTGTTTCCTGGGCTATGCTAGTAGCAAGAACTTGCCAGCTTTATCCAAATGCAATAGCATCAACTCTTGTACATAAATTTTTCTTGGTATTTTCTAAATGGGAATGGCCAAATCCAGTGCTATTGAAACAGCCTGAAGAATGCAATCTTAATTTGCCTGTATGGGACCCAAGGGTAAACCCCAGTGATAGGTACCATCTTATGCCTATAATTACACCAGCATACCCACAACAGAACTCCACGTACAATGTGTCCGTTTCAACACGGATGGTCATGGTTGAGGAGTTTAAACAAGGTCTTGCTATCACAGATGAAATTTTGCTGAGTAAGGCAGAGTGGTCCAAACTTTTTGAAGCTCCAAACTTCTTTCAAAAGTACAAGCATTATATTGTACTTCTAGCAAGTGCACCAACAGAAAAACAACGCCTAGAATGGGTGGGCTTGGTGGAATCAAAAATCCGAATCCTGGTTGGAAGCTTGGAGAAGAATGAATTTATTACACTGGCTCATGTGAATCCCCAGTCATTTCCAGCACCCAAAGAAAATCCCGACAAGGAAGAATTTCGCACGATGTGGGTGATTGGGTTAGTGTTTAAAAAAACAGAAAACTCTGAAAACCTCAGTGTTGATCTCACCTATGATATTCAGTCTTTCACAGATACAGTTTATAGGCAAGCAATAAACAGCAAGATGTTTGAGGTGGATATGAAAATTGCTGCAATGCATGTAAAAAGAAAGCAACTTCATCAACTACTACCTAATCATGTGCTTCAGAAAAAGAAAAAGCATTCAACAGAAGGTGTCAAATTGACAGCTCTCAATGACAGCAGCCTTGACTTGTCTATGGACAGTGATAACAGCATGTCTGTGCCTTCACCTACTAGTGCTACGAAGACCAGTCCATTGAACAGTTCTGGCAGCTCTCAGGGCAGAAACAGTCCTGCTCCAGCTGTAACAGCAGCATCTGTGACCAACATACAGGCTACTGAAGTTTCTGTGCCACAAGTAAATTCCAGTGAAAGCTCAGGGGGTACATCGAGTGAAAGCATTCCTCAAACTGCCACACAGCCAGCCATTTCTCCACCACCAAAGCCTACGGTCTCCAGAGTTGTTTCTTCAACACGTCTGGTAAACCCATCACCTAGATCTTCAGGAAATGCAGCAACTTCAGGAAACGCAGCAACAAAAATACCTACTCCTATAGTAGGAGTCAAGAGGACATCCTCACCTCATAAAGAAGAGAGTCCCAAGAAAACCAAAACAGAAGAGGATGAAACAAGTGAAGATGCTAACTGTCTTGCTTTGAGTGGACATGATAAAACAGAAGCAAAGGAACAACTTGATACAGAGACAAGTACAACTCAATCAGAAACTATTCAGACAGCGGCTTCTCTGTTGGCCTCTCAGAAAACATCCAGTACAGACCTTTCTGATATCCCTGCTCTCCCTGCAAATCCTATTCCTGTTATCAAGAATTCAATAAAACTGAGATTGAATCGGTAAAAACAACCTCAGGGGTCCATAAACAATATCTGCCAACTCAACCTGTTGTCTTCAAATGCTAAAAAAGGAGAATGGAGGGTACAAGACTAGACATGACTGAAATGGATTTGGGTTTTTTGGTGACCTCCCTTACTGGGCTAATCAGCACTTGATCAGAAGTCCAGGTTAGTATGTGAAGCCAGGAGTACTATTATTATTGTGTTAGCAACAGTTGCATTAACTATTTCAAAAATTACTGCCTTTAAAAAAACAACCTCAAGCTATATTTGTATTCATAATTGACATCTGGATTGGGTTTATGTTTGATGCATTGTTTGGAAAATTTCAATACAAACTGGCATAAGAATTACTTATTCTGATGATGCACTTTTATGTATTTTTCATTAGAAAGTAGAACTAATTTTAGAGTTTCAGCTTGATGGATTTTCATTTTTTCCTGAAGAATTTTCTTTACCATTAGCCTTCAAATTGGATACCGTTGTGCAGTGGTGTACTGTTATACTTCAGAGAAAGGGTAAGAGTACATCTAGTTCAGTTCCTGTGAGGTAGCTGTAACCCTTAAAAATGAAACGTCAACTCTAGGGTACATTTGACATTGAAAGATTAGTTAGGAAATAACTTGGTTTTGATAGGGTCATGATTAAGAAATGATATATTGGTTTTATTTATGGAATTGTTTTATAGTGCATACAAATCAGTGATCAGCCAGCAAATATTTTTCTTTGAGCTTATGAAAGCTCTGTATTCTTCTGCCTTCAATCTGTTGTCTTCAAAACAACAAACAAAAAGCTTCTTGCGCCTTCCCCTTCCTTTTTCTTTTTGCTTGTATGCACAAGGTAGGACTTACTTCGTAAGAAACAAAATGCCAGTATTTTCTTAAGCCATGATGTGAAACCAATGACCCTGTGACCACGTGGCACAGAACACTAAATTTTGGTCCCATGGCTGAAACTTGAGGGTGACTAAAAGTAATGCCTGTGAAACATGGTATCTGTCTGGGATGGCCATTTGATCTCTAAGAGGAATTTTGTACACTCCACAGAACTCCTATCTATAGTAAAATTGATTTTCAGTTTTAAATGTGGGCAAAAAGGCATTTTCTCCAAGATTTTAAAACTGATTCTTATTTTTAAATGGTTTACTGAAATTTGTCAGTACATTTTACATGTAGAAGCATTTTAAAAATCATTTCTAGCAAGCACTTGACATCTAGTCAGCTCTCTACTCCTTCTTTATTTTGTTTTTTTCAAAAGATTAAGAGCTCCTTTCTTTGAATAAAATAATTTCTCATAATTAAGCAGTAGAAGATCTATCTTTACAAAGTATGAGGGATGCCAGATGTTGATAAACTTACTCTTTCTTAATCTGGACAAAGTAAACTTAACAGATTTTTCTGATGAGCATGTTTTATGAATCCTCCATTGTGCTCCATTCTATCACATGTGCATTTTTCATGTTAAACTGCAATTACTTAATCTCTTCCCCTATCCTTCTAAATTAATTTTCTGAAGTTGGAGTGTAGTCTTTTTCCCCTTAGGCTATGCATTAATCGAAGCTTTCTTTTCACCATGATTTATAATGTCTAGTAAACAATATTTCTACTTCCCACATCTTTGCTTTACACAGTCACCTTGCCCTTCCTTCCACCACCGAAGAAAAAAGCCGGTCATACTAACAGGTGAAGTGTACAAGGTGTCTGTGTGTTTTGTGTAGCTTCAGAGTTAGATTGAAATTACCAGGCACAGATTTAGTCTTGTCATTTTGTTTACACATTGGGGAAAACAATTCAGTTTATTAAACGTTTCATGTAACTGCACCCAAGTTTTGCCAAGCTGGAAACTTGGACCTTTTCTGTGTAGTGACTTTTTAATTATAGTTTTCATAACCTGGAGATCAGACTGTTGCTTTCGCATGATGTATGTAGTGTCTCATGACTGGAGTTTGCTTTGTTTTATAGTATCTGTACTCCTTGTATTTTTCAAGAGCTATTTTGTAAACAGATGATGTATTTCTCCATTGAAAACACAATAAAAAAAAAACAGCACAATCTCAAAAAAAAAAAAAAAAAAAAAAAAAAAAAAAGACTGCCTTAGCTATTTGGGCTCCTTTTGGCTCCATATGTATTTTTTAAAGTTTTTTCTAGTTCTGTGAAGAATATCAATGATAGTTTAATGGAAATAGCATTGAATCCATAAATTGCTTTGGGCAGTATGACCATTTTAATGATATTGGTTCTTCCATCTATGAGCATGGAATGCTTTTCCATTTGTGTCATCTCTGATTTCTTTGAGCAGTGGTTTGTAGTTCTCCTTGTAGAGATCTTTCACTTCCCTTGTTAGCTGTATTCCTAGGTATTTTATTTTATTTTATTTTATTTTTTATTTTATTATTTTGAGATGGAGTCTCACTGTCGCCCAGGCTGGAGTGCAGTGGCACGATCTCGGCTCACTGCAACCTCCATCTCTTGGGTTCAAGTGATTCTCCTGCCTCAGCCTCTTGAGTAGCTGGGACTAGAGGTGCGTGCCACCATGTCCGGCTGATTTTTTATATTTTTAGCAGAGATGATGTTTCACTATGTTAGCTAGGATGGTCTCAATCTCCTGACCTTGTGATATGCCCGCCTTGGCTTCCCAAAGTGCTGGGATTATAGGCGTGAGCCACTGCACCGGCTGGTATTATATTTTTTTGTAGCAACTGTGAATGGGAGTTCATTCGAGATTTGGCTCTTGGCTTGACTGTTGTTGGTGTATAGGAACACTAGCAATTTTTGCACATTGATTTTGTATCCTGAGACTTGGTTGAAGTTGCTTATCAGCTTAAGAAGCTTTTGGGCTGAGATAATAGGGTTTTTTAGATATAGGATCATGCCATCTGCAAACAGGGATAGTTTGACTTCCTCTCTTCCTATTTGAATGACCTTTATTTCTTTCTCTTGCCTGATTGCTCTGGCCAGAACTTCCATACCATGTTGAATAGGAGTAGTGAGGGAGGGCATCCTTGTCTTTGTACCATGTTTCAATCCCATCAGCAATGGATGAATGAGGGTATGATCTCTCCTTTTTTTTTTTTTTTTTTTTTGAGACAGAGTCTCTCTCTGTTGCCCAGGCTGGAGTGCAGTGACCCAATCTCAGCTCACTGCAAGGTCTGCCTCCCAGGTTCACCCCATTCTCCTGCCTCAGCCTCCTGAGTAGCTGGGACTACCGGCGCCCGCCACCACGCCCAGCTAATTTTTTTGTATTTTTAGTAGAGATGGGGTTTCACCGTGTTAGCCAGGATGGTCTCGATCTCCTGACCTCGTGATCTGCCTGCCTCTGCCTCCCAAAGTGCTGGGATTACAGGTGTGAGCCACCACGCCTGGCCAGAGGGCATGACCTCTTTAAGCAATTATTTTTAATATCCCATTTACTGGCCTTAATAGAAAATACATAACTACCTGGAGGCATAATTATTAAAAAATAAAAATAACTCTTACTATAATATAAAAGAGAAACAAATGAAAGTAACATAATGAAATTGTATTTTAATATGTAAATTCCCAGGCATAGCTACACTCAAAGACATAATAAAGAAGACCAATGCTTGCCTCTATTTGAAATTAATAACATAATTTAAGAGAAATAAAACTAGAAGCCATTCTGTGTATGAAGTATAGGTAAATAAAAAAGCAGAAGTTTTGATAGACATAAATAAAAACTAGTGTTATTTTATTTTATTTTATTTTATTTTATTTTATTTATTTTTTTTTTTTGAGACGGAGTCTCACTCTGTCGCCCAGGCTGGAGTGCAGTGCCGGATCTCAGCTCACTGCAAGCTCCGCTCCCGGGTTTATGCCATTCTCTCGCCTCAGCCTCCCGAGTAGCTGGGACTACAGGCGCCCGCCACATCGCCCGGCTAATTTTTTTGTATTTTTTTTAGTAGAGACGGGGTTTCACCATGTAGCCAGGATGGTCTCGATCTCCTGACCTCGTGATCCACCCGTCTCGGCCTCCCAAAGTGCTGGGATTACAGGCTGAGCCACCGCGCCCGGCCTAAAACTAGTGTTATTTTAAAAAGCTAGTGTTAGAATAAGTAATATCAGGTCAGATCTGTATACACTAAACAAAGATAAAAATAACCTTAGTTGAAGTAGTGATAATATACCAAGATAAACTATAAACTACTGAAGTAGAAAAAATAAGGAAGCATGATGTTCTTGCAAATGAACCAGGCCTTTTTATAAGTATAGCACCAAAACAATTCCCAATATTATTTTATAGAAAACATATCTCCTAACTTAAAATGTTGAGGCATTCATTTATCTTCTAATACTTAAGACAACTTGGAAAAAGTATCTTGTGACAAGGGAATAGAGAACAGATTGAAAGAAGAAATACTAAAAGAAGGCATAGAAAAGTAATAGACTTTGGGAACAATTTCAGAATGAGACTAAAAAAAATATCAGGAAAGCCAAAGATGCATAATCTCCATGTGTAATTTTTACACAAATTCCTTATATTTGGCCTATAGTCAGTCACTGAGCTGTAACAAGACCCTTGCTTTTCATGTGCCTCCATCAATTCAATAATATTTGGTTTTAAGTCTGTTTGTTAAAAGAAGTTTCAAATCTCTTGTTATACACTTGCAATTGGTTTCACTGCTTTTACAGTATGATTATACTATTGCACTAAAATGCTTTTGACTAAATATATATGTGTCACAATATTGGATGTGTTACAATATTGAGCAAACAGAGAACAATGCTAGCCCAACCCTTCATATTATTTCCTCCAAAAAACTCACACTTTTGATTTGGCCCTAAAGAGTACCAGTCAAACCCAACGAGGCTCCCTCTTTCTTCAGGCTTCTCTAATACAGTCCCCAACTTACAGCAGTTCAACTTAAGATTTTTTACTTTATGATGGTTTTATCTGGGTATTAAATGCATTTTCAACTTAGGATATTTTGGCTTACGATGGGTTTATCAGGAACACCCCAAAATAAGTGGAGGAGCATCATAATAATAAGGAGAGAAAGAGACAAGATGATAAAGCAAGACCAGCTTCCAGGCAAGTAAACAAATAGTAAAATCAATTAGAACAGAATGATCTAGGAAAGAAAGAAGCCACTCAGGCAAGCAGTTATGGATACAAAAGGGCAATTAAGTAAACAAAACTATCTGAAAAGAGAGGAAGAAAGAAATATATAAGGACAATGAATATGAAAGAAAAAAAGGATTCTAATGGGACTAGGAATAAGATCCCAGTCTAACAAAATTTGTATTTAGATTTTTTTTTTTTTTTTTTTTTGTAGAGATTTGCTAAGTTTTGCATAGGTCTTGCTATGTTGCCCAGGCTGGTCTCAAACTTCTGGCCTCAAGCAATCCACCTGCCTCAGCCTCCCAAAGTGCTGGGATTACAGGTGTAAGCCACTGTGTCTTGCCTGTATTTAGATTTAAGGCATCCCTGACTCTAAGGTCAGGATTTGCTAAACACTCTTCAAGTGTTTAGACAGTTCCTTTGAGGAAAAGTAACAGTGGAAAGTTGGAGAGAAGAGAGGGAGGCCCAAGTGTGAGAGAATGGAAGGGAAAGAGGATGGAGAAGGGTATAAAAGTAATACAACTAGCAAGTTGGCCATCAGCACTAGCCACTGATGAATGACCAAGGTCCTAATCTCTCTGTTTAACACTGATATCAAGTTCCTCAAAATATAATTTATGCGGTTCTGGAAACCACCCCTCCTGGGAAAACTACTTTTCTGTCTTTTGTTGAACATCTGTATAATCCCAGCTATGAAACCACCAAGCCTCCATTACTTCCAATCACTGTCACTGGGTCAGGATCTATCTACCTTTACCTATTAATAAACTCTTCACTTTGCCTTAGTAAATATCCTTTTCCTAGATGTACTAGATTCCCCAAAGGAACTGTCTTTTTGTTAAGTGCTAAGTGGACAATCTGAGATGTGGAGTTAGAGATGTCTTAAATCTAAATATAAACTTGTTAGACTGGGATCTTATTTCCAATCCCATCAGAATCCTTTTATTCTCTCAAAATCTTTGCCCTTATATATTTTTTCTTCTTCCTCTCTCCTAAGACCTCAAGTACCAAAAAGAGTCAATTTAGGCTGCTCTACAGTGACAGTATTAGTGACAGGTGAAACAGAAAGACCAATTTACAGATGTACACACTAGAAGACATTCCAAAAAAGAGTGCCACAGCATACCTAGGTTGTTTGAAGGGCAGTAGGAATGCTGCCTGTATCCACTGGCTTATCAGAACACCTGAAATGTTCTCAGTTAGAAAAATCTTGAAACTTTTGGTTAGGATTTCATATTTACTGGATTATCCATGTTAAAATGCAAATAGCCACGGAAATGTAATAGACTAGGTCTCTGATATATCCAATTGTTTTCCATTATAATACCAAGCTGACAACAGAACCCTGGCGGGAATAGGACAGATAAGTATGGTGAATAAGGGCCAGAAGAAAAATATGGTTTACAAAGAATTGCCTAAGGGGTTAAGTCTGAGTGAATTCCTGCCCTGGGTAATACTGGGCATACAGAGAAGGATATGAAATCCCTAGGCCCTGGGGAAAATGGAAGAAGAGGAAACAGAGATAGAGAAGACTGAAAAACAGGAGAAGCTCAAAACAAATTAACTATTTCACAATCTGTGTGTAGGCTAACTGGATGGTCAACTTCCCCAGGGCATAGTCCGAGAGCAGCAGCAATCCTGAATATGCAGCAATATCAAGCAATACTGAAAATCAGGTTCTATCTTTGGCTACCAGAAAGTCTGGGAAAAACAGAAAAATAACCTCTTAGACTGGTGCTTGCTAATGGAGTGTAGCACATATATCAGGATAGGAGACTCCTAAACCTTTCTGTCCCTCCACTCACATCCTTATTCCACCCCAAACCAGAGGGAAAATTGGTGGGGGAGGGGAGGTATGCAGAATAAAAAGTAGGCCTGCATAGTTTGAAAAAGACCCCCAAGGCCGGGCGCGGTGGCTCAAGCCTGTAATCCCAGCACTTTGGGAGGCCGAGGCGGGCGGATCACAAGGTCAGGAGATCGAGACCATCCTGGCTAACACGGTGAAACCCCGTCTCTACTAAAAAAAAAAAAAAAATTAGCCAGGCGAGATGGCGGGCGCCTGTAGTCCCAGCTACTCGGGAGGCTGAGGCGAGAGAATGGCGTAAACCCGGGAGGCGGAGCTTGCAGTGAGCTGAGATCCGGCCACTGCACTCCAGCCTGGGCAACACAGCAAGACTCCGTCTCAAAAAAAAAAAAAAAAACCCCAAATGATTTGACATATATTGTTCCCCTATAACAACAAGCTCCTTCCTCCACGTAAGTTTAGTTACACCCCAGTTCCACTAAAAGGATAAGCAGAACCATCATACTTTCAGTCCAAAGCAGTTATTAAAATTATGTGATTTTATTGCCACCTAGTGGAAGAGATAGAAAACCACAAGCTAAACTGAAGATAAGTAATCTAAATATATACTTGACATATTGACAGCCAAAGACAGTTTCTCAAAGTATGGTAATATGTAAAACGATTGTAAGTAGCATAAGAATAAAGAGTTTTTAAACTAGTTCGTATTTAATGCAATGCGTATTAGAAAAAAAGCATAAACAACACTTCAAATCCATCGTTTTACAAATCTGTGTTGAGGCTAAATTAACCCTAATTTTAAAAAGTAGATTTTTGAAGAAACATTCACTTATACCATACAGGTACTACTGAAGATATTGCCAAAGTCATAAGGTAACACTAAAATGACTACAGTTTTGGAAATAGTTGTCCTAATCTGGTTCTTCAAATGGAAGATAATTTTCCCTCAGTGTAGATGAGTTTTATTTATATATGTAATGTGAAGTAATCCATATTTTAACAAAAATAACAATGTTTTAAGGTACTCACATGTTTTTTTCATTAGTTTGTTTTCCTAAACAAATTTTTCCCCAAGCAAATTAGCATTTAGTACTGCTAAGTCTCTGTATTTGCCTTTCTTAAAACATGCTTACCTAGGTAGTTATGCCATGATTGTAAATAGCTGATTCCCTCTCATTTCAACAAGTTTCATTATAGAAAATATATTGCCATTTAATCTACCCAGTCGAACAAATTTACGGAGAACTGTTTGAACTCCTGCCAACTTACTGTAATGGAATGCACTTTAATGACTTATGTTCTGTTGTCACAGTGGTCAATTATTTATCATAGAATTTAGAAGTTTCAGGAAAACCCTGAGCATCCAAGTCAGCATTCATTAGTGCTTATATTTACTGACATTGGAATATATAAGTAAGAATCAAAATTTTTATTTCATTATCTTTTCTGATGGCCACTATAAATGACAATGATAAATTTCTCATGTGATAAATTTCACATTTCCACCTCTAGTTGCAAGAAAAACTGAAAAATTAAGTATGTGGGAATGAAAATAGAATTATCAAGATTAGCTTAAACCAACCATCTTTCATCTCCTGGATGAAGACCCACTGTGACTCAAAAAAATAAGGATTCTGTTGACATTAACGAATAGGTAGGGTTGCTGAACTACTGTTGCGTGTCTACCTTACAGTATCTGCCACACCATCCCGCCTAAAGCACTCAGTTTCCCTCTGAGGGGGCAACCATCTTACAGTTTCCTGTTTACTACTCAAAATTTCATTTATACATATCATATTAATTTATTTTTACCCAAATGGTGGCATACTATACATACTGCTCTCTACTTCAGTTTTTCACTTAACAAAATATGTTGAAGACTTGTTCCATTTTGACATGTAATAAGGCCACCTCCTTCTTTTTAATAGAGGAAAAATATTCCATTGTATAAATGTGCCACAACTTATTTATCCAATCCTGTAAGAAAAGAAATTTTGATTGCTTTTAATCTTTACTATTATGAAAAATACTGCATTACACTACCTTGTGCACATATCATTTTTGACAAAGCGAATTAATGCTCAGAAGTGAAATTACTGATCCATATAAACTTTGGAATAGGCTGCTGGCATTTTAGGGGGAAAATCACATTAAATTTATGGATTAAAATTTGAAGACTATGACATCTTCAGAGTCTTCCCAATGAGAGCAGAATATGCCTCATTTTATTCTTTTTATTACATCATATTTTACTGATTCTAATATACACATTTAAACACTTCTAAGTAAGGATGAATCTCATAATCTAGAACACCTTTTCATCACTGCCAGAGTCAGGCGTGGTGACTCACACCTGTAATCCGAACACTTTGGGAGGCTAAGGTGGCAGGCCTGCTTGAGTCCACGAGTTCAAGACCAGCCCAGTCAATGAAGTGAGATGCCATCTCCGCAAAAAATAAATTTTTAAATTAGCCTGGTGCAGTGGTGTGCGCCTGTAGTCCCAGCTACTTGGGAGGCTGAGATGGACAAATTGCTTGAGCCCAGGACACAGCAAGACCCCTTCTCTATAAAATAAAATTTCTAAAAAATTAGCTGGGCACAGTGGTATGCACCTGTTGTCCCAGCTACTCAGGAGGCTGAAGTGGAAGGATTGTTTGAGCCCAGGAGATCAAGGCTACAGCAAGCCATGATTGTACCACATTACAGTGCAGGCTACAGAGCAAGACTCTGTCTCAAAAAAAAAAAAAAAAAAAAAAATCACTGTCAGCAAGTGACAATATAATAGTAGTTATTCCTGATGGCATAACAGGTAACTGCCATCCCTGGTCACGTTAGACAAACCATTAAAAGACCATTTGAGGAAGATAGATGGGTCATGTTGTTGTTAGAAAACCTTTTGTGACATCTTCTGGTAAGATTAGGAAAGTGCAAGCATCAGAACTTAATGTCAGTGACCTGGAAGAAAATCTTTTCAGGAAATGTTATAGCACCAGGGTTCTTAATGGCACTTTTAAGAATTGTTCTTAATGGACAATTCTGTGTGTGGGTGGGGAAAACACCTATTTTGATGACTTTACATCAAAAAATAATTCAGAAGAATCATATTCTAAATGTGAGGTGTCAGTAATACCTTAATCAATATACGTTGTTTCTATTTTCATTTTTATAACTGCACAAGAAATATAGGATAAAATATCACATAAGTCCAAAAGTTGTCCCTTCTCCCTTTCCCCTTTTCCCTTTCCCCTTTCCCCTTTCCCCTTTCCTTTCCTGACAGAGTCTTGCTCTGTTACCAGGCTAGAGTGCAGTGGTACGATCTTGGCTCACTGCAACCTCTGCCTCCCAGGTTCAAGTGATTATCATGCCTCAGTCTCCCAAATAGCTGGGATTACAGGTGTGCACCACCACACCCAGCTAATTTTTGCACTTTTAGTAGATATGGGGTTTTGCCATGTTGGCCAGGCTAGTCTTGAACTCTTGGTCTCAAGTGATCCCCCATCTCAGCCTCCCAAAGTGTTGGGATTACAGGCATGAGACACCGCGCGTGGCCCGAGAGTTCTTTCAGTAAATACAAAACAAAAACTCTAAGTCCTAAGAGGTTATTGCATCAGAGGTATGGGCAGAAGTTTTCCTTAGTGTTAAATTTTTTCAAAAATGCAATTTATAATCAGTAGCATCTCAGATTTTATGAAATACTCTAAATCTCATTTTATGTCAGAAGCATTTTAGTTTCTCTCATATAGATTTTACACATTCATGATAAGACCATTTCTATGTATTTTGTTTTTTCTTCCATTTTCTCATTGGCAGTCTATTTATTTTTGCCTGTTTTGTAAGCAGCTACTTTATTGAATTCTCTTACTGTTTATAATTTCTTCATGGATTCTTTTGGGTTTTACAGGTATACAATGAAATAAAACTTAAACTCAAATTATTTTAAACTATCTTCTGAAATTTTACCTCGATGAAGGTAAAGATTTTCTACTACTTTTACTCTTCTACCTCGAGTACTTAGCATATTACCTTGCACAAAGTGGGTAATCAATACATATTTGTTAAATGAATTATATTAATGTATCTTACTTTGTAAAGTGACCACAACCCCTCCCCCAACAGAGATGTTGAGTTTAGTGGGGGGAAAAAAAAATCAAATATAAACCAGTATATAGTATTCCTATTTACTTCTCTCCACATGTATACACACAAATCCTGTAAGAAATTAGATATTTTATAATCAAATCTATACATGTTTGGTTATAATTAGATGTATTTTAATCATTAAAGACCCTAATTATGAAATAAGTGTTTTATTTTAAATGCTTACCTTTTGGATCTTAGATCTGACGGCTCAAACTGGATATTCATAGGTCCAGGATCTCTTTCATGATCTACCTTAGAGGTGCCAAGATGCCTAGAATCACTATTCATATTTGCCATTTTTCTCACACTCTAAGCACTGAAGAAGTTAGTCCTACACAAAGAAGATAAATAATTTAGTTTAATTTTAAAATATTTTATTATCCATAACTAATAAATATTCATGAATAAGAAATTGGAAAAACACTGGAATTTGCTGAAGATATCTTAATGAGGTATATGCCTGAAATATGTATCAGAAACTTGCTAACCTTAAATGGAGTTCTTATTTTTCAGCTTACTAAAAAATAAGTGGGGCAATTCATTTTCAGTAATAAAACAGATTAGGCTATTTGGACTCATTTTTCCTGCAGGAAAAAAACTAAAAATACTGAATAAAATACTTTAAAAATCTTTGAAAAGCATCAAAAATAGTAAGGAAAATCAGGCCATTTGTAGGTGAAGTTAAAGAACCAAGAGAGGAAAATGACTGAAGGAAACTGCTGCTGCCTGGAGGCTATTTGCTTCGGGCTGAGGTTTTCAAAGCCTTGTGTAGTATTTGGGAAACAGAAGTCAAAGCCCAGTGTCCATCCAAAGTAAGGAATGATTATAATAAGAAATCATCCCCTTTCCCCACTTCTCCACCACAATACAGCTGGAACTATAAAGACCTCTGCTATCAGAGTAGGGTTTACAAGAAGTAAAAGTAGCTTATTCCCTCATAAGGGAACTACAAAGAAGTCTTAAAATGGACCAGAGGCTATAGTGTCTCACACCTATAATCCTAGCATTTTGAGAGGCTGAGGTAGATCGCTTGAGGCTGGGAATTTGAGATTAGCCTGGGCAAAAATGGCACAACCTCATCCCCACTAAAAAACAAACAAAAGTAGCTGGGGGTGGTGGCACATGCCTATAGTCTCAGCTACTTTGCAGGCTGAGGCTGAAGTGGGAGGACTGCTTAAATTCAGGATTTGGAGGCTACAGTGAGCTATGATTGTGCCACTGTACTCCACCAGCCACCTGGGTGATGGAGTGAGACCCTGTCTCAAAACAAACAAACAAAAAAACGACAAAAAAAACCAAACAAACTGGCCGGGTGGGGTGGCTCATGCCTGTAATCCCAGCACTTTGGGAAGCCAAGGTGGGTGGGTCACTTGAGTTCAGGAGTTTATTTTTTATTTATTTATTTTTTTTTTGAGACGGAGTCTCGCTCTGTCGCCCAGGCTGGAGTGCAGTGGCCAGATCTCAGCTCACTGCAAGCTCCGCCTCCCGGGTTTACGCCATTCTCCTGCCTCAGCCTCACGAGTAGCTGGGACTACAGGCGCCCGCCACCTCGCCCGGCTAATTTTTTATTTTATTTTTTAGTAGAGACGGGGTTTCACCGGGTTAGCCAGGATGGTCTCCATCTCCTGACCTCGTGATCTGCCCATCTCGGCCTCCCAAAGTGCTGGGATTACAGGCTTGAGCCACCGCGCCCGGCCGAGTTCAGGAGTTTAAAACCAGTATGGCCTACATAATGAAACCCCAACTCTACCAAAAATAGAGAAAAATAGCCAGGCATGGTGGCATGCTCCTGTAATCCCAGTTACTTGGCAGGCTGAGGCAGGAGAATAGCTTGAACCCAGGAGGTGGAGGTTGCAGTAAGCCAAGATGGCACCACTATACTCCAGCCTGGGCAACACAGCGAGACTCCATCTCAAAAAAATAAATAAAAAAAACACCCCAAACTACTGACCACATCATATGTGTGTATGAGCTTTTTTATTACCATAAACTGCACCTCATGAGAATTTGCAAGGAACACTGAAAGCTATGAATGTAATTTAAGATTAACCTGCTTGGTAGCACTTCTAGGTAACCAATAGAAGCAAATGTAAATCTTTCCTGTTAAGACACATCGTAGGCCTTAAAGAAGTCCTACTAACAATCATTTAAGGACAACAAACAGTGAGTCAAAAATAACCTAGCGTATCAGGAAATAAAGTACTATGAGTGAGAACAAGAAACAAAAGCAGAAACAAACCCACAAGAACTTCAACTATAAAAATCAACAGAATAAAAATGTAAAACAATAATATTTCCTATGTTTAAATAAATAACAGAAAAAGTAGACATTTTCAAAAAGTGACTTAGTATGTTTAAATAAGGACCAGAGTGAATTTTTAGGAAAAAAAAAATTCAAGAGCCAAAATTCAACACTCAATGAATGAGTTTAAAAGTTGAAGAGAAAATTAATAACATAGAAGATAAGTCAGAAGAAACCACCTAGAATGTGGCAGAGAGAGAAAAATAAAGGCAGAAAATGTGGAAGGTGTTTAAGAAACATGGAAGATAGAATGAGAAAGTTTAACAAGCATGTAATTGGAGAATCAGAAAGAAAGAAGACAGAAGTAATATCTGTAGAGATAATGGCTGACCATTAAAAGTACCTATCTACAGATTTATGAAATGTAATGAATGTAAGGAACAAATATTATAGGGTTTGAAAAAAATAAGTAGGGCTGGGCACGGTGGCTCACATCTGTAATCCCAACACTTTAGGGGGTCGAGGTGGGCGGATCACTTGAGGTCAGGAGTTCGAGACCTGCATGGCTAACATGGTGAAACACCGTCTCTACTAAAAATATAAAAATTAGCCAGGCGTGGTGGTGGGCACCTGTAATTCCAGCTTCTTGGGAGGCTGTGGTGGGAAAATCGCTTGAACCAGGGAGGCAGAGGTTGCAGTGAGCCAAGATTGCACCACTGCACTCCAGCCTGATCATCACAGAGTGAGACCCCATCTCAAAAAAATAAAACAAACAAAACAAAACGAAAAGAAAAAAAATAAAATTCCAGACCAAAGGGGAAAAAAAAAGTCAGATGAAGGTCTTGGAATTAAAATGTCCAAAGGTCCTTATGTTGTCCAGATCAACATCACACATTGATGTTGTTATTTTAAGATAACTATTAATAGAAAGCAGTGTATAACCTTACATTTAGTAGAGGGGAAAGAAGAAGGATAAAAAATAACTGAACTAAAGGAAGGCAAAAGAGGAGAAAAAAATACAAAATAGGTGGGAAAAAGTAGAAAGCACAAGATAAATAAGATCCTCTCATTCTTTCTTCAGCCTATGCTAATCATATCTTTCCTATCACTATACAGAAGCTGTTCTTATTGGATCACTAAAGACCTCCATATTGGTAACCCCAAGGGTTATTTCTCAGTCCTTAACTTACTTGACCTATTGGAAATATTTGCCAAAAAGATCTCTTTCCTCCTTGATAAGCTGGATTCACTAAACCTCCAGGTTTTTTCCCTACCTCACTGGTCCCTCCTACTTCTCCGCCTCCTTTGCTGCTTTCTCATTTCTCAGATCCCTTTACAGTTGCAGAGTTCCAAGGTTCAGTCTTGATCTACCCTCGATCTCTTGGTAATCTTATGCAGTCTTATGGTTTTACTATCATAGCTTGTGCTGTCCAATACAGTAGCCACTAGTTAGATGTGACTACTTAAATTAACTAAAATAAAAAAATTCAGTACCTCAGTCACACTAGCTATATTTGATGTGCTCAAAATCCACATGTTGGCTACCATATTAGACAGTATAGATATAAACATTTTTCCATCATTGTAGAAAGTTCTGTTGATTTAGGCAATGACAACTTCCATGCTAATATCTCTAGCCTAAACTTCTCTTTTGAATTTCAGACTTGTATATTCAACTGCCTGTTCAACATCTTTAGCTAGATGTAACAGACAACTCAAACCTAACATGTCCAAAACGGGATTTCTGATTTTCTTCCCCCAAAACTACCCCACCTAGTGTTTTCCTATTTCAGTTGATAAAATCTCTTTCTACCTACTCAGGCCAAAATTCTTGGAATCACTCATTACTTCTTTTTCTCACAGTCTACATTCAACCCATTAGGAAATCTTATTGGCTTTTCCTTCAAATATATCCAGAATTTAATCACTATCATTTCTTACCAAGATTACCACAACAGCATTCTAATGGAGCTCCCTGCTTCTATCCTTATACCCCTACACTCTACACTACACAGCATGTCAAGAGTTGTAGAAAAGGGTAATAAGGAATCTGGCCTTACCCAGCTTGTTGTTAGAATTAAAGGGAGTGCTACTGACACCCAGTGGGTAGAGGTCAGGGATGCTGATGAAATAAATAGGTCTTAACATGTAAAAGCAAAGGATGTAGCTTTATTTCTTACACTGTAAGTTACTATTATTATCCTCATTTTATAAGTAAGGATACATAGCAGAGAAGTAACTGATCACAAAGTTAGTAAGTGGCAGAGTTGAAATTAAAAATGAGGTAGTCTAAATCCAGAGCCTGTGCTCTTTACCGCCATGGTGTGCTGTCTTTCCTGATCCTTGCCATTTCTTTCTCAGTCCCCTGTATCTTTCACCTTCTTCGGTTTCTTGTTACTGCCCAGACTACACAACAAGTACAGTTTTATTGTTGCCATATTTGTTTAATGGACTCATATGTCCACTTTTCTTAATTTTCTAAATGTAACATTTATGAAACAGTAGGAAGAAAATAAAGTTTTTGAATCGGAAATCCTGTATCTAACACTCACTACCTGTGTAACTTGGCACTAACCATTTAATCTCCATGAAACTATCTCTGCATCTTCAAAATTAAAAAAAAATTAATGTTTGAGGATTAAATGAGATTATACATATTACATTTAGCTTTTTTTTTTTTTTTGAGACAGGTTCTCACTCTGTCACCCAGGCTGGAGTACAGTGACATGATCATGGCTCACTGCAGCCGTGACCTCTTGGGCTTCAGTGATCCTCCCACCTCAGCCTCCCAAGTAGCTAAGACTACAAGTGTGCACCACCATGCCTGGCTAATTTTTTTAATTTTTTTTTTTTTTTTTTTTGGTAGAGACGGGGTTTTACTATGTTGTCCAGGCTGGTCTTGAACTCCTGATCTCAAGTCATCTTTTTGCCTCAGCTTTCCAAAATGCTAGGATTAAAGGCATGAGCCACCATGTCTGACCTCATTTAGTACTTTGTAATGTGAAAATAAATGTTCAAATGTATTATCATTCCCATCAAAAACCAAATGAAAATACTTGCTCTTTTTTTTTTTTAAAAAAAAAACATAGGCAGCCTCTTGAGGGTTTTCCTTTTTTAAATGAAAAAATTCTTCTTCAGTAAAGAACATCTAGGCAAATGATGTCAACCTGCCACTGATTATTATGTGATACAGATGTTGGCAACATGTTCTATTTCCCAAATATGTGCATTTTCTTTTCTCTGTTGCTTTGATTTCCATTTCCCTTTTCTCTTCTGCTTTTCTGCCCAACGTTAAGCAAGTCAAAGATCTCTTTAACTTAGTCCTACTAAAGACAAACAAAGTTAAATAAAAATATTAAAGTAGTACCTTACAACAATAACTTAAAAAAAAGTAAAACCAAAATACCACTATTTCCAAACAAGAAGGACTTCATTTCTATATCTTATGAAGGCAGTGTGATGGTAAAAATGATGATCTATTTTATGATGTGACAACTAAAATACTGAGTAATGGTAAACCCTGAACAATATACTCATTCAACAAGTTCTCAGCAAGTCCCTACAATATACTGAGGTATTGAAAAACACAGAAAAAAAAATTTAAGTCATGATCCCTACCCTCAATAAAGTTTAAAAAAAAAACATTTATGAAGCCTAGAGAAGTCAAGTAACTTGTCCTAAATCACTTGAATAATAAAACATAGTAGGATGCTAATAACCAATTCCCATTTTCAGTTCTTCATTTCACCTTTAGCTCAAATCTACACCAACTGCTAGCTCTAGCTGTCAAATTAGCTTAGTAATAGATCAGTGCAAAATTTATTCTTTTAAGGTAAAAAGAATAAATAAGCGGACTCTTTGAGACATAGATTCATATACTGTATTATACACATTCAAAAATCTGTAGCATAAAAATGTTCTTGACTATAAAGTATATTATTCAATAATTGTTACGAAAATCTCACTAAGATGGGACCAACTGAGATAAAGTTACTCATTACTGTTAATTTCATTAAAATAGTTGAGAAGCAAAAAACAAAAGCCTGCTCTTTCTCTTCCTTCCTTTACATAATAAAACTGATTAACAATTCAGTTGACTTGTTTGGTCTTAAGTTTTAAAACTAAAAGGCAGAATTTTTCAAAATTAACCTTCTAATTTATGACATTAAGATGGAATGAAGTTAGGATTGATGGAATCTGTTAAATTTTCTTAGTTTAAAACTATCAAATTGACTAATTAACTTGAAAAGATGATTCCCCAGATGTAATAAATGAAAACATTCTATATAAATGGGCCTGGCATGGTGGCTCATTCCTGTAATCCCAGTACCTCGGGAGGCTAAGGCAGGAGGACCCTTTGAGGCCAGGAGATTCAGAGTCAAGACCAACCCTGGCAACATGGCAAGACCGTATCTCTACAAAATTTTATATATATATTAGCCAGGCATGGTGGTGCTTGCCTATAGTCCCAGCTGCTCAGGAGGCTGAGGTGGGTGGACAGTTGGAGCAAGAGGGTTTGAGGTCTCAGTGACCTATGATCACACCACTGCAGTCCAGTCTGGGCAGACGAGTGAGACCTTGTCTCAAAAAATAAAATAAAATACAATACCAACAAAAAATATGTTTTAAATTAACCTGGGTGTAGCACCGGAATTAAAAGCCTAGGAAAGAAATAAACATATTGTAGAGAAGTTCTATTTAGAATTGTATTATAGCTTTACAGATTTTTAAAGCATTCTCTCAATTCAAAAAATTAAACATTTTAGAAGTTGAAAAGATGATTGTAGGGAAGCCAGTATCCTTTCATCAAAAAGAATAACATAAAACTTGGGAAAAACTTGTTCAGGAAACTCTAAAACACATGAAATTAAAAAAAAAAAAATGATAAGTTAGTAAGTACAAGCATTTAGAACAATGTCAACCACTTACCAAACTGTATAAAAGTTTGCTATTATTATTTTTGAACTTAATGAAGGTTAATTAAAGTTTTATATTGTAGGGAAGAACAGCAATCTATATAATTGTTAAGAAATGTCAGAGAAAAATTTTAATATTGATAAGTAGCCAGAACCTTATCACTCCTAAATCTCCAACAACGGATAAAAGCACTTTCAGAAAGTACCACAAAGCATTAATTTGTTTGAATTATACACACTGGGTAATTTGAGATTTAGGCTATTCTGGTGCTATCAAGTAGTATGTGGTGGTTGACAGCTCACAAGTAAGATTGCCTGGATGTGAATCTTGGCTCTGCCATTCATTAACTGTGCAACTTTGGGCAACTTACTTAAATTCCCTAAGATTCATGGGTTTTGGAAATAATAAAAACACTAGTCTTACAGGGTTTCAGATGAAAAGGAGATAATACATATAATGTGCGTGGAACATAGTGAATATTCAATAAACATAACTATCACTTTTTATTATGAATTTGGCTGTTTAAAACTAGAAAAATTACTCATTGGAAGGACATACAAGAAGAAACTTTTTTTAAAAGAAAAAGAAAAAATATGTATTGGCTTAACTTAGCGGCCTGAACAAAATCAGCTGACATATCTACATGCCTTTAGTATAAAGTGAGCAAACTCAGCAAGGTAAGAAAAATAAAAAGGTTGACCTTCATATAACAGAATTATTGAACTGCCATAAACAAGACAGCACTAAAGGATATCAAAAAGACAAAACTTGGTGTCATTTATGAAGGAAAATTGAGAGAAAAAGACAAGTTAATAGAAGATAGTGGGAGACTGAACTAACATTTATTTATTGAATGCCTAATACTGGCCTAATGTTTTACATGTTATTGTTTAAATCCAACTAATCCTTAGAATTTGGGAAATGGGTATTACCTTCATATCACAAAAAGAAGGAAAGAAAGAAAGGAAGGAAGGAAGGAAGGAAGGAGAGAAAGAGGAAGGAAGGAAGAAGGAAGGAAGGAAGGAGGGAAGGAAGGAAGGAAAAGAAGGAAAGAAATTGAAGCTCAGAGAAGTAACTTGTCCTAAATCACTAAGCTAATAAAACCATATATGGGACTGAAACCAGGTCACTTTGATTCTAAATGCTATTTCCAGTATACTCTGATGTCTGCCTTAAAAACGAGGAGTTAGGGCCGGGCACGGTGGGTCAAGTCTGTAATCCCAGCACTTTGGGAGGCCGAGACGGGCAGATCACAAGGTCAGGAGATCGAGACCATCCCGGCTAACACGGTGAAACCCGTCTCTACTAAAAAATACAAAAAACTAGCCGGGCAAGGTGGCGGGCGCCTGTAGTCCCAGCTACTTGGGAGGCTGAGGCAGGAGAATGCCGGGAACCCGGGAGGCGGAGCTTGCAGTGAGCTGAGATCCGGCCACTGCACTTCAGCCCGGGCGACAGAGCGAGACTCTGTCTCAAAAAAAAAAAAAAAAAAAAAGAAGAAAGAAAAACAAAAAAACAACAAACAAACAAAAGAAAAACGAGGAGTTAGACTGGAAGACAAAAGAAGCATCTGAAAATCAGGTCTTCTTTGTTTAGTTTTATAAATATAAAATAATAGCTATAATGGCAAATGACCTTAAATTCTTTTTTTTTTTTTTGTGATGGAGATGCTCTGTCACCCAGGCTGGAGTGCAGTGGTGCAATCTCGACTCACTGCAACCTCCGCCTCCCAGGTTCAAGCAATTCTCCTGCCTCAGCCTCCCAAGTAGCTGGGACTACAGATGCCCGCCACCACACCCAGCTAATTTTTTTGTATTTTTAGTAGAGATGGGGTTTTACCATATCGGCCAGGCTGGTCTCGAACTCCTGACCTTGTGATCCGCCTGCTTCGGACTCCCAAAGTGCTGGGATTATAGGCATGAGCCACTGTGCCCTGCTGGCCTCAAACTCTTTAAGACATAATCAGGACTAGAATGAGTGAAACTTCATGCCTGGGTATCCGGATTACACATTAAACACCATGAATCTGTTGTTCTTGAAGCAAGCTAGTTTAGGTAAATTTCTTTTGTTGCAAACTCTTTTGTCTCAAGGTTCAATATTTCCTTAGCCAGCAACAACCCTTCCAGTGGCAGTGAAACAAGGGAAAGGACAGAAGCCAAGTCAGAGTAGCAAAAACATATCTGCCTAAACAATGGCAGAAATATATGGCTATACTTTCTAATTTACTTTGTAAACCAATATACTCTGTAGTATTCGTTCCTAAACTAAACTGAGAATGTGGGTGAGTTTAGAGAGAGAATATCCTTTCACTTTCTGGAAATTAATACTTTACTTAAAGATTGAAAGTGAAGAAACCAGGAAGGAGGAGAAATCTAGAAAGATTCTCGGATTTCAGTGAACCTTAACAAAAAGTGAAATCAAGGTTGGGGAAAAATGTGAGGGCCACTGAGGAATTAAAATTTCCAGTTTAGTCACCAATGTGTATTTGTTCTGAGCAAATCCAAAGTTCTGTGGCATAGTAGAATTAGCTATTTATTCTAAATAAGTAGAAAACTGATGATTTTAAATAACAAATCATAAATGAGGAGTTCAAAGTCCCTGGTGCCTTTCAAAGATTTATAATATTCAAGTAAATAAGAATAACTGTAAGAAAATTGGTAATTTGTAGTTGTCTCAATTAGTCAACTAGCATGATCTCAAAATTTCAACAGATATTTAATGCATTCTCCTTTTTCCCCACACAGAGCCAAGGTGGAATTCTTTTATTTCAATTTTTTAATTTTTAATTTTTTTTTTGTAGATGGTACAAGTTTTATCACAACAGAAACAACTATACTTGTTGCTCCTGAGAATTTTAGGTGACTACAGATATGCTTGCTTGCTTGCTTTCTCTCTCTCTCTCTTTCTCTTTCTCTCTCTCTTCTTTCTTTCTTTCTTTTGAGACAGGGTCTCACTTTGTCACCCAGGCTGGAGTGCAGTGGCACAATCTGGGCTTGCTGCAACCTCCTCCCGCCAGGCTCAAGCTGTCCTCCCACCTCAGCCTCCCAAGTAGCTGCGACCCCAGTTGTGCGCCACTATGTTGCCCAGCCTGGCCTCAAGTAATCTTCTTGCCTCAGCCTCCCAAAGTACCAAAGTGCTGGGATTATAGGCATGAGCCACCATGCCTAGTCTTAAAGTTTTTTTGAATGTCTTGATGAGAAGTATAAAATATTCTGAAGTTTGATGAATTACGTTGAGAGGTGAATTAGAGTTCCATAGCAAATATTACATAGGTGATAATGCAGAATAGTTTATCAATGATTAACTAAAATGCTAAATACTTCTATAACATTAATTTGTCAGACATAACACTGATATAATTTGAGCTAAATATACAAGACGACATAAACAGACATACTCCAGCCTGGCCAACATGGTGAAACCCCGTCTCTACTGAAAATACAAAAATTAGCCAGGAGTGGTGGCACACACCTGTAGTCCCAGCTACTTGGGAGGCTGAGGTAGCAGAATTGCTTGAACCTGGAAGGCAGAGGTTGCAGAGCAAGACTCTGTCTCAAACAAAACAAAACAAAACAAAACAAAACAAAACCCAGACATAATCACTTTTAACATCTCACTCAATCTCTGAGTTTTAAAACAAAGTCCCAGATGCAAGACCACTAAGTCAAACCTAAGTTATTAAATGAGTCTGTAATTGTTTAAGATTGGTTTTAGTATGGAGTTCCGCTATGATTTGAATGTTTGTGTCCCCTCCAAAATTCGTATGTTGAAACTTAATTGCCAATGTTATGGTATTAAGAGGTAGACCCTTTTGGAGGTAATTATGTCAGAAGGGCAGAACCCTTATGAATGGAGTGGGTTGAAGGGAACTAGCTAGACCCCTTTTGTCTTTCCATCCCTTCCCCCATGTGAGGACACAGTATCAAGGCACCATCTTGGAAGCAGAGACCAGATCCTCACTAAATATCTTGATTGGTACTTTTATTTAAAATGTTGGTGACTGAGCCAGGTATGGTGGCTCATGCCTCTAATCTCAGCTACTCGGGAGGCTGAGGTGAGAGAAGTGCTTGAGCCCGGGAGTTCGAGATTGTAGCGAACTACAATGGCACCACTGCATTCCAGCCCAGGTGACAGAAGGAGACTCTGTCTCTAAAAGAACAAAAAATGTAGTGCCTGGACTGAAGCACTTCTCTTCATAAAAAGGACATAGAGAGTAATCAAAGAAAACTGGTATGACATTATTTTAAAAAGGTACTGACTGTGATTATTGGTGTATCTCAAAGAATATCAGCCCTTTCTATACTAGGCTCAGAAATGTCTTTTCACAATTCGTTGCAAAAACAAATCTATAGTATCTATGCCAAGATGCTAGCATCAATCTGCAATAGAATACACTAGCTTGTGCTCAAATAAATGTGACTATGGACCCACATACAACTATTATGTACGTTCTTTCTCAGAGACTAAAAATGAGTATTACTGAATACTTCTGTGTATATTATAGAGTTTCAGATACTACATTTATACTCAGTGTACTAGGCTAGGGGTTGACATATTTTTTTCTGTAAAGGGTCTGATAATAAATATTTCAGGCTTTTTGAGGCATATAGTTTCTGCAGTTACTCAATTCTACCTGTTGAAAGGCAACTAAGTGTGCATGGGCTGTGTTCCAATAGAACTTTATGAAAAAAATATATCTGTCAGCAGGCCAAATTTGGTCATAGTTTACTCACCTCTGTAGTATGCCAACATAAAAGCAAATGGAATCACACCACAAAAAAGGCACCCTGGTGGAAGCAGTTATGCTATGTATATCAGTTATGCTATGTATATCAGTTATGCTATGTATATATGTTTTCTTCCATATTAGTCTGTAACAGCTATAAACTCCAATAACAAACTTATCTAAATTGCTTCCTGATGAATCATGTACTGGTTAGCCGATAGGATCTATAATGCTCCTATTCTGATGTGACAGTAGGAACATGCTTCCAACCTGATCAATAAATGCTTCAAAAGGCGTTAAATTTGACAGTGCTGGAAGATAGTGTGGTCTCACAAAGAAATTACCAAAGCAATGCTATGGTACCAAAGAATCTCTCCTACTACACTGGAAACACTAAATGTTCTCAAGTTATATTTAAGTGATAAGAAACAAAGAACCCTAGCAAAGGACAGAAATTTAAGTATGCTATAAAATGCAGGCCTGGTAGACATTTTTAACCTCTAAGTGATTTTTTTTTGTTAACTTTTATGCCCATATATACTTTTTAAAAAAATACCATATAGGTCCAGTGTGGTGGCTCATGCCTGTAATCCCAACGCTTCGGGAGGCTGAAGCAGGAGGATTGCTTGAACCCAGGAGTTCAAGGTTACAGTGAGCTATGATAGTGCCACTGCACTAAAGCTTGAGTATCAGAGCAAAAAGAACCCCAAAAAGAAAAAAAAATACTAAACAATACTATTTTAATTTGTAGTTCAGGTTGGTATTCCATCCTCCTATGCTGAGTTTACCCTATATTGTAAAAATTAAGGGTATTACAAATCACAATTAAAAGCATATTATTTTATGTATGTAACTGAAATATATAGTATTTAAGATTGTGATTGGACATCTAAGGCTAACTGGCTGGGCACGTGGCTCATGCCTGTAATCCCAGCACTTTGGGAGGCCGAGTCAGGTGGATCACGAGGTCAGGAGATCGAGACCATCCTGGCCAACACGGTGAAACCCCGTCTCTACCAAAATACAAAAAAAAAAATTAGCCGGGTGTGGTGGCGTGTGCCTGTAGTCCCGGCTACTTGGGAGGCTGAGGCAGAGGAATCACTTAAACCCAGGAGGCAGAGGTTGCAGTGAGCCGAGATCGCGCCACTGCACTCCAGCCTGGCGACGGAGCGAGACTCCATCTCAAAAAAAGAAAAGAAAAGAAAAGAAATCTAAGTCTAGCTGTTCTCAGAGGTATGGGGAAGGAAAGGTAAATTTTATTTTCTTAGAAACAAAGAAACTATAGATGACAACTTTTTTTGGGGGGGGGACAGGGTCTTGCTCTGTAGCTCAGGCTGGAGTGCAGTGGCGCAATCTTGGCTCACTGCAACCTCCGCCTGCCAGGCTCAAGTGATTCTCCTGCCTCAGCCTCCCAAGTAGCTGGGATTACAGATGAGAGGCACACCACCGCGCCTGGCTGATTTTTGTATTTTTAGTAGAGACAGGGTTTCACCATGTTCGCCAGGCTGGTCTTGAACTCCTAACCTCAAATGATCCGTCCACTTCAGCCTCCCAAAAGTGTTGGGATTACAGGTGTTAGCCACCGCAATCGGCCCAACCTTCTATCTTAACATGAAGTTTGTAGTTGTTTACGAGGCAGAGAGATTTTTCTTAAGTTAGGACATGGGTTATTTTGACCTATTGAAACATTTTTTTGTTTTGTTTTCGTTTTTTTTTTTTGAGACAGTCTCACTCTGTCACCAGGCTGGAGTGCAGTGTGGCATGATCTCGGCTCACTGCAACCTCTGCCTCCCAGGTTCAAGAGATTCTCCTGCCTTAGCCTCCTGAGTAGCTGGGACTGCAGGCATGCGCCACCACACCTGGCTAATTTTGGTATTTTTTTTAGTAGAGACCGGGTTTCACCATATTGGCCAGGACAGTCTTGATCTCTTGACCTCGTGATGTGCCCGCCTCAGCCTCCCAAAGTGCTGGGATTACAGGTGTGAGCCACCGCGCCCGGCCGAAACGTTTTTAAAAAACCTTTCTCCTCAGCAGCTGCCTGCTATCCTACATATGTCAGATCTTTGTCATGTCTGAAAATATTAAAAAGAAAAAAGGGGCCGGGCGCGGTGGCCCACGCCTGTAATCACAGCATTTTGGGAGGCCAAGGCGGGAGATCACTTGAGATCAGGAGTTCAAGACCAGGCTGGCCAACATGGTGAAACCCCATTTCTACTAAAAATACACAAATTATTGGGGCGTGGTGGCAGGCAGCTGTAATCCTAGCTACTCAGGAGGCTGAGGCACGAGAATCGCTTGAATCAGGGAGGCGGAGGTTGCAGTGAGCCAAGATCGCTCCACTGCACTCCAGCCTGGGCGATAGAGCGAGACTCTGTGTGGAAAAAAAAAAGAAAAGAAAAGAAAAGAAAAAAGAAAACAAAGTGGAGGTACAACTTATAGTGTGCTGATCTACGAGGGGGACGGAGCTCGGCAATGGATAAGACACTGCCTGGTAGTCATAACAACTAGGTTTTAGTCAAGTTTGCCATTAAATGGTTACCTGGTGTTGAGTGGGTTTCGCCAACTCGGTGGACCTCAGTTTCCTTCTCTGTAAAATGAGGAGAATGCGCTTGACTAGCTGCTCTCAAACCCCTCTTCCAGCTCTACTATGCTGACATGTCAAGCTACCCACTATCAACACACTCATTCTCACAACTGAGTCGTGTGAAAAGCGTGGCGAGGGCTTACCAGTCATGGTCCTCACCCCATCTGTGGTCCTAGCTCAAGGCCTAAAGGGGGTTCCTCCCTCATGTTCCCCCGCTAGATCTCCCCAACTCGGGATGGAGAAAGGTGCTCCTAGCCGTGATCGCGCCACCTTACTCAAGCCCAAGCGATGGAGCGAGACCCTCTCTCAAGAGAGAGAAAGAAGGGTGCTTCCATTCCTACAAGTCACCCAATTCTCCTGCTCCCTCCTTCTCTCACCCGAGGGTCAGGGTGTTCATTTACCCTAACCCTATCTTTTCCCTAAGGCTCCAGCTGACACCGACTCCCACAGACACTCGGATTCCCTCAGACCCCGAGGGACTCCTGACTTTCTTTCACTGAGCCCTTGAGGAGTGCGCGCCGTGCCTCCGGAGCAGTCTCCGCAGCTCCAGGCTTTGGCCTCCCTGATCCCCAAAAGCAGCTACGGTTCTGATGCGCTACATTGAAGAACTATCCCAGGTGACAGCCGGCTTCGCCCCAACCTCAACCCTTCCCGCCTCCTTCCCTCGGATACCTCCCCACCTCCCCGAGAGGCGAGGATGCTAGACGTGGGAACGTGATCTACCTGAGCAGGCCGAGCCTTCAACCTCGGAGAACTAGACGAGAAGATAAGACTCCCTTCCCAAATTCTCACAATTTGCGACCACGGGACTCCCAGTCCAAACAGGAAGCGGCAACAGACTGGGCCGCGGGGGCCGGCGGGGGTTGGAGTTCTGAATGCGCCAAGCCGGCCGTCGCTGTCAAATCTCTCGCCGCTACGGACTACAACTCCCAGAGGGCTCTGCGACGGCCAGCACGCCCATCACCGCAGGGCCCAGCCCCAAGGCTTCAGGAGACTGGGCAGCCGGCGCGCCCAGGTAGGCAAGTCTGGTCGAAACTGCATCCCGGAGTTTGCTCCAGTTCCTTGTCCCGGCTGGAGGCCGGGAGGAATAGTAGAAGGAATGCGATCTCTTGCCATTCATAGAGCCCCGGAGGCCACGTGAGAAAACGCTGATGCGGCACCTCCATCGAGGGATCACCCCTCTTTTGGGCTTTCCTGGCGCGTGTTGTGTGATCTGGTTACATCCTTAGACCCTACGGACGCAAAGGGAAGCTGGTTTGAAAAAACTATTGAGTTGGCATGCTCCCTCCGTCGTCTAGATATTTGGGTTTGTTTTTTAAAACTGTGTTTGCAAGTTAGTCTCTAGGCTAAAAGCGGCTTTAGACGGATTTTAGAGGCCCACCCCACATACCCAGCAATTTTCCCCAAAACCTCCCCAGGTAAACATACAATGTAAGTAAAATTAATGTGTTTGTTATGAAAATCAGTTCAAGGTCAGTCCCTGAAAAACATGTGGCAACCCTAAGCTCTTCTTACAAAGGAAGCCAGTAGCTCTTTTGGTTTCTTTTTCTTTTTTCTGTTTAAACCAGAAAAAACAGTGTCTGTAATGCCAGAAAAAAACTCAAAATTTAGGCCGGCTCCGTGGCTTATGCCTGTAATCCTAGTATTTTGGGAAGTTGAGGTGGGAGAATCACTTGAGGCCACTTGAGTTGGAGACCAGTCTGGGCAACATAGGGAGACCCCATCTCTACAAAATAATTCAAAAAATTAGCTAGGGAGGGTGGCACCTGCCTGTTGTCAAGCTTACTTGGGAGGCTGAGGCAGGAGGATCGTTTGAGGCCAGGAGTTAAGGCGGCAGTGAGCTGTGATGGTGCCACTGCACTGTAGCCTGTATGACAGAGCAAGACCCTGTCTCAAAAACAAAACGAAACAAAACAAAAAACCTAAACTTGAAAATTCAAATTTAGACTGGGCACGGTAGCTTAACACCTGTAATTGCAGCACTTTGGGAGGCTGAGGAGGGTAGATCACAAGGTCAGGAGTTTGAGATCAGCCTGACCAACATGGTGAAACCCGTCTCTACTAAAAATACAAAAATTAGCCAGGCATGGTGGCGTGTGCCTGTAATCCCAGCTACTCTGGAGGCTGAGGCAGAAGAATCGCTTGAACCCAGGAGGCAGAGGTTGCAATGAGCTGAGTTTGTGCCACTGCACTCCGGCATGGGAGACAGAATAAAAATTCAGATTTAACAAATAGCTAACATTGAATGCCAAGAATTTTACGTGTATATCTTTTTAAGTCTTTACCACAGTTCTGGAAATGATAATATCTCTTTAAGTCTTTATCACAGCTCTAGAAATGTATATTTTTCCTGTCTTACAGATAAGGAAATAGTCCCAGAGAATTTAAGTACCTTGTACAATCCCAAACAACTACCAAGTGGCAGAGGATCTGGAATTCATACTAAGATCTTATCCCAAAGCCTGTGTGCTCTCAAACATTGCATCTATTATGGAGGGCTTGACAAATGCAAGGCAAACAATTTAATGAATGTTGTCTTTAAGGGAGATAAAAGTTGTTTTGCTGATGGTATTATTGTTCAAAAACTTTTTGAACTGCTCTTTGGCCCTGCCTTCAAGTCAGGGCCAGTCAAGTAACACAAGTCAGTAATACATTCTTTTGGTAGTTTCAGTGATAGCAAGCTTTCTTTTTTCTCTGCATTCCAGGCTGAGAAAATAATTTCAAGCAAGGCCGGGAAACACAAAAGTAAATAGTATGAAATTATGTCAACAAAAAATGGGAAAAAAGTAGGGAACTAAAAAATGAATAAGCTGGCAAAACTGTCAGAAGCACCTTTTTTGGAAACTGAAACTGATAAAACACACACACACACACAAAAAAAAACCTCACAAAAGCCAGGAAAACATGTAATGAAGAAAAAACTGCTGAATTTTGGTAAGAGAGTTCTGTGGTCATCTACTCGTCAAGCTGGCAGTGGCCTTGAAGATGGCAGCCACATTCCTGGTGTGGGTTGCTGGCACCAGAGGGAGCACTTGGACCTTATCCTCAAGGAATTGTAGGTGTGTTTTGACCTCTCTGATGGTTTCCTAAAGGTTCAACTCAAGGGCTTGCCTTTGTTTCACCTGCCTCAGAGCTTCCTCAGGGCTCAGGCAGCTTCCCAGGCAGTGTTTGTCAAAAACATTAGAGGCAAACAGCCAGTGTTACAGAAAGCATGCATGGTATGAAAGCCAGGGCAAGCAATAAACAGACAAAAATCCTGGGAAAGAAGAGGCTGGAGAAGGAGATACTTGGGGGAATAAGGGCTTTGGAAAGCTTCATTTTTTTCTGGGGAATCTAGAAGGCCATCGGCATGCCCTGGTCTGGATGCATACTCAGAAAAAACCTAAGAACACCGTAAATTCTCACCTCTGACTGACCTTTAGCCTTCATGCAAGCAGGAAGTGAAGGCTAAGGCGGCGTTGTAAACTACTTATTTGAGCATTGAAGGGGTGCCGCAACACATAGCTAATTGGCAAAGACTGGGAGTGTTTTCTCGCATTTTGGGCTTTTATCTTTTTATTTTTTGGTTCCAGACTTTTAATAAAAGAAATAAACAACAACAACAAACTCTGGTAAGGAGTGGGAGAAACAGATATCCAGAATTACCACATTATAAACAAAACGTCCAATTTTTAACAACGAAAAATTATGTGGCATGCAAAGAAACAAGAAGGTATGGCTTATTTACAAGGAAAAAATTTTTAAAGAACATTCCTTTGCGAAACCCAGACATTGTCAATTGTCTTCAGTATGCTCAAAGAACAAAGAAAATAATAGACAATAACTAAAGGAAACCAGGAAAAGTGAATTGTTCAATAAATAGAGGTTACTGTTAAAGAGGTAGAAATTATAAAAAGAAACCAAATAGAGTTGCTGGAGTTGAAAAGCACAATAGTTGAAATATAATGTTCACTGGAGGGGTTCAATAGTGGTTTGAGCAGGCAGAAGAAAGATTGGGGAATTTGAAGATATATCAAGAGTATACAGTTTGAGGAACAGAAAGAAAAAATAAGAAAAATGAACAAGACCTGTAAGGATTGCGGGACACCATCAAGCAAACATTTGCACAGTGGGAATTCCAAAAGGAGAGGAGAAAAGAAAGGAGTGTAAAGAATATTTGAAGAAATAATAGCTGAAAAATTACCAAATTTAATGAAAGACAGGAATCTACACATCTAAGAAGCTCAATGAACTTCAGGGCGGATAAATTGAAAGGGATCTACACCAAGACAAATTGTGATTAAATTGTTAAAAGACAAAAACAAAGAATTTTGACAACAGCAAGAGAGAAATGACTGGTCATGTATAAGGAATCTTCATTAAGATTAACAGTAGACTTATCATCAGAAACCATGGAGCTCAGAAGGCAGTGGAATGACATAAGTGCTGCAAATAAAAGCCAAAAAGAATCATGAATCTGGCAAAAGTATCCTTAAAAAATGAAGGAGAAATAAATATGTTCCTAGAACAACAAAAAAGGAGGGAGTTCATAACTACAAGTAATACTAAAGGAAGTCCTTCAGCCTGAAAAGAGGCTATGAGACAGTAACTCAAAGCCATATGAAGAAATAGAGAACATCAGTAAAGATAACTACATAGGTGAAATTAAAAGTAAGTAGTTTTCTATTTTTGGGTTCGTAACTTCTCTTTTTTAAGAACAAGGATTTAAAAAATAAATGCATAAAAGAATAATTATAAATCTATGTTAATGAGCACATAATATATAAAGATGTAATTTTAGACAGTGCTACCCTAATAGTTGAAGAATTCAACACCTTGCATTCCATAAAGGCCCAGATAGAAGATCAACAAAAAAGTTGAAGTCTCGAACATCACATAAACCAACTAGTTCTAACAGACATTTATATGACACCACCCCCTCCCAAGAACAGCAAAGTGTATGATATAGTTTGGCTCTGTGTCTCCAACCATATCTCATCTTGAATTGTACTCCTATAGTTCCCATGTGTTTTGGGAGGGACCTGGTAGGAGATAATTGAATCATGGGGGCAGTTTTCCCCATACTGTTCTTGTGGTAGTAAGTCTCATGAGATCTGATGGTTTTATAAGGGGTTTCTGCTTTCACTTCTCTCTCATTCTCTCTTTGCCTGCTACCATCCGCATGAGATGTGACTTGCTCCTCCTTGTTTTCTGCCATGATTATGAGGCCTCCCCAGCCATGTGGAACTGTAAGTCCAATTAAACCTCTTTCTTTTGTAAATTGCCCAGTCACAGATATGTCTATATCAGCAGTGTGAAAATGGACTAATACAGTAAATTGGCACCAGTGGAGTGGGGCGCTGCTGAAAAGATACCTGAAAATGTGGAAGCAACTTTGGAACTGGGTAACAGGCAGAGGCTGGAACAGTTTGAAGGGCTCAGAAGAAGACAGGAAAATGTGGGAAAATTTGGAACTTCCTAGAGACTTGTTGAATGGTTTTAACCAAAAGCCTGATAGCGATGTGGACATAAGGTCCAGGCTGAGGTGGTCTCAGATGGAGATGAGGAACTTGTTGGGAACTGGAGCGAAGGTGACTTTTGTTATGTTTTAGCAAAGAGACTGGTGGCATTTTGACCCTGCCGTAGAGATTTGTGGAACTTTAAACTTGAGAGAGATGATTTAGGGTATCTGGCAGAAGAAATTTCTAAGCAGCAAAGCATTCAAGAGGTGACGTGGATGCTGTTAAAAGCATTCAGTTTTATAAGGGAAGCAGAGCATAAAAGTTTGGAAATTTTGTAGCCTGACAATGCATTGGAAAAGGAAATCCCATTTTCTGAGGAGAAATTCAAACTGACTGCAGACATTTGCATAAATAACAAGGAGCAGAATGTTAATCCCCAAGACAATAGGGAAAATGTATTCAGGGCATGTCAGAGGTCTTCATGGCAGCCCTTCCCATCACAGGCCCAAGGCCTTGGAGAAAATAGTTTTGTGGGTTGGGCCCAGGGTCCCCATGCTGTGTGCAGTATAGGGATTTGGTGCCCTGCATCCCAGCCACTCTTTCCGGAGCGGTGGCTAAAAGGGGCCAAGGTACAGCTCAGGCTGTGGCTTCAGAGGGTGGAAGCCCCAAGACTTGGCAGCTTCCATGTGGTACTGAGCCTGCAGGTGTACAGATATCAAATATTGAGGTTTGGGAACCTCTACCTAGATTTCAGAGGATGTATGGAAACTCCTGGATGCCCAGGCAAAAATTTGCTGCAGGGGTGGGGGTGCTCACGTAGAACCTCTGCCAAGGCAGTGTGGAAGGGAAATGTGGAGTGGGAGCCCCCACACAGACTCCCTACTGGGGCGCTGCCTAGTGGAGCTGTGAGAAGAGAGCTACCATCTTCCAGACCCCAGAATGGTAGATCCACCGACAGCTTGCATCATGTGCCTGAAAAAGCCACAGACACTCAATGCCAGCCCATGAAAGCAGCTGGGAGTAAGGCTGTACCCTGAAAAGCCACAGGGGTGGAGCTGCCCAAGACTATGGGAACCTACCTCTTGCATCAGCATGACCTAGATGTGAGACATGGAGTCAAAGGAGATAATTTTGGACCTTTAAAATTTGACTTCCCTGCTGGATTTTGAACTTTCATGGGGCCTGTGGCCCCTTTGTTTTGGCCAATTTCTTCCATTTGGAACAACTGTATTTACCCAATGCTTGTACCCCCATTGTATGTAGGAAGTAACTAACTTGCTTTTGATTTTACAGGCTCATAGGTGGAAGGGACTTGCCTTGTCTCAGATGAGACTTTTATTTTTTTTCAGATAGTGTCTCACTCTGTCACCCAGGCTGGAGTGCAGTGGCATGATCTCAGCTCACTGATGCAACCTCTACCTCCTGGTCTCAAGTGATTCTTCTGCCTCAGCTTCCTGAGTAGCTGGGAATGCAGGTGCCCACCACTACACCTGGCTAATTTTTGTATTTTTAGTAGAGATAGGATTTCACCTTGTTGGTCAGGCTGGTCTTGAACTCCTGATCTCAGGTGATTCCCCCACCTCAGCCTCCCAAAGTGCTGGGATTACAGACGTGAGCCACCATGCCCAGCCAAACACCCCAATTTGAAGAGAAAAGACAACTAACAGAGAGACCAGTTCTAAGATCCCCAGATGTTTGAATTAGTAGACAGAGATTTTAAAGTAGCTATTTAAACTAAGTCAAGGATGTGAAGGGAAATAAGATCACAATGATGAAAAAGTAGGAAATATTAGCAGAGAACTAAAAACCACAGACATATATACACATACAAAAAATCCCTGAAAATTTTAATATCTGAAATTTAAAATTCACCTTTTTAGTGAATAGGCTTAACAGCAGAATGGAAGTGACAGAAAAGAGTGAGTAAACTTGCAGATAAATCAACAGAAATTATATAATCTGAACAACAGTGAAGTAAATGGTTGGAAAAAATAGCCTCAGGGACCCTTTTGATATGGGACAATATCAAAAGTTCGAACATAAATGAAATTATTTTCCTAGAAAATGAGGAGAGAGAGAATATTTGAAGAAATAAAAACTGGGAAATTCCCCCAATGTTATGAAAAATAAAACATCAGATTCAAGAAGGTTAATGAAATACAATAAGATTAATTGGGGGGACAGCCGGGGCCTGTAGCTCATGCCTGTAATCCCAGCACTTTGGGAGGCTGAGGCAGGTGGATCACCTGAGGTCAGGAGTTCGAAACCAGCCTGGCCCACATGGTGAAACCCCATACAACCTAATACAAAAAATTAGCCGGGCATGATGGTGCATTTCTGTAATCCCAGCTACTCAGGAGGCTGAGACAGGAAAATCACTTGAACCCAGGAGGCAGAGGTTGCAGTGAGCCAAGATTGCACCACTGCACTACAGCCTGGGTGACAGAGTGAGACTCTGTCTCAAAAACATAAATAAATAAAAATAAAAGCTGGAAAATTCCCCTGATGTTGTGAAAAATAAAACTTCAGATTCAAGAAGGTTAATGAAACACGGTAGGTTTAATTGGGGGGATAGTGGGGGCCCTGTGGCTCACACCTGTAATCCCAGCACTTTGGGAAGCCGAGGTGGGTGGATTACTTGAGGCCAGCAGCTCGAGACCAGCCTGGCCAACATGGTGAAACCCCATCTCTACTAAAAATACAAAAATTAACCAGGCCTGGTGGCGCACAACTGTAGTCCCAGCTACTTGGGAGGCTGAGGCAGGAGAATTGCTTGAACCCGGGAGACAGAGGTTGCAGTGAGCCAGGATTGCACCACTGCATTCCAGCATTCCAGCCTGAGCAACAGAGCAAGACTCTGCCTCAACAAATAAAGTAAAATAAAATAAAATAAAATGTAATTTAATTTAAAAAAGATTAATAGAGGGAAAAGTTTGAGTGCCACACTTTTTCTCCAATCATTTCCTTCCTCTAACAAAATCTACCAATTTAATGGTAATTTTTGTCTGACTAAGCAGGCATAGAGTTTTTTTTGTTTTGTTTTGTTTTTTTGTTTTTGTTTTACAATTTATATTTAGCAATATAGGTTGTAAAAATATAAAAGTATAAAATATAAGTTGTAAAAAACTTTATGCCTGCTTGTTGAGAGGAAAATTCGTATTTGTTTAGCAATAAATATAAGTTGTAAAAAACTCTGTGTGTTGTAAAAAAACTCTGTACCTGTTTAATTGGACAAAACTCAGTCCCCAAGTCTGCCCCACACCTCACCACACCAGTTTGAGTTGATTTAGACACCCTAATGTACTACAAGTGGATTGGAATGACATGGTCTCTTCCAAGAAGGAACTTATATTCAAGTCAAGGAGAAAGACAATAATAATAACAATTAAAAGTGAACATTTTATTTAATAAATAGATGTTATGGTAAGTTCTGTTACATAAGTAAACCGGGTGCCATTGTACAGTATAATGCTTTGAGGGTACTACTTTAAATCAAAAAGTCAGAAAAGGATACTGAAGTAGTTTAGATGAGAGATGATAACCACTAAACTTCATTAGTGACAGTGGGGAACAGATAAATGAGCATTCAACGTATAAGATATGAGCATTTTCAAGATAGAGAAAATCGAGGTAGAATTGACAGATTTTACTACCTGAATGTGGGGAGTGATGGATATTGAGGAGTAAAGAATAGGATTCCCAGGTTTGGGGCTTGCACAAGTCTATGAATGGTAGTATCCTTCATTGAGATTGAGAATAAAGAGGGAAAACAGATTGGGAGGAGAGGTTGAGAGGATGAATTCAGCTTTGGAAATGCTGAGTGAAGAGCAGCTGTAAAACCGATTGTAGGTATCTAGTGGGCTGCTGGGTGGCAAGATGTGGAACTCTACATTTGAGAGTTACCAACATTGCAAGGGGTCATTGTAGCTTTCTTTAGGGAACTGAGATAGCTACTTTTATTTGCCCAGTAAAAATTTGCCTTTCTTCTGATAGTAGACCCTTCTCCCTTGGTCTTAGCCAGACCTCGTTATTCTATGTCATCCTCCCATATGGGGAACATGACTCAAAAGGCAAATCAGAGTCTTTCGCTAGAGTTGGTCTGTAGACAGGAAGAGAAAGAAAATCTCTTCCTGGAGTTGCTTATTTGTTCACTAGATGGCTAAACTGGATGAACGTGATTCTGGAGCTGACGGTAGTCATCATTTTCACTGCAGCATAAAGAGAACCTGTCTTTAGAACAAAGACATCTCTGCTCAATGCATGGAGATAGAGTAACTAGACCAGTGGCACTAAGTCTAGAACTGAGGTCTTGGTTCCTACAACTCTGATCTTCATTCTGTATTCTTTCAAGATAAATCTCCTTTACTGTTTTTTTTTTTCTTAAAGTGAGTTGAATAAGGTTTGTTACTGTTTGGGAGAAACTCTCAAAGCATGTTTTTCCTCTGCTCTCACGCTACCATGACAACAATCATCAACACAGAAAAAGTCTTCTGTGACCAAGTGTGTGAGGGTTTCTCCCCACCACCAAGCAAGCAATGAATTCTGCAGCGGACACCAACTGGGAGTCCTCCAATCAATTCTGATACTGGAGATAGCAACAGATTCCATAGGCTGAGGACTCAGTGCCCAAGATTGCCCCCAACCTCACCACACCAGTTGCAAGTCCAGGCCTCTGGAACTTCTGGTGGACTAGCTTCAAGTTGGGGTTCCTGTGACCCCCTCTCTGGGTTCAATTAATTTGCTGGAGTGGCTTACAGAACTCAAAGAAACACTTACTTATATGTACTGTTTTATCATGAAGGATATTACAAAGGATACAAATGAAGACATGCATAGGGTGAGGTGTAGGGGAAGGGGCATGGAGCTTCAATGCACCGCCTGGGTGCACCACCCTCCAGGAACCTCCACATGTGCAGGTATCCAGGAGCTCTCTGATCCCTCTCATTTTGGGTTTTTATGGAGGCTTCATTGCATAGGCATGATTGACAACTGTGTAGAAATGTGATTAGACAAGAAAATATGATTTAAGCCCAGCAAGGCTTGTCATTTCAGACTTTTCTTAGCCTCTCTGTGTTGTATTCTTTCCTCTCAGGTGTGGGGTAGGGCGCTTTCTGGATTAAGGATCTTTTGACCCACAATCAGTTTATAGTCTTGCCTTGGACAGGTAAAAGGAGGACGGGAGAAAGAAAGAGAGATTCTATTTCCTAAGGCCTTAAGTGCCCCAACATTATAACAAGGACTATGGGAGATAGAGGTCAGGAAGCATGGACAAAAAACCAGTATGTATCATAATATCATAGCCACTAAAACTTTGTTTTTGTTTGTTTGAGACAGAGTCTCACTCTGTCGCCCAGGCTGGAGTGCAGTGGCATGATCACAGCTCACTGCAGCCTCTACCTCCCAGGTGCAAGAGCTCCTCCCTACTCAGCTTCCTGACTAGCTGGGATTACGGGTGTCCACCACCACAACTGCCTAATTTTTAAATTTTTTGTAGAGATGAGGTCTCCCTATGTTGCTTAGGCTGGTCTCCAACTCCTAACCTCAAGTGACCCTCTCATCTCAGCCTACAAAAGTGCTGGGATTACTGCAGGTGCCATCGTAGCCAGAGGCCCTAAAACATTTTTGATTAATACACATGTGCACTGAGAGAAGATAAAATCACTCAAGACAAAAAAAGGATGGGGCCAGGAATTGAGAACAAATTCCAAAAAAACCCCAACATTTAAGGACTAGGTAGAGATTCCCTGTATAGATGTTGCCTTATCTGTGTTATCACAGGTATCACTTATCTGTGTTGCCCAGGCTGGCCTCAAACTCCTGAGCTCAAGGGATCCTCCGGCCTCAGCTTCCTAATTAGCTGAGACGATAGGTGTGTACTACTGTGCCTGGCAACTCAGTATGTATTTCTTTTTTTTTTTTTACGATTTTTACAAATATTGTTTATTTTAATGAAGCTGGTACAGACAATGTCCATTTAAAACCCATATCCCAGGCCAAAAAGTACAAATAAAATCAAAAAGAGCAGTGTTCTGTTGTATTCATTTCTGCATGTATAGCTTTATTAATTGCTAATGAAAATTAGAACTTTTCTGGAATCTTCTGACAATATTTTTTTTTTTTTTGGTGAAAGAAAAATATGGAACGCTTCACGAATTTGCGTGTCATCCTTGCGCAGAGGCCATGCTAATCTTCTCTGTATCGTTCCAATTTTAGTATATGTGCTGCCGAAGCGAGCACAAACAAGATTTTAGAAATAAAAAAGGATTGAGGGAAAAGAAAAAAAATAAAAAGAATATCTAAACTGTTGAATGACCCCCCGTTTGTTCCTGATAAACTTCAATCACATCTTCTTCCTCCATCCCCAGTTCTTTTGGAGTATGATTATCAGCAATTCTCTGACCCTCAAAGAGAAACCTGAGTGAATTCATTGGAACGCCCTGTCTTTGACAGTATGATTCTTTGAGTTTCTTGAGATGTGTTGTCATTTTCACTTTGAAGTGAATCTCACTGCTATCCTGTCCAATGACTTTGAGTTTAATATATTCACCTTCCTTCTTATCCCCCAAGTCCTCAGTTGAAGGTTTTGCCTCCTGGTCAGACATGATGACGGTGGCTTCACCCAGGGGTCTCTGCACAGCAGCGGCCTCGGGTAGGCAGAACCTCCCTCAGTATGTATTTCTAAAAGATAAAGACTCTTTTAAGGCCGGTGCAGTGGCTCATGCCTATAATCCCAGCACTTTGGGAGGCTGAGGCAGATAAATCCCTTGAGTCCAGGAGTTCAAGAAGAGCCTGGGCAACATGAAGAAACCTTGTTTCTACAAAAAATACAAAAACTAGCTGGGCATGTTGGTGTATACCTGTAGTCCCAGCTACTTGAGAGGCTGAGATGGGAGGATCACCTGAGTCCAGGGAGGTTGAGGCTGCAGTGAGATTGCACTATTGCAGTCCAGCCTGGGTGACAGAGTGAGACCCTGTCTCAAAACAACAACAAAAGACTCATCTAAAAAATTATAACCACAATATAATTATCATACTAAAACATTAATATTTAGTATCATGAATTTACAAATTCTTGAATTGTACTGTAATTTAATTCAGTTGGTTTGAGTCAGGATCCAAACAAGATTCACACATTGCAATTAGTTATGTTTCTTACATCCCCTTTAGTCCTAAGTTAACCACCTCTTTTTTACCTTTACATTTTTTTTCAAAGAAACTGAAGTATTTTTTTCCAGTAAAATTTCTTGTAGTCTAGATTTTGCTGATTATATCCCTGCAATGTTATTTAACATTCTCTATTCCTTCTAATTGCTGTAGGCTGGTAGTTAAGTCTGGATAGTTGAACAATTGATCATATTCACACTTAATTTATTAAAATCAAGCCTTTATAGATAGTGTTTTGTACTTCTATTGTAACACTTTGGGAAGCACACGATTTCTGGAGGTCTTTCTTTTGTGAGATTAAAGCTGTTCAGTGGGCTCAAATGTTGTCTATAACAAAGTTCCTCATCTGCTTTTCACCTGATCCTTTCAGCAGCCATTGATGATCATCCACTAGATCAGAAGTTCATGGCACCTTTAGTGTCTGAATAATTTTTTTCTCAGTTCCCATAGGTCAAAAGAAGTACCTAACATTTCTGTTTATTAAGTAGTTAGGGTCAAACAAATTAATATTAGGTTGGTGCAAAAGTAATTATGGTTTTTGCTATTACTTTTAACATATGTATTTATGTCCTAATAACTTGGTAGCGACTTTAACATATACACATAAATTGAAAGAAAGAATAATACTTTAATTTCATCCTTAAATAACCACATTCGCTTACTAATGGGATGTTTATACCTCTTGGGTACCTCATAATTTCTGAAACCTTGAAATCAGATGGGACACCACTACCCTCATTTCCTGTTCGTAACTGGATTCTGCACAACGCTTTCTTGAGACCGTATCTACCACTGAAAACCTGACTGCAAAGATAGGTTAGTCAAAAGAATGTAATTTGCTCTAATGTTGAAACTTTGAATTACCTCAAGCTGGTAGTTCACGTGGCTTCTGACAGATGTCACTGTTGTTTCCTCAGAAATTTAAAATACCCTGTGATGTCCCTGTGAGTTTGTAATAGTGCCCTCACAGTTTGGGCACTGGAGGTCATTGGCCATTCTTCTCCTGGACTAGAGCAAGGATTGGCAAACTTTTTCTGTAAACAGCCCAGTGATAAATATTTTAGGCCCAATAGCCATGTGGTCTCTGTCATAACTACTAAATTCTGCCTTTATGGTGTGAATGCAACCAGTATCGACAATATGTAAACAACTGGGGTGACGGCTGCCATGATTTGAATGCGTGTTACCTCCAAAATTCAGTGGGGCCTTTTTAGGAAGTGATGCTTATGAGAGCTATGCTCTCACGAATGTAGTAGGGCATTTATAAAAGGGCTTGAGAGAGTAGGTTTGCTCTCTTTACTCTTCTGCCATGTGAGGACACAGTGTTCTTCCCCTCCAGAGGATGCAGCAACGAGTTGCCATCTTGGAACTGGAAACTGAGCCCTCACCAGACACTGATCCTGCTGGTGCCTTAATCTTGGACTCCCAGCCTCTAGAACTGTGAGAAGTAAGTTTATGTTCTTTATAAATTACCCAGTCTCAGGTATTTTTGTTATAATAAGCACAAACGGGCCAACACAACTGTATTCCAGTTTATTTACAGCCACAGGTGTTGGGCGAGGTTTGTCCTGAGGACCTTGGTTTCCCAATCCCTGGCCTAGAAAATAGAGAGGAATTTTTCGTTTATTAGCTGGAATTCTTCTAAGGAGAAGAATTTTCCCTCAACAGTTTGATTACCCCAAGATGAAGTGTGCTTAGGAAATGTAGTATAAACATTTGCTTCTTTCTTTTTTTGGGGGGGGTGGGGGGACGGAGTCTCGCTCTGTTGCCCAGACTGGAGTGCAGTGGCACGATCTTAGCTCACTTGCAACCACCACCTCCTGGGTTCAAATGATTCTTCTGCCTCAGCCTCCCAAGTAGCTGGGACTACAGGTGCATGCCACCACACCCAGCTAATTTTTGTATTTTTAGTAGAGACGGGATTTCAGCATATTGGCCAGGCTGGTCTTGAACTCCTGACCTTGTAATCCACCTGCCTCAGCCTCCCAAAGTGCTGGGATTACAGGCATGAGCAACTGCACCTGGCTGCTTCTTTCTTTTTACTAGTTTTCAAGATTGGTTGATTCCCTAGCATCCAGCAAAGGTGGCCAATAAGGTATTTGGGTTTTGACTTGGACTATTTTTTGCATCGTTAATGATGAAGTCATAAAATTTTAAAATATCTTTGATATGTTTTTGTCATTTGAAAATATTTTCTTTAATTTGAAATAACTTCAAACTTGTAAAAATTTTGCAAAGATAGCACAAAGAATTCCCATATACTTTTCACCCAGAGTTACCCATTGTTATCATTTTGCCATATTTGTTTTATTATTCTCTCCCTTCTTCACCCCTCCTGGCTTTCTCTCTCTCTCTCATACAGTTTTTCCTAAACCACTTGAGATTAAGTTGCAGACACTATGCCTCTGCCCTTAAATTCTTCAGTGTATATTTCCTAAAAACAAGGATGTTCACAGTACAATTATTATAATTAGATCATTTTTATTGACACAGTGCTCTTATTTAATCTATAAACCTAACTCAAATTTCACCAATTGTTCCAATAGTGTCCTTTATAGCATTCTTTTTTTCTCATCCAGCATCCAACCCAGGATTAATCATGCATTTAGTCTTCATGTCTCTTTAGGCTCCTTTAATCTGAATTAATTCCTTAGCCTTTCCTTTGTCTTTCATGACATTGACATTTTTGAAGAGTATAGGCTATTTGGTAGAATGTCCCTTAATTAGAATCTATCGCAAGTTTCCTCATGATGAGGTTCAAGTTAAACATTTCTGGCAGAAATAGAACATGAGTATTATAGTGTCTTTCTTACTGCATTACATCTGGAGGCATATGATGCATATTGATCATCATTGATAGCTAGTCTCCAAGTTCTTCAGTGAACTATGTCCCCAGTTTTCATGGCCTTATGTTGTTGCCTCTCCTCGAATCTGGACTGGCCCAATGACTTTCTTTTAACTAATCGAATGTGGCAGATGTGATCGTTTCTTCTTCTACTAGATCTGAAGAAGCCTTGCAGCTTCTGCCTTGGTCTCTTGGAATTTTGTCCTTGCAATGTTTGCTTGGTTGGAATGCTCACTCTGGGGGTAAGCCACCAACATAAGAAGTCTGACTGAGACCACCAACTGTGAGGAAGCCCAAGCTAGCCACTTGGAGAGAGAGAGATGCCTGGCCAGCACCCAACTGTTCCAGGTATCCCAGCCACCAGATGGCTCAAGAAAGAAGCCATCTTGAATGTTAAATAAATTGATATCAAACTTTAAGATGAATCAAGTTCCAGCCAACATCTGATGTAACTCCATGACAGATCCCAACTGAGCCCCCTCAATCAACAGAACCAAGAAAGTTAATAATAAATTGTTTTAAGCCACCAAATTTTGGAGTAGTTTGTTATGCAGCAGTAGATCACCAGAACAGTACTACTAACTTTGGTCACTTGGTTAAGATAGTATCTTCCAGCTTTCTCCACTGTACAGTTATTATTTTTTCTTTATAATTGATAACTAATTCATGGGGAGACACTATATAAGACCTTATTAATGTCCTTTTTTCATCAAATTTTCAGCTGCTAGTTTTAGTAAGCCAGAATCAAATACTAGTATGATAGTTGCAAAATGGTAACTAAAAAGCTCCTCTACATTTGTTAGCTAGCATTCTGCTGTAAGAAAGAGATTTGCTGGCCGGGAAATCTCTTTGCACCTGGCCTAGCACACGTTCTTATCCTTTGCTGGTTCCCTCTTTTCTTTCCATTTTATTAATTTTGGTTTATCCTTCTAATAAAAATGAGCAAATATGTCTTTGTAGGTATAAGCTAGCATACTGGACACACTACTCTGGTTTTTTTCCAATAATATATCCTGGCAATCACTCCATAGCAGTGTATAGAGATAATCCTCTTTTCTTTTAATAATGGCAGAGTGTTCCATTGGTAGATGTTTTGCCCTGCTATTGAGGAAGTTTTTGGTTGTTTTCAGCCTTTAGCTTTTGGTTCTGCAGTGAATAACTTTGTGTAAAATCCTTTTGTATTTTTTGCCGGTGTATCTCTGAGATAACTTCCAGAAGGAAGTTTGCTGGATCAAAGGGTAAATGCATGTGTAATTTTGCTAGATATTGTCAAATTTCCTTCCCTCAGGGTTATGCCATGGTGCATTCCCAAGAGTAATGTGAGTGCCTATTACTTTACAGCTTTCTAACAGAGTGCATTATCAAACATTTGCCATTCGAATAGGTGAAAAATTGTTTCTCAGTGTAGTTTTCATTTGCATTGCTCTTAAAACGAAGTTGAGATTTTCTTCATTTATTTAAGGACTATTTGCTTTTCTTCTTCTGTGAACTCTTTGTTTATATCTCTTGCCCATTTTTCTTGAGATCTGTTAATCTTTTTCTTTTTTACTTTTAGAAGCTCTCTCCATATTATAGATCTTAATCTTTTTACTGGATGTATGTTGAAAATATATTTCTCCAGCTTATCATTTGTCTTTTGGCTTTCTTATAGTTATTTTTTGCTATGAAGTTTTATTTTTTAACCTTTACTTAGTCATATTACATACAATTATTCCTTCAGGATTTTGAATCATAGGTAGAAAAGTTTTTGCAAGTACAGAAGAGTTCATCAGTGTTTTCTTCTAGTTTTTGCATAGTATTTTTGTTCTTATATGTAAATTTCTGACTCTGTATAATGTGAGAAACAGGTCAGATTTTGTCTTTTTCCATATGGCTATCTAGTTACATATAGAGTATTTTCATAAAGAAGTGGTCAACGGTGTCACTGACTGCTAAGAGGTCCCCTAGGTTAAAAACTGAAAACTGCCAGTAGGGTAACAAGGAGGTCAATGTGACCTTGCCAGTAGCAATTTCAATAAAGCAATGAGACAGAAGTCAGATTACAGTGGATTGAGGATTGAAAGGTGAGGAAGTAGAAGGAACAAGTGTAGATATCTCCTTGTGAGGTCCTAAATTGATAGTCTTTTTATTAGGCACTCTATAAACGTTTCAGAACTCCAAAAGACAGATTTCAGGCAAAGAAGTTTTCCAATAAAACCTCTGTATCAGTCAGGGACCAATCAGGCAAATAGAAACAATTCTAAGTATTTTAAATAGAGGGAATTTAACCTTTGTGAGAATTGGAATGATGCCTCATATGAGTAGATGCAGCTGTGTAGGTGCCCGCCTTGTTCAGTAGAGAGCAGACAGGGAGGGTTCAGCTATTTCTTGCCTTTTGGTTTGGTGCCTTTTTGCAGGATACAAGCTCCATATCTGTATCTGATGACCCTGGTTATCCCCATTTTACAGAGAAAGATTAAATAATTTGCCCAAGGTCATATGGCTAATAAATGAACAATCAGAGATTACCAATGTTGAATTCACAGCCAGTTGCTGGTGACTTTCCTCCTATTTGAAAGCTGTAATCCTTCAGTCTTGACAGAGGCAGACAAACAGAGATTCATTCCTGGCCAAGGTTCATGGACAGGGTCTGGTCACTACTTCTTCTCCTAGGGTACTATGCTTTCCTAGTGACTCTTCACTAAATTCCATAGTTCACTGGTCAACTACTGTTCTGTGACAAAGGGCCAATAAGACCCCTTCGTCTAAGGAAGTATTGTCCAAGGTAACCTGACACAGTGTTTGACTTTTATCCTTCACTTACTTTAAGCTCTCATTAAACACACTGATAACAGAGTTTAGGTGCCACAGATTGTGTTATGTCATCTAGGAAGGCTGGTTGATTGCAAACAGGACCTCTCAGGAACACTAGTTAAGCTCAAACAAGACTGATTTCTATGTATTAATTCATAATAAGAATTTCAATGTATTAATTCATAATAAGGAGCAAGTAAGGCTTGTATGTCTTATTTATGGCACCTCCTTTCCCAGTATCCAATCACTAGGGAAGTTGAGTGATTAGTCAAGAAGTTGCTAGGTAAGCATGGAATCAGAACAGGTGCTGATGAAATATCTTTACTCATAATAGAGAACACTTCTCTAGTGGCCAGCCCCCAGATTTAGAGTCTTTTAAATTTGCACCAGTGTTTCCCAAGCTTCAGTCATTTGAATACCACCTTCATGATTTTACCATTTTTGTATTTTTAGTAGAGACGGGGTTTCACCGTGTTAGCCAGGACAGTCTCGATATCCTGACCTCGTGATCCACCCACCTCAGCCTCCCAAAGTGCTGGGATTAACATGCGTGAACCACTGCGCCCGGCCCTTAGTTTTCTTAATTTAATAAGTTTTTAAAATAAAACATTTACTTTAGCTTCAGTCTAAGCAATTATATTTCTGAAATCATATTTGCTGTGCTAGTTTTCTAACACATATTAAAATAAATATAGGCCGGGCACGGTGGCTCAAGCCTGTAATCCCAGCACTTTGGGAGGCCGAGATGGGCAGATCATGAGGTCAGGAGATCGAGACCATCCTGGCTAACACGGTGAAACCCCGTCTCTACTAAAAAATACAAACAACTAGCCGGGCAAGGTAGCGGGCGCCTGTCATCCCAGCTACTCGGGAGGTTGAGGCAGGAGAATGGCCTAAACCCGGGAGGCAGAGCTTGCAGTGAGCTGAGATCCGGCCACCGCACTCCAGCCTGGGAGACAGAGCGAGACTCTGTCTCAAAAAAAAATAAAAAATAAAAAATAAAAAAAAAATATAAACATTAAAATCACTATCAAAATGAAAATGTTCATGAACTGCTTAAACTCAGTGGTATGTATACCACACCTTAGTAAATATTGCCCTAGCCATTACTGGAAAAATAAAATACAGAAGTTTCTCTGAATCCTGGTTGGTATGCTGAACACCTCTCTCTGTTGAATTTCTTCCTCAGGTGTGTACTAGCATCATTGTACCCATCCCCTCCATTTTATGTTGATTTTACAGGGCTCCAACCTACAGTATTTTATTCTATTTTAATTTTTTTAGATGGGGTCTCGCTCTGTTGCCCAGGCTGGAGTGCAGTGGTGCAATCTTGGCTCACTGCAACCTATGCCTCCCGGGTTCAAGTGATTCTCATGCCTCAGCCTCCCAAGTTGCCAGGATTACAGATGACCACCAGCACGCCCAGCTAATTTTTGTATTTTTAGTAGAGGCAGGGTTTCATCATGTTGGCCAGGCTGGTCTTGAACTCCTGACCTCAAGTGATCCACCCACCTCAGCCTCCCAAAGTGCTGGGATTATAAGTATGAGCCACCATGCCTGGCCTCCAACCTACTGTATTTCATATTTTATCTTTAGTATTTGTGATTTTTTGCATAGTATGAGATTCTCAAATATTTGTGTACCTAATATTCTTGAATATTTTCTAACTATTCTCAAATATTTATAGTACCTAAGAAAGAACGTATACTCTACCATTTGAGGTGATTAATTTTGGCCAACTGGTGGATTAAAACAATTTTTAACAGTGTTGACATGGCGCTAGGCACAATCCACATCAATAAAAAATCATTATTTGAATAAGATGAAGATAATGCTGAAAAGATAAAAAGACTAAAATATCAGTTCTCTTTATTTGTATTACTTTGAGAATTTAGTGTTTCAAAAGTGTGAAGGGTCTTAACTACAAACTTTTATTTATTTATTTATTTATTTATTTATTTATTTTTTTGAGGCGGAGTCTTGCTCTGTTGCCCAGACTGGAGTGCAGTGGCCGGATCTCAGCTCACTGCAAGCTCCGCCTCCCGGGTTTACACCATTCTCCTGCCTCAGCCTCCAGAGTAGCTGGGACTACAGGTGCCCGCCACCTCGCCCGGCTAGTTTTTGTATTTTTAGTAGAGACGGGGTTTCACCGTGTTAGCCAGGATGGTCTCGATCTCCTGACCTCGTGATCCGCCCGTCTCGGCCTCCCAAAGTGCTGGGATTACAGGCTTGAGCCACCGCACCCAGCCTACAAACTTTGATTTAAAACTGAGACTTCTTTGAGGAAATTGTCTTGCTTTAATCAATCCTTCTAATTATGGGATTTAGAGAATTTGGAGGAACTGTATACAATAAAGTTTTTTTCACCTGAGCTTTCTAGTTAATCATTAGACACAGCAGTCTTAAGATTTTAAATTCCAGTTGCCACTGCCATTCTTTCCACTAGAATGTTCCTTGAGATATGGGCCAATTTTACTTAACACCTAGCCTGGTACCTGGTGTACAGTAGGTGCTCATTTAAGGCTTATTTTGCAGCTAAGTGAATTCCTACCTTTTCTCTATGTTACAGAACATCACTAACACTAACTTAAGATCCATAAGAGCGAATCAGAAAATAGAATATTAGCTTCACTTTCTTGGAACACACATGAAGAAGCAAATCTTTACAAAACTATCTTTTTTCACTATTCATGGTCAATATTGAAATTATATTATTTTTATCCACTGCTTATTTATGCTATTGAACTTCATTTCTCATCAGAATTCACTTTTTCTTTTTTTTTTTTTTTTTTTTTGAGACGGAGTCTGGCTCTGCCGCCCAGGCTGGAGTGCAGTGGCCGGCTCTCAGCTCACTGCAAGCTCCGCCTCCGGGTTCACGCCATTCTCCTGTCTCAGCTCCCGAGTAGCTGGGACTACAGGCACCCGCCTCGTCGCCCGGCTAGTTTTTTGTATTTTTAGTAGAGACGGGGTTTCACCGTATTAGCCAGGATAGTCTCGATCTCCTGACCTCATGATCCACCCGTCTCGGCCTCCCAAAGTGCTGGGATTACAGGCTTGAGCCACCGCGCCCGGCCCCAGAATTCACTTTTTCTTAACCAAGGATTCCTCTCACACATTATACATGCAGACTTTTTCATTAAGAGTCATTTTATTGCAATACCTGAGAGCAACAAGAATCTGTACTCTCCAAGTGAGTGAACAGCAGAGAATGTTTGCCGTTTTTAAAAAACGTCTTCATTTTAGAAAATTTGCCCAAGTTTTCCATACTTGAAAAAAAAAACCCTAGTTGTCATTCTCTCTACATGATTTTATATCTTGCTTTTTCTGCTTAGTAAATGTTTTCCCATAGAATTAAAAATTTTGTAAGAACAATCTCTAATTTGAATGGAATTAAAATACTTTAGAGGATCTGAATACAAATTCAGAACCTTGAAGATTGGTTGCTCTCCTCCACCATGCCTCGAGGGTATGTGATGTGAAAATTTGGTTTAAAAATGGAAATTATTTAAAATGAATTATATCGACTGTATTTTGGTTTGACCTTTGTTAAATATAATTTTTTTTTTTTTTTTGCCTAGTCTCGCAATCTCCACTCACTGAACCTCCGCCTCCCGGGTTTGAACAAGTTATTTTCCTGCCTCAGCCTCCCAAGTAGCTGGGACTATGGGCGCTTGCCACCACGCCCGGCTAATTTTTTGTATTTTTAGTAAAGACAAGGTTGCACCGTGTTAGCCAGGATGGTCTTGATCTCCTGACCTCGTGATCCACCCGCCTCTGCCTCCCAAAGTGCTGGGATTACAGGCGTGAGCCACTGTGCCCAGCCTAAATATAATCTTTGTTTTTTTTTTTTTTTTTTTTTTTTTTTGAGATGGAGTCTTGCTCATCAACCCAGGCTGGAGTGCAGTGGCGTGATCTTGGCTCACTACAAGCTCCGCCTCCCGGGTTCACGCCATTCTCCTGTCTCAGCCTCCCGAGTAGCTGGGACTACAGGCGCCTGCCAACGCGCCCGGCTAAGTTTTTGTATTTTTAGCAGAGACGGGGTTTCACCGTCTTAGCCAGGATGGTCTCGATCTCCTGACCTTGTGATCCACCCGCCTTGGCCTCCCAAAGTGCTGGGATTACAGGCGTGAGCCACTGCGCCCGGCCTAAATATAATCTTTTAAGGTTGGGTGTGGCGGTTTATGGCTGTAATCCCAGCACTTTGGGAGGCTGAGGCAGAAGGCTCACTTGAGGCCAGGAATTGGAGACCAACCTGGGCAACACAGAGAGACTCTTTCTCTACAATTTTTTTTTTTTTTAATTAGCTGGGCATGGTGGCTCGCCCCTGTAGTCCCAGCTATTGGGGAGGCTGAGGTGGGAGGATCACTTGAGCACAAGAGGTTGAGGTTGCGGTAAGCTATGATCATGCCAGTGCACTCCCCTCTGGGTGACAGAGTGAGACCTTGTCTCAAAAATAAATAAATAAATAAATAAATTCACTTTAATCACCTTGAGAATAATCTGACAAAGTTTATTGCTAACTAGATAAATCCTGACATACTTGGTGGAGATGGTTCTAGAGATAAAAAGTATAGAGATAAAAAGTATGAAGCAAGCCTGAGCCTATTAAGTGCTTCATCCTTTATGTACCAGTATCAAACTGTGTTGCTATTTATGTTCCTGAATGAGATAGGAATTTCTTCAAAGATTCAGAGAAGGGAAAATGACAGAAACAACAACAAAAATGAGAACTACACCGTTTTTTTTTTGAGACGGAGTCTTGCTCTGTCACCTAGGCTGGAGTGCAGTGGCACGATCTAGGCTCACTGCAAGCTCCGCCTCCCAGGTTCACGCCATTCTCCTGCCTCAGCTTCCCGAGTAGCTGGGACTACAGGCGCCCGCCACCACGCCTGGCTAATTTTTTATATTTTTAGTAGAGATGGGGTTTCGCCGTGTTAGTCAGGATGGTGTCCATCGCCTGACCTCGTGATCTGCCTGCCTCAGCCTCCCAAAGTGCTGGATTACAAGCATGAGCCATCGCGCCCGGCCCCTGAGAACTACACATTTAAAACAGCCCATGGTCACGCTTTTTGAAGGGCTGGGGAAAATACTGAGGGATTTTACCTGCTTTGGGGTTGGGGGCTGGGGACAGAACAAGAAAATCTGATTGAAGGCAGCATGAAGTATCAAAATAACCCTTGGCCACTTTGGCTAATGCCCGAAGGAATGTAAACAGGTGGACCACAAATCTAAGCCTTGATGAATGACCTATGCTAGCACAAATTTCCTCCCTTCTTCTGGAGCACAGCCTGTTTCCTTCCAAAGTGGTGGACCCCCCCAACTCTTACAGGCTTTTTTTTTTTCTGTCTCACTCTGTCGCCCAGGTAGTGATCAATGGCATGATCTCTGCTCATTGCAACCTCTGCCTCCCAGGTTCAAGCAATTCTCCTGCCTCAGCCTCCTGAGTAACTGGGACTACAGGCGCCCGCCACCACACCCGGCTAATATTTGTAATTTTAGTAGAGACGGGGTTTCGCCATTTTGGCCAGGCTGGTCTCGAACTCGTAGCCTCATGTGATCTGCCCGCCTCGGCCTCCCAAAGTGCTGGGATTACAGGCGTGAGCCACCATGCCCAGCCGAGTCTAACTTTCTTTACAACTTCCTGGGGTACCAGCTGGACGGAGTCTCATCCCTGCCCCCCTTACTGGAAGGAAAAGGGAATGCACCTCATCCATGGGCCTCAGCTGCACTTTGAGGCACCTGGAATCCCCGGATGTGAAGCGAGCCTCTGAAATGCAGAACCCGAGGGGCCAACTGCCTAGGGACTGCGATGCGTAAAATGGGAGAGAGCACCGAAGAGGCCGAGTAGGGAGGGCATTATCCCTTTCCCCCTTTACTATCATTTTTTGTTACAAAAAAGGCAGGTGGACATCTTTGGCTTGTGGAGCTTGCACAAGGAAAATCCAGAGCGTCTCCAGAATAAGGACCCCACCAGAGAACGTGGACACGAGTGGGCCCTCCGCCAGCCTTGTACCCGCAGGCCCAAAAGACCATTTGGCGAGGAGGCCAGAGCGTTGCCATAGGTACCCTAACGCTAGCGTTTAGGGAATGCGCAGGCTAGAAATGGAGGCGGGACTCCACTGGACATCTGAGCGATGATTTGCTGGTGGCGCTAGGCACCAGCCAATCGTCAACAGACGCAATTTGTTGTTGGAGCACGCACCTGACGCAGTGGGCGTCTTGCACGTGCAGCCGTTTAAGCCGCGTGGGCGCCTGCGAGGACTTGCGAGAGGAAACAGCGGGGAGGTGAGTGAGCTGCCTTTCTGCGGGAACTGGCCTGAATTCGGTCGTACGGCCTCCCCAGTAACCGGCCTTTGGTCAAAGAGTGGATGGGGTAGGCGGGGTTTCGAAGCCGTCCTTCGGAGTAGTTCTGCCTCAGAGTCTCAAGAGTCTTATGGGTGCCCAAAGTCTGGGCTTGCGGCCTGCAGAGGAGGCAAAGGGGCCGCCTTCCCCGCCTCTACGCTGCGTTTTGTCTGAACAGAGATGGTCCTAGTACCATTTGTGTACAAACCCTTCTAGTTGAAGCTGGTTGTCCTTTGTCGGCAGGATTTGGGCGACCCTACCCTTCTTCCCTTCCCCACTAAAATCCAAGGCCTCCCTCTTCAACCAATTGCCACCTCCCCGCCAACTCCCTTACCCCTGCCCCCGCGCACACAAGAAACACCCCAAAGCAAACATCCTGTCCACCTTAGATGTTAATCTTGGGAAGGGAGAAATCTTAAGTAGTTTCTGAAAAAATTTTCCTCTCCCTTAATATTCAGTAAGTCGTTTGGGGACTCTTTGAGGGAGGAGATAAATTCTATGAACAGATTTTTGGGAAAAGCCTAAGTCTCGCTGGGGACATGGTGATTGCTAGAATGACTAGGTAAGAGGTTCAACTAGTTTTTGAAGATAAAAAAGGAGATAAATGCCACCTTTAGATAAGAAGAGACCTAATTCCTTCTTTGGAAAAAGCTTCTGGGGTATCAGCACCTAGTTGGGTAGTTTCGAGAGGTGTATGTGAAACAATGAGTTTATACTTTTAAAGTTATGATTCTGATCTGAGTCCAAATATGCATTTTTTTTTTTTTCCTGAATAGAACTTGAAGCTACCATGGGAGATGAAGATTGGGAAGCAGAAATCAACCCTCATATGTCTTCCTATGTTCCCATATTTGAGAAGGTAATAACATTTAAAGTTGAGTTATTAAGTGCTATGGATTTTATCAAAGTTGAAAATCACTGTGGTGAGAGTTCTAAATTATACAGTCTGTGCCAGTGTTTATCTCCATGTGATTGTTATTAACTATTATATGGGGAGTAAGAGGCAAGCTACGCCTCGTATAGGATACAATAGCTTGAGGCAATTTGATAATTAAAAACTAAAATAGATGTAACAATATTAATGACCTAATTTAAATCTCAATGATTTAGGACTTCTTCAGGTGAAAGCAAACTTGGACAAATGTGGTTGGTATCAGTGAAAGACCCTTGTATGGAAAATTGAAAACAATAATTACGTTTTGGGAGATATTTTGAATTCTGAAAATTGATTTTGTGCAAGGAGGGCTCTCAGAATAAATAATACTAGGCTGATTGAGTTGGTAACGTCAGTTTGTATGAATCTTCAGATCTTTTTTCTTAATGGCATTTGGGGAGTTACGTTGTAATTTAGCAGGGGACAGTGGGGTACACTTTTTGGGCTTCAGTTCTGACTTGGAAATTGGCTTTAAAAAGATTAATAAAGGTACTTTAAAAGATAAGAGATTATTTTTGCATGTGTTACTTACTTGATGATGTCTCTACAAGTTGATTTTTTTTTCCCCTTCAGAATTTCCAGTTTGAGTGTATGTCAGTTCTGACACTTTGATTTCAAGTTTTGCCTTAGTGGAAGTTCTTATTTTAGACAAAAATATAAAATATGCAATCTTTTGTCTTAGTTGAATTTGATCTATATGTGATGTTTATATTAAAATACCCAAAATGCTAATATAAATTTATCATGTTTCTTGTCTTGGAACTTTTTTAAAGAAATAACATGTTACCTTTTTTTTTTAATTTTTTAAAATTTTTGTAGAGATGAAGTCTCACTGTATTGCCCAGGCTGGTCTCCAACTCCTGAGTTCAGGCAAAATTCTCAAAGTGTTGGGATTACAGGTGCGAGCCATTGCACCTAGACTATGTTATCTTTTTATAGTTCTCTTCTCATCATAAAAATATTATAGCTTTTTTGGGAAAAGAGGAGAAAGTTACCTACAAATCTTGCCCACTAGACAAGCACTCCTGTTAAATTTTTTAGTCAAGTTTCTTCTGTTTTTTCCAGACATTTTTTTGTTTGTTTTTGGTACAGAGTCTTGCTCTGTCACCCAGGCTGGAGTGCAGTCGTGCAATCGGGGCTCACTGCCGCCTCTGCCTTCTGGGTTCAAGCGATTCTCCTGCCTCAGCCTTGCTCAGCTGAGACTACAGGCGCATGCCACCATGCCCAGCTAATTTTTATATTTTTAGTAGAGATGGGGTTTCACCATGTTGGCCAGCCTGGTCTTGAACTCCTGATCTCAGGTGATTCACTCACCTCAGCCTTCCAAAGTGCTGGGATTACAGACATGAGCCACCATGCCTGGCCGAAACATGTTTTATATAGTTTTGATGATAGTATATAATAGTAATTTTTTTTTTTTTTTTGAGATGGAGTTTCACTCTGTTGCCCAGGCTGGAGTGCAGTGGTGCCATCTCGGCTCGCTGTAACTTCTGCCTCCCAGGTTCAAGCGATTCTCCTGCCTCAGCCTCCCAAGTAGCTGGGACTACAGGTGTGTGCCACCACACCCAACTAATTTTTTTTTTTTTGTATTTTTAGTAGACGCAGGGTTTCACTATGTTGGCCAGGCTGGTCTCAAACTCCTGACCTCAGGTGATCCTCCCACTTTGGCCTCCCAAAGTGCCGGGATTACAGGCATGGGCCACTACATCCAGCTCTATGATAGTAACTTTTGAATCCATCTTTTTTCACACTTCAGCACTAACTATTCCATATTACAACTTCTGTAGGAATTTCAGTGGTGTTAACTTCTCACTCTGGTATTGTCATTAATGTTTACATCTTATTTGTTTTAATTTGGTAATTTTTTTCAAAAATGGAATTACTTGTTCAGAGGACATTTTTTATAGTTCTTTTACCTCCTTGTTCTCAATAGATTTGTTATAATACAAAGTTTAATTCACAGATACATACTTTATTCCCCCTGGTTTTAATAGCCAGGGGGAATAAAGTTTTGTCTTCATGAAGTGTTTAAGCAGCATGCTGCACTGTAGCATGTTGTGCATATTTATTGCATTGGGTTTCTGAAATTAAGGATGACTGTCAAATCTTTCAGATTTACCTTTTTGGGATTTTTATGCTATTCAATAACATAGTTTCTTCACATTGGGAAGACTAAATTGAATATGTTGACAAGTCTACCTTATGATGCTTAATACATTTGTGTTGGGTGAATTTGTAGTATATCTTTTGCATTTGTCTGCAAACTTAACACCTGGTGTTGTGCTGGTTGTGCCATTAGTTCTTGGGCTTAGTTGACTCAAAAGAACATGGTGCATTCAGGATCTTTATTTGCCTTCCTAGGTTGAATAAAAAGTGCAGAGATGGGCACGTGCAGTGGCTCATGCCTGTAATCCCAGCACTTTGGGAGGCTGAGACAGCCAGATCACTTGAGGCCAGGAGTTCAAGACCAGCCGGGCCAATGCAGCAAAACCCCTTCTCTACTAAAAATACAAAAAATTAGCTGGGCGTGGTGGCACGCGCCAGTAGCCTCAGCTACTCAGGAGGCTGAGGCAGGAGAATCGCTTGAAATCGGAAGGTAGAGATTGCAGTGAGCTGAGACTGGGCAGCTGCACTCCAGCCTAGGCAATGGAGCAAGACGCTGTCTCAAAAAAAAAAAAAAAATGCGGAAACTAGAGATGAATACCTTACATTTTTATGTAGAAGAAATCTAAAGTCTTTTATTCCATTTCTTTTAAATACACCATTTTGATTTGTTTTTCTAACTGAATTTGGTTTTCAAGAAAAAGCTGGTCTTCTCTTTTAAATTTATAGCGGTTTTGTCTGTGATGATCCTTTTCTGAGTGCTTCTCAGGAACTTTATTTGGAGACTTAATATTGACATACGCTTATATAATTTTGAAATAATATGTCATTGTTCTAGTAGAACTGATAGAATTTTAGGTAGAACTTCTCAATTCTAGATTTTAAAGTGATTGTACCACCTGGGGATAGAATAGCGAAAGATGTGAAGTTAAGAAATATTTGATAATCTGGCAGTTATATAGTCCAGAAAGCTCAACGGTTAGGCATTTGCACATTGCTTGCAGGCTTATTGGGGTGAGTGTTAGAATGGATGGGTATGGTGAGTGTATTAGATAATTCCGTTGCTTACTTACTAGCTGTAAGGCTTCTTGTTAACTGACCATGAAAGTAAGCCAGTATAGTGATCACTTCTGTCAGATCGATTTGCCATTTTTGTGGCACATTTCAGAAGGCAAAATCTCTTGTGGTTAAAGTGGAAACAGTAATTGAGTAATTAGACCATCCACAATTATAATTTTATTAAGCAGCAGTAGCAATGTTAGTAATAATTGAGATTAGAAAATAAACGTATTGGGCCGGGCGCGGTGGCTCAAGCCTGTAATCCCAGCACTTTGGGAGGCCGAGACGGGCGGATCACGAGGTCAGGAGATCGAGACCATCCTGGCTAACACGGTGAAACCCCATCTCTACTAAAAATACAAAAACTAGCCGGGCGAAGTGGCGGGCGCCTGTAGTCCCAGCTACTCTGGAGGCTGAGGCAGGAGAATGGCGTGAACCCGGGAGGCGGAGCTTGCAGTGAGCTGAGATCTGGCCACTGCACTCCAGTCCGGGCGACAGAGCGAGACTCCGCCTCAAAAAAAAAAAAAAAAAAAAAAAGAAAATAAACGTATTGGGCCGGGCGCGGTGGCTCAAGCCTGTAATCCCAGCACTTTGGGAGGCCGAGACGGGCGGATCACGAGGTCAGGAGATCGAGACCATCCTGGCTAACACGGTGAAACCCCATCTCTACTAAAAATACAAAAACTAGCCGGGCGAAGTGGCGGGCGCCTGTAGTCCCAGCTACTCTGGAGGCTGAGGCAGGAGAATGGCGTGAACCCGGGAGGCGGAGCTTGCAGTGAGCTGAGATCTGGCCACTGCACTCCAGTCCGGGCGACAGAGCGAGACTCCGCCTCAAAAAAAAAAAAAAAAAAAAGAAAATAAACGTATTATGATATGCCAAAATTGAAAATAAGAATACAGGTGAAAAAAATGTGTTCATCAAAATGCCCTTTTTATTTGTAGCTGCATATGAGAACCCTTATGTGTTAAACATTTGAAATATCTGAATTGGTGCATTTGGGTGGTTTGAGAGATAATAATGGTTTACAGCTAAGTATTTTAAGAGGTAAGCTAATGACAAGACCTATGATTCATTCAGCATATCTTTGAGTTCTAGTAGGTGATGGAGAGATAGTGGTGAACATAAGGTATTTGCTGTTACATTGTATTTTACTGGAGAAGACAGAATAAGCGTGTTTGAGAACCAAATAATTATAGTGAAAAGTACTATAAAAATTAGAGAAATGTGTGTGTGAGACTGGTGTGGGATGGATTTAGTTGGAGAGGGAAGGCTTCTCTGAGACAGTGACTCATGAGCCTGAGACTTAAAGGAGTCCCAGCAGGACATCATGTGCAAAGGTTCTCAAGGAACCTTTGAGAAGGAGGAGGGAACAACCTTGGGGTATTAGGGCAATAAGAAGGCCAATGTATTAATTTTCTGTGGCTGCTATAACAAATTAACACAAACTGGGTAACTTAAAGCAACATAAATTTATTCTTATAGTTCTGGAAGCCTGAAGTTAAAAATCAAGGTGTCAGCAGGGCTGCCCTTTCTCTGGAGGTTCTTGGACAGAATCTTTGCTTCTTCTAGCTTCTAGTGGCTATAGGCATTCCTTGGCTTGTGGCTGCGTATCTCTTGGCTCTGTGGGTCTTTGTGTTATCTCCCTCTACCTCTCTGTTATAAGGACACTTGTGATGGCAGTTAGGACTCATGCCGATAATCCAGGGTAATCTCATCTCAGAATCTTTTAACTTAATTTCATCTGCTGTGACCCCTTTTCTCCTTTTTCTCCTTTCTTTTTTTTTTGAGAAAGAGACTGTTTCTGTCACCCAGGCTGGAGTGCAGTGGTGCAAATCTCGGCTGTCTGCAACCTCCACCTCCTGGGTTCAAGCAATTCTCCTGCCTCAGTCTCCTGAGTCACTGGGATTACAGGCACCCGCCACCATGCCTGGTTAATTTTTGTATTTTTAGTAGAGATGGGGTTACACCGTGTTGGACAGCCTGGTCTTGAACTCCTGACTTCAGGTGATCTGGTTGCCTTGGCCTCCCAAAGTTTTGGAATTACAGGTGTGAGCCACCGCGCCCAGCTGCTTAAGGTTTTTCATGATAAAATTCTGTTGGAAATTATTTTTGATGTCTTTTTTCAAAATTCATCTTGGAATTTGTAAGTTGGATGTATGTGGGATATTAAGTTCCATAGCTTGAAGAGTAACAATAAGTGTTTCAGTTCTTTAGTGTAAGAGTGTTTTCTAACACTTGTAAAACCGGTCTTTTTTTTTGTTTTTGTTTTTTTGGCTCTATTCACTCTAGTACGTTGAGCATTGCAAACAAGAAAAAAGTCTTCAGATTTTGAATATAAAATGTTGGATAATTGTTCTTGTTTTAATGTCTGTGGTAGTAATCAACTGGAACTTTTTTTTTTTTACTGTAGCAATTACCAAAACCCCAAGGCATTTCAAGTATGTTGTTGTCTTTGTGCTCTTCATGATGACTCAGAAAAATGTTTGGACGACTCTTGAGCTTTTTTAAAGTAGTTTTAAAAGTCAGTGTCTTTGTGAAAGAAATTGTAGCAAATAGATGTTACCTAAAGATGCCTACCTTGGTGCATTCTCTCTAGGTTTGGGATTTAGTTAAAAGAACTTATTTGAAGGAACATTTTAACTGTTGTAATATAGTCAGTTGATTAAGAGATCATCTGTAGATTTCCTTTCATTCTGAAATTATTAAATTCTGATTGTCATGTGCAAGAATTTCAGAGCTCTATTCTGAACTTTTGCCATAATTAAAGGAAGTTTATGTGAGAAGGAGTAAAGCTGTGGATTGATGATAAGGACACCCTAAGAGTTAGAAGTGAGAAAAAAATTTACTCAAATTGTCCTTAATCTAGAGCTGTCCGGAGAAATGTTGGAAGTTTCCAAAATTAACCTGCATTCAGCTATTGATTTTATAACAAGTTGAATTTTCTAAATCCAGCAGTAATTCGACCACTGCTAATGTAATGCTTGTGTGTTAATAGTAAATAATTTTCTTTAGCCTAAAGTAGGGAAAGTGGAACAGTTAGTATTTCAGAGCAAAGACAGTCTTCAGCTACTGCTGTGGCAAATTTGATTAAAATTAACCATGAATATTCTGATGCTATAGCTGAGGATATACCTTTTCATTGTAGTTGTAGTGCAGTGGCAGGTTGCATATATAAATTGTTTTCAGTCCATAAGTGAATGTACTTTACAGTGAATCTTTTTTTTTTTTTTTTTGAGACCGTGTGAGACAGTGTTTTGCTCTTGTTGCCCAGGCTAGAGTGCAGTGGCACGATCTCGGCTCACCACAACCTCTGCCTCCTGGGTTCAAGCAATTCTTCTGCCTCAGCCTCCTGAGTAGCTGGGATTACAGGTGCCCGCCACCATGCCCGGCTAATTTTGTATTTTTAGTAGAGGTGGAGGTTTCTCCATGTTGGTCCGGCTGGTCTTGAACTGCTGACCTCAGGTGATCCGCCCACCTCGGCCTCCCAAAGTACAGGTGTGAGCCACTGAGCCCGGCCAGTGAATTCCTTTTTAAAACATGAGAGTACCATTAATTGGTTTCACTATAAATGCAGTAGAGGTTTTAAAAATTTCTGTAGTACTTTTCTAGAACAAAGATTAGTGTTAAATCACTAATACTCTGTAGTGTTGATGAATATACTGTAATATATGGAACTCAGCACACAGTAGTGTATATTGACCAGTGTTGGTTTATTCATGTATTTCTTTGTCAGATTTTATAATGATATTTTATTATATTTTCTTTTCTATTTTTATTTTTTGAGACAGGGTCTTATTCTATTACCCGGCTGGAGTGAGTGGTGTGATCTTGGCTCACTTCAACCTCTGCCTCACAGGCACAAGTGAACCTCCCACCTCAGCCTCCCGAGTAGCTGGTGCTACAGGCTCATGCCACCACACCTGGCTAACTTTTTGTATTTTTAGTAGAGCTAGGGTTTCACCATGTTGCCCAGGCTGGTCTTGAACTCCTGGGCTCAAGTGACCCTCCTGCCTCAGCCTCCCACAGTGCTGGGATTACATGCGAGAGCCACCACACCCATCCTGATTGTACTTTTCAGGAATATGGGTGACTTAAATGACTAAACTTTTGTTTTAAGTCAGGTGTCAGCAAACCCTTTCTATAAAGGGCCAGATAATAAATAATTTAGACCTTATAGGCCTTACTTGTCTGTCACAACTTTGCTGTTGTAATGCTCCAATACTGTTTACAGAATCAGGTGGCCCACCAGATTTGGCCTGTGGCTGTAGTTTTCTGACCACTGTTCTAGTGATATATATTAGTACTGTTTATACAATGTTAAAGTGAAGATGTCTTGGAATAATTAGTAAAGGAACATCCAGTGATTTAGAAAACCTTACAGTATGTCATTATTTTGTTCTGAACAAAGCCCAATTGTTACAATTTTCTAGTATTTGTGAAATAAATGACACATTTGTATTCAAAGTAGGAAACTAGTCTTTTCTTTCTTCTTTCTTGCAGGATAGGTATTCTTCTGGAGAAAATGGAGACAATTTGAACAGGACTCCAACTTCATCATCAGGTATGTGTTATATTTGGAAAATGGCAAAACCCTTTTTAGTTTAAGGGTTTCACCTAATGAATGAAGAGCAGCAGACTAGTAGACATCTTGTAGAGGGTGTTTTAAAAAATTTCGTAGTGAAAGTTCCTTCTGATTTGGATATTGTGGAATGGGGGTACTTCTAGTTAGAAGAATTGAGAGAGGGGAAAGTATAGACTGTATTATTTGATTTAATGGGTTACTATAAAACGTTTGCCCAACTTGGAAGTTGCACATTCAGCTTCCAGGCTGCTAGGGTATCATCATCATCAGGGTTCCTGACATAAGGGAGTAGAATATAGGACTATAAGGTTGTTTAAGCAGGTTACAATGGTGATGACCTGTCACGATAATAATTGTTTAAGCCAAATCTGCCATACCATCAGGATATTATGAGTTTCTTTGGGATCAGAAAACTAATTTGGGAAAGGTCTTAGGAGAACAATAGAAACAAGTGTCAAGGTAAAGGAACCCATATCCTTCCTCATGCACCCTCCTCCCAACCCCACTGTGAACTTGTTTTCACTTTGGTTGCCCCTCCCACCATCATTTTTCCCCTTGGATTGTCCAACTCTGTTTTACAGAGTGGATGTAGATGGGAAGATGGGTGGAAGTGGTAGGACTAGGCTGGGAAATTGAGCTCACAGCAGTAGTTTTTCACATTGTTGAAGTCCAAAGCAGGATGAAATGCAGTTGTTACTGCATTAAAATAATTTTGATCAGGCTCAGTGGCTCATGCCTGTAATCCCAACACTTTGGGAAGCTGAAGTAGGAAGACCATTTGAGGCCTGGAGATCAAATGGTCATTTGAGATCATTTGAGACCAGCTTGGGCAACATAGTTGGAGTCTATATCTACAAAAAATTTAGGCCGGGCCTGGTGGCTCACGCCTGTAATCCCAAAACTCTGGGAGGCTGAGGCAGGTGGATCAGGTCAAGAGATCAAGACCATCCTGGCCAACATGGTGAAACCCTGTCTCTACTAAAAATACAAAAATTAGCTGGGTGTGGTGCTACATGCCTGTAGTCCCAGCTTCTTGGGAGGCTGAGGCAGGAGAATCGCTTGAACCCAGGAGGCGGAGGTTTCAGTGAGTCGAGATTGTGCCACTGTACTCCAGCCTTGCGATAGAGTGAGACTCTGTCTCCAAAAAAAAAAAAAAAAAAATTAAAAATTAGCTGGTCATGGTGGCCTGTGCCTGTAGTCCTAACTACTTGGCGGGTTGAGGATTGCTTGAGCCCAGGAGTTCAAGGCTATAGTGAACTATGATCATGCCACTGCACTGTTCCCTGGGCAATGGAGTGAGACCCTGTCTCTGAAAACAAAACAAGACAAAAGCATTTAAAAAACTATGATGAAGTATACATAACGTAAGATTTACCATTTTAATGTGTACAGTTCAGCAGCATTCGGTACAGTCACATTACTCTGTAACCATCATCCACCATCCACCCCCAGAACTTTCTTGTCTTCCCAAACTGGAACTCCATACCCAATGAAAAATAACTCCCCATTTCCTCCTCTCCCCTGATCCTGGCAACCACCATCTACTTTCGGTGAATTCGAGTAACTATGACTTTACTATGAGTCTCTAAATTTAGTTACTACTATTTTTAAGGCTGACTAGCATAAAAGGAAGAGGGCCTGGTGGCATCAAATAGTAGTTTTATCATTTCTCTTATCAAAAATTAGCAGATGAGGTAAAACATTTTATGGTCAAGGGAGCTGCATGTTCACTGAAACCTGGCCTATGTTGGAAAGCACCTGTGGTGAGGTAGTTTCCAAAATGTGAGGATACTTTGAGAGTTAGTTTATCAGGTTAAAGCAAATCTAATTCTCATGAGGATCTTTCTTAAGTTCAGGGTAAATATCTTGACAAAAGTTAAGTTTAAAAGAGATGCCTTTGCTATTTTCAAAACATATTTATCTTTTATAAACATTTAAACACTGGTTTAATACAGAAATATTCAGATTCTCAGAAGTTCTTGGAATCCTGCCTGCTGAAACCCCAGCAAAGGGCTAATTTTGCTTCTACCATATAAACTCTGTGTGTACTTAGAGTATTCCAGAAAGACAAATGGGTAAATGTAATCGATGCCTCTTAACATGTCTATTTGCATAGATCGCTAGGAGAAACCTGGTTTTTTGAGGTACAAACAGAAGCCATTATTTGTAAAGGAGTGAAAGCTTAGATCTATAGTATATTAAAGCATAACATTGTTTTGTATTGGAATTTTCAATAACTAGACTGAAATAACCACCAACTAAAAGCTAAGTTTTTTTTAGCATTAGACCTATGAATGTTTAGGCTATTGAAATGAAATCACTAATGAAAATCACTAATGAAAAATATTGATTGCCTGCTTACCTTCTAGATAACAAGTACTTTAGTTCTTCATAATTTTTTTTATTTTTTAATGAAAATTTCCTTATTAGAGAAATGTAAACCAGGCCAGTGAATGTATGCCAAGCCAAAACCTAAATATGCTTATTGTTTTAAAAAAAGTAAAAAGGGATAAATAAAATCTGAAATCTTAGTCCCTAAATTTAGCCACCATTTGATGTCTATTGACTCTGATTTTTTAGATTCCTGTGTATATTCTCCACATACATGATAGTATACCACTGGCATAATATATTAATATGTATATTCCTTTTATTATAAATACCTGTCTTGCTTTTCCTTTGCTTACCCATGCTTACCTTCCATACCCTTTTCATGCTCTTAAAATTGTACTTAGACATGCTTCTTTTCATTCTGTATTTTATAGAAATGGAATCCTGTTATATCATATCTTGCTTTTATTTAATAGTCATGGAAACCCTTCTAAACAACTGGTATTATCTGATTATTTCCAAAATTAAGTGAAAACAATTTCACATTACTTGGCTTTAAAATGTCAATAGGAGCTGTAGTGGCTTATGCCTGTAATTCCTTTGCTTTGGGAGGCTGAGGTAGAGAAGTGCCTGAAGCCGGGAGTTCAGGACCAGCCTGGGAAACAAAGTGAGACACTGTCTGTACAAAAAAATTTTTAAAATTAGCTGGGCATGGCGATGTGCATCTGTAATCCCAGCTACTCAACAGGCTGAGGTAAGAGGATTGCTTGAGCATAGAATTTTGACGTTACGATGAGCATTGATCACACTACTGCACTCCAGCCAGGCTGATGGAGTGAAACCCTGTCTCTTAAAAAAAAAATTCTGCTGAACCTTAGTTGCCTTGTTGTATTTGAGGGTGGATCATTAAAATGCTGATTAGAAACTCAACTCTGTGCAGGGATGCACTGGTGGACTCTACTGTGAAGTGATTGGGCCAGGACCAGGCTGTTTTGTTCGGGAGAGCAGGATCCTCTAGTCTCTGAGATTTAAGTATATGCTAGTTCCAGCCTTCCCTTCCTCCCTCTCTGTCCTCACTATATTGTACAGCTCCTGTGTTGCTTTTGCTTCTTTCTTTATTACTCATGTTTGATTTGAAGCAAGCTGTTTGTGGGAGGAAGTTTCAGGGGTTTCTTGCCCTCCCCTTCCCCAAAGGAGCAATTATTTTGTATGTGTGTGTCTATTTTTTTTTTTTCAGAAAACTTTTTGCAAGTTGTTTTATTTGCAATGCTAACTTTTAAAAGGCCACTAAAGTTAACTGGATTACAAACTAGACAGAAATTGCTTTACAAAAAGGAGGGAAATACCAAAATGTTAGTTTCTGTAGAGAATCCACAGTTCCGTTTTATTCAGAGCAAAAAAGAAAAAAACTTTTAATCACACTAGAAGAAACTCAGCATTAGGTTTGGAATCTGTACTCAAACTGTACATGCAATGACAGTATTCTGCTAAAGCAGTCGATTTGCTGTTGTATTTGTCTACTTTTTTTTGTATTAATAATTATAAACTCTACAGCAGTGCAACTAGTATTTGGAACAATCTTTACAGTGTCAGGCACATTTCATGTTTCTTCACACCATTAGTTCTGTGAACGTGGGCTTCCTCCCCTTCAGTAAAGTTGTTTTGATATTGAAGGGCTTGGGAATGTCCACAGGTGTTTTCTCCTTGATCTTACTGGCAGCAGTCTTGCATGTAACAAACCTTTGATAGTAGCTTGCAGCTAGAGTAAGTTCAAAGAGAGTTCCTTGGTGAATTTTCAGGAATTCTTGATCCCAAACAGGGTTTTTATCTGCTCACTTTTCTTCTCAGTATTCTCAGGAGGAGGAGGAGGGTCATCTTTATGGTGGGTGCACCACTGAATGACCTTTTAAAATATTGCTTCGTTAACATTTGGTAGAGGAACTGGGTCATCATCTCCTTCAATCATTCATTCCCACATCTTCCAACATGATCTTGATAGTACAGATTGTTTGGTAGTTTCCAGATTAACCTCAAATATTTCTTCATTGGAACTCCACAACTACTTGAAAGCAGGCTAGAGGCTGATATGAGCTGGGCAGCATCAGCACAGAAGGGAAGTGTGGAGGACATGGCTACTCTGTGTATGTTTTTAAATGTGTGTTTTTCTGAGCATATTTTGGTGTGTATTTTTAACTTAGAAAAATTATTTGCCTAAGATTTTTTTTTTTTTTTTTTTTACTTTTCCCCTTGTCACTGTTTAAGATATATTCCTCATTGATAATTGATTTCCTTATTTCTAATGACTGCATGGTATTTCATATACTTTTATCACCAAGTTTTATCTACCCCATTCTCCCTCCGTGATAGGCACTGAGATTACCTCCTCTTCCCCTCTGCTACCATAGGATGGGCATTCTTGTATATGTTTATTTATGGGCCAGAGTGAGAATTACTTTGAATAGTGGACTCAAGAGTAGAATTACAGGGTTATGGAAAGGGGTAATGTACTTAATTTGTCTAAATATTTCAAAAATTGCTCTCCAGAATAGCTATACAAGTTTATACTCCCGTCATTAGGTTGTGAGGGTTCTCATAGTTGCTATATTCCCACCAACATTTGACATTTTTAATTTTAATTAATTTTTGCCAGTCCATTTGGGTATAAAGTAAAAAAAAAATTTTTTTTTTTTTTGTAACTGGACATTGCTCTGTTGTCCAGGCTGGAGTGCAGTACTGTGATCATAGCTCACTGTAGCTTCAATCTCTCATGCTCAAGCAATCCTCCTGCCTCAGTCTCCTGGGTAGCTGGGACTACAGACTTGCTCACCATGTCTGGCTGATTTTTAAAATTTTTAGCAGAGATGAGGTATTGCTATGTTGCCCAGGCTGGTCTTGAATTCCTGAGCGCAAGTGATCCTCCTGCCTTGGCCTCCCAAAGTGCTGGGATTATAGGCATGAGCCACCATGCCCGGCGTCATTGCTTTAATATGCATGTATCTGACTGTCTCTTCATATACATGTTGTTTTTCTGTAAGTTTCTACTTTTGTTTATATTTTTAGTTTATTTTTCTATTGAGCTAGCTCTTCCTATTGTTGAATATTAACAACTAGAACATTGTTAATATTCTAGATTTTAGGCTCTTTCCTGATTTAGACACTGAATATCTTCTTCCATTCTGTTGTCTATCAGCTTTGTTCATGATATGCCTTATTAATCAAAAATTTAATTCTGAAGTTATTAAATAACTTTTTTGCTTCTGAATTTGATTTTGTAGTTTAAGAAACTCTTCCCCATCTCTGTCAAAAAGTAGCCTCCTACATTATCTTCCTTAGACCTTTGCCTTTCACATTGAGCTTTTAATCATCTGAACTCACCCTTTTTTAATCACGGTGGCCATCTTTGAGTGTGAAATCAAGACATAGTGTATGTAGTATGAGTATACCTAAGTGACTCACAAAAAAGGAATCTTTGACATTAAAGTTTTTCTGGTCAGCCCTGGCCATGGGCCTCTAGTTATTGAGGAGTTTTATTTATGAACTGTGGTAAACTAGACATAATACAAAATTTACCATCTTAACAATTTTTAAATGTACCATTGAATCCCTTTTTTTCAATATGGTGAGAAACAGGGATCCACTTTTATTTCTCTCCACATAGCAACCTAGTTTTTCCAGCACTATCTAAGCATCCTGTCTTTTCCTTGTTGATGTGTGATGCAAATTTCATCTCTTAAATGATTTTGTTCTTTGTTGTCTTAAAGCATTGGATAAAATCTACAGCTCATTAACGAGTAGTAGAAATAACAAACATCTAGGCTTTTCCTCACTTCAATGGGAATGCTCCCAAATTTTTATAATTATGATGTTTGCATTAGGCTACTAGTTGGTTTTTTTTTTTTTTTTATCATGCCAAGAGAATTTCTTTTCATTTCTACTTGAATATTTGTTTTTTTCAGGAATGGCAGTTGAATGTTATCAAATGGCTTTTTAGAATTACTGGTTTCTATTATTTCTCCCTTATGTCTGTTAATGTAGTAAATGAATTTTTAAATGAACTTTTTATTCCTGGGCTAAGCCTTACATGGCTCTTTTATTGTAGTATTGGATGAAATTAGATATTTTAGTTAGCACTTCTGAATTAATGTAAGATTGGTGTATAGTTTTCTTCTGTCATGTTGTCCTCACTTGATTTTGGTTTCAAGCTTTTCATGTTTTCCAATAAGCTCTAGAATGTGAAAATTACCTGTTTTTTACAAGTTGTATAGAATTTGTTCATAAAACTGTCTAGGCCAGGGCAGATTCTTTTTTTTATTTTCAACCTTATTGAAGCATAGTGTACACATAGATTCAATATGTATTTCAGTAAGATACACAGCATAAATGTCCAGCTCACTAAATTATCACAAGCTGAGCACTCCCTGAAAGCCAGCACTCAGATAAAGAAAAACAGCATATTAACAGCACCCTTGAAGCCTTCCTTTTTCTTCCAGGCACTGTCCTTCTGTCCAGAGGTGACTACTATTCTGATTTCTAACAGCATAGATCAGTTTTCCCTATAAATGGCAGTCATATAAAATGGCATCATACATTATGTTCTTTTTTTGTTGAGGTTTTCTCCAAGTTATTAGAAGTAGTTGTAGGTTATTCGTGGATGTGTGATATTCCTTATGTAAATATACCATAAATTAAAATATTGGTCATTTTTGTAGTTTCCAGTGTTTGCCTGTTATGAATGGTTCTCTTAAGAATATTTTCCAGTTCATGTCTTTTGGTGGATATAAAAATCTTCTCTGAATGTGACTGACAGAACAGTAGCATTGGCATCACCTGGGAACTTGTTAGAAATGAAGAATCTCATACCGCACCCAGGACTGCTGCATCAGAATGTGTGTTTTAATGAGATCACCAGGTAATTTGAATGCACATTACTGTTATACTCTGAGGTCTCTACTTGGAAGACTTGACACTAAATTCTAAGTGTTTAGTATTTTAGCTACTTTGGATAATGAAAGGGATTAGAAGTCAGGACAGCTGGCAGCCCTAAGCACCACTAAATAGTTTCAAAACTTTTTGCTACCAAGTCTTTTCTCATCTTCCTTTAATTTTCCTCATTCTGGTTTAGGCAAATCACTGTGAAGAAAGGTTGGAAGATTATAGAGTCCTAGAGCTCATACTGAAGTCTCATACATAATTGGGTTCTTTTGCTTGGTGGTTTTAGTATATGGATTTTTTTAAAGTTGTTGTTCAATATTTGAGCCTCTTTGGATTTGGTCCAAGTGTAACTATGTTGGGAGATATTCTTTGTGGTCAGTTGTTGGGGATTGTGTACACTAACACTAAATTCATTTTAAATGGACTTCATTTTTATTTCTTTTGGTTTATTTTCGTGGATTTCGTAGCATTCAGGAAGAACATCTATACTCCATCATTTATTGGTATTAGGGGCTTATTTTTATTGCTATTATAATATGTATTATGGGGACTGCCATGATATATATCAATGACAGCATATTACATTCATGAAAGTGAATATAAACTTTCACATTTACATGTGAAACTACTGTGAGATTTAAAACTACTAAAAAATGGAAAGGAAATAATTGTATATTTTCCTTAGGATTGTGTGCTAATAACAAGGTAAACTGGGTTAATTCTTTCTTAGAACCTTATACTTTTGTACCACATTTTTATGTATTTTTTATTTACATAGGTTTTTGGGGAACAGGTGGTGTTTACTTATATGAGTAAGTTTGTTAGTGGTGATTTGTGAGATTTTGGTGAACCCATTACCCGAGCAGTATACACGGTACCCCATTTGTAGTCTTTTATCCCTCACCCCCCATTCCACTCCTTTCCCCAAGTTCCCGAAGTCCATTGTATCATTCTTATCCCTTTGCATCCTCATAGCTTAGCTCCTGCTTATGAGTGAGAAGATCTGCTATTTGGTTTTCCATTCCTGAGTTACTTCACTAAGAATAATGGTCTCCAGTTCCATCCAGGTTGCTGCAGATGCCATTATTGCATTTCTTTTTCTGGCTGAATAGTATTCCATTGTGTATGTGTACACCACTCATTGATTGATGGACATTTGAACTGGTTCCATATTTTTGAAATTGCTAATTGTGTTGCTATAAACATGCATTTGCAAGTATCTTTTCATATAATGACTTCTTTTCCAACTAGTGAGAGGTAGGATTCCCAAGAAGAATTGTTACCCTGTGACTTTATTGTAGAATCTTTATTGAAGAATTTTTCATTAAAAAAATCTACTGTATTAAAGTCCTATGTAAACCATAAAGCTTAATGTTTTGAACCACCACTAATTGTAAGAACATTACCCACCAGGCACGATGGTTCACGCCTGTAATCCTAGCACTATGGGAGGCCGAAGTGGGTGGGTTACTTAAGGCCAGGAGTTTAAGACCAGCTTGGCCAATGTGGTGAAAACCTGTCTCCACAAAAAAAAAAAATACAAAAATTAGCTGGATATTGTGATACACGCCTGTAGTCCCAGCTACTCAGGAGGCTGAAGCGGGAGAATTGCTTGAACCCAGGGGCCAGAGGTCGCAGTGAGCCGAACTCGCGCCACTGCACTCCAGCATGGGCGACAGAGCAAGACTCCATCTGAAAAACAACAAAAAAATTCTCATGCACATTTGGGTTGTTTCCTTTTTTGCTGTTATGAACAAACTCATCATTCCTTAGTTTGCTAAGTATATGTTAAGTCATGAAAGGTGTTAAATTATATCATATACTTTTATCTGGAGAGATTCGTTTTTTTTTTTTAATTAATGTATGTTACCTTTTTTAGATGTTGTAATGTTAAATACCCTTGCAAACTGGGATAAACCCAATTAGTTATAATATATTTTATCCGTTCAATTTACTGTTGGGTTTGGTTTGCTAATATTTGTTTTTGAGATTTTGTATCTATGAGTAAGAGGTTTATAATTTTCTTCTGAACTTTCATATCGAGATTATGTTGGTCTGTAAAATGAGTTAGTGAGTTACTTCTGTTTCCTGGAAGAGTTGTGTGACAGTTGAATGATTTGTCCTTTGAGAGTTTGATAGAACTCACCTGTAAAACACGAGCTCTCTGCATCTTTCTGATGCAGAAATTTAAGTACTGATTTAACTTCTGTAGGAAAGTTGGGTTTTTTATTGATTCTTGAGTCACTTTTGGTGAGTTAATTTTCTAGGAACTTTTTCATTTCTTTTAATTTAGTAGCATAAAGTTGTTCAGAGAAGTTCTCTAGTTGTCTTTCTCTTCTATCTTTGAGATTCTTTTTAAACACATTTCTAACACTATTCATTTGTATCTTTGTATCTGTTCTCCCCTCACCCCTCTTACTGGTCCTCTAGTAATTTGTTACCCTGGCAAATTTTATAGGTCTTTTAGAAGAACCAAGTTTTGGCCTTTTTGAGCCATTATATTACGTTTGTTTCCTTAAAAAAAAAAAAAAAAATAGAGACACAGAGACAGAAAGACAAGGTCTCCTTCTGTTTCCCAGGCTGAAGTGCAGTAATTTAATCATAATTCACTGCAGCCTTGAATTCCTGGGCTCAAGTGATCCTCCTGCCTTAACCTCCCGAGTAGCTGGGTCTACAGGTGTGCATCACCACACCCAGCTACTTAATTTTTTTTTTTTTTTTTTTTTAGGTAAAGATAGGGTCTTGCTGTGTTACTCAGGCTGGTCTCAAATCCCTGACCTCAAGCATCTTTTCCCACTTTGGTCTCCCAAAGCTGTTTCCTATTTTATTAATTTTCATTCTTTATTTCCTTTACTTTTGTGTGATTTACTTTGTTTTTCTAGTATTCTTGTTGAGATGGCTATTAAGCTTATTGAGTTCTTATTTTCTAGCGTAAATATTTAAATACTGATAAAGTCACATTTTTATCATATAATTTGAAGTATTTTTGAACTTCCATTGTGCTTTTTTTTTTGAGCTGTGGGTTATATAGAAGTTTTTTTTAATATATGTCACCAAATGGGATTTTAAACAATTTGTTTCATATTTAATAGCTTTTGATTTGATTGCATTGTAAAAGAATCTCATGTATATGAATTGATTTTTGAACTCTTTTGTTGAATTTGCATTATGGCTTTCTACATGGCCAGTTTATAAACACTCTCCATTGTTGAAGAATGTGAGCTCTTTAATGTTGAATGCTGTATATTTCTGTGAAATCCATGTGCATACTATTGTATGGATTAACATAATTTCTTTATTCCACTTTGATCATTTATTTGGTATTACAGACAATGCTTATAGAAACTTTTTTTGTGTGTCTTTCTGGATAACCATGTGATTGTATCCAGAGGAGAAATTCATGTTACTGTACTTTTCAGCGTATATGCCTTTTAAATTAGGATCAAGATTGATCTAGTTTATACTCTAAATACAGTGTATGTTTTGTGCTTGTTTCCCTGTGTCTTTGTTCTGGCTATTAGCAAACTTAAGACTGTTTTCCATTTTTTTAAAATTTATTTATTTTGTTATTTTCTTTCAGGGAATGGAAAGGACTGTTTTCCATTCAATTATGAGGTTAAAAATTACTGTCTTTTGATTTCTAATTCTTTATGAGTGAGATTTAGTCACAATTTATTTTTCTTTTGGAGAGCTATTCATATAGCCATTTTTTTTTTAAATGGGCTGATTGTCATCTTTTTTACTGCTATATAAAATTTCTTCTTTGCCACATGTGGCACACTGAGAAGGCTTAAGATTTGCAAGTACTAGATACTTGTTTTTATTTGACTGACTTCAAAATGTTGTTTGCTTTAGAAATGGATGATGGACCTTCTCAAAGAGATCATTTCATGAAAAGTGGATTTGCCTCTGGGCGGAATTTTGGAAACAGAGGTAAGCATCTTTGTCTTTCCTTAATCTCCTGAACTGTTGAATAATTGTATATAGAGAGGCTTTCATAGCCGTTCGATACAAAACTAAGTCTGTTGTAACTCAGTGTATAGTAGACTTGGTGTTGAGATAATGAGTTCATCATTTTTCCAAGTTCATTTTCTTCTTACTGTTTTACTTCTTTGGGCTAGTAGGGAGTAGTGTTAAGTTGATTAGACAGATTAGTTGGAGGGATGGATGGGTTGGATGGACAGATGATTCACAGAGCTGCTTCTTAACGTGTTTATGATATTGATTTCCAACAATTGACGTGGGAAGAATGTTTGTAAAAGCTTCAGGGATTAGAGGTGAGAAGGACTCTTTCTTGAATTTTATATTTTTCAAGAAAAGGCAGTACAGGAAACGTGTTAGCTCATTAGTATTAATTTTTTAAGAGCTTATTCTGCTATTATTGGATTTTTTAATTTTACTTTTAGAACAACCACCTGATATGACAGATAATGACACAGCAAAACCTCTTTCTACAGTCCGTTTTTAGACTTAATAGTAACATGCTAGAAATACTACACACTATTTTATTATAGTGCAAGAACATATTAGAACTTCGTTAAATTTATTTGAAAATCCCTATGGTCATTTTTTTTTTTTTTCTTTTAGGGGATGCTATAGCTAGGGCTGTTTGGTACATATACTTGACACTTATTCTTGAATTTATGAGATGTTATTTTTTGAAAAACTCTATTGATACTTTCAGATATTTTTGTTGTGGAAACTAAAAGATGCATGATGTTTTATTTGACATTTGGAAAATTTCTTTAGATATAGTGAATGCAAATTTGAGTCTTATATTTTGACATGTTTCTGCCACTAATGGAAATGATTAATCAAATATACACATATATTTTGGTTTTTAAGCCTGCATATTAAGATGCATTGCTTATTTGGACAATGTAATTGTGCTAAGAGATTCAAATGAGGTTTTATTAGCTACTACTGACATTAGAAATATTTTCATATTTAGGAGCATATTTAGTATTTAGCTATATTTTAAAATTACATTTTAGTAGAGGTTATGTGATGTTTTGATACAGTCTTCTAAATATTATTGAATAAAACCTTTTTCAGTGAGAAAATCATCACTGAGGCAGATTTTACCAAAATTATTTTCATGTTTTAGGTTGAAATACACATAAAATTTCTGATCAGAACTCTCAGTTGTTAATACTTTAAACAATTAGCTTTATATTTTATATAACCTGGGACATTTGTAGACCCATGAGTGTAACTTACTTTCCGTATGATTCTTCCAACATTTTATATAGTTTCTTTCTTTCTTTTTTTTTTATTTGAGACAGTTTTGCTCTTGTTGCCTAGGCTGGAGTGCAATGGCACAATCTTGGCTCACTGCAACCTCCACCTCCCAGGTTCAAGCAATTCTCCTGCCTCAGCCTTCCAAGTAGCTGAGATTACAGGTGTGCACCACCACCCCCAGCTAATTTTTTTGTATTATTAGTAGAGATAGGGTTTCACCATGTTGGCCAGGCTAGTCTCAAACTCCTGACCTCAGGTGATCTACCCACTTTGGCCTCCCAGTGTGCTGGGATTATAGACGTGAGCCACTGCGCCTGGCCTACATAGTTTCAATATTGATTTTCTTCTCAGTAGAACTTGCATAACTAATAATGTGGTTTTCGAAGTTGACTCTTAATTGCTTAAAATAGCAACTAGCTTGTTATGTCCTGTGAAGTATGTCTAAGTAGCTTGGACTTCTCGAATCACACATCTTTGAAATCTGATTAAAATACTTTTATAGTTGGGCATACACAATTTTACCTGTGGTTTTAGGAGTTACACAGATCCCTTTTAACTCCCCTCTACAAGGGTATTACAGAGGTAAGTAAGACAGTATATAGGGATCACAGGGAATGCTTTAATTTTTTTTTTCAGTGATAGTTTAAAGCGTCATTTATGATGTTTTGGATGTCTCTCCTGTTCTTTTTTTAATTTTTAATTTTAAATAATCCTGCTTCTTGCTATCACATCTCTGCCCTCGAGATTTTTAATTTAGTGGTAGAGAAACACATGGAAAGAAATACTCCTTTAAAAAGGTACAGATAGTATGCTGTGGGAATGTGGAAAAAGGATAAATTATGACTGGAGGGCTAAAGGAAGACTTCACGTAATTATTTTTTTGAAGAATGCAATGAATTTTGATAAGACAGATAGGAAAGCAGGGAATGCTATGCCAAAGGAATAGCATGTACAAAGATATAAAATTAGCAGTTGACAATGTGGAGTTTTGGAGTTGTTTGGTGTGAATTAAAATATTGGGTGTTTAGAATTATGTAGTGAGAAACAAAGCTAAGAAAGTTAGTATGGGGAAATAGTGTGGTGAAATGGGGAGGCCAGGAGGGGAGTGGTAGTCTTAGGTTTTTCTCTTATGTATTCCCTTGTTTTAATTTTAAAAGTGGAAAGGATGTGATAAATATAAGAAATAGAAAAATAAAAAATAGAACAGTTAAACAGGACACGAATATAGCATTTTCAATAGCAGTGACTTTCACACAGGGCAGAGTGTAATAGCTGGCTCTATCAGGATGAGAATTCAACATATAGAAAACTATGGAGCAGAATTTTCCTGCTTGAAGGTCTCCAATATAATACCAATACATAGAAAGCTATATTTCACCAGTAGTAGATTTGTTTTTACCTTGGTATCATAATTTAAGAGTTTTTCTTTTAAGTTGCAGGTATGTTAATTAATTTTAGGTTTCTGTGCTACTCGATTCCCATCCTTGGAAGTCCCTTTACACCGGAAATTCATTTAATTCTTAGTTTTTGATGATGACACACTTAATTTTGTATGTTAAAGAGTTTATCTGACCTTTTTCAGATGCTGGTGAGTCTAATAAAAGAGATAATACATCCACAATGGGTGGTTTTGGAGTTGGAAAGAGTTTTGGAAACAGAGGTAATTACTTGGTTATGATATCTTACGATCAAAACTTGAGTGATTTTTTAATAATTGAGTTTAAATACTGATTGACAGACATTCCATATTGACATTTAATTTGAAGGTATATATTCCCTGAGTGCCTTTGCACTAAAGATTATTTAAACTTATTAAAAACATTTTTTAATTTTATGAAAGATTACTGATGAATACTTTTAAAATTAGTTCTAGAGACATGTCTATATGCTCCAGAGATGCATAACTCTTTTTTTTTTTTTTTTTTTTTGAGATGGAGTCTCACTCTGTCACCGGGGCTGGAGTGCAGTGGCCGGATCTCAGCTCACTGCAAGCTCCGCCTCCCGGGTTCACGCCATTCTCCTGCCTCAGCCTCCCGAGTAGCTGGAACTACAGGCGCCCGCCACCTCGCCCGGCTAGTTTTTTGTATTTTTTTAGTAGAGACGGGGTTTCACCGTGTTAGCCAGGATGGTCTCGATCTCCTGACCTTGTGATCCGCCCGTCTCGGCCTCCCAAAGTGCTGGGATTACAGGCTTGAGCCACCGCGCCCGGCCCAGAGATGCATAACTCTTAGATGTAGGTTTTTAGGAAATAAGTTTGAAAGCAAACAAATAAGTTTGATGACTTTTTTAAAAAGAGTAAACAAAAAGAAGCTAACAAGATTTTCATGTTATTGAGGAGAAAATCATTGAGTTATTGGATTATAATTTAGTTGTATTGTCCTTAGCAGATGAAGAGATTGAGTTTGTAAAATTTTGAGAATTTTGATGGTTTGAAATAGAAAACATATAGTGGTTACACTGACATATTCCTCTGTTTTGCCTATGTGCATATAGAGGAGTATATGACAATTGAGGTAATATAGAATTGGCTGAAAAGAAAGTTGTTTTTAACCTTAAGAGAATGGAGTTGATAAACTGATACAAAGCAGAAATTGTTTACAGCCTGAGTGAATTTGCATGTGATAGCTATGTATACAATTGTGTATTGCTTATCTTAAAAAGTCTTCATAACTAGTAGTCCCTGTGTGGTTATTATTTTTATTATTATTTTTTTTACCACAGAGGTACAGGAAATTGTTGCATTTTATATTTTGTACAGGTTTTTCAAACAGCAAGTTTGAAGACGGTGATAGCTCTGGTTTCTGGAGAGGTAAGGTCAATATTTTTGTGTTTTAAAATTTAATGTCAAGAGTACGTGCTAAAAAAGAGAAATGAAGATTAAGTCTCTTAGTCTGGGCCAATTCTAACTTATTTAAACCAGATTTTATGACGTAGCTATATCCAAAGCCTTAACCAAGGATATTACTGCTTTGTACATAAAGAATTCTTTGTACATAAAGAAAACAGGCATACTAATTTGGCCTGTTGCCATCTGCCTTAATCCATGAGGTACAACTTTTGAATGCTCTGAAACTTAAGAAAATGGGGATAGTGGCTGGGCGCGGTGGCTCAAGCCTGTAATCCCAGCACTTTGGGAGGCCGAGGCGGGCGGATCACGAGGTCAGGAGATCGAGACCATCCTGGCTAACCCGGTGAAACTCCGTCTCTACTAAAAAAATACAAAAAACTAGCTGCGCGAGGTGGCGGGCGCCTGTAGTCCCAGCTACTCGGGAGGCTGAGGCAGGAGAATGGCGTGAATCCAGGAGGCGGAGCTTGCAGTGAGCTGAGATCCGGCCGCTGCACTCCAGCCTGGGCGGCACAGCGAGACTCCCTCTCAAAAAAAAAAAAAAAAAAAAAAAAGAAAATGGAGATAGATAGTAGAAGGAAGTAGTCAAGAAGTGAAACTTCACTCTCTATATAAATACAGTTTGTGATGTGTAGGGTCATATGTAGATTCAAATCTAAGAAAAAGTTTCTTGAGAATGTAAATCAGTGCTGAAATTAAAGACATTTCCATTGAAGGTACTGAACTCTACAGGAATACAGAGAATGATGAGAATAATGATACCAGAAGATGGACTATGATAAACAGTGCATTCCCAAATCTGATTGAGTCGATTTGGGTGAGGCCTTAGAACCTGTATTTAAAAGCATCCATGGTGATTCTGATACCTCCTGTGTTTGGTAACCATTGATGTATAAAATCTTTATAACATAGAACACTTTAGGGTGCCAAACTTGGTTTCAAACTTGTCCCTGCCTTGCTACCTGCTAGTTGAAGTAGAACAAGCTGCTTAATTTTTCTAAGCCAGTTTTCTATTCCATAGAATGGAAGGTATTCATTTCATAGGTGGTTAGGCAGACTAAGTGAGAATGCGTGTAAAAGCACACAGCTCAATACCAGACACATTCATGATAAACACTCAGATGTCATCTATCTTTCTTCATTAAATATTTGAAGCTTGATCTTATTAAACACTTTGATTCCCAAAGTCAAAACCAAGTCTAGACCTGATCACCTTAAAACACTTTTGGTATAAGGCCAGATTTTAATTATCAAACGAGACTGTTTCTCCTAACTATTGCCAGTCTCTTTCTCCCTACTTCTCTTCTTTTTCTCCTATCCCATTCAAATGAAAACATATATGACGTAGAACTAGTATTTGTGAGAGAAGAAAAATACCATCATTTTTATTCTTTTGCATTTCTATTTGTTTCTATTCTGATCTCTCAACTTTGAACTCATTTAACATTCAAGATCATTCTACTTATACACAGACCTTTCTACCTACTTGATCCCTTTCTAGAGATGGTGGGCCAGAGAGCTTTTGAATAAAAATTCCAGTTTTGGATAGCAGTTGAGAGAACTTCTCTCCGAAGTGGCCTGCTTTCTTTTTTCCTTCTTAGTTCACCTAAAATAATATATATATATTATATTATATTATATTATATTATATGTAATATGTATTATATATTATAATATAATATGTATAAATAAATAAATGTATATATAAAATATATAATATATAATATATCCCATTCAAATGATTGTATATTATATATATTATATATTAAATATATGTACATGTAATTTATATATATGCATATATAATATATATGGATTGAATTCATTCATTATCCTGATTGTTAACAAGCCCAAGTTTCGAGCTCACAGTAGAAACCTTTTACTCTGGACACAAATGGATAGTATGTTTTTAAATTTTTTTTCCCCTGTAATCTACTTTGCTTAAGCTGGTATGTTGTAGTGATAAGGAACTCAGATACTGGATTTGAACACCTAGGTGTGAGACTCAGATCCTCCTCCTGGCAATTATATTATCTTGAAAAAGCCTGTAACTTTCTGTTTTTCATTTTCCCTATTTATAAAATGATGATTATATCTACTTCACAAGGTTTTTGTGAAACTTTAAAAAAGTTAATACATACGATACATTTAGAACAGTGCCAGGTACATACTTTCTTTATATGTTGTTATTATTATTACTATTTCTTGAGACAGAGTCTCGCACTGTTGCCTGGGCTGGAGTGCAATGGCACAGTTTTGGCTCACTGCAACCTCTGCCTCCAGGGTTCAAGCGATTCTCCCGAGTAGCTGGGATTGTAGGCACCCACCATCACACCTCGCTAATTTTTTTTTTTTTTGGTATTTTTAGTAGAGTGGGGTTTCACCATGTTGGCCAGGCTGGTCTCAAACTCCTGACCTCGTGATCCACCCACCTTGGCCTCCCAAAGTGCTAGGATTACAGGCATGAGCCACTGTACTAGGCCATGTGTTATTTTTATATAATTAATAGGTTGTAACTAATCTTGGGATCATTATCTCATTTTTGTTTGTGCTTAGCTTTATTTCCTAGCTATAGAGATCACTTATTTTTTAAAATACTTTTTTATTTTAAAATAGCTTTATTCATAAGAAGTTGCAAAACAGTATGGAGGTTTTTCATGTACCCATCACCCAACTTCTCTTAATGTTTTCTATTTTTATTCCCACTGTGATCAAAATAACTATAGGTTTATTTTAGGGAAATAATGGCCAAAGATACTGTGAGACTCTTTTCCTTGCCAGGTCCCAGGTTAATAGTTTTTTTTTTTTTTTTTCTCTAAGGCAGTAAATACTAGTTATCATCATTGTTATTCCAGGGCCAACTTTTCAAAAATTATTTCTTTCCTGCCCTTCTACATTGTAGTAAGTCCTACTTTCCAGAAAGTTGTCTTGTTAATGGCTCTTCAGGATTGTTTGTCAGCTGCAGCTGAAATAGGAGACTGCAACAAGAGCTTTGAGTCACTGTTTATTGTAGAACAATATTAGCTGTTAAGTGGATTGGGACTTTTACACAGGAACTTAGCTAATAGCCTGCAAGCTCTTTAGTCACTTGCTCTCATTATTTTGACTTAATGTTCCCAGATGACAAGTACAAAGATCCCTTGAAACCATCTTTGTATTCCTGAATGTGACTTTTTTTGGAATCTTCTGGAAAGCTTGATGATACAGTAATAACATAAAACTTTTACATTTTGAAAAATCATTCCTTTCAGAATAAACATTTCTGGGAATGGGGCCTAGGAATTTATTTTTAACCAACTCTCCAGGTAGTTTTCAGGCCGCCTTCAGTATAGTAATCTCTCATACCACTATTTTAAAACTCTGGGAATGTTACTTCTTAATATCATTAAAAATGGAAAAGCTAGGATATCCCCAAATTATTTCATTAGGATGAATGGGGGAAAGTTTGCATATATTTAAGAAAGCACAGATGTCTCAGGTTTATTAAGAATGGTAGATTTGCTTGGTGTGGTGGCTCACAGCTGTAATCCCACCACTTTGGGTGGCCAAAGTGGGTGAATCACCTGAGGTTCAGGAATTCAAGACCAGCCCGGCCAACATGGCAAAACCGCATCTCTCCTAAAAATAGAAACATTAGCCAGGCATGGTGGGGTGTGCCTGTAATCCCAGCTACTCAGTAGGGATAATCGCTTGAACCTGGGAGGTGGGGGTTGCAGTGAGCAGGGGTTGTGCCAGTGCACTCCAGCCTGGGAGACAGAGCTTGACTCCGTCTCCAAAAAAAGTAAATTACAGAAAAGATATGATGTTATAAATAGAACAGTCTAGTGATCTATGGACCTTATGTGAGAACCACTTGATTACTTAATAGTTTAGATATTCCTGAAATCATTTTTGGTCAAACTGAAATTTATGAAATTCTTAATTTTTTTTTTACTTGTTTTCCCTAGTATAATGCTTGGCAAATAGTCGGTTCTCAATTTCATATAATAACATTTAATATTTAGATACATGAGATGATTTGCATAGGGAATTGACTCTGAATAATGTCTTTATATATCTGTTAAAATTATTTGAAGGAATATGTTTATATTTTAACTTACGAAAATATTTTGTTTTCTTTTTTTTTTTTAAATTCCTTTTTCTTTTTTTTTTTTTTTTTTTTTTTTTTTTTTTATTATACTTTAAGTTCTAGGGTACATGTGCATGACGTTTATATCATGTATAACTCCCCAATGCAATCCCTCCCTCCTCCCCCCTCCCCATGATAGGCCCCAGTGTGTGATGTTCCCCTTCCCGAGTCCAAGTGATCTCATTGTTCAGTTCCCACCTATGAGTGAGAACATGCGGTGTTTGGTTTTCTCTTCTTGTGATAGTTTGCTAAGAATGATGGTTTCCAGCTGCATCCATGTCCCTACAAAGGACGCAAACTCATCCTTTTTATGGCTGCATAGTATTCCATGGTGTATATGTGCCACATTTTCTTAATCCAGTCTGTCACAGATGGACATTTGGGTTGATTCCAAGTCTTTGCTATTGTGAATAGTGCCGCAATAAACATACGTGTGCATGTGTCTTTGTAGTAGAGTAATTTATAATCCTTTGGGTATATACCCAGTAGTGGGATGGCTGGGTCATATGGTACATCTAGTTCTAGATCCTTGAGGAATCGCCATACTGTTTTCCATAATGGTTGAACTAGTTTACAATCCCACCAACAGTGTAAAAATGTTCCTATTTCTCCACATCCTCTCCAACACCTGTTGTTTCCTGACTTCTTAATGATTGCCATTCTAACTGGTGTGAGATGGTATCTCATTGTAGTTTTGATTTGCATTTCTCTGATGGCGAGTGATGATGAGCATTTTTTCATGTGTCTGTTGGCTGTATGGATGTCTTCTTTTGAGAAATGTCTGTTCATATCCTTTCCCCACTTTTTGATGGGGTTGTTTGTTTTTTTCTTGTATATTTGTTTGAGTTCTTTGTAGATTCTGGATATTAGCCCTTTGTCAGATGAGTAGGTTGCAAAAATTTTTTCCCATTCTGTAGGTTGCCTGTTCACTCTGATGGTAGTTTCTTTAGCTGTGCAAAAGCTCTTTAGTTTAATTAGATCCCATGTGTCAATTTTTGCTTTTGCTGCCGTTGCTTGTGGTGTTTTAGACATGAAGTCCTTGCTCATGCCTATGTCCTGAATGGTACTACCTAGATTTTCTTCTAGGGTTTTTATGGTATTAGGTCTAACATTTAAGTCTCTAATCCATCTTGAATTAATTTTCGTATAAGGGGTAAGGAAAGGATCCAGTTTCAGCTTTCTACTTATGGCTAGCCAATTTTCCCAGCACCATTTATTAAATAGGGAATCCTTTCCCCATTTCTTGTTTCTCTCAGGTTTGTCAAAGATCAGATGGCTGTAGATGTGTGGTATTATTTCTGAGGACTCTGTTCTGTTCCATTGGTCTATATCTCTGTTGTGGTACCAGTACCATGCTGTTTTGGTTACTGTAGCCTTGTAGTATAGTTTGAAGTCAGGTAGCGTGACGCCTCCAGCTTTGTCCTTTTGACTTAGGATTGTCTTGGCAATGCGGGCTCTTTTTTGGTTCCATATGAACTTTAAAGCAGTTTTTTCCAATTCTGTGAAGAAAGTCATTGGTAGCTTGATGGGGATGGCATTGAATCTATAAAAACCTTGGGCAGTATGGCCATTTTCACATATTGATTCTTCCTATCCATGAGCATGGTATGTTCTTCCATTTGTTTGTGTCCTCTTTGATTTCACTGAGCAGTGGTTTGTAGTTCTCCTTGAAGAGGTCCTTGACATCCCTTGTAAGCTGGATTCCTAGGTATTTTATTCTCTTTGAAGCAATTGTGAATGGAAGTTGATTCCTGATTTGGCTCTCCGCTTGTCTGTTACTGGTGTATAAGAATGCTTGTGATTTTTGCACATTAATTTTGTATCCTGAGACTTTGCTGAAGTTGCTTATCAGCTTAAGGAGATTTTGGGCTGAGACGATGGGGTTTTCTAAATATACAATCATGTCATCTGCAAACAGGGACAATTTGACTTCTTCTTTTCCTAACTGGATACCCTTGATTTCTTTCTCTTGCCTGATTGCCCTAGCCAGAACTTCCAACACTATGTTGAATAGGAGTGGTGAGAGAGGGCATCCCTGTCTTGTGCCAGTTTTCAAAGGGAATTTTTCCAGTTTTTGCCCATTCAGTATGATATTAGCTGTGGGTTTGTCATAAATAGCTCTTATTATTTTGAGGTACGTTCCATCAATACCAAATTTATTGAGCGTTTTTAGCATAAAGGGCTGTTGAATTTTGTCAAAAGCCTTTTCTGCATCTATTGAGATAATTATGTGGTTCTTGTCTTTGGTTCTGTTTATATGCTGGATTACGTTTATTGATTTGCGAATGTTGAACCAGCCTTGCATCCCAGGGATGAAGCCCACTTGATCATGGTGGATAAGCTTTTTGATGTGCTGCTGAATCCGGTTTGCCAGTATTTTATTGAGGATTTTTGCTTCGATGTTCATCAGGGATATTGGTCTAAAATTCTCTTTTTTTGTTGTGTCTCTGCCAGGCTTTGGTATCAGGATGATGTTGGCCTCATAAAAAGAGTTAGGGAGGATTCCCTCTTTTTCTATTGATTGAAATAGTTTCAGAAGGAATGGTACCAGCTCCTTCTTGTACCTCTGGTAGAATTCAGCTGTGAATCCATCTGGTCCTGGACTTTTTTTGGTGGGTAGGCTATTAATTGTTGCCTCAATTTCAGAGCCTGCTATTGGTCTATTTAGGGATTCAACTTCTTCCTGGTTTAGTCTTGGGAGAGTGTAAGTGTCCAGGAAATTATCCATTTCTTCTAGATTTTCTAGTTGATTTGCGTAGAGGCATTTATAGTATTCTCTGATGGTTGTTTGTATTTCTGTGGGGTCAGTGGTGATATCCCCTTTATCATTTTTTATTGCGTCTATTTGATTCTTCTCTCTTTTCTTCTTTATTAGTCTAGCTAGCGGTCTGTCAATTTTGTTGATCTTTTCAAAAAACCAACTCCTGGATTCATTGATTTTTTGGAGGGTTTTTTGTGTCTCTATCTCCTTCAGTTCTGCTCTGATCTTAGTTATTTCTTGCCTTCTGCTAGCTTTTGAATGTGTTTGCTCTTGCCTCTCTAGTTCTTTTAATTGTGATGTTAGAGTGTCAATTTTAGATCTCTCCTGCTTTCTCTTGTGGGCATTTAGTGCTATAAATTTCCCTCTACACACTGCTTTAAATGTGTCCCAGAGATTCTGGTATGTTGTATCTTTGTTCTCATTGGTTTCAAAGAACATCTTATTTCTGCTTTCATTTCGTTATGTACCCAGTAGTCATTCAGGAGCAGGTTGTTCAGTTTCCATGTAGTTGAGCGGTTTTGATTGAGTTTCTTAGTCCTGAGTTCTAGTTTGATTGCACTGTGGTCTGAGAGACAGTTTGTTATAATTTCAGTTCTTGTACATTTGCTGAGGAGTGCTTTACTTCCAATTATGTGGTCAATTTTGGAATAAGTGCGATGTGGTGCTGAGAAGAATGTATATTCTGTTGATTTGGGGTGGAGAGTTCTATAGATGTCTATTAGGTCCGCTTGGTGCAGAGATGAGTTCAATTCCTGGATATCCTTGTTAACTTTCTGTCTCGTTGATCTGTCTAATGTTGACAGTGGAGTGTTGAAGTCTCCCATTATTATTGTATGGGAGTCTAAGTCTCTTTGTAGGTCTCTAAGGACTTGCTTTATGAATCTGGGTGCTCCTGTATTGGGTGCATAGATATTTAGGAGAGTTAGCTCTTCCTGTTGAATTGATCCCTTTACCATTATGTAATGGCCTTGTTTGTCTCTTTTGATCTTTGATGGTTTAAAGTCTGTTTTATCAGAGACTAGGATTGCAACCCCTGCTTTTTTTTGTTCTCCATTTGCTTGGTAGATCTTCCTCCATCCCTTTATTTTGAGCCTATGTATGTCTCTGCATGTGAGATGGGTCTCCTGAATACAGCAGACTGATGGGTCTTGACTCTTTATCCAGTTTGCCAGTCTGTGTCTTTTAATTGGAGCATTTAGTCCATTGACATTTAAGGTTAATATTGTTATGTGTGAACTTGATCCTGTCATTATGATATTAACTGGTTATTTTGCTCGTTAGTTGATGCAGTTTCTTCCTAGCCTCGATGGTCTTTACATTTTGGCATGTTTTTGCAATGGCTGGTACCGGTTGTTCCTTTGCATGTTTAGGGCTTCCTTCAGGGTCTCTTGTAAGGCAGGCCTGGTGGTGACAAAATCTCTAAGCATTTGCTTATCTGTAAAGGATTTTATTTCTCCTTCACTGATGAAACTTAGTTTGGCTGGATATGAAATTCTGGGTTGAAAATTCTTTTCTTTAAGAACGTTGAATATTGGCCCCCACTCTCTTCTGGCTTGTAGAGTTTCTGCCGAGAGGTCTGCTGTTATTCTGATGGGCTTCCCTTTGTGGGTAACCCGACCTTTCTCTCTGGCTGCCCTTAAGATTTTTTCCTTCATTTCAACTTTGGTGAATCTGGCAATTATGTGTCTTGGAGTTGCTCTTCTGGAGGAGTATCTTTGTGGCGTTCTCTGTATTTCCTGAATTTGAATGTTGGCCTGCCCTACTAGGTTGGGGAAGTTCTCCTGTATGATATCCTGAAGAGTGTTTTCCAACTTGGTTCCATTTTCCCCCTCACTTTCAGGCACCCCAATCAGACGTAGATTTGGTCTTTTTACATAATCCCATACTTCTTGCAGGCTTTGTTCATTTCTTTTCTTCTTTTTTCTTTTGGTTTTCTCTTCTCGCTTCATTTCATTCATTTGATCCTCAATCGCTGATACTCTTTCCTCCAGTTGATCGAGTCGGTTACCGAAGCTTGTGCATTTGTCACGTATTTCTCGTGTCATGGTTTTCATCTCTGTCATTTCGTTTATGATCTTCTCTGCATTAATTAGTCTAGCTGTCAATTCTTCCACTTTTTTTTCAAGATTTTTAGTTTCTTTGCGCTGGGTACGTAATTCCTCCTTTAGCTCTGAGAGGTTTGATGGACTGAAGCCTTCTTCTCTCATCTCGTCAAAGTCATTCTCTGACCAGCTTTGATCCGTTGCTGGCGATGGGCTGCGCTCCTTTGCAGGGGGAGATGCGCTCTTATTTTTTGAATTTCCAGCTTTTCTGCCTGCTTCTTCCCCATCTTTGTGGTTTTATCTGTCTCTGGACTTTGATGATGGTGACGTACTGATGGGGTTTTGGTATAGGTGTCCTTCCTGTTTGATAGTTTTCCGTCTGACAGTCAGAAGGACTGTCTGTTGGTCTGTTAGAGATTGCTTGAGGTCCACTCCAGACCCTGTTTGCCTGGGTATCAGCAGCAGAGGTTGCCGAAGATAGAATAATGCTGAACAGCGAGTGTACCTGTCTGATTCTTTCTTTGGAAGTTTCCTCTCGGGGTGACGCCACCCTGTGAGGTGTGGGGTATCAGACTGCCCCTAGTGGGGGATGTCTCCCAGCTAGGCTACTCAGGGGTCAGGGACCCACCTGAGCAGGCAGTCTGTCCGTTCTCAGATCTCAACCTCCGCGTTAGGAGATCCACGGCTCTCCCCAAAGCTGTCAGACAGAGTCGTTCGGGTCTGCAGCGGCCCGCTCTTTCCCCTAATGGACTGCAGCTGTGCGCTGTCCGCAGCGGTAGAGTCTACAGAGACAGGCAGGCTTCCTTGAGCTGCTGTGAGCTCCACCCAGTTCGAGCTTCCCAGCGGCTTTGTTTACCTACTTAAGCCTCAGCAATGGCGGGCGCCCCTCCTCCAGCCTCGCTGCTGCCTTGCGGATAGATCGCCGCAGACGGCTGTGTTAGCAGTGAGGGAGGCTCCGTGGGCGTGGGACCCTCCCGGCCAGGTGTGGGATATATTCTCCTGGTGTGCCTGTTTCCTTAAAGCGCAGTATTGGGGTGGGAGTTACCCGATTTTCCAGGTGTTGTGTGTCTCAGTTCCCCTGGCTAGGAAAAGGGATTTCCTTCCCCCTTGCGCTTCCAGGTGAGGCGATGCCTCGCCCTGCTTCAGCTCACGCTGGTCAGGCTGCAGCAGCTGACCCGCACCGATTGTCCGGCACTCCCTAGAGAGATGACCCCAGTACCTCAGTTGAAAATGCAGAAATCACCGGTCTTCTGTGTCGCTCGCGCTGGGAGTTGGAGACTGGAGCTGTTCCTATTCGGCCATCTTGCTCCGCCCCCCAACTTCCTTTTCCTCCATATTTTGTTTTCTAACTTATCTTGTGACAGTGCTATTCTTTACATATTGCATCATTTAAGTTAATTAAATGCTATTTACATGTTAAACTTTTATTCAAGAGTCTAGTAATGACTGTGAAGATAATCCAACACGGAACAGAGGCTTTTCCAAGAGAGGCGGTAAGGACCACATTTTGGAACAATTTGTGCTTAACACAGAGACACTAAACTGGTAAAACTGATTTTGAAGGAGCTGGATGAAAAATACTGATGGTGGGCCGGGCGCGGTGGCTCAAGCCTGTAATCCCAGCACTTTGGGAGGCCGAGACGGGCGGATCACGAGGTCAGGAGATGGAGACCATCCTGGTTAACACGGTGAAACCCCGTCTCTACTAAAAAATACGAAAAACTAGGCGAGCGAGATGGCTGGCGCCTGTAGTCCCAGCTACTCAGGAGGCTGAGGCAGGAGAATGGCGTAAACCCGGGAGGCGGAGCTTGCAGCGAGCCGAGATCGCGCCACTGCACTCCAGCCTGGGTGACAGAGCGAGACTCCGTCTCAAAAAAAAAAAAAAAAAAGAAAAAGAAAAATATTGATGGTGAAAACCTTTGAAGGAAAATACTTTGGTATGTGTTTTCTACTTTTAATATTTGAGTGAGTATTCAGTAGGTGCTCCTCCTTTCACTCTTTTTTTTTTTTTTTTTAACTTTTAGGTTCGGGGTACATGTGTAGGTTTGTTATCTAGGTAAATTGCAGGTCTTGGGGTTTTGGTGTACAGATTATTTCATCACCCAGATAATAAGCATAGTACCTGATAGGTAGTTTTTTGATCCTGTACCTTCTCCTACCTTCTACTCTAAAGTAGGCCCCAGTGTCTGTTGTCCCCTTCTTCGTGTCCATGTGTTCTCAGTGTTTAGCTCCCACTTTATAAGTAAGAACATTCATGATTTGACTTTCTGTTTCTGTGTTAGTTTGCTTAGAATAATGGAGCTCCATTCGTGTTCCTGCAAAGGACATTATGTCATTCTTTTTTATGGCTGCATAGTAGATAGTCCATGGTGCATATGTACCACATTACCTTTGTCCAGTCTACTGTTGTTGGGCATTTAGGTTGATTCTGTGTCTTTGCTATTGTGAATAGTGCTGTGATGAACATATGTGTACATGTGACTTTATGGTAGAATTATTTATATTCCTTTGGGTATATACCTAATAATGGGATTGCTGGATGGAATGGTAGTTCTGTTTTATGTTCTTTGAGAAATCACCACACTGCTTTCCACAATGGTTCAAGTAATTTACACTCCCACCAGCAGTGTATAGGCATTCCCTTTTCTCTGCAACCTTGCCAGCATCTGTTATTTTTTGATTTTTTAATAATAACCATTCTGACAGGTATGAGACGGTATCCCATTGTGGTTTTGGTTTGCATTTCCCTAATAATTAGTGATGTTGAGCATTTTTTCATCTGCCTGTTGGCTGTATGTTGTCTTTTGAAACATGTCCATGTGCACTGCCCACTTTTTAAGAGTTGTTTTTCTGCTTGTACATTTAATTTCCTTATAGATTCTGGATATTAGGCCTTCGTTGGATGCGTAGTTTGCAAATATTTTCTCCCATTCTGTAGGTTGTCTGTTTACTCTGCTGATAGTTTATTTTGTTGTGCAGAAGCTTGTTCATTTAATTAGGTCCCATTTGTCAATTTTTGCTTCTGTCAAGGTGACTTTTGGCATCTTCATCACAGAATCTTCCAGGGCCTGTGTCTAGAATGGTATTTTGTAGGTTATCTCCAGGGTTTTTATAGTTTTAGGTTTTACATGTTATTCTTGAATCCATCTGGAGTTGATTTTTGTATGCAGTCTAAGAAAGGGGTCCAGTTTCAATCTTCAGCATATGGCTAGCCAGTTATCCTAGCACAATTTATTGAATAAGGAATCCTTTCCTTATTGCTTGTTGTTGGCAACCCTGGCAAAAATCAGATGGCTGTAGGTGTGTGGAATTCCCGTTTGCAGATGGTATGATTTTATATGTAGAAAACCCTATAGTCTCTGCCCCAAAGTTCCTTGATCTGATAAATTCCTTCAGCAGAATTTCAGGATACAAAATCAATGTACAAAAGTCAGTAGCATTGCTATCCACCATATTGTTAAAATGGCCATACTGCCCAAAGCAATTTACAGATTTCAATCTACCAATGACATTCTTCACAGAATTAGAAAACAATTTTAAAATTCATATGGAACCAAAAAAGAGCATGAATAGGCAAGGCAATCCCAAGCACAAATAACAAAGCTGGAAAGCATCGCATTACCTGAGTTCAAAGTATACTACAGGGCTACAGTAACCAAAACAGCATGGTACTGGCCCAAAACCAGATGCCTAGACCAATGGAACACAATAGAGAGCACAAAAATAATGCCTTTTTTTACCTTTCTTTTTTTTTTTTTTTTTTAGATGGAATCTTACTCCATCACCCAGGCTGGAGTGCAGTGGTGTGATCTTAGCTTACTGCAACCTCCACCTCCTGGGTTCAAGTGATTCTTGTGGCTTTACCCTCCCTCATAGCTGGGACTGCAGGCATGTACCAGTATGCATGGCTAAGTTTTGTATTTTTAGTAGAGAGGGGTTTCACTATGTTGGCCAGGCTGGTCTCGAACTCCTGACCTCAGGTGAGCTGCTGCCTCAGCCTTCCAAAGTGCTGGGATTACTGGCATGAGCCACCGTGCCTGTCCTTGTTTTACTTTCTGATATCACTGGATCTGTTGTCCACCCCCCCCATGATCGTGCTATAAATTGCAGAAGGAACGTACTATAAATTACAGAAGAGGGACAATGTGAATCTTGGTCATTGCAGTTTAGATGCACTGGGGATGTCTTTGTCTCTGAATAGTGTCATTGGAAATTTGAGGGTGGAAGAAATTGTAGATTATTTTTTGTTCAACTCTAGCGGTATTTCACCATACTCTGGTAATTAAGCTTCTATTGAATTTGAGATGAGATAGTATCAAAAATTACCATGCTTAACTCTTGATTACATATGGGCAGTCATGTTAAAATAGCAATGACAACAAAACATATGAAAAATATAGTGAACTTATAAAATTGCTACGGATGTGCAAATCTATGTTAAGAGGTTTTATAGTAATCAGATACATGAATTTTTGCTGCACCTTGGTGACATTCTTTTTTTTTTTTTTTTAATTTAAGTTCTAGGGTACATGTGCATAACGTGCAGGTTTGTTACATATGTATACTTGTGCCATGTTGGTGTGCTGCACCCATCAACTCGTCAGCACCCATCAATTCGTCATTTATATCAGGTATAACTCCCAATGCAATCCCTCCCCCCTCCCCATGATAGGCCCGATGTGTGATGTTCCCCTTCCCGAGTAGAAGTGATGTCATTGTTCAGTTGCCACCTATGAGTGAGAACATGTGGTGTTTGGTTTTCTGTTCTTGTGATAGTTTGCTAAGAATGATGGTTTCCAGCTGCATCCATGTCCCTACAAAGGACGCAAACTCATCCTTTTTGATGGCTGCATAATATTCCATGGTGTATATGTGCCACATTTTCTTAATCCAGTCTGTCACAGATGGACATTTGGGTTGATTCCAAGTCTTTGCTATTGTGAATAGTGCCGCAGTAAACATGCGTGTGCATGTGTCTTTATAGCAGCATGATTTATAATCCTTTGGGTATATACCCAGTAGTGGGATGGCTGGGTCATATGGTACATCTAGTTCTAGATCCTTGAGGAATCGCCATACTGTTTTCCATAATGGTTGAAGTAGTTTACAATCCCACCAACAGTGTAAAAGTGTTCCTATTTCTCCACATCCTCTCCAGCACCTGTTGTTTCCTGACTTTTTAATGATTGCCATTCTAACTGGTGTGAGATGGTATCTCATTGTGGTTTTGATTTGCATTTCTCTGATAGCCAGTGATGATGAGCATTTTTTCATGTGTCTGTTGGCTGTATGAATGTCTTCTTTTGAGAAATGTCTGTTCATATCCTTTGCCCACTTTTTGATGGGGTTTGTTTTTTTCTTGTAAATTTGTTTGAGTTCTTTGTAGATTCTGGATATTAGCCCTTTGTCAGATGAGTAGATTGCAAAAATTTTCTCCCATTCTGTAGGTTTCCTGTTCACTCTGATGGTAGTTTCTTTAGCTGTGCAGAAGCTCTTTAGTTTAATGAGATCCCATTTGTCAATTTTTGCTTTTGCTGCCGTTGCTTTTGGTGTTTTAGACATGAAGTCCTTGCCCATGCCTATGTCCTGAATGGTATTACCTAGGTTTTCTTCTAGGGTTTTTATGGTATTAGGTCTAACATTTAAGTCTCTAATCCATCTTGAATTAATTTTCGTATAAGGAGTAAGGAAAGAATCCAGTTTCAGCTTTCTACTTATGGCTAGCCAATTTTCCCAGCACCATTTATGAAATAGGGAATCCTTTCCCCATTTCTTGTTTCTCTCAGGTTTGTCAAAGATCAGATGGCTGTAGATGTGTGGTATTATTTCTGAGGACTCTGTTCTGTTCCGTTGGTCTATATCTCTGTTGTGGTACCAGTACCATGCTGTTTTGGTTACTGTAGCCTTGTAGTATAGTTTGAAGTCAGGTAGCGTGATGCCTCCAGCTTTCTTCTTATGACTTAGGATTGTCTTGGCAATGCGGGCTCTTTTTTGGTTCCATATGAACATTAAAGCAGTTTTTTCCAATTCTGTGAAGAAAGTCATTGGTAGCTTGATGGGGATGGCATTGAATCTATAAATAACCTCGGGCAGTATGGCCATTTTCACGATATTGATTCTTCCTATCCATGAGCATGGTATGTTCTTCCATTTGTTTGTGTCCTCTTTGATTTCACTGAGCAGTGGTTTGTAGTTCTCCTTGAAGAGGTCCTTTACATCTCTTGCAAGTTGGATTCCTAGGTATTTGATTCTCTTTGAAGCAATTGTGAATGGAAGTTCATTCCTGATTTGGCTCTCTGCTTGTCTGTTACTGGTGTATAAGAATGCTTGTGATTTTTGCACATTAATTTTGTATCCTGAGACTTTGCTGAAGTTGCTTATCAGTTTAAGGAGATTTTGGGCTGAGACGATGGGATTTTCTAAATATACAATCATGTCATCTGCAAACAGGGACAATTTGACTTCTTCTTTTCCTAACTGGATACCCTTGATTTCTTTCTCTTGCCTGATTGCCCTAGCCAGAACTTCCAACACTATGTTGAATAGGAGTGGTGAGAGAGGGCATCCCTGTCTTGTGCCAGTTTTCAAAGGGAATTTTTCCAGTTTGTGCCCATTCAGTATGATATTAGCTGTGGGTTTGTCATAAATAGCTCTTATTATTTTGAGGTACGTTCCATCGACACCGAATTTATTGAGCGTTTTTAGCATGAAGGGCTGTTAAATTTTGTCAAAAGCCTTTTCTGCATCTATGGAGATAATCATGTGGTTCTTGTCTTTGGTTCTGTTTATATGCTGGATTACGTTTATTGATTTGCGAATGTTGAACCAGCCTTGCATCCCAGGGATGAAGCCCACTTGATCATGGTGGATAAGCTTTTTGACGTGCTGCTGAATCCAGTTTGCCAGTATTTTATTGAGGATTTTTGCTTCGATGTTCATCAGGGATATTGGTCTAAAATTCTCTTTTTTTGTTGTGTCTCTGCCAGGCTTTGGTATCAGGATGATGTTGGCCTCATAAAATGAGTTAGGGAGGATTCCCTCTTTTTCAATTGATTGGAATAGTTTCAGAAGGACTGGTACCAGCTCCTCCTTGTACCTCTGGTAGAATTCAGCTGTGAATCCATCTGGTCCTGGACTTGTTTTGGTTGGTAAGCTATTAATTATTGCCTCAATTTCAGAGCCTGCTATTGGTCTATTCAGGGATTCAACTTCTTCCTGGTTTAGTCTTGGGAGAGTGTAAGTGTCCAGGAAATTATCCATTTCTTCTAGATTTTCTAGTTGATTTGCTTAGAGGTGTTTATAGTATTCTCTGATGGTAGTTTGTATTTCTGTGGGGTCAGTGGTGATATCCTCTTTATCATTTTTTATTGCGTCTATTTGATTCTTCTCTCGTCTTTATTAGTCTTGCTAGTGGTCTGTCAATTTTGTTGATTTTTTCAAAAAACCAACTCCTGGATTCATTGATTTTTTTGGAGGGTTTTTTGTGTCTCTATCTCCTTCAGTTCTGCTCTGATCTTAGTTATTTCTTGCCTTCTGCTAGCTTTTGAATGTGTTTGCTCTTGCTTCTCCAGTTCTTTTAATTGTGATGTTAGAATGTCAATTTTAGATCTTTCCAGCTTTCTCTTGTGGGCATTTAGTGCTATAAATTTCCCTCTACACACTGCTTTAAATGTGTCCCAGAGATTCTGGTATGTTGTATCTTTGTTCTCATTGGTTTCAAAGAACATCTTTATTTCTGCCTTCATTTCGTTATGTACCCAGTAGTCATTCAGGAGCAGGTTGTTCAGTTTCCATGTAGCTGAGTGGTTTTGATTGAGTTTCTTAGTCCTGAGTTCTAGTTTGATTGCACTGCGGTCTGAGAGACAGTTTGTTATAATTTCTGTTCTTTTACATTTGCTAACGAGTGCTTTACTTCCTATTATGTGGTCAATTTTGGAATAAGTGCGATGTGGTGCTAAGAAGAATGTATATTCTGTTGATTTGGGGTGGAGAGTTCTATAGATGTCTATTAGGTCCGCTTGGTGCAGAGATGAGTTCAATTCCTGGATATCCTTGTTAACTTTCTGTCTCGTTGATCTGTCTAATGTTGACAGTGGAGTGTTGAAGTCTCCCATTATTATTGTATGGGAGTCTAAGTCTCTTTGTAAGTCTCTAAGGACTTGCTTTATGAATCTGGTGCTCCTGTATTGGGTGCATAGATATTTAGGAGAGTTAGCTCTTCCTGTTGAATTGATCCCTTTACCATTATGTAATGGCCTTCTTTGTCTTTTTGATCTTTGATGGTTTAAAGTCTATTTTATCAGAGACTAGGATTGCAACCCCTGCTTTTTTTTGTTCTCCATTTGCTTGGTAGATCTTCCTCCATCCCTTTATTTTGAGCCTATGTATGTCTCTGCATGTGAGATGGGTCTCCTGAATACAGCAGACTGATGGATCTTGACTCTTTATCCAGTTTGCCAGTCTGTGTCTTTTAATTGGAGCATTTAGTCCACTTACATTTAAGGTTAATATTGTTATGTGTGAACTTGATCCTGCCATTATGATATTAACTGGTTATTTTGCTCGTTAGTTGATGCAGTTTCTTCCTAGCCTCGATGGTCTTTACATTTTGGCATGTTTTTGCAATGGCTGGTACTGATTGTTCCTTTCCATGTTTAGGGCTTCCTTCAGGGTCTCTTGTAAGGCAGGCCTGGTGGTGACAAAATCTCTAAGCATTTGCTTATCTGTAAAGGATTTTATTTCTCCTTCACTGATGAAACTTAGTTTGGCTGGATATGAAATTCTGGGTTGAAAATTCTTTTCTTTAAGAATGTTGAATATTGGCCCCCACTCTCTTCTGGCTTGTAGAGTTTCTGCCGAGAGATCTGCTATTAGTCTGATGGGCTTCCCTTTGTGGGTAACCCGACCTTTCTCTCTGGCTGCCCTTAAGATTTTTTCCTTCATTTCAACTTTGGTGAATCTGACCATTATGTGTCTTGGGGTTGCTCTTCTCGAGGAGTATCTTTGTGGCATTCTCTGTATTTCCTGAATTTGAATGTTGGCCTGCCCTATTAGGTTGGGGAAGTTCTCCTGTATGATATCCTGAAGAGTGTTTTCCAACTTGGTTCCATTTTCCCCCTCACTTTCAGGCACCCCAATCAGACGTAGATTTGGTCTTTTTACATAATCCCATACTTCTTGCAGGCTTTGTTCATTTCTTTTTCTTCTTTTTTCTTTTGGTTTCTCTTCTCACTTCATTTCATTCATTTGATCCTCAATCGCTGATACTCTTTCTTCCAGTTGATCGAGTCGGTTACTGAAGCTTGTGGATTTGTCACGTATTTCTCGTGTCATGGTTTTCATCTCTGTCATTTCATTTATGACCTTCTCTGCATTAATTATTCTAGCTATCAATTCTTCCACTCTTTTTTCAAGATTTTTAGTTTCTTTGCACTGGGTACATAATTCCTCCTTTAGCTCTGAGAAGTTTGATGGACTGAAGCCTTCTTCTCTCATTTCGTCAAAGTCATTCTCTGACCAGCTTTGATCCATTGCTGGTGATGAGCTGCGCTCCTTTGCGGGGGAGATGCGCTCTTATTTCTTGAATTTCCAGCTTTTCTGCCCTGCTTCTTCCCCGTCTTCGTGGTTTTATCTGCCTCTGGTCTTTGGTGATGGTTACTTACTGATGGGGTTTTGGTATAGGTGTTCTTCCTGTTTGATAGTTTTCCTTCTAATAGTCAGGCCCCTACAGCTGTAGGTCTGTTGGAGATTGTTTGAGGTCCACTCCAGACCCTGTTTGCGTGGGTATCAGCAGCAGAGGTTGCAGAAGATAGAATATTGCTGAACAGTGAGTGTACCTGTCTCATTCTTACTTTGGAAGCTTCCTCTCAGGGGTATACTCCACCCTGTGAGGAGTGTCAGACTGCCCGTAGTGTCAGAGTGCCCCTAGTGGGGGATGTCTCCCAGTTAGGCTACTCAGGGGTCAGGGACCCACTTGAGCAGGTAGTCTGTCCCTTCTCAGATCTCAACCTCCGTGTTGGGAGATCCACTGCTCTCGTCAAAGCTGTCAGACAGAGTCGTTCGCGTCTGCAGAGGCCTCTGCTGCTTCCCCTTTTGTTGTTTAGCTGCGCCCTGTCCCCAGAGGTGGAGTCTACAGAGACAGGCAGGTTTCCTTGAGCTGCTGTGAGCTCCACCCAGTTCGAGCTTCCCAGCGGCTTTGTTTACCTACTTAAGCCTCCGCAATGGCGGGTGCCCCTCCCCCAGCCTCGCTGCTGCCGTTTCGGTTAGATCGCAGAGTGCTGTGCTAGCAATGAGGGAGGCTCTGTGGACGTGGGACCCTCCTGGCCAGGTGTGGGTATAATCTCCTGGTGTGCCCGTTTGCTTAAAGTGCAGTATTAGGGTGGGAATTACCCGATTTTCCAGGTGTTGTGTGTCTCAGTTCCCCTGGCTAGGAAAAGGGATTCCCTTCCCCCTTGCGCTTCCCAGGTGAGGTGATGCCTCGCCCTGCTTTAGCTCTCGCTGGTCAGGCTGCAGCAGCTGACCAGCACCGGTTGTCCGGCACTCCCCAGTGAGATGACCCCAGTACCTCAGTTGAAAATGCAGAAATCACCGGTCTTCTGTGTCGCTCGCGCTGGGAGTTGTAGACTGGAGCTGTTCCTATTCGGCCATCTTCGGTGACATTCTTTTCCTTTGCCCATTAGGTAGTTAGTTGGCTGAATTGGGCCCTCCCTAGTGAAGGTAGGACTTGTGGATTTCAGAATGAGAGAAGACTGTCTCCTTAATTACTTCTTATGGTAATTATGGAGAGGGATCGTGGTGGGGAGAAAGTTAAGCTAAGAAAAAACAAGACTCATCTTTTACCATATTTTTTTTAACAAGCAATTTTTGGCACTTAATGTTCCTAAAACATAGCTCATATTTGAAGTTTTTTTCTTCAGACCAGTGAATATCTTTTGTACTATTAACATTTAGTTTAAATCAATTTGATTCATATTTAAATGAGGCAGTTGAAACCATTTGCAGCTCTATGTGCTTGGTCCTGTACAAGTGTAGGATAATTAGATTATAGATTAGTGTAGGATAATTAGCAGGGACACAGCTATTTTTCAGGGTATCCCTGATTCCCATTCTTTGTAGATGTATACATTTGAGGATAGGAAGACTGCGTATAGTGGTCGCTCAGAAAATACATGTGTGTATATATGTTTGTATTAAAATATGTAGACAGGTACACATACCGTAAATGTATAGCTCAATTATATTTCACAAACTGAACTCACTTGAGTTCAGTGTGTTCACCAGCCTTCAGGTCATGAAATACAAATTACTAGCACCTCAAAAACCCCTTTTCATGTTCATTTTTTACTCACTAATTACTCATTACCCCTAAAACCTCTATTAAGCCTTCTAACAGCAAACAATAATTTTGTCTATTTTTATACTTGATATAAATGGAATCATATCGTATGTAGTGTTTTATGTTTACCTTCTTAGTGTGTTTGTTGCAGTTGTAGATCATTGTTACTGTTTAGTATTCTTTTGTTTTACTGTTGTTCTATTAATGATAGTTATTTGGATTACCTCCAGTTTGGGGCCATTATGAAAGTGCTTCTGTAAACATTCTAGTATTCTTTTGGGTGTCATTAGTACATACTCAGAAGAAGAATTGCTAGGTCATAGGCTATATATATTTTTGGCTTTAATAATGTTGTCAAATGTTTTCAGCGTTTAAACTAACATACACTTTCACATTCTAACCAATGCCTGGTATTTTATTTTTCTCTCATTTTAACCTTTCTGCTGGTTGTGTGGTGGTGTACTCATTATGTATTTCTATATTTTTGGACTAATGGAATATGGAGCACTTATGTTTATTGGCCATTTTGACATCTGGACATCTTTTGTCATTTGCCCGTTTTTCTGTTGAGTATCTTTACTTTTACCTTTTTATTTGTAAATGATTTAAAACTTAAAAGTTGCAAGAATAGTTCATACAGATAGGCCAGGCGTATTGGCTCATGCCTGTAATGCCAGTACTTTGGAAAGCTGAGGCGGGCAGATCACTTGAGGTCTAGTTTGAGACCAGCCTGGGTAATATGGTGAACCCCGTCTCGACTAAAAATACAAAAATTAGCCGGGCACACTCCTGTAGTCCCAGCTACTTGGGAGGCTGAGGCAGAAGAATCGCTTGAACCCGGGAGGCGGAGGTTGCAGTGAGCTGAGATTGCGCCACTGCACTCCAGCCTGGGTGACAGAGAGAGACTCCGTCTAAAAAAAATAAGTAATTGGCATTAATCTGGAGTTTATTTTTGTATGTAATGTAGGAATCAATATACATTTTTTTTCCATATACATGTTCAGTTGACCTAGTATCACTTATTGAAAAGACTGTCCCTTCCACTCTGCACTACAGGGCTGTCTTTGTCCTAAATTAGGTGGCTTATATATCTGTATCTGTTTCTCTAGGTTTTATTCCATTGGTCAGTTTTTCTATTTTTGTACCATTGCCCCATAATCTAATTACTGTGATTTCATAATAGGTCCTGATACTGGCATTGTAAGTCTTTCAAGTGCTTGTTTTTCAAGGGCTGTGGTTTGGATGTTTGTCCTTCTCATGTTGAAATTTGATTCCCAGAGTGGGAGGTAGGGTCTAATGGGAGGCGTTTGGGTCATGGGGCGCAGATCCCTCATGAATATACCTGTTTTCCTTGCGGGGGTGTTGAATGTGTTCCCTATTAGTTCCCTTGAGAGCTCGTTGTTAAAAAAGGCCTGGTACCCTCTACTTCCTCTGCATCATATGATCTCTGAACACACCAGCTCCCTTTCACCTTCAGCCATGGGTGGAAGCAGCCTGGGGCTCTTACCGGATACCCAATCTTGAACATTTTCGGATATCAAATTGTGAGCCAAATAAACTTTTTTTTTTCCCGTTAATTATCTACTCTCAGGTATCCCTTTAGAGCAACACAAAACAAATGAAAACCTCAAGATTGCCTGTTATTTTTAGTCCTTTGCATTCCTGTGTGATTTTTAGAATCAGCTTAATCAATTTCCAGAAGAAAAAACTATCTTAATTTGGGTTGCTATAACAAAATACTATAAACTGGGTAGCTTGTAAACAACAGAAATTTATTTCTCACGTTTCTGGAGAGTCGGAAGTCCGAGATCAAGGCACCAGCAGATTCATTGTCTGGTGAGGACCCATTTCCTGGTTCATAGATGATGTCTTCTCTCTGTTTTCTCACATGGTGGATAAAGCCAGGCAGCTCTCTTGTGCTTCGTTTATAAAAACACTAATTCCATTCATGAGGGCTCTACCATTGTGTGGTTACATCATATTTGTTTATTCTTCAGCTGATGAATGAGTTGTTTCTACTTTTGGGCTATCATGGCTAATGCTGCTGTATTCATTTGTGTACAAGTTTTTGTGTGAACCTATGTTTTCATTTTTCTGGAGTATATACTTAGGAGTGGAATTGCTGTGTCATATGCTAAACTCTTAATGTTGAACTTTTTGAGGAACTGCGAAATTATTTTCTATAGTAGCTGTACCATTTTATATTCCCACCCTCAGTGTTATAAGGGTTCTGATTTCTCCACATCCACCAATACTAGTTGTTACTGGTGTTTTTTTAAATATAGCCATTCTACTGAGTGTGAAGTGGTATCTCATTATGGATTTTTTGTTTTTTTTGAGACAGGGTCTCACTCTCACCCAGGCTGGAGGGCTCTGTCACGATCTTGGCTCACTGCAGCCTCAACCTCCTGGGCTCAAATAATCCTTCCACCTCAACCCCCTGTGTAGCTGGGACTACAGGCATGTACTACCACACTCAGCTAATTTTTGTATTTTTTGTAGAGATGGGGTTCCACTATATTGCCCAGGCTGATCTTGAACTCCTGAGTTCAAGCAATCTGCCTGCCTCAGCCTCCCAAAGTGCTGGGATTACAGGCGTGTGTGCCACAGTGCCCAGCCCTTATTGTTGTTTTGATTGCATTTTTTGATGACTGTGATGTTGAGCAGCTTTTCATGTGCTTATTGACCATTTGTATATCTTTGGAGAAATGTCTGTTCAGATCCTTCATTCATTTCAACAATTGGGTTGTCTTTTTATGTTTTAAGATTTATATATTCTCAATATGAGTATCATCAGCTACATGATTTGCAAATGTTTATTTTTTTAAATTTGTCTAATTTTTTTTTTTTTTTTTTTTGAGACAGAGTCTCGCTCTGTTACCCAGACTTTGGGGTGCAGTGGCACGGTCATGGTTCACGACAGCCTCAACCTCCTGGTCTCAAGCAGTCCTCCCACCTCAGCCTCCTGAGTAGCTGGGACTATAGGCATGTGCCACTATGCCCAGCTAGTTTTTTTATTTTTTGTAGGGATGGGGTCTCACTATGTTGTCTAGGCTTGTCTCAAACTCCTGGGCTCAAGCAGTTCTCCCATCTTGGCCTTCCAAAGTGCTAGGATTACAGGCATGAGCCACTGCATCTGGCTTGCAAATGTTTAATAACCTCCTGTGGGCTGTCTTTTCCTTTTTGAGACGGAGTCTCACTGTGTCGCCCAGGCTGGAGTGCAGTGGCGCAATCTTGGCTCACTGCAAACTCCGCCTCCTGGGTTCACCCCATTCTCCTACCTCAGCCTCCCCAGCAGCTGGGACTACAGGCACCCGCCACCATGCCCAGCTGATTTTTTGTATTTTTAATAGAGACGGATGGTCTCGATCCCCTGAGCTCGTGATTCATCCGCCTCGGCCTCCCAAAGTGCTGGGATTACAGTCATAAGCCACCACGCCCGGCCTCCTTTTCTTGATGGTACCCTTTGAAACACTAAAATTTTAAAGTTTTATCCAACCCAGTTTATCTTTTTTTGTTCTTTAGGTATTATAACTAGAAAACTGTTGCCTAATCCAGAGTCAGGCAGTTTTTTTCCTTTGTTTCCTTCTAAGAATTTTATAGTTTTGTACTTACACTTAAGTCTTTGATGCATTTTGAGTTCATTTTTATAGATGGTGTGGGGTGGGGGTCCAAATTCTTTTGCATATGGTTACCCAGTTGTCCTAGCACCATTTGTTGATTTTTTTTTTTTTTTTTTTTTTTTGAGGCGGAGTCTCGCTCTGTCGCCCAGGCTGGAGTGCAGTGGCCGGATCTCAGCTCACTGCAAGCTCCGCCTCCCAGGTTTACGCCATTCTCCTGCCTCAGCCTCCCCAGTAGCTGGGACTACAGGCGCCCGCCATCTCGCCCGGCTAGTTTTTGTATTTTTAGTAGAGACGGGGTTTCACCGTGTTAGCCAGGATGGTCTCGATCTCCTGACCTCATGATCCGCCCGTCTCGGCCTCCCAAAGTGCTGGGATTACAGGCTTGAGCCACCGCGCCCGGCCTGTTGATGTTTTATATTAATGTATCTAGATGTGGATCTTTTTGTGTTTACCCTCCTTGGAGTTGAGTTTCTTGGATTTATAGATTAATAGTTTTCATGTAACTTGGGGTATTTTCAGCTTTTTTTTTTTTGTGGTAAGATCTCTATAACATCACATTTTCCATATTAACTATTCTTCCGGGCGCGGTGGCTCAAGCCTGTAATCCCAGCACTTTGGGAGGCCGAGATGGGCAGATCACGAGGTCAGGAGATCGAGACCATCCTGGCTAACACGGTGAAACCCCGTCTCTACTAAAAAAAAAAAATACAAAAAACTAGCCGGGCGAGGTGGCGGGCGCCTGTAGTCCCAGCTATTCGGGAGGCTGAGGCAGGAGAATGGCGTAAACCCGGGAGGCAGAGCTTGCAGTGAGCTGAGATCCGGCCACTGCACTCCAGCCTGCCTGGGCGACAGAGTGAGACTCCGTCTCAAAAAAAAAAAATTGTTTGTACCTGGAAATCAGACTTTATATGTGTCTGCATGTCTATGCTTTGAGTAAGATGTTTACTATATTCTATATGGAGCAGATAGAAGTCTAGGATTTATTTAATTCTTTTGTGTATTGTGGAAATCCAGTTAATGGTGCAGTTTTGGTGACTTTTAATGTTTTAATTCAAGTGCCCCTTTTTCCTTTAGGTGATTTTTAGACTGGATTCTCAAAGCAAGCAATGAGGTTTTTAAAAATTGTAGCCATATCTATTTATATTAGTAAAGTTGAACATTTATAGGTCAAAATGTCATTTCTTTTTGATAACAATGCCTTAAAATACTTGTTTAAAGTTACTGAATTATTCAAGGCTTAAATTAAATTTGACCATGTCCCCAAGATTTCTTTGTTGTTGTTTTGTGTTGTTCTTGTGTGTGTTTTAATATTATAGGCTATCGAGATGGAAATAATTCAGAAGCTTCAGGGACATCCAGAAGAGGTGGAAGAGGTAGTTTCCGAGGTTGCCGTGGAGGATTTGGTCTAGGAAGTCCAAGTTAGTAGTGGATTTGCAAATGACGTGCTTCATCTGTTAAAAAGAAAATGATTTTAAAAAATATGTATCAAAGAAGGTTGTTATGAGGATTATATGAGAATAGCTTAGCTCAGTGACTAATACACGTTAATCACCCACATTATATATAACATTATTTTTTAGACAGATTTAATTGCATATTGGTTAGGTTGAAATACATGAATTTAAAAAATAAGTTTGAGTGACTCAATTCTTTAATATTACATACTATTCATTGTTTTAGAGCTTTGATAATATGGCTGACCTTATAAACAGGTGACTTTCTATGTGGCTCTACCTCCCCCCATACCTTCTTTCACCAATGTGGCTTTCTACCTTAAATTTTTCCAGCCGTCATTTTTTAGAGATAAGGTACTGACTTCAGAGGTCACTGCTGGAACGTATGTGCCTCTAAACAGAGGAGGACAGATTACAAACATAAATTTGTAATAATGATTTAATAGATGTGTAGCAGATTAGCAGATTAGAGAATTGTCACCGACAGAAGTTTAGGGATTTTGAAAGGTTGCTGTGCAGGACTGGTAAGGTTTGATTTGGCAACAGTGGGAGCAAGGGGTGCTACTTTGAAGAGTAAGTAGTGAAATGATGCATTGTGAAGTTTCTCAGGCAGTTTCTAGAGATTTAACTTGCTTGTATCATATTTTGGCATAATACTGGCCCTAATTTATGAAATATTTTAAATACATTTTGAGGAAGTAGTTTGTCATTGAAGGACATTATTTGTAGAGAATTCCTGTGCGCAGTACTTAGTTTAACCAGAATAGTATTTTTCTATTTTACCCTGCATCTTTGAACTTCTGATAGCATAACTTGATTTTTTTCTGTTTACTGAACAATTAAAAAACTTCTTCAAAGTAATATAATCTAATTTTACTTTCTGCAAATCAAGATAATGACTTAGACCCAGACGAATGTATGCAGCGCACTGGTGGCCTTTTTGGTTCTAGAAGACCAGCATTAAGCGGCACAGGTGAGAAATAAAACTTATTACTGAATATTAATTATTGATCCATGTTTTTAGCACTAGGATTAGTAAACCTAATATATATGTTAAAGTATATTAGTTTGGCTTATGATTTTCTCTGCTTTTAGATCTGTAGGTAAAAATATGTGGACAGTTTTGTCTCCCTTATAAAATTTGTGCAATGTGGATTATTTATTCTGTGTTATCTACCAGTTAATTTGAGATGTGAATTATTAACTAGAGGAATAAAGGATTCTGAATTAGGGGAAAATGATTTGTGTGATTTGAGGTGAAAATGAAAACACAATTGATGAAAAATGTTCAAATGAGGTTAAGGTTAACATTTAAACCTAGAGGCCAGGCCTGGTGGCTCATGCCTGTAATCCTAGCAGTTTGGGAGGCCGAGGCAGGTGGATCACTTGAGGCCAGGAGTTCGAGACCAGCCTGGCCAACATGGCAGAACCCCATCTCTACTAAAAATACAAACATTAGGTGGGCATGGTGGTATGTGCCTGTAGTTCCAGCTACTCAGGTGCCTGAGGCACGAGAATTGGTTGAACCCGGGAGACGGAGGTTGCAGCGAGCCAAGATCGTGCCACTGCACTCCTCAAAAAAAAAAAAAAAAAAAAAAAGTTAAATCTAGAATTAAGAGATGGATGGGTTAAAGGACCGGAATTCCTAAGTAATAACTTTGTTGAATAGAAATAACCACATGGTTTATGTGCTTGAGTAGCAACTGTGTGTTATCTAAATATTTTGCAAAACAATGCCTTGCAGGTAATGGTGATACTTCTCAAAGCAGAAGTGGCAGTGGAAGTGAACGAGGTAAGTTCTTATTTTGTTTACCTGAAAGAAGTTAAAATCATTGTATTCCAAATTTAATTTTTTTCTGTACTTCACTGGTTGGAAACAAATTTAATTTTTGAAGTTAAAGGTAACTTACTACTTTTGTACACTGTGAGGAGCATAAATTTACACAGCCTGTTTTAGATAGTTCTTTAATACTCTCCAGGTTATTGCCTCTCTGATCCAGCAATTCCATTATAGGAATTATATACTATAGATGTATTTGCAAATACATGTACAAGGGTGTTCACTGAAATGTCATTTATAATAAGTAAAAACTGAAAATCACCTGAAATTCATAAATGAAACACTGTTTAAGTCCGGGTACGGTAGCTCATGACTGTAATTCTAGCACTTTGGGAGGCCTTAGGTGGGTAGATCAAAAGGTCAAGATATCGAGACCATCCTGGCCAACATGGTGAAACCCCCATCTCTACTAAAAATACAAAACTTAGCTGGGTATGGTGGCGCACGCCTGTAGTCCCAGCTACTCAGGAGGCTAAGGCAGGAGAATTACTTGAACCTGGGAGGTGGAGGTTGCAGTAAGCTGAGATGACACCACTGCACTCCAGCCTGGTGACAGAACAAGACTCCATCTCAAAATAAAAAACAACTGTTTAATAAAATAATAATCACGAAATGGGATGCTGTGTGGAAGTTAAAGACTAAGATATAATAGGTACAAATCCTTATTAAAACTGTCATGCGCGTCCGTGTGAAGAGACCACCAAACAGGCTTTGTGTGAGCAACATGGCTGTTTATTTCACCTGGGTGCAGGCGGGCTGAGTCCGAAAAGAGAGTCAACGAAGTGAGATAAGGGTCGGCTGTTTTATAGGATTTGGGTAGGTAAAGGAAAATTACAGTTAAGGGAGGGTTCTCTGGCGGGCAGGAGTGGGGGGTCACAGGGTGCTCAGTGGGGGAGCTTTTTGAGCCAGGATGAGCCAGGAAAAGGAATTTCACAAGATGATAATATCGCTTAAGGCAAGGACCAGCCATTTTCACTTCTTTTGTGTTGGAATGTCATCAGTTAAGGCGAGGCAGGGCATTTGCACTTCTTTTGTGATTCTTCAGTTACTTAAGGCCATCTGGGCGTGTACGTGCAAGTCACAGGGGATGCGATGGCTTGGCTTGGGCTCAGAGGCCTGACAAAAACCATATGCTTTTTCTTATGGAATACTTATGTGATTTGATCTGAAGGATAAAGTTAGCTCAATATATAATTTTGTACTCTTAAAGTTTTTTCTTTTACCTTTTTTTTTTCTTTTTTGAGACAGAATCTCGCTCTGTCACCCAGGCTGGAGTGCAGTGCCGCGATCTCAGCTCACTACAACCTCCGCCTTCCGGGTTCAAGCCATTCTCCTGCCTCAGCCTCCCTAGTAGCTGGATTACAGACATCTGCCACCACACCTGGCTAATTTTTGTATTTTTAGTAGAGATGGGCTTTCACCTTTGCCAGGCTGGTCTCAAACTCCTGACCTCAGGTGATCTGCCCACCTCGGCCTCCCAAAGTGCCAGGATTACAGGCATGAACCACTGCACCCGACCTTAAAGTTTTTTCAAAGTATAAATACTTCACTGTCATATAAAAGTTTAAATGCTCTCCAGACTAGTAAATTGGTGAAGCTTGCTTGATGTATTTGAAGATTCTCAGTAATCATTAGTCCAAGAGTATTCAGAGTGACATTCCCCCAACCCATGCTGATTCTTGGATTCTTCAATATAGGAAAAGTTTATGAAAGACTAGCTAACCCAAATCTTCTACAAATATTCGCAGCCTATATGAAGGAGGATTTCAAGACCTGTGGACATACAAGATAAGGAAATTAGAGTTCACGTAGAAAAAGTGTTATATCTAATTAGCTTTTGAACTTAATGCAATCATAGTACCTAAAAGTGGCACAACAGATTACTCGTTATCTAAAAATCAGAAAGGTAGTATATAGAAAGGAGTTAACAGGCCTGATTGTTCATCAAAAACTCATCAGTAAATGAAACTGAAAATCTTACTTAAAAGACTGTTCCTTGGCTAGTATATATTAGTTAAGGTTCTCTATAGAGACAGACCAAAAGGAAGGAGGGAGGGAGGAGATGGATGGATGGATGGATGAGAAGGAACTAATTAGAGGCATTGGCTCATGAGATTATGGAGGCTGAGAAAGTCCTATGATAGGCTGTCTGCAAGCTAAGAACCAGGGAAACCGGTAGTGGTGTTCAGTTCAAGTCCAAAGGAACCAGTAAAGTTTTTTTTTTTTCTTTAAATTCTAGGGGACATGTGCACAACATGCAGGTTTGTCACATAGGTATACATGTGCCATGTTGGTGTGCTACACCCATCAACTCATCATTTACGTTAGGTATTTCTCCTAATGCTATCCCTGCACCTGTCCCCCACCTTCCAACAGACCCTGGTGTGCGATATTCCCTTCCTCGTGTCCATGTGTTCTCATTGTTCAGCTCCCACTTATGAGTGAGAACATGCGGTGTTTGGTTTTCTGTCCTTGTGATAGTTTGCTGAGAATGATGAGAACCAGGGAAGTTGATAGTGTAACTCTCAGTTCAGGGCCAAAGACCTGAGAACCTCTTGGTGGGGCAGAGTCAGAGGGCGGGGGATTGCTGGTATAAGTCCTAGAGTCCAAAGGCCAGAGAACCTGGAGTTCTGATGTCCAAGGGCAAGAGAAGAAGGGTATCCCAGCTGCAGAAGAGAGAGAAAATTTGCCTTTCCTCTGCCTTTTTGTTCTATCTGGCCCCCAGCCTATTGGATGGTGTCTGCCCACGTTGGATGAGGGTCGATCTTCCTACTCTGTCCACTGATACAAATGCCAGTCTCTTCTAAAACACCTTCACAGACATACCCAGAAGTAATGCTTTATCAGCTACCTGGGTATCCCTTAATCTGATCAAATTGACACCACAAATTAATCATCACAGCTAGCATCTGAAAACTTGGATTTGGGACGGGTTCTCAATACCCTAATAGGTAAGAGCAACTCATTGTGCCTAAACCATTTGTGCATTGTGGTTTTTGCTGAATATTTGCTTTCCTTCTGGGAGTCTGGAATTTGATATGTGCCAGGCAGAAGATGAGTACATTATTAGCCCCTAATAAAAACCCTGGGTACTAAGTCTCCAGTGAGCTTCTGAGTCTCTAATACTCTTCTCTGGTAGAGTTTACATGTATTGTCACAGCTCATTGCTGGGAGAACTAAGCACATCCTGTGTAACTGCAGTAGAAGACACTTGGAAACTTGTGCCTGGTTTTCTCTGGGTCTGTGCACCTTTTTTTCTGCTGATTGTACTCCCTATTTTTTCACTAATAAATCATAACCATGACTATGACTATATTGAGTCTGGTGAATCCTCCTAGCAATTATTGAACTGGGGATGGTCTTGGGGACACCCCCCAGCACAGGTTCTTTTAGAAAATACATTCCTTTGCTGATTAGGAAAGAAATATAACAGCTTAAACAAAATGTAATATATAATAGTCTCATCTACATAAAATCATTTTGAATACTACAGAAACTAAAAAAGTACAAGATTCTATTTAATTGTCTCAAGTATTTGTGAGAAGGTAATTTAAAGTTTTTTAGAACTTGTTCTCTTTGAAGACAAGCAACGAAAATAAAGATGTGCACAACCTTGCATCTTGACCAATTGTCACTTATGAATTTAACAGGTGGTTACAAAGGTTTAAATGAAGAAGTAATAACAGGCTTTGGAAAGAGTAAGTTTTCCTGAAACAAGGTACTTACTTTTTGTAGTGAGAGTTCTTTTACCCTTCAATTTTAAAAAAACATGTATACTTTTTTTATTTGATTCTCTTTAAGATTCTTGGAAGTCAGAAGCAGGAGAAGAAAGTAGTGATACTCAAGGTATATTAACGTTTATGTGACTCACATGGGAGTATATTGTGTTTTAATAAAAATGCTTAAGTTATTTTACGTAAAAACAAAGTTATCTTTTAAAAATTTGAGTAGTGAAAACTTTAAAGGTAAGCAGTGGCAAGTTCCATAGTATTTAAAATTTGATCATGTCAATTTTTGTCTATTTTCTCTTACATTTTCTTTTAGTCTCTGTAATGTACGTTTTGTTTTTAATTTAAATTCCAAGGACCAAAAGTGACCTACATACCGCCACCTCCACCTGAGGATGAGGACTCCATCTTTGCACATTATCAGACAGGCATAAACTTTGACAAATACGACACTATTCTTGTGGAAGTGTCTGGACATGATGCACCACCAGCAATTCTGGTCAGTGAATTAATTGTTTCTGTATTGGCTGTGTAGCAAACTTTACTTTTAAAATACATTATATAGTTTGTAACGCTGATATCAACACACAAATTTCACCTCTCGTATCTAAGGTCTTAGGTTGGAAATTTAGAGTGATGTTTTACTATCTACAATAGAATTAATTGCTATGTCAAAAGAGAGTAATAGATTTCATCCCTACTCCCCATACCGGGATGAGAATTTTATTTAAACTTCCTTAATATAATACTTTTCCTAGTAATTCAAGATGTTTCCCCAAGATTGTGAGAAAGTGTGTCTTAGGGCAGTGATTTTTCTGAGAGGGGGAGCCCTCTGTCTCCTATTGATAATTATACTTAGAATAAGCCATTACTAGCAGAATTCTTCATATCTCATAGGTTTTAAGGGGGCAGGAAAAATGTTTTAAAACCACCATTTGTGGGGAATACTTCCTGATTCTGTCAAATTATATTATAATATACAGGCTTTGAATATTTGAGTGGGGGCATGTTACTAAAGTCACTTTAGTATATAAAGTAGAATTAAACAGAACTTGGAAAGTAGCTTGAATGAAATATGCTTATAAATGATCTGCATATGATATATAGAATGTAATCACTGCTTTTTTTTAAATTTTCAGACTTTTGAAGAAGCTAATCTCTGTCAGACACTGAATAACAACATTGCTAAAGCTGGTTATACTAAGCTTACTCCTGTGCAAAAATACAGTATTCCTATCATACTTGCAGGACGAGATTTGATGGCTTGTGCTCAAACAGGGTCTGGGAAGACTGTAAGTCTTTCCCCACATGTCCAAACTGTTAGGTTTTTTGAGCTTTGGTTCTTCCTTAGTAACTTGGTTTCTTCTTTTGAGTAGAAGGTTTATAGATGGTTTCAGTGAGCTGTCATAAGTATTGATGGTTTTGCTTCTGATTTTTATTAGGATTTGTGTACTTATAAAGAAAGAATTCTGAACTATTTCTAGAGTAGTGTTGCAGTCTATAGATGTTTAATCTTTTCTGTGTGCAGCTCTTTCTGAAGCATGGTAGTATCTAAAACAAAGTGTCTGAAAGTCAAAGCAGAGATTATAAAACAGTGAGAGAGGAAGAAAGTAATTTCTGTATTATAGCTGGTACACTCTTGAAGTCAAAAGATAAAGAAGGAGAAACAGTTACATGCATTGTGCATAATTCCTTAGTATTCAGTGACCTCAGGTTATGCTAATGATAAAAGAAGTCTGATGAGACCAGGTTGGTTTTAGGACTAATCTGGGAAATTTGTGTGTTAATTACGACTCCATGAGATGAGACTCTTATTTCTATGATCATAGAGTCCATGAGGTCATACTATTTTAGTCTTAATCAGCCTTCATAGTAAAATTGTAAGGAAATATAGATATTGTATAGCAGCTGATGAGAGTGTTACATATGGTTTTGGAGGTAAAGTTTAGCAAGTGTCTTATTTGCTTAAATGAGAAAACTCTAGCACAAAATTTCTGTTGCCAGATGTAACTTCAGTAAGGGTAATGTGTTCAGTAATACAAATGATAATTTCTAAGTTTTTGCTCTGTGGACCACTTTTGTCATCCATTCTGAGTGATGATTTTGTGACCTTAAAAGGACTAACTTAGTGTAATTGTTTACTGTAATGATTTGCAGCAATTACATTTATTATTTTCCTCTATAAATAGGCTAATGTTGTTGATCTGTTTAGAATTCATGGGTATGCTTTTAAAAATACACTGAAGCCGGGCACGGTGGCTCAAGCCTGTAATCCCAGCACTTTGGGAGGCTGAGACGGGCGGATCACGAGGTCAGGAGATTGAGACCATCCTGGCTAACACGGTGGAACCTCGTCTCTACTAAAAACTACAAAAAACTAGCCGGGCGAGGTGGCGGCGCCTGTAGTCCCAGCAACCTGGGAGGCTGAGGCAGGAGAATGGCGTGAACCCGGGAGGTGGTGCTTGCAGTAAGATGAGATCCGGCCACAGCACTCCAGCCTGGGTGACAGAGCGAGACTCCGTCTCAAAAAAAATAAAAATAAAAAAATAAAAATAAAAATACACTGAAAAAATTGGATAGGGTAGATTAGTTTTACCAAATTTTATATTGTATAATAAGAGCATAAAGACCTAAATGTTAAGAACACATTGAAATGAAACGAAAGTTGTTTTCATTTTTCATCTTGAATTTCCCAGTAGGATGGAAGTAGAGTCTAAAGGCTATAAGGACATGAGGATTAGCTTTCCATAGGGATAAAAGTGATGTGCTATAAGTTTGTAAAGTAGGCAACTTAACTTCTAGGCGGCTTTTCTCCTCCCAATTTTGGCTCATATGATGCATGATGGAATAACTGCCAGTCGTTTTAAAGAGTTGCAGGAACCAGAGTGTCTTATTGTAGCACCAACTCGAGAATTGGTCAACCAGATTTATTTGGAAGCCAGAAAATTTTCTTTTGGGTAAGTACATCAGAATGCTACTTACAAAATACTTTTTTCTTTAGAGATTTTTTTCCCCTCACTTTTGGAAGAACTCAGTAATAATGCACTCAAGTAATTTTTAGCATTACTTAAAGTATAATTTTTTATTATCTTGTTTATGGAATCCTTTTTATTTTTAAAAAGAAACATGCTAATTAAAAATTAGGTTAATAGGTTGGACTTGGTGGCTCATGACTATAATCCCAGTGCTTTGTGAGGCCCAGGCAGGAGGACTGCTTGAGGCCAGGAGATCGAGACCAGCCAGGGTAACATGGTGAGACCCCATCTCTACAAAAAATAAAATAACTTGCCAGCACGTGGTAATGCACACCTGTTGTCCTAGGAGCTTAGGAGGTTGAGGCAGGAGGATTGTTTGAGTCTAGGAGTTTGAGGCTGCAGTGAACTGTGATTGCACCACCACACTCAGCAAGACGCTGTCTCTAAAAAAGTAAAATCTTAATTTAAAAAACAGATAATATTAGAAGTAGAAAATAGCGAACATACTGGTATTATTTCTTGGTAGTTTTTAATGTATATTTAAAAATGAACTCAGGGTATTCTAATAATTTCCTATTCTTTTACATAAAACTTTATAATACAGAAAATGCTTATTGCATAATAAGAACTGATTTTTAATGACTTTTAAATTGCCCATGTGCATACATTTTATTTATTCTGGGATATTTAGGTTTTTTCTAACTTGGGGCTATTGTAAACAGAATTGCAATGTATATCTTGCTACATAGTTTTTCTGTTTTGGCTGGATATGATGGCTTACACCTGTAATCCTAGCACTTTGGGAAGCCAAAATACAAAAATTAGCCAGGTGTAGTGGTGCACCCCTGTAGTCCCAGCTACTTGGGAGCCTGAGAGATGGGAGAATTACCCGAGCCTGGGAGGTCGAGGCTGCAGTGAGCTGTGATTGCACCACTACCCTCCAGCCTAGATGACAGACCTTGACTTAAAAAAAAAAAAAGGTGTGGGCGGAGCAAGATGGCCGAATAGGAACAGCTCCAGTCTCCAACTCCCAGCGTGAGCGACACAGAAGACCGGTGTTTCTGCATTTTCAACTGAGGTACTGGGGTCATCTCACTGGGGAGTGCCGGACAATCGGTGCTGGTCAGCTGCTGCAGCCTGACCAGCGAGAGCTGAAGCAGGGCGAGGCATCGCCTCACCTGGAAGCGCAAGGGGGAAGGAAATCCGTTTTCCTAGCCAGGGGAACTGGGACACACAACACCTGGAAAATCGGGTAACTCCCACCCCAATACTGCGCTTTAAGGAAACAGGCACACCAGGAGAATATATCCCACACCTGGCTGGGAGGATCCCACGCCCACTCCCTCACTGCTAACACAGCAGTCTGCGGCGATTTATCCGCCAGGGAGCAGCGAGGCTGGGGGAGGGGCGCCCGCCATTGCTGAGGCTTAAGTAGGTAAACAAAGCCGCTGGGAAGCTCGAACTGGGTGGAGCTCACAGCTGCTCAAGGAAGCCTGCCTGTCTCTGTAGACTCCATCTCTGGGGAGAGCACACAGCTGCAGTCCAATAGGGGAAGCAGCGGGGGCCGGTGCAGACGCGAACGACTCTGACAGCTTTGGGGAGAGCCGTGGATCTCCCAACGCGGAGGTTGAGCTCTGAGAACGGACAGACTGCCTGCTCAGGTGGGTCCCTGACCCCTGAGTAGCCTAGCTGGGAGACATCCCCCACTAGGGGCAGTCTGACACCCCACACCTCACAGGGTGGAGTCACCCCTGAGAGGAAACTTCCAAAGGAAGAATCAGACAGGTACACTCGCTGTTGAGCAATATTCTATCTTCGGCAACCTCTGCTGCTGATACCCAGGCAAACAGGGTCTGGAGTGGACCTCAAGCAATCTCCAACAGACCAACAGACAATCCTTCTGACTGTCAGACGGAAAACTATCAAACAGGAAGGACACCTATACCAAAACTCCATCAGTATGTCACCATCATCAAAGACCAGAGACAGATAAAACCACAAAGATGGGGAAGAAGCAGGGCAGAAAAGCTGGAAATTCAAAAAATAAGAGCGCATCTCCCCCTGCAAAGGAGCGCAGCCCATCGCCAGCAACGGATCAAAGCTGGTCAGAGAATGACTTTGACGAGATGAGAGAAGAAGGCTTCAGTCCATCAAACCTCTCAGAGCTAAAGGAGGAATTACGTACCCAGCGCAAAGAAACTAAAAATCTTGAAAAAAGAGTGGAAGAATTGACAGCTAGACTAATTAATGCAGAGAAGATCATAAACGAAATGACAGAGATGAAAACCATGACACGAGAAATACGTGACAAATGCACAAGCTTCAGTAACTGACTCGATCAACTGGAAGAAAGAGTATCAGCGATTGAGGATCAAATGAATGAAATGAAGCGAGAAGAGAAACCAAAAGAAAAAAGAAGAAAAAGAAATGAACAAAGCCTGCAAGAAGTATGGGATTATGTAAAAAGACCAAATCTACGTCTGATTGGGGTGCCTGAAAGTGAGGGGGAAAATGGAACCAAGTTGGAAAACACTCTTCAGGATATCATCCAGGAGAACTTCCCCAACCTAGTAGGGCAGGCCAACATTCAAATTCAGGAAATACAGAGAACGCCACAAAGATACTCCTCCAGAAGAGCAACTCCAAGACACATAATTGCCAGATTCACCAAAGTTGAAATGAAGGAAAAAATCTTAAGGGCAGCCAGAGAGAAAGGTCGGGTTACCCACAAAGGGAAGCCCATCAGACTAACAGCAGATCTCTCGGCAGAAACTCTACAAGCCAGAAGAGAGTGGGGGCCAATATTCAACGTTCTTAAAGAAAAGAATTTTCAACCCAGAATTTCATATCCAGCCAAACTAAGTTTCATCAGTGAAGGAGAAATAAAATCCTTTACAGATAAGCAAATGCTTAGAGATTTTGTCACCACCAGGCCTGCCTTACAAGAGACCCTGAAGGAAGCCCTAAACATGGAAAGGAACAATCAGTACCAGCCATTGCAAAAACATGCCAAAATGTAAAGACCATCGAGGCTAGGAAGAAACTGCATCAACTAACGAGCAAAATAACCAGTTAATATCATAATGGCAGGATCAAGTTCACACATAACAATATTAACCTTAAATGTAAGTGGACTAAATGCTCCAATTAAAAGACACAGACTGGCAAACTGGATAAAGAGTCAAGATCCATCAGTCTGCTGTATTCAGGAGACCCATCTCACATGCAGAGACATACATAGGCTCAAAATAAAGGGATGGAGGAAGATCTACCAAGCAAATGGAGAACAAAAAAAAGCAGGGGTTGCAATCCTAGTCTCTGATAAAATAGACTTTAAACCATCAAAGATCAAAAGAGACAAAGAAGGCTATTACATAATGGTAAAGGGATCAATTCAACAGGAAGAGCTAACTCTCCTAAATATCTATGCACCCAATACAGGAGCACCCAGATTCATAAAACAAGTCCTTAGAGACCTACAAAGAGACTTAGACTCCCATACAATAATAATGGGAGACTTCAACACTCCACTGTCAACATTAGACAGATCAACGAGACAGAAAGTTAACAAGGATATCCAGGAATTGAACTCATCTCTGCACCAAGCGGACCTAATAGACATCTATAGAACTCTCCACCCCAAATCAACAGAATATACATTCTTCTTAGCACCACATCGCACTTATTCCAAAATTGACCACATAATTGGAAGTAAGGCACTCCTCAGCAAATGTAAAAGAACAGAAATTATAACAAACTGTCTCTCAGATCACAGTGCAATCAAACTAGAACTCAGGACTAAGAAACTCAATCAAAACCACTCAGCTACATGGAAACTGAACAACCTGCTCCTGAATGACTACTGGGTACATAACGAAATGAAAGCAGAAATAAAGATGTTCTTTGAAACCAATGAGAACAAAGATACAACATACCAGAACTTCTGGGACACATTTAAAGCAGTGTGTAGAGGGAAATTTATAGCACTAAATGCCCACAAGAGAAAGCAGGAAAGATCTAAAATTGACACTCTAACATCACAATTAAAAGAACTGGAGAGGCAAGAGCAAACACATTCAAAAGCTAGCAGAAGGCAAGAAATAACTAAGATCAGAGCAGAACTGAAGGAGATAGAGACACAAAAAACCCTCCAAAAAATCCATGAATCCAGGAGTTGGTTTTTTGAAAAGATCAACAAAATTGACAGACCGCTAGCAAGACTAATAAGAAAAGAGAGAGGAATCAAATAGACACAATAAAAAATGATAAAGGGGATATCACCACGGACCCCACAGAAATACAAACAACCACCAGAGAATACTATAAATGCCTCTACGCAAATCAACTAGAAAATCTAGAAGAAATGGATAATTTCCTGGACACTTACACTCTTCCAAGACTAAACCAGGAAGAAGTTGAATCCCTGAATAGACCAATAGCAGACTCTGAAATTGAGGCAACAATTAATAGCCTACCCACCAAAAAAAGTCCAGGACCAGATGGCTTCACAGCTGAATTCTACCAGAGGTACAAGGAGGAGCTGGTACCATTCCTTCTGAAACTATTCCAATCAATAGAAAAAGAGGGAATCCTCCCTAACTCATTTTATGAGGCCAACATCATCCTGATACCAAAGCCTGGCAGAGACACAACAAAAAAAGAGAATTTTAGACCAATATCCCTGATGAACATCGATGCAAAAATTCTCAATAAAATACTGGCAAACTGGATTCAGCAGCACATCAAAAAGCTTATCCACCATGATCAAGTGGGCTTCATCCCTGGGATGCAAGGCTGGTTCAACATTCGCAAATCAATAAACGTAATCCAGCATATAAACAGAACCAAAGACAAGAACCACATGATTATCTCCATAGATGCAGAAAAGGCTTTTGACAAAATTCAACAGCCCTTCATGCTAAAAACGCTCAATAAATTCGGTATTGATGGAACGTACCTCAAAATAATAAGAGCTATTTATGACAAACCCACAGCTAATATCATACTGAATGGGCAAAAACTGGAAAAATTCCCTTTGAAAACTGGCACAAGACAGGGATGCCCTCTCTCACCACTCCTATTCAACATAGTGTTGGAAGTTCTGGCTAGGGCAATCAGGCAAGAGAAAGAAATCAAGGGTATCCAGTTAGGAAAAGAAGAAATCAAATTGTCCCTGTTTGCAGATGACATGATTGTATATTTAGAAAATCCCATCGTCTCAGCCCAAAATCTCCTTAAGCTGATAAGCAACTTCAGCAAAGTCTCAGGATACAAAATTAATGTGCAAAAATCACAAGCATTCTTATACACCAGTAACAGACAAGCAGAGAGCCAAATCAGGAATGAACTTCCATTCACAATTGCTTCAAAGAGAATAAAATACCTAGGAATCCAGCTTACAAGGGATGTCAAGGACCTCTTCAAGGAGAACTACAAACCACTGCTCAGTGAAATCAAAGAGGACACAAACAAATGGAAGAACATACCATGCTCATGGATAGGAAGAATCAATATGTGAAAATGGCCATACTGCCCGAGGTTATTTATAGATTCAATGCCATCCCCATCAAGCTACCAATGACTTTCTTCACAGAATTGGAAAAAACTGCTTTAAAGTTCATATGGAACCAAAAAAGAGCCTGCATTGCCAAGACAATCCTAAGTCAAAAGGATAAAGCTGGAGGCATCACGCTACCTGACTTCAAACTATACTACAAGGCTACAGTAACCAAAACAGCATGGTACTGGTACCACAACAGAGATATAGACCAACGGAACAGAACAGAGTCCTCAGAAATAATACCACACATCTACAGCCATCTGATCTTTGACAAACCTGAGAGAAACAAGAAATGGGGAAAGGATTCTCTATTTAATAAGTGGTGCTGGGAAAATTGGCTAGCCATAAGTAGAAAGCTGAAACTGGATCCTTTCCTTACCCCTTATACGAAGATTAATTCAAGATGGATTAGAGACTTAAATGTTAGACCTAATACCATAAAAACCCTAGAAGAAAACCTAGGTAATACCATTCAGGACATAGGCATGGGCAAGGACTTCATGTCTAAAACACCAAAAGCAACGGCAGCAAAAGCCAAAATTGACAAATGGGATCTAATTAAAGAGCTTCTGCACAGCAAAAGAAACTACCATCAGAGTGAACAGGCAACCTACAGAATGGGAGAAAATTTTTGCAACCTACTCATCTGACAAAGGGCTAATATCCAGAATCTACAAAGAACTCAAACAAATATACAAGAAAAAAACAAACAACCCCATCAAAAAGTGGGGAAAGGATATGAACAGACATTTCTCAAAAGAAGACATTCATACGGCCAACAGACACATGAAAAAATGCTCATCATCACTGGCCATCAGAGAAATGCAAATCAAAACCACAATGAGATACCATCTCACACCAGTTAGAATGGCAATCATTAAGAAGTCAGGAAACAACAGGTGTTGGAGAGGATGTGGAGAAATAGGAACACTTTTACACTGTTGGTGGGATTGTAAACTAGTTCAACCATTATGGAAAACAGTATGGCAATTCCTCAAGGATCTAGAACTAGATGTACCATATGACCCAGCCATCCCACTACTGGGTATAAACCCAAAGGATTATAAATTATTCTACTACAAAGACACATGCACACGTATGTTTAGTGCAGCACTATTCACAATAGCAAAGACTTGGAATCAACCCAAATGTCCATCTGTGACAGACTGGATTAAGAAGATGTGGCACATATACACCATGGAATACTATGCAGCCATAAAAAAGGATGAGTTTGTGTCCTTTGTAGGGACATGGATGCAGCTGGAAACCATCATTCTTAGCAAACTATCACAAGAAGAGAAAACTAAACACCGCATGTTCTCACTCATAGGTGGGAACTGAACAATGAGATCACTTGGACTCGGGAAGGGGAACATCACACACTGGGGCCTATCATGGGGAGGGGGGAGGAGGGAGGGATTGCATTGGGGAGTTATACATGATATAAATGATGAATTGATGGGTGCTGACGAGTTGATGGGTGCAGCACACCAACAAGGCACAAATATACATATGTAACAAACCTGCACGTTATGCACATGTACCCTAGAACTTAAAGTATAAAAAAAAAAAAAAAAGTTTTCTGTTTTAAGTATTTTCTTAGAATAGAGTTTTATCAGTTTTAACGTTAAAGAGCAGGAACTTATTTTAAAGCTTGCAATTAATTTGTATTTGTGCCTGCAGTGTATCAGAAGTCCAATTTCAGTGTACCTTTCGCCAACATTTAGTTATTGCTGCCTAACAAACTCCCTTAAAACATAGTTGCTTTCAACAATAAACATTTACTGTCTCACCATTTGGGGGGCTTAGGAATTGGGGAACAGCTTGGCTTAGCTGGGCCCTTCTGTGTTAAGAGTTTCTTAGGGGATTGTAGACGAGATGTCAACCAATCCTGGTTGACAAGATTGTTAACTAGACAAGATGTCAAGCCAGTCATCTGAGGGCTTCACTGGATCTCTCCATAGGGATGCATGATTAAATGGCACTGGCTTTCCCTAGATTGAGTGATCAGTAAGAACAAAGAGGTGGCTGTAATAGCTTTGTGAAATAGTCCCAGAAGTCACACATTGTCATTCTGCCACATTGTAAGAAGCAAGTCACTAAGTTTGACCCCACTCAGGAGTGGCTATTATAATTGGAACTAGTGCAAAATTGAAAGTGCAGGTCCTTTGTTGTAAAATTATTACAAATTTCAGGGCAGCGACAGCAGAGCGTTAAATGAAGCACAGGGTTCTTCTAAACTTGGAACTCTGTGTGACTGGACAGGTTGCACACTCATGAGGCTAGCCTTGCCCACACTGAAGGGGAAAGGTAGAATCCATATTTGAAGGAAGAAATACATTGAAGAATTTGTATATGTATGTTAAAACCACCACAGGTGATTTTATTTTTTTTCCATGCTTGTCAAAATCACTTTAATATCAAACCTGATAGATCTTTTGGAAAAACGTGAATTGCTTATTTCAGTGTTTATATCTTGCTAATCCTCATGTACCATGTTGCTTTCAGGCTTTTAAATCAAGTAAAAGATCTCGGAAATCACCCCTAAATAACTTACTCATGTAATGAAGTACCACCTGTTCCCCCAAAAGTATTGTAATTTTTTAAAAATCAAGTAAAATACCACATTTTTTGTTTGTTTTTTAGGTGGAGACTCGCTGTGTTGCCCAGGCTGGAGTAGAGTGGCGGGATCTTGGCTCACCACAACCTCTGCATCCTGGGTTCAAGCGATTCTCCTTCCTCAGCCACTGAGTAGCTGGGATTATAGGTGCATGCTACCATGGTTGGCCAATTTTTTGCATTTTTAGTAGAGACTGGATTTCACCATGTTGGCCAGGCTAGTCTCAAACTCCTGACCTCGGGTGATCTGCCTGCCTTGGCCTCCCAAAGTGCTGGGATTACAGGCGTGAGTCACTGCACCCAGCCATAATGTAATATTTTTTTTAGATAGTTGAATGTTTTTCTTTTTGGATTTTTTTTTTTTTTTTTTTGAGACGGAGTCTTGCTCTGTCACCCAGGCTGGAGTGCAGTGGCCGGATCTCAGCTCACTGCAAGCTCCGCCTCCCGGGTTCCCGGCATTCTCCTGCCTCAGCCTCCCAAGTAGCTGGGACTACAGGCGCCCGCCACCTTGCCCGGCTAGTTTTTTTGTATTTTTTAGTAGAGATGGGGTTTCACCGTGTTAGCCAGGATGGTCTCGATCTCCTGACCTCGTGATCCGCCCGTCTCGGCCTCCCAAAGTGCTGGGATTACAGGCTTGAGCCACCGCGCCCGGCTGGATTTTGTTTTATATATTGTTAGAAACAGATGCCTAATTTTTAAATAACTAGAAAGTAACATTTAGTTTTCTTGTTAATAGGACTTGTGTAAGAGCTGTTGTTATATATGGGGGAACCCAGCTGGGGCATTCAATTCGACAAATAGTACAAGGCTGTAATATATTATGTGCTACTCCTGGAAGACTGATGGATATCATAGGCAAAGAAAAGGTACGCCATATAGGAATAATGAAGTTGTGAGATTTGATCCTTTTTTTTTGGTATGGGAAAAGGAAAGAATGAGGTAAAGACAGATGTATTTACTAGAGCACCATTTATGTGTTAGCCTCCATCACATTCTTTGAATGCATTCTTATATAATTCTCAAGATAATCGCAACAGGGAATAGTGTTTTCTAATTTATACTTGGAAAAACAAACTCATTGAGATTATGTAATTTATTTTAAAAATCCCTCAGTTAGCTCTAGTAAGTATAGAGCTAATGTTAGAATCTGGGTCTGGTTCCAGAATCCATATTCTATGTTCCACTACACTGGGGGAAAAATGTAGTTAGTAACTTTCTATCTGGTTTCATACATGTCTTGGGGAAATAGTTTTTCTCCTGTAAGAAACCCTTTGTGGCATCAATAATTCTGTCTCCTGTGTAAGCATGGGAATGATACTAACCAGGATTGTTAATTTTCTAAATCTTTAAAAAGATTTTAGGGCCATGTACTTATTTAGGAATTCATATACCATATTTTTACATCTCTAAATCAGTACTTTCAGTTCACCTTAATGAACCAGATACACTTTTTAAAAACTCTTTCAAGGGTCCTTCTGAGTTAAGAGTCTTTTCTTTTTTTTTTTTCTGAGACAGAGTCTTGCTCAGTCACCCAGGCTGGAGTGCAGTGGCGCGATCTCAGCTCACTGCAAGCTCTGCCTCGTGGGTTCACGCCATTCTCCTGCCTCAGCCCCCGGAGTAACTGGGACTACAGGCGCCTGCCACCACGCCTGGCTAATTTTTTTTGTTTGTATTTTTAGTAGAGACGGGGTTTCACCGTGTTAACCAGGAGGGTCTCTATCTCCCGACCTCATGATATGCCCGTCTCAGCTTCCCAAAGTGCTGGGATTACAGGCGTGAGCCACTTCAGCCTCCAGAGTAACTGGGACTACAGCCATGTGCCACTTGGGAGGCTGAGGCAGGAGAATCACTTGAACCCAGGAGGCAGAGGTTGCAGTGAGCTGAGCTTGTGCCACTGCACTCCAGCCTGGGCAACAGAGCAAGACTCCGTCTCAAAAAAAAAAGGTGCAGTTAATAGAACTTTTAAGTAATTGCAGAAAGTTTTATTGCACAGTGTTGATCTAGACGTTTGGTTTCTTTTAGACTTAATTTTAAAAATGCTTTATAACAGAAAATTGAACTGAAATAATGCAGTAATATGTAAGCATAACAATTCTCATTTTATACACCAATTTCTAGTCTTTGTTCTTCACAGTATTTTAACAGTTGGAATTGTGGAGAATAGTTTAATATAAACTAATATGCATTTTCTCTTTTACCTTTGAAAATATCCTTAAAGATTGGTCTCAGACAGATCAAATATTTAGTTTTGGATGAAGCTGATCGCATGTTGGATATGGGTTTTGGTCCAGAAATGAAGAAGTTAATTTCTTGCCCAGGAATGCCATCAAAGGAACAGCGCCAAACCCTTATGTTCAGTGCAACTTTTCCAGAGGAAATTCAAAGGTTAAGTTTTTTTCTTAAAAATAATTTGGTTATGTACATACTTTTATCAAAGTGGAAGCAACGTGAATATCCTATTTTTAGAGATTTGTCTTTAAGATTTTAATATAGGTAGTTTAAAAAGTAGATGTATTTCTAAAATGTTTACCTTTATTCCTGGCTTTGTGTTAACATCACATTTTATTTAAAAAGTGTGTGTGTGTGTGGGGGGGTGTGTGTTGCATAGAATGCAGCTAGGGTTTAATAAGTGCTTACTAAGTGAAGTTATTTTTATTATTATGCCTTCTTTTCAAACCTAAATGTATAGGATTTGGGAGAACTGAGGCTTTGGTAGAAAATTCATATACCAATTATTGGCAGATATTTGAAGATCATGTTATATACCATGTGGTCTAGTGAATTCAGAGATTCCAGTAGGATGACACATCCCTACTGGAATGGTGACTCTTTTTCCTGCTTAGCCCCTTGTCTCAAGGAGCCAGAAGTGCCCAGGCAACAACAGAAGCTTATACAGATGGTCCTGTGGTTCAATGTATGATTTTATGATTTTTCAACTTTGTAATGGTTTATCGTAGGTATTAATTGCATTTTTGACTTAAGATATTTTGGACTTACAATACGTTTATCAGGATGTTAACCCTGTTGTAAGTGGGGAACCATCTGTAATTCAGCAGGACTCTTGCTATTTTCTCTAGTGGAACTTTTCTCTTTGGGAACCAAGACCTCAAAACCTATAGAACGTAAAGTTGGTGGACAAGAAGGGATGGGAAGCATAGATTTCCCAAGTGGGTCATTGAGAGTGATGATAGGTGGGCCTGTATTGCTTGCTTTCCTGGATTCCCAGACTCATGCACCATATATAGATATTTGATTTGAAGAATTACTGTGTCGTGTTGGATAATGCCCTGTCTTCATAAAGAGTTACCTCCAAACTGGCCCTTGAACTTTTTTTTCTGCAGACAGTTCCAGTGTTCTCTCAGGTTGGCAGTTTCTGAGTGATGCGGTGTATATTATCTGTGAATCCTATGGTTATGGGCCCGTCCCAATGCCTCTTTTGCTTTAAAGTTGGTCCCCTGGTTTGATAGAATGTTACATGGGATCCTGTGCTAGTATATCAAACATTCCCAAGCCCTTGAATAGTGGTGCTGGCTATTGATCTATTTTTTATATGGTAAATCTTTGTGTAAAGTTAGGAAAAGTTCTTTATTGAGGGAAAATAGAACTCATAAGACAGCATTAGATCAATTGGCAGGATATTTTTCTTTCTTAGTGATACATAAAACAATCATTTCTTAACAGTTGAATAGTATTTCCTTCTTTCCTTCCTTTCCTTTTTCCTTTCCTGTCCTTTCTTTTTTTTTTTTTTTCATTTGAGACGAAGTCTTGCTCAGTCACCCAGGCTGGAGTGAAATGGTGTGATCTTGGCTCACTGAAACCTCCATCTCCTGGGTTCAAGCGATTCTCCTGCCTCAGCCACCCGAGTAGCTGGGATTACAGGCGCCTGCCACCACGCCTGGTTAATTTTTTTTTTTTTTTGTATTTTTAGTAGAGATGGGGTTTCACCATGTTGGCCAGGCTGGTCTCGGAATCCTGACCTCAGGTGATCTGCCCGCCTCGGCCTCCCAAAGTGCTGGGATTACAGGCATGAGCCACCGCACCCTGCCCTGGATAGTATTTTCAAATGGAGATGGAGTATTTGCATTCCCACCATTTGCTTTGGTAACTATCTAATTATCCGCCTGACTCTTTTTAGATTTACCCTGAAATGGGAAAGTATTTGTATGTTGACCACCCAAAATGGCAAACGTGTACTACTGTCAGTAATATTTGTTGAGGATCTTTTGTGAATCATATTTGATTATAAGCTTTGGGGATATATGTTAAACAAAATAAGCTCCTATCTGACCTTGGGTTGTTTACATTCTTTGCTTCCTGACTCTTCCTCAGTTGCTTCATTGTCTGCTCTTAAATGTTACCAGTTGCCCATCATTCTGTGCAAAGTCCTTTTCTCATTCTGCATATTCCCTGAGTTATGGTATATCCGTTCCCTTGGCTTCTAGTTATACCTGTAACTCTGCCATGGCTTCTAGTTATACCTATAACTCTCCCAGATTTCTTCCCTGTATTCCTAATCTCTCTCGGTAGCCCCAGACATTTTTTTTTTTTTTTTTTGAGACAGAGTTTCGCTCTTGTTGCCCAGGCTAGAGTACAATGGCATGATCTCAGTTCACCACAACCTCCGCCTCCAGGGTTCAAGTGATTCTGCCTCAGCCTCCCCAGTGGCTGGGATTACAGGCATGCACCACCACATCTGGATAATTTTGTATTTTTAGTAGAGATGGGGTTTCCCCATGTTGGTCAGGCTGGTCTTGAACTCCTGACCTCAGGTGATCCGCCCGCCTCGGCCTCCCAAAGTGCTGAGATTGTAAGTGTGAGCCACCAAACCCGGCCCAGACTTTCAAATTTAACTTCTTGGGGTGTTTTTTTCTCTCAGATGAATGACTAGTAACTCACGTTCATGTCCAAAATAGAATGCAATTTTTCTTCAGCTCCCTTTTTCCAGTTTTCTTTATTCTGGTTATTGGCATCATGATCTTTTGAAGCCAGAAATTTTTGAATCATGGTGATTCTTCTCTCACAGTCTTTTAACTCTGCTTTTAAAAATACTCAATTTGGGCCAGGCGTGGTAGCTCATGCCTATAATCCCAACACTTGGGGGAGGCTAAGGTGGGAGGAGCATTTGAGCCTAGAAGTTCAGGCCCAGCCTGGGCAACATAGTGAGACTCTGTCTATGTAAAAAAAATTTTTTTTAATTAGCTGGGTGTGGTGACATGCACCTGTAGGTTCAGCTACTCAGGAGGCTAAAGTGGGAGGATGTCTTGAGCCCGGGAAGTTGAGGCTGCAGTGATCCATGGTTGTGCCACTATACTCTGGCCTGGGCAACAGAGTAAGACCCTGTCTCAGTATGAAAGAGACCAAATGAAATCTACAGGCAGGCAGCCCGGGCGGCGCCTTGAGCCTAGTTAGAAGTTGACCCTACAGGCAGACAGCCTGGGCGGCGCCTTGAGCCTAGTTAAAAGTTGACGCCGGACCTAACCGATAATGTTATCTATAGATTTCAGATGTTGTATAGACAAGCAATGTGAAAGTCCCTGTCTTGTTCTTTTTCTGTTCTAATTACTGTTTTGTTTTTTCTAAGACCACCAGATCGGGCGCAAAGGAACCAGCGACTAGGCAAGGGTAGGAGCAAAACTGCAAGTTTATTTTGGTCACCTAGCTTCAGGGGAAGAAGGTGGGTAAGGAGAGGTCTGTTGGCCTCCGGCAAATGAGGCCCACAGAGTTCTCCGTGCTGCCCTCGGACGAGTTCCGACAGTCCCGACCGCAGTGGGGAAGCTGGGAAGTCCGCGCGTGGCACTCGTCCGGAGCGGCTTTTCTGGGAGTGGGAGGGTGATAGGCGGGGCACGGGCGTGTCCGGGGGCATTCCGCAGGTGCGACCAGGTAAATCTTGGTCTCTTCAGATTGACGTCACCTGGCGCATGCCCAGTTGGTCTGCACCTTCCCGGGCGTCGGCTGCATTTTCGCGCGTGCGGGAAAAGTTGGGGGGATGAAGAACCCGGAAGTGCGCCATCTTGCCTCCGTTCGTCCAAACAGTCCAACCTTTTATTGGTAATAGTGATAAAGGGGCGCCGTGGTCTGTCTGGCTACTTCCTGCTGTTAAGGGGCGTCGTTAAGGTCGGGGCCCATGGTTGGCATTTGGACGTACGGATGAAGAATAAAATAAGGCACAGTATTAGTATAGGAACGAGGTATGGAAGCATTTGTCGGAATATGGGCAAAACCCAGAAGGAAGGTCCTGGCAAGGTTGGGGTGTTAAGGTTTTGTATCTCAGTTTTTTATTTTATTGAGGGTTTGAATGTTAGTGTCTACTAGGCCTGACTTGCTAACATAATAGCAGCACTCTTCTCCAAGGAAGAGACAAGTGCCTCCTTTTTCAGCTGTAAGCAAGTCTAGGGCTCGCCTGTTTTGGGCAGCTACTTAGGCTATTGAGGTAGTTCGGCGCTGCAGGGAGGCCAGGCTTTCAGCTGATTCCAATAACTAGAGGGAGGAAAACAGCCCGTTTTTTTTTTTTTTTTTTTTTTTACGGGGGTGGCGTAGTGGCATGGAAAGTTGCTGGAAAAGCTCTGCTACTTCTGCCTGGCTGTATAAAGTTAGACTGGGGACCAAGGACACGGGGACATAGAGGGATCAGTTAATGGCTGTATGGTTAAGAGTTTTAGAGAGAGATCAGTTGCACGAGAAATAGCCTTCAGTGGGGGCTGTTTGGCCTCCCTTGGGTGCCTGAGTATGATTACCTCAGGATGAATTTGGAGTTGAATAACGGGAAGGAAGGATTGGGCAGTTTGGATTTCTGGTATAGTGGCGCCTGGAGTGTAAGTGAATTGTGGGATGTTTGACCAGTTGTGTTGAAGGCCATGGGCAGGGGGCTGCCACTAGGTGGGGGCCTTCTAAAGCCTCACAGAGGAAGCAGTGGGAGAGATTGGTTATATTCACAGTGTAGGTTAAGTCTAGCCTTTGGCAGATAAGTGCGAGCCATGAGAAAGGGGTCTCTATTGTGTGGAGAGAAGTTTGATAGCCTTAAGGAAGGCAACTGGCAGAGCTATGTACTACTGAGTGTGTTCGGCTGTCTTGTGGCCAAGTTTCAGTGATGAGAAAAAAATTGCCATACAGTAGGCGGACTAGCAAAGGTCTGAGTGTATGAGTGAAACAGCAATATAAGTATAAAATGAGACTTCATTTTCCTTGTAGTCACGGAGTGTCCCTTGCCACTGGAGATGTTCAATGAAGGTTAGGAGATGGGAGAACCACTGCTCTGGACTATTGTCTGGAGGTAGATATGGGTCTGGGGTTATGTATTGAAAGTCTGATAGGTTTATGTAGAAGATGGTGAGAAAGCGAGCTAAGCGCCAGGGGTCAGGGAGCATGAACTAGTTAAGAAAGTTTTGTAAGTTTGAGGCGAGTGGGGGAAAGTTGAACTGATGTCCACTGATTGTTCCCAGTGGGGGCCCTCTTTAGCTGGGAGATATGAATCCAATGCGTGTGTCCTAGGAGTTTTGCGGCTGTATGTGTAGACAGGAGGACAATGTATGGGCCTTTCCACCTGGGCTGTAAGTCTTTGGCTTGGATATCTTTTATGTATACTTGGTCTCCAGGACTGAGGGAGAGATGTGGGTTGTAGGCATCTGTTGGAGGAGGGTGTGTTAACTCAGCGTGTTGTCTTAGGAGTTGTCTGAGAAGAGTGAGATATGGGAGGTAGTTCGCCAAAGGGGCTGGCAGGGAAGGTATTTGTTGGAGGGTTAGGGGCCGTCCGTAGACTAATTCGAACGGACTGAGGCCTGTTGGGCTTCGAGGTGCTGCCCGCAGCTGGGTCAGGGCTAGGGAAGGAGAGTTACCCACGACTGCCGGGTTTTGATTGAGAGTTTGGTGAGCTGCTGTTTGATGAGTCCGTTAGCCTTTTCTACCTTACCAGAAGACTGAGGCCTATAAGGGATGTGGAGTTTCCAGGTGATGTGTAGGAGGGCTGCCACCTGTTGGACTACCTTAGAGATGAATGCTGGACCATTATCAGATTGAAGAGTGACCGGGAGGCCAAACCTAGGAATAATATGTTCAGTGAGTATAGAGGCAACAATGTTAGCGGTTTCTCCTGTGGTAGGATAGGCCTCGATCCACCCGGAAGAGGTGTCCACAAGGGTTAAGAGGTATTTGAATTTTTTATGTTTTGGCATATGTGTGAAATCAATTTGCCAATCTTCACCTGGTTGGTGTCCTCTGAGTTGATGGCTGGGATGGGGATTACGCAATGCGCCTTGAGGATTTGCCTTTAGGCAGGTAGAGCACTGCTGGTTGATTGTAAGTAAGTGTTTTTGTAGTGTTGGACAGTGGAGGAGGGGATTTAGGAATTATATAAGGCTTTGGGTCCTATATGTAAAGAATTATGTATGTCTGTTAGAATGGTATGGAGTTGTGTTTCAGCAATAACTAGTTTGTTATTATATAAATCCAGTCACCCGTAGCTAGTTTGGCTGTTGGATTTTGTAATAGCTTAGCCTTTTCTTCCTGAGTGTAATTAGGGGCATACTGGGGGGAGAGAAAACAGGCGGAAGGAGGCTTAGGGGTGGAAAATCCGGCGGCTGACTTGGCAGTGATATCAGCGAAATTGTTGCCAGCTGCTACCAGGTTAGATGAAGTTTGGTGCCCTTTGCAATGTATAATGGCTACCTTGGAAGGTGCCGACAGTGCATCTAGTAGTTTGAGTATTTGGTTTTTGTTAATAATAGGGGTACCGCCGGTGGTTAAAAACCCTCTCTCTTTCCAGATAACTGAATGAGTGTGTGCGATTAGAAAAGCATATTTAGAATCTGTGTATATGTTTACTGTTTTTCCTTTTGATAGTAGGAGTGCCTTGGTTAGTGCAGTGAGTTCTGCCTGCTGTGATGTGGTCCCTTGTGGTAGGGGTTTTGCCTCCAAAACTGTGGAAGAGGTAACTACTGCATATCCTGCCTGTCTGTTTCCTTGAGGGTTGATAAAGGAGCTGCCATCCACAAATAGGGTTAGTTGTGCATTCTGAAGGGGCTGGTCATGCAAGTGTAGGTGGCTGGGGGGCTGAGCCTCCAGAACCTCAGGACAAGAATGTTTAGTATGGAGTGGTTTAAGAGAGCCTGGCAGTAAAGTGGCTGGATTTAGAGAGGAGCAAACTTCTAAAGTAACAGTGGGGTCTTTGAGCTTGACGAGAACTGGTGGGTGGTGGGCAGCTATGACCGGGGTGGAAGTGTCCCACACTTGAGGGTGTATAGAAATAGGGAAGATGGGGGTGGGGGGCGACATAGGAGGAGCCTGTGCACTTGCACAAAGCATGAGCAACAGGTCATGAGGGGTTGAAGGGGAGTGGATGAGTTGGTGGGAATGTATATGGAGGCCTTTAAGGTGCTCAGGATGTCTCGGCCTAGTGAGGGGGTAGGCATGAGGGTATAATGAGGAACGAGTACGCAAAGTAGTTGTTGGCCAGGCAGCAACTGAGGAGTGGGGTTTTTCGTGGGGTGGATGGCTTTCCGTCTACTCCTACTACAGAGATACCGGATGGAAGGCTAGGTCCAGAGAAGGACGGCAAAACAGAATAGGTAGCCCCGCTATCTATTAAAAAATTAATTGTCTTACCCGCTACCAGGAGAGTTACCCGCGGCTCGGCGAGGGTGATGGGGGTCCCTGAGTCTTGGCACCTTCAGTTGTCGTTGTCATCCAGATGTAGGAGCTGGAAGGAGCTCCCAGGATCCTGGGAAAGGGGGTCACGTGGAGACGCAGCACCTGTTCTCAGGGTGGGGCAATCAGACTTCCAGTGTCCTCCCTGCTGGCAAGCAGGGCAGGGGGTTGCTGGTGGACGAGGCTTAGGACATTCATTGGCTCAATGTCCTGACGCCTTGCACTTATGGCAAGGCTGCGTTGGGGCTCGGGGACCTTGCGGACACCTATTGGCATAGTGTCCCGCCTTGCCGCACTTATAGCAGGCTCCTTTTGTAGCCTTGGAGTCTGCAGAGTGTGTACTCTCTGGTCTGGGGTTACAATTGGGCTGTAAAGCCGCTGCTAGGAGTTGGGCCTTCTGTTTGAGGCGTGCCTGTCGCACTGCCTCAGCCGTCTCCTCTCTGGAGTTATAGACCTTAAAGGCTAATTAACCAGATCTTGTATTGGTGCCTGAGGACCATCCTCTACCTTTTGAAGTTTCTTACGAATGTCAGGAGCTGATTGAGAAATGAAATAAGACGCCAAAATGGTGGCCCCTGTGGGGGAGGCCGGATCTAACCGGGTATATTGGGTTAGAACCTCAGTCAGCCTATTTAAGAATGCGGCTGGATTTTCTTCTGGATTTTGTATAATTTCTTTTAATTTGTTAAAATTTACAGTTTTGTTTGAGGCTGTTTGCATACCAGCCAACAAACACTGAACCATTATGTCTCGCCTACGGCGCCCAGGCTGGTTTGCTTGGTAGTTCCAGTCTGGGTCTGCCGAGGGTACTGCTTGCTCCCCTAGTGGGATGGTGGCATCAGTTAAATGTAGTTGGTTGGCGTGCTGCCTGGCGGCCGCTAGGATGCGCTCTTGCTCCTCAGGGTTTAGGGTGGAGGTTAGGATAACCTGGAGGTCATGCCAAGTTAAGTCATAGGCCGACAAAGATATCTAAATTCCTTTATGTAACGGTGGGATTAGCTGAGAAATCCCCTAAACGCTTTTCAATTTTGGAAAGATCGGCCAATGAAAAGGGACATGTACTCTGACTACCCCCTCCGCCCCAGCCACCTCTCGCAAAGGCGCTAACACTGTAGGAAGGTGTGGGGCAGGAGTGGAGGCATCAGCAGGGCACTTAGAGCGGGTGTGTGCAGAGACAGGAGACTCAAGACAGCCAGTTGGGTGCCCCGAAGGAGGCACGGGACTGAGTGGATTACTATAGGTAAGGAAGAGGAAGGAGGAGTCCGGGCGGAGGGAGGAGAAGTATAGGGCGGAAGTGAGGGAAACCCTAGATCCTCCGGCTGAACAGAAAGGAATGAAGACTCCTCTTTTTCGGGTTCCTGTGAGCCGGCGTCCTTGGCTAGCATAACTTGGGCCGAAGAGCACCGGCTACACAGGTCGGGACGAGAGCGTAAGGCCCAAAAGCCTTGTATGTACGTAATTTCAGACCACTTGCCTAACCGCTGGCAGAAATTGCTGAGGTCGGTCAGAACATTGCGATCTAGGGTGCCCTCCGGTGGCCACTGAGACTGATTGTCTAGTTTGTATCGGGGCCACGCCACAGTGGAAAGGAAAATTAACCGCTTCCTCCTAAGGTCTTGTTCAAGCTGTAAGGTTTTTAAATTGGCTAGGAGGCACCCCGAGGGGGTGCTCTTTGGAAATTTGGACTGGGGGTTTCCCATTGTTTCCTCTTTACCGACACAATGGACCCAATGGACATGGGAATGGATCCCTGCCTGGCTTCAAAGCGTCCTTTGGAACCAGCAGAGACAGACGAGAGGCTCTTGAAGCCTAAGTGGAGATTACCTTCAGGCGGACGTCTCCGTCCTGAACGGGTCTCCCGAGCCACGTGGTGGCTCCAAATGGACCCCGGACCTGCGCAGGATTTCTGGCCGAGGGAGGTAAAGAGGAGACAAGGGCACTTACCCCAGAGAGGCCATGAGAGTGAGGGAAGCGGGTCTCAGGTCCTGGTCCGTCTGCGGCATGGAGCGAGGAGGAGGAGGAGGCTCCCCAGACCCTGGGGGCCCCGAGGAGGGGTCTCCTCCCGGGTTCGGCACCAACTGTTTTGTTTTTTCTAAGACCACCAGATCGGGCGCAAAGGAACCAGCGACTAGGCAAGGGTAGGAGCAAAACTGCAAGTTTATTTTGGTCACCTAGCTTCAGGGGAAGAAGGTGGGTAAGGAGAGGTCTGTTGGCCTCCGGCAAATGAGGCCCACAGAGTTCTCCGTGCTGCCCTCGGACGGAGTTCCGACAGTCCCGACCGCAGTGGGGAAGCTGGGAAGTCCGCGCGTGGCACTCGTCCGGAGCGGCTTTTCTGGGAGTGGGAGGGTGATAGGCGGGGCACAGGCGTGTCCGGGGGCGTTCCGCAGGTGCGACCAGGTAAATCTTGGTCTCTTCAGATTGACGTCACCTGGCGCATGCCCAGTTGGTCTGCACCTTCCCGGGCGTCGGCTGCATTTTCGCGCACGTGGGAAAAGTTGGGGGGATGAAGAACCCGGAAGTACGCCATCTTGCCTCCGTTCGTCCAAACAATTACTAGTGCTTGCCATATATCTCTCAACTTCCTGAGCCCAGTATAAACATATCCCACCATATGTCTCCCCTCCATATATCCCTCAACTTCCTGGGCTCATCCCACCATATGTCTCCCTACCATATATCTTTCAATTCAAAGACTACCATATATCTCAACTTTAGAAGGACACCACCTGGAAAATCCCCGATAAGAACACAGCCGTTTGTGAGAGCGCGGGAACCAATAAAAAACTGCTAAATGTATAAACTTAAAATGTTAACCAATTGTAATGCTGTAACCTAGAGAATTCCCTCGTTCCTCTGCAACTTTACAAGTCCTGTTTACATTGGGCTATAAAAGGCAAGCGCACGCATTGTTCAGGGCCCTCCTGTATGTTGTGGAACGGAGGGACCAAGTTTGAACTTGCATTAAAGATCCTTGCCGCTTGGCTTTGACTCTGGACTCTGGTGGTCTTTTTCGGGGAACAAATGGTCTGGGCATAACAAGTACAATGTGGCAGTGATATTAGGGTTCTCCAGAAGGACAGAACCAATAATATATATATAGATATAAAAGTAAGTTTATTAGGGAAAATTGGTCACACAATCACAAGGTAAAGTCCCATGATAGGCTGTCTGCAAGCTGGAGAAGAGAGAAACCAGTAGTGGCTCAGTCCAAGTCTGAAAGCCTCAAAACCAAGTAAGCTGATAGATCCCCCAAGAAGCCGCTGGTGCATATCCCAGAGTCCAAAGTCTGAAGAACCTGGAGTATGATGTCCAAGGGCAGGAGGAGCAGAAGCAAGCATCCAGCATGGGAAGAAGAGAGCCAGAAGACTCAGCAAGCAAAGTTACCCCACCTTCTTCTGCCTGCATCATTGTAACCGCGCTGGTAGCCAACTGGATGGTGTCCACCCACATTTAGGGTGGGCCTTCTTCTCCCGGTCTACCAACTGAAATGTCAGTCTCCTCTGGTAGCACCCTCAGAGACACATCCAGAAACAGTTTTTCACTGACCATCTAGGCATCCCTCAATCCAGTCAAGTTGACGCCAAATATTAACCATTACAGCAGTAATCTCTAAAATATTTCATATCTGTTAGCTTCTTCTCTATTTCCCACCTTAATTTAGGTCCTAATCAGTTTTGCCCTGCTCACTGGAAGTAGCTTTTTAACCTGTCTCCCTGCTTCTAGTGTCACTTCTGCATTAGTGGCAATGCCAAAATAAAGTCTGATTCTTTTAGACATTTATTTAAAATAAACCTTCCCATATCTTTCCATCTTCATAGACTGATTTTTAAACTCTTTAACACATGACAATCTCAGGCTTACCTGCTACTTTCTTACCTGGAGTCGTGTGTTTCTAGTCTACTAGAGCTATTTCCTCTTGGCTGAGAAAGCTGAATTTTACTTTTCTCATTATTTGTGCTTGTTTCTTCTTTCCTTCTGCATAGAATGCTTTTCCCCAATCATTAGTGTTCCACATTCTTGCCTGCTGCTTCCCTAGATCAACCTAGATCAAGCTTCAAACTTGAAGCCTTTTTTTTTTTTTTTTTTGAGGTAAGGTCTCACTCTTGTTGCCCAGGCTGGAGTTCAGAGGCACAATCATGGTTCACTGCCATCTCGACCTCCCTGACTGAAGCCATCCTAGGCCCACCTCAGCCTTCTGGGTAGCTGGGACTACAGGTGTGCGCATACGCACGTGGCTAATTTTTTATTTTTTGTAGATTTGGGGTTTCACCATGTTGGCCAGAATGGTCTCAAACTCCTGGACTCAAGTGATCCACATGCCTTGGCCTTCCAAAGTGCTGGGATTATGGGCATGAGCCACTGTGCCCCGCCTCAAACTTGAGGATTTTTCTAAATAGACATCATTTCATCCATTTCCTGCCAGTGTATCTTGTGAAAGAAACTAAGTCACTTTGTACATTTCTTGGAACATAGTGTTCAGTAAACATTATTCTAACACTAAAATTGTAGTTTTTTAAATATATCTTTCCTACTTGATGTGATGACCTCATAGGCTAACACCATGTTCATCTTTCTACTCCCAGTACCTTGTATACATGACACAAAACACTCTGTAGTTTTAGTGAAGGAAAAGAATGATGGAGAATTTCAGATGAGTTCAACTTTTGTGCCTGGGTGACAGAGTGACTCTAAAAGAAGGCAAAAAAAAAAGCTTTTCTTTTATGATAAGAGATGAAGTAAGGAGAAAGAAGAAACAGTGATTTATTAAGATTCTGGATATGCTGAATTTGAGCTATTTTCATGAAGGAGCCAGCTGGTAAATAAGGGACTGCTACATAGGAGGGAGAAGCATTGAAGAGAGATTTGAAACTCCCCATTTATCCCTAAAAACTCATCTTTCTCATTAGCAACTTTGTCCACTCCCCCATGTTTCTATGTGATCTAAAGCAAGACTTCTCATTTGCATGCTGATAGTTAACTATGTGTCAAGATATTGATACCCTTAACCTTTGGGGCAGGCACACCTATCCTGATTCCACTATGTCCATGGGCCTTTCATCTTGTCTCACTTGTTTTGCCCAATTGTGCCTTGTAAATACTACTTTCTATGTGTGTCATGACATAGAGAGCACTGACCTAAGATCTGGTTTGCTTGAAATCATTCATTTGAAGTAGAGTAATTTAATAGGTAATATTTTCAGAAAACAACTAATAATAGCATACATAAAAACAATGAGTGGAGAACAGAATTTGTGCCTTAGGCTTACATTTCAGTTTTTACTAAAAAATAATTCCTGCTTATTGCAGTTTATTTCTTTTAGTTGATGCTTTTTTTAAGTGTTATACACATATTTTATATAGTTTTGCGTGGATAGCAAATCCACTTGTAATTACCATATACATACTGTGACAAACTTTTTCTCTAGTAGTTATGTATTTTGCAAAATCCTAATATTTTATACTGATCTTTCAAAATAGTACTTGGGTGATATAAGTAACCAACCATCTTATAGCTGTCGTAATCTGCTGTCTGATTAATATTGAGATAACACCTACAGGAATTCAGTGGATATTATGGATACTAATGGAGAGGAGGATAAGTTAAAGAATAATCTTTTGTTTTTCAAGGTTGGCTGCAGAGTTTTTAAAGTCGAATTATCTGTTTGTTGCTGTTGGACAAGTGGGTGGAGCATGTAGAGATGTTCAGCAGACCGTTCTCCAAGTTGGCCAGTTCTCAAAAAGAGAAAAACTTGTTGAAATTCTACGAAACATAGGTATCTTATGTTGATACATTTTTTGTCATGATTTTTTTAAATGAATAATTTTTAAAAATCACTGAAGAATTATTTGGTCTGATAAGTTTGTTTGAATTCTCTCTCCCTCTAGAGCTCTTTTATAAAAAATGTTATGATTCAGTTTTCTGGGTAAATTGTATAAAAATACAGTCCTTTCTCCACCATTAAGTTTGAAAATAGGAAGGATTTGAGACTGCATTTTAATTATTCCACCAGAAGTATATCTATTTTTTGTTTTAGGAAACTAGAAAGGCTTAGTAGTGACACATGTTTACATCACACTATTACTCCATCAAAAGCAGATTATTTTTCTGTTTCTGGTTCCTAGTTCTTGCTTCCTAAGGCTTCCCAAATTCATAGATTTGAATAACTTTTTAGCTAAAAGGGGCTTAAGATCTAGTTGTCTTCCTTCACAATATCTGTGGGAAATTTTTTTTCTCTTCTACTCCCCCAATCAATTTTTATTTTTATTTTATTATTTTTTTAGAGACATGGTCTCACTTTGTTGCCTGGCCTGAAATAATTGTGTAGTCATAGTTCATGGCAGCCTGAAACTCCTGGCCTCAAGCGACCCTCCCACCTCAGCTTCCCAAGTAGCTAGGACTATAGGCATGTACCATCATGCCTGGCTAATTCTTTGTTATTTTTTTGTACAGATAGAGATCACACTGTTGACCAGGCTGGTCTTGAACTGTTGGCCTCGATCCTCCCACCTTGTCCTCCCAAAGTGCTGAGGTTACAGCCATGAGCCACTGTACTTGCCCCAATTTTACTTTTTATTATTTGTATTTTTTTGAGGCGGAGCCTTGCTTTATTGCCAGGGCTGGAGTGCAGTAGCATGACCACAGCTCATTGCAGCCTCAAGCTCCCAGGCTTAAGCAGTTCTCCCACGTCAGTCTCCTGAGTAGCTCGGACTACAGGCGTGCACCACCATGCCCAGCCAATTTTTTAGTTGTTGTAGACATGGGGTTTTTACCATGTTGCCCAGGCTGGTTTTGAACTCCTGGGCTCAAGTGATCCACTCACACTGGTCTTCCAAAGTGCTGGGATTACAGGCGTAAGCCGCCATTCCTGGCCCAATTTTTATTTTTGAAGTCTTGATTTTTTAGTTTGGTTGTTTAAGATAGCCTTATTTTGAGACTGGAAACAAAAATTCTAAATATGTTCATTTTAATACCTTCTGATTACCTCACAGGCTAGATCTACTTATTATGTTATACTTTCCCCATCCACACCCTCCATTTTAGTACTTGGCGTTTCAGCTTGAATGTCAGTGTTGAGACAGAGGAATGTGAAGGTGGCTCATCTTTTAATTTCCAATAATGAGCAAGAAGAAAAAATGGAAAGGTGACTTTAAAAGCACTTACAGGCTTCTAGTCTTTAGTTTGTGCTGAGTTTTATAAAAACTTTTAAAAACCAAATACTCATCTTGAGTTTGAGAAATTTTATTGGTTGGCTTCATCAAGTGTTTCATAATATACACTAATAGCATATAAAAATAATAATAGCTATGGGCCACATATCATTCTAATTATTGTACGTGTGTTAGCTCATTTAATTCTCAAAACAACCTTATGAAGTAGATTTTGTCATTATCCCCATTTTACGGATGAAGAAACAAATATAGAGAGGTCAAGTAACTTGCCCACCATAAGTTGATGCTGCTAATGCAGAAGAGATGAGCACTATATGGTTTGCTGAAGTTAGAATGTATTTCTAATATAGGCACCTTAAGATTTTTTTTTTTTCTGAGATAGAGTCTTGCTCTGTTGCCCAGGCTGGAGTGCAGTGGCATGATCTCGGCTCACTGCAACCTCCGCCTGCCAGGTTCAAGCGATTCTCCTGCCTCAGCCTCCCGAGTAGCTGGGACTAGAGAGGCACCCACCACCACGCCCGGCTAATTTTTTTCTATTTTTAGTAGAGACAAGGTTTCACCATGTTAGCCAGGATGGTCTTGATCACCTGACCTCGTGATCTGCCCACCTCGGCCTTCCAAAGTGCTGGGATTACAGGCATGAGCCACTGCGCCCCGCCAAGATTTTTTTATATATGAGTTTGTGGGATAAAGTTTATTTTGCAAATAATCCAAAAGGAGAGAGTTTTCCAGAAGTACTGGTTTGCCCTTGAGAAAAGGTCAACGTATTATATGTGAGCACTATTGATATACTTCTGTATTATTTAAGCTGTGAAATATTTTTTTGGTTTAGTGTTCATAGTTGATATCTTTTTAACTTTGCATGTAATATCCATCCAGTATATCCTCAAATTATACAAATTTTTATTCATATAATTTATCTATTTTTCTACTCTTTCACTTAATTATGCTATTTTTTCCTTTTGCCTTTAAATATATAGGTTTATTTCAGAGTAGTATAGCCAAACTGCCTTTTTCATAATTTTAAATCAACATGGATCAAAGAATTTATTGAGCTCTTTAGTTACCAAAGGAACCAGTAAGATGTTACAGCTAGTCAAAAGGAGAATTCAAAAAATACATGTATGTTTAGGCCAAGCTTGTCCAACCCACAACCCACAGGCCATATGCAGCCCAGGATAGCTTTGAATGTGGTTCAATGCAAATTCGTAACCTTTCTTAAAACATGATGAGTTTTTTTGTTTGTTTGTTTTTTGTTGTTGTTGTTGTTTTTTAGCTCATTAGCTATCAGTAGTGTTAGCATATTTTATGTGTGACCCAAGACAATTCTCCTAATGTGGCCCAGGGAAGCCAAAAGATTGGACACCCCTGGTTTAGGCAATTAGGAATGCTAAAATTAACTTAGAGATAGATGTAAAACTGGTCATTATTCAAATGCAGTAATCAATTACATTTCAGGGTAAAACTTTATTTGCATTTTTACTGAGAATCATTGGCATTGCTATCAATTGCAACAGTTATGAAAAAGACTATAGAAAGCACAAAGAGTGTGCTAGACAGTGATCTTTTTTGCTTACTTCAAATTCTTCCATAATGTTTTCTGACAGCTTGTATCTACCTCATGACCATAATAATCTCAGAGAGAGTCTTGATGACAAGAAGTTTGGTCTTATGTTTGGCTGGCTTATTGGCATGAGTGCAGCAAGATTGTTCATTAACAATAAATAGGCCTCCTTCAGTTTGTTTTGCAAATCTAGAGCCATACAGTATTGACTTTTACTAAAGTCACAAAATTAACTTTTGTCTGGAAGTTTTCATAAGGAATGTCAGATTGAACTTTAAAAATCCTTGATTATTTGCTATCTAAGGGATAGGAAACTAAGTCTCAGAAACTCTCTCTACTAGGTTTCACCTGCAGTGGGTATACATTGGAGTGAATCTCACTCTACTGAAGGTCCCCCATATTTCCTGTGGTTCATGTCCTGTCAGGAAGTGTATGGCCTTCCTTAAAATCTCCAAGACTGGGCCGTGTAAGACAAGCATCAGGCCAGCTTATATGGGAGGTCTTCGTAGGCACTGATTCCATAAGGAAAGCCAACCTTTGTTCCTTAAAGTATCTGGTCGTACCTGCCATGCCGTTTTCAGGTGAGATGTTAGTTGCACAGGTAACTTGTCCACTTATATCTTGGTTAAAGGAGGCAGACAGATTCTTATTTAACTGTTGCAGATAACTACCATGAAAAGTAAGGAGACTTAGTTAAGAAATCTGAATTTGGGTTGGGATGGGGTGTCAGTGAGATGCGAGGTCAGATATGATTTTAGAATGTTTGATTTTAGTTTACAAAAGCAGTCTACTAAAATGTGTAGATGACAGCTAGCTTAAGAGGAAAAAAAGCTTCATATATCCAGAAAATAGAATATTAAAATAATATTAACAGTATTGCCAACACATGACCACAGAGAGATTTTCTTCATCAGCTCATTCAGTCCTTATGTAATTCTTACTTCATTGTATATGTTAGGGATCAGCTTGCATGATTCTGTCTGTTTGTAGAAGGACTAGTCCTGGAAATCTCACTCAGTCCAGTGATAGGGTCTAAAAGGTGTCAAAGCAGTCAACTTTAGAACCTTCTACCCAAGATTCTATTCTTTGAAGTATTAATAGTTCTTCACAAGGCTTGGAGTCTCACCTTTCGGACATAGACTCTGATCTATATAGCTTACAGCACAGCCTTTGGGCAAGCATCTAAAGAAGACAAAAGCTGTCTGAAGATGACAGATTTAATGATCATGGTAAATTTGTTACCGGTAATTGTTAAATATCAAGGGTCTGAGGAGGGTTCATAATAAGAATAATGCTACTGATAAAATCTTTTTCTATGACATGCAAAATAAAGGTAATAAAGCCATTCAAAAAAATACTAGGTAAAACATCTGATTAAGCCTATTTTCAAAGAAGAAGCCTGATTTGTGAAAATGGGCAGATGTAATTTTTCATATCAAGAATATAAAGTAAATAGACTTAGTAGTATAATTATGAAAATTGTTTTTACCTAACAGACCTCTTTAGAGGATCTTGGAGACTCTGGGAAAGACTTACTTTGTCATGAAGTGTCAGTTTGTTCCAGAACATTGAAAAAGCACAATGAAAGACGAAATGGAAACTGAGTTCACCTGTAGATGTAGAAATAGGGTCCAGACATTTATATTTTTACAGAATGCCATGTGTAAGTCTGATGTACATCCCTAGTGAAGAACCACTGGAGAAGATGCTGGATTCAAGTTAGGAAAGAAGTAAGGTTATAGACGTTTTAAAAAGTGAAATTATGACAGGCAGCACTGTACTGTTGCATCAGGCAGCGTACCTTCAGGACTTTGATAAATATAGGGAAACTCCGTAGAGTTACCTTATAGAATTTTGAACAGTGTTTCTCCTGAGGGTAAAAACATACTTTGGATGGTGAGGGAATTTACAAATCATGAGGGACTCCCATAAAGCATGCATAAAAAAAAAAAAAAAAAAAAAATACAGGCCAAATATCCCTTATCCAAAATGGTTGAGACCAGAAGTGTTTCAGATTTTTTTTTTTTTTTTGGAGATGGAGTTTCGCTCTTGTCGCCCAGGTTAGAGTGCGACTGCGTTATCTTGGCTCACAGCAACCTCTGCCTCCTGGGTTCAAGCGATTTTCCTGCCTCATCTTCCTGAGTAGCTGGGATTTCAGGCACCTGCCACCACGCCCAGCTAATTTTTGTATTTTTAGTAGAGATGGGGTTTTACCACATTGGCCAGGCTGATCTCGAACTCCTGACCTCAGGTGATCCGCCTGCCTTGGCCTCTCAAAGTGCTGGAATTACAGGTGTGAGCCACCATGCCTGGCCATGTTTCAGATTTTTTTTTTATTAACTGTTGGAATATTTGCAGTATATTTGTCACTTGATCATCCCTAATCCGAAACTCTGAAATGCTCCAGTGAGCATTTCCTTTGAGCATCATGTCAGTACTCAAAAAGTTTGGGATTTTGGATTTCCAAGTTAGGAATGCTCAACCTGTATTAATATTTATTCTCTTTAATCTTGGCAAAGTGTAGTCTTTTCTGGTTTGACACCTCTTACCATACAACTCTTAAATAGTAATACATTTAAAAAATAGTAATTTCTAGAATCCCTTCTTTTATAAGGTGAAATAATAAACCTTTGTGCTTTCCTTGGGGCTCTCTCTGAGAAATCTCAAAAGTTTTCTAGGTGAATTTCTTCTTCTAAATTTATAATTTGATCTTAAAAAGACAGAAGGAGTTGTCAGAGGAGAGTTGAATATTTGATTGTAGGATTTGTGGGTATGAGAGAAACTATTTGGTTATCAATTTAATTGAAGTGATAATAAAACATTTAGAAGTGAACATAGAAATTAACATGGTTGTAAATAACCACAGCTCTTTCATAAATAGGGAACTTTCTCTCTTTAGTCTTTTTTTCTTCTTTTTCTCCCCTTCTTTAGTCTTTTTTATTTTACTTTATTATATTATTTATTTATTTATTTATTTATTTTTTGAGACGGAGTCTCACTCTGTCACCCAGGCTAGAGTGCTGTGGCCAGATCTCAGCTCACTGCAAGCTCTGCCTCCCAGGTTCACGCCGTTCTCCTGCCTCAGCCTCCCGGGTAGCTGGGACTACAGGCGCCACCACCTCGCCCGGCTAGTTTTTTGTAGTTTTTAGTAGAAACGGGGTTTCACCGTGTTAGCCAGGATGGTCTCGATCTCCTGACCTCGTGATCTGCCCGTCTCGGCCTCCCAAAGTGCTGGGATTACAGGCTTGAGCCACTGCGCCCGGCCAACTTTTTTTTTTTTTTAAACAATCAGACCTAATAAAGTCAACAGAATCTCTGCGATCTAGGCTGATTACAAGGAGAGTAAAGAATAACTTTTTATCCAGTGTAATGGCTCTGAGGAAAAAAAACTCCTCATATTATAAGGGAAAGCATTAAACAGTAAATCAAGAAAGTAATTCCATCAAAACTGAGTGACCTTTGCTAAAATATTAACACCTTTTATAGCTTATTTTGACCCAAGTGTTATAAATCAAAGCAGATAAAATTCAGTTTCCAAGTTTTATCTTTCATTGTGCTTTTTCAATGTTCTGGAACAAACTGACATTTTAGGACAAAATGTGTCTCCCCCAGATTATCTAAGATCCTCTAATGGGGTCTGCAAGGTAAAAATAATTTTCATAATTATTCTAAGAATTATTTTAATAGGCAAATATTGTTCAAATAATTATTTAAAGGTTATCTAGGTGTTAATTTTTAATATAGTAAATATCAAAACACACAAGAAAAACTCCAGGATTATCAGTGTTTTATGAGTTTAAATGTGACAGAGACCAAAATGTTTGAAAGCCACTAAACTACTTTTTTTCCTTGAAACAAAAGCAATTACAGTTTTTATTACTGTCACTGTTATTCCTGGTGTAGTTGTAACCACTTATGTTAATTATATCTTTTAATTATAGTAACTTCTGTTTCATAAAGGAAATTGGGAGTAGGGAGATGGGAAACTGGGAGATCTCATACACAAGCATTGTCTACTGTTTTCAGTTACCTGAAGATTTTGGAAATTACCTTCAAGATGGTATTTTTCAAAACATAAATACTATTGAATAAATGACTAAATTTAGTTGAACACAGATTTCCATTTTCATACTCTTAAACATCATGGAGGAATACTACTAGCTTATTTTGCTGGTAAACCTCTATACATTAGGAAAAACAAACCCAAGTAAAATAAGTGTGTTAAACTTAACACTGATAATGGGGAAAAGGTTTTTTTCTTTTTTTTTAAAGCAAAAGTATTAGTCTCATTTACCAAAGATTTCACTTAATTATGTGAACTTGGATTCTTTTTTTTTTTTTGAGATGGAGTCTCACTCTGCCGCCCAGGCTGGAGTGCAGTGGTCGGATCTCAGCTCACTGCAAGCTCCGCCTCCTGGGTTTATGCCATTCTCCTGCCTCTGCCTCCCGAGTAGCTGGGACTACAGGCGCCCGCCACCTCGCCCGGCTAGTTTTTTTGTATTTTTTAGTAGAGATGGAGTTTCACCAGGTTAGCCAGGATGGTCTCGATCTCCTGACCTCGTGATCCTCCCGTCTCGGCCTCCCAAAGTGCTGGGATTACAGACTTGAGCCACCACACCCGGCCACTTGGATTCTTAAAATGTTTCTGATTCTTGTAATAAGTTTTTTCAAAAGTTTAATATAGTTTATATTTTTCAAAAGTTTAGAGCATTACAAGTTCAATTTCTTTACTTTCTGATATTTTAGGAATATTTACTTCGATAACATTTCTCTTCTATTCATCTTTATAAACAAATTTGAATAGAGTTCCTTTAAGAGACTTTGTAATTTAAAGTGTTAATACTTTTATAGGGGCTGGGCGCGGTGGCTCACGCCTGTAATCCCAGCAGTTTGAGAGGCTGAGGTAGGCAGATCACAAGATCAGGAGACTGAGAGAGACCATCCTGGCTAACACGGTGAAACCTGTCTCTACTAAAAATACAAAAAAAAAAAAAAGGCCGAGCATGGTGGTGGGCGCATGTAGTCCCAGCTACTCGGGAGGCTGAGGAAGGAGAATGGCATGAATCCAGGAGGCAGAGCTCGTAGTGAGCCAAGATTGCGCCACTGCACTCCAGCCTGGGCGACAGAGCGAGACTCCATCTCAAAAAAAAAAAAAAAAAAAAAACTTCTGCAGGATAGCCACAACTGATTTCACATAATGATAAAACCCTTTCTGAATTACAGGCACATAGATAACTTATAGCCTCAGTTCCACCACGTCAGCCACACATCAGGAGTGAACACAGAAATACAAAAATTTATGATCAAGTAACTAAAGCCAGAATTCTTTATATTCTTAGTTGATTTTGGCTCACCGGGCAAATACACACAGAAATAGACCAACAAAATTGATTCTCTATCATTTTTCACCCAACAGAGGTTGATAGTCTTATAAAGCTAAATTTGCAGTCATTGCTGCCACCAATGGGAAATAGCTCATTGTCTGACCTAGAACAAATACAAAATTAGTAGGGAAAAACTAGGGAAATAGAATCAGCAGAGTTAAATTTTTATTGCTACTTGCAGTTCACACTGGGAACCAAGGAAAGACAAGACCAGGGCCTGAGCTCAGCAGTGCTATGTACGTGGCTCTGTCAGATGAATCCATTTTAGCCTTGGGCGTCTTGTTGGATGACCTCTGGAACTGTTGAAACAATTTTTAATAAAACATAAAATCATCATTCTGAAATAAATGTAAAATGACCATGATTCAAAGATTTAACTCATTATGGGAACCAGTTAGCATTTTGATTTTGCTACTTGGTCATTTAATAGATATCTAAGGCTTAAATATCCTCTCTAAATGATTTTTTCCTGTAGTTTTCCTATATCAGTTAATGTTAGTTCCATTTTTCCAGTTGCTCAAACAGAAAATCTTGGAATCACTCTTGATTTCTTTCTCAAACTATACGTCTCATCTGTTAGCATAATCCTCTTGATTCTACCATCAAATTATATGTAGAATCCTTTAAATCCTCAGTTAAAGATCAGATCATGTTACTTCTCTGCTCGAAACCCCATGTTTTCCCTTCTTAGAGTAGAAATGTTCTTTCAGTAGCCATCAAGGCCCTTTATGATATGGCCTCCATTACCTCTCTGACTTTATCTCCTATTGCTCTCCCTACTCCAGCCACACTTGGCCCATTACTCTTCCTCATATATACCAGGTAGACTTCTGCCTCATGGCCTTTGTACTTGCTATTCCCTCTGCCCAGGATGTAGAGGCCGCATTAGGATCTCTTTTCTGTTTGATGAGTATAAGAACACCCATTTCTTTTTTTTTTTTTTTTTTTTTTTTTTGAGACGGAGTCTCGCTCTGTTGCCCAAGCTGGAGTGCAGTGGCCGGATCTCAGCTCACTGCAAGCTCCGCCTCCCGGGTTCACGCCATTCTCCTCCCTCAGCCTCCCGAGTAGCTGGGACTACAGGCGCCTGCCACCTCGCCCGGCTAGTTTTTTTTTTGGTATTTTTTAGTAGAGACGGGGTTTCACCGTGTTCGCCAGGATGGTCTCTATCCCCTGACCTTGTGATCCGCCCGTCTCGGCCTCCCAAAGTGCTGGGATTACAGGCTTGAGCCACAGCGCCCGGCCAAGAACACCCATTTCTCAGAGGCTTAGACTTGTCTTTCCCTCTTCCTTAAGCTCTTTTCCTAGATACCTGCACAGTTCACTATCTTTATTTATATCTTTACTAAGATACCATCTAATTGGGATATCTAAAGTAGGCCTGTCTAATAAGCCTATCTTAAAGTATCTAAAGTAATCATCTCTGGACCTTTTATCTTACTGATTTTTTCCTTTTTAGTACTAAATGCATAATATGTATTTGCCTCCCCATAGTGAAAGCAGGGGCTTTTATTTCTGTATATCCAACAGAAACGTTGACAGGCATCTAGTAGGCACTCAATATTTTCTGAGTAAATGGTGTGAGCTGACAGAGAAATGGGGAGAGTGATTATGAACAGTAATACATTTGTATATGCTTTAAAGCTATAAATTATCTTTCTTCTCTAACATTTTATAGGGAAATTCCCTGTATGGGAAAATCTCCAGCCCATGCTTGAATTTCTACTGGTTAAATATTTTAAGAAATAAATATTCCTTAGCAAGTTAAGACCCTGGGATAAGGCTGTCATTTAATTTTTTAATCTGTAAAATATTTTGGGAATGAAGGGATTTGAATTAGAGATAATGTTTGGAACACTGATTATATAGAATTAAGCAGCCCCAGGTCAGATGCCACTATTGTAAACACCTCGGGCAATCACGGGAGAATGAAAGATTGGATTATCTTGAGAGGTAGACAGCAAAAATCATTTATAGAGCGAGGGAAATGGAGGGGAGGAAAGGACTAAGACGATTTTATACTACTAAGAGTTGGCAGACAGATATGACTTACCTTTCCCTAAGGTTCTACTTCTTGTGTTGGCCTGGGAGGAGGAAGGACAAGCTAATTTTTTAAATCCCTAAACTAGGAAAACAGTCCTTGTGTCTTTGACATCCATTCTAGAATTAGAGTCTCTCTCATGTACCAGGTCCGGCTGTGGTGCTGGTAATAAATACAGTGGCGGACAAAGTTTCCTGTTCAAGCACTGCCTCCTACCCCTGCTTTATTTTTCATTTCCTGATTTTGAAGTTTGAATATTAATAATTTCATTTGTCCTGTAGGGGATGAAAGAACTATGGTCTTTGTTGAAACTAAGAAAAAAGCAGATTTTATTGCAACTTTTCTTTGTCAAGAAAAAATATCAACTACAAGTATTCATGGGTGAGTAGATGAATATAATTTCTTATTAGGGGAATGACTTCTATTTGGTATTTAAGAAACATCAGTTTATATAACTAATATGATATAATCCTAGGATTGGGATTCAGAATTCTCTCTGATCTAAACTGTTTTTGTCCTTTATATGAGGAAAAGGGTAATACCCAGGAGTACTAAACTAGTATTTTTCATCTTCATTCTTAGTTTTTAGAACTAAGCGGTTGTGGTGGGTAAGATAAAGGTCTGCCTTAGACAGCCTCAACATAAGGAGTGGAAACTTCTCGAGATCTCACTTAAGGATCTCTGGCCCCATATCAAGTTTTTCCTTTGCTAAATCTATTCTTTTTAAAATTGGAGTGCTTTAAAATGTCATATTAATACAGTTTTATTGGCACTTTATTAGTAGATCCTAAAATATTGCATAGTATATGGCATTCTGAAATTGTACTTTAAAAATATTTTTTTAAGCAAGCCTTCTAATCAGGTAGTTGTATATTTTATGTTAAGGCTATAAAGCATAGAGATTATAATAGGATTTGATTTTTGTCAGACTTGAGTTTGTATTCTGTCTCTACATATTAGTTGTTACTTTACCTCATTTGCAAATGGAGATAATTTTTGCAACTCAAAATATTATTGTGAGGATTAAATAAAATGGTAGCTTGGAAGGAATTAGTATACTACCTGGTATATAAGAAGTGAATATTAATGTTAAATGCTGCTATTCTTTTTTTTTTTTTTTTTTGAGATGGAGTCTCGCCCAGTTGCCCAGGCTGGAGTGCAGTGGCACAATCGCGGCTCACTGTAACCTCTGCCCCCCCGGGTTCAAGTGATTCTCCTGCCTCAGCCTCCCGAGTAGCTGGGATTACAGGTGCATGCCACCACGCCCAGCTAATTTTTTGTATCTTTAATAGAGATGGGGTTCACCATGTTGGCCAGGCTGGTCTGGATCTCCTGACCTTGTGATTCACCTGCTTCAGCCTCCCAAAGTGCTGGGATTACAGGTGTGAGCCACTGTGCCCAGCCAAATGCTGCTATTCTTACTATTATTAAAAAGAAATTTGTATGTTGAACTTTAATGATTGACTTTAATGATTTTAAGAGTGGTTCTAATAACATGCTTTCTTTTCTTTCAAGTGATCGGGAACAGAGAGAGCGGGAGGAAGCTCTTGGAGATTTTCGCTGTGGGAAGTGCCCAGTTCTTGTTGCTACTTCAGTAGCTGCCAGAGGGCTGGATATTGAAAATGTGCAACATGTTATCAATTTTGACCTTCCTTCTACCATTGATGAATATGTTCATCGAATTGGGCGTACTGGTCGTTGTGGGAATACTGGCAGAGCTATTTCCTTTTTTGATCTTGAATCGGATAACCACTTAGCACAGCCTCTAGTAAAAGTATTGACAGATGTAAGTTAAACTTTTAAAATGGAATGGATAGTTTTCTTACTTCGTTGTTGAAAGTAGACATTTTATGCATATATATATAACAAGTAAACTTTTCCAATCTTTAAGACTTTATGTTGCATATGAAGTCAATTTTTTTTAAAGGCTCAACAGGATGTTCCTGCATGGTTGGAAGAAATTGCCTTTAGTACATACATTCCTGGCTTCAGTGGTAGTACAAGAGGAAACGTGTTTGCATCAGTTGATACTAGAAAGGTTAGTAGAAGGGAAAAATTCAGAACTTATCTTCTGGTTACTCTTTGTAAATGTTGTGCTTAATATTGTGATGTAACTATAATATTTAATAATCAAGCCTGGAAGGTAGCTACTTTATTATTTCATTAACATTTTATGTATATACATATTTTTGGCTTTAAAGGTCAGGAATTAACTTTGAGATTTATGCCTAAACAGTCTCCTTTCCCAGATTTTAAATTTTAATTTGGAATCTTTTAAATTTCTGATGGAATTATTTTTGAATTCTGACATTAATAATTAATATAAAATACAGGACCTATTGGGGTTACAGTAAGCCTTTTATTTTCTCTCTCTTTTTTTTTTTTTTTTTTTTTTTGAGATAGTATCTGGCTCTATTGTCCAGGCTGGATGCAGTGGCAAGATCTTGGCTCACTGCAACCTCCGCCTCCCAGGTTCAAGCAATTCTCGTGCCTTAGCCTCCAGTATATCTGGGATTACAGGCATGTGCCACCATGCTCAGCTGGGTTTTTTTTTTTTTTGTGTGTGTGTGTGTGTGTGTGTGTGTGTGTGTGTGTGTGTGTGTTTTTAATAGAGACAGGATTTCACCATGTTGGCCAGGCTGGTCTCAAACTCCTAGCCTCAAGTGATCCACCTGCTTCAGCCTCAAAGTGCTGAGATTACAGGCATGAGCCACTGCGCCCAGCCATAAGGCTACAAGTCTTTTCTGGTATGTCAGATTTTTATAGACTGAGCACAACCTTTATATAGAAACAATGAACATGCTAATTAAATATTTATGCTGTTTCATTGAGTGTAGTGCATTAAGTTTTCCCCACTTGTCAAAACTGTTGACTTAAAAAATATTTTTATTGAAACATTTTGTGCAATTTAGACTTCCTGGTTTGACATGAGCCTTTTTTCGGGTGAATCAGATTTAGTGAGAATAAAGTTCTGTGTGTGTTTGGGGAAGACATGATAGACACTTTGAGTCCTTGCTCTCAGTCTGAGTGATGTAACTTTAAAGCTGTCATAAAATTAAATGTTTGTTTCTTTTTTTTTTTTTAAATAATTACCAGGGCAAGAGCAGTTTGAACACAGCTGGGTTTTCTTCTTCACAAGTTCCCAACCCAGTAGATGATGAGTCATGGGATTAAAGCCAAAACATCCTTCAAGTCTGTGGTTTTGATGCAGAGAAGAAAATAGTTTTGATTTTTGAGTTTTTAACAGAAGTATAAAACTTGACATTCTCATAGCTCCTCTCCTTGTATTCTCACTCCTACACTTAAAAAAAAAATCCTTACTGACTAGTGTTGTGAGATGCTAAAACTTACAACAGTGCAGTTAGTGATACAAACGGTGTTAACTAGAAATATTAAAGCATTCTAAATGTCTTTCTTATTTCTGGTATATTCTTCAGGGGGCTTCGACATGTTTAATGTTTAAATGCCAAATCTTACTATAGTGTTTATTGATCTTATAAAACAAGTAAATAGGATATGATACACTTTTGGTTAAAAATTACTCATTTTTACTTGAGTCTTTAAAACAGTAGTGTGTCACTATAATGTGATAACATAATCTTTAAGAAACAGTAAAATACTTAAGCCTTTCAAAGTGATTTTGATTTTTAGATCATCAGATGTATGATGAAAATGGTTAAATGTTTGTGATGGGAGCTCTGTACTCAATGGCATAACAATGTTTGTTTTTATAATATACAATCTTTCCTTGAAATAAAGGATGAAACACTTTTCCCTTAAGTTTTCCATCAGCACTTTAAATTTTTCTTTGTTGCATATCCTAGCCCAAACTCCTGTAATTTTGAAACTGTTTTTTTGTGTCTTGTGTAACCAGTGCAGTGAACAAAGTCTTACATAAATTAAATATTAATTATAAAATACATTACAGATGTGGCAATGAAAATTAATCTTAGGACTCAAACTCATTTATCAACAAAAAACAATGCTGCTTACTCTTTCCATAAATTTTCTATTCATATTTTAAGATTGATGAAAGAACCCTGTCTTTCTTCATATTCCATTATATATCTTGAACTTGCTATGCCTAGAATATATGAAGTTTCTTTTTTTTTTTTTTTTGAGATGGAGTCTTGCTCTTGTTGCTAAGGCCGGAGTGCAATGGCGTGATTGTGGCTCACTGCAACCTCCGCCTCCCGGGTTCAATCAATTCTCCTGCCTCAGCCTCTCCTGAGTAGCTGGGATTACAGACACGCACCACTGTGCCCAGCTAATTTTTAGTAGAGACAGGTTTCACTATGCTGGCCAGCCTGGTCTCGAACTCCTGACCTCGTGATCTGCCCGCCTCAGCCTCTCAAAGTGCTGGGATTACAGGCATGAGCCACTGCGCCCAGCCCAAGGTTCTTAATAAATTGTTAAATGAATGAACCCAAATATTTAAGACCCAGTGAGGTGTAGGTACTGGGGCAACAAAAATGATTGGTATTGTTACCGTTCACCTAAACAATCCAAAGTGACATGTCCCTGATGTATATCTTGTTATAGGAATTTAGTTAATAAATGAGGCATCACATATGAAAAAGGAAGGCATATCAACAGATAGTGTGTTAGGATAACTGGGTAGATGCCTACCTCATGCCATATTCAAAATTAACTTCATGTGAATTATAAAATATTAAAACTAATAGTTAAATATTAACCCTTTAAAGGGTTGACTTTAAGCTAAGGAACAGAAATCAAAAAGGAAACAGATTTGTTCACTCAAGGAAGGATTAGTTGCCTACATAAAAAATAGTGAAAAGTAGACAAGGAAAAATACTACTGTGACCACAGTGGTTATCAATGTTCTGTATATGTGGATATACTAATAGAAGAATGCAAAGAACATAGAAACTCAAAAAGAGAAGTTCAGTTAATAAAAATACAGGACATATTTCACTTTTATTCTGTTATCTCACTTCTGGGAAAGGCTAAATGAATGAAGGTGTTTGGATTGTTATTTGTAATATCTGTGTGTCTTAATTTTCTAGTTTCATTTAGGAAGAGTATAGGCCAGTCTTGTCTCATTTTTTTCATTGCTTTTTTTTTTTTTTAACAGATTGCTCCTTCTGAACTGATTCCTTTTCAGCTTTTGCTTGATTTGTCAGATTACCATAGTAGTGTTACTGAATCAAATACAAAAAAGAAAAGGAAATGTATCATACATCTATCACCATTACAGATGAACTGTAAATGTCCCTAAGTTTAATTACTCTCCTCATTTGTAGGTATAGGTTTGAATCATCTCTTTAAAAGTTATCAAAGTAACATGCATAAATTAGAAAATAAAATGCCATAGAAGCATTTATAATAGAAAGCAATATTCTTGTGCCCCTCCCCTTCCAAATTGCCATTCCACATCCAACAGTCAACTATTAACCATTTCTGTTCACTGCCATCATATACAGGTTGAGTATCCCTTATCTGAAATGCTTGGGACCAGCAGTATTTCAGATGTCAGATTTTTTTTTGATTTTGGAATATTTGCATAATATATAATGAGAGATCTTGGAGATGGGCCCCAAGCCTAAAAATGAAATTCATTTGTTTCATTATACCTCATGTACAACTTGAAGATAATTTTTGATATTTTAAGTAATTTTGTGTATGAAACAAAGTTTGTGTACCTTGAGCCATCCCAAAACTAAGGTGTCACTATCTCTGTCACCCATGTGGACAATCTGTGGCATCACATTTGGTGCTCAAGGTTTCAGGTTTAGGAGCATTTGGGATTTTGAATTTTTGGATTAGGGATGCTCAACCTGTATTTTTATCTCACCAACTTCAGACATCTATTGACTTTGATACATAAAGATTTAACCCAAATCTCTGACTCGCCTTAGAAGTATACTTTGTGAGATGATTTTAAAGGCACCTTTTCCTTTCCTCTAATTATTTGTATGTCATAACATCTGTAAACTGCACATTCACATATCCCAAGTTAACATTTGCATTTTCTGTTACCATAAAGTCTCCCTTATATCCACAGATTCTAAAATTGAAAATCTAAAGCCAGAGTTTATATAAATACTGGATGGGCCAATTAACAGTCTTGATTGCCTCACCTTTACTATCTTCCTAATTTTATGACTTCTGTGTCTGCAGAGAGAATGGGAAGTGTCAGGGTCAAATGAAAACTGCTCAAAGCCATTCCACATACCAGTTTGCTTTGAATTTGGATCACACACTTTTTGAGCAATTTGTTTACCCTGTTTGTAGTGTTTTTTTGTTTTGCTGGGAGACAAATCATGCCTTTTTCCTATTACCTTCCCAGGTTCAATGTTAATTTTCTTAAAAGATTCCAAAAGATATCAGTCGTCTTCAATTTTATGATGAATGGGACTTTTAATTTTGTGTGGTACTCAGGGTGCTTTGAAAATTGTCTTTCTTTTTTTCTTGATCTCTAGGAGTGTTTTTTGTATTTGATATTTTTTTTCCCCCAAGTTAGAAATCTCTGTTCTCTGTTTTTGGAGTTTCTATTAGATTCTAGAACTGCTGAATTCTCTGTTGTATCTTTCCTGTTTTTTTTCATCTTTTGTATTCTAGTATATGTTTTTTACTTTCAACCCTTTTATTAGCAATTGTTTTTAATTCTCCAGAGCTCGCCCGGTCTATATATGTTTAAATGTTGCTTAATAATAATGAATTTCTGCTTCACTAGTACTTTTTAAATTCCTGGAATTTTACCTAAGAAATCATGTCTTATGTTGATTGTTTGTTTTTCTGCTGCTTGGTGTCAGAAATCTTAAGCCTTAATCATTTTATGTGTTGTATGTACACATGCTCCTCAATTTACAATGGAGTTACATCCCGATAAACCCACTGTAAGTCGAAGATATCAGTAAGCCAAAAATCCATTAAATACACCTAAACCTGCTGAACATCATAGCTTAGCCTGCCTTAAACGTGCTGACAACACTTACATTAGCCTAAAGTTGGGCAAATTCATCTATACAAAGTCTATTTCACAGATGTGTCGAATATCTCATTTATTGAATACTGTACTGAAAGTGAAAAACTCATTGTATGTGGGCACTCACCATTAACTTACCCAGCTGAAAGCACACTGGGCTGAAGAATGTTTGAAACATCTAAAATTGCTGGATGACAGGGATGCCATGGTGACAGCGCAATCAATTTCTCTTCTGGTGAGGCTCAAGAATAAGTACTTGGGCATCCACACAGAACGCAGTAGAGTTTGGGTGGTTTACCCTCGCAGTCTTGTGGCTGGCTAAAAGCTGTGTCTGGCTGCTGCTGCCCAGCATCACAGTCTCCATCTACCACATACCACTAGCCTGGGAAAACAGCAAAATTCACAGTATGCATATCGCTTGTACACCATCATAAAGTCAAAAAATCATGTAAGTTTAACCACTGTAAAGGTCCTTTTGGTATATTTAATGCAACTCAAGATCAGCTTTCATCAGATTCTGCAAGTTCTTCCATTTTTGTACTTTTCCCCTCAGCCCTTAGAATCTACTGCCCTTTTTCTAATTATTTCAAGGTGTACTCTCAAGAGAAGGCAGAGGTTGAGACGTCACTGATAAGGCTTTTTTTTTTTTTTTTGAGACGGAGTCTGGCTCTGTCGCCCAGGCTGGCGTGCGGTGGCCGGATCTCAGCTCACTGCAAGCTCCGCCTCCCAGGTTCACGCCATTCTCCTGCCTCCGCCTCCCAAGTAGCTGGGACTACAGGCGCCCGCCTCGTCGCCCGGCTAGTTTTTTGTATTCTTTAGTAGAGACGGGGTTTCACCGTATTAGCCAGGATGGTCTCAATCTCCTGACCTTGTGATCCGCCCGTCTCGGCCTCCCAAAGTGCTGGGATTACAGGCTTGAGCCACCGCGCCCGGCATTCTTTGCATTTTAATAGGAGTGAAAGACTGTGGCCTTAGCTAAAAGGAAGCTCAAAATGTGGAATCGCAAACACCAGCTACATATGTGAGAGTTTGGGAATAATGTTGATGTAGTGGGGAAGGAACGTCAGGGGGTACCTGATTTCACACAGGATGGATAACCTACTTACTCCACCAGTCCCCTGGATCTTGGGGGTGGAGTAGATATGTCTTTTCTGATTTCATTGTTTGCACTGAGAACATTTTCCCCTGTTTATTTAATAGAGACAGGGTCTTGGTGTGTTGGCCAGGCTGATCTCGAACTCCTGGCCTCCAAAAGTGCTGGATCACAGGTACATGCCACAGTGCCTGGCCTTGATAACATTTTTATTATATAGGACAGCAGCAGTGCTTAGTTTTCTCCTCGCACCTTCCCCATAGCTTCACACTTGTTTGTGCTGGTTTACGTAGTTCTCTCTCATTAGTGTCCTAACTTGGGAGCAGTCATTTTTTCATTTTGTTTGGTGTGGCCTTCATCAATTTTTTTTTTTAGTGTATTGAAAATAGGGTGGTATTTCGTTTTCTAAAGCATTTTCTGAAAACTTCGACTTGCCAGTATGTGCTTATGCTCACTGTTGGATTTAGATTCCCCGTTCCACACCGAAGCGCGAACCTAGTACCTCCAGCATGAAACAATCCAAAAGGGAGTCGCCTATGTCCTGGGGCCCTGGCCGGGAGAACGCCGCAGGGCGGGTGGGCTGGTGGCTGGCTGTGTGCGGAGAGCCGCGGCGAAGCTGCTTCCGCCCGCGCGTCCCGAGCTCACGGAGGCGGGCTCCCACGGGCGGCCCTGACCTGGGGGTCCTGACTGTCTCCCAGCCAGCGGCGGGAGGCTTCCCAGGGGCGGAGCAAGAGGTTGGCTGGGTAGGATGGGGGACTGAGCTGAGAGTCATGGAGCGGTTCCTGCACCGGGAGCCCGGGCTGGCCACACCCAGGTGAGTGGCACGGTGGGGCGCGGTGCAGCTGCGCTGGCCCCGCGGATTTTCCTCGGGCTTTCACTTTAGAATAGCAGTTCTGATATCTTTGGATCACATAAATTATAGAACCAGGTTTTACATAAAATTGCAGGGGCTTTAACCTTTGACCTCCTTGAAATCCATTAACAGACCCACTCAAAGGAGCCGAGAACTGCACATTGACCCCTGCTCTAGAGACAGATGGTGCCGTGAGGGATTCCATGTCAGAAGGGGACAGGGGAACAGGGGTTGGCGTGTGGAGACACTGACGCTGGACATTGAAGTGAGAAAATGAGATTTGTCCCAGTTCTTAGATCTTTACCTAAGTGATCCGTTAATTGTTTTGCTGTAATTTGGGGGATGTTTATCAAATCATCAAAGTAGGTCATCTGGAATATATTTTTTTTTTTGTCTCCATCAGAGTTTTCTGGATGTAGAGTCTCATATTTCTGTGGGATTCTTTTTTCAGAAACAAAAATCTTTTCCCTCTCCTTCTGAACATAGGAACTTACTATCCCACCATCTTGGATATTTTAACTTGGTTTTAATTTTAGTTTTGGGATGAGGTTTACCATGTGGGAGATTGAAGAATTCTCAACAGAAATCAAAGCACTTTAAAATATTTTTAAAAATTATGGATAGCAGGAGAAGCTTCTATATAGCAAGGTAAGGTTACTCCAACTATTTAATTAGTTGGAGTAGCTTTAACATTGGCTGTATTTGCCGACTTGTGTGGTACCTAGCGTATCAATGACCTGCTTTAGGCTTTGATTTGCTTATGTGTAAAAGGAAGACAGTAACTAGATTTTTTTTCCCCCACATCTCCATCTGATGAAGTCACACAGTCCATACAGTTACATGAAGTATTTTTAAGAGGCAGCCCTCTATCGGTATCGTATTAAGAGGTTCGGTATCATAGCTGAATGCTGGTGCACTTGGATTTTAATGCTCAGGTCTTATTCTGGTATTACATTAACTGCTTTGTCGATTTTAGAGAGTTGATTCTTGAGAAGTCAGTGATCACTTTGCCAACTCTAGTGGTTGAATCTCTATTATGATACAATTTGCCCTTGGGATATCATACAGCAAGAGTGATACTTGTTAATCGACCATCTTGGCATCTTATTATATACCTCCTCTAGCAATTGTTTCATCAGTCTTAGAGTGTTCCATCACTGGAGATTTATTCATGATAATCCACTGATGCCAATCAGCTAAGAATACTTCCCAGTGTGTTCATGCCAGTTAAATGTTGCAGTTACAAGTTCTGGCAATTTCATCTTAACATGTTTGTTCTTCAGCTGAGGTATTTTATTGGGCTAGTAGTCATCTGGGTAGGTGGAAAGCTTGGTTCCAATAATTATTTCAATTTTATAAACAGAATTACTGTTGCTATGATGCCACAAAGAAAACACTATCATTTGGAGTAGAATTTAGAAGGTATACGTGCCAAAATAAGTTCAGTTTATCATAGTGTGGATACTATAAATAAAATATATACTGAGAATAATGCTATCACTTACTTAAATAGTAACAAACCTGTAGTTTTCTCATCTGTGTATGTAATTCACTAGGAAAATGAACTCTACTCTGGTGAAATGACTCAAATTAACCAAAGTTTGAATCCCATTACTAATTGTGTGATCTTAGGAAAGTTAATTTTTTAAATTTGAAATAAAATTTACCTACAATAAAATGCCCAGATCTTAAGTGTACAGCTTGAATGTTTACCTATGTGTGCTCCTTGTAACCATCACTTAAATCAAGATGTGAAACATTTCTATCACCCTGGACAGTTTCCTCTTGCCCCTTTACAGTCAACTTCCTGGCCCAGAACACTATTTTGATTTTTATCACCATGAATTGGGTTTGCCTGTTTTTGAATGTCATTTACATGGAATCATAGAGTATCTGTCTTTTATATGTGGCTTCTTTTGTTCAATATAATAACCGTGAGATTCAGCCATGTTGTTTCGTGTAATAGTTTTCTTTTTATTGTGTCATTTGAATAGCTACAAATTATTTTTGTAGTCTCCTATTGACAGGCATTTGGATTGTTTCCAGATTTTGAACAAAGCTCCTACAAATATTTTACGACAAGTCTTTTGGTCAACACAAGGACTCATTTTTCTGGGCATATACTTAGGATTGGAATTGCTGGAACGTAGGGTATAACTTTTTGTTAGAAACAGCCAAAGAGTTTTCCAGAATGGTTGTACCATTTACTATAGCCACCAGCATTATAAGAGTGTTCTGTTTGCTCCACATCCTCACCATCACTAGGTGTTACTGCTGTTTTTAATTCTATCCATTTACTGTGGTTTTAATTTATATTTCCCTGATGATTAGTGATGTTGGGCATCTTTTCATATACTCATTGGCAGTTTCCTTCTTTCTTCACCTGTTTACATGTCTGTCCAGTCACATAAAAGGGGAGGAGAAAAGGTGGTGAAGTGGTGTTGTTTGTCTGGGGTAATGCCTGAGATTTGTTGTCTCACGTCAAGAAAATCAAAGATGCAGCCACACAAGGAGTGGATTTAGGAGCAGAAGTTTAATAAGCAAAAGAGAAAAGAGAATAGCTCTCTCTTTTGCAGAGAGAGAGGGGGATGCCAGAGTGGGTCTTCTGGTCCCATGGTGAAGTGAACAGGATTTTACAATCTGGCTTGAGGAGGCAGTGTCTGATTTACATAGGGCCCAAAGATTGGTTGAACCAGGTGTGACATTTATATAGTAATTGAAGAAGCTGGCCACCCCACTCTAATCTTTTATTATACAAACAGATTTTCTACCTGGCTGGTGCCATGTTGTCTGCTCCTTACTGTACATATGGCTGACAAAGAAAAGGGAAGATGGAGCCGCCATGTTGAACATGCCTAGCCTCTGGGTAGCCTTTTCCTATTGTCACAGCTGCCAGCTTTCACCCATGCAAACTTCCAGCTTGCTTCTCTTTGTCTGCAGCTCAATTTTACAGGCTGCTTTTTGTTAGAAAAGAAATGATTTGGGGGCTGCTTTTTATTAAAAGGGAAACCTGATCAAGGACTTCTTTACCCTCACTGTCTGCCTAAATAATTTTTTTAACTCCTATATCGTTGGGATCAAAGAATGGGGTACTGTCTTGCTGTTCAGTGGTGATACCAAAGAGTTGTGAAAATAGTTTATCCTTAGGCTAAATTACGGTCCTTTGGGTTGCTCATTATGTCTTTAGGGTGACACTTGCTGCTGTTACAACCCCAAAACTTCAGTGGCTTAACAAAATAGAAGTATGTTTCTTGCTCACCTGACTGTCCAAAAAGGGTATTCCTGGTAGATAGGTGTCGTTCCCAGTAGTTACTTAAGAATCCAGGTTCCTTCCATCCTGTGGCTCTGCAGTCTGGTATGGCTCCCAAGATCTTTATGCTTCTCTTGGTCAAGCCAAAGAAAGGGAAAGAGTTGGGGAGGAGAGAGACAAGGTGGACTTGTGGAACATTTTTATGGGTCAGGCAAAGAAATAAGCATATACATCTCAGATTCCACTGTTAAAAACTTAGTCACATGTAACTGTAAGAGAGACTGGGAAATGTAGCCTTATCTGCTCAGAAAGCTGGGAATCAGCTAGCAGTTTTTGCCAAAACTGATGAAATGGGTTGTTGTCCAGGATGGTCAATGGATTTCTGTAGTAAATTGAGTAAATAGTAAATTGAGACTTCTTGATCTTCACATTTCAAGGAATCTGTGTAAACTGCTAGAAGTTCTTAAATAAGACACCTTCCCATTCTCCGCTTTCTGCAGCATGAAGGAGAGTGACCATGGAAATAAAGATAATGATAACTGAAATCCATTCTGTGATGGTACAGAATGCTTGGCTGAAAGCTCTTCTCCATTCATGATGATTTTTAAAATCTAGTATCTGATATTTATAAAATAAATGCAATTTGGAATAATATATTTCATCTTTCATAAATAATCCAGAACTTAGGATTTTAAAACTTTAAAAAAGTGATTAAGTAGTTTTAGTGACTTATTAGAAAATGACTTCTAAAACAGTCCATGGGGAAAAGCAAAGCTGTTTCTTTCACACCTTTTTTTCCACTGGGCTACTAATATACTCCTATATTTGAGTTGCCAAGTCATTATACTGTTCTTTTGTATTAAAATCCTCTACCAATGAGAAATTACTGTAAACCATTTAAACCTTGGGTCAGCAATCTTTCTAGCTCTTAAGAGTTCAGTACACATCATTGCTAGAGGAAGGAGAGGAAGAAGAAGGTAAAAGGGGAACAGAAAGAAAATGATCATGAGTTGAGGTACAGTAGAGCTTCTCCAATTCTTATGTCTTGTAATAAAGTGGCCTTGTGTTGTCTAAGCTTTTCTTGGGCAAATTGTAAAATATGTGAGCCATATATGTAGTCGATATATCCCAAATACTGTCATTTCAACATGTAGTCAATTGAGGTATTTTACATTTATGTACTAAATCTTTGAAATCTAGTACATATTTTGCCTACACTTACATCTCAATTTGGATGCTAAGTTATCATTGGAGTGTATGAAATGTGTAGTTATAGAGTAGATTCACACACCCAAGTTGTCCAGACATACTTGAAAGTTTTCCAACAGCTGAATCAAGTCTCAGTTTTTAAATTTAAATTTAGATTAAGAAGCATTAAATAAAATTCAATTTCTTATTGCACTAGCCATGTTTCAAGTGCTTAATAGCCACATGGGGCTAGTGGCTACCACACTGACACTACAAATCTAGAGTCTAGATTGAGTTTAGACTGTAAGCTCTGGGAAGGCAGGGACTTCTACCTGGCATTGAGAAAGTGCTCAAAAAATGTTTGTGGATTGAAAATATTTACGTAGTTTTAAAATGTCTAAAATAGAATTGAAAGTGGTGCTTAATAAATAAGCTAATTTAATTGAATAGCTGGAGGGAAGCCAGACTTCCAAAGCTAAACTTTTATTTCAAAAACGTATTCCTAATAAGCATGCAAAGTACAGATACTTAGATCAGAATGGCTATACGTTTTTTTGGAGAATGCCTCTTTCTAGCCCCAGTGGCTGGCAATTCTGGTCAAATTGCATGTTAATTGCCACATAACGGTTAGCTAACCAATCGTGGAGGAAAATTTTAAGCTGTCGTTTCTGTAATCCATTGGTTTGCATTTGGGCATTATAAACTAAACATGAATGTAGTCAAAACAATTAAGGTTGAAATTTTGAAAATAATTATGTCCCATTCCATATTCCATGTCACTCTGCAGAGGAAACAATTTTATTGTCATAGGGCCATGCACATCTAATTTTGAAAATATAACCTGCAAAATATCCTAAGTGTGAAAAAATCACTCTATTCTTTGAGAATGGGATTCTTCTGCCCTAAAGGCCAGATGTCTTTTGTACTACCCAGATTTTACTAGTTCAATGCTTTACTCAAGTCGACCTTCTTTCACAAAGCTTTCCTTGATTACAATAGTTCACATTGATCCCTCCCTTCCCTGAATTTCTTTCTCATGGTAAGAACCAAATATTTTGTCATCCAAATACTATGTATCTACAATGCTGTGAATTGTTTCCCATTTGAGTATTGAATTTCATCACATCTAGCACATCCAACTCAGTGATTGATAAGTGGCAGTTGCCCAACCTTTGCTTGAGTACACAGAAAACAAGAACACCATGGAAATCCTGGGTAATAAACATAAGAACCTCTGACTGTTCCATGCTTTGTGCTCATATTGCTTTACTGCATTCTCTTGTCTTGAGTAGTGTCAGGAGCGTGGCTCAACTGGAGAGAGAGTGCTGAACTGCCAGGTGTTGTTGGAATACTGGATTAAAGGACAAGGCCGGGCGCGGTGGCTCAAGCCTGTAATCCCAGCACTTTGGGAGGCCAAGACGGGTGGATCACGAGGTCAGGAGATCGAGACCATCCTGGCTAACACGGTGAAACCCCGTCTCTACTAAAAAATACAAAAAACTAGCCGGGCGAGGTGGCGGGCGCCTATAGTCCCAGCTACTCGGGAGGCCGAGGCAGGAGAATGGCGTGAACCCGGGAGGCGGAGCTTGCAGTGAGCTGAGATCCGGCCACTGCACTCCAGCCTGGGCAGTCCAGCTTTTCATCAGTTATTGCAATAGTATGAACAAGAGTCTAAACCAGAGAAAGCACCTGCTGCATTCCATTCCTCTCACAGTCCCCATGGAATGGCCCACTAGTTGAAAGTCAAGTAGACCAGCACAGAGAGAGGAGTCATCTCACTGTCTGAGAGCTCCAAACAAAAGGCTTGGGCAGTTTTATAGGCCCAAGGCCTAGCAGGAGGCAGAGGGAAGGGTTAGGAGTGCAAAAGTACTAAGCACTGAGTCAGCGGGGAGCAAATGGTCTTTGAGTTTTCCCGATAAGGATACCTCTAAATGGAGGCAGCTGAGCCAGGAATGCAGCTACATGTAAGGTCATGGTGGGCCAGGGAACTGTAATGACTTCCAGAGACTGCAGTGCACTGGCAGTGCCACAAAGTCTGATGTGGAGAGAGCAACTTTCACCCGTGAGGCCTGTCAGATAAAGTGTTTGTAATTGCCTATGATCAGGCCTGAAAAATCACACAGGTTTTTTTTTTTTTTTTTTTTTGCCAGGAACTAGACTCCTCAAGTAGGAAATCACTTTTACTGTCAAGGCCCAAAACTACTCTCACCTATTCTAGGAGGCACATTTTCTCATATTTTAACACCTCTGAAAGCAGGATGCATTTTACAATTGATGTCCTACAATTGTAGTGTCAGGTAACAGTTTATGATCTAGTTCTATGAAAAGCTTCTTTTGACACTTGTGTAAAGTCAAGAAAGCACCAGCATCAAAAAGTCTTACAGAATACTGATAAGATACAGTATTCTTTTACATCATAAGCAGTGTTTACATCACATCTAGAGTTTAGCAGTTTATGCCTTTGGCATCTCCATTTTAGGCCTTCCTAACATGTTCCAGTGAGCTTCCCAAGACTATGTAAATTCTTTCTCTGCCAGCTGAGAAGAATACAGTTTCTTTTCTATTTTTCTTTGACCAAAGGCCCTTGTTCTGTAAAGGTCAACATAGTCTAAAAAAAAACCTATCAGATCATATATCCTTTTTTTCCCTTACTGATGCTTACCTTTTCCAGGGATTGTTGGAATCTTAAATCATGCCAAGCCTTTCTGGGAATGGCTTGAAAAATTTCGAGAAATAAGTGACATGACTAAAAATGAAATTTCACTCATTTGGCTAGCTGATGGGTCTAAAGTGGAAGGAGTTGGGAAGACACTTCACACATGCAATGGGTCATTTCACTTGACTTTGTTGGGACTGCTGTGAACTGTCATAAACTCTGCCAGGGCAGAACAAATGAATTAAACTGTGGAATGTTCTGTGGACTTCAGCATCCAATTGGAACCATTTTCCCCAAATCCAACTGTTAAACCTGTCTAGGATTAAGGACTGGGGATGAGAGTCTGATGACATTCCAGTGGTGAACATCTGCACTGTTATTTGTCTTTAATGCAATTTGGGAACCAAATTCAAATGGTAGATAGGACTAGAGAACCAAAGGATCCTCAGGGACCACGTAAAACATGTGGCAAGCAAAAGCCCTTTTATAGAAAAAAGAATTGGAGACAAAATTTTGGGATAGTGGTCCTGCCAACTCTGTCTGCCAATGACTGAACAAAAGGCTCAGGCACTGGACTCCCTGAAATGGACTCTACCTTCCTTCTTTTGTGTGACCCTGCTTTACCTTTTCCATGGATTTCTCCCTTCTAACACTCTCCTTAGCCTTGAGTTATTCTGATGTACCCCCTGCTCAAGAACAACTGGCTAGACATTAGATATAGACAGCGTGTTTAGATAGATGTATAGTAACACCTTCTGTTCATTTTCTGCCTTCCTGAAATTTTAGTTACCCATCGCTGCATAATAAATTACCCCAAAGCTAAGTGGCAGAAAACTACATGTATTATCTCACCCTTTCTGTGCATTAGGAGCCTGGGCATGACTTAGCTGGGTGCTCTGGTTCTGGATCTCTCACAGGATACAATCAAGGTGTCGGCTAGGATGCAACCATCTCAGGGCTTAACTGGGAAAGGATCTGCTTCCAAGCTCACTTGGGGTTGTTGGCAAGGTTCAGTTCCTTTGGGTTGTTGGACTAAAGGTCTCAGTTTCTTATGAGCTGTTGACCAAGGGCTGCCCTGAGTTCCTTACCATAAGTGCCTCTCCCTAGTGCAGTTTACAGCAAGATAGCTGACTTCAGCAGAGCAGGCAAGTGAGAGGGCTGGAGGAAGGGTGAGAAAGACAGAAGTTCCAGTCTCCTAACCTGATCTCAGAAGTGACATTCCATTACTTTTGCTGTACTCTGTTAGAAATGACTCACTCACTAGTTTCAAACTACACTCAAGAGAGCATTATATGAGAGTGCGAACTGGGAGAACATTTTAGAAGCTGTCTACCACAGAATGCAAATTATTGTGTGAGTGATGTACCATTTAGAACAAGGGTATAGGTGTGAATCCTATTCCACATGTCTTGAATGTAATAATGTCACAGTGTTAAAAATTCAACTTGAATCTGACAGTCCCCATCCTACTGGAATAGCTGGAAGTTTGATCGCAGTCATTAGTGGGGAACCCCTCACCTTGTCACACACATTCATGCTTGTGCTGAGGTTCCAGGGTCATGAGCACCACCAAAGCCTTGGGACTCCTCAGTTATCAATTACATGTCCACACTGCTTACTTCTAAGTTAGTTGTGGTGCTCTCAGCCTCCACAGGCAGTGCTTTTGGGGTCAGTAGCCTTGCTGCTGCTGTACCGTCCTGGGGCAGGGAGTCTTTGTCAAGGCTGAGAGCTCCTGTTCCCAAGACCTGGCCACCCTCAGTGTACCCTGTAGTCACCCTCTTTGGAGCATGACTACTGAGAGGAACACAGGCCACCAAACTATATGTGTACATGATCTGGCTTTTGTTGTTAGTGTGGAAGTGACATATATTCTCTTGCAGTTTTCTACATTCTAAGCCAAAGTCTGAATTCAACGTTCTATAACCTAGAATAAGCAAGACATTTTCCACAAATACAACTATAAGTAATCTTCAAGGTAAAGGCTATATTACAAAAGCAGAACACAAAACGTCCTCATTGTAGTTAATGTAGAGTCTTATAAAATTGTTTCTCACAAAACAGCAACAACAACAATACACACACACACACACATAATGATAACAAAATGAAGAGTACACATAATCTTCCAAGAAAGAAAGCTTCATCCCAACTTGGTTAATGGGATGTTTATATTCTTAGTGTCTTCAGGATACCTTCTGTGTGCATACATATCTTTTTTTTTTTTTTAGTTTATCCATATAGCAAGATGTAAGGGCCATCTGTGTCAACTGTCTTTTGATTTTTTCAAAATTCTTTGATAAATTGCAATGTAAGTCCTGTGCTCTCTGGCTTTAGCTCTGCTTGGCCAAGGCTGATTTGCATTCATGGACTATAATAAGCACACCAATAATAGTGCAGGCTGTGTTTGGATCCGGTGGTTCCGTACCACCTAGACCTTGATTTATTTTTTTTTTTATTTATTTTTTTATTTTATTTTTTTTTTTTTGTTGAGGCGGAGTCTCGCTCTGTCGCCCGGACTGGAGTGCAGTGGCCAGATCTCAGCTCACTGCAAGCTCCGCCTCCCGGGTTTACGCCATTCTCCTGCCTCAGCCTCCCGAGTAGCTGGGACTACAGGCGCCCGCCACCTCGCCCGGCTAGTTTTTGTATTTTTAGTAGAGACGGGGTTTCACCGTGTTAGCCAGGATGGTCTCGATCTCCTGACCTCGTGATCCGCCCGTCTCGGCCTCCCAAAGTGCTGGGATTACAGGCGACCTTGATTTATTTTTATCTGCTCCTTTGGACTCTTAGGATAAATACAGAGTGCATGTATGTTTCAAATCAGCTCTCATGTTCCACCTTATGACAGGCTTTACTTTGTAACAAATTAAGTCACTCTTCCCTTTTGCCTTACATATTCTGCAGACTTCCAAGGAATGAATGCCGGGCGCGGTGGCTCAAGCCTGTAATCCCAGCACTTTGGGAGGCCGAGACGGGCGGATCACAAGGTCAGGAGATCGAGACCATCCTGGCTAATATGGTGAAACCCCGTCTCTACTAAAAAGTACAAAAAAACTAGCCAGGCGAGGTGGCGGGCGCCTGTGGTCCCAGCTACTCGGGAGGCCGAGGCAGGAGAATGGCGTGAACCCGGGAGGCGGAGCTTGCAGTGAGCCGAGATCCGGCCACTACACTCCAGCCTGGGCGACAGAGCGAGACTCCGTCTCAAAAAAAAAAAAAAGAAAAGATTGCAGTTACCTGGGGCCGGGCGCGGTGGCTCACGCCTGTAATCCCAGCACTTTGGGAGGCGGAGGTGGGCGGATCACGAGGTCAGGAGATCGAGACCATTCTGGCTAACATGGTGAAACCCTGTCTCTACTAAAAATACAAAAAATTAGCCGAGCGTAGTGGCAGGCGCCTGTAGTCCCAGCTACTCAGAAGGCAGAGGCAGGAGAATGGCATGAACCCGGGAGGCAGAGCTTGCAGTGAGCCCAGATTGCGCCACTGCCCTCCAGCCTGGGTGACAGAGTGAGACTCTGTCTAAAAAGAAAAAAAAAAATATTGCAGTTACCAGTGTGGGATTGATATGGTTTGGTTTGGCTCTGTGTGTGTCCCCACCCAAATCTCATCTCGAATTGTAATCCCCACATATTGCAGGAGGGGCCTGGCGGGAGATGATTGGAACCCGGGGAGGGGGGGAGGGGGGGGCGGGCAGATTTCTCCCCTGCTGTTCTCGTGATAGTGAGTGAGTTCTCATGAGAGCTGATGGTTTTAAAGTGTGGCACTTCCCCTCCTCCCTCTAGCATGCTCTCTTCTGCTGCCATATAACATGTGCCTTGCTTCTCCTTCGCCTTCCACAATAATTATAAGTTTCCTGAGGCCTCCCCAGCCATGTGGAACTGTGAGTCAATTCTTTTCTTTGTAAATTACCCACTCTCAGGTTGTATCTTGTAGCAATGTGAAAACAGACCAATACAGAGATGTATCCCTTGTCCCAGCTTTGGGGCAGATCCGTGTCAGAGGCAGTGGTTAGTCTCAGGGACAAAACCCCTTTCTGGTAAGAGTTTTGATTTTTATAAACCTTGGCTTTCATTCTGTCATCCTTTCCTAAAAAGGTAGGTAGGTGGCTTCTGCGCTCTGTGATGTTCAGGGAAATGGATGCTTTGATTCTCATGTGGTGATATAGTTTGGATATTTGTCCCTGCCCAAATCTCATTTTGAAATTTAAACTCCAGTGTTGGAGGTGGAGGCAGGGCCTGGTAGGAGGTGTTTGGGTCATGGGGGTGGATCCCTCATGGCTTTGTGCTGTCTTCCTAATAGTGAGTTATCATGAGACCTGGTTGCTTAAGTGTGTGGCACTGCCCCCTCACTATCCGTCTCTCTTGCTCCTCCTTCACCATGTGATGTGCCTGCTTTCCCTTTGTCTTCTGCCATGATTGGGAGCCTCCTGAGGGCTACCCAGAAGCAGATGCTGCTATACTTCCTGTACAGCCTGCAGAACCGTAAGCCAATCAAACCTCTTTTCTTTACCCAGCCTCGGGCCTTTCTTTATAGTAATGCAAGAATGGACTAACACATGTGACAAAGCCTGACACTGCCCTGAGGCAGCCCTACTGGCAGAACTCTCATCACAGTTACCAAGCCTTTTCAAATACTTAGCTCAGTGCCCACTGAGGAGATTACCTGCAGCACATCAGTACCATTGTAAGCATGATTCATTCCATGTTCATTCAGTGAGGGAGTGTCACAAGAAGATGAATATCAAGAACTATTTGAAGAAAGAGGAAGAGAATGGTGAGTTCTTCTTCTAGGGTACCATTTGGAAAATGGCTATGCCCAGTGAATTATCCTTTGCAAATAGCATTTTGATGCTGTTGTTCCTTTCTTTGAGGTTCCTAATGGTTCCTAATTTTCATCTGATTTATGAGACCCAGTTATCCAGCACATGAGCTATGGAAGGGCCTTTCCAGCATAGCTCACAATAAGCTTACTGCTCTAGCTTGGCAAAAACACTCCTCTGCTCCTCAAACATTCCTTCTCCACTGTGCTCTGGGGTGTAGCACCTGTCAGTCCTTTACTCAGAATGCTTTCACTCTGTGGAGCCACATGTTTTTCCTCTTCTGAAATTCTGTTCGAGGCCCATCATTCTAGGAAGGCTTCCCTACTGGCTCACTTAGATTTGATGGTGAGTATGTATCACATTCTGCTAAGACTGTGAGCCTTTCATGAGAAGGGACTGTGTGGCACTAGTATGTTAATATGTGGGTGCCCAATAAATGGTAGCTGGCTGGTTATGCCAGGATCCCCTTGGTGCTTATGCTACATTCCACTCACCGCTGTGGGCTTAGCTTCCATCCTTTGTGCCAGGAAAGAAAGCCATGGGAGAGATAGGATGTGACCAGAGGTGAAAGCCTAGGAATCACAGAAAATATGTCTGACAGTAGAGACAAAGTAATGCAAACTGCAATGATGAATTTTAGTTATGGTTGCCATGTGTATTTGGGAAAGGAATTAGATGATTCTGATTAGCACCCCTCATTAAGAACCAGACCTGGCTGGGCGCGGTGGCTCATGCCTGTAATCCCAGCACTTTGGGAGGCTGAGGCGCGCGGATCACGAGGTCAGGAGATCAAGACTCATCCTGGCTAACACGGTAAAACCCCATCTCTACTAAAAATACAAAAAAATTAACTGGGCATGGTGGCGGGCACCTGTAGTCCCAGGTAGTCCCAGCTACTCGGGAGGCTGAGGCAGGAGAATGGCATGAACCTGGGAGGCAGAGCTTGCAGTGAGCTGAGATCGTACCACTGCACTCCAGCCTGGGCAACATAGCGAGACTCCATCTCAAAAAAAAAAAAAAGAAAGAAACAGACCTGTGGACAGGACTGGCTATATACGTATATACGTTGTGGAGCTTAGTGCAGAGTGAAAATATGGGGCTTGGGCTCAGAAAGTTAAGAATTTCAAGACAGCAATAGTGAGGCATTAAACCAAATTCAGGGACCTTCTCATTGTAAGGCCCCAAGTGACACAACTGTGCAGCTTTCGTGTCTTGTCTATAAAAGATTAACAAATAAGAGACAAAAGTTGAATGTGACTCACCGAAAATAAAGATTTATTTAAAATCAAAACCAAAAAAGCCTATTACATTCCCAATACAAATTACAGAGTCATGTTAGACTAAATCTTCTTGGTCTCATGGGATACACAGAGAACTGACTCTATCTTCAATAAGTCAGAGATTTTCAGCTAGAGAAAGTCACCTACTATGTGCTATCTCTGAGAGTGCGAGTGAGTCAGATTTTTATGTTGATAAGAAGAGTGGCCCAGGCGTGGTGGCTCACGCTTATAATCCCAGCACTTTGGGAGGCCGAGGCAGGGGGATCCAACGTGGAGAAAACCCATCTCTATGAAAAATACAAAATTAGCCGGGCATGGTGGCATGTGCCTGTATTCCCAGCTACTCGGGAGGCCGAGGCAGGGGAATCGCTTGACCATGAAGGCAGTGGTTGCAGTGGGCTGAGATCGCGCCATTGCACTCCAGCCTGGGCAACAAGAGTGAAACTCCGTCTCAAAAAAAAAAAAAAAAAAAAGTGAATTTTTTATGTTGAGAAACATGGCTCTAGAAGAGATACAAATTTGGATATGAAAGATTGTTGTGAGATTTGCAAGAGACAGTGATTGGTCTGTCTATACCTTCATTCAACAAATAGTCATGGCCTAATATATTGCCAAATGCCAAGCTGCATGGCCACCTTCCTCTTGTATTGTGGAAATTGCCTGTGCTTGCTTTACTTTGAGGCTTTTGGGATGTTTATCAATGCCTGTGAATGGGAAGGGGCAGGAGCAGGATTGGGCAGAGGGAGAACTCTGAATTTCTGCATTTCTTTTTTATTTGTTTGTTCTTCTTGTAGAGACAGGGTCTCACTCTTTTGCCCAGACTGGAGTGCAGTGGCACAATCATAGCCTCAAACCCCTGGTCTCAAGTGATCCTTCCTCCTCAGCCTACTGAGTAGCTGGGGCTACAGATACATGCCACCAGTACCAGCTAATTTTTGGTTTTGTTTTGTTTGAGACGGAGTCTCACTCTGTCACCCAGACTGGAGTGCAGTGGTGTGATCTTCGCTCACTGCTACCTCCACCTCCCAGGTTCGAGCAATTCTTGTGCCTGAGCCTCCTGAGTAGCTGGGATTACAGGTGTGTGCCACCATGCCCAGCTAATTTTTGTATTTTTAGTAGAGATGGGTTTTCACCACGTTAACCAAGCTGGTCTCGAACTCCTGACTTCAAGTGATCTGCCTGCCTCGGCCTCCCAAAGTTCTGGGATTACAGGTGTGAGCCACTGCACCTGGCCCTATTTTTTATTTATTTTTTTAATTTTTTTGGTAGAGATGGGGGGGTCTCACCATGCTGCCAGGGTGATCTGAAACTCTTGGCACTAAGCAATACTCTCAACTTAGCCTCCCAAAGTGCTGGGATTAAAGGCATGAGTCACCACGTCTGGCCAGAATCTGCATTTCTACACAAGTTTCCAGTTAATGCCATTGTGACTGATCACGGCCACAGTTTGAATAGCAAAGTTCTGTAGCAAACTGACTGGTTTTCAGCTGATAATACAACAATTAAGGAAGAAATGAACAACTGCTGACTGTATCTATGGATTCTTCATGGTTTCTTTTTTAATTATAATGATGTGGAAAAACTATTTGTGAGCTACAAATAGTTTTTATGTGATGAATTATGTGATGAAAATGCAAATAACACTTTCTCTTCATGGTCTTAAAGAAATGTTTTTGAAGATAAATGAGGTGAATGCTCGAAAGGCGGTAGAGTTTCCAGAAAGCATGGTACTGCTTTAGTGCTTGGCATGAATATGTAGTGGAGTCCACATGTGAGTATTTCCTTGGAAAGTTGTTACGTGATTCTATTATATTTCAGAAAATGAGACTTCAGAAACTGCATTTTAAAGTTTCTTTTTCACATCACTGTTCTTAGGGACATGAACTTGTATGCACAGAGGTTTGGGCATTTTATTGCAGCTTTCCCTGTTGAGTTAGTGTAACCATAACCATATTCTGTGATTAGCTTATTAAGCTCCCAAGCCCTGGGAATGGGATTGTTCCTTCTTGAAGGTATAGAGTTGGAGGTGAGCAATGCAAAAGGCATAACTATACAGTCTAGAGGTTTATTTTTTGAAAACAAACCAGAATTTAGTAATCTGAAAGAGTGTTATCCATCAGGGTGTCTGCTTATAAGACCACAAATGTATTTCAGGGATATTGCAGTTGCTCAACATTCAGTAATCCCATCTGCCCTTTTGGATATCCACGTCAACTGGCCTTTCTCAGCCAGGGCTCTGTGCAAGAATTAAGCCTGATTCCCTAAAGGTATCCATTGTATATAGTACATATTGTATGTGATAGGAATTAACTTCTCTTCTGTGCATTTACATTGGTAGTAATTATGTTCCATTCTTTGTAAAATAGAATAGTCACTCAAATTCTTTTCTGTGTTTTGTGGTTCAGATGAGGAACCTGGATGGAAAGGCTGCCAGTGATTCTTATCATTTTCATAGAGCTATAATTATTAATTGGCAGATTGCTGTGTAATTAGTTCCTGCTATAATTATTAATTACAATAATTTAATAATTATTAAATTGAAGGAAGAGGGAGGGAGTCAGAAGTTTAAAGAAATAGTAACATATTTGCAAACTCCATTTGAGGTGGGCCAGGAAAACAGTCTTTGACTTAACACCAAAAAGGAGCATAGTACAGCCAAAGATTTTCAGAGGCGGAGTAGGGGAGGAGAGAGGCAGAGGCAAGTCTGGAGTAAAGATCTCAAGCAGCGCTGTCCAGTCAAAATACAATGTGAGGCCGAGAGTGGTGACTCACGCCTGTAATCCCAGCACTTTGGGAGGCTGAGGCTGGTGGATCATGTGAGGTCAGGAGTTCAAGATCAGTCTGGCCAACATGGTGAAACCCTGTCTCTACTAAAAATACAAAAATTAGCCAGGGGTGGTGGTGCATACCTGTAATCCCAGCTACTCGGGAGGCTGAGGCAGGAAAATCGCTTGAACCTAGGAGGTGGAGTTTGCAGTGAGCCAAGATCACACCACTACACTCCAGCTAGGGTAACAGAGCAAGACTCCATATCAAAAAAAAAAAAAAAAAAAAAAATGTGAGCCTCATTAAAAAAAAAAAGATAAAATTAACTATAATAATATATATATATCATTTAACCCAAAGTGTTATTTTTAAATTATGATCAATATAATTATTTTTAATGAGAATTTTACATTCTTTTTTTGTATTCCTCTTCAAAACCTTGTATGTATTGGATTTCCAGCACGTCTCAGATTGGAATTGTCACACTTCAGTTGCTCAGTAGTCACCTATAGCTAGCGCTACTGCATTGGACAGCACACCTCTAGATGCCATATCACTTACAAAGATTATGTACTTTATAATTAAATAGTAAAGTTGTATTTTCCGAAATGTCATAAAATATAAATATGCTAAAAGTAAGAATAAGTCATTTGTAGATTTTCTTTTTTTTCCTCTCTCTCTCTTCCATCTTTCCTTGTCCCTCCATTCCTTCTGTCTAAGCCTTGGGGCACTCTAACATAGAGAGGTCAGGGAGAACAGGAGGCCTAGGTAAAGGGACCAAAAAAATACCAGTGAGGCAGGAGGAGAACCAGAAGAGTGTGGTGCTCCAGAAGCCACGGTATCCTGGAACCAGCTTATATCAGCTCATGAGGGCTGATTGGTAAATTTTCTGAAATGTAGTGAACAGCTTGAAGTATGTCATTAATAAAAATTATATAACTTAATTAAATAAATTTTACTTTTAAAAAGTAGTACTCAAAACTCATTTCTTCTTAATTTTTTTAAAAGAGGATTTATTTGACAAATTTTACTTAACACAATATACGTAAAAGGAAATCACAATACAATGAAATTAAATCAAGGCCTCAGAATTTCATACAAACATCAAGACCAAAATCCTAAAGTATTGGTATTGCGTCTCAAATTTTTCCCATTAATTAAAAAAAAAAAATCCTAAATTTATATGCCTTACAGGTTATTAAATAAAACTAGAATCAACAAAGATGCCAAAATGTTTCACTTTAATTGTAGACATACACACACACACACACAAAACCACTTCTTTCAGCATGCATCTACACAGTGTACAATGTAGCAAAGGGCAACAGTGAACATAATTCAACTCCTTTGACCTCAATACGCTTTCTGCTTAAGAACATCCTATAATATAACTAACTTGAGCAAAGCTGGAACTTGTTTAACAGTTATAGTTTACTCAACTTCACTGTTACATCCTAGATGAGTATTGTATTAAAAAATACTGAGCCTTAAGTCTTCGTAACAATACTGATTTCCACTTAAGAGAGTAAGCATAAATCATAAGCTTGTATTGCAGAAACTGTTAAACTGAAGTTTTGGGTTTTTCTTTAAAAAAAATTGAGCAAGAGTCAGTGATCATATTCCCCATCCACCACTCATAATGGACATGGTAGACATCCCTCCCATTCCATTCATGCCTATAGATGCACGGCTTCCATTACTGTAGTAGCTGCTGTTCATTGCTCCTTGGCTGCCTATGCAATGTCTGATTGAAAATCACATAAGTTTTCCTGTAAAACTTGGTCATATCCACTCATGCTGCTGTGGCCACCATAGCCACCTCCATAACCACCTCTCAGCTGCTGGCTGGCTGGGCCACCATAACTGGACTGGATTGACAAGCCCATGCCCCCCATCATTTGGCTACCCTAAGCACTACTGCTGGCTCCTGCTGTAGAATTCAAGAAGGGTTCTACATAGCTGTGTCGCATATTTGCTTTGTCTTTTGACAAAGCTGCCACAGCATATTCATGAGTTGCAAACTCAACATCTGCTTCACCAGTTACTGTGCCATCAGGACCAGTTTCAATGTGTACCCTCACAGGATTGAACAGTGAAAAAAAATTACAGATGTCATTCTCAGTAGCTCTGTAAGGTAATCCACACATGTGTACACTATGTCCTGTTGTGCTCTGGAAAGTAGAGCCACCATCCCCATATTTGTGATCAGACATTCCTGAAAAACAATAATTGAGGTCTCTTCCAAATCTATCTGACCCAAATCCATAGCCATAGCCATTATAATTGTCATAGGCTCCATATCCTTCACTATAGGCACCATGCCTCATCTTCTCAAAGCCAGCTCCTCTGCCAATGCTGTTAAACCCTCTGCCAGACCCAGGTCTGTCATGGGACCTGGCCTCTGCATGGCCATAAGCTTTTATGGTGGATTGTAGTGAGTTCTAACTTCAGCCCTGCTGCTCTTAAAGATTTCAATATACCTGTGCCCTATTATTTCCTTGTGTTTCTTTAGAGAGCCTTTTCAGTTATTTCCTGTGAAGCAGACTGCACGAAGGCCTCCCCCTACTCCTCCCCTGGAGTCCACCGGCAGTGTTAACCCATTTGGCACGATTTCCAACCCTGAGAAGAACTGAACAATTTCTTCCTTGCTACATTCAAAGGCAAGTCCTCTAAGCTGTACAAAGCCATCATTGGCCATGTCAGGACTATTTGGACCAGTATGCTTCAACACCCAATCCATTTCAACGTTGTTTGACTTGAATGCTTCAACAAAACTGTGTCCCATAGTTTCTCTGTCTTTTTTTCAGGGCCAATTTGACTTCGTCTTCTGATTCAAGTTCAACAAAAGCCTTGCCACCCAGCCTGCCTTCTCTGGTGTAGATGAAATGAATACCTTGAGCCTCATTTTGGATTTTGCAGTCAGAAAAAAAAAAAAAAAAAACGCTGCACTTCATCGGCTGAGCAAGACCAGGGCAGGCCATGGACCTTCACCATAAATCCCTCTCTACCTTCAGTGCGCAACATCATTGTCTCTTACATGGTCTAGTGTCAAAACAGACCAGACACTCGACTTTGGCAGGGCTAAAAAGAAATGGCCCACTTCTTAATTATTTTAGTAGACTTTGCTAATATCTATGCTCCTGAGATTATGGCTGTTGCATCTGTGTGGTGGAAATACTACATAATGGTGTGTACTACTGTTCATCTCTTTCCAACTCAGCAGTCACACTGGTAGACTGAAATTGGCCATAGTGGGAGTACTTACATCACAGAAATCAGCAAAGGCAACAAATCGGAGCTTTTGAAAATTTTTCTGGAGAACCTGTTGTTAAACATTTACCAGCACACTACTGCCTGGAAGCCAAGAGAAGATAGAGTGTCAAGGGGAGAGGAGTCAGTTGTGTCAAATGCTGCTAAGATGAAGTTAGTAACATAAGATTTGGGGATTGAACATTGGATTAAGCTCCATGGATTTCACAGGGACTAAAAAAGACAAAATCACCACCTTTGTGGAACTTACATTCTGATAATTGACTTGGAAATTTAATAGCAAATAGAACAGACAAAAAAAAAGTCCTGCCTTCATGGATTGGGGTATAGTAGGCATTTTGAAGGACCTGCTGTTCTTGGAATAGTAAATTTCATTCTCCCCACCTTCTAGGCTTTCTATGTTCTCTGTGTTTAGACTGCCCTTTGCTGTCTTATTCCGCTGGTGTACATCTGTCTACTCATTTCTTTAGGATTCAGCTCAAATGTAGATTCCTTTGGGCAGCTGTCTCTGAACTTTGCAGGCAAAATTAAATGCTTGCCCTGAACATTCCTGTGTTTTTCTTATGCCTGTATTTTTCTCACAGCTGTAGTGATGGCCCATTTCTACATCTTTCCTTGATGAGCCCACTGACTGATAATGGCTGGGATCTTCATCTTTGTATCTCAGGGCCTGCCACCATCCTTGGCACATAGTTGATGCTATGTCTCTCTACATCTTTAGAGACTGAAGGAATCAATTAATTATCTGGGATTAAGATATTGAGACCTGATCCAAGGCAGAGGGACCACAAGACCTACTCCATGGGGAGATGTAAATGGTTTTCAGTAGAACTGTGCTTGTTTCTGTCTCTGGACCATTTGATACTCTCTCTTTATCATTCTCTCTCCTGATTTGAAGATCTAATCTGGGGCTTGAAACAATCAATGTACTATATTATAAAATAAAACTTGCTTGTTTTTCTATTCAGAGACCTTTTATTGCTAAAATTTTCCACTTGTTACCTTTTCTTTCTCAATCAGTTTACACTTTGACTTTATTCATTTGTTTAGCAATTTCCATTTTATTTTCACCTCCTCATGGTTTCTTAAAACTAAGTTACTTCTTAGCATCATGGTTATATCAGGGATCATTTGGTTGCAAGGAACAAAAACATGTTCAATCTACTTTAATAAGCAGCATTTTACTGCATTGATATAATAGGCAATGTCATGGGCATCCATAGGCAGGGACTTGATACAATAGGGTCTCATATGTTCCACATGAGCACCTGTACTGAACTGTCAGTCATCACATGGACTCTCACCCTTGCTTCTCTCTCTCTTCTCTCTTCTCTTAGCCATCTTTCTTTTCTTGCATGTCTAAAACAGGGCTGCCAGAATCCATCACCTGATAGCTCCACTCAGCTGACTTTGTTTCACATTCCCAGGTGATAGGATCTGGTGAGTTAGCCAGGTCTGTGGACCACATGTAACCTGGGATCCTATCTCGATGAAAGGGTGTATTCTTCATTTCCTAGGGATGTTGTAGCAAATTACCACAAACTTGGTGGCTAAAAGCAACAGAAATTTATTCTCTCACAGTTCTGGAGAACAAAAGTTCAAAATCAAGATGTCAGCAGGGTTCTTTCTGGAGTCTCTGAGAGAGAATCTGTTCCATGTTTTTCTTCACAAAAAAATTTTTAAAAAGAGATGGTCTTGCTATGTTGCCCAAGTTGGTGTTGAACTCCTGGCCTCAAGCAATCCTCCCACATCAGCCTCCTAAAATGCTGGGATTACAGGCATGAGCCACTGCCCCGACCTTATTTCATACCTCTCCTTCTCCTAGCTTGTGGTGGCTCCAGCAGTCCTTGGTGCTTCTTGATTTGTAGACACAATATGCCAATCTCTACTTAGTCATGTGGCTTTTTTCTTGTGCCTCTCTGTGTCTGTCTCTTCTGTTTCTTACAAGGACACTGGTTATTAGATTAAGGGCCACACTAATCCAGAATGATCACATTTCGAGATCTTAATTACCTTAATTACATCAGCAAAGACTCAATTCCAAGTAAGGTCATATTAGGGTACCAGGTAGACATATCTTCTGTGGGCCACTATTGGACCCACTATGGGAGGTGTATGGGAGTATATGGGAGGTATAGTCAAAGGCTACCAGCATGGCTTTGAGGCCCCATTGCAGGTGCCAGTAAATGCCTAGTTGTTCCACACCTCTACCAGGAATACTTGTCACTATATCATTTTGAACATTTACTTTCAATTAATATAGTCTGCTGAAATGTCCCTTTCTCTAAGTAACTTTCAGGGACTCACATCACTTAGGGTGGAATTAATGACTTCCCTTTCCCATTTCCCATAGCATTTTATACACACCTCTGACAGCACTTGCCATTTTCATTTATAGCACTTTGTTTACATGTCCGTTTTCCCACTTAAGTTGTGGACTTTTCCTGGGTGGGGCCTGTTCCTTACTCAGTTTTGCTTCCACAGTGTCAAGCACAGGATCCAACTTTGAGTTATGTTTGTGGAATTGCCTTGAAAGTCTGGGCTTCATGGATTGAATCTCTCCCCTTCCAGCCTTAGTGTTACTTGATTCAATTGTGTTAATTGTCCATTCCAGCCAGTTTCGTCTGCAATTGTACCCTGTTGTGTTCTCTGTTACATGCTCAGCTCTGCCCCACCTTGCTGCTGCCACAACCTTTGTTAGCCCTCATCAGCATATTTCTGCAGCCCAGCTTCTTTAGGCCCTGCGTTCTCAAGTTGTCCCCACCACCTGTTCTGTTCAGGTTAATCTTCCCTTTAGCATGCATGTGCCCACACATGGAGATCCACTTTACATGTTTATCTTAGCCATGGTTGGTGCAGTTAGGATTCCCAAATTACATTATCAGTACCAAATTAGATTTGAAAAAGGAGAGGGAGCATTTATTTCTTCAGCAATCTTGTCACAGTGTTTCCTGTGGTCCCAGAAATCATGGTGGAAAGAAAATTGGGATTTCAGAAAACATTGCTTGATTCTGCAGGAAGTGAACAACGTTTTCTAATGATTTCCAGAAAGAGAAACATATCATATTTTTCTGGAGTGCTTTAGAAGGAAGTAGTGCAGTCAGTGGTGGGAAATATGTCCTCCACTCCCTGTTAAGTTCTCTGTGGCAGATCTTACATATTGCCGGTGAGTTCCTGCTCTTATTTAAAGAATGAAGATAATGATATTCTGCAGCTATGAGTTTTGAGTTCAACTATGTAGTTGCTGATTTTCTGCCTACTGGGTTTGTCCACTTCCAATACAGGGGTGTCAGTATCTTCAGCTATCATAGTGGATTCTTCTATTTCCCATTGTAGTTCTGTCAGTTTTTGCCTCATGTGTTTTGATGCTCTGTTGTTAGATGCATACAAATTAAGGACTGTTATGTCTTCTTGGAGAATTGGCCCCTTTACCATTATATAATGTCCCTCTTTATCCCTGATAACTTTTCTTGCTCTGGAGTCTGCTTTTTCTGAAATTAAGGCAGCTATTTCAACTTTCTTTTGATTAGTGTTAGCATGATATCTCTTTCTCTATCCATTTATATTTAATCTATATGTGTCTTTGTATTTAAAGTGGGTTTCTTTTATTTCCTTTTGTTTGTGTGTGTGAAATGCAATCTTTCTTCTGCAGCTTTCTTTATTGAAGTGTTTGGTATATATTGGTGCTAGCATGGCCATTGCTAATTCATGATTTTTTTTTTTTTTTTTTTACTTTATTTATTTGTAATTTCAACTTTTAGTTTAGAATCATGGGGTACATCTGCAAGTTTGTTACACGGTATATTGTGTAATGCTGAGGAGCCAGAGGGGGAAATAAACCACCTTTCCTATAAAGGCACAAATAAAATAATTACATCCAATGTCTCCTCAGAAATCATATAAGGAAGAAGAAAGTAGAATGAAATATTTAAAGTGTTAAGAGAAAAACAACCCCACCAACCTAGAATTGTTTATCCTATGAAATTATCCTTCAAAGTGAAGGAGGAATAAAAACTCAAACAAAAATTGAGATAATTTGTTGCCGGTAGACCTGCCTTGCAAGAAATGTTAAAAGTTCTTCCAAGAGAGATAAATAATATGAGTCAGAAACTCAGATCTACATAAGGAAAGGAAGAGATCACAGAAGAAATAAGTGAAGGTAAAAGAAACACTTCTATTTTTCTTATTGTGAGTTGACCTAACAGTTTGTTCAAAGTAATAATAATTATAACAATGTATCTGATTAATATTGTTTATGTGTAAGTGAAAAACAGTAGTTTTATTTTTCATTTTCTACAGTTTTAATGATATACCTAGGTGTAGTTTTTCTGGAATTTATCCCACTTGGTGTTCTCTGAGTTTGTTGGATCCTTGATTTGTTGTCTGATGTTAATTTGGGAAAATCTCTGTTTTTACTGCTTTAAATATTGTTTCTGTTCTTTTTTCTTTCTTCCCTTTCTGGTATTCCCATTATGAGTATGTTACACCTTTTGCAGTTGTCCTGCAATTCTTAGATACTGTTGTTTGTTTATTTTTAGTTTTTTTTCTCTTTGCTTTTCCACTTTGCAAGTTTCCATTGTCACATCCTCAAGCTCAGAAATTATTTCTTCAGCTATGTCTAGTCTACCTATGACCCTAATAAAGGCAGTCTTCATTTTTGTTATAGTGTTTTTAACCTCTAGCATCTCTTTTTTATGCTTACTTAGAATTTCCATTCTGTGCTTATGATATCCATCTGTTCTTGCAAATTGTTTACTTTTTCCACTCACCCTTAGCATATTAATCATAGTTATTTTATATTTATAGTCTGATAATTCCAACATCCCTACCATATCAGGGTCTGTTTGTGATGCTTGCTTTGTCTCTTTAAACTGTTTTTTTGCCTTTTAGTATGCCTTATAACATTTTGTTGAAAGGTGAACATGATATACTAGGTAAAAGGAACTGGGGTAAACAGACCTTTAGTGAGGTAATGGTAAGATGTGAAGGGAGAGGAAGTGTTTGATAGCCCTATGATTAGGTCTCAGTCTTTTAGTGAGCCTGTGCCTCTGGACTGTGAACTTCACAAATGATCCTCAGTTTTTCTTTTTTTCTCTACTGCCTTAGGTGGTACAGGATGGCAAGAGGGGGCTATAGTGTAGTATTTTCTTTCCCATTAGGTTAGCCTCTTGTAAAATAGTTTCTCTTGAGGGCAGGTGATATGGTTTGGCTGTGTCCCCACCCAAAATCTCATCTTGAATTATAATCCCTGTAATCCCCACGTGTCAAGGGCAGGGCCAGGTAGAGGTAATTGGAACACGGGGGCTATTTCCCTCATGCTGTTCTCATGATAATGAGTGAGTCACATGGGATCTGACGGTTTTTTAAGTGTCTGGCATTTCTCCTGCTTGCACCCATTCCCTCCTGTTGCCCTGTGAAGAAGGTGCCTACTTCTCCTTTGCCTTCTGCCATGATTGTAAGTTTCCTGAGACCTCCTGAGCCATGTGGAATTTATAAAGGAAACCTCTTTCCGTTATAAATTACCCAGTCTTGGGTATTTCTTCATAGCAGTGTGAGAACGGACTAATACAGCAGGCCTTGTTAAGAAGAACAAAATGTTCTAGTGTATTACAAAATGGTTACTCCCCTCTGTCCCTCTGCTACCAGCTATTTTTCTCTAATCTTTGCTATGAGAGCTTGGTGGTTCTCATACAAGCTCCTGGAGGTAAAACTCACAAAGTGTGAGGGCCTCTTTATGACTTGGGCTCCCTGAAGTTTTTGACTCTTATACTTGTCCACACTGAACCTTGAGTGATTTAACAATGATAGTTCAGGTTTTCCTACCCTGGTACTGGTTCCTGTGGAAATGGGTTTGTGTTTTGGTGAGCTGTGATTCTCTGTATATCCACCTGTCTGTCTCTCCAATTTTGGGGACAGTGGTTTGTCTAGTGACCTCACTTCTCTGATGGATCTAAGAAGAATTGTTGATTTTCAGTTTGTTTAACTTTTTACTTGTTGTTAGGACAGAGTTACGCTGTTTAAGCTCCTTACATGGGGAACCAGAACCTGGAAGTCCCAGCTGTAAATATTGAAGGCATAATGATTTCTTAACTTTTATATTCTGATTCCTATTGTTTGGTTCTCTGCCTCTCCAAGATAGGAATTGACCCCATAGTATTTCTGTACATTTTAACTGGGAACGTTAAGACCTGGATAAATTCTAATCTTGGCTCTGCTGCTAATGATTTACCTTGAGCAAATCAGAGACTGAGTTTTCTCATCTATAAAAGTGAAGGGTGCGGACTCATTTCTAAGTCTCCTTCTAGCTTTAAAATTCTGAGGTGGGCAGATCACAAGGTCAGGAGTTCGAGACCAGCCTGGCCAACATGTCTCTAGTAGAAACAACATCTCTACTAAAAATACAAAAATTAGCCAGGTGTGGCATCATGCACCTGTAATCCCAGATACTTGGGAGGCTGAAATAGGAGAATCGCTTGAACTCGGGCAGAATTCAGTGAGCCGAGATCGTGCCGCTGCACTCCACCCTTGGTGACAGAGCAAGACTCCATCTTGGAAAAAAAAATCTATATTTTATGATGTTACAAAATATTCTCTGATTTTGAACACTAGTACCAGTACTCGGGGTAACCTGTGTGCTCAAGCAGGTGACCTATTATACTTTCTGGAATTTAAAAATAAACTTTTTATTTTGGAATAAATTTAGATTTATAGAAAAGTTGTTGGCTGGACATGCTGGCTCACACCTGTAATCCCAGCACTTTGGGAGGCTGAGGCAGGTGGATCACGAGGTCAGGAGTTTGAGACCAGCCTGGCCAACATAGTGAAATCCCATCTCTACTAAAAATACAGAAATTAGCTGGGCATGGTGGTGTGCACCTGTAATCCCAGCTACTCGGGAGGCTGAGGCAGGAGAATCACTTGAACCTGGGAGGCAGAGGTTGTGGGGAGCGAGATCGCGCCACTGCATTCCAGCCTAAGCAACAGAAACAACAACAACGACAACAAAGAAAAATTGCAAAGATAGGGTTGGGCACAGTGGCTCACACCTGTAATCCCAGCACTTTTGGAGGCCAAAAGGTGGGTGGATTACTTGAAGACCAGCCTGGCCACCATGGTGAAACTCTGTCTCTACTAAAAATACAAAAATTAGCTGCGTATGGTGGTGCATGCCTGTAATCCCAGCTACTCTGGAGGCTGAGACAGGAGAATTGCTTGAACCCAGGAGGCGGAAGTTGCAGTGAGCCAAGATTGCACCACTACACTCCAGCCTGGGTGACAGAGTGAGACTCTGACCCCTCACCCCAAAAAAAAGGTTACAAAGATAATACAGAGAGTTCCTGAATACCCCTTACTGTTTTCCCCATGGCAACATTTTATATTATTATGGTACATTTGTCAAAACTAAAAAGCAGATCATGAATGGTACATTACTATTAGCCAAACTCTAGACTTATATTTGGATTTCACCAGTTTCCACTAATGTCCTTTTTCTGTTCCAGGATCCAATGCAAGCTGCCATATTACACTGAGTCGTCATATCTTCCCAGTCTCCTCTGGTCTGTGACAGTTTCTCAGTCTTTCCTTGGTTTTCATGCCCTTGACGGTTTTGAAGAGTGTTGACTAGATATCCTGTAAAATGTCCTCAAACTTGGGTTTTTCTGATGTTTTCTTCATTGCTAGACTGGGCTTGTGGGTTTTTGGAAATAAACCACAAAGATGAAATACCTTTCTTGTCACATCGTATCCCAGGTTTCTCCACTGTAAAATACTATTTTTGTCTTTCCCAGCTCTGTTCTTTGGAAGTGAGTCATTAAGTCTAGCATACCCTGAAGGTGGGAGAAGAAAGGGAGTTAAGCTTCATTCACTTCTTAAAGAGAGCAGCATCTACAGATCACTTAGAATTTGTCTGTAAGGAAAATTAGTCTCTTCTTCCACATTTATTTATTCAATCATTTGTTAATATTAATATGAAGTAATGTATATTTATTTTATACTTTGGATTATAATCCAGTATACGTTGTTTACTTTTTTGCTTAAATTGTTCTGGCTTTGACTGGAAGTTCTTTCAGATTGGTTCCTGTGTCCCTTTGACATGCTCTATCCTTTTGCTTTTTCAACATTTCCTTACTTTCTGGTACTACAAGATACTCCAGGCACATTTTGTATTTTCCTTTTTCAAGTCCTAAAATCAACCATTTCTCCAAAAAGCTCTGAGTTTTAAAACAAATTACAATTTATCTGTTTTGGTTTTTATAAGCATTGCCATGATGACCATCCTTGATGATATATCTCTGGAAAACTCCATGATTATGTCTTTTAGATAAATGTCTAAAAGTGGAATTCCTGGATCAAAGGCATCTAAAATGCTTTTACTATGTTTTCCACTAACAAGGCATGAGATGGGGGGCTGCCTCAGGGGCTGCACCTCAAAGCCCACTTCAAATGGGAAACACTATCCATCCATCAACCAATTTATCTGTCTTAGAACTCTCTATGACTTTCTTATTTTCAAAACAAACAAGGAATAAAGAAAGAACAAAATGAAACAAACAAAAGACCTCATCTAGACTCCCTCACCACACAACAAATCACCACATTGCTCCTCATGGGAGGAAATGGTTGAGGTGTCAGACGGAGAATGACATCTGTTTCCCTTCATGGGGAGAGCACTTGTTAATTCACCTATTAATTCACTTTTAAAATATAATTTTACATTTTATCAAAGTAATACGTGTACATAGTTTAAACATTCAAGTGGCACTCCAAGACTTAAAATGAGTAACAGCAATACAGTGCTACATCCCTTCCCATTGCCAAACTTTCTTCACAGAAAAAATCACTTTCAATTCTTTTAGCTTTTTTTTTTCTGGGGTTTATTTCCATATCTATAAAGAACATGCTTATACTGCAATTTAAAATGTTTTTCAATTTTAGACATTATCTATTGACTTCTTACTTACTATGGAAGATAAAGACTGAAGTCTCTTACCAATCCTATACACAAACACACATACATGTGCATCCTTTCCTAACCCCATCCTTTCAATATAGTTATAACTTTTGTTAAATCCATTAATGTTTTCGTTGTTGTGATTCTGTAGTTATTCATAGCTGAGCCACATATTGGACTTTAAATATATTTTCTTATATAACATTGTCTTTTTCCTGGAATTAATAATTATGCCATTGTTTGGTTTCCTTAATTTACTGAGCCTATTACTCATCCTTCTCCAAACTTTCCAAGAGCGCTGCAAAACTTTTCAAGTTTCAAGTTTCAACATCTGTCACATCCATTGGGTCCTCTCCATGTATTTTTTCATTGGAAATATCCCTCCTTGAGCCTGGCGCCTGCCCCTCACTTGGGCTAGATGCTCTCCAAGCCTGCTGCATTCTTGTCATCTTGGGATCTCCCTTGGCCACCATTCTTGGAGTTCTCTCTCTTACATTTGAAATTTCCTGTTTTCGGGAGCCCATTTTTCCTTTTTGTTTTGGCTTATGCTCTTGTTTTGGTAGTCACTTTTTTCACTAACATCTCAAAAACATGGGAGATAAACATGTTGGAAAATGCAAAGTTCCAAGAACTTTATTTTACCTTTCTTTCTGATGGATTATTTAGATGGGTAGAGCATCCTACGTGAGAAATAATTTTCCATTAGAGTTATAAAGGAATTGATCCATTGCTTTCTAGCTTCTGATTTTGTTATTAAGTCTAAAGCCATTCTCATCCTTGATCCTTTATATATGACTTACTTTTTTTCCTATCTGGAAACATTTTTTTCTGTTTATTCTTGATATTCTGAAACTTCACTGTTTTGTACTTCAGTGTAGATTTATTTTCATTTATTATGCTGTTTACAGTGGGCCCTTTCAATGTGGAAACAAATGCTCCTCAATTCTTGGGAATTTTATTGTATCACTTCTCTCATTATTTCTCCCCCTCCGTTCCTCTGTTCTGTGTTTCTGGACTACTAGTAGTCAGATGTTGGCTATTCTTCATCTCTTTGTCTTTTCTTCTATCTTCTGGAAGATTTCCTCAACTTTATTTTCTAGCCTTTAGACTTCAGCTCTCATATTTTGAATCTCCAAGAGTTCTTGTTCTCTAATTAGGCCTTTATCATAGTATCCTATTTATGTTTTGTGGATACAACATTTTTTCTTATTTTCTATGACGGTTTAAGTAATAGTTTCTTTAAAAAAAAATATTCTGCTTTCTGCATTGCCTTTCTTTCAGGTTTTTTCCCCCCATCTGCTGTTGGGATGGGAGAAATTTAATGAATTTGGCTTTGTGGGGTTAGGATTAGGTAGTCTGTTTCTTTATCAGATTTTCAACCAATCTTACGATTTTTGTTTCAGAGGTACAGTCAATTCTCATTATTCCTGGCAATTATGTTCAATAAAGTTGCCGCAAACACTGAATTTGAAAATACTGCCCGGCGTGGTGGTTCACGCCTGTAATCCCAGCACTTTGGGAGGCCGAGGTGGGTGGATCACCTGAGGTCGGGAGTTCAAGACCAGCCTGACCAACATGGAGAAACCCCATCTCTACTAAAAATACAAAATCAGCCGGGCGTTGTGGCGCATGCCTGTAATCCCAGCTACTAGGGAGGCTGGCCTGAGGCAGGAGAATCACTTGAACCCAGGAGGTGGAGGTTGCGGTGAGCCGAGATGGTGCCACTGCACTCCAGCCTAAGCAACAAGAGCAAAACTCCATCTTAGGAAAAAAAAGAAAGAAAGAAAGAAAGAAAGAAAATACTGAATTATTCTCTGTAGGGGAAATATAGAGTTAGGTGCCTGTGAGCCTCTGGTCACAACATTTTTGTCAACTAATCAATACATAACCTTGTTTTGTGTGTGTTTCTGTTTAAAGACACCTTATTTAATATACATTGTTGATTCATCAACATTGAACTCATGGCCAATAACAGTACTATGCCTCATGCCTGAATAGACCTTATTTAACACACGTATTTTCTCCATGAGGTACAGCCTTCTTGTGCTTAGGAACACCAGACAGCACTCCAGCACTCTGCTTGGGAGGCATTTGAAACAGCAAAGTCACTCGTAAAAGGCAAAAAATTACAAAAAAGAAAATAATAATAATAACCAGCATGGCACTAAATAGACCATGAGAAGACTTGTGCATGCAGTATGAAAATTGAGACAGGAAGGCAGAGCATCAGCTTGTTCCACCTCAGCTAGGAATGTGCATCAGACAACTCAAGTTTTTCACCACGGCATGTGTCTGTGAATGACTGCAAAACATTGTGAGTATTGATTTGGGAGTTACAAATAATTCCTAGCAAGTAAGTGAATTCACAAATAAGGAAGTTGTGAGTAATGAGGTAATGAGGGTTGATTGTACCTACTTAGTGTTTCCAATTCCTGAGCCGTATGAGATTCCATGGCATAATTATGTTTGCTTCTTGTTGGCAACCTTATTAGGCATTTTTAGGTTTCTGGTTTCTCATCTTTACCAGTTCAGTTATGGCTTGATTCATTTTTCATTTTCCAAAGATTTGTTGACATCTCTTATTTGCTGTTGTCTCTTCCCATTTGTTTTGTCTTGCGGTTCTATATCTTTGCTATATTTTTTGTGGAGTTTCCTGAGAGAGTGGAGACAAATGTATATGCTCAATTGGTCATGTCTTAACCAGAATTCTATTTAATACACAACACCTTTAGTGAGGTGTTATGCATGTAATAGGTGTTTACTAGGTATTGGTTGAATAAATTAAAGAAATGCTTGCTATTTTTATGCTAGCATTTAGCTTTTCTATAGAGTATGTTATAATAGAATTTTATTTTATTTTATTTATTTATTTTTTGAGATAGAGTTTCGCTCTTGTTGCCCAGGTTGAAGTGCAATGGCGTGATCTTGGCTCACTGCAACCTCTGCCTCCTGGGTTCAAGCGATTCTCCTGCCTCAGCCTCCCAAGTAGCTGGGATTACAGATGCCTTATACCACACCCAGCTAATTTTTTTGTATTTTTAGTAGAGATGGGGTTTTGTTATGTTGGCCAGGCTGGTGTCGAAGTCTTGACATCAGGTGATCCACCTGCCTCAGCCTCCTAAAGTGCTGGGATTACAGGTGTGAGCCACTACGCTTGGCCAGAATTTTAAATATCTCATAATTATAATCTGCTAAGTAAAAGACTAGCTCTCTTTCTCCCCCTTGTTCCTCCTGCTTAGTGGAACATTGCCTAAGGAAGATGCGGAATGGGTTAAGAATTAAAATGTGGGGCTGGAAACCATAGCTTGTTTTAAAGCTTAGTTTTCTTTCCTTTTGCATCATAATCTCTTCCCTAGTCTATTTATTTCTTTGTGGTTTTGTCAGTCTGTTACAAAAGGTTGCAAAATTGTGGTACTAGAAGGGATCCTAGAAATAATCTAATTTAAACCTTTGATTGCTAGGAAACTGAGAGTCAGGCTACCTTGGTTCAAGTCCTGGCTCCACCACCCATTTAGGACAAGTTGCTTATTGTTTTGACCTCAGTTTCCTTGCCTGTAAAGTGGGAATAAAAATACTCCTGATGTTATAGGATTGTTGTGAAGATTAAAAGAGATAATTAATGTGAAGTTGTTAGTACTATGACTGACACACAGTAAGAGCTCTACAAATTATTAATTATGATGATTATTACTAGTGGTTAAGCTTGAGCTCCTCTTTCTCAGTTCAGTGTGTTTTCCTTTAGACATAAATAAGAATTTGTAAGCCTCTTTTTTGAATCAGCTACCATTATTTTCTTTCCTTCATCTCCTTCATTGTCTAAAGACAGTTATATGATTGCGTATCTCTCATTTCAAGCTAAAGATGCTCTCAGCGTTTCAGCTATTACCACATTTGTAAGGACTTCCTGAAGAGAAAATTTAAAAGTTAGTTACTTCTTTTAGCTATTTCTGGTCCTTCAGATGATACTTTTTTTTTTTCTGTAAAGTTGAGTGTTTTTGTTTTTGCTTTTGTTTTTAGTTAACAATAATGCAATCCATTTCCCAGCATAAGTGGGTAAGTGCCACTCTGACTTGGGCTGGGCTTAAAAGCACAAGAAAAGCTCCCAGACAGAGTGGAAACACGCCCACATCTTAGTATGGATAAATTAAAGTCCAGATTGTTCTTCCTGTCCTGACTTGTGCTGTGGGAGTTGGAGTTGCCTTTGATGCAAATCCTCTGAGCCAGCAGAACATCTGCGGAACATCTCCTGATTTGTGAAGGTGAGTGCCAACGCATTTAGAGAGTGATCGTTTGAATCATCTTTTTCTACTCTGTAGAAGTCTTTTTCTGTTTTTTTCAGTGAAATTATGGGTTGGACCCATCACATGAACTTCTCCTTGAACTGGTTGTTGATAGTTAAGGGAATCTAATCTTTTGGCAGGTGATATTTTAAAATGCTGAGATCAGAATGGAGAATCATGAGTGTTGGAGGTGAAGGATTGGGGAAAATATCTGAAATAATGGATTTATCTTTCAGGAAACTCTAGGCTAGAGAAAATTAGACCTAGAGGATTCAGAGGAAAACCCTTGCGTGTACTGGTATTTCATGGCAGGAGAGCTGAGAGAGAGTAAATCACTAATAGCTACCACATGATTTTAGTGGAAAGAGTTCAGGTTTGGAATAAGACGTTCGTGAGTTTGAATCTCATTTGTGCTGCTTACAAACTATTATTTTGGGACCATTTACATGATATCTCTTGGCCTCAGATTCCATATCCGTAATCTAGAGATGAGCAATACAAATCCTACAGGGATTTTTAGAAGTACAGGATGTAATTTGTATAGTGTAATTAGTACTTTGCAGGCTCTCACTGTCCCATCATCCGTCTCAAAAAAAAAAAGAAAAAAAAAATAGTGCTTTTGCCAGTCTCACTGCTAGCTGTCTCAGAATGTTCTTTAAATGAAGGCAGCCTACAACCCAAATAGGTTTATAGACTTTGAACCTGGAGGTAGTCATCTGAGAGCTCATAATCTCATCTTGGGCAATGTATATATAATTAATATCCTCATCCAAAAAGTAAGGATGTCATTATTTTATTAGGCTGAAATTGCCAATATTTAACTGTTTTTGACTTAATAAAAATAGCAATTTCATTTGGTTTAACCTAAAACATAATATAGAAATAAAATTTAAAATATACAGGCCGGGCGCAGTGGCTCACACCTGTAATCCCAACACTTTAGGAGGCCAAGGCAGGTGGATCACCTGAGGTCAGAAGTTTGAGACCAGCCTGGCCAACATGGCAAAACTCTGTCTCTACTAAAAATACAAAAATTACCTGGGCGTGTTGGCGGATGCCTGTAGTCCCAGCTACTCGGGAGGCTGAGGCAGGAGAATTGCTTGAACCCGGGAGGCAGAGGTTTCAGTGAGCCAAGATCGCACCACTGCACTCCAGTCTGGGTGACAGAGTGAGACTCTGTCTCCAGAAAAAAAAAAAAAAAAAGAAAGAAATAAAATATAAAATATGCAACTATAAATAGAAAATATAAAAATATGTCTCATTTACCTGAAGGGTGACAAGAATATAAGGAGATAATATACATGAAAGTGCTTGTAAATCTAAGGCCATTATTATTGTGACTATTATCATTACTGCAAGCTCCAAATAAATATTTAAAAGAGACTAGAACAGGGTACCCTTCTACTTGATCAGTGAAAGTAAAACTATAAACCAAGTCCTGTGGGTCTTGAGGAATTCTGAGGCACCGAGGGAGGCTGGACAGCGCATTGCTTGGCTACCTCCCTCTCAGTGTTATGAGTCTACAGGTGCTTGAACTTATGGCCATAGTGCTGGCCCTACAAGTTACTCCCTCTTCTTTGCCATTTTTTATTTTTTTATTTGAGACAGAGTCTCCCTCTGCTGCCCAGGCTGGAGTGCAGTGGTATGATCATAGCTCATTGCAGCTTCAAACTCCTGGGCTCAAGTGATTGTCCCACCTCAAACTCCCGAGTAGCTTGGACTACAGGTGCACCATGACACTCAGATAATTTTTTTTAAAAATGTTTTTAGAGACAGAATCTTGCTATATTGCTCAGACTAGTCTTGAACTCCTGGTTTGCCATTCTTTAAAAACCCAGTTCTGGCCAGGCGCGGTGGCTCAAGCCTGTAATCCCAGCACTTTGGGAGGCCGAGACGGGCGGATCACGAGGCTGGGAGATCGAGACCATCCTGGCTAACATGGTGAAACCCCGTCTCTACTAAAAAAATACAAAAAACTAGCCGGGCGCGGTGGCAGGCGCCTGTAGTCCCAGCAACTCGGGAGGCTGAGACGGGAGAATGGCATAAACCCGGGAGGCGGAGCTTGCAGTGAGCTGAGATCCGGCCACTGCACTCCAGCCTGGGCGACAGAGCAAGACTCCGTCTCAAAAAAAAAAGAAAAAAAAAAACAAACACCCAGTTCTATACTGCAGGAGACAGTGTTTGGCACAAAATGTGAATCAACAAATAATAGTTGAGTGAATGTATGAATGAATGAACCAAAGGAAGGCAAGCCCTAGGAAAATCACGTAGTGGTACATTCTTGTACAAGTGAAATGAGATGAAGCTCAGCATCCAGGACACAGCCTTGAATGGGAACTGAATGGCCAAAGAGCACCCTGTGAGGTATCCATTTGATGAGGGATTGCGAGGGAGTAAAACAGCCACACTCTATTTCCTTTGCTTTGGTCCTGTGAGACAGGATGTGGGGAGGCAGGGATAATTTAACATGCTGAAATGTGTAGCGATTCCCAGCGGAGACAGTAGCTCCCGTCTTTGCTTTCTTTTCGTGGTGTTCCCAGCCACTGCTGGTAGCCAGTAATAAGTGGTTGGATTTGTTTGCAGTCATTCGTCTCCAAACAGTAGCTGCTACTAGGTTTATATCTTTTTTGTTGTTGTTTTGTATTGTTTGTTTGTTTGTTTTCAGATAGAGTCTTGGTCTGTAACCCAGGCTGGAATGCAGTGGCACAACCTTGGCTCACTGTAACCTCTGCCTCCTGAGTTCAAGCAATTCTCCTGCTGTAGCCTCCTGAGTAGCCTGGGATTGCAAGTGTGGGTTACCTTGCTCAGCTAATTTTTGTATTTTTCATTCAGATGGGGTTTTGCCATACTGGCCAGGCTGATCTCAAACTCCTGACCTCAAGTGATCTGCCTGCCTTGGCCTCCCAAAGTGCTGGGATTACAGGGGTGAACCACCACGCCTGGCCAACATCTTTAAACATTGGACACCACTAGTTACTTAAGTGGCATCACTGTATATTTTAAGAGTCCTTTAGTTCAGTATGGCATATTTGTAGTGTTGTTGGAAGATTTTAGAGCTCTGCTAAATGCTGTACTCAAATGAGGTCCCACAAATGTGAGACTGTTTCTAGGAAGTGACCCCTTTTTGAAGACCAGTTATTCAAAACTGCTGCATTTCAAAGTTAGGGCTGATGACCCAGGGATGCAGGAAATTGTTGATGGTTCTCCTCAAGAGCACAGCAGAATCTTTGAGAATTTCTTATGGTCCAGATTTGGGGAGGCTGATTCACCTCATTTAAGTCTTCAAGAGACTGATACATTGAAACCAATAAGAAATTGTCTTTCTAATGCCTGGAAGACTCATATTCTTTGTTCAGAGCCTCCTTCCGTTAAATTAGTAATCAGAGAGGGCATCAGAGAATCAGAGCAGTTAGAAAGAGGGATTCGGGGTTTTGAAGTATCTTTCATCAGGTTTGTGGTGAGGTCTTGTGGCTGCCCTGTCAGAGTCTTTTGCTCCAGTGACAGGAAATTTCATAATTTCCTTTCATAGATAGTACTGGATAAAAACTGCCAGCTTCTGTCTTTTTTAACCATCAGTGTTTTACATTCTAAGCTGACCTCTCCTTTCTGTCCTCAAAGTCTTCTGTTTAGGATACAATTAGTTGAGTAGATTCCTGCAACTTAATGACAATGAAGGTTTTCCAAATCCAACTCTTTGAGACTGCACACAGGTTTCTTTGGCTGGAGTCCTGAATGAACTCAAGCTTATCAACTGCACATCTACCCACCACAGATAACTAGAATCACCTTGAAATCTCAACTGGACTTATTTCTTTCTCTTTTTTTCTTTTTCTTTTTTTTTTTTTTTTGAGACGGAGTCTCGCTCTGCCACCGAGGCTGGAGTGCAGTGGCCGGATCTCGGCTCACTGCAAGCTCCGCCTCCCGGGTTTATGCCATTCTCCTGCCTCAGCCTCCCGAGTAGCTGGGACTACAGGCGCCGCCACTGCGCCCGGCTAGTTTTTTGTATTTTTTTAGTAGAGACGGGGTTTCACCATGTTAGCCAGGATGGTCTCGATCTCCTGACCTCGTGATCCGCCCATCTCGGCCTCCCAAAGTGCTGGGATTACAGGCTTGAGCCACCGCGCCCGGCCCCAACTGGACATATTTCTAAGCCCCTGGGAGGCATCTCACCTTTTTGCATTTTTTTTTTGAGACAGGGTCTCACTTTGTTGCCCAGGCTGGAGTACAGTGATGAGATCACAGTTCACTGCTGCCTCGACCTCCCAGGCTCAAGCCATCCTCCCATCTTAGCCTCCCAAATAACTGAGGCTACAGGCACATGCCACCATGCCCGGCTAATTTTATTGCTTGTTTTGTAGATATGGGGTTTCACCATGTTGCTCAGGCTGGTCTTGAACTCCTGACCTCAACTGATCCACCCACCTCAGCCTCCTAAAGTCCTGGAATTACAGGTTGTGAGCCACTGCACCCAGCATTTGTTCACTTTTTTTTTTTTTTTTTTTGAGATGGAGTCTCGCTCTGTCGCCCAGGCTGGAGTGCAGTGGCCGGATCTCAGCTCACTGCAAGCTCCGCCTCCTGGGTTTATGCCGTTCTCCTGCCTTAGCCTCCCGAGTAGCTGGGACTACAGGCGCCCGCCACCGTGCCCAGCTAGATTTTTGTATTTTTTAGTAGAGACGGGGTTTCACCATGTTAGCCAAGATGGTCTCGATCTCCTGACTTTGTGATCTGCCCGTCTCGGCCTCCTAAAGTGCTGGGATTACAGGCTTGAGCCACTGCGCCTGGTCTTTGTTCACATTTTTTACCATCAAGCAGTCCTTTTTGTGGTGGTTCTCTAGTGTGAGAGGAGAAAGTGGGAAAGGCTGTGGAGGACAAGCAAGCATTAGAATGAGAGATTTCATCCTAATGGCAAGGCTTGTTGACTTCCCACAGTCATTAGCTCATTTCTGTTTTTAGATGCTCTTTGCACTCATTGCACTATTGTAACTACAGCACTTACTATATGATATGTGAGACTACTGTCTAGGCTTCTGTCTCTGCAAGTGGACCAGTGGTTCTCAACCCATTTCTGTTCAAACCTACTGCAGAAATATGACATGAAAGTCCTCAGTAACAGCAGCTCACTCTGAAATTGGTAGTTTCCAAAAATATCATTGCCATCCTCTCCATCCTTTTCCCCCTTCCCTTTGTTAAAAATCACTGAACTCGAATATAAGCTTTTTGAGGTCAGAGATGTGCTCTTCCTTGATTCCAGGCGCCTAACACATGGCTGGGACAGTGCTGAAAGCATAGAAGAATGCCTGAGGTCACCAGTTTGTTTGTGAGAGGGCCAGGACCACAACTCAGGCAGTCTCAATTTCTAGAATGCTACACTCTTCAACTACTGTAACTTTTCCAGTTTTGTCTCTGGGATGATTTAGTACTGTTGATTTTTTTCTAAGGTTTTTTTTTAATTTCACAAATAATAGCTGAGTATTTTTATTGTAAAGGAGTCAAGCAATAATTACCATTAACTTAAAAATATTTTAATATTTTATCCAACATTTAATATTGATAGGATTTGAAATGCAAAACTACTTGCCAGAATAACAGTTTTAGTTTAGCATCCATCATTATTCATTGATTCACTTCTTAAGACTGCCAGCATCTTGGCTTTCATAGTCTTCCTTTTTAATGTGCCTTTAGGACTTGTAAATAATGTGAGCTAGAACTAAAGGCATGTCTTCTGCCTAACAGATGGAGAAAATTAAGACTACATCCTGAATAATTAGACACAAAAAAGAATGTTCTTAGTGTTATAGTTAAAGACACATTTTTTTCTTCATTGAAAAATTAAAATGTTTCCCTCTGAGTTATATACCCATTTAAATCAAAATGGCTATCTCTTGAGAGGAAAACTACCGCTACTGAGTGATACCAGCACTTGCTGCTGTGTGACCAGTCTTTTATTATTTCATCATGGTGTTTTTATTATTGTGGATCCAAGTTCTCACTCTGCTTTATTATCTTAGGCATTTCCAATTCGCTAAGGATTTCAGTTGGTTCATATGTAAGAAAACATTATCTCTCTAATTTTCTCCAGAAATCCTGGATGCACATTTTTCTAAGGTAACTTATTTTGTAAAGAACCTTTTTCTTTTTTTTTCTATAATGGTTTCGCAGATGAAAATCATTTATTTCTTCCTGAAATGAATTACTGGTTTTACATTTGCTTTATTCTTAAGACTATCCCACCATCTCATCTTAGATGAGAGGAAGGCTTCAAAGAGGAAGAAGAGAGGTTCCAGTCTTAAGAAGGTCCCTGTAGGTAAGAAAGTTGTCAGGTAAATTGCTGACCACCATTCTTGCGGTAGATGCTGTAGAACACATGATATAGTGGAGCGTGGGGCACAAAGGAGGGACTGACTGGCAACTCCGTGTGGGAATTCAGAGAGGGCGTCTTAGGGAAGGAGAGCCTTGAAATGAGTCTGGAAAGATGATTACTTTGTCAGAAATAAGGGGAAAGGAGCACCGTGGGCATGCACAGAGCATGGAGATGTGAGATAGCATGGTGCTTGAGGAAACTGTGAGTTGTTCCATTTGGCTGGAGGGCCTAGGCACTGAGGCAGGGGCCAGAGGATGGCCTCAGAGCTGCACAGACTCATTTTTTTCTGGAGCATATTCTTGGTAGTTGGCATAGTTTTCATAAGACATGGTGGAGTGGACTATGGACAAAGGAAAACATGTTGTAATCGCAAATCTTTAAAATATTGACTGGGGTTGATGGAGTAATTATGAAGGATCTAGGTGATGACAGTCAACAAAATAAAATAAAATAGGATCCTTCCTCCCTCCAAAATCCCCCGAATCTATTTGCCACTGGAAATAGACCTTTTGAAAAGAGATATGAAGCAAACCAACTCTTGACTGATGTCATTTTCTGTTCTCTCCCTAGCCTTCGTGGTTAACCTGGGGATGATGTGGACCTGGGCACTGTGGATGTTCCCTTTACTCTGCAAATTCAGCCTGTCAGGTAGGTTGGCCTGGGCCCTTTTACGGATCATGTGATTATTATTGCCTTCTTTGGACAAGAGTTGTTAACTTTAAAATGACGCTGGACTATGGACATCGTCCATAGAAAAAGGGGATAGAAAAGGGGACTTGTGAACACCCTGAATTTGTATGTGTGTCTGTGTGTGCACACAGGCATGGAGTTTCACATATACTCATGCATTTGCAAATGTGGCAAGATGGCTTACCGTATTTTCAAAGGGAGATATGACCCCTAAAGTGCTGACATCTACTGTTTTAGAATAGAGTAGTCTCCCCTTATCTGTGGGGGAATATGTTCCAAGATCCTCAGTGGATGCCTGAAACTGTGGGTAGTACCAAACCCTATATATACTATATTTTTTGCTTCACATACATACCTCTGATGAAGTTTAGGCATGTTTGGGCATGAAGAGATTAAAACACTAACTAATAATAAAATAGAGCCATTATAATAATTTAGTATAATAAAAGTTAGGTGAGGTCGGGCACAGTGGCTCACATCTGTAATCCCAGCAGTTTGGCAGGCTGAGGCGGGCGGATTATTTGAGGTCAGGGGTTCGAGAGCAGCCTGGCCAACATGGTAAAACCCCATCTCTACTAAAAATACAAAAATTAACCAAGTGTGGTGGCTCATGCTTGTAATCCCAGCTACTTGGGAGGCTGAGGTGGGAAGATCACTTGAACCTGGGAGGCGGAGGTTGCAGTGAGCCGAGATCATGCCACTGCACTCCAGCCTGGGCCAGAGCAAGACCCTGTCTCAAAAAAAAAGAAAAGTTATGTGAATGTGGTCTCCCTCTCTCTAAATATCTCATTGTACTGTACTCACCCATTTTCAGACGGCGTTGATCACTAGTAACTGAAACCACAGAAAGTAAACCCACAGTAAGAGGGAACTACTATGATAAGAAGTGCTTAGCTCCATAGTTTTTGTGTTGTTGCTATGGCTTCATATAACACACATATATAAATACAAAAATAATCAGTTTTCATACTATTTGCCATAAATTCCAAGGATATAAAGGGAAATAATGAAACAACATATTTCTGTAGTGTTCTAACTCAAGACTACAGACCTAATATCGATACAATAGCTTGTAGATCTAAGATCCATTAGTTTGATTATATCTTACGTTTAAAAAAAACATTCAGAGGGCCGGGCGCGGTGGCTCAAGCCTGTAATCCCAGCACTTTGGGAGGCCGAGACGGAGGCCGAGACGGGCGGATCACGAGGTCAGGAGATCGAGACCATCCTGGCTAACACGGTGAAACCCCCGTCTCTACTAAAAAATGCAAAAAAACTAGCTGGGCGAGGTGGTGGGTGCCTGTAGTCCCAGCTACTCGGGAGGCTGAGGCAGGAGAATGGCGTAAACCCGGGAGGCGGAGCTTGGCAGTGAGCAGAGATCCGGCCACTGCACTCCAGCCTGGGCGACAGAGCGAGACTCCGTCTCAAAAAAAAAAAAAAAAAAAAAAAAAAAACCATTCAGAGCAGACACTGGTCTGGTAGTAGGAAGGTGGGGAAGGCGTCATGTAGCATATTCATGTGCTTGGGCTGCCATAACAAAATACCTCAGACTGGGTGGCTTAAGCAACAGAAATTTATTTTCTCGCGGTTCTGGAGGCTGGAAGTCCAGTGTCAAGGCGGCAGCTGGGCTGGTTTGCAGGTGGCCATCCTTTTGCTGCCTCTTTACATGGTCATCCCTCTGTGCCCACACAACCCTGGTGTCTCTCCTCCTCCTAGGGATGCCAGTCAGATTGGATTAGGGCCCATTGTAATCATCCCATTTTAACTCAGTTACATCTTTAAGTGCTCTATCTCCAAATACAGTCACATTTTGAGGTACTGGGGGTTAGGGCTTCATTATATGATTTTGGAGAGACATAATTTAGCCCATAATATGTACTAATTGGAGTCACCAAGAGGGCAGTCACGACCCAGAGATAATGAGAATGCCGGCCGGGCGTGGTGGCTCAAGCCTGTAATCCCAGCACTTTGGGAGGCCGAGACGGGCGGATCATGAGGTCAGGAGATCGAGACCATCCTGGCTAACACGGTGAAACCCTGTCTCTACTAAAAAAAATACAAAAAACTAGCCGGGCGAGGTGGCGGGCGCCTGTAGTCCCAGCTACTCTGGAGGCTGAGGCAGGAGAATGGCGTGAACCCGGGAGGCGGAGCTTGCAGTGAGCTGAGATCCGGCCACTGCACTCCAGCCTGGGTGACAGGGCGAGACTCCGTCTCAAAAAAAAAAAAAAAAAATGAGAATGCCTTCAGATTTCTGTCCTGGCATGGCCTGCCTTAGCCCCCTGGGGTTACACCTGTGGCACTCAGGAGCTTGATAATCAGGGGACCCAAAGCCCCAGGCTGCAGACTGTGTTAGGAACTGGGCCACACAGCAGGAAATGAGCTGCTGATGAGCCAGAGTTACTGCCTGAGCTCTGCCTCCTGTCAAATCAGCAGCTGCATGAGATTCTCATGGGAGCACAAACCCTATTGTGAACTATGCATGGGAGGGATCTATTGATAGATTGCATGCTCCTTATGAGAATCTAATGCCTGATGATCTGAGGTGGAACAGTTTCATCCCGAAACCATCCGTCCCCCAGGTCCATGGAAAAATTATCTTCCACAAAACTGGTCCCTGGTGCCAAAATGTAGGGGACTGTTGTGATAGAAAATAGATGATACAGGCAGACAGGACTATTGCTTTCCCTCTCATCAGCAATTACTCCCAGTTATCCAATCTAAACTTCTAATTACAGACACTGTGGCTCCTATCAAGTCACCCTTTCCCTCAACTTGTCTTTTTCTGTCTTCTATCTCTGTTTTCCACTCTTCTTATGTTGCACATATACCAGCTCCTACAGAACTGGCTCCAGTATCCACCATTGTTTTCATCTAGAATATCCTTCCCTTGGTCCTGCTTAGCTTTGCTTTTCTTCTAGGTCAAGATATTTTTCAAAACACTGACTTTGCAACAGCACCAAAGTGATATGAGTATAGAGGGAAAGAGGGAGATGGAGAACATCTTTATAATTTTGGAAAACATTCTTCTTGTATACGGGAAATTCTCTGATAAGCAAAAACATTCTCCCAATTTTTCTTAGAGGAAAGTGATGAATGTTTTTCCCCTTGTTTCTAGAAATAGGGGGATATTGCTATGGTTTGTATTTTGAGGGTGTAGGGAAAGATAGATGGGAGTGACCAGCGTCTGAGATGGAGTCTCGCTCTGTCACCCTGGCTGGAGTGCAGTCGCACAATCTCAGCTCACTGCAATCTCTGCCTCCTGGGTTCAAGCGACTGTCCTGCTTCAGCCTTCTGAGTAGATAGGATTACAGGTGTGTGCCACCATGCCTGGCTAATTTTTGTACTTTTAGTAGAGACGGGGTTTCACCATGTTGGCCAGGCTGGTCTCCAACTCCTAACCTTATGATCTGCCCATGTTGGCCTCCCAAAGTGTTGGGATTACAGGCATGAGCCACTATGCCCAGCCTGAATGATTTCTTTCTATTCCAGGATCCAATTTAGGGTACTATATTGCACTAAATTGTCATTTCTCCTTGGTCTCTGCTGGTCTATGACAAATTCTTAGTCTTTCCGTACTATTCATGACCGTGGCAGTCTTAAGGAATACTGACAAGTATTTCCGAGTTTAGGGGGGAAAATACAACAGAGGTGAAGTGTTCTTCATTGTGCATCACAGTTTTACCCATGTTTGTGACAATCTTCTGATGGAGAATTGAATAAGACTTAAAATAGGCATACTGATTGCCAACAATGAGGTAGGCAGGACAACAGATGTGTAGGCTCTGCCAGCCAAGGCAGTTCTAGTACATAGAGCCAAGGTTGTTCAGCTATGTGGAATCACTCTAGATAACTGAAACTGGAAATGGTAAAGAAAAGCAGGAAAGTAGAAGTGAAGTCTAACATTGTTGATTTGGTTCAGTTTTTATTCCAGTTCCCCTCAACCCCCTAATCTGTGACAAAATGAATCTAAAATCCTCATATGCAGAATTAAAATGTCATGAGGACACAAAACTAGGGAAAACTACTGTTAAGTTCCTCCTGCAAGTCTGATAATACTGGAGACAGCAGGCTATTTAGATATTAGACAGGGAGAGTTGTTTATTCTGTAATAATAAACAAGCCTAAAATATTAGTATTTAAAACAGCAAACTACATGTCCATCACAGGTAAGTAGGGACCCAGGCTGGTGGGGCTCTGCTGTCCTCACACACACCATATCAGCATGCGTTTTCAAGGTGTGCAGTGACAGGAGGAGGAGAGAGAAGAGAGTCATGCACCAGCACTTGGACACTTCCTCTCACATGACAAAGGCCAAGGCAAATCCCATGGCCACCTTATGGAGGAGCACTGGAAATATTGGTGAGCATTCATTTTATCTACCACAAATCTCTTCCATAACACCAATGTCAAGAGAGCCTTTGTAAGACTATTGCTGTCTCTCACTATATGCCACCCAGTAAGGGAAAAACAAATGTAGTCTCATAAAAACAGCCTGGGTTGAGTGGAAAATCATTTTGGGAGCCACTTACTCTTCTCCTGATGGCTCCAAAAATCATTGACACCTGGTGACACTTTTAATGGTTCTGAAAAACAGATATTTGACTCTCTTTTTGGCTGATGGCTTCTAATATATGTTAACCAAAGCTTTTGAAGAAGCTTGGGAGAGGTATTTAAGGAAGAACAGGAAAGAGCAGGATTCACTTAGGTTTGACTGGGGTGTATTTAGATCCATGACGATCTATTCCTACACTGATATCTTCGTGGCTGGCTTTGGATTCAACCAACACAAGGGACAGCAAGAATGAAAAGGAAATAAAATAAAATATGACCACAGGAGGCCGTAATGAGAATAGTATAAGACTAAGACTCTTCTGAGGAAACGGGGAAAGGCTTCTTGTTTCCTTGTTCTCTGGCCGAGAATCAACTTTGAAATCCTCCTGAGAGTTAGTGTGACGAGTATGAGTGAAATGGGGGTGGGGCAGGCTACCTCTGTGTGAATATGTGTAAGAAACTTGGCCAGGGACTAAGGATAGACCCACACGTATACACACAGACAGACATACACCACACATACCGCACATATACATCACACACACCACACTACACACACCACACATACCACACATATACATCACACACACCACGCACACACCATAAACTTACTACACACAGTACACTACACACACTATAAACACATTACACGCATTACACACGCCACACATATGTCACACATACCACACAAACATGTCACACCACACACATCATAAACATACCACACACACCACACATATGTCACATATATCACACAAACATGTCACACTCACCACACACACATCATTTACATACCATATACACCACACACACACCAACACACACACTCCAGCAGACACACACTATACACACATTATAAACACATCACACACACTACACACATACCGCACGTACACCACACATACCCTGCACACACTACACACCACATACACATCCACACTATACACATACCACACACTACACACTCACACCATTCACACTTATACTATGCACACATACTACACATACCACACACACATCACACACATTATACACATCACATACACACCACACACTACACACCCCCCCATACACACACATGCATTGTGCACGCCCTGCCCTTATCTCTGAGCCATGGAGACAGGGAGTGAGTGGGACAGTGTGTGAGTTATTCCTCCTGGGTGTTGCGAGCTAACCCTTGGTTCACCTCTTGTAGGACTTTGCACTTCCTCCTGACAGTTGGGAGGCATGGGGTCTGTTAACATTCTGCTTGTTGACCCCAAAAATCCCCAGGGAGTGTTCCAAGCTGCATGGTCTTTTTGAGAAATGTGTTAATGGTGTAGCTTTCAATCTCTATGTAACATGCAGTATTATTTGATTCAGGTCCAGTTAACTTTGGTCCTTTTAAGCATTTGGATCTGGAGATCACTGGCTTTGTCATGGTTTTTAGCGTGCAAGTAGCAAAGATAGAAAGCCTTTAAACTGCTTGTTGGATGGGTGCTGTGGGTGCCGGGCTCATGTGCAGGACTAGGAGGAAGGCAGCTTCTCTGGAGAGAGCTAGAAATGTTGACACAACAGGAAGCCATTTAGTTCTCCCTCACCCTCATTTGTCATTCTCAGTGGCTCCTTTACCCATGTAAACAATGCTCAGTTCATAGACCAAATACATGAATGTATATACAAACACACACATTTACAGCCCTTTTAAAATCCCAAACCTAAACAAAACAATGAATGCCACCCATTCTGGAACCCTTTTACACCACCTTCTTGTTATAGGGTAATACCTCTGACAGAGTTGAAATATATATAATATTATTCACATATGCAGAGAAATGGAACATCTGTATTTTCTATGATCAAACAAATCAATTTCTAAAGTCCCCTTACCACTGGAAAGTCAGGCAAGGGTGAGAAAGAGGAGGGTGTGGGTAGCACTTAAATTTGTTAACATTGTGTCATTTCTTCTGGTTTAAGATGTCTTTGGCTAACTCAGTCTCTTTGGGGTTCCTGCCTTGCTCTCTGCTCCTCCTTAAGATGGTGTCTGAATATATGAGCAAGGCTTATGTGACTGCAGTCTTGGGTGCATGGGAAGAAGTCCTTGTGTTGCCCTCTGTCTTTCCTGAACTGTCTGGTGTGGTCTGATCCCCCTCTGCCATCTGCCATGGGACAGCTGGCTTTGGCTGTGCTTTGAGCCATAGCTTATGCTCCAGTTGTTTGCCCATGGTCCTGAAGTTCCTCTGTGGATGGAAGCTGCTTCATCCTCATCCCAGGCCTGGTCCAGTCTCACAGCTGTATCCTCGCCCCCCACTCTGAGGGCACAGGGAAATTTCTGGATCCCTGTGTGCTACATTCACCTGTATGGAGTTCACGTGAAGAGTTGCACCAGGCCACCCTCTGCCAGCACGTTGTTAGGACTTCCATGCCACCGTCGAGTTGGTGCATAGTGGAACATGAGGCTTCCCCTAGACTAGTGGTTCCTAGCCTTTTTGGCACCAGGGACCAGTTTCATGGAAAACAATTTTTCCATGGACGGGGGTGGGGTTGGGAGTCAGGGAATGGTTTTGGGATGAAACTTCTACCTCATATCATCAGGCATTCGTTAGATTCTCATAAGGAGCGAGCAACCTAGATCCCTCGCATGCATAGTTCACAGTAGGGTTCAGCTCCTGTAAGAATCTAATGCTGCTGCTGTTCTGAGGTGGGGGTGGGGGTCGGGGCGGGGAGCTTAGGTGGGTAATGCTCGCTCAACTGCTGTTCACCTCCTGCTGTGTGGCCCAGTTCCTAACAGGCCAAGGGCCCATACTTTGCCCAGCAGTTGAGGAATCCTACTAGACTACAGCCTGGCAATCTTCCCCAGGCTTGCTGTACCTGGTGAAATAGGCTACCAGCTAGATGACCTTGGTGCATGGAACCCATCCGCTTGTTTGTACCGCTCTATCAAGAACACTGACATCAGAATTCTTTCCTTTACCTTCCTTTCATTCCTTGCCCATCCCTGCCCCCGTATTTACTTGTTAGAAGTGATCAGCTTTTTCCTACTTCTTGTCTGGTAGAGACTTCCTTCCTAGGAAGCACTAGAGCTTCCTTTGATATGTAATTTAAGAAGTTGCCCTCCTCTCTCAAAAATGCCTGCTTCTTAAGACTATGATCTTGCCAAACGCTCAACAAAGAATTGAGTATAAGCCTCAGAGCTGAACATGGTCCTTAGTCTAAAATTGCTCTTAGTTCTTAGTTGTGCATGTGTGTTTGTGTGTATGTGTGTGTGTGTTTATGATCAACTCCCTGGTCATCTAGTGAAGTCTATGGGCTGATTCTCAAAATAATGTTTGTAAATGCACAAATAAAATAAATAGCATTACAAAGATACCAAAATATACTGAAATGAAATCATCAAAATATTAAAGAAACAAATTTGTGATCTGGTAATATGTGGTCTTCTTTATTAACACATTAAATAAGAAGACCTAATAATTGCCTTAATTTAGGTCTAATATTAATAATTACCTTAATTCAGAAATAGTGATAATTTTTTCAAATTGTATTAGTCCATTTTCACGCTGCTGATAAAGACATACCTGAAACTAGGAAGAAAAAGAGGTTTAATTAGACTTACAGTTCCACATGGCTGGGGAGGCCTCAGAATCATGGCAGGAGGCAAAAGGCACTTCTTATATGGCAGCAGCAAGAGAAAATGAGAAAGAAGTAAAAGCGTAAACCCCTGATAAACCCATCAGATCTCATGAGACTTATTCACTATAATGAGAATAGCACAGGAAAAACCAGCTTCCTTTATTCAATTACCTTCCCCTGGGTCCTCCCACAACACATGGGAATTCTAGGAGATACAATTCGAGTTGAGATTTGGGGACACAACCAAACCATATAAATATTTTAAGATACCTGCAGCAACCAAAATATGATATGAAAATATTTGTGATTTATAATGGTGACAAAGTCACAGGCAATGATGCTATTACTGTGGTTTGCTGATTACATTTATGATGGAAGGAAATTCTAAATTTCAACAGTAGGTTAGTGAAATTTAAAAATGTAAATTTTCCCCATTTAAGTTCATGGACCCTTGAATTCTACCCATGAACCCTTAAAGGTCTAGGTGCCTGTTCTAGATGGTAGTATCTGGTTTCCCTATGAAAGTGTGGATGCTATGGAGTGGGGAGCTCTCAGGAGCAAGATTTCTAAGATATGAAGATACAGTTGAAGGTATTTCATAAATTTCTCTACTGTACAGTCTTCTGGAAAAGAAAATTGTTGATACACATGGTTGAAGTGTGGCATGGACGTATTCTTCCTTATGCCCACATCATCTGTTACCCATGAGTTATCCAGAGTGATTCTACCATTTGATGCTTTACTGGGTATATCACAAATACTTTGTATGTATTTCTTGGTGTTTTAAAAATGCTTGCTTCTCCAATGTTACTTTTAAGTAAGAATATAAAAAAGGATTTCTTAAAAAAGTGGAAATCTAGCTCTTCAAAGGGAATAATTAAAGAGATGAAGTTAGATTCTTTCCATTGAAACTAATTGGAAGAACCCGTTATACCTAGCCACTAACCAAAAAAATCTAGCTTTTGATCAGCATATTTTTCATTAAAAATGTTCAATGCTGGCAATATTTATTGTATACTGAAATTTTTATGTCTGTGTGTGTGTGTTTTTAATTTATTTAGCTCTGCCAGCTAAGCCTGAGAACATTTCCTGTGTCTACTACTATAGGAAAAATTTAACCTGCACTTGGAGTCCAGGAAAGGAAACCAGTTATATCCAGTACACAGCTAAGAGAACTTAGTAAGTACAGAAGCTTGTGTTTTATCGGTTGGGGCATGGGGGAGGCAGAGGCTTCTGATTCATTCATGATTCACATCCCAGATGAAGCAAAAAGTTTCCTCAGTGACAGCTTCTGGGTGATCTCTGTGTGCATCCAGTGGCTTGTGGACAGGATCTGGAGCTGCAGAGGGAGGGGTGGCATAGCCAGTGGTGACCTCCTCCTGGATTCTGCATTGGCTAGATCAGTCACAGTGGAAAAATCTGTTTATTTACTACACCCAACTATACCCTGCCTCTTCCCGGAATGTGTTATAAAACTGTTCATTCTTTCTGGTTCCAGATATAGTAAGTAGGGTTGTAAACCCAGAACTAAGAGGCAATTGACCATGGTCTGCCACTAATTTGCTGTGTGACCTCTGTGAAACAGTGTTCCACAGGACAATGATTCCCCAATTTTTTTTTCTACTACCTCAAGCATCCCTCTTTATTCCAATTCTGTAGAATGAAAATTTTATAATTTTTAATTATAATTCTAGCCAAAAGTTAGATGTTTTAAGTAAATATTTGCAGGTTAAAAAATTTTTTTTTCTTTTTTTGAGACAATCTCACTCTGTCACCCAGGCTAGAGTGCGGTGGCGTGATCTCAGCTCACTGCAACCTCCATCTCCCAGGTTCAAGTGATTCTCCTGCCTCAGCCTCCCAAGTAGCTGGAATTACGGGTGCACACCACCATACCTGGCTAACATTTGTATTTTTAGTAGAGACGGGGTTTCACCACGTTGGCCAGGCTTGTCTCGAACTCCTGACTTCAAGTGATCTGCCCACCTCAGCCCCCAAAAGTGCTGGGATTACAGGCATGAGCCACCGTGCCTGTCCTTTTTAACAAAACTTTTTAACATAGCTCATTACTTCCTTCTTGTGAATAATGAATAAGGGGGCCCATGTTGGGAAGCATTGTAAGATGATCTTTAGTCTGTGATTCCAAATTCTTTGTTTTTAAGCAAAATCTCATGTTGCAAGGGAAGTCCACTTTATGTTTTCAGTGGAAAAAATGAAAAAAAAAACAAGCAGTATTCTCTGCAGCACTGATATAGCTATGAGCACCTATGTCAGAGAGATGCTTTAAAATAGGAGTCAGCAAACTTCTCCTGTAAAGGGCCAGATGGTAAATATAGTAATATTCAGAAGGAGATCGGTCTCTGTCAGAACTTTTCAACACTACTGCTATAGCACTCATACAGCTATAGGCAATATATAAACCAATAGGCATGGCTGCTTTCCTATAAAACTTTATCCATGGACACTGAAATATGAGTTTTATGTAATTTTCACATGCCCCAAAGTATTTTTCTTCGTTTTATTTATTTTTCAACCATTAACAACATGTAAATAGTCTTAAGCCTACAGGCTGTGCAAGAGCAAGAGATGGGCTATATTTGACCTACAGGCTGTCATTTGCTCATCCCTGTTTTAGAAAATAAGAATGATAGAGGCCTAATAACCCATGATCCAAATGACTTTTCTTCCAGATTTGTCAGTTCTAGTCCCAGTGTTGAATATCAATTGCTAGTAGAATGAGAATCTGGGCACCTTTATAGGTTTACTCCTATTTTTCTGTCTTGTAGAAACATTTCCCCTTTTCCTCCATCTTTCCCTTTGGGTTATCATTATTATCACCAGTTGGACATGGAGAAATAGAAAACGCCTGGGCGTCCCCAGGCCTATACACAGCTCCCCTTGATGGTCTCAGGCCAGCTAGGCTCTCCAGAACTCCTAGACTGCTTGCATTTTTGTGAGTTTATCACCAAGAGGATCTCTTCCAAGCAAAGTGGAAGGGTTTCCCTGTGGATGGCCTACCTGGGAGCACTTTTCAGTGGGTCATGGAATGAGCCAAAAACCTTCTGATGTCCAGAAACAATAGGAAATATTTTTTCCTGGGGAAAAAAGGAGGAGTTGGGGATGCCTTCATAGAGATAGTGATTTTTGAACTGAGGCCCAAAGGAGGTCTAGAGGTGTGAAAAAGGAGAGAAAGGTCATTTCTCAAAGGTCACAGCATGAATAAATGCAGAAACATTCAACTACAATAACAGTAGTAACAGCTCACATGTATTGACTCTGTGCTGGACATTTTAAAAGTACCTTATGTGTATTAGCTCATAACCCTATGCTATAGATATATTACTGTCTTCATTTTACAGATGAGAAAACTAAGGCACAGAGAGGTTAAATAACTTGCCCAAGTCACACAGTTAATAGGGGCAAAGCCATGATTCAAACCTGGTCTGATTCTAGCACCTGTGCTTATAACCATGACACATTGCCCTGGAGGCCATTTTTGTGCTGTAAAATAACCATCAACCACTCTTGAGGTCCTTTCTAGTTTCAAAATTCCATGATTCTATGTGACTATGTCTTCCTGTATGTATTCTATGTGTATATGTCTTCCTGCACACCAGCAAACACTGGTACCTTGCAAGGTGGGCCTTCTTTTCTGTTCTCAACCTGCTTTATCTCCTCCACAATCCCCAGAACCATGTGGACTATAGCTAGAACCACCCATCTGATTCCCACTAATATGTGTATTTGTTTTCATTAAGTTACAGCTTGATAGTATATATCTAATCTATCATCAATCTATCTGTTTTAAAGATTTTTCTGAAAACAATATATACTAATGTTCAAAAATTCAACCCGAAAAATTATAAAGAATGTAAAAAGTTATCCAGAATCCCACCGCCAAAGGTAACAACTTGAACATTTTGATGATCTCTCTAGATATCTCTACAAATAGTTATGTAAATATCTTTATGTTTATGTAACTGTGATCATTCTATACATGATATGCATCCTACTTTTTTTCACCAGCAGTAGATGCATCTTTCCATATCAATAAATATAGTATGTTAAAAACCATCATTTTAAACTCTATTTATGTATCTACTGTAATGTATTTAACAAATCCTTATATATATAAATATATTTTTACATACATATGTAAAAGAATAAATTTTTAAGGCTAGAATCTGGCTTTTTCAGGAACCTACTCATGATTTCTTGCCAATAGGACATACACTGCAACTGTAGCTTTTCATGACTTACAGGGATCCAAAGAGGTTTTCATGGCTCCTAAAGCATCTCAGGTGGCAGAAAGCAGGTAACCTTTACCTTTCCTTGGAGGTGAGGAAGGAAGTTGGAAAGAGGATAACCAAATATCCTGGACTATACAGTTCTCAAGAGAAACCCAGAGAAAAACTAACAAATACTGCTTAATACATTAAATATGGCTATATTTTCAAACCATTGTACTAAACTCATGTTGAATAACTTTTTCCTTCAAAGCACTTTTGGAAAAAAACATGATAATTGTACAACCAATAGTTCTACAAGTGAAAATCGTGCTTCGTGCTCTTTTTTCCTTCCAAGAATAACGATCCCAGATAATTATACCATTGAGGTGGAAGCTAAAAATGGAGATGGTGTAATTAAATCTGATATGACATATTGGAGATTAGAGGACATAGGTAAGTGTTATTTGATATTCTTATATACTCTTTATTAAATGTTTACCTCCTTCTTCTTTGTTAAAGAGGTATCTGTGAACTTAAAAGTAGGCTCATCGAGTTCAAGGATATAATACGTGTTGCGGGTATACAGAAAATTCATCTTCTAATTAAAGAAGAAAGGAAGTGGGGGAGGAGGGAGGGAGGAAAGGAAGGAAGGGAGGGAGAGATTCACCAAATGAGAAAAGAGGAATGAGAAACAAGAGCTATTTTGTGGGCCACTGGTTTCCTCTTGTAGTTTGTAATTGCATTCAAAGAAAGAAAAAGGTCTCTCCCCACCACCCCACCCTGCCAATGTCATTGCTCATAAAGGAAAAGAGCATAAAATTATTAGTTTTTTAAATGCCTCACTACTTCTGACTTTAAAAAAATATTTTCCAAAGACTCATTTTCACCACTTTTAAAATTATAACTGTATTGAGATATAATTCATGTCATGTAAATTTCACCTTTTTAAAGTGTATAGTTCAGTGGTTTTTATTGTATTCATAAAGTTGTACAAATGTCAACACTAATTCCAGAACATTTTTATTGCCCTCAAAAGAAAATTCATACCCATTAGCAGTCAGTCCCCAATCTTTTGTTTTCTCTTTCCTTCATTCCCTGGCAACCACGAATCTATTTTCTGCCTGTATGGATTTGCCTATACATTTTATAAAAATATAATGATAAAATATGTGGTCTTTTGTATCTAATTTCTTTCACTTAGCATAATGTTTTCAAGGTTCATCAATGTTGCAACATGTATTAGTGCTTTATTTCTTTTTATAGCTAAATAATATTCCACTGGATGGATATACCACATTTTGTTTACCTGTACATCAGTTTATGGACATTTGGCTTGTTGTTACCTTTTGATTATTATGAATAATGTTGCTATGAATATTTGTGTACAGTTTTTTGTGTGGACATGTTTCAATTATCTTAGATATATACCTAGTGAAATTGCTGAGTCACATGGTAACTCAGTGTTCAACTTTTGATAGAACTGCTAAACTTTATCAAAGTGGCTGTACCATTTAACATTCCCACTGGCAATTCATAAAGGTTATGATTTCTGCATACCCTCACCAACACTTGTTATTGTCCATCTTTTTATAATTATAGCCATCCTAGTAGGTGTGAAGTGATACCTTGTTATGGTTCTGATTTGTATTTATCCAGTGTCCAATGATGTTGAACATTTTTCATGTGTTTATTGGCCATTTGTATATATTCTCTGGAGAAATGTTTATTCAAATCCTTTGCCTACTTATAATTGAGTTGTCTTTATTGTTGAATTTTAATAATTCTTTATATATTCTTGGCACAAGTTCCTTATCAGATATGTGATTTGCAAATATTTCTTCCCTGTTTGTGGGTTTTCTTTTACTTTTTACATGGTTAAGGTAGAAAAATATTTATATGAAGTCAAAAATGTATATTTTTTTCTTTGATTATTTGTACTTTAGGTGTCATATCTAAGAAACCATTGCCTAACCTGAGATCAGAAAGATGTACTGCTGTAGTTTTTTTCTAAGAGTTTTGAAGTCTTAGTTCCTACATTTGAATTGTTGATCCATTTTGAGTTAATTTTTGTATATGGTGTTAAATAGGGGTCTAACATTATTCTTTTGCATGTGGATATCCAGTTATCCCAGAACCATTTGTTGAAAAGATGACTTCTGCCCCCACACACCCCCCACCATGTTGTTGAATTGTCTTGGCACCCTTGTAAAAATCAATTCATTCACCATAAATGTAAGGTATTTTTCAGGGTTCTCAATTTTATTCCATTGAACTATATTTTTGTCATTAGGCCGATAGCATACTGTCTTGATTACTGTAGCCTTATGATAAATTTTGAAATTGGGAAAGTGGGTCCTCCAACTGTGTTCTTTTTCAAGATTATTTTAGCTGTTGGGTCCCTTGCATTTCCATACAAATTTTAGTATTAGCCTGTCAATTTCTGCAGAGAAGGCAGCTGCAATTTCAATACGGATACTGTAATCTTCAGAATATACAATCTTCCAATCCATGAACATGGGATATCTTTCCATTTATTTAGGCTGCCTTCAGTTTCTTTCATTAATTTATTACAGTTTTCAGTGTAGAAGTCGTACACTTCTTTGGTTCACTTTATTCCAAAGTATTGTGTTCTTTTAAATGCTATTGTAAATGGAATTGCTTTCTTAATTTATTTTCAGATTGTTCATTGTTAGTGTATATAAATACAATTGATTTTTGTATATTGATTTGGTAATTGGATGTTGAACTTGTTTATTGGTTCTAAAAGGTTTTTCAGGTGGATTCCTTAGGATTGTCTGTATACAAGATAATGTCATCTGCAAACATAATTTTATTTTTTCCTTTGAGATCTGGATACATTTTATTTTTCTTGGCTAGTTGCTTTGTCTAGAACTTTTAGTATAGCATTGAATAAAAGTGTTGAAAGCAGACATCCTTTTCTTGTTCCTGATCTTAGGGGGAAAGCATCTAGTCTTTCATCATATAAGTTTGATGTTAGCTATGGGTTTTGTAGATACCCATTGCATTGAGAAAATTTCCATTCATAGTTTGTTGAGTGTTTCCTTATCGTGAATAGGTGTGGGATCTTGTCACATGCCTTTTCTTTATCTGGTGGGATGGTCATTTGGTTTTGTCTTTTATTAAAATGGTGTCTTACATTGAATGATTTTCATAAGTTAAACAAACCTTGTATTTCTGTAATAAGTACCACTTGGTTGTGGTGTATAATTCTTTTTATATGTTGCTGAATTTGGATTCCTAGTTTTTTGTTGAGGATTTTTGCTTCTATATTCAACATGGATATGGTGTGTAACTTTCTTGTGATATCTTTGTTTTTGGTATCAGGGTAATATTGGCCTCATAGAATAAGCTGGTAAGTATTTCCTCATCTTCTATTTTTTGGAAAAGTCTGTGAAAGACTAGTGTTAATTATTTTCAAATCTGTCATAGATTTCCTCAGTGAAGCCATTTATGCCTGGGCTTTCTTTGTGGGTAGTTTTTGACTTGGTTTCTTTATAAAACTTTTTTTAAGAACTCCCTTTGGAAGACACTCTACACTGTAAACATTGTTGTTAATTCACAGTGATGGGCCTGGAAAGGGACAAGATTATTTACTTTTTCTCAAAAACCTTCATTATTATTATTATTTTTACTTTCTTAAAATAAGTGTATTATTACTTAAGCAATTAGAATATTAAAAAACAAATTCAGTTACAAAGAAAACGCAAAACAAAACAAACTTTCTAGTCCCTCTTTCAACCAGATTTAGTATCTATTTAAATATTCTGTAATTGGTACTGCTTAAAACTTTGAGGAGGAATTTTGGCCTAAATTGATACAATACTGGAATTATAAAATTAACCTCTGAAGAAACTCTGTTTTTATAATATGTTTCTAGGACCTGGCAAAGTGTTGCTAAGTACTAAGATTTTTTTTTTTTTTTTGGAATCCTTTAAAAAAAATATAATATCAGAATAATAAGCATAATAATTTTATAATTTTTAGGTTAATACAAAAGTAATTGTGGTTTTTGCCATTACTTTCACTAGAACTTTTCTAATTTAAATTCAAGTGGATAGAACTATGACAGTGCTTTTAAGAGCAATTAAAAATATTTTGGGCCGGGTGTGGTGGCTCATGCCTGTAATCCCAGCACTTTAGGAGGCCAAGGTGGGCAAATCATGAGGTCAAGAGATTGAGACCATCCTGGCCAACATGGTGAAAGGCCATCTATACTAAAAATACAAAAATTAGCTGGGCGTGGTGGTGCGCACCTGTAGTCCCAGCTACTCAGGAGGCTGAGGTAGGAGAATCGCTTGAACTCAGGAGGCAGAGGTTGCAGTGAGCCAAGATCACGCCACTGCACTCCAGCCTGGTGACAGAGTGAGATTCCATCTTTATATATATCTATATCTATATCTATATATCTATATATATCTCTATATTTTGATTTCTAATTGAAATATGTCCCCCCTACCCCCAGTTTACAGTGGTAATTTGCTTAAACCTTTTTTCACAGATAATGCCAGGGTTACTTTGGTCCAGTCTCTGACACAAATTATTATAATTAGTGGTACCTAAATGAATAAACTTTTGCTATGTTTGATATGCATCAGTTTTTGACTTAAAATCTATTCTGTCTGATTTTAGTATGCCCACCCTGCTCTCTTTTGGTTACTATTTGCGTGGGACATCTTTTTTCATCCCTTCACTTTCAATCTATTTGTATTTTCATATCTAAAGTTAGTCTTTGTAGATAGCATATAGTTAGATCTTTTTTTTTACATTTAAAAAATTTATCTTATTTTTTATAGAAACTTGCTATGTTACCCAGGCTAGTCTTGAACCCCTGGCCTCAAGTGAACCCTCTGCTTTGGCCTCCCAAAATGTTGGGATTACCAACATGAGCCTTTGTGCCCAGACAGTTGGATTTTTAAAAAAAATTATTTGCTAATCTGTGTATTTGGGCTAGAGAGTTTAACCTATTTACATTTAAAGTAATTGTTGATAAGGAAGGACTTACTTTTGACATTTAAAAAGTTTTTTTTATATTTTATAGTTTTTTTATCCCTCATTTTTTTCATTATTGTTTTCTTTTGTGTTTAGTTGATTTTTTATGGTGACATGTTTTGACTTCCTTTTGAGGATTTTCTATAGATACTTTCTTTGAGAGTACCATGGGGACTACAAATAGCATCTAAAGTTATAACAATCTAATTTGAAATGATATTAACTTAACTTCAATTGTATATAGAACTCTACTGCTACACAGCTGCATCCCCCACCTCCACTTTATGTCATTGATGTCACAAATTATATCTGTATCCATTGTATACCATAAAGCTGTAATTGTTTTTTATGCATTAATCTTTTAAATTATTTGGAAAATTAAAAGAGGAATTATAAACCATAATTACAATAATGCTAGCTTTTATATTTGCTCACATATTTATACTAGAGATCTTTATATCTTCATCTGATTCCAAGTCAATGTCTAGTGTCCTTTCATTTCAACCTGAAAGACTCCTTTTAGCATTCCTTATAGGGCAGGCCTATTGGTAATGAACTCTCTCAACTTTTATTTATCTTGGAATGTCTTAATTTCTCCCTCATTTTTGAAGAACAGTTTTGCCAGGTATATAATTCTCATTTGACCATTCTTTTTCTCTTTCAGCACTTTAAATGTATTAGCCCACTGCCTTCTGGGCTCTAAGGTTTTTGCTGAGGAATCAGTTGATAATATTATTGAAGATCCAGTGCATGTAATGAGTTGTATCTCTCTTGCTGCTTCCAAGAGACTGACTTTCTCTTTCTGGGGTTTGGTTGTAATGTGTCTTAGTGTGGGTCTCTTTGGGTTTATCCTACTTAGTATTCACTGGGATTCTTGGATTTGTAGATTTGTGTATTTCATTGAATCTGGGGATTTTTAGCTAGTATTTCTTCAAATAATCTTTCCACCACTTCCTCTCTCTCTTCTCTTTCAGAAACTCCCAAAATGTGTTTATTGGTTGGCTTGATCCTGTTCCACAGGTCCCTTAGACTCTGTTTATTTTTCCCTATTCTTTTTTCTTTCTGTTCCTGAGACTCAATACTTTCAGTTGTTCTATCTTCACCTTTACTGATTGTTTCTTATGCCTGCTTAAATTTACTGCTGAATCCCTGTAGTGAATTTATATTTCAGGTATTGTGATTTTCAACTTCAGAGTTTTTGTTTGCTTCTTTTAAAAAAAAATTTCTATATCTTTGTTGATATTCTCATTTTGTTCATGTATCATTTTCCTGATTTCCTTTAGTTCTTTGTCCGTGTTTAACTTTAGCTCTTTGAACATATTTAAGATGTTCATTTTAGGGTCTTGGTCTAGAAATTCTGATTGCTGGGCTTTCTCAAGGACAGTTTCTGTGGATTTATTTTGTTTACTTAAACGGGCCATGTTTTCCTGTTTCTTTGTATGCCTTGCAATTTTTGTTGTTGTTGTTAAAAATTGGGCATTGGAAAAAACAGCTACCTCTCCAAGTCTTTGCAGACTGACTCTGTTCTGGGGCTGTTCTTCATAGATTTGTTGAGCTTACTCTGAACCTAGGGATTAGCCCAAGGTGAAAACTTAAAGTCTTCTCAGTTCTTTTCTGAGTATACGTCTTGCCTAGGTCTGGATGGTGCTTTCTCAGTTACACTATGTATACACACAGCTACTTTTTTTCTTTGTTTTTTGAGACAGGGTCTGGCTCTGTTGCCCAGGCTGGAGTTCAGTGATGTCATCATAGCTCATTGCAACCTCTCCTTCCTGGTCTCAAGCCATTCTCCCACCTCAGCCTCCCAAGTAACTGGGACTAAGGTACACACCACACCCAGCTAATTTTTATACTTTTTTATAGATTTCACCGTGTTGCCCAGGCCAGTTTCAAACTCCTGAGCTCAAGCGATCTGCTTGCCTCGGCCTTTCAAAGTGTTGGGATTACAGGTGTGAGATGCTGTGCCCGGCCATAGCTGCTTTTGAATGTCTTAATTTCCCAAAGAGTCTTACCCAGTTTCTTCTTATGATTTTATATAATTTATTGTGTGTCTCCTTACATAATCTCTTGCCCCAGGCTTCCATGAATCTGTAGTCTCCCTGTAGCTTTTATGAGCACTGCCTGGCTCTTTTCCTGCCTAAGATTAAAGTTAGGCAAAACAGAGACCAGTCGTTTAGTCTGCCTTACAACAGGCTGGAATGTAAATAAGTATTCTCTATTCTCTCCAGTTGGTAGAAGGGAAATAAGAGCAGAGATGCCACCTTCTCCAAACCAAGACCACTGATGTTTCAGGCAGAGGGTGGGGCAAGGGCAAGTAAGACAGCCACCAAACTATTTTCCTGCCACTTTGAAGGTGACTTTGTCTTGATTTGGTGTTTATTATGGTTATAAACCTTGGGTTGATTTCCAGAGCTCCTACAAGTTTAGTTCAGCCAGTTTCTGTCCTTTTTTTTTTTTTTTTGAGGCAGAGTCTTGCTCTATCTCCCAGGCTGGAGTGCAGTGGCACAATCTCGGCTCACTGCAACCTCTGCTTCCCAGGTTCAAGTGATTCTCCTGCCTCAGCCTCCCAGGCAGCTGGGACTACAGGCACGCACCACTTTACCCGGCTAATTTTTGTATTTTTAATAGAGACAGGGTTTCACCATGTTGGCCAGGATGGTCTTTTTCTCCTGACATTGTGATCCACCCGCCTTGGCCTCCCAAAGTGCTGGGATTACAGGCATGAGCCACCACTCCCGGCCCTCTCTTTTTTTTTTTTTTTTTAATCTTTTCATGGGAGAATAAGAACATAGAGCTACCTAGTCTGCCATTTTGCTGATGTCACTTGATATAAATCAGTTCTTAATGAGATATTCTGAGAGCCATTTTTATTCAGAGGAGTAACTAATACTTTCTATCTTCTTGGTGACAGAGTATTAGAGTTAAGTGGAACTACACTAGGTATTTGTGTTTATTCTGACTGGAGGTAGTTTAGTGTAATGAGTAAGGGCAGGAACTTTGGTGTGGATACAAATGAGTTTTAGATTGGCTTCTTATTAGAAAGTTATTTTCCCTTTTCCAATACCAGTTTTATCTTCTGTAGAATGGATATAATAAATGTTAGGTGGTTGAAAGGATTCAACAAAATGATTCACCTAAAAAAATACTTATCAAGTGCTCAATATGTATCAGTAATTTTATGGAAATATTTAATATGTTTATTGTATACAGCTCTACTTACTAGTGGCCACACGGATTGATGATCACCCTTTAGTCCAGGCATCAGTACAAATTATTTTTTGAGTAGCTACCAAGAGCTTTCTGAATATTTTTACCCAGTTAATGTTTTAAAGTCCATGTCTCTAAGTAGGGATTTTGCTTTCCAAAACTCTTCAAGAATTACAAAGACCCCATTCTCCATGATGTGATTATTTTACATTGCATAAAACAGCTCATATGCTCCATAAATATATACACCAACTATGTACTCACAAAAATTAAAAATTTTAAAAATTAAAAAAACAGTATTACAAAGACTAAAAAGATAATACTATTCAATTCTAGCTAACAAGAGTGTGGTGAATGGGTATTCATACAATGTTGATGGAAACTGAAATTAGTATAACCTTTCTGGTAAGCAAAATGACACTGTGTGACAGCAGCCCTAAAAACAGTCATGCCCTTTTACCCAGTCAGCCAATGCTAAGGGGTCTAAGGAAACCATCAGAGATGTAAAGGGAAATTCAACTATCATCCATTTACTCATTCGCTTAACAAATATTTGATACCTGCTAAATGTCAGGTGTTAATTCTAGACTCTGTGATCAAGTCCAGCCTTTGTCCTTAAGAAGTTTTAAATGAAAAATTAGAAACACTATTGTTAGTGGTGGAAGTTATCTGAGTGACCTGCAGCAAATCCAAATGAGTCTGCAGTAACCTCAGTTCTTGCCTCCTCAGAAGAAAGAATTCAACTGAGGGGCATAGGACAGAAGAAGAAACCGATGCATGTTTTACAGCAGGAGTAGAAGTTTATTAAAAAGCTTTAGAGGCCGGGTGTGGTGGCTCACACCTGTAATCCCAGCACTTTGGGAGGCCAAGACGGGCGGATCGTGAGGTCAAGAGATCGAGACCGTCCTGGCTGACATGGTAAAACCTTGTCCCTATTGAAAATACAAAAAAGTAGCCAGTCATGGTGGCAGGCGCCTGTAGTCCCAGCTACTTGGGAGACTGAGGGAAGAGAATGATGTGAACCTGGGAAGTGGAGCTTCTAGGGAGCCAAGATCGCGCCACTGCACTCCAGCCTGGGTGACAGAGCGAGACTCCATCTCAAAAAGAAAGAAAAAAAGAAAAAAAAGAAAAAAGTTTTAGAGCAGGAATGGAAAGAAGGTAAACAACACTTGGAAGAGGGCCAAGTGGGCGTTTTGGAGGTCAAGTGCCCCATCTGAACTTAGACTTAGGGTTTTCTACGCTGGCCTACTTCTGGCATCTTGTGTCCCATTTCCCTTGATTCTTCCCTTACGGTGTGATCTGCCCACTTGCACGTTGGCCAGCTAGCACTTAGGAAGTGAGCATGCGCAGTGTCGTACGCATGCTGGAGTCGTGCGCATGCTCACCTGAGGCATTCTTCCCTTTTCCAATGGAATGTCCCCAGAAGCTCATATACCAGTTAAACTCTGCCATTTTGCCTCTTAATGCCCATGCTTGAGCCCACTCGCCCAATTCCTGAGTTTTTGTTTCTTTGTTTTTTTGAGACGGAGTCTTGCTGTGTTGCCCAGGCTGGAGTGCTGTGGTGCAATCTCAGCTCACTGCAACCTCCACCTACTGGGTTCAAGTGATTTTCCTGCCTCAGCCTCCTGTAGCTGGGATTACAGGCACCTGCCACCACGCCTGGCTAATTTTTGTATTCTTAGTAGAGATGGGATTTCACTGTATTGGCCAGATTGATCTTGAACCCTGACCTCTTGATCCGCCTGCCTCAGCCTCCCACATTGCTGGGATTGTGAGCCACTGTGTCCAGCCCAATTCTTGAGATCTTATTTTGGAGCTGCCAATCACTAGTTATAGATGTTTTTATTTATTGGGAAACTGCCTTTCCCTGTTGCTGGCTGCAGCCAATTATTAGGTTTGCAAGGCAGCGTGACAACCGCCTGAGCATCACCTGATGGTCACCTGACTTTCCTGGTGGTGTGTAGGGGGTGCCCTCTCCTGTCCTGCTCATGCCTGATTAGCTACCTACTGTAATACTATGAATGTGCAATAATAGAACATAAGTCAAAAAATTATGTTAATCCATAAAGTAGAATATTATGAACCTTAAAAATCATGTTTTGAAGATTTATTAATAGAAGGTGATACATGCTGATTGCATATTTTAAAAAAACGAAAGCTTTATTTAGCATAATATCAATTTTGTTTAAAAGATAATGCAAATAATTATACAGAAAACAGCTGAAAGGAAATATACCAAAATGGTAATAAGGGTTATCTCTGGTTGATGGGATAACGGATGATTTTTAGTTTTTCTTTGTATTTTCTACACTTAAAAAAAGTTGTATAATGAGCATATGCTACTTTTATAACTAGAAAAATGCATATTTTCAAAGAGAGAAATTTGGGACTAGAGTGTTTGCAATGTGGGAGGAAAATGAGAGTTATTTGATAGTGTTTATAGTGGGTATTCCATCATCCTGGAGGTCAAGGAAGGAGAGGCCTAGGGGAGGTGAAAGTAAATAAGAGAGACAGCCTATTTTCTGGTTCTGTGGTCTCTTTTTACCTCCTTTCTGCTTGGCATAGCATATGACCCAATCAATAAGAGGCTGATTTGCTGAAAAATCACAGGAATGCATCCTTTTTTCACTGGGTGTTCCTTTTTCAGAGGTGTTGGGGTTGGGGGGGCTGACATTCCTTTTGTACTGCCTTGCAAATGCCATCTTCGTTCATATAGCAGACCACAATGCACTATCATTTCCTTTCTAAGGTTTTTTCTTTTTTCAATTTTGGATGGATGCTATTAGCAAATTCTTATCTTTTTGCAAATACAAGAGTTGTATGATTTTTATTTTCAGCGAAAACTGAACCACCTGAGATTTTCAGTGTGAAACCAGTTTTGGGCATCAAACGAATGATTCAGATTGAATGGATAAAGCCTGAGTTGGCGCCTGTTTCATCTGATTTAAAATATGCACTTCGATTCAGGACAGTCAATAGTACCAGCTGGGTAAGTTATGCCGTTATAATAATGTTCCTATTAGAGGCCCAGAGGAAAACAATCATTGACAACTATTCTTGACCTGGAATCATTATTTCACTTTTTACATTGAAAATAGAAGAGAGACACTAGGAAGTACTTCTCTTCCTAGTGTTCCATTTTTCCTTCTGGACCTTTTAGTTTGGAAGAGTGTTCTACAATAGGCATTTTTGCCTTCTGAGTGCAGGGACACAATAAAGAGTGAGAAATTTACTTTTGCATTATATCCAAGTTTGTGTCTGGCTGTGGGGCTACCAGAGAGTCTATGGTTTGGCCATTTTATTTTTTATTTTTCTGACCCTTTATAAAATCATGAGGTATAACATACATTTGGAAAGGTGAACAAAACATAAATATTGCATTTAACAAATTACTAAGTCAGTGCTCATATAGAAACCACTGCAGTCAAGAATAGAACATCTCCAGGATGCCAGAGCCCACTGCTTGCCCTTTGCTTATGACCTCCGTGAGAGCTAACTATTGCCCTGATTTTTGTGGTAATCTTCTTTGCTTTCATTTTTTACCATTTAAGCCTGCATCACTGAAGAACATAGTTTAAAAGACTATGCCCTCTTTCCTTGAGCCCTCCTCCTTCATCCTGAAGGAGCGCCCAGTAGAAATAGAGGAGCATATAAAGGGAATCCATACATTTTGTGTTTTCTAATGTTTGGCTTCTATCTCTCAATATTGTGCTTTTAAGACTTATTCATGCTATATAATATTGTAGTTTATTAATCTTCATTGCTGTGTAGTATCCCATGGTCTGAACATGATGGAATGGTGACTTTAATTTGCATTGACCTGAATTTTAATGAAGTTACACACCTTTTCATATGTTTATCGGCCCTTTGGATTCCTTCTTCTGGAAGTGCTGATTTAAGCCTTTTGCATGTTTTCTCTATTGGCTGGTCTGCCTGATTTTTCAACTGATTTGTAGGCATTCCTTATATATTCTGTTTATGAGTCTTATTTGTTACGTGTATGGCACACATCTTTCACTATGTGGCACGATGTTTCACTCTCTTAATGGTGACTTTTGAGGAACAGTCACTTAATTTTAATATGGTTAAATTTTATCTGTCTTTATCTTTATGCTTCATGCCTTTTGTGTCTTAGGAAATGTTTTCTTACCTCAAAGTCCGGAAAATATTCTGCAGTTTCCATCAGTGCAGCCTGAAATTGTATCACCTTTTTGTAATCATCTCATATTTATTGCCTTTTTATAAATTTTAGACAGGGTCGCACTCCGTTACCCAGGCTGGAGTGCAGTGGTGTGATCGCAGCTCATTGCAGCCTTGAACTCTTGGACTCAGATGATCCTCCTGCCTCAGCCTCTCGAGTAGCTGAAACTACAGGCATGTGCCACCATGCCTGGCTGATTTTTAATTTGTTTTTGTAGTGTTGCCCAAGTTGGTCTCGAGCTCTTGGTCTTAAGTGATCCTCCTCCCTCAGCCTCCCAAAGTACTGAGATTACAGGTGTGAGCCGTCATGAGCAACCACATTGTTGACTTCTAATCAACTATTGGCTAATTAAACCTTTAAGACTTTTTACCTCCTGAAGACTTGCTAGTAAAACATACCTCTACTATCTTATCGTTTGTTGATTTTTAACCTAAGTTCAGGTGTTTTATTTATTCTTATTGAATTTCTTCATGTTGGTCTTATCTATCATTCCAGCCTATTTAGAATCCTGTTTGGTCCAAAACTTATGGATTAACTTTTTAACTTTTCAGTATCTCCAGATTTGATAACACTTCCTTCTATGCCTTTATCTAATTATTAATAAAAATGGTGACTACATCAGAGCCCTGTGGTAAACCAGTAGAAACCATCCAGAGGATCAACCCCTCCTTTGGATATGGTCATTTATTTAGGGTTCTATGAATATACCTAATGACCACTATTGTCATTCAGGCTACTTTTTTTTATCTTGTCCAGGAGGCTATCATGCGACCCTTTCCCTTGTGGAAACCCACAGACACCCTGTTTACTGCAGCACCGTCTCCTTGTCTGGAACTCTTTCAGTAAAGCATTATTTGTCCTATTGATGCAGAATTTTTGCTCCTTAGATCAGCTAAATCTGCGTTCTTGTGTCACGGAGAAATATTAGGCACGCGGACACATTGAAGGGTGAGGAGAGAGGAATTTATTGGGCGAAAAGGAAACGAGAAAAAAACTCTCAGCAAAGCGAGATGGGCTCCTACTAACAGGCTACCATCTCACAGATTGAATACCAGGCCACCACACAGGAGCTGAAGCGTCCAGGCTCCTTCCCCCTGCACAAGGTGTGAACTTCCCGTGGCTCCACCCCATTCTCCCAGTGCACAGACGGATTCCCCAGTCCGTTGTGGGCATGCGCGGACAAGACCCTGGGCAGGTTTCCCCATCTGCACAAAAGCATCTGATGTAAACACTTGTGGGGCGGGTCGGAGATTCTCTGGGAACCCCCCCTTATCTGCCTTCTGCCTCTATCACTGTGTTCAGAGAGATGGTAGTGGCCACTTCTCCCCCCAGCTTCCTTTCTAAGCCAGCTCTGGAACCATTCTCTTTGAACCTGCCTAGTGGAACATTAGATTCAATAATCATAGTTTGGGGAACCCCTAAGCGGGGCAGTCCCTGGTACAGCACAAGCTCCTCTTCATACCACATGTCATGGTCTCCGTGAACCTGAGAAACTTCTGGGATAATCTACTGGCTGTAAACCCTTAATTCCTTCTATTTGATGAGCTCAGAGTCACTACAGCTGCTGGGATAGGATTCAACAAGAAAAATAAACCAGGACTAGAGTCCCTCTGGAAAATTACTATACCACATACAACACTAAGTGAGGGCAACAAGTATAAACTACCCAACCCTTGGCAGCCTGTACCCTGTCTCTTTGACAAACTCACCTACATCTGTACTCTTCTACATCTGCTTCCTTCCTTCCAGTCCCCAAGGTAAAATGTCTGCCTCCTGTTTTCCTGGAGGATGCAGGAAGGAAGGTGGAAGTCTGTATTACTCTTTCTCTCTCCTTAGATTTCTTTCTTTCTTTCTTTCTTTCTTTCTTTCTTTCTTTCTTTCTTTCTTTCTTTCTTTCTTTTTTTTTTTTTTTTTTGGAGATGGAGTTTCACTCTTGTTGCCCAGGCTGGAGTGAATGGTGGAATGGCACAATCTTGGCTCACTGCATCCTCCACCTCCGGGGTTCAAGTGATTCTCCTGCCTCAGCCTCCCGAGTAGCTGGAATTACAGGCTTGCGCCACCACACCTGGTTAATTTTTTGTATTTTGAATAGAGATGGGGTTTCACCATGTTGGTCAGGCTGGTCTCAAACTCCTGACCTCAGGTGATCCACCTGCCTCGGCCTCCCAAAGTGTTGGGATTATGGGTGTAAGCCACCATGCCTGGCCTTCTCCTTAGCTTTCAAATACATGCAGTTATCCTCAGTTGTAATCCCAGCTAAACCCAGCTCAGCTCTTCCCAACTTTCTATCAAAGATTTCCATTGTTGATGGAAAAGGGTCCAAATTGTTAACCCTGTGAGACCTGGCTTCTACCGACCCCTTCGCGCTCTCTCTCTTGCCTCTCTGGTCATTCTGAATTGCTTGTTTCCCTTGCATCATGTTCTCTCACTCTTTCTGTGCCTCTTCCTAGAACACCCTCTGCTTTTGCACCTCTTCTCCTACCCCAATTTCTTCACCTTTCAGAACTCAGGCCTGACATATTTCCTTCTGAGGACCTGGGACTGGTCCCTCCTCTGCATGCTTCTGTCATTGCACTTAACAACAATGCATTTCAACTTTCTCTTCCAGTTAGACTGTAAGTTCTTCAAATGCAGGAATCTTTGCTTTTGCCTCTTTTCCATTTGCCTGGTACATGCCTGTGCTCAATAAATATTTGTTTAAGTGTAGCCATGTAAAACTAATGCTAAAATTCCAACATGTCCATATAACAAGACCCATATTTGTATGATATGTGAGTAACAAAGAGCTTCCTTATACTCCAAATTATTGAATCCTTGCAAATATCCTGTAATTGAGGCCTTGCTATCCCCATTTTTGCAGATTAGGAAATTAAGATGTTGAAAACTTAAATGATCTATTCAAGATCACAGGGCTTGTCAGTTGCAAACCTAAGCTCAGGTTTTCTGTCTCCCAGGTTTGCCATCCATGTGACCATACCTCAGCACCCTCCAGATTCTTTTGTGGCCCTAGTTTAAAGGGTTTGCACCTTTATATAATAAAGCCATGTGAGTCTCTTAGAAAAGGATCTCAAAACTGTTTTAAGAATTTGATGTATGGACTGGGTGCAGTGGCTCACACCTGTAATCCCAGCACTTTGGGAGGCCGAGGCAGGTGGATAAATTGAGGTCAGGAGTTAGGGACCAGCCTGGCCAACATGGTGAAACCCTGTCTGTACAAAAAATACAAAAAAAATTAGCCAGATGTGGCTGGGCGCGGTGGCTCACGCCTGTAATCCCAACACTTTGGGAGGCCGAGGCCGGCGGATCACAAGATCAGGAGATCGAGACTATCCTGGCCAACACAGTGAAACCCTGTCTCTACTAAAAATACAAAAAATTAGCCGGGCATAGTGGCAGGCGCCTGTAGGCCCAGCTGCTCGGAAGGCTGAGGCAGGAGAATGGCAGGAACCCAGGAGGCGGAGCTTGCAGTGAGCCGAGATCACTGCACGCCAGCCTGGGTGACACAGCGAGACCCTGTCTCAAAAAAAAAAAAAAAAATTAGCTGGGCATGGTTGTGCGGACCTGTAGCCCTACTGGGGAGGCTGAGGCAGGAGAATCGCTTGAACCCAGGAGGCAGAGGTTGCAGTGAGCCAAGATTGTGCCACTGCACTCCAGCCTGGGCAAAAGAGTGAGAAACACACACACACACACACACACACAGAATTTGATTTAGGTTTTGTATCAGAACTTCTGACTCATCTATTAAGACAAACACTTTGGGTGAGTTAGGATTTGGCACAAAGCATAGATTGTTAACAATGAACCTGATGAAGCTAATTAGTATTTTGGTAGGGGTTCCATTGCCTGTGCAGAGTTGGGGAAGTTTTAGATCTAAGCCTGTATACAAAGGATCAGTTGATCCTGGACCCTGTCAGGGCCAGAGGATCTTGGCTGGACAAAATAACAAAGTAAAGGAGCCTTACAGGCACCTTGTTTAAAAGACTGAGCAGTGGTTTCATCTCCTCTGAGGCTCAGGCTGGGAGGAAGAGGCTTCTGTGGCTACATTAGGCAGAACTTTCTGAGCATGAACGTGATAAGAACCACCACACAGGCTGAGCATGTGCTAAGGATACAAAAAAGCAGGAGGAAAAATTGAAAGATTAAAAAGAATATTATGTATTTTTTAAAGTGTGGAAAGTAAAATAGAGCTTTATTAGACTTCCTTACACTTGCTGTATGGATTAGTATTTTTATTTTAAATCACATATGGAGGGCACCATGTGGTTGGGCCTTTCCTGGCAGTCGTAATCCTTTTCTAACTGGATCTCTAACTAACAACAGGTTGTCCCAAGTTATGCTCTCCACAACCCTAGTCTGCCGTCACAGCATCTCCAGGGCCTATTTGAAGAGGATGCTCAGGGAACCTGGGATTTAGCCCCCAAAGTGTCATTGCCTTTTCTTGTTCCACCCCCATCTCACCAGACTGGGAGTTCCAAAGACCATCTGCAGCTGGACAGAGTTCCAAAGTCCATCTGCAGTTGTCAGCTTTCTGCCATAGACACATATCCTCCTTCTGCCCAATTTCCTTAAAGCACAGGAGCTGCAATTAGGTACTAATTTTCACAGCTGGGACATAGATGTAAGTAGTATCAGGACTTCCTTCTCTTGCAGGATCCCATGGGACTATGCTGTGTGCATAGTAGTTAAATAGACATGTCTATTAGTGCAGTTTATTTTATTTATTTATTTATTTTGAGACGGAGTCTCTTTCTGTAGCCCAGGCTGGGGTGCGGTGGCTTGATCTCGGCTCACTCCAAGCTCCACCTCCCAGGTTCATACCATTCTTCTGCCTCAGCCTCCCGAGTAGCTGGGATTACAAGTGCCCACCACCACACCCGGCTATTTTTTTTTTTTTTTTTGTATTTTTAGTAGAGACGGGGTTTCACCATGTTAGCCAGGATGGTCTCAATCTCCTGACCTCGTGATCCGCCCACCTCAGCCTCCCAAAGTGCTGGGATTACAGGTGTGAGCCACTACACCCGGTCAGTGCAGTTTATTTTTTATTAATCAGCTCAAAATAAGCTATATACACCTTTAGGTTTTGGGTTTTATAACTTTAGGTTTATAAAGCTTATATTGAGCTACATGTTTATATTGAACTAAAGGTTTATGTTGCAGCAACAATGATTGTGCTCAGAAAAGGAATAGCTAAATGTTTAGTTTCTCTTGGAGAGCTGAGTCCCAGAAATTGTATAAAGCAACACCTTCACTTTACCAATGAGAAGCTGACATCTAGAGAAAAGAACTGATTTATTTACCTCTTCCCTCCCCAAGAGAGTATCAAAATTAATTTATACATTCAGGCTGTTGAGACTTTCAGCAGCTTGACTGGTCACCCAAAGACCAATGCTTTGAAGTGAAAGATTTGGGTAAAATGAAAAAGCCTAGGAGTGAAGAAATCTATGTTCTGGTCCTATTCTGCAGATCTTCTAACTTTCATTTAAATGGTTATTTAACTTTCCTGGGTCTCGAGCATGGCGTGAGGATTGCATTTGATGCAGCTAAGGTCTCTATTCCTGCAGTTCCATGAAGCAGTATCTCTAGGTGTTGGAGTCACCTCCTAGGCTCAGGTTGCCCTGGATCTTGAGGCTTGCATCTTCTAGAACAGCAAGCAGCAGAGCTCTGCTCATTCAGACAGGCCAGAGGTAGGAATCTCTGCCCCATAAGCTTAGATACAGGAAATGGGGAGGGAGGTTCACGGAGATGTTCATATCTATGTAGGTACCAATTGTTCCCAGGCACATATGAAAATCTGTTAATGAAAATGATGTATTTTAAAATTTGATTTAGAGTGTTACTAGTTCTAAAAATGTAAGAGTAAAGAGTAGTAGTTCTAAAAATGTAAAAGATGGGTAGTGAAGAGGAACATGGGAGGATAACATGTGTAGTCTCCATTTCAGTTTAGAACTGTCTCTGTCTTGTAGATGGAAGTCAACTTCGCTAAGAACCGTAAAGATACAAACCAAACCTACAACCTTATGGGGCTGCAGGCTTTTACAGAATATGTCGTAGCTCTGCGATGTGCGGTCAAGGAGTCAAAGTTCTGGAGTGACTGGAGCCAAGAAAAAATGGGAATGACTGAGGAAGAAGGCAAGCTACTCCCTGCGATTCCCTTCCTGTCTGCTCTGGCGTAGGGCTGCTTTGGGCTAGACTTGGTGGGGTTTGTCAAGTGTCCTGGTTGGGAATCATGGAATCTCATGACCCCAGGGGCCCCCTGTACCCTCCAAGAGTGAGCGTGCACAACTTTGTGCCCCAAAGGCAAAGGGTCACATTTTAATACTCATGAGATTCTTGTACTATACATGAAAGGGTATCATATCATTTGTTTTGTTTTGTTTTTGAGATGGAGTCTCACTCTGTCACCCAGGATGGAGTGCAGTGGTGTGATCTCGGCTCACTGCCACCACCACCTCCCGGGTTCAAGAAATTCTTGTGCCTCAGACTCCCAAGTAGCTGGGATTATAGGGGCCCACCACCACGACCCGCTAATTTTTGTATTTTTTGTAGAGATGGAGTATCACCATGTTGGCCAGGCTAGTCTTGAACTCCTGACCTCAGGTGATCCACCCAGCTTGGCCTCCCAAAGTGCTGGGATTACAGGCGTGAGCCACTGTGCCCCGCCAGTATCATATAATTTGAAGGTATCCTGTGATAAATTAAAGATATATATTGTGAACCCTGGAGCTACTACTCAAAATAAAGGTGTAACTAATTCAATTTTTTAAAAAATCACATCTTTAATGACAGTGAGGAAAGGAAAGAGGCGTGGATTGCAGGTTGATCAAGCGCTTACTAAGTGTCAGTATGGTCATTAAGAGCAACGCTTCCCATCAGTGGGCTTGGCTTAAATCCCAAGCCAGGTATCTTTGGGCAAGATACCTAATCTCTCAGTCCATTCTCAGAAGTTTCCTCACATTTGTTCCCCTTTTCTATATTGAAATATAATATGTAAGTTAAGTTTATAGTAGTACCTATTTTTTTAGCATTATTTTAAAGATTAAATGAAATAATGTGTTTAGCCCATAGTAGATATTCACTAACTGCTAGATTTCCTATTCTTATTATTTATCCTACTATTATTATTTTTCATCCTCCTAAAAGCACAATAAAATATGTAGAGTCATTCCCATTTTGGAAATGAGGAAACTGAGTTTCAGAGACGCTAATAAATGGCTCAGGGTCACTCAGCATGTGTTACTTTTCTCAAGAGTCTTGCCCAGAGTCTGACCCTCAGTGGGTGATCAATAAATGTGTGATGAATGTATCAGTTTTCTATTGCTGCTATAACAATACAAATTTAGTGGCTTAATGCAACACAAATGTATTCTTTCATAGCTCTGGAAGTCAGATGTCCAAAATCAGCTTCACTGGGCTAAAGTAAAGATGTCAGCAGGATTGTTTCCTTCTGAGACTCTGAGTGGAGAATCTGTTTCCTTGCCTTTTCCAGTTTCTAGTGACTGCCTGTATTCTTTGGCTTGTGGTCCTTCCTCCATCTATAAAACTTATCCCCCCATGATCACATCACCTTTCCCCGCTCTTGTGTGTCAAACCTCTCTGCCTCCCTCTTATAAGGACTTTTGTGATCACAGTTAGGACCCACCTGGCTAATCCAAGGTAATGTCCCCATCTCAAGATCCTTAACTTAATCACATCTGCAAAGTGCCTTTTACCATATAAGGAAACATTTACAGGTTCCAGGGATTTGGACGAGATGTTTTGGGGCCATTTTTCAGCCTAACACAGTAAATGAATGATTAATTGGATACATACCTAGTGATGGCCACACTTCTTCTTCTGAATTATGGACAAGCAATTTTAAAATGCCCACCCTTCTAACCTTCCTCTGAGGGTTTAACCTTATTTATTTATAAGGGATGTGAGTTTTAGAATATGAATTCCCCCATTGCCATGATTTCAGGCCTCATGATTTCAGGTGGTTTGGGGATACCCATATTGTAATAGAAAATGAGATTTCAGTCTCATACCCAAGTTGCAGACTAGTCTCAGATAACATCTGGGGTCAACTTCTGTGCTACCTCATCCACACAATAATGATTTATTCCTTTGGATCCTGGTTGAGTTTCCAGTATTAACACTAGTATTAACAGATGTCTGGTGCATTCACCCCTATGGTCAGATGTCTGGAACCAATTTGATGCCTTCTGAATGTTGTGTTCCCCACCAGAGATGTTCATGCAGTATCATTCAGCAAATAGTTCTCTTCCTTTGCCTCACTTTTCAGCAGGCAAGCTGATGATTAAGTGCTCCCTTGGGTGCCGTTGTGTTTTACCTAGCTCTTCCCCTGCCATGGCTGTCACTCTTCTTTCTAGTGACCTCCTGGTGCCATCGTGGCTTAGAGTCTCAAGCTCCTCACAGACCAGCCAGTCCCTTGTGTCAGTTTTCTCAGCTTGTTTTGCTGCCAAAAACAAGATTTACTATTTCATCTGATTTATTACTTCACCTAACTTGATTTAATTAGCAAACACCAGATGCTGGTGTTACCTATGCCTTTTGCTAATTAAACCAAATCAACACTTATTTATGCAAGTCACCACTAGAGAACTTTTGCTTTTGTCCTTCTTCCTTTTTTCAGGATCCCAGAAGAAACTGATTAAAATGCACCCCCCAACCCCCAGCAAATCCTCCTTTATTGTTTTCAAATTTATAAAGCACATGTTTTTCTATTTCAATGAAATGCCACTTGTTTAATGCATACCACTTCAAACCTTTCTAATTGTTAGAAAACATGTATTCTAAGTTGAATGTGAAGCACTGCCTATTTTCTTTTGGATTTCAATATATTGATTATTAAAGTTATTTACCTATATTTAGGCAATCTACTCACTACATGATACAGATATAATTTGATTCAAATCCTGGCTTTATTTCTTAAAAACTTGTGATATTGAATACCTGCTTAATTTCTCTATGCTTCAGAAATGACAGGACTGTGGGCATTAAATGAGAAAATTCACAGAAACTGACACTTGCTAAGAGTTAGCTTTTATTATTGTTGTTCTTCAGGAGGGGTACCTGTATATGTCTAACTGGTGGTCGCTGTGGGGATACCCATATTGTAATAGAAATAGTATAGCATCAGTTGTTGCTGTATTAATCCAGAGAATTGATGCCTTCGAATACATAGATATTTTGGTTGATTTGGAAAATTTTAATTTTGTTATTTTTTTTTCAGAGTCCTTACTTTTCCCCCTCTGATTAAACTGAAAATCCATTATCAATTTATGGTTAATGGAAAGCTGGCTATAATAACCATAGAAGACTTACATGCTAGTGAGGCAGTGGTTTCACTAACAGCTGCATCTGTGGGAAGTCTATACTGAGAAGACTGTTTCTCTTTGGACCATATTTGCAGGAAATAGTGACCTCAATGAAAGAAGAAAATATCCATTTAAACTCATTTATCATTACCATCTATGAAAACAAATGACTGCCTATGGGATTTTTTTTTTTTTTTTTTTTTGAGATAGCGTCTCACTGTGTCACCCAGTCTGAAATGTAGTGGTGAGATCTCAGCTCACTGCAGCCTCCACCTCCCAGGCTCAAGTGATCCTCCCACCTCAACTTCCCGAGTAGCTGGGACTGCAGGCATGTGCCACCATGCCCGGCTAGCCTATGGGCTAAATCCAAGAAGAATTTCACTCATATTTCTAGTCAAGTGCCTGGAATGATTATTTAATAAGCAGTTTAGTTTTGCCTGTATCTGTCCTTGAGATGAATATTTAGGACTGGGTAATAATGAACACCTTGTCTTTAGATTTTTTTTTTTCTTACTCTCAATATTACTGGCCCTGAGTCTGACTCTCCACGTGATTGGAACAGAGAGATTCTGCATGTGAGAGATGGAGTGAATGTCCCTCTAATCTTGTGCGTTTCCTTGGAAGGTCTAATGACTTTGTAGCCCTGTACAAAGGCTGTCTTCTGTGAGGAACTTGGCCACTGCTTACATCTCACTGAAACCAGCCTGTTGCTTCCTGTCTGAGAAACTTGAGTACTGGCTGTTCTGTCTTCTGATTCAATAAAAGCTTTTGAGAAATCAGAAAACTCTTGGCAGAACTTTTGAGACAACACGTCAGCGGGATTTAGATGAAGTAATATGTAAAGTCAACACATTTCAATCTCCTTATAAACAATTCTAATAGAATTGCATTTAATACATCTCATTGGGAGATCCTGGGTCTAACAGCTAGACTGTGTTAACTAGACTTTAGCTTCTGTAAGAGTAGTTGTAGAAATGTGACTCTCCCTTGAAGGCAAAACAAGTCATTAACTCAATTGTACTTGGTACATTTTCCTCATTATAAGATTGTCTTTAGTTGGAGTTCAGTAATTTTACTTTTTTTTTTTTTTTTTAATTTTTTGAGACATGGGTCCCTCTGTTGCCCAGGCTGGAGTACGATGGTACGATCTCGGCTCACTGCAATCTCCGCTTCCCGGGTTCAAGCGATTCTCCTGCCTCAGCCTCCCGAGTAGCTTGGATTACAGGCACATACCACCACACCCGGCTAATTTTTTATATTTTTTGGTAGAGACAGGGTTTCACCATTGGCCAGGCTGGTCTCAAACTCCTGACCTCAAGTGATCCACCTGCCTCGGCCTCCCAAAGTGGTGGGATTACAGGCATGAGCCACTGCACCCAGCCAGTAATTTTACTTTAAGATATCCAATCACCTACAATTTAAAAGATCCCTGAAGACAATCTCTTACTTCTAAAAAATAGTTTAGATCTTGGTCTGAGTGGTAGACTCATTCTTTGTGGACTTAATTACATTATCTGCAGCCATGTGACTTCCTCAAGAAAAAATTCAGAGTGCAACTACTGCAGCTTTGACTAGGGACATTTACTCTTTTCTCCAAATCGTGGGCCACTAGCCTTCTTGACATTTGTTTAGAACTCTCTGCTTTCCTCTCATGGCTAAGGTGGGTGGGTCACTCTTTAATCAGTAGCTCAGTATTTTGATATCTCAGGTGCATGTCAGGGCGTTCAACTATAAATTGCCAGTGAGCCATCTCTTGACAAAACTTGCTTGAGACAGGATATTTGAGATATACAGTCCAGAAATCAAGTGAAATGTAAATTCCTTGTTTTTTGTAAGTTTCATCCCTGTATGATTAGATCATCAGAAGCCTGTACACTTGGACTGTTGTCTCAGACTGTTGTTTACTGGAAAAAGGCATGTGTCAGGATTTATGCCCTAGCTATTTATGGAAAACAACTATGAAAAATGAGCATATATGATATTTCTGTGCTTTTGCTCTATTGGGATTGCAGATATTGGCTTTTACGTTACTCTGTGTCCTTTTTGAAAAGATCCACGTGATAAATTCCATTTATGATTTCAGTGTTCGTAGCCAGAAAATAGTTTCCCTTCATACGAATTTCTAGGTTTCCTTTTTATTGGGCCACAAGAAATAGGCACCTCAATGTGATTCTTTTTTATTTTGGAAAAACCAGCATTAAATTTAGAGCTCAAGGAGGGACCTAGTGAAGCTTATTTTCTTGTTCCTTTGTCATTTAATTTTTTCTTACATTTTATAACATCTTAAGTATGTAGTTTTATTTTTTTGGAAGCAGACTTGGTATAAACTATATATACATGTATCTCCTTGTGAGTTATCTGTGTCATTCCCAGCTTTAATATATACGTTATGTCTAGAGGACATGAGATAGTCACATTTCATCTAGATTTGGGTGACAAATTATGTTACAGTGGGGCCTATTATGCTTTTCCTTTATCTTACGTTAAGTCATCAGACTCAAGAGCAGTTTTATTTTTTATCTTTGGTTGATTCCAGTTCCTTGACCACAAAATGAAGACATCTTTGGTCATTGCAAGGCTGCCATCCCTCCACTCCTCACCTTATTCCTACTGGCTCCCTCGAGCAAATTCTTCCCAACTGCCCAGCTGACCTTCCCTGTCTCCTTTGCAACTCCCTTCTCTCTGGGTTGAGTACCTCATTCTTGTTCCTTACAGCTCCATGTGGCCTGGAACTGTGGAGAGTCCTGAAACCAACTGAGGTGGATGGAAGAAGGCCAGTGCGGTTGTTATGGAAGGTGACCTCCCTCTGGGTTATTTTTCTCTCTCTTTCTTCCCCTTTCCTCTCTTCCCTCCTGTCTCTCCCTTCCCTCCCTTCTTTCCCTTCCTTCCCTTCCTTCCCCCTTCCCTTCCCTCCTCTCCCCTCCCCTCCCTTTCCCTCCCTCCCCTTCCCTCCCTCCCCCTCTTGCCTTCCCCTTCCCCCTCCCCTTCCCTTCTTTCCCTTCTGTTCCCTTCCCTTCCTTTCTCTCTCTCTCTCTCTCTCTTTCCCTCCCTCCCCCCACTCCCCTGCCTTTCTTTCTTTCTTTTTGACAGAGTCTTGCTCAATCACCCAGGCTGGAGTACATAGTGAAATCATAACTCACTGTAGCCTTTAACTCCTGGGCTCAAGTTATCCTCCCACTTCACCTTCCCAAGTAGCTAGGTAGGTGTGCCAGTACACCCAGCTAATTTAAATATATATATACATACATATATATACACATACATATATATGTGTGTCTATATATAGTAGAGGCTGGGTCTTGCTATGTTGCCCAGGCTGGTCTCGAACTCCTGGGCTCGAAAGATCCTCCCACCTTAGCCTCCCAAAGCATTGGGATTATAAGCATGAGCCACCATGCCCAGCCTGTTTCTTTATCCTATTTAAAAGCCCTTGGTCTCTTACCCTTCCAAAAACTGTGATTCTTGAAATTTTACCTCCAGAATTTCCTTCCCTAGAGGGCTTTATGATACCCCAAATCTCACATTGGTTGGCCAGCTCAAAAAAGCCCTATAGGTCATCTTGCAGATGGCCCAAACATGACAGACCCTGGCCCCCGTCCTCTTTGGTCTGAAACATTAATGTTTGGGGAAGGTAGAAAGTGAAAGTGCAGGAGACACCATGGCCTTCTGGAAGACACTATCACTGACAAGCCTCTGCTGACTAGTCTCTGGAACCCCCCTTCCGACCCAACTGTTTAAGAAGAGCTCTGATCAGGGCCAGCTTGCTGGTGTGTCCTCTAGTCATTGGCAACATATATGGCACACGTGTGTTGAAACAGTGGGGCACAAAAACAGAAGAGGGACCACATGGTCCTTTCTAGGATGGAGGCCTGGGAGTGAGGAACAGAAGTCAGGTGGGGAATGCAGAGAAGAAGAAGAGGAAAGAGGACCTGAGAGAAGAAAGTGAGAGAAGGAGTAGAAAATGGGGGGACAAGGCAATAAACAGGAAAGGAAAAGGGCAGATGGAGAAAAAAAAGAGTGAAAAGGTGGGGAAGAAGAAGGAGGAGAGGAGGGAGATGCCAGAATTCCTTCGTGTGCCTCCAGAATTCCCAGGAAATGCTCACGATGTTAGCTCACATTTGCTGAAGTCCAGGCAAGTTCAAAATCCTGTTGAAAATGGAGCAAGTGTCCTGCTTTGCCAGATGACATTCCAATTACCTCAGGGTTGGAGGCTCCCGCACCATCGCCTACTCCCTCCACACTTGCAGGCTTTGGGACTCCCTGGGTTGCCAAGGCTCCACCGCCACTTGGGACAACAGCCAGAGATGCTGGGGAATCCTAGAGAATCAATCCCAGATGCTGTACTGTCTTTCTCAGCCATCAAGAATGAAAACAAGTGATTTTGGCAACACGTTTTTAGGGGAGGAAAGCCAACAACCGCACATGCCCACATGTGGTCTTAGCTACATAGCAGTGGCGAAGGGCCAAGTAGGGCAGCTTGTGAAGTAGAGAAGATGGGTTTCAGTGCCCGCCTCCTCCCCACCACTTGGTGGGTCTGGTCTTTTTTTTCCCCCCTCCCACCTTCAAGAGGAAAGAACTCGCTAAGAATTTGAGTTGCGGCCGGGCGCGGTGGCTCAAGCCTGTAATCCCAGCACTTTGGGAGGCCGAGACGGGCGGATCACGAGGTCAGAAGATCAAGACCATCCTGGCTAACATGGTGAAACCCCGTCTCTACTAAAAATACAAAAAAACTAGCCGGGCGACGTGGCGGGCGCCTGTAGTCCCAGCTACTCGGGAGGCTGAGGCAGGAGAATGGCGTGAACCCGGGAGGCGGAGCTTGCAGTGAGCTGAGATCCGGCCACTGCACTCCAGCCTGGGCGGCAGAGCGAGACTCCGTCTCAAAAAAAAAAAAAAAAAAAAAAAAAAAAAAAAAAAGAATTTGAGTTGGTTAAAAAAGAATGTACTAAAGTGCTCTAAAATTAAATAATAGTGATAGTTGCATGACTGAACATACTATTAATAAAAGCCATTGAACTCACATTGAAACAGTGAATTTTATGCAATGTGAATTGTATCTCAATTTTTATTATTATTTATAAAAGAATATGTTATTTAAAAAAGAATTGGGGCTATAATGTCACACACCTGTAATCCCAGCACTTTGAGAGGCCATGGCAAGAGGATCAAGTGATCAGGAGGATCAAGGTCAGGAGTTCGAGACCAGCTTGGACAACATGGCAAAATCCTGTTTCTACTAAAAGTACAAAAATTAGTCGGGCATGGTGGTGCATGCGTGTAATCCCAGCTACTTGGGAGGCTGAGGCAGGAGGATCGCTGGAATCCAAGAGGCGGAGGTTGCAGTGAGCCAAGATCAGGCCACTGCACTCCAGCCTGGGCAACAGAGCAAGACCCTGTCTCAAAATAAATAAATAAATAAAATAAAATAAAAAAGAAAATGGTTCGTCTTTAGAAATAAAAGGCTCCTGGTCATTAGGAAGATTCTAGCTGACCTTTTATGCCAAGGCAAGTGTGAAGGAAATTCATGAACTGGGAAGGCACTGGGACAAAGTGCCTGCTAAAGTCCCACTTGTAAGTCCTGGACTTACATTCAGGCATTCTGCTCCATCTATGTGTGTAATCAGTAACAGAAAGGGAAGCCCTATAAATTCTGGGAAATACTCACCATGCTGTCTTCTAGGCAAATACTGGTGAGTGGGCCCAAGTTCAAGGCAGAAAATAAGAGTTTAGCTTAAAGTCCTCAGGATTCCACCTTAAACTTCTCGCCAAGCGTTTGGGACTGGTAGGGCAGCCCTCTTAGCTAGGACGCCTGGCTGGGGTGCCTGGTCCAGGGAAGCTGGCTCGCTTCTCAGAGGGAGAGGCATGGAAATAAAAGACTAGGGCATAGGGTGCTCTCCAACCCTTGGATACTCCAGGCAAGAGATGACTCAGGGCCAGACCAGACTTGGGATGGGCTCAGAGGGAATGTGTCAGCTTTTTAGCCCTTACTCCTCTACACGAGTAGGATGGAGGGAAAGAAACAGGCAGAAGGAAATAAGGGTGGCTTGTTTACATTGTCTTGGGCATTCTTCTAGTTTAGCCTCATGGAATTAGTCGAAATTTAGTAAATCCCCTCTTCTGGCACTTGAAGGGTTAATATCACAGCCAAGGATGTGTTATTTATCCCTGGAGAGTAATTACCTCATTGTAGTTTAGTATCTAATAGTTAGCCTTACTCCCCACCCTCACCCCCACCGCTTCTCAGTATCTCAATGCCTTTCTTTTTCTTTGTTATTGGCAATAAATTTTGTTTTCTTTGGGTTCAGAAGGCAAGAGGAGCCCCAGTCCTAGAGAAAACACTTGGCTACAACATATGGTACTTTCCAGAAAATAACACTAACCTCACAGAGACAGTGAACACCACTAACCAGCAGCTTGAACTGCATCTGGGAGGCGAGAGCTATTGGGTGTCTATGATTTCTTATAATTCTCTTGGGAAGTCTCCAGCGACCACCCTGAGGATTCCAGCTATTCAGGAAAAGTGTAAGTAGAGCATCAGCTTCTTCCTTAGGTGCCTGGTCCCATCGACTGGCCAAGGAGCAGTCCCTGTGCTCTCAAGGGTGGCTGTTTCTCTTGAGTCAAAACGAAAATGGAGTGGGGCCTTTTATGTGGTGGTGAAGCAATGAGAATTTGCTGGTAATTAATGAACCACTTGAAGTCATGTTCCTTTGGACAAAGCCTGTGTTAAAAATCAGAAACCTTATAAATTACAGAATAGAAAGCCATCCGCCTAGAAGTTCTGTGTGCAGCTTTGATTTGTTCTGGTCTGGGTGAATGTAAGCTGGGTCGAGTCCTGTGAAACTGTCCTATTTGTCACATCTGTCCTCTGTGACCGAAGCTGCTCTTGAACTCTTCTCCCCACACATGGGGACTCACCACATCCCCATCGCTGGTTTAATGCTTGCTGTCCTGTTTTCTTCCTTTTCCCCAGCCATTTGTCACTGTGGAAAAATTCTGGTGTTTATACTTGCCAATACATTGTTCATTACACTTTTGGTTGAGTAGTTTTTGACATATTACTGCTCCCAGGCAAACTCATATTTATCCTGTTTTGGAATAAAAAAACTTTCATTCAAAGAATTGCAAACAATAGATTTCCTCTTTTCTCTCATTTTTCTCTTTCAAACTTAGTGCTATCCCTTATTCTATAAATTATTTATTTTACGACCTTTTTCTTCCTCAATAGGATGTAAGTGTCGTGAGGGCAGGGATTTTTTGTCGATTTTTCCTTTCTTTTTTTTTTGAGAAGGAGTCTTGCTTTGTCACCAGGCTGGAGTGCAGTGGCTGGATCTCAGCTCACTGCAAGCTCCGCCTCCCGGGTTTACGCCATTCTCCTGCCTCAGCCTCCCGAGTAGCTGGGACCACAGGCGCCCGCCACCTCGCCCAGCTAGTTTTTTTTTTTGTATTTTTTAGTAGAGACGGGGTTTCACCGTGTTAGCCAGGATGGTCTCGATCTCCTGACCTCGTGATCCGCCCGTCTCGGCCTCCCAAAGTGCTGGGATTACAGGCTTGAGCCACCGCGCCCGGCCTCCTTTCTTTTTTTTTTAACCTAATTCCCAACACTTAAAATAGCATAGAGCTATTTTAATCCTGGCTTCTTCAGGCCAGGATTTGTGGGCAAGTCATTTTTTTAAAAAACACGCCTCCAGGGAGATGAGAAAAGGAAGCTGCGGAAGCAGGCCAGGACGCGGCAGAGGCTGAGATGAAGGTGGGCTTTCAGGGCTGCCAAAACAAAGCACTGCAGACCGGGGGGCTTCAAACAACAGAACTTTATTGTCTCATGGTCCTGGAGGCCAGAAGTCCCAAATCAAGGTGGTGGCTGGCCATGCTCCCTAAAGTCTCTAGGAGAGAATCCTTTCTTACCCCTTCCAGCTTGTAGTGGCCCCAGGTATTCATCAGCTTGTGGTAGCTCCAGTAACTCCCATAAATCCAATCTCTGCTTCAGTCTTCACATGGCTAGCTTCTTGTGTGTCTCTGTTTCCATGCCCAGATTCCTCTTTTCTTATAAAGGGCCCACTGTCTTAACTAATTACATCTGCAGTGGCCTATTTCCAAATATGGTCACATTCTGTGGCACTGGGGATATACTTTGGGGGGATACAATTCAACCCATACAGGTACAATCTGAGATAAAAGCCCCAGGGAGGGGGGTTCCCACTGGATCTTGCAGGGGACTCTAGAGTGTAAATGACATCTCATAGTCATCCCAGTCAAGCAAAACACACGCACACAGTAAGAAGGAAGCTGAGTGGGTCTGGGTGGAGCACCAACACTGGCTGCTAGAAGAATCTAGTTACATCTCCAAGGCTCCAGCAGGGACTTTCAGCCAGGACTGGCTGGGGACGCTTCCAGGTGGTGAGCAGGGGAAGGCTGGAAGGAGAAACTCAGAGCCCTAGGGTTAGGTGGGGTCGATCTCCAGGCTCTGTGCTTCTCGCCCCGGCCTCTGCTCCTTCTGTGGCTTCACATTTCCTCCATGCCTCAGTTGTCCTTCTCAGAGTTACCTTTTCAGGTTGACAAATTACCTGGCCTTGCTGCTAGGACTAGCCCCTGGAGTGTCTCATAAGGCCCCTGTTTGGGAAAAGGATCCGTCTACTGTGGCTTACAAGAACAAGACTCCTAAATATACACACAGCCTGCTGGGGTTTGTTGCCAAGGAACAGCAGGATGCAGGACCCCCGGTCCCCACCCCAGATTCCTACATGTGGCCTAGGCTTCCAGCTTCAAAAGGCTTTTGGGTTTTTTTTTTTGCAGGACACTTTTGTGCCCACATCCAGGATCATCTCTGGCATTCACTGAAACACTCTTCCCAGCTGGGCACAGTGGCTCACGCCTGTAATCCCAGCACTTTGGGAGACTGACTGAGTTGGGCAGATCACTTGAGGTCAGGAGTTTGAGACCAGCCTGGCCAACATGGTGAAACCCCATCTCTACTAAAAATACAAAAATTAGCCGGGTGTGTTAGCATGCACCTATAGTCCCAGCTACTCGGGAGGCTGAGGCACAAGAATCACTTGAACCCAGGAGGTGGAGGTTGCAGTGAGCCAAGATCACACCACTGCACTCCAACCTGGGTGACAGGGCGAGACTCTGCCTCAAAAAAAAAAAAAAAAAAAGAAAAGCAAAGAAAAAAAGAAAGAAAGAAAAAGAAACACCCTTCCCATGGATTCCAGTTTTGCAGGCTGAGGAGTGCTACGCTGGTGAGGATTGGGTGAGGGGAGAGCATGCCCTGGAATTTCTGAGCCCCGCCCAGTTTGTACCTTCCACCTTCTGCCTCGCTGCACCTCCAATAGTTCTCTTCTCTTCTGTGTGTTCGAACATTTTCAATAAGATCTCTCTCTGATTCTGATTAAGTTCCAGATATTGGATTGGAAGCCACACACTCAACTTTTTTATTAAATAAATCCTTGTGACCTGTTTCCAGATTATTTTAGCCAGTCCCGCAGAAAATGTTGCCATTTATGTATTGATCCATACTAGGTAATTTGGACGGCAGTGTCTTTGTCTTTCTGGTACAAATGCAATACTTGCTGCCTTGAGGATAGGAATTCATATCCAGTTTGTGTAGAGCCAGACTATATAGTGAAAGCGTGAAGCCATCTCCCTGGTATGATTTTAGGGTCTCCATCTCCCAGCCTCCCAGCCACACAATTCCCAGAGGCTGAAATTCTACCTTTGGAGATTCTCTGTCTCAGGTTTCCTTTCCGTTTGACTTGCAGAGACACCTGTGGAAGGTAAGTCTTTTTAGCCATCAACTCTCTAGTGAGATCCTTTTTTGCAAACAGGTTAATTTGGGGTAGGTAAAGGAAGATTAAGAAGCCACACACTCCTCAAAGGTGTTGTGTAAGGAAAAAGGATGCAATAAGAGGAGGGAAAAGAGCCCCATCCGGGGAGGCTGCCACGGAGATCCTGAACTTTGGCCTTGTTTTACAGTTGAGGCAATGAGGATGCCAATGTGGTTGTTGCATTTGGGGAATGACTTGGGTAGCTATGAAGCAGTCCTTTTCTCTCCTTTCAGCATTTCGGTGCATTGAGGTCATGCAGGCCTGCCTTGCTGAGGACCAGCTAGTGGTGAAGTGGCAAAGCTCTGCCCTAGATGTGAACACTTGGATGATTGAATGGTTTCCGGACACGGACTCAGAGCACCCCACTCTTTCCTGGGAATCTGTGTCTCAGGCCACGAACTGGACAATCCAGCAAGGTAGCCAGGGCGGAACCCACAGGTTCCCTCAGTGCAGGGTTTAGTTTCATTTTCTTCCAGTTTTAAATCTTTAACTTTGACTTCAAAGCTGTTAGTGTGGTTAATAGTATTTGACAAGCTTGTGCAAGCTTAATGAAGTGACAGGCTTCTTGGTATTTCCAACGCGAGGCTGGCACAGAAAGCTGTGGGTGACAAGCAGACCAGGTATCTGACCGGTCTCCAGGTGGAAAACACCATCTTAACACCCACCATCAGAGAGCCCTTCCCGGACAGCTGGGTTATCCCATGGGTAACTCCAGAGTGTGGATCCCAGCTGGCCTACCTAGGATACTTCCTTCAGTTCTGGTTGCCTGTTTAAGAGTTAGGCCACCTTCCCAGGTGATTGTTACAGGAATAGCCTTCTTTTCGGGAAAGTCCCTGCCCTATGTAAGATACATGAGTGAGGCTTTACTCTTTATTTTTAATTTTGTTTGAGTTTTTATTTTCTAGAGACAGGGTCTTGCTTGGTTGCCAAGGATGGAGTGCAGTGGCACGATCATAGCTCACTGTAACCTCAAACTCCTGGGCTCAAGTGATCCTCCTGCCTCAGCCTCCCTAATGAGGCTTTACCCTTTTAATCCTGTCACTACAATCATTTCTTAATGCTTCAAACATCCAGATTAAGAATAATACACACGCAGGGATGCAGGCAAGTAGAGGAGATAGAATTCGAAGTGTTTGAGATCCACAGGGTGATGATATGTTGTTCTACGACTTAATTAGGCAGCGTGTTCAGCTATCCTGTGGATCTCTCTGCTGCAACAGTATTTGGTCAGAACAGACCTGGGGATTCCGTGCCTCCAAAAAAGGAAAAGCTAAAAAGTTAAATTTAAAAATAAGAATTAATTAGAAAACCTGAGAAAAGCAATAGATATTAGAGACCATTCAACCTAACCTGTTTATTTTCTAGAGGTGGAAACTGTAGAGAAATTGAATATCTTCTGTAAGTGTTTGGCCATAACTCAGTCTAGTATTCCTTCTACTCTGCCATGCTCTGCACTTACGCTTTTTTTTTCTTTCTTTTTTACAGATAAATTAAAACCTTTCTGGTGCTATAACATCTCTGTGTATCCAATGTTGCATGACAAAGTTGGCGAGCCATATTCCATCCAGGCTTATGCCAAAGAAGGCAGTATGTATGGACAAGGCCCTGTGGGGAAAAGGAAGCAGTGGGACCTGTCCAACATGTGAATAAGGCTGCAAGTGCCTGTAGCTCACTCCCAGCCATCTTAGGGCTCATTTGTGCTTCATCTTGTAGTGAGCTCTGTATGTTATGAACTTGCTGAATTCTGAAGCTAGGGTAGACATTAGAGATCATTGAGTCCAATCCCTTCATTTCACAAATGGAAAATTAAAGCTCAGAGAGGTGAAATAACTTGCCCAAAGTCACAAATAAACAGTGCAAATAGAGCTGCTACCAGCAATAACACTGAATTAAGACCACATCAGGGAGCCTACAGAGTTCATCCTAAGCTAGGGATGTTAAAAAATTATTTTTCATTGTGTAGCAATAGGCAAGGGCTTTACTGGTGAATTGCTCAAGCTTTTATCTTTTTGGAAGTTCATGTCTTCTAGATTCAACATTGGAAAATATCTTCTGCCACTCAGAGGTAGCCTATGGAGCCATATTCTTCAACTATTTGATAATAACTACACTTTACAGATATGAATGAAAAAGCTGGGTACCAAATTGGAGTGAGCCATCTATAAGAAAGGACTTTTTCAAGTGGTCTTGATGCCACTTCTCTTCTTGTTTAAGAGAGATGGCTCTAGAAAATAATTTTCCCAAACAAGCTGATTCATCAATTCCCTACTCAACCCTTGCCCCTCGCCTCCCGCACTGTGGTCTGGTCTGAGTACTGGCCAGAGCCTTTGTAGGGGAACGATCTCCTGGAGTGTGGTCAGTGATTATCATTTATCCCCCGTCCCTTCCAGTTCCATCAGAAGGTCCGGAGACCAAGGTGGAGAACATTGGTGTGAAGACGGTCACGATCACATGGAAAGAGATTCCCAAGAGTGAGAGAAAGGGTATCATCTGCAACTACACCATCTTTTACCAAGCTGAAGGCGGAAAGGGATTCTGTAAGCGCACCCGTAGCCAAGTGGGAAAAAACCCCAAGCCCCAGATAAATGCTATGGATAAATCTGTTGTAGGCATGGCTCCCCCATCTCATTGTGACCTGCAACCTGGCATGAGTCACTTAGCTTCTTTAAGTCTCTCTGAAAATGGGGCCAAGAGTACCCGCCTTTTGGGGTTTTGGGGGTTAAAAGAGAGTGAAGTGACAGTACCTGAGAGGAGAGTCCTGTGGGGATGGAAGGAGTTGATACAATTTGTCCTGGTTGGGCCCTGAATTGACCTCCCGAGAGCTCCCCGACCATCATTCCCAGGAATGGCGTGCCTGGCTTAAAAAGTGAGGAGGAACAGACCCTGTCACCATGACTTCTACTGCCCCTGCGAAATCATGCTTTTCTTCTTCAGTCCACTGTATCTCCTGACATCTTAAATACTGGGCAAGGCTTGGATTCTTGCTGAGGCTAAATAATTTTTTCTTATGGTAAAATACATGTAAAATATTTTTCCAGTTTAAACATTTGAAAGCGTACAATTTAGTGGCTACTGTGAATAGGGCTGCTATGAACAGATGTCTGCTATGAACATATGCTGCTATGTACAAATATCTGTTTGAGTTTGTGCTTTTCGTTCTTTTGGGCATATACCAGAAGCTGAATTGCTGGATCATACGGTAACTCTAGTTTAACTTATTGAGGAGCCACCAAACTGTTTTCCACAGTGACTACTCCACACTACACGTTTCTTACTGGCAATGTATGAGGGTTTTCATTTCCCTACATCCTTGTCAATACGTGTTATTTTTCATTTAAAAAAATTATTATGGCTGTCCTGGTAGGTATGTAGTGGTTATCTCGTTGACTTGCATTTGCCTGCTGGCTAATAATGTTGGGCATTTTGTCATGTAGTCTTTGCCTATTTGTATGTCTTTCTTTTTTTTTTTTTGAGATGGAGTTTTGCTCTTGTTGCACAGACTGGAGTGCAATGGCACGATCTTGACTCACCGCAACCTCCGCCTCCCAGGTTCAAGCAATTCTCCTGCCTCAGCCTCCCAAGTAGCTGGGATTGCAGGCATGCACCACCACATCCAGCTAATTTTGTATTTTTAGTGGAGACGGGGTTTCCCCATGTTGGTCAGGCTGGTGTCGAACTCCCGACCTCGGGTGATCTGCCCGCTCCGGCCTCCCAAAGTGCTGGGATCACAGGCGTGAGCCACTGTGCCCAGCCAGCCCATTTGTATATCTTCTTTGGAGAAGTGTCTTTTTAATCTTTTTTCTTATGTTTAAATTGGGTTGTCTTTTAAATTGGGCTCTTATTTTGGTGCTACTGGGACACAATTTTCAGTCTGGTTTGACTGTGGTGTTTGATCTCTGTATTTTTGCTTTAGCCAAGACAGTCAACTCCAGCATCTTGCAGTATGGCCTGGAGTCCCTGAAACGAAAGACCTCTTACACAGTTCAGGTCATGGCCAGCACCCGTGCTGGGGGAACCAACGGGACCATCATAAATTTCAAGACATTGTCATTCAGTGAGTATCTCCTTCAAGCCTTAAGTACCTCTCCCTCACGTTTACCTTATATCAGAGAGAAATGACATCTGCCAAAGGCTGGAGGAAGTCAAATGAAAGGGCAGTGCCTAGGTGAAAAGAGCCACCCTGCTCTCTGGCTCACCAACCTTCCTGGAAAGCATATAGGTGAGGGGATGGGAGGGAGAGAGCAAGCGAGTTGAGAGCTGAATTTGGAAATGCTGGTCATTTTGGTCATTCCTCTTGGGCAGCCACAAATCATCTGGAGGAGGAGGTATCAAATTAATGCCAACTTCAGTCTTAGCACCAAACCAGCTCCCGTCTCAAGGCTGTCTCCCCGTTCACAGTCACCAGTTTCTGCATGTCATAGGTTACAGTATGTATCAGTCTGTTTTCATGCTGCTGATAAAAACATACCGAGACTGGGTAATTAATAAAGAAAAAGAGGTTTAATGGACTCATGGTTCCACGTGGCTGGGGAAGCCTCACAATCATGGTGGAAGGCGAAATGTACATCTTACATGGTGGCAGACAAGAGAGAATAAGGACCAAGTGAAAGTGGTTTCCCCCTATAAAGCCATCAGATCTCATGAGATTTATTCAGTATCATGAGAACAGTATGGAGGAAATTGCCCCCATGATTCAGTTATCTCCCACTGGGTCCCTCCCACAACATGTGGGAATTGTGGGAGCTATAATTCAAGATGAGATTTGGGTGGGGACACAGCCAAACCGTTTCACTGTACAACAGGGCCTTCAAGGGAAAACCTTGGTTAACACAGGACCACTGACCCATAGGAAGGGGCTTAACCTCATCATTTGTGGAGGCTTTTTTTGAGCAAAAAGGCATATGATATATTTAACTTACCTGCTTTTACTTTAAAAAAATAGCAAGAAAAATTTACTAGAGACAACAAATAATGTAAAATAAAATGTAGCTTCATATGATGGCTGGTTAAGGGAGATATTTGAGAGGGAGGCAGATGGAATGAGGAGGGGCATGAAGCAGAAAATAGGAAGGAGAATGGGAGAAACAGAAATATGTTAATTTTCCTAAGTCCTTGAGTGACAGAGATTTGATTTTTAAGTACGTACTAAAACTGTCTTAAAGAATGAACAACTTTTTAGATCAAAAGTGAAGGGACACTGCCAAGTTTTTGCAATAACTGAGGCAAGCTAAAAATTGCTTGAAATATTCTCGAAAGCCTCTTATGCATCACATTCTTCAAGAACAAAATTGCTTTATGACTCTGGAAAATGTGAGTATGACATTTTTTTTTACAGAGAAAACATATTCTGTTTTGATAGACTAACATTGCCTTCTAGGAACTCTTTTTGATATGCTGTTTAAAATGTTTTAAAGCTATATTGAAGTTCTGCAACACTGGGCACAAATTTCCTCAGCTCGAGGAGTTTTCACCAAGGGTTAAATGAAAGCAAGATCCAGCCCTGGAACCTAGAAGTTTCCTACTCTGGTCTATAGATTATAAATCACCCTGCTTCCGTTTTTGATAATCTATAATCCATTTTCCACACAGCAGCCAGAGTTTCAAACCCTGAATTCTCTGCTTAAAAGCCCCCAGTGACTTTTATTATATTTTAAAGAAAATCCAAACTCCTTCCTATAACTTTCAAGGTCTTTCATCATCTGTCCCTTACTGACCTCATTTTTCCTACTGCTTTCTGCCTCGATTTATCTTCCTTACCTTGTTCCTGCTTCAAAGCTTTTGCATCCACTGTTTCTTCTGCCTGGAATGCTTTTCTCCATGGTTTTACATGGCTGGATCCTTCTCACTATTAAGATCAGCTTGAATTTTACTCCTTCCTTGGACACCTTAGCTAAAGTTGCTGTCTGGATGCAGTGGCTCATGCCTTAACTCCAGCACTTTGGGAGGCCAAGGCAGGAGGATCACTCAAGGCCAGGAGTTCAAGACCAGCCTGGCCAACACGGTGAAACCCAGTCTCTATCTAAAATACAAAAATTAGCCGGGCTTGATGGCAGGCGCCTGTAATCCAAGCTACCAGGGAGGCTGGGGCAGGAGAATCGATTGAACCCAGGAGGCGGAGGTTGCAGTGAGCCAAGATGTACCACTGCACTCCAGCCTGGGTGACACAGTGAGACTCCTTCTAAAAAAAAAAAAAAAAAAAAAAAAAAACTAAAAATTAGCTGGGCATGATTGATGGCTTGCACCTGCAAGTCCTAGGTACTTCGGAGGCTGAGGCAGGAGGTTGCTTGAGTCCAGGAGTTTGAGGCTACAGTGAGCTATGATCATGCCAGTGCACTCCAGCCTGGGCGACAGAGCAAGACCCATCTCAAAAAATATATATAGAAATTAAAAAGTAAGTGCTCAATAAATATTCCCTGAATGAATGCTGTTGGAATGAATGCTGCCAGGAGAAGACGCCTAGATGGGGAGCCACAAAATTCTGTGTTTTGTTTTTGTTTTTGTTTTTGAGATGAAGTTTAGCCCTGTCGCCCAGGCTAGAGTGCAGTGGCACAATCTCGGCTCACTGCAACCTCCACCTCCCAGGTTCAAGCGATTCTCCTGCCTCAGCCTCCTTAGTAGCTGGGATTACAGGTGCATGCCACCACACCCAGCTAATTTTTGTATCTTTAGTACAGACGAGGTTTCACCATGTTGACCAGGCTGGTCTCAAACTCCTGACCTGGGGGTTTTTTAGTGGAAAGAAATGGAATTTAATTGAAAGAAAACTAATAAGAAATTGTGTTGCTGAAGCTACTACAAGAAAAAGTTAATCATTGATTTTTGTAAAGGAGGTGAGGAACTCACTACTGACTTTTGTTCTTTCTTTTTCAAAGGTGTTTTTGAGATTATCCTTATAACTTCTCTGATTGGTGGAGGCCTTCTTATTCTCATTATCCTGACGGTGGCATATGGTCTCAAAAAACCCAAGTGAGTCTGCAGACAACAGTGGGTGCCTTAAAAATCAGGGACAAAAAGGGGTTGAAGTCATCATAGGTGTTTCATAGGAGAGGGCACTCTACCATTAAGGGGTGTTCATTCATTTATTAACTTGATGCATATTTATGGAGGTTATTAAAGGCCATGCTCAGTGGCTCATCAGAATTCTTACCAAGCAAAAGCACTTTCGTTTCCCAGAGCTCCATGCCCAGGTCTAGGCCTTTTTGAGGCCAGGAGAGTGCCAGCTGCCCCACAGACTCTGTCTGCTCCATTTGCCATCTGAGACTGGAGTTGGAGAGCAGGCCCTTTCTCTCAGTGTCTAGCGGGGCCCCTGGCTGCAGCAGGAGGCCTTCTTGCAAGCTTCTGTCTCAGGCAGAACAGGGAGCAGTGTCTCCATGGTGTTGGAGTGCTGGCCAGTCGTCTGCAGGTGCAAGCTTGTTGCTTGCTTGCAGTGCAGTGAGGGTCTGGGTGCAGGGGCCTTTGCCCTGCTTGCCCTGGCCACTGTGGGGAAGAAAGCACGTCTTCAGGGTCTTACACTTTCTCTCTGCAGTGAGCTTTATGGCACCCTAATGGTCCTTCCCTGGTTGAACTGGCTCTCCGAATTAGACAGCTGTGAGTCATCTCTGTCAAGCAGCTGCACTTAGTTAAGCTAATATCAACCTCAGTTACCAACTGTAGGTGGTAACCAAGCCACCAGCATAGATTCTTGTACATTATACACTTAGGTAATCATTTTGATCTTAGCATGCATCAGAATCAGGCCTCATCCCCAGAGTTTCTGATTCAGTGGTTCTAGGGTAAAGCCCCCAAATTTGCATTTCTAACAAGTTCCCAGGTGATGCTGATGCTGCTGCTTGGGACCACACTTCGAGAACCATTGCAGGAAAGTGTAGGTAGCTTATAAGATTTGTAAAACCTTATAAACTTGTCCTTCCCAGAGGATAAGCTTCAAAGGAATGACTCTGTGATGGTGCAATTTACAGCATTGGGACAGGTATGGAGATGCCCGGATGGGAGAGCGGGGAAGATAAGCTTTGTATGGGGAGTCTCCTTTGATCACATCCCACAGAGAACTTGCAATGTCACTCCCCAGCACACACCGCAAAACAACTCCACTTTCCCAGATTCTATCAGGCAGACATGCCCCCTTATTTAGGAGGGAAACTTACAATTCCCTTTAGCACAGCCTCACTCTTTTGACTCAGCCATATGGTGCTAATGCTTCTTGGATTCACCTCCCATCTTAAAATCTTCTCTCTCATTAGCAAATTGACTCACCTGTGTTGGCCCAGTGTTCCCAACCCTGCTGAAAGTAGTATAGCCACATGGCGTGGAGATGATTTCAAGGTAAACTCTTCTGTTTTTATTAAGGAAATTATCGTCGTGGGAGGTAGACAAGGTGGATGGAGATGGGGAAGAGTCCTAGGCTGAGCTTTTTTCGAGGTACACATCAAGAGAACTCGAGTTGAAAAGTCTCAGGGAATGGCAGGCAGGGCAGATGGAATCAGCCTTCCTGGAACGACTTTGACCTCATGCTTTGACAAGAGGAAAGGGCTTCACCAGGCTCATGAGGACCCAGTGTGTTCCCAGGTAGAACTGGTCCCATAAAGGATGCTGCAGAATAAAGACACTGGCCCTATCCTTCCTGACCCGATGGGCTAGAGAGAGAGGAGGCCTGGCTATAGGATTTGAAACCATTTACAAAGCAGCCAAGAGCACATTAATCTAAAGACTGCCTAAATATCACCAAGGAATGTTGATGGGCATGGCAGTCTGAGGCTACCTCATGTTGTTTTTCTCAGGTTGGGGACATCAGAGTCAGGCTTTGGCTTTATTTAACTGGCACTGGGGTTTTCTAGTGAGTATTCCTTAACTAGAAACCCTCCATTTTCATAAATTTTTAAGTGGAAAACTGTTAGGGAAATTTTAAGGTTTAATTTCTTGCTTACGTAGAAACAAGCCCAATCAAATATAACCTTTAAATCCTTACTACTGAAAGGCTGTTTCCAGTTTTTCCTTGATGCACAAATTTTAAATATTAGTTCTTGTTCCAACTCAGAAGTCTTTTTTGAGCATGGGCATTTTGTTATAATGGGCTGTCTTTCTATTTCTTCCTCTTATCAGTCCGGTATACTGGACTTATACCATTTGCTTTCCTGCTTATTTAATGTCATTTAGAGAGTAAATGGATTCATAGGCAGTGCTCTCTGATAACTAACGTGCTTTTTGAATAATCTGCAGGTTGGGCCTCTAGAGTCAGCACTTACTAATCACTCACTACATGCCAGGCACTGGGCTAGGCCCTAGGGATACAAATGACAGAGTCACTGTCCCTGCCATGAGGCCACCTCTGATATTCTGGAGAGGTTGAACAAGTCTGTCTCCATGATGTGGTTTTTCCATCCCTAAGAGTTCTAATTTTGGTGCTTCCATCTTAACTGGGGTTTTGTGAGCATGGGATTATGTGGAAAATAGCCTTGCACACTCTAGCAGAATAAATTGTTTGAATTGGCCGGGTGCGGCGGCTCATGTCTATAATCCCAGCACTTTGGGAGGCCAAGGCAGCAGATAGCTTGAGCTCAGGAGTTCAAGACCAGCCTGAGCAACACGACGAAACCCCATCTCTGCAAAAAATTAAAAAATTAGCCAGGTGTGGTGGTGTGCATCTGTAGCCCCAGCAACTCAGAAGGCTGATGGGGGAGAATTACCCAAGGCTGGGAAGTTGAGGCTGCAGTGAGTGGTGATCATGCTACTGCACTCCAGCCTGGGCAACAGGAGTGAGACCCTATCTCAAATAAAAAAAAATTATATACATATATATAAATATATTTAAAACATTGTTTGAATTCAGGGCACTGTTTCTCAGGAAATGTGCCACTCCTTCCAAGTTCTGTGGAAGGGCATATGGAGAGGGTTGGCCACCACTTCTGGGCCTGGGAGGAAGGTGGGGGCTGTTCCGGAGGTGGGCATTTGCTGTCCCAAGCCTAACAAGTTTTTGGCTATGTTATGTGTGACTTCTAAATGACTACTTGGGATGTCCCTTTTTCTTTTCTAGGATAAGCTAAACCTGAAGGAGTCTGATGACTCTGTGAACACAGAAGACAGGATCTTAAAACCATGTTCCACCCCCAGTGACAAGTTGGTTATTGACAAGTTGGTGGTGAACTTTGGGAATGTTCTGCAAGAAATGTTCACAGATGAAGCCAGAATGGGTCAGGAAGACAATTTAGGAGGGGAAAAGAATGAGTACGTGACCCACCCCTTCAGGCCTGACTGTCCCCTGGGGAAAAGTTTTGAGGAGCTCCCAGTTTCACCTGAGATTCCTCCCAGAAAATCCCAATACCTACGTTCGAGGATGCCAGAAGGGACCTGCCCGGAAGCCGAAGAGCGGCTTCTCATTTCTGGTCGAAGTCTAGAAAGTCTAGCACCAGACCATGTGTGGGAGGCAGCGGCCCCAAATCCGTATTTGAAAAATTCAGTGACAACCAGGGAATTTCTTGTGTCTCAAAAACGTCCAGAGCACACCAAAGGAGAAGTCTAAATGCGACCGAAGCATGAGACCCTCAGGGCCTCAGTGTGGATGGCCCTTGCCAGAGAAGATGTCAAGACTCAGCATGCAGCACTTGCTTGGCCCCGCCACATCCCGCCTGGGTTAAAGTCTCCCCTGCCCTTGAGCTGCCAGTTGAACTTGGTCGGCACAGGTGTGACCTTGTGCTAGGAAGAAGGGATGGTGATAAGCCCAAGTTTTGGAAAGGAACAGCAATCTCTTTTCTCTTGCTCAGATACCAAGCTCTCACAGAAGCTGTGCCTCCTGACAGATTGGCTTTGGAGGAAGGGCCCAGGTTCTGAGCCCAAAGGACCCCCAAGGTGGACATACCTGGCCTCCTAGGAATTGGGTCATGGTGCCAGCCTTTGCTGGGGCTACGCCTCAGAGTTCCAGAAGGCCTTTCCCTGCTGCCAGAGGACAGTTGTTTTGTTGGCTCTTGGGTGGTTTGGGCTCTGGGCTTCCCCTACGAGGTAGCCCTAAAGCCTTCCTCTCTCCCCACAGTTGGGGCTGGAGGTGGAGTGGACCTTCCTAAGGGGGTGCCTGAGGCTCCTCACATCCTCTTAGATCTCAAGTGTCTGTAGCAACACCACACCTGAGAATCCTCACCCCCAATTTACAGTGCATTGACTACTAAAAAATCAAGGAATGGGGAGGGCCCTGGGGAATGCACGCTGCCGGGCACAGCTCTGTCCAGTCTCCAGGGACCACTTCCCAGCTGCCGCTGCCCTTCTATTCAGCACCCAGCCTGGGAGCAGAAAGGCATCTGACATTGCAGTGGTTGTCAGTATGAGGGGACGCTGGCCCCTCATACTGGCTCAGAGCCCAGGAATGCTTACTGAACATATCCTTAAAAGGCCTCTTCCCAGAAGCAGCAGGGCAGGGCCTGGGAATATGCAATGCTTAGCAACTTTGCAACCCCAACAGGAGGACTTCTTCTCCTTTACTCTAGCTAAGCACAGAGCTTGTGACTATTAGTGGAGCCTTTCACGAAAGTGTGGATTGCTGGCTTCAGCACTGAGATGCTACTGGGCTCCTCCTGTAACTACAGTGACAGAGTCAGCTGTGACTCCCTTGACCTTTGTGGGAGGTCACTAGGAGCCTGGTGAGATCAGGGCAGGCGAGACAATGAGTGAGTGGTCCAAGGTGCAGTGAACCCATCACTTGCCAGACAGGAAGGCTGATGGTATTTTTTCTAGGCGAGTGTGAGGAATCAGTACTAGGATTGCAGGCGTCAACTTTGCAAGCCACCCACTCAGGTGTGCAAAACATCACTTTGCTTTCCTAAAACTAATTGCTAGCCTGAGACCTGAAACTTCAAAGTAACCTCAGCCCAGTGTGATGATTTTGGACTTGCCTTGGGTTTGTGACTCAGTCACATTTGGGGTTTTGCCCTCCCCTGTCCTGCCTGGGACTGGCTCTGAGTGCCGAGGATATTCAATGGTGCAGCATCTGTCGGGCAGTCGGTCACTCAGTGGAGTCCTCTGGGTCATGTATTTGTCCGGCTGCGGTTTTGACTCTGGCCTTGTGTATTTACTATGGTCCCTCCGGTCCCTGTTGGGTCACCTGCCATTCACCTTAGCCAATTGCTGCCTCATTGCTGTGGGTACAGGAAGGTGTGACTGCTCTCTCAAAGCTCCGTCCTCATTAACATCTCCAGCGGCTGCAGCCATCCCCCAACCACCCCACCCAGGACTCGGTACTCCTGGTTTACAGAACACTGACTTCTGGCACAGCAAGGAATGAGGGAGGCCCTAGGCAGAGCACTGGGGAACAGGACTCTAGGGCAATGCCCCGACCTTTTGTCCTGCACTCAGGTCCAGGTGTAGGAAGGGACCAAACAAAAGGGATGCATCCTATTCTCACGCTGCGCCTGATGCCTGCTCTCCCTGCTCTCCATCCCTTCTGCGGTGTGGGCTCTTCTGTGAGCCCACTGTCCCCAGGTGGGGAGCCTTTGGCAACCCCACCTCCGGATTCGTGAACGTATGGGGAGATTCTAGCCTTGCCTCCTGTCTTGGTCCGAGGATGGGGGAGGGCACAGGTACTCCCACAGCTGTTCTTTCAACCCTCCTGCCCACCCGTAGTTGGGGGAATTTTCTCAAATTCTGTGGGAGGTGGGTGAGAAGAGAGCCTGGAATTAGTTTTCACAAACTTGTCTGTCTCACACCTGGATGTAGATGAAGCTTTTGAACCTAAAATCTAAGAATTTGATAGGAGAGAAAATGGATCCCCAGTGGCTCCTGTGAGTGGATTCCAGAGATGAGTACGTTGCCCTCTGGCCTCTGCTCCTTCATCATCAAAGCCGGAAGCGTCTCCTGCTGGACAATTTGCAAATCCCCACCCAGGCTTTCCTGTTTCGTTTCTTCTTTCCTTTCTCTCCTCTTGCCCCTATCTTCTGCTTTGTTTTCCCCACTGCCAGAGCTTCTCATCTTTCAACACTTCCTATTTTTTTTCTTGTTTCTTTTCATTCCTTTCTCCCCTTCCATCAGCCTCCTGTGATCATTTTCCATGGTTTTATTACCTTTGAGGGGTGGGAAGATGGTGTCTCTGTTTCTCTCTAGATGGGAGGAGCGGTTTCTGTGAGTCCCCAAAATGCACTGGTGGGCCACACACTTAGCTCTCTTGAGCAGGTTCACAGGATGCGGGCCTCAGAGTTCAGAGTGCTGGTTTCTTCCTCTCCTGGATCGAGTCACCAGTTGTCCCAGCTCTGGGCACCCAGGACTGCCTCTGTGACTGGAGAAGGCCATCTGTGTTTTTCCCTGTTTACTGTCAGAGACATTGTGAGGACACAAACAGGAAGACTTGTGTTTTAGCAAGGGCATTAAAAATGGATAAAATTCCTGTTAACCAGTTTTCTGAGTCCCTGGGATCCACGCAGACAGCTAGGTTAGTGGCCTTTCTTTAACAGTAAGAGCAGAAAATTTTTAAAGAATGACAGAGAAGCCAATCTGTGGCTTAAATAAAAAGACCACAAGTTCCTTCTGGAGTCTTGGGAGGCAGCGGTGTGAAAACAGCATGCAAGGGTCTGGAGGAGGCAGGAGATGGGGAGAGATGAAAAAGGAGAGGCCCCCGGCATGGATCCCTCTGGCCACTCTGCTGATGCTCCGTGTGCCAGGAAAGCCTGTGCTGGCCAGTCCACCCCAGTCTCATTCTGTCCCCATTTCCCGCATGCCCCTAGTTACTCCTGCTGCAGCAGGCACCCTGCCGCCCAGGGCAGTGGCCCGCAGGCCAAATCCAGGCCCTGTTTTTGTAGGTTCATGAACTAAAAGCCACAATGACCTGTTTAGATGGTTGAAAACAGAAAGAATAACATTTTGTGACAAGAGGAGTCCATGAAATTCACATTTTAGTGTTGACAAAGTATAATGGGAACACAGCCATGCCCATCGTTGACTTATTCCCTGTGGCGGCTTGCCCCTACAAAGGCAGAGTTTAGTTTCAACAGAGTTTTTCCCACAAAGCCGAAAACATTTATCCTTTGCAGAAAAAATTTGTGGACAATTTTTTGTGGGGTACAGTGGACGCCTACCGTAACCCAGAGACGTGAAACTCAGACTGCCACTGTGTTTCAACTTTGAATTAGCTGCAGATGAAAAAGAAATCAGGATATGTCATTCTGAATTTCCGACCAAATAGGGACTGCCTTCTTTGAAGGGCCCACACACACTTACTGGTTTCCCACCAGCCCTCCTAAATTCCTGTCCCCTTCCCATAGCTAAGGTTGAGAGTTGGTGGCTTACACCAGTGGTTTTTCAACGGGAGTGATTTTGACCCCCAGCCTCCAAACCTCAGGCATTTGGTGATACCTGGAGATAGTTTTGATTGTCACTACTGGGAAGGTGCTACTGGCATCTAGTGGGTAGAGGCCGGCAATGCTGGAAATCATCTTACAATGCGCAGACCAGCCCTCACGACAAAGAATTATCTGGCAGAAATGTCAGCAGAGGCTGAGAAGTCCTGGCCTGAACTACCTTCTGCCTTCTAGATCCACACACAGCATTCGCATGGGTGAGACTCACCTCTAGGTGTCCCCTCTTTTTTCTAATTTAAAATTTGTTTTAAATTCAACTTTACAACAGTAATCCCAAGAGTTTTAAAGAGCAATTATTTGTCATGCTTAATTAACTCCCGACGTGATCTGTGTGCACCTGTACACATTTTCAGCTAATTGCAAATCATACTGAATACATTATGTTCTCCCTTTACTTTCAGTTATTTCATATATAAAAATTCATGCATGAGCAAAGCATTTTGAACGTCCACGAAGAACCCCATGGCATGCCGGCATGGTGTGGTTTGCTAAGGCATCCCTTGGCCGATAGGATTCGTTTAAAGTCCTCCTAGTATAGAGTGCAATGCAATACACATTTATCTTTTCTCACCTTTGTCCTGTCTCTTTGGGGCTGTTTTTTCAAAAGTGGAATTGCTGGGTCAGAATTTTATGGTTGTCACATTTTGCATGACTGTGTCGCATCAAAGGTTATACTGATTTACGGTATCACCAGACATGTCTGACGGATCCGTTGTCCTTTTCCACTGAGAATCAGCTGTCTACCACTCTGAACTTGATTTTGTCAATTTATCGGGAATAGTTAATGAAACTTTATAGTTATTTGTGTTCCTTTAATCCTTGTGAAGCTAAACTTTTCCCATTTTTGTTTTATTGTTGCCATGTCCCGGAGTTGACATTACAGAATGTTCTCTGCCTCCATGCTCCTGGGGGCATTGAGAGACCAGCTGAGTTGCTAGAAATAAGAGGGACTCAATAGGCCCTTAGCACAGAGGGTGGACTTTGCCACTTGGTTGACTTTTTAAATACTTGTTTTTGTAGGGCATTTGAAAAAGAAATTTCACACTGGTGTATTTTGTTAATTGTTTTTATGTAAATGTTGATTATTGACAAGCCTACCTGTAATCAAAATATGTAGTGTGGTCAGTGTCTTGCACTCTTATTAGGCATTAAGATGATTTCACAGCATCTTAATACTTAACACTGAAGAGTGGAGTATGACTGAGGATAACAGCAGTCCTCATTCCCTCTGGACACTGGAGTCAGTGAGGAGAGAGTTTGCTCTGAAGCACAAACAGCTACAGTCTATGCTCGAAGAGTCCCTCGGCCACACTAGCCCTTGACATAGAGCTCTATGCAGGGCTGTCCTGCCCAAGACGCTTGCTGTGTGCTGATGAGAAGGGCTGGGGAGAGGCGAGGGCCAGGGGAGGGGCAGAACTCCACAAGAGGGCAAAACCTGCTGTCAGCAACGCTCTTGTGGCTGTTCAGGGGAAGTGAGATACATGTACTATGCGTTTCATTTTTAGGAATAGAATTCTCTCTTCCTGCCCAACTTCAATATAAGTGTGGACTAAAATGCCAGAAAGGTGTCCTGTGGTCTGCACTTGAAAGTAGAAATAAAAATATGCAAACTAGAAAGGACATGCAGAGTTTTCCAACTGGGAAGACTGAGTCTGTGGCCCCAAGAGAACCATCTCTGAAGACTGGGTATGTGGTCTTTTCCACACATGGACCACCTACGGATGCAATCTGTGATGCATGTGCATGAGAAGTCTGTTATAAAGTAGAATATGAAAACATAGTTATGCTAATAGGAACAGCTTTTAAAATGCTTTTGTATTTGGGCCTTCCATACAAAAAAGCCATAATACCATTTTCATGTAATGCTATACTTCTATACTATTTTCATGTAATGCTACACTTCTATATTAAAGTTTTACCTACTCAGACAGGTGCAGTGGCTCACGCCTTTAATCCCAGCACTTTGGGAGGCCGAGGTGGGTGGATCAGGAGGTCAGGAGTTTGAGACTAGCCTGGGCAACATGGTAAAACCCTGTCTCTACAAAAAATACAAAAATTAGCCAGGCGTGGTGGTGGCGGGCGCCTGTAATCTCAGCTACTCGGGAGGCTGAGGCAGGAGAATCACTTGAACCCGGGAGGCAGAGATTGCAGTGAGCCAAGATCATGCCCACTGCACTCCAGCCTGGACAACAGAGCAAGACCCTGTCTTAAAGTTTTACCTACTCAGCTATGTAAACTGAGACTCCACAATGTAAATACGTGAGAGATCAGGGGAGCCTGGTGGCTATGGGAAAGGGCTCCAGGTGACCAGGACTCGGCAGCTCATTACACTCTTTGCTGCAGGAAATGACTCCTGCCTGCATTTCCTGTGGAGGATCCGGGGCCCACACCTGGGCTCTCGTTGTCTTCCTATTCCAGACTCCTTCCCACTCCTGGAGCTCCTCCAGGTCTCAGCTCTCTGCTCTGAGACTACACCACCTGTGGAGCTCCCTGACTTGTTCCTGTTCAGGCTTCCAGGAAACCTCAGAGTGGCAGGTGCCTGCTGTTTTCTCTGTCTCCTGCCCACCCCACCATGGCCTCTCCTGTACTTTCAATTTCTTTTTCTCTAGCCATTCCCTCCCTTCAGCTTCTAAACACACTTGGGTCACTTCCATTAAAGAAAGAAAGAGCCCCCTGGATCTTCCTCTCCCTCTGGCTTCCCACAGACTCTTGTCACAGTGCAGGCTGTGGTTTAAAGGGAACGGGGTCCACAGCCCGTCTGGCAGCTTCTCCAGGCAGCTGAACTTGTTTCTGTTTTTTTGGTAGTGAGACAATTGCACTGCTAGAACATTCTAGAGGTGTAGAAAGCAGGGAGTCACTCTGAACCCATTCTGGTTAGGAGGACTGCCCGATTAAAAAAAAAAATGTAGAAAGCAAGCCCTTGAGAGCAAACAATTTTGGAACAAGGAATTAGGACACCAGAACAGACTGGTAAGTATCCAAATATATGCCAGACATCCATCATGGTTCTAGGAGAAGCCCTGGGGCAGGGTGATATTCACATGCAGTGGCCCCTGTTCATCACTAAACTTACGAAGAACCATTTACTGGCATTTAGTGCCAGGTACTGTGCTCAGGGCATGGCACACAGTACCCAGTAAGCCTCACAACTGCATTGTGAGTAGGTAGCTCTGGCCAGTGGCAAATGAGAAGGCTGAGCTCAGAGAGGCTAAATGACTTGGCGGAGGTTCTCTGAGGCTGTACACGGGAAGTAGGGGGGTTGGAGCCCAGACCTTTGACTTTCCTTGTGCTTTTCTACTTCGGGTGAGTAAGATGACCAAGGGATTGGGGAGATCAAGAGGAGTGGAGACTCCAAGGGGTACAGGGCCTACAAGGATCTCTTTTTGGTGAGACATGTAGACCATTCCCCTCTCCCCTGGGTGCCTGAAGAGCTCTTGATACTGGTTTTAGAGCTAGTGAGGTCTAAGAGAAATGCTGATGGCAGGTGGGGGGGGGGTTGGGATGGGGCACCATGTCCATATTCACAGCCCCGGTGACAAGAAGACAGAAGCCCTTAGGGACCCTGAGCTTCAGAAGGGTTTACAATGGCTCCAGAAGCAAGAAGTTCCATGAGAGTGTAGAATCTGTAAGCACCCCGAGGACCTGGGCAGGGCAAAAGCAGGTCTGCTGAAAGAGTGGATGTCCCATGACTATTGGAACAAGGTACCACGTGGGTGCCTCCTCCCAATCCTTGGGGCAAAGCGAGACTCGTCTCAAAAATAAAAATGAGTTATTGGCTTATAAGTGTGGACTCACTTTCAAAGAGTCCACAGACTTAGGTAAGGATTTGTGTCCTCTTGCCGCTCTAACACATTTCCATAAGCTCAATGCCTTAAACAATAGGAATTGATGATTTCACAGTTGTGCAGGTTGGAAGTCGCACTGGGCTACAGTCCAGGTGTTGGCAGGGCTGTGTTCCTCTCTGGAGGCCATAGGGAAGAGTCTTCCTTGCCTCCTCCAGCTCCTAGGCGATGCCTTTATTCCTTGGCTTGCGACTCCTTCCTCCGTCTGCGGAGCCAGCAGTGTTGTGTCTCTCAGTTCTGCAGTCACACTTGCTCTGCTTGCAGGGCCTGGGCCACACAGCATGAAGGCCCCAACTAAAGCCTCCCTCTCTGTGTGGGGACTTTCTCCTGAGATGCCAGGTTTGTCCTCTTAGGAGTTCCTGGCCCATAGAAGACTGTGGCCACATAGTCTTACGTGAGATCAGAACCCAATGGGAGCTTGATGGGAACTGAGCCCAGAAACCCATCAAAATCTCATCTTATTGTTGTCAAAGCTATAGAGCCAAAGGATCTAGGGCCTAGAAAACCTGGCCCTAGATCCATGGCCCAGGGGGCTCACTAACTGCCCCTAGAATTAGACATCCCAGGTCCCTGGCCCAGCTGGATTCCCACAGGCCTTGCTCTGCAGGGACAGGATCCTGAGAGAACAGGAGGGGCAGGCTCTGGGGGTAGAACCAGGGGCTGCCTTGGCTGACTGGGCCAGTGGAGGCCTTGGCCCATCAGAACCTCAAGAGCCGGCCCCTGGAAGGGTGAATAAGGGAAAGTCCAATAATAGTAAGGTCCAAATGAACTTTCATCTGAATTCAGAATTCTTAAGGATTAGCAAGTGCTGCAGTTTGTGCAGTGCTCAGGGGTCCATGAAGGTGTACCCCAGTTAGTGAAAAGCCTAGGGTGCTGGTTTAGTCAAAACCACGACTGCATATGTGCACCTCACACATCTCCCAGGGGCTTGATTTCAAATGTTCCTTCACAGGAAACAAGCCACAGGACACAAAACACTTCCCGTTGGCCTTTTGAAAGAATAATATGTATTTACTTAGAAACAAAATGGCAGTTTTCCCTATGAGTCAGCAAATGCTAAGGATCTGGATGTCAAATACCTCCCAAGTGTTTTATCAGCCAGACTTTGTTGTCCTTCAGGAAAAACTATGAGTTCCAGGAAAAATGACAGGCATGCAGGATGCCGATTTCCCTTCTGATGGTAAGAGAGCAGCCTCCTAAACTGACGATTTCATGACATCTCAGGGGCTGGTTCCAGAGAACACCTTACTTTAACCAAAGGGAGAATGCGCTGTCCAAAGGCATCTTCTCTTGAACCCAAAGCAATGTTTTCCCATCATATATCAGAATTGTCACTCTTTTCTAGATCCTTATCCCCTCAGTACCCCTTCCCCACCAAAAATATAAAACAAGAAATTTTTTTAAAAGTCTTTTTTTTCTTAGAATCATGGTCTGACTTTGTTGCCCAGGTCAGAGTGCAGTGGTGGGATCATGGCTCACTGTAGCCTCCATCTACTGGGCTCGAGGAATCCTCCCACTTCAGCCTCCCACATAGCTGGGATTATGCCACTACACCCAGCTGATTGTTTTGGTTTTTTTGTAGAGATGGGGTTTTGCTTTGTTACTCAGACCAGACTGGTCTTGAACTCCTGGCCTCAAGCAATCCTGCTGCCTCAGCCTCCCAAAGTGCTGAAATTACAGGCATGAGCCACTGCGCCCGGCACAAAATCTTCCAAAAAAGAAAACAAAATGAAAACCCCAGGAGTCCTGAATATCATCCTTCAAATCCTCCTGACCTCCTTGTTTGGGAGAGCCCTGAGTGAAGGAGCTCAGGGCGGTACCCCTGAGGCCTGCACTCCAGCCTGGGTGACTGAGCATGGGTGACCCGTCACTGTGCTGCTGACAGCAGAGTGGACTTGCAGGGCTTCCAGATGGGCACCTTCCCTGTGAGAGCATCTTAATGCCTTAGGCTGAGTCCCTTGTCAGAGTCAGGGCTTAGCTAACTTAACAGGTGAGAAGCTAACTTAACTCACGGCATGTTTACAAGTGTGATAACATTTATAAATTCTAAAATAACAAAGCTAATTGTCTTAGTCTCTTCTCACACTTCTAATAAAGACATACTCGAGACTGGGTAATTAATAAAGGAAAGAGGTTTACTGGACTCACAGTTCCACGCGGCTGGGGAAGCTTTGCAATCATGGTGGAAGGCAAAAGGCATGTCTTACATGGCAGCAGGCAGGAAGAGAAGGATAACCAAGTGAAGGGGGAAAGCCTGTATAAAACCATCAGATCAACCAGAGGCCGTGGCTCCCGCCTGTAATCCCAGCACTTTGGGAGGCTGAGGTGGCAGATCACCTGAGATCAGGAGTTCGAGACCAGCCTGACCAACACGGAGAAACCCTGTCTCTGCTAAAAATACAAAATGAGCCGGGCATGGTGGTGCATGCCTGTAATCCCAGCTACTTAGGAGACTGAGGCAGGAGAATCACTTCAACCTGGGAGGCGGAGGTTGCAGTGAGCTGAGATCGTGCCATTGCACTCCAGCCTGGGTAAAGAGTGAAACTCCATCACAAAAAACACAAAACAAAACAAAACAAAAAAAAACACCACCATCAGATCTGGTGAGACTTACTCATTACCACGAGAACAGTACGGGGAAGCTGCCCCCATGATTCAGTTATCTCCCACCTGGTCTCTCCCACAACACGTGGGAATTATGAGAGTACAATTCAAGACGAGGTTTGGGTGGGGACACAGCCAAACCATATCCCTGGCCTGGGAGGCTGCCTCTCTGTTGCCAGCTGGATAGAATATCTCTGGCTGAGTGTTGCAATGCAAATGCCCTGCTAGCATCTAATTGGAGACCATTGCGGAGGCCACTCAGGGAACTGCTACTTACTTGGAAGCAGGGTGGTCCCAGGTGGAGGGCATGGGGTTGGGGTCAACTTGGCCTGTGGGTGGAGCGGCAGGAAGGCACCTGCAGGCTGACAGGACCCAGCCATGGTTTCCCCTCGTCCATATTTCTTGATAGAGCTGGTCCCAGACTGGGTGGTAAGTGTGACGCATTGACAGGTAATCCTGATGGGCCCTTCTGGGGTTTGCTAAAATGAGGTCTGGTGAGTGAATCTGATGCTTTGGGTGGTTCTGTGTCCAACCATCACCTGGACCCTCCTGTGAACACCTTCCCACTGTCACCGCAGGTATTGGGCCACGCCCAAAGTGTCCCAATTCTGAATGCTGTATTTGTACAGGGATGAGGTTAGGAATGGAATCTCAAGTTAAGTCCCCCAAAAGCAAATCCTGAGACAAACATCCAGGTGTAACTAATTCATCCAGGGCACATTCCCAAGAGAAACTGGTGAGCGAGTGAGGGAGGCTTGAGAGGAGGGGAAGACGCCAGGGCAGGGTGGGATTTCAGGCAGAGCTCTGCAGGGCAGCGCCAGTCTCATTCCCAGACGATGCTGGAGGTAAGTGACTCAGTCCTCGGCGTGTGTCCTCCCCAGGCAAGGGGCCTGGGCTGTCACACTCCTAAGCTCCTCAGTCATTAGTAACAGCCATCCTCACAGGGTATGAAACCTCCAGGCACCTTTGACTGTGTGCTTGGAGGCCAGGAGTCAGGCTCAGGTAGCCTGAGGGAAGCTGTGGAAAGATAGCTGCCGGTGCCCGCAGTGGGAAGCAAAGCCCAGGGAAGCTGGTGGAGATGGGGGCGGATCCTGTTGCCAGATTTGGCAATACAAAATGCAGAGCACGTATTTACATAACACGCACCAGGTACTATCCTATGTGTTTTTCAAAGACTATCTTGTTTAATCCCAGCCTGGCCAGCTCTGGAGTGGGTGCTCCCCTATTTTTTTTTTTTTTTTTTGAGACAGAGTTTTGCTCTTGTTGCCCAGGCAGGAGTGCAATGGCACAATCTCGGCTCACCGCAACCTCCACCTCCCGGGTTCAAGTGATTCTCCTGCTTCAGCCTCCTGAGTAGCTGGGATTACAGGCGTGCACCACCACGCCTAACTCATTTTGTATTTTTAGTAGGGACAGTGTTTCTCCGTGTTGGTCAGGCTGGTCTCGAACTCCCAATCTCAGGTGATCCACCACCTCAGCCTCCCAAAGTGCTGGGAGTACAGGCATGAGCCACTGCGCCCAGCCCAGTGCTCCCCTATTTTGAAGGTAGAATGTAGTTGTTTGAAGCAGGAGCACTGGGGTCAGACCAAATTTTAAGCCCCAGCTTTGCTCCCTGCTCCTCTGTTGCCTTCCACGAGTTCCTTAGCCTCTCTAAGCCTCAGTTGCTTTATCTGTAAAATGGGTGAAATAGTATCACCACAACAATTGGGGCAGTGAAATGAAGCAATGATTCTACCACTTCTTTCTACCACTGTCTGCTGCACATGGTGCTTGGCACGTAGTGAGCGTGGGGAGAGTAACAGCGGTGCTTGTTGTCATCACCACAGATGAGGTAACTGAGGTGAGAAAAGCCCATGCTGTTTCTAAAGGGTGGCTTTGCATTGGTTTTCATTTCCATGTGGGGCCAGGGGAGGGGCGGACTCTGGGGAGGTATGAACCCAGCTGTGAGTGTCTAGGGCAAGAGTACCCTATTTTCCAGTCCCCTCTCAGGGTCACCTTCCTGATACTCTCCACAAACAAGAAGGGGTCTGCCCAGGCCGGAGGACCCCAGAACCTCACAGCAGGCCTGAGGGAGGCTAGGCGGTGGTGCTGGAATAAAGGAGGAGGCATGGAGGAGAAGCTGGGCAGGGGATTGTCTAGAATTGTCCAAAAAGAGGAAATGAGCTATTTCTCAGCTATTTGCCTTTAGTGCTTATCTGGAGACGCCATTGTTAGGGTCCCAGGCCAGTCCCACAATCTAGAAACCCTCCCTGCCCACCTCTGGTAGACACAGCCAGAGTCGTGGCATGGACACCGCATGAGCCTCTGCAAGCAGCACACAGGCCTCCTCAGGAGGGGAGGCGCCACTGTTTTCTGGAGCCTCAGGCCTCCCTCACCCTCTGCAGGATGCTTCTCCTTGGACATGGTGTCCCCGGGCTTGGGAGCAGCTACCCTTCCTTCGCCTCCCTGGCTCGTTGCCCCTCTCTTTCCCTGGAGCCTTCAGCTAACCAGTCGCCTCGTCTGGCAGCGCTGCTCCTGAGCTGGCTTAGATTTCCTATTTTCCTCCTGGCCTCAGCCCCCTTCAGACTTCACGCCAGTGAGAAAAGTGCTCCTGAGTAGTGTCCTGTCCCAGGCTTACCCTCTCTAGTCCATTCCTCAAGTAGGTGCCACAATAATCTCAAAGACAAGAAATGTGAGAACTGGAATAGTCCCCATCTCACGGGATGAATGACAGAAAGCCCAGCTCCCCAGCTGACGACATCGTCACAAAGCAGGGCCTGGACTGGAGCGAGTCTAGGGCTCACAAGAGAAGGAGGTGCTCACTCTCAGGGTCGGCCAAGGGCACTGAGTGCCTCCCATGACTGTGTGCCCTGGGTACCTCTCTTGTCTCACCCACTGTGTTTCTTACTCTTCTCTGCTACGGGAGGCCCTTTGACATCACCAGATTGTGACCTTTCGTTTCTCATGGAATCAGGAGAAAATCTGACACCTGCAGAATTATCTGCACAAAGAAAGCCTCCTGGTTTGGAAATGGGACTGGCTTACGTTCACCCATGACTCTATTGGAGAAGACAGAAACCTGTTTGATGTTGCCTTAAATGTAGTAAAAAGGTTGTGGTTGGACTGGCACAGTGGCTCATAACTGTAATCCCAGCACTTTGGGAGGCCAAGGCAGGAGCGTCATTTGAGGCCAGGATGTTGAGGCTAGCCTGGGCAACATAGCAAGACCCTGTCTCTACAAAGTTTTTTTAAAAAATGAGCCAGGTCTGGTGGCCCACGTCTGCAGTGCCAGTTGCCCGTGGGGCTGAGGCAGGAGGATTGCTTCAGCCCACGAATTCGAGGTTGCAGTTACATAAGAGTGTATCACTGCACTCCAGCCTGGGCCATAGCTTGAGTCTGTGTCTCAAAGAAAAGGTGGTGATTAGACGTCTCTTTTGAACCTGCCTCAATTAAGGTCAGAGGTCTATGATTAGGTGCCAGCTTGGGCATTCATTTCTGTCCTGGGAGCAGGGCTGTAAGATGACCTCCCCACGAGCACTTGAGCATGGGTTGTAGATAAACCCATCTGTGTCCCTGCTGGAGCTGATGGAGATACGAGGACTGAGGGATCCTCCTTACTTAAAGTCACATCTTTGGCAAAGGGCTGGAAGAGGGCAGGGAATATCCGGATGTTGCTCAGAGGCCAACCAAAATTCTTGTGGCCAGGCCTGAAATATAAGTCTCATTGTAACAACAGGAATTATAGTTTAGTCTGACCCAGAGAACTGAGGCAACATTAATTGAAAATAGTTTGTGCACACTGCTGGCTTTCCTGGTCACCAGCTCATGCCTGCATGACAAAATTCTACAGAAGAGGGCATCCCGGACGAGCACAGCTTTTTGCCTGAACATAAAATGTTTTCTGAAAAATCTTTCTCCCAAAAAGAAGGAGTCCTTTAGTAAAGTGCTTACAAAGTTTCTCACATCACAGTTTCTCTCTTCTTGTTTATTTATTTATTATTTTTTTGAGACAGATTCTTGCTCTGTCACCAAGGTTGGAGTGCAGTGGCATGATCTCGGCTCACTGCAACCTCCACCTCCTGGGTTCAAGTGATTCTCCTGCCTCAGGCTCCCGAGTAGCTGGGATTACAGGCACGCACCACCAAGCCCTCAAGCAGTCCCCTAATTCAATCAGCCGAGCTAATTATTGTACTTTTAGTAGAGACGGGGTGTCACCAGGTTGGCCAGGCTGGTCTCAAATTCCTGACCTCAAGTCATCCACCTGCTGCGGCCTCCGAAAATGCTGGGATTACAGGCGTGAGCCTCTGTACCTGGCCTCTCTTCATTATTTAAACACAAAAGTTCTGTTTGTGAAAGACCCATTCACCAAAATGACATCATCCAATGTTAATTTTTAATTTCGAGAGGCTCATGGAGATCACCAGAAGGAACTGGCATAAAAGGAGACGAAGTCAGAGAACAGGGATTTAGTCATTATTCCTGGGATATGATCTCAATATTAACTAGGTTAGATTTCAGTATAAAGTTTTTTAAAGACCATTTTAAAAAGCAAAATGGTAAGAGTTTACATTATTGGGATGGGGGGAAAGTCTCTTAAGATAAAAGTGGATACTTAAGGCTTGAATACTGTTTTCCATGACAGCATCGTCTGCTGTCTCTCACACAACTAGATGGAAATGTTAGGAAAGAGCTCCCAAAACCTGTGCCGATGATTCACAAAGGGGATCTGGTAATGATGAGGAAGGACCTCAGTGTCCAACTGCAGGTGAAGAGTTGCATGGAACTATCATGAGGTACGAGTGAAAAAAATCAATTTTATATTTCTGCATTATTCCACATCATCTTACTTAAAATATGGATCATAGGCAGACATCTATTTAATCAACATCTGTAAGGCTTACACAGTTAAGTTGTCCAAAAACTTTTCTTAGGATCTTCTCATTGAGGACTGGGGGGATTGTTTTGTATTTGGGGCTGCCTGGTGTTTGGCCAGGGGTTAGTCATAGTCTGCTTTGTGTGGCCCGAGCCTACTTGCACTTTCTGATGTGTTCTTAAGGCGGAGCCTGATCCTGGTTCACTCCATCTTCCTCGCTAGACAGTAACTTCCCAAAGGGCAGTGCTGTCCGTTTATAACCCACAAACCCAGCCTTTTCTCCTGTGCTGTTGGAAAGTTTACTGGCCCCTCTTCTCTGGACCTCATTTTCCTTGTCCAGGATGAGGAGTTTGGACAAAATGATTAGTAAGGATCCATCCAACTTTAATTTCCTCTAAATTTTTGCTTTTGGATTGAGTACGCATTTTGCTTCAAATGAAAACTCTTGCCGAGGCATGGTGGCTCACAGCTATAATCATGGCACTTTGGAAGGTCAAGGATGGAAGACGGCTTAAAGCCAGGCATTTGAGACCAGCCTGGGCAACACAGTGAGCCCCTGTGTCTACAAAAAAAAAAAAAAAAAAAAAAAATTAGCCAGGCATGGCAGTGCTGCTTGTAGTCTGAGCTACTTGCAGGCTGAGGTAGGAGGACCGCTTGAGCCTGGGCAGCAGAGCAAGACTCTCTCTCTTGGTGGGGGTGGGGGAAGCTCTTGCCTATAGCCAGGGTGGGATGGGAATCAGGAAATGATCCCAGGTTGGAGGTGCAAAGGAGGCAGATTCCTGACTGCCCATGGCACTGTGCAACTCTGGATTAGATGAAACCTGAGACATATTTTAAACATTTTTTTAAATTAAAAATAACCTGTTTATTCACCCACTTACCTCTTCATATAAGCAAGCTCTGCCAAACACCAGCACTATGCTGGGCCAGGAGAGGACTGAGCTGGGGCCCTCTCTCCAGAGGCCCAGCAGTAGGTGTCAGGGTATAGAAGGCCCTTAATTCAGGGGGAAGGAGAGAGGAGAATGGAAGATTTCCCTGAAGAAGGTATCTATTTAAGTTGATTTTTGGTGAACCGGTAAGAATTTCCCAGCTTAACAGGGACTGGAGACTGGAGAACATTCTATGAGAGGAAATCATGTGCATGGGCTAGAAGAAACTCAGTATGTTCTGGAAACTATAAAGTGTGGAGCTAGGGGGTTGGAAAGGTCTAGCGAGGCCCCAAAAGGACAGAAAGCAAGCATGGGGAATGAGGTTAGCACAGCAGGGCAGCAGCAGGCAGCCCCCCTGGGAGTGGCAGGAGATGGAGTGGAGTGGCTGGCGGCATTGGGAAGGTGAGGCAGGCTGGGACAGGTGCTTGTGCTAGGCAGCAGGCCCGGGGAAGTCTGCCGACAGAACCACCTGGGCCTGAACCGTGGACTGAGCACCCAGGAAAGGCCCCTGCCAGAGATCCTCCTGTCGCTATTGCCATGGGCTAGATTCCACCATTAGAGGAGTCTTTCTTTGGCCAAAAGAATGAGACTCTAGGGGTCATGTGAGGGTGCATTCTCAGGAAAGTGGGACACATTGACATCTTTGGCAGGTGTTGCTCTATAGGGTCAGAGCAAATGTATGTGCTAGTAGGGGTGGGGAGCTGGCCGAGGAGTAAACCTTGAGGGCATAAGGAGAAACACTGCTCTGGGCTCCCTTAGGACACCTCAAGGTAGGCAGTTGCAGGGGGCTGCTTGAGGGCATGAAGTGCCTCATATTCACAAACAAGAGTGGTGGGGAGGGAGACGACAAGGGGAAGAGAACCTCAGAGGAGTTTGAAGGGCCTGGGAAGCAGGTGTGCATTCTCCACAAGTTAGCCAGGGCATGACATCATCAAGGATTTTGCTTAAGTGGTTGGGTACAATTGGCGTACACATCAAAGAATGCGGACTTTGGATCAGGTTGGAGTTGGAACTCCACTGTTTGTCAACCACATGACCCTGGGCAAGTTATTCAACCTCTTGGAGCCTGCGTTTGTAAATGGTGCAGGTATTTACCTCATAAGTTTCTAGGATTTCGTAACCCACAGTAAACACTTCATAGATGGCATGTATTTGCTCACCTTTGGACACCCTGCTCCGGCATGTGGCCCCCAGCAGGTGATCAGAAAGGTCTTCTGGTTCATTTGAAGAGGAGCGGTCCTGCACCCCCAGCAACAATGTCTAGTCTCGATTCTGACCATGGCAGTTAAGAGTTTCTTGGGGGTCCTTTCCTAGGCACTGATGCTGGCTGGGTAGCCCTGGTGTTCGTATGTCTAGATTGAACAACTGGCAAAATCCACACTGACTTTGACCTGAAGAGTGGCTGACTTTTCATACTCGGAATGCTTATGCAGAATTATGGTTTCTACTGCCAGAATCGCAGTGCCTTTTTATTTAAATATTCCCCTTCATGCCATGCATTTAAAAGCATTATCCGTCTCATAGAAGCTTATAGAGCCTATTTCCTAGAATTTTCTTTTTTTTTTTTGAGACGGAGTCTCGCTCTGCCGCCCAGGCTGGAGTGCAGTGGCCGGATCTCAGCTCACGGCAAGGTCCACCTCCCGGGTTCCCGCCATTCTCCTGCCTCAGCCTCCTGAGTAGCTGGGACTACAGGCGCCCGCCACCTCGCCCGGCTAGTTTTTTTGTATTTTTTAGTAGAGACGGGGTTTCACCGTGTTCGCCAGGATGGTCTCGATCTCCTGACCTCGTGATCCGCCCGTCTCGGCCTCCCAAAGTGCTGGGATTACAGGCGTGAGCCACCGCGCCCGGCCTTTCCTAGAATTTTCTATGAATTCATTTAAAAGCTATCATCAGTCAACAGGCTACTTCTGGCTACAGGCAAGACTGCAAGGAAAACCCTTTCCTACAGGGACAGGCCCCAGATGTATACTTAATAGTTGTGTCTTGGACCTGTTACTAAGTGAAGAGTGTTCTAGGAAAGTAGGCCTGGACTGAGGTATTAGATTTCTAGTCAACAGGCCAGTCTCATTCTGTTCAAACCAGCACTCTGGGGGAGAAACCACTTGTGGGCACTGAATTACTCTGGCTAGCCTGTCTTAGGACCATCCACAGCCAGGGCTAATGAGACAGCTGAAGAGAGAGAAATACTTTACCTGAGGGTTTTTTTTTTTTTTTTTTGGCTTTTATTTTTGTGTGTGTGGATTACCACCATGTATCTCACCATGTTATCCCAGAAATACTCCAATTTCATACAGAAAGCACAGATGTTTAAATAAGAAGCCATTTAAGTGAGGGGATAACTCTCACTAAAAAAACTCAAAAATAAGAAATGACAAGTCTAGATAAACTTTTTTGACATGTAAAATGACGTAACCATAGTCACAGGGAATACAAGAATCAGGTTTGAATGTCCACAGGTTTCTAAAACTAAGCTCTGGCTTCATATCTGTCGAAAATCTTTAGCGGTTGGGGAAAATGGCTGTATTTAAAAATAAATGAATTTTGAGTTGAAAGGTAGATTTTCCTCCCTCGATGGAGACAGAACTTTTAAGCTATGGAGAACCCAAGCAGCCTTTCCATGATCTAAGTTGTCCAAGAGCCAACCCCAATCAGCAGCAACAGGACTCCAGCTGTTCACCCTGATTCCGAGTTGGCTGAGCTTCATGCTGCTTTCACACATTCTTTTTTCTACCTCAGTTCCTCTTTGCTCGTATTCTGTTCACTCCATTAACTTGCCCAAGCACTGGACTTAAGTATGGTAATGCCTATACATAGTTGTAATATGTTTCATATTTTGAAAGTGTAGAAGTATTAATTTAAAAAGAAAAAACTTAAATGGAAAGTTAAGCAATCCTAAACAAGGAAACTGTTTCACTGCCTTTGGGCTAGGGAAAGAGGATGCTCTCAAGGAATTACATATCTTTTCCAAAGCAGGATGGACTGTATCCATCATACAAATTAGGATAAGATGAGCCACCACACCTTAAAGAAATCAGGCTTGAGCCTACACAAGCCATAACCAAATAGAAGATTTTAAACAAAGGAGCACATAGCCCAAAGCTGACATGTTATTTCTATAAACTGGTATATATGTGAAGGACTTAGTGTTGGCTGGCTTGTGGGTTTTTGATTCACTGTATTTTCTTAGATAAAAGCACAATGTGAAGGCACATTAATAGTTGAGATTTTCTTTTCCTTCCAAGTGGACTTACTGACTGATTCGTTTCATATAATAGTTAGTAACCTCAAGAAGTAGCAGGAGGATGCCATGTATCAATCTCCTTCAAGTCTCACTGCAGCAAGGATGGAGACTCCAGCAGTGTGGGGTAGGCACAGACGGCCACAAGATGGCGCAGCACCTCCATATTTGGGCTCTTGACAACCAAGTGTTTTTTTTTTTTTTTTTAAAGTCCACTAGGAGGTAGGATGCTGCGATTTCAGACCTCAGTTATTAAACAGTAAATCTGGAAAACCAGTGGATAAATCTGCCATCTCCATTCTATGTTATTAAGGTCAAGATAGTGTACTGGTTTTCTTTTAAATCACATTCCATTATGTCAAACATTTAAAATGTCACAAAACCCACATGAAGCACCTTATATACGCTAAGATGGTTATTTACCTAACACCATTAATGATAAATGTTGTTACAAATATGCATAGTCAGATGATAGTAACCACATACAGAAAAAAAATTTGAACAAGAATTTATTTCTTAAAATTTACTTAAGGGATTAGAGCTGATATATAATAGAACATTTAATATAACATTTGGAGTTATGGCAACATAAAAATAGCTGTGGTTACAATTAGCACATGCAATTCACTGCAAAGGTAAAAATACATGCTATACTCTAGACAAGCCTTCCAAATGCAGTTAAGAGTAGACAGGATAAAACAGCAAGTGAACATGAAAGGACTGCACTTAGAATAAAGTGGGACATAGCTAGGATATTAAAGAGACATATCTAATGCTAATCACTGCATTGTCCTACTAGCAAATTGCACATTTATTTTTAGAGTATATTCAATACACATATACATTGAGACTAGAGAATTTTCAAATATCTACATTTGAAATCCCTTTGTTTCTAACACATCACATTATGGTATTAATGTAACAGCACTTAAAACCTGTAGTTATCATTCAAAACTTGTGTTTAAGAGATAAAAGAATATCATTCAGACAAAGCTCGTGTTCAAGAGATAAAAAAAAATCTATCACTATCGGTCTTAAATGCATCTTATCACGATCCATCAACTTTAATGAAATGGGTAATGAAGTTAAACTAATCAGTTTGTTCAAACTATTGACTGAGAAAAAGCCCTTAAAAATTTAGGAACAAATGAATAACAGAAGAGCTCACCCTGAGCTGCCACCTTTTAATTTTTAATATAATGTATATGAGTATCATGCTAACGTACATACTAGTATCATGTATGATCGAAAAATAGGTTAATGCAAACAATAATATGCTTGGCTTTGTAAAGTTTTGTTTTGACTTACATCTATCTGAATTCTGTTTATTGAGTCTGAAAAGGAACTGCTGCCAAGGACCAGTCCAAAGATTAGGCTGTAAGCCTGCTAGTTCATACCTTCTTTGGAATCGATGACAATGCCCAATTTTAGGCTAACCCTAAAACATGTGCCATTTTATGACTCCATATTCTTTTAATTTACAGAAAAGTACAAACTTTTTAGGAAGTAATCTTACCACAGCAATATAATCTAACAATGTCTATAATAGAAAGCTATCCCAGTAAATTTTTTTTGAACAATTGAACTTTTATCTTATGTAGCTTATAACTTTGATATTTTATTCATCTCAACAAAATAAAACTTTATTGAAACAAAAGAGTATGGTTTAGGAATATGCTCTTAACAACTGAGCAAAATTAGAATGATGTGGACTATAACAGAATGAAGGAAGATCTCTCTGCTTGATGTACTTGGTCAATGTTAGTAAACAGAAACATTTTAGGGAATTCTATGATTATTCTACTTCTACATTTACATGTCATGGTTTTAACTAGTTAAATGGGTAGAAAAAAGACATCTTTAATAATTGATTTCTATTTCTCAAACTAGATGCTCTACTTTAAATATGAGCTTTGATAAATGTTTTGTAACATTTTTAAGTTGTAACATTTGTAATTATACTCCACTAACTTCACAGTAAGAGCTAGGGACACTGGATGACTTCATGTGGTAAAATCCCTTATCAAGGAACAAGGCTGAAATTAAATGAACAATTAGGTAGAGAAGAGAGATGAACACAGAACATGTGAATGAAATTCGCTTTTTTTCCTTGCTGCTGTTCCCGAGTGCTGACTGATCCATTATAAAAAAGGATAGGATTAAAATTTTAGGTCTTAATGATACAAAGTGTGAAGTTTTATAGTTTTCTAATAATTATTCAGTATTATCCCTTTCAGAGATGAGGGTAGGATACCACAGACATCAGTAACTGACAAGTTATAATATCAACACATGTAACATTTGGGTCCTTTTTCTATAACCCTGAAGGGAGCAACTGCAGTTGCAGAAGCAGTGAGTGAACTAGTTTTGTCCAGACAAGGTTCTCTGATGTGCTAGTATTACTTTAAACACCACTTTTAGACTCTAAAGATTTAAAGTGATAAAGTCACTAACCTTATTAGACTAGTTTTTACATAAATAACCAGATTTGTTTCTTTGCCTACCTAAAGTACAATTTACATGCATCAACACACAGATCACTCTAAGACATGCTTGGGAAAGTAATTTTGAATGTAAAACAAGTTTTATAATTTATTTTCTCCTTAGGGCAGAAGATGTACATTACATATTAGTGCTCAAATGTATGTTCATTTCCAGAATGCATTTTTGGACAGTAATCATATACTCATTTAATATGTATAAAGTGTTCTTGGGGATGGGGGTATTCACTCACTATACCATGTTTTATACAGGCTTCAACATGTACATTTGTTTGTATCATGGCCTTCAATGATCCTCCATTCTCATTCCCATAGATCAAGAATTCACATTGTATAACTGACCCTGAAATGTACAAACCTCACACTAAAACATTCTTCATGACACTATTTGTTATGAGAAAAGTTGCAGCTTAACATTACAGTCATGTGACTTATTTTGAGAAAATGGAAAATGTAATAGGTATAATAAATTTCCTGACACATATAGCAAGACAAATCCAGCCCAGCCTTTGATGACCAACTTAAACGCTGGCAATGTCATTATCTTGTGTAAATTTGGGTCTATCCCTACCTTTACTTCTCTGTGCCTGATTTTCCCATCTACTTTGAATTAGTGATTATATTAATCTAATTTTGCCTCAAGTGGGAAACTGAATATATCAGAATAAAGCATTTTTCTTCATAAAGATGATCATATAATATGTGAAAGAACTTTGAAAGGATCAGGTGTTATATAAATGCAAGAATATAAAAGATAAACAGGAAGTCTAATGTGAATAATATTCTGAGAGTAAAAAGTGTGATTATATTTCAATTGTAAATGTATACCAAGTTTTCTTAGCTTTCTATTCTCCAATAACCTCTAGAAACTTCCAGCATGCCTGGTTTCTGTAACTTAAATATGGCATTAAAAACCTGTTTCCTTTGAATTCACTTGATAGCAGTAGTCAATCACTAATAATGCTTGCTAATTTCCTCTTACTTTCTTAAGAAAGCCCCTATATTTAGCCTCTGTCTCCATATTACCAAGTGGTGGTTAGGGGACAGCTTAAGTACTCTAGTGGCTTTAGCACTAAACTTGAGGCCTGGGTCACTTCTCCCTTGAAGAAAAAGGGTTTTAAAAATTCCTAAATCACAATGTAGAACTAAGTTCCACCCTACCTCAGAATTGCAGATATGAAAATACCATCTCTTTATTGTCTCTACAATAAGGATATTTGCTAAGATCAAGATGTACATTTTTTGGGGTTCCGTTTTGTTTTGGTAAATATTGCCCAAGTCATCTTAGTTTGCTTCAAATATTCACTAAAAATAAAAAATTTTAAATCTCTACCTACTTAAAAATTTTTAAAAGTACTCTAAACAAATTTAAGCTGAAGATATATACTCTGTATAAAGTGCTTCATCTACTCAATTCTCTGAAGTCTTAAGGTCAATGATATGTGTGTATATATGTGTGTGTGTGTGTATATATATATAAACATTAGCAATTTAAGCCTTTAAAAATGCCAATTTTTTAGATGCTTTATGGTTTTTTCCCCCCTTTACTACCACTTTCTTTTTTCCCGTTTATTACTACAATTTAAGCCTTTAAAAATGGCAATTTTTCCGATGCTTGAGATAGTTTGGGGGATCCCCAGCTCTTATCATGGCACTCTGTTGAGTTTGTGAAATAGATCTTCAAAGAGGTTGTCAATAATATGCAAATTTTTGAAAACTAGTGAGATTACTAATTATTGATGAATAAAAAATGAGTACTTTTAATCTGCCAAGTTAAAGCTCTAGAATTCCTTTTCTCCAGTAATAACTGGCAGCATCACTACCAATGGAAGGGACCTAAGGAATATTGTGTACATTGATATACACGAGGCTGCTCATTTTTTTGTCAGATTACAAAAGCTGGGCTCATATAGTTATGGCCTATGGATCTCTCTTTATTTTAGCGGAAGTAGATGGTCTACACACCTTGCTCCTCTAATCTTTTGTATTAACTGTCCCTAAGCCACTTTGATGACTAATCAAAATCAGTATGGCTGTGCTCACTAAGCATATCACTGCTTATTATTTAAATGCCTTCTGTTTTTTATGTAGCAAAACAAAAAGTTTTATAAATTTCAGATAAGCTTTCTATTTTTCTTCAGTGCAAACATCCTTAAACAGCACAAAATCATTCAGCTAGTCTGAGGATGAAGTCAGTTTATGTAGTGCTTAAAGAAGAATCCCAGGTATTCTGGAATGGAAATAGCTCGTGTGAAATTTCAGTTCATTTTTGTCCTTAAGGGCAAATGATCATCTTCAGAGAGTGAAGACTTTTTGAAATCTGAATTCACAGATAAAATACTTTTAGCTTTACTTTATAGGTACTGCTGAAGTTGCAGCAGGAACTACTAGTCCTTCACTGAGGCATGTAGCCGCCTTGCCGTACAGTCTGTGGTAAGTAACTTTTAGGCATTCCTTCATCAATCGCAGCCTCCATCCCGATTGTTTCAAATCTTTCTACTTGTCCCTCAGTACCTGGACCAAAAGCATCTGCTGCAGAAACTTCCTGAAACATTTTCATTTCCCCAGATCCACAGGATTGTGAAATATGATCTGAAATCTGTTGTTTAATTCTAACAAAATCTTCCTCATTGACTGATGAAACTTGCTTTGACCTTTCAAAATGTGAAATATCGGGACTGGATTCATGCTGACTGCAGTTCTGTTTGAAGTACTGTTGCCTGGGCAAAATGTCATCACTGCCATCTACATGATCTACTAACTGTAGATCTTCTGGCCGCTCCTCTGAATCTAACAAGGGCTGGGTAGACTCGGATCTTGAGAAGACTTGCACGGATGGAACTTGGTGTCTGTAGCCACTGTGCACCACAGTAGAATACTGGACAGTGCTCGAAGTATTTTGTGAAGATTCATTTTCATCACTGCTAGAAATGCTTGGCCTAGAAGATGACATGCATGAAGAACCCCCAATACCACTGCTGTGTCCTTCAGTATTAATTTTTTCCTTTTTGAACAGGTCCAATGATTTCAGATCTTCTGGAAAAGGTTTTTTGTCATTTGCTTCTATTTCCACAACACTTACATCAGTGAAATTGCCATCTGAATACATTTGATCTTTTGAATTAAAGTTGTGCTAAGGAAGAGAGAAAATTGTATATGGCAAGTATTAAAGTCACCGAGTTAATGCAACTCTGAAACTTCCCAGTAACTCTCAGTGGTACAGAAATAACCTGCATTATGTCACTAAGTCACTGCCAACTACCCAAAATGCAGATACTGTAAAATGAGTCTAAGTAGTCTAAATCAATATTGTTGGTGTTACATTTTGATAAGCTAATGGTCTATAAATAGTATTTAATATTTCATGCCTAGACTAGGCAGCCTACGATTAACCGGACAGAAAACTAGAAAACATTAAGGAAAATCAAATCTGAATGACGGAGATTTTGTAGAATATAAAAATACATAATACATTTTACTCTGTTAATATAAAATTTAAGGACTACTGGAGGATAATAAATACAAACGAGTTCCCCTTTGGGGCATATTTAAAATTCAGAGTTTAGAGTAGGTTCCCAGAGATCATTTCTTCAGTGCTAAAATGATAGTCTGTTGAACTTGGTCTTAATACTCAATCCAAAATGCTTGCCTTGAGGTAGTTACCATCACATAGCAGTTTCAGCACCTCAAGTTTTCAGTTTGCAAGTTCAACCAAACATCTGTAATGTTTACTAAACAATTTAAAATATCAGAACAAATACGCTATGATGGTGATAAACCCCTAAAATGTGTCATACATATTAAATTCTGATTAAAATTTTCATTTATGTACCATTTTATTTTCATTTACTTTTTGATTCAGCTTGAATATCTTTTGGTACATCTGTAGATACTCAATATACCTACTAACATGTCTGTATATTATAAGCAACTCAGAAGCATTTTCTCTTACCCTTGGAGGAGTGTGAGGTGACCACTGGGCAATATGACTCTTTGAAGGATCTGGAACATTAGGCCAGATGTGTTTTTTAATTCTGAAGAGAAAAGAAAAATGGCCTATGTAAAACCACACATAATAAACAATGAACAGTCCCTATTTCTAAACATGTTTATCAAAGACTTACAAACCAAACCAATCACCTAAATGAACAAAAAATACCTACTCTACCCCACACAAAATTTTTCTTATAATCAATAGAAAAATATTGTTGAAAATACATAAGGATTATAATGTATTCATAATGAATTAACAAGGCTAAATATAATCAGTGTTCAATTTTTTTTTTAACTCTCAAAATTCTGCAATTAAAACCACTTAAAATCTTTATCCAGGCCACACGTTGTGGTATTCCAATTAAAAGAATTCAGATAACAAATTAATGTTCACACTGATACCAAATTATTTTTAATAAGAAAAGGCTAACAATATTTAAAATTCATTTAGGATATCCATATAATCAAAAACCTACTGAAATATGTCTTCCTTACAGTTAATACAGTTCCTAGCTCAAAGTTAGAGGTTCATAAGTGCACAGGAAATGAGTCATCTTGAGAATAAGTTCAAATATAAAAATCAAATTTAAAAAAGTGACTACTGAGAATGGTGCTTCAAAGAGTGAGAGCATACCAGACTGACTCTCCTGTAGGAAATACCTATAACATTTGGAAGTAATATAAAAAGCAGTAAAGCTGACAACCTAGACAAAGCCATGAATGAATCCTCGAAAGACACAAATTACTAAACCACATTGAAGAAAAAGAAAGCTATGACATATTTATAAAGAAATTGAATTTTTAATTAGAAACCTTCCCATAAAACTCTGGGCAAAAGGAAACAATATTAACATTATACAAACTCTTCCAGAAAATAGAGGAGGTAACATGTTTCCATTCATTTTATGAGGCTAGTATTATCCTGATTTTAAAACCAGACAAGGCACAAAGACAGACTAACTTCACTCAAGAACACAGACACGAAGAGTATTAAACTGAATACAGCAAAATCCAAGGAATGCAAGGATGATACATGAAAATCAATAAAATTCACCATATTCATGGAAGGAAGGAAAAAAACCGTATCATCTCAACAGATTCAGAAAAAGCACTTGACCAAATTGTGACACCCATTCATGATAAAAATTGCTAGCAAAGCAAAACAGAAATAAGAACTTACCCCTGGAAGTAGTAGTAAAGGGGGAAAAAACCCCACAAAGCAGCCGGGCATGGTGGCTCACACCTGTAATTCCAGCACTTTGGGAGGCTGAGGCGGGTGGATTACCTGAGGTCAGGAGTTTGAGATCAGCCTGGCCAACATGGTGACACCCCGTCTCTACTAAAATAAAAATATAAAAAAAATTAGCCAGGCATGGTGGTGCATGCCATGTAATCCCAGCTACTCACAGGCTGAGGCAGGAGAATCGCTTGAACTCAGAAGGTGGAGGTTGCAGTGAGCCAAGATTGCACCACTGCACCCCAGCCTGGGCAACAACAGTAGCAGTCAGTCTCAAAAAAAAAAAAAAAAAACCCACAAAGCAAAAACTTCAACCTACAGCTAACAACATCACATGTGATGGTGAAAGACTAAATACTTTCACCTCTAAAATTAGGAACGATGCAATGCTCTTACATGGTCTAGATATATGTACTAGAGGTCTTAGCCAGTGCATTAAGACAAAGAACTAAAAGCATAAAGATTAGAACAACTGTAATTACTCCCAAGAAGCACAAATGTGTATGCAGAAAATCCTAAAGAATCCAAAAAGCTACTAGTAAATTAATTTATTAAAGTCTCAATATATATGATGAATATATTTTAAAAAATCAATTGCATTTCTATATACTAAGAATTAGAAAATATTTTTAAATATTCCATTTATAATAACAAAAAATACTTTTGTCATGAATTCAAAAAAAGTTACGTAAGGCCTGTCTACTGAAAACTACAAAACACTGCAAAAGTAAATTAAACAAAACCCAAATACATAAAGAAATAAACCAGGTTCACAGATTGAAAGACTCAATAGCGTTAAGATTGCAGTTCTCTCCTATAGATTCAATAAAATCTGATCTATAGATTCAACAAAATCCCAATCAAAACTATAGTTTTAAAAAAAGTTGACAAGCTGAATTAAAATGTATATGAAAAAGCAAAGAATCTAGCCAAAATAACTTCTTTAAAAAAAGAACATACTGGAAGAACTCTACCTATTTTCAAAATTTACTATAGAGCTATACTAATCAAGACAATGTGGTACTGGCATAAGAACGGACATATATACATTTATGAAACAGAACTGAGAGTATGGAAATAGATACAGACTTATAAGGACAATTGCTTTTGGCAAAGGCACCAAAGCAATTCAATGGGGAAGAGACAGTCTTTTCAAAATAAATGACAATGGAATTAGATATCCGTAGGAACAAAATGAACCTTGACCCTGACCTCCCACCATGCACAAAAATAACCTGAAATGGATCATAGACTAAGAGATGAAACTACTGAACTTGTGGAAGAAAACATGAGAAAATATTTTGATACTGGGTTTGGCAGAGACTTCTCAAACAGGACACAAAACTCAGGAACCACAGAAAAAAACTGATAAAACGAACTTCATCAAAATAAAACATTTATGCTTTTTTTTTTTTTTTTTTTTTCCAGATGGAGTCTCGCTCTGTCACCCAGGTTGGAGTGCAGTGACGTGATCTTGGCTCACTGCAACCTATGCCTCCTGGGTTTAAGCAATTCTCCTGCCTCAGCCTCCCGAGTAGCTGGGACTACTGGCGCGTGCCACCATGCCCGGCTAAGGTTTTGTATTTTTAGCAGAGATGGGGTTTCACTGAGTTGGCCAGGATGGCCTTGATCTGACCTTGAGCCGCCAGCCTTGGCCTCCCAACGTGCTGGGATTACAGGTGTAAAACTTCTGCTTTTCTAAAGCCACAGCTAAGACAAAAAGGCGGCCAGGTGTGGTGGCTCATGCCTGTAATCCCAGCACTTTGGGAGGCCAAGGCAGGCGGATCACAAGGTCAGGAGATCGAGACCATTCTGGCTAACATGGTGAAACCCCGTCTCTACTAAAAATACAAAAAATTAGCCAGGCGTGGTGGCCGGCGCCTGCAGTCCCAGCTACCAGGGAGGCTGAGGAAGGAGAATGGCGGAGCTTGCGGTGAGCTGAGATCACGCCACTGCACTCCAGTCTGGGTGACAGGGCGAGACTCTGTCTCAAAAAAAAAAAAAAAAAGACAAAAAAGCAAAGCACAGACTGGACAAAGTCTGCAAAACGTGTTTAACAATGCTGTAATCAGAACATATAAAGCGCTCTTATAGCTCAATTGTAAACAAAATCACCAAATTTGAAAATGGGTAAAATAGCTGGGCGCGGTGGCTCAAGCCTGTAGTCCCAGCACTTTGGGAGGCCGAGACGGGAGGATCACGAGGTCAGGAGATCGAGACCATCCTGGCTAACACGGTGAAACCCCGTCTCTACTAAAAAAAATACAAAAAACTAGCCGGGCGAGGTGGCGGGCGCCTGTAGTCCCAGCTACTCGGGAGGCTGAGGCAGGAGAGTGGCGTGAACCCGGGAGGCAGAGCTTGCAGTGAGCTGAGATCCGGCCACTGCACTCCAGCCTTGGCGACAGAGCGAGACTCCGTCTCAAAAAAAAAAAAAAAAGAAAGAAAGAAAGAAAATGGGTAAAATATTTCAATAGACACATCACAAAAGAAAATATGTAAGTGACACATGAAAAGATCCATTACTAGTCATCAGAAAAATTAAAATTAAAATGATATAGTATTACACACTCACTAAAATGAAAGAAGTGTGACAGCACTGTGTTGGTGATAATATGGAACACTGTTGGCGGCAATCCAAGATGGTATTGCCACTGTGAAAAAGTTTGGCAGTTTCTTATAAAGTTGAACATATACTTACCATATGACCCAGCACTCTCACTCCTATTTATTTGTTCAAGATAAAGGAAAACACGCTCACGCAGTTTTGTATGTGAATATTCATAGCAACATTATTCATAATAGCTAAAAATTAGAAACAACCTAAACTTCCATAACAGATGAGTCTAAAAGTTTTGATGTATCCATACTACAGAATACTAGTCAGCAATAAAAAGGAAAAAGGTAGGCTAGGTGCGGTAACTCAAGCCTGTAATTCCAGCACTTTGGGAAGCTGAGGTGGGTGAATCACTTGAGGTCAGGAGTTCGAGACTAGCCTGGCCAACATGGTGAAACTCCATCTCAACTGTAAACATAAAAATTAGCTGGGCATAGGGGCAAATGCCTAGAATCCCAGTTACTCAAGGGCTGAGGCAGGAGAATCACTTGAACTCAGGAGGCGGAGGCTGCAGTGAGCCAAGATCATGCCATTGTACTCCAGCATGGGCAACAGAGTGAGACTCCATCTCAAAAAAAAAAAAAAAGAGAGAGAAGTATATGCAACAACATGGATGAATCTCAAAAATATTACGTGAAAGACATACACAAAAGACTACATGCTATTGATTCTATTTATATAAAATTCTTGGCCATGGCTCACGCCTGTAATCCCAGCACTTTGGGAGGCAGATATGGGTGGATCACTTGAAGTTAGGCGTTCGAGACCAGCCTGGCCAACATGGTGATACCCCATCTTTACTAAAAATACAAAAAATTAGCCGGGTGTGGTGGTGGGCGCTTGTAATCCCAGCTACTTGGGAGGCTGAGGCCGGAGTCTGAACCAGGGAGGCAGAGGTTGCAGTGAGCTGAGATTGTACCGTTGTACTCTATCTATCCTGGGCAACAAGAGTGAAACTCTGTCTCAAAATAGATAAATAAATAAAAATTCTAGAAAAGGCAAAACTACAGTTACAGAAAAGCAGATCAATTGACCGCCTGGGGTTGGGTTGAGGAGAGGACAGATTACAAAGGAGAACAAGGAAGCTTTATAAAAGTGATGAAAATGTTCTATATTGTGATTGTGGTGGTAGTTATACATCTGTATGTAACTACAAAAATTCATCAAACTGTACACTTAAAATGGATAAATTTTATTGCATGTAAATTACAGCTCAATAGAGCTGGGAGAAAATGCAAAAATATGAATAAGGGTACTTACAGGTCTCGCTTATTAAAGCAGAACAGCACTCCCAGAAGAGTTGTCAATAGGAACGCTAAGCAAACAGGCACGACTATGGCTTCAATTTCTCCTTGAGCTTTAAAAAAAAAAAAGAGGTGTGATGGGAAATAATTGTTGACACATGCACTAAGGAGATATAATACAACTTCCCAACCAGACTTGCTGTTGGAAAGATAAAACACAATCCTAATTATTTTTCAAGGTCTCTTCATACTTGATGTTTTTTACCCTCTTCTCTCTTTGGTAAATCACATCCCAACCATTTATGTCTTACACAGTAACCTGGCCGCATAGCATAAAATGTATGTTGGTTGGGGGATAAAAATGATCAGTGTATTGGGTAATCTACTGGGTAAGTTAGAGCTTTCAAACATAACCATTTGTAACATCTATGATCTGCATTCAGTAGAATCTTAGTAAAAGTTTCTCTCTCAATTCTAATACTGTATAACAGAGAAATTATGTCAGAACAAATATAAATACTGGGTAAAATGGAAAAGCTATAAAAACATAATTGAACTACACATTTAACCTTCTAAAAAATAAAAATGCACTCTCAGAATTTTTAAGAGTTATTTACCATTTTTCAAAAAGATGACATATCTGATACAGGGCTAAGAATTTTAGGAGCTGCTCAATGGGCATGAGGAGTGGCATAAGTAGGAATAAACTAAAAAGTAAACATACCACACAAATCCTCACCTGCATTTAAAAGAGGACTTATTCATCAAATTAATCACTAATTGGGATAATATTGGAGACTTTTTAAATGACTTTCCTGATGGTTGTTTCTGATTAATTTTGAATTTTAATTAGTCTTTTACAGGAAAAATGTATGAAAGTAATATTGCAGTCATATACTACTCAATTTTATCCTTCCACCACACATATCCCTTTATTAGTAACTACTATCCTATGAAGCTCAGTAGAAATCAAGAAATCAGATAAATGCTTGAGAATAAACTATGGGTTGGCAAATACTAACTCTTAAATGCTAAAGATTATATATATGGGTGTATGTATATATATTTATGTGTGTATATATATTGATACGTGTATGTATGTTTGTGTATATATATATAAAATGCCAAATCTAATTTAGGCAGAAACTTTTCTTTATTAAACATCTGCTTTTATGTTTTCAAGCCTGTGCCTTTGCTCATGCTGCTAAGATGCCACCTTCTTCCTATTTGTCCACATATTAACTCGAGACTCAAGTATTTTCTTCTCCATAAAACCTTCTTTGAAGGTAAAATTATCCATTACTGGTATATTTACATTCCTACTCTATTTACTGTCTACATAGTCCACAGGTTCTCCTTTTTCTGATTTACTTATGCAAAATTTCTTCAACTAAGCTATAAGTTCCTCATTGGCAAGACTCATGCCATGTGAAGAAGCAAGCCATAATGGATCCATAAGACTATACATAGAGAATTGAAAAAAGTAGGTTATAAAGTAATACTAAGTATAATTTAATTTTTGGAAAAAATATATACAGAGAAGGGACTAAAGGATATACAAATATGTTATTTTGGGGTAAGGGACTAGGACTAATTTTTCTTTCTCTCTACATTTTACTGTACAGTCTAAATTCCCTATAATGAACACTGTTAAAATAAAAAAAGGCCGAACATGGTGGTTCATGCCTGTAATCTGGCACTCTGGGAGGCTAAGGCAGGAGGACTGAGGTCAGGAGTTCAAAGCTAGCCTGGGCAATATAATGAGATTTCATCTCTACCAAAAAAATTTTTTAAACTAGCCAGGTGTGGTGGTGCCTACCAGCAGTCTTAGCTACTTGGGAGGCTGAGGCAGGAGGATCGCTTGAATGCAGGAATTTGAGGTTACAGTGAGCTATGACTGTACCACTGTACTCCAGCCTGGGAGACAGAGCAAGACTCTGTCTCAAAAACAAACAAAATATATATATATGGGTTTTTATGTGTGTGTGTATACACATATACATATATACAGAGCTCTGTAGAGATGGCTGGTCTCCACAGAAATACGTAAAATATACATTTTTAAGTTTATTTTTTAATTTTTCTCAAGATTATGGTATAAAGTTTTATTTTAAATAACATATCTATTAACATGCTACCATATGGGACCAACCTTATCCCAGAAACTATATTCATTACTGGCCCTAACAGCAAAGCTCAGGATCTTCTTTTATCATTTATTTTATGTAGTCACTCATTCATTTATTCTCTCATTCAGCAAGCATTCAACCAACAAAGCACATGGAACTTACTACTTACTCAGTAGGTTTGCACTTGGGGGTGGGGGTTACAATTATGGTAAAATAACGTAATTTTCTATAATGATTCAAAATATAGTGGGAACAAGAAAGAATGTTGGTTAAGTTTGCTTTAGGGAAGATACAGAACAGCCAGATGATGAGGTGAAGACCTCACTGAGGGCAACGCACTAAGAAAAGTTAGCACAAGGAGCTTGCAGTTGAAGTAAATGATGATGAAAGAGTACACACAATCAATAGGACTTGACACTCTGCTTATGTGAGAGAAAAATACATTTATTGTAATCACATCTAAATTTCTGGCTTTGGCTAGGAGTTGGATAGTTGTGGCATAGAACGAGGGAGGGGAAATGTATTTGGGAAGGAAAGAGAGGATGGCTAAAGACATGGACAGAGTTTGAATAGGCAAGTAAGAAAACAGGGTCACGTGCGGTGGCTCACGCCTGTAATCCCAGCACTTTGGGAGGCCAAGGCAGGTGGATCACCTGAGGTCAGGAGGTCGAGACCATCCTAGCCAACATGGTGAAAACCCATCTCTACAAAAATACAAAAAATTAGCCAGGCGTGGTGGTTACTAACCCCAGGTACTTGGGAGGCTGAGGCAGGAGAATCACTTGAACCTGGGAGGTGGAGGTTGAAGTGAGCTGGGATTGCGCCATTGCACTGCAGCCTAGGCGACAAGAGCAAAACTCTGTCTCGAAAAACAAAAACAGAAAATAGGGTCAAGAACAGAGCTCTGAGGAAAACAAACCATTTAAAAGTTAAAAGTAGATGCCAGCCACAGTAGCTCACGCCTGTAATCCCAGCACTTTGGGAGGCCGAGGCAGGCACAACACAAGGTCAGGAGATTGAGACCATCCTGGCTAACACGGTGAAACCCCATCTCTACTAAAATAATACAAAAAATTAGCCAGGCGTGGTGGCACGTGCCTGTAGTCCCAGCTACTTGGGAGGCTGAGGTAGAAGAATCACTTGAACCTGGGAGGTGGAGGTTGCAGTGAGCCAAGAGTGCACCACTGCACTCCAGCCTGGGTGACAGAGCGAGACTCTGTCTCAAAAAAAAAAGAAGAGCAAAAAAGGAGAATGAGAAGAAAACAACAGAGAAAAAGGAGACTCAGGAGACTGCACTAGTAGAAAAAGTATGGTTAGAAAACCCAAGGGAGGAGGGAGTTTCAAGGATGGAAGGCCAACAGAGTCAAATGCTGAAAAGAATAGAAAGGCTGGAGGCAGTGGCTTATGTCTGTAATCCCAGCACTTTAGGAGGCCAAGGCAGAAGGATCACTTGAGCCCAGGAGTTCGAGACCAGCCATCTCTATAAAAAAAACTAGCTGGATGTGGTGGCGCTGGTCCCAGCTACTTGAGAAACTGAGGTAGGACGATCACTTGAGCCCAGGAAGTCAAGGCTGCAGTGTGCCATGTTCATGCCACTGCACTCCACTGTAGCTTGGGCGACCGAATAAGACCCTGCCTCCAAAAAAAAATAGAAAAAAGATGAAAACTAAAAAGCATGCAGTAGATATGATGATCAAGAGGTCTTCTGAGTGACACCAGAGAGGTTTCAGTGCAGGGGTGGGGCTGGACCCCTAATTTCAGTATGTTAAAGACTGAGTGGGAGGTATGGAAGTAAAGGTTATAAAGTGGACTAGTCCTTCAAGTAATCTGTCTATAAAAGAAAGAAATGAGGATAGAGAAGGAAAGAACACACCAAAACCAGTGAAAAAAATGAACCGCGTTCCACTTGGAAAGATACATGAATTCTTTTGGGATTTTCAGTATAGTTGAATACAGTCAGAAGAAGTTAATAAAATACCAAAAAGGTGAGGAATTAACACTTTCTATAAAGAAACAACCAACCAAAGCCACATAATATAAAAATCATGATGACTCCAAAGACATACTTTTTAACACAATTTTAGCACATAAACTAAGTTCATTTCTAATCTAAGTTTGAGAAAGAAAAAACCAAACTTCATTATTTCTTACCAAACTTTGGGGTAGTAAAAGTGAATTCTGGACCATCCTTCCCACCTTCATCTGTGTATGCTGCCATTCGTACCATGTACAATGTGTCACTAGTCAAAGAGGACAATGTATATTCTGTGTGGGAAGAATCCACATTCACAGCTGGAAGAAATAAAGAACTGTGCTTCATTCAACTATTCAATGCTTTTGCTTATCTGGCCTATATTCCGTATTGTGAAATTATTAAAAAAGAAGCGAAGCATTTTTGTCAGAAAACAACGTTTATAATGTTCTGACATAATTTTATGTTCTAAAGCACAATGGAGTACCTTTTAAATAAATCCATGAAAACAACCATAAGGCAAATTCTCAGGTGTCTCCTGAGGCCAATATACTACAATAAGATGTATAACATAAGAAGAACAGGCTTAAATTAGTACTTAAAAGCTTAAGGAAAAAATAACTGATTCTTTATAACTGATACAGTTTTATTACCAGTTTCATTTCCAATGATGGTTCTATAAAATATAGTATAATTTCTGATAAATCCATTCTGAACATCAACAGGAAGTTGGTCCCACTCTAAGACAGCTTCGTTTTTCCCTACTTTTTTTGTCCGAACAGTAGGTCCTTTGGAAGGTGCTGTAAGAAAGTAAACACATTTGCTAACTGAAAATCATTTAGAATCTAGTAAAATTTCCTTGTCATTAAATTATTTGAACATATGAGATACATCTTTATTCAAAAGTGATAAAATGTGTTTGTTAATACAAAGCCCTAAACTTTTTTTTTCAAAGAAGTGAGTTTGGACTTACGAGCTTGTTTAAGGTATGCCTTTATGGATTCAGGGCTTCCTGGTCCGTCAGCATATACTGGAGTAACTGTTATCAAATAGCACTTGCTCTCTGCTAAGTTCCCTAAAGCAAGAACAGCAGATTAAGCATGTTTTTCCATAATGAAAAAGTCAAGTTAAAACCACAATTTATTTTACATTGTAATTTCATGACCACTTAATTTTCTTTTACAACTGCAGTTTTCTAAGTACGCATTGCCTTTTGTGTACTGGATTCAAGCTTAATCAGGTAAAACTGTCTGTAAAAGTATTGCCAATGCAGTGAATAAAAAAATATATTGTTAAGAATAATGATGGTATTTATATCTATAATTTGTAAAACAATGATCTCAGATTACTCTGGATCTTATAGAGTCTGACAATTTTTGTATGGCTTACCTACAAGAGAACAGCCTAAGGAGCAAGATGACTAAACTAGTAAGACCTAGGGGAAAGCACTAATGGCCCTAGTTTATCGGGTGAGTTGGGAAAAGGGGTATCTTAAAAAACTTCCTCGGCTGGGCACCGTGGATCACTTGAGGTCAGGAGTTTGAGACCAGCCAACATAGTGAAACCCCGCCTTTACTGAAAATACAAAAATTAGCTGGACATGGTGGTGGGCGCCTGTAGTCCCAGCTGCTCGGGAGGCTGTGGCAGGAGAATCACTTGAACCCAGGAGACGGAGGTTGCAATGAGCCAAGATCGTGCCACTGCACTCCAGGCTGGGTGGCAGAGTGACTCTGTCTCAAAAAAAAAAAACAAAACAAAAACAAACTTCCTTTATTTTTATCTTTTTTAGCATGCACCACTAAAATTTTTCTTTTTTATACAGTATATTATCTGTACATATTAGAAAATGTTTTACTGAAATTTATACCTTCAAAAAGAATGTATATTCCTTAACTATTACTCATGAAGTTACTTGCTCCTTTATCTTCTTAAACAGAGTGATTTTACCTTTTCTTGATGACTCAGTATTACCAAAAAATGAACAATTTCTATATTCTACTCTAACGTGATATTTTTAGAGTTATTGAGCAATATACGACTACCTACCCAAACTTAATGTCTCCACAGCGTATGCTAGCTTCTATTTTTTTTGAGATGGAGTTTCATTCTTGTTGTTCAGGCTGGAGTGCAATGGCACGATCCTGGCTCACTGCAATCTCTGCCTCCCGGGTTCAAGGGATTCTCCTGCCTCAGCCTCCCAAATAACTGGGATTACAGGCATATGCCACCATGCCCAGCTGATTTTGTTTTAGTAGAGACAGGGTTTATCCACGTTGGTCAGGCTGGTCTCGAACTCCTGACCTCAGGTGATCTGCCCGCCTCAGCCTCCCAAAGTGCTGGGATTACAGGTGTGAGCCTCCGCATCGGCTGCTTCTTTAAAAAGTTTCCATTGGCTCTGAGCAGTGGCTCATGCCTGTAATACCAGCACTTTGGGAGGTTCATGTGAGAGAAATGCTTGAGGCCAGATGTTGGAGATCAGCCTTTGCAACACAGTGAGATTCCCTCTCTACAAAAAAATAAAATAATTAGCTGAGTGTGGTGGCATGTGCCTGTAGTCCCAGATACTCCAGAGGATGAGGCAGAAGGATCACTTCAGCCTGGGAGTTGAAGGCTGCAGTGAGCCATGATCATGCCACCATACTCCAGCCTAGGCAACAGAGTGAGACCCTGTATTTATTATTTTTTAAAACGTTTCTATAGTTATTTCCAGCCTGTTTCCTCCCTAAGTTCTACCATGTTTTTAATTTGATAAAGTCAGTAAACTAGAAAACCAAGCTTATTAAAACTGTATACTAATAATAGGTAAGTCCAAACAGCCTGTGTTATGACTAAAGTTCAAAAACTTTATGGCAGGAATCTCTCTGCTTAGGGCTTTTCTCTAACTAACCATATTATTCACAGCTGAATTCTAATTATTAATTATCCTTCTTTATCAACAAAAGAACATAAACTGAATATTTTCTCTTCAACGTTGTATCACTTTATAACCACTTAAGCACCACCGTAACACACAGACTGGAGCGCTATGATTCATTACTTCTGTCCTTTGTTACTACTTCCAATTGAAAGACATAAGGAAATCTGAGTTCTAGTTCTGCTTCCCCTATCTGATGGCTCTAAGACATTAAACAAGTCATCCAGATGCTCTAGGAAACTATTTTCTCATCTGAAGAATGAGGGTGTTCGGTACAGAGAACATACAACTAATGAACAGCAAAGTTTGGACTCTTATATTTCTCTATACTCTGTAGTTTTAGGAGTTTCCCCTTGACAATAAAATCATATTGGGGTACAAAAAGAAGAAAGTATTCACCCCACTCTGTTCATAAAGAGACTGTAATTCACAGAGGTTAAGTATGACTTGCTGAAAGTCACACATGTAGTAAGTAGTGAGGCTATGATAAACTGAAAGTCTTTTCAATGGACCACAACACTATAAGCAAAAGAAAAAGCTGCCTAAAGAGTTAGAAAAAGGATATCAACTTAAATGTTTCTAGCCAGGTATACCTCTTAAATGGGTGCGATGCACAGTACCATCTTCCTGTTGCCAGTCTGCGATACAGGGCGCTTTATCTGATAACACACACCACTCAAGTATATATTTCTTTACAGATTCCCTTGGAGTAGTCCATTCTACCCAAAGCATGTTATCTTTGGGGAATGCTTTAAGATCCATTACAGGGTGAGTAGCTTTAAAACAAAGTTTGAATATTTAAATAATAAGTATTCACAAATTTGAAATTTCCATATTTTACAGTCATTTCCAAAACATGTGATTTATCAATTTTTGTAGCATATAACATATATTTCCTTGCATAAAAGCACTTTATTATAACTTACAGGTAAAGTAGTCAATTAATTTTTAAACTTAAATTTTGCTTCCCCGCTGGGCATTGTGGCTCATTCCTGTAATTCTAATACTTTGGGAGGCCGAAGCGGGCAGATCACTTGATGTCAGGAGTTCGAAACCAGCCTGGCCAACATGGTGAAACCCCGTCTCTACTAAAAATACAAAATTAGCCAGGCATTGTGGAGCGTGCCTTTAATTCCAGCTACTTGGGAGGCTGGTGCACAAGAATCACTTGAAGCCAGGAGGCAGAGGCCGAGATTGTGCCATTGCACTCCAGCCTAGGCAAAAGGGCAAGACTCTGTCTCAAAAAGAAAAAAAAATTTTGCTTTCCCTAAATTCTTCAAATGTTTTGTAAGTTTTTAATTGCAATTTTTCTTCTTTGAAAGCTACAAATAAAGCTACAGATAAACATATTTCAGTCGTATGTATACAAAGTTCTCAAAATCTTGAAATAATATTTTAAAAACCAGGTAAGTAACCAGAATATGCTTAAATGAATGAAGTAGCTTACTGTGAAGTTTAAGTGAGCATGTAGTGATGGAAATGTTTTTTCCATCCTGATGAAATTTGTCTGCTGACTGGTTCCTAAAAATGCAATCATTGGCTGGGTGTGGTGGCTTATGCCTGTAATCCCAGCACTTTGGGAGGCCAGGGGAGATCGCTTGAGCTCAGGAGTTTGACACCAGCCTGAGCAACCCGGCAAAACCCGGTCTCTAAAAAAAGAATATAATCATTATTTATAAAATTTTAAAAATTAAAAAATAAAACAGTGATTATCCCTGATACTGAGGAGACAGTCTTAGATAACTTGTGTTTTTTATGGGACCCCTGTCCATACCTAACCACCACTTTTCCATCCAAGAGTCAGGCTCCATCTCATAGATACAAACCTTGAAAGTCACAGGCAGGGATAGTTACAACAGCTCCATCTGATTTGCCAACAAGATTTCTTGCTGTCAGGGTTGCTACATAACGATCATTTGTGAGATTTACTGTCAGTTTTGTGTCATTAACTGTGTAATTTTGTAAATGTGATTTCCATCTTGTGAGAGTCACTTCATAATCCAAGATTTTTCCATTGGCTTCAAAAGGAGGCAATGTCTGTAATAAAACAGTTTATTTTTAAAAACAATTTCCTAAATCTTGAATAAAAATCAGTTTTTCTTCATATTCACAAATCATGCCATTATGTCAAATCTCTAAATATTTAACTGCAAAGGATTCACAATCTCATTTTAAATTTGGTTCTAAAATAAAACTAGTACATACTAAATGAAAAGTGAAAGCATGACCTCAACTAAAAGAGGGTAAGTAGCATCATTCTGTTAGCTTTTGGTTCTTTATGGAATTCTGCACTGTGGCTACGTAGGCCTAAATTATTTATTTTATGCTTGAGTATTTTTCTACCTTCTTTTTTAGTGTGATCTACTCATGCACTTATCAGCATACATTTTAATTATCACAAACTTTTATTATTTTCTGAGGTACTCCGGAAAATTCCAAAGTACAAAACAACATCCTTCTTCTTATAGAACTTACACTTTCACAGAACTGTAATTAAATACCTGTAAGGTATTATTTGTAGTTCTTGAACCTGACTTCTACATAATATATATAAAGTATTACCTTTCTATTTAGTAAAAATAGTAATCAAATGCTTTGCTATTAAGATGAATAAAAATTTATTTAAAAGACCTCCACTCATAATACCATACAAAATACATTTATAAGGGCCGGGTGTGGTGGCTCACCACCTGTAATCCCAGCACTTTGGGAGGCCCACGCAGGCAGAACATGAGGTCAAGAAATCAAGACCATCCTGGCCACCATGGTGAAACCCCATCTCTGCTAAAAACACGAAAATTAGCTGGGTGTGGTGGCGCGCCCCTGTAGTCCCAGCTACTTGGGAGGCTGAGGCAGGAGAATCACTTGAACCCGGGAGGCGGAGGTTGAAGTAAGCCAAGATCACGCCACTACACTCCCGCCTGGCAACAGAGTGAGACTCTGTCTCAAAAAGAAAAAAGAAAAAAAAAAAAGATTTACAAGAGATAAAGGACTATAAATGTGATTTTTTTACCTTCCACATGAGTTGTACAGTTCTATAGCCTTGAGCATGGGATGGATCTATTTTATACCAGAAACTTGGTGCTTTAGATGGTCCTAAAGAAAAGACATAAACTTCTTAAAATAAAAAGGTTTTAACAGTAAAATAAGATTCTGCAAATTATTTTTACTTTGTTCTTAGTACTCTTGCCCTTCAACTGCATGGTGTCTCTAACTCTTTATACCAGCATTTTCCCATCCCAGCATAACACACTTGGCTCTTCCTTCAGTCAGGGTGATAGCCCAATGATTCCAGTTATACTAGAACTCTTTTCTAACCTCAAAATTGTAAAGGTAAAAATGTATCCTGAGCAACAACTAAATAGGCATCACTCTTTCTTATAACTTCATGCTCTTTATTCTGTTTGTATACTGCACTGTATTCTTGTGTATTTATCTGCTTGAATCTCCTGTACCAGCAGCCTTTTCCCAGCCTTCCTGGGTCTGCCTGTCCTCACTTCTGTTTTGTCATCTGTAATTGCCTCTTCATGATCAACATATCATTGCTTAGATTTTATTCAACTCCTCTCTTATTCTATTAAATACCAGGTCTTCTGATTATAAAAATTTTGAAAAATTAGTTTATATGATTCTTAAAGAAAAAATGAACTTTTTGAAACAAAGTTTTTAACAGTGAAAAATAAAAATGAAATAAATATAAGTTGATACTACTTATTGCTGAAAATCAAACTGGAAAATCTATTTAAACACATTGCTTACCCCTAAATATTCATAGGAATAATAAAACAAATTAAGATAAATGTACTAAAATAAGTTTATTACTTTATGTAAGGATGATTGAGAGTGATGGGATGTAATAAAAACAAATGCACAGTATTGTTATGATAATCACTAACCATCTGAAAAAGCACTCCATAAAACAGTGTTTTTTTCCAGAGACAGTGTCTGACTCTGTTGCCCAGGCTGGAGTGTAGTGGATGACTGTAGTGCACTATAACCTTCAGCTCCTAGGCTCAGGTGATCCTCCTACCTCAGCATCCCAAGTAGCTGGGGTGTGGCCACCATACCCAGCCAAAACATAAATTGTTAAATACCAGTAATTAAATTTGTTTTTTTTTTTTTTTTAAGATTTTTTTTTTTTTTTTTTTTTTTGAGACGGAGTCTCGCTCTGTCGCCAAGGCTGGAGTGCAGTGGCCGGATCTCAGCTCACTGCAAGCTCCCCCTCCTGGGTTTACGCCATTCTCCTGCCTCAGCCTCCCGAGTAGCTGGGACTACAGGCGCCTGCCACCTCGCCTGGCTAGTTTTTTGTATTTTTTAGTAGAGACGGGGTTTCACCGTGTTAGCCAGGATGGTCTCGATCTCCTGACCTCGTGATTCGCCCGTCTTGGCCTCCCAAAGTGCTGGGATTACAGGCTTGAGCCACCGCGCCCGGCCATTAAATTTGGTTTTAAAAATACCTGCAGTATTTATTTTTTAAAACTTTTATAGTAGCCATTAAATGTAGTGTAGTATATAATTTTCAGCAATAAGTAATATCAACTGACGTTTCATTTTTACTTATCATTGTTAAGCTTTTTATTGCAAAAAGTTTGTCTTTAAAAAAATCAATGGTGTTAACTGGTTTCTCAAAATTTTTATAAATATAATAGCAAGATATGGTAGTCAGTAGAATAAGAAAGGAGTTGAATAAAATCTAAGCAGTGAGGCTGGGTATAGCGGCTCGTGCTTGCAATCTCAGCACTTTGGGAGGCCGAGGCATGTGGTTCACTTCAGCTCAGTAGTTAAAGACCAGCCTGGGCACCAAGGCAAAACCTTGTCTCCACAAAAAAATACAAAAATTTGCTGGGCATGGTGGCCCGTGCCTGTTGTCCCAGCTACGTTGGGGGCTAAGGCAGGAGGATCGCTTGAGCCTTGGAGGTTGAGGCTGCAGTGAGCTGTGTTCATGCCACTGCACTCCAGCCTGGGCAACAGAGTAAGGCACTATTTCCAAAAAACAACAAAAAAATCTAAGTACTGACATGTTAATCATGAAGAGGCAATTACAGACAACAAAACAGAAAGGATAGGACGGGCAGACCAGGAAGGTTGGGAAAAAGGCTGCTGGTACAGAAGTTCAAATACATAAATTCACATGAGTACAGTGCAGCACCCAAACAGAATAAAGAACATGAAATTATTTAAAAAAAAAAAAATGAGCTGGAAACATTTCCTAACATAAAGAGAACCCAGATATTTCATTCACTCATTGATCTGACGAAGATTATGTACACTTGTCCATTAAAAATGCACACAGGCACTAACCACAATATTATAAGTATTTCATGAACTCCTCCCCTTGTATCTCATTTTAAGGATTCCTGGTCAAGACAAAGCAATCTGGCTGAGGACTCCCAAAGCAGCAATAGCAAAATTGCTTTCTTTCTCAGCATTTATGAGTTAGAGAAAATTCTTAGGGGAGAAGGGTACTTTTCTGCCTTTGACATTCTCAAGTCACATGACCTAAACCTCTAGAAGAGCTGGAAGTAAAGGGATATAGGTGGTAGGGGATTTTTTCAGCCACAGCTACTGCCACTGATAACTAAGAGATGAGTCTGTGATAGGAAGGTCTCAAAATGAAAAATGTATGCCACAGGATTATTTCTTGAACTTAGTAACATCAGCTGCTTTGCAGTGAAGATCTTACTTTAGACTGTACCCTCTTTTTGTGCCTTTTTTATTCTATACCATATATATTACCTATAGGAGAAAAAAGGAAAATAAAAACTAACCAACCAAAATTCCAAGATCAACCGCTTCCCAGGGCCTTATCAAATGCTATTAGAAAAAAAATGAATAAAAGGTATAATACAAATATCTTTTTGATAGTGAGGATCTAAGGTATAGTTTGCTAGACTGTGTGATTTTAATGATTCAGGATGTGATTCTCTAGTTAGGAGTATCTCTGGAGAAGTCTCCTTGAGTAAAATGTTCTAGACTTATCAACAGTTAAGCCAACGGTTTTCTGATTATCTAAGTCACCATTCCATGATGACTTTTTTTTTTTGAGACGGAGTCTCGTTCTGTCGTCACCCAGGCTGAAGTGCAGTGGCGCGATCTTGGCTCACTGCAACCTCCGCCTCCCAGGTTCAAGCGATTCTCCTGCCTCAGCCTCCCGAGTAGCTGGGACTATAGGCGCCCGCCACCATGCATGGCTAATTTTTGTATTTTTAATAGAGAAGGGTTTCACCATATTGGCCAGGCTGGTCTCGAACTCCTGACCTTATGATCCGCCCACCCCAGCCTCCCAAAGTATAGGGATTACAGGCATGAGCCAATTAAATTACCTGGCCTCCATGATAATTTAATTAGGTATCAAATAGACTTATACTATCAATGATCCATATTAAATTTTACATCTTAATGTCCTTAAAAATGAAAACATAAAATACTGCAGTTTGAATAAAATGATCACAAACCAAGAAGCAATGAGGCTATATTATTAAAACCAGAACCAATTCACAGATGGAATTCCAATAGCTTTACTTCTTCATATACTTATTTACTTACTATCTTCATAGGTGATCCCATTTGCTTCTTCACTCCAGTCACTCCAGTATCCCTTACCATCTTCCTTCATACAGCGAATCCTAAACACATATTCTGTAAAAGGTTTAAGGTCTTGGACAGTGAATGAAGATCGGGTGGATGCTGTATCTTCAGGGGGAATCTGAAAAAAAGCAAATCAACCAACAGAAAACCTCAATTAGTAAGGTCTTCTAAGTTGTGTTAAAATTTAGAAACTTTTTTTTTCTGCGGCACAGCCTTGCTCTGTTGCCCAGGTTGGAGTGCAGTGGTGCAATATTGGCTCGCCACAACCTCTACCTCCCAGGTTCACGCGATTCTCCTACCTCTGCCTCTGAGTAGCTGGGACTGCAGGTGCCCACCACCACTCCCAGCTAAGTTTTGTATTTTTTAGTATCAATGAGGTTTCACCATGTTGGCCAGGCTGGTCTGGAATTCCTGACCTCAAGCAATCCACCTGCCTTGGCCTCCCAAAGTGCTGGGATTATAGACGTGAGTCACTGCGCCCAGCCTAGAAACTATTTTTATTTATTTATTTTTGAGACAGAGTCTCCCTCTGTGGCCCAGGCAGGAGTGCAATGGCGTGATCTCGGCTCACTGCAACCTCCGCCTCCCAGGTTCAAGTGCTTCTACTGCCTCAGCCTCCTGAAGCTATTTTATTGAAACAAGACTAATACATTAAACTCAACCTCTGGAGAGAAAGAAGTGTAAGTTAAAAAGCAGTCCAAATCAGTAAAGTTATTAGGTTTGAGGAGTATGGAAACATCTATTATCTTTCCTTTTTTCCCTTTATTTCTTCCATAGGGCCTATAGCTTAGGATTTCTGCAGGAAACAGATGGCACACTCCATTTAGAATAATTCAAGGAGGGCTTCATAAAGGGACTACGTACAGAGTATATGGATCCTTAGAGAGTGCAGTTAGTACTGTGGGGCTTAGAGCTGTTTCTACCTCTAGGCCCAAAGGGATGAGGAGAAGTACCAGAACCTGAAAGAAGGTCAGCTAGAGAGGGCTGTCTTGACAGGCAGTGACCTTCAGTTGAAAGACAGCCAGCCGGGTGCAGTGGCTCACACCTGTAATCCCAGCACTTTGGGAGACTGAGGTGGGTGGATCACCTGAGGTCAGGAGTTCGAGAACAACCTGGCCAACATGGTGATACCCCATCTCTACTAAAGATACAAAAATTAGCTGGACATGGAGGTTACAGTGAACCAGGATCACGCCATTGCACTCTAGCCTGGGTGACAAGAGTGAAATTCCATCTCAAAAAAAAAAAAAAGAAAGAAAGAAAAAAAGACAGCCAGTTCCCAGGAAGAAGCGGGGAAAATCAACATGCCAATTTCACTGTTCTTCTATCTGTCTTCTCTCCTGCCTAGTCCCTTCCTTCCATTAACCAGTCATAAGGAAGCTACAAAGAATGGGAACCCACAGATGAAATCTATACAGGTCAGCATGACACAACAAAGAGAAGGGTACAGTATAGATGTGGATGGGCAAAAGGAAGATATCCAGCCCAAACAAGAAAAACAAAAGTTTTCCTGGCTTTTAAACTTGGCTTTCAGATAAAAAGAGGAGATTAAATATAGATAAATAACTGGTCACATCACTCTAATAATTTGATATTGGATACAAAATAAATGTCAGTCTTTTTTGTAGCACTGAATTAAGATTCTGTGCTTAATATCACATTTTGAAGAACTTCAGGTATGCATATTCTCTGTACAACATGAAGCATTAATCCAATTTTGTTTTATTGCTTTTTCTGATTGTATTCTCAGCCCTTTAGATAAGTGGGGTAAGGAGACAAGTAGTAAAGTCATCAGCCCAATTCCCTTACAAGTTCACTGTGACCAGAGCAACAAAAGCAAAGACATACTGTTTGTGATAAATGGAATCAAAACAGAGAAGAGTATGGATAGCTGAATGCTATGGTGATAGCCTTTTTAAAAGCTCCAAGTATTTCTTTCGCCGGCATCATCATCTTTGGGTATACTATCCTTTTCAGTCCTACAAGTTCCCTACCAATCCCTTCCTCTACCTCAGTGGTTAACAAACTTTCTATAAAAAGGTAGATAAAATATTTACTAATATTTTAGGCTTGCAGGCCAGATAGTCTCTTTTTAACTACTCAACAATTCCATTGTAGAATAAAAATAGAGACAGTATGTAAAGAAATGAGTGTGGCTGTGTTCCAATAAAACTTTATTTACAAAAACAAGTCACAGGCTGATTTTGGTGAACTACGGCACACCAATCCCTACACTAGCTACCTTATCCTTATAATCTCTTTATTTTTGCTCCTCCACTTAATTTGCTTATTACTTGTATTCTTTGTATCTCACATCAAAAATGCCATTTCTAGGCTGGTAGTGGTAGCTCACATCTGTAATCCCAGCACTTTGGGAAGCCAAGGTAGGATAAACGCTTAAGGCTAGCAGTTTGAGACCATCCTGGGCAACATGGTGAGACTCCATCTCCACAAAAAAATAATATTTTTAAAAAGCCAGGTATGGTGGTGCACACCTGTAGTCAGACTAAGGCAGGAGGATCACTTAAGCTTAAGTTTGAAATTGCAGTGAGCCAGCGGCCTGGGCAAATGGACACCTTATCTCTAAAAGAAAAAAAAAAAAAAGCCATTTCCTATCACCCTATATCATTTTCATGTTTTACTTAAAGGTTACTGTATTTAGCAAAGCTGTATTTTCTATCTGGATACCTTCCTGATTCCCCTTGTTTGAAATAAAGACCCAGAAGAGGTGTCAAGGAAAATATTTCACATAACCAGAAACTTAAAGACATTTAGAAAATGATTGAACCTTTTTAAGATTAGAGGGCTGAAAGGACTATTTGAACAAACAGTAACTTTCAATTTACCTGGCTCCAAGTTGAGGCATCTTTGGTCCTATATTGAATGTTATATTTTAGTCTTATAACACTCTTAATACTTGGGTTGGTCCATGTCAATTTTAAGATACTAGACAGTTCCTCTGAGTTGATCACTGATAAATTATGTGGCGGATTGGGCTTCACTGAAAAATAAAATAAATCCTAAGGTTTACTATGCTTTACAATTTCATATAGAAACTCAATATACTCTTTATATTGTCCTTCCTTTATTTTACAATATTCATTTATCCTTACCAAATGAACTAAATTCTCTGAAAATTATGCTATGCTATATACCTCATAATGGAAACAAAAAAGACTTCCAAGGAATCTTTAGTTTTCCTTGTTAGTTTATTACATTTGTTAATCTCTTCAGGTTCATATGTCAAAAGACAAATACTTATGATATCAAATTTTTAAAAAAGAGAATAAAACTGGAACATACATACTGTAATTACAATGGTGTAAGATGTTTGAGAACAGAAAATATTCAAAGTGAAAACAGCTGTTAAGTATGGTTGGATTATGGATATTTTTCTTTTTCCCAATTCTATTTGATATTATTGATAAAATTACTTCATAAAAATCACTAAGATAAATAAATGCTTGTTTCTACATTAATCAAAATCTAAAATCTACATTAAAATCTAAAATTTAAAATCTAAAAACTACATTAAAATCTAAAAAAATCTAAATATAAAAACTAATTTATAAACTACTACAGTGTCAAATAAACTCTCAAATTCAAGCTTATAACTACCTTTATATACAGGATCAAAATTGATATGATCTGACGTAACCTTCCCAAGGGCATTCTCTGCTTCTACCCAGACTTCAATGTTGACAAAATACACAGTAGAATAATCAACAGTGCATGAGGTGGGGGTGTCACGTTTTGCTTTGCAATCAGCAAACTTGTGTGTTGCCCTAAATACAAAAAATTGAAGAATCAGTCATTAAAAACACATCTGAAAAAATCAGAGTGAAAAAAATTACTTGCAAAGAATTTGATGAAAGACTTAGATTGTTGTAGCAAACTTTGCAATAAATTGTTGATCACTAACAAAATTTCTTAAAAATTAACCTTTCTTTAAAATTGACTTTGATCTATATCTTAAGACATAAAATTATTTTCAAATTTGTAGTCTAAAAATATTGTGCTTTAAAATTTTATGCTCCATCCCCACTGATTCCTCTCCAAAAATTATCTATTTCCTTGTGATCCCAGTGCTGTTTTTTCTTTTTCCTAAAACAGAACCTTTACTGTACCAGAAATTTCTTTAAGCACAATATGCTAGGTGACAGGAGGTTAGGGGTAAGAATTTCTATCACCCCTGAGCCTTTAGTCTGAGAGCTAAAATCTCTTAGCCTCTTTCTAGTCAAACTTAGGCAACTACTTTCTGATTTCTATCACTATGGAAAGTTCCAAGAAATATTACTATATTTATTTTTAATTATATAAATTATTCCTCAATTAAAAATATTTATATATAACACTGTTTTTAAAAATAGAAGGATAAACCAAACCCCAAACTGAACCAAAACAAAACGGTCAGCCTCTAAGGAGAAGGAGGAAATAAGGCAGAGGATTCAGGAATAGAATATAGACTTTTCTGAACATGTCTTAATACTATTAATAGATTTGACTTTTTGGATTGTTTTATATAATTATTAAGAAAAATTCCTAAAAATCAAAAGCCAAAAGAAACATAAGAACTTGTGTACTGAGGATGTAGTATAACCACACAGAAAGGAACTATTCAAGTAACATTAAAACACAGTAATTTGACTACTACACATCCTTCATAGAGAAAAACAGTCTTAAAATCATTCTTAGTAATCATTTTGTTGGTGCTAATACTGGTGTTATTATTCTACAGCTGCTGTATTAACCATAGGATAAAACAAATTAATAATTATGTTAGTGTTGTTGTGAACTATGTTTTTCAGTTCATAAGAAAGAAGATGTAGATGTCAGGTGAATGTAATTATGTAAAAACCTATAGTCCTAATTTTAAACTGAAAATATTAGTATGAATTCGTATTTTTAAAAGCTGTATTGTATCTCAAACCACAAAGCATGTCCCAACTCTTTTGACTGAAAAAATCTAAACACTATGACAAACCAGTAGTGATGAATTCCTGTAGCACCCAGATTGTAGTCTATAAATATTATTTCACACTAAATGAAACCAGAGAGTTTTGGGAAAAGGTTGATTCCAGGTCTGGGTGAGGAAATACATAAGATGAGCCTGTAAAAAAGCATGTTGTATCAGAGAGCTATTAAAGGCTAAGAAAGTTGTGTTAAGTGGTGGTGGGTGCCTATAAATCCAGCCACTCAGGAGGCAGTGAGCCAAGATCACGCCACTTCACTACAGCCTGGTCAAAACAGCAAAACTCTTGTCTCAGAAAAAAAAAAAAAAAAGATGAATGAGCCAATTTGAATCAAGTGCCACTGATCAAAGATGGGACAATCCATAATGAATTAAAACACAACAAGTATGTTTAAATATAAATTCATAATGAGAAAGAAAACCCTCATTATCTACCTTTGGAGGATACTAGGTAATCAACTAATTATAAAACTGGTAATTAAGGAAAAATATTAAACCTATCTTGCTTCTCTTATCTGAACTGTACTTGAGGGTAAACCACAGCTGATAAAGGCAAGTTTTTCTTTACGTATTTCAGCTAAAACAAACAAAACACAGAATACCACAGTTTTGTAATTTACATACAAATTATAATCAGGATGACTGCTCAAAGCTGTAAGGGAAATACTAGTGGGAAAACAATATGGTTAAATTTTGGAAACATTCTGTTGAGTTATAAAACTTTTCACAGAAGAGTATATACTACATAATCTCATTTATATGAAACATTCTGTAGCAGGAAAAAATAATCTATGGTAAAGAATATCAGACAGGTAGTTGCTCATGGGGTGGGGCAGTTGCTGAGACTGGCTGGGAAGGAGCAGGAGGGAACTTTCTGGGTGTGTTAGTAATGTTCTATGTCTTGATACTGATTTGAGTTACACAGGTGTCTGTACTTGTTAAAACTCACTGAATGATACACTAAGATCTGTGTTTTCACTATATGTAAACTTTATCTGAAAACTATACTGAACTCTAGTTCATGTAAATACTGAAGTGATTAAGAATGAGGTATATTAATGACTGTAACTCACTATGAAATACTGAAGTGATTAAGGGTGAGGTATGTTAATGACTGCAACTCACTATGAAATACATAAAAAAGATCGATTGAGAGACAGAAGGATGCATAGATAAACAGGTGATAAAGCAAATACAGTAAAATGTTAATTGTAGAATCTAGGTGATGGGTATGCAAGAGTGTTCACTGTAAAATTCTTTCAGTTTTTCTGTTTGGAAAAAACAAATGGGAAACTTAGTAAAATAAAGGAATAAGGCTGACAACACCCAAAACCACTGCTCAATCTTAATATCAGAAAAAAGAAAAACAGTGAAACATTATCTGGTCGTTCCTGATAGAAGTACACATCACTCCTACAAAATATTTTTTTTGGGGGGGGAAAAAATCAAACCCAAATCTGATGAAATTTGTATATCTAACAGCAATTTTTTGAAAAGAAAAAGACAGAGGGGTCAGGCGTGGTGGCCACGTCTGTAATCCGAACACTTTGGGAGGCGGAGGCGGGCAGATCACGAGGTCAGAAGTTCGAGACCAGCCTGAACAACATGGTGAAACCTGTTTCCATTAAAAACACACACACACACACACACACAAATTAGCTGGGCATAGTGGCACACGCCTGTAATCCCAGCTACTCAGGAGGCTGAGGCAGGAGAATTGCTTGAACCTGGGAAGCTGAGGTTGCACTGAGTGGAGATCATGCCACTATACTCCAGCCTGGGTGACCAGCAAGACTCCATTTCAAAAAAAAAAAAAAAAGACAAGGGAATATGTTAAACAACGTACAGTGTATAACAGTTTAACAACTGAATTGTAAGGAAAAAGAATAGAACCTATAGTTCAAGAGACACATGACATAAATTCACATATACACATATTTATGAAACAATGGGGGAAATCAACACTAACTGAAAATGTAATATTTTATATCTGAGTGTAACAATGGTATGTTGTTATGCTTCTTTTAGAGATGTGTACTGAAGTATTTTCAGATGAAATGATATGATGTCTGTGATTCTCTCTTCAAGACAATATGGGCAAAGAGTACCTTTGAAATAAGACTGGTCATGAGCTGACCAGTGTTGAAGCTGAATGATGGGTACGTATGGGTATTTATTATACTATTCTTTCTACTTTATTTATTTATTTGTATATTTAGAGATGGAGTCTCACTCTGTTACCCAAGCTGGACTGTAGCGGCATGATCTCGGCTCAGTGCAACCTCCACCTCCTGGATTCAAGTGATTCTCCTGCCTCAACCTCTGAGTCACTGGGATTACAGGCACCTGCCACCATGCCTGGCTAATTTTTGTATTTTTGGTAGAGATGGGGTTTTGCCCTGTTGGCCAGGCTGGTCTTGAACTCCTGACCTCAAGTGATCTGCCTGCCTCAGCCTCCCAAAGTGCTGGGATTACAGGTGTGAGCCACCACGTCTTGGGGATTACAGATGTGAGCCACTGCGCCTGGCCTCTTCTTTTGTATTTATTTGAAATGTTACAAAATAAAAAATTAAATGTTTTAAAATAGCATTTAATGTTATTACTTGGTAAAATAAAAATTCCAGCAAAAATGACTAACTTAATAAATCTAACATGAAACAAATTTAAAATAACATACCATTCAGATTTTAAAGTGAAGTTTGTCTCCAAGTGTGTTTCCCTTCCACAACTCCACTCACACTTCATTTTCTTTCCCTCATTCACAATGCAGCTCAAATTTTTAGGTTTTTCTGGAGGCACTAAAAGGGATTAATTAGCATCTTTCAGAAAGCTTTGTATCCACAAATATTATGCAATTTATATACTACCCAAGGCATTTGCGATCTAGATTAGATGAAAAACTCAAACCCAAGCAAAAAGTATGGCACAATGAAAAGTAGATGAAAATTTCTTTTCTATCCCAACTCTTACACTTCTTTTTAGGTAGTAATACATATACATCCATCCTAACTGTCATCAACTGGTTTGCTTCACATTAATTTTCGACGTAAAATCAACTTTCATTTATAACTGGAAAAAACATCAACTGATTTCTCCATTAAGTGTATTTTTAAAAGTAATATTTACATATGTTTGTAAGAGGCAATTAAGTAGAAGTCAAAATGATTCATTTGTGTTTCTCTTCTTATTGCTTTCCCAAACTCTGGAAGAAAAGCAAATGCCAAAACAGTAAAGTCTGGGTGATCCACAAATTAGATAACCCACTTTTGGATCATAGTAAGTTAATTTTGTTTACTTTGTTACTCCAAGGCCAGGCACAGTGGCTCACGCCTGTAACCTCAGCATTTTGGGAGTCTGAGGCAGGTGGATCACCTCAGGTCAGGAGTTTGAGACCAGCCTGGCCAACATGGCGAAACCCCATCTCTACTAAAAATATGAAAAATTAGCCAGGCGTGGTGGCTTATGCCTGTAGTCCCAGCTACTTGGGAGGCTGAGGCAGGAGGATTGCTTGAACCTGGGAGGTGGAGGTTGCAGTGAGCTGAGATCACACCACTGCACTCCAGCCTGGGTGACAGAGCGAGACTCTGTCACCAAAAAAAAAAAAAAAAGAAAAAAAGAAAAAAAAAGGATTTACTCCAGTATTTGTTCACTTTCTTCAGGTAGCTGCTTTACATGTGCGTTTTCTCAGCAATTAAGGGATACTGAAAATTACTATCATTATGTCAATTCAACAATACTTTCTTGTGGTGGGGGGGGTCTCATGTCAAGTATTTCTCTAGTTAACTGAAACCGCTTGACTTTCAGGAAAGACAGGAGACTTGTAGTTCCTACTTCTAAGCTTATTTTTAAAAAACCAAACATGTCCAAGTCACTAAGTCCACAATTACTACATTTTATAAAGATGAAAGGACAACATTAAAGATGCAGTTCAATAGTCATGACAAAGTCTGAAATAAGACAAAAACAAAACTTACAGCCTGAAATTATTGTGATTCCATAAACATTCTGTTCAAGCTGTCCGAATGTAAGGATGTTGCAAGTGAGCTGAATATTTAATGAAGATATATCTGTAAAGGTGACACTGGATGCTGTTCTGTTTATGATAGTATATTGCTCCTTAGGAATAGTAAAATGGTTTGTTTTCCAGACAATGTAGTTAGCATTTACATGAAAATAATCCATACATTTTTCCTTTAGCACACAAACTGCAGTGAAATTAGAATGAAGTTGTACAACTGGAGATTCAGGACTGATATAACCACATGGATCTAGAAGTTCACCTAAAAGGGAACAATAGAAAATATATAAACGGACTGAATTTTTCTGGTACAAAAAGATATCCAGCTGGTAGCACTCAATGTAGAGTCCCTCAACCTTCACTAAAATATCCCTAAAGACACAGAAAAAGACAATGTACAACTGAAAATTAATGTGATTAGAAATTAATGCCTGAGTTTGTAAAGAAATATACAAATTATAAGGATAATGGAGCTGAATTAAGAAAAACCCATTCATGCTTTATAGTCCATGGTATAAACTATTTCTTTAAGAAACACAGACTGCCTGCAGCATGATTCATACTTGCCCCACAACCTATCCTGTCCCTCCATTTAGACCCCAGGTCTAAACTAAACTCTCCAGAAAACAGGCAGTGGTAGTCTCCTCCACAGTCCTGAATGCTATTGTGGAGTACAGTTGGGGTCACAGACAGACAGTATACATTGCCCACACATCAAAACTCAGATAACAAAGGAAACAGCAAGGGACCAATACAAAACAGGAAGAATAGAACAAGATGGCCAAATAGTTTAGTTTTAAGAATAAATGCATGGGCCCGGGTGTGGTGGTTTACGTCTATAATCTCAGCACTTTTGGGAGGCCGAGGCAAGAGGATCGCTTGAGTTCAGGAGTTTGAAACCAGCCTGGGCAACATAGGGAGACGACATCTGTACTAAAAATTAAAAAAATTAGCCTAGTATGGTGGTGCACACCTATAGCCCCAGCTATTCGGGAGGATGAAGTGGGATGATGGTGTGAGCCCAAGGGGTCAAGGTTGTAGTGAGCCACTGCACTCCACCCTGGACAACGGAGTGAAAATAAATGCATGGGATAAGATCCCCTATTTAAAAACAAAGAATCAGCTTGACTAACATGGCAAAATGCCATCTCTACTAAAAATACAAAAATTAGCCGAGTGTCGGGGTGGGCACCTGTAATCCCAGCTGCTTGGGAGGCTGAGGCATGAGAATCACCTGAACCTGGGAAGTGGAGGTTGCAGTGAGCTGACATCACGCCACTGCACTCCAGCCTGGGAGACAGAGTGAGACTCAGTCTCAAAAAACAAAACAAAACAAAACACAAAGAATCAGATCAGGTTAAAAAAAAAAATTAAACACAACTATACACTTCACCTATCACCTACTCCACATTGATGACATCTCAATCCCTATCTGTAAGCACTAAACCCCCATGCCCATTAGACATATAACTTCAACAGCCCATTAGACATATATCTATCTGCGATATCCCATAGCTATTTTTAAATGAGCATGTCCAAAACTATATGTATCATAATCTTTTCAAACTTACTATTTTTTATTCTTATTTCTCTGCCTCTGCTAACACTACCACTCCCATCTAGACATCTAGGCCAGATACTATGTAGTCATCTTCCAACATCTCTCATCAGCCTCCTCTAACCTCCAACTTAACAATATTGCACTTTGTTGGTTCTGTATGCTTAATAAGCATCCAACCTCTTCTTTCCAATGCTACTTTGACTGCTGAAGCACAGGGCACTATATTATATCAGTCTGACCTCCTTCCAGTTTATCTTACATACTACTGTCATGGTTACTATTCTAAAATAATTATGACATTTTTCTACTTTAAATTATTTAGTGCCTACCTATTATCAAGACAAAAGTCCCAACTATTTGACATGGTTTCATTCTTTTTCTCTAGCTTCAATGTCCACAATTTTAAGGTAGCTTTCCTCAATGAATCCTATTTGCTGTAGGGTTCCTGGGTAGTTACCCATGAAGTTTTTTTGAGGTTAAAAATTACTAGCCTGGGCAACACAGCAAAACCCCACCTCTACAAAAAAAAATACAAGTATTAGCCAGGCATGGTGCACATGCCTGTAGTCCCAGCTACTTGGGGGTGAGGGTCAGGTGCTGAGGCAGGAGGACTGCTTGAGCCCAGGAGGTCAAGGCTGCAGTGAGCCCAGGAAAAATTAAAAACCGTTTTTGCAGTCAAAATTGTATCCCCAAATGGAATCCCAGGACCTCTCATAAAGCTTGTAAAATGCAGAGCTGGAATGTGTATTTCTTTGTTTCAAACTTATAATGTGGCCTGTTTATATCATCTTGCTGTTATTTATACATGTCTACTGTAAATCTTAGTGCATATATTACTCTCAATTTCCAATAGTATGGTCCTTCATCTAGTGGAGAATCTCTACTAAGTTACTCTGTGATACTGGGTCAGAACTTACAACTCCCTAGACATCACTTTATTCTTTGGCAAAATCACTTGTTAAACTTTCTTTAAAGTAATTATAGGGACGTTAAATATGAAATATACTCGAGTACTAAAAACATAAGATATCTCAATATGATTAATTTTTACACATAGAATAAGAGAAATATTAAAAATGGGCAAATGGGTTGGGCACAGTGACTCACACCTGTAATCCCAGCACTTTGGGAGGCCGAGGCAGGTGGATCATGAGGTCAGGAGATCAAGGCCATTGCGGCTAACACGGTGAAACCCCGTCTCTACTGAAAATACAAAAAATTAGCCAGGCGTGGTGGTGGGCACCTGTAGTCCCAGCTACTCGGAAGGCTGAGGCAGGAGAATGGCATGAACCCAGGAGGCGGAGCTTGCAGTGAGCCAAGATCACACCACTGCACTCCAGCCTGAGTGACAGAGTGAGACTCCACCTCAAAAAAAGGGGGGGGGGGGGGCAAATGTTCCGTTTTTCAAAGTGAGACACAGCTTCACTAAAACCATCCCATGCCAAATTAATCCCATTTCATAGGGCTAACAGTCTGAGATTAAATTGTAAAAAGAAAGTATTTCAATTAAGAAAGGTATCTGATAAAGTTATTTTGAATGTTTATAGGGCAAGATGAAAAAATGTGAATTAGAATACACTATAACTGAGTCGGACACAGTGGCTCACATCTGTAATCCCAGCACTTTGGGAGGCCGAGGTGGACGGATCACCTGAGGTCAGGAGTTCTAGACCAGCCTGATCAACATGGTGAAACCCTGTCTCTACTAAAAATACAAAAATTACCCGGGTGTGGTGACCCGCACCTGTAATCCTAGCTACTCAGGGGGCTGAGGCAGGAGAATTGCTTGAACCTGAGGGGCGGAGGTTGCAGTGAGCTGAGATTGCGCCACTGTACTCCAGCCTGGGTGACAAATCGAGATTCCATTTCAAAAAAAAAGAAAAAAGAAAAAAAGAAAAACAAAGGAAAAAGAATATACTGTAACTGATATTACAATGAATATTAAGATATTACTATTTTGCTACTTTTATAGGTTCATACTCATATTTATATTTGATTACCCATATATAAAAATATTGACTAAGAAAAAAGTCAATCAGAGGGTGGTCTTAAGTAGAATATGCTGAAGTGCATGCCCTCAATTCTTGGAGAAGACTGTATTTTAAGAATGGCCACACCTACATATTTATCCCATCCCACATATTCTTCTTACGATGTCACGCACACTCTTTTCATGAAGAGGTGGGGACTGCATTTCCCCAACCACAACAGATCTGTATGGGTGCCTTGTGTCCACTCTAGCCAATGGAGTGTGCTATGAGACTTCAGAGGCTAGATCATTAAAAGAATACAGACTTTAATTAGCTTTCTTTCTCTCTCCTGGGATATCTGCCCTTAGAACCCAGTCACACATTGTAAGAAAGCCAAGGCCATAAAAAGAGGCCACGTATGGTGTTTTGGACAATAGCCCCAGCCTGCAGATACCATCAACAACAGACGTATAAGCGAAGGAGTCTGCAGATGACTACAGCTCCCAGTTTGAATACTGCAGCTGAGGCCCCAGACATTGTACAACAAAGACGAATAAGTCTGATTGTGCCTGCCTATCTATAGTCCTATCCTATACAAACCATGAGAGATATTATTATCATTTTAAGCCTTGAAGATTTGGAGTATTTGTGAGGGACCAACAGGTAACTAATGCAGTCCTGTTATTTTCAACATTTTAATCCACAACTTGGGAAAAGATAGACACACGTGCTTTTCAAATTAGCAGAGGACAGGACTACAAACAACTGCTAACACTTCAGATGAAAATGCTGGGATTCAAAACTATGTTGAAAGAGTAGAGTAACAGGCTAAAACTGATAAAATGAAATTAGCAATCGAGGAAATATACCCTATTTAGGTAATAAGAAACATACATAGGGTGAGGGAGAACTAGTTTAAGAGTAACTCATGTAAAAACCACCTGAGAATTTTCACTGATCACTAGCTTAACATGAAACAAGGGTATATCTCAGCTACCACACAGTTACATAACTTTATAAAAATGATGTTCACATCAAAGTAAGTATGAAAGCCACTGGTTTTGGTATATTACATTTATTTTTTTCCATAAAGAACCTTTTATTCAAAGACAACAATAACCTTTATAATAAATATGCAGTAACTATCATTTTTATAATGCTTATTGTAGGCCAAACACTGTCCACGTTTCCTCTATATTAACTTATTTTTGGTTGCTTTTGAGACAGGGTCTCACTCTGCCACCCAGACTGGAGTGCAGTGGCACAATCTCCACACACTGCAACCTCTGCCTCCTGGGTTCAAGTGACTCTCCCACCTCAGCCTCCCAAGTAGCTGAGACTTTCAGGCATATGCTACCAAGCCCGGATTTTTTTTTTTTTTTTTAGACAGGGTTTCACTGCCACCCAGACTGGAGTGCAGTGGTGATCTTGACTCGCGGCAACCTCCACCTCCCAGGCTCAGGTGATTCTCCTGCTTCAGCCTCCTGAGCAGCTGGGATTACAGGTGTGTGCCACTACTACCTGGCTAATTTTTGTATTTTTAGTAGATACGGGGTTTCACCGTGTTGGCAAGGCTAGTCTCGAACTCCTAACCTCAAATGATCCACCCAACTCGGCCTCCCAAAGTGCTTGGATTACTGGCATGAGCTACCATGCCTGGCCTCTATATTAACTTCTTGAACCCTCACTAATAATCCTAGGAGGTAGTGACCATTATTATCACCATTTCATAGATCAGGAAATTGAGGCACAGAAAATAACTGACCAAGGTCCTATAGCTAGTAAGGGGGAGAGCTGGAATAGTATTATTTATATACACACACACACACACATACACGTACAGATAAGTATTTTTTACGAGACAGGGTCTTGCTCTGTTACCCAGGATAGAGTGCAATGGCATGATCATGGCTCACTGTGACCTCGAGGTCCAGGGCTCATGATTCTCCTGGCTCGGCCTCCTGAGTAGTTGGGACAAGAGGCGTGACATGGTTTGAATCAGTGCCTCCACCCAAATCTCATGTCGTATCATAATCCCCAGTGTTGGAGGTAGGGCCTGGTGGAGAGGCGATTAAATCATAGGGGTGGATTTCTCACTTGGTACTTCCTCGAGATTGTGGATGAGGAATGAGTTCTTGTGAGCTGTGGTCATTTAAAAGTGTGTAGCACCTTCCCTTTCTCTCTCTCTTCCTCCTGTTCTCGCCATGTGAGATGCCTCACTACCCCTTTGCCTTCTGCCATGATTGGATACTTCCCAAAGCCTCCCAGAAGCAGATGCCACCATGCTTCCTGTACAGTCTGCAGAACTGTGAGTCAATTAAACCTTTTCTTTATAAATTACCCAGTCTCGGGTCTTTTCTTTTCTTTTTTTTTTTTGAGGCGGAGTCTCGCTCTGTCGCCCGGACTGGAGTGCAGTGGCCGGATCTCAGCTCACTGCAAGCTCCGCCTCCCGGGTTCATGCCATTCTCCTGCCTCAGCCTCCCGAGTAGCTGGGACTACAGGCGCCCGCCACTTCGCCCGGCTAGTTTTTGTATTTTTAGTAGAGATGGGGTTTCACCGTGTTAGCCAGGATGGTCTCGATCTCCTGACCTCGTGATCCGCCCGTCTCGGCCTCCCAAAGTGCTGGGATTACAGGCTTGAGCCACCGCGCCCGGCCCTTTTTTTTTTTTTTTTTTTGAGGCGGAGTCTTGCTCTGTCGCCCAGGCTGGAGTGCAGTGGCCCGATCTCAGCTCACTGCAAGCTCCGCCTCCTGGGTTCCCACCATTCTCCTGCCTCAGCCTCCCAAGTAGCTGGGACTACAGGCGCCCGCCACCTCGCCCGGCTAGATTTTTGTATTTTTAGTAGAGACGGGGTTTCACTGTGTTCGCCAGGATGGTCTCGATCTCCAGACCTTGTGATCCGCCCGTCTCGGCCTCCCAAAGTGCTGGGATTACAGGCTTGAGCCACCGCCCCCGGCCAGGTCTTTCTTTATAGCAGTTTGAGAATGGACTAACACTTAGCTAATTTAAAAAAAAAAAAAGAGATGGGGCCTTGCTTTGTTGACCAAGCTGGTCTTGAATTCCTGGACTCAAGTTATTTTCCTGCCTAGGCCTCCCAAAGTTCTGGGATTACAGGTGTGCGCCACCATGCCCAGCCAGTATTCTATTTTAAATGTAATACAGGCAACTAAGTGAAGAATCAGGAAGGTAATCAGCATGCACAGGGTTAAAAGCCAGATCCTATAGAATGACTGGATATCTGGGTAACTGTAGTTTGGGGACGAGGACTTAGAGACACAGGAAAGCAGCCCTTCAATACTTAAAGAGCATGCAGTATGAATGATGTAAAACTTAACAAGATTTAACAAATTTTCTCCTATTTACTGAAAAACAGAACAACCCACACACTTTTTTCCTTCTCCATTTTAAAGTTATTATTATACAGCATTTAAGATTACTGAATGACTGTTAACTCAAATTATACAAAAACAGATTATCGAGAATATTTTTATTAAAATCAATTTAAGATATTATTCTCTTGATTATCCTAGAAATAATATATGAACATAATAATTAAACATAAGCTTAATTATCTAATAATATAAAAATATATATACCTAATTTGTGAAGTTATAAGATAGGGTATTTCATGAACCTTACCTATTGATTCAGTGGTGAGAAAAATAAACAAGGCTGGCACTAGCCAAGTCTGCAACGTCAACATCTTGTGCGGCTATTTCTGCAACAGACACATGTAATATTACTTTTAATATTTTTTCTCTTATATACACATAATTTAAGATACAATCTCGTTTCCACGCTATAGCTATGTTTCTAAAAGGTGGTAACATTCTTATGAGAATGTAGAGAACTTAAGTTTTCACATTATTTTTCTTTATTTCCACTGAAGTTATGGCTACGGAAAACACTGCTAGAAAACATAATCTATACTTTAAGGTTAATTAAAAGAGATATCTTGTTTCTTATGTGAAGTCCTGTATTAATAAATAACTGTGAGGTTAAGAACTTCGGAGTGACAAATTTCTACACGGCAAAACTCACCATAATATGTCTCCTTAAAAGATACCTGACAAATGGAAAAAGCAGTCTGTAATTCATAGCACGGTTAAAAATTTTCCCTGATATATAAAGAATGCCTACAAATTACTAAAAAATTCTATCACCTAATAGAACAACAGGCAAAAAGATTTGAATAGTTTATAGAAAAGGAAATACAAGTAAATCAAGCATACGAAAAGATACTTTCAACCTCACTCAAAACGAGAGATTAAAAATTATAACTATTCAGATAGGCATGCAAAATGATACAGACACTCTGGTAAACAATTTGGTAGTTTGTTACCAAGTTAAAAGCACACCATAAGACTTGGTATTTCCACTCCAAAGAGTGTACTCCCCAAAATAAAAACATATGCCCACACCAAGACTTATACTCAAATGTTCACGGCAGCTTTATTCTTTTTTTTTTTTTTTGAGACGGAGTCTCGCTCTGTCACCCGGACTGGAGTGCAGTGGCCAGATCTCAGCTCACTGCAAGCTCCGCCTCCCGGGTTCACGCCATTCTCCTGCCTCAGCCTCCTGAGTAGCTGGGACTACAGGCGCCTGCCACCTCGCCGGGCTAGTTTTTGTATTTTTAGTAGAGATGGGGTTTCACCGTGTTAGCCAGGATGGTCTTAATCTCCTGACCTCGTGATCCGCCCGTCTCGGCCTCCCAAAGTGCTGGGATTACAGGCTTGAGCCACCGCGCCCGGCCGCTTTTTTTGTATTTTTTAGTAGAGACAGGGTTTCACCGTGTTAGCCAGGATGGTCTCGAACTCCTGACCTCGTGATCCGCCCGTCTCGGCCTCCCAAAGTGCTGGGATTACAGGCTTGAGCCACCGCGCCCAGCCATGCAGCTTTATTCTTAAGTCCCAAACTGGAAACAATCCAAATGTCTACCAAATGCTGAATGTATAAACATACATCCAAACAGTGGTAGAGGCATAGAATACTAATCAGCAAACAAACAAACAAAAAAGAGTATGAACTAGTCATAGACACAGTAGTATAAATGAATCTCAAAAGCATTACACTGAATAAACAAAGCCAGACACAACAGGCTATTATTGTATAACTCTATTTACAGGAAATTCTTTCTTTTTTTTTTATAAGAGATGGGGGGTCTCACTATGTTGCCCAGGCTGTCTCAAACTCCTGGGCTCGAGTGATCCTCCTGCCTCAGCCTCCCAAAGTGCTAGGATTACAGGCATGAGCCATTGTGCCATTGTGCCTCGGAAATTCTTGATACGGCAAAACTAAGGTGACAGAAAGCAGATCCAGGGTTGCCTAGGGCTGAGGTAGAGGCAGGACATGTAAAGGGGCATAAAGGAAATCTGGAGTGATAAAAATAGTCTATGACTTGATTGTGGTGGTAACTATAAGACTCTATACATTTGGCAGGGAGCAGGTGCTCACGCCTGTAACTCCAGCACTTTGGGAGGCTGAGGTGGGCAGATCACTTGAGGTCAGCAGTTCAAGACCAGCCTGGCCAACATGGTGAAACCCCATCTCTATTAAAAATACAAAAATTAGCTGGGCATGGTAGCGGGTGTCTGTGATGCCAGCTACTCGGGAGGCTGAGGCAGAAGAATCGTTTGAACCCGTGAAGCAGAGGTTGCAGTAAGCCTAGACCACGCCACTGGACTCGAGTGTGGGCAACAGAGCAAGACCCCTGTCTCTCTCTCTCTCTCTCTCTCTCTCACACATACATGCATACACACACACACACACACACAAATGAGCCAGGTGTGGTGGTGTATGCCTGTAGTCCCAGCTACTCATGAGGCTTGAGGTAGAAGAATTGCTTGAACCTGGGAGGCAGAGGCTGCAGTGAGCTGAGATCGCACCACTGCACTCCAGCCTGGGCAACAAAGAGAGACTCTTTTTGTTTTTTGTTTTTTTTTTTTTGAGATGGAGTCTCGCTCTGTCACCCAGGCTGGAGTACAGTGGCGCGATGAGAGACTCTATTTTTTAAAAAAAGACTACATTTGTCAAAATTCACTGAATCCTGTGTCAACTATTTCAAAGGCACTGAGATTTTACCTTACTTTCAAGCTAACAAATCAGCCTAACACAGTGTCATGGATACTGGCAAAAGGCATGACATTTTTGAGTCAGAGACAAAGGACTGTATTACTCATAACAGTAGTCAGTATCAGCATTTTCTTGTGCCAGCTGCTTGAGTCCCAACTGCCACAGGGCACTGTGAAGTCAGATGACACCTGAACAGACTATTTCACAGGAAAGAAAGACAGACCTTAAGTAACCCCAGAGTTGAAAAATGTGCAGGAAGCATATCTGCCGTTTACTCTAGAGGGAGACATTATCTCTATCTTTTAAGACTGTAAGTAAACCTGTCCTTTGCTTCATGGCTCTGAGAGTCTGTCTTCCAACATTCTTTAAAAGGTAAGTTGGCCGGGCACAGTGGCTCACGCCTATAATCTTAGCGCTTTAGGAGGCTGAGGCAGGTGGATCACGAGGTCAGGAGTTCAAGACCAGCCTGACCAACATGGTGAAACCCCGTGTCTACTAAAAATACAAAAATTAGCCAGGCGTGGTGGCGGCCGCCTGTAATTCCAGCTACTCAGGAGGCTGAGGCAGAGAACTGCTTGAACCCGGGAGGCGGAGGTTACAGTGAGGTGAGGTCACGCCACTGAACTCCAGCCTAGGCGACAGAGCAAGACTCCGTCTCAAAACAAAGTTCAGAAAAAAGGCAGCCATCAGGGGTTTTGCTGATAAGAAATGCAGAAATGTTAGACTCATGGGTTTCCTATCAAGTTGTAACTAAAAAATGGTGAATGTTATTGTTTATAAATTAGATCTTAAAAACAAATAAAATCCGCCCAGATACGGTATAGCCAAAAGAAATGAGTGCTTAATACCTCCAAAGACATGTACAAGAATGTTTACAGAAGTTTTATTCAAAATAGATGAAAAATAAAATCAACCAAACATCTATTTAAACACTAGGATGAATTATGGTATATTCAAGTAACTGAATCACAGCAATGAAAAAGAGTAACAGATACATGCATCATGGACGAATCGCACTTATAATACAGAATGAAAGAAATCAGACAGGCTGGACGCAGTGGCCCACACCTATGTTATCAGAACTTTGGGAGGCTGGGGGGAAGGACTGCTTGAGGCAAGGAATTTGAGGCCAGTCTGAACAAAATAGTGAGACCCTGACTCTACAAAAAAATTTAAAAAGAGAAAAAAGGCAAGAAAGTATGTGCTGCATGATTTATTTTATAGAAGTTCAAAAAGAGGCAAAAGTCTACCATGTTTGGTGACATAGGTCAGAGCAGTTGTTTTTTGTGAGGAAGTGTATAAAAGGGGACATTCTGGGTGCCGAGCATGTTCTTTATCTTGATCTGGACGGTGATAAACTCACTGAGCTGTACACTTACGAGTTCTATTTTACAGTATGTAAAAAAAGGTAAATAAACCAAAAATCATCCCAATACCATTCTTACATATTATTGTTGGTAAAAATATAAAAACCCAAAAGGTATCAACAGGGTGTTGTGAAACTAAGCAATAAAACTATTGTCACACACTACAGGTTATAGCGTAAATTGGCATAGGCTTCCCAATACATTGTGCACTTTAAGAACTGTCAGTTTTGTTGTTTGTAAATTAGACTTCACTTAAAAACAAAGAAAAAAGCTCTACCCAAACAAGGCAGAGAGCCAGTTTGGCAGTATCAATCAAAATTAAAACACACACATTTGAATCTAATGATTCTACTTTATCCTATAGATATGAACAAAACAACACAGGTACAAAGTTATTCACTGCATTGTTTTTAATAGTAAAAGGTTGAAAAAACCTAATTATGATGGGACACTAAATTATGGTATACCAAAACCAAGCAAATGTAAATACTTGTAGCCATTTAAAAATAAAAAAGAGGATGCTCTATATGTACAGAAACATAAAGTTATCTAAAATACACTGTTACATTGTTAAGGTACAGAACAATGCATATGCTGTTATTTGCAGGCAAAATAACATATAAGAAAACAAAACACACATTCTTTTTTTATATATGCATACACTATCTCTAGGAGGATAAAAGTTCAAATACTGGCTGTGACAGGGTATTTGAGAGATCAGGGTGGGAGGGAGACTTTCCACCATATACTCTGCAGCCTTCGAATGTTGACCATGTGAATCTTTAGTACTTATGTAAAAAATGAATTTAAATTAAAAATACTTAATGTTGGCTAGGTGCAGTGGCTCGCGCCTGTAATCCCAGCCTTTGGGGAGGCCGAGATGGGTGGATCATCTGAGGTCAGCAGTTCTAGACCAGCCTGGCCTACATGGTGAACCCCGTCTCTACTGAAAATACAAAAATTAGTTGGGCGGGCGCCTGTAATCCTAGCTACTTGGGAGGCTGAGGCAGGAGAATCACTTGAACCCGGGAGGCAGAGATTGCAGCGAACGGAGATGGCGCCACTGCTCTCCAGCCTGGGCAAGAGAGTGAAACTGTCTCAAAAAATAAACAAAATAAATAAATACTTAATGTTGAAACTATTGGGTACTATGCTCACTAACTGGGTGACAGTTCAATCATACTCCAAACCTCAGCATCACACAATATACTCATGTAAGCTGCATATGTACTCTCTGAACCTAAAAGGAAAGCTCAAATTATTAAAGACAAAACACTTAATGTGTAATTTTTTTCTTCTCAATAAAACTATTAACTCTTCTTGAGAAATGGCTTCCTAGTTCTACACTTGGAACACAATATTGTTTTATTAAATATACATACTAACTTGATTTTATGCACTCCCTAATCATGTAACAGCTTGCCAGCATGCCCAGCTAATTTTTAAAAAATTTTCTGTAAAGACGGGGGTCTTACTATGATATTGCCCAGGCAGGTCCCAAACTCCTGGCCTAAAGCGATCCTCCTTCTTTGGCCACCTGAAGTGTTGGGATTACAGGTGTGAGCCACTGTGCTAAATCAAATGTACTATATTCTTGCAACAAAGCTGCTCCAGAACAAGAGGTCCATGAAAGAATTTATGATTACTTCAAAGCAATTAGATTTGTTTCAGTAGTACCATGGAACACAAGTAAAGGGAACTAGGCAAAGGTAGATTTCACATTTCACATTTAGAAAGTAATCTTTCCTAATTTTTAAAAGATTGTCATGGAGAGGTGATGAAGAAACATCTATTATGGGACTTGATTTCATAGTCCAAACCTAAGAGATGAAGACACAGTAACACTATATAAAATATTTTATGCAATACAGTTAACTTCACTTGGGGCTTATTTAAAAATTGAAAGAATTGGCCGGGCGCGGTGGCTCAAGCCTGTAATCCCAGCACTTTGGAAGGCCGATACGGGTGGATCACGAGGTCAGGAGATCGAGACCATCCTGGATAACATGGTGAAACCCCGTCTCTACTAAAAAATACAAAAAACTAGCCGGGCAAGGTGGCGGGCGCCTGTAGTCCCAGCTACTCGGGAGGCTGAGGCAGGAGAATGGCATAAACCCGGGAGGCGGAGCTTGCAGTGAGCTGAGATCCGGCCACTGCACTCCAGCCCGGGCAACAGAGCGAGACTCTGTCTCAAAAAACAAAAACAAACAAAAAAAAAATTGAAAGAATTATGGCCAGGTGCCATGGCTCATGCCTGTAATCCCAGCACTTTGGGAGGCCAAGGTAGGCGGATCACAAGGTCAGGAGTTCAAGACCAGCCTAACCAATATAGTGAAACCCTGTCTGTAATAAAAATACAAAAATTAGCCAGGCACAGTAGCGCGTGTCTGTAGTCCCAGCTACTCAGGAGCTCAGGAGGCTGAGGCAGGAGAATCACTTGAACCTGGGAGGCGGAGGTCGCAGTGAGCCAAGATCACGCCACTGCACTCCAGCCTGGGCGACAGAGTGAGACTCCATCTCAAAAAAAAAAAAAAAAAAAAAAAAAAGACAGAATTCACAGTACTTTGCTTATTTTTTCCCTCCTTTCCTTCTGTTGACACCAATACTTAATTTAAAATTCTATTAATAGCACTATTGCCTCACCTCTTGCAGAGTTTTCTAGGCATATATTATAACCATACATTGTATACACTAGCCTTCCTTGAAATCTGCAGGTTACTTGAGAAGCTTCTATGAAGCCAAAAGCTAACTAGTAACCATAAATACAGGAAAGATTATTTCTGAAAACCAAATGCTGTAATCATTCCTCAACTATGGTGATATAACATGGTAGTGTGCAGAAAGGAGCTAGATGATGTATAACAAGTATTGCTACTTTTAATGTTAGAGAAACAAAGTTTATAAATGATTTACTTAAAATAGAACAAATTCAAGATTATCCCTATAGTTGTTCATTCTCATTTCATTTCCATATATTTTCTCAAGTGGGAGAAAAAGCAGTAGAGTTACAATTGATAAATATTTAATGGTTATGCTCTTTACAAATTATTTTTGTCACCTATGGATTGTAATTTTTTTTTTTTGTTATTTTCTAACTTAACCTAAGGATGAAATAAAAAGCATGAACATACTTAGATTTACATTGCAGGTGAAAATTACATTGCATGTCAATATAAACTTTATTACTATGGTAACATTACTATTACAATTGTAGAATAGTATATTAACTAAAAATGCCAAATAGAAGGCCAAATAATGCTTGTTGAATGAATAAGTTGAGTGGGGATCAAGATGAAGAAAATTTCTAAATATCTTTCATGGTACAGTGTTACTGTGAATAAATTGCCAGAAATTGGTAACACCTACACTAAATTAACTAATTACTAGTTTTTAAATTATCCAATTATCCACATTATGTTCTCTTCCATTAGTATCAATTATGAATTCATAACAATTAACACTAGGATACTATTTTACATTACACAAAATGTTTTCAAATAAATTATTTTACTTTAGTCTCCTAATATCCTAAAGAATTAGGTGAGTAGGGCAGGGATTATTTATTGGAACTTTACAAAACAAAAAATCAAAAATTCAGACAAGACCAATCAATTACTTACCCAAATCACAAAATCAGTAAGTGAAGGAGTAGGGATTTGAAGCTAAGTCTTCTGCTTCTAAATGTCATGCTTTTTCCACTGGGTTTCACTGTAAAGAGAGGAGAGTCTTGTTCAGAAGGCTGGCTTTGATAATTTTATTACATAGTATGTATACTTTTAAAACCCCCGTCTGCTCTTAGGCTTTCGGGTTTGCAGTAAGTATGCCATTTTAGATATGTTCTGAGCTTCAGAATAAAATAAACCCATAAACAGTTGTATAAGAGTATTCAAGCCGGGCGCGGTGGCTCAAGCCTGTAATCCCAGCACTTTGGGAGGCCGAGACGGGCGGATCACGAGGTCAGGAGATCGAGACCATCCTGGATAACATGGTGAAACCCCGTCTCTACTAAAAATACAAAAACTAGCCGGGCGAGGTGGCGGGCGCCTGTAGTCCCAGCTACTCGGGAGGCTGAGGCAGGAGAATGGCGTGAACCCGGGAGGCGGAGCTTGCAGTGAGCTGAGATCCGGCCACTGCACTTCAGCCTGGGCGACAGAGCGAGACTCCACCTCAAAAAAAAAAAAAAAAAAAAGAGTATTCAAATATCCTAGTGCTTTTTTTTTTTTTTTTTTTTTTTTTGAGACAGTGTCTCACTCCCATCACCCAGGCTCCAGTGTAGTAGCACAATCACAGCTGACTGCAGCTTCAGCTTCCCGGGCTCAGGTAATTCTCCCACCTCAGCCTCCCAAGTAGCTGGGACTATAGGTGGCACCATCATGCTTAGCTAATTTTTTAATTTTTAGTAGAGACAGTGTTTTGCCATGTTGCCCAGGCTGAGCTCAAGCGGATCTGACCATCTTGGCCTCCTAAAGTGTTGGGATTACAGATATAAGCCACCACGCCCAGCCCTAGTGCTATGATTTGATATACACTTGCAAACATTATTGGCTCACCCACACCTAATGCAAACTTCCCTGATGTCTATGTAATGTCATGGAAACATGAAAGGAACATTCATGACAGAAGAAGTTCTTTAACAATCACATCTTTTTTCTTCTACTAGCACTAAATTAAGCCTGCTAACAACTATTCTATGTAACCAGAGATAAAAATTCATTTTAAGATTTGTTCACTTAAATTCTAGCTTAAGTACTAGTGCTCCTCTTTGAAGTAACTTGAAACTTAGGCAAGGAGTTGAATCTTCCATTATTGTTTCATACACATTAAGCCTTTGATATAACTTAATAACACATAAGGAATTAAATTTATAAAAATATTTTTTAAATGTCTAACGAAAAGAAATTGAAAAAATGCCATGTGAAAGTGCACTATAATCCCACCAAGAGATAACCACTATGAACATTTTGGTGGATATTCTTGCAAAATTTTCTGTACATGTATTATATAACTTTATATTGTATAAATATACACTTTCCTATTTTACAAAGATGAAATCATATTAAGTGAGAAATGTTTTATAACGTTTTTCACTTAACACTATATAGTGGACATCTTCCTAAGTAAATATTAATATATATGGAATAATTCCTTGTAGCCTTTGCTCAGATTCACCTCCTCATAGAGATCTTTCCTAACCACCCTGTGTTGCCTACACTCCTTTCCTGTTTGTTTGTTTGTTTTTTCCTACAACACTTAACACCTTCTAAAACAGGCTAGCAAACATTTTCTGTAAAGGGCCAGATAATAAATATTTCAGGCTTCGCGGGCTTTAAGTTCTCTCTTGCAATTAGTTAACTCCATTATTAAAGTGTAAAAGCAGCCATACACAATATGTAAATATTAAGTGGGCATAGCTATATTCCCATGCAACTTTATTTACAAAAATGGTCACAGCTGGATTTGGCTTATGGGCTATAGTTTGCCAACCCCTGTTCTAAATACAATACAATTAACTTAATTTTCTTGTTGTTTGTTATGGGCTGAATTGTTCCCTCAAAAAGATATGTTGAAGTCTTAGCCCCAGTACCACAAAATGTTACTCCATGGGCAGATTTACTTGGATGTTACACTGGAGTATAACAGGCCTTTAGTACAATATGACTGGTGTCCTTAAAGAGACAGAGCCAGGAAGAATACCATGTGAATGCAGAGGCAGACATCGGAGTTACGCAGTTGTAAGCTAAGGAATGTCAAGGACTGATGGCTACCACCAGAAGCTAGGAGAGGCAAAGGAAGATTCACAGAAACATGAAAGAGTTTCTGTGTTACATTAAGTCCTTCTAGCCCCCAAAACCTTGAGAGAATAAATTTGTTACTTTGAGTTACCCAATCTGTGGTACAGGTTGAACATTCCAAATCTGAAAACTGAAATGCTCTAATTCCAAAACGTTTTGTGCTCTGGCATTTTGGATTTCAGATTTTAGGATTTGGGATGCTCAACTGTAAGTATATAATGCAAATATAACACAATCTGAAAAAAAAATCCAAAATTCAATATACTTCTGTTACTAAGTATTTCAGATAAGGGATACTGTAACAAAGGGATGCTCTATCACAGTAGATCCTAGGAAACTAACACATAGTCTATGTACCCAAAATAAAAGGTAAGTGAAGAGTGGAATGGCTAGGCTCTATGGCAGGTGTGTGCTTGTCTGTATCTTCTTTGGTGATGTATCTGTTCAAACATATTGATCAACTGGGTTTCCCGTTTTCTTATTAAGTTTTGAAAGTTCTAAGAAGATACTCTGGCCTTTATTAGAAAATGGATTTTTGCATTATTTTCTTGTATGCTTGCCTTTTCATTCTTTTAACAGTGTCTTTTGAAGAACAGGAGGTTTAATTTTAATAAAGTTCAATTCATCAATTTGTGTTTTCGATGTATCTAAGAAGTCTTTGCTTAATCTAAAATCACAAAGGGCCTGGCGCGGTAGCTCACACTTGTAATCCCAGCGCTTTGGGAAGCCGAGGTGGGTAGATCACCTGAGTTCAGAAGTTCGAGACCAGCCTGGGCATATGGTGAAACCCTGTCTCTACTAAAATATTTAAAAAATTAGCCAGGCATGGTGGTACACATCGGTAGTCCCAGCTACACAGGAAGCTGAGGCAGGAGAATTGCTTGAACCCAGGAGGCAGGGGAGGCTGCAGTGAGCAGAGATAGCACGACTACACTCCAGCCTGGGTGACAAAGTAAGACTCCTTCTCAAAAAAAATAAAATATGAAAAATAAAAATAAAATCAAAAATGTTTTTTCCTATGTTTTATAGAGTCATTTAGGTCTTAATTATTTTAAGTTAATATTTATGTGTGGTGTCAAGCTGAAATTTGAGTTATTTTATATATATGGATAATTATTTCAAAACTATTTGTTGAAAAAACTATCCTTTCTCAAGTGAATTGCCTTTGCGCCTTTGTTAAAAATCAGCTGTTCACATAGGTGTAGGTCTATTTGGGTACTCTCAATTCCAGGGTGGGCAAGCTTTTCATGAGCTAGGGGGTAAATATTCTAGGTTTGTGAGCCATAAGGTCTCCACTGGAGCTACCAATCTACTGTTATGACACAAAAGCAACCATAGAAAATACATAAACAAACAGGGGTGGCTGTGTTCCAACAGTACTTTATGAAAACAGAAGGTAGGTTGACTCCTACTCCATTTGTTCCACTGATCAATTTGCTTATTTAAATGCTACCACCATACTGTCGTGATGACTGTAGCCTTATAAATCTTGAAATCAATATTCTGTGTGCACTTAAAAAGCACTGCTGTTGCTGGTAGAGTGTTACATAAATGGCCATCACACGAATTTGGTTGATAGTGTTCAAATCTTAGATATCCTTACTGATTTTCTGACTATCATTGTTCAAAAAGGGATATTGAAATCCCTGAATATAACTGTGCATTTATTTCTCCTTGCAGTTTTTACCCTGTGTGTTTTGAAACTAAGTTATTTGGTAGATCCTCTTGATAAATTGACCCCTTTATCATTAGGCAATACCCTTCTTTACCACTAGCAATATTCTCTGAAATCTACTTTAATATTACTATAGCCAATTCTGTTTTATTTTGATTAGTGTTATCATGACATATCCTCTCCCATTCTTTTTTGTTTAATCTGTATGTTTCTTCATATATAAGTGGCATATGTAGGGGGTAGGCTGCATGTGATTGTAGCCAATCTGATAATCTCTGCTTTTCAATTGGATGTTTAGACCATTTACATTTAATATAATTTGTAATATGATTAGGTTTAAAGCTATCAGCTTCACATTTGTTTTCTACTTGATTGTTCTTTGTTCCTGTTTACTTTTCTGCACTTATTTTTGTTAATTATTTTTTATTCTCTTTTCCTTGTTAGCATTATAATAAGCTATAATTCTTTGTTTTCTTATTGGTTGCTTTAGGTTTATAGTGTACACCTTTAACTTCTCACAATCTATCTTCAAGTAATATTATGTCACCTCATGCATAGTATACAATAGTATACTTCCATTTCTCCCCCCAGACCTTTGTGTTATTTTAGCATACATTTTACTTTTGCATATATTAAAACTTCACATTGGTAGCTCCCACCTGTAATACCATCACTCTGGGAGGCCAAGGCAGGAGGATCACTTGAGCCCAGAAGTTTAAGACCAGCTTGGGCAATATAGTAAGACTCCCGCCTCTACACAAAATAAAAAGTTAGACAGTTGTGGTGGTGCATGCCTATTGTCCCAGCTACTTAGGAGGCTGAGGTGAGAGGACTGCTTGAGTCTTGGAGGTCGAGGCTGTAGTGAACTGTGGTTACACTACTGCATTCCAGCCTGGGTGACACAGTGAGACTGTCACATATTTACTCATGTGGTTACCATTTCTAGAGCTTTTAATTCCTTTTTATAGATCCATATTTTCATCTGGTATCACTTTCCTTGGCCTGAAAAACTGCCTTTAACATTTTTTTGTAGTGTGGGTAGAGAAAAGCCTAAATAGATTTGAAAACAAAACCAAAGTGTGAATGCTAAGAAGTATTTAGCCTAAAATAACAAGCACAGTTCAAAGTGACAGAAGATACTACTAATTACTATATTAACAGATCAAAGGAAAATGACAGGGTCATTCCAACAGATGTTTGAAAAGCATCTGATAACACTCAACATTCAACAACTGTTCATTTAAAACTTAAAAATAACAACAAAGTGTCAGAAAACTAAGACTGAAAGAGACCATCCTTACCTTGGTGAAGGATAACAAAGAAGACACAGGAACTGTAGTACCAGATTGCTTTGTGTTCAAATTTCAGGCCCTATATTTTAACATCTTAGGCAAGTTTTTAAAGAGCCTTCACTTTTATTTCCTTTATCTGTAAAAATGGGGTACCACCACCTACCCATCTCAGAATGTTATGATTAAATAACTCAATATACATAAAGTGCTTAGAATCATTTGGCTCTTTGTAACTACTCAATAAAAGGTTAACAGCTGTTATTATTAGTGCAGCTTTGACTGTTGCTGCCACAGGTACTACTATAAGAAACCTATAAGGCCAGGCGTGGTGGCTCATGCCTGTAATCCCAGCCCTTTGGGAGGCTGAGGTGAGTGGATCACAAGGTCAGACCAGCCTGGCCAATATGGTGAAACCCTGTTTCTACTAAAAATACAAAAATGAGCTGGTCATGGTGGTGGGCATCTATAGTCCCAGCTACTTGGGAGGCTGAGGCAGAAGAATTGCTTGAACCCGGGAGGCAGAGGTTGCAGTAAGCTGAGATTGCACCATCGCATTCCAGCCTGGGTGACAGAGTGAGACTCTGCCTCCAAAAAAAAAAAAGGAAGAAAGAAACCTATAATAAGCATCTATAGGTTTACAGATAAAAATCAGAAGCATTCCTATTAATGTCAGGATTCAGACAAGATGCTTGAAGTCATCACTTATTCACCACTGCTCCAAAGGGCTTAAGCAAAAATATAATAAGATCTAAAAACGGAAAATAAATTGTGAATGATATGATCATCTATCAAGAGTGAGAATCACATGACAAACTATTAGGACTATTGAGAATTTAATACAGTAGTCAAACAAAACATCATCAAAAAATAGCTCTCCAGCTGGCGCGGTGGCTCATGCCTATAATCCCAGCACTGTGGGAGGCCGAGGCAGGCAGATCACCTGAGGTTGGGAGTTCCAGATCAGCCTGACCAACATGGAGAAACTCCATCTCTCCTAAAAATAAAAATTAGCCGGGAGTGGTGGTACATGCCTGTAATCCCAGCTACTCAGGAGGCTGAGGCAGAAGAATCACTTGAACCCAGGAGGCGGAAGTTGCAGTGAGCCGAGATGTCGCCATTTTACTCCAGCCCAGGCAACAAGAGCAAAACTACGTCTCCAAAAAAAAAAAAGCTCTCCTACATACCAGTAATAACTAATTAGAAAATGTAACAGAAGGCTGTGTGCAGTGGCTCACGCCTGTAATCCCAGCACTTTGCGAGGCCGAAGTAGGTAGATTTCTTGAGCCCAGGAGTTCAAGACCAGCCTAAGCAACATGGCAAAACCCTATCTCTATAAAAAATTAGCTGGGCATGGTGACGCATGCCTGTAATCCCAGCTACTCAAGAAGTTGAAGTGGGAGTATCACTTGAGCCTGGGCTATAGAGGGTGCAGTAAACTAAGAAGCCAAGATTGTGCCATTGTACTCCAGCCCAGGTAACAGTGCGAGACTCTGTCTTAAAAAAAAAAAAGTCTCGCAAAAAAAAGAAAAAGACAGTCTAAAGGTAAACATAGCACTGATTGGCAAATGAATAGACAATTAAATCAATGGTACAAAACAACAGTTGTGAAAGGCTTCAGAAACACTTGTGATATACATAGTCAAAATGGCTACAGTCTCTTCTTCTTCTTCTTTTTTTTTTTTTTACCTGTGGCTATCTGGTATATCTTAGTAAGATTTAATAAGAAATTAGTTAGTTGATTGATTGTGAATAAGAGCTACATCGGTTTCTATGTAACCAAATAATGTAGTTGAATTCTTTCCTTTATCCTCTTTCTTGGCTCCTTTACTGAATTCTCTGCTAGCTTTTATCTCCGGGCTATGAAGGCAGCAAAAGATAAAGTATTGGGCATCAACTTTTCTTTTTAAATACCAACTTCTTTGAAGACATATGACTTCAACTACTACCTTCAAACAAAATAATTTCAAGAATTCCGGCTTGGATCTTTAATTCCAGTTACATTTCATCTTCTTATTCTGTCTCCGAGTCTTATCAATTTAAGAGGTCTAAAACCAATACACACAGATATATGCTCATGAACACATATACACATAAATGCCCACACTTTTTTTTAACACTTTAAGTTCTAGGGTATATGTGCACAACGTGCAGGGTTGTTACATATGTATACATGTGCCATGTCGGTGTGCTGCACCTGTTAACTCGTCACTTATATTAGGTATATCTCCTAATGCTATCCCTCCCTCATCCCCCCAGCTCACGACAGGCTGGTGTGTGACGTTGCCCACCCTGTGTCCAAGTGTTCTCACTGCTCAATTCCCACCTATGAGTGAGAACACGTGGTGTTTGGTTTTCTGTCCTTGCGATAGTTTGCTCAGAATGATGGTTTCCAGCTTCATCCATGTCCCTACAAAGCACATGAACTCATCCTTTTTTATGGCTGCATAGTATTCCATGGTGTATATGTGCCAATTTTCTTAATCCAGTCTATCACTGATGGACATTTGGGTTGGTTCCAAGTCTTTGCTATTGTGAATAGTGCCACAATAAACATACGTGTGCATGTGTCTTTATAGCAGCATGATTTATAATCCTTTGGGTATATGCCCAGTAATGGGATGAATGCCTACACACTTTAAAAAATCACAAGGACTTACCGTTTTTCCCTATCTACAAACAACTTATCCTCTTCAATGGCCTAAGTCAGTGGAGTCCATCATTTCTCTCATCTATCCAGTACATTTTAGCTTTTCTCAGTTACAAATCTTACCCCGTCTTCTTTCCCATAATATCTTTCCCACCCATCTCTTCTTTTTACCCTCTACCACAAACTAACCTAATTTGGACATTGATCAACTCAATAATTTCAACTGTGTTCCTGCTTCCGGTTGCTTTCCCCCCTCCCAAGCATTCTGAACATTGTTGGTGGATCACTCTCTCTAAAACACAACTTTAAACCTGTCATTCTTTTCCTCAACAGCTTTTTAAAGGGTGAATAATAATGCCAAATATTTTAACTATTTAAGAACCTAAAATTTTGGCTTTGGTGTGCCTATCCAATCTATCTTTTCCAATATTCAAGTTTCTCTATTCTAACAACAACAACAACAAAAAATCCTTTCCTCTGACTTCTCCCTCGAGCTACCTTCCTACTATACTTCTAGAGAGAACTGCTTGCAGTTGCAAGCAATCTGGCTTTTACTCCAATCATGCTGAAATTATTCTTGTAGTTTCCAAATTGCAAAGCAAATATTTAAGCTCCTCATTTTGCTTGACCACACCACGCCATTTATAATTCGGTCTTATCTTTCATCACTCCCTACTAACCATCCCTGTAGACTCAGCAAACCACTAGACTTCCTCTAACATACCTTGTTCTTTCAGTTTGTGCTTCTACATGTATTATTCCTTGCCTCTATAATGCCTTTCCTGACTCTGCTCTGCACTACAAACTGCTTATGAAATATCATCTCTTCTATGGAATTTCCCCCCACTTCATAAACATCTTTGCTCTCAGTGTACTCTCACATCATTCCCTAATAGGATTCAGAACGCTGCACAGTAGTTGTTTCACATATCTTGATATCCTCAGAATCTAACACAGTTTGAGGCACCTAGTGGACAATTAAGGGTGGGTTTTTAAAGACTTTCTGGTATGATCTTATTATTCTATCTACTCACTGTTACTCAAGTATACTGTATGAAGGGGCAGGATGTATCATGGTTAAGAGGTCAGATTCTGAAGCCAGGTTGTCTATGTATGACCTTTAGATCTACCACTTAGCTGGGCAAATTAATTAACCTTCTTGTGCCTGGGTTTCCCTAGGTATAAAAAGAGGATTATCATCCTACTATTATTAGACTTACTTCATAATATTGTGAAGATTAAATGCCTTAATATGGGCAAAGTGCTCAAAACAGTGACTGGCACAACATAAGCACTACCTATATATTGCCTGTTTTAATTAATAGACCTTAGTTATTGCTGATCCTTTCCACAAATTAGTCCTATATTATGTCCTCCATGCGCTATTATGAATGGCTCTCTTCATTTTTCCCTTTATCCAAATCTTACCCAGGTTTCAAGGCCAACTTCTGGTAAATCCTTTGCTCATTCCAATCCTTAAATGTTCATTCCAATCCTTAAACCATCATTCCCTAATTTTAACATCTACAGGATTTTCTGCATCACTCTGCATTTAATTAAAACTGCTTTGATTCCTTGTAGTTTTTCTCCTATGTCAATCAAAATTGTTAGAAACTCTTTGAAGGTCCTGATTACATCTCCTGCACCTTTGTGAGTTCCTATAGCAGGTAGTAATTGCTTAGTATTTGCTGTGTAAAATAATACAGCACAATAGGAACCTCAACTCTGATCGTTCTGCCTTAGCAATCAAAGAAAGGGAGACGGCTGTGAGAACATTCCATGCTTCTCCAGGAGCCAAGCTGCAAATATATTAGGGCCAGAGAATTCTGACTCCCATTAAAATGAGCAGCTCTGAAAGGAGGGGGGGGGAACCCTCCCTGCCACTGTAGAGGATTTATGGGTAGCCCTTAAGTTCCCAACCCAAATTATGCACTGGGTGTTTTATGAGAAATGTGTCAACATGACAACATGATTCAGAGCACAGGATTTGGAGTCACACAGATCTAGGTTTCAGAGGGACTCCTGTTTCCTTCTCTATAAAGGGGACATTTTAACACCTACTTCACAGGTATTTAACTTTCATCCTAACACTGAACTGAAGTGCAAAGCCTTGGAAACAAATTTAAATAAACTGAAAATACTGCAATTCACAAATAAAAGTGAGAACAACATTTTTAGTTACATAAGAATATATTATATTAGGTGGTGGCAGTATTTATAATAATCTAAATCGCCTGTGAGAAAATTAAACTGGTATTGTCAATAATACATACTTAAGATGAGAAAAAAAATCCCACTACAAAGTTTGTCCTTTTTGACATTTTCTCCTTCCTGTAATTTTTTCTTTCACTCAAGATAAAAAATGTTCAAGATTATCCCCAAAGATAAATAGTTGGGCAAGCTGGTTCTATAAATGCATTTCAGTTCATAGTTCAAAAATACTTCCAAGTAGGAATTAACATGAATTTAAGAAATTAACATAATGAATTTAAGAAATTAACATAAGACAGCTAAACTGATGATCTGAGTTCATAATTTCAAATTAAGATTTGTTCCAACTTGAAGCTGGCAGTCATACAGTTTAAACGGTTTGTTAACAGCACTGACAAAAGCAAATACCACAATCTTTCAGAAAATTCACCCTGAAATTCTAATAACTAGTTATTTTAAGGCAGTATAATTGTTGAAATACTTCACTAAATGCGTTTCCTTCTGAAGGCAAAAAAAAAAAAAAAAGTGACAAGTCTTATTTTTAACCTGTATTTTTTTTTTTTTTTCAGTTTCGGATTATGAAATAAAATGCTGTTCATCCACTGAAAGACAGACCTTTGCTTCCTGGACTATCTTCAAGCTTAGGTCGGAGGAGGTAAAATTTTTAAAACAGATGTGTTCTCCTCGGGATACAGTGGGATGTGGAATTCGTTAGGACTGATTATTAATAGAAGAGATCAAAAGAAGGAAAGAAACGTTAATAATGTTTATAAGCATTGTGAACTTTCAACAATGTTGAAACGTTACGATTCCAAGATGAAAAAACGACTTTGGGGAAGGGAAATCCACCTCGAGAATAAAGACAAGTGCGGAGCGAATAGAATTTCAGGGGAGATGGAAAGGAGATTGGGGAAAACGTGGGATCTGGTAACAAAAAGGGGGGTTTGTTCTTGAAGGGCGTTCTGCGGGGCGGGTGTAAGAGGGGTGCGTGCGCGTGGGTGAGGTTTGTACTCAGCGATGAGATACTCGAGGTGACAAAGTTGTGGAAGTAGAATTCAGAGGTGCGGGAGCAGGGAGGGGAAGGAATGTGGGGATTTCCAGGCTGGGCTGACAAGTTCCGGGCGCTGCTCTCAGGAGGAAGGGAGGTCTCCTCGAGCGCCAAATAGCCCGTCCGCAAACACCAACCCTCTCCCTCCCGCTACGCGGCCCAGCACCCGGCCCCTCCTCACCTCAGGCCGCGCCGCCTCGACCCTCCGCGTCTCCACAGCGCACGAACCCCTTGGCGCCAGGCTCGGCCAGACCCGTTGGCCTGGCAGGCGCGGCCCCCGGTTCAGCTGGACGGGGGCGGCCCAGCGCGGCTCCGCGGGCCTTTTGGCTGCTCGCCCCGGCTCCGGAACCCTCGCGGATCCTTCTCCGCAGAGGTAGCGCACCGCCCCAGTCCCGCGGCGGGGCGGGGCGCTCCCCAATCCCGCCCAGCTGCGTCCCCGGCCGGCCCCCTTTGCGCCTCGCCCCTAACGGGGACCTAGGCGCTGATTGGCCCCTGAGAGACCCTTTGCGCCCAGGCATTGGTCCAGCGGCCGCCCGTCGACGGGGGGGCGGGACTCCGAGGGGTAGCTATTCCCGTAACGCGGCTCCCCGCGTCCCGGATTCCGGTGGCTGCGCCCGCGTCGCCTCTCCCAGACTAGATCGAAGAGTTCCCCCCACCTCCCCTCTGTGGGCGGAAAGAGCGGAATGTTCCATTTTTCTGTGGAATAACGGGGTCATGAACTGAAGCCCGGGTGCTGCCCGCTGCCCCCGCCCTCTCTTCTCGCCAGGGCGCCTGCGGCCTCTCTTTGCGGCCTTCCCCGAGGGACTCAGAGCGGCGAGGGACCGCCTGGCTCCCTTGGGGACGGGGGAGGCGTGGGAGCCTTTTGGGGAAAGTAAAGAGCTCGTTGGCCGTGACTCCGCACGAGACTGCGGCAGGTTGTGGCGGCGGCTTCGCTCCAAGACTTATGTAAACGAACCTTGCCACAGTACTTTTTTAAATTAGTAAATGAGTTTGGGTGCGATTGATCAGTGAGCCCCAGAGCTGCTGGCCCACCAAGCGACTGGTGTTTGCGGTTTATGCCTCCCTGTTTATGGTAAAAAATAGCGGGTAAAAACCTATTCATCCCTCCTCCCCTCCCCGCCTCCGCCGCCCTCTTTCCCTCAGAAAATGGACCTAAAGGCTCATGATGTTTGTTTCTCCCCAAAAGAAGAGGAGAATCTCGAGTTAAAAGATAAGGCGTGTGCATGCGTGCGTATGGGGTGTGTGCGTAGGTGTCTGTAAAAGTAAAGAAACACCCAAAGGTAGAGGCTTTTGTGGAAGAATGAGAGGATACAGGAAGAAAATAATGGTTTAATGAACTTAAATTATATCTATAAATTAACAATTATAAAGTTCTTCATTATATTGAGGATTCAGATAGAGTAAAAAGTAGATCGAATTATAATCTCTTAGTTGTTGATCAGGTAATTTATAAAAGGGAAAAGTGGGCCTGCTAACAGAGTCGCAGGCAAACTAGATGGTGCTGCAGCTGATGTGTTCAGCCCTTGCTGCTCCCTGTCATCCTATATCTAACCTATAGATTGTGATCAGATTGTATTCTGGCTTTGCCATTTAGAGGGGTGTTTATTTTAAAACAAACTTTTATAAAAATTTGTTAAATTGAAAATTTTGTATAGACCCAGGAAACTTGATTTTTTTGTTGTTATTGTTCAGTCTCATTCTGTCACCCAGGCTGGAGTGCAGTGGCTGGATCATGGCTCAGAGCACGTTCAAATTCCTGGGCTCCAGCGATCCTCCCACCTCAACCTCCCAAGTAGCTCAGACTACAGGTGCCTCTACAATACCTGGCCAATTTTTTAAATTTTTGGAGAGACAAGATTTTGGTATGCCGCCCCAGCTGGTCTTGAACTCCTGGCAACAAACGATCCCCTGGCCTTGGTGGCCTCCCAAAGTGTAGAGATAACAGGTGTGGTGCAAAGATGAATTTAGGGGAAAATGTATAGTGGTTAAATGTACCCTCTAGTTCTAGATTGCCTAGGTTTAAATGCTGATGCTGCTATTTCCCATCTCTGTGACCTTGGGCAAGTCTTTTTAAGTTTCTTCATCTGCAAAATGAGAATAACAATACCAACCTAATGGGATTGTTGCAAGGATTAAATGAGTTAAAATACATAAAGTGTTTAGCACATAATAGGTGCTCTGTAGGTATCAGCTATAATCATCATTGAATGTCTACTCGGTCAACGCTTCTGAAATCTTTTGGTATCACAACATATATTAAAAATGATATTTCGCAGGACAGGAAAGGGCAGGTACACAGAAGTGGATTGATATGTTACAACACACCAGCCTGCCTTAGCACCATTAGGAAAACAAATGATTGAGTTAGTGCTTTTATGGGTGTCTTTTTATTGGCTCAGCTCAGGTCCTCCTCCCAAGAAACTCATATTTTATGGGAGTGGTTAAAGTCTGAGGCCAAAAGGATGAATCAATATTGGAGAAATATTTTTCAGAACAACAGGACAGGCGACCTCTGTTGTGCTGGAATTACATGACTTTGCAGACACCTCTGTAGAGTATTGGCCTTGAAATTACCAATTTCAGATTAAGGATTTGTTATTAGAAAGCCTTGTCAAAATGCAAATTACAGTAAGTAGGGGAAAGTGGTGTATTAATGGAGAACGCTCCATTTGTGTCCTGTGACCATTTGGGATTTTAGATATGTCAAGAGCAGGCTGGGTGCAGTGGCTCACACCTGTAATCCCAGCACTTTGGGAGGCTGAGGCAGGCGGATCACTTGAGGCCAGCCAGGAATTTGAGACCAGCCTGGCCAGCATGGTGAAACCCCGACTCTATTAAAAATAAAAAAATTAACCAGGCATGGTGGTGGCCAGTTACTTGGGAGGCTGAGGCACAAGAATCACTTGAACCCAGGAGGCAGAAGTTGCAGTGAGCTGAGATCGTGCCACTGCACTCCAGCCTGGGTGACAGAGCAAGAATCCGTTTCAAAAAAAAAAAAAAAAAAAAGCAGAGATTGGGGAACCTGTACAGTGAGAAAGTAACATGAAGGCACCGAAATTACAATTACTTGGGAGTAAGTGAGCAAAGCTTAGGAAGTTGTGCCATGGAACAAAGGTGATAAATGTCAAAGACAAACTTTCCCTGCATTTCTATTTCCCTAAATCTGGCCCTGGCTAGGAGATCCCTTTACTTGCTTGTGTGTGCCCAGTTATGTTTCTGAAACTCTGTTTCAGCCCTGGAATTATCCTCATGTTCTGCATCAACTTAATGATTCAGCATCCATGTTCATGACTCATTAGCACTCTGACCTCACAATTTCTCATGCTTTTCTTTTCCAATCATCTTCAAATTCACTCTGTATCAGCAACCCACAGATGGAGCCACACCTTCAACCTAGTCATCAATGAAATTACTTCCCCTCCAAAGTGTTGGATTGTGAATTTCCCTCTCTACCTACAGCCACCTACGCCCATCTACCTCTATTTTGTGTTCACTCCCATTGAATCTATAATTTGTCAATGTGACAGCATGACAGCCAGTCTTTCTTCTCATAGTTTATCAGCTGTTTCCTATCTTCTTTTATCATACTTATCAGTAAGAACTTTTTTTTTTTTTTTAAAGACAGAGATTTGCTGTTGTTGCCCAGGCTGGAGTGCAATGGTGCAATCTTGGCTCACCGCAACCTCGGCCTCCCGGGTTCAAGAGATTCTCCTGCCTCAGCCTCCCGAATAGCTGGGATTACAGGTGCTCACCACCATGCCCGGCTAATTTTTGTACTTTTAGTAGAGACGGGGTTTCACCAAATTTGCCAGGCTGATCTCAACTCCTTAAAGTGCTGGGATTACAGGCGTGAGCCACCGCCCCCCAAGAACCCTTTTATCAACCATTTTAACTGCACTCTATTATCTTCAGTTCCCTTGACCTTCAGCTATGTTTACCTTATCAGGCTATTTCCTAACTATTTCCTTTTTCCTTGAGCTATCAGCCCCACCCTAACATTTATTCTTAGTACAGAACTTTGTTTTACTCCCTTAAAATCAAGACCATCATTTGTGAGCATGCTTAACTTTTCTCCAACTTAGGAAGCAAATATATATTTATCCTCTTTCTCTTTTCCCCAGTCAGAGGAAAAAAGGCTCCTTTACTTTTAAAAGGTTAATTCCTCCTCCTCTGTTCTTGGTACTACTACTAACTTTAGTCCCCTAGTTTTATGTTTTTGATTATTAACACTAAATGTCTTTGAAATGTTAAAAAATTAAATATTAACTCAGTGGTGAATTGAGGACAGCTTCTCTGCATGTGTTAAAACCTTTGTAACCTGATAGCACCTAATTCACCAAAATTAAAAATAATTAAATGGGCTGGGCGCGGTGGCTCAAGCCTGTAATCCCAGCACTTTGGGAGGTTGAGGCGGGCGGATCACAAAGTCAGGAGATTGAGACTATCCTGGCTAACACGGTGAAACCCTGTCTGTACTAAAAAATACAAAAAATTAGCTGGGTGTGTTGGCGGGCGCCTGTACTCCCAGCTACTTGGTAGGCTGAGGCAGGAGAATGGTGTGAACCCGGGAGGCAGAGCTTGCAGTGAGCCGCGATTGCGCCACTGCACTCCAGCCTGGGCGACAGAGCGAGACTCCATCTAAAAAAAAAAAAAGGAACTAAGCACTGCTCTGTAAAGGTTAAACACAGAGGAAGGGATCTAGCTCAGAGATCTCCATACTCCACTTCTAGGGAAAACCCTGGTCAAATAGCCATGGGCTGGTCAATGGTCTTGAGTTACTCTTTCAGAGGGAAGCTTGGCTTCAGAGAAGGAAAGGCCAGGGCAAGACATGTGAGCAGCAGTTAGGTGCATCCTATTTCCAGACACACATAGGATAAGGAAGTCAGGTATTGGGACTGTAGCTTTGGAATGGACTATACGTGCTTCAGAATATTATCATGGGGAGTTTGAGAAGCAAGGGCTTTCCTTTGTTGATTCTCCTTTCACCAATCTTCCTGGAAAGAATATTCTGCAGTTACAAAATAGGTTCCTTGGCTGCAAGTCTAATACTTGTGCTAAAACCAAATAGATAAAAAAGTATCAACATTAATTTAAAAAAATATATTTTGTAAGCTTGTATAGCTAAGAATTCCCAGCCCCTACATAGGATCTGAAGAAAGATCTAGTACTAATTGTATTAAATAATGGTTTAGGCAAATGTGTATCTGTCTCCTTAAGAGAGGAAGACAGTCCCTACTGAAAAGTAAAAATGAAATGGATATACTTCCTGAGAGGGCTGGAATTTTCTAAAAATTGTCCCCTCTGATTTTTCACAGTATTTAGGGAATGGCCATGTTCCGTAATTAACAAATAAATAAATGAAATTTTATGTCAGGGTCAAATGAAACTGGAAACAAAGCTTATCTGGTGATATGTCAAATTATGAGAGTCATTATTTGGATGTAAGGATATATGACAGAATTTAGGGGAAATGCTATGACCTCCTGCTTCTTGGTATTCCTTGTGTGATTTCCTCCTCTTGAGTGTGAAGGGATGTATGTCATTGGGTTATATAAGATAGTGCCCATATTGCTGGTGTCTCTCACTCTCTTGTGGCTCTGAAAAATCAAGCTGCCTGCCATGTTTGAGCTTCGCTATGGAAAGACCCACATGTTAAGGAACTGAGGGCAGCCTCTGCCAACAGCTAGCTTTGAAACTGAATCTCTCGATTGGGCACAGTGGCTCATACCTTTATTCCCTGGACTTTTGGAGGCCAAGGTGGGTGGATCACAAGGTCAGGAGTTCAAGACCAGCCTGGCCAAGATGGTGAAACCCCATCTCTACTAAAAATACAAAAATTAGCTGGGTGTGGTGGCAGGCGCCTGTAATCCCAGCTACTCAGGAGGCTGAGGCAGAGAATTTCTTGAACCCAAGAGGCAGAGGTTGCAGTGAGCTGAGATTGCACCTGCACTCCAGCCTGGGCAGCAGAGCGAGACTCCATCTCAAAAAAAAAAAAAAAAAAAAAGAAAGAAACCAAATCTCTCAGTCCTACAGCCTCAAGGAACTGAACTTTACCAACAAAAGCAGATCCTTCCCCAGTCAAGCCTCAGATGAGACAGCATCTGTCAGGCCTCTGAGCCCAAGCCAAGCCATCGCATCCCCTGTGACTTGCACATATATGCCCGGATGGCCTGAAGTAACTGAAGAATCACAAAAGAAATGAAAATGCCCTGCCCTGCCTTAACTGATGACATTCCACCACAAAAGAAGTGAAAATGGCCCGTCCTTGCCTTAAGTGATGACATTACCTTGTGAAAGTCCTTTTCCTGGCTCATCCTGGCTCAAAAAGCTCCCCCACTGAGCACCTTGTAACCCCCACTCCTGCCCGCCAGAGAACAACCCCCCTTTGACTGTAATTTTCCTTTACCTACCCAAATCCTATAAAACGGCCCCACCCTTATCTCCCTTCGCTGACTCTCTTTTCGGACTCAGTCTGCCTGCAGCCAGGTGAAATAAACAGCCATGTTGCTCACACAAAATCTGTTTGGTGGTCTCTTCACACGGACGCGCATGACATTTTGGTGCTGTGACTCGGATCGGGGACCTCCCTTGGGAGATCAATCCCCTGTCCTCCTGCTCTTTGCTCCGTGAGAAAGATCCACCTTCGACCTCTGGTCCTCAGACCAACCAGCCCAAGGAAGATCTCACCAATTTTAAATCGGGTAAGTGGCCCCTTTTTTACTGTCTTCTCCAACCTCTTTCGCTATCCCTCAACCTCTCCTTTCAATCTTGGCGCCAGCCTTCAATCTCTGCCTTCTCTTTTTTTTTTTTTTTTGAGACGGAGTCTCGCTCTGTCGCCCAGGCTGGAGTGCAGTGGCCGGATCTCAGCTCACTGCAAGCTCCGCCTCCCGGGTTCACGCCATTCTCCTGCCTCAGCCTCCCGAGTAGCTGGGACTACAGGCGCCCGCCACCGCGCCTGGCTAGTTTTTTGTATTTTTTTAGTAGAGACGGGGTTTCACCGTATTAGCCAGGATGGTCTCGATCTCCTGACCTCGTGATCCGCCCGTCTCGGCCTCCCAAAGTGCTGGGATTACAGGCTTGAGCCACCGCGCCCGGCCTCTCCCTTCTCTTAATTTCAATTCCTTTCATTTTCTGGTAGAGACAAAGGAGACATGTTTTATCCATGGACCCAAAACGCCAGCGCTGGTCACGGACTGGGGAAGGCAGCCTTCCCTTGGTGTTTAATCATTGCAGGGATGCCTCTCTGATTACTCACCCACGTTTCAGAGGTGTCTGACCACACTGCAGGGACGCCTGCCTTGGTCCTTCACCCTTAGCGGCAAGCCCCACTTTTCTCAGGGAGGGGCAAGCACCCCGACCCCTTCTCTCCCTGTCTCTACCCCTTCTCTGCTTTTCTGGGGGAGGGGCAAGCACCCCGACCCCTTCTCTCCCTGTTTCTACCCTTTCTCTGCTTTTCTGGGGGAAGGGCAAGAACCCCGACCTCATTTTTGCGCCCCAACCTCTTATTTTTGTGCCCCGACCTTATTTTTGCACCCCAACCTCTCATTTTTGCGCACCAATCCCTTCCACGCCCCGACCCCTTTCCCGCTTTTCTGGAGGGCAAGCACCCCCAAACTCCTTCTCTCTGTGTCTCTACTCTCTCTTTTGTCTGGGCTTGCCTCCTTCCCTATGGGCAACCTTTCACCCTCCAATCCTCCTTCTTCTCCCTTAGCCTGTGTTCTCAAGAACTTAAAACCTCTTCAACTCACACCTAACCTAAAACCTAAACACCTTATTTTCTTCTACAATGTTGCTTAACTCCAATACAAACTCGACAGTAGTTCCAAATAGCCAGAAAACGGCACTTTAGATTTTTTCCATCCTACAAGATCTAAATAATTCTTGTCATTAAATGGGCAAACGGTCTGAGGGTGCCTGACGTCCAGGCATTCTTTTACACATCGGTCCCTCCCTAGTCTCTGTTCCCAATGTAACTCGTCCCAAATCTTCCTTCTTTCCCTCCCGCCTGTCCCCTCAGTCCCAACCCCAGGCGTCACTGAGTCTTTCTAACCTTTCTACAGACCCATCTGACCTCTCCCCTCCTCAACAGGCTGAGCTAGGTCCCAATTTTTCCTCAGTCTCTGCTCCCCCACCCTATAATCCTTTTATCACCTCCCCTCCTCACACCCCATCTGGCTTACAATTTCATTCTGTGACTAGCCCTGCCCCACCTGTTCAGCAATTTCCTCTTTAAAAAGTGGCTAGAGCTAAAGGCATAGTCAAGATTAATGTTCCTTTTTCTTTATCCGACCCCTCCTAAATCAGTTAGTGTTTAGGCTCTTTTTCATCAAATATAAAAAAATTAAATTCTGGCCCTCAAACCCCACAACAGGACTTAATGAACCTCACCTTCAAGGTGTACAATAATAGAGTAGAGGCAGCCAAGTAGCAACTTATTTCTGAGTTGCAATTCCTTGCCTCGACTGTGAGACAAAACCCAGCCACATCTCCAGCACACAACTCCAAATGCCTGAACTGCAGCTGCCAGAGGTTCCCCCAGAACCTCCTCCTGGAGGAGCTTGCTACAAGTGCCGGAAATCTGGCCACTGGGCCAAGGAATGTCCGCAGCCCGGGTTTCTCCTAAGCCGTGTCCCATCTGTGCGAGAACCCACTGGAAATCAGACTGTCTAACTCACCCGGCAGCCACTGCCAGAGACCCTGTAGCTCTGGCCCAAGACTCTGACTGACTCCTTCCCACACCTTCTCAGCTTAGCAGCTTAAGACTGATGCTGCCCCATAGCTTCAGAAGCCTCCTGGACCATCACAGACGCTTTGGGCAACTCTTACAGTGGAGGGTAAGTCTGTCCCCTTCTTAATCAATACAGAGGCTACCCACTCCACATTACCTTCTTTTCAAGGGCCTGTTTCCCTTGCCTCCATAACTGTTGTGGGTATTGACGGCCAGGCTTCTAAACCTCTTAAAACTCCCCAAATCTGGTGCCAACTTGGACAACATTCTTTTATGCACTCCTTTTTAGTTATCCGCACCTACCCAGTTCCCTTATTAGGCCAAGACATTTTAACTAAATTATCTGCTTCCCTGACTATTCCTAGGCTACAGCCACACCTCATTGCTGCCTTTCCCCCCAGTTCAAAGCCTCCTTCACATCCTCCCCTCCTATGCCCCCACCTTAACCCCCAAGTATAAGATACCCCTACTCCCTCCTTGGTGACTGATCATTCACCCCTTACCATCTCATTAAACCCAATCACCCTTACCCCACTCAACGCCAATATCCCATCCCACAGCACGCTTTAAAAGGATTAAAGCCTGATATCACTCGCCTGCTACAGCATGGCCTTTTAAGGCCTGTATACTCCCCTTACAATTCCCCCATTTTACCTGTCCTAAAACCAGACAAGGCTTACAGGTTAGTTCAAGATCTCTGCACCTTATCAACCAAATTGTCTTGCCTCTGGATCTCAAACATACTTTCTTTACTATTCCTCTACACCCTTCATCCCAGCCTCTCTTCACTTTCACTTGGACTGACCCTGACACCCACCAGGCTCAGCAAATTACCTAGACTGTACTGCTGCAAGCCTCATGGACAGCCCCCATTACTTCAGTCAAGCCCGAATTTCTTCCTCATTTGTTACCTATCTCGGCATAATTCTCATAAATACACACTTACTCTCTCCCTGCTGATCATGTTCGGCTGGCTTAATCTCCCAAACCCCAATCCCTTCTACAAAACAACAACTTTCCTTCCTAGGCATGGTTAGTGCAGTCAGAATTCTTATACAAGAGCCGGGACCGTGTCCTGTAGCCTTTCTGTCCAAATGACCTTACTGTTTTAGCCTAGCCCTCATGTCTGTGTGCAGCGACTGCCACTGCTTTAATACTGTTAGAGGCCGGGCGCGGTGGCTCAAGCCTGTAATCCCAGCACTTTGGGAGGCTGAGACGGGCGGATCACGAGGTCAGGAGATCGAGACCATCCTGGCTAACACGGTGAAACCCTGTCTCTACTAAAAAATACAAAAAAAAAAAAAAAAAAAACTAGCCGGGCGAGGTGGCGGGCGCCTGTAGTCCCAGCTACTCGGGAGGCTGAGGCAGGAGAATGGCATAAACCCGGGAGGCGGAGCTTGCAGTGAGCTGAGATCCGGCCACTGCACTCCAGCCTAGGGGACAGAGTGAGACTCCGCCTCAAAAAAAAAAAAAAAAAAATACTGTTAGAGGCCCTAAAAATCACAAACTATGCTCAACTTTCTATAGTTCTCATAACTTCCAAAATCTATTTTCTTCCCCCAACCATCGCTCAAGACAATGCTTACACTGATAAGTTAGCTAAAAAAGCAGCTAGCATTCCAACTTCCATCCCTCAAGGCAGTTTTCCTCCTTCACATCGGCCACTCCCACCTACTCCCCGGCTGAAACTTCCACCTATCAATCTCTTCCCACACAAGGCAAATAGTTCTTAGACCAAGGAAATTATCTCCTTCCAGCCTCACCGGCCCGTTCTATTCTGTCGTCATTTCATAACCTCTTCCATGTAGGTTACAAGCCGCTAGCCCACCTCTTAGAACCTCTCATTTCCTTTCCATCATGGAAATCTATCCTCAAGGAGATCACTTCTCAGTGTTCCATCTGCTGTTCTACTACCCCTCAGGGATTGTGCAGGCCCCCTCCCTTTCTTACATATCAAGCTCGGGGATTTGCCTCTGCCCGGGACTGGCAAATTGACTTTACTCACATGCCCTGAATCAGAAAACTAAAATATCTCTTAGTCTGGGGAGATACTTTCACTGGATGGATAGAGGCCTTTCCCACAGGGTCTGAGAAGGCCACCGTGGTCATTTCTTCCCATCTGTCAGATGTAATTCCTCAGTTTGGCCTTCACAACTCTATATAGTCTGATAACGGACCAGCCTTTACTAGTCAAATCACCCAAGCAGTTTCTCAGGCTCTTGGTATTCAGTGAAACCTTTATATCCTTTACTGTCCTCAATCTTCAGGCAAGGTAGAATGGAATTCAGGCCTGTCCTCGGACTGCTAGGTCCCAGTCTCATTCCAGACACCAGACCAACTTGGACTGCACCCCAAAAAACTTGTCATCCCCACTATCTTCTGTCTAGTCATAATCCTGTTCACCGTTCTCAGCTACTCATAAATGCCCTGCTTGTGTTTACACTGCTGGTTTATACTGTTTCTCCAAGCCATCACAGCTGATATCTCCTAGTGCTCTCCCAAACTGCCACTCTAAATTCCCTCTTAAAGTAAATAAATAATCTTTGCTGGCAAGGCTATGCTGAGCCTCCTTAGGCACTCTCTAATTAGATGTCCTAGGTCCTCCCAATTCTTAGTCCTTTAATACCTGTTTTTTCTCCTTCTCTTATACAGACCTTGTGTCTTCCATTTAGTTTTTCAATCCATACAAAACCACATCCAGCCCATCACCAATCATTCTATGCAACAAATGCTCCTTCTAACAACCCCACAATATCACCTCTTATCACAAGATCTGCCTTCAGCTTAAACTCTCCCACTCTAGGTTCCTACGCTGCCCCTAATCCCGCTTGAAGCAGCCCTGAGAAACATCGCCCATTCTCTCTCCACACCACCCCCCAAAAATTTTCACCACCCCAACACTTCAACACTATTTTGTTTTATTTTTCTTATTAATATAAGAAGCCAGGAATGTCAGGCCTCTGAGCCCAAGCCAAGCCATCGCATCCCCTGTGACTGGCACATATATGCCCAGATGGCCTGAAGTAACTGAAGAATCACAAAAGAAGTGAAAATGCCCTGCCCTGCCTTAACTGATGACATTCCACCACAAAAGACGTGAAAATGGCCGGTCCTTGCCTTAAGTGATGACATTAACTTGTGAAAGTCCTTTTCCTGGCTCATCCTGGCTCAAAAATCTCCCCCACTGAGCACCTTGTGACCCCCACTCCTGCCCACCTTTGACTGTAATTTTCCTTTACCTACCCAAATCCTATAAAACAGCCCCACCCTTATCTCCCTTCGCTGACTCTCTTTTCGGACTCAGTCTGCCTGCAGCCAGGTGAAATAAACAGCCATGTTGCTCACACAAAGCCTGTTTGGTGGTCTCTTCACACGGATGTGCATGACAGCGTCCTCAGCCAACAACTTGTTTGCAGCCTTGTGAGAACTGAAGCAGCTAAATTGTGCCTAGACTCCTGACCACGGAAACTGAGATAATAAATGTGTGTTGTTTTAATCTGCCAAGTATGTGATAATTTGTTATGTAGTGGAGAACTAATACAACAGGGAAAAGTTAAAAGCTATTCACATAAATATTTATAATGGATATTATTTCTACACATTTAAATCAAGCTTTTCTTAAGTTCATAAGAAGATATGAATCTGGAGAAGGAAATTATATCAAGCAGAAGGCTGCTCTGGTGTTGTGAAGATGGGATCCAACCATTCGAATGTATTCAATTTATTTATTCAATAAGAATTGAGCATCAACTATGTTCCAGGCACTGAGATATTAATCTAAGGAAGACATATGTGTCGTCCTCATTGAGGACCTCAAAAGTCTAATACATAAACTAACAATCATACAAAAATCATAGCCATGTTACAGTGCTATGAGGAAGATGTTAAGAGAATATTCTGGAAGTACTCATACATGAATACTTCAGAAACTGGGCATTGTAAAAACAACAACAACAAAAGAAACTGGGCATTGTAAGAACTCAGTTGCCTCTATCTACTTTCAATTCTACATCCTTGTACCTTGTAGTGGATTTAAAATGGCCACAAATTCTTCAATACTCTTCTGTAGAGAGATTTGAGGGCTATTTCCCTTCATCTTGAATTTAGGCAGGCTTTTTCAGGGTCCAGCTTTTAAGAGGAGCTTTCACCTTGGTCTATAGAAGTCCTGAGTCACTGTGTACAAAGTCCATCTACCTTATTAGACCATCTAGAGAGAGCTGAGACTACAGGGAGATGGGGAGTGAACCGGCTGATCCCAGTCTTCCTAGTGACCCTGCCCAGGAACTTGGCGTGTGAGTAAAGCCATCTTGGAACTTCCATACCAGACCAGCCACCAGATGATTAATACTAACTGATCCCAGTCACTGCCACATAGAGCAGAAGAACTGCCTAACTGAATTATTTCCAAACTGCTGACTCAAAAATTTGTATAATATAATAAAATGTTTAAGTCACGGTTTTGTTAAGAGTAATAAGCAACCAGAATAAAATTCTGATCTTTATCATGTACCATGCTGAAAATCTGACCATCTCACTCTCCTTAAAACTCCGTCAGTGCCTTCCCATTACCCAAATCCTTCTTGTATGTCATAGAAGTCCCTCATTACATGACCTCTACCTACTTCTCCAGTCTTACCTCCTAACATAGCCTCCAACTCCAGGTTCTCATATTACCTATTCACTAATGGTTCCTGGGCCAACATCCAACATACTGTTCCCTGCTTCCATGCCAAGAAGAGACAGCTTATTCAGCTTCTTTGGCCGGTCATTGCCTTCTTCATTTGCTTTGCGTAACTTGCTCACCGTGTAAAAATATTCATCTAAGTAGTTATTTCCTCCCAGAAGTCTGCTCTAGGCCATGAGAAACTCACAGCCAAAAATGCAAATGATTCCAGATGATCGTTCACTGTAGAAAAGGAATTGAGGGGCTGAGCGTGGTGGCTCATGCCTGTAATCTCAGCACTTTGGGAGGCTAAGGCATTAGGATCACAAGGTCAGGAGATCTAGACCATCCTGGCCAACATGGTGAAGGCCAGTCTCTACTGAAAATACAAAAAATTTGCTAGTCGTGGTGGTGGCACATGCCTGTAGTCCCAGCTACTCAGGAGGCTGAGGCTGGAGAATCGCTTGAACCTGGGAGGCAGAGGTTGCAGTCAGCTGAGATTGCGCCACCGCGCTCCAGCCTGGCAACAGAATGAGACTCCATCTCAAAAAAAAAAAAAAAAAAGAAAAAAGAAAGAAAAGGAATTGAGGAAGAGATTTCTAGACCACAGAGCAAAAAGGGAATGGGGGAAACCAGATAAAATGGCAGACTGAAAAAATTTTTTGCTCTTTAGGTTAGTCTCTCCTAACATATACAATGTCAAGGATGCTGTATTAGTCATTTGAACAAAATGCTATGTTAATTCAGAAAAGGGACAATTTTCCCTGGAGAGACTGGAGATGCTTTCTACAGGAAGTGTGACATTGAAGCAGGTTCATGAAAGATGAGTAGGAACTCACTAAGGGAGATAATGGAGGGAAGCAGTTCTTGGCAGAGGGAACAGCGAGAGGAAGCAGTGGGAATGTGAAAGGGCAAGGTATTACCAAGAGGTCTGGTAAGAGGAGAGCAGGGAGTGCAGGTTGAGAAAATGAGACAAGAAAGTGGAGACCTTCCTTGAAAGCCATGCTACACAGGGGATTTGCACTTTATTTTATAGGGAGATTATATTAGAGTTTTTAAAGCAGGATACTGTTGCGAACAGATTTGTGATTCATAAAGCAAATTCTCTTAATACTGTGGAGGATTAATTGGGGGAATGAGAAACTGGAAGAGAGCTTGAACTAGAGCAGCTCCTTATCTTGGAAGAGAAGGAAGAGGGTGTTCTGAATAATGCTAGGGAGATAGAATGGCAAGACTTGACAGTGGGATATGGTAAGAAATGTATGGACAGATCTGTGATCAAAGCCTGGGTTAATCATTGCTAATGAGCTGTATATTCCTTATTTTATTTTATTTATTTATTTATTTTTTTGAGACGGAGTCTTGCTCTGTCGCCTGGGCTAGAGTGCAGTGGCCGGATCTCAGCTCACTGCAAGCTCCGCCTCCTGGGTTTACGCCATTCTCCTGCCTCAGCCTCCCGAGTAGCTGGGACTACAGGCGCCCGCCACCTCGCCCGGCTAGTTTTTTGTATTTTTTAGTAGAGACGGGGTTTGACCGTGTTAGCCAGGATGGTCTTGATCTCCTGACCTCGTGATCCGCCCGTCCCGGCCTCCCAAAGTGCTGGGATTACAGGCTTGAGCCACCGCGCCTGGCCAAACTGTATATTCCTAAGTAATTTCTTCCCCCTCCCCTCTCTTCTCCTCCCCTCTTTTGTCCTCCCCTCCCCTGTCCTCTCCTCTCCTTTTTTTTTTTTTTTTTTTTTTTGAGACAGGGTCTGGCTTTAATGCCCAGGCTGGAGTGCAGTGATGTGATCATAGCTCACTGCAGCCTCAAATTTCTGGGCTCAAGCGACTTTTCCACCTCAGCCTCCTGAGGAGCTGGGACTAGAGGCACGCACCACCACATGTGGCTAATTTTTTTGATTTTTTGCAGATACAAGGTCTCACTTTATTGCCCAGACTGGTCTCAAACTCCTGGGCTGTCACTCTAGTTGTGTCCTTTGTGGTTCTTGGATGTCATCACCCCCATATTAGGCACCTGCAGGGATGTCCTTGTCCGCATCTGGGCTCTGGATGTACATTCCATGCTACTTTCCACTTTTGTGTCTCATGGTCATGACTGTAAGTCCCCTTGGACCCTTTGTTAGCTAAATTGTGTGTCTTTCTTGAGGGCCCTTTAGCTTTTCTGTGCCACTCTGGGGGCTGCAAAAGATTCAGAGGACTGCCTCAGACTTTCCCTACATAGGGCACTATATGTGGCCATCTTTACCTTACTTCTGTGACAACACTGTGGTCTAGCAAACATCTGCTAGACTGCTGCCTCCCAGGATTCCACATGTTAATAGATTCTCAACATTGTCATGTGCCTCCACCATGTCTCCCCAACTTGGAGCTAACCCCAAGTAAGGGGCATGGTGGAGGACCTTTTCTTAGATCTTCACTACCTAAAGTTATTTTGCTTAACACTCGTTTCTCTACTTTTGCCCTCCCCAATTTGGAAAGTCTTTTTTTTTTTTTTTTTTTTTTTTTTTGAGACGGAGTCTCGCTCTGTCGCCCAGGCTGGAGTGCTGTGGCCGGATCTCGGCTCACTGCAAGCTCCGCCTCCCGGGTTCACGCCATTCTCCTGCCTCAGCCTCCCGAGCAGCTGGGACTACAGGCGCCCACCACCTCGCCCGGCTAGTTTTTTGTATTTTTTTTTTTTTTTAGTAGAGACGGGGTTTCACCGTGTTAGCCAGGATGGTCTCGATCTCCTGACCTCGTGATCCACCCGACTCGGCCTCCCAAAGTGCTGGATTACAGGCTTGAGCCACCGCGCCCGGCCCAATTTGGAAAGTCTTTAGCCTAGGAGTGGGGGTGGGGTAGGGGGGTTGATATTAGTGGGAGGGGCAATTAAGATGGGTCAGCAAGTATCTCCGCAAATCTTTCTGCCTTACTACTAAGGCTTTTGAGTTTGAGAGTCCAAGGGTTTGGCATCTTCATTCTCTGCTAGTCAGTGGGTTTTTGTTGTTTGTTTTTCTAAAGCAATCAGGGAGAGTTGTTAAGTGAAGAGCGTAGAGAGGAAAAAAAAAAATCTGGAACAAATACTTTACTTAAATATCTCGATATAATAAAATAAAGTTTTTGTCTCTTCCAAATATATGCACCCTCTTCTCACATCTGCCAAGACAGTCATAGGTAAGAAACCTCAAATTAGAATAAAGAGTATCTGCTTCCTTAATCTGATTTGTGTGTGCAGATAATGAGAAGAGACGGAGGATGAACCAGATTCTGAAAACTTGCTTTCAGGTACCAGCGGCCAGAGCATAAAACTAAATATTTTCCCAGGATTGACTGATTTGGGAACTCAGCCTCAGGGGTCACATAGAAAATTTCCCAGAGACAGTCGTGGAAGCCCATACTCTATTGTGTAAGAAAAGAGAAAAACTTAAAAAACTGCCAGGTGCTGAATTTCTCCTTGTGTCCAGTTCTGGTTCTGCCTTGTGGAGCTGTAGGAGAGGATCACCAATGCCCAGACATGCCACTACACCTTCCCCTCTTTTGCCCACCTTCTTACCTCTTAACATCATTCTCATGAATTTTTTTTCATATACTCCCTACCCTTTTCTAAGTTTATAAAGACAGAAAAAGAAATGAAGAATGAATCATCTGTCTTGTGTGTTAGATGTCATGGTAGGAGATAGAAAGGAAACTGAATATGTCTTTAAACCCCTGGAGCATCTAGCTACAGATGGACTAAATGGTCCAACCCAAATGCAGAAAACCAGTGTAAACCACTTAGACTGTGATTCTGATTTCAGTAAAAAGTGATTTTTTTTTCCAAGTAGGAATATGTTAAGCTGTTTTCTCTAATCAGAAACAAATTTTCAATGCCTGGATAACAAGTATTATCCTAAATGCTACCCTTTTTTGTATGCCAGCTATGTGACAGGAACTCACTATACCATACACTTTATATCCCAATTGATTTTTGCAACAAACAGGGCAGGAAATAGCAGTTGTTCACTGTACTCACACTCTAATGACCTAGAAGTGTTAATGTATATATATATGTGAATTATATATCTTCCTCATATATTATAATATATAATTTAATTATATAATTATGATGTAGATAATTATATATTCCTCATATATTTTATTATATATTTATATATAAATATTAAATTATATATATAAAGAAACATGTTCTCTCTGTCATGCAGTGGCTCTATCATAGCTCACTGTAGCCTCAAACTTTTAGGCTCAAGTGATCCTCCTGCCTCAGCCACCTAAGTAGCTGGGACTACAGATGTGTGCCATTACACTCAGCTAATTAAAAAGAATTTTTGTAGAGATGAAGTCTCCCTATGTTGCCCAAGCTGGTGTGAACTCCTGGCCTCAAGCAATCCTCTTGCCTTGGCCTTCTAAGTTGCTGGAACTACAAGCATGAGCCGCTACACACAGCTATTTTGGTATATTTCTAATATCTTTTAGATGCATATAATTTTTGCTTTGTTTTGTCAGTTACCACCATGGCCTACACAATTTCCTGTGTTTTTAAAAGCTAATTTTACTGACTACACTCATGACGTTTTTAATAGCTCATTGAAATTTTCCAATACATTTCACAGATATATTGGGAGTAGACATAGCAGAGGGTATGGTAGCCTCAGATTAGCCTGGGTGTAATCTTGGAAGGAGGCAACTGCCTGGCTGCTCCCTCTACTTTTGCCTTTCCTGTAGCCAAGCCTCAGGAGAGGCTTTTTTGTATGGCTTCGGTTTGGTTTGTGAGGGAAGAAGATGAAGATAAAGTCAACTCAAACTTCATGGCAGCCTTGTGCCGACTTTGCCCTATCACTGCCATTCTCCGGCAGAAACACTTTGGACACGGACACATGCTCCCTCGTGAAGAAACTTTCTAGTTTGGGTAAAAAGACCAAAAAGTGGGAAAAAAATTATTAGAAATATGGAGATCGTGGGTGGAAGGAGCTACCATGGCATGACCCTGAAAGCCCTCAGCATACTCTGGCATGGATCTCTGAGGAAATACAGGATGGCCTCTGTGTGAGGTGTTTTTTGTGCTGGTTGGAATTTTCACTGGTAAGAACGCCAGTACCTTTAAGCTTTGGCCAGAAGGTTTCAGATCTTGAATGGGCCCATACTCATTTGTGCTTTTTCTAAGTAGAATAGTCAGGCTGAACCTGTGGATCAACAGTCGACATTATGCCAACCAAAATATTTCTCTTTTTGGAAGCAACTAATGAGTTTCAATAATTCATCTTGAGTCTTTTTCACATAAGGAAATAGCACACATCTTAAAATTACCTTGGAGGAAATTATATGATAGCCTTTGTAAAACTAACATTCCAGAAGGGAGGGGACTTTACCAATGCAGGGGATTATTAATAGCTATTTTGTGCCTTCAGATGCCATGATGCTTTATGTGTTAGTGAATTTCACAGGATCACATATGTGCAAGGGAGCTAGGCTCAGATTAAGGGGGTGTGTGGCTGCTGGCTCTGATTTTTGTTCTGCTGGGCCTTGGTGGAAGCAACCAGTTAGGCAAATAGAGCCAGGCACACTATCCTTAATGTATTAGACAATTGGTAATTCTTTGTTGTTTATGATGATGGGTTTGAGAGGAATCTCTGGACACGGAGATAGAAAACCAGGTGTCTCTACCATTTATTAGTTCTATAACTATAGACAGATTACTTGTCTCACCTGAACCTCCATTTCCTTATCTGTAAAATGGAAATAAAATCTCTTCTCTTCAATAAAATTGCTATGAAATCTAAATAAGATAGTATATGTAAAAGTGCTAAACATGGAAAAATGCTTTACAATTTTTAAGGTATATTATTATTGTTGTTATGATTATTATTGCTAGTAAGTTTAATCATGGAAGACTTATAGACTGAATGGTAAACTAGGATAACTTAGTGGGGATCCGTGGTTTAGGGTCTCAAAATAACAATGAAAACCTAAATGTCAGACCTTTTTTTTTTTTTCCCCGAGAGAGAGAGTTTTGCTCTTGTTGCCCAGGCTGGAGTGCAGTGGTGCAATCTCAGCTCACCACAACCTCCGCCTCCCGGGTTCAAGCGATTCTCCTGCCTCAGCCTCCTGAATAGCTGGGATTAAAGGCGCCCGCCACCATGCCTGGCTAATTTTGTATTTTAGTAGAGACAGGGTTTCTCCATGTTGGTCAGGTTGGTCTTGAACTCCCAACTTCAGGTAATCCGCCCGCCTTGGCCTCCCAAAGTGCTGGGATTACAGGCATGGGCCACTGTGCCCGGCCCAGACCTTTGTTTTACACACACACACACATAGACACATACACACACACTGCAGTTTGTTTCGTTGAAGACGTTGAGACTTGGTTTCAATTAGTTTCTGGTTCAAACAATTAGTTAAGGGCAGGATCAAGATGATAAACCACTGTTTTGGCCGGGCACAGTGGCTCATGCCTGTAATCCCAGCACTTTGGGAGGCTGAAGTGGGTGGATTACTTGAGGTCAGCCTGGCCAGCATGGTGAAACCCCATCTTTACTAAAAACACAAAAATTAGCCGGATGTGGTGGCGGGCGCCTATAATCCCAGCTACTCGGGAGGCTGAGGCAGGAGAATCACTTGAGCCCGGAAGGCGGAGGTTGCAGTGAGCCAAGATCATGCCACTGTACTCCAGCCTGAGTGACAGAATGAGACTGTCTCAAAAAGAAAAAAAACAGCAAAAAAGATGATAAACCACTATTTCAAGTAAATGTGAAATAGGACTGAGTGTTGAAGCAGCCTAGGTCTGACATTAAATCGTATGGTGACCTATCACATGGAGACATAGAGGCTTGCAGGCAAATAACTGAAGTTCTTTTTTTTTTTTTTGGAGACGGAGTCTCGCTCTGTCACCCGGGCTGGAGTGCAGTGGCTGGATCTCAGCTCACCGCAAGCTCCGCCTCCCGGGTTTATGCCATTCTCCTGCCTCAGCCTCCCGAGTAGCTGGGACTACAGGCACCTGCCACCTCGCCCAGCTAGTTTTTTGTATTTTTTAGTAGAGACGGGGTTTCACCATGTTAGCCAGGACGGTCTCGATCTCCTGACCTCGTGATCCGCCCGTCTCGGCCTCCCAAAGTGCTGGGATTACAGGCTTGAGCCACCGCGCCCGGCCCTGAAGTTCTTGATAACTAAGCTTGTTGGAGGACACAGAGAGATTGTTCAGGCTAAGAATCACCAATGGATTTTTGTCATTACGTGGTATTATTAATCTGTCAAGGAATTGTTTAGAAAACATTGCCATCATATAATTCTTGTTAATTGCTTAGGATAATAAATAATACCTGCCATTTATTATTAATCACCCGTTACATGCCAGGCATTCTACTTAAGTCATGTCACTTAATCCCTTTGGCCATCTGGAAAGTGGCACTACTGTCCCATTTTACAGATGAAATCAAAACTCAGTGACACTAGGGAACTTACTCAAGGTCACACAGCTGGTAAATGTCAGAGCCAGGATTCTAATTCATGTTTGTATGACACTGAAGCCCAGGCCCTTTCTATCACTTACAGTTAATGAGTGTGGATGACCCAGAGACTAAGATTGTTTCCTTCATGGCCACATCTTTAATTTCTGCCAATCTGAAAACAAAACTTCGGCACAAGGATTAGTGTCCTTAACTGGAGCTGCTTGCCCAACACAGTCCACACTGTTAAGATTCTCTACTGCAAACAGGGCTTTCGATCCTTCCCTTTTACAGTGAATTCACACTCAGTTTGACCCCAGCTCTCCAAAGCTTTCTATTTGATCTCGTTTTCTTTTTTCAATTTTCATAAGCATGTCAGATTCCTTTCTTGAATGTGAAGGGGAGGAAAAGAATCATTATATAGGCTAGGCGTGGTGGCTCATGCCTATATAATCCCAACACTTTGGGAGGCCGAGGTGGTCGGATCACCTGAGGTCAGGAGTTCAAGACCAGCCTGGACAATATGGTGAAATCCAGTCTCTACTAAAAACACAAAAAATTAGCTGGGCCTGGTGGCGGGCACCTATAATCTCAGCTACTTGGGAGGCTGAGGCAGGAGAATTGCTTGAGCCTGAGAGGCGTAGGTTGCAGTGAGCCGTGATCACGCTGTTGCACTCCAGCCTAAGCAACCAGAGCGAAACTCCGTGTCAAAAAAAAAAAAAATTTCATTATATAGAGTCAAGTATGGATACCTTTGGTTTGAATAAACATGAGAGGTAGAGATTAGGGCAAACACTCAGGTTAAATAGGATATGGCTACTGCTTAGAGTTAAAGCATGATAATAAATACTTTTTAGACAACTAACTGAAAGACAGGTCTGTCCTCTCATTTTCCTGAGAAGCATATACATACTTGAAGATTAAGCAATGGGTCCTGGAGAGGGAGGTAAGAAGTTTTTCACATTTCTACAACTTTGCGGAAATAATCTTACGTGTAGAACATATACATCATGCTTTTTTCTTTGGAAAACCTCATTCCACATGGAGGGCATTTGGGCTGTGATGGGATGGGCAGATGAGTAAGTTGGAGTCAGAACATCTCTATTTGAGCTCTGTCACTTCCTGACTATGCAGCCTTTGGCAAATCACATAATCGCTCTGAATTTCACTTTCCTAATCAGTAAAATGTGACTAACAACAGCTATCCCTGGCTACTGCAGAAGGATAGTATGAGGGCCAAATGGGAGAAGAGATGGGAAAGGGCTTTCTAAACTCTAAAGTGCTGGGCAGATGTTGAGAGTTAATGTCAACTCTTGGAGAACATCCTAGCTTTGTGTATTACTATGCGTAAGAAGGTGTCAGGCTGCGGAGGTGGTAGGTGTTGTGCTAAGGAGGATACTGGCAGTTTTTATATTCAGATGCTAAATCACAGCTGTTGGGCAGGCAGAAAGCCAGGGCAAAGTCTGCTCTCTCTAGCTGCACCTGAAACCCCAGTTTCCTTTACACTATTCACTAATTGCCCTGCCTATGAGCAGGGAAGTGTAAGGCCCTTTCCCTCTCCCACAATCACAAGCAGGAGAGAAGAAGCCAGCACTGAGCCACAGAGAGGCTGAGTCACTAATAAAAACTACAAATTATCAAATGCTTACTATGTGCCAGGCATGATTGTAAGCATTTTACCTATATGATCTTACTTATTTCTCATATCAGAAAATAAGGCTGGTCTGATTATTATCCCCATTTTACAGATGAGGAAAGTGAGTGTCAGAGAAGTCAAATGACTTGCCTAGGATTATAATTAGACAGAAGTCTCTACCAAGAGTCAAATCCAGGAGGTCTGATTGTAAAACCCACATCCTCAAACACTAAGCTATACTGCAGCCTCTGGTTGTAACCTCACATACTCAGCTTCCTGCCACCAAACAACTCCATTGGTGGTATCCAGTTTCCAAAGACAGCAAATACAGAAAAGGAGTTTGGGTGCTGATGTTGGCCTGGCAACTCCATTTCCTACTCACCACACAGACCTCCCTTGGTACAATAATGTCCTAACTTGGGGAGTGACCAGGCATTTACCTGATAACCTGTATCTTCTCAATGAGGAAAGAAAAAGAGAGCAGAAAATGTTTGCGCCTGGAGTGTCTGGCTAATAGTTGTCGTAAAGTTGTTTAAGTCTAGTTAGGCCACAGCAGAATTAGAGTTACAATTAAGGCAGGGCATGGTAAGGTGATCACAGCCAAAGGTCCCACTGTGACCTGGGAATGCGGTGGTTGCTAGCAGTGGCAGCAACTTGTACTTCACCCAATCCTTCATCTCCATAGATCAACAGAATCGCCATCTATAGCAAACATTAAACTTAGCATCTGTGGAGTGCCATGCTCAATATCAGGTGCCAGGAACATACACATGATAAGGCACTTCGACATGAGAAAAAGCAGTAGAAGGAAGTATATAATAATAGCAGATTGGTGCTTCAGAAAGTACGTGAAATTGAATTCTGAAGAGGAGGTGATATGGTTTGGCTGTGTCTCCACCCAAATCTTATCTTGATTTGTAGCTCCCATAATTGCCATGTGCTATAGGAAGGATCTGGTAGGAGATAATTGAATCACAGGGGCAGGTCTTTCCCACGCTGTTCTCATGATAGTGAATAAGTCTCACACCATCTAATGGTGTTATAAAGGGGAATTCCCCTACACAACCTCTCTTGCCTGCTGCCATGTAAGATGTGACTTTGCTCCTCCTTTGCCTTCCACCATGATTGTGAGGCCTCCCCAGCCATGTAGAACTGTGAGTGAATTAAACCTCTTTCCTTTATAAATTACCCAGTCTCAGGTATGTTTTTATTAGCAGCGTAAGAACAGACTAACACAGGAGGTGGTGACAATTTGGGGTGGAGTAGTCAGGGTAACTTTTATGAAGGAGGGAGTGAATAAGACTTTGAAGGATGGGTGGGACTTGACTAAATGAGAAGGGATGGGATTGAAAGGAGAAATGTCAGAAGAGATGACATTGTGGGCGAAGGTCTAGTGCAAAGATAGGCTCAAAACAAGTGAGAATGAGCACTAGTGTGTTAGAATGCTTTCAGCTATTTGAAATAGAAATGGCTTAAACCAATTAATTTTTTCACATAGTCCAGAGGTAAAATAGGCTTCTGAATTGCTTGATTCAGCAGTCAAAGTGTGCCATGAAAGAACCGAGTCCTTTTCAGGTCTCTGCTCTGCAGTTGGCAGAGTCATCTTCAACAGCCAGTCAATATGCTCCCTTGGTTCACTTCTAACAAGAGAGAGATTGATTTATCTTTCCCAGAAATCACAAACTAGCCCCTCTCTGTATGTCATTGGGCTCAGGCTGGTTTGGGACCTGCTTATTCCTAAATCAATAATTGATAAAGGAAATTAAATATTTTAATTGGCTTAGACTGGTGGACTAAAACTTTAGCCTCCATTGGAATCACCTGGAGGGCTTGTAAAAACATATTGCTGCCTGCCCTACTCCGGAGTTTTTGACTCAGTGGGCCTGGGGTTGGAATTTGCATTTATGATGCATTACCATGTGATGCTGGTGCTGCAGGTCTGGGGCCACAAGTTCACTTTTTTTTTTTTTTTTGAGACGGAGTCTCACTCTGTCACCCAGGCTGGAGTGCAGTGGCACAATCTCGGCTCACTGCAACCTCTGCCTCCCGGGTTCACGCCATTCTCCTGCCTCAGCCTCCCGAGTAGCTGGGACGACAGGCGTCTGCTACTACACCTGGCTAATTTTTTATATTTTTAGTAGAGACGGGGTTTCACCATGTTAGCCAAAATGGTCTTGATCTCTTGACATCGTGATCCGCCTGCCTCGGCCTCCCAATGTGCTGGGATTACAGGTGTGAGCCACTGCACCTGGCCGTTTTTTGTTTGTTTGTTTGTTTGTTTTTTTGAGACGGAGTCTTGCTCTGTTACCCAGGCTGGAGTGCAGTGGCGTGATCTTGGCTCACTGCAACCTCCGCCTCCCGGGTTCAAACGATTCTCCTGCCTCAGCCTCTTGAGTAGCTGGGATTACAGGTGTGTGCCACAACGCCTGGCTAATTTTTTTTATTTTCAGTAGAGATGGGGTTTCACCATGTTGGCCAGGCTGGTCTCGAGCTCTTGACCTTGTGATCTGTGTGCCTTGGCCATCCAAAGTGCTGTAATTACAGGCATGAGCCATTGCTTCCAGCCCACAACTTTCAAGACTACTATTGTAGGATAATTAATTGAGGTGGAATAGATGTTGGGGTATCAATCCATGGTCTCCTATAAATGTCCTAGTTTGCCTGGCTGAGGCTGAGCTGGTGTAATTATGTCCCCCTTTGATGTCAAAAGTGTCTTGGTTTTTTTGTTTTTCTTTTTTTTTTTTTTTTTGAGATGGAGTCTCACTTTCTTGCCAGGCTGGAGTGCAGTAGCACCATATCGGCTCACAGCAACCTCTGCCTCCTGGGTTCAAGCGATTCTCCTGCCTCAGCTTTCCGAGTAGCTGGGACTACAGGTATGTGCTACCATGCCCAGCTAATTTTTGTATTTTTAGTAGAGATGGGGTTTCATCATGTTGGCCAGGATTGTCTCGATCTCTTGACCTCGTGATCCGCCTGCCTTGGCCTCCCAACGTGCTGGAATTAGAGGTGTGAGCCACCGCGCCCAGTTGGTTATTCTCATATATAAATTGCATGATCATCTTACCACACAGGGCTTTTAGTTCAAGTCAAGGTCCTTTCTCTACAAGTGAACACAGGAGAGTGAACCAGTATTTGTCAATAAAATGTGTGATTCCAATTGGGAGATCTCTTCTTTGTTCTGTGTCCAAGGATCTAAAAGAGAGAGAGAGAGAGAAAAAAAAAGCCATCAGTATCAATCATATTTCACATTAAGGATCCTGACTGATGTGTTTTAAGGGCATTGCTTTTAATTTATATGGAAACTATTCTTTACTTATCAAAAATATAGCTTTTGCTTTCCTTTTTGCTTAACATTCTTAATAGCATGATTTGATTTATAAAAAAATAAGGCATTGATTGCAACTAATTCATTTTATGTCTTAAGTTCATTGACATAGTTTTACAAAAATGTGAAACATCGTGTATTAAGCTAAACTACCATATTTTTAAAATATTGGTCATGGCTGGGGGTAGTGGCTCACACCTGCAATGTCAGTACTTTGGGAAGCCAGGGTGAGAGGATTGCTTGAGGCTAGGAGTTCAAGGCCAGCCTGAACAACATAGCAAGACCCTGCCTCTACCAAAAAAAAAAAAAAAAAAAAATTAGCAGGCGCCTGTATTCCCAGCTATCTGGGAGACTGAGGCAGGAAGATCACTTAAGCCCAGGAGTTTGAGGCTGCAGTGAGCTTTGATTGTGCTACTGCACTCCAGCCTGGGTGACAGAGTAAGACCTTGGCAGCAAAAAAACCAAAAACAAGCAAACAAAAAAACACACTTTGGTTATAATGGAGGTCACAGTTAAACGGAGTTCAGAAACAGTGTTTGTTGCCAAGTATTTCTGGTTCATCCAGAACCAAGAATTTTTTATGGAAAATTAACTATATCTGGTAATCTTACTAGAGGCCATGTAATTTCTGAAAGCAAATACTGAACGAATATTTTTGTTTTTCTTTCTTAATCTAGTTTCTTTTTCTTGGCTTTTTCTACCTAAAGGTTACCAAAGACTAAGTTTGAAATTATCTTACATATTAGATACCTCCAATCTTGTCATGGAATTAGATTTAATCTCTTTAAGGTCTTTCTTCAGAAATTGATTGCAAGCAGTTTGGGATGCCACTTAAGAATTTGCTTAAACCACTTCCTCCCAACCCCACAAAAAAATCACAAACCCAAGCACAATCCAGATGAGAATCACAAACATCTCATTGCTCTTTGCAGCAGCATGAATTGTGAAATTTTAGTTAATCCAAGAATTTTTAAACATGGTTGTTTTAAACCTTCTACTAGATTTTCTTCTTATGCCAAAATAACCACATATGGTTCCAATCTTTCAGGATAAGGACAATTTGGGGTGATTCTAATAGAATAGCAACATTTAAAAAGTTCAGATATGGTAGAATTGTTTTGTTTTGTTTATACGGTAGAGATAAATTCATGAGTTAGAGAGATCTAGCAGTCTTCTGTTCTAAACTTACATTCATTGTAGGAACCTCCTCAACATCCCTGAGAGAGATGGTTCTTTAAACTGAATTATTAATTCCAGTAACAGAGAGGCTGCAGCCTGACAGGGAGGGATGGTATCGGTTTTATTGTTAAACCGCTTTAGCTAGTTTTCTTACAGTGAGTTACACAGTGTCTCCCAGTACAGTTTGTGTTAGAGGACTGTAGACTATGCTATAGACTGTACTGTACCCTCCTCAAATTGATTTGTTGAAGCCCTAACTCCCAATGTGACTGTATTTGGCGATAGGCATTTTAGGAGGTAATTAAGGTTAAATGAGTTCATAAGAATGGGATCTTGGCCAGGCATGGTGACTCACGCCTGTAATCTCAGCACTTTGGGAGGCTAAGGTGGGTGAATCATGAGGTCAGGAGTTCAAGATCAGCCTGACCAACATGGTGAAATCCTGTCTCTACTAAAAACACAAAAATTAGCCAGTCGTGGTGTCACACACCTGTAATCCCAGCTACTCAGGAGGCTGAGGCAGAAGAATTGCTTGAACCCAGGAAGTGGAGGTTGCAGTGAGCTGAGATTGTGCCACTGCACTCCAGCCTGGGTGACAAAGTGAGACTCCATCTCAAAAAAAAAAAAAAAAAAGAAAAATAACGGGATCTCTCCATGGAAAGGCCATGGGAGGACACAGTGAGAAAGTGTGGCTATCTGCAAACCATGAAGAGAGAGCTCTCATCAGAAACCAAAGTGTCTGGAACCTTGATAGTTGGACTTCCCAGCCTCTAGAACTGTGAGAAATAAACCTCAACTGTTTAAGCTACCACTGTGGTATTTTGTTATGGCAATATGAGTAGACTGAGATAGGCTATATGTACTGCCTTTTCTTATTTATTTATTTATTTTTTGAGATGGAGTCTCGCTCTGTCACCCAGGCTGGAGTGCAGTGGAGCCATCTCGGCTCACTGCAAGCTCCGCCTCCCAGGTTCATGCCATTCTCCTGCCTCAGCTTCCCAAGTAGCTGAGACTACAGGTACCCTCCACCATGCCTGGCTAATTTTTTGGATTTTTAGTAGAGACAGGGTTTCACTGTGTTAGCCAGGATGGTCTCTACCTCCTGACCTTGTGATCTGCCCTCCTTGGCCTCCCAAAGTGCTGGGATTACAGGTGTGAGCCACCACACCCAACCTGTACTGCCTTTTCTATACCACGTTTCTCAGCTATCAAGCCCATTCTAACACATTTATTCTTTAAAATTAAACTTCACAGGCCAGGTGCAGTGACTGACACCTGTAATCCCACCACTTTGGGAGGCCAAGGTGGTTGGATCACCTGAGGTTGGGAGTTCAAGACCAGCCTGGCCAACATGGTGAAACCCCGTTGCTACTAAAAATACAAAAATTAGCTGGGCATGGTGGCGGGCGCCTGTAATCCCAGCTACTTGGGAGGCTGAAGCAGGAGAATCACTTGAACCTGAGAGGCAGAGGTTGCAGTGAGCTGAGACCACGCCATTGCATTCCAGTCTGGGCAACACGAGTGAAACTCTGTCTCAAAAAAAAAAAAAAAAAAATTATACTTCACAGTGAGTTCGATTTTTCTTTATTTGATACGATTTCCAGATTGTTGTTCCAACTTGCTGCCCACTTTGAGATCACATAAGTTTGTGTCTACCTCATCAAAATGATGGTGTCTAGAACGGAACATAATATTTGAAGTGAACTCTGATCAATGCAGAATATATTAAAATATTACTTTCCATGAGCTGAATTCCATATCTTCTTGTGGGCCACATATAATATAGTGTTGGTTTTGCTTTTTCAGGAAACACGTTATATGCAGGTTAAACTTATTGTCACATAAAATATGCATATTTTTAAGATGAGCTTTTTTTCTGGGCTTTATAATCCAGTAGGCTCTTGGATTACCACGTATGAAACATACAAAAAAGTGCAAACGTTTAGAAAGAACCGATATTATTTCACCATGCAGATGTGAACTCCAAAAAAAGAAAGAAGAAACAATAAAAACCAAAAAAAAAAAAAAAAACCAAAAACAAAAGAGATGTTAACTCCAAGAGCTAGTTGGTTTAATGGTAAAATGAATTCTGTATTTGAAACCTGGCCTAGAACACATAACTTCCTACTCAAAAGTTGATGCTGTGTAAAAAACGTTAGATGAGTGTTACTCTAAGCCTGAGTCTCCTTATCTCATTGTAGCATACCTCTCCTAACATACAGGAAAACACACACACACAAACACATGCCACCAGTTACCATCTACTCTCACGACTATTTTGCCAAATAAAAACGTTTTTAACACCCCAAAAAAGGAAGAACAGGCCGGGCGCGGTGGCTCAAGCCTGTAATCCCAGCACTTTGGGAGGCCGAGACAGGCGGATCACGAGGTCAGGAGATCGAGACCATCCTGGCTAACACGGTGAAACCCCGTCTCTACTAAAATATACAAAAAACTAGCCGGGCGAGGTGGCAGGCGCCTGTAGTCCCAGCTACTTGGGAGGCTGAGGCAGGAGAATGGCGTGAACCCGGGAGGCGCAGCTTGCAGTGAGCTGAGATCCGGCCACTGCACTCCAGCCTGGGCGACAGAGCGAGACTCAAAAAAAAAAAAACAACGAGGAAGAACAACAGAATTTCAGGATGACAATTGGCAAATATACATGCACATTTCCTTTAAGGCCTGGTGAAAACTGTCACTTACTAAAGGACCTTTTGGAAACTACTGAACTAGATCAGTTCTAAGGTCTTGTCCAGACCCTCAAGTTGGGTGTGGGGCTTCTGAACACTGGATAGCAGTGAGATGATACATTTGAGGGTGTAAAGTTATTCATTAATCCATTCATGTGTTAAATCAACAAATATTTATTGAATACCCACTATGTGCCATATATTTAAAAGCTGGGATATATCAATGAACAAAACAGACAAAAATGCCTGTCCTTGTGCTACTTACATACTGGAGGAAAGAGACAGAAAACAAGTAATAAACATAAAACAGAAGGCAATTATAGGCCAGGAACAGTGGCTCATGCCTGTAATCCCAGCACTTTGGGAGGTCGAGGCAGGCGGATCATGAGATTAAGAGATTGAGACCATCCTGGGCAATATGGTGAAACCCCATCTCTACTAAAAATATAAAAATTAGCTTGGCATGGTGGCATGCGCCTGTAGTCCTAACTACTTGGGAGGCTGAGGCAGGAGAATCGCTTGAACCTGGGAGGCGGAGGTTGCAGTGAGCCGAGATTGCACCACTGCACTCCAGCCTGGTGACAGAGCAAGACTCAAGTCTCAAAAAAAAAAAAAACCACCAACGATAAAAGGCAGTTATATACAGTGTACTACTTTGGAAGACGCTGACTGCTACGGAAAACGAGAGAAAGCAGAGCAGGAAGGGTAGGCAGGGAGTTTGGGGACATTTTTCTGGTCACAGCACAGCAAAAGAGCACTGGATCTCATTAACATGATAGTCATTGGCTTCTACTTATTGCCTCAAAGCTAGCCATGAGTAAATTGATTAATTTAGAAATTTATTACTTATTTCACGTATTTAATATCTCTAATGCAGGGTTGTTGTAGATCATAGTAATTAATTCAGCTTGGGAAATTGTCACTGAGTTATTTATTTAGAATAACAGCTTGTGATTTTATTTATTAGGGGTATATCTGATTTTGAAAATGCCTTAATTCAATCTATTGATTAATCATTTATCATTTAGTCAATAAATATTTATGGACTGCTTGTTATGCAGAAGGCTGAATTATATGTGCATGTATTAAAGTTATAACTATAGAATTATTAACTCTAGAATTCCTGAGTGTTTATAAAGGTGGAATTAGGTGCTGTGAAGTACTACAAAGTTAAAAATGGCAGTATTTTTAACCCAGAGAATATAGCTGTATTTGTTTGTTACTTGCTTTACGATTATCTAAGAACATGTTAGCTGATCTCACAATACTTCTCTGGTAGATAGGGTAGCATATTTTCCTCATTGTATATGTAGGGAGACTTGAGATTCCAGGAAGTTAGATGCCTTATCCTTAGTCACTCAGGGAAGGTAGTGTCAATATTGCAACGAAGACCTAGGGTTTCAGGGGTTGTTGTTTAGCAACATCTGATCTTGAGCCAGTTGGGATAAGAGGATACACACCTTTGGTTCCTGATCTCTCTGGGAGATGAGGGTCCTTTAATATGCTGACCCAGAGCTCCCCTTCCACAGCACCCACCTCTTTCTGGGTTCTACATCTCTGATGCCAAAAGGCCTCAGATTTCGAAAATTCTCTGGTGCTTCAGGTCTTCTGTCTCAACCAATGGGGTTCGGGCCTCCCTCTGGTCTAGGTGTCAGCAAGTACAGAAGGAAGGGGAGGGGTAAGAAAGGGGGCAGAGGAAAAGGCCAAATGAGGGAAACTACCATGTTCATTTCAGCTCTTTCATCTTCCTGCAGCTCGCAGCTTACTACATATTCTTCTTCTGTCCAATTACAGAAAAAAGAGAAAGGATCATCATAAAGGGATTCTAGAAATGTGACCCTGACCATTTAGCTTTTGGGAATGACATGTCCAGCCTTAACTTTTGGACATTTTTAGCTGGTGATTTTCAACCTGGTTACAAAATGAGCAGAAGGAATATTACCCTCTAAAGGAGATTTTTTTTTTTTTTGAGTCGAAGTCTCACTCTGTCACCCACGCTGGAGTGCAGTGGTGCGATCTTGGCTCACTGCAACATCTGCCCCCTGGGTTCAAGCAATTTGAAGGAGATGTATTAAAAATACCTGAAGGGGGCCAGACATGGTGGCTCACGCCTGTAATCCCAGCACTTTGGAAGGCCAAGACGAGCGAGTCACTTTAGATCAGGAGTTCAAGACCAGTCTGGCCAACATGGCGAAACCCCATCTCTACTAAAAATGCAAAACTTAACCAGGTGTAGTGGCACATGCCTGTAATTCCAGCTACTTGGGAGCCTGAGGCAAGAGAATCGCTTGAACCCAGAGGCGGAGGTTGTAGTGAGATGAGATCATGCCACTGCACTCCGGCCTGGGTGACAGAGTGACACAAGAGTCCATCTCAAAAAAATTTAAAAAATTAAAACAAAATAAAAATAACTGAAGGGAGGTTGTCAAAATATTAATCTCCCCCCTCTCCCAGGATCTCATTCTAGCAAAAGTTCTCAGCCTTGGCTACACATTAAAATCACCTGGAGAATATTCACAAAATGCCCAGGTACAGAGCCCACCTCTAAGAGACTTCCTGAGTTCATTGTTCTGGTATATAATCCTGCTGATATTGTATTAAAGCTCCAGGTACTTTTAAGGTGCAGCCAGGATCACTGCCCTGGTGATCCTGAATTATTGACAGGAGTGTGTCCTAATCCCGGTGTGCTGCCCCCAGGTGTGTTGCAGTGTGGAGAAAAAAACTCGAGAACCATTCATCCAGTGTTCCTCAAAGGGTGGCCTGCAGAACAGCAGCATCAGCATCGCCTGGGAACTTACTAGAAATGCAAATTATTGGGCCTAACTCCAGACCTACTAACTCAGAAGGTCTCTCTGAGTCACTCTCCGAGTGTGACCTAGCAATCTAGGGTTTCAGGAGCCCTCAGGTGATTCTGATGCATGTTGAATTTGAGAACCACTGTCCTAATCTAACCTATAGTATTCTGAACTGATAATCTGAATATAATTGAGTTAGATACTTTCTTTTCTGATGAAAAGAACATTGTATCTATAAGCAAGTGCAGGGAGCTTGTTTAGCTAAAGAAATTAAAGTGCTACAATAGGAATGTCAGACATTAACTAGAAAGGAATCTGGGAATAGGGGCAGAGGTTGTATATGATTTTCCTTCTGAGGTACAGGATCCTTCCCAGAAAAATCACACCGTGTGGTCAGCCATCTTCTCTCCTTGAGCTAAAGCTCTTTTTGTGTTGACTATGAGTTTATATTTTAACCTACTCCAGGCAAACTCTTCCCCATAATCAAATAAAGTTTTCAAAGACAGTGAAGATTAGCAAACAAAGCCTTGCATTAGACAGAAGGGCTGGGAAACACTAAAAGCAAACTTGAGCCAAAATAATCTCCCTGGTAATCCAGCAGGTCCACCACAAGGATAACAAAATAACTCCAGTGACGTCATGGCATGATGTCTGATGACTCTGGGTCACCAGAGTAGGGCAGAAGAGTGAGTTTTTCTGATCTACTGATCCATTTGGTCCTTCAGTGACTCCTTTGGCTCTGATAGAATCTTTTTTTTTTTTTTTTTTTCTGAGAGAGGGTCTGGCTCTGTCACCCAGACTGGAATGCAGTGGCGCAATCTCGGCTCACTGCAACCTCTGCCTCCTGGGCTCAAGTGAGCTTCCTGAGTAGCTGGGACAACAAGCATGTGCCACTATGATCAGATAATTTTTGGGGTTTTTTTTGGTAGAGATGGGGCTTTGCCATATTCCTTAGGCTGGTTTTGAACTCCTAGGCTCAAGTGATCTGCCGGTTTTGAACTCCCAATGTGTTAAGATTACAGGTATGAGCCACTGTGCCTGGCTCATAGAATTTTTTTTTTTTTTTTTAGATGGAGCCTCACTCTGTCACCCAGGCTGGAACGCAGTGGCGCGATCTGGTCCCACTGCAAGCTCCGCCTCCCGGGTTCACGCCTTCTCCCACCTCAGCCTCACAAGTAGCTGGGACTGCAGGTGCCTGCCACCATGCCCAGCTTTTTTTTTTTTTTTTTTTGTATTTTTAGTAGAAACAGGGTTTCACCGTGCTAGCCAGGATGATCTCCATCTCTTGACCTCGTGATCTGCCCGCCTTGGCCTCCCAAAGTGTTGGGATTACAGGCGTGAGCCACCGCGCCCAATCAATTCATAGAATCTTTAGAGAAGAATCTTTGTAGGTGGGATAATACGTGCTTCTGGACATCCTGTGAATCATCATATTTCCAGCTTTCAAGCATATTAATGAGGATTTGAACAATGTCTTAAAGCAGGAGTACCGTTCTGTTATGAAAGAAGCTTCCTAGTTGACAAACTTTTCATATAGCGTCAAACTTCATTCTAATGGCAATAATTATTTTATTATAAGAAACTAGGGGGCCAGGCGTGGTGGCTCATGCCTGTAATCCCAGCACTTTGGGAGGTCGAGGCAGGCAGATCACGAGGTCAGGAGATCGAGACCATCCTGGCTAACACGGTGAAACCCCGTCTCTACTAAAAATACAAAAAATTAGCCTGGCATGGTGGGGGGCACCTGTAGTGGTGGCGGGCGCCTGTTGTCCCAGCTACTTGGGAGGCTGAGGCAGGAGAATGGCGTGAACCCGGGAGGCAGAGCTTGCAGTGAGCCAAGATCATGCTACAGCACTCCAGCCTGGGTGACAGAGAGGGACTCTGTCTCAAAAAAAATAATAAATATAAAAGAAAAAAAAGAAACTGGGATCATGTTAATTTGCCTGAAACAAATCCAAGGAGTTAGATTGCTTCAGAGCTCACGTGACAGAAATAGCTCATACGTTCTCTAGGAGTAAATCACTCTTACTAGGCCTGAAGATATGCTTCAAGTCAGAATGTAATAGTAATGATTCACTCTGGGATTTCATTTCAAGCCACAGGAACTAAAAATGCAAGTACAGTTCCCAAGGTGAAACACAACCTGTAATCTTAATCCATTTAACTTCCTCAAATTGCTGTATTACTCAAAACAGCTGATTTCTTCATGGAGCATAGATGAATTTCCTCTGTGGTAAATGTCACCGTCTGACCCAGTGATATGTCTAGGCCCTCCTCACCACCTGTGAGCTCTCCTTCAAGGAAAGGCCATTGAGCAACCCCAATTGGTCTAGTTAAGAGCATCTGCTTTGGAATCAGATTACCTGTGTTGGAATCTACCAGTATGGCTTGGCAGGAGCATATTTTTGGATGTATCTCTTAACCTTCCTAAACTACAATTCCTTCAACTGGAAAATGGAGAAACAATAATACTGACATCATAGTATTAGCAGTTGCACAGCATCTGGTATAAAGGTGGTCAGGTATAAAAGTGATCAATAAATATTAGCTCTTATTTAAGGAGGCAATAGTATAATGGTTAAGAGGAGGATTTCAAGGCCAAATTGTCTAGTTTGAATCCCAATTCTGCCACTTACTTTGTAAAAGTTACCTAATCACTTGGGGCCAAGGTTGAGGACAGGTGCCTGGGAAACACTGGGAAGTGCTCCAGAGAATAAATGAGAGGCTCCAGTTTTTATTTTTATTTATTTATTTATTTATTGAGATGGAGTTTCACTCTTTTGCCCAGGCTGGAGTGCAATGGTGCGATCTCAGCTCACTGCAACCTCCACCTCCCAGGTTCAAATGATTCTCCTGCCTCAGCCTCCCGAGTAGCTGGGATGACTGCGCCCGCCACCACGCCCAGCTAATTTTTGTATTTTTAGTAGAGATGGGGTTTCACCATTGGCCAGGCTGGTCTCGAACTCCTGACCTCAGGTGATCCGCCCACCTTGGTCTCCCAAAGTGCTGGGATTACAGGCGTGAGCCACCGCGCCTGGCAGAGGCTCCAGTTTTTATTTTTATTTATTTATTTATTTATTGAGATGGAGTTTCACTCTTTTGCCCAGGCTGGAGTGCAATGGTGCGATCTCAGCTCACTGCAACCTCCACCTCCCAGGTTCAAATGATTCTCCTGCCTCAGCCTCCCGAGTAGCTGGGATGACTGCGCCCGCCACCACGCCCAGCTAATTTTTGTATTTTTAGTAGAGATGGGGTTTCACCATTGGCCAGGCTGGTCTCGAACTCCTGACCTCAGGTGATCCGCCCACCTTGGTCTCCCAAAGTGCTGGGATTACAGGCGTGAGCCACCGCGCCTGGCAGAGGCTCCAGTTTTTAAAGAAAAAGGACAACTCAGGAAAAGGGATTGAATGCAAAAGTTGTTCATCAGGAATTCTCATTAGTTTACAGAAATAGCACTGATTAGTGATTGACTAGACATTGCTGAACTGTAGGCTATGAGTTATGGTGTCCAGTGTGTGGCATTTTTTGGCTCCTTTGTGTCAGTCTAGAGCTCATATAGCAAGTGGCTTCAAGAAGTGATTCTTTAGCTTAAGGGAAGAGTGATACTCCTGTCACATTTCAAATGCCTCTCTGGGAGTGATAATTTAAAGGGGCTTGCATGCTTCAGATGCAAATTTCTTTTTTCTTTCTCATAGGACACTAGGAAAGAGTACAAATGAGGCCCACCTATCGTATTTTAAGTACTTAGAAGTTGTACATCAAGCTAAATAACTGTTAAATAAAATGTTTTCTGTTCTCCCATCTTGACAAATATACCTTCATAGCAAACTAGGTTCAGGTTCAAATGTAGAATTTTTAGAGTTCCACACCAGAGGTTGGTGGAACAGAGGGAGCCAGCCCCTGGACACTGAGTCCTGGCCTCCAGCTACTTCTCTTGCCCAGCTTCTTCCTGCACTTCCCTGGAGATTTCCAGATAGCACACTGTTACCACAGGTATGTGTATGGGACTGGGGCTGGGGAGCCCTGGATACTAGGGCTGGGTGCCTAGTGCCTGGAAGTTGGTGTGGGCCCTTTGGGCAAAAAAAACTCCAGAGTCAGCTGGGTGCGGTGGCTCACACTGGTAATCCCAGCACTTTGGGAGGCAAAGGCGGCCGGATCACAAGGTCAAGAGTTCGAGACCATCCTGGACAACATGGTAAAACCCCATCTCTACTAAAAATATAAAAATTAGCTGGGTGTAGTGGCACGCACCTGTAGTCCCAGCTACTCGGGAGGCTGAGGCAGGAGAATTACTTGAACCGGGAGGCAGAGGTTGCAGTGAGCTGAGATTATGCCACTGCACTCTGCACTCCAGGCTGGTGACAGAACAAGACTCCGTGTAAAAAAAAAAAAATTCCAGAGTTCAGGAATGCATTCTGAAGAGGAGCATTATGGACTAAGTGTTTGTGTCCCCCCAATTTCCTGTGTTGAAGCCCTAATCCCCAGTGTGGCTGTATTTGGAAATGGGGCCTCTAAGAAAGTAATTAAGATTAAATGAGATTATAAGGGTGAGGTTCTGATCTGATAGGTTTAGTGTCCTTATAAGAAGAGACATCAGAGAACAGTCTCTGTGCACAGGCACTGAAGAAAGGCATGTGAGGACAGTGAGAAGGGGTCACCTGCAAGCCAGGAGGAGGGTCATCACCAGAAACAGACTATGCTGGCACCCTGCTCTTGGACTTCCCAGCCTCCAGAACTGTGAGGAATACACTTCCGTTGTTTTAGCCACCCAGGCTGTGGTACTTTGTTATGGCAGCCTGAGCTGACAGTGAGTGTGGGGCTGGCTCCTGGGGGATACACCCCTGCAGACCTCTTGGTCCATGAGGAAGAAAGGCAACAAGAGAAAAGCTAGAGTCTCCTCCAAAGAGCAGGCCTTGATATAGGGACCCCCTTTAGCTGTAAGGACAGAACTGCTCTTCAAAGGTGCTCAGGGAGAAGTGGAGAAATGTTGAATTTCATGTATACTTGGCCGAGGCAGAGAGACTCAATGTGGAAATTTAGGCCAAGAACTAAGTGGACCTGACAGTTATGGTCACAGGCTGTTTGGCTAGAAATTATCTTAGAGGTCATCTAGCCCTCATACAGTTAAGAGAACTGAGCTCCAGGGACTTTCCAAAGGTTGAACAGAAACTTGTTGAGATCATGGCTCTGTAAAATCTCAGGCACACACCTTTGTATATGTTAGGTTATAAAAGTTTCCCAATTTGTGGATTAACTTTCAGAGGCCTGCTGAATTTGCTAGGAGGAGAACTTTGAAGAATGCATTAAGAATTTTTGCCTCACTGCAGGCCAGAGCAACTTGTATTTGCCTAACCTGGAGCTAATGAAACAAAGCATCTGGTTAAAAAATTATACATAGGGCCAGGTGCAGTGGCTCATGCCACCTCGGGAGGCTGAGGCAAGTGGATCACGAGGTCAGGAGTTCGAGACCAGCCTGGCCAACATGGTGAAATCCCAACTCTACTAAAAATACGAAAAATTAGCCGGGCGTTTTACAGGTGGCAGGCGCCTGTAATCCTAGCTACTTGGGAGACTGAGGCAGGAGAATTGCTTGAACCCAGGAGATGGAGGTTGCAGTGAGCCAAGACTGTGCCATTGCACTCCAGTATGGGCAACAGAGCGAGACTCTGTCTCAAAAAAAAAAAATTATACATAGCCACTGGTATAATTATTTGTATTTCTTTTAACACTTATTAACTAAAGAAAAAGTGCATAATAATATTTTGGGGAGTGATGCTTTGGATATCCACAGGCTATTATTCAACCCAATCAGACAACATATGACTAACAGAACAAATATGACCTTATGAGGTTCAAATGCAATATCTGTTTATGTTAAAAATCTATTCAAGTTACATTAAGGAAGCAGATTTTGAAACTGCGAAGAGGTGGCCAAACTGTAGTTCAGATCCCTTTACATTCCTGAGGGCCAGAGGGTCAGGAGCCGGGCGGTCAGGACTTCAAAGGACTGCAGTCTAAAGAAACAGAATTAGCATCCAGCACACATATAGTTCTTTTAAAAAAAAGTTTCATGACAACGAAAGTCCTTAGCAGGGAGAAATGTCTAATTATAACATATTTTCATTTATCTAGGATATTTTCATTTTCAAATAACTCCTACACATTTGAATGCATTTGAATTGATTGGCCATGTACTTTTACTTTTCCTCCTTGAGAAGTGACAATATTAAGATTTAGAGAAATTAGGCCGGGCGCGGTGGCTCAAGCCTGTAATCCCAGCACTTTGGGAGGCCGAGACGGGCGGATCACGAGGTCAGGAGATCGAGACCATCCTGGCTAATACGGTGAAACCCCGTTTCTACTAAAAATACAAAAAAAACTAGCCGGGCGACGAGGCGGGCGCCTGTAGTCCCAGCTACTCGGGAGGCTGAGACAGGAGAATGGCGTGAACCCGGGAGGCGGAGCTTGCAGTGAGCTGAGAGCCGGCCACTGCACTCCAGCCTGGGCGGCAGAGCAAGACTCCGTCTCAAAAAAAAAAAAAAAAGATTTAGAGAAATTAAATGATTGGTGCAAGTCATAAACTAAGAGTTGAATCCATGTCTTCTGACTTTAGTATGCCATAAAAATAATATCCAGAGGCCGGCGCAGTGGCTCACGCCTGTAATCTCAGCATCTTGGGAGGCCAAGGCGGGTGGATCACCACCTGAGGTTGGGAGTTCGAGTCCAGCCTGACCAACATGGAGAAACCCTGTCTCTACTAAAAATATAAAATTAGCCAGGTGTAGTGGTGCATGCCTGTAATCCCAGCTACTTGGGAGACTGAGGCAGCAGAATCGCTTGAACGTGGGAGGTGGAGGTTGCAGGGAGCCAAGATCGAACCATTGCACTCCAGCCTGCGCAACAAGAGCAAAACTCCGCCTCAAGAAAAAAAAAAAAAAAAAAAAGTCGAGTATACAAGGAGCTCAAACAACTCGGCAGCGCACACACACACACAACAAATAATCCCATTAAAAAGTGGGCAAAGGACATGAATAGACATTTCTCAAAAGAAGACAACAGTTGGTTAACACATGAAAAAATGGTCAACACCGGCCCTGCGCGGTTACTCACACCCCTAATTCCAGCACTTTGGGAGGCCGAAGCAGGCGGATCACGAGGTCAATAGATGGAGACCATCCTGGCTAACACAGTGAAACCCCGTCTCTACTAAAAATACAAAAAATTAGCCGGGCGCGGTGGCGGGCACCTGTAGTCCCTGCTACTTTTGAGGCTGAGGCAGGAGAATGGCGTGAACCCGGGAGGCGGAGCTTGCAGTGAGCCGAGATCGCGCCACTGCACTCCAGCCTGGGCGACGGAGTGAGACTCCATCTCAAAAAAAAAAAAGAAAAAAGAAAAAATGCTCAGCACCACTTACTAATTATCAGGAAAATGCAAATCAAAACCACACTGAGATATTGTCTTCCCCCAGTTAGAATGGGCATTATTAAAAAGACAAAAAAAACAAAAACAAAACACAGATGTTGGCAAGGATGGGGAGAAAAGAAAACTCATCTCCACTGCTGGTGAGAATGTAAAGTAGTACAACCACTATGGAAAACAATGCAGAGATTTCTCAAAAGAACTAAAAGTAGAACTACCATAGCATCCAGCAATGCCACTACCAGATATTTATTAGAAGGAAAAGACATCAGTATATTAAAAGATACCTGTACTTCTTTATCAAAGCACTATTCATAACAAAGATATAGCATCAACCTAAGTGTCCATCAGTAAATGAATGGATAAAGAAAATATAGTATATATATATATATATATATATACAATGGAATATTATTTGGCCATAAAAAGAATGAAATAATGTCATTTGCAGCAACATGGGTGGAACTGGAAGTCATTATGTGAAGTGAAATAAACCTGGCACAGGAAGATAAATACTGCATTTTCTCACTCATATATGGGAGCTAAAAAAGTTGATCTCATGGAGGTAGAGTAGAATGATAGGTACCAGAGGCTGGGAAGAGTGTGTGGGTGGGTGGTGAGGATTAAGAGAGGTTGGTTAATGGTGAAAACATACAGTTAGATAGAAGGGATAAGTTCTAATGTTCAAGAGCCGAGTAGTGTAGCTAGAGTTAGCAACCATGTATTGCATATTTCAAAATAGCTAGAAGAGAGGACTTGAAATGTTCCCAACATATAGAAATGATAAAGACTCAAAGTGATGAATACCCTAAATATCCTGATCTGATCATTGCACATTCTATGCATGTAACAAAATATCACATGTACCCCATAATTATGTATCAAAAAATGATCAGAGTATAAACATACCTTACTCAGACTTTGCCTATGCTTATCCAATGAAATTATTTTTAAGACAGAAAGCAGGCTAGGCATGGTGGCTCACGCCTGTAATCCCAACACTTTGGGAGGCTGAGGAGGGTGGATCACCTGAGGTCAGGAGTTCAAGATCAGCCTGGTCAAGATGGTGAAACCCCATCTCTACTAAAAATACAAAAAAATTAGCTGGGCATGGTGGTGGGCACCTGTAATCCCAGCTACCTGGGAGGCTGAGGCAAGAGAATTGCTTGAACCCAGGAGGTGGAGGTTGCAGTGAGCCAAGATCACGCCATTGCACTCCAGCCTGGGTGACAGAGTGAAACTCTGTCTTAAAAAAAAAGACAGAAAGCAGATATATTTTATCTTTTCCCAGTAGAGTTCCAAGTTTGTGGATGTTTTCTGCTTACAGCTTGGACAGTCCAGGTAGTTTCCAGACCTCTCTCTTCTATTTCCAGAACAGAGCTGTGGCCGTTTTCTTTCACAGTAGCTCTGCCTTGGACAGAAATGATTAAGGGCCACTGCCACTGCTCTTAGGTTTGAGTAGATAAGATTTGGGGGGTATCTCTAACTGGTGTTCCGTTTATCTCCCCAAAGGAGTAAAAGTGGCTCAAAATAATGTTCCAAATAATTCTCTCAAAACAATATAAGGTTCATTGGCTTTTTCTCATTATAAAAATATTTTTTGTTTTGTTTTGTTTTTGTTTTTTGAGATGGAGTCTCACTCTGTGGCCAGGCTGGAGTGCAGTGGTGCCATCTCAGCTCACTGCAACCTCTACCTCCCAGGTTCAAGCAATTCTCCTGCCTCAGCCTCCTGAGTAGCTGAGACTACAGGTGGGCACCACCACACCTAGTTAATTTCTGTATTTTTAGTAGAGACAGGGGTTCACCATGTTGGCCAGGCCGGTCTTGAACTCCTGATCTCAAGTGATCCGCTCAACCTTGGCCTCCCAAAGTGCTGGGATTACAGGCATGAGCCACTCTGCACACCCTTGTTTTGTTTTTGAGACAGGGTCTTGCTCTCTTGGCCAAGCTGGAGTACAGTGGCGCTATCATAGCTCACTCCAGCCTTGACTTCCCAGGGTAAAGTGATCCTCCTGCTTCAGCCTCCCAAGTAGCTGGGACTACAGGCATGCATCACCACACCTGGCTAATTTTAAAATTTTTAGTAGAGAGGGGGTTTCGCTATGTTGTTTGGGCTGATCTTGAGCTACTGAGCTAAAGTCATCCTCCCACCTTGGCCTCCCAAAGTGTTGGGATTACAGGCATGAGGCACCATGCTGTCCAATAAATACTCTTAACAAGAGTCTCTATTTCTATCTCTAATATCCTTAGGATTAATTCTTAGAAGTGGAGTTATTATGAAAGAGTCTTAATACTTCAAGTCAAATTGCTTTTTGAAGAGGCATTATCATTAATTCCAGCAGCAGCAGCAGTGTAGAATATTGCCTGTTTCACTACATGATCCTGGATAGACTCTTGCCTATTAGTGTAGCACTGGGATCTGGCTTCTGAATCAGCCTGTCTAGAATTGAATCCCAACTCGACCACTTGCTAGCTGTGTGGATTGGGAAAAGTTGCTTAGCTGCTCTATACCTTGGTTTATCTTTGTTTAAATAAGCATAGTAATACTGCCTACTTCATAGAGTTATTATGAAGTTTAAAATAATATATTACGGCCGGGCGCGGTGGCTCAAGCCTGTAATCCCAGCACTTTGGGAGGCCGAGACGGGCGGATCACGAAGTCAGGAGATCGAGACCATCCTGGCTAACATGGTGAAACCCCGTCTCTACTAAAAAAAAAAAATACAAAAAACTAGCCGGGCGAGGTGGCAGGCGCCTGTAGTCCCAGCCACTCGGGAGGCTGAGGCAGGAGAATGGTGTAAACCCAGGAGGCGGAGCTTGCAGTGAGCTGAGGTCCGGCCACTGCACTCCAGCCTGGGCGACAGAGCGAGACTCCGTCTCAAAAAAAAAAAAAAAAAAAAAAAAAAATAATATATTACAGGTACTCAATAAAGGCTAGTCTATTACATTAATAAAATTCTCTTCCAATTTGACATGTGAAAAAACTGTACTTCATTGTTGCCTTAAATTGCATTCTTTGATTACAACTGATTATAAACTTTAAAAATGTTTATTGGCTAATTTGTGTGTGTGCATGTGTGTGAATTGACTATTCATTTCCATTGACTCCTCCTAATTGTGGTTGGTGTTTTCTTTTTATAGATTTGTTGGAGCTCTTTATATATATTGACATTAATCTCATGCATGTCATATACACAAATAGTTTTCATAGTATTTAATTTGCTTCTAATCTTTATGATTTCGGGGGTTATGTAAATGCTTAAATTTCTATGTGGTGAAAAGTGAAATCAAATATGATAATGTTTTCTTTGTTTGTTTTTTTTTTTTTTTGAGGCGGAGTCTGGCTCTGTCACCCAGGCTGGAGTGCTGCAATGCGATCTCAGCTCACTGCAAGCTCCACCACCCGAGTTCACGCCATTCTCCTGCCTCAGCCTCCCGAGTAGCTGGGACTACAGGCACCCGCCACCATGCCCTGCTAATTTTTGTTTGTATTTTTAGTAGAGACAGGATTTCACTGTATTAGCCAGGATGGTCTCGATCTCCTGTCCTTGTGATCTGCCTGCCTCAACCTCCCAAAGTGCTGGGATTACAGGTGTGAGCCACAGTGCCCAGCTCTTTGACTTTTTTTATTGCTTTTTTATTTAGAAATCCAGCTCTCTTCCCAGGTTAGTTTTTTTGTTTTTGTTTTTGTTTTGTTTTGTGTATGTGTGTGTGTGTGTGTAGAGACTAAGTCTCGCTATGATGCCCAGGCTGGTCTTGAACCCTTGGCCTCAATCCTCCTACTTCAGCCTAGCAAAGTGCTGGGATTACATGCAAGAGCCGCCATGCCCAGCCCCATGTTGGTTTATAATACATAATTTATTATTCATAAATTGAATTTTTATATAGTCTAAAGTTTGTTTTGAACTTCCCTAAAAGATTCCATTTTTGATCAATACTACTTTAATTATTCTAGGTTTAGAATAATTAATTAAATAATAAATAAATAAAACTATAAATAGTAAATATTAACTGTTAAATTATAGATTATATATTTATATTTTCTTAATATATAATTTATTAATAATTATACTTATAAATTAAATTATAAATAGTTCATTACACTATAGTTAATACCTGATAGCCTTTTTTTCAAATATTTCTTAAAAATTCTTGAATGCTTGTTCTTTCAGTTTATTTTTGTATTTTTTTTTGAGACGGAGTCTTACTCTGTCGCCCAGGCTGGAATGTGAGTGCAGTGGCACCATCTCGGCTCACCGCAACCTCTGCCTCCCGGGTTGAAGCAATTCTCCTGCCTCAGACTCCCGAGTAGCTGAGACTCCAGGCACGCACCACCACGTCTGGCTAATTTTTTGTATTTTTAGTAGAGACAAGAGTTTCACCTGGTTAACCAGGATAGTCTCAATCTCCTGACCTTGTGATCTGCCTGCCTTGGCCTCCCAAAGTGCTGGGTTTACAGGCGTGAGCCACCGCGTCTGGCCTCTTTCAGTTTATTAAGCATTGACAGATGTTAACATCTTGACAAGATGTTAAATTTTAACATCATGTTAAGTTCCCACACGTGATTTTTTTTTTTTTTTTTTTTTGAGACAGTGTCTTGCTCTGTCACCCAGGCTGTAGTGCAGTGGCACAATCTTGGCTCACTGCAGCCTCTGCTTCCCTGACACAAGGGATACTCCCACCCTAGCCTTCTGAGTAGCTGGGACCACAGGTGTAAGCCACCACACTTGGTTAATTTTAAAATTTTTTGTAGAGATGAGGTCTTGCTATGTTGCCTAGGCTGGTCACAAACTGGCCTCATGTAATCCTCCTGCCTCACCCTCCTGCAATGCTGGGATTACAGGAATGAGCCACCACACCTGGCTGACAAATCTTTTAAATTAGATTTTTTTTTTTTATACAGAGTTTTGCTCTTGTTGCCCAGGCTGGAGGGCAATGGCCCAATCTCAGCTCACTGCAACCTCCACCTCCCAGGTTCCAGCGATTCTCCTGCCTCAGCCTCCTGAGTAGCTGGGATTACAGGCATGAGCCACCATGGCCGGCTAATTTTGTAGTATTTTTTTCAGTAGAGATGGGGTTTCTCTATGCTGGTCAGGCTGGTCTTGAACTCCCAACCTTAGGTGATCCACCCAACTTGGCCTCCCAAAGTGCTGGGATTACAGGCGTGAGCCACCGCGCCCGACCTTAAATTAGATTTGACTTAAACCTACATATTAATTTTGTTTTAGGAACATGGAGTATTTCTTCATTTACTACAATTTTGTTTTGTAAAGTTTTGCAAGTTTGCTGTTGTTTTTGTGGTTGTTTTCACACAGGCATACTCATTTCTTGCTAGGATTATTTCTATAGTTTGAAATATTTTTGTATTGTATTTGGGCTTATTATTCCTATTAGGTTGTTTAACTTACTGATGATACCAAAATGGAACATTTATAGGTTTCTGGATATTTTGTATTTGATGACACTGAAGAACTTTCTTAGGAATTCTGAAAGGCTTGTAGTTGAGCCATGCTGGGTTTTCTAAGTGCATAATCCAATAATCTGGAAATAACATTAATCAACATTAATCTTTCCCAAATCATTATGTCTCTTATTTCTGTTTCATGAATATTTTCAGTTGCTGAAAATGTGTGAAAAGTGCACTGTCGAAAGCAATCTCTCTTTCCTGCTCTGTTCACTCCTACAACAAATACAGTGAACTGAGGATGAGGTGGGGGGAGGGGAAGAAGGAGAAGAGCAGGGCTGGTGCTTCTCTGGAAAGGGCAGAAGATGCCTTTGGGCTGTAGGCAGAAGTTTGTGCAGATCTAAGTGCTGGCCAGGGGCTTCCCAAGGCAGCTGTGGTGGTCTGAGTTCCTGATTTGTTGTATCAGTGATCTACCACCTTCCTTCCCCTTGTTTTCTTGCCTTCTGCCTCAGCCTTGCTCCTTTCTCCCCATCCTCCCTCCTCAGCTCTGCTCCTCTCTGTCTCCTTCTTCAGTAGGGATATGGTAGTGGCCACAGCCTCTGCACTGAGGAGAGAACTTGTCAACATGCTTTTTGCTCCAGGAGGAGCTCATTCATCTGTGGCCAAGATCAGACCTTGGCTCGGTGGCATGGGCTGCTTAGTGCACCTACCCTGATGTAATTCCTCCCTCTCTCCGTCTTCCCTGCTCCCACCTTCCTTTGAACCATCATCAACTCTCACCTTGACTCCTGCAATAGTTTTCTAAATGGCTCTCCTCCAATTCATTCTTTTCACAGTGAAATATTTTAAAAAGATAAATCAGAATGCACTCCCTTATTGAAGACCTTTCAGTGACTTCCCATAGCACTTAGAATAAACATAAACTCCTTCATGTGGCCCTGTGTGATTTGTCTCTTCCAATCTCTCATAGCATCTTGTACCACCTCTCCTCTTGTTCTCTGGAACACCACTCTGTTTTCTTTTCTGTCCCTGGAACACACCTAGAGCCTTTGGACTTGCTACTCCCCCTGCCTGGGACATCTTCTCCTAGCCCTTGGTGTGTGTTTGCCTCCTCATTATTCAGGCCTCATATGCAATATCCATATTCCCACCCTCTCTGCTCTCAGAGCACCCTGTTTGTGTTCTTCATGGCATTTACCATAATCTGTAATGATCTTGTTTATCTGTTCACTTATTTGTGTCTTTGCCACCTGGAATGTAAACTCTATGACAGCAGATAATTTTATCTTGTTTACTTCTGGTTTCCTGAAATCGAGAACTGTGGCACATAGAAAACACTAGAAAAATACCATTTTTGCATGGGTTCCCTCTATAAAATAGTCTGTTATCAGGGGTTGCATGCATTTTGGGAAGTGAATCATGCAAGAGGAATGAGGTTAGGGAAGTAAAACAGTGAAGGAGGGGAGGCCAATACTAATGTCTGTTGTAAGCGGTCACTGCAGTGGATCACTCAAGACTGGACTGTGATGAAGGGCATCTTCTGTGAAGCCATGTTTCTAAGAACTGTGCATTCCAGGGACAGTAGAAGGCGTATCTACCCACCAGATTCTGTTTCAGCTTTGGGTCAAGGGCTTATGTTTCCATGGATGTATGTAGGACCAGCGACATGATTTGCAAGGCCTAGTGCAAAATAAAATTACAGGTCATTGTTCAAAAAGTATTCATAATTTCAAGATAGAGATAGTAGGGCTCTAAACCAAGAATGAGGCCAATCTGAGCATAGGGTCCTGTGCCACCACACAGGCCTCATGCCCTTGCCCTCATGCCCTGGGTCAGGCAGGTTCCTGCAGCATCCCACTGATGTCAGAGTGTCAGAGAAGCCCCAGAGCATGAGAGCTGGTGTGATGAGGCATGGCTGAAGTCAGGTGCTGTCACATTACACCTGTAGGAAGCAGGTTGAACAGCAGTGGTTGGAGCAAAAGGTGGACTGAGAGGATGTCAGGCCGTGTCACTTGAGATATCAAGATATCCAAAACAATAAATGAGTTTAGGGTTGCTACGGCTCACTGTCATTTGCCTAAAATTCCAGAAGACTTAAATGGTAATTTTGAGAGTAATCATTCTTGTAGTTTTGATGATGCTAATGGATGGAACTCTTGTGCTTTCCCATTGAGTATGATCACGATATTGATTTAAATGACTATATTTCCTATGTGAGAAGCCCTATTCCTCATTATTATTATTATTATTATTATTATTTTTAATTGAGACAGGATCTCACTCTGTCACCCAGGCTGGAGTGCAGTGGCACAATCTTGACTTACTGCAGCCTGCGCCTCCTGGGCTTAAGCAATCCTCCCACCTCAGCCTTCCAAGTAGCTGGGACCACAGGTGCACACCACTATTCCCGGCTAACTTTTTTTTTTTTGTATTTTTGGTAGAGACAGGGCCTCACCATGTTGCCCAGGCTGGTCTTGAGCTCCCGAGCTCAAGCGATCAGCCTGCCCTGGCCTCCCAAAGTGCTGGGATTATAGGAGTGAGCTATTGTGCCCAGTTCACAATTTTCTAAGGCACCCTAGAGAGAAACTCTGTCCAATAGCATGTTCTGTGGTGATAAAAAAGCTCTTGTCTACACGGTTTAATATGGTAGCCAGTAGGCACATATGGCTATTGAGCACTTGACCTGTGAGGAACTGTTGGTTAAATTTTGTTTAATTTGGCCGGGCGCGGTGGCTCAAGCCTGTAATCCCAGCACTTTGGGAGGCCGAGGCGGGCGGATCACAAGGTCAGGAGATCGAGACCATCCTGGCTAACACGGTGAAACCCCGTCTCTACTAAAAAAAAAATACAAAAAACTAGCCGGGCGAGGTGGCGGGCGCCTGTAGTCCCAGCTACTCAGGAGGCTGAGGCAGGAGAATGGCGTGAACCGGGAGGCGGAGCTTGCAGTGAGCTGAGATCTGGCCAGTGCACTCCAGCTTGGGTGACAGAGCGAGACTCCGTCTCAAAAAAAAAAAAAAAAAAAATGTTGTTTAATTGTAATTCATTTGGGCCGGGCACGGTGGCTCACACCTGTAATCCCAGCACTTTAGGAAGCCAAGGTGGGTGAATCACGAGGTCAGAAGTTCGAGACCAGCCTGGCCAACATGGGGAAACCCCGTCTCTACTAAAAATACAAAAATTAGCTGGGCGTGGTGGCCGGCACCTGTAATCTCAGCTACTTGGGAGGCTGAGGCAGGAGAATCTCTTGAACCTGGGAGGCAGAGATTGCAGTGAGCCGAGATCGTGCCACTGCACTCCAACCTGGGTGACAGAGCAAGACTCTGTCTCAACAACAACAAAAAATTAATTCATTTAAATTTAAAGTACCATGTGGCTAGTGGTTACTGTATTGCAGAATGCAGCTATTGATAGTAAATGACACTTGTACATTCCACCATGGTAAAATTCAAGTCTTCTTTTTTTTTTTTGTTTTTTTTTTTTTTTTTTTTTTTTGAGACAGAGTCTGCTCTGCCGCCCAGGCTGGAGTGCAGTGGCCGGATCTCAGCTCACTGCAAGCTCCGCCTCCCAGGTTCACGCCATTTCTCTGCCTCAGCCTCCCGAGTAACTGGGACTACAGGCGCCCGCACCTCGCCGGCTAATTTTTTGTATTTTTTAGTCGAGACGGGGTTTCACCGTGTTAGCCAGGATGGTCTCGATCTCCTGACCTCGTGATCCGCCGTCTCGGCCTCCCAAAGTGCTGGGATTACAGGCTTGAGCCACCGCGCACGGCCAAAATTCAAGTCTTTACTTCTGTTCAGTCTCTCTGTGAGCTCCACTAACTCAATCATTTATTTCAAGCCTGCTTTATTTTAAGGCAATAGATTCTAGATCCAGGAAAAGAAGTTCTATTTCCCTATTTTGTGTCCAAGACAGACATAGCTGATTGACCATGGCATTTTTATTTTCTCTGAGTTCAGAAGTAGCTTTGTCATCTTTCTCACAGTGAGGCTCTGGAAAGCCACTGCTCATTGAGATGGGGTAACAATAAACTCATATTTATTGAGGGCTAACTGCATGCCAAGTACTTTAAGTTACTTTAGAAGTAAATCCCAGTCCCTCCAACCACACAGATCTGCATTGTCTTCTTTGTGTTGGGAACCAAGATACTCTTCCAACTGGGTTGAATGTCAACCTGCTCAGCCACCTCCACAGGACAGACCAATCATTCAAAGGACAAAGGAGTTTATTTCTCCCCTCACAATATTTGACAAAACTTAGAACATTGATCTTTCCATCTTCATTCCACTACAATAATTGTATGTTCATAATGGAGGCTGGACATGGGGAAAGCAAAGTAAAAGAACATTTACTACATGTCAATGTCAGCACTGTGTAGGATGCTTTAGGCATTTTTGTCATTTAGCAGCTATAGGAACAACATGGACAGGATATATAAAGCATCTTTAGTTTGTCTTTTCTGCTCTGCCTCACAAGAAGTGAGTAATTTTGTCAAAGGGAGTTTAATTCAGTTAACTTATTAATTCATTTACTAAGTCAGTGATATTAATTAAGTGTCCAGTAAGTGCAAAAAGCAATGCTAGGTTCTGGGAAGCCACACAGACATCAAGGTCCTGGCCTCAAGACATTCAGCTTTGTGGACTATAAACACAGTATAATGAGCCATGGCGATACAGGGAAGAGAGAGTTTGAGGAGACAAGGACGTCTGCAAAGAGAAGGTGGCCTTTGAACTGAGTGTTGAAGAAAAAAAAAAATTCACCAAGTAAGAAAGGAGATTCTAGACTGAGATAAAATTATGTGTAATAGCATAAACACAACAAAACTGTGTGGAATATTTCAGAAATGGCAAGTGTTTTAGTGTAATTTACCAATACTAGAAATTCTGCTCTTGGAGTGATGTGTATCTACTTATAATGGTACATTGTAACTTACTTTGCCATTGCATGATAAACTCAAAGCATGTATAAGTTAAGCTGTCAAGGAAATATCAACATATTACTGAAGTAAAATCAGAGGGAAAGTGATCTGCTGCTAACTAGTTATCTGACTTCAGGCAAGTAAGCTTGGTTACTTTAGGTTTTAGTTGCCTTATTTATAAAATGAAGAGGTTGATGTATTATTTATCCTCTCCACTATTCTAAGAAGCAACAGTAATACCAAGGGCTTATTCTCAGAATGAAGGAAAGAAGAAAATCAGCAGGTATTTACTGAATCTGCCCCTAGTAAGTTGACAAACAAAGGAAAGGAGGTAAGTATATATTCGTTGTCAATTTGCACAAAACAATTAAAAACTGCTAAGAAGGTATTAAGGTGTTAGTTTGAACTTCTGAATTCTAATGGCTGGGGGAGGGTGGGACATGGTAAGGAAAAGTGTAAACATGAATCTAAGAGGCTCGTTTTGAGGAAGGACTGCCAGATTTGTACAAAGCAATCAGAAAATGATACTACTATGCTCTTTCAATATCTTGTTCTTAAAAAACAAAAGTGATCATTCCTAGAACTCTGATATAAAAGGTTCCAGTAGGCAGGTCAGCGGAGGTTCAGCCAGGAAGGCTGTTTATTTACTTAACATTGCCATTGCCTGGACTGAAGGGAGATAATCACTTTTAGTTTCAAACTCGATCTAGTCTATAACACATGGAAAGGGATTTCGTGTGTTTTCTAGGAAGAAACAGATGTTACCCATAAAAAACAAAACAAAAACCCCAAAAATCTATATTTCTATTGCAAAATTCGAGTATGAGAATTCATGTCATATTCATACATGATAAACGCCATACATTCTTTGTATAAAGAAAGGTAATAATGCATTTTCAAATAATTAGTTAAAATAATTTTGGTTGGTCAAAACTGTATTAGAAGGTGAATTCTCTGAGGCCAACTGGTGACTATCTGAGGCTCCCACATTTACAGATTTTATGTTATTTCAACAAATATCCATGGAGTGTGGGAGAGGCACTGTGCTAGGTGCCAGATATACACTGGAGGATGAAACAGACACAACCCTCACGAAGCTTAGAGTCTGGTGGGGACAACATACCTACAAAATAAACACTATAATAGGTATTTCATTCATGCCTTAAACGAAAACAACAAAGGTTGGGGGTGGGGGAAAACTAATTCAGGGCAGGGCAGCCAGGAAAGCAGAGACCCTGGCTACTCTCCTCATTGCTGGTTAAACAGACTCATTCAGCTGTCCGCCAGGAATTTCTCAGTGTAACTTTCAGCGTAAGAGTAAAACAATTCATTTTCAAGAGACAGAGTATCACTTGGTCTCCCAGGCTGGAGTGTAGTGGCATGATCATAGCTTACTGTAACCTCAAACTCCTGGGCTCAAGTGATCCTCCCACCTCAGCCTCCCAAGAAGCTAGAACTCCAGGCACATGCCACCACACCCGGCTAGTTTTTTTTTTTTTGGAGAGACAGGGTCTTGCTGGTCTTGAACTCCTGGCCTCAAGTGACCCTCCCACCTTGGCCTCCCAAAGTGCTGGGATTACAGGAGTGAGCCACTTCACCTGGCCATAAAACAATTCTTTAAGCTTCTAAGGGATTCAAGTATCATTTCAGGGTTCTGTGGTCACAAGAGTTTTAAAATCTCCATCCTTGACATATGAGTCAAAAACTATTCTCACTCATGGCACCCTGAACCACATAAAAATAACAATGTAAACCATACATCATTTGGGGGTTGCTGGTTCCCTCAGATTTAGATAAGGTTTCCTGAAACCTCCCTCATCCCATGCTCAGTAGAAGTCAAGGCCCATTCCAATACTTCTGCAAATTCCATAGGAGTGGCTCTGACTCTGAACTCTTTGCTTTTGCAAATGGGTTTAGATCATGGAACATGTTGCTTTACTATAAATGTGGTTTGTGTTTCAGCCACGTTAACCTAGATGTGAAACACAGTCTCCTTTTGATTGCCACAGAGCCCTTTTTTTTTTCCCCCTTGAGGCAGAGTCTTGCTCTGTCGCCAGGCTGGAATGCAGTGGTGCGATCTCAGCTCACTGCAACCTCCGCCTCCCAGGTTCAAGCGATTCTCCTGCCTCAGCTTCCCGATTAGCTGGGACTACAGGCATGCGCCACCACGCCCACCTAATTTTTTTGTATTTTAATAGAGGTGGGGTTTCACCATATTGGCCAGGATGGTCTCCGTCTCTTGATTTTGTGATCCACCCGCCTTGGCTTCCCAAAGTGCTGGGATTACAGGCATGAGCTACCGCACCCGGCCAGAGCTCTTATAAGACATTTGTATGTATAGCAGAATTTTTTTTTTTTTTTTTTTTTTGAGAGAGAGTCTCGCTCTCTCACCCAGGCTGGAGTGCAGTGGCGCGATCTCGGCTCACTGCAAGCTCTGCCTCCCGGGTTCACCCTATCCTCCTGCCTCAGCCTCCCGAGTAGCTGGAACTATGGGCGCCTGCCACCACGCCCAGCTAATTTTTTGTATTTTTAGTAGAGACGGGGTTTCACCATGTTAGCCAGGATGGTCTCAATCTTCTGAGCTCGTGATCCACCGGCCTCGGCCTCCCTAAGTGCTGGGATTAGAGAGGTGTGAGCCAGCGTGCCTGGCATAGTTTTTTTTGAAAAAGATTTCAGAGGGGATTAAGTGAAGAAGAGGTTTGTATTAATCAGGATAAGTCAGCTGCTGTAACAAACAAGCCCTATTGCAGTAACTTAGCAATAACAACAAAAGGATTCTTTCTTCCTGATATCACTGTTCGAGGGGGTTGAAGAGGGCCTGATCCATACAGTCCTTCACAGACTGGAGCTCTTCTCTAGTGGCTTCAGAATCTTGTAGGGTATTAGAGTCCCCCACTTGATCCTCTGCAATCAGCCTGCAGGAGAGGGAAAGGCATGTGAAAGAACTGCCAGATTTGAAGAGAAGTGTTTGAAGAGACAAGGAAGGCTGCAACGAGATACTTTGGGAGTTACACTGGCCATGTCTGGAGGTGGCACACACCACTTCTGCCCACTTTCCATTGACTTGTAGTCACATGGCTATACCTAACTACAGTGGAGGCTGAGAAATTTAGTTTAGTTTTGAGGCCAGGATGAAAACAGTTTTTGTAATATGTCTTTGCCACAGGATTTATTCTGTAGCAGCACAAACAACTTCAAATTTAACATTTAATCTCCTAGTTTTTAGGAAGTCCTTGACCTTCTCACTTCTATGGATTTTTTTTTTTTTTTTAAACAAGGTCTCGTTCTGCCACCAGGCTGGAGTGCAGTGATATGATCCCAGCTCACCACAACCTCCGCCTCCTGGGTTCAAGTGATTCTCCTGCCTCAACCTCCTGAGTAGCTGAGAGTACAGGTGCGTGCCAACATGCCCAGCTAATGTTTGTATTTTTAGTAGCAACAGGGTTTCATCAAGTTGGCCAGGATGGTCTCGATCTCTTGACTTTGTCATCCACCCACCTTGCCTCCCAAAGTTCTGGGATTACAGGCATGAATCACCACACCTGGTCTACTTCTACGGATTTTTAATGTAATTTTCAGACTCATGCCAACTCCTCTTCCCCTCTCCACTTTATTCCTTCCTTCCTTCCCTTTCTCTCTTCTCATACACTAATATTTTTGTTATTTTTTTTCTGGCAGAGTGTATTCAATGACCCCTCATTGCCTTGTCTCCAACAGTCTACTGATATAACCGGGCAGCTTAACTTCAACATGCACCTTAAAACCTTTTTTTCCTTTCTCTTGGGTTTCAAGATATAACCTTGACATAAACTGCAGAAGCCCTTTCCCTTAGCCTTAAGATATCCATGTCCCTCCCCTTCTCACCATATATACTCCCTTCACATTTACCTAACTGTATGCTAGTATCTAATTATGTGCCTTCTTAGAAGTTCCAGGGGCTAATTTTGAGACCGGCAGACCAAACCTAAAGACCCAGCTGCAAAATTTGAGAGATTATTTCTAGGCAACTAGTCAACAACCCAACCATTGTTGAGATGATGCCAGCCTGCTCTTCAGGTAGACTGGGACCCAAGATAGCCACCAGAACAAGACATGCAGACATTGTACTCAGCACAATTCTTGCCTGCCTTCCATATCAAGTTTTCCCTTTTTTTTTTTTTTTTTTTGACATGGAGTCTCGCTCTGTTGTCCAGGCTGGAGTGCAATAGTGCGATCTTGGCTCACTGCAACCTCCGCTTCCTGGGTTCAAGTGACTCTCCTGCTTCAGCCTCTCAAGTAGCTGGGATTACAGGCAACCGCCACCATGCCCAACTAATTTTTTGTATTTTTAGTAGAGATGGGGTTTCACCATGTTGGTCAGGCTGGTCTCAAATTTGTGACCCCAGGTGATCCACCCGCCTAAGCCTCCCACAGTGCTGGGATTACAGGCGTGAGCCACTGCACCCAACAAAGTTTTCCCTTTTTAAGCCCTTGCCTTTCCCCCCAAAATCAAAGTGATTACTTTGGAGGGCATCAGGCTACTTCCCCATTACTAGATTTGGTTAATGAAGTCACTTTCTTTCTAACATACCTCACTCATGTTAACTGTACTCTGCAAATGATGAGCGACCAAACCTGCATTGAGTTACACTGAGACTCTTACCATCCATCTAAATGTCTTATTTATACAGGTAGGAGGTGGGAAATACTGGGTAGAAGAGGGTAGGGTGCATGGTGAGGGTTTCACCCTCAAGCCTGGACCCATGGCCCTAAGTGAGCACACTCATTCCTGTTTTCCCATCTGAATGTTGCCTTTTCCAAAACCACCCTGGCCTGCCATGCCCCCAACCCTGTACCCATAAAAACCCCAGGCTCCACTGTCAGAGGAGCAGAATGGTGCAGCAGAGAAAGAGAGAAGTGTCTGAATGTTGAGAGGAAAAGAGGCAGCTGGACACCAGAGACTGGGTTGGAGGGGAGTTTGACTGGGGATGGTCAGAGAGGAGTTCCTCTGGGGACAGCCAAACTCCAAGGGAAGATTATCTTCCCACTTCATCCCCTTTCCAGCATCCTATCCCACTGAGAGCCACTTCCATCACTCAGTAAAATTCTCCACATACACCACCTTTCAGTCCTGATTCTTTCTGGATACTGGACAAGAATTTGGGACGCACTGAGTGCAAGCATCCAAAACGGCCGTCACACTGACTCTTCACTGAGATGTTTAACCCTTAAGCCCTCTGTGGATGGCAAAAGCTAAAAAAGCATTGTTTATAATACATGCCTTCTGGGGCTCCAGAGGTCCTGGGCAACACCTAGATGCTGCTGTTGTCTGGTATGGGGCTTGTTCCTGCCAGTACCCAAAGACACTCACCCCAGCTCCTGCACCGGCTCACCTGTGTCTCCCTCTCTCACAAAGGAGTTGAGCACAGAGGTAAACAAGCCACACCCCTGTAGAAAGGCCCGAGAAGGGGTCAAGGGAACTCTCCCATCTCATCATCAGAGAACAAAGGCAGTTCTTCACTAGAGAATTCATTTATAGGACATCACATTTGAAACCCTCTGAGGCCTATATGACATATGGCATATGTCTGTATTTCTCAAACTGATGTAAAATATATTCTTCGGACTGTGGGGCTTTATGCCTGGAAATTCCTGAAGCCACAAGCTAAAAACAACCTGTTTTTTAGCTCAGAACACTTTCCCCCAGGGCCGTGTCTGTGCTCTTTGCCTCCTTTTGGGGGAATTGTTCCTTTGCACCCTACTGTTCTAATACACAACCTGAATCTTCTAAATATGATGGTTGTGTTTGCATATGTATATTACATTAATTCTTTTAATTAACTAAAACTGGAATATGGGCCCACAAATCCACTGCCTGTATAAAGAAATAAAAACAAGAAGTGGAGAGGAAAGGTTTTCTTGTGGTTGTAAGCTTTTCTTTTTTTCTTTTTGAGGCGAAGTCTAGCTCTGTCACCCAGGTTGGAGTGCAGTGGCTCAAGCTTGGCTCACTGCAACCTCCGCCTCCTGGGTTCAAGCGATTGCCTCAGCCTCCTGAGTAGCTGGGACTACAGGTGCCCGACGCCACGCCTGGCTAATTTTTTGTATTTTTAGTAGAGATGGGGTTTCACCGCGTTGACCAGGCTGGTCTTGAACTCCTGACCTTGTGATCCGCCTGCCTCAGCCTCCCAAAGTGCTGGGATTAAAGGCGTGAGCCACTGCACCTGGCCTACAAAGATTTTTTTTTTTTTTTTGGGATAGTCTCGCTCTGTTGCCCAGGCTGGAGTGCAGTGGTACGATCTCAGCTCACTGCAAGCTCCTCCACATCCCGGGTTCACATCATCCTCCTGCCTCATCCTCCTGAGTAGCTGGGACTACAGGCGCCTGCCACCATGCCTAGCTAATTTTTTGTGTTTTTAGTAGAGACAGGGTTTCACCGTGTTAGCCAGGATGGTCTCGATCTCCTGACCTTGTGATCCGCCCGCCTCGGGCTCCCAAAGTGCTGGGATTACAGGTGTGAGCCACCGCGCCCGGCCGGTCTTAAGCTTTTCAATCACCCTTTCCCTTGTCCTTCCTGGTTATATGAAACAATAGGTGCCCTTTTCTTTCTAAGCTATTTAAGGTCATATTTAAGTTCAAAATATGGTCTGTCACAACCAAAAGAATTCTGATTCATATAATAAACATAGCAACTTTCCTGAAGAGTCATTTTTTACTATCAAATTTTTGCAAATCTTCCAATGTCATTTTTATTTTAAACCATAGATATACAGTTTTTATTCAATATCCATGATGGAGATTGGTTCCAGTACCCCTATGTATACTAAAATCCATGATGCTTAAGTCCCTAATATAAAGTGGTGTTGTATCTGCATGCAATGTATGCAGATCCTCTTGTATTCATACAATGCAAATGCTATGCAAACAATTTTTATGCTATATTGTTTAGAAATAATAAGAAAAAAGTATGTACATGTTCAGTACAGATGCAGCCATCTTTTTTTTTTTTTTTGAGGCAGAGTCTCACTCTGTTGTCCAGGCTGGAGTGCAGTGGTGCCATCTCGGCTCACTGCAACCTCCGCATCCCAAATTGAAGCAATTCTCTGCCTCAGCCTCCCAAGTGGCTGGGATTACAGGCACCCACCACCATGCCTGGCTAATTTTTGTATTTTTAGTAGAGACAGGGTTTCACCATATTGGCCAGGCTGGTCTCAAACTCCTGACCTCATGATCCACCTGCCTCAGCCTCCCAAAGTGTTGAGATTACAGGGGTGAGCCACCTGGCAGCCATCCATTTTTCCCCCCTGAACATTTTCCATTGGCAGTTGGTTGAATTCATGGATGCAGAACCCATGGATATGGAGTGCCAATTGTATGTTATTAAACAGAATGTCAGACTATGCTCTAGGTCTCCAGGGCTGTGCATTCCTACCTAGAGGCACTTAGGTGAGAAAGTTGGGGGACTGCTGTCACTGTTTTAAGCTTAAGACAGGGTCAGATTACTTTTTTCCTTCTTATGTATTCCTTGAGGGGAGGAACTTTTGCTGGGAACCTGTGAAATGATGAGGTTTTTATGCACTTTCTAGTTGGATGCATTTTTGAGATGTGGGGTAACAGAAGCAGGAGCCTGCAAGAGAGCAGCAACATCTGAAAAGTCTGCTGAGCCATCTGGCTTCAGGAGAATTTGCTTAGCTTGCTTCCTGGAAGTTGTGATAAAATTTATAAATAATTTATAACACAAGGACTTCAAGAGAGGCATATTGGAAAACTCAGTGCTATCTCAAACTGTCTGGAGCAAATTATAAGCCTCAGCTACCTCCCCCACTACAAAAAAAATTGCAAGTTTTGAATGGAAAGGAAACACTTGTAGCTCCATTTCCTCCCAGGCACAAGCAGCTCTAAAAAAAGAAGCAATGTGAACAGAAAGTCTCAGACAGAGTTGCAGCTATTGTTTGCAAAGTAAGGAGGAAGCAAAGCAATAGTATTAACAGAAATAGTTTGAAAATAGAGCAAGCAGGGAGAATTGCAAATTAGAAAGTATACATAACAGGATAGAAACATCAGATAGGATCTACCTCAAGGCATGGAGAGATCTTTGTTTTGTTTGTTCCACAGTTGAAATTATCTTTATCTTCCAATCTAAACATTGCCTACTTTTTGTTTCTTTTCTTCTTATTTTATGTGGGAGTTTCTATTTGAATTTTAGTCGTGTTGTTTTGAGTGGATGATCAGCCACAGCAGGATATGCCTTTTTTTTAAGTGAGATTAAACACAAAGTTAGACGGTAATCAGTAGGCTGGTTATATACATAAATATCTGCACATTATTTTAATGTTTTCCATAGTTGTAAATTTTCACAAAGAGATCCATGATTCTATGAGGAGTCTATTATAAAATATGCTATCTACTCACTTTGAATCTTGTCTAAGTAACCCTCTTTTCTTTTCTGTAAAATAGGTGTTGAACTTTATGAAAAGAACCAAAATGATCTTCACTGGAGTTGGTTAGGATCATTAGCTTTATCACATAAAAGCGTCTGGATTTTTTTGTTTATTTGTTTTTTATTTGGGGTTTGTCTTAGTCTGTTTTCTGTTGCTCATACCGGAATACATGAAGCTGGGTAGTTGATTTAAAAAAAGGAATTTATTTTTTACAATTATAAGAAATGAAGTTATTTCTTACAAGACTGGCAAGAAAGTCAAGCCTGAGGCTGACAAGTCCAAGGTCAAGAGGCTGAATCTGGTGAGGGCCTTCTTGCTGGTGGGGACTCTGCAGTCTTGAGGTGGTACAGGGGCTGAGCGTGCTAGCTCATCTTCTTCCTCTTCTTGTAAAGCCATCAGTCCCCTCTCATGAAAATTTGTTGATCCATTAGCCCATTAATCCATTAATCCCTCTTGACCCAATCACCTTTTAAAGGCCCCACCTCTCAATACTGACACATTGGGGATTAAAATACAACACGAGGCCAGGCGCGGTGGCTCACGCCTGTAATCCCAGCACTTTGGAAGGCCAAGTCGGGCGGATCATGAGGTCAGGAGATTGAGACCATCCTGGCTAACCTGGTGAAACCCCATCTCTACTAAAAATACAAAAAATTAGCTGGGTGTGGTGGCACATATCTGTAGTCCCAGCTACTTGGGAGGCTGAGGCATGAAAATCACTTGAACCCGAGAGGCAGAGGTGGTGGAGAGCTGAGATTGCACAATTCCACTCCAGCCTGGGCAACAAGAGTGAAACTCCGTCTCAAAAAAAAAAAAAAAAAATTACAACACGAGCTTTGGAGGGGATAAATATTCAAAGTATAGCAGGGTTAATCTTAAAAATCAGTTGCTAAACATTATGTTTTGTTAAACATGTTTCAGTTGTTCAACATGTTTTGTGCTAAATTCATAGGTTGTATTTTGATCCCATCAGTGGAAATGACTTTCATATCAATGGATCAAGATTAATTTGATGAAGAGATCAAGTATAACTCATTTTCAAGAAAATTCTAAAGTCACTACATATGGTGTGGTGATTTCAGCTTGGCAAACACTAGAACAGAACCATTATGTAGCCAATGCTTTGTGGCCTGTCATATACTCAAATACATACCATTATGTGTTGTGTCAGCATGCCAGATTACTTTTGTACCTCTAGTCTGTGGAAAATATTCAAATACTATGACAATGACCAAAGAAATAGTAATGATAAGTCAATGAGTCCCAAGTGTCCAAAGTGTAACTTGAATGGATTAAAGAATAACTAGGTTGCCTAACATCACCGTGATATGGACAGGAGGCAGGGAAATACTAGGTAGAAAAGGATGGGGTCCCTGGCAAGGGCTCTACTCTCAAGCCTGGACCCACAGCCCTAAATGAGAGCATGCATTCCTGTTTTCTCGCCCAAATGTTACCTTTTCAAAACCACCCCGGCCCACCACACCCCCCATCCTGTACCCATAAAAACCCCAAGGGTCACTGGTAGAGGAGCAGAGTGGAGTGGCAGAGAAGGAGAGAAGAGAAGAAGCAGCTGGACATTGGAGGAAAGCAGTTTACTTCAGAGGGATGGCTTGATGGGTGGGACTTTGGGGAAGAGGTCGGCTGAGGATGGCCAAACTCCAGGGGAAGATTATCTTCCCACTCCATCCCCCTTCCAACTCCCCTTCTCTCTGAGAGCCACTTCCACTGCTCAGTAAAATCCTCCTTGTACACTACCCTTCAATCCATTTATGTGACCTGATTCTTCCTGGATGCCAGACAAGAACTTAGGTAGTAAGAGGGCAGGGTGTAAAAGGCTGTCACTTTGACTCTCCACTAAGCTGGTTAATGCTTAAGCCGTTCACAGACGGCAAAGCTAAAGGAACACACTGTAACACCCTCTGGGGCTCCAGGGGTCACGGGCAATCCCTAGATGCTGCTGCAGGCTGGTAGGGTTTTCGTTCCTGCCAGTGCCCAAAGACACTCACTGTGGCTCCTGCACCCACCCATCTGTGTGCTCTGCCTCCAGCAAGGAGTTTGAGTGCTGCAGGCTGAGTAAGCAAGCCACCTCTTCGCAAGTCCTGTGAAAGAGTCAAGGGAATGACTGGAAAGAGTCCTGGAAACCACTAATCTGTTCTCCTTCCCTATGGTTTTGCATTTTCCAGCGTGTCATATACATGGAATACAGTATGGAAAATGGATTGTATCCCTTTGTATAATACAATGGAGAGTCATCCTTGTTGTAGCATGTTTGCTTTTTTTAATTGCTGAGTACTATTCCATTGTACGGATATATCACCATTTGTCTATGTGTTTGTTACTCAACTGGGAGACATTTGGGTTTTTACCAGGTTTGGGTGATTGTGAATAAAAATATTATAACTATTCATGTATATAGTTCATTGTAGGAACATGTTTTCACTTATCTTAGGTAACTACCTAAAAGTGAGATACCTGAGAAGTTTTGAAAACTATTCCCCTTCCCATGGATTTGCAATTTCTTCAGTACGGGGCCTTGGAATATATACTTTTAAAATGCTCCTCTCGTGTAATTTTTGTTTTTTGGAGACAAGAGTCTTGCTCTGTTGCCCAGGCTGGAGTGTAGTGGTGCAATCTTGGCTCACTGCAACCTCTGCCCCCCTGGTTCAAACGATTTTTATGCCTCAGCCTCCTGAGTAGCTGGGATTACAGGTATGTACCACTGTGGCCAGCTAATTTTTGTATTTTTAGTAGAGACGGGGTTTTGCCATGTTGGCAGACTGGTCTTGAACTCCTGGCCTCAAGGGATTTGCCTGCCTTAGCCTCCCAAAGTGCTGGGATTATAGGCATGAGCCACAGCCCAAGTGTGATTTTTTAATGGGTAAGGAATGTCCTTGTGAGTGGTGAAACTTCTTGGAAATAGGTAGAGGTAATGATTGCACAACATTGTGTATGTACTAAATGCCACTGAATTGTATGCTTTAAAATGGTTAATGGTTAATTTTATGTCATATACATTTTATCTCAATTTTTAAAAAACCTAAAAAAATGTGCTCCTGGATCATTCTGATATTTGGAAGATCTGGCCTTGGAAGGTTGTACCTGACTGGGCTTTATGTTAAAAGATATTTATTTATTTATTATTTATTTATTTATTTATTTTGAGATGGAGTTTCACTCTTGTTGCCCAGGCTGGAGTGCAATGGTGTAATCTCAGCTCACTGCAACCTTCGCCTCCTGGGTTCAAGAGATTCTCCTGTCTCAGCCTCCCAAGTAGCTGGGATTACAGGCGCCCGCCACTGCACCCAGCTAATTTTAAAAGATCTCTATACTGATCTCAGCCTCTGGGTCTTGGTCCAGTCTTCTCCTTGTGAATCTGTAACAAACTGAATTCTCTTTAGAAAGTTTGAGGAATCTTAAAAAATTGTTGGTGGTTAGCAGGCAAGCCTGTAGCTTTTGTGCTATCTTGGAGATTGCTCCTGGCTCGCATGGACCCAGAGTTCTGAGGTCATCATCTCTGCTCTGGTCTAACCAGACCTCTGAGGGCTCAGCATGGGTCTGGATCCAATTTCTCTCTGAGTGGAGTAGCATGGGTGAGATCCTTCTTACTAGAGGATTAGCAAGGATAGACTAGTCCTAGAGTCTGTTGAGACAGTCTACAGAATAATTTTGAGTGCTTGGGATGGGTTGGCTATCAATTTACATCTCTCTGGGTTTTTACTATTTACCAATAGATATACGACTGGTTATTGCAGCATCAAAATAGATCACATCTCATTCATTGGCACAAGTTACACCATAGAAGACCTTATATTCATAATCCTGACTGTGTTAGACTATGGCCAGGCTTACAGATATGAGAAAAACTAGCCAGACATCCTTATGAGACAGAGTTGTGATACAGAAAGAGCATAGGATGATGATAGTCAAGACCTTGGTTCTGGAATTTTCTTTGTCTTTAAAGACTAAAGCAGAGGCACACAGTCAGAGAGTGCTCCCTGTTCTCTGATGGACATCCATTCTCCATTCCAGTCTTTCTTAAGCCTCTGTTGCTATAGACACCCCTATGTCCTTATACTTCCTGTTTTTGTCTTTTCTGTATCACTTGAACTTTGAGTCATTTGTCAAACCAGAGGATCCTTATACTCGTACACTTTCTTCTTCTGGGATTTGTGTATGTCTAGCCACTTTGAGGATGAGGGAATAAGCCAAAGGGAGAAGGTGGTTGGGAGTTGGAGTTCAGAGTTGAGCCTTGTCCCTGTGGAATTTCCTAAGCTGGCACCACAGTGGGGTGTGGGGAGTGCTTCTGAAAGACAGGCATCATCCCAAGCCCCGTGCATCTCAGGTAGGACTGAGTCTTAGACTATGAGGGAGACGTAGTTTGGGCTCCTTATTACTGGCTCCAGAGGACCTAGTATCTAAGGGGAGTCTTTTCTCTCCCCTTTTCTTGCCCTCTGGAATGGAAGCCTCTTCAGATGGATTCATCTCATTGTTGCAGAATTTTAGACGTTTGTCTTTTCCATTTGCTTGGTCATCTTGCTTTTTCCCATTAGGTTTCATGACTTGAATCATGAAAGGGCAGAAAAGCAGAGAGTACTCTACTTAAAATAAAACAGAAATGGAGGGAGGGTCCTGGAGAAGAAGAAGCATCATTGTGTATGATGCTGGGGGGAGGAAAGAAAAGATGAGGGAACCGGGGGTGGGACCACAGAGAGCTTATAGTTCTGACCTGAACTTGTGAAGAAGAGATCATTGATTCGAACGTTCTGCCATCTGCCTAGATTGCATTCGAACATGAGTAAGAAGATAAAGTTATAGCCCACCACATATAACTCACCTTTCCTACCCTTCCTCCATTTCTCAGACTGACTCAGTTACTGGAAGCATTTACTGAGGACTTGGCTATGGGAAATGAGAGACCACCAGGTAAACTCGCAGGGAAGATGATTTGTTTGCTGTCTCTTTATTTCTCTTTCTGAACCTCTCCCCCAAGAACCTGGAGTCTAAAGATTTCCAGAGTAGAGAGCTCTGGCTATTTACTCTAGTAGGACTTTATGTACTGGACCAATTCTGACCACTTCTCTTTTCTCAACATTAGCTTTTCTGTCTCCTATCCTCCCTCTAGAGCTGGTGTGAAACTGGACCTAAGGTGTGGTGAATGGCAGGGTCTTGACATGTTTACCCTTTCTCAATTTCCAGGTGATAGTTTATTTTCTCCTCATTATTGCTGGAAGAAATGAGCTAGGCAAGGTGTGAGGAAACATAGTAGGGCTGTTGACAGAGATATCTTTTGATAGGGGGAACATTTAAATGCACATTTTGAAGGACATTGACTTGAATATATTGACCTGTCTATATAACTGATCAAAATTCTAGAGTGTTGCCAGGTGTGGTAGCCTGTGCCTATAATCCTAGTACTTTGGGAGGCCAAAGTAGGAGGATGGCTTGTGGCTAGGAGTTTGAGACCAGTCTGGGAAATATAGTGAGACCTTGTCTCTAAAAAATATAAAAAATACGCTGGGTACAGTGGCTCATGCCTATAATCCCAGCTCTTTTGGAGGCTGAGGTGGGTGGATCACAAGGTCAGGAGATCGATACCATCCTGGTCAACACGGTGAAACTCATCTCTACTAAAATACAAAAAATTAGCCGGGTGTGGTGGCAGGTGCCTGTAGTCCCAGCTACTCAGGAGGCTGAGGCAGGAGAATCACTTGAACCCGGGAGGCAGAGGTTGCAGTGAGCTGAGATCGTGCCATTGCACTCCAGCCTGGTGACAGAGTGAGACTCTGTCTCAAATAAATAAATAAATAAATAAATATTGTGTGTGGTTGTGCACCTGTAGTCCCAGCTACTTAGGAGGCTGAAGTGGTAGGATCATTTGAGCCCAGGTGTTTGAGGCTGTGGTAAGCCATGATTGCACCACTCTACTCCAGGCTGGGCCACAGAGTGAGACCCTGAGTCTTAAAAAAAATTTGCCAGGCACAGTGGCTCACACCTATAATCCCAGCACTATTGGAGGCCAAGGCCGATGGATCATGAGGTCAGGAGATCAAGACCATCCTGGCTAACACGGTGAAACCCCGTCTCTACTAAAAATACAAAAAAACTAGCCGGGCATGGTGGAGGGCACCTGTAATCCCAGCTACTTGGGAGGCTGAGGCAGGAGAATGTCATGAACGTGGGAGGTGGAGCTTGCAGTGAGCAGAGATCGTGCCACTGCACTCCAGCCTGGGTGAGAGAGCGAGACTCTGTCTCAAAAAAAAAAAAAAAAAAATTCCAGAGTGTTATATGGAAGCATAGTTTTAACATTGCCCGTCCATTCATCTATCCATCCAGTAAACGTTATGGAACTCTCCTATAAATTACGGACTCAAGGCAATTATTGTCTGGAATTTAACGAGAGAGAGAGAGAAAGGGAGAATTTGATAAACTTGGCTGGCATACACATTGATGATCCTTAAGGAAAACAATAAAACTGCCTCACAGGCTGTGAGGGAAAGCACACACTGTAATGACATCTTGGCAAATCATAGCACAGTGCACATTTCCCACAAGGCTGTGGTTCCCTGTGTCCTCACCCCCTTTGATTGTAGTAGTGGCTAGCAGGCCATGTTCCATCATTAGTGGGAATAGTGGTGTAATTGTGGACAGAAGTTCATGTTGAGTTCTATTTATAGCTTCTGGTGACTCATTAATATGTTACCTTAGCAAAGGATAGCTCCAGAGCCAGCCTTTTATTACTATATTAGTCAAAAACATTATCACTGGGGTATTCTGATAAAATGAAAACCAAACTGTAAAACACTTCTAACAATTTGCATGTCAGCCTTTTAATTGGTGTCATATTAGCACCCTTGCATGCAGTATTGCAAGCTACAATTGTCAAAGGTACCCGTGTCTACAAGTGCTTACTAACATGTAGATTTTGTGTTAAGGGAAAGAAAAAAGAATCCACTTGTAGTCTTCTGAAGAGTTAAACTCGCAGTTGATCTGGAAAATGTGTTAACCAACTTTCAAAAGTATTTCCGCTCCCGGAAGTCTTTGAGCCCTCTGTGACTATGCCCTTTGTGACATTTTCACACATGTGACCTTCACACTCACCACTTTGATTCCAACAGCGAGGTCGTGGTCAGGGGTAAGATTGAGCTGGGGAGAGATAATAAGGTAAGACTTTGAAGCTGCTGTGCTTTTATCAATTCAGTCTGAAAAACAATCTCTGTGGTTAAGCACGTTAAATCCCCTGTGCTTTCATAGCAGCTTGGCTAAAAGTTATTACTATGAAGGCTGGAGGGAGAGTGGGAGATAACTTCTCCCAGAGAGCTCTCACTGAAATAGGTTCAAAGGAGTTACTCATCTTCTATTCCCTTTTGCGGAACCTCATAATCAGATAGCACTTACTCTGTGCTTTGGTAAAAATATAGCATACAGGCTGGGCGCAGTGGCTCACATCTGTAATCCCAGCACTTTGGGAGGCCGAGGTGGGCAGATCAACTGAGGTCAGGAGTTCGAGACAAGCCTGACCAACATGGAGAAACCCTGTCTCTACTAAAAATACAAAAGTAGCCGGGCGTGGTGGCACATGCCTGTAATCCCAGCTACTCTGGAGGCTGAGGCAGGAGAATCGCTTAAACCTGGGAGGTGGAGGTTGCTGTGAGCCAAGATCACGCCACTGCACTCCAGCCTGGGCAACAAGAGCAAAACTCCGTCTAAAAAAACAAAATGTAGCGTGCAATGAAACTACCAATATCAAGTGCTAGCAAGGATTTGGAGCAATTGATATTTGTAAGAACTTTCTTATATTGCTGATGGGAATGCAAAATGGTACAGCCACTCTGGAAAACAATTTGGTAGTGTGAAAGGAAATTAAATCTTGGGACCCCAAACTCATTAAGCCAAAGGGAAAAGTCAAGCTGGGAACTGGGTCACACAAACCTGCTTCCCCATTTTTGGTTCCTAAATAAGATGGCTAAAAGATGAAAAGCTACAAGCCTTCCCTACATTTTGCCTACAAGGAAATTCCTTGTGAGCTGCAAGATCTTCTAAGGTGTTTCTGTTAAAATTTCACCATGGCAATGTAAATTGATAGCTTATCTTTTGGCCCACCAGACGCAAATGCATATCTGATTATTCCCCTGCCCCATTTTCGTCTATGTTATCGTATGTAAAACGCAGATTCCTGGCCAGGCGTGGTGGCTGACACCTGTAATCTCAGCACTTTGGGAGGCGGAGGCTGACGGATCATGAGGTCAGAAGTTTGAGACCAACGTGGCCAACATAGTGAAATCCTGTCTCCACTAAAAATACAAAAACTTAGCCAGGTGTGGTGGCAGGCACCTGTAATCCCAGCTACTTGGGAGGCTGAGGCAGGAGAATCGCTTGAACCTGGCAGGTGGATGTTGCAGTGACTCGAGATCGTGCCATTTCACTCCAGCCCGGGAGACAGTGTGAGACATCATCTCAAAAAAAAAAAAAAAAAAAAAAAAAGCAGATTCCCTGCTTTTTTCCTCTGTCCCATTTGTCTATGTCATCTTATGTAAAAACTGCAGATTCACTGAGCCAGACAAAGGCATGAATGGCTATTTTTCTCTACCCTGCTCTTACATGAAAATTGTGTACACCTCAATATCCTGCCCTTTCCCCTTTAAATTTGGAGGCCTCAAAAATCATCTTCAGAGAAAGGCATAGATCTGTCTCCCAGGTGTGCAGCCTTAACTTTGGCAAATAAACCTCCTAAAATGATTGAGACTTGTCTCATCATTTTTCTTGATTGACAGTTTCTTATGCAGTTAAGCATACACAAAGCATGTAACATAACAATCTCACTCCTAGGTATTTACTCAAGAGAAGTGAGCAGGGAGCAGTATGAGGTAGATACAGAGCATTCAGGCAGAGAGGACCACCTGCAGGAGCGTGACAACTCTGAGGAGCTGAGGAGACAAGGCATTGTCATGGATGGAAGCTTGTGGGGAGGCAACTAGATGAGGCTGCAGGCTGGGCTTTGTGGGCTGTGGTAGGGATTTTGGTTTCTATTCTGAGAATGATGAGAAACCATCAAAATGATTTAGGCAAGAGGGTGACATAATCAGATGTACCTTTTTACAAGATCAACCTGGCTGCAGTGTGGAGAGTGGATTGGAGGGAGGCAAGTATGCCCAGGGAGGTCATTGAGTTGTCTGGGAGAATTCCTGATGGGGCTTGGGATAGGGCTGTAACCATGGAGATGTTCTCTTTTAATGCCCCAAATACCCCCACGAAGGTTTGCACTGATGTCTTTTATATAATAATATTTCTAGTAGAAACAAGAATAATGAATCATTTCTTTTCAAATACGGATTATAAAACACTCCAGATATAAAAAAGAATTTATGTGACATTAAGGGAAATTAAATAACATTAAAAAAATCAGGACTTTCTTTCCTTTCTTCCTTTTTCCCTTCCCTTTTCCTTTCTTCCCTCCCCTCCGCTTCCCTTCCCTTGGGGTCTTGCTCTGTTGCCCAGGCTAAAGTGCAGTTGCACAATGTTGGCTCACTGCAACCTCCGCCTCCCAGGTTCAAGTGATCCTCCTGCCTCAGCCTCCAGAGTAGCTGGGATTACAGACAAGAGGCATGCCACCACACCTGGATGATTATATTTTTAGTAGAGATGGGGTTTCACCACGTTGGTCAGGCTAGTCTTGAACTCCTGACCTCAAGTGATCCACCAGCCTTGGCTTCCCAAAGTGCTGAGATTACAGGTGTGAGCCACCATGTCCGTCCCGTTATCAGGACTTTCTAACAGTTAGAGCTTGTAAGCATTGGAAGAGGCTGACTTGGGAGGTGACGGGAGGCCAAGCTGTTGACAATTTGTGTAAGGGTGTTGAAGAAGGATTCCCAGGAGACGAGAGAGGTTGGGTAGTTGACTACGAAGGTGCCAATCCTAAAATCGTCCGCCACAATGTAACAAAGAGCATAAATATTTGTTACAAGCAAAGCTCTTAAGGGGCATTTGAAAACCTGGGGTGTTGGTTTCTTAAAATCAAATGTGGAATTGTAGCTCCTTTTTTTGGTTAGTCCTTTGATCTTTGGAACATATAAGATGGAACCATGTGCATACGTATATTCACTTACATAGCAATAAATGTGGTGGAGGTATTTTAATTTCTTGAGCCCCAGAGGTAGTAGGTTAAGAGCAGGGTGAGAGATTGGATAGAGTTTTTGAATACTAAGGAGACAGTTACAACAATTCCTTTTACTATTCCACAGAAGGAGCTTGCAGACAACGACTTGTGGGCCAAATGGCACTTGTTTTGTATGACCCATGAACTAACAATGTTTACATTTTGTTTGATTAAACTTTTAAATTTGAGGTAATTCTAAATTCACTTGAACTTATAGAAGATGCATTTCAGAAAAAAACAGGTAAAATATACTTCATCAAAATTAAAAATTTTTGTGCATCAAAGGACACTATCAACAGAGTGAAAAGACAATTCACAGAATGGGAGAAAATATTTGCAAATATTAATCCGATAAGGAGTTAATATCCAGAATATATAAAGAACACTTATAAATCAACGACAAAAGCCAAACAACCATATTAAAATATGGATAAAGGACTTGAATAGACAATTCTCCAAAGAAGGTACACTAATGGCCAATAAACAAATGAAGAGATGATAAAGATAAATAATCATTAGAGAAATGCAAATCAAAACCACTTCACATCCATTAGGCTGGCTGTCACCAAAAATAACAAATGTTGATGAGGGTGTGAAGAAATAGGAACCCCTGTGTCCTGCTGGAGGGTATGTAAAATGGTGTGGCTGCTCTGGAAAACAGTATCACATTTCCTTCAAAAATTAAACATAGAATTACCATACGATCCAGCAATTCCACTTCAAAAGAATTGAAAGAAGGGACTTGAGCCAGGCACGGTGGCTCACACCTGTGATCCCAGCACTTTGGGGGGCCAAGGCGGGCAGATCACCTGAGGTCAGCAGTTCGAGACCAGTCTGGCCAACATGATGAAACCCCCATCTCTACTAAAAATACAAAAATTAGCTGGGCGTGGTGGCAGGCACCTGTAATCCCAGCTACTCAGGAGCAGGAGAATCCCTTGAATGTGGGAGGAGGAGGTTGCAGTGAGCCAAGATCGCGCCACTGCACTCCAGTCTGGGTGACAAAGCAAGACTCCATCTCAAAAAAAACCAAAAACCAAAAACCAAACAAACAAAAAAAAACAAGAAAGCAGGGACTTGAGCAGATATTTATACAGCGATGTTTGTGACAGCATTATTCACAATAGCCAAAAAGTGGAAACAACTCAAATGTCCATCAATGAATGAATGGAAAAACAAAATGTGGTATATACCCACAATGGAATGTTATTCAGCCTTAAAGACAATGAAATTCTGATACATATTACAGCATGGATGAATCTTGAATACATTATGCTAAGTGAAATAAACCTGACACAAAAGGACAAATATTATGTGATTCTACTTATATAAAGTGCCTAGAGCAGTCAAATTCACAGAGACTGAAAAGGGGCTGTGGGAGGGAATAATGAGGAGATATTATTTAATGGATACAGAGTTTCATTTTGAGGTGATGTAAAAGTTCTGAAGATGAATAGTGGTGATGGTTGCATAATAATGAGAATGTATTTACTGCCAGTGGATTATAAATTTTTAAAAATGTTAAAATGATAAATTTTATGTTATGTATATTTTACTACAATAAAAAAGAAGTAATATAGAGAGATCCCATGTGCTGTTTACTCAGTTTTCCCCAATGGTAACATCTTATAAGATTACACAATATAATACACAACCTGCCAGGCGTGGTGGCTCACACCTGTAATCCCAGCACTTTGGGAGGCCGAGGTGGGCGGAACACCTGAGGTCAGGAGTTTGAGACCAGCCTGCCTAACATGGAGAAACCCCATCTCTACTGAAAATACAAAAATTAGCCAGGCGTCATGGCACTCGCCTGTAATCCAGGAAATTGACAGTTAAATAAACCCAAACCTTATTCAGACTGCCTCAATTTGACATATATTCATTTGTGGTTTTTTATTTTAAAACTATTGAAAATGATAAAAAGTAATATTTTGTGACACATAAAATTGATATGAAATTCAAATTTCAGTATTTATAAATAAAATTTGATTGGAGCATAACCACATTCCTTCATATAAATATTTTCTTTTTTTTTTTGAGATGGAATCTCACTCTGTCACCCAGGCTGGAGTGCAGTGGCACAATCTCAGCTCCTTGCAACCTCTGCCTCCTGGATTCAAGTGATTCTCCTGCCTCAGCCTCCTGAGTAGCTGGGATTATAGGCACATGCCACCACACCCGGCTAATTTTCATATTTTTAGTAGAGACGGGGTTTCATCATGTTGACTGGCTGGTCTTGAACTCCTAACCTCAAGTGATTCACCCACCTCGGCCTCCCAAAGTGCTGGGACTGCAGGCATGAGCCACCAGGCCCAGCCCATTTATGCATTTTCTATGGTTACTTTTGTGGTGTAGCGACAGAGTTAGGTAGTTGGGACAGAAACCTATAAAAGTTGACATATTTATTATCTGTCCTTTATAGAAACAGTTTGTTGACCTCTGTTCTAGAGTATAATCAGCTGCCAAAAAGAAAAAAAAGGTTGTGAGTATAAAATTACTTAAGGGAAATGACTGGATAATGTATATACATTTAGGCAAATGAATCATAATAAAAATGGTAAATTGTCAAGAGTGGTATTTATGAAACTTAGGTTGGTGCTACTTGACCTTGTTGGGAGCTTTGTTCCCAAGATGCGTATGCTTAGCTCTTCTCACCAGGGCGAGTATTGAGTATTGTGCTTTTTGGTTCCCATGCCTTTGTACCAATAGATATGCTTTGATGCAAGTACCAGAAAACATGACTCAACGTAGTTTAAATTTAGAAATTTGTAATACCCCTCATTATAATTTTAGAAGAAAGGGGATTCTGGAGCTGATTAATTTAACTGCTCAAAGATGAGATCGGGGCACAGGTTCTCTCCACTCTTCCACTCTGCCATTTGCAGCTTGTTCCTAGGTTCACACCCCATGTCCTCAATGTGGCTGTGGTAGTTTATCATGACCTAAGACTGGAAGAGGGGAAGAGGCCTGTCCTTTTCTTCGTGTTCCATTGTAACATGATGTGATGAAAATTATTCCAGAAGTTCCCTACAGACCTCCTTTCTAAGTTACTTCTCATACCTCTTCTAGCCTTGGTAAGGGGAATAGAATGCCATGATAAGGCCTAGACTAATCAGAATTCATCCCTAGATAGAAAAGGGGGCCGGGCCCAATGGCTCTTGCCTGAAATCCCAGTACTTTGGGAGGCTGAGGCAGGTAGATCACCTGAGATCAGGAGTTCAAGACCAGCCTGGCCAATGTGGTGAAACCCCGTCTCTACTGAAAATACAAAAATTAACCGGGCATGCTGGCACGTGCCTGTAATCCCAGCTATTTGGTAGGCTGAGGCAGGAAAATTGCTTGAGCCTGGAAGTGGGGGTTGCAGTGAACCGAGATTGTGCCACTGCACTCCAGTCTGGGCGACAGAGTGAGATTCCGTTTCAAAAAAAAAAAAAGGTAAAGGGCCCAATATGTCTGAAACACACAAAGTTATCTAATCCCCCCAAAAAACGGATTTTGCTAGCAAAGAAAAATGTGGGGGGATGGGTGTGGTGGCTCACACTTGTAATGCACTTTGGGAGGCTGAGGTCAGGAGTTTGAGACCAGCCTGGCCAATATGGTGAAACCTCGTCTCTATGAAAAATACACAAATTTTTTGGACATGGTGGCTCGTGCCTGTAGTCCCAGCTACTCAGGAGGCTGAGGCAGGAGAATCGCTTGAACCCAGGATGTGGAGGTTGGAGTGAGCTGAGATCCTGTGCTGCACTCCAGCCTGGGTGACAGAGCAAGACTCCGTCTCCAGAAAAAAAAAAAACAGTGAGAGAATGAATGTAACAAATGGTTTCTGCCATAGCCGTAACTTGATGTCTGCAACCTCAGTTGCAGTGTTCACCATTTTCACTAAGCACAAGTGTGTAAAAATTATGTGCATATATTATATTATTTTATTTTTGAGATGGAGTCTCACTCTGTTGCCCAGGCTGGAGTGTAGTAGTGCCATCTTGGCTCACTGCAAGCTCCGCCTCCTGAGTTAAAACAATTCTCCTGCCTCAGCCTCCCGAGTAGCTGCAATTACAGGCACATGCCACCACACCTGGCTAATTTTTTGTATTTTTAGTAGAGACGAGGTTTCACCGTGTTAGCCAGGATGGTCTCAGTCTCCTGACCTCGTGATCTACCCACCTCAGCCTCCCAAAGTCCTGGAATTACAGGCGTGAGCCGCCTCTCCCGGCCTGTGATGTGCATACATAGATGAGGAAATCTTAATGACTAGACTTCCTTTACTTTTTCCTCCTCCTTCTCTTCCTCTAAAAACTGGAAGCCAACATGATGTGTCTTCTAGGGGCATGAGAGATGGAGAAAGAAAGCCTCAGCTTCCATGAGACTTTGTTTGGTGCTATGATCTGAATGTGCTTCTGTCAAATTGCTATGCTGAAATCCTAACTCCCAAGAAAATGGTACTAGGAGATGATTGGAAGGTGATTAGATCATGAAGGCTCTGCCCTCATGGGATTAGTGCCCTCATAAAAGGGGCCCCAGAGAGCTAACTGCCTTACCCTTTCCCCATGTGAGGACAGAATGAGAAGGTGCCCTCATCCAAACACTGAATCTGCTGGTGCCTTGAGTTTGGACTCCACAGCCTTCAGAACTGTGATAAATAAATTTCTGTTTTGTTTTTTTTTAATTTTTTTTTTGAGACGGAGTCTCGCTCTGTCGCCCAGGCTGGAGTGCAGTGGCCGGATCTCAGCTCACTGCAAGCTCCGTCTCCTGGGTTTACGCCATTCTCCTGCCTCAGCCTCCCAAGTAGCTGGGACTACAGGCGCCCGCCACCTCACCCGGCTAGTTTTTTGTATTTTTTTAGTAGAGACGGGGTTTCACCATGTTATCCAGGATGGTCTCGATCTCCTGACCTCGTGATCCGCCCGCCTCGGCCTCCCAAAGTGCTGGGATTACAGGCTTGAGCCACCGCGCCCGGCCAAATTTCTGTTTTCTTGTAAATGACTCCATCTATAGTATTTTGTTACAGCAGCTTGAAAGGACAAAGACATTCAGTTTAGATCATGAATACAGACCCATTTGTACCAAAAATTAACACAGCAACAACTCTTTACTGAACACCTATGATGGGCCGGCTTTTGGGGACATAGCAGTTAATAAAATAGAAAACCCCCCCGCCCCTATGGAGCTTACATTCTACTGGGCAGATTCAGTATACTACTCTCTAATGTGCCAGTTCACTATCTCCTTCCAACTGGGTCTTAAAGGTTTTTGTTTTTTGGTTTTTTTCTGAGACTGAGTCTCGCTCTATTGCTCAGGCTAGAGTGCAGTGGTGCCATCTCAGCTCACTGCAACCTCCGCCTCCCAGGTTCAAGCAATTCTCATGCGTCAGCCTCCCAAGTAGCTGGGATTACAAGCACCCACCACCATGCCCAGCTAATTTTTGTATTTGTAGCAGAGACAGGGTTTCACCATGCTGGTCAGGCTGGTTTCAAACTCCTGACCTCCAGTGATCCGCTCACCTCAGCCTCCCAAAGTGCTGGGATTACAGGTGTGAGCCACCGTGCCTGGCCTTAAAATATTTTTTTGAATATTGACTTTTCTTTCTTAGGTGATGTAACTCAGTAGTAGTCATCTCAATTTGTGGGTGGAAATAAAACACTTAGATCATTCTGGTTTATGCGGAATCTTAAATTTACCCACAGCCAACCTGCCCCCTCTTTTGGAAAACAGGAGAAAAAAAATCCGAGAAAGGGATCTCTGATTGAAATAAAGAAAGAGGATCAGCAGTATCAATGAGAAGGTTTCTAGGAGAGTGCAGCTGGAGGGGGTGCAGGATGCTCTGAAAGGCGTTTGGGGGCTGAACACTTATGTGATAGGGGCACAGGGCAAAAGGACATCAGAACGAGAAATTTAGGGGTCATGGTGAGACTATTCTCACTCTGACTTGAATCTGAAATCTTGACTAATGAGAAGTTTGAGATGGGGGCCTAGTGAGGTCGGACCCTCCAGAGGAAGACTGGCTTGACCTGGGTTAACCCAGAGACTCCTTCCTCTGCTAGACCGCTGCTTTCCCCACCCTCAAGTCTGTCCTTGACTGCTCCTCCAGGAGCTCTTCTGTGCCCACAAACAAAGCTCAAGTCTTGAAGCACATCCGGGGGTTTGCGCTTCCCCCTCCCACGGTCAGATCTCTTTCCTGTCTGAATGACTTGAGATGCCATTGCTAGGGCCAGAGTGCCTTCACACTCTTCCAGACTTGAGAACCTTCCCTGAGGCCGGGCGCGGTGGCTCAAGCCTGTAATCCCAGCACTTTGGGAGGCCGAGACGGGCGGATCACGAGGTCAGGAGATCGAGACCATCCTGGCCAACACGGTGAAACCCCGTCTCTACTAAAAAATACAAAAAACTAGCCGGGCGAGGTGGCGGGCGCCTGTAGTCCCAGCTGCTCGGGAGGCTGAGGCAGGAGAATGGCGTGAACCCGGGAGGCGGAGCTTGCAGTGAGCTGAGATCCGGCCACTGCACTCCAGCCTGGGCCACAGAGCGAGACTCCGTCTCAAAAAAAAAAAAAAAAAAAAAAGAGAACCTTCCCTGAAAGTTCATGTGTATCCACCTGAACCTGGATACACGGGATTGATATCCTGAGTGCAACTGGGATCCTGTAGATGCCCTTAGAGCATAAGGGTGTTATTAGGAATGAGGGCGGGGAGAGATTTGTGGGGAGTAGATTCTGAGTGTGGCAAAGATAGGTTAGAAGCAGTTATCATCATTAATATTCTCTGAGGTTAGTGACAAAATGCTGGCACACTTGACACTCGCAGTGAGCAGGCAGAAGTATGAGTGTGAACAAGGGAAGTGGGAAGGAACAGGAGGATAACACCAGGTCCCAGTCACATTCTTTCTTTTTCTTTTTTTTTTTTTTTTGAGATGAAGTCTCTCTTTGTCACCCAGGCTGGAGTGCAGTGGCACAATCTTAGCTCACTGCAATCTCCGCCTCCTGGGTTCAAGTGATTCTCCTGCTTCAGACTCCTGAGTAGCTAGGTTTACAGGCGCACGCCACCATGCCTGGCTAATTTTTGTATTTTTGGTAGAGACGTTATTTCACCATATTGTCCAGGCTGGTCTTGAACTCCTGACCTCAGGCAGTCACCTTCTTTCAAAATCTTATTATGATTATTTTTTGGTGTATGCAAAGATTTTTTGGTACAAACCCAGATACCCATGATAAAACTATAACCAGAAAGTCTTTATGAATGGTTTATTAAATCATATCCCTACTCTCTCGGGAAAGGATGTATAAAATATAACAATATATCATGAATAATAATTAGAAATAAAGGAATAAAATGGAGTCATGAACGTGACTACAAAAACACACCATAATTACTGGGCATGACCTGGCTGCAGATTTAACTCTGGGCTTACTAGCAAACAATTCAAAGTCAGAACTGTGGCTGGTTATACAATTCACATAGTTGATAAGATTAAAAGGCCAGTGGCCCAAAAGAAGTACAATTATTCCTGGAATGAAGACTAGAAAAATTCTTTGGAGAGCCCCCGCCCGGAAAAGACAGGGTGAAATGCTGAATAACATGCTCAACTGTATCCTTAGAGGAGATTCAGTGACAAGCTCTTTCTATCAGCATCTCTTGGTCTGGCAAATTCCTGGGACAGGGTGGGTAGAGGTGGTGGTTTATTTGAAGTATCAGTCTGTGTCCATAACTCTGAAGAACACAAACATGCTGCCAGTTTAGGACATGTCAATGTTTTAGCAAGGAAAAAATGTAACAGTCTATTTTCTAGTAGAAGGAGAAAGCCCTGCCTTCCAAGCCTTGATATCACTGACTCCCCTGCCAAAACACACACACACACACACACACACACACACACACACCCCTCTAAATGTTCAATCCGTAGCTTGGCTGAATGAAGGAAATGTTTTAATGTAATATGGGAGCCACCAATTAAGGAAATGAGGACCTGAGACTAGGCAATACATTGAAATTAAAAGTTATTCATTCTTAAATAATGGTGGAGCCAGATTTTATGTGAGGCCTGAAGCTTATACAATTTTAGGCACTCTCTTTAAGGAAAAGAATATACAGTTATGAACATAAAAGATGGTACGAAAATAAATATATGGAAAAAGGAAATAAATCACAACAAATGACTGGAGCCACAGAGATCTACGTCCTTTTCTTCTGAGATTAGGTACTTTACCAGAAATGCTTACAGAGAAACACTTCCTGATTGTAACCTGCTATTACTTTCCCACCAGTAATGAATCCCCAGCACTAGCGGGGGGAGGGGACTGTGCAAGTGAGGCCCCCCAGCCAAGCTTAAGTTTCGTTAATTCATGGCTATATAGAAAATCGTCTTAATTCCCATCACTGAGTCCATCATCATTTCCTAGAAGACTAAGCTTCTTCCTTCTCCTTGATACTGCACACTTTGAACTGTTGTTGACAAGACCCCAAATAAATCAATGCCTTTATTTCTTTGAAAATGACTTCATATCCATCTGGAAGAAATAATAGTTCACAGTCTCATTCTTTTTAAAGTGATCGTGTGTCCCCATTCAGCACGCAGGGCTCTAAATTTGGGTATCCTTGGCTATCATGTGACAGAATTTCCCTAGAAGTGTTTTGGGACTAAACGGGAGGAATGTGAGATTTGCTCTGTTTTGTAAGGCAAACAGCAGGAAGTTGGGAAAGTCTGATAAATCTGAGTGCATTTTCTGTACCATCTTGTCCTCTATTCAAATCAATTTTACTTTGTCTTCTTGGATGAGGAGCCATAATCAGGTTTCCATTGACAAGCTGTGAAAATGTTGACTTCAGTTTTATAACTGAGTTGAAAGCGGAAAAGCCAGATGAAAAAACAATCTCCAACCTGAAAAGTAAAAAGCAAATGTACTTCTAGAAAAATATTGCATGTGACTTGGAGAAAAATTAGAATGGGATCTGCCTATTTTAAAATGAAACCTCAAGCATGTGGTTTAGGCTTAGGGTATTTCCTCTTTTTTTCTTGTAATTTTACTCTGAGATTGAAGCAGTGTTGGCATATTTGCCACACAATAGGTTTCCTGTAGTAGGAGGAAAGAGTCATAGGTTGAGTTTATATGAAAAAAGGCAAGGCTCGCTGATGATTGTTTAACACAGAATGTAAAGTGATCAGATTTTTAAAAAGTAAAATATCAGTTGAACACAGGAAGATTCCCAAATATGCTATGGTGCCTTGTAGTAACTGAGTCCTTGCAGCTGTTTCCTGGCAGTGATTCCCTCCAGGTCCCCAAAAGGTTGTATGTGCTGGGGAACCAGGTAAATGTGAATACCCAGTAGGGACAGGGCTCTGATACAGGGCTGGAAGGCAGCGCCTGGAATCCTCAGGGCTGATTTAACCTTCTGATCCATGGGTCTCTGGGGAAACATTTTAGAATTGACATCTTTGCTTGGGAGACTACAGAGCTGCCGGTAAGAACATAGCAAGCTTATCCACAAATGTGTTTTTATAGGAAATTTTGTGTGGGAAAGGAATGGGGAGGAATATACAAGAAGAAAAGAAAAGAAGGAAGGGAAAGCAAACCTAAGTTCAGGTCCAACTAGGGAGAAGAAACACTTGCTAATTGTGTTGAGGCATACAACTACAATGAACTCTCAGTAACTTTAGTCTCAAAGAGATCTGATCTGAATTAAAATGTAAACTAGACAATAAGTTTTACAGTAAATATACATTTATTAGTTTAAGGCATAGTCCTTAATAGTTAAATAGCTGAGAAAACAAGTAGAAATCCTCCTGGGATTGCTCGAATACCTAAAGGAAAAAAATTGTAATGAGGTCAATTAATTGTTCTTATCTACAAAGATGCTGCTAAAATTACTTTAAGTGTGAAAACTTTGTTTCCTTAAGAAGCTAAACATGATTTCAGCATTTGCTTTGCAAATCTTATTTTTAAAAATATTGCTTTGGCAGATTTTGGCTTTCTACTGAAGTTATAAATTATTCTGTACTCTTTTAGCAGGGTGAGAAAGAATGTGGTCTTATTCCATGTGGGATAGATTAGTAAACTGTAGCCATGTGTGTACTAGGCTCTGTACTGGTCTCTTTTTTTTGCGGTTTTTTTTTTTTTTTTTTGAGATGGAGTCTCCCTCTGTCGCCCAGGCTGGAGTGCAGTGGTGCGATCTCGGCTCACTGCAACCTCCGCCTCCCAGGTTTAAGCAATTCTCCTGGCTCAGCCTCTCGAGTAGCTGGGATTACAGTGCGCCTGCCACCATACCTGGCTAATTTGTTTGTATTTTTAGTAGAGACAGGGTTTCACCGTGTTGGCCAGGCTGGTCTCGAACTCCTGACCTCAAGCAATCCACCTGCCTCGGCTTCCCAAAGTGCTTGGGATTATAGGCATGAGCCACCGCGCCCGGCCTGGATTTCTATTTGTGTTTATTTTTTTGCATGTTTTTTGAGATTAAATTTTTCTTTTGAATTGGTGAAACATTTAACAGAAATGGAAGAAATCCAGTAAAACATTGAAAGAAATTAAAGGGCATAAAGTGAGATGTACATAAAGTAAGTCTCCTTTCCATTCTTGTTCCCTAACCTTTTTCCCCAGAGTCCCCTAAGCTCACCAGTTACTTATGTGTGCCTTCTAAGATATTGTGCTGAACATTTAAGATATAATAGCTCATTTAATCTCATGCAGTAATTTACTACATATTGTCATCTTCATTTAATAGATGAGGAAACTGAAGCACAGAGCATACTTGCCCCAGATCACAAGGAAAAAAGAGAACCAGGATCAAAGCCCACGCCAGTGCATCACTGCTTTACATCCTCCACATTATCTTCACTCCAGATGGCCGCAAAGCCTGGTGTCTACTTTCTTGTCCCCATCCCTCTGCTTGTTTAAATTTTACTCATGTTTTAAGGCTTTGTTTAGAAGAATGACAGCATTTACTGAGTGCTCAGTATGTGCCAGGCACTTATATACACTATCTTATTTAACCTTCATAATAGCCTTAGGAGGTAAGTAACTGTTATTATCCCCATTTAAGAGGAGTGAAGCTGAGACTTAGAAAGCCACATAGCTAGTAAGTGGCAGCGTAACACTGCTGTGCTGGTCTGATCTGAGGCCCTAGCCTCCCACCTCCGGCCCGTTCACTCACAAAGTTCTCCCCAACTTGCAGTGATTTCACTTCTAGGAATAGCCTTAGCACTTCTTGTCACAAACCACGGTGGTATTTGCTTACAAATTGTTCTGTACTGTTCTTTGGCAGTTTAACTTCCTAAATTCTTCTCTTTCAACCTTGCTGTCCACTTCTAGAAAGCAAAGACTCTATTTGTAATGCTCAGTCATAATGCAGTTGTACAAATCCTACTGAGACCTTACAAACTAGAACAAGAAAATGGACTAATGAAAATGGAACTTTTTTTTTTTTTTTTTTTTTTTTTTTGAGATGGAGTCTCCCTCTGTCACCCAGCCTGGAGTGTAGTGGTGTGATCTCGGCTCACTGCAACCTCTGCCTCCCGGGTTCACACCATTCTCCTGCCTCAGCCTCTTGAGTAGCTGGGACTATAGGTGCCCGCCACCACGCCCGGCTAATTTTTTGTATTTTTTTTTTTTTTAGTAGAGATGGGGTTTCACCGTGTTAGCCAGGATGGTCTCGATCTCCTGACCTCGTGATCCACCTGCCTTGGCCTCCCAAAGTGCTGGAATTACAGGCGTGAGCCACTGTGCCTGGCCCTAAAATGGAACTCTTTAAACTTCAGTCTGGAATTACACCACTGGCATATTGAGCTTTTGAAAAATCAAATATATGTGCACTAGAATAAGTGAGAGAGGAAAAAAGCAACTTGGTGAAGTGGTACTGTCTGCCATTGCTCTCCCTGGCTCATGCCCCAAGGTATGCACCAGGAGACTGGCACCTGCCTTTGCTGGATGGGCTCTCCATTCCATGGATTCAGAGTGCCTAAGTACCTGTCTCTGAGTGTGACTCTATTGCTTCAAGATGAATTTCTCTCTCTCTCCCTCTCTCTGTCTCTCTTTCTTTCTTGTCTCACTTTGTTGCTCAGTCTGGAGTGCAGAGTACAATCATGGCTTACTGCAGCCTCAACCTCCTGGGCTCAACTGATCCTTCCACTTCAGCCTCCTGAGCTGCTGGGACCACAGAGGCATGCCACCATGCCCGGCTAATTTTTTTATGTTTTGTAGAGATGGAGATCTTGCTATGTTGCTCAGACTGGTCTGGAATTCCTGGTTTCATGTGATCTTCCTGAGTCGGCCTCCCAAAGTGCCAAGATTACAGACGTGAGCCACCACGCCCTGCTTCTTTGTAAAAAATACAACATTGGCTGGCCAAGGTGGCTCATGCCTGTAATGCCAAAACTTTGGGAAGCCGAGGTGGGAGGATCACTTGAGCCTAGGAGTGCTAGACCAGCCTGGGCAATATAGTGAGACCCTGTTTCTACAAAAAAATTTTTAAAAATTAGCTGGGCATGGTAGTGCATGCTGGTTGTCCCAGCTTCCTTAGGAGGCTGAGGGACGAGGATGGCTTGAGTCCAGGAGTTTGAGGCTGTAGTGAGTTATGATCATGCCACTGCATTCCAGCCTGGGAGACAGAGTGAGACTCTGTCTCTAAAACAACAACAACAACAACGACACAGGGCAAGCAGGACATGGAACTAGGTTCATATGCTGGAAGAAACTCTGACTCTGTATCTTACTTTTAGGGAAATTAAAGGGATCTTAAAATTGAGCATACACATTTTCTACCTTTGAGACCTAACCCAATCTAAGGTGGCTGCATTGTACCTGAAGTTGAAGGATTGTCCCTAGCCAGAAAAACTTCAGATCCCTTTGGTTCACATTCCAACACTGGGAAAATAAACTTGAAAAGTATTTTTCTTAGCAAAGAAAGATCTGGGCATGAAATGAAGTTCATTTTGTTTTGTTTTTTTTCTTGATCATCAGTCTCTAGTGCCAATGTCTCAGTTGCAGACTAGCTGTAATTACATGTGTGGCCTCTCCTTAGGAGAAACAGCAACACACTCTCTGATGGATCAATTTGGCATAAACTGTGAAGTAAAAGGGATTCCATGCTGGGTGGAAGGTTGGACTAGAAGTTCTCCAAGTTTCCTTTCAAACCTCTCTGTGGTAGTATTCCAACTGTTCTAAGGCCATTGTAAAAGGTCTTCTAAGTGATTTATGGCCTCTTTTTTCCTTTAACCAAGCACATTAGATGATCTCCAGATGTCTCTGCTATTCCTTTTGGAAGCGGTAGGGTCCTGGATCATTAGCTATGCTGTGGGGACCGCTGCCTGGGAACTGTGAGGACATATTTAACCTGCTGATCTTGAATGTCTCCAGTTCCTCACTGGTCTTGCCTGTCTCTTGTTAGGTCAAGGCACTCATAGGGAGTGGATTAGTTGCATTTAAGGAGAATTAAGTGTTGTTTGAAAAAATATCTGGACCCTGGGGCCCCAAGCAGGGGTAGAGATTTACTGTGGAGCTCTTTCCTGAAAGCAGAACAGGGATCTGGAACTCAAGGCCAGGGCCTTTGGTTTAGGAAAGCGGGGCACCAGGATGGGTGATAAGATTGGCTGGGGATAAGATTGGCCTGCCTTAAACTTTGGGCCTGCCAGGCAGTCTCTGTGTCACTGTTAAGGCCATCTTCACCTTGTGGTGACCCAGTTTTGGCTTTTCTGAGAAAAGGCTTTGTTGAGGCTGGGCTTTGTTGAGGCTGGGCACGGTGGCTCACGCCTGTAATCCCAGCACTTTGGGAGGCTGAGGCGGGCGGATCACAAAGTCAGGAGATCGAGACCATCCTGGCTAACACTGTGAAATCCCATCTCTATTAAAAATACAAAAAATTAGTTGGACGAGGTGGTGGGCGCCTGTAGTACCAGCTACTCGGGAGACTGAGGCAGGAGAATGGCATGAAGCCAGGAGGCAGAATTTGCAGTGAGCCGAGATCACGCCACTGCCACTCCAGCCTGGGCAACAGAGGGAGACTCCATCTCAAAAAACAAAAAACAAAAAAAAAAGAAAGAAAAGATTTTGTTGGCCAGTGACCCCTACACAGAGACCCTCAGAAAACTTGTTCTCCACTTCTCAGATTTTACAAAACTCCAGGGGTATATTAAGCTAGGTTGCCACCTCCTCTGATGACTCTCTTTCCCGTATCCCCTTTTCCACATGTTCTGCCTGCCTTTCACACTAAACTGTTATCTCCTGAAGAAAAAAAACTGGATTTTGCCGGGGAGGTGGCTCATGCTTGTAATACCAGCATTTGGGATGCTGAGGGACTATTGCTTGAGGCAAGGAATTCAAAACCAGGCTGGGCAATAAAATGAGACCCTATCTCTACAAAAAAAGTTAAAAAATCAGTGGGGCATGCTGGTGTGCACCTTTAGTCCCAGCTACTCAGGAGGCTGAAGTGAGAGGATTGCTTGAGCCCAGGAGGTTGAGGCTGCAGTGAGCCATGATCATGCCACTGCAATCCAGACTTTATCCAGATTTCCCTTGATTGCAACACTTGCCATATTTACTTCGTCTGTTCTTTTTACCCAAATATTTAAAAGCAAATTTCAGATATAATGATATTTTATCCCTACATACTCATATCTCTAAAATTAATTAATGTAATAGTTCCTGGCTGGGTGCAGTGGCTCATACCTGTAATCCCAGCACTTTGGGAGACCAAGGCAGGCGGATCACTTGAGTTCAGGAGTTCGAGACCATCCTGGGAAACAGTGAAACCCTGTCTCTAAAAATACAAAAATTAGCCTGGCATTGTGGCGCATGCCTGTAGTCCCAGCTACTCTGGTGGCTGAGGCGGGAGAATCGCTTGAACCTGGGAGGCAGAGGTTGTAGTGAGCCATGATTGTGCCACTGCACTCCAACTTGAGCAACAGAGCGAGACCCTGTTTAAAAAAAAAAAAAGAATTCCTAAATATCGACTGCCCTCAGAAGGTCTTTTATAACTGGTTTATTCAAACCAGAATCTTCTCACGGGCCACACACTGCATTTAATTGTTTTGACTCTAGTTTCTCTTCCCCTTTTCCTCCATGCTATGTTATTGACTTGTGGAAGAAACCAGGCCAGTACTTTTGAAAGTCCCATTTTCATGGTGCTATTTAAACTTCACCAGACTCCCAAGATAGAGCTGACTTAAGGTAGCCACCACTGTGGGAGTCTTCTCCACTCTAGGAACCCTCCATTTCCTTCCTTCCTTCCTTCCTTCCTTCTTCCTTCCTTCCTTCCTTCCTCCCTCCCTCCCTCCCTCCCTCCCTCTCTCCCTCCCTCTCTCTCTCCCTCCCTTTCTTTCTTTCTTTTTTTGACAGAGTTTTGCTCTTGTTGCCCAGGCTGGAGTGCAATGGCACGATCTGGGTTCACCACAACCTTCGCCTCCTGGGTTCAAGCTATTCTCCTGCCTCAGTCTCCTGAGTGCTTAGGAACCCTCCATTTCCTCCATTTGCTCCATCATCCAGGAGCAAATCCCCAGGGCACTGAAATCCAAGGCTAAAGGCTCACCTATCCGGTGCTCTCTCATCTTTTGCTTGGAGGTCCATTTCCTGGCCTTGTGGTCTGCTGGTGTGAGCCTTCCAGTAAAGCAGGGCCTGGACAGCTCTCCCTACAGCTGCCAGCAGCAACCTCAGGAAGTCCCAGGGTCCTTCACTTAAGTTGCTGACAAAGTCTTTGAACTTGGGGCTCTGGGGCTTCATTATGGGTAGCAGCAAACGGCAGCCACCATTTTTCAAAATGAAGTTAAAATCCTCTCCTTCTAACTCAATACATCTATTAAATTCATCCCAGAAAAATAACCTGTTTTCCAAGTGACATAAGATTCAGCAGCACCACCCCTACCCTATTGCCCCTGGGACTGATGATCTCCAGGCAGATGCTTCGCACTAGCGGCTGCTCCTGCCAGTTAAAAAAAAAAAAAAAAAAAGAGGTTTCCATTGATTTACTTGAGAAATGTAAGAGTCTGGGGCCGTAGTCCCTGCCACAAGATCAATAGAGAATTGTCTTGCCTGAGGTGCCACAGGAAATCAGCCAGGAAAAGCAGGGATCTACTTTTCATTTCATAGGTAAGGGAGGGGGTGGGAGGCTGGGGCAGGGAGAGAATGGAGGAGGGGAAGGTTCAGATAGCTGTGTGTTTAGATCAGAGGACTTGGGCTAAGGTCAGCAAGAAAACATGAACATTCCAAGCACAAAGAGGAGTGGAGTTACGCCATCGGGGTGTGAGCTGGAAACCCTAAAAGCACAGTTTCCTCCAGCTTGACACGAATGTCTAGCTGTTTACTTTGGCTCACTGGATTTCTCTTTTTTTGAGACAGAGTCTCGCTCTGTCTTCCAGACTAGAGTGTAGCAGCTCCATCTCTACTTACTGCAACCTCTGCCTCCCGGGTTCATGCGATTATCTTGCCTCAACCTCCCTAGTAGCTGGGATTACAGGTGTGCACCGCCATGCGCAGCTAATTTTTGTAATTTTAGTAGAGATGGGATTTCACCATGTTGGCCAGGCTGGTCTTGAATTCCTGGCCTCAAGTGATCCACCCATCTCACCCTCCCAAGTGCTGGGGTTACAGGCATGAACCACTGCACTTGGCCTGGATTTCTAATTGTATTTATTTATTTATTTATTTATTTATTTTTGAGATGGAGTCTTGCTCTGCCAGCCAGGCTGGAGTGCGGTGGCACAATCTCAGCTCACTGTAAGCTCCGCCTCCCGGGTTCATGCCATTCTCCTGTCTCAGCCTCCCCAGTAGCTGGGACTACAGTCACCCGCCACCACGCCTGGCTAATTTTTTGTATTTTTAGTAGAGACGGGGTTTCACTGTGTTAGCCAGGATGATCTCGATCTCCTGACCTCGTGATCCGCCAGCCTTGGCTTCCCAAAGTGCTAGGATTATAGGCGTGAGCCACCGCGCCTGGTCTATTCGTGTCTATTTATTTATTTTTACAAGGAAAAACTCTCCAACAGCTACGTTTCTATGGGTGGAGTAGATCACATTTTATTCTTCCTGAACGTGGTAAAATGCTTCATAGGCAATTAAGGGTGGAGAAGAGAGAACTTTATACTTTTAACTAAATCCTCAATTTATGGATCAGTTAAGCCTTTTCATTTTCTGGCTCTTCTTCTTAATTCTGTTTCTCGTTTTTCCTTTCTCTCGCTGCAAGGCTCCCCTTTTTGTCCCCCACACTCCACTTTATTTTCCTACTTTTATTTCAGTGGCTGGCAAAAGCAGAGCGTTATTTGATTTTGAAAGAGTCACTGCGGAAGCTTAGGCAATCTTTTTCTCTAGAATGTTGAGTAAGGTGGGTCTGAGCCTGTCCTTTTTGCAGCAACTTAGGGAGGGTGTGTGTCCCGATGTGTGTGAGTGTAGGAGGGGGTGAGGGAACCCAAGGCACCCTCTCTTTGCGAGACACAAAATCCTGATCCCCAGAGTGGGGGCAGAAGGCCAGGAGTGGGAGAAGTTTCTCTGTTTACTCCTTAAGATCTGGTGGTTAGGGGCTGGGTGCGGTGGCTTGTGCCTGTAATCCCAGCACTTTGGGAGGCGGAGGCGGGTGGATCACCTGAGGTCAGGAGTTTGAGACCAGCCTAACATGGTGACACCCTGTCTCTACTAAAATTACAAAATTAGATGGGCATGGTAGCAGGCGCCTATAATCCCAGCTTCTCAGGAGGCTGAGGCAGGAGAATCACTTGAACCCGGGAGGTGGAGGTTGCATTGAGCTGAGACTTGGCCATTGCACTCCAGCCTGGGCAACAAGTGTGAAACTCCACCTCAAAAAAAAAAAAAAAAAAGATCTAGCGATTGGGGCATTTTGGCAAATAGCTTGGCCACCACTTTATTATATGGTTAGTTTGGAAAGCAGATCACTGAGAATGGCAATGAAAGACAGAACTTACACTTTTTTTTTTTAAGTGAGAAGAGCAAGGCAACCTGTTAGCATCTTCAAGTTCTGGATAACCTGCAGTGTGGGCTTCAGGAAATTGACTGTGGGAATCTGAGAGTAGACTGCACTGGCCCTCTCTAGACTTCGACCTTTAGGTTCTCTTCCCCTTTTCCTTTGCCTCTGCTTCTCTGAGGTCACCACCTACTTCAGTAATACTGTCACAGGGCCACCAGATGTCCTTGAGCTTCAGAAAACCCTCCTCTCACTGTCCTTCCCCAACGTTTCAATGAATGACGCCTCACTGAGCATACGGCAATCAAACCCATGATCCAGGTGGCACTCGGAATTCAGCAGTAGCAGTGGTGGTTCCCACACTGCTCACTGGACCTTGGCTAAGACACCACCTGGGACCACAGTTGATGGCTGGGTGTTAAGACCTACCTATTGAAGGAAGAAAAGAGAACAATTTAATGACAAGTTTTGTTTTTACTCCTAAGTGAAACCACAATCAGGGATAATTTGTGATCGTAAAGTTGGCACATATACTTTTTTTTTAATCAGGAGAATTTTTCTTTTACTTTATAAGAGAAAATTAAAAGCCACCAGACAAAAACTCACCCAAATTCTTGCCACAAACTTACCTGCAGAGGAATCCATCATTTCCTTCTTCCCCTCCATCATAGTGAAAGAGACATCTCATTGACAAAGCCAATTCTGAGGCTCTACATCTCTCTTGCAGTCTCATTGACTTTGCTGCATTGCAAGTTCCTTTTCTCTCCGGATGCTTCACTTGCTGCTGATTCATTGCCATCAGCATTTAAACAAGTGTCTTCTATCCTTAAAATCGTACCCTCCCTAGCTTCCCCACCCCTTTAATTCACTTCTTTATCTGACTTGTTTTGGTTACAGTTGAGTTTATTGAAACAGGTATCCATACTCACCACCACTTCCTTACTCTCCACCCTGAAACTCTCCATGAAATCTGGCTGCTGCGCCAACGTTCCCCTGACACTGGTCCAGCCAAGATTACTAACAACCTTGTTGTTCAATTTTAAGGCTGTTTTCCCAGCATTATCTGACTTGAGCTCTAAGTAGGTGATACTGGTGACCATGGCCTTCTTGAAAGTGTCTTCTAGCTGGGTAAGTGGCTCATGCCTGCAGTCCCAACACTTTGGGAGGTTGAGGTGGGTGGATTGCTTGAGCTCAAGAGTTCAAGACCAGCTTGGGCAACATGGTGAAACCCCATCTCTACTAAAAAACAAATTGAAAAAAATTAGCCGGACATGGTGGCATGTGCCTGTAGTCCCAGCTACTCAAAGGCTGAGGTGGGAGGATCACCTGAGCCGGGAGGCCGAGGCTGCAGTGAGCCGTGATTGTGCCACTGCACTCCAGCCTGGGTGACAGAGTAAGGCCCTGTCTCAAAAAAAAAAAAAAGAAAATAAAAGAAAAGAAACTGTCTTCCTTGGTTTGGTGACATCTATCTTTTCACCACAACTTCTTAGAATCCTTTGTGGGCTATTTTTCGGTTAATGTGTTCATTGTAGAATCTTTGGGAAATTAAAAAACAATAGTCTACTTGTTATCTCCACATTGGAAGTCTTTTTTATTTTGTTTGAGATAGGGTCTCACCCTGTCACTCAGACTGGAACGCAGTGGCATGATCACGGCTCACTGCAGTCTCAACCTCCCAGGTCCAGGTGATCTTCCCACCTCAACTTCCTGAGTAGCTGGGACTGCAGACATGTGCCACCATGCCAGGCAAATTTTTTCTTTCTTTCTTTCTTTTTTTGTAGAGACAGTGTTTCCCCATGTTGCCCAGGCTGGTCTTGAACTTCTAAGCTGAAGCGATCTGCCTACCTTGGCCTCCCAAAGTGCTGGGATTACAGGCAGGAGCTGCCATGCCGGCCCCCACATGGAGGTCTGAGCAGCATTTTAGAATGCGGACATCCTAAATAGAGTTCATCATTTCCATTCTCCCCAACTATAGTCTCTTTCTCAGTGAATGGCTCCATCCTTTCTCCCATTGGTTGTTCAAGCCAGAGTCCTGATGTTATCCTGGACTCTTCCCTCTCCCATATTTCTCATGCCCAGTCAATCATCAACACCCATCAATTTTATCTCTTGAGTATCTCCAAATCCATTTATAGTTGACCCTTGAACAACACAGGTGTGAACTGCAGGGAATCACTTTTAGACGTATTTTTTTTTTTCAACCAAATGCAGAATGAAAATACATTATTTGCAGGATGTGAAACCCACTCACATAGAGGGCATATATGCAGATTCTGCAGGACTTGAGTATTCATAGATTTTGGTATGGAATTGGGGAGTCCTGGAACCAATTCCCTGTGTATATGGAAGGTATGGAAGGACAACTGTACTTTCTATTTTTTTTTTTTTTTTTGATGCTCTGTTGCCTAGGCTGGAGTGCAGTGGCACTATCTCGGCTCACTGCAACCTCCGCCTCCCAGGTTCAAGCAATTATCCTGTCTCAGCCTCCTGAGGAGCTGGGACTATTGGCACGTGCCACCATGCCCAGCTAATTTTTGTATTTTTAGTAGAGATGGGGTATCACCATGTTGGCCAGGCTGGTCTCGAACTGCTGACCTCTGGTAATCCGCCCGCCTTGGCCTCTCAAAGTGTTGGGATTACAAGCGTGAGTCACCAAGTCTATTCTTTTTTTTTTTTGGAGACGGAGTCTAAATCTGTTGCCCAGGAGGGAGTGTGGAGTGCAGGGGCGATCTCGGCTCATTGCAACCTCCGCCTCCCAGGTTCAAGCCATTCACCTCCCTCAGCCTCTCGAGTAGCTGGGACTATGGGCGCATGCCACCATGCCTGGCTAATTTTTTTTTTTGTATTTTTAGTAGAGACAGGATTTCCCTGTGTTGCCTAGGCTGGTTTCCAACTCCTGAGCTCAGGCAATCCGCCCGCCTCGGCCTCCCAAAGGGCTAGCATTACAGGCGTGAGCCACCGCGTGCCTCCACCGCATCTATTCTTACTGCTTCCTAGTTAGTTTGAGTTCCTCTCTTTCTCACCGAGTCAATTTAACAACCTCCTAACTAGTCTTCCTGACTCCATTTTTTGCCCCATTCCTTTCCATTCTTCTTACTACAGCCAGCCTCCTCTGAAACAGTCACATCTGAGCGCATCCCCCTGCCACCCCTCTATTACATAAACGCTTTGATAGAGGGTAATCCTCAGGACAAACTCTACATTTCTCAATGTGACCTTCAAGGATCTACATTTTGTGTTCTTTGCTTGCCTCTTTGGTCTTTTTTCCATCACAACCATCCCCACCCCTTTCAGCCATACTGAACTAATTTTACTAGCCCCTTCTCATCTCCCAGATTTTTTTTTGTTGTTGTTGTTGAGACCGAGTCTCGCTCAGTTGCCCAGGCTGGAGTGCAGTGGCCTGATCCCGGCTCACTGCAAGCTCTGCCTGCCAGGTTCACGCCATTCTCCTGCCTCAGCTCCCCACAAGCCCCCGCCACCGTAGCTGGGACCACAGGCGCCCGCCACCACGCCCAGCTAATTTTGTTTTTGTATTTTTAGTAGAGACAGGGTTTCACCGTGTTAGCCTGGGTGGTCTTGATCTCCTGACCTCGTGATTCGCCTGCCTTGACCTCCCGAAGTGCTGGACTTACAGGCGTGAGCCACTGCGCCCAGACTCATCTCCCAGTTTTTTATGTGTAGTTGTTGAAATGTTTCTTTTCTCCTTCCTGGCTAACTGAAGCTCATTTGTTGTATTTCAGGTTAGAGATATGAACCTCTCTTAAAGCCTTTCCTGAGTTTTAGGTGCTCCCAGGGCCTCCAACAAAAGTGTTAAGCTTTATTGTCAATGTCTGTCTGCTAATGATTGTGAGCCCCCAAGGAAAGGAATATGTCTGGTTGATGGGATCATTTCCCACACCTTGCACAGTGTGCAACACAAATAGAAAAATAGTTACTGAATATATGATTGTGATTCCAACCACTGCTTGTGGGGAAAAAGCAGTTCAATGACATGGTCTGTTCTGAAACATTAAATTTTTTATCCTCACGTTCATCTTTTTTTTTTTTTTTTGAGACCGAGTCTTGCTCTGTTGCTCAGGCTGGAGTGCAGTAGTGCAGTCTTGGCTCACTGCAACCTCTGCCTACCGGGTTCAAGCGATTCTCTTGTCTCAGCCTCCTGAGTAGCTGGGACTACTGCAGGCACGGGCCACTATGCCTGGCTAAGTTTTGCGTTTTTAGGCGAGACCGGGTTTCACCATGTTGGCCAAGTTGGTCTCGAACTTCTGACCTCAAGTGATCCGCCCGCCTTGGCCTCCAAAAGTGCTGGGATTTTAGATGTGAGCCTGTGCTCTGGGCCCCCTCATGTTCTTTTCATCATAAAGAATAATATTCATAGAGCACTTTTACTGGGGGCTATGCTATTTTCCAGGGATAGGGACAGAAGCCAAACAAACCACTTCCTTGTTTCTTCAATAGAAATGATATTGAAATAAGGTCACTTTCATTTGTTTCCTCCTTTTATTCCACTGGTGATTAAAAGCAAAATCACTTTTCCAGGGATTGGTACATAAAAGCCCCAAGGACTAATCACTGATATTGAGCAACACTGACCTCAGGGTGATGGGTTTCCTGGTTATCCTTGATATATGTTGACAATATGCATCTAGCCATTCACTAGATGCCTGGAAATGTTAATGCAAAATTAGCATCACTTAACAATGGTACTTGTTTAGGGATTTTTTTTTTTTTTTTTAAGAAATAAAAGGCATTTATTTTTTTAAAATTTTATTTTTTAATTTTTTATTTTTTTATTATACTTTAAGTTCTAGGGTACATGTGCATAACGTTTATATCATGTATAACTCCCCAATGCAATCCCTCCCTCCTCCCCCCTCCCCATGATAGGCCCCAGTGTGTGATGTTCCCCTTCCCGAGTCCAAGTGATCTCATTGTTCAGTTCCCACCTATGAGTGAGAACTAGGGATTGTTTTTAAAGTTTTTGAGCTGGTCCACTTGTTTCCTATCTCTAGTAATTAAATGAATAATAAACGAATAAGCTGTCTTTTGGTTTGCTTGTGGGAATGCAATTGCTAGTTAGTGTGTACTGGGTAAAAGGAGGTCATTGTGGGGCACGGTGAAGTCATTATTTATGAGTTAGTGGAATTTTCAATGGTTTCCTGGAGCAAGTAGATGTTTATATGTCTGATATTTTGAGCATATCTGGCAGAGGCTGTAAATAATATTGTATCTTACACATCTGACTTTTGTGGTTGACATCTAGGGGTCCCTTTTCCACGCTTACCATAGAACAGTATGCAGAGACCTAACAGGAACGACCAGGCTCCCTGGATTAAACTACTCCATGTCCATCTTCATAGAGAGGCAATTGTACCATGCAAAGCTTCTTACTTAAACCACCATTCAGACCAAGGAGAAAGGTGTCAATAAGGTCAGTGCTATAGTCAGGATCTGAACTGAAAGCTGAATAAACAAAATTAATATCCTGAGCCAAATCAAAATATTATTTTTATTTTGTTTTATTTTACTAGATCTTAGTTATTTTTTATTCTTAAACTAAAAAAAAAGGCATTCAGTGGAATAATGTAAACTCAAAATTGGGTCGTCAAACTTTTTTTTCCCTAGAAATGTTTGAATTGGAATAAAATTGAAATATTCAAATGTTTCTTAAATAGAGCTTGAAGAGTTGTTTTATGTGAAATCTTGGTTATAACTGAAGACAAATGACTCTTTGGAAATTTAAATTTCTCCGGGGTTCAGCTGCTTTCCTGTTTGTGAGTATCATCAAGAATGAAAGAGTCGGGCCGGGCGCGGTGGCTCACGACTGTAATCCTAGCACTTTGAGAGGCCGAGGCGGGCGGATCACGAGGTCAGGAGATGGAGATCATCCTGGCCAACATGGTGAAACCTTGTCTCTACTAAAAATACAAAAAAACCAAAATTAGCAGGGCGTGGCGGCGGGCGCCTGTAGTCGCAGCTACTCGGGAGGCTGAGGCAGGAGAATGGGGTGAACGCAGAAGGTGGAGCTTGCAGTGAGTCAAGATGGCACCACTGCACTCCAGCCTGGGCAATAGAGCGAGACCCCGAGAGTAGGTGTGAAAAGTCCCTTCCTTCTAAACTGAGATGCTGGAGTTCCCAGCCAGGCAGGACATGCTAGGAAGTATGAACCAATTAGCCCATTATCCCCTCTAGGCTTCAAATGAACTGGTTGTGAGGTTGGGAAGTTGAAAAGCTGATGGAGAGAATGACCTGGGGAAAGTTGGGCTGCTGGGGCCTTTCCCCCTCATTCTCCAGGGAAGTTTCAAGTCCTCCCCCGCCCCCACTTCCTGCCCACCACCAACCTCAGCCTGAGAAAGGTTTCTAAGAGATGGCCATCAGGAGACACTTACCAGGGAGTAAAGAAGGTGTCTCAGGAGCAAGCTGCAACAGTGCGTATTTCCTGAACACCAAATAGGAGCCAATATCATCTTAAAATGAGTCTTGCCCAGGAAAACTTCCAGAACAGAGAAGGGGCCTCAAAAGAAGCACGAATAGTCAGAATCTAGGGACTAGTGGGACATGCAAGCTGCCAGTCAGAGATGAAGAGATGAATTGTTCCCAGCATGGGTGATTGAGTGAGATTTTTTTTTTTTTTTTTTTTCTTTTGAGATGAATCTCTTACTCTGTCACTCAGGCTGGAGTGGAATGGTACGATCTCAGTTCACTGCAGCCTCTGCTTCCTGAGTTCAAATGATTCATCTGCCTCAATCTCCCAAGTAGCTGGGATTCCAGGTGCACACCACCACGCCCGGCTAATTTTTGTAATTTTAGTAGAAATAGGGCTTCACTATGTTGGCCAGGCTGGTCTCGAACTCCTGACCTTAGGTGATCCACTCGCCTCAGCCTCCCAAAGTGTTGGGATTATAGGCATGAGCCACCGCACCTGGCCAAGTGAGATGATCTTTTTTTTTTTGAGACAAAGTCTTGCTTCTTCACCCAGGCTGGAGTGCAATGGTGTGATCCTGGCTCACTGCAACTTCTGCCTCCCAGGTCTAAGCAATTCTCTTGCCTCAGCCTCCCCAGTAGCTGGGATTACAGGCATGTGCCACCACGCCCGGCTAATTTTTGTATTTTTAGTAGAGACAGGGTTTTACCATGTTGGCCAGGCTGGTCTCAAACTCCTGACCTCAGGTGATCCGCCTGCCTTGGACTCCCAAGTTGCTGGGATTACAGACATGAGCCACCACGCCCACCCCAGATGCTCTTAAGAAGCCCCATTGGAGGCCAGGCACGGTGGCTCACGCCTATAATCCCAGCATTTTGAGAGACTGAGGCGGGTGGATCATTTGAGGTCATGAGTTTGAGACCAGCCTGGCCAACATGGTGAAACCCTATCTCTACTAAAAATATAAAAAAAATTAGCCGGGTGTGGTGGCCACACTGTAATCCCAGCTACTAGGGAGCCTGAGGCAGGAGAATTGCTGGAACCTGGGAGGCAGAGTTTGCGGTGAACCAAGATCGCACCACTGCACTCCAGCCTGGGCGACAGAGTGAGAATCAATCTCAAAAAAAAAAAAAAAAAAGAAAGAAAGAAAAGTCCCATTGGAGAAAGAGGCAGCATTGCTGCGCCTGGCACCTGCAGGGCACTGAGACCAGAGCGCAACTCTACCTGTCTTGCGAGACTACACCCTTCTCCCTCTTCCCCTTGCTCCTTGGGTCTGACCCTGAGGGTCTGAAACATTTGCTAGTGAGTTGGAGAGGAGGTGGATAGGGGAGAGAAGAAGTCAATGGTACCTAGACCTCCACTGCAGGGCTCTAAGCCTGAAGCAAACCTGAGCTAGAATTTGAAATAAGAGAATAAGATAATAGAATAAGGTTGGAGTTTTATATTAAACTGTTCTCAACTTTTAAAAATACAGACTGTTCTCGGGCCTGGAAAAGCTACGGGACCTGCCTGAGATTGTATCTATAGCCTGGAAAAATGATCTATGGAGTAAGTTTACTATGGTGTGATGGGCAAGATTAAAATTGTTTTCATGTTCATATTCTGCTGAGACTAACTTCTTCAAAAAATGGGTTCCATATATGTTTTGGAATTTTTTTGTTTAAAAAAAGTGTGATGATACTTTATGGCCTCCTTTTACATGTATGTGTCGTCTACATACATATCATATATACATAATCATAGACTTTCACAGCTGGAGGGATATTTAGAGGTGTTCTAGTCCAACATATTCATTTTATAAACAAGGAAAATGAACTCTCATAAGATCTCTTTCAGTTCCAAAGTTTGAGGATTTTATGGTATTGACAACTACTCATAGAAGAAGTTGAAAGAAAGCATACTTTTCTCTTAGGAATAGACATTAGAGACATTAGAGTATCTTAAAACAGAGTCAAGAGCCAGGTGTGGTGGCAAGCACCTGTAATTCCAGCTACTCTGGAAACTGAGGCAGGAGGATCACTTGAGCCTAGGAGTTCGAGGCTGCAGTGAGGCACCCCAGCCTTGGGACAGAGAGAGACACTGTCTCTTAAAAAACAAAACAAAAAAGCAGTCAAGAATCAAGAACCCTCTGGCTCAAGGAAGGCACTCAGGATACTAGGTGGCTCATTGCTTCTGCAGCACATACAAGAACGATTGCTTTTTTAAAAAAATTAGACTGGGGTACCTGCCAGCCTAAATAACTGCAGTGCTTGACCAAGAGCCAAGCCTAGGAGGCCAAAGACAGAGTTCAAAGATTGCTCTTGTTTTAGACAAGACGATTTCTATTCACCTTCAGAGAATATTTAGGTCCTACCCTGTCCAGGGATTTAGGCTTGCAGGCTTCTCAGATGCCAGTCTTTTCATGGAGCCGTGGCTCTGCATACCTTGGTTTTTCTCCCATCCCTGTGGCAGAGGAGAATCCAGGAGGATCTTTCAAGCACCTTTAGGGAGGAACACAGAGAAGGCAAGAGCCACACCCCATTCATCTTCTCCTTTTCTTCTGAGTTCTCCATTTAATAGCATCAAATTGCCTCTCCCCTACTGCTCATAAACCATTTCCATGTGTATTATTATAATGATCGGCAGGATGTGGGAGAGTGAGACATTCCCAGTACAGCCTGGCAAGCATTCTGAGGTTGATAGAGCACCAAAGATCCTCATAGATCCCCTTTCCACACCCTTTCTCCTCCTATGTTCCCAGTGGTCACAGCTCCCAGGAACAGCAGTGACTCAGTGGTTCAAACATCAAAGTAAAGAGGCAATTGTCTGGAGCTCAAAGTGGATATTTAGGCAAACACTGAGAGCAGTGAGGAGTGTGTGGAACTTGGCCTGGAGAAATTGCCTGGGTGATATGCACGGATAGAACCCAAAGTTCAGCCTCTCACTAACCTCTCTGCAACTGAGAGACTGAAGGAGAAGATGGCTGCAACACAAGAGATCTCTGCTTCAGTCTTGGGGATCCCCCCTGACAGTTTCAGGTTGACTCCACTAGGAGACACACTGTCGACCAGCTCTGGGCCAACATGCCTCCTCAGCCTCCAAGAGTGTAGATTCCTCCCTCACTAGCCCAAGTTGCTTGTCTCTAAGAATTCCAAAGAGGTGTGTCAGCTCTACAACAAAGCCAATAACCACTGTTATTTTGCTGAGATTCTCCTTTACACTTACAGATGACAAGGAGCTTTTCTAGAAAAAAAGAGGTTGTGATAAAAACTTTCTTCCCTTAGAATGTGAGGGGATGCAATGACTGAATCAATTGAACAATGCCCATCCATTTATTCTCATGGCGTTCTAATTATCTCCCATCATAATTCCAGTCCTAACTTCTTGCTCTAAAGCAGACTGATAAAAATCACCTTTTCACAGAATCATTATTGGCCTCAGCCATTGTATTAATCAGAAGTAATAACTACTGTAATAGCTTTTATTTCATTTTATTTTTTGAGATGGAGTCTTGCTCTTGTCTCCCAGGCTGAAATGCAGTGGTGTGATCTTGGCTCACTGCAACCTCCGCCTCCTGGGTTCAAATGACTCTCCTGGCTCAGTCTCCTAAGTAGCTGGGATTACAGGTGTTCACCGCTATGCCTAGCTAATCTTTGTATGTTTTTGGGTAGAGACAGGGTTTCACCATGTTGGCCAGGCTGGTCTCGAACTCCTAACCTCAGGTGATCTGCCCATCTCCACCTCTCAAAGTGCTGGGATTTCAGGTGTGAACCACTGCACCTGGCCTGTAATAGCTTTTAAATCTTACTGCTTTAATACTAGATAGGTTATTTCTTGAAAAAGTTAAAGTCCAATTGGGTGCTTGGCAATTGGACTCAGATGGCTTATGCCTAGTGCTTCCACCTCAGAGTCCTCTACTGGGTCCTCTGTATCTGGTCCCCCAACAAAGAGCTTGTGAACTATGCTGTCAGAGGTTTTAGGGAAGCCAGGCACATCGTAGCAACTCACATTCAGATTCAGCCCATGCTAGATTGCTTTGAGCTCAGGAGTTGGAGACCAGCCTGGGCAACACGGCAAAACCTCATTTCTACAAAAACTACAAAAATTAGGCAGGCATTGGTGGCTCATGCCTGTAGTCCCAGCTACTTGGGAGACTGAAATGGGAGAATCGCTTAAGCCCGGGAAATGGAGATTGCAGTGAGCCCAAATCATGCCACTGCAACAGCCTGGGCAACAGAGTGAGACTCTGTCTCAAACAAAACAAAACAGAACAAAATAAAACAAAACCAAAATGAAAAACAAGCCAAAAAAGAATCAACCCATGCCTCAACTCACTGCAAGGGGCTGGGAAGTGTAGTTCTGCTATGTGTTGCTGAGGAAGAAGAGGAGCCCATGGTTTTGGTGAGCGCTGTCTTGGTGACAGCCCACCTCTCTGGGGAAAGCAGTATATACAGGGATGAGGAGGCCAGGGTCTAGAGTTGGACTGCTTGGTCTGGAATCCTGGCCCAGACGCTTCCTCGTCATGTGGCCTTCTCCTTTGTAAACTGGTCACAATAATGTTACTTACCCGAAGCGTTGCTGTGAGGGTTAAACAAGATGACTCCTGTAAGTCCTGAACTTAGAGCAGTGGCTGCACATAGTAAACACTTGAGAAACACTAGCTGTTTGCAATGAATGTGAAGCCTTTAAACCAAGCCCGGCAGCACAGAACCTCAGCTATTATTGTTCCTCCTTTCCCTTATTTATGACTTCAACTAAAACCTTCTTTTTTTTTTTTGAGACAGGGTCTCACTCTGTTGCTTAGGCTGGAGTGCAGTGGTGCCATCAAGGCTCACTGCAGCCCCTACCTCCTGGTCTCAAGTGATCCTCCCACCTCAGCCTCCTAAGTAGCTGGGACCACAGGTGCACACCACCACACCAGAGGGTTTTTTGTATTTTTGTAGAGACAGGGATTCACCATGTTACCCAGGTAGGTTTCAAAGTCCTGGGCTCGATTGATCTGCCCATCCCAGCCTCAAAGTGCTGGGATTACAGGCGTGAACCACCGTGCCTGGCCTAAAAACCTTGTTTTCTGATGTTCGAGGTCCCCATCTGCTTCTCCTTTTCTTTTCTGTTCTCTTCTTTGCTGCACGTTTAAATGTCTGGTTCTATTCCTGATTTTGTTTCTCTCTCCTCCATCATACAACCTCAGGCTGTGAAAATCTTCTTGGCTTATGCCCCACCCTGTGGCCTCCAGTTCTCGCTCCTCTATCAAATACCTCCTGCTAATTTCTTGTTAATAAAACTTGTTTTACTGTACATTTAAAGAATCTCTCTAAATGAAGTGGAGTGTTCCCCTCTGATTTTCTATTTTTTCCCTTACATTGTATCAATTCTCACAGGGAATAAAACCCAGGAAAACCAGAGCTATTAGCAGCAGCAATCCCAGTAGTTGGGAACCAGGTTTTATGGAGTCTCTGGGACACTGATGGGATAAAGTCAGAAAATAGAACCTGAGATAATTAATAGTTTCTGTAACTGTTTTTTCTGTGCAATCTGGAGAATTTTGGTTGGTACATCCTCATAGATAGAGAGCTTTATGAGAGCAGGCATTTTGTTATTCATAACTGTAGCTCCCTGGAACAGTACACATAATAGGTGTTCACAACTGGCTTGCTTAAAAAAAAAAAATCAGTGTTCACTTGAAGAAAGGAGAGTTAGCAGCAGAAGAGAAATGAGGAGAAGAGAACAGATTTATTAAAGCCTACTCAACTAGTTTCTTCTGATATTCTCCACCACTACCTTTTATGGTATTTTTAATTAAAGGATTAAAGTCATCATTAACAAATTTTTTTTTTTTTTGAGACAGGGTCTCACTCTGTTGCTTAGGCTGGAGTGCAGTGGTGCCATCAAGGCTCACTGCAGCCCCTACCTCCTGGTCTCAAGTGATCCTCCCACCTCAGCCTCCTAAGTAGCTGGGACCACAGGTGCGCACCACCACACCAGAGGGTTTTTTGTATTTTTGTAGAGACAGGGATTCACCATGTTACCCAGGTAGGTTTCAAAGTCCTGGGCTCGATTGATCTGCCCATCCCAGCCTCAAAGTGCTGGGATTACAGGCGTGAACCACCGTGCCTGGCCTAAAAACCTTGTTTTCTGATGTTCGAGGTCCCCATCTGCTTCTCCTTTTCTTTTCTGTTCTCTTCTTTGCTGCACGTTTAAATGTCTGGTTCTATTCCTGATTTTGTTTCTCTCTCCTCCATCATACAACCTCAGGCTGTGAAAATCTTCTTGGCTTATGCCCCACCCTGTGGCCTCCAGTTCTCGCTCCTCTATCAAATACCTCCTGCTAATTTCTTGTTAATAAAACCTTGTTTTACTGTACATTTAAAGAATCTCTCTAAATGAAGTGGAGTGTTCCCCTCTGATTTTCTATTTTTTCCCTTACATTGTATCAATTCTCACAGGGAATAAAACCCAGGAAAACCAGAGCTATTAGCAGCAGCAATCCCAGTAGTTGGGAACCAGGTTTTATGGAGTCTCTGGGACACTGATGGGATAAAGTCAGAAAATAGAACCTGAGATAATTAATAGTTTCTGTAACTGTTTTTTCTGTGCAATCTGGAGAATTTTGGTTGGTACATCCTCATAGATAGAGAGCTTTATGAGAGCAGGCATTTTGTTATTCATAACTGTAGCTCCCTGGAACAGTACACATAATAGGTGTTCACAACTGGCTTGCTTAAAAAAAAAAAAATCAGTGTTCACTTGAAGAAAGGAGAGTTAGCAGCAGAAGAGAAATGAGGAGAAGAGAACAGATTTATTAAAGCCTACTCAACTAGTTTCTTCTGATATTCTCCACCACTACCTTTTATGGTATTTTTAATTAAAGGATTAAAGTCATCATTAACAAATTTTTTTTTTTTTTGCATTAGAAAAGACAGTATAGCGAGACTCTCTCTATTAAAAAAAAAAAAAAAAGAATTAGTGGAGCTTGGTGGCGAGCGCCTGTAGTCCTGGGGGCCGAGGTGGGAAGATCAGTTGAGCTGAGGATGTCAAGGCTGCGGTGAGCTATTATTGTGCCCCTGCACTCCAGCCTGGGTGACAGAGAGACAACTTGTCTCCACAAAAATTAAAAAGAAAACAAAGAAAAACAAAAGAAAGTACATTAGTTCAAGATGAAATCTTGCTATGACAAAAAAGAAAAGAAAGGACACTAGCAATATTGGAAGAGCTAGCATATTTCATGCCTTCAGGATCTCAATGGTCATTCTGATTCACCAGATTATTCATTTTTCTCTTGAAAACTGTTGAGGCCAGGCTCAGTGGCTCACGCCTGTAATCCCAGCACTTTGGGAGGCTGAGGCAGGCAGATTACCTGAAGTCAGAATTTCGAGACCAGCCTGGCCAACATGGTGAAACCTCATGTCTACTAAAAATACAAAATTAGCTGGGCATAGTGGCACACACCTATAATCCCAGTTACTTGGGACGCTGAGGCAGAAGAATCACTTGAACTCCAGAGGCAGAGGTTGCAGTGAGCCGAGATCACACCATTACACCCCAGCCTGGGCAACAGAGCGAGAGACTCAGTCTCAAAAAAAAAAAAAATTGTTGAGAAGACAAGTTCTCCAGATCAAGTTTAATTGAAAAAAGGCAATTACTCATATGTTCATGTTAGTTAAATTCTGAAGTAACAAACAAAAAATCAGAACAAAGTATTACATTGTATTCGTTCTGATTTTAAAATAGTTTGTAAAGTTATCTTTTAAATGTTGAAAATGGCTGGGCTTGGTGGCTCACACCTGTAATCCCAGTACTTTGGGAGTCCAAGGCAGGTGGATCACTTGAGCTCAGTTCAAGATCAACCTGGACAACATGACAAAACCCTGTCTGTAGAAAAAATACAAAAGCTAGCTGGGTGTAGTGGCGCACACCTGTAGTCCCAGAGACTGAAGTGGGAGGATCACCTTAGCCTGGGAAGCAGAGGCTGCAGGGAGTGGAGATTGTGCTACTGCACTCCAACCAGGACAATGGAGTGAGACCTTGTCTCAAAAAAAAAAAAAAAAAAAAAAAAAAAAGAAAAAAAAAGAAAAAAGAAAAGAAAAAAATGAAAAAGAACAAATTAAATGTTGAAGATGAAACACAATTGAGAAACTACTTGCTGTTCTGTGCTTTTTTGAGAATCAGCATTGCAATGCAAACACAGTATGAGAGCAATTATCTTTACCTCATTCTCAATGTCTTTGTATGTGCACAACCAGTTGGCTGGTTTTCCTGGCCTCTGTCTTTCCTTCTCCCTGTTCCAGAGTTCATGAGCACACCCACAGGCTGGGTAAGTCATTAAAAAAAAATTGGGAACATAAAAATCAGTTTGTTTTGCTTTTTGTAAACAGTTGTGTTAAAAGATTTGAGTGAAGGGAGAAAGAGTAGTGGATAGGTCGGGCACAGTGGCCCACGCCTGTAATCCCAGCACTTTGGGAGGCTGAGGTGGGAGAATCAGAAGGTCAGGAGATTGAGACCATCCTGGCTAACATGGTGAAACTCCATCTCTAGTAAAAATACAAAAAAAAAGAAAAAAAAAAGGAAAATAAATTAGCTGGGTGTGGTGGCACACATCTATAGTCCTAGCTACTCAGGAGACTGAGACAGAAGAATCACTTGAACTCGGGAGGCGGAGGTTGCAGTGAGCCGAGATCATGGCACTGCACTGCAGCCTGGGTGACAGAGCGAGACTCTGTCTCAAAAAAAAGGAAAGAAAAAAGAGAAAAAGGAGTAGTGGATAATCCATTAAAACTGTATGCCTCTGTACTTTCTGCTGGGGTAATTACCTTAAACGAAGATTGCTGGGTCCTGATCCTCCCACCCCTCCACCCGGAGAAGGTCATTTGTGCTCCTGGGTTGGGCTGAGAATGGCCCTGACTGGGTGGGGGACTAGCTGGTGGAAGAATTGGCTTTCAAAATCCCCCATTGTCTTCCCCACTTCCTACAGTTTCACAAGTCAGATCTTTCCTGAATAGACCTACTGATGAAGAAGTGAGGCCAAATTAACATGAAGTATCATTATGACAAAGAAATAGACAGTGATACTAACACTTATGAGACTGGGGCAGCTTTGCCAGATATATTAAGGTTTCTTTTTTGCCTAACCAACAAGGTTACTGATTTGTAAGAACCAGTCGAGGTTGGGTGCAGTGACTCACGCCTGTCATTCCAGCTCTTTGGGAGGCCAAGATGGGAGGATTGCTTGAGTTCAGGAATTCAAGACAAGCTTGGACAACATCGCTGGAGTGTGGTGGCCAGATCTCAGCTCACTGCAAGCTCCGCCTCCCGGGTTTATGCCATTCTCCTGCCTCAGCCTCCCAAGTAGCTGGGACTACAGGCGCCCGCTAGTTTTTTGTATTTTTTTAGTAGAGACAGGGTTTCACCAGGTTAGCCAGGATGATCTCAATCTCTTGACCTCGTCATCCGCCTGTCTCGGCCTCCCAAAGTGCTGGGATTGCAGGCTTGAGCCACCGCACCCAGCCTATTTCCTGAGTTTTTATAGGGTGCAGGGAGTGATAACAAGAGCAGGCATGAAGCCAAGTCAGTGGTGCCTGCATTAAGACCAGGCTACCTACCTTGAATAGAAAGACTGGCTAAACTGAGTTGTGAGCTGTTAATAGGCTCGCAAGGTAACAGGGAGAGGCAGTGATCGTCCAAGCTCATGATGAGCTCTGAGGGGAAATCCCATTTCTGGGTGCAGCTGAATCATGCATACACGTATTACAGCAGTCCCCAACCTTCCTGGCACCAGGGACCGGTTTCGTGGAAGACAATTTTTCCACGGACAGGGTGTGGGGTGGGGGCGATGGTTTCAGGATGATTCAAGTGCATTACATTTATTGTGTACTTTATTTCTATTGTTATTACATACTCCTCATAATTTAGAATCAGTGGGAGCCCTGAGCTGTTTTCCTGCGACTAGACAGTCCCACCTCAGGGTGATGGGAAACTGGCGGATCATCGGGCATTAGAGTCTCATAAGGAGTGCACAACCTAGATCCTTCGCATGTGCAGCTCACAATAGGGTTCGTGCTCCAGTGAGAATCTAATGCTGCCACTGATCTGACAGGAGGAGGAGCTCAGGCAGTAACGTGAGTGATGGGGAGCAGCTGTAAATACAGATGAAGCTTCGCTCCCTCACCTACCACTCACCTCCTGCTGTGTGGCCCGCTTCCTAACAGGCCATGGACTGGCACTCGTCTGTGGCCTGTGGGTTGGGGACCCCTGTCCTAGGAGATCTGTGAGCAATGTCTGAAGTGTTAGTCAGGAGAAACGGAGCTCCTCTTTCTGAGGCGGAGGCCAGGCCTTGGTTTGCCTACTGCAGAGGATAATTTTCTGGGCCCTAAGATGTGGCTTTGCTTCCTCATAACCTGTTTTTTTTTTATTATCAGGGTCTAAGTTGTCAGTAAGTGTCATCGGCTTCTCTTAAAAGCCTTTTGGAAGAACTTTCATGTCACACGAATAGAAGCAATGGAGATAATTTCCTTCCTTCACCTTCATTCACTGTTATGTCTTTGGCCCAGGTTCACTTTCAGCACACTGGAGACAATGCTCATGGTCATCTGTATCTGGGTTCAGTTCTTGGATTCACTGCTCATACGGGGTCATTTGCAGTCTCCTCCATCCTCCTCCCACCTTCCAATCTTACAGCTGGCCCTAGTCTACAAAAATTTCAGTTCCCTATCTTTCATGTCAGCCAGTTAGATTGTACCTCATCCTTTGAGGGGAACTGGCAATCTTTCTTTTGCTCTCATTTTCCCCAGTTTGTAGACCACTAGCAATGGCAAGGTGGTTTACCATTCACCATTAATAAACATTTTACTAGGGGTTTAATAATCAACATGTTATTTCCTGTTTTTCACACATCAATGTGAAAACTACCTTTGTCTCTCTAGTGACAATTGTGCTGGTGTGACATCTGAATGGAAACTGTTCAGCTTTCAATAACTCATTCAGCTGTCCAAAAAAACCAGGGTTAGACTGGAACAGGGGTCTGAATATGAAGGCATTTACTTTGAAAGACTATAGTTTCTGTTGGAACATACAGTTTATTGACAGTCTTCATCCATTAGTATTTACATTTCTTTGTCAATGTCTAGGAAATACGTGATTCTAACAGAATTCTCTGATTTCAAAATATCATTTTTTCCCTCAAAGACCATCAGAGAGTCTCACTACTATATGTGAGAGGGGATATCATGTCTCCTTATTAATTTAGTTTTTGACTTGGGCATTATATTTTATGCTAACGTAAAATATGTTCCTTCTTAGTCACCCCATTTAAACCTATGGTGGATTCCAAAAGGCTGTTTTCAAAAGATTACCTTTAAAATGCCAGGATGTGCATGCTGGCCGGGCGCGGTGGCTCAGGCCTGTAATCCCAGCACTTTGGGAGGCCGAGACGAGTGGATCACGAGGTCAGGAGATCGAGACCATCCTGGCGAACACGGTGAAACCCCGTCTCTACTAAAAGATACAAAAAACTAGCCGGGCGAGGTGGCAGGCGCCTGTAGTCCCAGCTACTCAGGAGGCTGAGGCAGGAGAATGGCGTAAACCCAGGAGGCGGAGCTTGCAGTGAGCTGAGATCCGGCCACTGCACTCCAGCCTGGGCGACAGAGCGAGACTCCGTCTCAAAAATAAAATAAAATAAAATAAAATGCCAGGATGTGCATGCTTAGAGACATGCATTTGTAAATTTCAAAAAAAAAAAAAAAAGTAGAGGCAAAAGTAAAATTAAGTGTAATTAAGTAAAATTAAATCTTTCTGGAAGGCATTACAGATGGTCCTTGACTTATGATCATTCAACTTATGATTTTTTGACTTTACTTCGAGTACCCATACAATCTTTCTGTTTTTCACTTTCAGTATAGTATTTAATAAATTACATGAGATAGTCAACACTGTTATAATGTAGGCTTTGTGTTAGATAATTTTGTTCTGCTGTAGGCTATTACGAGTGTTCTGAGCACATTAAAGGTAAGCTAGGATAAGCTATGATGTTTGGTAGGTTAAGCGTGTTAAATGCACTTTTTGGGCTGGGTGTGGTGGCTCATGCCTGTAATCCCAGCACTTTGGGAGGCCGAGACGGGAGGATTGCTTGAACCCAGGAGTTTTGAGACCAGGCAGGGCAACATGGCAAAACCTCATCTCTACTAAAAATATAAAAAAGTAGCTAGGTGTAGTGGTGCACATATGTAGTCCCAGCTACTTGGGAGGCTGAGGTTGGGGAATCACCTGAGCCTAGGAAGTTGAGGCTGTAATCAGCCATGATCCCACCACTGCACTCCAGCCTGGGTGACAGAGTGAGACCTGGCTCAAAAAAAAAAAAAGACATTCAACAATGCTATTTTAAACTTACAATGGGTTTATTGGGACATAACTCCATCATAAGTTGAGGAGCATGTGCATATTTCTCATCATGGTGGGGTTTTCTAAAATGAGATCGAGTGCCAAGTTGTGCTCTGGTTGAGCTGTAAAGAATAATAAGCTGGAGCCACAGCAATCTATTTATATTGGCTTAATTCCGGCAAGATAAGAACACTGGAATTCAGTGTTTACAGGAAGAAATAGCACCTATGTTAAAGCAGGTGATTACCAAAGAGAACTAAGAAAAATGAAAAAAAAATTAACAACCCTAACTTCCAACAATTCTAACCGGTTTAGCACAAAGTACTGAGTTGGTGGGCACTTTGCACAAATTGCCTGTATAGATGTACAAACCCAATAAGCAAATTCAGAAAGAAAGCTTTGCCCAGAGTATATCACACTATGAAATTTGAATGAATTTTTTGGAACAGAAAAATGATGGTTTGGGGATTATATATGTGAACTATGGGACTAGAGAGACCTCACTTTTTTTTTTTTTTTGAGACGGGGTCTTGCTTTGTCGCCAGGCTGGAGTGCAGTGGTGCCATCTCCTGGGCTCAAGAGATTCTCCTGCCTCAGCCTCCCAAGTACCTGGGACTATAGGCGTGCGCCACCACGCCCAGCTAATTTTTGTATTTTTAGTAGAGACGGGGCTTCACCATGTTGGCCAGGATGGTACTGATCTCTTGACCTCGTGATTCACCCACCTTGGCCTCCCAAAGTGCTGGGATTACAGGTGTGAGCCACCGTGCATGGCCAGCATACACTTCTTTACTTCTGTTGAAGTTAGGCATGTCCACACAATTTGACTTGGCAAATGAAATGTGAGAGTAAATAACGCGATTCACCTCTCATTTCCTCTGGTTTGGTCACCAAAGAAGAACATATTGAAATGGAATCTACATCAGCAGCCAACTCTGCTGGCTGGTATGAGACATGTATTGTGAATAAGAAACAAATCGTGTCAGCCAGTGACATCTGGGGGTTTTTTGTTGTTAAAGTGGAAGCTAGCTTACCCTGACTGATGCAGGCAGTGTAGGGCTAGGTAATCTACTTGTGGATGGACATGTATTCAGAAGTAGCCTGTGACACAGCTGAACAACTTAACAGTCTGATGCCAAACAACTTAACAGGTTGATGCTTAAAGAATGACTCTTCAAAGATGAGAGCAGCCCCCAAACAAAACAAAACAACACAAAGGGAAAATTCTTCAGAGGCTATGTCGGGAAGTCCTTCTGTTTGTAATAGGATTTTCTTTCCCTTTAGCTACTGCCCAGCAAGGAAGGCTGATCCATACACTTTCTCCTTTACAATCTCTGATTCATGCAACTATCATTGTCAAAAAGAGATTGTGGACTAGGCTGGGTGCAGTGGCTTATGCCTGTAATCCCAGCACTTTGGGAGGCCGAGGTGGGTGGATCATCAGAGGTCAAGAGTTTGAGACCAGCCTGGCTAACATGGCAAAACCTGTCTCTATTAAAAACACAAAAAAATTAGCTGGACGTGGTGGTGTGTGCCTGTAATCCCAGCTACTTGGGAGGCTGAGACAGGAAAATCTTGAACACAGCAGGCAGAGGTTGCAGTGAGCTGAGATTACGCCACTGCACTACAGCCTGGGTGACAGAGGGAGACTCCATCTCAAAAAAGAAAAAAAAAGAGATTGTGGACTAATGACATCATTTTTTTTTTTTTTTTTTGAGGTGGAGTCTTCCTCTGTCACCTAGGCTGGAGTGCAGTGGCACGATCTCGGCTTACTGCAAGCTCCACCTCCCAGGTTCACGCCATTCTCCTGCTTCAGCCTCCTCAGCAGCTGGGACTACAGGCGTCTGCCACCATGCCCGGCTGATTTTTTTGTGTTTTTAGTAGAGACGGGGTTTCACCTTGTTAGCCAGGATGGTCACAATCGCCTGACCTCGTGATCTGCCCACCTCAGCCTCCCAAAGTGCTGGGATTACAGGTGTGAGCCACCACGCCCGGCCTAATGACATCTTTTATGATGGCTTTCTACATCGCCTTTCCTTGCCAACTCCCTCTTTTCCTCTCTACTTCCTTCCTTCCTGAGAAAAAATGAAATGACCAAGTGCCTACTTTGTGCCAGGCATTGTATACATTTCTAGAAGTGCAAAGCCAAAGGATTGTGATTTGGTCCCAGAGGAGCTTCTCTCTAGTTAATGGAATAGTCTAACCTCTTTAAACGCATACTACTAATATAAAGTGGTGAATGTTGTACAGGTACTTGAGATATTTACAAGATAACATCCAGGCTCCCAAATAACATGCAGTGGCCGTCATCTTATGTGGCTAAGCCTTGAACTTTATACAGACCTCTAGCATGAATCAATCCAAACAACACATAATTATCTTAGTAAGATCTGCAGTTAGTAGTATTCATTCAAAACTTTGCTAAGTCTTAAGTTTGCAAAAGTCTTTAGTAGGCAAGAGACCACTGTTTTAAAACAGAAAAATAGTTACATACGTAGAGTATTTGAGGAGTGTGTGAGAACTGCCTATTCAACTCTGTTGGGCCAGGATGTAGACCTTTCCAAATCACATGACCTTCTCCCTGTTGGCACAGTCAATCATATCTGAAAATGACGATATATGGAAATAATTAAATAACAAAGAAGAGAGATAAACAATGTCAAGTGACTTGGGCAGTAGCCAGGAACTGAGAATGTTAAAAAATATTTTGCAGAAGATTGTACATTTAAAAGCCGTAAACTGTGACTGATCATAGGAATTTATTTTTAAATAGGTTTCATTAGTTCAAGTTAGAATGACAATAAATGTGAAGAACATGTCTGGGATGCGGTTTTTTGTTGTTGTTGTTGTTTGTTTTTTGTTTTTGCTTTTATTCAGTAAAGCATACATTTTTTTTCCCAAAAGATAAAATCACTCAGCAAAAAACCAACCAAAGAACAATAACAAAAAAACAGTGCACATGCCACAAAGCAAACCAAACATAGCTCAGTTTGCCTACAGATAACATATTTTGTCTTTTAATTTTGGCATGTCGAAGTCACAGAAACTCACAGACTTAATATGCACACCCAAAGATTCTGAGTGCTTATTTAGGAAGTATCTTTATTTGGGATAAAGAATTTCGAGTTATAAAACTGATGGCTTATAGAATGCAGTTTACTAAATTGGTCTTCGTTCTTACAAACTAGAGTAATCTTGTTCTTTGAGAGTTGAGAATATATATTCATCTACATTTCTGCATCAAGTGGCCCACAGTTAATTTTCATCACTGGTGGGGTGGGCAGAATGTTCACTCTCTTCTGCTGCTGTGCTGTGTTTTGGTTGACTTGGAATAGCAGGAAGCACTCGGTTTGTCCGCAGAGGTTCTCCAGATAGAACTGGGGAGAAAGAATAGAATGAGAGACTTTCAAGATTTGCTTCTCTCACAGGAAGGCGGCAGGAGAATTGTGTTGTGTTTTAGGAGTGGAGACATTTCTAAGAAGGGTGTCTTAGTGAGAGCTAGACTGCAGAGAGAAGCTGTGTATGCATTTCTTGTATATATATCTGTTCAGACTTGCCACATGAAGTCTGAGATTTCAAATATGTCCACACAGAAGACTGTACCAAGTTTGATCAAACATGATTGGGCTGTGCATGCCTGGCAGAGCTTTTCCTTGGGGTGGAGTAGCTGTTGATGCTCAACAACTGCTCACAAGGCTCTAAAGAAGGCCCAAGACATTTATACTGTGCTTTTATGCAAACCTCAAAAGGCTTTCAGGCTTCTTTTAGGAAAAGCACTGTGGGCCCTTTCATTTCTTTTTTGTAGAGCTAAGTTGATCAAAGATCTTTATCTTTCCTTCTCTCCTGAAACTTAACTGTGAAAAGCAAAGCTCTTGGGCCCTGCCAAAAAAAAAAAACTCTCTTTGGCTTCTCCAAGCTCCATCAGCATTCAAGACTGAGTGGCTCCTTCCTTAACTAGATGTTTTTGTGGCTACAGTTCTGCTTAAAGACAGATTCCGGCTTGAATTTGATTCAATGATAGAATTGACACCATCCAAAAGGTTCACTTTACACACATCTGTAAAGGGCAGAGGAACTGATCTGTCAAGGAAGAGGTCTTGGTTTCTGCTACTAACTCTCTGTGTGATCTTGGACATACCCCTCTACCTCTTAGTTTCCTTATCTGCTAAAAGACAGAGTTGTACTAAGACCCTATAGTTCATCATTTTAACCTAAAGAGTTCTAGAGCTCTTGGTTTGTCTCCTTCAAATCCTAGCCTGGGGAGAAAGACATACTGGATATATACTCTGTGCAAACAGTGTGCCAAATGTTTTACATATGTTGTCTCATTTAGTACTCCCATAAATCTTACTAGGATGGCACTATCGTTATGGACAATGAGGAAACTAAAGTACAGAAAGGTTGAGAAACTTATCTGAAATAGGACAGCTCCTAAATCATCTAACCTGCACTTAGAAGGATGTGGAGGGGCTGTGTGTGGGGGGTGTGTGTGTGTGTGTGTGTGTGTGTGTTAAATGCAGTGGGGTGCAATTGGAAGAAAAAAAGAAAATAAATTAGAATCCAGTAAGTATTGCTTATTTCATGAGGCAGTAGACTCAGTGTCCTGTAGTTTTGTTTCTGGCTCTACAACGGGAATAATAATAAAACTTGCTTTATTATTATTATGCTTCAGAGCATAGATATGAGAATATTCAAACTCAGAATCTCTGGGTGGGGGACCCAGGAATCTACTTCACAACAAACACCCGAGGTAATACTTAGCTATACTCAAGTTTGAAGATCACTGGCCCAATGGAGTATATTAACATTTTATATTAGGGGAGTTTTTTTATATAAAATATTATAAAATAAATCAATAATACCAAGAGTAATCCTGATGAACTGAATTTTTTTTTTCTGCTTAGGAATGCGTGGACTGTAAGTACAGAGGTGATGTACATTTCTATCTGTCCAGTATAGTAGGAAACCGACATTAAGAGGCCAGTCTTAAAAGGGAATTTTTAAAGCACCTTCCTAAAGACATTAAATAATACATGTAAAAATAAACTGTTTATTGCTTCAATAGTTCAAACACAAAAATTCCTAAAGGGAGGAAGTATTCTTTTTTTAAAAAAATAAGCATCTAAAAAAAGCTTTAAAGATGGTCTCTGTTTTCCTGTAATTTATAAGTGTTGGCACCTGATGTTCCCTTGAAAAATGAAAGTATGAAAGTAGGGCTGGGCGTGGTGGCTCATGCCTGTAATCCCAGCATTTTGGGAGGCCGAGGTGGGTGGATCACTTGAGGTCAGGAGTTGGAAACCAGCCTGGCCAACATGGCGAAACCCCATCTCTACTAAAAAAAAATACAAAAATTAGCCAGGGGTGGTGGCAGGCACCTGTAATCCCAGTTACTTGGGTGGCTGAGGCAGGGGAATCGCTTGAAACTGGGAGGCGGAGGTTGCAGTGAGCTGAGATCCTGCCATTGCACTCTAGCCTGGGTGACAGGGCAATACTCCATCTCAAAAAAAAAAAAAAAAGAAAAGAAAAATGAAAGTAAACTGAAATAACATTTACTTGTATCTAGATGCATTAACACTTGCAAAGGAAGCTGTGGAAGATTGATAATACTTACATTTTTGATCTGGTAGGGGAGCTAGGTTGTTCCGAGTGAAAGGAAGATCCCTGATTTTGTGTCTGTTGGGGGAAAGATGCTGAAAATTTTGTCCTGAAGATAAAACATATTTGCGTCAATCACTTGAGACTCAACCAAGTGCAAATTACAGAATGCAATGGATAAGAGAATCATCAAAGTTGTTACAGATCACTAAATTTAAGGTGGTAACAGTAACAATGAAAACAATGATAGCTATACTTTATTGCATTTCTGTTATATACCAGTCACTGTTTAAATGATAGAAAAATGTACTAGAAATCATTTCTTGAGTGTACTAGTTTAAGCAAAATTTTATAAAGAAGCACAGTGGGTTACTTACCCCATAAAAGTTAAAGTTGAAAAAAAATGAAAATAATATAGATATGGCATATCTTATCATATATTCATCAAATCTTTGATGAAATGAGTGGGTGATGAGTAGAGTATTTTCTTCTAGAAGAGAGTTTCTCAATCCTGGTTGCACATAGGAATTATCTAAGAAGTTACAAAACATACTGCTGTCCTGGCCACATCCCAGGTTATTATATCGGAATCTCTGGAGATGGGGCATGGTGTCAGATGTTTATCAGCTCCCAGCTGATTCAAGTGCAACCAGTATGGAGAATCATTGACCTGGAAGACAGAATGGGGTGGATGCACTCAGGAAACCTATTCTCTAACTTGGACAGAAAGCAATGGTGTATGCATGGACCATGTGAGCCAGCTCTCAAGAGCTGATGGTTACGCTTTCAGAAATTTTGTGAACTGTTTGACATCACACTAGTGTCTTGAAATCAGCCATGGTGGGTGTATTTACACTGTGAAAAATCAACAAGCACAGATTTTTCTCCTGGAAAGCCAGCTGGTAAACATTCATCAATGTACTACTGACTTTAAGATATGGATGTTCAATACCTGAAAATAGAAGCGGACACACAAATGTGATTTAAATCCATTTTAAAATTGACTGGATGGTGTCATGAATAGGAGCTTGGTTGGGCTCTTGGGTCAAACAGAATTAGGCTTGATTCCCTGCTTCCCCACTTTTTAGTTGTATGACCTTGGGCAAATGATATAACCTCTGAACACCTCAATATTTTCGTATACAAAATGATGAAAATAATTCTATGTCTTTTCCACTTGTCATGAGGATTACATTGGAGAACAAGAGTGAAGCATTTAGCTTATAGGGTAAAGTACTCAATAGACCTTAACAAAAAAAGATTATTTGATCTTTTGCCTATCAGTCTAGTAAGAAAGAACCAGAGTTGCTACGACAATGCTCCTAGAGTTTAAGGGTCTTCTGTTGGAGCAAAATCGCATAAGAAAAAAAGAAAAAACAAGAGGATTAGCCAAGATCCACCTTCCATCTGTTTAGGTGAATCTTATGGTGGATGGTCTGTGCAGAAATGGCCACCTCAGCAATGTTAGTTGATGGAGATTAAATCTCCAGTCTCCCTGGTGGATATTTTGCCATTATATTTTATCCTATTGAACACTGAATGTCAAATAACTTCAGGAGCTATTATTTACAGAGAAAATAATCCATGTGTAGAATTATCATTAAAATTTATATTAGCAAACAGCTTATTTATCCATGAACACTTGAGCAGATATTTGTAAAACCAACAATGAGATAATGACAAGAGTTATGTTTATGGAGCACTTACTTTTGTCAGGAATAGGGATAAATGCTGTAGGCATAATCTTATATAATTCTGACAATCACTTTTTCTTGTGAGATAGATTCTATTATCATCCTCATTTTACAAATGAGGACCTTGTGACTTCGAGGAGTTCTAAAAGTGCTCAAGTCATATGCTAGGAAGGGACAGAGCCTAGACTTCAACCCTATAGGGCTGCCCCTGTAACTTCTGTTATTCTGCCTCCTCTAAGCAGATGGGAGAAGTGGGCAGAGAAGGGCTTCAGCAGTGACTTGGACATGAAGGGGAGTTAAATTTTATTCCATGTTGGCATTTTGCTCAGTTTTCAGGGACAGGGTGGAGCCGTGCTTAGCCCAAAGCTATCTGGTGCTGCAGGCAACTGAAGGGAGTGTTCAGCTTTGGGGACAGGGTCAAGGACCACTGTCCTAGGAAAAAAGGATAGGAAATGTTTTCACAGTTACATGATGGAACCAGAGGTGACTGCAGCATTAATAATAATAATAATGATAATAATAATAAATAGATAATTCAGCAATCATCCATTGAGCACTCATTATATTCCAGACCCTAGAGTACAAAGAGGAGAAGGCAAGGTGTTCAGGAAGGGATTGCAATTAATGTGGGAGGAGACACAGGTAAACATGTGGTTTTGAAGCTCCATGAGTAGTGCTGTGATAGAGTTTGTGAGGGCATTGCAGAGGAAGGAATGGTCCAGAGAAGCTGACGTTTTCTTGGATCCCACAGACCTTGTTCCAATATCTCCTCTGACACTTCCTAGCTAGCTCTGTGACCTTAGGCAGATGAGCTAACCTCTCTGTCTCAATTACTTCAATTATAAACAGGATAAATTCTCTCCTGCAATGTTGTGGAAAGTGAAGTGTGTAGGTGTGTAGGTGTTTTTGGAGACAGTGTCTTGCTGTGTTGCTCAGGATGGAGTGCAGCGGTGCCATCCTGGCTCAAGGCAACCTCTGCCTCCCGGGTTCCAGCAATTCTCCTGCCTCAGCTTCCTGAGTAGCTGGGACTACAGGCGTGCACCACCACACCAGGCTAATTTTTGTATTTTTAGTAGAGACGGGATTTCACCATGTTGGCCAGGCTGATCTTGAACTCCTGACCTTAGGTGATCCACCCGTCTCAGCCTCCCAAAGTGTTGGGATTACAGGCGTGAGCCACTGTGCCCGGCAAGGTGGAGCTATTCTTATTAGGAGTCCTGTGAAAGAACCATATTTCCTACAGAGATCAGGGTGACCTTCACATATTATAGAAGGTGAGTTTTGAGCTGGTTCTTAAAAGATTATAGGAATCAGTCAAGCACACAGCGGAGAGAACCCAAAATAATAACAAGGGCCAAGATGTCATAGAATGAAAAGGTATGAAATTGTCAAGAAACTGAGACATATTCAAGGAACTGCTGAAGAGGTAGGGGTGGGGATTTGAGATGGGCGGTGCAGAAGCTGAGAATGACCATGCCTTGAGGGCTTTGTTTGCCCGGTTTAGAACCCTGGCCTTTGTCCTGAAAAGATGCAAAACCTTTGATGGGTTTAGACAGAGGGGTCACAGGATCAGACCTAACCAGCCAGAAGAGTGCATTGTTGCTGAGATAGTCTAGAAAATTCTAGAGAAGGAAGCTCTCTTTTGCAGGAGAAAGGAAGCGCACACTCTTTTACTTTTCTTGTGATGGCTTATAAATAACCAGGCTGGCAGACAACACCGCAGAGCTTTCTGTTCCATTTTCTCTGAAAGCTGCCTGCAATGAATTAAGTTGATGTGCTCCAAATTCCAACTCTCTAGGATAAGTGCTTCATTACCCATCTTGCTGCATCCAACCCCTGACAGGTCTCAATAAATGTTAAGCAATAATCATTACAGCTAAATGTTCAGGGCTGCTGATGTAAGCATTGGATAGTGGCTGCCCGGAATTTTAACAGCAGCACTGCTAACCCATATTATTTCTACCAAACCCAGGGCAGGAAAGGAGGAAATCCAAAGATAAAGGGACTATCCAAGATCAAGTCAGTGCTACAGTGGGATGATTTATCCAACTGCTTTACCACATTAAACTTTCACATAAAATATTGAGAGCTCAACGTAGAAATCTAAGTTTCAACCCTCCTAGACTAACAACAATGACAACACCCACTTCAGTGTAGTGCAGAAGCCTCAGTGATCTCAAAACAATTATTGTTGAAAATGTTCACAGAAATAAAATCTGTAAGGCTAGGAAAGGTTTTCTTTTTCTTTTTCTTTTTTTTTTTTTTGAGACAGAGTCTCGCTTTGTCACCCAGACTGGAGTGCAGTGGTGCGATGTCGGCTCACTGCAACCTCTGCCTCCTGAATTCAAGCGATTCTCCCGCCTCAGCCTCCAGAGTAACTGGGACTACAGGCGCTTGCCACCATGCCCGGCTAAATTTTGTATTTTTGTATTTTTGTATTTTTAGTAGAGATGGGGTTTCACTATGTTGGCCAGGCTGGTCTCGAACTCCTGACCTCAGGTGATCTGCCCACCTTGGCATCCCAAAGTGCTGGGATTACAGGTATGAGCCACCATGCCCAGCTGCAATTTATAATCCCAGCGTTTTGGGAGGCCAAGATGGGTGAATTGCTTGAGGCCAGGGGCTCTAGACTAGTCTGGGTAACAAAGTGAGACCCTTGTCTCTACAAAAAAATGATGACAAAAAAATTAACCAGAGGAGGAGGTGTGTCTGTAGTTCCAGCTACATGGGAGGTTGAGATAGGAGGATTGCTTAAGCCCATGAGTTTGAGGCTGAAGTGAGCTATGATCAAGCCACTGTACTCCAGCCTGGGTGACAGATCCTATCTCTCTCTAAAAAAAAAAAAAAAAAACTCTCCCTCTCTTTTGACAAATTACTATGATAAACACTCAGCAATTATTTAATGTATGATCAAATGACTAAGCTCCTTTCCATTTTTAAAACCCTATGACTGTATCTAAACATGACAAGAAAGTTCATTAAAATCAGTTGCAAAAGCATTTTAGTAAATTTACACCCCTTAAAACTGATTTATAGGCTGAAGACACTTGGGAAATTTATCTTATCATGACTCAGTTGCCTAGAATGGCTCCTAGTTATAATCAGCACTCAGAAAAATTGGTTGGGAAAAAGTATTTGATATAGGTCGATTCCATTGGAGAATTTCACCTTTCCCTTTCTGTTATTCTGCTGCCCCAGGATTTTTCTAGTTATTTCATTATGTAAGTGAGCAAATCCCCAAACCACGTTTATTGAATTTCCTTTTATTTCAAATAAGATGGAAATTTTTGGGTGGCACATGTGTCAGAATGTACTAATTCTCTATCCAATATCTACTCCCTCACTTAGAAACAGAAATCCAATTTTGGAGGGATAGCAACATGGGCAGCTAAAAGATTCCTTGTTGATAGTTGTGAACATATGACCAAAGTTTAGGCCAATGAGACGCAAGCGGAAGTGTGGGACTTAAGCCAGATGAGTTCTTAATGGGAGCTGATTCACATGGGCACATGCATTTCTCCCCCTTCTACTTCCTTCCTCCTGCTCCATCAGCCCCTCGAGGACAGAAGCCATATGTTGGGGGACGGGGCACATAAATGGAAAGAGCCTATGTTGCTTGTGATTGTGGAGCCACCAAATGTCTGGGAACTGCCTACTTCAGACTTCTTTCATGTGATAGCAACAAACTATTTTTTATTTTTTATTTTTTTTGAGATAGGGCCTCACTCTGTCACCCAGTCTGGGGTACAGTGGTGTGATCTTGGCTCACTGCAACCTCTGCCTCCCAGGCTCAAGTGATCCTCCTGTCTCAGTCCCCCAAGTAGCTGCAACCACAGGCATGCACCCATACTCCTGGCTAATTTCATTGTAGAAACGAAGCTTTACCATGTTGCCCAGGCTGGTCTTGAACTCGTGAGCTCAAGCAATCCACCTGCCTCAGCCTCTCAAAGTGCTGGGATTGCAAGTGTGAGCCACTGCCCCTGGCTGGGATAGCAATAAACTTCTATATTGTTCAAGCCCCTGTGACTTTGGATTTCTTTTACAGGAAGCTGAACCCCATCCTGACTGATATAAAAGAGACAGGCCAAGGCTGTCTTTGGAACGGAAAAAGAACAAGACTTTCAGATTTTCACATGATTTTCATAACAGAAGGTATTCGTTTGGCTGGGACAGGCCTAACTCTGGAAAACAGGATGGGTTGAGGCTCTGAAGTGTCAAAAGGTGGCAGACCACTGTGTTCCCTTCCTGATCCTTCTGCAGAAAAAAATGCAAACACTACCCATGCCACCAGCCAAGTGCTTCAGTGCTTTGTGGAGGAAGCAAAATCTTGAACGGAGTTTTTCTCAGACACCAGGAAACAGCCTTTATGTGCTTATCCATATTTATCCTGTGTCTAAATATGTATAAAAATATGAGTGAGGGAGCCATATTCTATCTCAAAGGTTTCAGGCACTGGGCACATGTCAAAGGGTGAAGAGAGTCAAATTCAATTGCATATTAAACGCAAAGGAATTTTGCTCATTCTAAAAAAATATATGGCCCTTTTCTACTTTTTAAAAAACACATTGTGGCCGGGCACTGTGGCTCACGCCTGTAATCTCAGCACTCTGGGAGGCCGAGGCAGGCAGATCACGAGGTCAGGAGTTTGAGACCAGTCTGGCCAACATAGTGAAACCCTGTCTCTACTAAAAATACAAAAATTAGCCGGGCGTGGTGGCACATGCCTGTAATCCCAGCTACCCGAGAGGCTGAGGCAGAAGAATTGCTTGAACCCAGGAGGTGGATGTTGCAGTGAGCCAAGATCATGCCACTACACTCCAGCCTGGGTGACAGAGTGAGACTCTGTCTCAAAACAAAAACAAAAACAAAAACAAAACAAACAAAAACAAAACAAAAAACAAAACACACACACACACACACACACACCCCCAAAAAAACCCCACATTGTTGTCTTGGTCTTTCATTTTTCTACTCTTAGAGAAAAATGGCTTCCATAAATAAATTATTTTTTCTCTTAATCCTACTGTAAGAAAAACAACAACTGAAAGAGACAGAGGCTGCAGGGAGCCGTAATTGTGCCACTGTACTCTAGCCTGGGTGACAGAGTGTGACCTTGTCTCAAATAAATAAATAAATACATAAATAAGTAATAAATTCTTTAGTGTGATACATTTGTTTAAAAAGTGGGATATGTACATATTTCATATCATAAGGCCTGTCTGACACTCCATGGAGAGACGGTGGAGTGGTGTGGACTGAACTGAACTGGGGACAGTGGTGTCTAAGTGGACAGTGGTTACTCAGATCCAGCCAATTATTGCCATGTGGGAATCTGGGTGTAGTGTTGCCAGATTTTCTAGTTTTTCGAGAGAAGCTAGAATTCTAGATTTTTATATAAAATTTCATAATTTAAAAATATTGACAATTAATTCACTTAAAAACAAGCCAAGGTACTGTGGCACCGAACAGGCTCTGGAAGCTGTTTTGCAGCCTCTGCTGCTTTTGAACAATGGTGCAAAGAATCACCTGTGGATTTTCTTTTTTTTTTCTGTAGAGGTGGGGGTCTTGCTACATTGACCCTTCAAAGTTCTGAGATTACAAGTGTGAGTCACTGTACCCAGCCTATGGATCATTTAAAAAAGAAAAATAAATTCTTTAGTATGATAAATGTATTTATAAGGTGGGGAATAGAGACATATACATTTGTATAAAAATACAAATTCTATGCCAGGCATGGTGGCTCATGCCTGTAATCCCAGCACTTTGGGAGACTGAGGCGGGCAGATCACAAGTTCAGGAGATCGAGACCATCTGGCTAATACAGTGAAACCCCATCTCTACTAAAAATGCAAAAAATTAGCTGGCTGTGGTGGCATGTTCCTGTAGTCCCAGATACTTGGGAGGCTGAGCAGGAGAATTGCTTGAACCTGGGAAGCGGAGGTTGTAGTGAGCTGAGAGCGCACCACTGTGGAGGTTGCAGTGAGCTAAGATCCCGCCACTGCACTCCAGCCTGGGTGAGAGAGAGTCTCAAAAAAAAAAAGGTGTATATACACACACACACACACATATACACACACATATACATACACACACACATATACACACACATACACACAAATTCTTAGGCTTGGCGTGGTGGCTCATGCCTGTAATCTCAGCACTTTGGGAGACCGAGAAGGGAGGATTGCGTGAGGCCATGAGTTCACCAACAGCCTGGGAAACATAGTGAAACTCCATCTCTACAAAAAAAAAAAAAATAGCCAGATGTAAGGGTGGTACCTATAGTCCTAGCTACTCAGGAAGCTGAGGCAGGGGGATCACTTGAACCCAGGAGACAGAGGCTGCAGGGAACCGTGATTGTGCCACTGTACTCTAGCCTGGGTGACAGAATGTGACCTTGTCTCAAATAAATAAATAAATATTTAAGTAATAAATTCTTTAGTGTGATACTTTTGTTTAAAAAGTGGGATACGTGCATATTTCATATCTAAAAATGGAGATATATGTGTGTAAAATATCTCTGGAAGGATAAAAAAATTCATTTTTTTTGACGTTTAGCTTTGCATGAGGGACGCTGGATAGCTGGGGAAGACACAAGAGGGAGAATTGCTTTGCAACCCTTTGGTATGTGTTGAGACCTAACCCATAAATGTGCAAATGTGTTACCTTTCTACATGTGTCCACACGAGGCATGGCCATTTTCCCTGTTCCCTCACCAAAATTTTGATTCAGTAGGTCTGGAGTGGAGATTGAATGCCTGATTTATAAACAGTCACACAAACAAACTCCTCATAGGTGATTTGCCACACACGAGTTAAGAACCCTTGCTAGTGGAAATAGTAATATTCTTGCTCCAATCTGGTACATACCACACATATTTGCTGGGAAGATGAGAAGGCACATATTTGTACTTGATGATTACTTGAAGAGGGGAGAAGCAGAACATTTTCTTTTCTTTCTTTTTTTTTTTTTTTTCTGAGACAAGAGTCTTGCCCTGTTGCCCAGGCTGGAGTGCAATGGCATGATCTCAGCTCACTGCAAACTCCGCCTCCCGGGTTCACGCCATTCTCCTGCCTCAGCCTGCCGAGTAGCTGGGACTACAGGCACCTACCACCATGCCTGGCTAATTTTTTGTACTTTTAGTAGAGATGGGGTTTCACCGTGTTAGCCAGGATCGTGATCTGCCCGCCTTGGCCTCCCAAAGTGCTGGGATTGAGCACCGTGCCCGGCCAGAGAAGCAGAATGTTTTCACAGCCCAGAAATCTCAAATCCAGTGCACTTTGGGAGAAAAGGTGGCTCTAATCACTCATTTTATTCTCACCCTGCCTTCTAGACCATTGTCACTCCAGTTCCTAGCCTAGAACTGTAGGGGACATTTCCAGTATAGAGCCTGCTGAGAATGAAGACAAAATCAAGGACATTACCTGATGATGGATTATGTAGATGACGAAGATGTGGTGGCACAGAGACCTCCTGGTGACCAGGCTGGACACTGAGCAATCTGTCCAGCAGCTTATCAGAAGAAGACACAGTCCAAACTTTGTAGGAAAATATCTGATTAGAATCACTCCTCCAGGGGTTATCTAGTAACATCTGGCAGCCAGTTTTGTTATTTAATAAATCCTGCTCACTTCGACTTTTCTGAGATCGCTGGGCCATATGATGAGGACCAGAGCTCAGGCCTGCATGGGAAGTGGCCCCATGAGAGGCTATTAGGAAGTTACTGCCCAGGGTGATGGGTGGAAGACTCTGCGTTCTGATTGGTGGAAGCCCCTTACGGGCCAGTGGTTTCTTTCCTGGTAAGGGATATTTTGAATTGTCTGAGATTTTCTTCTTAAATTCAACCATAGCCACCTGATCACCAGGCTGTTCTTGGAAGTTGGTACCCACGATGCTATCAAAGGTGGTGATGATGTCATTGACTTCCGAGGTGTCTTCCTCTCTGTATCGGTCCCTGCTGGGATCCTTCTGATGGGCTCCCTGCTCTTCTTTCTTGTTTTTGCAGAATATTTGGTTGAGCATGTTGAACCGTCCCTCCTTCTTCTGGGGCCGACTGCTCTGGGAGGGACGGGGTCGAGTAGGCTCTGTTCTATGTGAATATAAAAGAGCAGGGATGATATGTGAGAATAGGAAGTAGAGACATCACTAAGTGAAATACCGACCCCCTATTCCACACACTTCATCAGGTTTTCTGAGATCCTTCCTAGATACCCCCAAAGCCTTCTCAAGTTAGAGTGGTGTGAGGAACTCACAGCACCCCTGGCAATGCTGCCCAGAAGAGGCTCTTTGCCACGGGCAGTCTTTGCCCAAGGAGGACGTTTCTTATATTTTTCTTGCTCCTTCAGGGGATATCCTTTCAAAATTTACACCTGGATCATCTGTTTTCAACAAGGGGTTAACTAAGCTGAAAACTTGCTGAAAGTGTTGTTCTCACGTCTCAAGGACAGTCAGTAGGAGCGCAAGTTGAAGTCAGAGATGAAGCCTAAGGGTTTGAGTTCAGGCTTCAAAGAGCAGAAGGATGGAGGAGGTTGCTGAGGTGGGGGGAGTGTGGTTTTAGGCTTTCTGTGAAAGAGATCCTAGAAAACCTGGACCTAGTGCTGACCAACTGACATTATCCCCCTCAGGCACCCCCTCCCCATTTTAAACTAAAACTTTCCTGTTGAAAAGTACTTTAAAAAAAAGTATGCTAAAGAACAGGTGTGGTGGCTCATGCCTATAATTCCAGAACTTCGGGAGGCCAAGGTTGGAGGATCACTTGAGGTCAGGAGTTTGAGACCAGCCTGGGCAACATGGCAGGATCTCGTCTCTATAAAAAAAAAAAAAAGAAAACCAAGGAAAGAAGTTTTAGTTTGGGCTCCAGCGAGAGAAGAGGAGGAATGCATGACCAAGGTTGGGCGTGGCTGCAGAAGAAAGTGAGCAATGCCCAATGCACAGGCAAATTATAAAGGAAAAAGGCCAGCAGTTGTCGAGAGGTTCCCTGAGGTGCTATTCTGTTTGTGTTCCTTGGAAAATTCTGTGTGATTCTCTTTTGAGGCTCCAATTGACTTAATGCTTTCTGCGGTATGAATTAACGATGAAACCTGACCCGTGTGTGTGCCCCTAAGGGTCAGACTGCAACATTACTTTCCGGAGTGAGATATCGCAATCTGCAATTTGAAAAACATCACCACTTATTTTGGATGCATGTAACGAATGTTTTCTCTAAAGGTCACACAGAGCATCCTTTGAATCTTTATTCCCATGATGTAGTCTTATCTTTATTCTTTCACCTTCCAATGGGCTTTTTGAAATATTTAATTCTAGACTTCTAATACTCCAGAGAGATCCCCAGGGCACCTCTGACATTCAAGTTCCCCTACAAAGAATATGTCCCTGTGTGAACTGATGCTATTGCAGCATCTTGTGTAAGCCATCTCCTCCCCCTGTTACGGCTTGTGCTTTACGTCTCTGGGTCTCAAAATGGGGTCCACTGAACCCTTAAAGAGGGATCCCTGACTTTTTCAGGGGTTTCACAGCGTTAAACTCTATTCATAATAACACCACAACGTTATTTGTCTTTTTCACTGTGCTGCCTTGCATCGATGGTGCAGTAGAGGTGGCGGGTAAAATGGTGGCTGCCTCAGTTCAAAGCAGGACAATAGTGGCATCAATGTACTTGCAGAAAAAAAAAGTCCTTTAACTTAATAATGTCCTTGTTTAGGCAGTACAAGTTATTAATTTGATTAAATATTGACTTGAGTACACTTGTTTGACAAAATAAGAAGTACTCGTAAACAATTCTAGTATATACAGAGGTGTGATGATTGTCTTGGGGTAAAGCAGCTGTGCAATTGTTTGAGTCATGGGCTGAACTGGACACTTTTTTCACGGAACACCATTTTTACGCCTTACAGACAAACTATGGTTATGTAGAGCTAAGTATTTGCAGAAATTTCTGCAAAATAAATAAAGTGAAATACGCAGAAACAGAGAGTAAAACAGTGGTTATCAGAAGTGAGAGTGAGGTGGGGGAATGGGAGGTGTAGGTCAAAGGGTACAAAGTTGCAGTTAAGTTTAAGTGTTTCTCATGCCTCAGCCTCTCGAGTGTCGTGATTACAGGTGCACGCCACCAAGCCCAGCTAATTTTGGTATTTTTAATAGAGATGGGGTTTTGCCATCTTGGTTAGGCTAGTCTTGAACTCCTGGGCTCAAGTGATCCACCCGCCTTGGCTTTCCAAAGTGTGGAGGTTACAAGCATGAGTCACTGTGCCTGGCCCATCTCACTAGGTATATTCATATCAAAACATGTATACCATATATATATATATAAATAAAATAAAAATATATTAAAATGAATAAAGTGGGCCAGGCGTGGTGGCTAGCCTGACCAACATGGAGAAAACCTGTCTCTACTAAAAATACAAAATTAGCCAGGCGTAGTGGCATATGCCTGTAATCCCAGCTACTCTGGAGGCTGAGACAGGAGAATTGCTTGAACCCGGGAGGCAGAGGTTTCAGTGAGCCGAGATTGTGCCATTATACTCCAGCCTGGGCAACAAGAGTGAAACTCCATCTCAAAATAAATAAATAAAATGAATACAGTGAATATTTCATTTCAAGATAAATCATTGACAGTTATTGTAGCCAATGACGAAAGTCTAGCTTTCAAGTAAAAACTAGAATTTTGGAAAACTTATATTCACATTGTAAGCTTGACAGCATCTCAATCTATAAAGCTTTTCCAATGAGATTGGTGGTAACACTAACAAATGTGACTTTTTGATATTGTATAATGAAATATGTCATTTGGAAGACCTTTATAATTAAGTGAACCAATATTTTCCAAATGACCAATGCAAAGTGTTAATAAAATCACACATGTGTAGAGGGCCCATTTAAAGTATAAGGTATAGTAATGTATTCTAATGTGACAGAGTACAAAAAATTTATTGATATGGTGGGAATCCACATTGCAATTAACCTTTAAGAAACTACTACTTGTTAAGTTTTGATATCGTATCAAAGAAAAATACACACAATTGGCCGGGCGCGGTGGCTTACGCCTGTAATCCCAGCACTTTGGGATGTTGAGGCGGATCATGAGGTCAGGAGATCGAGACCATCCTGGCTAACACAGTGAAACCCCATCTCTACTAAAAATGCAAAAAAATTATCCGGGCATGGTGGCAGGTGGGTGACAGAGCGAGACTCCTTCTTGGAAAAAAAAAAAAGAAAGAAAAAAAAGAAAAATACACACAATTGTCTGAAAAGCCTATTGAGATACACCTGCCTTTTCCAACTATGTATTTATATAAGGCCAGATTGTTTTTACATACATCAATCAAAATATGATACTGTGGCTGGGCATGATGACTCACACTTCTAATCCCAGCACTTCGGGAGGCTAAGGTGGGAAGACTGCTGAAGGCCAGGAGTTTGGGACCAGCCTGGGTAGCACAGTGAGGCCATCTCTACAAAAAAAAACAAAAACCAAAAAACAAGAAAACCCAGCTGGGCATGGTGGCATGTGCCAAAAGTCCCAGCTACTCAAGAGGTTGAGGTGAGGGGATCGTTTGAGCCCAAGAGTTCAACGTTGCAGTGAGCCATGATTACGCCTCTGCACACCAGCCTGGGTGACAAGTGAGACTCTGGCTCTAAAATTAAAAAATAAATAAATAAATAAGCAAACCCCAAACCCAAGAAACAAAACACTTTATATTGCAACAGAGTGAATGCAAAAAGCAGATGTGGAACCCACTTTATTCTTTTTTTTTTTTTTGAGACAGGGTCTTGCTCTGTCATCCAGGCTGGAGTGCAGTGGTGCTAGCTCAGCTTACTGCAACCTCCACCTCCCAGGCTCAAGCGATTCTCCTGCCTCAGCTTCCCCAGTAACTGGGGTTACAGGCACGCACCACCACGCCTGGCTAGTTTTTCTGTTTTTGGTAGAGATGGGGTTTCACCACGTTGGCCAGGCTGGTCTAGCTGAACTTCTGACCTCAGGTGATCCACCTGCCTCGACCTCCCAAAGTGCTAGGATTACAGGTGTGAGCCATCATGTCCAGCCCCCAGCTGTATTCTATTAAGCTTGTATTAAGCTACCAAAGAGATTTGCCAAAAATGTAAAACAATGCTACTCTTCTCATGACAATATTTTTGTTTTGGGAAATAGAAATATTAAATAAAACATTTTATTTTTAATTAAAAATATAGTATTTATGTTCACATGTAAATGTAATGTTTATTATTAATTTAAATGGATAAAAATGCATATTTTATTAAAATTTTTCAGTTTTAATTAATTAATTTTTTTTGAGATGGAGTCTCACTCTGTCACCTAGGCTGGAGTGCAATGGAGTGATCTCGGCTCCCTGAAACCTCCACCTCCCAGGTTCAAACTATTCTCCTGCCTCTGCCTCCCAGGTAGCTGGGATTACAGGTGCCCACTACCATGCCTGGCTAATTTTTCTATTTTTAGTAGAGATGGGATTTCACCCTGTTGGCCAGGCTGGTCTTGAACTCCTAACCTCAGGTGATCTGCCTGCTTCAGCCTCCCAAAGTGCTGGGATTACAGGCATGAGCCACCGTGCCTGGCCTCTCAGTTTTAATTTCTAATGTCATAAATATTGATAGGTGTGACTCTCATAAATAAAAGTTATTTGGGGGCCCTTCATAATTTTTGAGAGTGTAAAAGGGTCCTGAGAACAAAAGTTTGAGACTCACCAAATTAGGCAAAAGGGGGATTTAGAGGATGTGCCAAAAAGGGAAGAGGAAAGAGAGAAAAGGAAAGAAGAGATTCAAGTTCAGTGAATATTAGGCTGATAGATTTGGGCTTACTACTATCATTTTGCTCCAAGAACACTTTATTCTGTGTTAGATAATGGCAAACATAAATTATATAATCATTTAATGTCTTTAATACTATGTAACATTAATTATATTATAAAAGTATAATAATATTATTATTGGTTTGCACCTTGGCAATTTAAAACATTTCATCCGAATTTATAAATATTTGAGAAGAATAGAAAAATAAGTGGCTCCTGGTGTACCCACCTGCTCTCTTGGGAGAGGAGTTTGACACACGCCGTGTGACCGCAGTACAGAGCATAGGCCAAGGGCGTACTTTCATTGATGTCCCGCAGGTTGCTGTCCATTCCCAACTCCAGCAGTGACTGGACACATTCGACCTTCCCTGCAGCTGCAGCCCAGTGCAGAGGTGTCCTGGAGGGGCCACGTGGAAAAAGCACAAGTGTCTGAGCACGTTAATTGTTCAGGCTTCTTAGCCAGCAACAGCTCCTGCTCAAAGTCAGGTTGAGGTAGGGAAAATCTTGTTGCCATTTACAGTATAGAAATAGTATTAAATGAGCCCAAAGGATGATGGTGGACATGTGTAGGGGCCTCTCCTCTAGCTCTAAGTATCCCTGCCTTCTGCTCTCTCTGGCCTTTCTGACAATTTCCTAGAAGAGGAAGTAGTGGGTCAAAGGGTATGAAGAGTTTTGAGGTTCTTTATACATAGTACCAGACTGCCTTCCAGGAAGATTGAGTCAATTTGTTCTACCAGCTACGTTTCTCCTCCTTCTCTAATACTGAGTACTGTCACTTACTTTAAAAATCTTTGGCCATTTGGTAGGCAAAATAAGCTTCACTGTCGTTTTCCTTTCTATTTAATTTATAGTAGGGTTTGAACTTTTGAAATATAAGTTATTTTCCGTTTGAGTTTCTTCATTGAAATGACTAATGCCTTTTGTCATTTTTCTGTTACAGTATGTGTTTTTCTTACTAATTTGTATGTGCTCTTTGTATTAAAGACCATGATCTTTTATAGGTTATGTTTATGAAAACATTTTCTGTAATTTGTTACTTGACTTTTAATTTATTTTTATTTTATTTTTTGAGATGGAGTCTCACTCTGTCACCCAGGCTGGAGTGCAATGGTGTGGTCTTAGCTCACTGCAATTTCTGCCTCCCAGGTTCAAGTGATTCTCACACCTTAGCCTCCTGAGTAGCTGGGACTACAGGCACATGCTACCACACCTGGCTAATTTTTGTATTTTTAGTAGAGATGGGGTTTCACTATGTTGGCCAGGCTGGTTTTGAACTCCTGACCTCGTGATCCACCCGCCTCAGCCTCCCAAAGTGGTGGGATTATAGGTGTGAGCCACCATGCCTGGCCAACTTTCAATTTTTTTTTTTTTTTAGAAGGAGTCTCGCTCTGTCGCCGGGGCTGGAGTGCAGTGGCCGGATCTCAGCTCACTGCAAGCTCCGCCTCCCGGGTTTACGCCATTCTCCTGCCTCAGCCTCCCGAGTAGCTGGGACTACAGGCGCCCGCCACCTCGCCCGGCTAGTTTTTTGTATTTTTTAGTAGAGATGGGGTTTCACAGTGTTAGCCAGGATGGTCTCGATCTCCTGACCTTGTGATCCGCCCGTCTCGGCCTCCCAAAGTGCTGGGATTACAGGCTTGAGCCACTGCACCCGGCCCCAACTTTCAATTTTTAAGTGATTTTTCTATAAAACTTTAAAAAATAATCACATTTAATTCCTTTTTCATTTTTTCTTTCTTGCATGATGTTATGTTTAAAAAATCCTTCGTGGCTGGGCACAGTGGCTCATGCCTGTAATTCTGGCACTTTGGGAGTTTGAGGCAGATGGATCATCTGAGGTCAGGAGTTCAAGAACAGCCTGGCCAACAAGGAGACACACCATCTCCATTAAAAATACAAAAATTAGCCAGACATCATGGCACATTCCCGTAGTCCCAGCTACTCAGGAGGCCGAGGCACGAGAATTGCTTAAACCCCGGAGGCAGAGGTTGCAGTGAGCCGAGATCACACCACAGCACTCCATCCTTGGCAACAGAGCAAGACTCTGTCTCAAAAAAATAAAAATAAAAATAAAAAGTCCTTCATTAGCCAAAAGGTGGATGAATATTCACCAGTATTTAAACCTTTATTAAATTGTATAACCAGTGTTTTCTTAAGAGAATAAAAAGAAAAGCTATAGACTGGGAGAAAATATTTGCAAATCACATAGTCAACAAAGTATTACTAATACTAGTAATTAGTATATAAAATCTTTCAGAACTGAACAATAAGAAAATAAACCAATTTTAAATATTAGCAAAAGATCAGAATAGACATTTTGTCAAAGAAGATACATGGATGGTAAATAAGCACATGAAGAGGTACTCAATAATATTCCAGTAGTACTGGAATACTACTCAGTAATGAAAAAGAACAGACTGCTGATATATGCAACAACATAGATGAGTGTCAAACACATTCTGCTAACTGCAATAAATCAAATAAATCAGTCTCAAAGGATGAGCTACTATATATTTCCATTTACATGACCTTCTGGAAAAGGCAAAACTATACAGACAGATAACTAATGAGTGGTTGCCAGGGCTTAGGGATGGGAAAGGGCTTGACTATACAGAAGGACATGAGTTGATGTTGGAGTTGATGGAATTGTTCTGAATTCTGTTTGTGGTGGTAACATGAATTCATGCACTTTATGTACACCATAAAAGTAAATTTTACTGAACATAAATAAAAAGAACACCAGTATTCTAGATTTATTTGGTTTAAGAATAAAAAACCATGGCTGGGCACTGTGGCTCACGCCTGAAATCCCAGCACTTTGGGAGGCAGAGGTGGGCAGATTGCTTGAGCTCAGGAGTTCGACACCAGCCTGGGCAACATGGCAAAACCCAGTCTATACAAAAAAAATACAAAAATTAGTTGGATGTGATGAGTACGTGCCTGTTGTCCTCGCTTCTCGGGAGGATGAGGTGGGAGGATTGATTGAGTCTAGAGAAGCTGAGGCTTCAGTGAGCCGAGATCCTGCCACCACACTCCAGCCCGGGCAATGGAGTGAGACCCTGCCTCAAAAACCAAAAACTGAACAAACAAACAAAATCTGTGTGTGTGACTATATGCGTATTTTGGTATGTGCAGTGAGGTCAGAGCCAATCTGACTGTTTTCGTAATTACACAGCCAACTTTTCTCAACACCATTTCTTTTTCTTTTCTTTTCTTTCTTTTTTTTTGAGACGGAATCTCGCTCTGTCGCCCAAGCTGGAGTGCAGTGGTGCGATCTCGGCTCACTGCAAGCTCCGCCTCCCGGGTTCCCGCCATTCTCCCGCCTCAGCCTCCCGAGTAGCTGGGACTACAGGCGCCCGCTGCCACGCCGGCTAATTTTTTTTTTTTTTTGTATTTTTAGTAGAGACAGGGTTTCACCATGTTGGCCAGGATGGTTTCGATCTCCTGACCTCATGATCCGCCCTCCTCAGCCTCCCAAAGTGCTGAAATTACAGGCGTGAGCCACCGCGCCCAGCCCTCTTAACACCACTTCTGCTGCTTCTCCGAGAAAACACCAAATGGCGGATGACGCCGGTGCAGCGGCCCCTCCCGGAGGCGCTGGGGACCCTGGAATGGGGAACGGCGGTGGCTTCCGCGGAGGTTTCGGTAGTGGCATCTGGGGCCGGGCGGCGACCCTGCGGGGCCGGGGTCGAGGCCGCGGAGTTCGCGGAGGCAAGGCCGAGGGTAAGAAGTGGATGCCGGTCACCAAGCTGGGCCGCTTGGTCGAGGACATGAAGATCAAGTCCCTGGAGGAGATCTACCTCTTCTCCCTGCCCTTTAAGGAATCTGAGATCATTGACTTTTTCTTGTGGGCTTCTCTCAAAGAGGAGGTTTTGAAGATTATGTCGGTGCAGAAGCAGACTCGTGCTGGCCAGCGCACCAGGTTCAAGGAGTTTGTTGCTTTGGGGGACTACAATGGCCATGTCGGCCTGGGTGTTAAGTGCTCCAAGGGGGTGGCCACCGCCATCTGTGGGGCCATCATCCTGGCCAAACTCTCCATTGTCCCCGTGCGCGGAGGTTACCGTGGGAACAGGATCGGCAAGCCCCACACCGTCCCTTGCAGGGTGACAGGCCCCTGTGGCTCTGTGCTGGTGCCCCTCATCCCTGCACCCAGGGGCACTGGCATCGTCTCAGCGCCTGTGCCCAAGAAGCTGTTCATGATGGCTGGTATCGATGACTGCTACACCTCAGCCCAGGGCTGCACTGCCACCCTGGGCAACTTTGCCAAGGCCACCTTTGATGACATCTCTAAGACCTACAGCTACCTGACCCCTGACCTCTGGAAGGAGACTGTATTTACCAAGTCTCCCTATCAGGAATTCACTGACCACCTTGTCAAGACCCACACCAGAGTCTCCGTGCAGTGGACCCAGGCTCCAGCTGTGGCGACAACATAGGGTTTTTATACAAGAAAAATAAAGTGAATTAAGCCTGAAAACAAAAAACAAAAACAAAGACAAAAACAAATACAAAAACAAAAAAACACCATTTCTTAATGTGGTGGGATTATATTTTAAGATCTTGATGTCTATACATATTTTCTACCTCACCTCTTTCCCCTATTTGAGGGGATGATTGACCTTGTGCTCAACCTCAGTGGAGGGATATTGCGAAGTCAGGGAGGGAAATGTGTTTTTGCTTTAAAAGCCAAGCTTGGGACTCAGAGCAACTTCAGAGCAAAGGCAAAATATTTAACTAAATATCTGAATGGAAATGGCTTCCCCAGCACTGGAAAGGGGGTCCCCCTTCAGTGGTCAAGGTGGTGTGACAGCTGGGCACGATGACTCACACCTGTAATCCCACCACTTTGGGAGGCGGAGGCGGGCGGATCACGAGGTCAGGAGATTGAGACCATTCTGGCTAACACGGTGAAATCCTGTCTCTACTAAAAATACAAAAAATTAGCAGACTTGGTGGTGCCTGCCTGTAATCCCAGCTACTCGGGAGGCTGAAGCAGGAGAACCCGGGAGGCGTAGGCTGCAGCGAGGCAAGTGCTACTCCAGCCTGGGCGACCGAGGGAGACTCCGTCTCAAAAAAAAAAAAAAAAGGTGATGTGACAAGAGCATAAAGGACCACTGGACTCAGGAGCAAAGGGGTCAAGAACCTTGCTTCACTGGCAGAGATACTAGGAGTGAGGGATGCGGAATGTCTGTGGTGTGTCTAGGCAATGGGACTACAAGGCAGGCCAAGATGGCGCCCATGCCCAAGCACAACATGGACACAGCTGAACATCCTCCGACCTGAAGGGATAAGGACAGAAGACGAGGGGCCACCCTCCATCTCTATTCCTATACACCCGTTGTATAAAATTCCAGAACCAAGGCACACACAATAAGGGAAGCGGGGTGGGGGTCTTTAAAAGATGAGGTTAGGTTTCCTACTAATCTAGTGAGATAACTCAAAAATAGAAGTTAGGTTAAATTATAGATAAAAATCATCATAACTTTTAAAACTCTGAGTTGTAAAATAACATAAATACTTGACATAGTAAGTGTTCCGCCACTTTTTTTATTTTTTTTTTGGAGATGGAGTCTTGCTCTGTCGCCAGGTTGGAGCGCGGTGACCCCATCTCGGCTCACTGCAACCTCCGCCCCCCGGGTTCAAGCGATTCTTCTGCCTCAACCTCCCGAGTAGCTGGAACTACAGGCACATGCCACCATGGCCAGTTAATTTTTGTATTTTTAGTAGAGATGAGGTTTCACCACGTTGGCCAGGCTGGTCTCAATCTACTGACCTCGTGGTCCACCTGCCTCGGCCTCCCAAAATGCTGGGATTACAGGTGTGAGCCACCGCATCCGGCCAGTGTTAGATTGTACACTCCATGTGGGAGGGGAATGGGAGCCTTTCACTCACTGTGTGGTTCTGGCACCCAGCATGGTGCCTGGCACATATAGAGGCTCTCAATAAGACAGTTTAATAAATCGATACTTTTGTGATACTGCTTTCTTTATTGTACCAAATACAAAATAATTCTGGGTAGTATTAGACCCAGATTTTTTTTTTTTAAACTCTGTGAGTAGAAATAAGAATTTCAACTATTCATTTAAAGAGCACCTACTGTTTTCTAGCAGGTTAAGGCTTGGATTTGTCTTGGATGAAGGACTCTGCCTGTGTTTTGGTAACCTGTCCCAGTGGGTTAAGTGTGCCTAATGTGCCGCAAATACTTTGATCTAAAACAGAAGTTTGACAAGCTGAAGCTTAGCTGAAGCATATAAAAAGTCAACTTGCTGGGAGATAGAGTTGCATCTCTGAGATTATCATGACTCTAAAAAAAAAAGTTTCTTTCTTAAGTGTAGATTTATAGCTGCTTTTAATGTGCCTATGCATTATTATTTTTGGAAGCTGTGGACTTGTAGTTGCTTAGGCAGTTGCCAGCAGGAGATCAGAGTTGAGAGCTTGGAGGTGGCCTAAAGACAATTAGCCCTGGCCATCAGGTCATCCAGGAAAATACTGTGAAATGGCACTGGACGTTTGATTCTACCCATAGTTGTATTCAAGATTGAATAAACTAGGCCAGGCATGGTGGCTAACACCTATAATCCCAGCACTTTGGGAGGCCGAGGCGGGTGGATCACTTGAGGTCAGGAGTTCAAGACCAGTCTGCCAACATGGTGAAACCCCTAATCTACTAAAAAAAAAACCCGAAACCCAAAATTAGCCAGGCATGGTGGCGCACACCTGTAGTCCCAGCTACTTGGGAGGCTGAGGCAGGAGAATCGCTTGAACCAGGGAGGTGGGGATTGCAGTGAGCTGAGATCATGCCACTGCATTCCAGCCTGGATGACAGTGAGACTCTGTCTCCAAAAATAAAATATTGAATACACTATATTTTGGATTAAGTACTGATGTCACAAAACTATGTTCTGATTTTTTTCTGGGGATGTAGGGAGAGGCAAAAGGCAAGTTGATATTCCTTTTTTGAGGTAGGGTCTCACTCTGTCACCCAGGCTGGAGTGCAGTGGTACAATCACAGTTCACTGCAACCTTCACCTCCCAGGCTCAAGCGATCCTCCCATGTCAGCCTCCTGAGTAGCTGGGACTACAGGCATGTACCACTAAGTCTGACTAATGTTCATATTTTTTGTAGAGATGGGATTTCGCCATCTTGCCAAGGCTGGTCTCGAACCCCTGGGTTCAAGTAATTTATCCGCCTCAGCCTCCCAAAGTGCTGGGATTACAGGTGTGGGCAACTGCGCCTGGCCCACATTCCTATGAATGGGGTCTTCTGTACAAAGAATGACTATCCCTCCGGTAAGTCACTCAGGAAATGGGCAGTCCTGGGGGAAAGGAAGTCATGGAAGACCTCTCCTCAGGCCTGAACCCTGGGCAGAAGGGCACTCCTGAGAGGGCCCGGTGGTCTCTCAGGCCTGGAGGCAGCCTGGGAGCTGGACAGAGAAGGGCTGGGTTGGGTATATCTGTGAAGGGGGTTGGACGTGAGTATTTGGAGAGCATATATGTATATATATTGTGTGACCCCAGAATTCCCAGGTACGGATTGTATCTTCTGTCAATTAAACACCTTTGTCTGTTATGCTAGTAGTAGCAATTTTATAACACCTAACAGGGCCATATATTTTTCAACACAGTGATCAATCACACTGCATATTTGAACGTAGCAGATATGATTAGTTCCATTCTATGTGAGAGAGGTCTCCAGGCGACACTTATTCTGAAACAAGATGGGTCCTCAGCAGATTATGTCCTTCCATTTAGAGAGACTATTGCCAATAAATTCAGTAGATGGAGGGCTGGATGTTGATCCAGTCAGGCTTACCAACATGTGATGATTCACTCAGAAGCTGTGTGAAATACTCCTTCATGACAATTACTAAGACCGACTGTTTAAATTCCTCTGACCATCAATATGGAAGCGATCCAGAAGAACAGGGTTTTGCTGAGTAATGAGGGGAGCATATAGATAATCTCTAAAATACCCATGTCCTTGGGGCCAGTCTGTGGTACCTAATTTCAAGTTGTCTAAACTTTAGCTCCTTTCTTATCTCTAAGCTTCAGGATGTCCTGCAAACACAGTCAATCTGCCTCAGTTATCACAGCAGGGGGCTAAAGGGCAGGGCCTGTGATTCAGAAGGAATTCAGCAGAGACAAGCAGTGGGCGGATGTGGTGGCTGCTGAATGGCAGGAGATGATGGGTCCAAGGATGCAGCATTGGTTGAGCTGTCAGTGACTGAGGAATGATTAATGAAACATGTAAACATTCCCCAGAGAATTCCCAGAAATACACAGAGAGCAGAACTTGGTAACAGACTTTCCTCTCTGAAGATAAGTAAATTGCATGTTAAAAGGAACTGTGACCTCATAGACTGATGAAATTTGAGACACTTAAGCTGCATATGCTGCTTCTGGGCTACGAGTTCTGTGTCATATCTTAGGTAAGTACTACAATGTTTTAAATACCATAGACTTATGATGTGTTTTACTATCTGGGAGGCCTAGTTCTTCATATTTTCCTTCTACTTCTTTTTACGACTACCTTACTTTTCTTTCCTTTCCACAAAAACTTTCAGTAGGAAAAACTTACACTAAAAAAGAGAAGAAGGAAAGGGAAATCACAATTATTGTGAATGCTTAAAGCATATAGGCCAGGCGCGGTGGCTCAAGCCTGTAATCCCAGCACTTTGGGAGGCCGAGACGGGCGGATCACGAGGTCAGGAGATCGAGACCATCCTGACTAACACGGTGAAACCCCATCTCTACTACAAAAATATAAAAAAAAACTAGCCAGGCGAGGTGGCGGGTGCCTGTAGTCCCAGCTACTTGGGAGGCTGAGGCAGGAGAATGGCGTGAACCTGGGAGGCAGAGCTTGCAGTGAGCCGAGATCTGGCCACTGCACTCCAGCCTGGGTGACAGAGCGAGACTCTGTCTCAAGGAAAAAAAAAAAAAAAAAAAAGCATATAAACCTATGCAAACTTTGAAAAATTCAACTTTTTTTTTTTTTCACCTTTTTTTTTGAGAAGGAGTCTCGCTCTGTCATCCAGGCTAGAGTGCAGTGGCACAGTCTTGGCTCACTGCAACCTCTGTCTCTCAGGTTCAAGCAATTCTCCTGCCTCAGCCTCTGGAGTAGCTGGGATTACAGGCGTGCACCACCAAGCCCAGCTAATTTTTGTATTTGTAGTAGAGACAGGGTTTCACCATGTTGGCCAGGTTGGTCTTGAGCTCCTGACCCCGTGATCCGTCTGTCTCAGCCTCTCAAAGTGCTGCAATTACAGATGTGAGCCACCGTGCCTGGCCCTGAAAAATTAAACTATTAACAGAAACTTATAGCTTCAGCATGAAGGCAGAATTGCATGCTTAGCTGCAGAAAACATGGAAAAAAAATGGAGGCTAGGATTTGATCAGTACATGAGGCCTTTGAGTTGAGCACTGGAGCGGAAAGGACTCTTCTGGGTATTTTACTTCCGTTTGAACTCTCCTTATCTTTTGTACTTTCTTTTCTCCCGTTAGTTTTACTTTCCACCCTGAGGCCTAGAGAACTGGATTTTCTTTGCTAAGTGGGTGGTATTGCAAAATGGGAACTATTCTATTCAAAGCTGGTTCTAGGAGTATTTTGAAGTAGATGAACTTTCCCTCAGCCTTTCTGAAAAAAAAAAAAAGGTTAATTCACTTGTTTCCTCATGTAGCTTATGTCCTTCTACTTTCTTACTTGCTTATGATCAACACCTGCTATTAGGAAAACACCTACTTTTTTCTTTTCTTTTTTCTTTCTTTCTTTTTTTAGACAGAGTCTTGCTTGCTTAGTAACCCAGGTTGGAGTGTAATGGTGCGATCTTGGCTCACCGCAACCTCCGCCTCTTAGCTTCAAGGGATTCTCCTGCCTCAGCCTCCTGACTAGCTGGGATTATAGGTGACCCCCACCACACCTGGCTAATTTTTGTATTTTCAGTAAAGACGGATTTCGTCATGTTGGCCAGGCTGGTCTCAAACTCCTGACCTCAAGTGATTCACCCACCTTGGCCTCTCAGAGTGCTGGGATTATAGGCATGAGCCACCGCACCTGGCCGAAAAATGTCTACTTTCAATGATTTATACTTTAATTTTACTTAAAGTCATTTAACTATCTCCAACTTCTGAGACCTATGTAGAGCCCCCCATTTTTTCCCTGGGTTAAAAGAATTTCAGGTATTAATAGAGAAGATTAGCATGGCCCCTGCATAAGGATGACACACAAATTAGTGAAGTATTCCATATTTTATAAAGTAATTTTAAAAAGAAAAAAAAGAATTTCACGTATCTGGGAGTAGGAGCTTTCTTGGGGCATCTAAAATTATGATAAGTAGGCCAGACATGGTGGTTCATGCCTGTAATCCCAGCACTTTGAGAGGCTGAGGCGGGCGGATCACCTGAGGTCAGGAGTTCGAGACCAGCCTGGCCAACATAGTGAAACCCTGTCTCTACTAAAAATACAAAAGTAAGCTGGGTGTGGTGGCAGAAGCCTGTAGTTCCAGCTACTTAGGAGGTTGAGGCAAGGGAATCACTTGGACCCGGGAGGTGGAGGTTGCAGTGGGCTGAGGTTGCACCACTGTACTCCAGCCTGGGCATGAAAGCGAGACTCTATCTCAAAAAAATAAATAAAATAAAATAATTATAAGTAGGGGGCTAATTTTGCACTTCAGTACAAGAGGATAAAGAAACCAGAGTGCTCGAGTCTACTTATTTTTGATAGGCTTGTTTGTTGTTATATTTTACTTACATTTCCATTGATTCAGTGCCTAACCAAAACAGTTTAGATAAGCAGGGCATTATACGTGAAAAGCTGTAAGTTTGAAAGACAGGTGTACAAATCTTCATTTAGTATCTAACTAGCTTTGACAGAAGTCTTTTTACCTTTTTGTACCCAGCTTCCGTTTTCAGACAATACATCTTTGATGATCGAAAACAACAACAGCCTGAAAAAGTTCCTTGTAGTTCTAAGAGCCCAATAGTCCAGAATACAGTCTTTATTATGTTCTTCTCTGGATAAAAGAACTGGTGGACTTTCTAACATGATCCAAGAATGAAGAAAACAAAAATCTCAAAACCTACCTTTAGGAACAAAAAGGGCACATAGCAGGAAGCTGAAATATAGAACGTCTTCTGAGAGCACAGAGAACATTTAGCAAAAAGTGGAAAATCTGACAATACTGTACAGTCACAGTTTTCCTCTCCATAACAATAATTTTTCCTCCTCTCACTAAAATAGAGCAATTTTTATTGTCACAAGCACATGTGTATTACTGGCAATAAGGATATAGCTGTATAGAACACCTCCTTAAACATCTTCTTTATTTTAAGATTCAGTTAGGGGGAAATGACTAGGCGTTCCCAGCACTTTCTGGTTGCCATGGATACCTGTCATCCACATCCAGAGCCTGCAGGTTACACTCAGGGACTCTTGCCAGCTCATGAATAATATCGGTGAAGCCCGCTGCTGCTGCGATATGTACACATGTCTTCCCACTCTCATCATCATAGTTGATTATGGACGGCCCCTGGTGATGGCTCAGGATGATGGAGCACAGAATCCTATTTCCACTCTGGAAAAGAGAGTCAAAGAAAGCTCATTATGTACAATCCAGTGTTCTTCTCTGTCTAGGCATGTTAAGATAAAAATACAAAGGAAAAAAAGGAAAAAGAAAGAAAGAAAGAAAAAAGATGAAAAGAGAAAAGAAAATGGAAAAAAAGAATAAAAATACATTCTATCTAAGCTCTCCAACAAATTTCCACTTGTCTCAAGTCACTGCAGAGATTTTTGTCTCCCATAGGAGCTAAGTTGTCTTCCATAATTAGCGAACGAAGGATGGACTAAAATTAAATACATGTGCAATGGACTGACATCAGAGCTAGAGGGATGGATGGGCCACCTAGACAACAACTTGCTCATTAGGTCTGATCATTTGTGCCCCCATTTGCTGTAGAGGCTGACCACCAAGAAACTGACAGAGTTCATCTTAATGTTAAAGAAGTGACCATGATGAGTACTGACTGGTGGTGCAATGATGCAGGAAAAAAGCTTGTTCCTGGGTAGGGCGAGCAGGGGGCTGAGAATTTGTTCCAGGGAGCCTGGGAAGCGGAACTGTCTGAGCAGAGGCTACACTTTTGTATCAGACTTCCTTTACAAAAACAATTAAAAGATAAAGTGAGAATTTCCAGATGGGGACCACAGAATATTATGCCTTAAGCACCGGGTCCCATCTGAGTACCAGGCCCTCTGTGGCTGCACTGGTTACATACCCATAAAGTAATCTCTGGCTACAGACTTTTTCTTTCTCTTCCTATGGTCTTCCCTTTTGTGTCTTCTTCCTCCCTCCATCTTTCCTTTGTCTAACAATGATTTTAAATAACTTTGACCAATTGTTTATATTCTATGGCATGCCTGTCCTTAGAAGTCAGCAAAAGCTTACTTAGGTGATTTAGGAGTCACCTAAAGCTTAGGTGAGCTTTCACGCCTTTATCAACTTTTCTGTTTGTTCCACCTCATGCTAGTTAGACATAGATCAAAGGAATCTGAAATACATTTTAGATAGTCAAGAGACACTTTTCTTTAAAAGTAGTAGCCATTCAATAAGGAAAACAGAAGCAAAAAGAGTGTCAGCACAACAATTCTTTTTTGTTCACAATTTCCTGGAAGAGTAAAGGAATTCAAGCTGTCAAGGTGGTTCAAAGGCCAAAACACCCTGTTCATAGTTTCCCTTCTTGGTGGAAGAAGAAGCATTAAGTGCAGATGAAGAAAACAAAACCCCTCTCTTCCTTTCACCTCGCTCACCCCTGGGGTGGAGTCATTTTGGAAGTGGTAAACTGCAATAGTGGCTGCTGCTTCTGGGATCCTGTCAGCCAGTCCCAGGCAGCAGGCCTCTTGGCAGCCTCTCTGGATAAGTAAAGACAGACTCCACACCTTTACTCTTTTCCTCCAAAATACCTTTTGTCCTAAATTCTCCAAACAATTCCTTGCCTCTATACCTGAATCTCACTTGTAGCACCATTGTTTGTATTTTACTTTTCTTTATAAGAATATCCTCCCAGGAATAATGGTGACAGCTGTGTTTACTGTGTGAACGTCTGTGCCTGGCACCTTTCTAAGCCATTTCATGTACTAACTCATGAACAACAATCCCACAAGGTTGGTACTATTATTGTCCTCATATCATAGAGGAGAAAATGAAGGCATAAGGGATTAAGAAATTTGCCCTCTGTCACAGCTGAGAATGAGCAGATCTAGGATCGACTGTGGAGGCGTTGGACTTCACCACTATACTATTCTGTCTGTGATAAAAAGAGTGGTCTATTAATTTGATCCTGCATATTCATACTGGAGGAACTAAAGTGAAAACTGTTTAGATAACATCAGTACCAGTGATGTGTGCCTCGCCAACTGAGACCTCCTTTACAGTTAATCTTTGGGTACTTTAAGAGTTTCTCCAGTGGCTCAAGCCTGTAATCCCAGCACTTAGGGAGGCCGAGGTGGGCAGATCACGAGGTCAGGCGATCCAGACCATCCTGGCTGACATAGTGAAACCCTGTCTCTACTAAAAATACAAAAAATTAGCCAGGCGTGGTGGCGGGCACCTGTAGTCCCAGCTGCTTGGGAGGCAGAGGCAGGAGAGTGGCGTGAACCTGGGAGACGGAGCTTGCAGTGAGCTGAGGTTGCGCCACTGCACTCTAGCCTGGGCAACAGAGTGAGACTTCGTCTCAAAAAAAAAAAAAAAAAAAAAAGAGTTCCTCCTAGTAAGGTTGCCATGGTGTACCCTCAGGAGAATTTGAGGGAGCCCTAGAGAACACTAGTTTGTAAGTCAAGGCCCTGGATCACTTGTCTCCTGGTGACAGAATTCCCTTCTTAATAATCTAGACTGTGTGTCAGTCAAAAATATGCTTTGACCTGGGAGGTAGGAAAAGTCACAGAGACCAGGAGACACTAGACAAGAAGAAGTGGGACTGTGGTCCAGGTAGGTCCTTAGGAAGAATGGAGAGTAGGTTTACATTGGCTAGAAATGTTATTAAACAGAGCAAGGAACAATATTATACATATCCTATTCTTAAGGAGCTCTAGAATTCTACACTGAACTGCCAGATAATGATTGTGAGTTTGTTTTTGTTGTATTTATTTATTTGCTTTTTTTCATGGGTAATCCATAACATTGCCTTCATGTATTCTGAAAATGATTGGGATCTGAGTCCTAGTCGTTTTCTCTTTACCCATCATGAGTGGGGAGAGTTGGGGAAGCCTGACTCATAAGAAGCCTTGCCAAGAAGAAAGTTGAGTTAATGTGTAATAATTTTGCTACAGGCAGATTGATAAAACAACAACAACAACAACAAGATCTCAACATCCTAACTGTAGACATTCTAGGTGACCTTCAAAGGAGTCCAGTGGGAGATTTAGGACTAGTTGGCTATTTGTTAACATATATCTAGGGAATATGTTCTATGGTGGCTTCTTCTTGGCAGGAACTCCAATCTCCTTCCTTCTCTTGAACACTGGGATGTGTTTGCATTGCTTGTCTTGTGATGGTGACCATATAAAGCAGAGGCCAGTGCTTTAGCCTCTGTGTTGTAGCCACTTATTCCTCCTAAAAGGCTGGGAAGTTTTGTGATGTGAGAAGATGATCCTGGCTCATCGGTTGGAGCCAGACATGTTAGACTAGAATGGAGACAAAAGGAAGATCTAGAGTCTATGCCATTGAATGTTTGAGGGTCTGGGGCTAACTAGAGAAAGAAACGTGCCCAATATCCCTGGCTTAGAATCTGGACTGCCTTCATGGTTAGCCCCTTTGGACCAAGCCTTTGGTTGTCCTGGACTCCAGAAGTTGCCAAGCCCAAAAGCCTGGGGCTGCCTCTCCTGGAGAGAAAGCAGAAGGTAGAAGTGGTAGGAGGGGATGAGGTATGGTGACCCTCTGCTGCTAAACTACTTCATTTCTTTTTTTTTGAGACAAAGTCTCACTCTGTTGCCCAGGCTGGAGTGCAATGGAACCACCTTGGCTCACTGCAACCTCTACTTCCCGGGTTCAAGTGATTCTCCTGTTTCGGCCTCCCAAGTAGCTGGGATTGCAGGCATGCACCACCATGCCTGGCTAATATTTTGTATTTTTAGTAGAGATGGGGTTTCACCATGTTGGCAAGGCCAGTCTCAACCTCCTGATCTCAAGTGATCCACTCACCTCAGACTCCCAAAGTGCTGGGATTACAGGCGTGAGCCACCGCACCCACCCAAACTACTTCATTTTGTAGAGGTGCTAATGCTTAGTGGGGGAAAAGGTTTTTCATGCTTTGGTGTATAGAAAGGGTCTGTCTTGGGCTTCCAGCTGTTTGGCAAGACGAAGTCTCCAGGATATCCATGTGTTGTCCTTACTAAGCCTATGCCTAGGAATCTTTCTGCTGAAATGAAGCCCAGCAAAGAGTAAGTCTCAACAAATATTTGCCGAGCAATAAATAAATAAATAAGTGAAATAGACCTTACAAACTAAGGCAAAGCCAAACAGGTTGGATTTTACTCATCCTTTTTGGCTTCTTCTCTCTCTTTTCCTCATTATCTTCCTCCATTCTCTACCTTTTCTCTTCTTTCTCTACTTGTTTTTACTCCTAGATGAGTCCCTGTTTTCCCTCATTCTACCCTCTCCCTTTCTGTCTACAGCTGGGCACTGAGGACCTGACATGTGAAAGCCACTTTAACTTAGGTTACCCTTCGAAGCTCCAGCTTCCCAAACAGGTCAGAGTCTTTGCTCCTAGGGTAATGGGGGTTAATTTCCTAAATCTGACTTTCTCATTGTTTACTCTGGACTTAGGCAGCTTGGTGGTTGTCCTCTTATCAAGTATTGGAAGCCATGTGACCTGGGTTCCTGCCCGGGTGTTGGATGTACTTGGGCAAATGCTAAGCTTTTGTACTAGTTTCCCCACCTAGGAACTGCAGGATTGGACGAAATGACCTGTGGTCCCTTCCAACTCTAAGCTTCTTTCACCTCATGAGCTGGATCCACTGGTATACAGCATTTAAAATTATACATTGGCATTTTGAATATATTGAGAGTTGAAATATATTCATGGGACTTTGACATAGTTCAAACAGTTGACCACAGATTAACTGTGAGTGTATGTGAGTGTGTGTGTAATTCCTTGCCCACATAACCACATATTGACAAAACATGAAATAATCATTTTATATTAGTGCAATTGTTTTCTTTCTAACCTTCCTTGAAAAGTATGCTGCCGAAGAAGATCCCAAGTAAACACATTTTCTAGTAAGTTGGGGAGGGAGCTAGTGGTGAAATCTGAGGGATGGTAGATGCTTGCCCCTCTTACTGACCAGCAGTGATGCCTAGAATTCATATTGCTAGAAACACTCCTAGTATTAAGGCATTGTACTCCTACAAGGCTTGGTTAAGCTGCCAGTGTTATTCCAGAACTCTTCTTAGATCCATGAGAGAAGTTAGGTCACAGGGCAAGCAAGCTGCTGCCCCCAAATTGGAGAGACAGACAGACAGGCAGATACAGGGACTCACAACATACTAGAGCAGAAACCTTTGAGGGAATCATTGCTATCTCTGCAGGGTAGAAAAATCCAAACTACAGTTAATGAATTGTCAAAGGCTCAGGGTGGACAAATCTGAGAGTATAAACTCAGTGATCTAGTTACACTGGTATGGGGTGCCATGCTTTTGTGAATTTTACTTCCAGTAGCTCAACCGGCTTCTCACAGTATATAGCAGAGAAAAATTCCCATGGGCTTCTGGCAGGAAGATGGGGAAAAGGAACCTTTTTGAAATATACCAGAGCACTCTGTTCTTCTTAATAAAATCTGTCCTTAGGAGAAACTAGTTAACCAGAACCTAAACTACTGAGGTTTTATCAGAGCCTAACTGACTGTAGGGAAGGAAAGTGCTCAACTCCATCTAGCTCTAGCTTTCTACATGGCAGCAGAACAATACCCAATTCCAGCCCACTCTAGCTATCCTGTCTCACCTAAGAAGGGGAAAAAACATCCTGAGAAACACTTGGAATATTCACATTCCAGAGGCATAGGTTCACTAAAAGACAGGGACCAAATCGTAGGAAGATACAGTACATTTCTCTTCCCCCCATACTTTACCATTACATAAATAAGGGCTATTTACAGGAGTTCTCTTCTCCACTACATCATGTCTGGCTATCGAGGAAAAATTATAAAGCATGCCAAAAGGGGAACAACACAGTATCTACAGAGCAAGCATCAGTTCCAGACATGGCAGGGATATGGGAATTATCAGATAAAGAATTTAAAGCAACTGTGAATAATGTGCTAAGGGCTCTAAATGGATAAAGTGGACAACATGTCAGAACAGATGGGCAGTGTAAGCAGAAAGATGGAGATCCTAAGAAATAATCAAAAATAAATGCTGGAGATCAAAAACACTGTAATGGAAATTAAGAATGCCTTTGATGAGCTTATTAGTAGATTGGACACAGCTGAGGGAACAGTCACTGAGCTTGAGAAGATTTCAATGTAAACTTCCAAAACTGGAAAACAAAAATAACAAAGACTGGAAAAAACAGAACAGAATATTCACAGACTGTGAGAGAACTACAAAAGGTATAACATACAGGCAATAGGAATACCAGAAGGAAAAGAAAGAGAAAAGGAACAGGATAAATATTTGAAACAATAGTAATGACTGAGAATTTTACCAAAAAAATTGTTAGACACAAAAGCTCAGAGAGCACCAAGCAGGCTAAATGCCAACAACAACAAAAACAACAAAACAAAACAAACAAACAACAAAAAACCCTATGCCTAGCCATATTATGTTCCAATTACAAAAACCAAAGATAAAGAAAAAGTCCTGAAAGAAGACAGAGGAAAAGAACACCTCACCTATAGAGGAGCAAAGAGAAGGATTACATCTGATATCTCAGAAACCGTACAAGCAAGAAGAGACTGGAGTGAAATACTTAGAGTTCAGAAAAGTCTCCCATCAACAAGAATTCTGTACCTTATGAAATTGTCCTTCAAAAGCGAAGGAGAAATTAATACTTTCTTAGATAAAGAAAAATTGGTAGACCTGCATTGCACTAGATGTTAAAAGTAGTTTCTTAGAGAGAAGAAAAATGATATAGGTCAGAAACTCTGATTTACATAAAGAAAAGAAGAGCGCTGAAGAAGGAATAAATGAAGGTAAAATAAAAACTTTTATTTTTTATTGTTAATTGACCTAGGAGATAATAGTTTTTTCAAAATACTAATAGCTACAATGTATGCTTATGCATCTATCTTTATATCTGTATACATATGCATAAGCTTATGTAGGCTTATATATAAGTAAAATGAGTGAGAGTAATCATACTAGGGACAGGTGGAAGGAATTAGGATCCTTTTGCTATTATAAAGTATTCACACTACCCATCAAATGGTACAGTGTTATTTTGAAGTGGATTTGGATAAGTTGTAAACATATTTTGTATACTCTAGGGCAACCACTAAAAAAGTAAAAAAGGGAGTATAACTAATATGTTAAGAAAAGAGAGAAAATGGAATAATATAAAATGCTCATTAAAAGCACAAAAGGTGGAAAAAGAGTAGAAGACAAAAATAGGAACAAAGAATAAGGGCAGCAGATAGAAAACAGTAAGAAATATGATCGATGTTACTCTATATGAATAATCACTTTGAACATTAATGGTACCAAAGACAGAGATTAACAGTGTGGATAGAAAAGTAAGACCCAACTCTATGTTGTCTATAAGAAACCCACTTTAAATATAATGACACGCATAGATTAAAAGTAAATGAATGGTGAAAGATTTACCATGAAGACACTAACCAAAAGAAAGCAGGAGTAGCTATATATTATAATTCTAGACAGAGCAGACTAAAAAGCAAAGCAAGTTGTTAGGGATAAAGAAGGATATTACATAATGATAAAGAGGTCAGTTCTCCAAGAAGACATAATGATCCTTATGTACCCAACAACACAGCCTTAAAATATGCAAGGCAAAACCTGATAAAGCTGCAAGAAGAAACAGATGAGTCTACTTTATAGTTGAAGATTTCAACATCCCTCTATCAGAAATGGACATATCCAGAAAGCAGAAAATCAGTAGGAATGTAGTTGAACTTTAAAATACAATTAATTAATTGGATATAATTGACTTCTACTGACTACTTCATCTAACAGCAAAATACACATTTTTAACAAGCTCACATGGGAACTTCACCAAGACAGACCACAGTCTAGGCCATAAAACAAACCTTAACAAAAGTGAGAGAATAGAAATCATACAACGCATGCTACATACAACGCTACAGACCACAGTAGCGTTAAACTATGAATCAATAACAGAAAGACAACTGGAAAATTTCTGAACATGTGGAGATTAAACAACATAAATAACACACAGTTCAAAAGAAGAAATCTCAAGAAAATTAAAAAAATACTTTGAACAAAAGGAAGATAACATCAAAATTTGTGGAATGTAGCAAAAAATTTCTCAGAAGAAAATTTACAGCATTGAATGTATATATTAAAAAAGAAGAAAGATCTAGGATCAGTTATATAAGCTTACATCTTAGGAAGCTAGAAAAAGAAGAGCAAATTAAATCCAAAGTAAGCAGAAGAAAAGAAAAAATAAAAATTAGAGTAGAAATCAATGAAGTAGAAAACAAAAAATCAATAGAGAAAATCAATGAAATCAAAAGCTAGTTCTTAGAAAAGATTCATAAAAGTGATAAGCCTCTAGCCAGGCTAGAAGAAAACAGAGGGGCACAAATTACTTAATATCAGAAATGAAAAATGGTACTTCACTACAGATCCCATGAACATTAGAAGAATAATGAAGAAATACTTTAAACAACTCTATTTTCACAACTTGATAACATATTTGAAATGGACCAATTCCTTAAAAGACACAATCTACCAAAACACACACAAGGAGAAATAGATAATCTGAATACGTTTATGTCTATTAAAGAAATTGAAAAGGCTGGGTGTGGTGGCTCATGCCTGTTATCCCAGCACTTTGAGAGGCTGAGGCAGGTGGATCACCTGAGGTCAGGAGTTCGAGACCAGCCTGGCCAACATGGCGAAACCCCGTCTCTACTAAAAATACAAAAAATTAGCCTGGTGTGGTGGCAGGCACCTGTAATCCCAGCTACTGGGGAAGCTGGGGCAAGAGAATTGCTTGAACCCGGGAGGTGGAGGTTGCAGTGAGCCGAGATCGCGTCATTGCATTATTGCACTCCAGCCTGGGCGACAGAGTGAGAGACTCTGTCCCCCCGCCCCCGCAAAAAAAAAAAAAAAGAAAGAAATTGAATAAATAATTAATAACCTTCTAAAATGGAAATATGAGGCCCAGATGTATTCACTGGTAAATTTTACCAAACATTCAAGAAAAAAATGACAGTTTTCAAATAATCTCTTTCAGAAGATAGAAGTATAGGGAACTTCCTAACTCATTCTATCAGCCAGAATCACCCTAATACAAAACAAGACAAAGACATTACAAGAAAAGAAAACTATAGACCAATAACTTTCATAAAGATGGATGTAAATGTCCTCAACGACATATTAGTGAATAGAATCTAGCGACATAAAAAAAGAATTATACATCATGGTCAAGTAGGATTTATCCAAAGTATGCAAGTATAGCTCAACATTTTCAAATCAATTAATGTAATCAACCACATCAGCAGGCTAAAGAAGAAGAATCACACAGTTGCACCAATAGATACAGAAAAAGCATTTGCGAAAATCCACCACTTATTCATAATAAAAACTCTCAGTAAACTAGGAATAGAGAAGAACTCCCTAAACTTGATAAAGAGCATCTATAGAAAACCTATCGCTAACATCACACTTCATGGTGAAAAATGAGAAGCTTTCCAACTAAGATCAGGAACAAGGTAAAGATGTCTCCTATCACAACTTGTCTTTTCTTTTCTCTTCTTTTCTTTCTTTCTCTTTCTTCTTTTCTTTCTTCTTCTTCATTTTTTTTTTTTTTTTTTTTAAGGTGTCACTCTGCTGCTCAGTCTGGAGTGCAGTGGTGTGATCTTGGCTCACTGTGACCTCTGCCTCCAGGTTCAAGTGATTCTCCTGCCTCAGCCTCCCGAGTAGCTTCGGCTACAGGCATGTGCTACTACACCCAGCTAGTTTTTGTATTTTTAGCAGAGGCAGGTTTTTGCCATTTGGGCAGGCTGGTCTTGAACTCCTGGCCTCAAGCAATCCACCTGCATCGGCCTCCCAAAGTGCTGAGATTACAGGCATTAGCCACTTTACCCGGCGCCACAACCTCTTTTCAATATTATACCAAAGTTCTAGTTAATGCAATAAGGCAAGAACAGGAAATAAAAAGAATGCTGATTGGGAAGGAAGAAATAAAACAATCTGTTTTCAGATGACATGACTATCTATGTATAAAATCTGAAAGAATAGACAAAAATAGCTTTGAAACTAAGAAGCAATTATAGCAAGATTTCAGGATATAGGCTAATGTACAAAAGTTGATCATTTTTCTATAAACTAGCAATGAACAATAGAATTTGAAATTAAAAATACAATACCATTTACATTAGCACCCCCCAAAATTAAATACTTAGGTACAAATCTAACAAAATATGATACAAGAGCGATATGAAAAAATCTACAAAATTGTGATGAAAAACATCAAAGAACTAAAGAAATGGAGATCTTCATATGGTGAGGGTAAGAGCAAAACAAAAATTATAAAAATAAATAAATAAATGGAGAGGTATTCCATGTTCATGGTTAAGAAGACTTAAAATTGTTATCAGTTCTTTAAAACTTGATCTATAGATTCAATATAGTCCCTATCAAAATACCAGAAACTTATCTTGTAGATATCAACAAACTGATTCTACAGTTTATATGGAGAGGCAAAAGACACAGAACAGTCAACAAGACAGTGGAGAAGAACTAAGCTGGGCAACTGACACTACTCAACTTTAAGACTTACTATAAAGCTACAGTAATCAAGATAGTGTGATATTGGCAGAATAATAGACAAATAAGTCAATGCAACAGAATAGACAGCCAAGAAATAGACCCACATAAATATAATCAACTGATATTTGACAAAAGAGTAAAAGCAATACAATAAAGAAAGGTAGTTGTTTCACCAAATGGTGCTGAAACAGCTGGACATCTACATGCAAAAAAATAAACCTAGACACAGACCTTATACCTTTTACAAAATTGACTCAAAACTGATCACAGACCTAAATGTAAAACCTAAAATTAGGCCAGGCGAGGCGGCTCGTATCTATAATCCCAGCACTTTGGGAGGCTGGGGTGGGAGAATCACTTGAGTCTGGGGGTTCAAGACCAGCCTAGGCAACATGGTGAAACCTCATCTCTAAAAAAAAGTACAAAAAATTACCTAGGCATTGTGGCATGTGCCTGTAGTCCCAGCTACTCAGGAGACTGAAGTGGAAGGTCACTCGAGCCTAGGAGGTCCAGGCTGCAGTGAGCCGTGATTATGTCACTGCAATCCAGCCTGGATGAGACAGAGTGAATTCCAAAATTACATAAGAATTCCAGGAGATGCTCTTTTCCCTAAGTGGCCTGAGCTAATCTGTGAAAATGGTTTGCTATTCACTTGATTCAGAGAGCCCCACAAAATCATACAAATCAAGAGGTTCAAGTCTTAGTGTTCACTTTAAGAACACTCGTGAAACTGCCCAGGCCATCAAGGTATGCATATATGAAAAGCCACGAAGTATTCGAAAGATGTCACTTTACAGAAACAGTGTGTACCATTCTGATGTTACAATGGTGGAGTTGGCAGGTGTGCCTAAGCCAAGCAGTGGGGCTGGACACAAGGTCGGTGGCCCAAAAAGAGTGCTGAATTTTTGCTGCACATGCTTAAAAATGCAGAGAGTAATGCTGAACTTATGGATTCCGATGTAGGTTCTCTGGTCATTGAGTGTATCCACGTGAATAAAGCACCTAAGATGCGCTGCTGGACCTACAGAGCTCATGGTCGGATTAACCCACACATGAGCTCTCCCTGCCACACTGAGATGATCCTTACTGAAAAGGAACAAAATGTTCCTAAACCAGAAGAGGAAGTTGCCCAGAAGAAAAAGATATCCCAGAAGAAACTGAAGAAACAAAAATTTATGTCACGGGAGTAAATTCAACATTAAAATAAATGCAATTAAAGTAAAAGAAAAAAAGAAAGAATTCCAGGAGATAATAGGAGCAAAATTTAGATGACCTCGGGTCTGGTGATGACTTTTAGATACTGAAATAATAATCCATGGAAGAAAAAATGGATAACCTAGATTTCATTAAAATCAAAAACTTCTCTGTGAAGGACACTGCCAAAAGAATAACAAGATAAGCCCCAACCTGGAAGAAAATACTTGCAAAAGACATGACTAATAAAAGACTATTGCCAAAATATGGAAATAACTCCTAAAACTCAACAGTAAGAAAACAAACAATGATTTTTAAATGGGCTAAAGCTCTTTATAGATAGCTCACAAAGAAAATTTGCAGATGACTACTATAGCCCATGAAAAGATGTACCACATCATATGCCATCAGAAAACACAAACTAAAACAACCATGAGACACCACAGTGCATTGATTAGGAAGGCTAAAATCCAGAACACTGACAATACCAAACACTAGAAAGAATAATGAACAACAGGAACTCCCATTCACTGCTGGTGGAAATGCAAAATGGTATAGCCACTTTTGAAGACAGTTTGGAGACGGAGTCTCACCCTGTCCCCCAGGCTGGAGTGCAATGGTGCAATCTTGGCTCACTGCAACCTCCGCCTCCCAGGTTCAAACGATTCTCCTGCCTCAGCCTCCTGAGTAGCTGGGATTACAGGCACCCACCACCATGCCCAGCTAATTTTTGTATTTTCAGTAGAGACAGGGATTCACCATGTTGGTCAGGCTGGTCTCAAACTCCTGATCTCGTGATCTGCCTGCCTCGGCCTCCCAAAGTGCTGGGATTACAGGTGTGAGCCAACGTGCTCTGTCAGTTTGGTAGTTTCTTACAAAACTAAACATACCCTTACCACAGATCCAGCAATTGTGCTCCTTGATATTTACTCAAAGGAACTGAAAACTTATGTTTACATGAAAAGCAGTGCACAGATGTTTACAGTGCTTTTATTCATAATTGGCAAAGCTGGGAAGCAACCAAGATGTCCTTCCACAGGTGAATGGATAAATAAACTTTGGTACATTCATACAATAGAATATTAATCAGTGCTAAAAAGAAATGAGCTATTAAACCATGAAAAGACATGGAGGAAATGTAAATGCATATTACTAGACAATTTGAAAAAGCTACATACAGTACAATTCCAACTATATGACATCCTGGAAAAGGCAAAACTATGGAGACAGTAAAAAGATCAGTGGTTTAGATAAGTGGATTAGGGTAAGGGTGGAAAGAGTAAGGAGAGCTCAGAGGATTTTTAGGGCAATGAAGGTATTCTGCATGATACTTTAATGATGGATACCTGTCATTATACCTTTGTCCAGTTCCACAGAACATACAATATCTAGAGAGTACCTTATGGTAAACTATAGACTTTGGGCATCAATGACCTGTCAGTGTAGGCTATCAATTGTAACAAGTGTACCACTGTAGTGGGAGATGTTGGTAATGGGGGAGGCAATTTATTGTCAGTGGGGTGGGGGTGGGCAGAAGATATTAATAGGTGACATATTTCTTTAATTTTCCTCTTAATTTTATTTGGGAACTTAAAACTGCTCTAGAAAACTAAAGTCTTTTTTTTTTCTTTTCTTTTTTTATTGTACTTTAAGTTCTAGGGTACATGTGCACAACGTGCAGGTTTGTTACAAATGTATACATGTGCCATGTTGGTGTGCTGCACCCATCAATTCGTCAGCACCCATCAACTCATCATTTACATCAGTTATAACTTCCAATGCCATCCCTCCCCCGTCCCTAGAAAACTAAAGTCTTTACTTGAAATGTTTTTTTCTACAGAGAGAAAGAATCCAATAAGCCATTAACCCCATTGGCTTGAGATGAATAAATTTATTGGACTGAATTCAATGAATACCTCTTTAGGGACCTACGGTTCACAAAGCTCTGTTCTGGGTGTTAAGAGACATTTGGATGAATAAGGCACGTTGCCCTCAGGTCCACAGTCTAGAAGGGAAGACACACCTCTCCAATTTTAACAAAGTCCTGGAAGTAACATGGAGGGAAGAATTTGGAAAGGGAGCTCAACAAAGAAGGTGACACTTAATTGGGCTTGGAGAAATAAGACAGAATAAGCAGATATTCTGCAGGCAGAAGTAACGATGCAGCGAGTGCAAGAAGAAAGAAACATTTTCCTCAAATGGAAGAGCATGACAGCGAGGGAGACAGAAGGAATCTTTATGATGGATTGTGAGGCTTACTAATATTCCAGTGCGATTAGAGCCGAGATTACATGAGCTAGAGAGAAAAGGTCAGGGGTGGGGAGGCAAGGACCAACAGTGACCATAATTGTTTTGGTATAAAAAAAGCTATGTTGGTACATGTCTTTGTGATTTGTTGGAAGAGCCCTGTAAGAATAGATTGGAAGGCCAAGTGTGGTGGTTCATGCCTGTAATCCCAACACTTGGGAGGCCTGAGTGGGAGGATCTCTTGAGTCCAGGAGTTCAACACCAGCATAGGCAACATGGCGAGACTTTGTCTCTACTTAAAAAAAAAAAAAAAAAAATTAGCCAGGCATGGTGGTGTGTGCCTGTAGTCCCAGCTACTAGGGAGGCCGAGGTGGTAGGATTTCTTGAGCCCAGGATTAAACTTAGTTTACCTAGTAGGCCTACTGTTTCAAATCTTTACTGCTTTGTTTATTTTGGTGAAACACAAAGGCCTTATTATTTCAATGAATTATAGCTTTAAATGTGATCTCATTATATGGTCCAAGAGAAAAGCAGGAAATTCAGAAAAAGGAATAAATGACAACGGGAAATAGACTTATTCATATGGAAAAACTCTAAAAGGAGCACAATACTAGCCCTGTGTTATAAATGAACAAGAAGTCTAAAGAAGGCAAGTGTAATAATAATTTCAGCTGACATTTGGAATTACCCTCAGTCTTTGCAGTGTAAATGGCAGAGTACACCACTTCTGAATTCTACTGCTAACCACAGGGAAGGAGAATGCGCAATTCCTCCAGAGCTGGGGTTCTTAGCCTTTTGTGGGTAGTCACTGTTCCTCACTGAGGAGGTCAAGAAAGTTGTGGACTCCTTCCTTAGAAAAATGAATGCAAATGTGCTCACACACCATATATACAGTATTACAGACAACTGTAGGGGTTCTAGAGGGACCTGTCTTTTTAATCTTTTTACCTGCAATGCAAGACACATAGTGGATGCTCAAGAAGTATTTATTTAGTGATTGAGTAAATAAATGAACAAGGCATTATGCTTATACAATCACGGTCAAAATAAAAACATCTCCAATAGTAGGTAAAGTATTAGCGCCCATTAATATGAATTCATTTATCATAGTGCTTCTAAATCCTAGCTTTATATCACAGCCTTCTATGGAAATGGAGGAGCTTTAAATAATGTATGTGTGGCTGGGCGTGGTGGCTCACGCCAGTAATCCCAGAACTTTGGGAGGCTGAGGCAGGTGAATCAGCTGAGGTCAGGAGTTCGAGACCAGTCTGACCAACGTGGTGAAACCCCATCTCTACTAAAAATACAAAAATTAGGTGGTCGTGGTAGTGCGTGCCTGTAATTCCAGCTACTTAGGAGCCTGAGGCAGGAGAATTGCTTGAACCCGGAAGGCGGAGGTCGCAGTGAGCCAAGATCGCACTATTGTACTCCAACCTGGGCAATAGAGCAAGACTTCATCTCCAAAAAAAAAAATATATATATATGTGTGTGTGTGTGTGTGTGTGTGTGTGTGAGCATGCGTGCACACATGCACACACAGTTTTTTTAAAAATAGAGATGGAGTCTTGCTCTATTGCCCAGGCTGGTCTTGAACTCCTGGCCTCAAGTGATTCTCCTGCCTCAGATTCCCAAAGTGGTGAGATTATAGCCCCAGCCCCAGCCAATACAGGTGTATTTTTTTATGATCCCAGGGTCTCACTGCATTACACAGCTTGGTCTCAAATCCTGGGCTCAGGTGATCCTCCTGCCTCAGTCTCCCAAGTAGCTGTGATTATAGGCACAGGCCACTATGCCCAGTTCCAGTTTTGAAAAATATTGATCGCTCGGCCCCACCCCAGAACAACTGAATGAAAATCTAAGAGGTGAGGCCTGGACATGAGTATTGTTTAAAAGTTCTTCAGATTATTCCATTGTGCAGACAGGGCTGAAATCAATGTAGTAGGTTAAAAGCTGTGACATTTAGTAGAGACAAAGAATATGGGAGCTTCCAGGTAGCTGAACACGTGGAGGTTTCTGGAGGGTGGCACACCCAGAGAGGGCATGGAAGCTCCATGCCTGTTCCCCCATACCCTTGCCCTACCTGTCTCTTCATCTGCATCCTTTGCTATATCATTTAGCAAACTGGTAAACATAAAAAAAGAGAAAGAATATGAAGGCATGGGTATAATAACTAAGTTTCCATGGAGACAATCAGGAACCTTAATAAAAATGACCATCTTGTCCAATTACATAGTACATTACATATCACTATCATATGCATGGTCTCATTCTGACACCAAAGATACCCTTATCAGTTAAGCCAAGCAAGTGTTGACTTGTCTCAGATCAAGCCCAAGTCTATTAATGCAAACTCAGATCTTCAGAGTTGAGTAGGCTGTTCTTACGATTTTGCCAAAGTGCCTCTTAAAGGATAAGAACAGGGATTCCCAGCTGGGCGCAGTAGCTCATGCCTATAATCTCAGCATTTTGGGAGGCTGAGGCAGGCGGATCATGAGGCCAGGAGTTCAAGACCAGCCTGGCCAACATGGTGAAAACCTGTCTCTACTGAAAATACAAAACTTAGCTGGGCATGGTGGTGTGTGCCTATAATCCCAGCTACTTGGGAGACTGAGGCAGGAGAATTGCTTGAACCAGGCTCCGGGAGGCAGAGGTTGCAGTGAGCGGAGATTGCACCACTGCACTCCAGCCTGGGCTACAGAGTGAGACTCCATTTCAGAAAACAAAACAAAACAAAACAAAACAAAACACAGCGATTCCTACCCTGTGAGGGCTCAGCGGGGGTCTGGGAATCTGTTGTTTTACAAGCACTGCTGGTGATTCCATTGCAAGGCCAGGTCTCAGACAGCAGCTCTACAGTGAGGCTGGGATGGTGGAAGGGGCATGCATGTCAGTCAGAATTATCTGGGGAGGTTTTTCAAAATGCACGTGCATCCCAGATCTAGGGAATCAGAACTCAGTGGTGTTGAAGTGACTATATAGAAAACGCCTGCTCCAGGTGCCACTTTCATCTCAGCTGAGAACCAACACATGGGGAGCTTCCTGGCAGCCCAGCCAAGTTCCTCTGTGGCCACTGGGTGACCCCTGAGCAGCCAGAGGCCAGCCCCAGGGCATGGAGTCCTGGGCAGAGACTGGCAGCGATGGTGGCAGGGCAGGTGATTAGATACTGAAAGTATGTAGGAGGGTGCTATGGGCAGGTGGAGATGACAAAACAAGCCTTGCTTACTGCATAGCTTTGCAGAGAAACTGGTGCAGAGAAACTGAAGCCAAGGTTGGAGGGGCGAAAACAGAGCAGTTTCCAGATCACTTCTGTTTTCCCCTTACATCAAGCACACATGTCAATCCTGAGAGTCCCAGGTGCCCACTTCTGCTGTACTTGGCACATGGAAATGCTGACTGAAACCAGAGTCAGGGCAGCAGAAACTATTCTCACAGGGTCCTGGCAGCAGTTCAGACAGGTGCCCTTTCTGGGCCAACAGAAATGAACTGTGGGGGTGTCTGTGCTGAAGACAGAGATGGGCTGGCAAGTGTATGGAAAGGATGCATGGTACTGCTCTCCTTGAAAAAAGGAATAGATAACTTTTAGTTAATCATTCCACTTGAAAATAGAAAGCACTCTGTTACACATTAGCGATTATTATTCTTTCACCTTTTTGTCGGTTTTGTCCTCTCTGGACAATAGATTTCTTGAGCCTATTCTGATTTGTCTGGGTGTGTGTACTGACGTGGACTCCCTGACGTGATAGTGTTGCAGGGTCAGGAGCCACTACTTTCACTGTTGGGTGAAAATTCAGGATCACCTGAAATAACTCCGCTGGGGAGGATTTGGAAGCAAGAAGAGGATCAGAGAGTCACGGTTCAAAGACTTTGAAGGCATTTTCCCAGCAATTCTTTGCAGGTTTACTCTGGGACACAGTAAGCCGGTAGCAAACATTGAGATGGAGAGACAAAGAGAGAGAGTGAGAGGGCTGTGTGTGTGCGTCTGTGTGTGACACCCAAGGCAGGCTCTGCTTGATATTCTGTAACTACCCCGCTTTGCATCTTGGCAGGGTTTCTCTTCAACAAGTGGTGGGGCTGAATGAAGGGCTGAAACCTCCATCTTTAAAGTTTGACCTATTCAGAAAATTGTTAACAGTGCTTTCCACCATTTATACCTGAGACCAGACCACTGGTCAATTTCTCACCTGGACTGCCCAGTGGAGAGCCGTTTTAAAGTCTTTATCCACAAGGGTGGGGTCTGCCCCCTTCTTCAGCAGCATTTGGGTGTGTTGAGGCTGGTTGTGGAAAGCCGCCCAGTGGAGTGGTGTCATTCCCTGCAAAACAACAGTCAGAGAGGACAGAGATGAGCACAGGCTCCCAGGAAGAAAACTGGAACTCACACTTTCTCCTCAGGCCTAGGGGCCATCACCAGATGCATTGGTTGTTTCCTGCTAGTTCATTCATTCATTAATCCATTCATTCAATAGACGTTTATTGCGCTTCTGTTTTGTGCCAGGCAAACAGGTGCTCAGGATACAGAAGTTAATAACATAAATGAGATCCTTAGCCTCATGGAAATTGCTCTGTGGTAAAGGAAGATAGATATTAAATGAACAAAAATGTGTCAAACAATCTTCCAGATTGATAAATATTAGGAAGAATGCACATGGGATGCTGGTGAGAGAGTAATCAAGGATGGAGGGACTGTTCTAAACAGACCTCTGTGAGAAGAACTGGAGGAAGAGGACAGCCAACACCAAGCACAGAGGCAGAGGGTAAGTTAAAGGAAGGCCCCTGTGACTGGAGTGCAATACCCCACCACCAGGACAGGGGTGCTGTCTGTTTTCCTCTATCTCTAATGCCTAGACTAGAGGCTGGAGAAATAGCTGTTGAATGAATGAATGAGGTAGGAGGGGAAGAGAGCAATCTGAAATGAGGTTGAAGAGGGAGGCAGGGGCTGATCCTGGGAGGGTGGGATGGGGGATAACTGTCTCTGCATAAGGCATTTGGATTTTATTCTAATTCAGTGGAGAGACAATGAAGGATTTTAAGCAAGTATTGGCATGATCAGATGTACACTGTTTAGAAGAAATCACTGTGGCAGCTTGGAGAACAAAGCTGGATGAATGAATGGTGAATCCCAGCTTCTTTCAGAGTGCAAGGTCACATGGGTTAGGTATAATTTAACAGTAAGTGAGCTTATGCTGAGAAATGGTGGCCAAAAAGAGCCAGTGTTATTTGAGAGTATATATGATGAAAAGATTGGCTCTTCTCCTTGCTCACTCATCTCAATTCCATGAAACATGTCTAGATTGAATTGAAATGAAGATACCTGATAAAGGGGGCAAAGGGCACAGGCAGCTTTGAAGACTCTCTTTCTATAGGTATCTCTGCCGACAGCATAAAGCTAGGAGACAACACTTTGGCTTTCTCTGTTCCTTCCAGGGTGAGCTGCATGGAGAAGATGGGCCTCAGCCTAGATAGAAGCACATTAATGATAGCCCAGAGCTAATATTTATTGATCTAGAGACCTTTATGAGTTCTTTCATCTATTGTCTCACATAATCCTCCAAACAACCTTCTGGAGTAAGTACTGTGGTGATGTCTCCTACATGTCCACCAAGCTGTTTCCTCTTCCTCTAGGGCACACAGTCAGACTACATTCCCCAGCCTCCTTGCAGATAGGTGCAGCCACATGACTGAGTCCTTGCCACTGGAATGTGGACAGAGGAGATGGAAACCTTCCCCAGGCCTGGGCTAGACAAAAAGCCCATGTGGTCCTCCACATCTTCTCTTTTTCCTCATATATCAACAGAATGCAGAGGAGGACAAGGCTCTAGAAGATGCTGGAACCATGTGATTGAAAAGCCTGAGTTTCTGAGCGATGAGGGAGAATAGGACCACCCTGCCAAACAGCACTGGACTATGATACGAGCAAGAAATACGCTTTTATTGTGTCAGGCTATTGAGATTTCAAGTAGTTTGCTAGAGCAGTTAGCCAGCTCTGATAGGTGCGATTGTCCTCATTTAATGGAAGAGGAAGCTGAGCTCTAGAGAAATTCCTGAGTTTGTGAGCAGGCAGGGAACTGAATCTAGGGTTTAAGGTTTGTGGGAAACTAGAATTAGAATGTTAAATCCCCTCAACCAGTTCCATATTTTGAATTCCTATATTATGGTTTGCTTTCAAGTTTCAAGTGTCATATGACAGTGAGCCTCCAGAGATACTCTTGAGGATATTTCAAGGAATTGGTTCCATATGAAAAAGAATGCTGGTATAAAAGCAATGGAACTTCTTATTCTTATTCCAATAGCTAAATATTTACTTGGAAATCAGAATACCTCAGTACATTCTAATTGGTCCTCTTCATTTTTTTTTTTTTTTTTTTTGAGACGGAGTCTCGCTCTGTAGCCCAGGCTGGAGTGCAGTGGCGCGATCTCGGCTCACTGCAAGCTCCGCCTCCCGGGTTCCCGCCATTCTCCTGCCTCAGCCTCCCGAGTAGCTGGGACTACAGGCGCCCGCCATCTCGCCCGGCTAGTTTTTTGTGTTTTTTTTTTAGTAGAGGCGGGGTTTCACCGTGTAGACCAGGATGGTCTCGATCACCCGACCTCGTGATCCACCCGTCTCGGCCTCCCAAAGTGCTGGGATTACAGGCTTGAGCCACCGCGCCCGGCCGGTCCTCTTCATTTTTAACTGGACACACTGGGGTTAGAAATCTAACACAAGGGAATTACATTTTAAAATTAAATTATATTTTAAAAATAATGCATGGATAGCCCGTTTCCCAGTCCTTAGTCCCACTTGCTTCATTGCAAATGAAGTGATGAAATGAAGCCATTGGCTTCATCACGAAGTGCCAAAAGTTTTCAAGTTACCGGAGTGTAAGTTGCATGACAGCAGGGCCTTTGTCAGCCCGTCTGAATTCCTAGATCCTAGAACGGTGCCAGGCACATTATAGATGTTGAGTAAATACTTATTAAATGAACAAATGACTTACTGTGCTCCACTGATTTTTATTTTTATTTTTTTGGGATGGAGTTTCGCTCTGTCACCCAGGCTGGAGTGCAATGGCGCAATCTCGGCTCACTGCAACCTCCACCTCCCGAGTTCAAGCGATTCTCCTGCCTCAGCCTCCCAAGCAGCTGGGATTATAGGTGCCCGCCACCATGCCTGGCTAATTTTTGTAGTTTTTAGTAGAGACAGGTTTCACCATGTTGGCCAGGCTGGTCTGGAGCTCCTGACCTTAGGTGATCAGCCCACTTCAGCCTCCCAAAATACTGGGATTACAGGAGTGAGCCACTGCACCCAGCCGAATTTCTTTGTAAAAATTTGGCTTTGCTTTTTAAAATCATACACAGAAGAAAGGCAGAACATGACTTCTCTTTTATAGACAATGAACTTGTCTGATATCATCATTGTTACCAACTCATCAGCTGAAACTTGTCAGGATTTTTGATGAGTGCTTCAAATAATCTTATCTTTTGTACTACTGTACTAGCTCACATCCAGTTACTAACCAGGCCTAATCCTGCTTAGCTTCTGAGGTCAGGTGCATTCAGGGTGGTTATAGCCATAGACCACTGCACTGCCAAAGGTGAGGTAGATGGCAATGACTATATGTAGAAGTATGATTTAGTGATGTGGGAATTCAGTGTGAAAATGTGGTTGTGAATTAAACTGTGGTATTGCAATGTTAATTATTGTCTCCTAAATACAGTTTTAGGCTTTAAGAGCTATTCTCTTTAAATAACCACAAGAAAACTCCCCTCAAAACCCAACTCTTGCATAGTTTGATCAAGGAGTGGGGTGGGAGGAGTGCTATAATTTTTCATACACCTACTTGATGCCAAGAGCTTTGCATCTGCTATTGCATAGAATCTTTACAGTGATCCTAAGGGGTTGATATTTTTAGGACTATTTTACAGGCGAGGAAATTGAAACACAGATTAAGTAATTTGCCTAAGGTCATTGACTGGGTCCATGGTAGAGCTAGGGTTCAATGCTTGTTTCTCTGACTCTGGAGAAAAAAATGCTCTTTCCACACATCATGGTGGTAGAATTTCATTTTGGGAATGAGCTCAGATGCTCCAAAATTTCTTTCTTTGTGATTGTAGCTGGACTCAAGGTTGTCTTACTTTCTAAAACGATGGTTCTTACTAGTGTAAGGGTTGGTACCCTATATTATTTGTTTCAACTGGCACTGCCTCAAGGCTCCTCCTGAAAGCGCAGTTGGCAAACATTTATTTTTGTGAGATATATACATATACATAATACGGATTCTCCCCCACCGTTCACCCTCACCACAAAACTTGTGAACACCTTGAAAATAACTGGTGATCCTCTGAATGACTCCAAATCAAGAGCCGAATTACTTCATTACTTCTCTAAATACTTGTACAATATAAATGGGTTGTGAACACTCAGTCAAGTCAAGGGAAATTTCCTGCTGCTTTTTTTTTTCTTTTCTTCATTTGGGCTGATGAGAAATAAGGATAAATCCTCTTAGAGTTAATAATATGAAAACCAAAACTTTTAAAAGCAGCTCAAAGGCAGTGGTTGGTATTGCACACTTTATTTAGGAACATTTTCCTACAACTGCTTCCTTCTCCTTTCTTCTTCTTCTTTCTTCAACTTCTGTTGAGCCTGCAGAAATTGTAGCTGTCTTATGTTAAAATTCTGGTGGCCAGTTAAGGGGCAAACATCAGGCTTAGCAACTGGTATCTGTACTAAGCAGTGACAGAAATCACAATTAAGCTGTGACGCACATAAAGGCAGATGCTGTGGCATATTCACCATGGTATGCCCCCTGCACTAAGCACACAGTAAGTGTTCAAGAAATGTTTACTGGAAGAATTAATTAGTGAGTTGCAGCTTATTAAAAGTCACTTGGACTCATGGGGAATATAAAATCAGAGTCTGCTGGATAAGACAGCCATCTGTGTCCAAGTTATGGAGACCTTTCCAACCAGTTACTTCCTGGAGTTTCATTGAGGGCTTAACTGAGCCTTCGAAGCATCTAGGAGCTGACAATCTAGCAGTCACTATCAGGCATGTTGCAACAAACACCCAGATGGCCCTGGTGAGAGGAGAATTTTACTCTTCTGAAAATCAAAAAGTATTGATTGGCTCAAAGAGTGAGGAGGAACTCATATTCAGTTAAGAATATAAGCTCTCCAGAATGTTTTGAGGGGAAATGTTTTGGTTGACTTGGGATCCGATTTTAGATTGCTGATAGGACAAAATGTATGTTCTAACTGTTGGGTGCATAGTAGGGTTGCTTTGGAACAGTGTCTTGTGTTGATGAGTAATTCTGTGCCTTGAACCTGTGCCACCACAATTTCAGTTAAAGGCTTACAAGTCCTATTAGCTTCTCAGAACATTTTTTTTTTTCCAAACCACTTTTGTGTTTTCTGAGCCAGAAATCTGCTTTAATGCTTAGCAGGTTTCATGTTTCAGAACTGTACTTTTAGAGTGTCTCTAGCCAACACTGAAAGGCACACAGAGAGAAATGTTGATGTGGCTGGGTGCTTGGTTTGTTCCCCGTCTTGGTTGGTGGTTCGGGGCGGGGTGGTGGAGGGGGAGGGTTAAGAATTATAGCAGGTGTCTGGTGGCTGAGAGGTCAGTAAACAATTCCAGATGCTTTGAAGGATCTAGAATTTCTAGCAGCTTGGCTCTGGTTGACATTTAAAAATTCACATACTTAATCCTCTGATCACATATGACTACCTCCCACAAAAGTTATAGAGGATCAGGAGATAAAAAATTAGATAAAAAATTGGAATGAATATGTCCTTTAAAAGTATATCTGGTTTTAAAAACTAGATGATGTTACAAGTACCGTAATGAAAGCCATTTTCTTTCATTTTTATTTGAAAAACAATCTTATAGATCAGAAAGCTTAGTAAATTAATTCATTGTCTTTGTTTTGGAATTTCCTAAACTGGATAGATAGATGGTGAGCATCATGATAGCCAAAGACTATAACTGAAGGCCAAGAATACTCTGAGGCTGGATTTTAGGGCACTAGAAAGGGCTGCTAATAATGGCTCTCTCTAAAAACTCTCTTTCTCGCTGTAATAATTATAAGAATAATATGTCTGACATTTTTAAAAAAATACTTTAGAATGGGGTTTTCATAATTTAAATCAGACAAGAAAAACAATAAAACGAACTTAGGCCATGGAAGTCTAGGAGCCAATTCTAACAAGAACAAACTTACAAAACAAAGCCTTCAGAATAGAAGCCTAAGTTGATACATTTATTTTTCAAACAAAAAAGAACATCTACATTCTTCTGCACTAAACTGTGAACTCCATCATAGCAGGGATGAAGCCTACATGAGACATGGCAGGTACTGAACAAATATTTGTTGAATAAATAAAATAAAACAATTTTCTTGTTCCAAGGAGATCACCTTGGGAGGCTATACAATTATTCTACTCATTGCTCAAAATACTTCTGGGATTTTCTTTGTTTTTGAAAATGCCACTAGAGCAAGAGCTCTATCCTCGGATAGAAATAAGAATATGTGAGTCTCATCAGAGAAATAATTACATCTTTATTTTCAATAACTTTTTTTTTTTTTTTTGAAACAGAGTCTCACTCTGTCACCCAGGCTGGAGTGCAGTGGCACCATCTCGGCTTACTGCAACCTTCGCCTCCTGGGTTCAAGTGATTCTTTTGCCTCAGCCTCCCAAGTAGCTGGGACTACAGTGCCCGCCACCATGCCTGGCTAATTTTTGTATTTTTAGTAGAGATGGGCGTCACCATATTGGCCAGGCTGGTCTCGAACTCCTAGACCTTGTGATCCGCCCGCCTTGGCCTCCCAAAGTGCTGGGATTACAGGTGTAAGCCACTGCACCCGGCCTATTTTCACTAACTTCTAATTGAAATTTAACATCTTTTTCAATTATGAATATAGGCAACAACCCACAGTGGTATAAACAGTACCTGTGACTTTGCCACCACTATAAATTATAGATACAGTGCTGTTACATTAGTGATTGCAGATATCTCAAAATATTTACATGTCTCACTACTTCAACAATTGTAGTAGTTCGTGGTCCTGCCATCAAATCTTATTTAATGCATTAATAAACAATCTTTTATGTTATTGTCATAAATTTGTTCTTTAAAATATTTTCTAGCCTGGGCAACATGGTGAAACTCTGCCTCTACAAAAAAAAAAAAAAAAAAAAAATTAGTTGGGTATGGTGGTACCTGCCTGTAGTCCCAGCTACTTGGGAGGCTGAGGTGGGAGAATCACTTGAGCCTGGGAGGCAGAGGTTGCAGTGAACTGAGCTTGCATCACTGTACTCCGGCCTCACAGAGTGAGACCCTGTCTCAATAAATAAATAAAAAAGCTGGGCATGGTGGCTCACACCTGTAATCCCAGCCCTTTAGGAGGCCAAGGTGGGTGAATCATTTGAGGTCAGCAGTTTGAGACCAGCCTGGCCAACATGATGAAATCCTGCCTCTACTAAAAATACAAAAATTAGCCAGGCGTGGCAGTGGGTGCCTGTAATTCCAGCTACTCGGTAGGCTGAGGCAGGAGAATCACTTGAACCCTGGAGGTGGAGGTTGCAGTGAGCTGAGATCGCACCACTGCACTCTAGCCTTGGCGACAAAGCAAGACTTCGTCTCAAATAAATAAATAAATAAATAAGAGAATGTTTTGTTAACTGTATTTTAATATATTGATTTCTTTTGCAATCCTATATATTTTATTTTCTGTAATTTCAGATATTTTTCTTTTTTGATTTTTTTTTCCTTTTAAAAAGAAGTTTAAATAGAGATGAGGTTTAGCCATGTTGCCCAGGCTGATCTTGAACTCCTGAGCTCAAGCAATCGTCCTGCCTTGGCCTCCCAAAGGGCTGGGATTACAGGTGTGAGTCACTGCACCCAGCCTAATTTTTAAGGTATGTTTCTGAGAAGTTATCCACAGGTTTCACAAACACATGAAAATGTGTTCATGTCATAAATATGGGTAAGGACTCCTGCTCTAAAGTCTACAGGACATTTAAAAAAAATTCTAATTGGTATAAAATTTTATTTACTTGGCCGGGCGCGGTGGCTCAAGCCTGTAATCCTAGCACTTTGGGAGGCCGAGACGGGCAGTTCACGAGGTCAGGAGATTGAGACCATCCTGGCTAACATGGTGAAACCCCATCTCGACTAAAAAATACAGAAAAACTAGCAGGGCGAGGTGGGGGGCGCCTGTCGTCCTAGCTACTTGGGAGGCTGAGGCAGGAGAATGGCATGAACGCAGGAGGCGGAGCTTGCAGTGAGCCGAGATCCAGCTTGGGCGACAGAGCGAGACTCTGTCTCAAAAAAAAAAAAATTGTATTTACTTATGTATATCTCATAGACACCTCTAATACCATGAAAATCTTATTTTTTTGAGAGTAAGTTTTGGAAATAACAGTTACCTGGAGTCAAGTCTGGGAAATAAATTGGATAGCTGAGTCAACAAAACAAATGAAGAAAGGGCCATAAAATAAAATAACATGACTTTTTCTTGAATTTAATTCTTTCTTTCTCCCTAGATATAACATATCTAGATACACTATATATCTGGGCTGGGCGTGGTGCCCCACGCCTGTAATCCCAGCACTTTGGGAGGCTGAGGCCAGTGGATCACTTGAGGACAGGAGTTGGAGACCAGCCTGGCCAACCTGGTGAAACCGTGTCTCCACAAAAAAACACAAAAATTAACCAGGCATGGTGGCAGGCACCTGTAATCCCAGCTACTTAAGAGGCTGCGGCAGGAGAATCGCTTGAACCCAAGAGGCAGAGGTTGCAGTGAGGCAAAATCGTGCCACTGCACTCCAGCCTGGGTGACAGAGTGAGGCCACATCTCGGGGAAAAAAAAATCTATATATATGTGTGTATATACATACATATATATATTTTTTGTGCCTCACTATGTGCAAGCTACTGAGCTAGAATCTAGGGATACAAAGATAAAAAAGGCATGGTCTACCTCTAGAAGTTTATAGGGTTGGGGGAGAGTGGGAGAGGGAGGTCGGGGCTCCTAAGTAGCGGTGACCCTACTCCTTTTTTTTTTTTTTTTTTAGATGTTCGGTCTTAGGCTAAAACTTCTGATTCATTAAAAAATTGTGCTTTGTTATTCTACCTTTTGCTAACTGTAAAGTAAAAAATTTCAAGAGTCAGGGACTGTTTCTTCTGCTTTTGGTTCTATCTCAGGAATGTGGTAAGTAGAAGTGATGCTAAGTATTATGTCCAAAAGGTCACATTTGTTTTTGCAACTTAAATTTATTTCTCAGAGTGGTTCTACAATTGAAGTTTGGATTGTCAGACTGCTCACAAAAATCTACTTACATAAGAATGTGCATTTAATATATCCTAAACAATATATATATCCTAAATGCTGTGCATAACAGTGCTTCTCTGGATAAATGCATTCAAAGTTCTAACCCAGATGCCAATAGCTCAGAGCCCCTCTTGATAGAACACTCTTCCCGTCAAGGCTAAAATGAGAGCAGGGGAGGTTAGTTTCCATTTAACTCCTGCTAGCGGCAATAGAAAAGCCTCACTCTATGTCAACGATTCTCCTGAGGTCTTGTTTTGAAGAACAAAAGCACAAAGGACAATCTGACCTATCTCACTTTTTTCAGTGTTAACTGCAGTGTTGATAGCTTCTAAATAAGTCACTTTATAATTAAGCAGTGGGGTTAATGAAACAGGAAAAACAAACAGATCATTGGAACAGAACAAAGAGTTCGAAAATGAAACCATATATTAAAAAAAATCTTGTAACAAACAAAAACATAATTTAACATAACATAATCCAGTTCTTGGGGTAGAGAAGGTCTTCTTTAAAAAGACGTCAAAAGAAAAAGCAGAAACAGACAAGAATGATCATTTTAATTATATCAGATTTTTATATTTCTGAATAAGAAAAGGTACTATGAACTGTTTTAAAATAATCAACAGCCTATGAAAAAGGATTTACAACCCAATAGCAAAGCATTAATATTCAGAATATAAAATAAACTCCTATAAATCAATAAGAAAATGACAATCCCAATCAACGGACAAAGAATGTAAACAGGCAAGTCACAAAAGAAGATATAATAATGACCATCATATCTATGAAATGATGTTCATCTCTTTAATCAGGGAAAATGCAAATAACAAGAAAATCCAGCAACAACTGGGGAAAAAACAGTACTTCCACTAAAAACAACAACAACAACAACAACTACAACACCACCCAGCTATTTTGGGGGAATAATTAGGTAGTGTGTATTAAAAATAAAAACATACACTCTTTACTACCCAGCAATTCTTCTTTTAAGAGAAATGCTTGTATAGAGTATGCAAAGAAGCTTGTACAAGAAACACTCTCTAGACTGGGGTTTATGAAAAACCAGAAAAATTGAGACAACCTGAATATCCATTCACAGGGGAATGGCAAAATTAATTGAGGTATTTTGATATTATGTAACACTATGAAGCCATTAAAAGGAATGAGCCACAGGCCGGGTGCTGTGGCTCACACCTGTAATCCCAGCACTTTGGGAGGCCGAGGCAGGTGGGTCACGAGATCAGGAGTTCGAGACCAGCCTGGCCAACATGGTGAAACCCCATCTCTACTAAAATACAAAAATTCTCTGGGTGTGGTGGCAGGTGCCCAGCTACTCGGGAGGCTGAGGCAGGATAATCGTGTGAACCTGGGAGGTAGAGGTTGCAGTGAGCCGAGATCGCGCCATTCTGGCCTGGACAGGGCCAGACTCGGTCTCAAAAAAAAAAAACAAAAAAAACGGAATGAGCCAGATCTATATGTATCAAAAATTCTAAGACAAATGCTTGAGTTGAAAAAACTAAGTTAGGCCAGGTGTGGTGGCTCATGCCTGTAATCCCAGCACTTTGGGAGGCCCAGGCGGGAGGATCACGAGGTCAGGAGACCGAGACCATCCTGACTAACGTGGTGAAACCCCGTCTCTACTAAAAATACAAACAAAATTAGCCAGGCATGGTGGTGGGTGCCCTGTAGTCCCAGCTACTTGGGAGGCTGAGGCAGGAGAATGGCGAGAACCCGGGAGGTGGAGCTTGCAGTGAGCCGAGATCGCGTCACTGCACTCCAGCCTGGGTGACAGAGCGAGACTCCGTCTCAAAAAAAAAAAAAAAAAAAAAAAAAGTTGCAGAACACATAGAGTGATATCTTTTTTTAAAAAACGAATTTAACTGTTACTCCTCCCTACCCCTCATACAATGGAGGCTACATCATGCTTGGAGCTCACTGAAAAAAGACGAGAGAGAGAAGGTTACTTGTTCAAAACATTGAGCAGCCAAATACAGGAACTCCACCAAAGTAATGAATGAAAAAGAAAGCCTGGGCTGTGTTCTTTCCATTTCAGAATTGTATTTATTTCTCAATGGCAATCAATGGCAAGAGCTTTTGCTGTTATAAATTTTTCATGATTGGCTCTCACTAGCAATGACCAATAACTAAATAAAATAAATAATAGGCAAAAAACAGAATGACAGCATTAGATTTAGTTTTAAAGTTTTTTTTTTTTTTTCTGGGACGGAGTCTTGCTCTGTTGCCTAGGCTGGAGTGCAGTCATGCCATCTCAGATCACTGCAACCTCCATCTCCCAAGTTCAAGCAATTCCACCGCCTGCCTCAGTCTTTGGAGTAGCTGGGGCTACAGGCATGAGCCACTACACCCAGCTAATTTTCATATTTTTACTAGAGACATTAGTAGGGGTTTGGCCATGTTGGCCAGGCTGGTCTTGAACTCCTGGCCTCAAGTGATTCACCCCCCTCAGCCTCCCAAAGTGCTAGGATTACAGGCATGAGCCATGGAACCGGGCCTTAAAAATCTTAATTGGCTTCATTTGCAATTTTAGAACTGGGCTTCATTCCAAAATGTTCTGGCTGGGCATGGTGGTTCATGCATATAATCACAGCACTTTGGGAGGCTGAGGCAGAAGGATCACTTGAACTCAGAAGTACTAGACCAGCCTGGGCAACATAGGAAGATCCCCGTCTCTACCAAAAACGAAAAATGAGCTGGGTATGGCTGTGCATGCCTATGATGCAGCGTTTCTGTGGTCCCATCTACTCTGGAGGCTGAGGCAGGAGGATCGACTTGAGCCCAGGAGGCGGAGGCTGCAGTGGGCTGTGATCATGTCACTGCACTCCAGCCTGAGTGACAGAGTGAGACTGTCTAAAAAAAAAAAAAAAAAAAGCTTTCCAATGAGCCCAGCAGAGGAGGTTGGTTTTACAGATAGAGAAGGGCTGAAAAAAGCAGAAGCAAAGAACAAAAATCAGATTGGTTATTTCAAACTTACTTTCCTTGAAAGATGAAAGATGAGAACAGGGAAATAGAACAACAGAGAAAAAACCGATTGCTTAACATCAGGTTACTTTAGGTTACTTTTTGCTGTAAGGATTAAAGGCAGAGGAAATTGCATTATCATGCTAAGTAAAACTGGCCTGCTTGGGAAATTTGGCTATTATCTCTCTCCTGATTTCTCAGAAGGTCAGATAACAACTCGATTTCAGTTTGGTGACTTGGAATTTAAGTACGACGGACTCCATTTTGATATTTGGCCTGGTCTATTGACCTAGTACAGGGGCTCTGTCAAAAACAAAATTATATGAGTGCCTCAAAGTTATATGAATGCCATCTCTACTAAAAATAGAAAAATTAGCCTGGCATGGTGGTGTGTGCCTGTAGTCCTAGCTATTCAGAAAGCTGAATGGGAGGATCACCTGAGCCCAGGATGTGGAGGTTGCAGTGAGCTGACATCGCATCATACCACTGCACTCTAGCCTGGGCCACAGAATGAGACCCTGCCTCAAAAAAAAACCAAAACCAAAATCATATATATATATATATACACACACAGCTACATCTATATACACACATACACATACATATATGGAGACATATATGGACACACACACACACACATATATATATATATATATCTTCAGTGATTTAAAGCAAAACCTCAGAGGAAAGAGGATTGTACTGTTAGAAACTTCTGCTTTGAAAATGATAACCAGAGATGAGGTAGCACACTCTGGTCACTCTGCCCATGGTGTGGAAGCAGGGAGCTGGAGTGGCGGAGTCCATGTGTACATATATATACACATACATACACATACTATATATATATTATGAAAAACACAGGCAAGCATTAGCAGTTGGTTTCAGATGGATTCCAGACAGCAGGCTGTGAATGGACCAAAGAGGAAGCTGTGACCATGTGTAGGAAGTGCCTTGTTAAGGCCCTTGCTCTGCTGGGTCTGCTTTTTGAGCTTAAAACCCAATGGGTCCATATGCTGGTGTAATAGCAGGAGGAATCTGTTTGCAGAAGTCCCTTTGCATGAGGAGGAACCAGGGACTTTATTTACCACATATTTTATATAAGGTGTTATAATTACCACTCTTAGAAAGACCCATGTCTACTTTCATTGTCTCCACTGCCAGGTGCCTCCTAGGGTGGAGAAAAATAGGGAACTATGTCTTTGCTGGGGGGTTGCTAGTTCTGCTGAGGGGTACTTGAGTTAGAGGTCTATAAGTGGAATTTAGTTTTAGGGTATAAATGAGCAAATTTGTCATCTTTCTAAATAAGACCGAGTTTAGGGATTACCGCAGAGGTTGGAGGTGGAGGATGTAGTTGGCAACTTGCCCTGAAATCTAGAGGTTCACAATCTGCTGACATGGACTGTGCCACTCCAGTTCACTGCTTCCACACCATGGGCAGAGTGACCAGAGTGTGCTACCTCATCTCTGGTTCTCATTTTTAAAGCAGAAGTTTCTAATAGTGTAACCCTCTTTTCTCTGAGGTTTTGCTTTAAACCACTGAAGATATGGGGAGTGAAAGCAGCAGGGGCTTTCTGATGTGGTTATTAATGCCAGTCAGAGGGAAAGCCTTTAATCAGAAGGCTCAAGACAGATGGGGGGACTGGGCGCAGTGGCTCACATCTGTAATCTCAGCACTTTGGGAGGCCAGGGTGGGCAGATCACCTGAGCTCACAAGTTTGAGAACAGCCTGCTCAACATGGTGAAACCCTGTCTCTCTATTAAAAATACAAAAATTAGCTGAGCACAGTGGTGTGCACCTGTAGTCCCAGCTACTTGGGAGGTTGAAGTAGGAGAATTTCTTGAACCTGGGAGGTGGAAGCTGTAGTGAGCTGAGATCGCACTACTGTACTCCAGCCTGGGCGATAGAGTGAGAATCTGTCTATTTAAAAAAAAAAAAAAAAAAAGACAGATGCGGGGGTGTCTATCCCAGGAGAAAGTGATTAGGAGGGGCTTACCCTCTGCCCCTTGCCTATGGTCACCTAGCTTCCTTGAAAATAATGTAATTGGCATCTTTGTGTATGTACATTTTTAATGTTATCAGACTTTCTGAGTGAAATGCAATCAAACCAAGCACATATTTATTTTACAATTCCATTAAAAACCAGGTATTTAAATTGATTTTAAGAACCTTGGTAAGGAAATCAGCCTGGCTAAGGAAAACTAGTACTGCATTTAAAAAGAGTTAAGCAGATCTAACAAGACTCTAAGCTACTCTTGGGCAGCTCTGCTTAGTGTCTGAGCCACCTTCCCTCAAGAACTTTGTTGAAGAGCGTTGAACAACCTTTTTGGAAGCCTTCTATTTGCAACACGAATTAAACAGCAGTTATGATCACTGAGATTAATGATGTGGTGTCTGGAGCAGGTAACCTGGAATTATTGATATTATCTCTGTGTCATCTTTTTCTTTTCTTTTTTGGGGCGGCAGGGGGGTGGGGGCACAGAATGTCGCTTTGTCACCCAGGCTAGAGTGCAGTGATGTGATCATATCTCACTGCAACCTTGAACTTCTGGGCTCAAGTGATCCTCCTGCCTCAGCCCTCACAGTAGCTGGGACTATAGGCATGTGCCACCACACCCAGCTACTTTTTAAACTTTTTGTAGAAATGGAGTCTTGCTCTGCTGCCCAGGCTGGTCTCAAACTCCTGGGTTCAAGTGAGCCTCCCATCTTGGCCTCCCAGAGCGCTGGGATTACAGGCATGAGCCAGTATCTAGTCTTGTCATTGTTTTCCTTTTTCTTTCTCTTTTTTCTTTGGAGATGGGGTCTCGCTATGTTGCCCAGGCTGGGCTCAAGTGATCTTCCCACCTCAGCCTCCTGAGTAGCTGTGACCACTGACACGCACCGCCACACCCAGCTCTCTACCATCTTTTACTAGAGAGCATGTCTTAGGCCGGGTGCAGTGGCTCATGCCTGCAATCCCAGCACTTTGGGAGGACAAGGCAGGCGGATCACCTGAAGTCGGGAGTTTGAGATCAGCTTGACCAACACGGAGAAACCCTGTCTCTACTAAAAGTACAAAATTAGCTGGGTGTGGTGTCACATGCCTGTAATCCCAGCTACTGGGGAGGCTGAGGCAGGAGAATCACTTGAATCTGGGAGGCGGTGGTTGTGGTGAGCCGAGACAGCACCATTGCACTCCAGCCTGGGTGACAAGAGAGAAATTCCGTCTTAAAAAAAAAAAAGAGAGAGAGAGAGAGCATGTCTTGAGCCACAGCATGCTACTAAGCTTCTGGGACTTGAGAAGACAGAAGACAGCAATATTTATTTCTCAATGTCCAGAGGGAAATTACAAAATTTCAGTCGTATGGTAAATGCTGAAGTACTTAATGCAATAAAGTCCTTCCCTATCAGAAGCTACGCACACCCATGGTGGGGATAAATTTCTGCTGAGGATTAATAGTGAAAACAGGTCTCTCTTTCAGGGTAGGAACACAAAACTGTGCTTCATGTCTCCCTGTAGCTTTTAAGAGGAAGCACAATGGTTCAGAAACGCCCTTCCTTTCACCCTCACATGCAAAATGACCACTTGTTGCTTGAGAGTGTGGCTCACCTCATTGTCCTGGTGATTAATCTCGCTGAGGTTCGACTGTTGCAACAGGACTGTGAGGAGCCTGTAAGGAAAAATAGGAGAAATGGCTCAAAAGAACAGGCAGTCACGGTGCTCTTGGAATCAGTATAAAAACGTGACCTTAGAAAAAGCGTCAGTTGAAAGGCTCCAAATGAAGATGAGGGCCTTTCCGTTTCTCTGGGAAAAAGATCCACAGAAAAGAAGTGAGAGTGTGATAGGTTAGAAGACACCTGTGAGGAGGGCTGCTGTCTGCCTTTCCCACCCTCTCTCCATCTCAGCACTCCCGAGGGGCACAGGGGGATAGAGAAACTTTAGACTCATTGTGTTCACCAGGCCTCTGTCACCTAGCCATGCCCTTTAAGAACCAAAATCATGTAGCACTTAGTCTTTTTTTTTTTTTTTTGACACAGAGTCTCGCTGTCGCCCAGGCTCAAGTGTGCAGTGGCATGAACTTGGCTCACTGGAAGCTCTGTCTCCCGGGTTCACGCCATTCTCCTGCCTCAGCTTCCCAAGTAGCTGGGACTACAGGCGCCCACCACCACACCCGGCTAATTTTGCTTTTGTATTTTTAGTAGAGATGGGGTTTCATCATGTTAGCCAGGATGGTCTAAATCTCCTGACCTCGTGATCTGCCCGCCTTGGCCTCCCAAATTGCTGGGATTACAGGCATGAGCCACCGCGCCTGGCCACTTATTCTTTATTCACTTTACAGGAACTTATAGAGTGCTTTCAACCTGCTTCACTCCTAGCTGCATATGTCATGCCTTTTTAATGCATAGATTATACCCGGAGGTTGTCAGTATTTGCAAGTTTGCTCATTCTTTGTAAAATACACACATGCCTAAGCACAAGATGACAGTAATCAGTGCAAAACAGCTATCAACGATTCTCAGATTCAAGCTCTTACCTGACTTGGCTCTCTTGCTCAGTTGACTGAAGTCAACACTCCATCTGGTAGAGGGGGCAGTGGAGAGGGGCCCGGGCTCTGCAGCCACATGGCTTGGGTTCGCATCCTAGTCCTGCCACTGATGAGCTCTGTGACCTTAGGCAAGTTACTTATCTTCTCCCTGCCTAAACTTCCTCATCTGTGACATAGGAGTGATAAAAACTACCTATCACACAGCTCAGTGTGAGGATTAAATGAGTTAATATGCATACAACATATAGAGCATGTCTGGAACATGCTGTTATTTCTAGAGCACTTAACCCCAGAAGTTGGAACCCTGGCTCCATCTCAGAATTGCCTGGGGAGATTTTTTTTTTTTTTTTAAACCAGAAATACCTGGACTCTGTACTCAGGGTTTCTAACTCAATAGGTCTGGAGAGAAGCCTAGCTTCTACTGTTTTAAACAAGCTCTTCAGGAAATTCTGGTAAACAGCCAGGTTTGGAAACAATTGAGAAAGGTGCTGAATGAATTAATGAATGGATACTCATCAAGATGATAAAGAATAGTGTATGTGCAGTCAATGGAGGAAATTCAGAAATTGGTTTTGGAAGAATTATTTGTAAAATGAAATTGTTTAGTCTCTTCTCCAATCAAATCTTTATCATCTCTCGGCTTGGAAGACATCTAAAGCCCTAAGTATTAAATTGTTAGTTACAATAGAAGAAAAGAAAGATCCACTAATCATATTGCCTTAGTAGGAAATGTAATACACAGAGAGCTTAAATAGAGATGGACTTCTGGTTATTTGCGGTGGAGGTGAAATAACTAGGAAACCTGTGGTTTCAATCTGGTTTTATCATAGTCTTTTGGGGAGCCAGGACAATGCTGAGATTTAATTCTGACCTCACTACTGCACAATCTGAGTTTCTGTATCCTCATGCATATCAGAGGGGTAGCAATTCAGTGGTGTAAAGGATCGAGTGATCCAACAGGCAGAAAGACCCTGGGTCACATACTCTAAAGGGACAATGGCTATGACTGCATACAGTACATCTCTTTTATGCTCTCTGAATTCTAGATGTAGCCTTTGGTAGGAAGACATATAAAAATAATTGCATTTTGGGTCACACAATTTTTATCTTTGCAATTATTTCACCAATGGATATATTTCCCTGTAGCTTCTTTGTAAGTGGGGGCAGGGCTTAACTGGTGACTGTGCTTCTCCTTTCTCTCTTTCCTTTCTGTCCTCTCTGTCTCATTATTGGCCATTGTTTACTCTCTAGGGCTCATTTGGTCTGAGGGACTGGGGGACGAGGGAAGGGCAAGGTAGGAGGTCAGCCGTGGTCCAGTGTGGTTATCCTCGGTTAGCCCTGAACGGACAGAGATTATCTGTGGCCAGACAGGATCTTCCGCGGGCTCTGACCAGGTTAGAATGAGGGTAGGAAGAGCAAGACCTCTTGTCACATCCTGGGTGGACTCCCAAGGTTGTGGGATGAACCCTGTGCCTAGATAGTTCTCTATTTGGCTTTCAAAGCCATTCTCTTCTCTACACTGCTCTGCTCTGAGGCTGTCCTCTGGGATGGCATCAACCAGGCTCCCTTGCCCTTGGCTTCCTATTGGGTTTTGCTAGTGGGGGAACTGGTAGGAGGAGGGAGAGAAGCCAGCTCCCTTTCTGGCAATAATTGTATTTCTCTACCAAAGGCCTCAGTTCTTGCCAGGTGGCCCCTCGTCTACAGCTAAGCTACCACTGCAGCTCTCAGAAGGTTCCAGTAACTCCCCTTTCCTTGCCCCTTTAGGTCTAGAGAGTGATAACATTTTCCTGCTCTTTTGGGAAAAGTGGGGGTGGGGGAGGGGGTTAGAGCATCATCCATCATCTCTTGTTGGTCAATTTTGGTCTTTTTTTTTTTTTTTTTTTTGAGACAGGGTCTCACTCTGTCACCCAGGCTGGAGTGCAATGGCACAATCACAGTTCACTGCAACCTGGACTTCCTGGGCTGAAGTGATCCATCCCCCTGCCTCAGCCTTTAGAGTAGTTTGCATTACAGGTGTGCACTATCAAGCTCAACTAACTTTTTGTGTTTTTAGTAGAGAGGGGGTTTCACCATGTTGCCTAGGCTGGTCTGAACTCCTGAACTCAAATGATCCTCAGCTTCACGAAGTGCTGGGATTAGAGGTGCGAATCACCCTATCCAGCCTTGTTGGCCAAGTTTAGTCTTTCCTTAGACTTTCTCCAGTTGCCACCCTTTAATTCCCATGTCTTCTCTGTCATGGCTCTGACTGATACGTGACGATCTATGTGGCCCAACTCCATTTGACTGTGAAGTCTCTGAGACCCATTGATCTTCAAAGCTGGACACAAATAGACAGATCAAGGCCCTCTCCTGCATTCTTGCCCTCACTCTGGCTCTGGCTCTCTCTCACATGTTTTGAGAATAAAGAACCTGAGGCCCTTCCTGGCTTGCCAAGACCACCATATAGTGGCTGGGTGATCCAGCCTGAACCAGAAACCAGGTGTCCCATTGCCAACCTGGGGCTTCCTTGCTGTTCCATGGTATGGAGGTCACCTGCGACATACCTGTCCAGCATCTATCTCAATTCCCAGATGATTTTCAGCCCTCTGTTGTGCTTCCTCTGAGCTCTTGTTTTGTGTTACCATGGCCCAGGAGTCCTTCCACATCCCATCAGCCCAGTTCAGACTCCCTCCTGTCCTCGGATCTCCAAGGCAGTGATGTAAGACCCATCTCATCTCAAGTGCCAGGACAGCAGGCTTGGACCCTAGCAAGAGCAGTCCCAGACAGGCGGTGAGTCATAAGAGCACTGAGGCTGGGGCCAGACTGCCGCTGTTAGAATCCCTGCTCCATGCCAACCAGCCAGTGACTTTGGGCTAGCTCCCAGAGCCTACCTTTTCTTATCCATAAAATGCAGAGAATAATACCTACTTCAAGATCTGTCGTGACTTCGAGTCCATGCACACGAAGCACTTGGAATAGCCCTTACATGCCATAATAAAATTTTATATGGCCAGGTGCGGTGGCTCATGCCTGCCTGTAATCCCAGCACTTTGGGAGGCCAAGGTGGGCAGATCAACTGAGGTCAGGAGTTTGAGACCAGCCTGGCTAACATGGTGAAACCCCGTCTGTAATAGAAATAGAAAAATTAGCCAGGCATGATGGTGGGCACCTGTAATTCCAGCTACTAGAGAGGCTGAGGTCGGAGAATTGCTACATTCTGGGAGGCAGAGTTTGCAGGGAGCTGAGAACATGCCACTGCACACTAGCTTGGGCAACAGCACTTGAGACTCCGTCTCAAAAAAAAATTCTATATAATGATTAATTTTTAATAGCTCCTACCTTCTATTTTCTAGGTCTCCACTGATTACCATTAGGTGAATGGTGAGTCTCAGAGAAGGATCAGCTAGAAGCATCCTGGGGACAACTCATCCCTGTGAGCTTTCCAGTTTCGCTGGCCCCTCTGGATACTCCCAGCCCTGGAGCTGGCCAGCCCAGTGACAGGTGGGAAAAAATGGTCCCACAACCAGCCGTCTCCCCTTCCTGTCCCTGGAGCTGCTGTATGAGAGCGTGCTGCAGTGAGACATCCACCGCGGGTCAGAACACAACACCTGGTAACGAGAGAACAGGACCCCAAGAAAATGATTTTCTTCCTCCTTTGGGCTGCAGTCAAGAGTGATGAAAAGAGGCAGAGTGACTGGCACTCTGACAGGGAGGGAAAAAAAGTCTGCCAGTAGTCATGGAGACCATAAAAAGACCTTCAGAGAGCCCCGTGGCTGCTTTCAGAGAAAATTGCTGCTTGCCTTCCAACACTAGCATGTGCAGCGTTGTACAAACACAACTCTGTTCTCTTTGGAGCTTTGTTTTAATGATCATGCCCCCTCTTTCATACCAGCGCCCTCTGAATGTCCCAGCCAAGGAAGCAAGAAAAGCCTTGGGGAGCTGAAAGGGAGAAAAACTTGGACCTGCTGAGCAGCAGAGGTTCAAAGCAGGAAGGGGAATCATGAGAGGAAACCTGTGTGTCTTTGCTTTTGTAAACCCAATGTGCCTTCATGTTCATAATTATAAACCACTTACCCCTGCATCAGCCTCCATCCCCACTGAGTGGGTGTTTAGCTAAGGATGCAGATTCAAACTGATGGGTTTGTTCAGGAGTTGTTTCCGTGTGAGCACTAAAATCCCTCTGGAGGCAAAGGACTAATTGAAGCGTCCCTTGGCTTGTTTATAAGCAGCTTTGGTTTGAGGCTTCTCTCTGAATAACCTCCAGTGAGCACCCAGTAGAAGGAGCTTGCTGTTTGGAAATCTAAGTGTTAGCAGATTTAAAATCAGTATAAAAACCTGGGCACAAGGGCACCATGTGGCCTGTACGTACTGTTTATGATTAGGGGAAAATGCAGACATATGCCGACTCACAAAGGTGTGCATAGATCCACACGTACAACATACCCCAACAACCTTTGCAGTAAATGTGTGTGCCCGGCAGTAGGATGCAGGACTGCCTTTACATGGGCCTGTGTCCGTGCACACACTTTTGTGGACCTGAGTGTGCTGAGGTAAAGAAGGCCAGGATGAGCACCAGTGGGGTGGCAGTAGCAGTGTTTCACTCCTTAGCTTCTTACGGTGTTTGTGGTGTTTCTTTCTGTCTTCCACCATCATCATCATGGATGACCATCAACATTACCATTAATATCATCACCCCATCATCATCACCAACACTTTCTGAACATGGACAAAGTACTAGGTACTGAGTTCAGTGTTTCCATACATTTTCTCATTTACTTCTGCCTACTTCCCTGTGAAGTGAGCAGGAATAATATATTAAATAGTACTTATTTCGCCAGGTGTAGTGGCTCACGCTTGTAATCCCAGCACTTTGGGAGGCTGAGGTGGATGGATCACCTCAGTTTGAGAATTGAAGACGAGTCTGACCAACATGGAGAAACCCCATCTCTACTAAAAATACAAAATTAGCCTGGCATGGTGGTGCGTGTCTGTAATCCCAGCTACTCGGGAGGCTGAGGCAGGAGAATTGCTTGAACCCAGGAGCTGGAGGTTGTGGTGAGCCAAGATCACGCCTTTACACTCCAACCTGGGCAACAAGTGAAACTCTGTCTCAAAAAAAAAAAAAAGAAAAAGAAAGAAAGAAAGAAAGAAAAATATAGTACTTATGTCAAGGGGAAGCTGAGCCTTGACATGTTAACTTGCCCAAGAGAATAAGAGCTGGAGCCAGATTTAAACTCAGTCAGTCTGACTCATACTCATGAGCTGGCACTCCTGGCCACCGTTCAGGGATTTCTTTTCTTTTCCCTCCCTTCCTTCCTTCCCTTCCTTCCCTTGCTTCCTTTCCTTCCTTCCTTCCTTCCTTCCTTCCTTCCTTCCTTCCTTCCTTGCTTCCTTCCTCTCTCTTTCCCTCCCTCCCTCCCTTCCTTCCTTCCTTCCTTCCTTCCTTCTTTCCTTCCTTCCTTCCTTCCCTTCCTGTCTTGTGCTGTTGCCCAGGTTGGATTACAATGGCACGATCAAAGTGCACCGCAGCCTCGAACTCCTGGGCTCAAGCAATATTCCAGTCTCAGCCTCCTGAATAGTTAGAACTACAGGAGCACACCACTATGCCTGGCTAATTAAAAAAAAAAAATCATTTTTAGAAATGAAGACTCACTATGTTGCCTAAGCTGGCCTCTAGTTATCCTCCTGCCTCCGTCTCCCAAAGCACTGGGATTACAGGTGTGAGCCACCATGCCTGCTCCCTTCAAGGATTTTAGATTGTTTTCAGATATTGTAAAATAAGATAATGAGTGAAGAAACAAGACGAAGAGAAAACAAGGGCAGGAAAAAAAAAAGACATGATCTATAGTCCTACATATATGCCAGAGGTGGGACACAAACTGAGTTTTGAATTTTCTAAATATATAAAGAAAGAAACGTGCTCTGAAGTCACAGTGTCTGTATAGTAAAAATAAAAAATGATTTATCAGAAGCAGCACAGCAATTCCTTCTTTAGTAGAAATATTTCTTGTGGTTTCTCATATAGAAGTTTTCAGGGTGCTAATGAATGATGAGCCAGTAAATTTTGTAAGACTGTTTCTTATAACGTTTCTCAATGGAGGCCAAGGGCTTAATGTCAAAATATGGCCATTAAAATAAATTTTACAAGGTCCACAATAGTAGGTCTCAGAAACACAGCAGACCCACCGGGCAGATTACCTTTACATATGCAGTGGGTAATTCATTATTTTTTCTGTGCCTCAATTCTGTAAAATGGGGATAGAAATATTACCTATAGAGGTGTGGTAAGGATTAGATTAGCTAATACCCCAAAAGCACTTCGAATTTTGCTCTGAACATGGTAAATAACCAACATCATCATCATCATCATCATTGTTGTACATTAAATGCAAATCTATATGTTTTAGTGGTCGGCCAAGGTTATGTCTACTTAAGAAAATTGAGCAGGGCCGGGTGCGGTGGCTCAAGCTTGTAATCCCAGCACTTTGGGAGGCCGAGACGGGCGGATCACGAGGTCAGGAGATCGAGACCATCCTGGCTAACACGGTGAAACCCCGTCTCTACTAAAAACTACAAAAAACTAGCTGGGCGAGGTGGTGGCGCCTGTAGTCCCAGCTACCCGGGAGGCTGAGGCAGGAGAATGGCGTGAACCCAGGAGGCGGAGCTTGCAGTGAGCTGAGATCCGGCCACTGCACTCCAGCCTGGGTGACAGAGCGAGACTCCGTCTCAAAAAAAAAAAAAAAAAAAGAAAATTGAGCAAAGAGTCTTGTGTGACCTAGTAGAAGATTGCTGCCTTCCCCAGTCTGGTTGTGGGATTAGGAAGTACCCATGAACCAGGTCAAGTTTTTTTTCTGTTTTTGTTTTTTTTTCCTCAAAAAAACAGTTCTGAGTTCAGGCTGACACAAACAGATGAGTGACTGAAGCCCAGCTTCTCTACAACACGGCATGGGTTGGTCGGTTTCTACTTTAAACATTTAATGCAGTTGTATCAAACTCTGCCGTGGACCTAAAATTTCTCAAACAACTATAAAATATGTAATTTTAACAATGTAATTCCATAGGGAATCCTTTAGGGCAAACTAGTTTCCAAATATTCTGTAGGTAACCAAACCACAGTCATGCATCATTTAGTGATGGGAATACTTTCTGAGAAATGTGTCGTTAGGTGATTTTATCGTTGTTTGAACATCTTAGAGTGTATCACACAAACCTAGATGGTAAAGCGTACTACACACCTATGCTATATGGTAGAGCCTATTGCTTCTAGGCCACAAATACGCACAGCATGTGACTGTACTAAACACTGTAGGCAATTGCAACACAGTGTAAGTATTTACATATGTAAACATAGAAGAGGTACAGTAAAAATATGATATAATTATCTTTTTTTTTTTTTTTTTTGAGAGGGAGTCTCGCTCTGTTGCCCAGGCTGGAGTGCAGTGGCCGGATCTCAGCTCACTGCAAGCTCCGCCTCCCGGGTTCACGCCATTCTCCTGCCTCAGCCTCCCAAGTGGCTGGGATTACAGGCGCCCGCCACCTCGCCCGGCTAGTTTTTTTGTATTTTTTAGTAGAGACGGGGTTTCACCGTGTTCGCCAGGATGGTCTCGATCTCCTGACCTCGTGATCCGCCCGTCTCAGCCTCCCAAAGTGCTGGGATTACAGGCTTGAGCCACCACGCCCGGCCAATATAATTATCTTATAGGACCGTCATCACACATGCGATCTGCCACTAACTGAAATGTCATTATGCAGGGTGTAACTGTATTTGATTTGCTGTATGGGTTGTTAGGACTTAACCCAATTCATCTTTGGCGAGCATTTACTAGAAATAACAATTTTGGTTTTGGAATAGTCAATCTTAACTTTGGGGGATTATTAGTTAAAGCAGCTAGCATTGCCATAACTAAAGTAGAATTTTATCTTTCAGAATCAGTGAAGGGCTTTTTAGGACAATATAACTAACTACTCATCTGCACGCAGAAGGATGTTTATTTTTCTTATTTCAACTCATCCAAGGGTGGTGGCTGGGCCATTAAGTACAGTTACAAGAGAGGGAAGCCACGACTGTCTGCTCTTCTAGTTATAGCAACTTAACGTAGATCCTCAAGAGTCGAGGAGTACTGGAAAGCATAATAAGAAATAGAAATACAAGTCCACAAAGAGGAAGTACACTTGGGTTGATTTTCAATTTATTATTGTAGTGATTTCAGAGGATGAACCTAATCAACTGATCCAAGTGACATTGAATGTAATTTTGACTGACAAGGCTTAGTTTATCCCTCAGGTGCAATGGGTTAAGAGCAGAGACAGCAAACTTTTCACCAAAATACTTGTCCCCCTTTCCTGGATTGGAGGCATTGTTGGGAGGTGGATTCCTGGCTAGAAACTATATTCCCCAGAGCACCTTACAACCAGATGTGGTCGAATGACTAGTCCTTATTCATGGAATATGAGCAGAAGTGAATTGTGTCATTTGCAGGCTGAGGTTTTAAAGAACTGAGTGTGGCTTCTTTATAGGGTAGTCCCTGCTTAATCTGCGGTTTCGCTTTCCATTATTTCAGTTACCCACAGTTTACTGTGGTTCAAAAACATTCAATGAAAAATTCCAGAAATAAACAATTCATGTTTTAAATTGTGCGGCATTCTGAATAGAATGATGAAATCTGCCGCTAACTACACTCTGCTCTCATTAGTCACTTAGGAGCCACCTCGGTTAACGGATCGCCTGTCGCTGTATCGCAGCACTGTGTTCATGCTACTCTTATTTTACTCAGCAGTGGCCCCAAAGTGCAAGAGTAGTGATACTGGCATATTGTTATAATTGTTCTATTGTATTGTTATTGTTAATCTCTTACTGTGCCTAATTTATACGTTAAATTTTATAGGTATGTATATATAGGAAAAAACATAGCATATATAGACGTTGGCACTGTCTGAGGTTTCAGACATCCATGTGGGTCTTGGAACGTATCCCCACCAGGGTGAGGAGGGACTACTGTGCTCCTCTTTCCCCGTCTGCAGGCTGAATGAAGGACATTCTGTGCTCTTAGGGGATGAAGGTGCTATAGAATGGAAGAAGCTTGGGTCCTTGAATTGCCATGTGGCAGCGAGCCACCCACCACCCCCCTACATTGGATGGTTACATGTCTGATAAAATTTTTTTTTTTTTTCTTTGAGACGAAGACTCGCTTTGTCGCCCAGCCTGGAGTGCAGTGGTGTGAACCCAGCTCACCGCAATATCTGCCTCCTGGGTTCAAGCGATTATCCTGCTTCAGCCTCCCGAGTAGCTGGGATTACAGGCACTCACCACCACATCTGGCTAATTTTTGTAGTTTTAGTACAGATGGGGTTTTGCCATGCTGGCCAGGCTGGTCTCGAACTCCTCATCTCAGGTGATCCACCTGCCTTGGCCTCCCAAAGTGCTGGGATTACAGGCGTAAGCCATGGCACCCAGCCAGAAATAATTTTTATTGTGTTAAAACACTGAAGCTTTGGATTTTATGTGTTACAATAGCTATGATTACCATAACTTAAATGGGCTTTTTAAATCTTCCAGAATTAGCTAATAGGTTTTGAAATGACCACTCTGAGTGAGGCAAGTAAAAGCAATTATGTGGAGTAAATTAAGACAGAAGAAACAGAAAAGGTACATTTTAAACTTATTTTCTAAATACCACTCTTGGGAAAACAGTATGATTTTGTGACTAAGTATTTTTGTGGGGTCATTCTTTTTTTTTTTTTTTTCCTAATTCATCAAGAGGGAGTCATACCCTCTTGATGTCTATTGATTGTTAACTGTCTGGGTTTGCTGTTTCTTCTCTAAACATCCTTGTTTTGTTGGGCTTTGGGTAAATCCTAGTTTTCTGTTATTTCTGGACATAGTCCAATATAATAAGAGTCAAGTCTTGGGAATAGTCCTGGAATTTCCCAAGACCTTTTATTTTACTGTAAAAGAGATTGAAGTAAAGAAATCTTGTTATTCCTCAGCCTGGAAGATTATGGCCTTGGGCTTCTCAACCCAGACAGAGCTTCAGGTTTTAGTTCTGGACACAGAGTTGAGAGGGTGAAGCATATAGAATATACTCCTTGTGCTGCTGGCCTATGACCTAGGCTTGGAAATGTTCAATTCCTGTCAGAGGCATGTTCTTGCAGAGCAGAAAATGTCCACCATGTTACTGATTCCATAGTAGAAATTCTGTTAGCAGCTGCTCTGAGGGGCTTCCTAAAGAATGGGAACTGAGGCCATGTAGACACAGAGGAATGGAGAAGCTACCCTTGGTACGGACAAAACCTTTTCCTTCGTTGCTCAGTTATCTTACAAAAAGGTGGCCTTCTTGATCATCCAATTTACTCGAGTGTATTTTTTCACAGGGCTTTTAGGTGCACACACTTCTGGTTTCCTTCTAACTCCCTGGTCTCCCTGCTGCTGGCTCCTTTGCCTCCTCCCAGCTCCTAAAGGCTGGCATTGCCCCGGGTTTAGACATTAACCTTTCTGCCCAGTCACTGCTCTTTTGCCCTATTAATTTTCTTCATAGCCCTTGTCACTATTAATGATCTTATTTATTTGTTAACTGGTATGCTCAAGAGCTTCACTAGAATATAAGCTCTGTGACATCAGAGACTCTGTTTTATTTACTGTGGAACTTCAAAGGACTAGAACAGTCTTTGGTCCATAATATGTGCTCAAAAAATAGTTGTTGAATGCATAATTGACTTACTGATTAATGGAACGAATGAATATATGAATTCTGATGATGACCAACAGCATATCTTCTTAAAGATTAGGAGATAAAACTTTTATTGAAGTAGGAAGAGACAGTTTGAGATTATTCTAGAATATTTTGTTGTGGTCCTATCTGCTGCAACTTAAAAAAAAAAAAGATGGTTTTCTTTTTCTTTTTATCAGCCACAGAGGGATGGATTAGATGACCTTCTCATAGAAGTTGAGTCACTCTCAACTTGAGCATCATGTAAACCTGGCCACTTACCTCACATTGGGCTCAGCAGTGGCAGCATGCAGTGGCAGGCGGCCATTTTTATCTGGGATATTGTGCTTGGCACCATTTCTGAGTAGACTCACACAGCCTTCAAGCCAGCCCTGAAATACAAGAGCAACCACATCATTATATAACAGAAGCTCACGTAACACGGTCCAACAAACTTTCTCTAGAATTTTTTCCCCCTTCTCTGGTTTGGCTAAACACATATTTTATTTGACTTGAAGTGGTTAAGAACCGCAACTCCATCTTAGATGCCTCAACAGAGGACCGAAGGTCTTGAGGTACAGATTCCCAGGTTTATGGGAGGACCTTTCTCCTTTAGATGCAGACTGACCTTAGAATCTCTCCATCTCCCCCTCCCCATTTCTAGGGCCACTCACTGGTATTATACGTATAAGCTCAGACTGCATGATAAATGGGCCTTGGTCCTCTATTGCAAGCTCCTTTTCTAGTAACCACAAGGACAGCACCTTGCCTATTCAAGTCAGTCCCCCTCCCAGTGCCTAGAAGTCTAACCTAAGCTCTACTGCAATGGCTGGGACCCTGCCAGCTTGTTGACTGATCTTTCTGATGCTGAAAGCTTGAATCCCTAAATATAAGGCATCACCAGCACCTTCCAAAGGTTTCCCATTGCTATGTTTTATCCACCTGTAAATTCCCCAAGAACTTTATGTGAACTGCTGAAACCTGCTGTCTACAATTGTCTAGATTGAGACCTGATATGGCCACACCTCATGCTTGTTACATCCTCGGTCAGTACTTACTGCTGGGTCTTCTTCTCATTGTCTCTCCCATTTCAAAGGACAGGTATAATTTCAGGCTAGCCCTCCCTCCCATGCTACTTTAACTGACCCATACCTATTGATAACTAAGTTTGGCTCGCATGCTAAAGAGGATGTCTTCCACATTCATCCAGAATGGCTTGGGTTACTTGCCCAATTATAAGTAGACTTAAAAATAAATGAAATTATTATTATGAAGAATAATAGGATAACCCTCTATTTTGTTCAGAAGCAGGCTTCCCATCTTCCTACATTCGTGTCTAGGTAAACCTCAGAATTATCCAGTAAAATGAGAAAGATGACTGAAGATATTTCCTCCTTACATTGAAAGCAATAAAAATCAAAATGTTGGCCGGGCGCGGTGGCTCACATCTGTAATCCCAGCACTTTGGGAGGCCGAGGCAGGTGGATCACAAGATCAGGAGGTTGAGACCATCCTGGCTAACACGATGAAACCCCAGCTTTACTAAAAATACAAAAAATTAGCTGGGCATGCTGGAAGGTGCCTGTAGTCCCAGCTACTTGGGAGGCTGAGGCAGGACAATGGCGTGAACCTGGGAGGTGGAGCTAGCAGTAAGCTGATGTCGCGCCACTGCACTCTAGCCTGGGCGACAGAGCGAGACTCCGTCTCAAAAAAAAAAAATTAACATGTTAATAAATGCATGGAGAAGAAGGAAGATAATGATGAGAAAATAACCTTTTGGTTTTGAAGTCTGGAAGGAAAATCAACAAAAATGCATCAAAACTCAGAGTATAAATATTGACTATAATTTTGTAGAATTGACCATTAATATCTAAGTCTTAAGTAGAAGCAAGTATTTTTCTGGCATTTCCAGTCTTGAGTCATGGCTTACTGATGCATTAAATCTGTTTTTAGTTGTTAATGTCTAAATCATCAAGTTCTCAGATTAAAAGGAGAAATTAGACCCAGAGACCCAAAAGACAGGCATGCTGGGCAAATTTTAGAGTTGCCAAAGATTTACAGTTTTTGAAAAGCAGATCTTTTGGTGGGGGAAAGTTTGAAACACTTTTAAAAATCATTGCAACATTTCCTGGAACTCTGTGTGTGTCAATGGTTTTCTGATTTTTTTTTTTTCCTGAAGAGGAAAAGAAGAAAAACCATTGAATATACTCTCTGAAACACTTGGTCAGTCACTATTAAGAACCAAGAAATGAGTTTTATTCCTACTATGTGCTGGCTGATTCCCCCAGTGTTTATTCTTCAGCTGTGATGGGAATTTTTTTAATTTTTATTACATGTTACAAATGAAGGAGAAAGCACAAAGAGATACAGTGATTTGCCTAACCAATGTCGCACACTTGTGAAATTTGATCATTTGAATTGGCTCCTTCTTGTTGTATCCAACTACTAAACCAGAGTTGAGAAGTCAGGGGAAAAAGCAGGCCGGGCACGTAACATTGCTCCAAAATGCAGTTATCTGCAAGCCTGGCTGCTGAAACTGCCTGTAGTAACTTGTTTTATCCAATGGCTTCCGAAAAACCTGCTGCAACAAAAAGAAGAATTTTACCCACCATGGTCACTCACCAATCAGAGCTTGCTAGCTCCCCGAAACTCGACTAGTGCCAATGAACTTTCTAGAAAAACAATATGTAATATTTCCCCTTCTAATAAAACCTACAGCTTCCTCTTCATTCTTTGGACATACGGAGGACCACCTGGTGTGTGTGTATGCCCTGAATCGCAATTCTTTTTTCCTTGTTTTTTGAGACAGTGTCTCACTCTGTCACCCAGGCTGGAGTACAGTGGCACGATCTTAATTCACTGCAGCCTCCGCCTCCTGGGTTCAAGTGATTCTCCTGCCTCAGCTTCCCAAGTAGCTGCGACTACAGGCATGCGCCACCACACCTGGCTATGTTTTGTATTTTTAGTAGAGGCAGGGTTTCACCATGTTGCCCAGGCTGGTCTCGAACTCCTGACCTCAGGTGATCCGTCTGCCTCAGCCTCCCAAAGTGCTGGGATTAATGGCATGAGCCACCATGCCTGGCCGCAATTCTTACATATCAAATAATTGATTAAATGTAGAGATTAATCTCTCTCTCTCTCTCTATATATATTTATATCTATATCTATTATATCTATTATATCTATTATATATACTATTTTTATAGTATATATAAAATAATATTTATTTATTTATTTATTTATTTTTTCTTTTTTTTTGAGATGGAGTTTTGCTCTTGTTGCCCAGGCTAGAGTGCAATGGCGCCAACCTCCGCCTCCTGGGTTCAGGTGATTCTCCTGCCTCAGCTTCCCGAGCACCTGGAATTACAGGCATGCACCACCATGCCCAGCTAATTTTGTATTTTTAGTAGAGACGGGGTTTCTCCATGTTCGTCAGGCTGGTCTCAAACTCCCGACCTCAGGTGATCCTCCAGCCTCCTGGCCTCCCAAAGTGGTGGGATTGCAGGTGTGAGCCACCATGCCCAGCCTCAACTCTACATATTTTATTTGAGTTTGACACATCTGTAGTAAGTTTTTCTGTACACTGAGTTCAGAGTTGTGGCAGAGACTTGACTTCTAAGTGTCCCATTTGGGAAGTTTTTCTTTAATTCTTGAATTTGAACATTGCCAGGAGGGAGGGATGAGCTTCACAGTGCAGTCCCCAGGACAACCACTTCCTGTGAGCCTCAGCAGAATGATGGAGGGTCCTGCCTTGGGGAGCCACACGGAGATGGGGGCAGAATTTAAAAGGTGGCACCACATGGTGTCCTGCTGGCAGACTCTCCTCATGCAGCCCCTTAGAATATATTCCGAGAAAGAGTTGTCTGCAAAGGTGTCAACTCTCTAGGCTCCAAGGGTATCCATCGTTATTCACCATGATTTAGAGGAGTACTTCTTCCCAGTCCCCTGCATAGTCTCTAGTCAAAGAAATGTAAAATTTTGAATTTTTGAACTTTGAAAGGGGGACAGTTTACTTTCACCACATTCTATGTGCTGGTGGCCATCAACTTTAGAAACCCCTTCTATCCCCTTCCTCCACCCCCTTATCCCAGTTTTCTCTTTTCTTCAGCTCAGACACTGGAAAAGTCCATAGCAAGAGCAGTTCTTTTTTTTTTTTTTTTTTTTTTTTTGAGACGGAGTCTCGCTCTGTCACCCAGGCTGGAGTGCAGTGGCCAGATCTCAGCTCACTGTAAGCTCCGCCTCCGGGTTTACGCCATTCTCCTGCCTCAGCCTCCTGAGTAGCTGGGATTACAGGCGCCGCCACCTTGCCCAGCTAGGTTTTTGTATTTTTAGTAGAGACGGGGTTTCACAGTGTTAGCCAGGATGGTCTCGATCTCCTGACCTCGTGATCCGCCCGTCTCGGCCTCCCAAAGTGCTGGGATTACAGGCTTGAGCCACTGCGCCCGGCTGCAAGAGCAGTTCTTAAGGCATGTGCTAGAAGGGAGGGGGCTAGGAGGACAGCCATATGTCTGTCTGAGATATGGGACTTCGGCTAATATGCACAGACCAGTGGCTTTTAAGCTTGATGGGCAAGTTTTTAAAAATTGCCTGGGAGGCTGAGATGGGCAGATCATGAGGTCAAGAGATCGAGACCATCCTGGCCAACATGGTGAAACCCTGTTTCTACTAAAAATACAAAAATTAGCTGGGTGTGATGGTGCACGCCTGTAGTCTCAGCTACTCCGGAGGCTAAGGCAGGAGAATCGCTTGAACCCAGGAGGTGGAGGCTGCAGTGAGCTGAGATCGCACCACTGCATTCCAGCCTGGTGACAAAGTAAGACTCTGTCTCAAAAAAAAAAAAAAAAAAAAAAGAAAAGAAAAAAATTCCCAAGGAGGTTTGTTTAACATGCAGACTTCCCCAACACCAATTACCCTAGCCCTGCTCCCAGAGTATCTGACTCAGGAAGTCTAGGGTATACCCCTGGTACCTGCATTCGACACTAATGTGAATAAGTTCTGATAACCCTCTACCATCGGACCAGCCTGGCACTTGCATTTGAAACAAGCACCACAAGGGATATTTACACAAAAGATCTGTGGACCACAGTTTGAAAATTTCTTCCCAGATTTGCATGTGAGTTCTACAGAGAGGGCACAAATAGAAAATGAAAAAGTAGGCTTTAAAGGAAATCTCTATAAGACTTGGGTAATGCTTCATTGCAATCTATGCCAGCTCATGGCAGAAGGGGGTGGTGTTTGGGAAAGGGAAGTGATTTAATTCAGCAGGACACCTTCAGTGGGGCTGGTCCAGAGTGAATTCACCACCATCAGTGGGCAGCAGTAGCAAATGCAAGCTGTAGCAAATGCAAGAAGCTGCACTGGCAGCAATGGTGGTCACAGTGAAGATTTCTGGGTACCTCTCTGGAGAGGAAGAAAAAGGATGACCTCCATGTGGTGGTTAGGAGTTGTTTGACATGGGCTCAAGGCACCCCTAGGACCTCCCAAAAGGATTGCAGGAAGAGTTTGAGAGGAGAGGGTCTTGAGGATTTTCAGTAAGGCTTAACCAAGCTTGCTCTAATGTTGGGAAATGCTGAGCCGAATTCTTTACTGGTGAGGACTAGCATTACTACACAGTTGTTAAATTGAACCCTGATTGTGGGCTGAGTCCTCTGCTTGACGTTGTCCCTTTAAGAGCCTGCTATGTCTCCCCTGTTCTCTATTGTCCAGTCCCTCCCACCACCTTCCCCAGTTCTCATTGTTCTCCACATTCCTCAGCCTCAAGCTTCTACTCGACCAATCCTACCCCACAGATGTTAACCGCATCTTCACAGTGTTCCCACCCTGTTGGGGTTATTTAGGGAGATTGTTCTTAGAAGCACCAAGTGTGTCCAGAAATATCCTGAGAGAAATTCCGATGCTGTTAAGATAGAAAAGAATGTTTCCCTAATGGCCATATCACTTCTATCTTAGAGGATTGTTAGGAAGATCCAAAATGGCCCAAATTCATGAAACCAACTCTAAGTGGGGATATAAATGTTGAAGATGATTGGAGTAAAGCTTCAAGTTCTAGCTCCTTTAGCCAGCTGCATAGATCCAAGAATGCTCCTCTGCAACTGGGACCCCATAATGACACCCTTAGCCTACCCTGCTCCTTAGACCCTGTGACAGACACAAATCAGTACCAGGTAGGTGGCCAGACATAAACTTGTGCGGCCATAAGCATCCTGCATGTTAATATTCGCTCCCATCTTCAACAGCAGCTTCACTGTGTCCACTTGACGTCCAGAAACCGCATGCATCAAGGGCGTGCATCCTGGAATGAGACATTTCAACAGCCTTTAAACATGTTTGACCCATGAAACTGATGATCAGGCTTTATTGGCCTGTTCATTTACTTTGCTGTTTGCAATACAAACCCAGCTGTTTGTATGAGACTGAAGGGAGATAAAGCTAATTGTTGCTACATCTCTATAAACTATGTATTTTTTTTTACTGGCTCTTTACAATCTTTTGCAATTTTGCAATAATTGGCTGAGTAAAACATTTTGGGTAGACGATAAAAATTGCTTATGACTGTGTCAGGGATCAGCATAGCTTAAGACATAGTTTAAGATTTATCCTGACTTAGCTTGAACAATGTAGCATCTGGGAGTGCCTTTGGAAAGCCGCTCTATCTGAGATGGGTTCAGCACACTTTCATTGGAGGTGGCGGGTGCTAAGGGACAGCAATAGTGCCCAGCCTTGGATTGCACAAATTCTTGTTGAAAAAGTGGCCACCTGTACTGAAATGCTTCTCTGTTTTCAGAATCAATATAGGCCAAGGCATTTAGTTTTTTATATGTTTTCTTCCTGAATAAAAATAGAGATGAAATTACACATTCTGATGAACTTTGCACGGCTGTTGGAACAAGCCAGCCTCATGAGGCAGGATCCAGGTGCTTCTCATTCTTTCAGGTGAAGAAATCAAACCTCAGATTCACCCCTTGCCCAGCTGAGACTTGTATAGATGTCTTTGGATTGGAGATTGTGATTCTTCTCCAGATGAACTGCAGGCTATGACCCTGAGAAATCCCCGAGAAAGGGTAAATCCCAAGATTTCTGTTTTCACTCAAAGAGCACCGAGTTTAGAGTTGTGGCTGAGTCTTACCTTCTAAGTGTCCCTTTTGCCAAAGTTTTCTTTAATATTTGAATTTGAACATTGCCAGGAGGGAGTGATGAGCTTTGCAGTGCAGTTCCTAGGACACCAGAAATTGAGTTGTGGTTGGCAACTCAATTTCTCCAATTTTTTTCCTTCTAAAACTCTTTCAGTCATCTGTACTGGGAAAAAGCAGCAATGAAGTGCTATGTCTTAAAATAGTTGCAAAATTTCCTTCCTTTCCCTTCCTCCCTTCCTTTCTTCCTGTCAACAAGTGGTAATTATAACTATTGAGAGAAAAAAAGGACATGCTGCAAAAGGCAATTATTGAAGCAATCTGTGAATCTGAAATACTCAGTAAGTAAAGCTAAAGAATCCCTAGATAGGCCAGATGTGGTCATGCCTGTAATCCCAGCACTTTGGGTAGGCCAAGGTGGGCAGATCTCTTGAGGCCAGGAGTTCGAGAACAGCTTGGCCAACATGGTGAAACCCTGTCTCCACTAAAAATACAAAAACAAAAACAAACAAAAAAAAATTAGCTGGGCATGGTGGCACGCACCTGTGATCCTAGTTACTCAGGAGGCTGAGGCAGGAGAATAGCTTGAACCCGAGAGGTGGAGGTTGCAGTGAGCTGAGATTGTGCCATTGCACTCCAGCGTGGGTGACACAGAGAGACTCCATCTCACAAAACAAAAACAAAACAAAAACCAAAACAAGAAAAGAATCTCTAGATACTGTTTTCATAAAATTACATGTTATGTCTAGCTAATTTACATCTATCTTGAGAGCCTAGCTTACATATAAATTTCTTCAGGGAACACCTTCTTGACCCTCCATTGTGAACTGGATGTCCATGTTATAATTTTTCATCATCCTTCATTTTTCTCTAGTAACGCTTTTAATATTTTATAATCATGTATTGATTGAGCATAATCATGTGTTTAAAATTTGTCTCTTCTAAGCTATAAATTCGAAGTGGAAGGAACCACATCTCTCATGCTCATCACTGAATCCTCAGTACCAACCACTGTATCTGGTACCGGGAAGATATTAAACAGCAATTCTGAAATGCATAACCAAATGATTACTGAACTAATTTTTTCTTTTTTTTGAGACACCATCTTGCTCTGTTGCCCAGGCTGGAGTGCAGTGATGTGACCACGGCTCCCTGCAGCCTTGACCTTCCAGGCTCAAGCAATCCTTCCACGTCAATGTCCCAAAGTGCAGGGATTATGGGCATAAGCCACTGCCCAAATATTTCTTAAGTTTAAAATAATTTTCCTGACGTGTCTTTAACTGAGGTTTAGGGAGGAATGACAGATTTATCTCCAAATTGGGTTCCAAAATTTATTTTAAGTTGGTACATTTGTCCTTGTAGAAAATAGAAGGAAAAAAACCCTCAAAATAAAACAAATAAGACAGTACAGCATTGTTCCTGTATATAAAATTCATATATAAAAGAAAAGGTCTTCCTTAAACAAAAGCAATGGGAAAAGTAACAAAAAACAATAGCAACAACAACAAAAATAAGGTACTTAGGAATAAATCTAACTGAAGAAGAGCAAGACTTATGTGGATAAAAAGTATAAAACTTATTGGGTGACATAACAGAAGAACTAAACATGGGAAGATACACTATGTTTATGATGGAAAAGACTCAATATAATAGAGCCATCAATTTCCTGAAAATGAATCTATACATTCATTGCAAGTCTAATAAAAACTCAACAAAGCTGTTGTGAAACTTGAAAAAAATCCTAAAATTTATCTGGAAGTTTAAAGTGCCAAAAAAAATTTCAAGACAATTTTACAGTAGAACTAAAGAGGATTATTGCTTTTTGAACCAACAAGATTATACAGCGATGGTAATTAAAACAATAAACATGTCAACAGAACAGAGGAAAAAGTTCAGGAAATACTTAGACCTATCAAGGAACTCAATATATGACCAAAGTGACATCATCACAAATCAGTAGGAAAAAAAGGTATTCAATAAATGGTGCTGAGAAACTGGCTATAAAAAAGGGATACATTAAAATTAGATCTAAAATTCACATCATACATAAACACTTTCCAAATATGAAAAGCAAAATTTAACAACTTATAAAATATATAGACGAATATATTTTATAACATTAAGACTAGTAAGGCCTTACTGAAGAAGACATAAAAACTGCAAACTATAAAGAAAACATTTTATTAAATTAAATTATATTCAAATTAAAAATTTTCTGTATTACATAAGATCCCATAAATGAAATGAAAAGGCCAGCTACAGATTGGGAGGTTATTTTAATTCATAAAACCAAGAAAAAATTATGAGCTTAACTAAATAAATAACATCAATAATTGAATCAGAAAGAAATAAACAATGTAGGAGCAATTTGAGAGACAGCAGACACAAGCCAATAAACATATGAAAGATTATAAATCTCTCAAATAATTAGAGAATACATATTTCTACATTTCTCAATGTCATTTCTCAATGACATTCATATGTATTGGATTACCAATTCTAAAACATCTGAAATGCCAGGTGTTGTCAAGGATTTGGGGAACTCTTACATACTGTTGGTTAAAGTATAAGTTGGGACAACCATTTTGGGGGATAGGTGTGGCAACATTTGATAAAATTATAGGTGCTCATACCTTATAACCCTGTAATTTCACTTCTAAGTTTATTTCATAAAGAAACTTTCACATTGATGAACAAAGAGGTATAATCAAAGATGATAATGAAGAATTAAACAAGAAATGGCATAAATGAACATTAATAGAGAAATACATAAATTATGTTAGATTTATGAAAAGAAGTGTCATAGAGCAATTCAAATGTCCAAGTTAAGTTAATCCAGATCCACTTGAATAAATCTTGAAGACATAATTTTGAGTGAAGAAAGCCAATTGCAAAGATATACACTATTATTTATGTAAATTTTATAAATCAAAATAACACCAGATTGCTATAAACCCAGGAAAAGTAGTCAAAGCAGAAAAACAGAAAAAGGAAAGATACACACCAGCTTCAGAATAGTGGTTAGTTATTTTAAAGGAATGAAGGGAAAAGGGGTGGAATCAGAAAAGGATAAAAAGGGCCTTCAACTGCTCTGTAAATTTTTTCCTTTAAAAAAATCCAAGGAAAAAATTGCAAATTGTCAAAATTGTTAAATTCTGGGTGGTGGGTACAGAGCAGTTTGACATGTTATTCTCTGTACTTTGTCTTATGTTTGAAATTTTTTTTTTTTTTTGAGACGGAGTCTCGCTCTGTCACCCAGGCTGGAGTGCATTGGCCAGATCTCGGCTCACTGCAAGCTCCGCCTCCCAGGTTTACGCCATTCTCCTGCCTCAGCCTCCCGAGTAGCTGGGACTACAGGCACCTGCCACCTCGCCTGGGTAGTTTTTTGTATTTTTTAGTAGAGACGGGGTTTCACCATGTTAGCCAGGATGGTCTCCATCTCCTGACCTCGTGATCTGCCCGTCTCGGCCTCCCAAAGTGCTGGGATTACAGGCTTGAGCCACCGCGCCCGGCCTGAAATATTTTATATTTGAAAGAAAATACACAAAATAAAGGGTGGAGCAACTTGGTTAGGTAAGGTATGCAGGAAGGTAGCCTCAGCATCTTGTGTCCTTAAATGATCCATTTTGCCACGTGGTAAAGTGTTCAAGAACCTTAAGACATCTGCACTATAAGATAAGGAGCAGAAAGAGCACTAACCAAGGACACAGAATATTTGGGTTCCAGTTCCTAGCTATTTTACTAGCTATGAAACTTTGGTTGAGAAACTTAGCCACTTTGAGACTCATTGTCTTGTCCTGGGTGGTGCAAAGTAATTACAGTATGGTTATGAAATTCCAAAAGCATTAATAATAGCTTGTATTTATTGAGTGTTTATTATGTATCAGGCATAATTCTGAATACTCTTGATGTATTAACCCAGCTAGTTTTGATTTTTGTACTGTCTTAGTCTGTTTTCTGTTGCTATAACTGAATACCCAAGACTGGATAATTTATAAAGAGAAGAATTTTATTTCTTTCAATTCTGGAGGCTGGGATGTCCAAGGCTGAGGGACTACATTTGGTGAGGGTCTTCTTAGTGGTCGGAACTCTCTGCAGAGTCCCGAGGTGGTACAGGGTATCACATGGCAAGCGGGCTCATGAGAGAGCACCAAACTAGCTTTTATAACAGACCCACTCCCATGATTACTAACCCACTCCCGCAATGACCCATGAGTGGATTAATCCCAATAATCTCCCAAAGGTTCCACCTCTCAAGACTACTGCATTGTGGACCAGGTTCCCAACACATGAAATTTGGGGGAACACATTCAAACTATAGCATGTAGCTTGAATGTAGTTGAAATTGGGTATACTGATTCCTTCCACTTTATTCCTTTTCAAAATTGTTTCAACTATCCTAGTTCCTTTGTATTTCTATACACATTTTAGCTAATCTTGTCTATATACACAAAAAATCTTGCTGGGGTTTGGTAGAAATTGTGATCTCCATCTTATGCCAAGATATCTCTTCAGAATTTGCACTAAACCTGTATATAAATTTGAAGAGCACTGCATGTTTAATATGTTGAGCCACAAACATGGTTATGCCTTTCCAATTATTAAGATCTTTGATTTATTTAATTAGCACTTTATAGTTTTCAACATACAAGTTCTGTACATATTTTGTTGTATTTACACCTAAATGTTTTTTTATTGAGTAATTTTAAATGGTATTATAGTTTAAATTTTTGATGTCTGCATGTTCATTGTTAGTATACAAAAATAAAATTTATGTTTGTATATTGATCTTGTACGCTGTGACCTTGCTGAACTCACTTAGTTGTAGGAGTATGTTGGTAGATTCCTTAGGATTTACTATGAAGACAATCAAATCGTGCAAAAAGTAACAGTTTCTTTTTCTCTTTTTCAAGATGTATGCTTTTGGCTGGGCCAGTAGCTCATGCCTGTAATCCCAGCACTTTGGCAGGCCAAGGTGGGCGGATCACCTGAGAGGTCAGGAGTTTGAGACGAGCCCGGGTAACATGGTGAAATCTGTTTGTACTAAAAATACAAAAATTAGCTGGGCGCAGTGGCGGGCACCTGTAATCCCAGTTACTTGGGAGTCTGAGGCAGAATTGCTTGAACCCGGGAGGTGGAGGTTGCAGTGAGCGGAGATTGCGCCACTGCACTTCAGTTTGGGTAACAGAGTGAGACTCTTGTCAAAAAAATAAAAGATGTATGCTTCTTACTTCCTTTTCTTGCCCTTTTGCACTCATATTACACTATGCTGAATTGGAGTGGTGAGAGTGGACATTCACACCTTGTTCTAGGTCTTAGGGGCAAAGCACTCAAACTTTCACCATTAAGTAAAACCTTAGCTCTAGAGTTTTGTTGTTGTTGTTGTTGTAGATACTCTTCCTTATGTTGAAGAAGCTCTCCTCTATTCCTGTTTTTCTGAGATTTTTATTATTAATATGCGTTAAATTTTGTCTAATGCTTTTTTGTATTAATTGATATGAACATGTGATTTTTCTGCCTTAGTTGGTTAATTTGGTAGATTACATTGACTTTCAAATATTGAACCAGTGTTACATCCCTAACATCCCTGAAACAAACCCTACTTGATCATGGTGTATGATTCTTTTTGTTTTTGTTTTGAGATGTAGTCTTGCTCTGTCACCCGGCTGGAGTGCCGTGGTGCGATCTCGGCTCCCTGCAACCTCCGCCTCCCGGGTGATTTGCTTTAATGCGACCCCCAGAGCAAATGCCAGAGAAAAGGCAAGTAGGCAAGGCAAAAAAACTTTATTTACAAGCCAATGTGAAGGAGGGAGGGAGGTTCACTGGTCTCCAGCGGTGGAGGCCGACGAAGTCGCTCCAGCGTTCTCTGGCGAGGTTCCTAGGTCCGCACAGGAGCAGGGGTCAAGGAAGTTCGCACTGGCGATCTCGGACTGGATGAGGTTCCTGGGTCCCGCGTAGGAGGAGGGGCCAAGGAAGTTCGCACGCGCGCCCACCGGGAGCGGCTTTTATGTCCTGGGCCCGGGAGTGGGCGGGCAGTGGGCGGGACATAGGCGGGTCGGGGGCGGGGAGGTAGGCGTGGCTAGGCGGGTTCCGGTTTTTCTCCGTCGGAGGTCGGGTTGCGCCTGCGCAGTCGACCCGTGTCTTTCCCCGGCGCCAGAAAGTTGACGGTGAAGAACCCGGAACTGCGCCATCTTGCCTCAGTTTGTCCAAACACCGGGTTCAAGCATTTCTCGTGCCTCAGCCTCCCCAGTAGCTAGGATTACAAGCACATGCCACTGTATGCGGCTAATTTTTGTATTTTTAGTAGAGACAGGGTTTCACCATTTTGGCCAGGCTGGTCTTGAAGTCCTGACCTCAAGTGATATGCTTGTCTCGGCCTCCTAAAGTGTTGGGACTATAGGCATGAGCCACCGTGTCCAGCCTATTTCTGTATATTACTGAATGCTATTGCTAATATTTGGTTAAGGATTTTTATATCTACATTCATGAAGACTACTGGTGTACAGCCTTATTTTTTTTACATTGTCTTTGGTTTTGATAGTGAAGCAATACTAGCTCATAAACATAACTGAAACGTGTTTTCTCATCTCTTTTTTTGGAAGAGATTATGTGGAATCGATGCTGGTTATTCTTTAAAAGTTTGTAGAAATCTGCCAGGTGAGGTGGCTCATATCTATAATCTTAGCACTTTGGGAGGCGGAGGTGGGAGGATCACAAATCTCTGGTGAAATAATCTAGTCTTGAAGATATCTTTTTTGGGGGGGATTTTAAAATTATGAAGTCAATTTCCTAATTATAGGGCTCTTCAGATTATCTATTTCTTATTGTCTATTTCTTACTGTTCTGTTTTCAAGTTCGTTAATTCTTTCCTTTGCATCCTCATTCTGCTGCTGAGCTTATTCACTGAGTTTTAACATTGTGATGATTGTATTTTTGATTTTTAAAAATTCCCATTTGGTTTTTCCTTATGTCTTTTATTTCTTTGCTGAGACTTCCTATTTTTCTCTTTAGTTTTTTTTTTTTTTTGAGACGGACGCCCAGGCTGGAGTGCAGTGGCCGGATCTCAGCTCACTGCAAGCTCCGCCTCCCGGGTTTACGCCATTCTCCTGCCTCAGCCTCCGGAGTAGCTGGGACTACAGGCGCCCGCCACCTCGCCCGGCTAGTTTTCTGTATTTTTTTTTTTTTTTTTTTGAGACGGAGTCTCGCTGTGTCGCCCAGGCTGGAGTGCAGTGGCTGGACCTCAGCTCACTGCAAGCTCCGCCTCCCGGGTTTAGGCCATTCTCCTGCCTCAGCCTCCCGAGTAGCTGGGACTACAGGCGCCCGCCACCATGCCCGGCTAGTTTTTTGTATTTTTTAGTAGAGACGGGGTTTCACTGTGTTAGCCAGGATGGTCTCGATCTCCTGACCTCGTGATCCGCCCGTCTCGGCCTCCCAAAGTGCTGGGATTACAGGCTTGAGCCACCGCGCCCGGCCGTTTTCTGTATTTTTTAGTAGAGACGGGGTTTCACCCTGTTAGCCAGGATGGTCTCGATTTCCTGACCTCGTGATCCGCCCGTCTCGGCCTCCCAAAGTGCTGGGATTACAGGCTTGAGCCATCGCGCCCGGCCTTTTCTCTTTAGTTTTAAGCATGTTTTCAATTGCTCATTGAAACATTTTTGTCACGGTTATTTGAAAATCTTTGTGAGATAATACTAACATCTCTTTCATTGGCATCTGTTGTTTTTTTTTCATTCAGTTTGAGATCTCCCTGTTTCTCGGAATGACAAGTAATTAAAACTTGGACATTTGGAGTATTATATTATGAGATTCCTGATATTAAACGTTTTATTTTAGCTGGCTTCCATGGGCACTGCTGTAAAGGGGAAGTAAAGGGGTGCCACCTCATTATTGCAAGGTGGCATTAGAAATCCAGGTTTCCTACTTAGTCTTTGCTGGAATGAGTGGGGCTGGAGCCCCATGGCTTTTTGTGGTATTTGGCTGGAGTAGGGACTTATTGTCTAAAAAGTGTTCTGTCTTTCTAGGCTGTTCCTTTCCTGGTCCTTTTGCCAGAGAGAGAAGGCTGTTTTTGCTGCTGTTTGGTCTGTGCCTGTTGACATTTCTGGGTTGCCAGCTTCTTCAGCATCAGCTCTGGGATTAACGAGGCAAAAAGAAAACCCTGGGCACTTACACAATGTCATTCCTTGAGTCAGGAGATCTCAGCCCATCTGTCATTTTATCTCCATCTTCCAGAGTCTTGTTATGTTTATATATAATGTCCAGGGTTTTTAGTTGTATTTAGCAGAAATAATACGAAAGAAATGCATCTACTCCATCTTCTCAGAAGCAGAAATTCTTGCTCTTTGCCTTTTACAGTCACATTTTCTTAAGATCCATTGTTACCAAAAATAGCCTACTCTTTTCGTACCCTTTCCTAACTACTTGACCTATCTAGTTTGGTCATTCATACAGAGATACTGAAACAAACTCAAAATGATGACTTCCTTATAAGAGGCGATGTAAAAGAATCTGAAACTTGGTGTCTAATCCCCTTATTTAAAGAAATACCAAGGTATCTGCACATAGCCACAGTATCAAAATGGCTGGTCAGATATACATTTATTAACATTGCTCATGTCTGAAGGCCATCTCTAAAAAAATAGAGCAGAACATTCTGGATTCAAAATGCATACATATCTCACCTTCACTGTCACAGCATTCTAGGATAGAAGGGTCTTCCCGAATCACTGCAGTCAGAGCATTGACATCTCCATTAGAGGCTGCCTGATACACCATGGTCAGGTCAACTTCTTCAGATGAGTCACCTTCATGCATCAAACAGACACAATGTTAGTGTGTAGAGCCAGTTCACTGAAAGAATAACAATACCCAAGTCCTCACCCACACAAGTGATTCATTAAAACTTCTCAAGTGAATCCAGGCAGAAGACTGAGTCATCCTGGCCACACACTCCCTCACCACTTCTGAAGAAAGGAGGATCACTCATGCCATTTGTAACACTGCTGTGTACTGGAAAGGAACCTGAGGGATTGGATGTCATTTGAGATTTTCTGATTCTTTCCAGGCATTCAGGCTTCTCGAAGTCAGTGAGCCCAGAGAGGAAAGGGGCCCTTATCTCGGTTCTGTGTTGCCCTTTTTGATCTGGAACATATTCCTTGTACTCTCAATGACTCAGTTTACCACCTTTGAAAGAGACATTGTGCTCTCTGTTCTCTGATCTCCAGATGTAGAGGGTGAGCTGGCCTTTCCCGCTCTATTCTGTACCCTGAGGACTGACCCTTGCCGAGTGCTCCACCCAGGCTCACTCACCCTCTTGCTTGCCCATGAAAGGCACGGGCAGGAGCCTGGTGGGGAGAAGAGAGAGAAGGGACATTTCTTCCTGCCTTCCCCTAGTGCAGTGTTCGGCAGGAGCCACTTCTCTCCCACCAGGAGGCTCTTTCTTGGCAGAGCCAGTCTCTTTCTCTGCAGAGTCAGTTTCACTGGGTTCCCTGATAAAACGGTCCCCTCCCATCCTTCTTTGGCTTCCCACTGATGTTAGTCTGTGGAGCTTCAGCATCCCCAGTTCATCCTTTCAGCCCTGCTTCATCTCTGCAAGTTGACCCTTCATGAAAGTCTCTTCATTTCAACCACCTGGGAATTCATGAAATGGAATTCCCGGAAGAGACAGAACTGTAGGCAACTCCTTTGAATTTTGTAGCCATGTGCATTGTGCCTTGGGCACAACTGAACCAACTAATACATGGTCAACCGATGGCTTATGTCTGTAATCTCAACACTTTGGGAGGCTGAGGTGGGAGGATGGCTTGAGCCCAGGACTTCGAGATCAGCCTGGGCAACACAGTGAGACCCTCTCTCTACAAAAATTTTTAAAATTAGCTGGGCATGGTGGTGGGTACCTGTAGTCCCAGGTACTCAGGAAGGTGAGGCAGGAGGATCACTTGAGCCCCAGAGTTCAAGCAGTGAGCTATGATTGTGCCACTATACTCCAGCCTGGATAACAGAGTGAGACCTTGTCTTAAAAAACAAACAAACAAAAAGGTGACAAGAGAACTATAATCAAGTGGGGCCAGGCGCAGTGGCTTATGCCTGTAATCCAGGCACTGTGGGAGGTCGAGGCGAGTGGATCACTTGAGGTCAGGAGTTCAAGACCAGCCTGGTCAACGTAGTGAAACCCTGTCTCTACTGAAAATACAGAAAAATAAGCCAGGTGTGGTGGCATGCGCCTGTAATCCCAGCTACTTGGGAGGCTGAGGCAGGAGAATCGCTTGAACCCCGGAGGCAGAGGGTGCAGTGAACCAAGATCGCACCACTGCACTCCAGCCTGGGTGACACAGCGAGACTCTGTCTCAAAAACAAACAAAAAAAGAACTGTGGTTAAGTGGAGCACAGGGAGGACTGGGAAGTGAGTTCTGCTCAAGAGGAGGCCTCCAGGGCGAGGCTGTGCTGATCGACTCATACACAGTTCCTCCCATGCACTCCTCCCCTGCCCCGCAAGCATAGCCATTGTTCAGGGAAAAAATATGTGTGTAAGAAAACGTTTTTTGGCCAAGCGCAGTGGCTCACGCCTGTAATCCCAGCACTTTGGGAGGCTGAGGTAGGTGGATCACCTGAGGCTGGGAGTTTGAGACCAGCCTTACCAACATGGAGAAACCCCATCTCTACTAAAAATACAAAAAATTAGCTGGGCATGGTGGCGCATGCCTGTAATCCCAGCTATTTGGGAGGCTGAGGCAGGAGAATTGCTTGGACCCAGGAGGCAGAGGTTGCAGTGAGCTGAGATGGCGCCTTTGTACTCCAGCCTGGGCAACAAGAGTGAAACTCCATCTCCAGAAAAAAAAAAAAGAGAAAAAGGTTTTTTTAAGTTGTGTTTTTCTGCTAATGTGGACATTATGTCAAAGATACTTTTTAGTTTTCAGTTCTAATTGATCTTTAGTTGGCAGTGGACCTAACCCTTTGCCTCAGTTTCTCTGTCCCAGTATTTTTGGGAAGTCATAAGTGACTTTTAGCCGGTTGACCTGTCTGTCCCCAAAGGAGCTTGTTATTGGAAATATTTCATTTATGACAACAAACTGTTTTGTAAAGTGAGTGGTTGTTCCCTAACTTATTTTGTTGTTTTCGTGTGTTTGTTTTAGGCAGACTCACTTGCACGTTTGCCTGGGGGCCAGAAGTGAGAGAGAAGGAGTGTCCAGGTCAAATGCCACTCCTGTGATGAGCGCAAGGACTATGGAGCCAGACAACTTCAGTATCAGTCCCAGTTTGCACTGACCATCTTCATTTTGTTTGTTTGTTTGTCTGTTTATTTGAGACAGGGTCTCGTTGGTTAACCCAGGCTGGAGTGCAGTGGCGTGATGTTGGCTCACTGCAGCCTTGATCTCCCAGGCCCAAGTGATCCTCCCATCTCAGCCTCCTGAGTAGCTGGGACTACAGACACGCACCACCATGCCCAGCTAATTTTTGTATTTTTTGTAGAGATGGGGTTTTGCCATTTTGCCCAGGCTGGTCTCCTAACGATCCTCCCACCTTGGCCTCCCAAAGTGCTGGGATTTATAGGCGTGAGCCACTGTTCCTGGCCAGTTTCTTTGTCTTTAAAATGAAGGTAATAATGATGATAATTATGACAACTACCTACCTCTCTTATAAGTTTGTTGTGAGGAAAGAAATAAGTTAATATTTAATTCTGTATGCTTTTAGAACAAGGCCTGGCATATAATAGTGTATATATTTGCTATGACTATTGCTACATAAAAAAATTTTTTTTGGTGTATTTAGAAAGCATTAGAAATCTGGGACATGTAGAGAAAATAGTCTCTTGTTGATGATGATTAGACAAAGACTTCATAAATTGTACAGAACGTTAGTCTCCATTAGGAAACTTCCCGGGACTCTAGACATTTTAAGATTTCTCACAATATATTTGGGCACAAGAAATAGGGCCCAGAAATAGGACAAAAATGGAGCTGGTATCTGGTTGTGTGACCACAGCCAAGGATGCTGGTGGTATCACTTCAGGAAGAAGATCCTGGTGGTAGGCTGAGGAGCTCTGTGTTTAATAGCCTGTTCATATGTTATATAGTGTGCCTATATAACAGACATAAATGTATTTACAATCCATTCATCCCTGAGTGCATTAAAATATGCAAGGCACATTCATCACACTGTCGACCACATACAGCTGAGAGAAACAATGAATGCATTGCCTGATAGAATTATGATCCCCAAAATATCTTGCCAGAAATCTAATTAGATGGTGTTTAATAGGGCTAAACGTAGAGTAACATATTGAAAGACAGGACCAGCTGATTTCCTAGGCCGACTAAGAATCCCTAAGGCTAGCTGAGAAGGTGACTGCATCCACCTTTAAACACAGGGCTTGCAACTTAGCTCACACCTGACCAATCAGGTAGTAAAGAGAGCTCACTAAAATGCTAATTAGGAAAAAAAAGAAGGTAAAGAAATAGCCAATCGTCTACCGCCTGAGAGCACAGCGGGAGGGACAATGATCGCGATATAAACCCAGGCATTGGAGCCAGCAACGGCTACCCTCTTTGGGTCCCCTCCCTTTGTATGGGAGCTCTGTCTTCACTCTATTAAATCTTGCAACTGCACTCTCTTCTGGTCCGTGTTTGTTACTGCTCCAGCTGAGCTTTCGCTCATGTCCACCACTGCTGTTGGCCGCTGTCACAGACCCGCCGCTGACTTATATCCCTCTGGATCTGGCAGAGTGTCCACTGTGCTCCTGATCCAGCAAGGCGCCCATTGCCGCTCCCAATCGGGCTAAAGGCTTGCCATTGATCCCTCACGGCTAAGTGCTCAGGTTCCTCCTAATCGAGTTGAACACTAGTCACTGGGTTCTAGGTTCTCTTCCGTGACCCACAGCTTCTAACAGAGCTGTACCACTCACCACATGGCCCAAGATTCCATTCCTTGGAATCCGTGAGGCCAAGAACCCCAGAGAACACGAGGCTTGCTACCATCTTGGAAGTGGCTCACCATTTTGGAAGTGGCCCGCCAGGATCTTCGGAGCTCTAAGAACAAGGACCCCTGGTAACAGTATCTTAGTCCACAAAATATCCAGTTGAACTAATTGAAGGGTGGTTAAGTATGTAGTTTTTGCACTCAACTTCCCCTCTCCCTGTTGATAAGCTTAACCTGATTATTCTCTAGGGACTACTTCCTCTCCTCTTCTAGCCCACAGGCTGATTCAGTGGAATTGACTATATCCCTGGTCAGGGGCAGAACATGTGGCTTAGAACTAAGCCACTCAGCACTAGCATTATCCTGGCCTTGGAGACTGACTCAGGGATGTGACCCAATTAGAGCCCATGACAAGCAATGATATGTTTGATATGTTGACTGGGGTTGTCGAGAACAATACTGTCACTTTGTTCTACCATCCATGAACCTGGAAGCCACCTGGTGACATATTTCTCTTACCAGAGAAAGGTGGAGAGCTTTTCTCTGCCCCCTACACCACCCCCCACCAATTAAAAAAAAAAAAAAAAATATTAGCCTAGATCAATGTCCCGAAGCGTTTCCCTAGTGTTTTCTTCTGGTAGTTTCATGTCTTACATTTAAATCTTTAATCCATTTTGATTTGACTTTTGTATATGGTGAGAGATAGGGGTCTAGTTTTATTCTTCTGCATATAGATATCCAGTCTTCCCAGCACCATGTATTGAAGAGACTGTTCTTTCCCCAATGTATGTCTTGGTGGCTTTGTTAAAAATGAGTTGACTGTAAATGTGTGAACTTGTTTCTGGAACCTCAATTCTGTTCCATCGGTCTACGTGGCTGTTTTTATGCCAGTATCGTGCTATTTTGGTTACTATAGTCTTGTAGTATAATTTGAAGTCAAGTAATGTGATGCCTTCAGCTTAAGTCAATTTACATAGATTTTGTGTACATTTGGATTTTCTTTTTAATCACTGAAAAAGTTCTGACTGATAAAACGTTTTAAAAAAGAACTTGGAGTTTTAGCTGGAAAATTAGCTCTATAGAAATAAACAGCATCGTAATAAATTAGGAGGAAGTCTGGCTGAATTACCAAATCTAGTAGCCATATTGAGGGCAGTGATAGGCCTTTTCCATTCTTAACTGGTCAGTGTCATATTGAGGTCTATGGTCTCAATTAAACAGGGGTATAGTGGCTGGAGAACACTCAGAGGTGAGTGACTAGAGGTATGAATGGACTTTAATCAAGTCACGTGAAGAGTGGTTGAAGGAAGCAAATGTGCCTACTCTGAAGATTATTCCATGGGGTCATGATAGTAGCCTTCAGATAGTTAGAGTTTTTTTTTAATTAAAAAAATTGTGCAGGAGGGTAAGGCAGGAGAATGGCGTGAACCCAGGAGGCGGAGCTTGCAGTGAGCCAAGATCACGCCACTGCACTCCAGCCTGGGTGACAGAGCAAGACTCCATCTCAAAAAAAAAAAAAAGAAAAAAAAATTGTGGTAAAAGATACATAAAAGTTGAAATGTTAACCATTTAAGTGTACTTACAGTTCAATGGCATTATGTCCATTCACATTGTTGTGTGACCATCACTAAAACTCATCTTTTCATCTTTCAAATCTCTGTACTCATTAGACTGTAACTTCCCATTCTTTCCTGTCCCGAGTCCCTGGAAACCACAATTCTACTTTCTGTCTATTAATTTGACTACTAAAGGCACCTCATGTATGTGGAATCAATAACCGTTGTCCTTTCGTGACTGGCTTATTTCACTTAGCATAATGTCCTCAGGGTTCATCCATTTTGTAGAATGTGTCAGAACTGTCTTCCTTGTTAAGATTTAATAATATTTAATTGTATGTATGCAACACATTTTGTTTATTCATTACCTGTCAATGGACACTCGGGTCATTCCCATCTTTTGGCTATTGTGAATAATGCTGCTGTGAACATGGGTCTACAAATCTTTTTGCATTCCTGCTTTCAATTCTTTTGGGTATATACTCAGAAGTGGAATTGTTGGATCGTGTGATAATTCCATTTTTAATTTTTGAAAGAACCGGCCGGGCGCGGTGGCTCAAGCCTGTAATCCCAGCACTTTGGGAGGCCGAGACGGGCGGATCACGAGGTCAGGAGATCGAGACCATCCTGGCTAACACGGTGAAACCCCGTCTCTACTAAAAAATACAAAAAACTAGCCGGGCTAGGTGGCGGGTGCCTGTAGTCCCAGCTACTCGGGAGGCTGAGGCAGGAGAATGGCGTAAACCCGGGAGGCGGAGCTTGCAGTGAGCTGAGATCCGGCCACTGTACTCCAGCCTGGGCGACAGAGCGAGACTCCGTCTCAAAAAAAAAAAAAAGAAAGAACCACCATACTGTCTTCCAAACGGCTGCACCATTTTGTATTTCCACCAAAGTGCACAAGAGTTTCAATTTCCCCATATCCTTGCTAACACTTATTATTTATTGTTTGGTTTTTAAAAAAATAATAGCCATCCTAATGAGGGTGAAGTGGTATTTCATTGTGGCTTTGATTTGCATTTCTCTAATATTAGTGACAGTGAGCATTTTTACATGTGCTTATTGGCTATAGGCATATCTTTCAAGAAATGTCTATTCAAATCCTTTGCCCATTTTTGAATTAAGTTGTTTGGCTTTTTGTTGCTGGGTTGTAGGAGTTCTTTATATATTCTGAATATTAAACCTTTATCAGGTATATGATTTGCAAATATTTTCTCTCATTCTGTGGGTTGCCTTTTCATTCTGTTGATAGTGTCATTTGATGACAAAGCTTTTAATTTTGACGTAGTCTAATTTGTCTATTTTTTCTTTTGTTGCCTGTGCATGTGATGTCATAGTCAAGAAATCATTGCCAAATCCAGTGTCATGAAGCTTTTCCATATGCTTTTTTCTATGAGTTTTACAGTTTTAGGTCTTATGTTTGGGTCTTTGATCCATTTTGAGTTAACTTTTATATATGGTGTAAAGTAAGGGTTCAAATACATTTTTTTCCATGTGGCTATCCTGTTTTTCCAACATCATTCATTGAAAATACTATTGTCTTAGTCTGTTTCCTGCTGCTATAACACAATACTATAGACTGGGTAATTTATAAATAAACTTATTTGGTTCATGGTTCTTGAGGCTAGGAAGTCCAAGGGCATGGTGCCAACATGTGGTGAGGATGATCTCATGGCAGAAGGGTGAAAGGCAGAAGTGAGCATGTGAGACAGAAGAGGAAATCAGGCCAAACTCATTGTTTTTATCAGACACCCATGCCAGAGATATCTAACGCACTCCTAATATAACAGTATTAATAAATTCATGAGAAAAGAGCCTTCATGCCCCAATCACCTCTAAAAGCACCACCTCTTAATACTGTTACAATGACAGTTAAATTTCAACACAACTTTCAGTGGGAACATTCAAGTCATAGCAACTATTCTTTCCCTATTGAATGGTCTTGGCACTCTTGTCGAAAATCAGTTGACCATAAATGTATGGGATTATTTCTGGACTTTCAGTTCTATTCTACTGATCTATATGTCTGTCTGTATGCCAGTACCACACTGTTTTCACTACTGTAGCTTTGTAGTAAGTTTTGAAATCAGGAAGTGTGAAACCTCCAACTGTTCTTTTTGAAGATTGTTTTAGCTATTTTGGGGTCTCTTGAAATTCAATATGCATACTAAGATGATTTTTCTATTTCTGTAGAAAACATCATTGGGATTTTGACAGAGATTATATTGAATCTGTAGATTGCTTTGTGTAGTATTGGCATCTTAATAATATTAAGTTTGCTAATTCATGAAACATAAAATGTCTTTCCATTTACTAGTGTTTTCTTTAATTTCTTTCAGCAATGCTTTGTAGTTTTCAGTGTACCAGTCTTTTATCTCCTTGGTTATTCCTAAGTATTTGATTCTTTCTCATACTATTGTAAATAGAATTGTTTTTCAAAGGGCTTTTATGCAAACAATTTTATGGTTAAATTGCTCTATGAGACTCCCGTAGTTAGAAATAGCAGTGGGTGAGAGTGAGAGACAGGCATTTTAATTATTATTAGAGTTTATAAAAATGGACTGGGTCATCTCAAGAAATAGTGAACTTCCTGTCACTGAAGATGACCTCTCTTGGCTAGATGGCCACCAAACCTGTTTAGAAGGAATTTGGACACAGAATGAAGCACAGGGTAGGGGGAAAAGGAAGACGTGTGAAGCAGAATAGCATGTACTTCAGAATTCCTTCTGGCCCTGCAATGTACATTAAACCACAGCACAACGAGGAAAGAGGAAAAGAAGGAGCTTCCCTAGGGGTTGTTTAGAAAGAGCCAATCTAAGTTGCGGTCAAGGCAAATAATTGGGCACAAACTTAGAAACTGTTCAGAAAATTTCTGGAGAAATGAGGAAGCATGATGTAGAAATAACAAGTACAAAGATAAGGATGACTGACGGTCCTAATGGAATCTAAAATGAGGACAGGAAAGTTTTTTCTACTGACAATCAGAAGCCCACTTATTAAGATATTTAAAAGATCTACATAAACAAACAATACCTCAGTCCTTCCTTGTCTCCTTCCTATCACTCCTCTCTTTCTCTCTCTCTTTCTCATCTATTCATCATCTATCTTTCTTTCCATATGGCTTACATGAGGAGCATGTTTTGAATGGTCTTGCCTCTCTAACTGCTTTAAACAGATAGACTTCTGTATGGGTGCATAAAGAGAGATTTTAGAATACACACAGGGTGAGAGATTCTGAGGACAGAAAATGGAAGAAACGTGAACAAATAGGAAGAAAGAAGCATGTGAAGACATGCAGATTGTATTTTATTTAAAACTCTGCTGCCGCCGCCGGAGAATGATCTGGGTGGCAGCTGGCAGCCTCGGCAAGGGGCCAGGAGTCACTTCTGAGGGTGCCCAGAGAAGCAAAGGTCGCCAGTCCTGTGTCCTCACCCTCTCTGCCCCCCAGGAGGGGCAAGAGGGAGCCGGGGCTGATGTCAGAAATACACTTTCGGAGATGGCCTCTAAATCCTGGCTGAATTTTTTAACCTTCCTCTATGGATCGGCAATAGGATTTCTTTTATGTTCTCAGCTATTTAGTATTTTGTTGGGAGAAGAGGGTGACACCCAGTCTAATGTTCTTCATAATGATCCTTATGCGAGGCATTCAGATGATAATGGACAGAATCATCTAGAAGGATAAACGAACTTCAATGCAGATTCTAGCCAACGTAAAGATGAGAACATAGACATCACTGAAAACCTCTATCAGCAAGTTAAAATTATTTGCTGGGTTATGACAGGCCCTCAAAACCTAGAGAAAAAGGCCAAACATGTCAAAGTTACCTGGGTCCAACATTGTCACAAAGTGTTTTTATGAGTTCGGAAGAAAATAAGGACTTCCCTGCTGTGGGATTGAAAACCAAAGAAGGCAGAGATGAGCTTTACTGGAAAAGAGTTAAACCTTTTCAGTATGTTCATGAACATCATTTAGAAGATGTTGATTGGTTTTTGAAAGCAGATGATGACACATATTTCATATTAGACAATTTGAGATGGCTTCTTTCAAAATATGATTCTAAAGAACCCATTTACTGTGGAAGAAGATTTAAACCCTTTGTAAAACAGGGCTATATGAGTGGAGAAGCAGGATATTTACTAAGCAAAGAAGGCTTGAAGAGATTTGTTGATGCATTTAAAACAGACAAGTGTACACATAATTCTTCCATTGAAGACTTAGCACTGGGGAGATTCATGGAAATTATAAATGTAGAAGCAGGAGATTCCAGAGATGCCACTGGAAAAAAACCTTTTCATCCCTTTGTGCCAGAACACCATTTAATAAAGGTTATCTACTTAGAACCTTTTGGTACTGGAATTACAAATATTATCTTCCTGTAGAGGGTCCTGGTTGCTGTTCTGATCTTGCAGTTTCTTTTCACTATGTTGATTTTACAACTGAGTATGTGTTAGAATACCTCATTTATCATCTTCGTCCAAATATTTATTTATACAGCTATCAAGCTACCTTACCTGAAAATATACTAAAGGAAATTAGTCAAGCAAACAAAAATGAAGGCACAAAAGTGAAGTTAGGAAACCCTTGAAAGAAATCATGAGTGAACAAAGGTAAAATGTCTAGCATTGCACTGAAGAAGGACTTCTGCATTTCTGACGTAGAACACTGGAATCCCAGTGAGGAATTCTAAGTGAACATTCCATATAGAAATCTTTCACATGAATGACTATAAACTGAAGCTTTAAATGACCTGCGAAGTCTGTTAAAATGTGTTTTGACACAGTAATATAAAAATATATCTATATATATAAGAAGAAATTGTGTTTTTAAAATGGTGGCCAGGTAGAGGAACTAGAAAAGAGATTTTGTTGTCTATTTTTGACCATCTGTATTATTGTCACTAAGAAACTAAAACAGTTGAATTTGCTAAAACTACACTGTGCTATGTTGGTAATAAACAGATCTGCCTTAAGGAAAATTTTAGAAAGAAATATTGTTGCTCAGTGTTATTAATACAGCTCAAGAGTTGAGTTTCTATTTGCAGTATGATATACATGATCCAACCCCCCCAACACATACAGTTTTTGTCTAATGAAAATTTTGCTGTGATTATTTATAATTGGCAGTTTTTCTTCCAAAAGAAGCTAAAATAAGACTGGCATTTATCCTGAAGTGCCTTAACAAAACTGTACTTTAAAATCATATGGACCTTGACTATATTGTATATTTGATTCTAATTAGTAATCCTTTATGAAATCTGTTGGTTCTTTTCTAAATATGTTTACCCACCCTTGAATACAATTCTCCACTATTAATATTAATTTACTCAGAGCATTCAGAGCATTCTGTAAACATGTGTTTTATAATATTTGTTCCCAAATTTACTCATTGTTAATTATGGGTAACTAATAATAAATTTAATGCTATTTGAGGATGCTTTTCTTATATCAGTGCCACTCTTAGGAATTACTAAGTGACATTTTAAATTGATTATTTTAAATTCTTTCTAACTACATAGTTACGATTTCTTTCATTCTCATCCTGTTGAGAGATGAGAATGTGTTTGTGCTTTTCATAACTTGTTTAAAGCAGAGTTATAAAATTCATTTTTAGAATCCAAGGTGGCTATTAGTTAGTTACACTGGCAAGATTATTTTGAATGCAAGATTTTGAAAATAATTAATTAAAAACAATAGAAAACGCAGAGTACTTAAACAAAAATGTTACATATTGAAAGAGTAGATACTTAACTTATAAATAACAGTCTGAAGGTTGATGCTGACTTACTATTTTGGGATAATTGTCTTGCCAGTGGATAATTCTAACAACGCAGAATACCTATTCAAGGCTGTCATCAAAAACATTCACAAATGTTTCATTCTATTTTTAGTGACTCTCTGTTTAAAGAGTTTCTGAAAGAAAATTTGTATTTTTATTATCTTTAGCAATACCGAGTGTGTCATAACAGAATATTTTACAGACTTTCTATGAGATTATTTTTAATGGCACAAAAGATTTACATTTCCCTTATGTTTATCATTATGCCAATTTTACATGGCTGTCATGCCACTGACTCTGCTGTTTAGCTAAATAATTTCTTTTTTTGGAGACAGAGTCTCACCGTCCCCGAGGCTGGAGTGCAGTGGCATGATCTCTGCTCACTGCAACCTCTGCCTCCCGGGTTCAAGCAATTCTCCTGCCTCAGCCTCCCGAGTAGCTGAGATTACAGGTGTGTGCCACCACTCCCGGCCAATTTTTGTTTTTTTAGTAGAGATGGGGTTTTGCCATGTTAGCCAGGCTGGTCTTGAACTCCTGACCTCAGGTGATCTACCTGCCTTCACCTCCCAAAGTGCTGGGATTACAGGTGTGAGCCACAGCACCTGGCTAGCTAAATAATTTCTATTTATTGGGCCAAAACATGTCACAATCATGACTCCTCGAATGGTATATTTGAGAGGATATTTTTTTCGTTGGCTAACCATGGATTACTCTGTCCACATAGTGAAAACATGCACCAGTTTTTACCTATTATCATGGTAGTATCATCTGCCAAAATTTCAAGGCATTCATTTTATTTTTTGAGCAACTCTTCACAATAGTGTGGACATGAATTTTCATATGTGTTACTTGACTAGAAGTATAAATGGTTTACTATAAATATCCAAAAACCTTAAGAGTTACTCACAGGAAATGAATGTTGTGATGAATCCTGGGTTCTAGAGTCAGACTTACTCAGGTTTAAATTCTTGCTCCAACACTTACTGTTTTTGTAACCTTGAGCAATTTTATTTAATCTCTCTGTGTCTCAATTTTCTCATCTGTAAATTAGGGATGATAATACTACCCACCTCACAGGATTTTTATGAGGATTAAATAAATGTAAGGTTCTTAGAACACTGTCTGTCCCAGAATAGGGAGCAATGAATACAAGATTGTATTATTATTCTGTTACCTTGGAGTGTAACTATTGCATTTAAGCAAATAAAAAATTTGCTTTGACCAGATACTGAAGGAAATATTTCATACATTTCTTAATAAGTAATAGCTAGTATTTATGAAGTGCCTACTGTGTGCTAACTATTGTGCTTACTCTGTGTATAATAGTGTTAATCCTCAAAATTTGGGTGTTATTCCCATGTTATAGATAAGGAAACTGAGGCTCGGAGAATTAAAGTTACTTTATCACTGTCACAAAGCTAGTAAGTAACAGAGGCAGGATTTATATTCAAACCCTGTGTGTTCATTTGAACTGTATCAGGCTTGGGGTTAGTCATTGAGCATTATTTCCATTTTTATTTATATGATATATGACATCTGATACATTGGCCAGTAATAGGCAAATTAACCCAGTCAAATTGTCATAGTGATTCTTAAACTGTGGTTTGCACACTTGCCTAGGACGTTGTTAAAATGCCTATCTGAAGACCCCAATCTCGGAAATTCTAATTTAAGCATGGGACCCAAGAGTATGCATTCTTACCAGATGCCCTAGGGCAGTGATTGTCAAAAGCGTGGTCCCAACAAAAAGCATCAACATCACCTGGGAACTTATTGGAAATGCAACCTCTCTCAGGGTCCCATCTCAGATCTACTAAATCAGATACCTTAGGAGCAGGGGCAGGGGCTAGCAGTTGTGTTTAAGCAAACTCTGCAGGTGTCTTTATCATCCTAGTTTGAGAACCACTGCCAACACCTACATGATTTTGGTACAAATAGTGTTTGAAACACACTGAAGATTACTGCTCCATTATTAAGACATTTTTCAAAAAGCATGTTTTAAATCAGTGTAGTGCAGGATCACGTAATATTAAATATAAAGATAATTTAAAGGGTCATTGGATCATTCATTATGGCCAAATTTTTAGCTTCTCCAAAGTGGCTAATATCAGGGACCATGATAAAACCTGTAATTCTCTAAGTTTCGTAATTTTATATTGAGGCAGGAAGGGTTCATTAAGTACTAATAAGTACATAATTTATTAAAAACATACATAAAATAAGTGTCATCAAAAAGGTCTACAATTGTTGGTAAAAAGAATTTAAATTGAAGTAGTAAATGCTATTTTATAACATATAGAGCATTTTTCTGCCAATTCATTCTGGTTTGTGTGACCTAATAAAGCAAAAACAAAAACAGTTCTCCAAGTATTCCGTAGAGCACATAAAACCAGATTTCATGATGATGATGATGATGTATTCACTATCTTTTAGATTAAGATCTTCATTATTTAGATAAATTGTTTTAGTATGGTTATAACACATAAGGCTTTTGATGTCTTATGTTCTCTAATGATGGTATGCTTGTATTTTCTAGTGGAAAGTTCATAGATAAAGCAGATTTTTGTCCCAGTTTGTTTTCAAATATCATACACTTCAGAGGAGTTTTTCTTACTGTAATGATATTTTAAAATAAACCACTGATTGACTTTTATTATTATTTGAATATGGAATTGGACTTGAGCATTAATTTGCTAACTGGTTATTTTCACAATTGTTTTCTTGAGTATTAATTTTTCACTTCTTTGAGACTGTCAAACCATAGTTATTACCAGATTGATGCACTATTGTACTTGAAAGAATCACTTGATTGATTAAAGTATATCTAGCATTTTATTCTCCATTTGTTTTCAGTTCATTAGACTATTATTCTTTGACAGTTTCTGTTTTGTATTTATTGCCCTTCTTTATTTGCTTTTTTACTAATTCCCATTTTCTAGTTACTCTTAAATGCTGCTTTCACAGGGTTAATTTGACTGTTAATAGTGATTAAAATTTTTATTACTTAATTGATAATTTTAAATCTATGAACTGGATTTCCCTATGAGATTGAAAATGAAAGTCTAAGAATAATGCCTGCTGGCTCTCAAGATTGTTGCCCTACTTAAAAATCTGGAATTTTAAATTAATTCTACATCTACAATTATTATTACTTTTTTTTTTTTGAGACGGAGTTTCACTCTTGTTACCCAGGCTGGAGTGCAATGGCATGATCCTGGCTCACCGCAACCTCCGCCTCCCTGGTTCAAGTAATGCTCCTGCCTCAGCCTCCCGAGTAGCTGGGATTACAGGCATGCACCACCACGCCCAGCTTATTTTGTATTTTTCGTAGAGATGGGGTTTCACCATTTTGGTCAGACTGGTCTTGAACTCCCAACCTCAGGTGATCCGCCTGCCTCAACCTCCCAAAGTGCTGGGATTATAGGCGTGAGCCACCGCGCCCGGCCACATCTACAAGTATTAAAGGAAGTAAAGTTATTTGGATTTTTCCACTCACCCTTTTTTCAAAAACAAAAAAACCCAAAACCCATTTGCTTTATTTTTCTACTTTATAGTAGGCCTAACAGAAACATACTGAAGCAATCTGGGAGACAACCTGTGGTAGATCCTATGCTAAATGTTAATGTTACCTCTGTTGATTTAAAAACAGTGTCTAGGGGCCAGGTGCGGTGGCTCACGCCTGTAATCCCAGCACTTTGGGAGGCTGAGGCTGGCGTATCACAAGGTCAAGAGATTGAGACCATCCTGGCTAACACAGTGAAACCCCACCTCTACTAAAAATATAAAAAATTTAGCCGGGGGTCGTGGTGGGTGCCTATAGTCCCAGCTACTCGGGAGGCTAAGGCAAGAGAAAGGCGTAAACTGGTAAGGTGGAGCTTGTAGTGAGCCGAGATCACGCCACTGCATTCCAGCCTGGGCAACAGAGTGAGACTCCGTCTCAAAAACAAACAAACAAACAAACAAACAAACAAACAAAAACCCCAAAAAACCCTAAACACGTGTTTATATATAAGAGTTGAAATAACAATTTTAACAAAGGGTGGAATAAGGAATTTTACAAATTCTCTCTAGAGAAACCAACTCTAAAGTTTTAGAGTTGAATTGTGCTCTATTTCAATTCCCTTACCTCTCTAGTTTTCAGTTTATGTTAGTTAAGTTTTAATAACTTTGCAGGGCCCAGCAAATTAATAATCTACACGAAGTATTTTATTAGAGGGAAACTAATCTTACTGCTAAGCAGTGTGTTGTACTACATAGTGAATGTTTGTATTTTGGAATTTAAAAATTATTTAAGGCAATGGTGTTATGAATGGTTTAAAAATGTCTGGTGACTTGCTTATTTTAAGTGATCACCATTAAGTCAGAAAAACGTATTTTTAAATGTTTCTTAAAGTGGCTTTTGAACATTTTTCAACAGTGGATTTAAATAATGCATAAAATAAATTGCCATGTTCAAAGTTAAAAAAAAAAAAAAAAAACCTTAGGTGTGGCATGGTATGGTGACTTATACCAGGAGGCCGAGGTGGGCTGGGCGCGGTAGCTCACGCCTATAATCCCAGCACTTTGGGAGGCCGAGACAGGAGGATCACAAGGTCAGCTGAGATCAAGACCATCCTGGCTAACAGTGAAACCCCGCCTCTACTAAAAATACAAAAAAATTAGCCAGGCGTGGTGGTGGGCGCCTGTAGTCCCAGCTACTCGGGAGGCGGAGGCAGGAGAATGGCGTGAACTAGGGAGGCGGAGCTTGCAGTGAGTCGAGATCGCGCCACTGCATTCCAACCTGGGCCACAGAGTGAGACAGCGTCTCAAAAAAAAAGAGTCCGAGGTGAGAGGATTACTTGAGACCAGTAGTTGGAGACCAGCCTGAGCAACATAGCAAGACCTCATCTCTACAATTGTATTTTAACTGTAGTATGTATATATATGAAATGTGTAAAAGTCTGTAAAAGCCTGGAAGAACGTGCATCAAAAAGTCAATAGAGATAATCTCTTGGATATTCTTCAGAACTTTCTATATTTTTCAAATTCTCTATAATGAATGTATGTTCTTTTATACCTGTCAAAATAAACCAAGTTTTTTTTCCTTAAATGGTAAGAGAGAAGTCAGGCTTACTAGCTTTAATAATACTAATACTAAGGGGATACACAGAGCCTAGCATGTCTATAACTAAGAAAACAAGTCCTTGCTGTTTGATAATATCCTAAAAAAGAAAAAAGTATATATTTTGCTAATTCTGACCTTTATAAATACTCTAGTAGTTTTTTTTTAAAACAAAGGTATATATTTAAATTTTTATTAATTTTTACCTAAAAATTGGAAGGATAGACAGTCTTAAGATCATTTCTTTCCTTCATTTTTCATGATCACAAAACCTAACTGATTTCTGGATGTATCATAAATTATCCAATGTCAGGGGCTTAGCATTAATACTGTCAGACATGTAATAGGCTATTAAAAATGTTTTAGATTAGAGGGCCTTCGTTAGAGTATCTCAGATTTTACAAAAAGGTTCCTTTTTTAGAGCTTCACATGGTGGATCTGTCCTTGGCTTATTATGGAGTTCTTTGGGAAAGTCCTTGACTGCATCGGTTACTGGGCCCATTTTGTTGAAATTACCCAGAAGTTAGCTTGACACTTGTTCTGCCTGAGCTGTGACCCTTTTGCAAAAGGACCAGGTCAGTGGAAGGGCACACTGTGCATTGCAATTTCAAGAGTTCAGACCAGAGTAATTTGGGGAGGCTTTCTTTGGTTTATTCTATTCAGAGGATTCTTGGGTGACTAAACACATCCTAGGGTCACCAATGATGTCTGGATTCATTTTGGACAACCATAGAGGACTCTTCTTAGATTGTTCCTTGAAATAGAATTGATTGCCTCTGAAGAACTCATTCATCCATTTACTCATCTACCACAGGCTAGTAAAATTGTAGTTACAAAGGCTGTAGAGTTTCTGTCCCTAAGAAAGACATGCCCTAGTGGGAAGACGAATGTCTTATTTATGATTGAGACATACTGGAGATATTATGGCAGGACAGGGGAAGAATCACTTCAATGAACAGTTTCTTGGGCATTCCCCTAATTCCCTCTCTCCTTATGCAGGATTATCCTGAATGCTTTGAAGAAATTGCATTCTTGGGGGTACCCAGAATGACCTATCCACAAAGTGGCCAGTCTTTCCACCTTTAAGGAGCATGCCAGGCCTTACACTGCACCATGATGGCTCCATGGGACAACATTGCCACCCACTGGTAATGAAGAGTCTCTGTGGACCTTCACCTGGGTCCCGAGTCAATCTGGAACTCTTTGGCCATGCAAGAACAAGTTAAAGGTCATTGATACAGCCAGCTGGCATTGAAACAAAATTAGTCTCGTGTGACTCTTTTCAAATGTATCAGGTGATGCAAAACATACATATAGAAAAATGGTAAGAGCACAGGCTCTGGGGCCTTACCTCTAGAGTTTGATTCTGGCACTGCCACTTACCTGCTAGCTATGTGACCTTAGGCGAGTTGCTTAACATCTCTATGTCCATTCTTCACTTGCCAAATGGATAAGAATAGTGCCTCCCCATTAGGGCTGTTCTGAGAGCTAAATGAATTAATTCATATGATGTGCTTAAAGCAGTGCCTGGCCCAGAGCAAATATTCAAAGTGTGTTAATTAGTGGGGTGATTCCTCAAAGACCAAGAGGCAGAAATACCATTTGATCCAGCAATCCCATTACTAGGTATATACCCCAAGGAATATAAATCATTCTATTATAAAGATACTTGCATACATATCACAATAGCAGCACTATTCACTATTAGCAAAAACATGGAATCAACCTAAATGCCTGTCAATGATAAACTGGATAGAGAAAATGTGATACATACGCACCATGGAATACTATGCAGCCATAAAAAAGAACAAGGTCATGTCCTTTGCAGGGACATGGATGGAGTTGGAAGCCATTATCCTCAGCAAACTAATGCAGGAACAGAAAACCAAACACCACCTGTTCTCACTGATAAGTGGGAGCTGAATGATGGGAACACATGGACACATGGAGGGGAACAACACACACTGGAGCCAGTCAGAGGCGGTGGTGTGGGGAGAGGGGGAGCATCAGGAAGAAGAGATAATTGATGCTGGGCTTAATATTTAGGTGATGGGATGATCTGTGCAGCAAACAACCATGGCACACATTTACCTATGCAACAAACCTGCACATCCTACACATGTACCCCTGGACTTAAAATAAAAGTTAAAGAAAAAAAAGTCTGTCTGTTGTTATTATTATTCAAATTACTACTTTGACATAGATAGGCACTTGTGCCTTCTTGCCCTTAAACGAGACCCTTTGCCTTGTGCAGCAGGCTGTAGGAATTTTGTGAGCAGAAACATTTTTACCAGGTCTCACGTCTTCTCGGGTCCCTCAGGGTGTACTGCCTGAGATGATAAAAGTGTTTTAGAAAGTGTCAGTCATATGAGAAGAAGAAAGTTTCTTTCTAACATTTTAAAGGGAAAAATAGCTCCAGGCTTTCCACATGTACCAGCTGAGGGAACAAACATGCAAAGTGACCTTCATACCCTGGGAGTGGAAAAGAAGAGATTTCATTCTGTGGGGAGGAAGTCTTGCAGCAATGTTATCTTAAGGGTAAATATCTGGCTGCAATCAGATCTTTCTTCCGTAACCAAATTTGTGATGCAACACATTTTGTGTTTCTTTGAATGTTAGCATCTCTGTGCTCTTGCGGGGGTAGGTTTTCTGAGCTGTGAATGGCATTTCATGTTGAGCGTCTCTCCTGCACGAAGAGGACCTCGGGAATGGAATTTTCTGTTTTAAGGAGTATGTCTGTGTTGAAATTCAGTAAAGGTGCCTCTCAGAATGCACTTTTTTAGAATGCATCTTTATTTTAATAATATTAATTCTTTTTTTTTTTTGAGACGGAGTCTCGCTCTGTTGCCCTGGCTGGAGTGCAGTGGCCGGATCTCAGCTCACTGCAAGCTCCGCCTCCCGGGTTTACGCCATTCTCCTGCCTCAGCCTCCTGAGTAGCTGGGACTACAGGAGCCCGCCACTTCGCCCGGCTAGTTTTTTGTATTTTTTTTAGTAGAGACGGGGTTTCACCGTGTTAGCCAGGATGGTCTTGATCTCCTGACCTCGTGATCCGCCCGTCTCGGCCTCCCAAAGTGCTGGGATTACAGGCTTGAGCCACCGCGCCCGGTCCAATAATATTAATTCTTAAAAATATCTCAGTATTTATGTACAGGACCTTTAGGATGGGGGCAATATACACATTTATTGATCAATTTAATATACATGTTCTGCTCAGATGAGCTTTCTCACCCACTGGGGTTTTGTGGAAACTTTTCTGATGTTAAAATATTATGTCAGGAAGTACTTTGGTAATTAGGCAGTGATATGGTCTGGCTGTGTGTCCCCACCCAAATCTCATCTTGAATTGTAATCAGAATTGTAATCTCCACATGTTGGTGGAGACCTCCTGGGGGGTGATTAGATCATGGGGGTGGTTCCCCCATGCTGCTGTTCTCATGATAGTGAGTTCTCACGAGATCTGATGGTTTTATAAGGGGATTTTCCCCCTTTGCCTGGCACTTCTCTTTCCTGCTGCCGTGTGAAGAAGGATGCATTTGCTGTTTCTTCTGCCATGATTGTAAGTTTCCTGAGGCCTCCCCAACCCTGCAGAACTGTGAGTCAATTAAACTCTTTCGTTTATAATTATCCAGTCTTGGACAGTTTTTTGTGGCAGCATGAGAATGGACTAATACAGGCAGGTAGAAATCTTTAATTTTATGAAGGATTATGATAGCCTTGCTGGCTTTTGGAAATTGAAAAGTAAGTTAAGCGTTGTTATGAAACCATCCTTCCTCCAATCTTCCTTACTTTCTTCTGAATCAAATACATGACTGCACCTACCTCTCTTTCCAGGAATGGCAGGTGTTGGGGGCAGGCATTTGCCATTTTAACTGCCAACTCTGGAAAAGGAGGAATTGGTTTGTTTAGTCTGGAGCAGAGCAGAATGTTCATGTTCAGTTGAACATGATAGCTGTTTTCAATTTTGAAAAAGCTGGAAGAGAGTTTAGACTTGTTTTCTTTTCTTTTTTTTTCTTTTGAGACAGAGTCTCACTCTGTTGCCCAGGCTGGAGTGCAGTGACACGATCTTGGCTCACTGCAAGCTCTGCTTCCTAGGTCCAAGCGATTCTTCTGCCTCAGCCTCCCAAGTAGCTGGGATTACAGGCACCTGCCACCATGCCCAGCTAATTTTTGTATTTTTGGTAGAGATGGGGTTTCACCATATTGGCTAGGCTGGTCTCGAACTCCTGACCTCAAGGGATCCACCTTTCTTAGCCTCCCAAAGTGCTAGGATTACAGGTGTGAGCCACTGCACGTGGCCTAGACTTGTTTTCTGTAAACCCACAGGGAAGAACTAGTTCTGGTGGGTAGAAGTTGGAATTAATAAGACTTTCGAATGACTAGAGCTGTTCAGATACAGAAGCAATTACCTCGCAAGCTAGTGCACTCCTTATCACTATCTGTGTTTAAGCAGGTTCTGACCAAACCCGTCTTGGCAGTGTTCTTGAGGAGACACCTGTATTGAGTAGAAGGCTGATCTCTAAGTTTCCTTTCATGATTGATGTTCTGCATGTCTAGCTAGCATCTGTGGAGAACCAAACGGTGAATCACCCATCATTCATGAACAATGACTGTTGGGCTGGGGGAGATTTGGAGAAGGGGGTCTTCCTTGGATCTTTTAAAAGACACGCTCCTTGTGGCCCTCTACTGTGCCCACTTATAAAACTGCCCCTAGTGCCTTGGTCTCCTGAAAATAGTTTAAGAAAACAAATGTAATTTGGGTGGCTGGCTCAAATGTCAGAGATTGAACAAGTCTATTGCCCTGCAGTCCCTGAGCTTTGAGTTGTCCCTGACACCCTGTAGTGGCTGCATTCTGTCAGCTGGTCTTCCAGGAGTGCCTTCCTTTTCTGGACTCTGTTTTTTCTTCATCAGTGATGCATTTTTTTTTTCTTTCTTGTTTTTTTTTTTTTTCCTGGAGACAGAGTCTCACTCCCATCACCCAGGCTGGAGTTCAGTGGTGCAATTACAGTTCACTGCAGCCTCAACTTCCTGGGTTCAGATGACTCTCCTACCTCAGCCTCCCGAGTAGCTGGGACTACAGGCGTGCACCACCATGACCGGTTACTTTTTTGTGTTTTTGGTAGACATGGGGTTTCACCATATTGGCCAGGCTGGTCTCAAACTCCTGGGCTCAAGTGATTCCCCTACCTCAGCCTCCTAAAGTGCTGGGATTACAAGCATGAGCCACCGCTTCTGGCCTCAATGACACATTTCCACATTCCTTCTTTAAATTGTCTTAAAATTTTTACTGACCCTTTAAAGTGTGTGAGTATGCTTTCTGTACAGTCATAGATTGGCAGTAGTTCCCAAATGACTGGATTACAAAAATTATGAAAACACAGGTAAGAAGAAAATATAAACTCAAAAGTGATCACTAAAATGTTGGTGTATTGCATACACTTGACTTATGCTGCAGGATGGGTTTGCATCCTACCCTACCTCCCTTACAGAGCCTCTGCATCATGCAATGGAGGAGTGGGGAGAAGTGTGAGCAGTAGGCGAGCTCAGAAGCCTGAAGGGTCTGGTTGTTTCATAGTGCGTAGTTGTGTACCTCTGCTCTTTCCATCCCCCCACCAACCCCTGCCAGCAGAATCTGAACTGTCTCTTGTTCCCTATCCTGCACTCCAAATGAGCATGGCTGAAAATGGGTGGTGACCTAACCCAAAGGCCACAAAAAAGACAAGGCAGGTTCCTGAGGAGAAGGCAAAGTGGTTAAAAGGTCCTCACAGCTGCAAGTCCAGGAGACAAAGAAGAGGAGGAAGTTCTGGAAGGTGCTTCTGCCTGAGTGGGTACAGCCCTCAGGGATTAGGACAGTGGCAGGTAGTGTCTGCCGGGGTGGCAGGGCTGGTGGACCAGGCTAGCAGTGCAAATCTTAAATCTCCCACAGTGTGATCTTCCTATGGGCTGGACCTGAAGAAATGACTGGAAGTCTCAGATGCTGTGTGAGTTTGACTAACACTGAGGCCGTTTTGTGGCTCATTTACTAAGTGAATCGCCCTTCTATCCTCTCCTCCCCTTCCCCACTTGGACGTTCCCTTCCATGAGAAGGGACTGGGTCAAGGATGATATTAAGAGCATGTAACAACTGCCTTGTCAGGGGCCCGGAACAGGATGGAAGCACACCTAATATCTGGGCAGGATAGATGACTTTGTACTTGCTGGTCTTGTGTGTGTGTTCCTGGGGAATGATTAGAGCAGTGAGAATGGAGAAATCCCTGTTGATCTGAGGGCATAGACATTGTAACCACCACCAACTGTTCTGAGCAGAGTGCTGGAGTTACATGCATTTTTTATTTACAAAACTTTAATCACACTGTGTATATTCACGAGTCACCTGCCAGGGATAGTTCTGAGAAATGTGTCAGTAGGTGATTTTTGTCATTATGAGAACATCATAGAGTGTACCTACACAAACCTAGATGGTATAGCCCACTGCAAACCCAGACTACATGGTATAGCTTATTACTCCTAGGCTGTCATCCTGTACAGCATTTTACTGTACTGAATACTGTAGGCAATTGTACCACAGTTAGTATTTGTGTATCTAAACATATAAAAGGTAGAGCAAAAATATGGTATAGACTATAAAATGTGGTACACTGGTTTAGGGCGCATAGCATAAATAGAGCTTGCAGGACGGGATGTTGCTCTGGGTGAGTCAGTGAGTGAGTGGTGATTGAATGTGAAGGCCTAGGACATTACTGTGCACTACTGTAGACTTTATAAACACTGAACACTTAGCTTACACTACATTTATAAACAAATGTTTTCTTTCTTCTACAATAAATTAATCTTAGCTTACTATAACATTTTTACTGTATTAACTCTTAAAATTTGTTTCAACTTTTTGGCTCTATTGTAATAACACTTAAAACACAAACACATTGTACAGTTGAACAAAAATATTTTCTCTCTTTATATTCTTATCCTTTAAGCTTTTTTCTATTTTTAAAATGATTTATTTATTTTCATTTTCTAAATATTTTCGTTAAAAACTAAGACACAAACACACACACATTAGCCTAGGCCTACACAAGGTCAGGATCTTCAATAACTCATTTTCCACCTTCACATCTTGTCCCACTGGAAGCTCTTCAGGGACAGTAACATGCACAAAACTGTCATCTCCTATGAGAACAATGCCCTCTTCTGGAATACCTCCTGAGTAACCTTCCTGAGGCTGTTTTACAGTTAGCTTAAAAAAAACAAACAAAAAAGTAAAAGGAGTACAAATAATGATAAAACTGTAGTATAGTAAATACATAAACCATAGATCACTATGAAGTATTACATACGGTACATAACTGTATCTGTTTTTTTTTTTTTTTTTTTTGAGACAGAGTCTCACTCTGTCGCCCAGGCTGGAGTGCGGTGGCGCGATCTCTGCTCACTGCAAACTCCGCCTCCGATTCACACCATCTCCTGCCTCAGACTCCTGAGTACCTGGGACTACAGGCGCCCGCCACCACGCCAGGCTAATTTTTTGTATTTTTAGTAGAGACGGGTTTTCACTATGTGAGCCCGGATGGTCTTGATCTCCTGACCTTGTGATCCGCCCGCCTGGGCCTCCCAAAGTGCTGGGGATTACAGGCGTGAGCCACTGCGCCCGGCTTTTTTTTTTTTTTTTTAAAGACCGAGTCGCTCTGTCACCCAGGCTGGAGTGCAGTGGCACCATCTGGGCTGATTGCAAACTCCGCCTCCCGGGTTCAAGAGATTCTCCTGGCTTAGCCTCCAGAGTAGCTGGGATTATAGGCGCCCGCCACCATGCCGAACTAATTTTTGTATTTTTAGAAGACATGGGGTTTCGCTGTGTTGGCCACGCTGGTCTGAACTCCTGACCTCAGGTGATCCGCTTGGCTAGGCCTCCCAAAGTGCCGGATTATAGGCGTGAGCCACTGCGCCTGGCCCTGTGTGTGCTTTTTTTTAAACAACTGGCAATGCAGTAGGTTTGTTTATAGCAGCATCACCACAAACACCTGGATAATGTGTTGTGCCATGACATTATGATGGCTATGATATCAATAGGTGATAGAAAATGTTCAGTTCCATCGTAATCTTATGGAACCACCATCATAGTGTAGTACATTATTGTCTGAAATGTCACTATGAGGTACATGACTGTATAGTCTTGGTTTTTGCTCTTTTTCACTTAATTTTTTTTTTTTTTTTTGAGTCAGAGTCTTGCTCTGTCACCCAGGCTGGAATGCAGTGGTGTGATCTTGGCTTACTGCAGCCTTCACCTCCTGGGTCAAGCGATTCTCCTGCCTTAGCCTCCTGAGTAGCTGGGATGACAGGCGTGCATTACCACACCTGGCTGGTTTTTGTATTTTTAGTAGAGACAGGGTTATGCCATGTTGAGCAGGTTGGTTTCAAACTCTTGGCCTCAAGTGATCCACCTGCCTCAGCCTTCCAAAGGGCTGGGATTACAGGCATGAGCCATCGCTGCTGGCCACTTAATATCAGATTATAAACATTTATCTATGTCATAAGATAAAATTTGAAAATGTTACCTATAAAATGTGACATAAAATCCCATGGACTGGACTCAGCATTACTAATATAATTATTTTCTCATTACTGGGCATTTCAATAGCTTACTTTTTGTGATTATAAATTTTGTTGCTATTCTGAATAATACCAAAACATTTTTACATGTATATCTTTTTGTGCATTTGTGATTATTTCCTTTAGATACATTCCTAGAAGGGAACTTGGAAGTCAATGGATTTGACTCTTTGTGAAACTGCCCTCCAGAAAAGTTGGACCAATACGCCCTTCCAGACAGTGCTTGAGAGCACACACTTCACCCCATTATCAGTGATAGTGTGCTTTATAATTTAAAAAAAATTAATGCTGATGTGAAAGGAGAATAGTGTATTATTTTCAATGGTCACTTTTTCTTTTTTTAAAATTGGAGACGGAGTCTCGTTCTGTTGCCCAGGCTAGAGTGCAGTGGCGCAATCTCAGCTCACTGCAGCCTCTGCCTCCCGGTTTCAAACTATTTTCTCACCTCAGCCTCCTGAGTATCTGGGACTACAGGTGTGCTCCACCACCCCCGAAATGGCCATTTTTTTCTTTTATTCCTGAGAAAGAAGTATTTTTATGTTTATGTCCTTTTTATGAATTATCTATTGGCATCCTTTCTATCTTATTATTTCAAAGTATTTGTCTCTACCCAATTGATTTGAAAGTGCTTTACATAAAGACACTAACCCTTCATCTGTTATAATGCTACAGTTACCTTTCCCTGTTTACCAATTAAGTTCTCAGTTTGGTTTTGTTGGTTTTAAAAAAATATCTTTTAGCATTTATATAGTCAAAGTCTACGGATACTGCATTTTTAAATTGATTTCACTGCTTTTATGATTAGAAATAACTTTATGAAACCTTGTGCTTATTTTATATTGAATTGTACTTGATATAAATTTGGAAACTTTCTTTTTGTATTCTGCAATCAATTTTTTTCAAAATAGTCAATTATTAGTTAATTCTCCCTTTCCTTGCTTAATTGTAATGGCAACCTTATATATACTCAATCATTATTGAAACTTTAGAGGACGCTCCTCCTATAGCCTGTTCACTGAAACTGTGGCTTGGGGAGCAGGGACCCCAGATATATCCTCTCTGCAGTGGTGTGCATGAATTTGGGGGTACAGACAAAGACCATTCCAAACACACTCCATAAGCCTCGTGGTCAGTCCCCCATCAAAGTTCTTAGCTTCCAGAATTGTTGGTGGCACATCTGAAGGAATTTAAATACTCAGAATAACCCTAAAGTTAGTGAAGACTGCCACACAATTACTTCTACAGAACAACAATATCTCTGAGTCTCTATAAAATCACCCGCTGGTACTGCATTGCTCATGTGATCTTTTCAGAACCGTTTCAATGCCTGAGTAACCGTCTTAATGATGGCCAGCACTTAACATAGAGCTCACTGTATCTCACTGTATGCCCAGCACGGTGTAAGCACTTCCTAGAAATCAACTTGTTTAATTCTCACTGTATGAGGTAGAGGTAGGTACTACAATTATTCCCATTTTATGGATGAGGAAACTGAGGTACAGAGTAGATACAAAGTGACTTATCCAAACTTGCACAGGTGGCAAGTGGTAAAACCCAGCTAAGACTGCATGCAGCCTGTCAGGCCTTGGATCCCACCCTCTGACCCCTGGGCACTGTGGTCTGGAAGCACTCTTTCACTCAGAGGCAAAGCCCTCATATATTCCAGTGAACTTGTGACCTTTTTTTGGTGCTGGATGGACATTCCACATTTTCACATTCCATTCTCACTGACTCATGGCAGCTTGTACCCTTCTCTCCACCCTGTTGTACAAGCTGTGTGGTGTGGTGTTTTGCCTGACACATCATTGTGCTAGAGTTTATACTCACTGTAGCAAAAATAAGCTTTAAATATTAACCCAAAATTGGAAGCACACCTGTGAAGAATTGGCTGGCTGTACAACAGGGAGGAAATTAAGGCTAGTGGTAATAGCACAAATATCCTAAAGTGAGGTTGAATGAGTTCTTTTAAAACATTAAGATAAATGTTAAATGGCCAAGGGACAAATAGTTTTCATACTGAAATACAGAAAAAGTAAAAATTTTAAAATTTATTTTCTAAGATTAGCATAAACTGGTAAAGACACACACACACACGTACCTACAGACCAATTCGGTTTCTGAACACAAAATTGTAAGTTTTAAATTAAATTCTACTGGATCAATTTCAGTTGGGTATTGACATAAAATAATGCATCATGGCCAAATACAGTTTATTCTAGAATATAAAGATACTTTGGTTGGAGGATATCTATAAATAAAATATGTCATACCAATAGAACAAAGGAAAAATAAGTGATGATATGAGCAAACACCAGAAAGGCATTTGATTAAATTTGACCCCTACAAGATAAACAGACAAAAAGTGCTTATCTATTTCAAACCAATTGCAGACATTATACCTAATAGTGAAACAATAGAGAAGGGAAGAAATAAGACAAATTCTAACAAATGCAATAAGATATGAAGCAGAAAGAAATGAAATGTAATAATTATAAAGGAAGAGCAAAACAATAATAATTTATTAATAGCTAACTTTTACAGATGAATTCTCTTCCAGGCACTGTCCTGACGGTTTCATTGAAATTAGGCCATTTATTTGTTCCAACAACTTTATGAAGTAGGCAGTATTTAACCCCTCCACTCCATTTAAAGATGAGAAAATTGAAGCACAGAAAGGTTCAACAACTTTCCCAGAACTGCACAGCTATTAAATGACAGGATTTGAAAGCAGTCCATCTGGCCCGAAGCCAGGGTTCCCAACCACTATGTAGCACTGACCATCAGGGTTTGAATAATTTAATTATCTATCAGGGAGCACATGAGAATTATCCAGAGAACAAGTAGAATTTATAAGATTCAATTAAGTTAGTCAGGTTTAAAAATAAATATAAAACTAGATAGTCCTATATTAAATAATATAAGGGGAAAAATAATTCATTACATGAAGATATAAAATACCCAGGAATAAGCCTCACCAAAATATTATAATTTAAATGAGAAAAACTATATTGTGGTCCTGGTGTTCTATCTTCTGAGTCTAAGATGCCTTCTGGATAAAAACTTTATTGTGGGATATAACAGAAAAGTTGAATTTGTGGAAATGCATACCATAGTCCTAGACAGGAGGACTAAAGAGTATATACAATTTTAATTATTACCAGATTAATATATGTTTAATCTCATTTCAGTCGGAGTGCCAACAATTGTTTGGGAGGAGGTGTCAGGAAAACTTTAACTTTCATTTGTAAAAATAAATAGATAATTATGTTTTAAAGAAAACAAAAGAATATATTTAAGTATTTGCTTATTAGTACACTGAATCTCTCTGGAAGGATGCATAAGATATTGCTTACATTATTTTGCTTCCAGGGAGGGGAACTGGACCACTGAAAGTAGGAGCAGGGGTGGATTACTCATCGGACATTTTTAATACCTTAAAAGTGTGTGAATATATTACCATTCTAAAGGTAAAGACAAACAAAACAGCAAACAAAAAGTAGGTAAGAATACCCAATAATATTGAAAAAAAAACAATATTGAGGGAGATTTCCACTGTCGAACAGTACAACATATAAAACTATAATAATTAAAATAGTGAGATTCTGCTTCAAAACTAGGCAGATTACTAGAGCAGCATAGAGCCCAGAAACTTGCCTGAGACTAGCATGGAAGTAAACAGATAGGCTGGCTTACGAGCAAGGGAAGAGTTTTATCCAGAAGGCATCATAGACTCAAAAGATAGAACACCAGGACCCAGAGGGCAGGGAAAGCAGAAGCACTGCAAAACCTATGAGTGTCCCTGAAGGATTAATTTCCTTCTGATGTGGTTTACCTGCTCAGGCAATTCTGTCCCTTCCAACTTCCAAATGAAAAAGGGGTGTGTATTAGCCTGTTCTCATGCTACTGATAAAGACATATCTGAGACTGGGTAACTTATAAAGGAAATAAGGTTAATGGACTCATCCACATGGCTGGGGAGGCCTCACAATCGTGGTGAAAGGCAAAGGAGAAGCAGAGGCACATCTTACATGATGGCAGGCAAGAGAGCCTGTGCAGCCCATTTGTAAGACCATCAGATCTTGTGAGACTTATTCACTACCACAAGAACAGTATGGGGGAAACCATTCGCCATGATTCAGTTGTCTCCACCTGGCCCTGCTCTTGACACATGGGGATTATTACAATTCAAAGTGAGATTTGGGTGGGGACACAACCAGACCATACCAGGGTGGTCTGCCATGAATTCACTACAGAGGAAGTGAAGGGTTGGAGCATGGGATGTTCTCTTGACCTGGGGAGACCAGTCATCCATGTGACCTTAGGTGAGTCATTTATAATAATCATTAGCACTTACTAAGTGATTCTGTGGGCCCGGTGCGGTGCCAGGTACTTTGTATGCATTACTTCATTAAATCTTTATAACAGTCCTCTGAGGATGGTTGTAACCATCTTTATGACGATCCTATAACCCACATGAACAGTTTCAAACAATCATTTGTAGTAAAATCATCTTAACTTACAAGGTAAGGAAGGCAAGGGATAAAGATGTGACCAGCCAGAGCACACAGTAAGTGGCAGCACTGGGATCTGAGTGTCCACTCAGCTCCAGTGGCCACAGGGTTTACTCCACTGTACCACTGCTAATCCCTTTATGTTTCAGTCTTCACATAAAAAGAGTGAAGGAGCTGGGTTATATACTCACTAAGATTCCTTCTAATTCTAAAGGGATTGCTATTCTAAAATGAAACACTTCCAGGATCCATCCTTAAATTGGTTCCTGCTGTGACTACCTGAAACCAGCAAACCTATCTCAACTCCACTATATATTCAGCGGTCCCTGCTGGGCCAGCCCAGTTGTGGCCAGAATTCTAGAACACCATTTAAAAAATAATGTTAAGTGATCAGAAGGATAAAAGTGTCAATTTGGGTGAATTGCAGGTGCACGTCTTACAGTTTTTAAAAATAGCAGACGGTGTGCTGATTTACTGTGGTGAATTAAAGATCAAAGGAGTGGTCTCAAGGGTAAAGCTGATGGGCCCACAATTAAAGAGCCAGATGCCAAAGCTGAAAAAATGGTTTTGATTTTTTTTTTTTTTAAATCAACTGTTGTTCTTGTGTGACCATGTTTACAGGGTTGGAGATCTCTGAACTCTCTTGGAGAAATGTCTACTTGTTGCTGCATAGAACAAATGGGCTGAGTAGGTAAACAACAAACAGCCCACCTTCAGAAACTTCTGTGATAAAAGCCAAGGCGTGGCCTTAGCAATCTCTAGTTCCCATCACATCAGTTCCTCAGGTTCTATTCCAGTGTAATCTCACCCTTTTAACCTCCTTCTCCTCCTCCTGGGATGCGGGGGCCATTCTTTGCTCCAAGGGCAGACTGCCATGAGACTGAATCCTCTCTGGAAGAGGTGGGGCTGTCACACTGAGCTGAGGCCTCTTAGCAGAGCTCATTCCAAAGGGAAGCCCAGTCCAGTGGAGCTACAGCGGTGGCTGTTGTCCCTGCCAGCCCACCTTGGGCAAATCACAGAGGGAGTCGGGCACTCTGCTGAGGACTCTAGCCACCATCACCTTTTCCTTCTCATGCTGGGTGTCAGAAAGGGGTTGATGGGTGGACTGTCAGAATCCAGAAAGTATATCTTGGTATGAAGGGGAGTGTGGGAGGGCTTGGGGGTCAGAAGCCTGAGTTAACATGACAGCCTTGTCCTTTGTCCTGTGTGTCCTTGGGCAAGTTGTGTAACCTCAGATGGACTAAAAGTGGAATCTGTCTCAAAAGCTGTGGCATGGATTAAGTGAGATAATAGGAAGAAAGAGTATTTAGCACAGTGCCTGGTACATGGGAGCTGCTTAATAACCCAGAGTGATAGTTCTTCTTCTAGTTAGGAGTTCTGGCTAGTATTCTTGGCCAGATCTCCTATTTCTCTTTGGAGGCTATTCCCCAACCCCAGTGTGGAGGGTGAATTGTCATGGATACATCTTGGTGGCTGAGAAGCTGGGAATAGGCCAGGGCTAAGAGATGTTGAAGAACATAGCTCTTTGCTAGTTAAAGGAGTATAACCCTTTCTGTGCTGTATTCATTTATGTATTGTTTGAATTTTTTTTTTTTGAAAAAGGTAGTATTAATTTCATAATTAGGAAATAAGTATAAGGAACTAGATATGAATTTAAAAAAAAAAAATATATATATGTTCAGAGAAGAGAGTCTTGCTTGCTATGTCATCCAGGCTGTACTTGAACTCCTGGGTTCAAGGCATCGTCCCACCTCAGCCTCCTGAGTAGTTGGGACTACAGGCACATGCCACTGTGCCTTGCTAAAAAAATATTTTAAACTCTGTTAGAACCACTTAGCATCTAGTACTATAACATCTCTACCCCCAAATGATCATTATAAGGGATTTAAACAATACTATCTTAACCTGAGACAAACAACATCACATATGCAGTGTTCTGGCTGGGAATGCATAATCGAAATTGAATCACAAGGAAGCCTCAGATGAACTCAAAATGAGCAAATTAGTATTTAACGAAAGAGAGACACTGTAATTTTTTTAAAATGTTGATGTCATAAAAGACAAAAAAAAGCCTGCAGAAACTTTCCAGATTGAAGGAGACTAAGGAGACATGATAACTAAATATAGACTGAATTCTGTACCAGAGAGAGAATGCTATAAACAACATTGCAGGTATACTCCGTTTTATTGCACCCCACTTTATCGCATTTTGCAGATACCGTACAGACTGAATTTGTGTGGCAAACTTGCACTGAACAAGTCTATTGGCACAATTTCTCCAATAGCACATGCTCACTTTGTGCCTCTGTGTCATGTTTTGGTAATTCCCGCAATATTTCAAGTGTTTTCATTATTATCACATCTATTGTGGTGACCTGTCATCAGTCATCTTTGATGTTACTATTGCAATTGTTTTGGGTCCCATGGATTGCACCCACAGAAGATGGTGAACTTAAGTGGATAAATGTGTTTTCTGACTGCTCCACTGATCAACCAGTCCCCCATCTCTCTCCCTCTCCTCATCAATGACCTTAGCTAGATCTCCTCAGGCCTCCGTATTCCTTGAGACACAACAATATTGAAATTAGGTCAATTAATAACCCTACAATGGCCTTTGAGTATTCAAGTGAAAGGAAGAGTCACAGGCCTCTCACTTTAAATTGAAAGCTAGAAATGATTAAGCTCAGTGAGAAAGGCATGTTGAAAGCTTAAAAAGGCCAGAAACGAGGCCTCTTGTGTCAGTTAGTCAAGTTGTGAATGCAAAGAAATGTTCTTGAAGGAAATTAAAAGTGCTACTCCAGTGAACACATGAATTATAAGAAAGAGAAACAGATATACAGATATGGAGAAAGTTTTAGTGGCCTGGATAAAAGACCAATCTAGTCACCATATTTCCTTAAGCCAAAGCCTAATCCAGAGGAAACCCCTAACTTTCATCAAGTCTGTGAAGTCTGAGAGAGATGAGGGAGAGACAAAATAAAAGTTTGAAGCTAGCAAAGGTTGTTTCATGAGGTTTAAGGAGAGAAGCCATCTGTATAACGTAAAAATGTGAGGTGAAGCAGCAAGTGCTGTTGGAGAAACTGCAGCAAGTTATCCAGCAGATCTAGCTAAGGTCATTGATGAAGGTGGCCACACTAAACAACAGATTTTCAATGTAGATAAAACAGCCTTCTATTGGGAGAAGATGCCATCTAGGACTTTCATAGCTGGAGAAGGGATGTCACTGCCAACTTCAATGCTTCAAAGGACTCTTGTTAGGGGCTAATGCAGCTGGTGACTTGGAGTTGAAGCCAGTGTTCATTTACCATTCCAAAACCTGAAGGCTCTTAACAATTATGTTAAATCTACTCTTCCTCTGCTCGAAAAATGGAATAACAAAGCCTGGATGATAGCAAATCTATTTACAACATGGTTTACTGATTATTTTAAGCCTAGTATTGAGACCTACTGGTCAGAAATAAAAATTCCTTTAAAAAAAATACTGACAATACATTGTCAATGAGAGTAATATTTTGAAATGAATCATTTTTTCTAAGCAAGAACTCTGATAGAGATGTACAAGGAGATTAATGTTGTTTTCATGCCTGTAACAAGCATCCATTCTGCAGCCCATGGATCAAGGAGTAATTTTGACTTTCAAGTCTTACTATTTATAATACAGATTTTGCAAGGCTATAGCCTTCATAGATAGTGATTCCTCTGATGGATCTGGGCAAAGTAAGTTGAAAACCTTTGTTCTATTAGTTTCTGCCAGAGAAAATTAAAAAAAAAAATCTAAGAAAAACTCTGGAAAGAATTCACTCTTCAAGATACCATTAAAAACATTCATGATTCATTGAAGGAGGTAAAAATATCAACACTAACGGGGGTTTGGAAGAAGGTAATTCCAACTCTCCGAACAGGAGTTTTGAAGAAGTCTTAGAGGAGTTTAGAACTTCAGTAGAGGAAGTAACTGCAGATGTAGTGAAAATAGCAAGAGAACTAGAGTTAGAAGTGAAGCCTGAAGATGTGATTAAATTGCTGCAATCTCATGATAAACCTTGAATGGATGAAAAGTTGCTTCTTATGGATGAGTAAAGAAAGTGATTTCTTGAGATCGTATCTACTCCTGGTGAAGATGCTGTGAATATTGTTGAAATAACAACAAAGGATTTAGAATATCACATAAATTTAGTTGATAAAGCAGTGGTAAATTCGGAGAGAACTGACTCCAGTTTTGAAAGAATATCTACTGTGGGTAAAATGCTATCAAAACGTATCACATGTTACAGATAACATCTTTCATGAAAGAAGGGGTCAATTGATGCAGCAAACTTTATTTTTGTCTTATTTGAAGAACTTGCCACATCTACCCCAATCTTCAGTGGCCACCACTGAGATCAGTCAGCAGCCATCAACATCGAGGCAAGACCCTCTACCAGCAGGAGAATCACTTAAACCCCGGAGGTGGAGGTTACAGTGAGCCTAGATGGCGCCACTGCACTCCAGCCTGAGGGACAGAGCAAGACTCTACCTCCAAAAAAAAAAAAAAAAAAAAGAAAAAAGAAAAAAAAGAAAAATTTAAAATAATTGAATACTATTGAATATTACATGCATATATCTTAAGTTCTGAGAGCACATTTAGAAATGGAAATACTTTCCATGTATACTGGAATGACTTCTCTTCCTCCCTCAATATAGCTGATAAAATAAGAAAAGCCTCATTAATGAGCAAGTGCCATTCTTAGGTTTCACAAAGAGAAAACAAAGAGCCCTTATTAAGCACACAAACCTACATATTGATTGAAAGTAAATATTAGGGTAAAACCATCATGACTTTAAAAGATAAATCAGAAAATCTACATGTAGATCATTCGTAATGTAAGGGAATTCTCAAGCACAATTCAGCAGACTGTGCATTAAATGACTAACAGAGATTTACAAGTGCATTAATCATGTGACTCCTGGTTAGTGGTCTTAGCCCCACCCATATGCCACCTTTTGCCAGCTAGTCTTTATTTGGACTGTCAATCTGAAAATCAACCTTTGACTTCAGTGCATCCATACCCTTACCTTCTCACCTTGTCTCACATTTGGTGATGAGTAAGATGTTTGTCTCATGCTTGTTTCATAATAAAAAAACAGCTACAAGTTTATTGTATTTTCTTTTTTTTTTTTTTTTTTTTTTTTTTGTGAGACGGAGTCTTGCTCTGCCGCCCAGGCTGGAGTGCAGTGGCCGGATCTCAGCTCACTGCAAGCTCCGCCTCCCGGGTTTACGCCATTCTCCTGCCTCAGCCTCCCGAGTAGCTGGGACTACAGGCGCCCGCTACCTCGCCCGGCTAGTTTTTTGTGTTCTTTTAGTAGAGACGAGGTTTCACCGTGTTAGCCAGGATGGTCTCGATCTCCTGACCTCGTGATCCGCCCGTCTCGGCCTCCCAAAGTGCTGGGATTACAGGCTTGAGCCACCGCGCCCGGCCCGTTTATTGTATTTTCTTTTAGACTCCATATCCATTTTGGTTAAAATATCCTTGAATCAAAATAGTGGTATCACAGGGAAAATCCATGAATATCAGGTACTCAGCACAGTTACTTAGTTGTGGAACTGTGGAGTTAGTGAGTAGAGATGACAGGAAGAGCTCAGTGTGGTGGCTCAGCTGCCTGCTGCAGCGGAGGCTGAGCTGAGGGAGAGCCTCATGAAGCTGATCCAATGAGTTATGGGAAACATCAGGGTTGATTCAGATGTGGTTGCCCAAGTGAGTCTCTATTCTCTCCAGATACCACTCCAGGGTCCTCCCTCTTGGGATGCATACTCTGGCAAGAGGCTCCCTCCCCCAGGACAGTTGGGTGGTCCTATGGTGAAGAATATTGATGGCTGTGAAGGGTAATTGTTTGGATAAGCTCGGCCAGGAGCTTCCTTCTGTAGAGTCCTTAAGAGGAGCCATGAAGGGTAGAAGGAAAGGGATGCTCAGGTTATTGGGGGCACAGCCTGTCCTAGGGGGAAACAGATGGAGGCCACAACACACACCAGAATGGATTGGACTGTTATACACTTTCTCAGGAGTTGGTTGGTTGGAAGAAGGCAGCATCACAAAGAAGAGGGCAGAGAAAGGTGGGGGTCAAACACACTTGCCTAGACTTATTCAGGAGGGATCAAGAAAACTGAAAGAGGCCGGGTGCAGTGGCTCACGCCTGTAATCCCAGCATTTGGGAGGCCGAGGAGGGCAGATCACCTGAGGTCAGGAGTTCAAGACCAGCCTGGTCAAAAGGTGAAACCCTGTCTCTATAAAAATACGAAAATTAGTCGGTCATGATGGTGGGTGCCTGTAATCCCAGCTACTCAGGAGGCTGAGGCAGTAGAATTGCTTGAACCCAGGAGACGGAGGTTGAAGTGAGCCGAGATCGTGCCATTGCACTCCAGGCTGGGCGACAGAGTGAGACTCCATCTCAAAAAACAAAACAAAACAAAACAAAACAAACACTGAAACAAACATGCTTGCCTAGACTTGTTCAGGAGTGGTCAAGAACAGGAAAAAAAGATTCTTCTCCCATCTCTCTTTCCCTCTGCTCCTCTTTCTTGACCAAGAGAAGGAGAAGGCTATGCATTTTCTCAAAGGCAACATATAATCTGCTTCTAAACCAGGGCTGATTTGCCAGCTAGTCTTTATTTATCTGGACTGACAATCTGAAAATCAATCACAGAACTCCCCTCAATGTTCCTGGGTTTATTCCAGGCTCCCATTCAAGATCTCTGAGCTTGAACTCAGCAACTGAGCCCAAATCATTCCCTTTCCTTTCCTATCTGCTATACTTGCCTTTCAAAACTCCTTTGAGAGGACTCCTTTGCCCAAAACACCATTCAAAATTTGCTTATTCTTCCTCTGGAGGCATCTGGTTGTCACGCCAGAGTTTTCACTTTTGCTTTTTCAGCAAAGCACAGATCTTTTTGTCTAGCATTCCCATTTTAGATGAGCAGTTGGATTTAAACCCTGCACATCTGTGTGTGGGAACTTTAAAAATCCACAACACAGTGGAATAAGAGCTTGACTGTGAAAATAAATGTTTCATTAATTTGATTTTTCATAGATGTCTTTTTTTTAATTAAACCTTATCACTGGCCAAGGAAAAGACATTCTGCAGTAGAAAGAACATGGGCTTTGAAGTGAAACAGGGTTAGCCTGGAATCCCAGCTTTGCTGTTTTACTTTGTGGTAACATTGGGTAGGTCATAACCTTTTTAAATTTCCTCATCAATAAAAGGGCGTCATACTCTGAAGCTGATATGAGGATTATATGAGCTGTCTGTGTGCAGTCCTTAGGACAGAACCTGGGCCTGCTAAATGCTACATAAGCATTGCTTCTTGTCAGTATGTATCCATGTAAAGCTCTGCACAGAGTCTGCACCAAACAGATGCTCCCCATCCGCCCCCACCTCTTATTTGTCAGTTTTTCTTCTAACTTAAAGGAGAATGGATTTTACCAAAAACTGAGTCACAGTGTTGCGTTCTTTCTGGGATCTGACCTCTTCTCACTCCCTGCAATAGGCTGAATGGTGGCCCTAAAGATACGTTCTCATCTCTATTGCTGGAACCTATGGGTATTCCCTTATATGGCAAGAGAGTGACTATGACCTTTTATCTGAAAGGATGTGATTAAGTCAAGGACTTTGAGAGGAGGAGTTTATCCTGGATTATCTGGGTGGTCCCTAAATGCAATCACATGCATCCTTAAAGGAGAGGCAGAGGAACTTTGAGACAGGTACACAGAGGAGCGATGCACACAGACGAGGCCAAGTGAGGATGGTGGCAGAGACCAGAGTGATGAGGCCACAGCAGCCAAGGCTGGAAGGACAGGGAAGATTCTTTCCTAAAGGCTCTAGGAGTATGTCAGCCTCCGCTGACTTTTTTTTTTTTTTTTTTTGAGATGGCGCCTCACTCTGTCACCCCGGCTGGACTGCAGTGGCACGATCTTGACTCACTGCAATCTCCGCCTCCTGGGTTCAAGCAATTCTTGTCCCTCAGCCTCCCAAGTAGCGTGACACCACATCTGGCTAATATTTTATTTTTACTAGAGATGGGGTTTCACCATTTTGGCCAGGTTGGTCTCAAACTCTTGATTTCAGGTGATCTGCCTACCTTGGCCTCCCAAAGTGCTGGGATTACAGGTGTGAGCCACTGTGCCCGGCCTGCTGCTGACATTTTCATTTCAGACTTTTGGCCACCAGAACTGTGAGAGGATATATTTCTGTTGTTTTAAGCTACCCAGCTTGTGATAATTGGTTACAGCAGCCCAGAGACACATACTGTATTAATCTGGGCTGGAAGACAAAGTCCTTCCTCTGCTTTTCCGCAACTTGACCAGAGAAACAATCTGTGCAAGAGGGTGGTCCACGGCCCACACAGGTGCGTGCAAACACACCGCTCAGCATCATCAGGCACATTTCCTCAAAGACCCTGGCAGGGCCAGGCCCTCCTCACCCCCAACAACACAGAGGAGTGGGTGAGGCCCTGAGGCTACCCGCCCCCGCCCCCTCGCCTGTTTTTTTTTTTTTTTTTTCATTTTCTCTCTGAGGCTTGGGATTCTTTCAGGCGCAGCAAAACTTTTCCTTCCAAAAGTCGTGACAAAGCTTACAATGCAAGTATCTTTAGTTACATAATACGTAGACTTTAGCAGGAACCTCTGTGTTCTGTAGTAAATGGCTTTACTACAGGTCGCTTCCTGCGTGTGTGGGCTTTGAGAGGGAACACAGCCAGAAAGAACACGTGGGACCAGAAGAGATGTTGCTATGGTGAAAGCTAAAAGCATAAAAGAGAGTCGAGAGTTCTGAAGACCCAGGCTTCCTCCCTCACAGTTTTACAAAGCCAGCCGGAGACACAGCCCTCATGCCCCTGGCCAGTCAAATAATCTGATCTTTAGGCCTCCCAGCAGCTCTGTGAATATGTAATACAGTATTATCCACATTTACAGTCAAGGAGGCAGAAGCCAGTGGAGATCAACTAGTTTGTACAAGTTCATGTAACTAGGAAGAGGGCAGAGACAGGACATGAGCAAATGGCCATCTGTCACCAAGACCCTGGCATGCCTCGTTGCCTCTAGCTAAAGAGAAATATTGAGAAATGCATGTGGAGGGATTCAGCTTGCCAAATCCACCTCGTTGGAGCCCTGAAGGTCCTTCTGCATCATATTCTTCCACCATTCTCTGGGCAACCATGAGCCACAGTCAGTGCTAGCCCAGGGATTCGCCATGCACAGGAAGCTTCCTTTTGCCCTGTTGTATGGATGGAGAACACCTGGGCCTCAGTCCCCTCTGTTGCTATTTAGTGGAGTGTTGTTATTATTATTAGGAAGGACCCAACTTTGAGCCTCTCTGTGCTTTAGCTCCCGCATCTGAAATGTGGAAGGGGGTAGGTTGAATGACTGGTTCTCAATCTTTGCTGTCCATGAGAACTTCCCAGGGACTGTCAGTTGGGCCATATCTCACTGCAGTTAAACTGGAATCTCCCTGGGTGGGATTCAAGCATCAGCATTTTCAGAATTTCTTCAGATGATTCTTTTTTCTTTTTTTTGAGACAGAATCTTGCTCTATTGCCAGGCTGGAGTGCAGTGGCCTGATCTCAGCTCACTGCAACCTCCACTTCCCAGGTTCAAGCGATTCTCCTGCCTCAGCCTCCTGAGTAGCTGGGACTACAGGCGTGTGCCGCCATGCCCAGCTAATTTTTGTATTTTTAGTAGTGACGGGGTTTCACCATGTTGGCCAGGGTGGTCTCAATCTCTTGACCATGTGATCTGCCTACCTCGGCCTCCCAAAGTGCTGGGGTTACAGGCGTGAGCCCTCGCACCCAGCCCAGATGATTCTTAAGTACAGCCATTGTGAGAACCAGTGGATTGCCTGATTGCTAAGGTTCTTCCAGATGCAATGTCTTCTGTCCCCATCTGCATGTAAAGCCAGTGCTGCTAGGGTTCAATTATCCAGATAGTAACAACTCATGAAAAACCCTCAACTAAAGCCCCATGCTCAACTTTTCCTGAGAAAGTCACTTCCCTTTGGTTTGTCCAACAGTATAATATTTAAAATCTGTATAATGGTCTCAACCTCTCATAGTCTTGCATGCTTTTAAGAAGAGGAAGGAGGCCGGGCGCGGTGGCTCAAGCCTGTAATCCCAGCACTTTGGGAGGCCGAGATGGGCGGATCACAAGGTCAGGAGATCGAGACCATCCTGGCTAACACGGTGAAACCCTGTCTCTACTAAAAAATACAAAAAACTAGCCGGGCGAGGTGGCGGGCGCCTGTAGTCCCAGCTACTCAGGAGGCTGAGGCAGGAGAATGGCGTAAACCTGGGAGGCGGAGCTTGCAGTGAGCTGAGATCCGGCCACTGCACTCCAGCCTGGGCGACAGAGCGAGACTCCGTCTCAGAAAAAAAAAAAAAAAAAAAGAAAGAGGAAGGATTAATGAGGTAATAAAACTATTCAGGAATTGCTTAATTATTATTCTAGGGCTTGCTATAAAGAGTATCCTAGGGTTCTGAAAAAAATAATTAATGTAATTTAATCACCCAGTACTAAGCCCTCATTTAGGACTGCTACATTCAAGCTGAAGGTAAAGAGATGAGTAGTCTTTTGCACTTCAGAAACTCCCAGTCCAAGGTGACAATAACAACAGCAATAATGATAACAGCCGCAGCCAAAATGGGAAAATACTTATTGAATATCAGGCATTGCTGACAGGTGCTTTTTAGATGTTATTTTAGATCCTCACAACAACCTGCTAGGTAAGCATCATTTCCTTCATTATATTGCTGGGGAAACTAAGGCCTAGAGAGGTTAGGTAACTTGCCAAGTTCACACAGCTAAGAAGTAGCTGATCTGCCATTCTGGTCTATGTCTATAAGATTTAAAATCCCATGCTCTTTCCACCATATGATAAAACCTCTAGAAAGAGAGAAAGGATTGAGAAATAGAGATAAACATGGCAGGGATAGGGTTAACTTCTATGGGAGAGAATTGCGCCCAGGTGGAGGAATTGCTGTGAATTGCTCACATGAAAGGTGTTATAAGAAAATCAGTCTTGTAATTCTATATCTTAACTATGTTTGGGGCTCAATCCTGTTAGAAGTTATAACACTGGAACATGTAAATTCATTATGAAGAGCTAGTTCTTCTTCGGTCAGTCCCAGCTCCCTCCAATTATTCTTCAAAAATAAACCCATTGTGTGTTTCGTGGCTCAGCAACGTCATTTTTTAGCCAGTGTGAGCTCTTTGGTTCTTAGCAGATTTTCACTTTTACTGACTGCCATCAGTGGTATAAAATGTACCAGGAGGAGAGGATGGTGGTGGGCACAGCTGTGACAACCCCTTTCTCTATGGTGTTAAGATCCAAACGCGGTATGAACCGGCACTTTCTGAAGGCACACACACACACACACACACACACACGAACACTATTCCAAATGAGCTAAGACCTGGAGAACACACTATATACATACATACATTAGCTAACTCAGGAATCTAAATAAAAATTTATTTTTGGAGAAACCCACTGGGCTAAAATAATTCACCCACAAAGCCAAATGTAGCTTGAGGGGTATTAAACATGCTATGGCCTAGAGCAGGAAAAGGGAAAAAAGAATGAAGCAATACATTTTCTTAATGAGGCTTTTTCAAACCACCATTTCATGTTGTAGCCCAAACAGAAAAATCACCAAAGGAACTTAGGATCTTGAAGAATATTCAGAGACTGTAGAAAGTGGTTTAAATATTAGATATTTAAGAAAGGATTCTAAAAAATATTTATTATGTTTATAAAATGGAAATTTCACATTCATACTAAAAAAATTTACAATTACACATAAGTATTACGTGAAGATGTGTATAAACACATTGCATATGCAAAATGTATACACATAGACCACATGGCCAAATACATGGTATTATAAGGATGAGTTAATTTTACAGCAACATTTTGACGTGGAAAATTACCTCCACTGCAGAAATTATAAGTAAGGAAGATATACCCTGTCGCTGCAAATAATAGCATAGGGATATGTCATTACACAACCTTGGATGAGATAACATATCAACCCGACATAAATACAGGCAACATCTATTCCTGAAAGAATAAAAAAATGCTTATGAAGATATAGCAATGAGATACTGGGCTAATAGAATGATTTTAAAAAAGTGATGTGTTCTTACACTGCTTACTCTAATTTTTAAAAAAGATTTGGAAAAAACAGAATAAAGACAACACTATCTGAAATAGTGTGCTTGAAATCCAATTTTTAAAATTTGAAGGTAGGAATACTTCAACAAGATCATAAGCTTATACAACAAATCATAAGCTTATTTTTCTGTTTCAGATGCTTATCAAAGAAGCGAACATTTTGAACAGGTTTGTTTTCTAGGTAAAATCCTCTTTCCACATCCTACATAGCAAATACTCATGCACACGCACGCGCGCACACACACGCACACTTCTCTTTCTCTCCTTACAACTGCAAATCCGTACCATGGGACTAAGGATGCTAACACCAAAGAATGTGTTAAAGCAACATTTTACCTCTTTGCTGATCAAACACAGAAGGGGTGCTGAAATCCATGGTAGCCTGTCTCATCATTTACCATCAGAATGGCAAAAAGCATCCAGGTCTCTAGAGAGGAGAAAACACCATCTCAAACATTACAGTCAACATGACAGTCAGAGGCAGCATCGTTTGCCAAGACCTCTGTTTCAGAATTAAATGTGCACCAGAGCTGCAGGTTGTTGTCCAGGCAAGTGATGAAAATCGGTAAATGCTATTCCTGTAAATACCTGCTAGGAAAAGAGTTACTCTATGGCCTCATTCATCAGCTGTACTTGGGCATAATACACCCTTCACCCCCAAATAAACACAATTACTCAAACTCTAAAAAGATAGTAATTGTATGGGCCACCTGCCTTGGATCTGGGCTGGGGAAACACAGCAGATCACGGAGCTTCAGCAGCTGGAATGTTGCTTTACACCAACAGAAATCTGAATGGGTGAGTGAGGATTCACAGGGCCAGACAGAGCATGTGCAAAGCTGCCAATGCAGTTCGCATTCGGCTGTGCTCTTGGCGGAGCGAGAACTGCATTTGGGTCATGTGAGCAGAGAGTGCCATCTCAATGGAATAGGATGTAAATATTGTAGCAGGAGGCTGCTGGCCATGTGCTGTGTGGAGTAATTATCCATGTTGGCAGTCTTCTTCACTCCCCTTTCAGCTCCATTCTCCAACTGACAGGGAGGATGGGGAAAGGCATCATTTGAAAGGTGACATTTCAAGGCTCGAGTGTCTGTGGTGATAAAATTAAAACAGTCTGCAGTCACAAGGGAGTTTATTGTAGCATTATATGTGGTAAAACCTGAAAAATCACCTGAACGTACCTCATTCAGGAAGCAGTTAAGTAAATGGTGGTAAATTCGTACTCTAGATTTAAAAATCTGACATAAATAAATCTGTGTATTTATCTGGTGACATGTCACTAATCTATTGTTAAATGAAAGAAACAAGTTATATATTTCATTTGTTTACATTTTAATAAAACCAGAAGCCACTCACTGTATACATTATAATGTTTACATATTCAGGGCAACACTGAAAAAGATGCAAAAAGATACATACTGCTAATATTGGTTCCTTCAGGCCAGTGTAATTAGAGTAGATTTCTAACTTGTTCTGTATCAATCTCTGTATTTTTGGTTTGTTAATAACCAGTACCTATTATCTTATATTTGTAATAAAAATATGGTATAATAAATTCAAATAAAAATCTACATTCTAGGCACAACCAGATTTTTGGATAAGTCAAACAGCCATATAGTAGATGCTTTTATAAATGCTATTGATAGTGGTAATAACTGTTTTCTTTTTAACTTAATTAGTGTGTGATTGTGGAAATAAAAGCAGAAACCATTTTCCTCCGTACATGGCCACCTTTGTTTTGATATGGACTGATCTAGTGTATAATTTGTGTTCTTTGATAGGCAGGCTCCTTACTTCTCTCCTGCCTCATATTTTCTCAGTGCCTATCATTAATTTTCCATCAACAAATTGGGGGGCCTCTCTTCTTTGTGACAATACTCACTCAAAAATACTATTCATTCTCCTTTCCCACATCAGCCCCTCCCCTCAACATGCCCTGCGTTCTTTTTATTGAAAAACACAGGCAGAACATATGTCTTACAAATAATTACGCAAAATGTGCTCCTTAGATAAATCTCTTAAATTTCCCAACACCAGTTTCTTGCATTAACCATGAGAGCCAGACTTAGGGGCTCCGAGTGGATTGAGGAGGAAACTGAGAATTACATCAGCAGATCCTCAGCTAAGGAGAGATGGCTCCAGCTCATCTGACTGACAGAGGTAAAAGGGGTTTTTGCCATTCAGTCCCAAACAAGAGAAAAACAAAGGGTTTAGATAAGCTTCCCTTTCATTCACTTGTTCATTAATTCATCAGTTGTTAAGGAAGGAGTCCTGTGCTCCAATCATTTCTACAGGCACTAGAAAGGCAAGACAGGAACTGATGTTCCCATATTCAATGAGCTTACACTCATGGGTGCAACTTCTGCTCCTGGCCATGCTGGAGTAATAGGAACTGGATTCACCCTTCTTCCTTAAACAACTAGAAAATTGGGCAAAATAGGTCAAACAGTTTTCGGACAGCAGAAAGCACAGGACACGGATCTTTGAGAGAAGATAAACAAATGAGGTCAGTGTGAACCCCCAGCTTGCTATCTGGGGAGAGTTTCCAGGCTGCAGCACATGGAGGGGATAGAGGGCTGAATGGTTTGTGGAAGGGCCCACAGAAAGGAATGTCCTCGTTCTAGTCCTCAGAACCTATGAATATGACCTTATTTGCAAAAGGAGTCTTTGCAGATGTAATTTAGTTAAGGGTCTTAAGTTGAAATCATCCTGCATTATACTGGTGGGCCCTGTATCCAACCACAAATGCCCTTACAAGAGACACGCAGAGAGAGGTGGAGGAGGCCACGTGGGCCTAGTGGCAGAGAGGTGAACGATGCAGCCACAAGCTAAGGAACACTTGCAGCCACCAGAAGCTGGAAGAGGTATGGAACAGGCTGTCCCTTAGAGCCTTCAGAAGGAGGAGGCCCTGTTGACACCTTGAGTTCAAAATTCTAGTCCCCAGAATTGTGGGAGAATACATTTCTGTTGTTTTGAGCCACCAAACTGGTGATGATTTGTTACAATGGCTTCAGGAAACTAATACAAAAGAGGAACTCTCAAAATAAATGCAAAGTCTCTAAAATGATTACAAAACCAAATTAAAATATACAGGCATTTTCATGTTTGGAAAAGGGTTGCTTTGGGCTCATTTTGAAGAAAGGCAGTCAAAGAGAACGGAAAGGGCATGAACTTGGGTTTGTCTTTTGTTAGGTGTGTGATTAGGAGAAGTTGATGCAGTGCAGGTGAGCCCCCAAATTGGGACTTACCCTGAAGGACTCTTGGCTTTGCCCATGAAAGAATTCAAAGGGGAGCCCGTGGTGGAGACAGTAACTTTTACTGAAGCAGCAGTGTACACTACAGCAGCAGCAGAGGTACTGCTCCTTGTGGATAAGGGCTATCCCACGGGCGCTGTGCCTGGAGGAGCAGTGTATGGGATGTTGGCAGATGTATTAGGACCCATTTTAATTAATGCTAATTAAGAGGTGGGCTACTCAGAACTTTCTGCAAAAGGAGCAGGGAGTTTCTGCAACCTGGTAAGGTAAGCATTTGTAAACTGTCATGGTGTTAGTGGGAGTGTCTTTATGCTACTAAGCAGTGAGGGCAGCTAGAGGTTGCTCTCCTTACCATCTTCTGGTTTCGGCTGGCTTCTTCACTGCACCCTGTTTCAACCAGATCCTGCTCTGAGCAGCAGGGATGCAACCAGGCGTCTTGACCAGTGCTTGGAAAACAAGTCCTGCTGATCTACCTCACAGTAACGTAATTTTTTGAGCCTCAGTGTCTTAACCTGTGGCATGGGAATCCCACTCTCTAACTTCTTGTGAGAGCTGACTATTATTCAGTCCACTTCCTGGGCGGCAAACATGAGAGTTCTTTCTTTCTTTCTTTTGAGATGGAGTTTCGCTCTTGTCACCCAGGCTGGAGCACAATGGTGTGATCTGAGCGCACTGCAACCTCTGCCTCCCTTATTCAAGCGATTCTCCTCCCTCAGCCTCCCAAGTAGCTGGGATTACAGGCATGTGCCACCATGCCCAGCAAATTTTTTTTTTGTATTTTTAGTAGAGACAGGGTTTCTCCATGTTGGTCAGGCTGGTCTCAAACTCCTGACCTCAGGTGATCCGCCTGCCTTGGCCTCCCAAAGTGCTGGGATTACAGGTATGAGCCAGTGCGCCCAGCCAAGATAGTTCTTTCTATACAACCAGGGCCAGTGTACAATAAGATATGGTTGTTTCTTCAAGGCCAGTGTACAGTAAGATATGGTTGTCTCTTCTTTTGTTTTTGAGACAGGAGACAGGATCAGGCTCTGTCACCCAGACTGGAGTGTAGTGGTGTGATCTGGACTCACTGCAACCTCTACCTCCCAGCCTCAAGCAATCCTCCTACCTCAGCCTCCCGGGTAGCTGGGACTACAGGCACATGCCATACTGGGCTAATTTTTGTATTTTTTGTAGAGATGGGGTTTCATCTTGTTACCCAGACTAGTCTTGAACTACTGAGCTCAAGCGATCCGCCCACCTTGGCCCCCTAAGGTGCTAGGATTACAGGCGTGGGCCACCGTATGGAGCCTTCACATTCATTTTGATTAAAGCACTTATTCATGCCTATCCGGTGCCTGTGGTGCATTAACTTTGATCTACAATGCAGGAGATGAGGAGAGGACAAGGTCTGTGGTCATGCAAAATCTGTTTCCTTCCTTTCTAGTTCTTTCCTCACCACTCTCCCTCCCTTCCCAACATCCAGCCACACTGGTCTGTCTTTAAACACACAGTTCCCTTTTCCATGCCCTAAAGACCGCTATTCTGTCTCTCCTTGGAATGCTGTTTCCCCTACTCAGTGCCACCACCGAGCTCTCTCTGACAACATTATCCAAAATAGTCCTCCACTCTCATGTCCCATCAGTCACTTCCTTTTTCACAATGCTGCTTTGTGAATTTACAAAGAGAAATAGCCCTGTTAGGGAAACAAGGCTTTTGCCCATACTGTGACAACTGTCTAGCCCAATGCTTCTGAGCCTAGCTGTAGTGAAAAATCTGATTTTTGAATTTCCAAACCATCATGCATTCTGAAAATATGATAAAAATTAATAGAAACATAAAAGTAGGAGTTCGAGAATACAAGCCCTAATTTTTATTATTAGAGTCAACAGGCATACTATTACATGCCAATAAATACAATCAGGCTGGGTATGGCAACTTGCATGTGTAATCCCAGCATTCTGGGAGACTGAGGCAGGAGGCTCACTTGAGACCAGGTGTTCATGGCTGCCGGGATCTATGACTGCACCACAGCACTTCAACCTGAGCAACAGAATGAGATCATGTTTCTAAAATATATAAAGAATATTGGGGCCAGACACAGTGAGAGGTGACAACATGCTAGCCGCCCTTGCTCACTCTTGGTGCCTCCTCGGCCTTGGTGTCCGCTCTGGCCACGTTTTGAGGAGCCCTTCAGTCCCCCACTGCAATGTGGGAGCCCCTCTCTGGGCTGGCCGAGGCTGGAACCGGCTCCCTCTGCTGGAAGGTGTGGAGGGAAAGGCAGGGTGGGAACTGGGGCTGTGTGCGGTGCTCGCAGGCCAGCGTGAGCATGGGTGCTGGCTTGGTGGATGGGCGCGGGCTGGGCGGGCAGGTCTCACACTTGGAGCCGTCAGCAGGCCAGCACCGCCGGCCCTGGGCAGTGAGGGGCTTAGCACCCGGGCCAGCAGCTGTGGAGGGTATGCCAGGTCCCACAGCACTGCCAGCCCACCCGTGCCTTGCTCAAATGCACCCCGGGCCTCAGCCGCCTCCCTGCGGGGCAGGTCTCCTGACATGCAGCCCGCCATGCCGGAGCCCCCGGGAGCCTCCCTGACAGCCACCGCCCCCTGCTGTGTGCCCCCAGTTCAATCTACTGTACAAAGGCTGAGAAGGGCAGGCGCCGGGCGCTGGGACTGACAGGCAGCTCTGCCCCCGCCCCATGCTGTATCCACTAGTCAAAGCCAGCTGAGCTCCTGATTTGGGTGGGGATTTGGAGAACTTTTATGTCTAGCTGGAGGATTGTATATGCACCAATCAGCACTCTGTGTCTAGCCCAGAGTTTGTGGATGCACCAATCAGCACTCTGTATCTAGCTAATCTGCTGGGGACTTGGAGAACTTTTATGTCTAGCTGGAGGATTGTAAATGTACCAATCAGCACTGTGTCTAGCTCAAGGATTGTAAATGCACCAATCAGCACCCTGTCAAAATGGACCAATCAGCTCTCTATAAGATGGGCCAATCAGCTCTCTGTAAAATGGACCAATCAGCTGGATGTGGGTGGGGCCGGATAAGGGAATAAAAGCAGGCTGCGAAAACTAGCACGGGCAACCCTGTGCAGTCAGTTTCCACATTCTGGAGCTTTGTTTTTTCAGTGTTTGCTATAAAGTTTGTTGCTGCTCGCTCTTTGGGTATGCACTGGCTTTATGAGCTACAGCACTCACTGTGAAGGTGTGCAGCTTCACTTCTGCAGCTTCACTCCTGAGGCCGGTGAGACCATGAACCCACTGGGAGGAATGGACAACTCCGGATGGGAGGAACGAACAACTCCAGAGGTACTGCCTTAAGAGTTGTAACACTCCCAGTGAAGGTCTGCAGCTTTACTCCTGAAGTCAGCCAGACCAGGAACCCGCCAGAAGGAAGAAACTCCGAACACGTCCAAACATCAGAAGGGACAAACTCCAGACGCACTATCTTTGAGAACTGTGATACTCACTGCAAGGGTCCTCGGCTTCATTCTTGAAGTCAGTGAGACCAAGAACCCACCAATTCTGGACACAGCAGTAGCTCATGCCTGTAATCTGAGCACTTTGGGAGGCCAAGGCAGGAGGACTGCTTGAACCGAGGAGTTTGAGACTAGCTTTGGCAACATCGTGACACCTTGTCTCTAGAAAATAAAAGTTAAAAATCAGTTGGGCATGGTGGCATGTGCCTGTCGTCCCTGCTACTGGGGAAGTTGAGGTCTGAAGATTGCGTGAACTTGGGAGATGGAGGCTGGAGTGAGCCATGATCACGGCAATGCACTCGTGATAGAATAAAATTCTGTCAGAAAAGAAAAGAAAATCAGAACAAACATACTACAAAAAGAATGTTAAAAACCGTGGGGCCGGGTGTGGTGGCTCGTGCCTGTAATCCCAGCACTTTGGGAGGCCAAGGCACGCCAATCATGAGGTCAGGAGTTCGAGAACAGCCTGACCAGCGTGATGAAACCCTGTCTCTGCTAAAAATACAAGTATTAGCCACGCTTGGTGGAGCAGGCCTGTAATCCCAGCTGCTCTGGAGGCTGAAGAGGGAGAATCGGTTGAACCTGGGAGGTGGAGGTTGCAGTGAGCCGAGATAGTGCAGTTGTGCTCCAGCCTGGCCGGCAGAGTGAGACTGTCTAAAACGAACAACTGCACATTTTTCACTGAACGTGCAATTTAGTAGTATTAATCTGTGCTGTTCAGTACAATAGTCACTAGCTACATGTGGCTATTTAAGTTAATTAAAATGAAATAAAATTAAAATTTGAGCTCGTTAATCACAGTTGCCACTGTGATTTTACTTTGTCGTGATTAAAATATTTTCCCTTAACTTTTATTTTAGATTCAGGGGGTACATATGCAGGTTTATTATATGGGAATATTGTATGATGATGAGGTTTGGGGTACACCTGATCTTGTCACCCGGGTAGTGAACATAGTACCCAATAGTTTTTTAATCCTTGCTCCCCTCCGTCAATCCCCCCCATTAGTCCCCAGCGTCTATTGTTCCCAGCATTATATCCATGAGTACCCAACGTTTAGTTCCCACTTAAAAGCAAAAATACGGTATTCGGTTTTCTCTAACTGTGCTAATTTGCTTAGGATAACAGCCCCAGCTGCATACTGCTGCAAAGAAAATGATTTTATTCTTTTTTTTAATGGCTGCAAGGTTTTAGTAGTTTTTTTTGTTTTGTTTTCTGTTTGTTTTTGAGATAGGGTCTCAATAGGGTGCCCAGGCTGTACAGTGGCACAAACATGGCTCACTGCAGCCTTGACCTCCCAGGCTAAAGTGATCCTCCTCCACTAGCCCCCCAAGTAGCTGGGACTACAGGTGTGCACCACCATGCCCAGCTATTTTTTCTTTTTTTTTTTTTTTGTAGAGATGGGGTCTCGCCTTGTTTTCCATGCTGGTCTCAAACTCCTAAGTGCAATGACCTGCCCGCCTCAGCCTCCCAAACTATTGGGATTACAGGTGTGAAGCACCACACTTGGCCTATGGCTGCGAAGTTTTGCGCTTTGAGAAATGCGGGTAAGTCATGAGAAGACAAGCTACAGACAGGGAGAAAGTATTTGTAAAACACAAATCCAATAAAGGACTTGCACCCAGGATATATAAAATCCTCAAAACTTAATAGTAAAAAAAAAAAAATTGCCCAGTTTTAAAAAAGTTCTAAAATTTGAATCAATAGTTCATCAAAGAATAAATACCAAAGGTAAATAAGCACATGAAAAAATGCTTAGCATCATTTGTCATTAGAAAAATGTAAATTAAAATTGCAATGAAATACCACTGTGCACTAATTGGAATAGCTTTAAAGAGAAACAAGCAACTAAGATTGCACTATGTGCTGGTGAGGATGTTGGAACTCTCGTACATTGCTGCTGAAGGAGGACAAAATGGTGCAACCATTTTGGAAAACAGTTTTGTAGTTTCTTATAAAGTTAAACATAAATATGGCCCAGCAATGCAATCCCCAGGTATTTAATTTAGAGAAATGAAGACATATGTTTACACAAACACTTGTTTATGAATGTTTATAGTGGCTTCATTACCACCCAAAATTGAAAACAACCTCAATATGCATTAACTGGTGAGTGGATAAACAAACTATGGTACATTTATATGATGGAATACTACTTAGCAATAAAAAGGAACGAGCTACTGATATGTTCAATTAATGGATAAATCTTTAGTGTATGATGCTGAGTTAAAGAACCCAGACACAAAAGGCTACATACTGTATGATTCCACATATAAGGCATTCTGGCAAAAAGTGGAGACAGAAATCAGATGAGTGCTCTCCAGGGAATGGACCACAAAGGAACAGGATGGAACTTTTGGAGTGACAGAAATATTCTATATCTTGATTGTGGTGATGGTTGCATATCCTGTATTCATTTGTCAAACTCATAGAACTAAACATCTGAAAAGGGTACATTTTACTAAATGTAAATCATACCTCAATAAACCTGAAAGAATCAGCAATATGAATCTTCTTAACCTAGATTTAAAAATAATTGTTTGTTACAAATGAAAATAATTGGAACTAGGAGAATTAAAAAATGAATAAATGTTTACTTTTCTCATATATTTATATGGTTTTAGAGTATGGTTGACAAACTAACCCTAAAATGTCACATATATAACACTGTCCTACTGTGCATGACTTTTCATGCACATTTGACAATGCCCAGCTGGTCTACACCACAGTGAGACAAGTCTGCCATCACAGGCTTGAAGGTTGTGGCAATGTGAAATTGCTGTAACCATCTCTAAGTGGTTACATTTAAAAGTACTTTCAATTTGTATACTTAACTTGTCATAAACGAGTGATAAACCAGCATCTCCTGGACTGGCAGCAGCCACAGCCCACACTTGGAGTACTGCTGGTCGAAATCTCTCTTTCCTTGACTTTTCCCATGGTGGGCTGCTTCTTACCATTCAGGTCTCTGCTCAGACAGCCTTCCCTGACTTTCCTATTTTATCTAAAGGGGTCAGCTGCCTTCCTTCTCAGTTCCAATTATAGTTAAAAAAACTCCTCATTTTTGCCTTCTTACAATTATCACCATCTGTACTTAACTTGTAATTCATTGTGTCTTCATTGTCTGTCTTTCTGTAGCAGATACTGTCAGTCCCTAGACCGGTTAATGTGCTTCAGCTGGCTTTCAAAGGTCAGCATGTACATTTTGGTCTGAGAGTATTTTTTCAGAATGCAGAAGGTCACTTTGCCAGCTCTGAGGATGGGCAAGAAGTGCCAGGGAATTAATCAGCCCCCTCCCCAACCCACAACAATCCTCAACTAGTGACTCTCGGGAGCTGGTCTATAAACACCAGCTTCCTTGCCCTTGGATAGGATGATTCTGAGGCATGGTGTTTTACTCCATTTGCCATTTCCCTTTCAGGGTTAAATTCCGTTGCTACCTGTGAGAACAGGTCTAGTAATGTTATTTGTGTGGGCTGCTGTTCCCTCTCTGTATTACTTTCCCACTTTCCTACTGATACTTCCTGCACTTCTCAATAAGTTACTTGGATTGGAATCATTGTCTCAGGGTCTGCTTCTAGGGAAACCCTAATTAAAACTTTTCTCCACAAGAGGGTAAATTTCACAAGGGCAGGGTCTTTGTCTACTCTTTCTTTGTCTGCTTTGTCCACTGCATGTCCCTACAGCCTAGCACAGAGAGGGGCACAAAGGTGGTGCTCAATACATTTCAGTGCATGAGGGAAACTTCACTGAAGAACTTTCCTTGCCGAAGCTGACAACTTGCTCACTTACAGTGTAACATGGGAACCCAATTAACCATCCTTCACGGGGTAAGAAGTTTCTGACAAGAACTTCTGTAGTCCTTGAAATTTTCTAGTCTAAACAGGAAACCATATATTTGAGAATTGGTTCTAGGGTTTCTGGAATTGGCTCTCAAATCCAATTAAATTTAAGGATTCTAATAGCTCTATTTCTAGGAGTAAAGACAGCATTGATAGTCCATGGTGTGAAGTGGTAATAGAGATATGCAAAACATCTGCACTGAATATTCCTAATTAATCACCAGACACTTACAACAGGCAAGGAGTTGGGTGACTGTGTAGATGATACCCTCAAACATTTTTGGAAACTTAATGAATATGGCTGGTTGCTCCTAATGTCACTGGACAAAGTGATAAAAGAAAAGGACTAGCTCAGAGATTCTAATTCCCAGCTCAGGTGCCCTATAGATGACTTGGAGGTGTGTATGTGTACCCTGAAGGAGAGACTTACCTCTTGTAGCCACGAGGCTGGGGATGCTGAAAATCAAATGCAGACTCTAGCTGCCTGAATTACAATGCAAATTGAACTCCTGAATTACAATGCAAGTGAAACTCCCAGCTTCACAGGATGTTTGCTGTTAAAGTGAGGACATTGATTGGGAAAGTAGAGGATACTGTAAATTGGATAGAGACATGTAAGAAGACCCTGATGAAGCTGGGGGACATTGAGCATCTAAACTCTGAGCAGTCTTATTTGCCAGTGGAAGTGGACTCCCAATCCCTAGTAGAAGCAGCTTTCCCATCTCCAGTGGTAGCAGCCTCTCCACCTCAGTCTGAGAAGATTGACCCTAAATTGCCTGAGGAAACTGTACTGGCCTCCCTTGAGGCAGTCGCCATGCATGTCAATGCTGATTCTCCTCAGGAGCCACCCCCATTATTCCTCTGCTTCTAGACCTATAACAAGACTCAAGCACTAGCAGCCCCTAAAGGTGAGGTACAGAGTGTGACCCATGAAGAGGTACATGGTATTCCAAAATAATTACTTGAGCTTCCTAAGAATGCAGGAAACATGGGAACGGATACTAAGGGAGTGAGATAACGGTGAAAGGAACATAAAGTTAGATCGAGTTGAATTTATTGATATTAACTCATTAAGCAGAAATTTTGCATTTACAGTTGCAGCTTAGGCAGTTATAAAGAGTTCTGACAGTCTGGTTAGTTGGCTGAAACATGGACCAAAAAGTGGCCCAGGGTGAGCAAATTTGAAATAGTGGACTTGCTTTGGTTTAATGTGGAAGAGATTCAAAGGCTTAGGGAGATTGGAATGTCAGAGTGGATTTGTTATTTAAGAACTACTCACCCACACTGGGAGGGTCTAGAAGACATACTTTCAGCAGTACTGTGACGAATAGGAATAAATCTGTGAGGCGAACCCCAGCATCTTTGAAGAGCTCTGTGATTGCTCTTCTCTGCAGACCACATCTTACAGTGAAAACTACAGTCACTGAATTGGGAAACCTAAATGCAGTGGGAATAATTGGATCCCAGGATGGCAGGGCCAAGTGGTGGTACTCAACTGCCAAGGACAAGGTGGGCATAGTTACTGTTGTGAAAAAAAATAGAATCATGGGACCCCAAACTCACTATGCCACAGGGAAATTTAAGCTTGAGAACTGAGTCATGCAAAAAGCTGTCTTCTTTCTCCCCAGATAGCTGATTTTCACATGCTGTCTTTATCATATGTAAAATGTACAGTTACTAGGCATGAGAGAAATGTGTAATTGCTTTTTTCCCTATTCCCTCTTTTAACATGTAATATGTAGACTCACTTAGTGCTAATCAGAGCCTCACAAAAAGGTGACCACTTGCTTCATTGCCTATCCTCTCTCCTTTTTTTCCTTCTTCTTCTGCTTGCTCTTTCCTCTTTAAATACTCAAGTTCCTAAAACCCTCTTTGGAAAAAGCCCAGGTCACAGATCCCACTGTGACCTGTGTTTCTTTTTCCTGGTTGCATCCTCAACCTTGGCAGAATAAACCTGCAGTCAATTGAGATCTACCTCAGTCATTCTTTGGTTTATGCTGTAATGGACAGCAGAGGTCCAAGCAGCAATCAGAGTTGTCTGAGTCATAGAAACCTATGGCAATGGCTAGTTGATCATGGCATTTCTCAAAGTAGAATAGATAGGAAGGCTATGAAATTCTTAATCTGCATAAGCAGAAAAGCTCTAGGTTAAGTGAACAAAAGTCTAAAATGAATCATAAAAACAGAGAATCATGATCCCTCAATTAATTCCCAGAATTGAGCCTGTTTAAAAACCTAGAACCCCTTAAATGAAGGGGAAGCTGGATCCCTTGAGGAAAGGCCCTGGTACACTACTAAGTATTTATACTGTTAATCTTTCTCTCAGTTTTCCCCAAAAGAGATGCATGGCCTTTGTACTAGGGTAACTGTGCATTGAGAAAAGAGAAATTATCAGACCTCTCAGGGTTTATTGGACGTTGGTTCTGAGCTGACACTAATTTCAGGAGACTCAAAATATCACTGTGGTCTGCCAGTCAGAGGAGGGACTTTTGGAGGTCATGTGGTCAATGGGGTTTCAGCTCAGATCCATCTCACAGTGAGTCTAATGGGCCCCAATGCCATCCTGTGGTCATTTCCCCAGTTCTGGATGCACAATTAGAGTAGACATACTTAGCAGCTCACGAAATCTCTACATTGGTTCCCTGAACTGTGGAGTAAGGACTGTTATTGGGGGAAAGGCCAAGTGGAAGCCACTAGAACTGTGTCTACCTAGGAAAATACTAAACCAAAAGCAGTATGACATTTTTGGGGGAACTGTAGAGGTCATAAAGGACTTGAAGGATGCAGGGGTGGTGATTCCAACCACATCTCCATTCAACTCTCCAATATGCTTTCCAGTTTGGCAGAAGACAGGTGGATCTTCGAGACAACAGTGGATGATCGTAAGCTTAACCAGGTGGCAACTTCAATTGCAGCTGTTGTTCAGATATGGTTTTATTCCTTGAGCAAATTAAAACACTCTCTGATACATAGTATGCAGTTACTGCTCTGGAAAATGCTTTTTTCTCTCAATACCTATTAGTAAAGACCACCAGAAACAGTTTATTTTCAAGTGACAACACAATATTCTTGAGGAACGTAAATGCAAAAATTCTCAACAAAATGCTAGCAAACCGAATCTAGTAGCACATTAAAAAGTTAATCCACCATGATCAAGAGGGTTTTATCCTTAGCATGCAAGGCTGATTCAACATATGCCAATCAGTAAATGTTATTCATCACATACACGGACCTAAAACAAAAACCACATGATCATCTTACTAGATCAGAAAAGAATTTCAATAATATTCAACATCCCTACGTGTTTAAAACCCTAAACAAAGTAGGCATTGAAGGCATATACCTCAAAATAATAAAAGCCATCTAAGACAAACTCACAGCCAAAAACTTACTAAATGGGCAACCCAGTATAGGCAGGACTATACTGAATTCTGGAAGCTTTCCCTCTGAGAACTGGAACAAGACAAAGATTCCTACTCTCACTGCTCGTATTCAACATAGTACTGGAAGTTCTAGACAGAGCAATCAGGCAAGAGAAAGAAATAAAAGGCATCCAAACAGAAAAGAGGAAGTCAAACTATCTCTGTTTGCAGATGATATGATTTTATACCTAGAAAACCTCATATTTTCTCTGCCCCAAAGCTCCTAAATCTGGTAAACAACTTCAGCAAAGTTTCAGGATACAAAATCAATGTACAAAAATTAGTGGCATTTCTATATACCAACAGAATCCAAGCTGAGTGCCAAAACAAGAATACAGTCCCATTCACAACAGCCACACATATACACACATACATACATATACCCACACACAGACACACACACATACACAATGCCTAGGAATACAGCTAACCAGGGAGGTGAAAGATCTCTGCAATGAGAATTATCTTTCAAATAAATTCTTTTATTATTCTTTTCTGAAAGAAATCAGGGATGACACAAATGAAAAAAACATTCCATGCTTATGGATAGGAAGAATCAATATTGTTAAAATGGCCATACTGCCCAAAGCAATTTATAGATTGAATGCTATTCTTATCAATTTATCAATGACAGTTTTCACAGAATTAGAGAAAAATTAGAAAAATTTTTAGAATTCTTAAGAATTTTTAGAATTAGAAAAAAAACTATTCTAAAATTTATATGAAACCAAAAGAGCCTGAATAGCCAAAGCAATCCTAAGCAAAAAGAACAAAGCTGAAGGCATCACATTACCCAACTTCAAACTATACAACAAGGTTACAGTAACCCAAACAGCATGGTATTGGTACCAAAACAGACATATAGATCAATGGAACAGAATAGAGAGCCCACAAATAATGCTGTACACCTACAACCATCTGATCTTCAATAAAGTTGACAAAAACAAGCAATGGAGAAAGGACTCCCTGTTCAATAAATGGTGCTGGGATAACTGGCTAGCAACATGCAGAAGATTGGAACTGGACCCCCTTCCTTACACCATGTACAAAATCAACTCAAGATGGATTAAAGACTTAAATGTAAAACCTAAAACTATAAAAATCCTGGAAGATAACCTAGGAAATACCATTCTGGAAATAGGCTCTGACAAAAATGCCTATGCCTATGATGTCTTTCATGACAAAGACACCAAAGGAATTACAACAAAGCAAAAATTGAAAAATGGTACCCAATTAAATGAAAGAGCTCCTGCACAGCAAAAGAAACTATCAACAGAGTAAACAGACAACCTACAGAATGGGAGAAAATATTTTCAAATTATGCATCTTACAGAGGTCTAATATCCAGAATCTATAAGCAACTTAAACACATTTATAAGCAAGAAACAATCCCATTAAAAAGCGGGCAAAGGATATAAATGGACACTTTTTTTTTAAGACAAGGTCTCACTTTGTCACCCAGGTTAGAGTACAGTGGTGTGATCTCAGCTTACAGGAGCATCCACCTCCCAGGTTCAACCAATCCTTCTGCCTCAGCCCCAGAAGTAGCTGGGACTACAGGTGCATGCCATCACGTCTGGCTAACCTTTTTGTACTGTTTTGTAGAGACGGGGTTTCACACCCAATTTTCTGTTAGGGGAAAATTGGGAACAACTGGGTCAAGGTAGACTCTCCCTAAGGTAGAGTCTACCATTGATTGGCCAGGCTGGTCTCAAACTTCTGAGCTCGAGCAATCTGCCCACCTCAGCCTCCCAAAGTGCTAGGATTACAGGTGTGACATAATGTGCTTGGACATGAATAGACACTTTTTAAAAAGACATACATGTAACCAGCAAGCATATGAAAAAATGCTCAACATCACTAATCATTAGAGAAATGCAAATCAAAAACCACAATGAGACTCATTTCACATCAGTCAGAGTGGCTATTATTAAAAAGTCAAAAAGTAGCAGATGCTGGAAAGGTTGTGGAGAAGAGAACACTTATATACTATTGGTAGGAATGTAAATTAATTCAGCCACTGTGGAAAGTAGTTTGGAGATTTCTCAAATAACTTAAAATAGAACTACTATTTGATCCAGCAATCTCATTATTGGGTATTTACCTAAACGAATATAAATTGTTTTACCATAAAGATACATACATGTGTATGTTCATCACAACATTATTCACACTAGCAAAGACATAGAATGAACCTAAATACCAATCAATGGTAGACTGGATAAAGAAATTGTGGTACACATACACCATGGAATACTATGCAGTTATGAGAAAGAATGAGATAACGTCCTCTGCAGCAACATGGATGGAGCTGGAGGCCATTATCCTAAGTGAGCTAATGCAGAAAGGGAAAACCAAATACCACATGTTCTCATTTATAAATGGGAGTTAAACATCAAGTACACATGGATACAAAGAAGAGAATGATGTGTACTATGTGTACTAGAGGTGGGAGGCTGGGAGAATGGTGAGGATCAAAAAACTATCTATTGGGTACTCATTTCCTGGGTGATGAAATAATCTGTCCACCAAGCCCTGATGACATGCAATTTGCCAATATAACAAACCTACCATGTACCCTTGAAACTAAAATAAAAAATAAATAAATAACTTTATTTCTCAACATAGGCTTCATCAAGCTCAAGAGACTTTGGTAAGTGATGGTAACAGACATTTAGTGCATCCCTAAGGAACTGGGGGTCCTGAGAATTTAACCATGTTAGTGGAGTCTTTTTTACATTATTAACTGAAGAAAAATGGCTGCCCTTTACAGATTTTTGTAAGATTAATAAACACCAACAAGAATTCAGAAGACACTGTAAGGTAGAGATGCTACTGATTTCCCATGGAAACTGTCACAAAATTGCCCTTGTTTGATGAGAGGCAAGAGTAGAAGCATTGTTGTGGTGAAGGACTCTGCTGAAGCATTCCTGGGCTTCTTTCTGAAACCTTGGCTCAACACTCTTAATAAGCAGATGTTACTGTTCTTTGGCCCTCCAGAAAGTCAACAAGTAAAATGCCTAGAGCATTCCAAAAAACTGTTGCCATGACCTTTGCTCTCGACTGGTCCACTTTTGCTTTTTGACTGGGCCACTTCCACCTCTTGGTAGCCATTGCATTGATAGTGCTTTGTCTTTAGGGTTGTATTGATAAAACCATGTTCCATTTTTCTGTTACAATTCTTTCAGGAAATGCTTCAGGATCTTGATCCCACTTGTTTGAAATTTCCACTGATGGCATTATAGACTCTGAGCTCTCGGAGCCCTTTAGGCAGATCTTCAGACTGGACAAGTTTGTCTTCGGTCAGAGTAGCATTGGGAACAACTGGGTCAAGGAGTCTACACAGAAGGTGCAGAGCTGGTGGAGACAGTGCTGGGTGTTGTGAGGAAGGAGGCTGAGAGTTGTGACTGCCTGCAAGGTTTCCAGCTGAACCACCCCATGGGTAGGGAGACTGGGTCTGGGATGGGTTCTTTTTTCATCAGCAAGATCTGGGAGGAGTACTCAGAGAGGAAAAAAAATACAGCTTAAAAATTTAAAAATAAAATTTCCACTGAAATATCTGCTCTTGTCTGCAGGTGACTTGGGTGCAACAGCTTCGGCATCCATCAAGTGGAAAGTTTCCTTAATTTTAATTTTTCAATCAGAATTGTGTAAGCTGAACCAATTGAGATGTCTATGCTATTAGTTATTGTTTCTGCTGTTAATCATAATTTCTCTTCAATTAAGATATAAACAAGTTTAATTTTTTCCTTGCAAATTGAAATGGATGATCTGCTGTTTCAGGCTTCATTTCCAAAATGGTCTCGTCCTTTCTTAAAATGAGTTATTCATTGATAAACGACTGATTTCTTTGGGAGCACTGAGCTCATAAACTTTTCATAAAGGATCAATGATTTTGCCATTCTTCCACTCAAAATTCACCATAAATTTAATGTTTGTTCTTGTTTCAATTTTAGCAGGATTGAGCTCATAAACTTTTCATAAAGGATCAATGATTTCACCATTCTTCCACTCAAACTTCACCATAAATTTAACATTCGTTCTTGTTTTTAGCAGCATTCATGTTGCTCTGATAGAGGTTCTTTTCAAACTGAAATCTTAAGCTTCTTAGTGCCGTCAACTGGATCTTGTTAAGACATGTTATAACAAGTTAGTATAAGTTTATTTTTGTGTAAAAAAGTTGAAATTCATGCATGGTTTTTTCATCATACCTATTTTCTATCAACTATTTGAAGACCCCTCATACGTAGATGTACAAATAACATACTGATATGGTTAGGCTTTGTGTCCACACCCAAATCTCATCTTGAACTGTAATCCTCATAATCCTTACATGTCAAGGGAGAGAGTAGGTGGAGGTAATTGGATAATGGGGGTGGTATCCTCTATGCTGTTCTTGTGATAGAGAGTGATTTCTCATGAGATCTGATGGTTTTATAAGGGGCTCTTCCTCCTTTGCTCAGCACTTCTCCTTCCTGCTGCCTTGTGAAGAAGGTGCCTTGCTTCCCCTTTGCCTTCTGCCATGATTGTAAGTTTCCTGAGGCCTCCCCAGCCGTGCTGAACTGCAAGTCAATTAAACTCCTTTCCTTTATAAATTACCCAGTCTCAAGCAGTTTTTATAGCAGTGTGAAAATGGACATTAAAATACAGTAAACTGGTACTTCAGATAGTGGAGTGCTACTACAAAGATACCAAAAAATGTGGAAGTGACTTTGGAACTGGGTAATAGGTGGAGGCTGGAACAGTTTGAAGGGCTCAGAAGAAAACAGGAAAATGTGGGAAAGCTTGGAACTTCCTAGAGACTTGTTGAATAGCTTTGACCAAAATGCTGATAGTGATATGGGCAGTGAAGTTCAGGCTGAGGTGTCCTAGACGGAGATGAGGAACTTGCTGAGAACTGGAATAAAGGTGACTCTCGCTATGCTTTAGCAAAGAGACTAATGACATTTTGCCCTTGCCCTATAGATCTGTGGAACTTGAGAGAGATGATTTAGGGTATCTGATGGAAGAAATTTTTCAGCCACAAAGCATTCAAGAGATGATGTGGGTGCTTTTAAAAGCATTCAGTTTTATGCATTCACAAAGAGATGGTTTGGAATTGGAACTTATGTTTAAAAGGAAAGCAGAGCATACAAGTCAGGAAAATTTGCAACTTGATGATGCACTAGAAAAGAAAAAACCATTTTCCAGCCAGATATGGTGACTCATGGCTGTAATCCCAGAGCTTTGAAAGGCCAAGGCAAGTGAATCACTTGAAGTCAGGAGTTTGAGACCAGCCTAACCAACATGGTGAAACCCTGTCTCTACTAAAATTACAAAAATTAGCCAGGTATGGCGGTACATGCCTGTAATGCCAGCTATTTGGGAGGCCGAGGCAGGAGAATCACTTGAACCATAAAGGCAGAGGTTGCAGTGAGCTGAGATCACACCACTGCACACACTACAACCTGGGGGACAGAGTGAGAGTCTGTCTCAAAAAAAATAAAAATAAAAATAAAAATAAATCCAAATTTGCATAAGTAATGAGGAACCCAATGTTATTTACCAAGACAGGGCATGTCAGTGGTCTTCACAGCAGCCCCTCCTATCATAGGCCTGGAGACCTAGAAGAAAAAAAATGGTTTTGGGGGCCAGGACAGGGTCTTGCTGCTTTGTGCAGTCTTAGGGCTTTGTGCCCTGTGTCCCGGCCATGGCTAAAAGGAGCCAATGTACAGCTCAGGCTATTGCTTCAGAGGGTGCAAGCCTTGGCAGCTTCCATGTGGCATTGGGCCTGCAGGTGCACAGAAGTCAAGGATTGAGGTTTGGGAACCTCCACCTAGATTTCAAAGAATATATGGAAATATCTGGATGCTCAGGCAGAAGTTGGCTGTAGAGACAGAGCTCTCATGGAGAACCTCTGCTAGAGCAATGTGGAAGGGAAATGTGGGGTCAGAGCCCCCACACAGGGTACCCACTGGGGCACTAGAGGAGCTGTTAGAAGATGGCCACCATCCTCCAGACCCCAGAATGATAGATTCACTGCCAGCTTGCACCATGTTCCTGGAAAAGCCGCAAACACTCAATGCCAGTCCATGAAGGCAGGCAGGGGGGGGACTGTATCCTGTAAAGCCACAGGGGCAGAGCTGTCCACAGCCACGGGAGCCTACCTCTTGCATCAGCATGACCTGGATATGAGACATGAAGTCAAAGGAGATCATTTTGGAAATTTAAGATTTAATTACTGCCATGTGGATTTCAGACTTGCATGGGGCCTGTAACCTCTTTGTTTTAGCCAATTTCTCCTATTTGGAATGGGTGTCTTTACACAATACCTGTACCCCCATTTTATCTAAAAAGTAACTAACTTGCTTTTGATTTTACAGGCTTGAAGGCAGAAGGGACTTGCCTTGTCTCAGGTAAGACTTTGGACTTGGACTTTCGGGTTAATACTGGAATGAATTAAGATTTTGGGGGACTGTTGGAAAGGCATGATTGGTTTTGAAACATGAAAGGGACATCAGACTTGGGAGGGGCCAAGGATAGAATGATGTGGTTAGCTTTTGTGTCCCTACCCAAATCTCATCTTGAATTGTAATCCCCATAATCCCCACATGTCAAGGAAGGTAATTGAATCATGGGCACAGTTTTCCCCATGCTGTTCTCATGATAGTGAGTTCTCACGAGATCTGATTTTTATTTTTTATTTTTTGAGATGGAGTGTCCCTCTGTCATCCAGGCTGGAGTGCAGTGGCTCGATCTCTGCTCACTGCAACCTCCGCCTCCCGGGTTCAAGAAATTCTCCTGCCTCAACCTCCTGAGTAGCTGAGTGCATGCCACCAGGCCCGGCCAATCTTCTTTTTTGTATTTCTAGTAGAGACAGGGTTTCAGCATCTTGGTCAGACTGTTCTCAAACTCCTGATCTCGTGATCCACCCACCTCGGCCTCCCAAAGTGCTTGGATTACAGGTGTGAGCCACCATGCCTGGCCCTGATGGTTTTATAAGAGGCCGTTTCCCCTTTGCTCAGCACTTTTCCCTCCTGCTGCCTTGTGAAGAAGGTGCCTTGCTTCCCCTTTGCCTTCTGCCATAATTGTAAGTTTCCTGAGGCCTCCCCAGCCGTGCTGAACTGCAAATCAATTAAACTCCTTTCCTTTATAAATTACTTAGCCTTGGGCAATTCTTTGTGGCAATATGAAAACGGACTAATATACATACATAGTGATATATACATATTATAAAGAAGAAAGAAAAGTGTGTGTGTGGAAAGAAAACAAAGATTTTGTTATATTTGTTTTGTTTTCTTTCTGCTTTTATTTATTATTCAACATAAGATATATTAACTTTATAGGATAGTACTTGCATATTGTTAACTTACACATAGTATTTAAGTTATAGGATATCAAGGAGAAGAGTAAGCATCACTTAAGGACTTTACATGTTCTTCTGTGGAAGGAGTTAGTGTGTTTCAGTTGTATGTGGGACGGCCGTATCATGTTAGGTGCATATATGATGTGGTAATTGTCCTATTTGGAGATTAAGTACGGTTTATAGAGAGGTGTATAGGTGCCAAGTTGATGAGGGGTGGAATTGTGATGATTAATTTTATCTGTCAACTTGACTAGGCCATGGTATGCCAACACATTTGGCCAAACATTATTCTGGGTGTGTCTGTGAGGGCATTTCTAGATAAGATTAATATTTGAATCAGTAGACTGAGAAAAAAATTGCCCTCCCCAATGCTGGGGGGAGTCACACAAAATCTTGAAAGCTTGAATACAACAAAAAGGTAGAGGAAAGCTGAAGCCTCTCTCTGTGTCTGATTGCTTGAGCTAAGACGTAAGTGTTCTCCTGTTCTTGGACTGGGACTTATACCAGCAACTCTTTATTCTTAGGTATTTGGACTTGGGCCAGGATTTCTATCACTGTCTTTTCTGGGTCTTTAGCTTGCAGACAGTAGATTGAGGGACTTCTCAGCCTCCATAGCTTTATAAGTCAATTCTTTATAATAAATCTAATTGTATCTCTCTCTCCCTATCTATCTATCTATCTATCTATCTATCTATCTATCTAGTTGCTTCAAGCCTTTAGTAAATCAAATGTGTCATACTTATATACAGGCTTAGATGAGGTCATGATGTGCAGAACAGAAGAACACAGTTTAAAGAAGATTCTGGATTATTCTACATTCATCCATCTCCTGGTATTTGTGAGGAAGAAGAAACTTTCAATCAAGTGTGAACCATGATGAAGTGGCTCAGCAGTGGTTGATGTAGAAAGAAACACTGAAGGGCCCAGGGAAACTAGAAGGTCATCATTATCATCATCATTTTCATTACTGTCATCCTTGCTATATAACTCAAGCCAATCACCCATCATTCAAGCACCCACCTTCCTTGTGTATCAATATATAAGTTGCTTTATGTGTCTGTGTCCCTGTGGAATTTGAGCCGCTGCTTGGTCACATGCATTTTGACTCACCACTCTCAGCCCCTCCTGCTCACCTCTTACCCTTCCAATCCCATACCACTTCTCACCTTGATACTCCTTCCCTACCTGATCCTTGATTGGATGTTTCTTATGAGACCATCACAGTTGGGGATGAAAAAGCAGTGGCTGCTCAAGAATATTATCAATTTTAAAACAGAACTGTAAACAATATGACAAAGGAGTCCTTGCTTTTATCCTTGAAGTCAAGGGATTTCTAAACTACTTCTAAGGTCATTCCTTTAAAAATCTGTGACTACTGTTCATGAGCTAATTTGGACTTTTTCTAAGGATAGCCCATATACTTAAGAGTTCCACTGTTTTACTAAGAGCCATATTCTTGTATAAAATTCTGGAAGAACACTACTGAATATTGATGCCATCTGTCACTTCAAATTTCCAACTGTTTATACTATACCCATACCTCATTTCATGAAGCAACACTATGAACTCTTTCCCTATAAAATATGCCATATACTTTATATATATATTTGTTATACCCATAAGACAACTTTCATATTGCCTTGGTCTTACAATTCCTACCTTTTAATATTCATTCACTTATTTACTCAACAAACAAACATTTGGCACCTACTCTGCATTAGAGATTCTTATAGCTCAAAATATATGTCCTTTATGGAGATTTTTTGACCATTTCAACATTTGTTGCCCTATTTGGCTCTTAATCAAAAATTATATTTAGACACCTTTCCTACTAATATTGTTCATTGTTTTGTAATGTTGTTAGTCTTTCTGTTGTTGCTGTTGTTAAGACAGGGTCTCGCTCTGTCACCCAGGTTGGAGTGTGGTGATATGATCACAGCTCACTGCAGCATCAACCTCCTGGGCCCAATCAATTCTCCCACACCACCACTCCCAGCTAAATTTTTTTGAGATAGAGTTTTGCTTTTGTTGCCTAGGCTGGAATGCAATGGCGCGATCTCGGCCTCACCGCAACCTCCACCTCCCGGGTTCAAGTGAATCTCTTGCCTCAGCCTCCCGAGAAGCTGGGATTACAGGCATGTGCCACCATGCCCAGCTAATTTTGTATTTGTAGTAGAGATGAGGTTTCTCTATGTTGTTCAGGCTGGTCTCAAACTTCCGACCTCAGGTGATTCGCCTGCTTCGGCCTCGCACAGTGCTGGGATTACAGGCATGAGCCACTGTGCCTGGCAACCAGCTAATTTTTGTATTTTTTGTAGAGATGGGGTTTCGTCGTGTTGCCCAGGCTGGTCTCAGACTCCTGGGCTCAAGCAATCTGCCTGCCTTGGCCTCCCAAAGTGCTGGGATTACAGGTGTGAGCCACCGTGCCCAGCTAGTCTTGTTACTCTTAATATCCACAACAGAATTCTGAACTTCTAAGTTCTTAGAAGGCAGAAGCTGAATGAGAGGTCTTCTATCTCTCACAGTGCCAAAACAATGCTATGCCAGTAGCAATAATGGAGTCAGTAGCCAGTAATAGATAGTGGTTTGTTAAATGCTAAATGTTAAATGCCTGAATGGAAAAATCATACATATATATCGTTTTCTGCAAAAATGGTGAAGAAGGTGATGGAAGCCTGCTGGCTCCACAGTGTATGCTCCTCTTCCCCGCTCCTTCCCAGTGTGTGTGATCCCATCCTAGTTAGTGCAGACCCTCCCCTTTACGACTTTGTTATATATTTTCCTTTTGTTTTTAGTTTCTAGGCTTCTGTGAAACTTTATCTTTATGTGTATAATGATAGAAAGTTGTTTGAGTATTTATCATACTTATCAGGCATATCTAGCATGCTTAGGTTGATCTAGAACTATGATGTAATTCATTCAATCATATGATAAATATTTAATGAAAATTAACTATGTACTAGGCAATGGTCTTGGTGCTAGGGACATTGTGGTGACTAGAATAGGTGTGCGGTCCTTATTCACAAGAAGCTTTCAGTTTAGAGGTAACTTAGGTGGGCTCTTGCTGTGGTCTTCTGGCATCTCAGAGTCCTTGGATGCTGAATGATTACCTTTGTAAGAACACAATAGCCCTCCCTATAACTGGGCAGACAGAAGGCTCTTCCTCTTATCCCTCCAGCCCACTGACAAATGCTGCCCTTGCTGCTGTCTTACAGGCAAGTTTCTTAGCTTACCTTGCCCAGATGAAAGATGTAAAGAGGTTCCTCATCCTGTTTTACCACTTGGACGTATGTAGGCTCATATTGGCTAGTGGGCATTGCTATTACAATGAGTAGCCACAGATCTGAATAATGTTAGCTTTTCTTTTAAAAATCGCAAATAGATAGTTTTGAACTTCTTTCTCCCTCTGAACTGCATTTGTTGCTTTACTAGATTTCCATCTCAACTGGAAACCTTGGGGATTGCACTCAATCATATCTGGATTGTGGCCTCTTCCATGGCAGTCCAATGGATTTGGGAAATTACAGAAACAAAATGTGATAAAAACCCAACCCACGATGCTTTTAAATGTCTGTGTGAATGGTGAATTTGCTGAACATCTCAACATTTTTTTTTTTTTTTTTTTTTGAGACGGAGTCTCGCTCTGCCTCCCAGGCTGGAGTGCAGTGGCCTGGTCTCAGCTCACTGCAAGCTCCGCCTCCTGGGTTTACGCCATTCTCCTGCCTCAGCCTCCGAGTAGCTGGGACTACAGGTGCCCGCCACCTCGCCTAGCTAGTTTTTTGTATTTTTTAGTAGAGATGGGGTTTCACTGTGTTAGCCAGGATGGTCTCGATCTCCTGACCTCGTGATCCGCCAGCCTCGGCCTCCCAAAGTGCTGGGATTACAGGCTTGAGCCACCGCGCCCAGCCTCAAAATTGTTTTTGAAAACTTCTAAGTTGAACCACATATTCTTTCCTTCTATTTTTAACTCGTGAATGATTGACTAAGTTTAGATGCAGCCTTGTGGTTTGAATTAAGTTAGCACATCATAGAGATCTGGCTCCAGCAATCTCACTCCTCCCCTCTGTTACTTCCTGGCAGACTCTGGAGGGTTTAGAATAATATTGTTCTTTGCATTAATTTTTCTGAGAGGAAGTCTTTGCAAGGAATCTAATCGAACTTGGCTCTCCAAAGTTTCTTGTAGAGTTAGGAAAACAAAATGAGAGGTTACCGAGAAGGTTAATGGAAGAGAAATCTGTGGCTGTTTGAATGTTTGCTTAAAATGGTTGCTAATGAGGCAAAAGTGTCACTCTGTAGAGTCGTTCTGTTTTGGGAGCACAGACTGTACCCCTACCAGCCACAAAGGTCCAGGAGAAGATTGTGTTGTTGCATCAATGCCAATCCCTGCCAATTGCAAGAAAGGCAACTTACAATGTGACACTCTTGGTATATGTGAGCCCCACTTTGATCATTGGCAGGCTAAGTAATGCTTCTTAAATTTTAATGGGCACAGACGTGATCTGGGGATCAACCTAAGATGAACTTTCTGATTTAGTGTGGGTAGGGGCAGAGATTCTGGGTATCTGGCAAGTTCCCAGATTATGTTGGTAGTTGGTCCATCCTTTGTGCAGCAAGGGGCTAGAATATTTTTCAATTACTAAATAAAAAATAATACACTTATGGGCTTTTCCACAGAGGTTCACTACTGAACAGTAAAAACTCAGAAATATAAACTAAGCTCCGAAAGAGCCTCAGAAAATCAGTCTGTAACAGAGGTTACAGACTGAGGTGGAGACTGGTTAATGACTGGCAACTATGACCACCTTGAATTTCCATGTCTATTTTCAGGTGAAAATGAAGTCAGCTAATGGCTAGATGTTATCAGGGCCATACATGTTAGAGCTTCCTCAGAGTTCCGTGCCATTCTAGCTCTGTGCACAGAGGCAAATTACTAAATCTCTCTAAATATTTCTCCAATGTGTATACTGGAGATAATCATGGCACCCATCCTGAAAGGCTGTTGTGAGGATAGAATGGGGTAAAAAGGCAGTGGTGTGCTAGCATTGTCTAGAGCTGTCTAGGGAACTTCCTTATCAAAAAATTTTGTAATTGGATTCTTCTCAAGAAATGGTAAATTGGGATCTCTCAAACTGGATTCTGCATGAGATGTGACCATATTCTGTCATTATCCTGTGATTGGTCAATGCTTGGCTCTTTCACCTTGCCAAGGAAACCACTGAGCATAATTTCAGAGTTTTGGGAGTTCATTGCTCCATCTGTTTTGATCTCTACCACAAAAAGCAGGACTCCAAGCTGTAAAGTTTTAGGATAGATCCCAAGATATTTTTGTTTCTCCAAAGTTTGTACTACAATGAATATGCCAAAATTAGCATGGGGAGGAACAGAGCGTATATATGTAAGTAATATAAAATGAGCCTGTGGCCTAGTTATAGCTTTCATACATTTTTCTAAATAATCGTAGCTGGTAGATTAATTGGAAGATGGCAGCTCCCATAGCAAGTAGGAGAGTAATTTCCCTGTGGTACATTTGTGCTGAAAACATGGGTTTATTATTCTGAACATAAGGGACATTAACAATCAGCCTAGCCATTCCAGTACGATTAGATCTTTCATTCTTCTTTAACTGTTCTTTTCTATTCCTCTACATGTCTCTGTTCCCTCCCCTGACTTCTCCTCAGTGCCTTCTGGTGGAAAGAAAGAAGTGTCTTTTCTTTTTGAGAATGCTAGGCCACAATTAGTGTGCCTCCTTTGACACAAAAACTTTCTCCAGAGAGGTAGATTTACAACCTAGAGTCCATTAAGAGCATGGACGCTGGGGCTTGACTGGCTAAATTCTAATCCCAGTTTCATAACGTGATGCTCTCTCAGTTATATCTTATTTCTGTCATCTGTAAGATGAGAATATTTTAATGCCTTCTTCATAAGGTTTTTGAGTGAAGTAAATTGACTTAAATATGTCAAGTTCTTAGGGCAATGCCTTACATCGTAATTCTGATAGACATTTACCTTTATGATTTCCATCAGTTATTCCATCTCTTTGTTGTTGTTGTTGTTTGTTTTTATTGAGATGAAGTCTTGCTCTATTGCCCAGGTTGGAGTACAGTGGCATGATCTTGGATCACTGCAACCTCTGTCTGCTGGGTTCAAGCAATTCTCCTGCCTCAGCCCCCCAAGTAGCTGAGATTACAGGCACCCACCACCACACCTGGCTAATTTTTGTATTTTTAGTAGAGACAGGGTTTTGCCATGCCACATTGGTCAGACTGGTCTCAAACTCCTGACCTCAGGTGATCCACCTGCCTAGGCCTCCCAACGTGCTGGGATTATAGGCATGAGCCACTGCACCTGGCCAAGTTATTCTATCTCTTTTGCAACTTCATCTTTTTCCCTCCTCAAGAAACTTTTCCTTAGCCTACATATGTATCCTTCAGGCCTTAAAAAAATCAAAATAAAACAAAACTATGAAGTGATGTTTCTTCAAACAGATTTATTCTTCGTTTCCTGACATGATTTTGGGAATAAAAAGTCTACATTTGCTCTTTCCTTTCCAGACTACCCAATCTCTGCTTGATCCATTGTAATCTGGCTTTAGCTCCCTGGCTGCTGAGAGCAAGTACTACTGTGCAGATGCTCTGATGGACAAGTGTTCTGATGGAACTGTTAGGATCCAGTTCACCTAGGGCCACATTTAGTTTTTAATGATTGGGGGAATTGATTGATAGCACCTGCTATGAAAAACACACAGACTTAAATAATATATCATGCAAATCTCAGGGTTCCCAATATCTAAGCATTCACTGTTATTTTGGGGGTGGCAATGGGGCCTTGGCACTTTAGCCTAGGTGGTATAGAAAGGTGGGAAGAATTGTGAACTTGGTGTCACAAGAACTGGGCTCAAATTCTCATTCTTCTTGGCATATGTTAGATGCTCAATCAATACTTGTTTAACTGAAATAATTATTTGCCTAGCAAACCACCCAGGACTCTTACCTACTTAGTTTTATGCTAATGCATCTGCTATCCAGGTTGGGTCCAACACTGAGAGAGCCTAAATGGAGGTTAGGCATCTGGGCCCGTAACCCAGGTGTCCACAGGCAGGAGTTAGTATGCCCAGGGGCTTGGAAAGGAGTTTCTCTCTCAAGGAAGATTGAGACAGGGAGATGCAGGGTTGATGATGTTGGCTGCTGGATGCAGATCTGACCCTTTAGACAGAGAAATGGGGCTCAAGCAAAATCCTCTCATGCTTAAAGCCAGCTTGGTATTTCTCTGGTATCATCTATCTAGCTTTTCTCTATCTAGTTCTGCCTCCAGTTTCTTTTTTTTTTTCAAGAGAATTTTAACCTCTGAATTCCTCTTGTTATATGTCTTTAGAAAAAGTCCCAATATTCAGAGCATCATAAACTATATTAGAGCAAGAAGTTATCTTAATCATCTTCAGTTTACACACAGACCCAGAGAGCTGCTAATTAACCCAATAATCATCAGAAAAAATAATTTTCTTTTATTTGTAGGAAGAAAATTAAGGAGGTTTGAATTATCATTTGGCTGGTGAAGGCGACACTCCCATTGCATGAATGCAGTGTCAACAATTTAATGACATCAAGAGACAGGAGGTTTCCTTTACACGCTCTCCCAAAGGATGTTTTCACATATGGTTGTTTCAGATAACAGTTTTGAAATGCTGAGTGACACCAGCACATTTTCTATTTGACTTCACAATCTTTTTGTAAGACAGAATTTAAAAAAATTGTATTTCCTTCCCCCTGGAAATAGAGCAAGCAGATTTACATTAAGCTTATGAAGTAGAAAATAAAATTTTTGCAAACCCATGGTATATATTATTTGGTCTACATTATGCTAAACAATTGGTTTGATTCACTTTGGGCCCCTAAAAGTGACCATTTTTTTGGTATCTTATAGACCCAGCCTATATGTTTCTTGGTGAAATGGTGACTGAATCTTTCTTTGGCCTAATATGTCCTATTTGCCTGTGAGAGATCTGATGTATGAGTTATACATGTAGCAATGTGGCAGCTTTTAGGCAAGTTTAGATGAAATATTTCAGCTATGTGTAGGATTTAAGCTTCCAGGAGTTTATATTCTGACATTTCCCTCTTTCTCCCTTAGGGAAAGAAATTCTATTAAAATCCAAATTGAAAAATGGAGAAGAAAAATGAGATCTCAATTTGCAGCAGGAAATTTTTGGCATGACTAGGCTTAGGGAGACAAAAAAACAAGTTTCAAGAGCTAAATCTGAATTAATCTCTACATCTCTAATCAAACAGGTTTATGCTTTCCTTCATCCAGTAAAACAAGCAAACTAAAATTCTGTGGGCATACCTACATACGTAATTGTTCTTTGGTTATAATATTTTCTTTGTTATAATTCAAGATAAAAATAACATACTGGGAAAGGTTTTGGCTAGTTGCTTGATAAACTAAGATATGTCCAAAGTGATTTTCAACATCAGGCTATTAATAATATTTGATGGGAATAAAGGTTGTTATGGTAATCTCTGAATTCCCTTTTGTCAATGATAAACTCTACACCAGGAAATCAGCCTGTTTAAATGCTCGAAGAAACGTTCATGTAGTTCTGTCTACATGCAACGGGCTCCTGTGTATGAAATTTCATGGCTACCATGCACAAATAGGATTCCAAATCAGAATTCTTATTTTTGTTTTAGTAAAAAACCAACAGCTGAGTTAGAATGGTGTACTAGAACAGCTCATTCATCAACCATTGATTAAGAAGTAGGTATTGAACACTCATTAAGTGCATGGCCTGATGCTGAGTGTCATTACTTGTTATTCCAACATGCTTCATTAATGAGCAGCCCAGCTCAGATCTGATACACTCTCAGTTCCCTAAACCTGTGCCAAAATTGTTTTTGGCTGGAACAAAGATAAACATGTAGAATTTCTCTTTTTCTCTGACAAGAATAGCTGACTATAGTATACTCATTTTTCAGAATCCAATTCTCAATATATGTGGCTAATTAAAAAAATCTCTACACCAACAGTAAGATAAAATAAAAAGTAAACTATACTCTTGGCAAAATATTTGCCACAAATATGTGAAAGGATTAATATGTTTCATATTTAAAGATAATGTATTTCAATAAGAAAAACAATATAACAGAAAAAAGGTACAAGTGAATAGTTTATAGAGAAAGAAAAATAAGTCATCAATAAGGAAATGAAAAGATCTGTGATCTTTTAGTCTAGTACATGGTAGCTATTCAATACATATTTACTGAATAAATGAAGAACTTCATTAGTAAAGAAAAATGGTTCAATATTGGTAGTAATAAAACATTAAAATTTGAAACAATAATTGTATTTTGCCTCTCAAACTAGCCTATAAGAGATAAGGAAACCCTCTATGATGCCCTAAAACTAGAGGAGAATACCCAGGGAAGTATAAACTTGGAAAGAGGTTCAGACTTCAGTGGAGAAAGTTTAGTTCAGCCCACTGGATAGCAGAGAAGTTCATTGCTGGTATGTCCAGGCTGGTGCTAGTCAGCAGTCACTGTGAAGCCACTTTTCAGAGTGCAGGTGGAATAATGTCATCAGCAACCAGTGGTATGAATGTGCAAGGGTAGGAGAGTGCTTTAGGCTGCAGGGGGGCAGCACAGGGGCCTGCATAGGGAATCCAGGTGTCGGCATGTTCAGAAGGCCGTCAAGATGTTCTTTCCATGTCAAGAGGGCCACAGAAATGTTATTGGCAGTCTGAGGCTGCAAGGATTCTTGGGTTTTCTGGGCCTAAGGTTGGTGCAGACGTCCTCATACCCACACTACTGGCTCTCATGCTAGAGGTGGAAACCTCAGGAGAACCTCTTGTCTCCTGCAATGTCCTTGTAGTGCCTTCTTTAAAGGAGAAATGCTTAAAGGAATTCTATTATCTCAGAACATATATTGAAAAATAAATTTAGATCAGAGAGGCAATAAATTGATAGTTGGTACAATCAGATACTGTTAAAGAAAAATTTAAAGAATAATTTAGAAAGTATACTGATAAATAAAAATATTATTCTAAGTAATAATGAAAACCATCAAAAAGACTAAAATGATAAATTATTCACAATAATAACATGGAGGAAGTGAGAGTAAAAAGACTTTTACTTTGTATTTTATTTCATGCCTTTCCATATTATTTTTATTTTTTGTATTTTTTAAAATGAAAGAATGCATTATTTTCAATATCTGCATCCCAAAGTCAGCTAATCAAAAAATTAAACCTAATCACTAGTTAAATAGAAATGGTAAGCAAGTTTTCCAAATTATTATAAGAAAGAAACAGTGAAAATCCAGGAAAAATAAGAAACAGCAAAAAGAAACAACTATAAATCAAACAAATAAAAACAAAAACAGAATATCTGTATAAAAATAAATATGATAGGGTTCTCAAATAATGTAAATGGATTCAATTCCCTTATTAAGTATAAAAATCCCTGAATGATTTCTAAAAGGCAAAATACAAATACATGATATTTTAAAAAACATGCTTAGAACAAAAGGAGACAGAATGTAATGAGAAAATTAGGCTAAAACCAAAATGAGACAGAATGTAAGCCTACTGCCTACCACAACTTACAAGGTAAGTGCAATCATTGTCCTCAATATCTGGTGAGGAGGCCAAGACACAGCTACTGAGGCAGAACAGGAATTAAAACCCAGGTTGTCTGGCTCCTGCACCTATGCTTGTAGCCATTTTGCTAGATTGCAAAAATGGTCACAATTCTCAACCCCTGCAGCCTTATTTTTCCAGTTTCTTTGGAAGAAAGCAATTGCAAAACCACAGCTTTGAATATAAGAATGTGAATTCAGATAGATTTCAACAATTGTGAGCAGCCCTGTTTAATTCCAAGAGTAAGGTTTCTGTTATTACTTTTCACTTTTTGCACTAGGCTGGCAAGAGTGACTTAAATAACTGGAACGGAGAATCAAAATCCATTTCACTGCAAGATGAAAAACCTTAGCAGAAACCCCATTCCCCAAATTAAACAAGGCTGTTTATAATAATTGACACCTATTCTAATTCACTTTCTGGTATTCAGAACTGTGGCTTTGTAATTGGTTTTTCAAGGAGAGATATTGAGATATTGACATTTCTAGACTACAAAGCAGCACATGGTATCAAGATGTGGCTTTAATTTGTGTCTGTCATGAGTAATGATGCTGAACACCTTTCTCATTTGCATATTGATCATTTTCTTTTTTTTAAATTATAGTTTAAGTTCTAGGGTGCATGTACACAACGTGCAGGTTGTTACATATGTATACATGTGTCGTGTTGGTTTGCTGCACCCATTAACTTGTTATTTACATTAGGTGTTTCTCCTAATGCTATCCCTCCCCCATTCCCCAACCCCACGACAGGCCCCAGTGTATGATGTTCCCTGCCCTGTGTCCAAGTGTTCTCATTGTTCAATTCCCATTTATGAGTGAGAACATGCAGTGTTTGGTTTTCTGTCCTTGAGATGGTTTGCTCAGAATGATGGTTTCCAACTTCATCCATGTCACTTCAAAGGACATGAACTCATCCTTTTTTATGGCTGCATAGTATTCCATGGTGTATGTGCCACATTTTCTTAATCCAGTCTATCATTGATAGACATTTGGGTTGGTTCCAAGTCTTTGCTTTTGTGAATAGTGCTGCAATAAACATACATGTGCATGTATCATTGTAGTAGCATGATTTATAATCCTTTGGGTATATACCCAGTAACTGGATCACTGGGTCAAATGGTATTTCTAGTTTTAGATCCTTGAGGAATCGCCACACTGTCTTCCACAATAGTTGAACTAGTTTGCACTCCCACCAACAATGTAAAAACCTTCTGATCTCTCCACATCCTCTCCAGCATCTCTTGTTTCCTGGCTTTTTAATAATCGCCATTCTCACTGGTGTGAGATGGTATCTCATTGTGGTTTCGATTTGCATTTCTCTGATGACCAGTGATGATGAGCATTTTTTCATGTGTCTGTTGGTTGCATAAATGTCTTCTTTTGAAAAGTGTCTGTTCATATACTTTGCCCACTTTTTGATGGGGTCATTTGATTTTTTCTTGTAATTTGTTTAAGTTCTTTGTAGATTCTGGATATGAGCCTTTGTCGACGCTGGATTGAAAAATTTTCTCCCATTCTGTAGTTTGCCTGTCACTCTGATGGTAGTTTCTTTTGCTGTGCTGAAGCTTTAGTTTAATTAGATCCCATTTGTTTATTTTGGTTTTTGTTGACATTGCTTTTGGTGTTTTAGTCATGAAGTCCTTGCCCATGCCTATGTTCTGAATGGTGTTGCCTAGGTTTTCTTCTAGGATTTTTATGGTTTTAGGTCTAACATTTAAGTCTTTAATCCATCTTGAATTAATTTTTGTATAAGGTATAAGGAAGGGATCCAGTTTCAGCTTTCTACACATGGCTAGCCAGTTTTCCCAGTGCCATTTATTAAATAGGGAATCCTTTCCCCATTTCTTGTTTTTGTCAGGTTTGTCAAAGATCAGTTGGTTGTAGATATGTGGTGTTATTTCTGAGGTCTCTGTTCTGTTCCATTGGTCTATATCTCTGTTTTGGTGCCAGTACCATGTTGTTTTGGTTACTGTAGCCTTGTATTACAGTTTGAAGTCAGGTAGCGTGATGCCTCCAGCTTTGTTCCTTTGGCTTAGAATTGTCTTGGCAATGCGGGCCCTTTTCTGGTTCCGTATGAACTTTAAAGTAGTTTTTTCTAATTCTGTGAAGAAAGTCATTGGTAGCTTGATGGGGATGGCATTGAATCTATAAATTACCTTGGGCAGTATGGCCATTTTCACGACATTGATTCTTCCTATCCATGAGCATGGAATGCTCTTCCTTTTATTTCGTTGAGCAGTGGTTTGTAGTTCTCCTTGAAGAGGTCCTTCACATCCCTTGTAAGTTGGATTCGTAGGTATTTTATTATCGTTGTAGCAATTGTGAATGGGAATTCACTCATGATTTGGCTCTCTGTTTGTCTGTTATTGGTGTATAGGAATGCTTGTGATTTTTGCACATTGATTTTGTATCCTGAGACTTTGCTGAAGTTGCTTATCAGCTTAAGGAGATTTGGGGCTGAAATGATGGGGTTTTCTAAATATACAATCATGTCATCTGCAAACAGGGACAATTTGACTTCCTCTTTTCCTAATTGAACACCCTTGATTTCTTTCTCTTGCCTGATTGCCCTAGCCAGAACTTCCAACACTATGTTGAATAGGAGTGGTGAGAGAGGGGATCCCTGTCTTGTGCCAGTTTTCAAAGGGAATGCTTCCAGTTTTTGCCCATTCAGTATGATACTGGCTGTGGGTTTGTCATAAATAGCCCTTATTATTTTGAGATATGTTCCGTCAATAGCTAGTTTATTGAGAGTTTTTAGCAGGAAGGGCTGTTGAATTTTTTGAAGGCCTTTTCAGCATCTATTGAGATAATCATGTGGTTTTTGTGTTTGCTTCTGTTTATGTGATGGATTACATTTATTGATTTGAGTATGCTGAACCAGCCTTGCATCCCAGGGATGAAGCCAACTTAATCTTGGTGGATATGCTTTTTGATGTGCTTCTGGAGTCAGTTTGCCAGTATTTTATTGAGGATTTTCTCATTGATATTCATCAGGGATATTTGTCTAAAATTCTCTTTTTTTGTTGTGTCTCTGCCAGGCTTTGGTATCAGGATGATGCTGGCCTCATGAAATGAGTTAGGGAGGATTCCCTCTTTTTCTATTGTTTGGAATATTTTCAGAAGGAATGGTACCAGCTCCTCTTTGTACCTCTGGTAGAATTCGGCTGTGAATCCGTCTGGTCCTGGACTTGTTTTGGTTGGTAGGCTATTAATTATTGCCTCAATTTCAGAGCCTGTTATTGGTCTATTCAGGGATTCAACTTCTTTCTGGTTTAGTCTTGGGAGGATGTATGTGTCCAGGAATTTATCCATTTCTTCTAGATTTTCTAGTTTGTATGTGTAGAGGTGTTTATAGTATTCTCTGATGGTAGTTTGTATTTCTGTGGGATCAGTGGTGATATCCCCTTTATCATTTTTTATTGTGTCTATTTGATTCTTCTCTCTTTTCTTCTTTATTAGTCTTGCTAGCAGTCTATCAATTTTGTTGATCTTAAAAAAAAAAAAACAGCTCCTGGATTCATTGATTTTTTGAAGGGTTTTTTGTGTCTCTATCTCCTTCAGTTCTGCTCTGATCTTAGTTATTTCTTGCCTTCTGCTAGCTTTTGAATTTGTTTGCTCTTGCTTCTCTAGTCATTTTAGTTGTGATGTTAGGATGTCGATTTTAGATCTTTCCTGCTTTCTCTTGTGAGAATTTAGTGCTATAAATTTCCCTCTACACACGGCTTTATGTGTGCCCCAGAGATTCTTGTACATTGTGTCTTTGTTCTCATTGGCTTCAAAGAACATCTTTATTTCTGCCTTTATTGTGTTATTTACCCAGTAGTCATTCAAGAGCAATTTCTTCAGTTTCCAAGTAGTTGTGTGGTTTTGAGTAAGTTTCTTAATCCTGAGTTCTAATTTGATTGCACTGTGGTCTGAGAGACAGTTTGTTGTGATTTCTGTTCTTTTACACTTGCTGAGGAGTGCTTTACTTCCAACTATGTGGTCAATTTTGGAATAAGTGCAGTGTGGTGCTGAGAAGAATATATATTCTGTTGATTTGGGGTGGAGAATTCTATAGATGTCTATTAGGTCTGCTTGGTGCAGAGCTGAGTTCAATCCTTGTTAACCTTCTGTCTTGTTGATCTGTCTAATATTGACAGTGGGGTGTTAAAAGTCTCTCATTATTATTGTGTGGGAGTCTAAATCTCTTTGTAGGTCCCTCAGGACTTGCTTTATGAATCTGGGTGCTCCTGTATTGGGTGCATATATATTTAGGATAATTAGCTCTTCTTGTTGAATTGATACCTTTACCATTTTGTAATGGCCTTCTTTGTCTCTTTTGATCATTGTTGGTTTAAAGTCTGTTTTATCAGAGAATAGGATTGCCACCCCTGCTTTTTTGGTTTTCCATTTGCTTGTTAGAGCTTCCTCCATCCCTTTATTTTGAGCCTATGTGTGTCTCTGCACCTGAGATGGGTCTCCTGAATACAGCACACTGATGGGTCTTGACTCTTTATCCAATGTGCCAGTCTGCATCTCTTAAATGGGGCATTTAGCCCATTTACATTTAAGGTTAATATTGTTATGTGTGAATTTGATCTTGTCATTATGATATTAGCTGGTTATTTGCTCGTTAGTTGATGCGGTTTCTTCCTGGCATCAATGGTCTTTACAACTTGGCATGGTTTTGCAGTGGCTGGTACTGGTTATTCCTTTCCATGTTTAGTGCTTCCTTCAGGAGCTCTTGTAAGGCAGGCCTGGTGGTGACAAAATCTCTCAGCATTTGCTTGTCTGCAAAGGATTTATTTCTCCTTCACTTATGAAGCTTAGTTTGGCTGGATATGAAATTCTGGATTGAAATTGTTTTCTTTAAGAACGTTAAATATTGGCCCCCTCTCTCATCTGGCTTGTAGAGTTTCTGCCAAGAGATCCACTGTTAGTCTGATGGGCTTCCCTTTGTGGGTAACCTGACCTTTCTCTCTGGCTGCCCTTAGCATTTTTTCCTTCATATCAATCTTGGTGAATCTGACAGTTATGTGTCTTGGGGTTGCTCGTCTCAAGGAGTACCTTTGTGGTGTTCTCTGTACTTCTTGAATTTGAATGTTGGCCTGCCTTGCTAGGTTGGGGAAGTTCTCCTGGATAATATCCTGAAGAATGTTTTCCAGCTTGGTTCCATTCTCCCCTTCACTTTCAGATACACCAATCAAACATAGATTTGGTCTTTTCACATAGTTCCACATTTCTTGGAGGCTTTGTTCATTTCTTTTTACTCTTTTCTCTAAACTTCTCTTCTCACTTCATTTAATTAATTTGATCTTCAATCACTGATACCCTTTCTTCCACTTGATAGAATTGGCTACTGAAGCTTGTGCATGTGTCACGTAGTTCTCATGCCATGGTTTACAGCTCCATCAGGTCATTTAAAGTCTTCTCTATACTGTTTATTCTAGTTAGCCCTTGTCTAATCATTTTTCAAGGTTTTTAGCTTCCTTGCAATGGTTTTGAACATCCTCCTTTAGCTTGGAGAAGTTTGTTATTACCAGCTTTCTGAAGCCTACTTCTGTCAACTCGTCAAAGTCATTCTCCATCCTGCTTTGTTCCAATGCTGGCAAGGAGCTGCAATCCTTTGGAGGAGAAGAGTTGCTCGTTTTTTAGAATTTTCAGCTTTTCTGCTCTGGTTTCTCCCCATCTTTGTGGTTTTATCTACCTTTGGTCTTTGATGATGGTGACCCACAGATGGGGTTTTGGTTTGAATGTCCTTTTTGTTGATGTTGATTCTTTTCCTTTCTGTTTGTTAGTTTTCCTTCTAACAGTCAGGTCCCTCAGCTGCAGGTCTGTTGGAGTTTACTAGAGGTCCACTCCAGACCTTGTTTCCCTGGGTATCACCAGTGGAGGCTGCAGAACAGCAAATATTGCTGCCTGATCCTTCCTCTGGATGCCTCGTCTCAGAGGAGCACCCAGCTGTATGAGGTATCAGTCGGCCCCTACTGGGAGGTGTCTCCACATTAGGCTACACGGGGGTCAGGGACCCACTTGAGGAGGCAGTCTGTCCATTCTCAGAGCTCAAACATTGTGCTGGGAGAACCACTTCTCTCTTCAGAGCTGTCAGACAGGGACGTTTAAGTCTGCAGAAGTTTGTGCTGCCTTTGGTTCAGCTATACCCTGCCCCCATAGGTGGAATCTACAGAGGCAGGCAGGCCTAGTTGAGCTGCGGTGGCCTCCACCCAGTTCAAGTTTCCAGCAGCTTTGTTTACCTATTCAAACCTCAGCAATGGTGGATGCCCCTCCCCCAGCCAGGCTTGCCACCTTGCAGTTCAATCTCTGACTAGCAGTGAGCAAGGCTCTGTGGGTATGGGTCCCCCTGAGCCAGGCACAGATATAATCTCCTCGTATGCCATTTGTTAGGACTGTTGGAAAAGCACAGTGTTTAGGTGGCAGTGTCCTGATTTTCCCAGTACAGTCTATCATGGCTTCCCTTGACTAGGAAAGGGAAATCCCCTGACCCCTTGCACTTCCTGGGTGAGGTGATGCCCTGCCCTGCTTTGGCTTGCCCTCTGTGGGCTGCACCCACTTTCCGACCAGTCCCAATGAGATGAACCAGGTACCTCAGTTGGAAATGCAGAAATCACCTGTCTTCTGTGTCAATCACGCTGAGAACTGCAGACCAGAGCTATTGTTATTCAGCCATCTTGGAGCGTCTGCATATTGATCATTTTCATATCCTCTTTTGTGGAGTGCTTGTTCAGGATTCTGGCTCAACATTAAAAATTGTGTTGTATATCTTTCTCTTATCAATTTATATAATTTTTATACAATAATATAGTCTAGATGTAAATTCTTTGCCATATGTGTGTATGAATGCAAATGTCTGCATGACAGTCTGAGGTTTGCTTTTTCCATTCTCTTAACCATGTCATTCATTGAACAGAATTTCTTTATTTTAATTAAATCCATGTGTTCTGTTTAAGAAACTGTGGCCTAATCTGAGGTCCTGAAGATATTTACTGTGTTTTCTTCTAGAATTTTTATTGTTTTACTTTTTGCCTTTAGGCATATGATCCACCTTGAATTAATTTTTGTGTATAATGTGAGGTAAGGGACCAAGATTCTTTTTTTCCCATATGAATATACACTTGAGCCACCACCATTTATTGAAAAGTTAATTCTTTCTCCACTGAGTTTCTGTGATGTCTTTATCATAAGTCAGATTTATCATAAATCCTATGGATGTGAGTCTGTTTCTGAAGTCTAATTTTTTCCATTATCTGTTATCTATTCTTGTTCTAGTACCATACTGTTTTAATTCCTCTAGCTTTGATACCAGGTTTTTTCTTTTTTCTTCAATATTGCCTTAGTTTTTCAGAGTTCTTTTTATTTCCATATAAATTTTACAAATAGCTTATCAGTTTCTACCAAAAAAATAGGATTTTTATTGGAATTGCATTGAATTTATATATCCATTTGGAAAAAATTGATATCTTAAGAATGTTGCATCTTTGAATTCCATGTTCATGAAATTACCAGTCATTTACTTAGATCTTTTGCTTCTCTCAGCAACTATCTGTAGTTTTCATCATAGAGATCTTATACATCTTCCATCAGATTTATTCTACATAATTGATGTTTTTGGTGCTTTAAAAATGTTACCAATTGTTTGTCTCTTTTTAAAAATAGATTCATTTCCCCATTAAAATTATCCAACCTTTCTTCCATTTTGTCTATCATTTTCTCCATTCTCTTGAACACATTAATCAGAGTTATTTAAAACTCCCTGTCAGTTAATGTCAACATCTGAATCATCTATAACTCTGTTTACTTTAAATAAATTTCCACTTGGATTTCATTAATTTGGTTCAAAGCCTGGACAGTTCAAAGCCTGGAACATTTGCCAACGTTTTTGTATTTTGGAAAGACTTTAATTGTGACCTCTGCCTCTCTAGTACTGAAATCTCTGATCAGATCTTCAGCTATCCTCCCTCCTTCCTTCCCTTCCTTCTTTCTCTCCCTCCTTCCCTTCCTTCTCTCTCTCCCTCCTTCCCTTCCTTCTCTCTCTCTTTCTCTTTCTTTCTTTTCTTTTCTTTCTTTCTTTCTTTCTTTCTTTCTTTCTTTCTTTCTTTCTTTCTTTCTTTCTCTCTCTCTCCCTTCCTTCCTTCCTTCCTTCCTTCCTTCCTTCCTTCCTTCCTTTCTTCTCTCTTTCTCTCCTTTCTTTCTTCTTTCTTTCTTTTCTCTCTCTTCTCCCCTCCCTCTTTCCCTCCCTTCCTTTCTTCCTTCTTTCCCTCTCTCCCTCCTCCCTCCCTCCCTTCCTCCCCCGTCTTTCTCTCTGTTTCTTTATTTCTTGCTTCATATTTTGTGTGCCAGCTTAGCAATCCATCAACATCAGGGAAATAAGTTTGCAGAATTGTAGGCACCTTTGTTTTTTTTCTTCTTCAGGACTTTCCCAAGTTCTGGTTGCTTTGGCAGCTGCAAATTCTTACTTCTACTTTCTCAGCCCACTAAGACCATTGTATTTGTATATCCCTATTCTGCAGTGTGTACATGTCCTCAGGAGAATATCTGAAATGTATGTGGACCTCATGCCATAGAGTTTTCTTTAAATCTTGCTTGTGCTTGGTGTCTCCAATGCCTTCAGACAATTACTTTATGTATTTTGTGGAACATTTATAGTTATTTTTGAAGAAAGGGCTAGATGATGCATGCTATTTTATCATATCTGGAGTCCTAAATCTTCTCAGTATCTAGCCTTAAAGTATTTTCTGTGTTGAGCTGTCTGTTATCTTCAGTAAGTCTTCTAAACTTAATGGCTTCCTTTTCATAGTTTCTATGGGGAATTAAAAGGAAAATGACTGTTTCATGTTTAGGCTGGCACAGGGTGAACAGAAGAGATCAGTCATAGAAGATGAGATATGAGGGGAGAAAAATGCAACAAAAGCAAAAAATCAAAGCAAGCACTGCCTGGGAGAAATGCACAGATTACTGGGAGCTGGTGCATTGCCAGTGCACATGGAATGAGAACTATTTAGTGAGAATTTTTCTTTCCTACTCATATGTTTCCTCCTCTAAAGGGAGCCCATTTATCACAACTCTGGGTCTCTCTCTGTTTCTTTACTCACTGTGTCTCTGGGGAGGTGGAATGACTCATTTGTTTGAGAAATATGGGAAGAATAGTGGTGTATGTTTAGCTCAACTCTGTCCTCATACTGCCCACAGAAAACAGGAATTCTCCTTCCTTTTACTTATTGTCAGTAATAAGGCTAACAATTTTCCACGTGGCAAAGTCTCTTTGAATCTGACACTGGGACAGGGTGTCTTAGTCTTGATCTCCTGGAAAACAAAACCTAAGGGAAAGATCTGACAGTTGGTTTAAGAGGTGCAAGCCAGGGGTGTGAAAATGTTGAAAACAAATAGAAGTTAAGGAAAGAGGTGAAGCTATGGAGTGTGATGCAGGATGCTGGCTTCAACTTCCCAATGAGCTGTAAAGAGATATAGGGCATCTGTCTTCATTTGGCACATGTGACTTTTTTGGAGAGTGTGTTTGTGTGTATTTCATTTTTTCTTTTTGAGACAGAGTCTCTGTCACCCAGTGCAGTGGTGCGATCTTGGCTCACTGCAACCTTCCATCTCCTGGGTTCAAGCAATTCTCGTGCCTCAGCCTCCCAACTAGCTGGGATTACAGGTGTGGGCCACCACACCTGGCTAATTTTTGTATTTTTAGTAGAGACAGGGTTTCACTATGTTGGCCAGGCTGGTCTGGAACGCCTGACCTCAGGTGATCCGCCAGCCTCAGTCTCCAAAAGTGCTGGATTATAGACGTGAGCCACCACGCCCTGCCTTTTTTGGAGAGTTTTTAAAGAGAAATCATACTATGGATGGGTGAAAGGAAGGACATATGTCTGCCTGATTCTCTTTCTCCCACCTGAGTACTAACCAGGCCCCACCCTGCTTAGCTTCCGAGAGCAGGTGAGATTGGGCTTGTTAGAGTTGGTATAGCCAGACTCTGATTCTCTTTCATTTCCTGTTTGGCAATGGTCAAGATTTACTCCATGGAGAGCTAAGGCCCCTTACATTTCTGGGTGGCATCATCTAGCCCCTTCTCAGCTGCTCAGGTGCCATGTCCCACTGTGTAGCATTTCATCTGTGACAGTGGGAATGAGGCACCAACCAAGAGAAGACAGCAATTGAGAGAATCTTGGAAAAGGGCAAGGTTTATGTCCAACATAGAGACTGGAGATGTTTTCACTTTAATCTTCCCAGACTTGTGGACAGTACCTGGAGTATGTGGATCATTCATATGAATGGCTTTCAGATTACACCAGTAATGCTTTCTTTGTCCCAACAGTGTGACTGTCACTAGGGAAGCTTCCAGCCCCATGGGAAGCCAGCAGTGGCAATAGTTTGGGGAAGGCTGATCTTTCAGCATTCCTCAAATCAGTGAACTTAGTGTAGGGATGGTTGGGGATGTGTTCTTGGGTTGAGGGTTTGGCCTCAGTGAAATTTAAACAATAGATTCCTGTAACATAAAGAGTAAAATTATAACATTATAGAATGTTATATATAGCTGAAAGGGATCTTACTCTTCCCATTCTTTTCTGAATGATTTTGTGAAGAGCTTCACAAAATCTCGTTTTCTTTCTTCTCTCCTTCTTCCTTCCCATTCTCACAAAGCAGAGAGATAAAGGTAAGAAGCCTATCACTCAAACACCATCCCATGTCCCAGTAAACACAGACAGAGCTCCCAAAGGAGATAACCTTTCAGAAAATTGCTTCTCCTAGAGTATTCCTTGTTTGGGTGCAAGATGGGAGGAGCGCTATTGTATGAATACACAATGTGCACAGCCTCTCTCCATTGAGGCCCATCACCATCTTTCTGCTGGTTAGAGATTATCACTGGCAACTCCCTCAGAGGAACCTGAAACCATATCTTCCCACTCTACTCCCTCCACGAAAGCCGAAGGAAGACTGCCCATTACTGACCACCTGCTGGCATGCATTGATGAAACTTCAGGTCACATAGCTGCTGCCATGGAGGTGAGAATTGGGTTGGGTGGGTTAGAGCAAGTTTCAGGGTGGCAAGGCATAAAAGCAGATGGCATCCCCTAACTGGAGGGTTTGTGCCTGTTTTGCAGCTTATAGAGATCTTTTGGGAAATGGATGTGAAGGGCTCTGAAATGTTCCTGCCTGTGGCATTCCAGGGTGAGTTCTTGTGTGTTCATGTGGAAGTCCTGAATATTCTATTGTTATCTTTCCACATAAAAACGTTATGCTGTACCCTCTACAACCTGTGTTCTAGTCAGTGCTAGACTTATCTACAAAAGTGTGGGCAGAGAAAATGAGGTGAGGGTCTCTGAGAGACTAGCATTGAAAACTGGCTCTAGAGTTCTGTGGGAAGAGAGGAGGGATGGATGGGAGGCGAACTAATTTCCCAAGGCTGGAGCCTATCTTAACGTCTCCTTGGGGAACTCAACTTCTACCAAAGTTTACAGTGGCAGAGTTTGAAGACAGTACAGGCTCCAGGCCCAAAGTCTGTGGGTGAAACCTTGAATCTATCCCTCATCAGAGGGAAGCAGAAAGACGCTTCAAGCATGTAAACCCTGCCACTCAAGAGGTAGCGTCTAAGTGGGAGAAGGAGAAAGATCATCATATGTTGGTTTAGAACAGAGATTCTCAAGTGTTTGGGTCTGAAGACTCCTTCATTCTCTTACAAGTGATGGAGGACCAAAAGGAACTTTGGTATATGTGAGTTATATCAACCTATAGTTACTATACTTGAAATAAAACTTGAGGACTTAAAAAAGTGTATTAATTTAAAAAAACTACAATAATAAACTCAATACCAATTAACATAAATACCACACATTTATGAAAATGACTTATTTGCCAAGACAAAAAATTAGAAAAGAATGACACTGATGTATGTTTCTATAAAACGTTTGCAAATCTCTTTGATACCTGGCAAATCTCTTTCTGAGAAATGCTCTCTATCAGAAGACAGCTGGATTCTCATATCTGTTTCTGCACTTAGTCTGTTTGATATTACACATCATGTAGCCTCTGGAGAGCACTAGTGCACACTTGAGAGAATGAGATGGAAAAGGCGAAGGATACCTCAGTGTTATCATGAAAACTAGTTTTGACCTGAAAGAGGCTTTGAGTTTCCAATCCACACTTTGAGAATACCCAGTCAAGAATTTTCTGGTGAAACTTATTTATTTACTTTTCTTTTAAAAACAAGGGATTTTTAATATCCATGAAAAGATGACTATTGATTCTTATTTCCAGTAGAGAAAGTCTTAATGGTTAAAAAATTTGTAGTTTAGTGAAAATCGTTTCTGGGGAAATATATTTGCTTCCATATTTTTTCCTGCAGCTTTCAATAGTGCTGGGAAGTACACTTCTACTTAGATGCTCTTTGCTTTGTGACAGAGAAACTCATATTTCTGATTTTTTCTTTATATGAGGTTTTTCATTCCTGTGATCTCAGGCCTGCCATGAACCATGGGACTTGGGCTGGGGCTGTGGATGGGGTGAGAGAGTGGGAAGGTTAAGAGCAGTGTCTTCCATTTGCTGAGTGTGTGACCTTCACCGATTTACTTAGTGAATCCAGAAAGAAACATTTTATTGGAAGTAGCCAAAACAAACAAACAAACAAACAAAACAAAAAAACCCAGCCTGAAAGCCTTAAACAAGAAGAACAATGTATTTTCTCATATATCATGAAGTCTGAGGTAGAATTTCATTAGAGATGGTTAATTCAATGGCCCAATAAGGAAGAACCCAGGTTCTTGCCATCTTTCTACTCTGCCATCTTCAACATACCAGTAGTATCTTTAGCTACTCTTCTTGGTACCCTGAGTCACATCTGGACACAACATCTGTTGGAAGAAACAGGAACTCTTCTTCCCATGTGTCTCTTTATTATCTAGTAATCCTTTCCTAGAAGCCCCCCGCCCCTCCACTAGCAGACCTCATCTCATGAATTATTGAACTTAACTAGGTCACTTGTTCCCACCTAAGCCAAACCCCAGCAATTGAAAGTGGATTTCTGTGATGGGCCTCTCTAATTTGTATGCATGCCAGTGCCACTTGGGGAGGGGTGGACATTTGAAAAAAATTTGAGGTTGGTCAATGAGGAGGGAGTGTATTGGGTAGAAAATCACTCATGTCTGCTACACTTAAGTTTGCTGAACCTCATTTTCTTTATCTGCAACATGGAGTAAGAATAGTATCTGCCTATACGGTACATGATGCTAGCTATTATTAACAGTTGTTATTACTGTTAAGCTCCTGGATAGTATCATGAGAGGCAGTTGATTAAGGAAAATTGCTCCAAAACTTGCTTTTTGAAATCTTTGAATACCACATACATATATGTAGGAATGGACGGCAAATCCCACCAAAGTTTATATAGTCAAATTGGCAGAATAGCCTCTCTTCTATAGATCTCCTCCTCTACTGATAATACCTTAGATCACAGATTGATAATACCTTTTATTTTTTGACCTCATGTCTTGGATGAGTTGAAGCTGCATTGGTCCTGGCTTATATAAATCTGAGAAAGGGATTCGGGACAAAGTTTTGTTTTGCTTTTCTCACAAAGACGTTCTGCATTACACATATATGAGCTGAGCTGACTGCAGGGTGCTCAATGCAGAGAAAGTTCGGATTATTTATTTATTTATTTTTATTATTTATTTATTTAATTATACTTTAAGTTCTAGGGTACATGTGCATAACGTTTATATCATGTATAACTCCCCAATGCAATCCCTCCCTCCTCCCCCCTCCCCCTGATAGGCCCCAGTGTGTGATGTTCCCCTTCCCGAGTCCAAGTGATCTCATTGTTCAGTTCCCATCTATGAGTGAGAACATGCGGTGTTTGGTTTTCTCTTCTTGTGATAGTTTGCTAAGAATGATGGTTTCCAGCTGCATCCATGTCCCTACAAAGGACGCAAACTCATCCTTTTTGATGGCTGCATAGTATTCCATGGTGTATATGTGCCACATTTTCTTAATCCAGTCTGTCACAGATGGACATTTGGGTTGATTCCAAGTCTTTGCTATTGTGAATAGTGTTGCAATAAACATACGTGTGCATGTGTCTTTGTAGTAGAGTAATTTATAATCCTTTGGGTATATACCCAGTAGTGGGATGGCTGGGTCATATGGTACATCTAGTTCTAGATCCTTGAGGAATCGCCATACTGTTTTCCATAATGGTTGAACTAGTTTACAATCCCACCAACAGTGTAAAAGTGTTCCTATTTCTCCACATCCTCTCCAACATCTATTGTTTCCTGACTTCTTAATGATTGCCATTCTAACTGGTGTGAGATGGTATCTCATTGTGGTTTTGATTTGCATTTCTCTGATGGCGAGTGATGACGAGCATTTTTTCATGTGTCTGTTGGCTGTATGGATGTCTTCTTTTGAGAAATGTCTGTTCATATCCTTTCCCCACTTTTTGATGGGGTTGTTTGTTTTTTTCTTGTATATTTGTTTGAGTTCTTTGTAGATTCTGGATATTAGCCCTTTGTCAGATGAGTAGATTGCAAAAATTTTCTCCCATTCTGTAGGTTGCCTGTTCACTCTGATGGTAGTTTCTTTGGCTGTGCAAAAGCTCTTTAGTTTAATTAGATCCCATTTGTCAATTTTGGCTTTTGCTGCCATTGCTTTTGGTGTTTTAGATATGAAGTCCTTGCCCATGCCTATGTCCTGAATGGTACTACCTAGATTTTCTTCTAGGGTTTTTATGGTATTAGGTCTAACATTAAGTCTCTAATCCATCTTGAATTAATTTTCGTATAAGGGGTAAGGAAAGGATCCAGTTTCAGCTTTCTACTTATGGCTAGCCAATTTTCCCAGCACCATTTATAAATAGGGAATCCTTTCCCCATTTCTTGTTTCTCTCAGGTTTGTCAAAGATCAGATGGCTGTAGATGTGTGGTATTATTTCTGAGGACTCTGTTCTGTTCCATTGGTCTATTCTCTGTTGTGGTACCAGTACCATGCTGTTTTGGTTACTGTAGCCTTGTAGTATAGTTTGAAGTCAGGTAGCGTGACGCCTCCAGCTTTGTCCTTTTGACCTAGGATTGTCTTAGCAATGCGGGCTCTTTTTTGGTTCCATATGAACTTTAAAGCAGTTTTTTCCAATTCTGTGAAGAAAGTCATTGGTAGCTTGATGGGGATGGCATTGAATCTATAAATAACCTTGGGCAGTATGGCCATTTTCACGATATTGATTCTTCCTATCCATGAGCATGGTATGTTCTTCCATTTGTTTGTGTCCTCTTTGATTTCACTGAGCAGTGGTTTGTAGTTCTCCTTGAAGAGGTCCTTTACATCCCTTGTAAGCTGGATTCCTAGGTATTTTATTCTCTTTGAAGCAATTGTGAATGGAAGTTGATTCCTGATTTGGCTCTCTGCTTGTCTGTTACTGGTGTATAAGAATGCTTGGGATTTTTGCACATTAATTTTGTAGTTCGGATTATTTAAATAAACGACTTTATACTCATTTATTTTATGACTGTGCCATGCACTACAGTAGGTGCTTTACATATGTTTTTCTAATCCTACCAACAAAAATGTATTGGTGCGTTCTTCTCATTCATTCATTCAACATATATTTGATTGCCAGTAATCTCATTTTACAGACAATGAAATGGAGGTTTAAAGAGGTTGACTCACATGGTCACAGTGATATAGCTGGTAAGTGGCCACACTGGGATCTGTGCTTAGGTCAGCCTGACTTCACTCTATGCAGTCTTCATGCCTTCCTTTCCTGAGAGCTTCCTCAGTATTCAATTTCACCAGGCTGCACCCGTTAAGAATGGAGGTGGGAGGGAACAGTGACAGGGTGTTGGCTCACACTCAGTCAGCGCTTGCCTCCTCCTTGCCAAGAGACTAAAGTGGGGAGAATGACTTTGTTGGCAAACTGTAGACATCAGATGCATCACTTTCCGGTCTCATTCTGAAGGATGGGCAGCTGGCTCTTTCAGCTACCCCCATGCAAGAAGTGAGAGATGGAATAAATTGCATTTGAATTGGAATTTTACTTATGAAATGTGCCCTCAAATATTTAATACACACTTATCCCAATGACAAATGTTGAGGCACATAGGGAATGTATTGGCATCTACAGTTAACACGTCTATTATGTTTATCTGTACAATTGCCATAAGCTTCCTAATGTGGTACATATGAATTATTTATGTAGCATAGTGCTTGGTGCGTGTGACTTCTCAGCTGATTTTGTAGAATGCATTAGTGAACAATGATGATCTGGGTTTGAGCTTTGAGTTGGTTATTTCCTGTTTGGGAAGCTTTTAGTAAGTCAGATGTTCTCTGAATCTCGGTTTCCTCATCTGTAACATCAATCATGATGATAATTCCTAAGCTCACTTGTTGTGGGAATGAAAGGCATATGAAAAGGACTTGGTATAGTACTTGTCAGAGATGGTTATTATTTTTAGGTGACCAGACAGACCAAAGTTGTAAAATATGTTAGTGTTTGATACCTCCTGGTTGGGATTATAATATAAAATGTCTGGGGCTAGAATTTAGCCAGACCCCACTGGTAACATCTCATCTCTGGTTGGAATTTCCTGCCCTCTGCTCAAAGAACATATCTTTGTCACTTCACATGGAGAATTGTTGAAGTAATTTACTTATTGTTTGTCCTGGCTCCAATGTTGCCTTATTCACTCCAAATTTCATTCTTTTTTTTTTTTTTTTTTTTTTGAGAAAGATTCTCTTTCTGTTGCCCAGGCTGGAGTGTAGTGGCATGATCTCAGCTCACTGCAACCTTTGCTTCCTGGGTTCAAGTGATTCTCCTGCCCCAGCCTCCCTAGTAGCTGGGACCACAGGTGCCACCACCACACCTGGTGAGTTTTTGTATTTTTAGTAGAAATGCCATGTTGGCCAGACTTGTCTCGAACTCCTGGCCTTAAGTGATCCTCCTGCCTCGACCTCCCAAAGTGCTGGGATTACAGGCATGAGCCACCACACTTGGCCCATTCTTTCTCTTTTTAAACATAATTTTGTCATCTTTCTTCTAGACAATAGATAAACCCCTTTATAACATTTTTCTTGTAAGACATTTACATTTGTTAAGTGGTGAAAAGTTAACAATTTCTTATCTAGATTTATAAAGATTTTTTAAAAATTTCAACTTTTATTTTAGATACAGGGGGTACATCTGCAGGCTTATGACATGGATGGACTGTACCCAGGTCGTGCGCATAGTACCCAATAGGTAGTTTTTCAACTTGTCCCCTCCCACCCTCTCCCATCTAGTAGTCTGCAGTGTCTGTTGTTCCCATGTTTATGTCTATGTATGTTCAATGTTTAGTTCCCACTTTTAAGTGAGAACATGCAGCATTTGATTTTCTGTTCCTGCATTAACTCACTTAGGATTTTGGCCTCCAGCTCCATCCATGTTGCTGCAAAGGACATGATTCATTCTTGTTTATGTCTGTGGAATATTTCATGGTATATATGTTCTACATTTTCTTTATTCAGTCCATCATTTATGGACACCTAAGTCGATTCCATGGTCTTGCTATTGTGAGTAGCACGGCGATGAACATATGAGTGCATGTGTCTTTTTGGTATAATAATTTATTTTCCTTTGGGCATATACCTAATAATGGGATTGCTGCGTTGAATGGTAGCTCTGTTTTAAATTCTCTGAGAAGTCGCAGAACTTGCTTTCCACAGTGGGATCTAATTTACATTCCCACCAACAGTGTGTAGGTATTCCCTTTTCTCTGCAGCCTTGCCAGCATCTTTTTTTTTTTTTTTTTTACTTTTTAATAATGGTCATTCTGAATGGTGTGAGATGGTGTCTCATGGTGGTTTTGATTTCCATTTCTGTGATGATTAGTGATAATGAACTTTTTTTTGTTGTTGTTTGTTTTTGAGATGGAGTCTCGCTTTGTTGCCTAGGCTAGAATGCAGTGGTGCGATCTCAGCTCACTGCAACCTCTGCCTCCCAACTAGGTGGGTTCAAACAATTCTCCCACCTTAGCCGCCCAAGTAGCTGGGATTACAAGTGTGCCACCACACCCTGCTAATTTTTTTTTTTGTATTTTTAGTAGAGATGGGGTTCCACTGTGTTGACCAGGCTGGTGTCTAACTCCTGACCTCAAGTGATCCTCCTGCCCAGGCCTCTCAAAGTGCTGGGATGACAGGCATGAGCCATCACACCCAGCCAGATGAGCATTTTTTTCATATGTTTGTTGGCCACTTGCATGTCTTCTTAGAAGTGTCTGTTTAGGTCCTTTGCCCATTTTTTATGAGGTTATTTGGATTTTGCTTGTTGATTTCTTTAATTTCCTTATAGAGTCTGGATATTAGACCTTTATCAGATGCATAGTTTGCAAATATTTTCTCCCATTCTCTAGATTATCTGTTTACTCTGTCGATAGTTTCTTTTGCTGTGTAAAAGCTCTTTAGTTTAATTAGATTCCACTTGTCAATTTTGTTTTGGTTTCAATTGTTTTTATTTCCCTCTAATTTCTGAAGGCTTTTTTCAAGGAGGCCCTTCCATAAACCTAACTTCCATCTGCTTTTGTCACCTGACCACCATTATCCACCCACTCACATCCATGCACAAAGGGTGTGCAGTGGCAGCAGGGTAACTCTTGGGACCCCAATGAGCTTTGTGCGTTTTCATTTCTCTGCCTGTGTGTGCTCTCCCTCTCCTTCTCCCTCCTTCCTTGGAAGGTGTTCTCCATCCTCTCTTTACGCCAAACCACATCCACATCTCCAGGATCCCTCTTCCATGAAGATCTCATCCAGCCTATGCTGATCTCCCCACTTTGAACTCCTTTTGCTCTTATGAGGCATTACAGATCGCTGGATATTTAAAGGCATGGTCTTTGGTGTCAGACAGCCTGGAATCAAATCCTGGCAAATGATTTAAACTTTATGTGAGTTGGTTTCCTTATTCCTAAAGAGGCAATAATAATAGTACCTACTTAATAAAGTTGTTTTAAGATTCAACAACATGGTTTATATAAAGCATTTAGCACAGTGTTTGGAACAGAGTAAACACTCAATACACTGTCACTATTACTATCCTGATCAGTATTATCAGTAAAGAGATTACTTGCTACTTCTTTATTGCTTGTATTGTATTGTGCCTCATATTCCTAGGTAGATAACTTCTATATTCAGGGAATGTGTCCCATGTTTCTTTGCTGCAACCCTTGCATTCATTGCCTTATACACTCCCTGAACATGATAAGTACACCACAACCTCTTATTGCTTGATCAGTCTTGTCTAGTATTAAGAAATAAAACCAATATTTAAGTTAATTTTTAGTAAAGCCCACACAGACACTGACTGAGGATGCCATTGCCCTGTGCCAAGAATCTCTACAAAGCTTTCTGATTAGAGACAGTGGCCCATTCAGAATTCACAGAATAGCCTGTCTGACTGTGATATACATTTTATTTAATTTTTTGTGACAAGGTCTTGCTGTTGCCCAGGCTGGAGTGCAGTGGTGTGATCTCGGCTAACTGCAGCCTCGACCTCCTGGACTCAAATGGCTCTTGGACCCCAGCCTCCCATGTAGCTGGGACTACAGGCATGCGCCACCACACCCATCACACCCGGCTAATTCGTGTAATTGCTTTTTTTTTTTTTAGAGATGGGGTTTTGCCATGTTGTCCAGGCTGGTCTCAAACTCCTGAGCTCAAGTGATTTGCCTGCCTCAGCCCCCCAAAGTGCTAGGGTTATGGATGTGGGCCACTGTGCCCGGTTATAATATACATTTTATTAAAACAAAGAGTTTATTTCCTTTTTAAAATTTATTTTCATTTTTTTACTTTAAGTTCTGGGATACATATGCTGAACGTGCAGGTTTGTTACATAGGTATGCACGTGTCATGGTGGTTTACTGCACCCATCAACCCATCATCTACATTAGGTATTTCTCCTAATGCTATCCCTCCCCTAGTCCCCCATCCCCTGACAGGCCCCGGCATGTGATGTTCCCCTCCCTGTGTCCATGTGTTCTCACTGTTCAACTCCCACTTATGAGTGAGAACATGTGGTGTTTGGTTTTCTCTTCTTGTGTTACTTTGCTAAGAATGATGGTTTCCAGCTTCATCCATGTCCCTGCAAAGGACATGAATGCATCCTTTTTAATGGTTGCATAGTATTCCATAGTATATATGTGCCACATTTTCTTTATCCAGTCTATCATTGATGGGCATTTGGGTTGGTTCCAAGTCTTTGCTATTGTGAATAGCGCTGCAATAAACATACGTGTGCATATGTCTTTATAGCAGCATGCTTTATAATCTTTTGGGTGTATACCCAGTAATGGGATGGCTGGGTCAAATGGTATTTCTGTTTCTAGATCCTTGAGGAATCGCCATACTCTCTTCCACAATGGTTGAACTAACTTACACTCCCACCAACTGTGTAAAAGTGTTCCTGTTTCTCCTCATGCTCTCCAGCGTCTGTTGCAAAACAGTTTATTTCCTACACAATTTGCTCATTGTCTATAAGACTGGGGGGGGGGAAAGGAGAAAAATGTGACAAGTGACTAAATAATTTCAGTGACGACTAGGTCATTTGTGAAGTTTATCAGCCAACAAAACGTCATAAGCTTGAGTTGGTCTCTAGTCTCCCAAATATCCCCTCTCCGTGGCTCTGGAGGGCTGTGATGTCAATGAGGAATAATGGCTCCCATCCAGGGTTCTGGTTGTGTTCTCCTTCAGTTTTCACAATTCTTAAAAGAAGCACTAACCTGCTTTCTTTCTCTCTGCTGGGGTGGATGTGATTACAAAGCTCTTCTTAGCCCCAGGGAAAGATTATTGTTACCTGTGGTCCTGAGAGACCCGGCTCTATTTCTCAAGCCTTTTTTGTATGTGTGCTGGGAAACCTTAGAGTAAATGTCTCTTCTCTAGAGAGCTGGGCGATCTTTCACCACCACAAAGTGGCCTAACCGCACACTCTGTCTGAGGGTTACACGGGAGTCCCTCTGCTGGCCATGAGAAATGAGCAGAAAGCAGTTCTTTAGAATAAGAAACCCAGAATTTTATGTTTGAAAGTGATACATAGAGAGGCAAGACTATTCCTGCTCAGCAAAAGGAAGTTACACTCAGGTTATGATCTAAAGCGGTGAGACTAGATGCAAAATCAAAATTAATTTAATACAGGGTACTGGAAAAAAATAACTCCTTTGAGGAATACCTGGAATGTACAACTAATATTTTGTTTTTAGAACAAGGCTGGAAATCAGTGGAGATTGCTGAGGTTAGAGCAAACTCACTGGAAGGCATGCTCCTTACCCACACATACTCTGCCTTTCCCTCAGCTTGCTTTGGTCTGGTCTAATTCATGAGTCAGATTACCAAGGTATCATACAAATAGAGAGACGCCATACAGATACCAAAGTGAACCGATGGAATCAGACACTCGCATGTGCGCAACTGATGCAGCTCTCTAATTATGGACTGGGCTTTGTGGTCCATTGGCCCTGGGTTTCATGAACTGCCCAGGCTCCCTCCAGAGACTCAGGGCATGTTTTGTTGCTGTGGGTGGTGCTCCTGCTCTACCAAAGGGACCACAAGACAGCATGCACTTCAGATGATGACACAGAATAGGTGGTGAAGGACTTCTTCTACAAAAAGAAGCAGTTCCTGGTGTTTGTCACCAAAAGGACGAGAAAAAGAGAAATGAAAATCAACTACATATGCAACAACGTCATGTCTTCTCTTGACTCATTTTCTGATCAAACAAAAATGAAAATAAAATCCATGCACTATACGGTGACTTAGAAATATCTACCAGCCCAGAGGAGAAGTAGATAAAGAGTGAAAATATCTCAAAGGAGATGGATGATAAATGGATGGCATTTGGTGGAAAGTCCTGACAATACATCAAAGGAGAAAGTGGTCACCTGTGGTTAGGAAAGGGCAATGCACTGAGGGGCCTTGGCCATCCCTGAGATGCAATGCATTACAGCAGCCAGTGGGGGTCAGAGGTGCTCCATGGCTTAGGGTGCCTTTAACCCTCAGCCTGCAAATCCTGCTCACAGGAGACTAGCTGGCCCTCCTTTGGAGCTGGCACTTCCCTCCAGGCAGAGCAGAACTGTGAAAACATAGGAGGTGGTTGATCTCATATGCTTTACCGCAAGCTCAGTTTTGACTTCAAGACAGTTTGCTGATTTTATTTTTTCTTTCACTTATTCTCTTCCCGTTTCTCTTGTTCCCAGCAAGAACCTCTCTGTTGATCATGGATACAGGACAGTCATCTCCCTGAATTAAGCATGTGAGCACCTGAAATCAAGGACTATGGCCTGTTTCCTGAACCCTTATCTCTCTAGTGTACAGAACTTTTTTTTAAGTCACTGGCAGTTTGGAGACAATGCTTAAGTGGGTGGGTGGGTCTGGTTGGTCTATAGGTACACACGGGCATCCGGGCTGGAGGTGGCTCACACAAGCTCATGAGAGCCAGTTGTGTAATCTCTTCCTCGCCCCCAGTGAAGTGATGTCATGTTGGAAGCTTGACGTTGGCCACAGTGGGAGTATTTATGCTACAAAAATGGCCATTTACTGCAAATCAGGACTACCCTTCTCCCCGCAGCACTCCAGAAAGCTGGTTGTTAAATACAATGAGTACACCAATGGCCCCAGGGCAGGTTTAAGAGTCAGAGAAGGTATAAATTGCTGATCAGGCCGGGTGGCTCATACCTGTAATCCCAACAGTTTGGGAGGGTGAGGTGGGAGGATCACTTGAGCCCAAGAGTTTGAGACTGGTCTGGGCAACATAGTGGGACCCTGTCTCCACAAAAATAAAAAAAAATTGGCTGGGTGTGGTGGCACACACCGGCTGCTTGGGAGGCTGAGGCAAGAAGATCACTTGAGCCCTTAAGGTTGCAGTGAGCCATGATTGTGCCACTGCACTCCAGCCTGAGTGACAGAGCAAGACCCTGTCTCAAAAAAAAAAAAAAAAAAAAAATTACTTAGCACCATGTATGTTCATGTTCAGGCCACAATGCATCTAGTGAAAAGAAAAAGGAGCAGCGTCTGATTAGCTGAGAGGATCTTCCAGTATGAACCATTCCAGACACTATAGTCAACAATCCTGTAAAGATGCTTTTCCTATTAAGGGCAAGCAAGAAATTCAATAAAATTTTTGTTTGTAATTTTTAACAGTTGAACTGCAATGCTAAGTGGCTCCTGAAGCCATGCGCCCTCTTTTTCCTTTCAATTTTGAGCATTAGGAAAAATCTGAGCTTTCTTAGAAAGTTTATAACATCAGGTTTATCATTTTTATGAAGCAAAAATCCAGAACAAAAACCGTGGCCACCAGGAACCATTGAACAATACGTGTTTGCTATGTCATGTTCATGTACAACTCATGGATTTAAAGGCATAAAGTTAGCTTTTCTTAGAGAAAGCACTCTATCACATTCATGGGCTAACTTTCACCCTGGCCAGTCTATTAAAATTACTGGAAGACACACACATTCAAGCAGTTTGCTGTATTATAACATTTGCAACACTTTCTGCAAAGGAAATAGGTTTAAGTCATTAGATCACGATATATATATTTATCATTAATGAAATGTTTTCAAATAGATTATCGGCCCCATGGGGTTTTTAGCCATGCAAGGAAGATGGCTAAATGGAGGTGGTAGCTCTCTGGGCTTGGGAGATGGAGTAAAAGCAGTGAGCAGGAGGGATGAGGAAATAAGTCATTGTAATGAGGCGGTGGGAGCCAGGTTTCTCACTGCAAGAAAAGACAGTAATAAATATAGAAAAGAAGAAAGCTAGAATGAATCCTGTGGTCTATGGGATTAGGATGAGAAGTTTTGGTGTAAATTTAGAATTTGCACTATGTGGGGTTAGATAAAGAAATGAAATATTGATATACATTTCTATGATTGTGTGCACATACTTTAATATCTTCATGTGTGCATGTGTATACACATGCACACATGTACACAAATACATATGTTTCCTAGTTTTATACCAGAGAGAGCTTGGGAGTAGTGAAATCCAATAACAAAGATCCTATCTAGAATTTAGTTTCTAAATATTATACTATTTTCCATGAATATGGACCAGAATTACTTGGAGAAATGGCCGATCTCACAGGTGGACCAGGAAAAATATGCTAAGTTTAGAACATCTTGTTGCTCCAGAAGGTAAGAAAGTAATCAAATAATGATGGCGACATAGAGGACATGGGGCAGCTGGAAGGGGGGCCAGCTGGTCCAATCTGGGATGATTTGTGTGTCCAAGTAACCACAGTATTAGATTATTTCCCATTGATTAAAATAGATATCCATGTGTCTATCCTGATATAATAAGCAAATGAACACAAAAATGGAAAGAGAATGCTCTTTCCTACAGTAGCATGCCAGCTAATGAATGTTGAAAAAATTCAAGACTTAGAGCAATTTGAGAACCGTAGTAATTATTTTAGGCAAAATGTATCAATAGGTTTGAAAACTGGAGGGTGAAAGTTGAATACAGAATGGGATATTTACACAGTCTAGGAGTATCTCTCCAGGAAACACTTGTTGACTGCAAAGTAAAAAAAGGTAATTGGTGGTAACTGGGAGATACAGTGTTTCTTTTTGGAATGATGAAGACAAAGTAGAATTAGATCATGGTAATGGTTGCACAACATTATGAATTTATTACTAACCACTGAATTGTATGCTTTCAAACAGTGAATTTTATGTTTTATGAACTTATCTTAAAAAATAAAATTAATTTTACAAAGCAGTTACCCGCTCTAGGCCTGGGGAAACAACCATTAAGAGGTAGAGTTAGCAAAACCAAGTGGCTTGGGGGGGACCCGCTGACTGAGCTTAATCCCCTAGAGATGGGCATCGCCTGGCTCTTGCTAGTGCCTGTGAGGGAGAATGGGAGGCTGGTTCTGGGGCTGCTGAAAGCTGGCACCAACTATGCTGCTGGAGCAATACTGCTGCTGGAGAGACACCCCCAGAAAGTGCAAAAACCAGGAAGGAGGGTCCCTTTCCTTCCTCCCACCCTCCAGTCACACTCTAAGGCTCCTGCTGGCAGCATCTAAGGGAGAATGCCCCAGATGGCTTACCATATCCAAGAGCAGAGTATAGAAAGGTAGGCTTGGATCCAAGAGAAAATAGATACATAACCAACACATAGAGAACAATGGAGAATTAACAGCTCATACAATGGTGGGAGAGGATTCTTTTCTCATATAATTTTGTTCTTCTTAAAAAGAATGAGTTGTTAGATCTTAAACTACATGTTGCTTAATTTTAGAAGAACTTACAGAAATACTTTTATAAATCAGAAAAATAATCTTATTCCTTTGTATATGCTAATTCTGCATCTGAAAACATTCTTCAGCTCTTACATTGCTCCCATCTCCTTGACCCTTAGGTATAACAGAGAGAATTGTGCATGCTAATATGCACATGCATTCCCACCTGGGTGCCTTTGCTCTGGGTGCCTTCCCACCCAGAGGTCCTTCTTTCCTCTTCTCTGCCTGAGTTCTATTCTCCTTCCATCCATCATGAAGCCTTTTCTATGCACATCAGTTAATAGTGACATTTTCTCTCCTGCTTCTGAATCCTCATGGGACAAATTTCCAGGTTATACTTGGACACACATTGCCTTGAGTAACTAGCCAAGTTTTCATAGATATGTGCTCATGTCTATTTATTACATGGATGTTTCCTGACATGCCCAGACAGTGTGAAGCCTCAATGAATATTTGTTCATGACTGAGCCTATATGGACATTTGAGAATAGCTTTAAAGTGAATAACTGTACAATAATTTTACGGAAAATATTTAAATTTTCCAGGAAAAGGGATGATTAGCTGACAACAACACCTCTGTTTCTGTCCCCATTATTTCTATAAGTCACCCACTTTTGCATGAGCCAGAGTTGATACTCTTACTAAATGCTTGGTGTTTGGAAAAGTTTGTGAGGCCAACATTTACCTTAAGTACTGGTCAGACAAAGCTGAACCTGATGAGAGAGAAGGGGTCATCAGATTGCACATACTTAAAAAGTAAAGAAACTCTAGGTAAGCCTGCCTCCCACTCAGACTTAGAGAATTGGCATCAAGGTGCTCAAATAGACCCAGCACAGAGACTAGTGATGCTTTCAGGTTTGGTTCTGTTTGCTGCTCTTATAAATTCATTTTGTGCCTAAGTGGATTGCTGTCTCAGATGAAACCTCAGAATGGTAAAAAAATCCTTCTCAAGTCAAAGTTTCATCCTCCTTTGAAATCTCTGAACCCATTAACTCAGGATATTAACCAGCACTTTCATGTTACCCACCTGAGACCACCTCTTGTTTAGCATCAACCATCTTTTTTTTTTTTTTTTTTTTTTTTGGTGAAACAGCATGCTATATTTGGAAGCAGAGGCCGGGCGCGGTGGCTCAAGCCTGTAATCCCAGCACTTTGGGAGGCCGAGACGGCGGATCACGAGGTCAGGAGATCGAGACCATCCTGGCTAACATGGTGAAACCCTGTCTCTACTAAAAATACAAAAAACTAGCCGGGCGAGGTGGCGGGCGCCTGTAGTCCCAGCTACTCGGGAGGCTGAGGCAGGAGAATGGCGTGAACCCGGGAGGCGGAGCTTGCAGTGAGCTGAGATCCGGCCACTGCACTCCAGCCTGGGTGACAGAGCGAAACTCCGCCTCAAAAAAAAAAAAAAAAAAAGGAAGCAGAGTATTGCACAGTGACCAACAGACAAAGGCTACCCATTGGGCACTTACACATCGTACTCCAAAATACACACAGGATGTTTTGCTAATAAAAATCAATGGGAACAGGGATTCCTCTGGGTAACTCCCCCAACCTCATCCCTTTCAGGGTTTGAGAAAGCTCCCAACCATCTTCTGATGGCAACGGTGGTTCACTAGAGATAGAGCCCCTCAGGGATGCCTTCCTGTTTCTTATAAAGAACAATTTTCTTCAGATTTTTTGAAGTCTTCATTTGTTATTTGCATTCTGTATTCTCTTAGGGCCATCAGACCAGCTTCTGTACAGATTGTCTTGATGTCAGCACTAGAGAGGTCATCTTTAGCCATGATCAAGTCGTCCAGGGTTATGTCATCGGCCAGTGTCATCCTGCTTGTGTGAATCTGAAAGATGTGCTTCTTAGTCTTTTCATTAGGCAGGTGGAACTCAATCTTCTTGTCAATGCGGCCTGGTCTGATAAGTCCTGGATCCAAAGTTTTTATTTGTTTTGTGGCCATGATAACTTTCACATCTTCCCTAGAATCAAATCTACCCAACTGGTTCAACAGTTCCAGTTCCAACATTGTTTGCTGAATTTCTCTCTCACCACCAGAATTGGAGTCACATCTTTTTGTCCCACTGGCCTCAACTGGGACATTGGATGGTCCCAAAAACGATGGATGGTGCATGTTCTTCAGCAACTTGAAACAATTCCCGTACGAGTTTGGGCCCATGACCTCCGAATAAGTTCAGAGTCAACCACTCTCAAGAAAGAGGCTGAGGTTTGGTTTGCTACTGCTTTGGCTAACAAGGTTTTACCTGTGCCAGGTGGACCACAGACAATGACCCCTTTATGAGGCTTTATACCCATCTCTTCATAATATTCAGGATGAATGAGAGGAAGCTCCATAGATTCCTTAGTTTCCTGAATTTGGTCCAACACCCCAGTATTGGCATAGGTCTCCTGGGGGGCCTTCTCCACCTTCGTCATTGTGACCAGGGGATCCATTTCATCCATCAGCACCCCTATCACAGTGTATACCTTGTGTCTGAGCAGAGCCGAGCAGCCAGGTTCCAGCAGATCCTTGTTTACAAATGAAAGAACGCTGGCATAGTGTTCTGAGCCCACAGATGTAGACATGATGGCATGATTGTCATTGATTATCTCTTCCAAGGTTCCTACTGACATCAGGGTCCCCCTCAGATCATCCACTTTTGATCTTTCCTCTTCTTGCTTTTCTTCTAATGGTTTTGTTTCTTCCTGATTTCTAATGAATTCTTCCTCCATGAGAAGATAGTCTAATTCTCTCTAACTTCAGTAATTTTAACCGACACTGAGTATGAAGTGTCACCAGTGGTAGTTTACTGGCAGCATCTTGTCCCTTTGTTTTTTTCTTCTTTTTCCCCCACTCTAGTTGGTACAGGAGGTTTGTACTTATTTTTCTTGTCCTTGTCATCCTTCTTGCCACATTCAGGACCATGACCACCACCCTGACTTTGACCCATCTTTTCTTGGCCACTTGAGCTGCCGCTGCCAGAAGTTCCTCCACCCCAACTATTATTTCTAAGTTCTTATTTTTTTTACATGTATTTTCTCTTAGAGATACTCATACTGGAAGGCTACCAACTTACATGTTTTCAAGATAATAAACAGGTACTACATAAATGAATGAAATGGGCTTGGTGTAAGACACTGGGGAAGGTAAAATACACAGAATGTCAGCTCTTGATGGGTGTTAAGGAGAAAAGTAAAGCAGGGAAAGGTGTTGGGATGCATATGTGTGAGACAGAGTAGCTGTGATTGTCAGGTTTCTGTGTCAGCGTGGCTAGGCTATAGCACCCAGTGCCTAATCAAATACTAACCTAGGTGCTGCTGTGACAGTATTTGGGGATGCAATGAACATTCGCAAATAGTAGACTATAAGTAAATCTGATTATCTTTCGTAATGTGATTGGGCCTCACTTCATCTGTTGAAGACCTTAAGAGCAAAAATTGAGGTTTCCCAGAGAAGAAGAAATTCTGCCCTAAGACTAAAGCATCAACTCCTACCTATTCCAGCTGCTGGCCTTCCCTGCAGACTTCAGACTTGCCAGGCTCCACAATGCCATTAGCCAATTCCGTGAAACAGATCCTAGTGTATATGCATGTATATATTCACATATATGTACACACACACATATACACATTCACATCCTATTGGTTCTGTTTCTCTGGGAAATTCTGACTGATCCAGGCTCAATTTTGGATTCAGAAGCTTTTGGACATTCAACTTGCTAATTTCAAGTCTTTGCTCAAATGTCACATTCTCAGAGATGCCTATTCCAATGATTCTATTGAGTATGAAGAATTAATCTTCTTTCCATTCTGTATCCCTGAGCCCCTGACCCCACTCTATTTCTTCCCACAGCAGTGTCACTTTTCACATAACTGTGTTTGTTTATTTTCTGTCACTCCTAGAATACAAACTTCATGATAGCAGGTGTCATAGGATGATCTCCCTGGGAACAAAACTCTGAGCTGGAGACTTGTGTTCAAGGAGGGTTATGGCGGGGGATGCTCTCAGGCACAGCAGCCATAGGGTGTGAAGGAGGCAAGACTGGGCAGAGAGTGGACTTGGATTGTGATTCAGTTGCCACAGAGGTCTCCACTGATTCCCAGGGCAGCCCTGAAGCTGGGGAAGTGCTTCAGGGATGTCCTGAATTGAGACAAAGGAGGTGGGCCCCAAATCAGCCAGTCATTGGATGCAGAGTGTCCCCAGGAAGGAGACACAGCTCCCTTTGGCCAAGGACAATTCACAGGGAGGACTCAGTGTGGGTCATCAGCCAGTAACAATCCTGGCAGCTGGGGAATGAGCAGAGTGGCCCTGAACAAGGATCTGGGCAGTGCACCTGGCAGGCAGCAGCCATCTTTATTTCTCTATTGCTGCATCCTCAGTTCCCAGGACAGGGCCAGGATTGTTGAATGGATGAGTGGATGAATGAATGAATCAATGAATCAATGAATTGTTTTCAGAAAGGTCGGCACGTCCAAACACGATGTGGCACTGCTCTCAGTTGACAGGCAGAATGACAAGAGGATAAAAATAGAAAACAGGCTAATATGATCACAAAAACGATTAAGGCAATAAAAACAAAGAATGATAAATGACAGAATAGAGGCTTAGGGCTATTCAAGGGAGGGGCAGGGTTGGATATGGCACTAAATACATTTATATGACAGAGTTTCCATGTCTTACACACAGATCCTGAGCAGTCGTAGGCCCGGGGTGTGCTGTTACTGGCCTGAGCAGGGCCCAGGGTTAACGAAAGCATCCTGCGAATACAAGGAACAACTGGCTCCTGTGACAGAACTTTTAATGAGCCTTTTCTCAAATCTGTTGACTTAACGCAGGCCAGGGAATTCTTTGAAAGGCAACATGGCCATAAATCAGCAAGTCCTGCGAACGTGCATTCCAGGGTCTTGGAGGAAAGGGCTGCACACAAAAGCACCTCTTCTAAGTCTTCAGGAATGCTGTGGTGAGTGGCCCTGGAGGTCTCGGGGTTAGACTCTGGGGCTGGGAATGAAAAGCATCCGGGAGAGGGGAGCAGGGAAGCCCCAGCGGAGCAGCGCAGCTTGCTTCTAAGGACAGCAATGGACACCCGGCACCCGGAGTGGTGCCTAGCTGATTCTAGGCACTCAATGAATGTCTGCTGTGACGGAAGTGACGGAAGAATAGTCAGGGACCTTGATTCTGGCCCTAGTTCTGTTATTCACTTGCCATGTGACCTTCAGGAAGTCTCTTTGCTTCTCTGAGCCTTGTCATCCTGTCTGTAAAGTACTGGGCTTAAGCACAAATGGAATCTTTGGGAATGAATGGCTTGTGAGAGTCTGAATTTGTTTGTTTATTTTATTTATTTTTGAAATGGGGTCTTACTCTGTTGCTCAGACTGGAGTGTAGTGGCACCATCATGGCTCACTGCAGCCTCGACCTCCTGGGCTCAGGTAATCCTCCCACCTCAGCCTCCTGAGTGTCTTGGACCACAGGCATACACCACCATGCCCAGCTAATTTTTGTATTTTTTTGTAGAGATAGAGTTTCACCATGTTGCCCAGGCTGGTCTCAAACTCCTGGGTTCAAGCGATCTGCCCACCTCAGCCTCCCAAAGTGCTGGGATTACAGTTGTGAACCACCACGCCAGCTGAATTAAAAAGCATTTGAAGAAGTGCCTGAAGCTGTGAAAGGCAGGAGACATAAGAAGCTCATATGGCAGAGTTTCCTGAGCTAATGTGAGCACCTGTGATGGTCAGGGCCTGCTAAGTGAAGTAAGCAATTCCTGCCACGGCTGCCACACCCCAGTGGGACTTGCAGGGGAATAACAGGACACTGCTGTGTCCACCACTCCAGGAGAAATGTCTTTTCCAGAGCTGCTGAAAACACAACAGATCTCCCTCTGGGGCAGCCTGATGCCAGAGGCTGAGGGGAAAGAGGAAAGTGCTGTCTGATGCCCGCTGCAACTTCCATTCTATCTGAGGCAGGCCATTTCCTAAGGCCTAGAGGCTGGCAGAAAGGCAATCAATTTCAGTCAACTGCCTGCTCACTTCCATCAGTGGCTTGATGTGGCTCAAAGAATGACAGGCTCCCACTCAGAATAGGAGAGTTCACATTCTAGTTTTTCTAACCCTTGCAAATCTGGCAACTGACTGAATTTCTCTGGATCTGTAAAATGGAACTGATTCTATCTACATCACAGGTATGATTAAATGGGAGAAGATTTTCATAAAACCAGCACATGTTTGTCTCCCCCCACCTCCTTCTCTCCCTTTCTCCCTCTATCTTCACTCCTTCCCTCTGTGCAAGCCAGCCTAGCTAGTTGCAACAGGACATAAACAAGGCCAAGGGCATGAGTTTGATGCCCATAAAGGACCAGAGTCCTGGATAGACAACTTACAAGTTGTGTGCTCATGCTCCTCATCACAGAACAAAGGCAGTTTGCCACTGACCAGTGTCACTGTGGACAAATACTATTTATTCAGCAAGGATGCCAAACATTTTTAATCCCTGACTCATCAGGAAGAGGAATTTGGCAAAGCGGGGAATGGGGGTGGGGAATAAACGGGAAGAAATCCAAGTGCGGCAAGAATGTAATTATAAGGGTCAGATTCTGCTGCTCTGGAGCGCAGAGGGAGAGGGAGGAGGTGGTCCTTTCCCTTGGAAGAATCGACGGGAGGACCCCAATTCTCCCTCTGTAAACCTGGAAAACAGAGCCCTTCGATAAATTTTGGGGTTTTCATTCTCTCTCATGGAGGTGCTCTGGATCCTGGGGCTGTGGATCCCTGTGGAGTGGTGACATAATTGAAAGGAGCCCTCAAATATCTCCATTTGCACTAAGCAGTTTTTGTGTGCCGTGTGGCTGTAAGTGTAAGTACTATCATGAAGGAGGTATGTCCATTTTTTGCTTAAATATGGGTCCTTATATTAAAAGCAGTTGGAGTTTAGACCCACATGACAGCCAGGCCTGATAGCTGGGTTCCCTATTTCGTTTGACGCTCTCTTTTGCCCCATATGTCTCCACACTTGGGGTTCAGCAACCTGGCCATAGGAATAGACTTCACAGCGGCTCCTTCTTCTTGGCCGAGGGCCCTGCACCCTGATGAGGACCACTCAGAGCCTTCTCCTGCAGTGTCACCTTCCTGTGAGCTGAGTGTGAGGAGGTGCTTGGCTTCTCCCACCGTGGAGAGACGGTGGGGTGACAGTCATTTGCTTTCTCTGCTTTGGTTGGTTGCCTCACTCCGCCTGCTCCCTTCTTTTCCTCCCAGTTCTTTCTTCCCCATCACACACAGTACCTTGTTATGATCTCCTCTTCCCCTCTCCATGATGCTAGAAACTGCCCCTTGTCTCACCACCCCTTTCTTCTTTTCCCAAGATTCCTGCCTCCTCTTCGAGCTCTCTCACTCCATGTTTAAGCCATGATAATTTCCTTCTCTGCAGTACCAAAAGGTGCTCTTAATACCAGCTCCTACTCCAGTGGGCCCAAAAAATTGCTCCAGGCATGTGGCACAGAGATCATCCTGAGAACTGAATAAGACTGAAGGGGGAGAAAGTGGCATTAATGGAGCCCTAACTGTGTGCCAGAGAACCTGCATGCAATATACATCTAATCTTCACAGCATTCTTTTGAGATACTTTACTTCTGCTTTGTGGATGAGCAAATTGAGGCTCAGAGAAGGTAAGTGCCTTAGCTGAGGCCTCAGTTAGTGAATGGTAGTCATAATCTTTTCCCAGTCTGTCTGACTCTGGAGTCACTCTCATTTCTATACTTCTGCCCCTCGCTGAATCCACAGTAATCTTCACATTCACCTCTGGCTAATGCAATTCCATCTTGATTCTCATGCAATTCCAACTTGATGATATGATGTATCAAGTTGAATTTTAAACACAGCATCTGTATTAATCCCTTTTCATGCTGCTGGTAAAGACATACCAGAAACTGGGAACAAAAAGAAGTTTAATTGGACTTACAGTTCCACATGGCTGGAGAGGGTTCAGGATCATGGCGGGAGGAGGAAGGTACTTCTTACATTGTGGAGGCAAGAGAAAAATGAGAGAGGAGCAAAGCATAAGGCCCTGATAAACCCATCAGATCTCATGAGACTTATTCACTATCACGAGAATAGCACGGGAAAGACCAGCCCCCATGATTCAATTACTTTCCCCTGTGTCTCTCCCACAGCATGTGGGAATTCTGGGAGATACAATTCAAGTTAAGATTTGGGTGGGGACACAGCCAAACCATATCAGCATCCTAGAAATTAAAGTTGGAGAAGCAGAAATAAATGTGTCAAGATGATTTGTAGGATGATAATGAGATGAGACACAAGCTCCGATGACTTGAGTTGAAAAATGCTAAATGTGTGTGTATTTTGTGCTTTGGGGCATGTATGTGTGCGTGCATGTGTGCATGCATGTGTATGAGAGAGAGAGAGAGAGAGAGAGTGAGAGGGAAAATGAAAGAGAGAGAAAGAGAGAGAGAATAAATCCAGCAAATTAATAAAAGCATCAATCTAAGGCCACTGATCCTGAATGCTAGGGCAAGATGAGAAAGCAGCTCAGGAAATTATTATAATGAACAGAGAGACTCTGACCTGGGACAAATCTTGTTATTCAGGATCAGGAAAATGTTTTTTTTTTTTTTTTTTTTTTTTTTTTTTTTTTGAGACGGAGTCTTGCTCTGCCGCCCAGGCTGGAGTGCAGTGGCCGGCTCTCAGCTCACTGCAAGCTCCGCCTCCCGGGTTCACGCCATTCTCCTGTCTCAGCCTCCCGAGTAGCTGGGACTACAGGCGCCCGCCTCGTCTCCCGGCTAGTTTTTTGTATTTTTTAGTAGAGACGGGGTTTCACCATATTAGCCAGGATGGTCTCGATCTCCTGACCTCGTGATCCGCCCGTCTCGGCCTCCCAAAGTGCTGGGATTACAGGCTTGAGCCACCGCGCCCGGCCGATCAGGAAAATGTTAAACTCTTCTCAGCTAGTGTTTTATTATTAAAAATACTGCATATAATTAATTACTCATAAATATACATTAAATAAGGTGTCTGTAAAATAAACATATATAAAACAAGATCATGTATGTTTGGTTTATGAAATATTGTGACCAGAGGCTGGAAGGAACCGTACTCTTCCCAGGAGCGGTGATTCAGTGTTCATTAATTCATTGTCTGCAGAGACTTTATAGACTAGACCATAACTAGGCTGAATAACAAGAATTGACTGCCTGTTTCCTGGCCTGTTTACTGTTGACTCTCTCACTAGACTGTGCTCTACAAGGACGGGCGTTGTGTCTGCTTTCCTTACCCCTAGATCCCTGTAATCCCTGGCATGTAGTAAGTGCCAATAAGTGATTTTTTTTGAATGAATGAATGAATGAATGAAAGAGGAGGAGAATCGTGAAAGTGTAGAGTCACAGAAGCCAGGGGAGTTTTGAGTATGAGAGAGTCATTAACAACATAGACAAAGCAGAGGGGTTGGTAAGGGAAGGAGGGGAAGTGCCCGTTAGCTGGGAGACTGGTTTCAGCTGAGGAAGGAGGGCAGAAGCCAGGCTGTAGCAACTGAGGAATGGGCAATGAGGAAGAAGAAAGAGTGTAGGCTACATTTTTGAAAGTTTGGGTGAGAAAGGGGGGAAGGGAATTTGCTAGAAGCTAGAGGAGCACCTGGTCAAGCGATGGGTGTTTCAGGCCTGGAAAAGTGCTCCCATAATTATAAACTTTGGGGGCAAGTATCCCAGAGGGATGAAGAGGCTGGGGGTGTAGCACCTGGAAAGAAATGAATGTGGCTCAAGGCAATGGTTAACTCTGAACAAGAAGAGGAAGATCTGAGTTGCAGCAGCTAGGGAAAAGGAAAAAAGGATGAGTGTGAATGTAAATGTACTTACAGTGAAGGGGGCAGGAAGGTAAAGGGTTCCTTTCTGATCACCTTGGTGTCTCTTGGTCCATTAGGAGGCCAGGTGTGATGCAAGAGAAGGAGAGAGGGGTCACGTGAAGACTGAGCTGAGGCTTGGCAAGGTGAGGAAGTTCACGCTGGACGAATCAAAGAACTAGTGGGCAGATTGATGCCGGAGATCCAGGATGCTGTGTTGGCCTTAGCACCCAGGGTGAAGAGAGCAGACAAGGGTGGTTATGGTGCTGCTGGCCAGCCTGTATGTTTTGCTGGGCAGGGGCAGTAGTAGGACTGTGGTGCGAGGCAACTGAAGAGTCTGTGAGAGAAGAGGACTTGTGATCAACAATGAAGTTCAGCCTGGAGCAGACTGATGATTAGGAGAAGACAGAGGATCAGAGGCTTGTGGTATCTGTGAGGTAAAAGAGCAGATATGGAGGGATGAGGAGATGAGATGGGGGCTCAGGGGTTCATGAGGGGAAGCTTCAGGTGATGATCAAGCCCAGAGTGACACCATTTCTGTGGGTGTGCAGCTGAAGGTCAGTAGAGAGTTCTTGGTATTCAGGAGATCCAGGGATTGCATGGATCTAATCATCCAGCTAGTCTTGCATTGATTTTTCTTTGGTTTAATCTTGATTGATTTTTGCATTGATTAGATCTTGCACTGAATAAGCTTCTTACTGTGGTTTTTCAGGCCTGAGGCAGGTGACAGTGAAGCAACCTGTTGAGGTTGTTTCAGTGAGATTATTAAGCATCATATGTCCAAGGGTAATATTAATTTCACCAAGTCAGACATACGTAGGACAGTCATCCTTTCCTCTATATATCACACAAAGCCAAACGGATCTATTATTTGAAAGAAACCTGAAAGAAAATTTTGTATATCTACAAGGAGTGTGGTATGAAGGAAAAAGATTAGCATATCCAAATAATGGTCCTGCCTCTGTCACTAACTAACCTTGTGATCCTGGGCAGGTTTAACACTCTGGGACCCAGTTTACAGACACCTTCTGCCTTCAGATCAGTTCTTCCCAGTCCCACTTCTTAACCCATTACATTCAGGCTTTCATCCCCAGCACAACATACCTGCTCAATGAGAATTGCTAGTGACTCCAAATGGTCCATCCCAGTGGCTTCTTACTTGGTCTTAATCTCCTTGACTTCAGAGAGAGTGCCACTTGGCATTTTGGGCCATCCCCTCTGCAGATTCTTCTTAACTTTGCTTCAGAAGCGCCATCCTTGAGGTTCTCCTACTCAGCCCCTATATGTCCTTCTCTGGCTCCTGCATCCTCGGGCAGTTGATCCCAAGGATGGACCCTTCCTCTTTCCAGGGCTTCTCCCTTGGAATTCTCTTTCAGTTGCTTAATTTCAGTCATTACCTTCTTGCAAGGGATTTAGTTCTTTATCTTCAGCTCTGACTTTTGTCCCTTGTTCTAGTTGAAGTTTCCAAGTGCCTGCTGGACATCTCTGCCAGCACTAAGAAATTCACTAGGTGCAAACCAGAATGCATTTTTTCCCCTGTTATCCCTCTCTGTTTTGTATTTCTATCCATGGAACCATTGTTCTCCTGTCACTTAAGGTATTTTCTCTTTTTTGTAAATAACAGTACTCTAAAAGAATCATAGCACCTTGGAGAAGTTCATCTGAAAGGGATCCCAGAGGTGGTATCTCACAGTGGGGGGTGTTGCGGCTACAGGCAGGTGTGGCCTGTGGACTTGAATCAATCTGTATTTGAATGCCGGCTTAGTCACTTGCTTACTGAGTGGCCTTTGGAAAGTTACTTAACTTCTCTGTGCCTCAGTTTCACACTTGTAAAATAGAGATAATACCTTAAAAGGTTATTGTTAGCATTAATTAGATGATGTATGTGAAGTCCTTAGTAAAGGGCCTAGCACTTATTAAATATTTAATGAATAATGTTTATTATCAAGGATACTACCCACTCATTTTTCAGGTGGTGAAACTAATGACTGAAGAGATAAGTGAATAACAAGGAAACAGTTGGGATGAGAAACATGTCTGATGACTTCAAGATTTGTGTGTCTACCTACATTTTTTTTTTTTTGAGATGGAGTCTCACTCTGTCACCCAGTCTGGAATGCAGTGGTGTGATCTCCGCTCGTTGCAACCTCCACCTCCCGGGTTCAAGCAGTTCTCCTGCATCTGCCTCCTAAGTAACTGGGACTACAGACATGTGCCATCATGCCCAGCTAATTTTTGTATTTTTAGTAGAGATGGGGTTTCACCATGTTGGCCAGGCTGGTCTCGAACTCCTGACCTCAGGTTATCTGCCTGCCTTGGTCTCCCAAAGTGCTGGGAATACAGGCGTGAGCCACCGCGCCCAGCCCTATCTACATTTTTTAAGGCAGTTTATGCATAAGCTAGGGAGTAATGATTGGAAACAGTAAGAAAACCATCTTTGGAGGAGGTTATTTTTACATCCTAAGTTCCCCTGGGTAGGGGTCATGTCTCTAACTTGCTGTCAAGTCTTAATAATTTATGCTAATTGGGACCAAGAAAACTTGGTTAAATGAAAAGTCCATATAGTCTCCAAATGCCATTTAAATAACAACTTCAACCTTTTCTTTGTCATTTATCTGTTTGTTGGAGGTACTACAACAATGTAGAAACAGAACATGAAAAATAGCAAAATGCTTGAGTCACAGATTTCTAACTACATTTCAAAAGAGAATTACAAGTAAGTTCAGCTCAAAAGAAATCTCAAAGATTTTGAAAAATAGACATGGAATGAAGGCATTGTGATACATAAAAATAAATGAAAGAAATTCCACACACATTGTTATCAATGTCTGAAAGTGCTCCATGTTTGGGAGGAGATTAGCCCCTGGTTGCTAACGCGGTTTTTCAAATTTACTTATCTTGTTAACTTCATTAAACCTAACAGGAAATAATTTCAGCATCACAGCTAATTTATTTTGACATCCCAAGAGTGCTTTTTTTTTTTTTTTTAAATTGTGCCTGCTGCTTTCTATCAAACCATGCCCCAATTGAAGGGGCATCTGTTATTGGAATGTCTTTTCAAAAATAACAGTGGAGTCTAAATGTCTGGAAGGTTTACAATAAAATCTTCTATTTGGAGCCAACATTTGCGATGGGATGCTTGGGTTTATTTTACTTTATTTTTTAAGTCTTTCCAGACTTTTGAGAAAGTCATCATGTGTGATCATGTTTCTTCAGCTGAACATGGTCAGTTCAATGTGGCTCACTGAGGGTTGGGGAAGGGAAGCTCTCAGGAGGCATGAAGTAAACAGCATGTTCTGGATGTGTCTGTTGGGCAGGGGTATGAGTTCCAGCTTTTGAGTTAGAGTCTTTCTCTGCCACCCAGGCTACAGTGCAGTGCCATAATCACAACTCCACTGCAGCCTCCAACCTCTGGGCTCAAACAGTCCTCCTGCCTCAGCCTTCTGAGTAACTAGGACTACAGGTGTGTGCCACCATGCCTGGCTCTTTTTCTTTTTCTTCTTCTTTTTTTTTTGTAGAGATGGAGTCTTACTATGTGCCTAGGCTGGTCTTGAACTCTTGGCCTCAAGCAATCCTCCCACCTTGTCCTCCCAAAGTGCTGGTATTACAGGTGTGACACACCACTGCACCCAGACGAGTGCCATGACTTTTTTTTTTTTTTTTTTTTTTTTTTTTTTTTTTTTTTGAGACGGAGTCTCGCTCTGTCACCCAGGCTACAGTGCAGTGCCATAATCACAACTCCACTGCAGCCTCCAACCTCTGGGCTCAAACAGTCCTCCTGCCTCAGCCTTCTGAGTAACTAGGACTACAGGTGTGTGCCACCATGCCTGGCTCTTTTTCTTTTTCTTCTTCTTTTTTTTTTTGTAGAGATGGAGTCTTACTATGTTGCCTAGGCTGGTCTTGAACTCTTGGCCTCAAGCAATCCTCCCACCTTGTCCTCCCAAAGTGCTGGTATTACAGGTGTGACACACCACTGCACCCAGACGAGTGCCATGACTTTTTTTTTTTTTTTTTTTTTTTTTTTTTTTTTTTTTTGAGACGGAGTCTCGCTCTGTCACCCAGGCTGGAGTGCAGTGGCGCGATCTCGGCTCACTGCAAGCTCCGCCTCCCGGGTTACGCCATTCTCCTGCCTCAGCCTCCGAGTAGCTGGGACTACAGGCCCCGCCATCTCGCCCGGCTAATTTTTTGTATTTTTTTAGTAGAGACGGGGTTTCACCGTGTTAGCCAGGATGGTCTCGATCTCCTGACCTCGTGATCCACCCGTCTCGGCCTCCCAAAGTGCTGGGATACAGGCTTGAGCCACCGCGCCCGGCCATGTGCCATGACTTTTAAAGGGAACTCCTTATTTCTACCTAGAGTCAATTTCCAGTGGCTTCTGTTTTGAACGGTTTGGTCATCCTATTACAGTAGGTAGCTAATCAGATATGAGCAGGGCAGGAGAGGGCCCCCTACCTCCCACTAGGAATGTCAGGCGACCATCAGGTGATGATTGGAGATTGTTAAACTGCCTCTCTAAAATAATAATTGGTCGCAGCCAGCACCAGGGAAAGGCAGTCTCCCAATAGATTAAAAAGTCTGGGCTGGGCGTGGTGGCTCACACTTGTAATCCCAGCACTTTGGGAGGCCGAGGCAGGAGGACTGTTTGAGGTCAGGAGTTCGAGACCAGCCTGGCCAACATGGTGAAACCCCATCTCTACTAAAAATACAAAAATTAGCTGGGTGTGTTGGCACGTGCTTATAATCCCAGCTACTTGGGAGGCTGAGGCAGGAGAATCACTTGAACCTGGGAGGCGGAGGTTGCAGTGAGCTGAGAAAGTGCCATTGCACTCCAGCCTGGGTGACAAGAGTGAAACTCCGTCTCAAAAACAAAACAAAACAAAGAAACACCAAAAACCCCCTGAAACTGGTGCTTAGCAGGTTCTTCATAAGATCTCAGGAGTTGGGTGAGTGGGCTCAAGCATGTGGATTGAGAGGCAAAATGGTGGAATTTAACTGGTACATGACCTTCCCAGAACATTCTACTGGCCAGGGAAGAAAGCCTCAAGTGAGAACGCATATAACTCCAGTAAACACACTGCGCATGCTCCCCTCCCAATCACTAGCAGGCCACTGCACATGAAGATGGCCCACCCCAAGGAAGAGTCGGGGAGAAGGAACACAAGACCCTGGAAGCACGGCAACATATAAAACCCCAAATCGAAAGGTCAAACCATGCGCTTGATCTCTCAAGTCGCCCGCTTGACCCTCTTCCAAGTGTACTTTTCTTGCTTTCTTTCCTGCTCTAAAGCTTTTTAATAAACTTTCATTCCTGCCCTAATACTTGCCTCTGTCTCTTCTTCTGCCTTATGCCCCTCAGGTGAATTATTTTTCTAAGGAAGCAAGAACTCAGGTTGCTGCAGAACTGTACGGATTCACTGCTGGTAACAGACTTTGGTGCCTTGTGACTCAGATACATTCCACTGCTATGAATGCAGCAAACATTTCACGTTTGTTTGATACCTGCTAATAATGTAGTAGCATCCAGAGGCAAGAGAAAGGTGTGTGGGGGGACCACATGTCCCTTTATTCCCAACCTCACTACTAGAGTGTATGGCATGTTAAAATGAAAGTAAGCTTGGATTGAATTTTGGCAGACACATCAATTAATATTTATTCATAAACATGAAAACAAATGCAAAACTATTTTGAAGACAAAATGGGCCAGCCTAGGAAAACGATCAGATGCAGTTAAAAATTCATGCAGTTAAAAATTCAGGACCATCTTTTACTACCATCAGAGTGAACAGGCAACCTACAGAATGGAAGAAAATTTTTGCAATCTACCCATCTGACAAAGGGCTCATATCCAGAATCTGCAAAGAACTTAAACAAATTTGCAAGAAAAAATCAAACAACTCCATTAAAAAGTGGGAAAAGGATATGAACAGACACTTCTCAAAAGAAGACATTTATGCAGCCAACAGACACATGAAAAATCCTCATCATCAGAGAAATGCAAATCAAAACCACAATGAGATACCATCTCACACCAGTTAGAATGGTGATCATTAAAACGTCAGGAAACAACAGGTGCTGGAGAGGATGTGGAGAAATAGGAACACTTTTACACTGTTGGTGGGACTGTAAACTAGTTCAACCATTGTGGAAGACAGTGTGGCGATTCCTTAAGGATCAAGAACTAGAAATACCATTTGACCCAGTGATCCCATTACTGGGTATATACCCAAAGGATTATAAATCATGCTGCTATAAAGACACATGCACACGTATGTTTACTGTAGCACTATTCACAATAGCAAAGACTTGGAACCAACCCAAATGTCCATCAATGATAGACTGGATTAAGAAAATGTGGCACATATATACCATGGAATACTATGCAGCCATAAAAAAGGAGTTCATGTGCTTTGTAGGGACATAGATGAAGCTGGAAACCATCATTCTGAGCAAACAATCACAAGGACAGAAAACCAAACACCGCATGTTCTCACTCATAAATGGGAATTGAACAATGAGAACATGTGGACACAGGGAGGGGAACATCACACACTGGGGCCTGTCGTGGGGTGGGGGGAGGTGGGAGAGATAGCATTAGGAGATAAACGTAATGTAAATGATGAGTTAATGGGTGCAGCACACCAACATGGCACATGTATACATATGTAACAAACCTGCATGTTGTGCACATGTACCCTAGAACTTTATTTTTAAAAAAATTGCAGGACCATCGGGAAGGGAGACCTGAAGATGGTAATAAACTGCTGGGCGTGCCAGATTCTGCAGGCCAGGGTGGTAGAGCTGTGCTCCTCCTACCTATCCCTTATGCCAAGTAACAAACCCTCTGGGTTAGATTTTTACAAACTATTTAAAGTGCTAAATAACCACCCTTGAAGGTTATTGATTCCTGATTGGGATTCCTAACAGCTAATTAACTGCCCCTGAAGGGTAGATTCCTGATTAGGATACTTTGAACATTTGCTGACTGCTGCTAAACGTTTGCTAACTGCTGCTAAACATTTGCTAACTGCTGCTAAGAGTTAATTTATATATACACTACAGCATATGGTTCATAGCGTACTGTTTTCCCAATCTCCAAAGCTAGTCATCTCAAAGTCATGCTTGTCACTGCCAAATGCCTTGCCCATCAACAGTTCTGACATGTCTAACAGTCATCATCTCTCAAATTTGGCTTCTCCTCTTATCTCCAGAGCCACTGGCTTAGTTTCAGCCCTTATCAGGTACTCTCCTTGAATCACAGTAACTGCCTCCTAACTGCTCATCTTAACCTTCCTCTCTTCCTATAACTCATTCCCTGCTCCAGAGTTCTTACCCTAAAAACAAGTCTGACCCCGTCACTCCCCTGCATAAATTTTTTTCAGGGTACCCAGGGGCTACTGAATAGTATCCAACCTCCTTAGCTGATCTCAAGGCACCTACCATATGGCACCCTGTGCTCCAGCCTGCATAAGCGTTTCACAATTTCCCGAATATTCTGATCTGGTTTATTCAGATCACTGGCAGGTGCAGTTCCTGGTTTCATTACCTGGCAACGTTGCTCCTTATCTGAAGGCCTTCTTTATTTTTCTTCCCCTGAGAAGGGGACAGGTCGTTGTTCGTTCAGGTCTTTGTGTTCCCACAGCCCTTTCTGTTTATATTCATTGATAGTAGCTATTATGTCATGTAAATTAGGGTTGTCAGGTACAATGGAGGATGCCCAATTAATTTTGAATTTCAGATAAATAATGAATGATTTGTATTACACATAGGTCTCATGCAATATTTAGAACATATATGAACAATTATTTGTTATTTATCTAAACTTCAAATTGAGCTGAGCATTCTAATTTTTATTTGCTAAATCTGGCAAGCCTAGCTGGGTTGTAATTCAACTGTGTACGTGTCTATTACACTTCACCGTGAACTCCTGGAAGGCACTTGTGTCCAAGTGAGCAACCAGACTACAAGTTTCTATGGGATAAATGTTACTCGAATAGAAAAAAAGATGAAAAAAAGAGAGAGATCAAAAGATAAATAAATGTCACTACTTATCTTTTTCACATTTGGAATAATTTAAAAAAGTAAAAATGTCGAGCTACATGAAAGATTCAAGGGATAGTGCACTCTTTATCCAGCATTTTCTTTTTTTAAGAGTTGAGGTTTCACTCTGTCACCCAGGATGGAGTACAGTGGTGCAATCATAACTCACTGCAGCCTCAAACCCCTGGCTTCAAGTGATCCTCCTGCCTCAGTCTCCCAAGTAGCTGGGACTGCAGGGATATACCACCATGCCCAGCTATTTTTTTTTTTTTTGTAGAATTAGGTTCTTGCTATGTTTCCCAGGTTGGTCTCAAACTCGTGGCCTCAAGAGATTCTTATCATCCTCCCAAAGCATTAGGATTATGGGCATAAACCCCAGCACCCAACCCCAGCAATATTTTGAAAATGAAAAGCATTTCCAAAAGTAAGGGATACAAATGATAGAGGCAAAGTGGATGAATATTTTCTTTTGTGGAACTCAAGAGTTATGGCTAACATATAGAGTAATAATAATAGTGACAATGAAATAATATTAGTTATTGTGAACTTGTGTCAATATATTTTAAGTGCATCCCCATCAGAGCCTTACAAAGCCCTATGAGGCAGGTACTTACCACCAGAAAATGGATAATTTCAGCTTCCAGTTGTGAGCCTTGTTAGCTTTGGTTTCAAGAGCTATTCTACTTCCTCCCCAAAGACCCACGAGGAAGCTAAATAGGTAGGAGAGTTGTCCAAAGGTCTACCTTATATACTGAAAATAATGCATGAAGTTGCCAGGTTTCTGTGTGGGATTTGGACTCAATCCCATTTCAGCTTGGGAAGCTTTCTTTTCTTATAAGGATTTCTCAGACGTCCACTTTTGTCTAAGTCTTGTGGCCATAAAACTGCCTTTACCAAAAGTTTATTTTAAGGGCTATGACTCGGGGACATAAAGAAATGTTTGAAGAAAGGAAAAGGTATAAAAGCATGCAAGATTCTGCATGGAATGGAACATTTGGTACAGCCACCTCACTTCCTTTAGTTGAGCACATGGTGGGAGACCATTCAAAAAACCAACAACTTGGGTAACAGCCCTTAAATTGACATTGTTTAGGCATGAATGGATCCAATTGGTTTTAAATGTTTGTTCCCCACATAATTCCTATTTTAAGAAGATTGGTTACTATAGAGACTAGAGCTGCCTTTATTCTGGATGTTCAAGAGAGGACATATTGACTAATGGTTAGAGCAGAGGTCTAAGGTCCAAGGTCCTAGTCCTAGCCCAACCACAGACTCACTGAGAGCTTGTCCATAACTCACTCCTCATGCCGCAATTCTTCCTTAGCTAATGAGGAGCAAAAAAATCTTTGATGTGGCCCTTTGGGCAGTGATATTTACATATTTTGGTATTGATGCTGGGTGAGATGGAAAAAATGAGGTGAGGGAGAGAGCAATTCTAACATAAAATGAATTTTAAGATATTGAAGTTGGAAGGTTATTGACCTGCTAAATAAACTGGCATATGGGAAGTAACTACTCATCACAGCATCACCTCTGGGAGTGGGACTTGGCCAACAGTGGTTCAGAGTACTTTTATGAAAAGTGTAGGTTTGTGCATGTGTATGTGTACATGCATGCATGCCAAAGCTTAAGCTCCTAAGGGTAAGATATAAAGGCTGCAATTTACAAACCTATATAAATGATTTATCCCTAACTTTCAGAAAGAATTCTTTTATTCTCTAGCAGAGTGCATGTAGTTTTAGTTTTTTTAAAAATAATTTTTTATTTTTTATTATGAAGAATTTTCAGACACAAAGTGAGATGTTAATAGTGTAAAGAACTCCCATATATCCATTACCCAGTTTCAACAGTGAACATTCTGTCATTCTTGTTTCATTTCTCTCATTTCAAAACACTTCTTTTCTGAATCATGTTAGGGCAAATCCCAGATGACATATTATTTTACTTGCCAATACTTTAGTATGCATCTTTAACAGATAAAGCCTTCTTTCCATAACCACAATGTACCATTATCACACTCAACAGAATTAACAACTTGTTAATTCTTAATATTTATCTAATATCTAATGCATGTTCAGTTTTCTCAGATTGCCTCAAAAATATCCTTTTTTAATAGTTGGTTTATTCCAATTAGGATTCACATATGGCCCACATATTACACTTGTTTGGTATGTTTGTTAGGTATTTTTAGTCTATAACAATTCCCTTTTCTCTCTTACCCTATTTTATTTGGAAACATGTCAAACATTTTTGGAAAAGCTGTTAGGCAAATGCAATGAACTCCCACTTACCTTCACATTTTACACATTTTCTTAATAGTTCCTCTCTCTACATGTGTGTGTTGGGGGTGAGTTTATTATTGTCATCATCATCATTATTTTGCTGAACCATTTGAGAGCTTTCAAGTTTGTTGCAGACATTGTGGTATTTTATGCTTACCCATTCGAGTGCATTTCCCCTATGAACAAGGGCATTCAAATACAAAGTCATATTATAAATAATTATAAATATGGCGCTGAGAAAATTTAAGGATTATATTTAATTAAGGATATTAGCTATTATTCATTCTATATTCAAATGTTCCCCATTGTCTTTCATAGCTTTTCAAAAATGTCCTTTATAGCTTTTTAAAAAATCTAGGTGCAAATGTAGAATCAAATATTGTGTTTATCAAGTCTCTTTAGATTTCCTTAATCTACAATACTCCCCAGCTGTTTTTATCTTTTATGAAATCAACATTTTTAAAGCATCTGGGCCAGTTACTGGGCAAAATGATCCTCAGTTGGATTCATCTGACTGTTTCTGTTTTAGTTCTTTTTAAAATTTCTTTTATTATACTTTAAGTTCTAGGGTACATGTGCACAACGTGCAGGTTTGTTACATATGTATACATGTGCCATGTTGGTGTGGTGCACCCGTTAACTCATCATTTGCATTAGGTATTTCTCCTAATGCTATCCCTCCCCCGCCCCCCCACCCCATGATAGGTCCTGGTGTGTGTTGTTCTCCGCCCTGTGTCCAAGTGTTCTCGTTGTTCAGTTCCCACCTGTGAATGAGAATATGCAGTGTTTGGGTTTTCTGTCCTTGCGATAGTTTGCTCAGAATGATGGTTTCCAGTTTCATCCATGTCCCTACAAAGGACATGAACTCATCTTTTTTTATGGCTGCGTAGTATTCCATAGTGTATATGTGTCACATTTTCTTAATCCAGTCTATCATTGTTGGACATTTGGGTTGGTTCCAAGTCTTTGCTATTGTGAATAGTGCCACAATAAACATATGTGTGCATGTGTCTTTATAGCAGCATGATTTATAATCCTTTGGGTATACAGCCAGTAATGGGATGGCAGGGTCAAATGGTATTTCTATTTCTAGATCCTTGAAGAATCGCCACACTGTCTTCCACAATGGTTGAACTAGTTTACAGTCCCACCAACAGTGTAAAAGTGTTCCTATTTCTTCACATCCTCTCCAGCACCTGTTGTTTCCTGACTTTTTAATGATTGCCACTCTAACTGGTATAAGATGGTATCTCATTGTGGTCTTGATTTGCATTTCTCTGATGGCCAGTGATGATGAGCATTTTTTCATGTGTCTGTTGGCTGCATAAATGTCTTCTTTTGAGAAGTGTCTATTTATATCCTTTGCCCTCTTTTTGATGGGGTTCTTTGATTTTTTTCTTGTAAATTTGCCTAAGTTCTTTGTAGGTTCTGGATTCAAAACAAAACAAAACAAAACAAAGACCTGAAAAGCATAGACAGTGCAGATATCTCCTTGGGTCCCATGGCAAGTGCCCAGTTTTCCTTTTGTGGGGAGAAAAGCCCTACCTGCTTTGCTGGGTTGTTTGTCAGAACCTAGAATAAGATGACACTTGAGATAAAGTAGATAGGAAGGTGGGATCTCCTAGTGACTCCAACCCATTCACAGTTCACGCTACCAGAGAGCATTGTTTTTCTATCCTCGTCCTTTCTTTCCGTATCCTTCCAGTAAATGGCCTGTTGGGTGAGGTACAGCTCAATGGGGCAGAACCACACGGACTTGCAGCAGGAACCAAGCTTGAGACACCATCAGCACTCCTCCAACCCAAATGGTCTCTCGGCATGGGGAGAGAGGGCCCGACAGCACCCACATCCATGGCAAAAGGAGGGAAGGGCCTCCTTCCCTGCTGGGACCCATGCACCTACCGTTCCTGAAATATGGGAAGCTACGTTTCAAGGAGAGATGGTGGCAAAGCGACCATGGCAACTTTTTTAGTTCTTAAAAGAATTAGTGAAACAAATCTAAAACTAGCACATTTTGTTATAATTTACACCAAAGTTGCTGTGTGTCAAGGCCGAGATTTGTTCCTTCTCTTACTTTTGCACTCCCTATTCATTATATTACTTTGGAGATGTTTGTCCTCGGAGGGCATTTATGTTTGTGTTTTTTATGTCCCCATGCAGAATAACCCCAAATTTTATTTTCAGGGGCTTCTACATGATCTTAAAGATGCCTCTGAAGCATTTATTCTTGGTTTTACTCTTGCAATTCTTCCTTGTTTCAGTTTAGAGCACAGCGGAAAATGTATTCCAACCCATATTTGTGGAAGAGAAAGGAGTCGGGCTCCAGATGTTACCATCTCTCCTTGAAACATAGCCTAGCCACTCTCACCTGGACATTTAGAGCTTCCCATATTTCGGGAACGGAAGGTGCATGGGTCTGAAGTCAACTTTTGCCAGCAGTGCTGTCGTTTCTGTGTGTGCTCCTAGTCCCTAACAGACACGTTATCTAGCCAAGAGAACTGACTTGTGTTGGTCCCTGGTAGCTGTGAGTGGTCTGTGTGGATGAACCATAGATAAGCTTATTTTGTATTTTCCGTCCAGATGTCATAGAGCTACTTAGCAGATACTGAATTACAATTCCCTAGAATAGCGTTGGACATTGACAGCAGGGATCATCCTAGTAAGGTCTGCCATCTCCTTGAGGGTCTTTGTGTCCAGGCTAGGAGGTCCTTCCCTCCTTTTGCCATGGATGTGGATGCTGTCAGGCCCTCTCTCCCCATGTCGAGAGACCATTTGAGTTGGAGGAGTGCTGATGGTGCCTCAAGCTTGGTTCCTGCTGCAAGTCCGTGTGGTTCTGCCCCATTGAGCTGTACCTCACCCAACAGGCCATTTACTGGAAGGATACGGAAAGAAAGGACGAGGATAGAAAAACAATGCCCTCTGGTAGCATGAACTGTGAATGGGTTGGAGTCACTAGGAGATCCCACCTTCCTATCTACTTTATCTTAAGTATCATCTTATTCTAGGCTCTGACAAACAACCCAGCAAAGCAGGTAGGGCTTTTCTCCCCACAAAAGGAAAACTGGGCACTTGCCATGGCACCCAAGGAGATATCTGCACTGTCTATGTTTTTCAGGTTTTTGTTTTGTTTTGTTTTGTTTTGTTTGAAATACAGTTTCACTCAGTTCCCCAGGCTGGAGTGCAGTGGCACAATCTTGGCTTACTGCAACCTCCGCCTCCTGGGTTCAAGCGATTCTTGTGCCTCAGTCTCCTGAGTAGCTGGGATTACAGGGGTGTGCCACCACACCCAATTAAGTTTTGTATTTTTAATAGAGATGGGGTTTTGCCGTGTTGACCAGACTGGTCTTAAACTCTTGACCTCAAGTGATCCACCCCCTCAGCCTCCCAAAGTACTGGGATTACAGATGTGAGCCACAGCACCCAGCCTGTTTTCAGGGTTTTATAGGGGAAATGGAAACCCATAGGTGCAGGACAATAGTGACCTGCTGCCTCTAGTCACCTGACATGAAATATTCATTATCATAATAACGATCATAGTTGCCATACAATGGTTATTCTATTTAATCTTCCCAATACAGTAGAGAGGTTACTGTTTCCATTTAAAAGGTGAGTCCTAAAGCTCAGAGAGGTTATGGAGCTTGTTCCCAGCCATACAGATGGTCAGTGGTGGACTAGAATTGGAACCCGCCTTTCTTCAATTTAAAAGCACATGCTTTTACCCTTCCTCCCACTGCTTCCTTGAGGAGCTTTGCACTGCTTACTCAACGAGTGTTGCAATGAGTTTTCTTTAATTTCTGTACCTTAACTTTCCACCACCTACAACCTCGTTCTATCCAATAAGACTTCACAGCCAAATGGCTTCTGCAGAGTGCTGAGCACTCACCTGGCCTGAGATTGTTGGTTCTGATAGAAATACAAGGAAATATTTATTTCCAAAATTGGATAATGTAATATAGGTCCATGTTTGGTGCTAATGAGTTTAGGTACTAGCGTGGAGGAGGAGAAAGGTGAAACACAGCAATAATAATTTTTAGCATCAATGTTTTCCCCAAATAACTCATTTCTGGAGCCAGGTCTGCTTGAATAGCTTCAACTGCTGGCAACTTGAAGGTTCCACCCACAGTGTTAGAGGTTAGAATTGAAAGGGAGTAACATAAGAAGAAGAGAGAAGGATGCTTCCAGGCATGCACGGGGTAGACAGAAAGGCCAGGGCCGCCTCTGTTCCCAGCTTGGCCCTGTGACGCCTGGCCCAGCAGAGCTCCAGTGCTTGGCCTGTTTGTGGGAGGAAGATGCCTGAAGTTGGGCCAGAGGTCTGGCCTGGTCGGAGACTGAACCACTGAAATGCCAAGAAAAGGGATTCTCAGAGTTTTGGAGTCTGGGAAGTTTGTTACAATGGACTTTGTTATCAATGAGGGAAGGGATCTCCAGGGCAATCTTCATTCATCTTAGGCCTATTTCCATGCTCTCCTCCTTGTAGCCAAAGGATTAAAAATGCCACGTCTCTGCTTTCCACAGCATGAAAAGCAATGGTTTTATTCCCACGAGCATCGTCTACATGTTATTGCTGGAGACACTGAGACAGTTTGAAATCTGTAGCAAAAGTAGCAGGATGGCATCTCTCCATTTTCCCATGTCTTTTTCAAATACAATGTTCTAGGTGCCAAAACATCCAAATGTTATAGAAAGAGTCTCTGGACTCAGAGAGACTATGTGAATTCCAGATTTTCCACTTACAAGCTGGGTGAACTTGGTCAAATTTCTCAGCCTCCCTGAGCCTCAATATCCTTGTAAAATGTAAAAAATAATGCCTGCTTGCCAGGCTTGTGAGGATGAAATGACATAATATATGCCCAAATGCCTAGGCCTGTTCCCAGTAGGTGGTGAGAACTGTTTTCCTTCCTCTCTCAACCCCCTCATATTCATTCATCTCTTTTTCTTTTTGCTGTAGTTCACACTAGCACTTTAGAAAAGGTGATACCTGCTTTTCATTTCTTCTGAAAAGGCTGCGCAAATCTAGCATCTATAGAGTCTAGATAATTATCTGAAGTCATGATAATGATGTTTATGAGAACTGTGCCAAGGAATGGGACATTCTCATCCTAGCTGAACACTCGCTGCATGTCAGAAAAGGGCAAAGGCAGCCAAGGCCAGGTGCACAGAGGCCAAGGAAGGCCAATAGCACTAGCAGAAGCCAAGTCATTTCCCCAACAGGCAGAACCAAAGGGCCAGAAGTTAAAAGAAAGGACAAGTTTCCCAGACATCTGTTTCTCTTGGGATTTGTAGCACTGATTCTTGCCTCAAGGATCTGAATGCCTAATTGCTGGAGGCAACTCAAAAGAAATTGAATCAATGGAGGCAGAAACAAATTAGTAGACAAGCTGGCCCAAATAAGATGCCCTCCACCAGAATTCTGTAATGGCCTGAGTTGGATTCCCACCAGACAAGATACCCAATGAGAGGGTGGAAAGTTTTTGTATCTGGAACTAATAGGGACCCAGTGCAGGAAAATTACTAGAAAATTAAGGAAAGCAAACACAATGGTAGAACTTTTAAAGTAGCCCTAGAGTGGTACTTTTGTTTCTGTTCCAAAGTGCTGTGTTTCCCCCAATAGACCTGTAATATTTTTGTAAGAGAATGATAACAACAGCTGGTGGAGTAGAGGTGGTGGTAGAGAGGAGAGGAGGGATGAGTTCTGAGTTAGAGATGTATGTTTTATGATGTAGATATGGAACTTCATGTTTTGAGATGTGACTGTCATAAAGTAATATAGCTATATGTATCTATATTTAAGGCTATTATCTTACCCTGACTGGGTGGCCAGTGAGCTGGTTTTAGACCAGTTCCACAGGAGGGGTCTAAAGACTTTCTCAGCAAAACAGAGTCTTTAACCAAAGTGCACAAAACTCACAGGGTGACCTCTTTGAGGAAGAACCTCATCTGAATGTGCAAGTATGGGTGTGAGGGAACAGAGCTTTGGGATCCATGGGCCCATTGGAATCTCAAGTCTTCCCATTACAGAAAGTCCTCACTTAACAGGGTCAATAAGTTATTGGAAATTGTGACTTTAAGCAGCAAAAAGACCCATAACCATTTTTTTCCCTTATCAATGTTATAATGAAATGACACTGAGCTAAATGATGTTATTTCAGCACCTGCTATACAGTGTTTAGCTTCCTGTAACAATTTCTTTTTCTTTTCTTTTCTTTCGTTCTTTCTTTTTTTTTTTTTTAAGATGGAGTCTTGCTCTGTTGCCCAGGCTGGAGTGCAATGGCACAATCTCGGCTCACTGCAACCTTCACCTCCCAGGGTCAAGTGATTCTCCTGCGTCAGCCTCCTGAGTAGCTGGGATTACAGGCACCTGCCACTGTGCCCAGCTAATTTTTGTACTTTTAGTAGAGATGGGGTTTCACCATCTCTACTAAACTGGTCTCAAACTCCCGACCTCAGGTGATTCACCCGCCTCGGCCTCCCAAAGTGCTGGGATTACAGATGTGAACCACCACGCCTGGCCCCATCCCAATTTCTAAGAACTTTTAATGGCATTAGTTGAGGACATACCGAACAAATGATGTGGCTTTGGGCAAAACTTAGTCTGCCTGCATTCTGATCCACAAACTGTGGAAAAGGACCCTACTTCATAGGATTGTTTTGAGATTTAAATGAAATAATGTTTATATTAAACACTTTGCTTTATTACCCATTGGTTCTCAGCATCTTTCTCTATGTCTCTGCCTCTCTCAACACCTCAAATCATTCTTCTGACAATGCCCACTGCACATTCTGCTCCCCCACAGCCTTCCTGAACTCAAAGTAAACATGAAATTACTGTTCCTGTTGAAAGTGAAGAAATCATGGGGAGATACCACGGGTTGGGTGGAAGGGCTGGACTTGGCTGCACTGTGACACAGGTGAAATTGGGCTTTGGCATTCTGCTGCCTTCTCTACAAGTAGGAACTGATTTCTTCCTAGGGCAGGCAATGTTCATGGCCTACTCAGTGGCATTTGCCCCAAATTTCACTCCCTGATTTTGTAATAGGTGGATTTTCCTTGTTATTGGGAAGGGCAGGTCCCTCCCCTAACCTCTGGAGAATGAGTCATCGTTACTTTAAGCCCAAGGCAATCTCATTTCCCTTTGCCAGTGACTGGTTTAAGGGAAGGCAAGGGATCCAGTTCCAACCAATCAGATGCAAGGAGAAGTCTGGTTGAAGCTTATGCTAAGGATTTCGGTTTCTTGTTAAAAGACGGAGGCATGGCTTGCAATGCTATTTAATACTTTCTTTTCCTTCCATTTTCAACGTAGAAGTGATACTTGAAACCACAGCAGTCATTTTGGGGCCACGAGGCAATAAGCACAAGGATTAAAAAGCCAAGACCCAAAGATGGAGAATCACGGGTGTAATGAACCTAGATGATATGATATGACAGAGTCTTGAACTGCTAGACTTCTTATTAGGTGAGATGAGTAAAGGTCTTCATTCTTAAATCACTCTCAATTTGGTTTTCTGTTAATTGCAACTAAAAGCATTCTTTATTTTATTTTATTTTATTTTACCCATCAATTCATCATTTATATCAGGTATAACTCCCAATGCAATCCCTCCCCCCTCCCCCCTCCCCATGATAGGCCCCGATGTGTGATGTTCCCCTTCCCGAGTCCAAGTGATCTCATTGTTCAGTTCCCACCTATGAGTGAGAACATATGGTGTCTGGTTTTCTGTTCTTGTGATAGTTTGCTAAGAACGATGGTTTCCAGCTGCATCCATGTCCCTACAAAGGATGCAAACTCATCCTTTTTTATGGCTGCATAGTATTCCATGATGTATATGTGCCACATTTTCTTAATCCAGTCTGTCACAGATGGACATTTGGGTTGAAAAACAAACAACCCCATCAAAAAGTGGGCAAAGGATATGAACAGACATTTCTCAAAAGAAGACATTCATACAGCCAACAGACACATGAAAAAATGCTCATCATCACTCACCATCAGAGAAATGCAAATCAAAACCACAATGAGATACCATCTCACACCAGTTAGAATGGCAATCATTAAAAAGTCAGGAAACAACAGGTGTTGGAGAGGATGTGGAGAAATAGGAACACTTTTACACTGTTGGTGGGATTGTAAACTAGTTCAACCATTATGGAAAACAGTATGACAATTCCTCAAGGATCTAGAACTAGATGTACCATATGACCCAGCCATCCCACTACTGGGCATATACCCAAAGGATTATAAATCATGCTGCTATAAAGACACATGCACACGTATGTTTATTGCAGCACTATTCACAATAACTAAAAGCATTCTTATCTAATATTCCTTATTTTTGAACAGCATTTCTTTCTGAAGTGCCATACTGCAACCTTCCTGACAGCCCAGGATCTCTGGTAAGGTACCACTGAAGAACATGGTATTAGCTGGACTTAATGCATGATTTCATCAATGAGCACTTGCATTTTAACAAATAATTACTGGAGACAAAGGTATAAAACTATGATGGTTGAATGACAGATCTTGGGGTTAGTACCTTGCAGAGGGTCAGGGGCCTTGATTTCTGCCTCTTCAATCCCTGCATGTAACTACTAGCTGGTCTACCTATACATTTTCCCCAGAACCTTCTTACTCAAAGTGTGGTCTACCAGCTGTGCTGGCATCATCAGGGAACTTTTAAAAATACAAAATCTTAGGCCCCAGTCCAGACCCACTGGATCAGAACCTGCACTTTAACAAAGATCTCCAAATGACTCATATGTACATTAAGTTTGAGGAGCACAGCCTCAGAGGATGTGGAATTGCTGGAGTTCAAAAACAAACAAACAAACAAAAAAGGTCAGTTTTCTAGTACTAGATAAATAGGTCACAAAGCACAGTGTCACAAGTAAAAAAATTCTCATTTTGTCTTTTTATCTGGCTATGGAGATCTGGGGGTAAACTAGGTTTGTTGAATAAATAAACATAATTCTTTCAAAGTCATCTGAACTTGGAGATCAGAATCACCCAGCACAATCACTTACTTCAAGATTATATATTACTTCTGAAATAGACTTGAGTTACATAGAAATTGAAAGACAGAACAGAGATGGAAGTAGTGGTGGTATGGCCCAAGGAAGTACCCACTGCAGCCGGGCATGGCCACATCTTATAGGCCCTCAATTAAGTTCCTTCATGTGAGCGTCCACTCACTTCCTCAAAGACTCAGATTCTCATCATTGGCAGTGCCAGGTGATCAGGTGGTAAGTTATCCATGCCAATAAAAATAAACATTAGTTTGCATGAGATTTAAGAACGTCAAACAATTAATTTGCATGAAATCTATAGCCATCACATGGACAGGAAAACTCCTCCTGGCCTGTTCCAGAAAGTTTTCTCCCTGTAAAAAGCTTCATGGCAACCCAAGTTGTAATCAGAAGTCATCTCTCTGATTTATCAGGAGACATCCCTATCTTGGGGACCAGAACTCTTGAAAGTCCCTGCAAGTAGTACATTCCCTCACTCCCCTTCCCAAAGCAGACTTACATGGAAGGCAAAACTAAAATGAGAAGGATGCTTTGTGTGCATGGAATCAAGATGTGGAGATTTAGATATATGTGTATAATAGCATCAGGATGAGATGGCTGGGCATATCCATCCTGCCATCAGGATGGTCTGGAAAAAGGGAGAAATTGGAGCCTAGCAGCTAAAGCTTCACGTCCCTGAACACCTGAACAGTCTCAGCCAATATTCACCCACCCATTTTCTAGATCTTGATGGTGATGGTTCATGCTATCTTTACATTTTCCATGCATTTAATCAAGTTATAATCAACAGTGCTTCCTGGGCAACATGCTGTCTTTTTAAAGTGATTTGTATATTCTTACTACAGCCTAATATAAACTGTTCTCGCTGTTTAATGTGTAGAAGGCAATATCATTTCACTCTTTCTAAGCTCTTAGTAGACATCTCATGGTCACCCTCAAGTACTAGTATAGTGTAGATCAGTGATCCCCAACCTTTTTGACACCAGGGACCAGTTTCATGGAAGATAATGTTTCCATGGAGAGGGTGGGCAAGGAGTGGTTTTGGGATGAAACTGTTCCACCTCAGATCATCAGGCATTAGTTAGATTCTCATAAGGAGCACACAACCTAGATCTCTAGCATGCGTAGTTCACAATAGGGTTTGCGCTACTATGAGAATCGAATGCTACAGGGGATCTGATAGGAGGCGGAGCTCAGTGGTAATGCTTGCTCTCCCACTGCTCACCTCCTGCTGTGCAGCCTGGTTCCAGTGCTGGTCCAAGGCCTGGGAGATGGAGACCCCGGTGTAGACAATAAGGTGTAGTCTTAGTTCTACTTAGTGCCATTAATGGTTGCAGTGGAGTATAGCATCATAGCTCCCAGCTTGTGTGCTCCCATAGGACTGGGTTACAGGCGTGTCCAAGTAATTGATCCTCTCAACCCTTGGGGAACACAGGCAGGTCCTAAGTGGCTGGAACCTTTAGGTCATTCCTGCCCCACAGTGATGTGTTTTGAACTATTATAATTTCCATGTGTCTCACAATATGAAAAAAGCTGAGAACACCTAGGATAGTGGAATGACCCTGGAAATCAGGGTACCACTATGTATGTGTGGGCACCCTTGCACAGGCCATTGTACTCTCAGAAGCTCGGTAGCTAAGCCAGGTGGGCCAAAGCTTATTTCATGCTGTACCAACAAAGTTACATTCACCTGGGCTTGAAATGAGCTTCACCTTTGAGGGAAGGCAGTGCCAGGCCTGCAAGTGGGATCCAAATGGTCCCAGCTGTGGAACTAACTGCTGGACTGCAGATGCAGAGAACCAAGTGGGTCATAGCATGAACAGAAATCAGACCCTTCTCCTTTCCTCTTGGTGCTCATATTTGTCAGACCTGGGGGGCTCTGAGAGGAGAGTGACTGGTAGCAATGTTTGAAGAGGGCAAAAACAATTAGCTGGTCATTCACTTACCCAGTGGAGAGCCCAGGGAGGAACTCAACACATTTGGGAAGCAGTGACCAGAGTAACTTAGACTGCATCTCAAGTTATAGCCAATAAAGTGATTTCAATTTTCTCTAAGAAAATGTACAAATTCTCTGAGCTCTAGATTTTTTGACTGTGCCATTATTTCTGCTATCTCAACAATTCTTTAACATCAAGGGACCTGTTGCATATACTCTGTAGAGCTAACAACATTTTCTATTACTAAACGGAAATATTGTCCAGTATTTGTCTCCACTTTCTCTGGTAGGATATTCTGCCTCCTACCTGTGGACATTTAGCTACATTCCTGGTCCTTAATTCTATAGCGAATACCTTGGCTCATGAAATTTCTTAGTCCTTTTTTCTCTTGCTGTCAGAAGGCTTTCTGGAAAGTTTTATTTTGACATCACTGTATTAGCTTGCTGGGGCTGCCCTAACAAAATATTATGTACTGGGTGGCTTAAAAGACAGGACTTTATTTTCTCATGATTCTGGAGGCTGGAAGTCTGAGATCAAGGTGTCGGCAGGGTTGGTTTCTCCTGAGTCTCCTCTCTTGGCTTGTAGATAGGTGCCTTCTCCCTCTGCCTTTGCATGATCTTCTCTCTGTCTGTCTTCTAGTCTCCCCTTCTTGTGGGGACACCAGTTGTATTGGATTAAGGCCCACCATATTTACCTCATTTTAATGTAATACCTCTATAAAGGCCCTGTGTCCAAATACAGTCACATTCTGAGGCCCTGGGGGTAGGGGCTTCAACATATGAATTTTGAGAGGCCTGCAGTTCAACAATAACAGTCACTAATAGCGCTGAAATGAATCTGTGGCTGGCTCAGTCCTTCAGGGCAAAAAAGGATGCAGCAGATATCTATTTTTAATTACACTAATAGCTCACAGCATTTTAGAACAGAACAGGCCCTTGGAAAGGTCATCTCATCTTATGCTGTTATTTGACAGATTAAGAAACTGAAGCCCAGAGATGTTATGTGACATCCCTAACCATAGACAACTGGCATCTGATGATGACCTGAGAGTGAGGTATATGGTCGGAACCTCATCAGAAGCAAACTAATCTACTTACATATTCTTACATATAAAGTCAAGATAAAACCATGATTGTCTTTTTGTGGCCAGGAAATGTACTCATGGAAGAAAGCCTACTTATCGTCCTGCAAATTGGTCATTTGCCTGTGGTGACTTCTCTCCTTGAATCCTGGAGTTCCCACCTGGAATGTTCCCACACTGCCTCTCCAGCAGTGATGTGGCTGTCTGCTGAGGTGGCCTCTGCCTGTGCCAGGGCCAGCAGCAGCTTCCTGATCCTGGCTTCCTGGTCCCCGCATGGCAGCCACAGATGCCTCCTTATATTTTCAAAGCTGGTGATAAAATCACAGAATGAGGAATCCAGCTGCCACCACTGCTCTGACACATCTTCATGACCTGCTTGTCCACAGAAGTAGCAGCAGGGAGATAGCTGCTGTCTTACTGCTGTGGTTTAGGTCTTGCCTAAGTGCATCCAGAACCCTAGATCCAAGAGAGTCTGGGAAATGCAGATTTTAGCTTTCCAGACTCTGCAGTACAGAAAAGTACATAGAAAGGTGGAGTGAATGCAGAGTGTCAATCAACCACACCCAGCACAGTTATACCTTGGGTCACATGGATTTTAATTAGTAAAACAGAATGAATCAGTGAAGACCGCTGGAAACACTGAATGGAGAGGCTTCGGATTTCTTTAGTATGGAGTTGAACTCAGGCCCAGTGGAGATCATTTCTTAAAAATCGTAAATGGATAACTTTTTCCAACATATATGCCTTCTGCAACTAGAGTCAGCATGCATATACCAACAAATAAATCAATGGGGTTATCTGTTTTCAAAATTTGCCTGGGAACAAAAAGTATTTGTGTTAGAGACTGACATCCCTTGCCCCCTGCCCCAGAGCCATTCTCTTCTTCTTCCTTTTAATGATAGAAACTCCCAGAGTTTAAGATAGACACATGGCCATCAAGCTAGCACATAAGTCAGCAAACTATGGCCTGTGGGCTAAATCTCGCCCACTGCCTCCTTTGTAAATACACTTTTCTTGGATCACAGTGACACTCATTTATTTACACATTGTCTATAGCTGCTTTTACACTACAGTGACAGAGCCAGATAATTGTGACAGAGACCACACAGCCTTCAAAGCTGAAAATATTGACTCTCTGGCCCTTTACAGAAAGAGTTTACTGACTCCTGTGGTAAAGACTACTGTGTCTAGCCTCTCTTGCAGCTATGTGAAATTATATGACTAGTTTTGGTCCACGGAGATATGAGTGAACGTGATACCTGTCACTTTTATTCCTTGGTTTTAAAATATTGGATGTATATCTTCCATCCCTCTTCATTTTTCCTGTAGGCTTACTAAACTTTTAATGTAATGGGCCAGACAGTTAATATTTTAGACTTTGTGGGCCATAGAGTCTCTATCACAATTACTCCACTTTGTTGTTGGACCACAAAGCAGCCATAGACAACACATAAACAAGTGAGTATGCCTGTGTTCCAACAACACTTCATTTACAAGAGCAGGTGGCAGGACAGATTTGACCTGCAGCCTGTAGTCTGCTGATCTCTGCTCTTAGAGATGACTGAGTCACGCAAGGAAGGAACTTGAGTTCCTGAATGACCACATGGGAAAAAACTGCCCACCAACCTAGACCATTCCCCCAAGACTTGTTGATGAGAAAAACAAACAAATGCCTGGCTGATTTAAGCCACTGTATGTTTCGGTCTCTTTGTTACCACAGCTTAGCCTTACATGTGCATCTTGGGCTTGTAAATGATACCTAAACTTGAGAGATATTTTCTTTTTCTTTTTTTTTTTCCACTCTGTCCCTCAGGCTGGAGTGCAGTGGCATGATCTCAGCTCACTGAAACCTCTGCCTCCCTAGTTCAAGCGATTTTCGTGCCTCGGTTTCCCAAGTAACTGGGATTACAGGCATGCACCACCACGCCTGGCTAATTTTCTGCATTTTTAGTAGAGATGGAGTTTCGCCATGTTGGCCAGGCTGATCTTGAACTCCTAGCTTCAAGTGATCTGCCTGCCTCAGTCTCCCAAAGTGTTGGGATTACAGGCATGAGCCACTACACCCGGCTGAGAGATATATTCTAATATTTGGTCAAGATCTTGATTCTAATGTTTGCAATTGAATGTTACCTGCGCACCTACTGAGGGGTAGTCTCTGTGCAAAGCATAGCAGGGGATGAAAAGATAAAAAAGACATATTCCTCCTCACCACAAAGGACAACCCATGTGTTAGCACTTGGTGGTAGGTTGTAATCAGTTGTGAAGTTAGTCACTAGCAATTTACAACCTAAAGTTTTGAAGTTGGTGAATGATGTGCTGTGTCAGGGGACCTCAAGACCACCCTCAGGCTTCAGTGATTTATTAGAAGGACTCACAAGACTCAGAAACTGCTATACTCATTGTTATGTTTTATTAAAGTGAAAGTTTACATATTGAAATCAGTGAAGGGCAAGGCACATCGGGCAAAGTACAGGAGAAATTAGGAACAAGCTTCCAGATGTCCTCTCCCAGTGGAGTCATATGGGGCCATACTTAATTTCCCAGCAGTGATGTGTGAAAACACACATGAAGTACTGCCAATCAGGGAAGCTCCCCAGCCTCGGTATCTAGGGTTTTTTAACTGGAGTTCTGCTACATAGACATTCAGCACCCATGTGACTGACCTCAGCTACTCAGTCTCTAGCTCCCCAGAGCAAAAACAGGCATTTATCAAAAATCACATTTTTAGCATAAACTTATCTGGTTATACTGGTACAGCCTGGCCCAAGGCCTCAGGCATACAAAAAACAATCTTATCATGCAGAATATTCCAAGAGCTCAAAGGTTTTGCCCAAGCCAAGGGTCAGTCCTGAAGAGAGGCTTTCTTTTGGAATGTGAAGGGTTTGAGAAACCTAGGGCTTCTGAGTTAACCCTTTCCAGTGCGTGTGACTTTTATGTAAATAAAAGAGATTTAAGCATATCCCCATCTTGCCTTTTGATACACTTTTTGATTGGGATAGAAAAGGATTAAGTTACAGCTTTTTTGCTGGACCCTGGCACAAGAATGCATAGAGAATATGACTGTCATCCTTCATAAGGGTGAAAAAGATTGATAACTACCCACTTAATGCAGGGAATAAAACAAGAGCACATAAATTACAATGAAAAAAATCACAGAAAGGGGCCAGGCACAGTGCCTCATGCTTTTAATCCCAGCACTTAGGGAGGCTGAGGTGGGAAGATCACTTGAGGTCAGGAGTTTGAGACCAGTCCTGCCAACATGGCAAAACCCTGTCTCTACTAAAAATACAAAAATTAGCTGGGCATGGTGGCACATGCCTGTAATTCCAGCTGTTTGGGAGTCTGAGGCATAAGAATTGCTTGAACCTGGGAGGCAGAGGTTGCAGCGAGCCCAGATTGCACCAATGTACTCCAGCCTGGGCAGCAGAGTGAGACTCTGTCAAAAAAAAAAAAAAAAAGAGAAAGAAAGGAAGGAAGGAAGGAAGGAAAAAAACCACAGAAAAGTATGGCATGGGCTCAAAGGAAGAGTGCTTGCCAACTGTTGGAAAGATTTCAGGATAGAGGTAGCTTGGAGATGGCCTTGGTCCTTGGCCTTCTGTCCTCGTCACAGAAAGACTTAGGTGGCAGAAAAAGGGATATTTGGGGCAGTGCAGAATGAGAAAATGGTGCAAAGGCAGTAAGGCATGAAAGTTGGTGTGTTTACACGGGACAGTGAGTAATCACACTTGACTCTGGTGGGAAATGAGATTGGAAAAGTAGGTGGGAGTCATATTATGGAGGGCATTAGATTCTGGGCTGAAGATTTTCTGATACAATCAGCAGGCAATGGGGAGTACTTAGTCTTTGAAAGCTTTTGTGCAGTGGGATATGTTCCTATCTGTGGTTTAGAAAAATTCTTCTGCAAGAATGTGATAAACCGAACAATGTTTGAGGCAGGACAGCCAGTATCAAAGCTGTTATGAGACAAAAAATAGTAAGAGCCTGAGTTATGGTCATGAATGTGAACAGGAGAAAATACTTACCAGAAACAATTTAGACACAGAATCTATAGGACTGTACTCTAAGAATTTGGTAAACAGTGGCATGTCAGAGAGAGGAATGGAGAAAAACCTAACAGCTGTACATGCTCCATGGATAAGATTATAAAGTGACTGGGGTAATTGTGTGCTACTGTAGGTAATCAGGAAAATAGGCACTAGAGGTTATTTGAAGAGGGGTTGGAGGTGGAGTTAATCACAGATAATCCATTAGATTTGGAAATGGTAAGTGTGAGATACCAGTAAAATGTCCAAATGATGTCTATCAGGCCGTTCAAAGAATGAGTCTGTAGCTTGGGAACAGGTAATAAGTTTGAGTCTTTGTCATTGAGGTTCTGCAGGAATAAATGACATTGTCATGAAAGAGAATGTACAGGGAGAAGAGAGGCTGACTTGAGGAAGAAATCTGGGGATACTGATAATTAAATGACAGACAAGGAAGAGGCATCAGAGAAGGTTAGAGAGAGAAACAAAGGAGAATCAAGTTGGAAGCCAAGGAGGGAAAGGGAATCTACAGGTTGTGGTGTCCTGGGAGGTGGAGCAGGATGCAGTGGAGAGAGACTGTTGAGCCTTGTTGGCAGTAAAGAAAGGTGATGCTGGCTGGGCAAGGTGGCTCACGCGTGTAATCCCAGCACTTTGGGAGGTCGAAGCGGGTGGATCATGAGGTCAGGAGTTCGAGACCAGCCTGGCCAACATGATGAAACTCCACTTCTATTAAAAATACAAACATTAGCTGGGTGTGGTGGTGGGCACCTGTAATCCCAGCTACTCAGGAGATTTGGAGAATTGCTTGAACCCGGGAGGTGGAGGTTGCAGTGAGCCGAGATTGTTCCACTGCATTCCAGCCTGGGTGACAGAGCAAGACACTCCATCTTGGGAAAAAAAAAAAAGAAAAGAAAGAAAAGTGATGCTTGATGACCCTGAAGGCAGAATTGGCCAAATTTCAGGGTTTAGGGAGTACTGTGAAAACAGAGGAGAAACTCTGCCATGCCTGGGGAGAAGCAAGAACTGTGGATGGGGTGGCTGGGTGGGAGAGGCAAGAATGGGACACAGTGGTAGGCCACCAAGAGTGAAATGCTAACTGCATAGGCATCCCAAAGCTTTCATGCAGGCTTAGAAAAGCAAGTGACCCAAAGGGTTCAGATGATGACAAGTCTTTCTTTCATCTGGAGCTGGGCCAGCTACTTTGCCGAAGCCTCTTTAAATGCTGGTGACACTGTGAATGCCCCTCAGGTACTACAGGGAAGAGGATCCCACAATCAATTTTTATCTGGGCACTCTTTACTCATTGTGGAATTTGGCGCGCCCTTGGGTGCTGTGTTCCAGCTCAGGATCTCCACTCTTCAGATTAAAGAGTTGTTATAACTCTCTGTTTATTTTAGAAAAGATTAATGGTTCCCCCTCCTCGTTTCTCAGGGACAGACTTTAATCTGTCTAGAGTGAGTCATGAAATATATCAGCTCAACCGCTCTGGCTGCAAGATTACAGATATAAAATTGCCCGATTTTGACAAAAAGCAGCTGCATCCCTCTTTTTATTTTGAGTCCACAATCACATGTGGATAGAGACAGATAGGGGATGTGCCTGGTAAGAGTTCCACAATAGGCAGAGACATAGGTCAGGAGACACAAGCCCCCACCCTTATCTGTAATTCTCCCAAGAGCCTCCAACTTGTCACCTTCAGCAAGATGTCTCTCAATTAATTCATGTCAGGTTAATTTAACTCAATTCAACCAACTCTCACAAGCTACTTTCATGATTAATGTGGAAAATGAAAGATGAATAAGAAGGATTACTCTGAAGAAGTTCTAGTCTACCGGTGGTGAGCTAAGATCCACCAAGGACTAATCGTGATAAGTGCTATGTAAAGGTGTTTGAAGAAAGAGGTCATTGAAAGATGAGCTCCAACCTTAGGCAAGACTTTCTGGAGCGGGCAGTGTTGGAGCTGATCTTGAAGGTCCTTGGCATGTGTGTATGTGCACAGGTGTGCATGTGTGTATGCACCTGAACTTACAGGGTTAACCAGAGAGAAAGTGAAGCATTCCAGGAAAAGATACTTTGATAAATAAACACATGGAGACAGAGAATTGCAGTGCACGGGGAATGTGTGGGAAAATCAGAGTTGAAGAGGGTTTTGGTCCAGATGTTTGATGTGTTAATATTCACCTGGGCAACTTGTGAAAAATTCATCAGCCAAAGTCTTACCACTGGATTTTACAAGCTAAGCTGCTAGGATTTCAAGATGTTAATGATTTTCCAGGGTCATTTTGCTCATTAACTAATAGTAGGACCAGCTGGAGGACCTGTTTCCAGGGAAGACAAAGTTTGTTTTGTTTTGTTTTTAATTCAGAAGAGCTGGGGTGTAAGATTTGTGAGGGGAGTTACAAAATAGAAGACTAGAAAAGTAGGTTAGACCCAAATTATGGATCGATTCAATGAAAGGCTAAGGAAATTGGGATTTTTCTATCAGCAGAGAGAGTCATTGAAAGTTTCAGAGAAGTGACATTGTCAAAGTAATCAGATATATCATCTAAAAACAAAAACTTAAGGGTTCAGCCTGTTAACTGGAAATAAGAGTATAACTGGCTTACACATTCCATATCTTCCCAACCAGTTAGGCCCTCCTACTCTCATCTGAATCACATTACCCCATAAGCCTATAGAGGCAGGGTTTCCCCCCTCTTATATAAGTGATGAAACATCTCTGAGCACCCTCACTGTATCAAGCATTTCAAAACAGCTTTCTAAACCTAAGGATGTAGTGTTGTTAAGATGAGTGTAAATGCTCATCTGGCTCTTGGCCCAAGGACAGTACCTGCTAATCCTCCCCCAAACCCACCTCATGGGGTCCATCTACCTCTGTGGTAGGAGTAGCAGCCCTGAGTCCTTGCCTGAGGATAAAGGGAGGGTGTATGTGGGTGACCATAGTGCTTCACCACAGCCAGGAGAGCAAATCAGGAGTCAGGCCTGCAGATGATGGACCCTCTCAAGGGTTCATGGGCAGATGGCGAGTCAGAGAATGGGGATAGAACTGTATTGCTCCTAGAAGTCTGCAGTCTGGAAGCCTGGGCCCTGTTTAGGGCTACCTTGTTTACTGCAATCAGAAGAGGAGGGGTGGGAAAGAGATTTGAAGCCTGATTGAAAGTCCAACAATTGTTTACACCAGGTAACGCTGGCCTTGGGAAAACAACTATTGTGGCCCAAATAGCTGCCCTGTGGGTACTTAGCTCACCTGCTTCCTCATACTGCTTGTCTTCACCATGAGGAAAATTTTTTCAGCCTTTATCCCATAATTTGTCTTTCTTCTTTTTGTTTTCTGGAGGGTAAAATGTAGTTTCAACTGAGAGATCAAAGATACCGTAAATGGAAGCACTCTGTAGAGAAGGAAGCTCAAGATTGTAATTAAAATGTTGGCAGCATCATTGGAAGACAGACATACTATCACCTTGGAACAAAGATTGGGCTAAAATAATCCAGAATGAGGAAAATTGTTTAAAAGAATTATCTACACCACGTAGAAATTCATCAGCATTTTGTGTAAAAGACGGAAGGTCAGAGGTAATGTACCTTTCGTTTATACTGTGTTCAAACGTAGCATTTCTCAATGGGTATATTATTGATAATTTGGCAGTGCCGGGTTATACAAAATTTTTCCACATTGGCAGACACCTGGCATCCCCGGCGCTTCCTCCAAGGTGCCAGCAGCACCCTCAGTCATCGTAAAACTAAGAAAGTCCTGAGAAATGCTGCTCTAATGTTTCACAGTGCATGTGAATAAGTTATTTCCTTTAATCAGCATAATGATTCAAAATATTTGTAACATTTTCACTCTTCAGATGATGAACTGAGACTGAAAATGAATTGCTGGCTTTTTCACCTGTCTAGTGAAGAATGCTGCTGGGCCTCAAACTCGAATAGGCTGATTCCTAATTCAGTTCCTCCTCACAATATTGTGCTATCTTTCAGTGGAGGCAGAGATTTATATTTGATTTCATCAACTAAAACATATGTGCACCTGAACTTTTGTTGTTATTTATAGTCTAATTATCTTCTAAGGAACATAGATTTTGTCAAACAGAGCACACTTTGTTCCGCTGAGGGCCTTGATGGACAACTTAGTGGTAGGAGCTAAGGGGAACTGGGCTAATTTGTCTGATAGAGGGAGAAGGTCATGGAGCTCCCAGGGAAAATAAGGAAGGAAGAGGGAGAGGACAGAGAGGCTAGAGGACCTTGGGAAGCCTTGAACTATATAACATGACCCACCCACACACTCTCACTCTGCATCCCAAGGTATTACTTGTACAAGGTATTACTCATGAAACGCTTAGAGTGAATTGTCTTGTATAAAATGACAAAGGGCTGAGTATTACACATGGGTTGAGAGAGGCTGATACAGAGCCAGTACATATGGACCCAGGAGCCAGAGGCAGGAGGGATTATGAGTGCAAGTTTCCTGACAATTAGCAAGAATCAAGGACAGGGATGTTCACAGGTGTGGAATTGGTGGATTCACCCAGACATCTGAGACTATGGAAGCACGAGCTCACATCTGGGTCATAGGCAATTCAAATGAAGGTTGAAATACTGCAATGCTGCAGGGCTCTACAATATTTTCCAGGAACTGTAGTCAGGAGAACTGACTTATGTCAGAGAAAACCAAGCTTGAAATATTTGAAGTGACTGATGATTTACTTTCCAGTCAGATGAAGACCATAGAGGAATTCTCTGGATAGAGTTAAATTAATGAGGGGCACGATGTAGACCCAGAAATAAACACCTGGAAGGCATATTTAGCCAGCGGCCCCGTAACTGTCACTTCCATAAGCATGGAGAGGCTTATGGATGGTCATTCTCTGTAATAAACATTGGATGGTTCCGTAAAACCAGATTCCATGAAAATGAGAAAATGACAGAAAAGGACTGAATCCACATGTGGAATGAGGACCAAATCTCAAGCATAATTATTATCTAGTTATGATTGCTGCACACTAAGATTCTTATATAAACATCCATTGTGTTCACAATAGGAACCTGGTGAAACTTGTCTTGGATTCCTTTGACCACATCACTCTGTTCATGTTTCAAATGAGTCTGCTCTGGTTTGTTGCTTTATTGGATTCAAAATCTTCTTACTGTTAGGAAAATGTTCCTTATCTTTGCCTGTGCAGTAATCTTTATGTGAGAAACAGGAGATGGTGTTCCCTGGATGCCTGCACAGCTCTGCCTCTGAGAATCTCACTGAGACCTATGCCTGAGCGCTGCCCCCTAGGGATTCTCTGTGGCATTGCCCTGCAGCCACAGGCAGGGTGTTCATCTGCTAGGCCACGGGGTTCTTCAAGGATCCCAACTTTCCAAACTGTCCTGAGAGGAGAATAAAAGAAAGACCATTATTGATGCCAGATTTTTGTGTTGCCTTCTTCTACTCTAATGCTTCCACAGGAAGTCTCTCAATTCCTCCTCACAGTCCCAATTATCTTGTCCAACCTCTTGCCCTAAGGCAGGCTTCGGCCTGACATATCCCAGACACAATTAGTCAGTGGTTGACTCTCATTCAAATAATAATAATAAATCAGAATGGCATTGGGCTTTGAGGATGAACTTGATAGGCATGAAATCTCAAACAAAATCCTGCGGGTATGAATCCGGGTTCCTCTCCCCGACCCCTGGGCAGAGATTGCCTGTCCCAGCCAGCACAGAAGGAGGAGACACTCTCTCTGGCTTCCACTCTTCCCTCAGTGGCTCTGGGTTTCCACTGCAACCAGTTTAGAATCCAATGTTTCACAAGAAGATGCCACAGAAGGAGAAAAACTACTGCTTAGGCAGGCAACTCTCAGGTTCCCAGAATTTAAAAGGGTTCAGAAATTATCCTAGAAGTCACAGTTAAAGGGTGTTCAGGGACAAGTATAAGGCCCACCAACAGTTCCTTCACTGAGGAACATTTACAGAATGCAATCGGAGTCCCAAAATTCAAAGAAAAAAACCCACAACCTTAAGCTAACCATCTTTAGCTTAATTCTCTATATTTGCAAGTAACTCTTTTTCTACATTTTAAAACATGAATTTGAAATTTGCATGGCATGGCAATCTATCCAAGCCAATCACGTTGGCAAATATAACACTTTTTCTGGTAAATATTAATAGCCTCCAACCATCAGAAGTGAGGCAGCGTTGGGGGAATCAATATATTCCTTCCTTCACAACCTGGCTACCAGGAGTCATATTATAATGAAAAGAGGTTTCAGAAAATATTCTGACAATACCTAGACATTTATTCACAAAGAGTCTCAAAAACAGTCTTAAACATGGCATGTAGCTAGGAAAGTCCCAGTCTTTATCCTTGGGCCCTCTTTTACCTTTGAGTCTTCTGTTCAGCATTCCCCGTAAAAGGCTTAGTTGAATTTAGGGCAAGCATATTCTGATGGCAGGTGTGTCCAGCTTTGTACAGGGTCAGGTACAGGGTTCTCTGTGAAGTGGAGGACATAGAACCAACTTGGGGGTCTAGACTGCAAGCTTGCATCATTTGTATTCAGAAAGCTGGGCTTGCCAATGCTTATGCTTCATTCAGGTAAGGGCAGAGTTTCCTCTGTAACATCCCTAACCAACCATCTGGTTTGATTTCTACTCACCTCACCAATTAGAAACTATTTTAAATATCTGTTATGTTAATAAGCCTCCTGGCATAGATGTAGTTAATTATATTTAAATGCTAAGTGGCCATCTTAGAAGATGTTAACTCTGGCTAGGGTACTTCATCCGAGTTAACCACCTCCAGCAGTAGTTAACTGCTGGATCCCCCAAACACGGTATTTTAAATTCTAGCCTCCCCTCTTGGAGAATAGATTAAAGTTAACTTGTATATACAACTACATCACAATGTCTCAACTGAAACATTTTATTTATTTATTTTTCTATTAAACCAACCAATCAGCAGCAAATGGAAGAATTTTAAAATGAAATACCACGCACACAATAGAGCACTTGAGACAGTGAAGACTGCAGAGAGCAAGACAGAGTCAGAAGCAAGATAACAGGCTTAATGAGCTGATTTCCTGCTCTGTCTTCAGAATCGTGAATCTTGCTTGCCTCAGTAGATGCTGGGTTCCATGTAAGGGCTGGCTCTCTTTGCTGAGATGGATTTATTGTACAAGAAATAAAGCTTCATTGAGCTCTTTCCAAAACTTTCTGTTTTAAAGCCTAGAATTTCACTGGCCCAAGTGTACCTAGAGTAAATCAGATAACTATTCAGAGCTTTCAGAACCTTCAAAAGAAAATTTGAGGCAAGAACCACAGAAGTGAGTCTGCTCCTCTATCTAAGTCTGTATCTCCACTCTCCTCTGTTGCTGCTGAAAGGCAATAAAACTCTAGTAGTGAAACGTCTAAGGGTGAAGAAGCATATTTCAAATGTGTTATCAATGCAGGAGCAAAAGCCAAATACTGCACGTTCTCACTTACAAGTGGGAGCTAAGTATTGGATATTCATAGACTAAAGATGGCAACAATAGAAAATGGAGACTACTAGAATGAGGAGGGAGGGGAGCAAGGGTTGAAAAACTGTTGGGCATTATGCTCAGTACCTGGGTGATGGGATCAGTCATATCCCAAACACCAGCATCATGCAATATACCCGGCTAACAAACCTGCATGTGTACCCCCGGATCTAAAATAAAAGTTGAAATTACATTAAAAAGGCATATTATCAAAATTCTATTCATCAACGGAAAAAATGTCAGACAACAACTGGTGAATCCCTACTGAAAGATAAGCCTTTACTAGTAGTTTAGGCATTCTCACTAACTTGCAACATTATAGTACTTGTGGCCTCACATCCTTTATGGAACAATGTGGAATGGAAATTAAACATGCATACATGCACACACATGCACACTCAAATCTGTAACTCCGATTGATACTTTATTTTAATACAAGGTTTAAAATGAAAACCAGATAATTGAAATCTTAAATTAATTTCGCATTAAACCTTGATAGCTTTGAAATGGTATCACCCAGCAAATATCAAATAACCTGAACTTCGAGATTAAACTTCTTCTATAGAACACTATTCAACGAATCTTTCCCATTATAAGCCTTTTGTGAAGCAAAGTGGGGTAGAAACATACGTAATAATAGCAACCCAATAGCATAATAATAATAGTAAATAAACCAATGCCTCAATCTTGTGAAATATCTCAGTACTTGGTTTTGTTAGGCTTTCTTTCAGCAGCTTTGATTTCCCAGATGTATGTTCTCTGAAAAATAGCAGAAATAAATCAATTACAATAGGAAAGGTAGCAAAGGCAAGGATGGTGATTGTGTTTGTGTTTCAGTGACCTAAGACTTTAGCAGTCGCTGGTATTTACTTACCTGATTATACTTACTTATAATCATTTTTCAAGGATTGAACTTTTCTTTTTTTTTTTTTTTTAAGAGACTGGGTCTTGCTATGTTGCCCAGACCCATGTTGAACTGCTGGGATCAAACCCTGTCTCAGCCTCCCAAACTTCCGGGATTACAGGCATCAGTTACTATGCCTTGCCCAAGGATCAGACTTTTTAAAGAAACAAAACCCCTATGGCCTGTGAGGCAGGATGTGCACAGATTATTGACAGGACCAACATAGGTCTGTCTGTAGTTGACTCTGTTTCCTGAATGATACGGTGGAAGAGCATCAGAAAACCCCTCTGTCCTCAGAATACATCCGTCACCACCCTGTTACGGTTGTGTGAGCTTCTGCCATTAAAGATTTTATTTGCTGGACTTAAGATAGTAATTTTCTAACTCCTTTAAGCCACAACATTCTTCTTTCAGTGATCTAATAAATAAAATAGATAAAAGCAGAGATGCTATAGCTGAAATAGGCGACCCATTGGCCCAGCTGGCCACTCCCTCTGAGGCACAAGGGCAAACTACCAGGGCTCATGGAAGCACATTTTAAAAACCACGGGGGCTGAGAGCAGTGGCTTACACCTGCAAGCCCCGCACTTTCAAAGGCCCGGGCAGGCAGATCACTTGAGGCCAGGAATTGACCAGCATGGCCAACATAGTGAAACCCTGTCTCTACTAAAAACAAACAAACAAACAAACAAACAAACAGAAAACAAAACAAAAGCCCCACTGATTTAAGACAGAGCTTCTCAGTCAATGTGCACTCCAGGATCAGAGATGCTGGGAGATATGGATCCCTTCACCCCTCTGCGGTGTGGCTTGGGGGTCCAAGTGGGGAGGTGGGGGGGTTAGGCCTCATTGTCTCTCGCTTTGATTTGTCACAGTGTGTGGTAAAATGCTGATTATTTTATTTATTTATTTATTTATTTAGAGACAGAGTCTTCCTCTGTTGCCCAGGCTGGATTACAATGGCACGATCTCGGCTCCCTGCAACCTCCACCTCCCGGGTTCAGACAGTTTTCACGCCTCAGCCACCCAAGTAGCTGGGATTACAGGCATGTGCCATCACGCCTGGCTAATTTTTATATCTTTAGTACAGATGGGATTTCACCATGTTGCTCAGGCTGGTCTTGAACTCCTGACCTCAAGTGATCTGCCTGCCTTGGCCTCCCAAAGTGCTGGGATTACAGGCGTGGGGCTTTTTTGTGTGCAGACATAAGAAAAGGTTAGGGAGCCCCCAGGTTAGGGCACTGTCCTCTGATAGAAGCTATCACCCTCAATTATGACTAGTTATTAAACACCTCAGGAATTTTTCTAACAAACTTTTTTTCTGCCAATTCTCTATGAAAGGGAAATATATGTCAGGCAAATCTTGGTAGAGGCAATGGTGAAAATACGGGTCATCAACTGACCCTCCCTGGAAAACCAGACTTGAGTGGGAGGAAGCCAGTGAAGAAATCTGGATGGCCTGGAGACAAAAGACACAGCACTCAGACAAGAGAAAGCAGACATCAGGAGGGCACTGAAGAGGGAAGAGGAGGCCACCGCCTTGCCAACCCCCAATCCCCGGAGCTCAGCCCGGTGCCCCAGGCAGCAGCTCAGCCTCTGTCAAGGTCACGCACACACACACAGATACGGTTTCTGAAAGAGAGTTTTCACAATGTAAGTGCTCATTTGGGAGACCCAGACAAGTGGGTTCTTCACCTGGAAGAAGACAGGCTTGAGTTTCGAAAGCGTCGATGAGTAATTGCAAGTGGGACCCGTCAAAGAGGGAGACAGGCAGGCCCTGACAGTCCCGGACTGCAGAAACAAAGCGGCTTCCCACCTCCTCCCGTCCCGCGTCCTCTTCCTCTGTTTCTCAACTTCTTTTTCCCATTGTTCTGTGACTCACGAGTGTCAGCCGCTGGAGCGCTCCCCATCTCCCAGCCCTCAGAGATCTCATTGTGAGCATTTTCTTCTCATCCCCATGCACTTAGGGTTGGGCACGCAGCCAGACACGATCCACTTTTCCAAAGGCGCCCCCTGAGGGGCAGCTTCCTGGCAGGCACCTTCCACAGGCAAAAATGATTTGCCTCTGAGGACTGATGCACCAGACGGACAAGCTGAGGTTTATGGTTTTCCACCAAGGGGTTTCACAAAGCCTTGCCAATTCCCCTTTTGCCATTGGCCAATTCCCTTTTACTGGCTCTCTCCGCCTGTCATCTGCTTTGTCAGCCAAATCCCTTTTCATTTTTCTCAGTTTCATCTTGGACCCAGGCCTGGTAAAGTCTGTCAGGAAGATCCCTGACACGCGAAGTTTTATGTCCCTTCCACCACCAACCTAGAGGCCTTGCCTGGGCTACACCTCTGTGCTATGTTTCAGAGAAGCGCATTCCCATGTCTTAGGGAGGGCAAGCACGTTTGACAGGAACTCAATGAATAATAGCACATGCAATTATTTTCAAATGAGAATTTAAATCAAAAGATGTAAAGAAGCAATGGAAATAGAACCCTCAGGAGAGAATTGGAGGGGGAGAAAAATCAAGTGGAGATAAACTAAAATAGAAACTGTTCTTGTACAAAACTGAAAATAATCTGGGAGGGTCCAAAATTACACCAAAAATGGCACAGTTGTTTTGGAATGAGGAATCCCGGATGCCTGGCTAAATTCACGCACCATGTGAATTCTTCTTGGGACTATTTTGGGCCTGACTCAAACTTACTTGCCTTTTTCTCTCCTTTATGGTGAGAAATCACTCATCATTTCTCAGCAGGATCTCTGAGTGCTCGCTAAGTATAGGGGGCCCCATTGCTTACACACAACTTGCCCTGGTGCCTATTTGGGTGTGGCTTGTTTGTTTAATCTAACATCGATTGAGGCCTACTAGGTGCCAAATAGTTTACATGCATTATCTCATTTAATTCTCTTAATAGCTCTATGATGTAGGGATTGTTATTATCCCCGTTGGAGGATGATAATAGATGAGGAAACTGGAGCTGACAGGGTAGAAGCCATCTGCTCAAGGACACACAGCTGTTAGAAAGTAGAAGAAACAGAATTCAAACTTAGGCATGTCTGGCCACAGAACCATTCCATGGCCACCCTCTCTTCCTCTGTAAAATGAGTTTCATGTCTAAACTATTTGCGTTTTGGGAGTAGAAATACCAGCCACCCAGTTGGCCTCCAAATATACAATGCTCAAGCCCACTCCCGTCCAAGCCAGCGGAAAACCAGCCCTTCTGTTAGGGGTGTCCCTTGAGGCAGGGACTTTTTAACTCTTACCAGCTGTCAGGTGCTCCCATGGATGCCAGAAGCAGCTGAAATCCAAGGGTCTGGAGAGATTCTCTCCTTGCATAGCTAAGAGGGCTTCCTGGAGGTGGTTTGGCTCAAGCTCTGCTTCTGGTCCTCAATGATGCTCATAGTTCTTCAGAAGGAAAGGAGGATGCCCACCCAGCCTGGCCCTCTACCCACTTGGGTGCTCCTTGCAGTCAGGAGGACTTCCTACGGATACAGGCCAGACTCCCAGTGACACCATCGTAGAGTCATTGACAGTCATGAAGATACATTGCCTGGATGGGGGAGTGGGGTGTGTGAGTGGGAGGGATGGTTTCAGCATGAAATTGTTCCACCTCAGATCATCATGCACTAGTTAGATTCTCATAAGGACTTGCAACCTAGATTCCTCGCATGCGCAGTTCACAATGGGGTTCGTGCTCCTATGAGAATCTTGTGCCAGCACTGATCTGATAGGAGGCAGAGCTCAGGCAGTCATGCCCATCCGCCTGCCCTTCACCTCCTGCTGTGGGGTCGGGTTCTTAACAGGCCACACACCGGGTACCAGTCCGTGGGCTGGGGCTGGCAACCCCTGCATTAGGGCACAGGCTCCTCTGCTGTTCTCTTTTTAGTCCTGTCACGTTCTTCCTTCACGGTGATTTTGTTTCAGGGGCTTCTTTGCCTTTCTTGTCCCTGGGTGTGGCTGTGGTCTCCCACTCACCTTTAGTTCACCTCAGTGGATTTCAATAACTTTGAATATCGGGGAAGAGGTGTTGGGGCTTTCATCTCTTTAATCCTTTTCCTCACAGAAGGTCCTCAGGTAAACGTGGCCCCACATGTTTCTCTCTCTCTCCTTCTCCTTTTCTTTGTTGCTTAGCAATTTTGAGAGCAATAATGAGTTTATTATTTTCAAGACTGTTCGGACTCCTCAAACGAGAGATGCCAAAGGCAAGTTTCAATGGGGATTGGAATTACTTTATTGTCAACCACCCTGCAGCCTATCTACAGATTACACACCTCTAATCTGTAGTAGTATAATGTACTGGAGTCATATTTCCAACTATTCTATCTTTGTTTGCATCACCAAGGGATACGGAGGTTGTAGAGTGGAGACTCATGGTGGGCCTGAGAAGCACCAGAGGTTTTATTTTATTTTTTTTGAGACGGAGTCTAACTCTCTGGCCCAGGCTGGAGTGTACTGGCAGGATCTCGGCTCACTGCAACTTCCGCCTCCCGGGTTCAAGTGATTCTCCAGCCTCAGCCTCCTGAGCAGCTAAGACTACACTCCCAGTTAATTTTTGTATTATTTTTTAGCAGAGATGGGGTTTCACCATGCTGGTCAAGCTGGTCTCGAACTCCTGACCTCAGGCCATCTGGCAGCCTCGGCCTCTCAAATTGCTGGGATTACAGGTGTGAGCCACCGCACCCGGCTGGGCCAGAGGCTTTAAAAGGAGCTGACACTCTTCCCCTGGCTGCTCTCCTCTGGCCCTAGTGGGCCTCAGCAGGCCAGCTGACTCACAGCCTCCTGACCCAGTGTCACTCCCTGCCTGGGCGCATGGGGGCCAGGCTAGGGCAGGGGCCTGTGGTATTTCCGTCTCCCCTGTGTATTCATCTTGCTCTTACATATCCATCATGACCAATTTTGCATTTCCAAGGCTGGAATATGAGGATATTCTTTCTGCTTTGAGTATTACACTTTGAACTCAATAAACTGCCATGAGGAGGCACAGATAAGAAGTTGTCATTTCTTAGGTGACTTCTGTTGCCAGGTTCTTTACATACAATATCTTATTTAGTCCTCAGAAAAACATGGCAAAGGAGATTTAATTCCATTTCCCTATTTGAGAAATTAAGGATTCAAAAGAGGTGCCTAGTAAGTAATTTGCATAGCAAATGATGGAGCAGTAATTTGAATCTGCAGTCCATGATCTTTACACCCCTTGACTCTCCCTTATGGGTCATGGCCTACGGCCTGCGTGACAGCCTTCCCTCGGGGGAATGAGCTGAGGCAAAATTAACAAGCATTTTGATTTGATTATTCTTTTTACCAATCGAAAACCATTAAAAAGGTAAACTTAAGCATTATGGAGTATTGTCATGTTATTTCCGTGGAAGATACTAATTTTAAAACAACATTGAGCACTTAACTCAATGTAATTAACTCGCTCATTTTCTCTAAGTATGATTTTATCTTACACTTGAATAGAACCTGAATTTCTAACTCACTCTCAAATCTTTTGCTGGGTAACTCTTCCAGTTTGACTATAGCACTAGAATGTTCTGCTGCATCAGCAATCACCCTGTCGGCATCTTCAGAGCTGTTTCCCTGTTGTGATTAAATGCACAGACTACGGAACCAGGCTGTGGCTTCTAAGCCTAGCTCTGCCACCTATTGAGGGTGAATCACCTCCTAGGATTGTTGTGACGAATTAAGTTACTAGATTCAAAGCATTTAGAATAGTGAGCCCTCGGTGAATTTCAGCTACTATGGCTATTAATAATGTTTTCCACTCTCCTGGAAAAAGAAACTTAACCTGTGACTGCTTTCTGACATTGCTGCTCAGCTGCAAGTAAAAGACAACCAGCCGGGCATGGCGGCTCATGCCTTTAATCCCAACACTTTGGGAGGCCGAAATGGGTGGATCACTTGAGGTCAGGAGTTCAAGACCAGCCTGATCAACATGGTGAAACCTTTTCTCTACTAAAAATACAAAAATTAGCCAGGCATGGTGGCACAGGCCTGTGATACCAGCTACTTGGGAGGCTGAGGCAGGAGAATTGCTTGAACCCAGGAGGCAGAGGTTGCAGTGAGCTGAGATCATGCCACTGCACTCCAGCCTGGGTGACAGAGTGAGACTCTCTCTCAAAAAAAAAAGAAAAGAAAAAGACAACGTATGTGTCATTCACTTAAGGTAGCTGTGACAGATCTGGTAGGATAGTTGAATAGTCCTGTCTTTGGGCAGAAGACAGCATTAGTGTTGACAATAGTTGAGTATTACTTAGCATTGTACTGGGCTAGAACTCAAGGGAGAATGAGAGTCCTTTGCTGCATCTCTTTTATAATAAAAGTTATCATCTTGTTATAATAATAATTTTAAAAAGCACCAAAAGTACTGCATTTCTAGGGACAGGAGGCATCCCTAACTTTGGTAGCATTATTCCAGCTGTGGAGAGAAAACTGCATTTTACATAGGAAGAAATAAAAATATTAGGAGCAGTTCTCATGGGAGAGTGATATTTTATTTTAGGTTTTTAGGGTTTCTTGGGTACTTTTTCATAATTTTCAAAATCTTTAATGAATATACTTTATCTTTACAATTTAAAAAGTTACAAAAAATAAAGTTATTGAAATTGGATAAATTGACATCCAAAGTTACATCCAGCTTTTCTATTATTTATTGATTTTCCTTATTATTTTTTTGAGACACAGTCTCACTCTGTCACCCAGGTTGGAGTGCAGTGGTGGGATCATAGCTCACTGCAGCCTTGACCTCCTGGTCTCAAGTGATCCTCCCGTCTCGGCCTCCCACAGTGCTGGGATTACAGTGTGACCCATTGCACACGGGCAACTTTTCTATTCTGCCAACATTTCTTTTGATGATAGGACGGGTGTTTTTCCATCATTTTCTTTTGGCTACATTAATGTCCTTGCCAAATGTAGTGCTTGTCTTACTAAACTTAATTTCAAGAGTAAAAAAATCACCAAACTTTACTTATCTTCTGATACTGTGGCTTAAATCTATTGGACAGACATTTGTGCCTTTGGTTGACATATAGAAAAAAATTGAATAAATACTAGGGAGAGCAGAGTTTAAGGTAAGCTAAAACTGAAAAAAATAAATAAAATAGTACTCAATCCTATCCGAGGCAAACTGATGTCACTCATTTGGATTGCAGCTATACAAGGTCACCCTATTTGACATCATTCTTGTTTGGTAACATTTTGCTCAATCTCCTATTCCTTTCTATAAAACACCAGATTTTTATTCATCAGCCTGCAGAACTCTTTCAAGTATTAAGACTAACCAAAACTTTGGATTGAATAGTAGGTTCAGAAGACTTCCGAACCTTCAAGATCAAATGGGAAGCTAATGGAAGATTTTAAAGCAGTGGTCCTTTCCCATTGCATTTCATGTTTTTCCCCCTTTTACATAGAATTTAGAGCGTTGCTTTCAGAAAACATACCTGGGAATTAATGAATGATTCAGGAGTGCTCTTCTAGAGGACGGAGTTCATTCTTTGTTTATCCAAATCATTATTTAATGATAAACAGGTGAGGGGAGAGAACTTAGCATTAGTCCCGGTGCCAGCCAAGGGATAATTATAGTTAGCATTTCTGTAGTGTAGACGCTGATCTAAGCACTTTACACATAATTAAATCATTTGATCCTTGCAACAACCTTATGAGAGGGGGTTTTGTTTTGTTACCTTCATGTTACAGGGGAGGAAATTAAGATCCAGGGAGGTTAAGAAAGTTGTTCAATGTCACGCAGTTCTCAGGTGACCGAACTAGGATTTGAATTGTAGGCAGACTGCTCCACAGTCTGTGTTCTTATCTACTGCACTATTTTGCCTCACATTGATCACTAGAACTAGAAGGATGGGGTAGCATGGACTAGCGGATAGAGCCAGACCCCTGCCACCCCCACGGCAGCATCACCATCACCACTATCACCAGCAGCAGCCTTAAATACTGTTGAGGGTTGAATCATGGCCCTCCAAAAGATATGCCCACGCTCTAAACTCTGGGGCCTATGGATGTGACCTTCCTTATTTGGAAAAAGAATCTGTACAGATATAATTAAATTAAGGACCTTGAGATGAGGAGACCATCCTGGATTAGACAGGTAGACCTGAAATCCAATGAGAAGTATCCTTCTAAAAGAAGGGCAGAGGGATATTTGAGGCAGAAAGAAGAGAAGAACACAGAGAAGAGGAAGTGGCAATGTGGCCCTGGAAGCAGAGAAGGAAGTGATAAGGCCGTAAGCAAAGAAATGGTGACAGCCACCAGGAGCTGGAGGAGGCAAAGAGCAGATTGCCCCTCAAAACCTCCCAGAGGCTGAATGGCCCTGCTGTGTTTCAGACTTCTGGCCTCCAGGACTGTGAGAGAAAATATTTGTTATTTTAAGCCACCTCGTTTGTGGTAATTTACTACTTCAGCCTCAGGAAACTAACACAGATACTATATATTGATAGAGTATTTTTTGGTTTCTAAAATGCTTTGGCATGCATACCTGGCTTCAGTTCTACCCCCTATGGTTTAGTTTGGGGACCCAGATCCACCATGAAATGGCTGTGGGACTTTGTGCAAGTCATCACCCTCTCTGGCCTCTATCTTTTCATCTGTAAAATGAGGCAGGTTATGATGCTCGCACTGTGTCCCCCACCAAAGTACTGTGAAGATTCAATGGGAAGACACGCTCATGGACTTGCTATACTGACAAGTTGTATTTGATGCTGAGCTCTTTTCACCTATCCTTGGGTGATAGCTCCCTCACTGCCTGGAAGAGGATGTGGGCACCATAAACACACCTGGAGGGAGTGTGGGCCTGCTTCTGCCACCTCCTTCATCAGCATGGTGCAAGCCTGAGGGTGAGGGCTGGGCGTGGAGAGCCCAAGGCCACTGGGAGGCAGGACAGGGAGGGAAGTTTAACAAGACTGTGCTTTGCCATGGGTTCAGTCATCTTATGAGCTGAGGCTTGGTGTCCCAAGGCTGACTTCTCAAGAAACATTTGGTCTAAGAGCAGAAAGGTGGAAAGGTCTGTTCCCTATTAGCCCTTGTTCTCTGCATGACCAGAAGCCAGGGACCACCCGTGAAGGTGTGAGTAGAAGTTCATTTTCCTGCTGACCTTTCAATCCAGAGCCTTTGGGTGATGATGGCTCTGAAAGGTGGTAATTAGTACTAATCGAGGTGATGGTTTTGTGAAGCTGACACCCATCCATTAGGAAATGGACTGAGGCCAAGGGACCAGCCACTCAAACAGGGGACAAAAAGCTAAAAAATCAATGCGTGGCCAAACTCTGCACAATTAGTGTGCTCCTCCAACCATGCTTTAGTGCACAAAGAGAATCCTTGCAAGGATAGAAAATGGGAGCTCCAAGGTTGAATGCCACACTAAGCCTTGGAATAGAGACATAAACAATGACAAGGAAGAAGAGACACAGTGGGAGAGAGAAGAGGAATAGGGGGAGGGCAACTCAGTGTGCTTTTATAAGGGACAGAATACATGCGGGCAGACGAGAACAGCACGCATTAAGCCAAGGGCACTCACTCATCTACATTCAGTTTAAAGTGATTTCCTGATTTTTCATGAGTTATGCCACTTGCATTCTATCAAATTTGTTTCCTGTTCCTTTACTCCAGTGAGTCTCCATAGATACCCAGAATTCTGCTAAAATTTGGCATCATCAAGGAACAAAACCTTCACTCAGGTTATTGCAATAACTTTGTAACTTCTCTTTTCCTTATGTCCCATCCAAACCATCCTCTACACTTAAGCACAGTGATTTTTTGAAAAGACAAATCTGAAAGTGTAACTCCCCTGCCTAAACCTTCCACTGGCTTGCTATTGCTATTGTACTTAAGATAAAACCTCAAGTCCCTAGCATGGCCTGCCACGTGCTCTGGCTGTTGCCTACCTCCCCAGGCCCTCTGGGTGCCGCTCTCTGCATCACTCTCCACCCTCCTTTCCACCCTCTGTTCTGGCTCAGTGTCTTCAAATAAGTCATTCATTCATGTACATACAGTGTAAGTATGTGTGTATGTAGACATATATGGAAGCAGATAACCAAGTTAGATATCCCTTTGACTAGATAGCTCTTTCCCCTATAATGTGTATGCCTAAGTGCAATTTTTTTTACTTCTGACACACACAGAAGCCTTCTCAGACTCTCTCCGTTTAATTATGTGCCCTTTACTAATTTTTCATAATTCTCATAACATGATTTTCACCTTAATAGCTCTTACTACAAATTATATGTGTGTGTATGATTCATGTGTATATGTATATATTCATATTAAAAGATCAACTACTGTTAGCTTTTAAACTGATGTAAGAGTCTTTAGAAATAGGCAAACAGGTTAGAAACACTTTTCTTCCTTTGTTACTTCCTTCCTTTTCTTTTTTCCTTCTCTTTGCTTTGTTCTTTTCTCTTTTTTTAAAATACAGGTGTAAATATAGAAGGGTGGATCATATATATGTATATATGTACATATATAGATTCCTATATGTATATATGTACATAAGTCATGGTTTGCCTTTTTACTCCTCCACTAAATTGTTAGCTCTAAGAAGTGCGACATGTATGCTTTGTTCTCTGCGGTAAATTCAGTGCCCCAACCCCAGATATTCTGGGATTTGATTGGTCAGGGGTGGGGTGGGGTCGAGCACTTGCATTCATGGAAAGTTCCTCAGGTGGTTCTCAGGTACAGCCGAGTGCAGAGCTGTTTATCTAACCTAGCTCCATCATTTTAAGAAGGAAGGAGCTGAGGCCCAGAGAGGTCACCTGACTTAGTCAAGGTCTCTTGGAGCTGGCTATTAGCAGATTGAGACAAGGATCCAGTTCTTATAGGGCCTAGTCTCTTTGCACACTATAATGTCCCTTCACTTAAGTTGGAGAAGCTCTGTCACTGAGTAGAGAAAGGTTCCTTTCAGATCTTTGCATTCTTGGAGGATGACTAACTCATGTTTGTTAGCCTGGGACTTTCCAGGTTTCAGTACTTTAGGTCTTGTGGGTCTCAGGTAAAGGAAACAAAAATATGCCACTCCAAAATATACTTCTTTGGCATATTTTGATATGACTGTTCACCGGAACTGCAAACCACAGGCAAAGCTTTGAAAAGCTGTCTTTTGGGGATGGGGGGCAGAGAGAGATTTGCATCTGTAGAGGAAATCTACATTAGTGAAATGAAGTTAACAGCAGATGCAAACAGAGTTTTCTGAGGCCTCCTTTATCCAGATCTAGGAAAGATTAAATCACAGGAAAGAAGGACTAAAATTCTGACACTTTAAAGGGTCTGACAGATAAAGCTTTACCACATAAGAACAGGATACTGTCTGTTCTTTCTGAGGGCTGCTACCCACGGGGCTCTATCTGCCTAACGAGATAGCCTTTGCTCACCATGCCTTTTCTCCCTCTTCCTCCAATAACTTGTCTTGCCATGCCCCCAGGCCTCTATTCCTTGCTGTATGGCGTATAACCTTCAGCCATCTGGCTCTTTTGAGTCTCATACTTTGTGTGTGGCTTCTGTGTCCATATGCACATCAATAAAATTTGTACACTTTTTTCTTCCTGTTAATCTGCCTATTGTTAGTTTGTTTTATAGACTCAAATTATTTAAACTTCAGAAGCAAGAGGGAAAGAAATTCTCTTCATCCCTACACAGGCAAGCTGAGATGGTTGGCATCACTGTTTGCACAATCACTGAGTCCAAGTTAGGAAAGAGAAGCAATGTCATGCAGTGATTGAAACCCAAATTCTGAAGCTAGACTCATCTAGGCTTGAACCTGACTTGCCAATTAGATGATGACCTTAGGCAATCTTCAGTTTCTTTATCTGTAAGAAGGGAGAAATAATGTTATATGCCTCAAACAGTTGTGAAGATGAAATTAGCTAATATTTGTAAAGCACTTAGCACAAAGCCTTGTTCATAGTAAAAGATCAATTATGGTTAACTTTTAAACTGATGTAAGAGTCTTTATAAATAGGTAAAAGGACAGATACACTTTTTCCTTTTCTCCTTCCTTCCTTTTCTTCTTTCCTTCTCTGTTCTTTTTTCTTTTAACGTACATGTGTAAATATGAAAGGGAGGTGTGTTTCTGAAGGTCTAGCAATTACTAGAGCACTAAAATACCTCTTTTTTTTTTTTTTAAACCAGCCCTCATTACTGCCTGTCAGCTCTAAATGCCACCCAGACATTTCTAGGTAGTGCAATTTTGCCCTGCCAAGTGAAAGCATTTCACTGGGCTCAATCATTAGGCAGCTATTTAAAACAACTTTCTTTCAGAGCTTCTCCTTCCCTTGGGCATTCATACTGAAGACTCTGTCAAAGTGCCTATTTCCTGGAATCTGGCTTTAGCAGACTTCCCAGAGGTTGGTACACCAGACTAATCATTTTTCTAAGGCGGCACTCGAGTCCTCAGGATACCAGTTGAATCTGATCCACATGGTAGCTCTGGGAACACAAAATGCTAATGATGTGGAACTTAGGGCACTGATATTTATTCTTTTGTTGTTTGCTTATTTATTTATTATCTGTGTAGGCCAACCAAAAGATAAATTTGGGACCAGCCTCAAAAGAGGTAATTGGAGTGTTCATTCAGTAGTCTCAGCTTGCTTGCACTGGCCATCTTTATGTCTTGAGTGAGTCCATATTAGAAATGATGGTGTCGGCCGGGCGCGGTGGCTCAAGCCTGTAATCCCAGCACTTTGGGAGGCTGAGGCGGGCGGATCACGAGGTCAGGAGATCGAGACCATCCTGGCTAACATGGTGAAACCCCGTCTCTACTAAAAAAATACAAAAAACTAGCCGGGCGAGGTGGCGGGCACCTGTAGTCCAGCTACTCGGGAGGCTGAGGCAGGAGAATGGCGTAAACCCGGGAGGCGGAGCTTGCAGTGAGCTGAGATCCGGCCACTGCACTCCAGCCTGGGCGACAGAGCGAGACTCCGTTTCAAAAAAAAAAAAAAAAAAAGAAATGATGGTGTCTTTGTAGAAGGATGAACTAAGCAGAAACGTAGAAAAATCAGAGTTTTTGAGATTCAACTTTGAAGATAACCTCCTCCAATTCCTTTGAGAGTATTGCTCATTTAATACTTGGTTATACTGTAACATTTTGCAATCCACCAGGAAATCACGCTAACAGTAACTGCTCATCAAACAGTGACAAGAGGATTTGGGGAAGGCAAACAGCTGCAGATTCAGATGTGGGAGGGAGGTGGGCAGGTGATGGGGGAATGAATCTTGGGTGTCCACATGCCAGGGAGAGGCTCAGCCAGGAACGACACTCCAGGGTGACTGACAGTCAGTGGAACTTGCTATTCTAATCAGCAATAAAAAGGAATGAGCTGTTGCCATACACACAACTGGGATGGATATTAAAATAAATGTGGTGAGAGAAAGAAGCCAGACCAAGAAAAAAAAAAGCACCTACTGCCTTTCATTTATATACAATTCTAGAAAATGGAAACTATTCCACTGTGACAGAAAGCAGATTAGTAGTTGTCTGTGACTGCACTACCACCATTCAACCTGTTTCTTAGGTCAGTAACTTGGCATCACCTTGAATCGTCCTTCTTGCTCTCACTCCTGGTCCCCACGACTCAGTGGACAGGCCCTAAAGAGTCTACCTTTTAAATTTTGTTGGTAATCACCCTTTTCTCACTATTGTCATGGTCACTTTCTTAGGTCAAATCTTCATACAGCTTCTCTATTTGTTATTTGTAGTAGTCTCTAACTGGTTCCCTTCCCTCTATTTCCCGCCTATTCTAATTTATCCTTCATACTGTTTTCAGAATAACCATAAACTGTTTTCCATCTTTAAATATAAAAAAATTATAAAATATTTTAAAAATCATTTAAAATGTGCATAGAATTACAAACACCTCAGTGCCTATAACCCAGGTTTAAGAACTGTTCACATTTTGGAATTTCTCTTTTGTATATTATTATGAAAGGAACTTCTCTTTTAATGGAACCATCTTTGCTCTACTTCCCATCTTCTACGCCATGGGTGCTCCTCAGTTTCCAATACTGTCATGTATTTGTATATATCTATTCAGCTCGTGTTGTGTACTTTTACTAAATATATGTATTCCTGTTTAAAAATTAAATAAGTGGTATAATATTGTATATGTCATTCTGCAACCTACTTTATGACAAGTGTTGATAACTATGTGTGCTGATATCGATGAAGATGAAATTGACTCTATACTGCTACATAATATTCTCTTACTACATTGTACATTATGCATTATCTTGTGGGTGGGGCATTTATGCTGTTTCTAGTTTTTTGCAGTTAATAGAATTTTAGAAATAAATATCCTTGTGTATGTCCTTGTAGTGAGCTGAATGATGTCCTCAAAGATATGTTCATGTCCTAATGCCTAAAATCTGTGAATATCATCTTATATGGCAAAAGATGTTATTAAGTTTAATATCTTAAGATGAGGAGCTTATTCTGAATTATCTGGGTGAGTTCTAAATACAATCCCATGTGAGAAAGAGAGGCAGAGGGAGGTTCAATATCACACATGCAGAGGAGAAGGCAATGTGAACATAGAGCAGAGATGCAGCCATAAGCCAAGGAAAGCCAATAGACACCGGAAGTGGAAGAGACAAGGAATGCATTCTCCCATAGGGCCTTTGAAGGGAGCTCAACCCTGCTTCACCTGCATTTCAGGCATCTGGCCTCCCGACCTGTGAGAGAATAATTTTTGTCGTTTTAAGTCAAACAAACTTGTGTTAATTTGTTATGGCAGCCACAGGCGCTAATACAGTCCTGTATTACATTGTATAGTAATTTTCCATGGATTTAAACTTACGAGTCACAGGGCATGTGCGATTTCCACTTTATTTAGATATTTAGTGAGTGTGTTATTTGCAATTGCAAAACTATGGAACCAGCCTAAATGCCCATCAATTAACAAGTGGATAAAGAAAATGTGGTAGATATGCACCATGGAATACCATTCAGCCATAAAGAGGAACAAAATAATGGCATTCACAGCAACCTGGATGGAATTAGAGACTACTATTCTAGGTGAAGTAACTCAGGAATGGAAAACCAAACATCAAATGTTCTCACTCATAAGTGGGAGGTAAGTTATGAAAATTCTAAGGCATAAGAATGATACATTGGACTTTAGGGACTTGAGGGAAAGAGTGGGAAGGGGATGAGACATAAAAGACTACACATTGGGTACAGTGTACACTGCTCGGGCAATGGGTTCACAAAAACTCAGAAATCACAGCTGAAGAACTTACTCATGTAACCAAACATGACCTGCTTCCTAAAAACCCATTGAAATAAAAAATAAATTTAAAAAATAAAATAAAATGAGCTAAAAAGAGTGCCAACTAAATTTTAAAAAGATATTTAGCAAGTGTGTTAATATTTTATTTTATTTTATTTTTCAAGACATGGTCTCACTCTGTCACCCAGACTGGAGTGCAGTGGCATGATCATGGCTTCCTGCAAACTTGACCTACTGAGCTCAATGATCCTCCCACCTCAGCGTCCCAAGTGGCTGGGACCACAGGTGCACACAACCACACCTGGCTAATTTTTGTATTTTTTGTAGAGATGGGGGTCTCGCCACATTGCCCAGGCTGGTCTCAAACTCCTGAATTCAAGCAATCCTCTCACTTCAGCCTCTCCAAGTGTTGGGATTAAAGATGTGAGTCACCACTCCCAGCCACCAGTGTGTTAATTTACACTCACCAAGCAGAGTATGCTCCTTTCCATTTCCCACATCTTGGCCAATTGTTGATACTGTTGGACTTTAAAGTCTTTGTCAATCCAAAGTGTGTAAAGTAGTATTTCATTATTATTTTACTTGCATTTCCCTGATTACACGTGAAGCTGATAATATTTTTGTATGATTCTTGGTCATGTAGATTTCCACTTCAGTGAGTTTCCTGTTCATAGTCTCCACCCGTTTTTTTTTTTTTTTTTTTTTATGTTTTTCTTATTACTGCAGTGGTCCTTTACATTTGCAAATACTAATCCTCAGTCTGTCACTTATGGTTCAAATATTTTCTGTAAGTCTGTAGGTTGTCTTTTAACAATGATGTAATTTGAGATAAAGAAGCTTTACATTTTAATTAAATTTTTATCAAAAATTTCAATTAAAGTTTTATCAAAATTTTAAAGATTTACCAAACTTGTTCGTCATAAGTCATACTTTTTTTGTCTTGTCTAAGAAATCATTCCCTACCTTCAATTCATGAAGATTTTCCTATTAAATGTATACACTGTCTTAAAGTCCTATTTTTCACATTTGGTCTTTAATTTATTCAGAACTTTATATTAGTCTGTTCTTGGATAGCTATAAAGAACTATCTGAGACTGGATAATTCATAAAGAAAAGAGGTTTAATTGGGGCATGGTTCTGCAGGCTGTACAGGAAACATGGCTGAGGAGGCCTCAGAAAACTCACAGTTATGGCAGAAGGCAAAGGGGAAGGAGGCACATCTTACATGGCTGGAGCAGGAGAAAGAGAAGACAAGGGGGGTGGTGTTATACACTTTTAAGCAACCAGGTATCATGAGAACTCACTATCATGAGAACAGTAAGGAGGAAATCTGCCACCAAAATCCAATTACCTCCCAGCAGGCCCCTCCCCAAGACTGGGGATTACAATTTGACATGGGATTTGGATGGGGACAAAAATCCAAACCATATTATTCTACTCTGGCCCCTCCCAAATCTCATGTCCTTCTCACATTGCAAAATACAATAATACCTTCTCAGCAGTCCCCCAGGTCTTAACTCATTTCAGCATTAACTCAGAAGTCCATCTGAGGTTGGGCATGGTGGCTAATGCCTGTAATCCCAGCACTTTGGGAGGCTGATGTGGGTGGATCACCTAAGGTCAGGAGTTCGAGACCACCCTGGCCAACATGGCAAAGCCTCATCTCTACTAAAAATACAAAAATTAGTCAGGCGTGATGGCAGGCACCTGTAATTCCAGCTACTCAGGAAGCTGAGGCAGGGAGAATTGCTTGAACCCAGGAGGTGGGGGTTGCAGTGAGCTATCATGCCACTGCACTCCAGCCTAGGCGACAGAGTGAGACTCCTTCTCAAAAGAAAACCGAAAAAGCAAAAATGAAAACAAAGTATCATCTGAGACAAGGCAAGTCCCTTCTGCCTATGAGCCTGTAAAATAAAAAACAAGCTAGTTACTTCCAAGATGCAATAGGGGTATAGGAATAAGGTAAGCCCTTCCATCCCAAAAGGGAGAAATTGGCCAAAAGAAAGGGGCTGAAACCCAGCAGAGCAGTCATTAAATCTTAAAACCCCAAATCAATCTCCTTTGACTCTATGTCTTACATCCAGGCCATACTGATGCAAGAGGTGGGATCCCAAAGCCCTTTGACTCTATATCTCACATCCAGACCATACTGATGCAAGGGGTGGGCTCCCAAAGCCTTGGGCAGCTCTGCCTCTGTGGCTTTGCAGGGCTCAGCCCCCACAGCTGCTCTCAGAGGTTGGTGTTGAGTGTCTGTGGCTTTTCCAGATATACAGCACAAGCTATCAGTGTATCTACCATTCTAGAGTCTGGAGAACAGTGACCCTCTTCTCACAGCTCCAGTGGGCAGTGCCCCAATGGTGACTCTGTGTGTGAGCTCCAACCCCACATTTTCCCTCTGCACTGGCCTAGTAGAGGTTCTCCTTGAGGGCCCCACCTCTGTAGCAGATGTCTGCCTGAACATCCAGGCTTTCCCACAGAACTCTAAAGCAGTGGCACAATGCTGCCAGGTTCTTTGCTAACACATAACAAAAGTGACCTTTGCTCCATTTCCCAATAAGTTCCTCATCTGCATCTGAGACTTTCTCAGCCTGGCCATCCCTGTCCATCAGCATTTTGGTAAAAACCATTTAGTAAGTCTCTAGGAAGTTCCAAACTTTCCTTCATCTCCCTGTCTTCTTCTTAGCCCCCTAGACTGCTCTAACCTCTCTGCCTGTTACCCAGTTCCAAAGCTCCTTCCACATTTTCAGGTACCTTTATAGCAATGCCCCACTCCTAGGTACCAATTTTCTGTATTAGTTTGTTCTTGCATTGCTGTAAAGAAGCACCTCAGACTGGGTAATTTATAAAGAAAAGAGGTTTCGTTGGCTCATGGTTCTGCAGGCTATACAGGAATTATAGCTGGGGAGGCCTCAGGAAACTTCCAATCATGGCAGAAGGTGAAGGGGAAACAGGCACATCTTACATGGCTGGAACAGGAGGAAGAGGAGAGAAAGGTGCTACACACTTTTAAACAACCAGATCTCATGAGAACTCACTCACTATCAGGAGAACAGCAAGAGGGAAATCCACCCCATGACCCAGTCACCTCACACCTGGCCCCTCCTTCAAGATTAGGGATTACAATTTGACATGAGATTTGCACAGGGACTGAATCCAAACCATATAAAACTTATTTTTTAGAATATTATGAAGTAGGAACATAACTTCATCTTTTTTCTATATGACAGTCACTTGTACCATTTTCACACTGGTTTGTAATGCCACCTGGATCACATACAAATCACACAACTTGTGCCTTCTGCATCTCTATTTAGTTTTGCAATCTACTGATCCATATGCCTGTGTCAGTGCCAGACTGTCTCAATGATATAGATTTATATGTCAGGACTAGCCTCCTTCTTAGTGTTCTCTTTTTTGAATGTTGTTTTGTCTATTCTTGAATCTTTAAACTTCCAAATGAATTTTAGAATTGTTTAGTTTCATTATATATTATCTTACTTCTTTCATCAGAATTGCATTGAATTTACAGGTTAATTTTTGGAAAATTTACAGGTTTACAGCACTGAGCCTTATCATTGTTTAGTAAGGCAGATTAAAATCAAAGTATGTCTGTAGTTATTACATTGCGAATAGCACAAAAACTTTGAGTAAAATTCTTCCAGTATTCCGTAACTATTATCTAATTCAGCAAAGACATCATTCCCTAAGGAATGCCCACAACACATCTTCACAGTTTCACTTAGTTAACATAATAAAAATATCAACCAACATTCCTATCAGAACCATACTCATTCATCACTGGTTGGCTACAGAAGCAAGAATTCAGCAAAAAAGCAATGAAAGTATTCTGTGAACATCATTTGGCTTTATCCAATTTATAATAAAGAGCTTTATATATCTTATTATTATTTATAAATTATGTGATACATAACCTTTATATCAGAACGTATAATATGCTTTTGTATAAATACTTTTAATATTTAAAAATATATTGATAGTCTTCCCTCACCTCCCCAGCCAGAAAGCTGTTTGTTAAATATTTACCAGCACCTCACTGGTTCTAGCCCTCACCATTTCCTACATATCCTTGCAGAAGGCTACTCTGCTCCCAGGACAAAAGTGCCAAAGGGTGCCCCTCAGGTACAGATTATCTTAGAGGCCTCATGAAAAGTGCCCTGTTATGGTTGTTAAACATTTACCAGCACATCAATGGTTCTATCTCACTCCCCAAGGTAGCAGCTCTCAATGACAGAAGGAGTTGATGTATAAATACCCCAGTTCCCTGACCCTCAGGTGGGTTGAGATAACTCTGATGTATATTTTACACTGTTTCCCAGAGCTTCCCTAAGAGATTAAGCTCCAGTCACCCCACATGGGAGCTGGCCTGATAACACACCCTTTATTGTCTTCTCTTTCATCTTACTTCTCCTTTTCCCACTGATGTCTTCTCCCAAATCAACCTGTGCTTGAATTCTTATCTGCTCAAGCCCACTGGATCTGTAATTCTTATACCCTTTCAATTTGATCAAAGGTATCAAAAAAGGCTAGAAAGTAGAGATCGGATTTTGTGAAGAGAGCAACTTGGAGAGAGCTTTTTCTATGCTCTAAGCTCCACTTGCCCAATAAGGGAGAGGAGAGGAGAGAGAGAGACAGAGAGCTTGTGTGCAATTTTTCTCAACTCAAGGGTATGAGAATATGTATTAGTTTCCCAGGGCTGTTGTAACTAGATACTCCAAGTTGGAAGCCTTAAAACAACAGAGATTTATTCTCTCACATTTCTGGATTCTGCAAATCTGAAACGAAAGTGCTAGCAGAGTTAGTTCCTTCTGAGAGCTCTGAAGAAGAATTTGTTCCATGTCTGTTTCCCAGCTTCTGGTGATGGATGGCAGTCCTTGGTATTCCTTGGCTTGTAGATGAATCATTCCAATTTCCTTCGTCTTTGCTTCTCTCCTTCTCCTCCTCCTTCCTCTTCTTCCTCCTCTCCTTCTTTTTCCTCTTCTTCTCCTCCTTCTCCTTCTCCTCTTCCCCCTCCCCATCCTCCCTCCTCCTCTCTTCCTCCTCCTCCTCCTCTCTTCCTCCTCCTCCTCCTCTCCTCCTCCCCTCCTCCTCCTCCTCCTCCTCCTCCTCCTCCTCCTCCTTCTTCTCTTCTTCTTCTTCTTCTTCTCTTCTTCTTCTCCTTTTTCTTCTTCTTCTCCTCCTCCTTCTGCTTCTCTTCCTCTCCTCCTCCTCTCCTCTTCCTCCTCCTCCTCCTCCTCCTCCTCCTCCTCCTCCTCCTCCTTCTTCTTCTTCTTCTTCTTCTTCTTCTTCTTCTTCTTCTTCTTCTCTCTTCTTCTTCTTCTTCCTCCTCCTCCTCCTCCTCCCCCTTTTCTTCTTCTTTTTCTCCTTCTTCTTCTGTTCTTCCTCTTCATCTTCTTCTTCTCCTTCTCCTTCTTCCTCCACCACTCATATTGGAAAAACAGCCCACCATACTTTACTATGACATCATCTTAAGTAATTGCATCTGCAATAATCCTACTTCTAAATAAGGTCACATTCTGAGGTACTGGGATTAGGACTTTAGCATATCTTTTGGGGGGACATGATTCAACTGACAATAGGATGTTTTTCATGAGCTCTCTCAGATACTCTATATCTGAGGGGTGATGCCTCCCTCATGCCCAGAGAAAACTAACTAGTGGTGTTAGGGCAGTGGCAGTGACGATAGGTTGGACCTGCACTCACAGAGTGGGAACAAAGGTTGTATGTATATGCCCCATGGACTAGCCAGTGGGCTCTGGCTCAGGTTCTGTCCAGTAAGATCACCTACATGGCTGAAGGGACCCTGGCAAGTAGCTCAAGGTAAACACTGAATTTCTGAGGACTGACGAAGGATTTGTAAATGATGATAAGAATAGAGTTACATCTGTCTGAATTAAGAAAACATAGGGAGGAATCCCCAGGAACATAAACATCCAGAGAACCCATGAAGATGCCCCATAAGACAGAGTCAGCTTTAACTATATGCTGAAAAGCAAATGTACAATGCTACCTGGCAATGTTAGAACTGGTTTATCCTTTTATTTCTCTCTCCCATATCTTTTTTTCATCCTGGTTGGTGCAGAAACAGCAACTAATAAATGGGGGAGAAGGAGGGATGCAGAGTGAGTTGAAGTCAATCACACCCATGTTGCCAGAGGCAGGTGGCTATTTTTTTTTTTTTTTTTTTTTTTTTTTTTTTTTTTTTTTTGAGACGGAGTCTTGCTCTGCCACCCAGGCTGGAGTGCAGTGGCCGGATCTCAGCTCACTGCAAGCTCCGCCTCCCGGGTTTACGCCATTCTCCTGCCTCAGCCTCCCGAGTAGCTGGGACTACAGGCGCCCGCCTCGTCGCCCGGCTAGTTTTTTTTTTGTATTTTTAAGTAGAGAGAGGGTTTCACCGTATTAGCCAGGATGGTCTCGATCTCCTGACCTCGTGATCCACCCGTCTCGGCCTCCCAAAGTGCTGGGACTACAGGCGGCAGGTGGCTATTAACCAGGTCTTAGCACGATAAGCACAGAGAAGTTCCACCTTTCTTTCTTTTTTTTTTTTTTTTTGAGGCGGAGTCTCGCTCTGTCGCCCGGGCTGGAGTGCAGTGGCCGGATCTCAGCTCACTGCAAGCTCCACCTCCCGGGTTTACGCCATTCTCCTGCCTCAGCCTCCCGAGTAGCTGGGACTACAGGCGCCCGCCACCTCGCCCGGCCAGTTTTTTTGTATTTTTTTAGTAGAGACGAGGTTTCACCGTGTCAGCCAGGATGGTCTCGATCTCCTGACCTCGTGATCCGCCCGTCTCGGCCTCCCAAAGTGCTGGGATTACAGGCTTGAGCCACCGCGCCCGGCCGAAGTTCCACCTTTCAATGAATTTTAAAGTCTTTGAAAGTAGCTTGGACTAGACTTTTTAATTTCCTAATAGGGATTATGATTGGAAACTTAGAGGGTTGTAAGATCGTCCTTTGACTAGAAATAAGTAGGCAATGAAATCATGATTTCAGACTTATGTGTTTCATGAGCGGGAGAAAAGTACCACACTAAATAAATTCGGAAGGGTCATTTGTAGGGAAAAATAAAGTTGTCTATGATTACTTCCCGTAAGTCATGCAATCAACCTGTTACATGTTATCCTCATCTCCCTCCACTCCTTAAAGTCCTCTTCATTCAGTCACACTGAGTTTCTTACATTTCCTCAAACCAACCCCACTGTTTGGTTACTCCATGCTTTTACACATACTGATCTCGCTGCCTATAGCATCCTCCTAGCTTCTTCCTCTTCTAGTTGACTAATTCCTATATAATCTATATAATCTTTCAATACATTGTCTCTTCAATGTCACCTTCTCTGGGAACCATTCTTTTAACCTCCTTCCCACCCATATTTAGATGCATACTGCTACATAACAAATCTTATCATACAATTGTTGATTTCACATGTGCCCCCACTGTTCTGTGATATCCTTGAGAGCCTGAAATAGGTCTTACAATGTTCTTGGTGCTTAGCACAATGTCTACAACATAGTAGGCATTTAGTAAATAACTACCAATGGTGATGGTGGGGGTTTGTAGGGAACAGATTAGGAGCCAATTCTCAGGATTCTCCTGGGAAAGCCCTACATTTCTGGAGCAGAATAAGAGACGTCTGGAAGGTGTGAAGCAGCCTATGAGTCAGAAGAAACATCACTGGGCTTGAGAGAGCAGCAGAAGTTGGAGCTACTCATAGACCATGTGGACATGGCACACTCAGGAGTGCCATCTTTGAATCCTGCAGGACTATAGGGAGCTCAGAGATGACCATCACTTTTTTTGAGGTTCTCTGAAAGTTGGGTGGCAGGTGGAAAGAGCTAGTGCTTTGTAGCCGTTGTCAAAATTTTTGTTGACTTGAACCTGAGTGCGTATGAGATGGAATGATGGAAAGCCGAATGGATAAAGAAAATTTAAATAAATGTGTCAGGCACCATGCGTAGCACACTACTTGACTTAGAGAGGAAAGAACTCTAAGAGTCCTAAAGAAACAATAAGCTTCTCAATAGAAATTTAACATAAGGAAATCTAACCTAGAACATGAGAAAGCAGAAAAAGAAAAATGTGAAAATCTACATGCACACACACACAGTTGGTATCAGCATTTCATCACTGTCTGTCATGCGTAAGTGTTGCTTTCTTGACTCTGTTCCTCTATGAATGACTCTCTTCATAATGTTTATAATAAAATGTAGCAATAATAAAATATAATGAAAGACAAATGGGGTATTTTTAAAAGTAATGGTACAAAAGAGGGTTTATGCTGCATGGCGGGCCATTTTTCATGTTAAAAGGGGCCAAATTTATCCACATAAAACATGATCTTGTTCACTGCGTTTTCTGTGGAGTAAAAGCCATTTAAAATGTATTTCCTTCCCTTAACTCTTTCAGACTTCACCTCTTGTCTTTGTTGGACACTGGATGTTAATGATCAGCTGATTATTAGTCTTACTGGAAGGTAAACCACTTCCCCTGGGGAGATCCTACCTCCTAGGAAGCTCACTGTGCTGTAATTTTTAAGGAAAAATCTCGGAGTCTTCATTTTGGGCCTTGGCACAAAACAGAGAATAATGTATTTGGGATCTGAAAGACCAAAAGCAGAGACCCTTAAGGGAGATTCTGTTTCTATGGTAATGGAACAGAAAGAGTCACAGAGCTGGACCTTAGTGTTCTTTTCTGGGCCTTCCTTTCTCAGATTGATGACTGATGAGGAGGAATTATTATTTGTTTCCACACCACCAATTTCTCCCATTTCTACTCCCCCTTCTCCAGCTGACTACTGGAAGCTAAGCCATTTATTAGGTTGGTTTTTTTTTTTTTTTTTTTTTGCTTATATTGATAGTGGAGGAAGTTAGAACATACTTGCTACATACATAAGCTTTATAACAAACCTCATAATCATCACCAATTTCATCTTCATAAAAATAGAAACATTCTAATAGTCTCTCTCATTGAACATTTGCTGTGTCCCAGTGCTGTCAGAAGAATTTTATACACATCTCATTTAATACTCACCACAACTTTGTGAAATAGGTAACCTACCTACCTGCCTTCTTTCCTTCCTTTTCTCCTTCCTTCCTTCCCTTCCCCTTTCTTTCTTTCCTTTCTTTTCCCTTCCTTTCCCTTCCCCTTCCCTTCCCCTTCCCTTCCCTTTCCCTTCTTTCTTTCTTTCTTTCTTTCTTTCTTTCTCTCTTTCTTTCTTCTTTCTTTCTTTCTTCAGCTTCTATATCAAGAATGGGTGACATTGTTTTCACTTTGCACACAAGGAAGCTGAGATATAGGATGCCTGCATGACTTGCCCAAGGTCTCAGAGTGCAGAAGAGGCAAGGTGAGTACTAAAGCCCATGTTCTTCACCTCTGTGCTTACATTCACACTCAGCACCAGGCAGTTTTCATTGTTGATTGCTTTGTACTTTGAGAACTTTTAATGGTAGCATTTTTAACCCCAGACCTAATTTCTTGGCCACCCAGAAGCAAATAAGTGTCCAAAAACTGATTTAAGGTTGTTCTAAGCAAAGTATAATTACGATGGTAAATCTGTTTTTTTTTTTTTTTAGTAAGCCATTCTTAAAAAACGAGACATTCTTACCCTACCTACGGGTAACTTGTGGAGAGCTGATTCTCTGTAATTTTAATTCTACATTTTCTGTTCCTCAGAGTTGCTTTTTAGAAAAGTCTTTATTTGGAAGCACTAAATTTAAGGGGAAAAAGTCAATGTGCTTTTAAAGGTAGATTGTCCAGATTGATTTTTAAATTTTATTCTAGTTCTATTTTTAACATCATTTAGTAACAAAATATTAGTTGTATCCTTGATAATAGAGAAAACATTGTAAGCCCTACACTGCCTGAAATAGTTATCACTGATAAAAAGTCAATTTGAGCCCATTTACAAAAACATAAAAAAAAATTTAACAAAAGTGTACAATACTTGTATACTGAAAACAATAAAATATTGTTGAGTCAAAATAAAAAAGACCTAAATCAAAAGAGGGATATATTATATTTATGGATTAGAAGATTTAATATTGTAAATATGCCAATTAGTCCATAATAGAGGTCAAAAACCTATGGCCCATGGACCAAATACAGCCCACTGCCTGCTTTTCTAAATAAAGTTTTATTGGAACACAGCCATACCCTAAACCATGATCTTGTTCACTGCTTTTTCTGTGGAGTAAAAGCTATTTAAAATGTATTTCCTTCCCTTAACTTACATATTACCTATGGCTGCTTGTGCTCTCAAAATCTAAAATATTTACGATCTGACTCAAATGAAAAAGTTTGTGAATTTCAAATATATGCATTAACACAGTCTCAGTCAAAATCCTTATGACTTTTTTCGTGTGTAGAAACTGACAAGTCAGTTCTAAATTTGCACGGAAATGCAAAGAACCTAGAATAGTCGACAGTCTTGGAAAAGAACAATCTTAGAGAAATAATACCGCCATTTTTAAAGTTAAGCTGCGCTGCTTAGGGTCCTGTCATCCAGCGGTGTTTTTCTAAGCTTTGTTTCTCCTCCTTCATGTTCCTAATCTTTGAGAAAGTCTCAGTTCAGAAGACTCATATCCTTCCTCAGTTTGTACAAGGTGAGGAGACAGATCATCACTGCACAGTTCCTGCGATATAATTCAGTTCTGATGAAGGGCTGCAGGTAGGTGAAGGTGAAAGAGAGCAACTTGCCTCATTAAAACTCCGTGCCCTCTAAGGAAGCTTGGTACAGATGAATGCTCTGGGCAAAGCCTTTTGTAGGATGATTTATGGGTCAAGCAGGTCCCTGACTAGAGTGTCCCTCTCCCATTGAGGTTCCTCCACTTTAACCTCCTCTGCTACAACCATTTATGACCCCGTTGCTTCCGCTTTCCCTCTAGGGCTCAAGTGTGGGCAAAATCAAAACCCCCTTCTTTTCCTTGTTCCTATTACCTCCTGTATCATCCAAGATCCTCTACCCAGTTAAGTCCTCTGGCCTCAAAACAAAGTAGTTAATTGATGAACTTTCTTATTTGGTATTTCAGAAGAGGCAAAAGGGCCTCTTCTGAAAGCAATGGAATACAAAAGCCAGCATAACCAAGGAAAATATAAAACCCTAATTGCCTGATTTATAAAACCCAGCTTTTTGATCTGATTTTGCCAAAATTATTAACAAGATACTCAATTTCTGTTTGACACGTATTTTTTCTCTGATCTGAGTCATCTCCAGGTGGTTTCCTAATACTTGGAAACTGATGTAGCTCTTCCTGACATTTCTCTGTATTTTGCCCCATCCGAGGACTGGCACTCAATGCTGTAAAAACTAAACTCTTTCATGACTCAAACTCCCAGATATCGTAGGGTCTGCCCTTACTTTAATGTCCGTTTGGAGCAACAAGCCTAGTGCACAAATGACTTAAAGCATAGTGGTGGTTGACTCCTTCCATTCCCAGTCATCACCTAGCTTTGTCAGTATGATACAGTAGCTATGGTGAAATGGTTCTGAAACCAGTCACCCTGGGTTCAAGTCCTAGCTCCACCTTTGCTAGCTCTACAACTTTGGGTGAGTTACTTAACCTCTCCCTGCCTCAGTCTCCTCATTAGTAAAATGAGGATAATAGTAGTAGTGCCTATCTTGTAAAATTCTACCTTGCAAAGTCATGATGAATATCCACTGGGAAGATAAACAAAATAGAATTAGGAATCAGGACTTATTTGCCACTTAAAAAATCATTAATTCTTTCCAAGCCGAGTTTATCAGTTTTGCCCACTTTGGAGTTAACAGTGAATAGGTGAGGAGGCAGGTTACTTCTGATAATACTCAGCTGTGTAGAGAGAGGGGCACATCCCTAGAAGAAGTAGAGAATAATCTGAATAGGAAGTGGGCAGCATGATGAGCAGAGAGCAGTCTGGTCACATCACTGCAGGTATCATCTTCAGACATGGTAGTAATGCTGCGGAAACGCTCCCCCTGCACTCTCTGGCTCACTGTCTAATCAAGTCTCCAAAGAATGGAAACTGAGTCAACTTCTCTTTGTTGTGTTGTTGTATTTTTTTCCCCTCTCCAAGGAGAGGAAGCAAAGCCCTTTATCTACTTGGACCCTATGTCTTAGGTACTTTACAGATTTTCTTTCTCTAAGGACATCTGGTTATCATCCCCTTTTATCAAATTTATGATACTGCTCTGAACTCTCTCCAAGTACTGCATTTTCTTCCACGCTGTGGACCACAGCTGGATGGGATGCACTCCCCACGGTCTCACAGTGACCATGATAAAAAGGCTGTTACTCTCCCACGAAGCCTCCTTAGCATCCCATTTGGAGCCCAGTCTAACTGTAAGTCTACATCACTCCTGAGTTTTCTACCTTATTTTCTGATATTCAAGTATTTGTATACTAATTCTTTCGAAAAATATCTATCATGATTACAAAGGCTGTTTTGCTATTTCAAAAGAAATGTGTTGTGTTCCAATGGATTATCTGCGGTTGAAAACAGAATTCTCCACTCTGAGGATGAACCACAGGGGTCATAAAAAATTGCATTCTGCAGTAGTTTTTTTATTTTCTATTCATGCACATCTTCCTGATTTAGAAATTATTCAAGTTTCCAAAAGAGTAAATGATTTTAAATAAAATGGTTAAAATATTCTAATGTAGTCATATTTCTGGTAGGGGTGAATGAATGTTAAAAACAGGAGTTTCAAGCATCTAAAAGTGAAGATATAGACAGAAAAACTGAAGTGTAAGAGGGAGAGGAAGGAAGCACTGTGATTTCTACTCAACGCATGACCATTCAGGCTATTCAAGAAGTAATAGGGTTTTAGATGACCCATAAATATGAAAGGTAGACTGATGGGGAAAAGGACCCAAGGTATGGTAGTGGGATGCAGACAGCTCTTTACCTAACCCTGTCTTTGCTGTTAGAGTGCTTTCTACCAGGGAAGGCTTCTTTTCTCCAGCAGTAAAGCTTCTTAATGAAAGCAGTTTTGATATGGAAATGTACGCCCATTTGTGATCTCAAAAAACAAAGTGGACATAAAACATACTATTAGTATTATTTTCCTACTGCTTCGGCATGAAAAAAAATGTTATTTTTGAGGTTTCACTGCTTCAGAATCAAAAGGGCTGAAAAACATAATCATTGACACATAAAAAGGAGAAATTCCTAACAACCTGTATTAATCAGTTTCTGCTGGCAGTTGTAGCAAATAACCTCCAAATCTTGGGGCTTTAGAAAAAGTTTCTTTCTTTCTCTCATTACAGTGCAGTGCAGGTCTCTGCTGTGGTGGGTGGGCAGGGCAGTTCTCCTTTACAGTCATTCAGACTTCTTACACCTTGAGGTTTTGTCACCTTCCAGTACCCTGGAGTCCTCCTACTTCCCCTGTATCTGGCTGGCAGAGAGGAGGGGAGAGGGAAGGAGTGGAGGATCAGGCTTGGCAGCAGTGTCCATTGTTCCTACCCATATTCTTCTGGTCTAACTGCAAGGGAGACTGGGAAATATAATTTATCTGTGTGCTCAGAAACAACAGGATACAGGTTTGATGAGTATTCATCTAGTCTCTGTCATATAATCTAAATTAAAGGTCACATATTAGCAGCAGGCAAGCTAAATGTTGCCCCCAGATGTTTTTCCTTTTGGTCTGCATCAAGTGGTTTAAAAAGTCAATTTAGTTCAAAAACTTTAATATGGGAAGATTTCACACTTGAAAAAAAAAGAAAATCTAGTATTTTTTGTTTCTCTCAACAAGTCAGAAAATCTTGTGGGCCTGCATTTTCATTTGTCATGAAATGACTGAAATCAAGTAGCAGCTGCCCCTTAGCTTAGGTCTACACTCTACAGTTCACCCTTGTAGGGGCTCAGAAAATGATACCCTGAAATATGGTGCTCTGATATGCTGAACTAAAGTGTAATCACTTGATGGGTTCTTCCTGTCTGCTGCACAGGCAAAACCAATGCACTGAGACCATGGTATTGCAGTAAAGAAACCATTTAATTAATGCAAGGCTGGCCATGCAGGAGAACTGGAGTTATCACTCGAATCAGTCTCCCCAAAGACTCAGAGGTTAGGGTTTTTATGGTCAATTTGGTGGGCAGGGGACTAGGGAATGGGTGCTGCTGACTGAGGATGCAATCATAAGCGTGTGGAAAATGATCCTGCGCATTGAGTCTGCCTCTAGGTGGGTGCAGGGGTTATGGGACCAGTTGAATGATGAGTCACGAGTCTGGGTGGGGTCATTCAATTGCCAGAATGCAACAGTCTATAAAACATCTCAAAAGACCAATCTTAGGTTCTATATTAGTGTTCTATAGGAGCAACTGGGAAAGCCACAGATCTTGTGACCTCTGGCCATATGACTCCTGAATAGTAAGAGACTATAGAAACTATGCATACATTTTAGCAGAATTTGGGTCTCTCACATAATCCTAATCTTGTAGCCTTTCATTAGTTTTACAAAGGTGGTTCCAGCCCCCAAACAAAGATGCAGTTTAAGAGAGGGAGTATTATCATCCTTGCTTCAAAGTTAAACTATCAACTAAATTTCCCCCATGGTTAGCTTGGCCTATGCCCAGGAATGAGTGAGGACAGCCAGCCTGGGAGGCTAGATTGGGCCAGCCATGCTGGACTTCTCTCACTGTCATAATCTTTGCAAAGGTCGTTTCAAAAGGCATAGCCTCAAGGTCTCTATGATCCTCTTCCCTCTCTCTCAACCCTGCCCTGTCTCTCAGCCTTCTGTCTCTCCCAAAGCACAGGATGAGGCTTTACTCTGATATTCCCTTATCTACTTTAAGACCAGACTTTCCGAAGGAAACACAGTTGCCTTCCATCCCCTCCCTAAAATCCAGAAAAGAAGATTGAGAAATGCAATCACACTTGGAGAGACCTTTTCACAAGATAATGTCTGCCCCTCTGGCTCATTCAAATTACAAAGAGAATCATTTACAAGTTAATTTCTGTCTCCCAGGTACATTAATACTCCCCCTCAAAAAACCATTTACTATGTCTTAAAATTGCTACGCCCCATCTCTATTTCCCCTAGGAAGAAGAGCAAATAAGCATCTAGACCTCACTGGGTTATTGAGCAATCATTCTGCAATTTCCATGTGCTATGCGTGTTAAATAAGCAGTATGCCTTTTCTCTTATTAATCTGTTTATTGTCAGTTCATTTTCAGCAAATCTTCAGAGGGTAGAAGGGAAGCTTTCACCTGGCCCCTACACCCTGAAGCCTGTTTCAGTAACTCTGGCCTTTGGAGGTGCTTACACTTGCGTTCTCTGGTCCGCATGATGATTTATTCTTTTTTTTTGGACAGAGTCTTGCTCTGTCTAACAGACTGGAGTGCAGTGGTGTGATCTCTGCTCACTGCAACCTCTGCCTCCAGATTCAAGCAATTCTCCTGCCTCAGTCTCCTGAGTAGCACACCTGGCTAATTTTTGGTATTTTTAGTAGAGATGGGGTTTCTCCATGGTAGCCAGGATCGTCTCTATCTCCTGACCTTGTGATCTGCCCCCCTCGGCCTCCCAAAGTGCTGGGATTACAGGCGTTTTTCTTTTTTATATTTTAGATCTTGTCAATAATATGTCAATACCAACGATTGACTGCCATGGATTGATTCAGTTTGTAATTCTTAGATTATGTTTTAGATCATAGTGAAAACTACTCGCCAACCCTGAAACTCTCTTTTTCTGTAGAAGTAATGGCTAATGTCCAATGAATGAATTGAGATGTTTTACTTCTAGCCTAATTGTTTGCTTAGTCATAATTTTTATTCTGAACTAAAATGGTAATCTATCAGAAATACTGTTGAATGTGAAAATTTTTCTTTTTTCTTCCTAGGATTAATAATGTTTGCTGGGCTTGTAATTTTAAGATCCTTTTTATGGACAAAGAACTTAAGCAAACAGAATGATCCTTAGGTTGACAGCAGAACAGTTAATGGAGACGTACTCTACTTCATTGTTGTTGACCATTGGCTCTTTGGGGAATGGTGTCAGGTGGATTTGGCATGGCTATTAAAATAATCAACTTAAATAAAAAATACATCCCAATATAGTTCCCTTGTGGTTCTTTTAGTTGGATTTGAAACTGTTCCACAACTGAAATTTGGAAAATCAGGTTATATTGAAGGTGGAGGGAGAAATGGTTGGCCGAATTTAAATGGCAGATTTAATCGTTTTGTTTTGTTGGAGAACACTGTCTACAAATGTCCAAGAGTTTGGTGTTAGAAGTTTGTACACTATTCTAAAAAGAAGGAAATAGATGATCAAACTTACAGTGAACAAAGTATTTGCAAAGAAAATACCTCTTAACACCCTAGAAAGGCAAAGAGAACAAATGTGAACATACCTAAGGGCAATTAACACTTATAAAATGAAAGTATATTATATTGACAGCTTTATCTTTTTTGTTTGCTTTTTTAAAAAGATGAGCAGAGCGTGAAGTGTTATTTTTTAAAATCACCTAAGGGTATTTTAATGTTTTTGGTAAAACTACTGGTGCTCATGATGGCAGCCTTTCTAGCACTTTTCAGTTTACATGTTTGGATTTATAGTCATGTCTTGCTTAACTACGGGCATACGTTCTGAGAAATGCATCGTTAGGCAATTTTGTTGTTGTGTGAATCTCATACAGTGCAACACAAACCTAGACGGTATAGCCTACTACATATCAATACCAAAGCTATATGGTATTGCATATTTCTCCTAGACTACAAACCTGCATAGCATTTTACTGTACTGAAAACTGTTGGTAATTGAAACACAACAGTACACAAATGGCATTTGTGTATCTGAACATACCTAAACATAGATAAGGTAAAAATATAGTGTTATTATCTTATGGGATCACCATCATATAATCGGTCTGTCAGTGACCAAAATGTCATCATGCAGTGCATAACTACATATACAAGTGACATAAATTCTGTGGAGAGAAGTTTTAAGCACATTTGTGAGACAAGCTACAGCAGAACTTTTGTTTTATATTTGTATTGTGTGTTTGGGTGAGGGGAATAAACTGCTGGCATAATTTGCTGATGATTCAGAATTGGCTATCAGCAGAATTATAATCCGGGTGAAGATGGAGGAAAAATATAGAGAGATCTCCTGTGAGAAAAAAATGAATGGAAAATTGTCACAAAATCACTTTTGGTGGTGGGGGGTAAGGGGATTGCCCTTGGGGAAAAATAAGTCATTTTGGATCATATGGGCTGAGAGAGGCTGACTGAAGAGTATCTGAATGCTCCTAGCTGACTTACCCAACCCCAGATCCTCACTGAACACCCGGAAATGGGAATTATTATCTCCTAGCCAAGATGGGGAAACTGAGTCTCAGATGGATTGATAAATTTGGCAAGGTCTATAAGCAAAATAATAGAGGATGTAGGAATTCAAACTCATGGCTTCCAGGCACCAAAGTCCTCGCTGAGAAAAACAGAGTGAACATAGAGAAATGGTACTCTGAGAGAGAGACCCATTGAAGGAAAGTGGACAGTGAGCTTGGGTTTTAAATGTGATTCACTGACTAGCTGACTGAGAGGAAGTTTCGAAAGGTCTGTAGCACAGTGGGCTGAGGGACACTGCAATTCTTCTCCCTCCAACTCCCAGAGACTAAGTCCAGCAGCATGGGCTTCAACCAGGGGGCACTTTGGTACCAGAAGGATACAGGCTGGACAGATTCCAATAGAGCAATAAAAACAGTAAAGGAAACAGAGATTTATCTGTCGAAGGATGCATGAATCCAGGCACTTGTAACTTAATTAATGGGGAGGAGAGGACGATGGATGGCAAGTCTTTGAAGTGTGTGTCTACATTTAAGGAGTGATTAGCTTGTAGCAGGAGTACAACCAGGAGTGGAAAGTGATGAAATGTGGACAAGAAACCTCTAAACTGATAGCAGAAAATGGTTTTTGGAAGAGTTACAGGGCAACTCCTTGAGGCTCCGATGTTTTTCACTTTCCCTGACTCACTTGTTTTCCAGGAGTCCCAGCATCTCCTGAAGAAATCCCTTTCCCATTCAATCGGCAGCTGCAGCAGGTGGGATGGCCAGACCAGCCCTCTGGGGATGCTGATCCCAGGGAGCATCCAGGCCGGAAGGTCCAAACAGGCAAGTGACTCATTTGCTTTTCCTCCCTTGGTCATGTCTATGACTCATACACTTTCATTCAGTCCCAAGTATGAGAAAGGAACATCAAAAAGCCCAAGATGTTATCAAATATTTGACGAAAAAGAAAATTCCCCTTTCATATGATCCTTACAGAAAATGTTTATTTAGTCTTTTCATTTTGTTGACATTTCTTTGATTTATCAACATTCAGGAGGTGGAGTGAGGAGAAGGAAGGCTGTAAGTGAGACAAAAAAAGGTTAGGATCACTCAGTCATTTCTCCCCCGAGGGAGTGATCTAAGCTGCTCACCCACATACAGAAAGGGTAAATGGTCCAGCTCTTCACTAATAAGAAAGGACTCTTCCTTTGAGTAAGTGAGGAGTATTTACAGTGCTGTGTTTGTAAGCACATGGTGCCCGTGTATAGATGGCTGGGAGACAAGATAAAGGGGAGCGTGATTTAAAAGCATCAACTTTGGTATCAGATGGATCTGGAGTGGAATTATAGACCTGTCACTTATTAGCTGTGCAGCTTTCAGCAACATCCTTGAGGGCTCTGAGACTTAGCTTTCAAGTCTATAAAATAACAATTACAAAAAAAAGCAGCAATGATAATGCCAACATGTTTATCATTGATTGAGCTTCTACTTTGTACCAGACATTGATCTGTGGATTTTTACATATATTATCTTGTTTTATCTTTCCAACAAACCAAGATATAGGTAGTACTATTGTCCCCATTTTATAGGTGTGGAAGCCGAGTGACTGAGAGCTGAAGGAACTTGCTCAAGGTCACGCGATTAGAAAGGGGCAAAGGCAGCAAAATATTTGCCTCCTCAAATTGTTATGAGGCTTAGTCAAGGTAAAGCAGCTAAAGAGATTAGTTCCCTGTAAATGTACAACAGTATATATGCTTATGTTTTTTCAAACTAAAGACAAGAACGGGGGAATTCCCTTTCTAATTGTCCCAACTGGTATCTCCTTTTTTTTTTTTTTTTTTTTTTGAGATAGAATATCGCTCTGTTGTCCAGCCTGGAGTACAGTAGTGTGACCTTGGCTCACTGCAACCTCTGCCTGCCGGGTTCAAGCAATTCTCCTGCCTCAGCCTCCAGAGTAGCTGGGACTACAAGCGTGCGCCACCATGCCCAGCTAATTTTTTGCATTTTTAGCAGAGACAAGGTTTCACCATGCTAGTCTTGAACTCCTAGTCTCGTGATCTGCCCGCCTCAGCCTACCAAAGTTTTGGGATTACAGGCGTGAGCCACGGTATTCGGCTGCCATCGATTTTTTCAAATAAGTAAGTGATTCTCTCTGCTATCAACATCTTATGCACAAGTAATTCACGGTATTCTTAATTTTTTAACACAAAGTTTTCAAAATTCATAGAGATTATTTGTGAGACAGCTGTGAGCAACATCTGATACTAGGCTAGGACATATTCCTCTGCTTTATTCAAGAAACTGCTCTATTCTTTCAACCAACTAAAATAAACACATGGAAACCACTGAAAGCTTACTTTCAGTGAACACGTTCACAAATCTAGGGGCATACTTCAGAGTAAAATATAATCTCTACACACACATTATGCAAACATGCATGCATGCACACACACACAATGCTACTCAGATTTCAAACTGCCTTTGAAGGTGGCGTTGAGCAAAGCTGTCTTACCCAGTAGTGTTGCTCTTCATCTTGGTTGGTGTATTAGACTGTTCAGGCTACCATAACTATATACCATAGACTGGGTAGCTTAAGCAACAGAAACTCACTTTCTCATAGCTCTGGAGGCTGAAAAGCCTAAGATCTGGCCAATTTGGTTTCTGTAGAGGGCTCCCTTCATGGCTTGCAGACAACCACCTTCTCATTATGTCCTCACGTGGCCTTTCCTTAACACATGTATGTAGAGATCTTTCTCTCTCTTCCTCTTCTTATAAGGCCACCAGTCCTATCAGATTAGAACCTACTCTTACGACTTCAGTCAGTCTTAATCACTTTCTAAAAGCCCTATCTCTGAATACAGTCACACTGGGATGTAGGGCTTCAGTTTATGAATTTTGGGGGTACACAGTTCAGTATATAGAAATCGGCTGAGGCTGGATTGTTTTTTATGCTGGGGCCTATGTATCTCAGAGAATCATTTACTAATTATTCAAATTTTCCATGTGGTCACCTTTAGAACAGTAATTGCCAAAGGGCTATGAATCAGGTGTTTATTGTAGAACATGAACAGATGAAATGTGACAGATAAGGCTCCCTTGGTAAAGCAGAGTCTTGGAATACAGGGTGGTGGTGTTCTTTCTAAAAATAAGTCTTGGTGGCTATTGTGCTGCTAATAGTGAGGGCATTTTAAAACATAAACAGGGGCCTAAAAGTAAAAGCTAGATCTGGAAAGGAAAGGGACTATTCTGCAGAAGGAACACATTCTTTCCAAGTGGTTTGCATAATTTCCTATGTTGCTTTCATGTTAGAGAAAACACATAGGTATTTTGGATGACCATGTAGAGCAAGTTTTCACATCATCTCAGAAATATCACTGGGGCTGAATTGGTTAATTGAAGGAGGCTTGTGAAGTTTTCTTTCATGTGTAATTTAAAACTGGAAAATATGAACGTGCTATTTTCTTGCTTTCAGACTTTGTTACCTTCTCCCTTTGGACATAGGCAGGCTCAAGTGGTGTATGTATGCATGTCTGTATGTGGGTGGAGCTTGGGGAGTGGGGAGATGGGAGGGGTTGGACAAAAAAAATTAGAATTTGTCAATTGTAAAAGCCCAGATAACATTCAGCTTCTGGTGTTCAATATTGGGCCTATTTATTAGGCTATTGTTCTGAGAGAGGATTTTCAAGAACAAATTTAAATCTTTCCTTCAATAAACTAAAGGCCGGCCGGGCGTGGTGGCTCATGCCTGTAATCCCAGCACTTTGGGAGGCCAAGGTGGGCGGATCATGAGGTCAGGAGATCGAGACCATCCTGGCTAACATGGTGAAACTCTGTCTCTACTAAAAATACAAAAAAAAAATTAGCCGGGCGTGGGGGCGGGATCCTGTAGTCCCAGCTACTCGGGAGGCTGAGGCAGGAGAATGGCGTGAACCTGGGAGGCAGAGCTTGCAGTGAGCCGAGATTGCACCACTGCACTCCAGCCTGGGCGACAGACCTAGACTCTGTTTCAACAAAAAGTAAAAAAAAGAAACCAAAGGCCAAGACTGAAGACCCTATTGGTTCTCCCCATACAGTAGAGAAGCCTCATGCTTCTCAGAACAGTAAGGCTATGGCTTCACTGCGGAAAGGTAGGTAATAGGCTTCACCCTATCTAGAGTAGAGTAGTACTCATGCATCTCTGGGTCTCCACCAGGCCCTGGTCAGCCTGAGGGAGAGACCAGATCACCAGTTCACTAGCACCACAGTTCCTCAGTTGGGCAAGGATCCCTGTGCCAGAGATTCCAGCAGCCAGAGGACTCCCCCTGCACCCCCAGGAGGTCATGGAAACCTTAAGCCACAACCACCTTCTCCTCTTCCTCTTTTCCATTCACCACCTTAGGGGGAAAAACAGATGGGGAGGGAGAGTGGTGGGAACAGGAAAGGAAAGAGGAAGCCTTCTGGAAGGCTGAGAATTTGTGCCCAGGAATAACTGTTACTAAAAAGCATAGTTTAAATGACAAGTTAAGGCTAGGTCTGAAATCAGATAGGGCTAAATGTTAAATTTTTTAAGGTGTGCAACAGAAATGAGTTATCTTGTTAGATTAGTTATAGCAAAAGAAGCCACATCTTAACATTCTATCTAGCTGTGCTTATGGACTGTAGCATAAGTGGATTTTGCATCATCTATTTCTTGTTTCATGCATGGCAAAGTGTGTGTGTGTGTGTGTGTGTGTGTGTGTGTGTGTTTATGAGATGTGGTACGAGTGGTGGGGAAAGGAATAAAATATAGCTTCATTGGGAACATACCCAGTCACACATGAGTCCCACTAAAATGAAATTGCAGGAAACATCCCAAAGTATAAATGTATTTAGCAATTATATAAGATATTTTAGCATTAACTATCTCACTTCTCACTGGTTCCTCATGACAGAGTCAAACTAGAGGACCTTAACCCGTGCTTTCTGAATGCAGCCACCCACCTCCCAAAATGGGATTTGCAAAAGGACGGTCAGGCACACTCTCCACCACATCACCATCCCCATCATTACTCGCAGCGAGCATCTGCTAAGTTTACTTACATTAAGTACTCAGTATTCTCTACTAAATGCTTTACACGATCATATTCATTCTTTGCAACAACCATACTAATATTATCCCCATTTTAAAGATGAGGGAACTGAGACTCACAGATGAAGTAAGTATTTAAGCCAAGATTCAAGGCCATGTATTAATAGTTCCAAAGCCTATGCATGTTTTTTTTTTTCCATTCCACCATGCTGTCTTCAAGCTTCTTTTGAAGATGACACTTTTAGAGAACTTTCTGGTATCTCTGAAGTTCAGTGTTTGGGCTTTCTGTTCTCTGAGTTCTATGTTCTTGTGGCTCAGAGCCACTGGTGGAGGCTACGGGAGAAACCTTCATCACCTCATCTTCTCAGGGCCCTACTGCAAGCCAGCGTCTCCCCTCCTTCCTCTCTGCTTCAAGATCCATGATGGTGTATTTTAGTATTTTCTGGCATAGTTATCTTTATTTCAGTTGGTTAAGTGTCGATTTTCTTATCTAATATCCTGAAGCACTTCTCTCTACTGCCTGTCTTATTTTTATGCATCTATAGGTATAAGTTTTTGATACAGAAAAGTGTCCTTAGACACTACCTTCTCTTTACCAAAAGTTTTCCAGTACTTTAATAAGGCTTCTCTCTGGGAATGTTTTACAAATTTCAAATTGGATAATCAATTCAAAATATATACAATCCAGCAAAGAGACAGCAAATACCACTAATGCTCTTCACTTGGTTTGGCCAAATCACTCACCTGGGATGAAGTAGAAATACACTAAAATACATTTAGAAAAATGTCTGAACTCTCAGAACCCCAGTGTTTCCAGACAAACACTGACAGCTTTAGCTTTTCCTATTACCAAGGCAAAGGGTTTTGCTTTTGATTCTCAGTTTTACAGGTTTCTTTTACCTTCGTCAACTTAAGTTTTCCAAATTTGTTAACCTATTTTAAAGACATGCCATGTACAGTAGCGCTTCCTGGCTAGCATGCCCATCTTGTTCCCCAGCTCACTGTGCAGGCCTTAATCATTCTTTAAATCCCGGATCCTAGTTCCCTCTTCCATGAATCTTCCCAGACCTTTTCAGCTCCCACTCATTTCCCTTTCTTGGGAACCCTGCAACACTCATTATGTGAACCATTACTTTTGGCATTTAATTGCCTGAACTATTATTTATTATTTACATGTATGTATATCTTCTCTTTCCAGTGACAAAACCGGTTTCTTACATGGAGGTAATTTTGTTTTGTTACATATAAGTCCCTGCAGAATGACAAATAGCAGATATTTAATAAATGCATATTGAACAGGTGAAGGTACTTTGTCTCAAAGGGATAACCCTAGAGTTGATTTGACTCAGGAGAAAATACAGCTCACACAGCTCATTGGAATGCTTATTGTTTTGCCATTTCCTTGAAGTGGAAAGTCCCAGTCAGTTATCAATTAATAGTATCAACAACTATTTTATCTAGTGCTTAACAGGGGATGACATCCAGAGGTAACTTCACAGACAGAGCCTGTTGTGAAACAGGTTGAATTCTGCCACATTTTACTACCTTCCTGGTCTCAGACCAATCACTTAACTCTTGCAATGCTACATGTGGAAAATATATTCTGCTATCAGTGAGTTTACTAGCCTGTGATACCATGTTCCAGAAGCCAGCAGGACTGTGATACTGGTGTAATTGAGCCCCTGGCTTTGCAAGTTTGTGCACTTAAGCATCTCTAGGTGAAAAGCAATGATATAAACACAAAGGAACCATTATTAGAGAAATCATATTTATGTTCCCATATTGTATGGGGTCAGAGGAAAGCCAGACAAGGGTAAGACTTGGACAAGTGACAAGACGTATTAGCAGTGGCAGCAACAGTGCTGGGTAAACAGTTGTAAATCCCAAATGCTGAGCCGTGTTAACATTTTACAGAATGCTTTGATTCTTTTCAGCAAGATACAAAGCAAGAATAAATTCACACATCCTCCTTTGAGGTCATCAAACTGGAGTGGACAGTTAGAGGTAGGGATGACACACACACACACACACAAAGAAGCAGAAGAAGAAGAAGAAAAACACTGGTTTTCCCAGAACCTGAATGGAGATCCTGCAGCTAGAAGAGGTCACCAATCTGTCTTTAGGGTGTTCTTTTTAGACATCCAAATGCAGACCGGATGGTGCCTTCCCAGAAGAGCATGTTGTGGGGCATCTCTCTGGGGGGCGGGGGGTAACTGGGGAAGGAAGCTTCCTCCCAAAGAACATGCAGCCAGAGTATGATTTTACAGTAGAATCTAAGAATATTAATAATTCGTTGAACACAAATGACCAAGGAGCTGATTTCAGTAAGAAGTTTCCGGGAGAAGTTTCCAACTGTCATAACTGCCAAGTATTAAGGGGCAAGATGCCACTAATTCCCAGTGGATTAAAAATACTGCTAGTTTTTCTCAAGGACATTTCAATTTTGGAAAGAGTGTCAGTTTAGAAACACAAATAATGCCATTTTTGAGATGAAATGAAATCTGAAGGAATTAGACAATTCACCAATAAGAAGGACTTTTCTCAAGTAATCTTTGAACTGTGTGTTCTAGAAAGACTGTTTGTACTGAGTGGAGGCAGGCGGATGAGAAGAGGAGCTGAGGAGGAGGAGGAGGTGTCTGAGGAATGTGGCCTGGGCTACTCAGATACATTGTTACAAAGGAGGAATCTGACCTAGGAACCAATCTCCATCTCTTGAGGTGTCTGGGCCAAAACATGTTTTATGATTTTAATGATAGAAAAAAAATCTATGTATTTGAATGTTGATATAATGAAGATCAAGGCTACACAATTTGGATGAAAAGAACACTACTGTCATGTTTCAAGTTTTGCAAAATAAATGATGGAATGATCTTTAGATCACATGCCTGAAAGTGAAAATTTGGGTACCTTACAAAAAAGAATCTTGCAAATGCATACAGAGAAAATTATGGTAATGCAAACAAAGCCCTTGAATTTATGTTGCATAAAAGAAGTTTAAAGTAGGAGTAAGTAAGTACAAGTCTATGTTAATAGAATAGCCACTGTAAGTAGGAATATTTATCCATTGTTTATAAATCCATAAGATTATTAGATGAAAACTATACCATTCTAAATATGTAGAACTCTTTCTCATCCACTTACAAAAGCAATGGCTTTAGTATCTATTGTTTACTTATGTCTCTACCATTCCAGAAATTGAGTAGAGCAGGTTTTAGTCCCATTTTTTGGTTTGGGCAGGTAGCCCAGAGGGAGGGAGAAGCAGCTTCAGAGGTCAAGTCTAATTGACAGGCGCTAGACCTTGACCTTTGGACACCCTAACTGGGCCTCTTCTACCAAACCAGACCATGAATTGCCCCCAAACCAGTTCTTCTGAAGTAACCAAATCTATCAATGAATGAATATTAAAATGAAGCTTGAACAAGCCTCAAGTGCAAAGGGGACTAAGAATGGAGTCTGGTAGGGAGAGGCACCCCAAAATGAGAGTAGGTGCAGAAAGAAAATTAAAGCAATTCTGAAAATGGGTTTCTTTCATTTCTGAGTTTTACTTCTTTCAATTCTTGGGGACCAGGAGAATATGGCAGCACAGGGGCTTGAGAACAGGCTGCGCTGGGATTTGGAAAAACTTCCGGAACCTCATCTATAAAAGGAAGAGGTTGGATTCAATGATGTCTTTTCTGCTCTAATATGCTCTAGTTTCACCAAGCAGGTCTTTGCCTGGCACCTATAAAGATCCTCAGCCCACACAAAGCAACACCATCCAGAAGGAAAATGCCCTTCAGGTCAGTTTCAGGACTTCAGTGTTCACCACGATGGTGAGTGACGGCCTTTCTTGGCCACCAGCTGTCTGGAGCGACCCAGAGGAGAGGCAGGCATTGCCTGTAGCAGGGCAAGTGAGGAGGAGCTGCAGAGGCAGAGGAGGGACACCAGGGTGGAAAGTGACTCAGGAATGAGACTGCTCTCCCCATTAGACTCTCAGTTCAGAAAACCACACTCCTATTGTGAAAATTAGACCTTTGAGCAGCGTTCCGTGTGTTTATTCTACTTGTATCAAAGAGGCTTTCATCTCCCTAGAGCAAATTATTAACACATTCCACCAAAGTTGTGAGGGTGGAGGCCTGGCCTTGGAGAAAAAATAATCACCATCATAATAAAGAGTTGCCCGAAACGTGAACTTAAGAAAAACTAACATAAAAGCCCCCACTTTTAATGACAGTGGTTGGAAAGGTGCCAAGGTCCTTGTGCCCAGGGGAGCATGGTTGGCTGACTCCTTGTCCGTGGGCTGACCCTTCTGTGTCCAGGAATTTTCCATGAGCAGGCTGTAGTGTGGGAGGTGGGGACTTTTGCAGGTTCAGCAGGTTGAGGCACTCATAACCAGTTGCCCTCAGCCTTAACTGGAGACCAGATTTTGTTGGCTGAGTGAGCAGTGGCTCTTGGTTCCAGGCAATAAATCTTTGCTTCTCAAGATCATTTGGTTGGGAAGAGGAGGGAGAAAAATAGAGAGGAGAGAAAGGGGTGGGGGTGGGTGGGGGGAGAGATAGAGAAAGAGAGAGAGAGAGCAAAAGCAAGAGCCAACTCTCAGATACAGCCAAGAGGAACAACAGATATAAAATAAGCCCAACAATATTTCAGTTTCATGAATGGATTATTCCCCAAAGGGCTGTGAGGAATAGTTTCTAGAAAGAGATTATGCCATTTTCTAAAGCGAGTTCACTTGATTTACAGGAATCATTCGATGCTTAGGCACCTCCTTTGAGATATAGTTAGACTATATGAGTAAAGGGCCCGGTGCAGAAGAGAGTATAGAGAATACAGGGAATTATTTACTGCTGTTGAAAACACGACCCAGGGTTCAGACTTTGCTTTTGTTTGTCTTTTAAAAAATGTTTCCAAGTAACTCCAAAATATATACCTCAAGTCTCACGTGATTGTAACAACCAAGATTCATGAATAGCCACGAATGAGTTGTTTGTCATTAGCATCAGTTTTCTCCCTTTAGGGCTAAAGGAGGAGCAGAAAGAACAGAGAAATCAGAATGCGAGTGGGACTTGTACTTCATAAAACAGCCAGAGGGTCCTCCTGTAAAACTGCTTGGGATTTTTGGTTTTATCATCTGGGAGATTGAGAATTTGCCTGTGATGTGAGGAGTGACTGCTGACACCAGTGGAGATGGATGAATACCTTTTGTATTACACCAATAATTAGAAGGGATCTCAAAAATTCCACCATTTCACCAGTGTCATACATAAATTTTTAAACTTTGGCTAGCAGTGATGAGTACTATTTGCTTAGCACTTGACTGCTTCAAAATGCCTTTCACAACGATATCTGTGCTATTTCTTTTATATTTTCAACTTTTAAAAACATTTTAATTGAGATATAATTCACATACCATAAAACTCACCAATTTAAAGTGTATAATTCCATAGTTTTTAGTATATTTGTGGTGTAACCACCACTACAATCTAATTCCAGAACATTTTCATCACCCCCAAAATAAAAGCCCTTTTCCTTAGCAGTCATTCCTGATGCCTGTCCAACTCTCAGCCCTTCCTAGGCAACCGCTAATCTACTTTCTGTTTCTATGTATTTGCCTATTGTGGACTTTTGATATAGACAGAATCATACAGCTGTGGCCTTTTGGGTGCGTCTTTTGCTTAGGATAATGTTTTCAAATTTCATCCATATAGTAGCATGCATCAGCACTTTTTCATATTACCTAATAATAGTGTGGATATAACACATTTTATCTTTCATCAGTTGATAGACATTTGGGTTGTTTCTACTTTTTTCTTTAATTTTTAGTTGACACATAATGATTGTACATATTTGTGGGATACAGAGTAGTATTTCACATATAATAATGAATTCAGGGGAATTAACACATCCATCACCTCAAACATGGATCATTTCTTTGTGCTGTGAAAATTAAAAATCCTCTGTTCTAGCTTTTTCAAAATGTACAATAAATTCTGGTTAACCATATCTGCACTGTGATGCTGCAGAACTCCTGAACTCATTCCTCCTATCCAACAGTAATTCCGTAATTGTTAATCAGCATCTCCCCATCCACCCCGCCTTGCCACCCTTCCCCACCTCTACTACCCACAATTGTATTCTCCCTTTTCTTAGCTCCCTCATGAGTGAGAACATGTGGTATTTATCATTCTGTGCTTCTCTTATTTTATTTAACATCATGTCCTCTGTGTTGCTGCAAATGGCAGAATTTCATTGTTTTTTTGTGGCTGAACGGTATTCCGTTATGTATATATATCACATTTTCTTTTATATTTAACTTTTATTTTAGGTTTGATGGTACATGTGAAGGTTTGTAATGTAAGTAAGCTTGTGTCACTGGGGGTTTGTTGTACAGACTATTTTATCACCCATTTACTAAGGCTAGTACCCAATAGTTATTTTTTCTGCCCCCCTCCTTCTTCCCATCCTCCACCCTCAAGTAGGTCCCAGTGTCTGTTGTTTCCTTCTTTGTGTTCATGAGTTCTCATTATGCAGCTCCTACTTACAAGTGAGAGCATGCGGTATTTGGTTTTCTGTTCCTGCATGCATTAGTTGATAAAGATAATGGCCTCCAGCTCCATCCAGGTTCCCATGAAAGACATTATCTCTTTTTTTTTATGATTGCATAATATTCCATGGTGTATATGTACCACAGTCTTTAAATCCAATCGGTCATTGATGAGCATTTAGGTTGATTCCATGTCTTCACTATTGTGAACAGAGCTGCAACGAACATACAAGTGCATGCGTCTTTATGGTAGAATGACTTATACTCCTCTGGGTATATACCCAGTAATGGGATTACTGGGTTGAAAGGTAATTCTGTTTTTAGCTTTTTGAGGAATTGCTACATTGCTTTCCACAATGACTGAACTAAATTACACTCCTCTCAAAAGTGTTTAAGGGTATAAGGGTATAAGTGTATAAGGGTTCTTATTTCTCCACAACCTGGCCAGCATCTTTTATTTCTTGACTATTTATTTATTTATTTGTTTTTGAGACAGAGTTTCATTCTTGTTTCCCAGGATGGAGTGCATTGGCGCAGTCTTGGCTCATTGCAACCTCCACCTCCCGGGTTCAAGCAATTATCCTGCCTCAGTCTACCAAGTAGCTGGGATTACAGGTGCCCACCACCATGCCTGGCTAATTTTTTTTGTATTTTTAGTAGAGATGGGGTTTCACCATGTTGGCCAGGCTGACCTCAGGTGATCGCCCACCTCGGCCTCCCAAAGTGCTGGGATTACAGGTGGGAGCCACTGTGCCCAGCCATTTTTTGACTTTTTAATAGCCATTCTGACTGGTGTGAGATGATATCTCATTGTGGTTTTGATTTGCATTTCTCTAATGATCAGTGATATTGAGCCTTTTTCATATATATGATATTTGGCCACATGTATGTCTATTTTTTTAACTTCATGTTTATTTATTTTTTTTGAGACGGAGTGTCATTCTGTCACCCACGCTGGGGTGCAATGGTGGGATCCCGGCTGGCTGCAACCTCTGCCTCCTGGGTTCAACGGATTCTTGTGCCTCAGGCTCCTGAGTAGCCGAGACTATAGGCGAGTGCCATCAAACCTGGCTAATTTTTGTATTTTTAGCAGAGATGGGGTTTCATCATGTTGGCCAGGCTGGTCTTAAACTCCTGACCTCAAGTAATCTCCCCACCTCGGCCTCCCAAAGTGCTGGGATTACAGGTGTGAGTCACCGCGCCCAGCCTGTCTTCTCTAGAAACGTGTCTGTTCATGTCCTTTGCCCACTTTTTAATTTTTTTTGTTTGTTTTTCTCTTGTAAATTTAAGTTCCTTATAGATGTTGGATATTAAACCTTTGTCTGATACATAGTTTGCAAAAATTTTCTCTGCTCTGTAGGTTTTCTGTTTACTCTGTTGATAGTTTCTTTTGCTGTGTAGAAGCTCTTAAGTTAATTAGATGCCATTTGTCAATTTTTGCTTTTGTTGTGATTGATTTTGGCATCTTCGTCATGAAATCTTTGTCTGTTCCTATGTCCAAGATGGTATTGCCTAGGTTGTCTTCCAGGATTTTTATAGTTTTGGGTTTTACATTCAAGTCTTTAATCCATCTTGAGTTGACTTTTTTTATATGGTATAAGGAAGGGGTCTAGTTTCATTCTTCTGCATATGGCTAGCCAGTTATCCCAGCACCATTTGTTGCATAAGGAGACCTTCCCCCATTGCTCACTATCTGTGCTATTTCTAGAATTACTTGCAATTAATGAATTCAGAAACAGGCTCATTGTGTGTGTGTGTGATTTGCCCAAGTTTCCCTCTCTACCATTTTCACTCTATACCTGTGGTTCTCAAGGAAAGATGATTTTGATCCCCAGGGGAAGTTTGGGACTATCTGGAGACTTTCTTGATTGTCTCAACTAAAAGGTGCCATTGGCACCTATGTTGAGTGCCATGGTACTGCTGAACATCCTAGAATGTACAAGATAGCACCCCCCTCCTCCCTGCACCCACACAAAAAGAATCATTCACCCCCAAATGTCAATAGCACCAAGGTTGAGAAATCCTACTCTATATGATCTCACTTTAAAGTTTCTCTTTGATTTCAACTACTATCTTTATGCTGCCAACTTTTAAATCTATATTTGCTATTTCCAAAGCTCCATAGTCTCATTGCTAACTGCCTAACAGAGACTTGTACCTGATTTTCATTTGGGAAACTTAAACACAATAAATTAAAAAGTAATATTCAGAACCTCCTATTTTCTGATCTTGATCATTGTCTCTACCATCTAGGTTTTCTCAAGTGAGAAACATGATTGCCATGTGATATGGTTTGGCTCTGTCCCCCCACCAAATCTCACTTTGAATTGTAATAATCCCCATGTGTCAAGGGCAGGACCAACTAGAGATAACTGAATCATGGGGGGCAGTTTACCCCATACTGTTCTCATGGTAGTGAATCGGTCTCACAAGATCTGATGGTTTTATAAATGCGAGCTCCCCTGCACAAGCTCTCTTGCGTCTGCCGCCATGTAAAATGTCCCTTTTCTCTTCCTTCATCTTCTGCCATGATTGTGAAGCCTCCCTACCCACGTGAGTCCATTAAACCTCTTTCTTTATAAATTACCCAGTCTCGGGTATGTCTTTATTAGCAGCATGAGAATGGACTAATACACCATGCTTGATCTCTTCCTTCCTGTTCTCTTCCTTACTTACCCCAATCCAATCATGTGACATGTCTTTCAAATACATCTGAGAAACATCTCTAGCCATTGGTCTCCACTGACAATCTTAGCACTGGTCCTCATGATCTCTCAGGACAAACTCTAGCAAACCATGCCTGGAACTCTTCTTGGCAAACCATGTCTGGAACTCTTCTTAGCACCCATGAGGTATTATCATCCTCATTTTAGAGATGAAGAACTAAGGTACACAGAGATTAAGTGATGAAGTTGATAAAGGAGCTAGGGTTTGAACCCAGGCCAGACTCTTGTCTACTGACCATTACACTCAGGCACCTCTTGAATCATCTTGGCCTCAACATTTACGTTTTCCTACATGAACCATGTGCTCAAGTTATTCTGAAGATTCTCCTTGCTTTCTAGGGCTTTTTACATTTCCTGTACCATTGAAAATGATATTTCCTCCATCTGGAATACTCTTTCTTCCTTGCTTGCTGTTAGTTCCTACCCATCTTCCAAGACCAACTCAGGTAACAGCTCTTCAGGGGAGGAATCATGTCTTATTTATTATTTTTTAATCCCAACATTGTATTTGTTTCATAATAAGTACCCTAATGTTTACTAAATAAAAGAAAATGAGTATTTCTCTTTCTCCTACTTTCAAAGCAACGTTATTTTGCAAATATTTTCCATCGAAAGCAGCTCCATCGATATCCCATTCTTGCCTTAAGGCAACTGATTAGAAGTCAATGCTTGTATATGTGTATATATGAGGGCAAGATTCTCTGAAATATATTAACTATATGAATTCAATATATACAGTAAGTCCTCACTTAACATTATCAATATGTTCTTGGAAACTGTGACTTCAGGAGAACTTAGGTATAATGAAACCAATTTTACCATAGCCTCGTTGACGTAAGCAAGAGTTAAGTTCTGGTCATTTCTGGTCACAAAAACATCCCTAAACTTCTAAATAAAGACCCGAAATATTTCTAATATTAAATATTAAAATAAATGTGAGCTATTCAAACATTTAAGAAGGATTAATAAAAACAAGTAAGTTAATCACTTACCTGCTAATTCCAGCTCAGGGTCGAGGTTGGCCAGAGCCTGTCTCGGCAGCTCGGGGTGCAAGGAAGGAACCAGCCCTAGACAGGCTGCCATTCATCGCACAGCACACTCACACACAACCACACTTACTCCCAGTTCACCTCACGGGCACATCTTTGGGATTGGGAGGAAACTGGAAGACTCAGAAAAAACTTGCTCCAGAAATGGAGAGAACGTGCAAACTCCACACAAACAGTGGCCCTATCTGAGAATTGATTTTTTTTTCTCATCAACAGTATAACAAAATGACATTGAACAAAATGATGTTATCTGAGGACCTGCTGTATTGTATTGGCCATATGAGTTCGAAGAGGTGGCATCAGCAACGTTCTGAAGGGCACCAAACACTTCTAAGGTTTGTTTATGGCCCCACATTTCTATCTTAATTTGAAAATAAATCTCTCCTATGTAGCCTGGTCAAATAAAAATGTGTTATAACAGTAATTATTTCAAATAATTCATGTCAGAGTGGTAGAAGAAATCCAAAAGGTGTTTATATTGGAAAGTCTACCCCAAATTCACATCACTCTAACCACTTTCCGCTCCATCTGCCCTAGCCCCGGATACCATATGTAGTTGAAGTAAAGATACAATATAGTACAGGGATTTAAGGTCATTCTAATTTCTATTTTCATTACAACTACCATAAGGCATATGAGAAGACAAGCATTTCCTGGCAAGCAACATTTTTTTTTTTTCATCATCAGCAAAAGAGGAAAATATAAATATGGTGTAGGGAAAAATAACCTCTGGAATGACCATAAAGTTGCCTTAATTCAGAAACAAAATGTGTGTATCCCCTGGTCCATGAATTCCCCCATACTATTAGCTATTGGAAGATGAGGACGAAAGCTGAAGATAAACAGGTAGTGTTTGGAACTAAGGGAATAGAGTGGTGAGCACCAATCAACCTGGGCCCCAAACATAATTTTACTGTGGACAAAGAAAGCCCTGTTCAAGAGTTGTAAGGGTTAAAATGATTACTGAGATGTGGCCCCTGCTCCTTGGAAGATGCAAAAAAGTATAATAAAGACCGTTCTTTTGTGTAAGTTTTTAGTAACATGAAAGTTAAATCTTGCATTTTTTGCTAACATGACATTTTAAAATGTCTTTTATTACCAATGAGGGTAACTGTTCAGGATAAACACATTTTTATGTGATAGTTTCAGCATCTTGTCCCCAGAGGATCTTAGCTTTGTTTCTGGAAACCCATAAAATAAAGGTGGAATCATAGTCATTGGCAATCTTTCTGAGGGGTCCCAAAGTGTGAATAATTTAGTCTCAAACACAGTGGATATATGTGCAAAAACAGTAAAATGAATCTGTGTCTATCCAGGGAAACAAAAACCTATTTATTTTGTTATCTATTAACACACGTGCCATCATTAGCACTGCAGTGGCACTTCTGTTTGATGGTGCATTTTCTTTCTTTCTTTCCCTTCCTTCCTTCCTTCCTTCCTTCCTTCCTTCCTTCCTTCCTTCCTTCCTTCCTCTCTCTCTCTCTCTCTCTCTCTCTCTCTTTCTTTCTTTCTTTCTTTCTTTTTTTCTTTCTTTCAGATGGAGTCTCACTCTTGTTGAATGAGCCTGGAATTCCAGGCTGGAATGCAATGGTGTGATCTTGGCTCAACCTCTGCCTCCTGGGTTCAAGTGATTCTCCTGCCTCAGTGTCCCAAGTAGCTAGGATTACACGCACCCACCGCCACACCCGGCTAATTTTGTATTTTTAGTAGAGACGGGGTTTCACCATGTTAGCCAGGCTGGTCTTGAACTCCTGACCTCAAGTGATCCACCCTTGGCCTCTCAAAGTGCTGGGATTACAGGCGTGAGCCACCACGCCTGGCCCGATGATGCACTTTTTTTTTTTTTTTTTTTTTTTAGATAATTTCCTCTGCTTTGTGGGAAATCAGTAAGTGCTCTTCTCTTGGTGTCTTAGTCCATTTGAGCTGTCATAACAAATTACCGTAGACTAGATGGCTTAAATTATTAACATTCCTGTCTCATCATTCTGGTGGCTAGATCTCTGAGATGAGGGTGCCAGCATGATGGAGTTCTAGTGAGAGACCTCTCCTGGGTTACAGACTGCTGACTTCTTATATTTTCACATGGCAGAAAGAGGGTGTGAGAGCTCTCTGGGATCTCTTTTACAAGGGCACTAACTCCACTCATGAGGGCTCCACCCTCATGACCTAATTACTTGCTGAAGGCCCCACATCTTAATACCATCACTTTGGGGGTTTGGATTTAAACACATAACATTCAGTTCCATAACACTTATGCATAATTCTCCCACCGTCAGAGAATAGCTAAAGTGGTCAAGGAGGCTGCTCTCAATGTTCTAATGCCAGGGTTTCTCTTGTTAACATCTCTTTCACCCAGCTACTCCCCTTTAAATTATATCCCACATCTAACTGCTTCTGGCCACCTCCACTGCTCTAGTTCTGGTCCAAGCTGCTAGCAGGGCCGACCTGCAGTATTGCAACAGCCTCACTGTTGGGCTTTCTGCCCCTGCCCACTTTAGTCAATTATTGTACTGCAGCCAAAGGCAAGAATATAGCAAGCATCCCACTTTTGGGTGTTTAATCTTGTTAATATGTAAGTCAGAACAGGTCACTCCTCCACTTTAAACCCCCAGGGGTCCCTCATTTCACTCACCAGAAATCAGGCACCTTCAAAGGCTTTTAGAACTCTGCATAAACTGACTCTTCATTATTTCTCTGTCTTCATCTACTACTAGGTTCCCCCTTGACCACATGTGCCACATCCTGGCCACCTCCTTGCTGATCCAAAAATATGGTCATGCTCTTGCCTCAGGGCCTTTGCACATTCTTCTGTCTGAAGTTCTTCCTCCCAAATGTCCCCACAACACAACTTACTCCCTCCTTCCCTTGGGGATTTGCTCCACTGTCACCCTTCCACTCAGGCCTACCCTGACATCCCTACTTAAAATGGTGATGCCCCCCCATTCCTTATCTCCCCACCCCTGCCTTATATCCTCCATGGTACTGCCAGCACGCTGTGTATTTTATTTATGTGTTGTATTTATTTTCTACCTCCCCAGTTAGAATGCTTGGTCAATGAGGGGAAGGATTTTTGATTCCTTTTTTGCTGCTGTATTCTCAGTGCTTAGAACAGAGACTGGCATTTGGAAGGCTCTTAGAAATATTTGTTAATTAGATTAATGAAATGGGGAACAGCAAGTTCTTTCTTGTACGAAGGTACAGGAGGTGACATGCCTTATATACTCTCCTTCCTTCATCCCTTACCCTTAATCCTTTCTCAGCTTACATGTACTGCTTAGTTCTTAAATCTGATATTTCTTGGAAGTGACATGACCAGGGACCACATTCTAGTTGCAGTCTGCAGTGTTAGTTCTTGGACTAAAAGGGCACACCTAGCATTGCAGAACACAGAATTTTGGTAGCGGCAAATCCATTTTAATGTCTTTTCTGTGTCTTGAGCATATTTGTATGCCTGGCATTCCTAGGTCACCTTAGAACAGTTCTCCCTATTTGAGAAGCCATTATTGAAATTTGGGATTCAGTGTGCTGAAGGTCCATGACAAATACTGAAGTCAGTCTCCCTGGATTTTGTAGGTATTTTTAGGTTAGGCCTACTCCCTCAGTGAAGCACTGTTATCATAATGTAGGTGCATGGATTTCAACTACATACTTGTCAAAAGAGTGATATTTCCTATATTCTGATCTACTTCTTGCCTGGATAACCCATTGACAGGATGAAGAAGGCATAGGTAATAAGTAACTGGAATAGTGTGAGTAAGACTCTGAAAGAAAGGCCCACAAGAGGAATATGTTTTGAAGGGAAAGTGGGAGCAGGTCAGAAGCTTAGGGTGTAAATCAAGCTGATTGGGGCAGCCAGGCAATAGCCTGGCACTAAGTGCCAAGCCTGGCACTTCTCAAATATCACAGAACACATGATGAGCCAAGCACTTTACAACTGACTTAGGCTAACATCTTCATTGAGGAAACTGAGGCCTTAAAGGGGGAAGCAGCTGGGCAGCAGGACGGGCACTGAAATTAAACTTCCAAGTTTTGCTCAGGGCCCGCTGATCCAGAGTAGAGGCAACGTGCCACCTCAGACTAGCTTAGGGTCTGCCTACAGTGTGGTAGGACCATGGAAGCCTGGCAAATCCCTGCAGGGAAAGAAGGGATCCCAGGTTTCAGTGGGCTCTGAGTGCATCTTCCCAAGCAAAGCTGTCAGGTCACATGCCAGACTGCAGTTCATCTCCTTAAGGCTAAGATGAAGGTTGAGCAAGGGATGGTGCAATTCTGGATTGGGGAGGTTGAAGACCTTCAGGTGAAACAATGGCTTAGGTGGAAACACTCCCAAAGTCAGAGCTGCTTGCAGTTAATGTTCCTGCTGCAGCTGTTCTAGACAATGGTACTGAAAGACTGAGTGTGGGTGAGTTCTTTCTTGACCCTGACTATGTGAAGGGCCTCTTTTTAAATGTTTTGGACCTCATCATCATGCTTTGCACATTAGCATTCTTGAATCTTCTATTTTTGGTGACTTCTAGCCAACAACAAGCCCTCTCATTTCTGCACAATTGCCTCATGGCTTCAGTTGAAATCCCACATAGCAGAGGCAGGGGTGGTATTCTTGCTTCACAAGGGCTTATTTTCTGTCCATGCAGCTCCCTTCAGTGTGCCAGCTCTGGGCTTGCCCCTCTGCCACTCCAGCCTCCTGGTTAGGCAGCCTGCTTTGTTCTGTGGTTTCTGTTGACATAGGACAGATAGTAAGGACACTGCAGTTTTGTGGATAAAGGAAGAACAAAAACTTTAAGAGAATGTCCCCATTAGTGCAGATCTCCTTGTCTCACCAACTCCCTTTACAGCCCAGTGACTTTTATGGCCCAAAGCTGTCAAAAGGCTTCTCCAGAAAGATGAAACAAGCCTGGACAGGGCCAGGATTGGCAGACATCAGTTTAGTATTCTCTGGATGTTCTTTAGTAACATTGCAGGATCTGAGCTGGATTTGCTAGAGCTCCTCTCAGATTATCCTTATATTTAAAGGCTTCAAATCAAGGCAACACAGCTACAAAGAAGAAACTCTGGTATTGGGCTTCAGAGGTCTATTTTAATGTGTTCTTTATTAACATGTTGTTTTCTGACCAATTCCAAGGTGGTATGGTTTGGATCTGTGTCCCCACCCAAATCTCATGTTCAGTTGTAATCCCCATCATTGGAGGTGAGGCCTGGTGGGAGGTGACTGGATCATGGGGGCAGTGTTCTCATGAATAAGGTAGCACCATCCTCCCTGTGCTGATCTCATGATAGTGAATGAGTGAGTTATAACGAGATGTGGTTGTTTAAAAGTGTGTGCCCCCCCACCCCTGTCTAGGACCTGCTACTGCCATGTAAGAAGCCTGCTCCCACTTTGCCTCCTGCCATGAGTAAAAGCTCCCCAAGGCCTCCCCGGAAGCAGATTCTGCCATGCTTCCTGTACAGCCTGTGGAGCAGCAAGCCAATTAAACCTCTTTTCTTTATAAATTACCCTGTCTCAGGTATTTCTTTATAGCAGTGTGAGAAAGAATAAATATACAAGGGAAACCCAAAGATGACTAAATGTCAAAGACTAGGTTTTTAATGAAATAGGAAAGTAATAGAGATAAATCATCCAAAACGAGAAAGATAAAAGTCAATTTAAGAAAGTTCTTTAAGTCCATGAGGGGGATTATCCGGAAGTTGGGGCTTTGTCATTTTCAATTCCATTTAGGGACAAAGTAAAAAGAAAATGGCTCATATTAATAGAGTGATTCAATGTAAATGAGCTTATTTAGTACTTAGAGAGGTTCCTGGGAGATACTATTGGATTTCTTTCTTTGGTGATATATTAATGTATAGATTTAATGCAATCCTGGAATAAGTAACAATCTTGAAAAAGAAGAACGAAGCTGGAGGACTCACACTTCCAGACTTCAAAACTTACTACAAGGCTGTAGTCATCAAGACAGTGTGGTACTGGCATAAGAAATAGACTTACGAACAAAATTGAGAGTCCAGAAAGAAACCCATACATTATACCCATACATATATACATATATGCACCCATATATGGATGCATGTTAATGCATCCATCTGTTCATGGACATTTGGGTTGCTTCTAGTTTTTGGCTATTACAAGTAAGACTTGTGTGAACATTTGTGTACAAGTCTTTATATGAACATGCTGTCATTTCTCATGGGAGTGGAATGGCTTTGTCATATAGTAAGTATATGTTTAACCTTTTTTTGCATTTTTTATTGTGACAAAGAATATTTAAGTTTGCTATTTTAGCCATTTTGAAGTGTCTAGTTCAGAAGTGTTAAGTATATTCACATTATTGTGACGTATAATAGATATTCAGATTTCTCATCTTGCAAATCAGATACTCTATAGCCATTAAGCAGCAACTCTCATTTTCCTCCCCCTCCCCATCCCCTGGTAACTACTATTCTACTCTGTTTCTATGAATTTGACAACTTTACATACTTCATATAAATGGAATCACAGTATCTGTCTTTTTGTGACTGGCTTATTTCACTTAGTATAATGTTCTCAAGGTTCATTCATGTTGTAACGTGACAGAATTTTCTTTCTTATAAAGTTGAATAATATTCCATTGTCTATTTATATCACATTTTGTTTATCCATCTACCCATCCGTGGACATTTAGGATGCTTCACCTCTTGGCTATTGTGAATAGTGTTGCTATAAACATGGGTGCGGAAATATCTGTTAGTATACAGTTACTTCTTAAGAAACTGCTAAACTCTTCCCTAAAGTGGACATACCAAATTTTATTCATACACAACAGTGTATGAAAGTTTCAATTCTTCCATATCCTCATCATTTGGGTGTGGTCAGTCTTATTAACTTTAGCTGTTCTAATAAGTGTGCATTGGTATCTCATTGCAACTTTAATTTGCACTTCCCTAATGACTAATGATGTTGAGCACTTTTTCACGTGCTTATTGCTATCTTTGTATCTTCTCTGGGAAGACTGAGGACATTTAGGTGAAACAATGGCTTGGGTGAAAACTCTCCGAAGTCAGAGCTACTTGTGAAGTTTCCTGCTTCAGCTGTTCTAAACAATGGTACTAAAGGGCTGAGTGTGAGTGTGCTCTTTCTTGACACTGACTATGATAATGACCCTCTTTTTAAGTGTTTTGGGCTTTATCATCTATTCAATCTTTTGTGCATTTTTGAAATCGGGTTGTTTACTTTCTTACTATTGAGCTTGAGAGTTCTTTATAGAGTCTTGATTCAAGTCCTTTATCAGATTTATGACATCTGATATGATTTCAAATATTTTCTCCTGGTCTGTTGCCTGTCTTTTCCTTCTCTTAACAACATACTCAAAAATCAGAAGTTTTAAGTTTTATAAAATTCAAACGATCAATTTTAAAAAATGAGTCATACATTTGGTGCCATATCCAAGAAATCTTTGTGTAACGCAAGATCGCAAAGATTTTTCCTGTGTTTCCTTCTGAAAGTTTTGTATTTGTGGGTTTCATCTTTAGGCCTATGATCCATTTAAATTAACTTTGGTATGTCGTGCAGAATGTGGATCAAAATTTATATTTTTTCATGTGGTTATTTAATTATTACAGCATATTTTGTTGTAAAAAACTGTTCTTTCTCCACTGAATTGCCTTTGTAATTTTGTTGAAAGTTGGTTGTCCATATGTGTGTGAGTCTATTTCTGAACTCTCCATTCTGTTCTGTTGACCTATCTTTACACCTTTGCCACACTGTTTTGATTACTGTAGCTTTATAAATTAAAATCAGAGAGCATTAGTCCTTCAATGCTGTTCTTGTTTTTCAAAGTTGCTTTGCTTATTCTAGGTCCTTTGTACTTTTATATAAATTTTAAAATCAACTTATCAATTTCTACCAAAATAGCCTACTAGAATTTTAATTGAGATTGCATTGAATCTGTAAGTCATTTTAGGAAGAACTGATGTCTTACCAATATTGAGTCTTCCGACTCATGAATATGATATATCTCTCCATTTATTTCAAAATTTATTTTTTCTCAACCACGTTTTATAGTTTTATTTCATATATCTTGCACATATTTTATCAGATTTACCCTTATGCATTTCATGTTTTTGATGCTAATAATGGTAATTTAAAAATTTTATATTTCCAAATATTCATTGCTAAGCTGGTCTGGGTTTCAACTTTTAGATTTGTCTTATTAGATAGTTCTGTATCCTCTCTCATTACTACTGGGTGAGCAGCTAAAGGGTGCTTATTTATTTTTAGAAGCATATTGGCCAAATCCTACTTGCTTGGGCCTGGGAAAGGAAAGATTGGACCTGAGTCTATTTTCACTACCTCCATGCAGGCAGAATTCTTTCCTGATATCCTTGTATAAAGACAACACTTCCATGTGGTTCTTTTCTGGAGCCTTCAGATTCTCTGCCATCCAAACAAAACCCACAGAGACTGAGCTCCTGGCACAACTGTGACCACTTCGCTAATCACTTGGCTTTGGCTACTGAAGGTCATAGAGCTGCCTGGAAGGAAATGGGGCACAGACGGCCAGTGACGCTGCCAGAGCAGCTGCAAAAGTGCTCTATTCGTGACAGATTGTACATCACGAACCATAGTGACAGCACAGCATACCTGTCAGCCCCATGGCAGGCCGATTAGGTTAATTAAGGTTTTTGTCTTCAAGCATAATTGCTAGAACTGTCAGCAACATCAGTGATGCTAAAATGAAGAATCATATTTAGAGAGTGACACAGAGGTTCCAAAAGAATGCTTGTGTGAACATAGAAGGCTAAGAGGCAGTGGATTCATTTCAACCCCAGAACAACCTGATTCAAAAATATTGGGGGAAAAAAGCAATCATGTTCAGTGGAGTTTATACTGCTCTGAAAGCATATCTGACTAACATACAGATAATACCTTGGAGGTTATCTTAGGAGTCCTACAGGTAAGTCTCAGGGAGATAATTCACTTTCCAAAAGCACCAGAACTACAGACTGTTTAAGAACAGAACACATGGAGTTTTAATTACTAATGTGCTTGGCACAGTGGCTGCCCACAAGGACTCCAGAGGCAAAGTAGGAAGTTTCACAGAGTGCATCATTGGCTTTTAAACCTTAGATGGAGGATTAAAATATTTATTTTAAGTAGAATTGGAAGTGTTAACTTAGTGCAATTGCAGAAGCAACAGCAAGGCATCCATGCTTGCAGCCAACTATGCTCATCCACGCCTGGGATTTCAAAAATTCCTTTGGTTCTTTGACAACTACTGAGATTCTGATACCTTGAATGGGAGAATAAGTCATCAGGCCTTATCAGTTATTTATATGTTGTGAATGTACCCCAGTGTGAAAGAACTGATCCTAAAGCATTTTCTTCTGGCCCTTGGAGAATATAGTATAAGGGAGATCAAAGAACCTGAAGTGAGTGAAGAGAAGTGAGAGGGGACAAAGGCATTTTTATAAAAGATGGAGAAATAAAGAGACTAAAGACTCTAATTCAAATTTCACATAGGAACACATCAAAGTGAAACAGAAAAGTTCTCTGACCCCATTGCAGGATGTATGACAGGGATACGGCTCATTTATTTGATCACCAAATCCCTTAAGGAAGGAGGAGCATGCAGGTGAGCTGGGGTGAGTGCTTTTGGGCTCTGGCCCCACAGCAGTGCTGGGGTGTTGCAATGCTCCTTTAACCCTGTCGTCCAGGGATGGCTTAAGTGTTAAACAGTGAAGAGTCAGTGTGACAGCCTTTTTGAGTTCCTGCACCCCGTGGGTCCTGAATTTTTGTCCAGCATCCAAGAAGAATCAAGATGATAAATGCAGGGATTTTACTGAGTGATGGAGGTGGCTTTCAATGAAATGGGGAGCTGGAGAGGGGATGGAGTGGGAAGATGATCTTTCCCTGGAATTTGGCTGTCCCGTGACCTAACTCATCTATGACTGTCCCCAGCTAAACTGCTCTCGACATTCTCCTCCCGACATTCAGATGCTTCCTCTCTTTTCTCCTTCCCTGCCTTGCCATTCTGCTGCTCTGCCTTTCTGCTGCTCTTCTGCTCATGGAGCCTGGGGTTTGAGCTTTACATGGGTACAGGATAGGGGGACATGGTGGGCCAAAATACAACATTTGGGCATAAAAACAAGAATGCCCATTCTCATTTAGGGCTGTAGGTCCAGACTTGAGGGTGGAGCCCTCGCCAGGGACCCCACCCTCCAGCCTCCTGTTCGTACCAAAGTTTCAAAGGACACTATCAAGAAAGTGAAAAGACAACCCACAAAATGGGAGAAAATCATATCTGTTAAGGATCTAGTATCCAGAATATATGAAAAATTCTTACAACTCAACAACAAAAAGATCAAAAACCTGGTTAAAAAATAGGCAAAGGACTTGAATGAACATGTCCTAAAAGAAGATATACAAATGGCCAGTAAGCACATGAAAATAGTGCTTAATGTTGTTGATCATTAAGAAAACAGAAATCAAAATCACAACAAGGTGCTACTTCACAGCCACTAGAATGTCCATAATCAAGAAAACAAAAGTTCACTTTGGGAGGCTGAGATGGGCGGATCACAAGGTCAGGAGATTGAGACCATCCTGGCTAACATGGTGAAACCCCGTCTCTACTAAAAAATACAAAAAACTAGCCAGGCGTGGTGGCGGGTGCCTGTAGTCCCAGCTACTCGGGAGGCTGAGGCAGGAGAATGGCGGGAACCTGGGAGGCAGAGCTTGTAGTGAGCTGAGATCCTGCCACTGCACTGCAGCCTGGGCGACAGAGTGAGACTCTGTCTCAAAAAAAAAAAAAAAAAAAAAGAAAAGAAAAAAGAAAAGGAAATAAAAGTTAATAAGTATTGACAAGGATGTGGAGAAATTGGATACATCTCATACATTGCTGATGGGAATGTAAGATAGTTTGGAGGTTCCTCAGAAAGTTAAACATGGAATTACCATATGACCCAGAAATTTTATTGCTAGGCTTTATATATGAAAGAGTTGAAAACAGATGTTCCAAAAAAAACTTGTGCATGAATCTTCACAGCAGCACAATTCACAATATCCAAAAGGTCTAAGCAACCCAAATGTTCATCAACTAATGAATGGATAAATAAAATGTGGTATATCTATGCAGGGGAGTATTATAGTCATTAAAAGGAAAAAAGTGCCGATACATGCTACAACATGAGTGCCCTTTCAAGACATTATGATAAGTGAAAGAAGCAAGACACAAAAGGCCATATATTGTATGATTCTAGTTTTATGAAATGTCCAGAATAGGCACATCTATAGAAATGGAAAGTGTATTAGTGGTTTCCAGGGGCTAGAATAAAGGGGCAATGAGGAGTGACTGCTTAAGGAGCCTGGGGCTTCCTTATATGGTGAAGAAAAGTGTTCTGGAACTAGATAGTGGTGATGTTTGCATAATCTTGTGAATGTACTGAAAACCACTAAATTGTACACTGTAAAACACTTAAAATGGTAAATCTTATGTTATGTGAATTTTATCTCAATTGAAAAATAAATAAGCCACATAGAAGCTCCAGGCACATTTTGGTTAATTCTAGGAAAGCCCAATCTTTGCAAGTGACCATTCATGGAGAGGCAATCCAGTGTTATGGGTGATGTCCAGAGAATATGTCACCAGCCCAGTTTCTGTAAAGAATAGTTAGGCAACAGAGTTTCAAAAGTGTAACTCCTTTTTTGTATTGTCAGACAGCAATGTAGGAATCAGAAGCCGAGTAAAAGAAGACAGGAAAGGGAAACAAATTTCCAACATAAGAAACATAAATGCTCTGAAGCTGAGTTAAAACCTGAATCGTAAGAATTTGTCATAGTCAAAGAACGTGCCAGGTATCAGAACTCAAAACAGAACACGCAGAGACAGGCTTGTCATCCACCCCTTTTTTTCTGTCATCTACAACTTCAAGTCCTTGAGCTTTAAAGTACACATATCCTTAATCAAGCCAGCAATATACATGTATTTTATAATCTGAAAAGTTATTTGAATTTTGCCCAGATATTAGAAAGTTTCAGCAGTTGATTTCTTCCTCTTTCCCCTTTTCTAGTCATGGTTGAGTTTTTTTTTTTTTTTTTTTTTTAGTTAGGAAAAACAAAATGGAATTCAATACAGCTGAACCAGAGAGAAAGGCCATGGCAAGTGCTTTGACTAAATTTGATGATGAAACTAATGATCCCATAATAACTGAATCTCTAATGATAAACCACAGTTAAAGGCATTATATACAAAGATTTTGTTTTGTTTTTACCTGAAAACTCATTTGGCTAGACCACGATAAGTCAAGGGTCATGAGTTTGGTGCTTATATGGGTCTCTTAGTTTCTCTCTTTCATGGCCTCAAACTGTCCCCTTAGGCAGCCAACTTGAAAACATCACCAGGTAAGTTTACTATCCAAACTGGAAGAAAGAACATATTCAAGTCTTTCTGCTTCCATTCTGTCCTCTAAGGAGCTAGAAGTCATCACTCCATTCTAACAGCAAGTAAAAGACTGAACAAACTGAAAAAATCAAGAACCCTTAACTCTTCTTAGATCCATCGGAGAAGTGAGGTCACAGGGAAAATCATTGCCCTCAAAATTGGACAGAATGTTCTCTCCAGGTAAATACTGAGAGTCTTAATTTAACTGGAGCAGAAACTTTAGAGCAGAAAACTCTGTGGGAACCAGTGCTGGGGTAGGAAAACCTAAATTATAATTGAGAAATTGTTGGAGGCTCAGGGTGGACAAGTCTCAGAGTTAAAAAGTCTAGGGAGACTGAGGATTAGAGAGAGATCTCTTGTATTTTTGTGAGTTTTACCTCCAGGAGCTCAACCAGGTCTTCACAGTGAATAATGGTGAAAAATTATCTCATGCTTCCAGCCTGGGAAGGAGGAAGTAACGATTTTGAAAAATGCCAGGGGATTCTGTTCTTCTTAACAAGGCCCGCCCTCAGGATAACCTATTTTATGAGAGCTGAAACTATTGTGGGTTTTCTTGTTTGTTTGTTTGTTTTTGTTTTTGTTTTTGCAGAGTTTAACTGACCTGGGGGAAAGGAAATACTCAATTCCGGCCCCCTCCAGTCTTCCACGTGGGAAAAGGAAAATATGCAGTATCAACCCAATTACCCATCCTGCTCCACCTGAGGATGGAGCTGGGTGGGGTCACTAAGGATTATTTGTGAAGTTCACAGAAGCACAGGCTCACTAAACGATTGAGACCTAATCATAGGACTGTAGAACACTACCCCCTCCTCACACCTTACTGCCACCTTACTAAAGACCTATTTACAGCAGTTCCTCTTACCCGGTACATCATGTCTGGTTATCAAGGCATAATAAAAGCGAAAACACAGTGTGAAGAGAGAGAGCAAGCATCAGATACAGACTTGGATGTGGGAAGGATGCCAGAATTAGACTGAATTTAAAACAACTATGATTACTCTACTAAGGGAAGTGATGGGTAAAGTAGACAATATATAAGAACAGATGGACAATGTAAGCACAGAGATGGAAATTCTAGAAAAGAATGAAAAAGAAATACTGGGCATTAAAACACTGTAACAGAAATGAAGACTGTCTTTGATGGGCTTTTTAGTAGACTATAAGTGGCTGGGGAAAGAATCTCTGAGCTTAAGGCTATCTCAATTTAAATGTCCAAACTGAAAAGCAAAAGGAAAAAGATATGAAAAAACAAAACCACAGAACAAAATATCCAGTTACTATGGGACAACTACAAAAGGGATAACATACATGCAATGGAAATACCAGAAGGAGAATGAAGGGAGAAAGGAACTGAAGAAATATTTGAACCAATAATGACTGAGAATTTATCCAAATTAATATCAAACACCAAACCAAAAATCCAGAAAGCTCAGAAAATATCAAGCAGGATAAATGTCAAAATAAACTAGACCTAGATGTTTACTGTATTCAAGTGAAGAAAATAAAAGATAAAAAAAATCTTGAAAGAAGTCGCTGGAAAAACATATCTTACTGGTGACGGTAGAGGAACAAATACAAGAATTATATCTGACTTCTCAGAAATTTTGCAAGCAAAAATAGAATGGAGTGAAATATATAAAGTGCTGAGAGAAAAACCCAGCAATGTAGAATTCTGTACACTGTGAAATTAACTTTTAAAAAGTGAAGGAGAAACGAAGACTTTCTCAGACAAAAATTGAGAGCATTTGTTGTCAGTGGAATTGCCTTGTAATAAATGTTGAAAGAAGGCTAGGCGCAGTGTCTCATGCCTGTAGTTCTAGCACTTTAGGGGGCCGAGGTGGTTGGATTGCTTGAGCTCAGGAGTTCAAGATGAGCCTGGGCAACATGGTGAAACCCTGTCTCTACAAAAAATATAAAAAATTAGCTGGGCATTGTGGTGCATGGCTGTACTACTCAGGAGGCTGAGGTCAGGGGATCACTTGAGCCTGGGAGGTCAAGGCTGCAGTGAGCTGTGTTCGTGTCACTGCACTCCAGCCTGGGCAACAGAATGAGACCTTGTCAAAAAAAGAAATTATTCAGAGAGAAGGAAAATGATATAAGTCAGAAACTTAGATCTATATGAATAAAGGAAGAGCATCAGAAAAGGAATAAGTGAAGGTAAAATAAAAACTTTTATCTTTCTTATTAATAATAATAGCAACAATGTATTTATGTATGTATTATGTATATCAAGGGGTAGGAGAGAGGAATTATGGCTTTTTTGCTTGTTTGTTTATTTGTTTTTTTTGAGACGGAGTCTTGCTCTGTCACCTAGGCTGGAGTGCAGTGGCACGATCTCGGCTCACTGCAACTTCTGCCTCCCGGGTTCACGCCATTCTCCTGCCTCAGCCTCCTGAGTAGCTGGGACTACAGGCGCCCACCACCACGCCTGGCTAATTTTTTGTATTTTTAGTAGAGACAGGGTTTCACTGTGTTAGCCAGGATGGTCTTGATCTCCTGACCTCGTGATCTGCCTGCCTCGGCCTCCCAAAATACTGAGATTATAGGCGTGAGCCACCACAGTGTACTTTTGTTATTATAAAGTATACTACCCATGAAATGGTATAGTGATATTTGAAAGTGGACTTGGATTAATCATAAATGTATATTGCAAATTCTAGGGCAACCGCTAAAAAAAGGAAAGAAGTATGGTTGAGAAAGGCAAGAAAATGGAATCACATAAAATGCTCAATTAAAACCAGGAAAGCCAGAAAAAGAGTATAAGACAAGAATAGGAAAAAAGAACAAAACAATAAATAGAAAACAGTAATAAATATGGGAAATATTAATCCAGCTCTATCAGTAATCACTCTCAATATCAATGGTCTAGGGCAGGAGGAGTGGCACCAGCCAGGCAGCCCAGCATCAGGAAGGCTCTAGGCATGCCTCAGCCCACAGGCACCCGGCACGTGTTTTCCATGTCAAGATGCCCAAGAGGAAGGTGAGCTCAACTGAAGGGATGGTGAAGGAAGAGCCCAAGTGGAGACTGGTGCGTTGTCAACTAAACTTGCTCTTGCAAAAGTGGAAACAAGGCCAAAAAAGGCAGAGGGAAAGATAAACCCTCAGACAAAATAAAGTGCAAACAAAAGGGAAAAGGGAACAAAGGGAAAACAGGCTAATCTAAAAACTAAAGATGATTTACCTGTAGAAAATGGAGAAACTAAACTAAGGAGAACCCAACCTCTGATGCAGCAGTAGAGAAAGAAGCCCAGTCTGATTAACATCATATACCATGTCTTACTAGTGGTCCCTGTCTCCCTTCTTGTACAATCCAGAGAAATATTTTTATTAACTATTTTGTAAATGCAAGTTTTCAGTAGCTATAGGAACATTTTTAAGAAGGAGAGAATCCCACCAGAAAATAGTATAGGATTTTGAATTACATAGGCTTTGATTGTCTTGGATATCACCTTAACATTCCATAGATTTTTTTTTTTTATCCTGTAATACAAAGCATGCCAAGTGGCAATGTGGAGTCACAGCCCTGATTTAATGTCCTGAACATTTTAAATTATTTCTGTTCTCCTGTTGTTTCTTAATAGATTGTTTCCTAAAGTAATCACTCCTTGATCATGACTCTCCCTGTCAGAATTGTGTGCCCTCTGTAACATCTTTGGTTACGGTAGTCCTGTTTTCGTAAAAACTTTGTTAATGGGACAGATTGAAAATTTGAGTACGTGGTGTATATGATACTAAGTTGTGAATTAGTGGGACTTATGTAACAGCTTATCAACATCGAAGATACTGGTACTTGATATTTTCTTAAGGACTATTTGCCTCTAAATTTTAAGCTGTAAGGTCACTGGAATAACTGTTTAAAAAAGAATTACAATGCATGACTTTTTAGATTTTCAGTATGTATATTAAGAGTTGTGTACAAATTGAAATGCCTGTGTACTGATCCTCAGCACAACTAATAAAATCCCCATTACAAAAAGTCTCCAATATCAATGGTCTGAATGCACAAATTAAAAGATAAAGATATCAGAGTAGATTTTTAAAAAAGATCTAACTATATGTTATCTATAGGAAACCCACTTTATACATTAAAGAAGTTTATGGATTAGAAGTAAAGAGATGGAGAAAGATTTGCCATGTAAATACTAACCAAAAGAAAGAAGGAGTAACTATGTATTAATTTTAGATACAGCAGACTTCCGATCAAGGAACTTACCAGAGATAAAGAGGGACATTATGTAATGACAAAGGGATAATTCTTCAAGATAACAATCCTTCATGTATACGCATCTAACAACACAGCATCAAAATATATGAGGAAAACACTAATAGAAATGCCAAGAGTAATAGATGAATTCACTATTATAGTTGGAGACTTTAACATCACTCTATCAGATATGACCAGATCCAGCAGGCAGATAATCATTGAGGACATATAGCTGAATTCAACAACACCATCTATCAATTGCATATAGTTGACATCTATAGACTGCTTCATAATAGCACAATACACATTCTTCTGAAGCTCACATGGAATACTCACCAAGACTGACCACACTCTGGGCCATGAAGCAAACCTTAAGAAACTTAAAATAATACAAATCATACAATGGTTGCTTTCAGACCTCAGTGGAATTAAAACTACATATCAGTAACAGAAAGATAGCTGGAAAATCTCAAAATATGTGAAGAACACACTTCTAAGTAACACATGGGTCAAAGAAATCTCAAGACAAAATTTAAAATATTTTTGAACTAAATGAGAATAAAAATGCAAGTCATCAAAATTTGTAGGATGCAGTAAAAGCAGTGCTTAGAAGGAAATTTACAGTCTTGAATGCATATATTAGAAAAGAAGAAAGTTCTAAAATCAATCATCTAAGCTTCCACCTTAGGAAACTAGAAAAAGGAGAGCAAATTAATCCAAAATAAGCAGAAGAAAATAAATCATAAAGTTGAAGATGAAATTTAAAATAGGAAATCAGTAGAGAAGATGAATTAAAAAAAAATCAGCCTCTGGTCGCCTCAGACACTATGAAACCCAAAGGCTGGAATGGTTAAGTCACCCAAACAGCAAGGATAGCACCCCATCGCCCCGGCCCTGCCCCGTTCCCTCTGGGTGTACCATATTGGGGGAATTTAGATCTCTGTCCGCTGGAGACCTTGAGCGGGGGTGACTGGAGGCCCCAGTTGGAAGTTCCCACCCAGTGAGGAGGAACGGGATCGGGCACCTGCTTAAATCAGCAGCCTGGCCACGTTTTGGTGGAGTGGCTGTGCTGTGCTGGGGGATCCCTTCCACCCTGGATTGGCTCAGACTCTCCAAAGCCTGAAAGCTGGAATGACTAAGGCATCGCAACAGCCAAGATGTCACCCCCTTGCCGGTTTCTTTTTATGGGGCTGCAATGCCGCTATTGGTAATTGGCTGGAATTTCAAGCCAATGGGTCTTACCTTGGTCTTACCTTGTGTGGAAGTAGGATCTGCGGGCTGTTGCTGCTCAGCTCCCGGAATTCAGGCTCTTTCCTAGAAATGTGTGTGGGAGTCTAACCTCCCACTTTGCAAGAGCTGCAGCTACTTTTGCTGGAAAGCCCAATTATCTAAGACTTCAGGGTCTCCACGCACGCCTGAGCTCTGCCGAAACTCCACCTAACTCTGTCCCTCCGACTCAAAACTGAAGGCCCTGTTGGGTTCACAGGGAGATCTCCTGACCCAAGAATTGCAAAGATCTGTGGCAGAAGCGTGGTTTCCCGGGGTCGCACATTCACTCACCGCTTCCCTAGGTGGGGGAGGTTCCCTGGCTTTGTGTCACTCCTGGGTGGGCCACTGTGCTGTCTTGCTTGTAAATACTCTTAACAGAGCATTCATACTGGGAAAACGTGGAGTAAATAAGATTAAAACCAGGCTATGATAGGGATAAGCCTTTCAATTTCTAGCCATTTCTCATGATGCTTGTACAAAAAACCACCACAAAAGAAAAAAAAACCAACTATTAAAATGCTAAAAATTTCAAGATTAACAAAATTTTTAAGAGATGAAATAAATGAAAAAGAAAAAGCAAAAGCAAAATAAAAGATACTAAGAAAATAATGAACAGATATTATCAACTCTGCATCAGGCAATCTCGGATAGGATTCTTTTTTTTTTTTTTTTTTTTGAGGTGGAGTCTTGCTCATCGTCCAGGCTGGAGTGCAGTGGCGCAATCTCGGCTCACTGCAAGCTCCGCCTCCCGGGTTTACGCCATTCACCTGCCTCAGCCTCCTGAGTAGCTGGGACTACAGGCGCCCGCTACCACGCCCGGCTAATTTTTTGTATTTTTAGCAGAGACGGGGTTTCACCGTGTTAGCCAGGATGGTCTCGATCTCCTGACCTCGTGATCCGCCCGCCTCAGCCTCCCAAAGTGCTGGGATTACAGGCTTGAGACTGCACCTGACCAGGATTCTTTAGTTAAGTGGAGAGAGGAAAGAATTTTGTCTGAAACCAGGAAATGAGTCTAAGTGAGAAAAAAGACTGGACAGCCAAATTTCGCTGGCTCCATACTACCTGAGCTGTCTTCTGGAGCATTCCTTCTATTTATCTGCTGGAAACTTATGGGAAGCATTATCTTACAGAACATTTTTATATCATCCAAGAATTTAGAGACTCCTTGCTAAGATAAACCCTGATTTAGAATCCATGTGAGAAAATCCTTGAGGAACATAAGGAGCAATTGCCTGAGGGATTCTCTTGGGTCTTTATCCAAAGGACCCAAAAAATCAAATTCAAAATCCATCTGTATCATCTTCATCTCTAATTAATATTAGAGTATCTAGATTGCTATTTACTTCTCTCACAGACTCCTGACAAATAATACATTACCCTAATTTCATAGAAACTATCCCACAGTTGAATTCCTCACCCATCTGATGTCTCAGCATTAAGATGTGAAGACTGAAAAAATGGAAATATACGGATTAAAAAAAAAAATCACTCTACTTACCCTTACTTAGTATTGCAGGGAGGTTCTACCATCCTTTAGTGGTCTTCTCCTGGGTGGTGTTGTTGCTGTTATACTTTTCTTTCTCTTTCTCTTTTCCTTCTCTTCCTCCTTCTCTTCTTCCTCCTCCTTCCCTTTCCTCTTTCTCTTTCCCCTTCCTTCTGCCCCCTCCTCTTCTTCATCTCCCATTCCTCCTCTCTCTTCCTTCTCTTTATTCTTCTTCTAACCTTTCTATTTAGTTTACACCAAAATCATTCCAGTCCTAAGGACAGTTAAAGATATCTTGTTCTCATGCAGAAAGGAAGAATAAGATATGTAAAATCAGGGATGAAACCTAATTTTACAAGTAGAGTTAAAATAATTACAGCTTGTGACATAATTTTTAAAACACCCTATGTTCCCTCTGTAGCGATTACCCTTAACCAGACGATCTTTGGTTATTCAGGGAATTATAATAACACTAAATCAATTTTCAAATATCATTGAGGCAGTTTGCTATTTGCCAGTTGACTTTCCTTATCTACATGGTTTCTGGGAGCTCCAGCACTACAATCAGTTGGTGAGTGGTACTTACACAAGGTTTCTTGGTCTTATTGGAGTTATCAGTCTGCAACCTTCAGGAATCAAGGCCTCTTTGCTGGGCATTAACCAGAAGTCTGGGTGGCAAATTGCGTGGCTCTGGGGTTTGTTGATGCTGGTTTGCATAAGCAAGTTTTGTTAGCTCTGGGCTCAGTGGATGGATTTGGTTATGCAATTACTTGAGCCCTGGTTTCTTCATCAATCAAGCAGGTCTCAAGTTTCCTCCTCTTCTCAGTTTTGTGATTTTTGACATTAGCAGAATTTGAAATCCAGGATGGTTTCTATGCAGTTTCATAAATGGAAACCACATTTGTCAAATGAGCTCCAAACCAGGAAATTCAGCGAGAGGATTCCTGGGTGTCCCCAGTCCCAGCCTGCCTAGCATCTCACATGAATTGGAGGCTGTAATATCCTCCCAGCGGGAACTGGATCTAGCCAGTAAGCACAAACATTCTTTTGGTCTTTCCAAATTTTTTCTGCAGAAAATGCCCATGGGACAACTCACTGTGAAGTTGAAATTATATGCAAGTGTGTATACAATTAAATTTCAAAATAAATTCCTTAGAATTGTGTGTGTTTGTTTTTTGCTAATTTGATGGTGAACATGAAAGCCCAAAGTATCCTGGGAAAAACTTTGTATTTTTCTTTAAGCCACAGATAGTCTAATTAGACTTGAAAGAATGCACTTCCAAAGCAAAACAAGACAAAATAGAACATTCAAAGAGCCACATACCATAGTTTCAGAGATAACTAGATATCGGGCCTATAAAAATAACAATGAATTGCTATTGAGTTTGTCTTGCCCACTGTCTTCCACACCCCAGGTGGGAGGGCTACAGCAGCCTCTTATCATCCTTGAATTTGTTGAATGAATGTCAGTGTCCAGAAATGAGGAAAACCCCAGGCACAGAATGATACTAAGGGGATCTAAAGAGTTTCTTGGGTGAAAATACTGCTGCTACTTGGGAAGATTTGACAATATGATGGCTCTGAAAATGTACAATTGCTCTGCAATCTTAGAGAATTTTTAGAGTCAATTTTTATAAAGGGGGGACAAAAATATTTATAAAAAACACGGATGGAAAAATACTGTGAAGCAGGAAAGATGGCCTTAGATGTTCTCACCTCCTATTTCTGGGAATACCTCACCATTCATGGTCCTCAAGATCACTCCACCCTTCCCTGTCAAAACCTGGTTTTAGGAAAGGATCTGGTAAATTCATCCCCCTGAGTTTCAGTAACTGAAACAGTTTACTGCAGTAATACATTAAGTCATATTTCAATTGACAGAAAAGGCTTAATATACTGTGATGGTTATTCTGTTTACTTTTAAATAAACATCAACACATTAACCCAAGGTGGCATATTTCTCATGATAGAATTAAAGAATTATAGAATTTTGTAAAGGAAACACTTTCAAAAAAATTAGACTGTGTAATTCACCTATTTCACTTGTTTCTGAGGCTTGGTAATTGATCATCCAGTAATGTTTTGGCCTTCTTACATATTAAGAATAGTTAGTACAAACAAAGCAAGGGGATTCCTATTATTAAAATAAGTGCTCTCTAATGAACCCATGGATTTCACTGCAGTTTTCTCAACAGCTTGCTCAGGACCCAGGCTAAACCAAGTACTCAAATACCAATCTCTGTTTTCAAAGAGAGAAAATTAAATTGCTTTTGGCTTTTTTCATAAAAATAGCCATTCTGCATTCATGGCACTGAATAGATTCTTTATGATAATTAATGTAAGTTTTATATTTTTACAACAATCCTTGGGCTGTGTTCTCATGAATATTTCCATTAAATAATTACCTCTTAGAAACCAAAGCGATCTTTTGTACTTTTTAGAGCTGTGTTTATGGATACATTCTCCATGCCTCCCTTTTCCCATTCCTCTTGAAATTGCTTGTATCTAAGCAACTTAATACCCTGTCATTATATGTTTAATTCATTTAAGAATGTGTCCAGAAATATTTGTGCTATTGATAGAATCAGATTGGCCCTCTAAAAACTGAGAGCTGGTCCCATTTCTGCAGATTTTCCCTCTGTGCCTTTCACGTGTTGTAGACCTACAAACTTCCTGGCATATAGAAGCCCACTGGTCTCATTTTGTTTGAGATTCAAAATTCCTAACAGGAAAGTAACCATTTCAGTAACCAATCTTAGAGGCTTGTTTGTCTTCTCTTTATAAATTCTTAACCTTTTCATGACTTAGCAGAAAGTATGCAAGGCTCAGGTTAGGTCAACAGCAGAGTCAAGGTTAAATACAAGAAAGTGACATGGGAAAAAACCCAACTAGTCCAAACACGGAAACATCAATAGGAGACTTAGACTAACTGTAACATTAGCCATCACCTCAGGTCCACTAGCACTTAATATATTTTGTTAATAGGCCCTAAGACTCTTAGAATCTGCTTTTCCCCTTTTCTTCAGAGTATGGATTTCATTGCTCTTAAAACATTGCATCTTCTGCTGGGAGTAATTCTGTTCTTGGCCTCTGGAACAGCTCATAAATTATATCTCTGGGATTTTAGAATACAACAGATAACGAAATGGTTTCTTATTCCCCTGAGAAGCTCAGGTAGGAATGGCTACTTACAGAAGTGATTAAGTGAGGAATTTTTGCTTTAGGAACAGAACAGGAGTCAACTCAAGAGCTTTTTTATTTACATCTGGAGTTTTATTTATTTTGGCTCTATCAGTTTCTACATCTGAACAAAATATAACTCTAAGCTATGTCACCAGGAAGAGAGAGATGAAGTCTCCTCCTGTGTTTGAATGAAGGAACCTTCACATGTGGAATAAAGTCTTGTCCAAATACACTTGGTCTCACTTCCATGCATAACTTCCTGCTCAGGGTTTATCAGGTTAATTTAACCTCAGAAGATTTTAACGCTTCCAAATGAGGAAAAAAAATATATATATATAATGAAATTATGTTAAGACCTGTTGGGCTGAACAAACAGAAAGAGAAGCGTTTTTCTTTACTGAAGAGCCATTCATGTATATGCTAATGTCTATTGTGAATCTTCAAGAGTGGAGGAGTACTTTCCAAAAATATTTGACCTTAGAAGACTTTCCTTCATTCAGAGTATCTCTAAAAATCTCACGTTCTACAAGGAACTAAACCACAGTCAAATTTCAGTTGAAAGCTTACCTCAGTCATTCACTCACTCCAGCACAAATCAGAGCCATGACTTTGCTAACTTGGTTGAATTCCACGAGCAATGTTATTTTGGGCCAGATCCGTAGCCAGTTGCAATATCCTATCACTAAAAGACAGTCTATGATATAGGATGTGCACATGTGTTTTTTAAAACATAAAGCTCAGCTGCTCTACCAAAACATAGCCAGATGCTGCTCTAAGTGGGTTCCCAATCCTGTTCGGCCTCACTGGGTGGGACTTCCCAACCAGGGTCTCCAGCCACTTCCTACAGGTGCCTTTGGGCTGGCAACAGCTACATACCTCCTTGGGACAAGGTTCCCAGAGGGAGGGACAGGCTGCCATCTTTGCTATCTCTCAGTCTTCACTGGTGACACCTCCAGGTTCTGGAAAATCCGAGGTGACTAAGGACTGGAGTGGTCCCCAAGCACACCACAGCAGTCTTACAGAAAAGTGGCTAGATTGTTAAGTGTGTGCTCATTCCCATATTTCCTCACTGGCAGGTCCTCCAAGTCTGGGCCTACAGCCACCCACCTGCCAGAGCTATCGAGCCAGTACCAACTCAACAACTCCCCGGATAGCACCTCCAGGGGCAACTGAAAGCCTCTCTGCCACTGCCTCTTCAGTGAAAGTTTCCTGGCCACCCTCAGACTAATGAAGGAGGAAAGACCCTAAGTGCCTGTTCAAATCACCAACAAGCTGCAGTCAACCCAATGGCAGGAGACCAGTTTGTCTCCCATAGGTCCCACACCCTCACACAACTCATCAGCAGATAGGAAACGCTTGCCTTGGGCCCACAGCACAAACCCTCCATCTTGGGCTGACGGCACTGAACGATTGCTGACCTGCATTTCTCTGGTGTGGAGCCCCCAGGAGTCAAGCAAATGATCTTTGGCCACAACTACTACTAAGATCTCTTCCTCTGCTGCCTTTCAGCTGGGGAAGGAACATAAACACGGAGATTGCCCCAGAGCTGCAATGGGCAGCCCAGCAGTGCCAAATCATGAACTACAGCCAGCACTTAAGAGGAAAAGGAACCCACACTTTCAGAGAACTGAGAGGGAACGTGGCTGCAACTGTGAGGAAACATGAGGGAACCATACAACCAAGCAAGAGTCTACCAACTGAACAATACGCCTCAGTGTCACCTGTTGGATCACATCCCAAAGCTTCACCAACAAAAATACCTCATTAACAAACTCCCCTCTGAAACCAGAGACAAGAAGTCAACTTCAAATAAAGACCCTACACAAAGCCTCATCCCAGTGAAAACATCCAGAAAAGATTGTATTGATTGTACTCAATCTACACAGCAGTTAAAGGAACACCCACATGCAAGGATGAGAAAGAACCAATGTAAGAACTCTGGTAACTCAAATGGCTAGAGTGTCATATGTCCTCCAAATGACCATACCAGTTTTCCAACAAGAGTTCTTAACCAGGCTAAACAGGCTGGAATCTGTCATCGAATTCAGAATATGGATAGGAACAAAGATCATTGAGATTCAGGAGGATGGCAAAAACCAGTCCAAGGAAAATGAGGATCACAATAAAGTGATACAGGAGCTAAAAGACGAAATAGCCAGTATAAAAAAAGATCCTAATGGGTCTGACAGAGCAGAATAGCACAATACAAGAATTTAACAATGCAATCACAAGTATTAACAGTAGAATAAAACAAGCTAAGGAAAGAATCTCAGAACTTGAAGACTGGTTCTCTGAAATAATGCCAAATCTATGAATCATTGTCATCCCTGAAAAGGAGGGGGAGAAAGCAAACAACCTGGAAAATATATTTCAGGGTATCATCCATGAAAACTTTCACAACTTTGCTAGTGAGGTCAACAGTCAAATTCAGGAAATACAGAGAACTCCTTAAAGATTCTACACAAGATCATCCCCAAGACACATAATCATCAGATTTTCCAAGATTGAAATGAAAGAAAGAATGTTAAAGGCAACTAGAGAGAAATGGCGGGTCACCCACAAAGAGATCCCCATCAGGCTAACAGTGGACCTCTCAGCTGAAACACTAAAAGCCAAAAGACGCTGGGGGCCTATATTGAATATTCTTAAAGAAAACATATCTTCAACCAAGAATTTCGTATCCAGCCAAACTAAGCTTCCTAAGTGGAAGAAAATAAGATCCTTTTCAAATGAACAAATGTTGAGGGACTTCATTACCACCAGACATGCCTTACAAAAGAGATCTTGAAAGGAGCACTAAATTTAGAAATGAAAGACTGCTACCAGCTAATACAAAAACACACTTAAGCACACAGACCAGTGTCACTGTAAAGCAACCACACAAACAAGCCAACATGATAACGCACTAACAGCACAATGACAGGATCAAATCCACACATATAAATACTAACCTTAAATGTAAATGGCTGAATACTCCACTTAAAAGGCACAGAGTAGCAAGCTGGATAAAAAAGCAAGTCCCAATGGTATGCTGTCTTTAAGAGACCTGTCTTACATGTAATGGCACTCACAGGCTCAAAACAAAGGGATGGAGAAAAATCTACCAAGCAAATGGAAAACAGAAGCGAGCAAGGGTTGTAATTCTAATTTCAGATGATTTCAAACCAAGAAAGATCAAAAAAGACAAGGAAGGGCGTGAAATAATGGTAAAGTGTTCAATCCAACAAGACTTAGCTCTCCTAAATATATATGCACCCAACACAGGAACACCCAGATTCATAAAGAAAGTTTTTAGAGTCCTACAAAAAGACATAGACTCCCATACAGTAATAGTGAAAGACTTTCACACTCTACTGTCGGTATTAGACAGATCATTGAGGCAGAAAACCAACAAAGATATTCAGGACCTAAACTCAGCATTGGACCAAATGGATCCGATAGACCTTTACAGAAGTCTCCACCCCAAAACAACAGAATATACATTCTTCTCATCGCCACATGACACATACTCTAAAATTGACCACATAATTGGACATAAAACAATCCTCAGCAAATGTAAAAGAATGGAAATAGGACCAAACACATGCTTGGACCACAGAGCAAAAAGATAGAAGTCAATACAACGAAAATCACTCAAAACCATATGATTGCATTAAACAACAGGCTCCTGAATGACTTTTGAGTAAATAATGAAATTGAGGCAGAAATAAAAAAGTTCTTTGAAAATAACAAAAAAAGATACAACATAACAGAATCTCTGGGACACAGCTAAGGCAGTGTTAAGAGCGGAATTCATGGCACTAAATGCCCACATTAAAATATTAGAAAGATCTCAGATTATCAGCCTAACTTCACAACTGAAAGAATTAGAGAAGCAAGAACAAATCAACCCCAAAGTTAGCAGAAGACAAGAAATAACAAAATCAGAGCTGAACTAAAGGAAATGAAGTCACACACAAAAATTCTAAAGATTAATGAATCCAGGAGTTGGTTTTTCAAAAAAATTAATAAAATAGGCCACTAGCTAGACTAATTTGGAGGAAAAGAGAGATCCAAATAAGCACAATTAGAAGTGACAAAAGGAATGTTACTACTAACTCCACAGAAATAAAAACAACCATTAGAAATGACTATGAACACCTCTACACACACAAACCAGAAAACCTAGAAGAGAGAGATCAATTCCTGGACACATACACCCTCCCAAGACTGAGCGAGGAAGGAATTGAATCAGTAATAAATAGTCTACCAACCAAGAAAAAGCCCAGGACCTGGTGGATTCACAGCTGAATTCTACCAGATGTACAAAGAAGATCTGGTACCATTCCTACAGAAACTATTCCAAAAAATTGAGGAGGAAGGACTTCTCAACTTATTCTGTGAGGACAGCATCATCTTGATACCAAAAATCTGGCAAAGTCACAATAAAAAAAGAAAATTCAGGCCAATATTCTTGATGAACATTGATACAAAAATCCTCAGCAAAATACTTGCAAACCAAATCCAGCAGTACATCAAAAAGCTAATCCACCGTGATCAAGTACAGGCTTCATCCCCAGGATGCAAGGTTCATTCAACATATGCAAACCATTAAATGTGATTCATCATATAAACAGAACTAAAGAAAAAACTGTATAATTATCTCATTAGATGCAGAAAGGCTTTTGATAAAATTCAACATCCCTTCATATTAAAAAAAAAAACTCTCACTAAACTAGGTATTGCAGAAACATACCTCAACGTAATAACAGCCATCTATGACAAATCCAGAGCCAACATTATACTGAATGGACAAAAGCCTAAAGCATTCCTCTTGAAAACTGGCACAAGACAAGGATGACCTCTTTCACCACTTCTATTCAACATGGTATTGAAGTCCTAGCCAGAGCAATCAGGTAAGAGAAAGAAATAAAGAGTATCCAAATAGGAAGAGAGAAAGTCATACTATCTCTCTTTGTAGATGGCATGATTCTATATTTAGAAAACCCCATAGTCTCAGCTCTATAGCTCCTCCGGCTGATAAATAACTTCAGCAAATTTGAGGATACAAAATCAATGTACAAAAATCACTAGCATTCCTATATACCAGCAACAACCAAACTGAGAGCCAAATCAGACAGGCAATCTCACTTACTATTGCCAAAAACAAAATAAAATGCCTAGGAATACAGCTAACTAGCCAGGTGAAAGATCTCTACAATGAGAATTAAAAAACACTCCTCAAAGAAATCAGAGAAGACACAAACAAATGGGAAAACACCCCATGCTCATGAATAGAAAGTATCAATATCATTAAAATGGCTATATTGCCCAAACCAATTTACAGATTCAATGCCATTCCTGTCAAACTACCAATGAAATTCTTCACATAACTAAAAAACATTGTTTTAAAATTTATATAGAACCAAAAAATAGCCCAAATAGCCAAGGCAATCCTAAACAAAAAGAACAAAGCTGGCAGAATCATGTTACCTGACTTCAAACGATACTACAAGTCTACAGGGACCAAAACAACATGGCGCTGGTACAAAAACAGGCCCAAAGACCAATGGAACAGAACAAAGAGCCCAGAAATAAGGCTGCACATCTATGACCATCTGATCTTTGACAAAGCTGATGAAAACAAGCAATGGGGAAAAGACTCCCTGTTCAATAAATGGTGGCAGGCTAACTGGCTGGCCATATGCAGAAGATGGAAGCTGGACCCCATCCTTACGGCAAAACAAAAATCAACTCAAGATGGATTAAAGACTTAAATGTGAAACCCAAAACTATAGAAATCTTGAAGACAACCTAGGCAATATCATCCTGGATCTAGGCACAGGAAAATATTTCACAACGAAAACACCAAAAGCAATTGCAACAAAAGCAAAAATTGAAAAATGCCATCTAACTAAACTTAAGAGCTTCTGCACAGCAAAATAAACCATCAACAGAGTAAACAGACAACCTATAGAATGGGAGAAAATTTTTGCAAACTACGCAGCTGACAGAGATCTAATGTCCAGCATCTATAAGAGAAAAACAAACAACTCCATTAAAAAGTGGGCAAAGGACATGAACAGACGTCTTCTCAAAAGAAGATGTACATGCAGCCAACAAGCATATGAGAAAAAGCTCAATATCACTGATCATTAGAGAAATGTAAATCAAAACCACAATGAGATACCATCTCACACCAGTCAGAATGGCTATTATTAAGAAGTCAAAAAATAACAAATGCTGGTGATGTTGCAGAGAAAAGGGAATGCTTGTACACTGTTGGTGGGAGTGTAAATTAGTTCAACCATTGCAGAAAGCAGTATGTCAAATCCTAAAGAGCTAAAAGCAGAACTGCTATTTGACCCAGCAATCCCATTACTGGGTATATACCCAGAGGAATATAAAGCATTCTGCCATAAAGACACATGCACATGAAAGTTCACTGCAGCACTGTTCACCATAGCAAAGACACGGAATCAACCTAAATGCCCATCAGTGACAGACTGGGTAAAGAAAATGTGGTATATATATGCCCTGGAATACTACACAGCCATAAAAAAGAACAAGATCATGTCTTTTGTGGGAACGTAGATGGAACTGGAGACTATCATCCTTAGCAAACTAATACAGGAACAGAAAACCAAATACTGCATGTTTTCATTTATAAGTGGGAGCTAAATGATAAGAACTTATGAACACAAAGAAAGGAATAACAGACACTGTGGTCTACTTGAGAGGGAAAGGTGGGAGGAGGGAAAGGAGCAGAAAAGGTGGATATTGGGTACTGAGCTTAGTACCTGGATGATATAATAATATGTATAACAAACCTCCTGTGGCACGTGTTTATTTATGTTACAAATCTTCACACATACCACCAAACCTAAGTTTAAGAAAGTAAATCTCATAAAATAATGAATAAAACATTACTGTTACTTGATTATTGAGAGTTTTATCAAGTCACAGCAGAACTGAGGATTCACAGGAGAAGGAAGAGTCTGTGAGAAAGCGTAGCAGTTGGCCACAGTGACAAAATCCTTGAAATATTCAAGATGCAACTCTTATTCCACATCTTCCTTGAAGAGTCTTTTATGAATCTATCACCAAGAAATTTATCTACGTTTTGGATCATCTTGGGGTTACTATAGTGTTAATGCTACGATGTTAAATGAATTATTTATGCTTATATGAGCATAAATGATATTTGTCTTAGTCTGTTCAGGCTACTAGAGCAAAATACCTTAGATTGGATAATTTACAAACAACAGAAATGTATTTCTCATAGCTCTGGAGACTGGGAAGTCTAAGATGAAGGCACCAATAGATTAGATGTTGGGTAAAGGCTTGTTGTCTGCTTCCTAGATGGTACCTTGTTGCTGTGTCCTCACATGTCAGAAGGGGCCAAGAGGCTTCCTCAAGTCTCTTTTATAAGGACACTAATTTTGTTCAAGTGGGTGGAGACCACTAAAGGTCCCACCTCTTAATACTATCACATTGGGTGTTAGGTTATAATATATGAATTTTGGGAGGACACACACATTCAAACCATAGCAATATTTTTGAAGACTTAAAGGGATGCTAAAGTATTTAAGTTGATGTTTTTGATACAAAGAGGTTCAAACTAAAATAGAATAATTTATATCTCTTGATTTGCACCTGGTATAGCAAGAACTTTTTTTGATAGGACTAAAAGACTGCCTACTCTGTATCCACAGGGCCAGAGAGGAAGAAGCCACTAGTCTATGACCAGGCCAGACCAATTCTAAACATAGGTTGAGCCAGATCAGAACTGGGGTGACTTAAAGAACAATGACATGTATTACTTTAAATCAATTTTATCGACTTGGTCATCTTTCGTAGAGTCGTGAGCTACTTTATCTAAAATTAGAACTGGAAGGTATTTAGAGATCATTTAGCGCGAGTGCTCACATTAGAAACCAGGAGGCTGAGGCCTGGCAAGCTTCTGTAAGACGCTATAAGAGCTGCTTCAGGACCAGAGTGCAGTATCTGAGAAGCAGACATTCAAACTCTCCAACATTTCCCACCACATCAATAAATAATTGCTTCTGATAGATCAGATTTTTTTGTGTGGGCTCTTATAGCTAGCTAAACCTACATACTTACCTTGCTTTTATCATAAAATGACTAGATATAGGAAAAATATGGAAAGGTACAGAGGTAACTTTGGCAAGAGATGCAAAGCAGACAGGAGAAAGCTTGAGGTGATTACTTTGAGTCTGTACACACATAAAATAGCCCCCTGCTGTGAGTAATGGTCTTCCCCAATGACTGCCTCTCAGATATCTAGGTCACAGAGTGATGCACCAGTCCAGAGCAATATGTTCTAGTAACAATCTACTTCCTCTGAGACTTCTGGTCAGGATGTAGAAGCACGCTAAAGACTATCACTCCTTTGGTAACAATGTAAACAAAATAAAAAATATGCTTTGAGACAGGGAAAAAGGAGTAAGATGGATGCAGTAAGCCCTTGATGAACTTAATTCTAAGAGAAATAAGCTTTTTATAGGTGAGCAGGGAGCCACGACAGCTTCCATACCTAGGCATGCACCTGGTCTGGATACAGGTAGTAACTGGGTACAGATGGAGAGACTTTTCTGTGTAAGGAGAAATTGGCCAAGTTTTTTTTTTTTTTTTTCTTTTTTTCTTTTTCTGAGACAGAGTCTCACTTTGTCACCTAGGCTAAAGTGTAGTGATGTGACCTTGGCTCACTGCAACCTCTGCATCCCGGGTTCAAGTGATTCTCCTGCCTCAACCTCCTGAGTAGCTGGGACTACAGGTGCCCACCACCATGCCTGGCTAGTTTTTGTAATTTTAGTAGAGATGGGATTTCACCATGTTGGCCTGGCTGGTCTTGAACTCCTGACCTCAAGTGATCCACCTGCCTCGGCCTTTCAAAGTACTGGGATTACAGGCATGAGCCACTGCACCCGGCCAAAATTGGCCAAGTTTTATAGGACAACACAATGTGGCTAGAAGGACTGGATTCTGGAATAGCCCCAAATGCAAAGACACATCACTTGGCCCAACAATTCTTCACTTGTTTCTTATCCCCACCATGAGGTTTCCTGAGAAAAACAGCAGTAGGAGAGTGACTGATAAGCAGGGAGCAACTGCATAACTCTGTACATTCTGGGGCCCCAAGAAAGTCTAATTCAAAGGTAAACCAAAAAGATCTGATTCTTCAGCCAATCCCCACCCAGCTCAACTACTGACAAAGTCAAGTAGCCAGCAGCTTGAGATAATGGAACACAGGTGAATTCATTGTTATATGAGCTTTTCAGCTCTTGATTTGTATCTAGTGTATCCTGACAATGAAGGGAGATTATGTCATCTGGTCTTAAGATCAAATCATGAATTTAGCATAGAACAGAAGAGAGGAATGACGGTGAGTTTCAATAATCATTGCCAAAGAATAAGCAAAAATGACATTTATTCCATTCCTGCTGCTATCCCAGATTGTCTCTACCTGTTCATTGGCAAACAGCATTCTGTCCAATCACCCACTTTTAAAACAAAGAACATGGTAGTGCCATTCTTATCAATTTTCAGCTTTGCATAGGCCAAGAGGAATCCTTAGAAACTCAGGCTGCAAGAAAGGGCAACTGGGATCTCTGACCCACCCATATCAAATAGCAACTTGACATAACCAGGGCTTCTAGGGCAGAATAATTACAAATAGTTCATCCACAAGCTTGAGCAAAAGCAGCTCCACTTTTGCCTGCCTTTGTTGGTCATTTTGAGGCGGTGCAGTCTTGCTCACAGATCTGTTCTTCCAGATGGCCCAACAAAATAATTCAGGAGGCAATGGTGGGCAAATATTTCAGATGCATCAATGAACTGCACCCAAGAACTATGGTTTGGCAACTCACACATCCATAGAAGATTTTTTAAAATGTTTTTTATAAAGGGGATATACAGTTTTCTTCACTCACCTTGATCTATGTTAGAGTCAGAACATCATTCCAAAAGTCCGTGATAGAGTAGTTAAATTCGTAGAGCCAGAAAGCAGAGTGGTGTGTGCCAGAGACTGAGGAAGCCCTCTTTCAGCCCATGAGAGAAACCTACAGGTCTGTAAATATTCAGGTCTGCCTTGGAGGGGAGAAGGAGGATAAGGAGATCTAAGCAATCCAAGTAACAATAATAAAACTAAATATGATATTAACATGAAAAGTCTGTACCAGGCTTTGTACCAGGCAATGTCTGTATCAGGCATTTTATCTGTAGTTTATTCAACCCAGGACTGAGCAGACATCTACTGGTCTGGTTTTAGGAAGAATTCTTACGTAATACCTGAAGTCCTTACCAATGAGCCCAATTACCCTGCTTTAGGGTTCACAGATGCATGTTGGTGATGGAGGGTCTGCTGGTTGTGAAACAGATATTAATACCCCTGTAGCTCAATTTTTAAAATGTGTGAACTTTAAGGGTCCTTTTAAAGAAATAAAATTTTCTCCTATTCCTGATAGTAAATCCACAGACCCTTGTTTGAGAAACACTGACTTAAAATATTGAAGTCTTCCTCCATGAAAGTCATGCGATAGCCAATCACCACTGCAGAATAGAAATGTTGTCTAAGTGATAAAAATAAAATTATCATCATAACAAAAATACTAAATTTAAAAAATTTTAAATTTTCTTATAGTTCATGGAGCCCCCTCCCCTTCCAAAAATATGCCCGGAGATCTCTGTTTGAGAAATACTTTTCTTAGAAAGTTTTGGGAGCCTCTGACAGCCATGGCTGATGGGGGCGGGGGGAAGCAGGAAAAAAATTAAATGTTTTAGTGGCGGTGGTTCTAAATAAAAAACATTTTAAAAAATGGATTTGCTTCCTGAAATGGGAAATATGTCTAGGAAATAAATATATGTGCACGTGGAGGGAGAAATAATGTTTAAGTAATTACTGTATTTTCAGTAGATAGTAGGTGGCTTGATTGAATAGATTCAGCTATTTTGGAAAATGGCAGCTAGTGAATGTATTTTTCAGCAGCAAGACTTGGGGTGTTTGTCTCCATTTCAGCACCCTCATTCTTCTCCAGCAATTTGATTTGGGGTGACTTGTTTCAGAGATTCAGACAACACTTTCATGTGAATATTTATATGGGCAGATTTTGTTCTCCCCTTGGGCTGTACAGCTGCCAGCCATTTATTGCCTGCTTGGTACAGGGGCAGGTTTTATTGTTTTGGGTTTTTTCCCTTTCCCCTCTGTGGTTCCTACAATAGAAATAATCATTTTTTAAAATGGAAAGGAACCCACTCCCTTTTCATAATCTAAGCTACAGATCTGCTTCTGATTCGGCATGCTTCATTTTGTTCCCTGAAGGATAATTTGGAGATTTGAGTAATTAACCCAAGACTCATAGGAGGCAGTCTTTTGGAGGCTGGCAATTTTGCTGTGGTGGAGTCGGCTGCTGTCAAGCATTAACTTCTTAATAATGAAGCCTTTCAGACCCTCCGCTATTGGCACAATGATGCACTTGAAGCTAGTGGCTTGGCGGAGTGTAAGCGGGCCACTTCTATTCTTTCCTTGGACAAAATAGTCCTCTTGATCTCTGGGTTGGAGCTATTTTTAGTTTAGTTCGGTTCTTTTTTGCTTTTTAACTCGGTGGGCGAGTCTTTCACTTATATTTTGATCCACTGCTTAATCTGTTGCCTTTTTTCAAAAAGACCTGCAAAAAGGCACCCTTCCCAATATCCAGCAGCTAGTCCCCCCTTTCAGTATATTTAGAATCCTCTTTTTTTTTTTTTTAGAAAAGCTGTGACTCAACTCCTGCACTAAATGGGACCTTGCTTCTCTGATCCCAGTACACTTCCTGCTATTAACATGGTAATGTCTCTGGTGCAGCGCTGGGGACAATCACACCTACAATTAAAAACCAAATTAGGATGTATCTTTTCTTGGCAAACAGGATCCACAGAAATTCGAAGACAGCTGCTGCCCCTCCTCTCTCATTCCCACTCATCTTTTAATTCCCTCTTTTGAGCTTTGAGCAGAGAAAAGAACTAGAAATTTCTAGTTGCTATTTGATGAGTCAGTATTTTAACTGATTCATCAAATGCTAAGTGCTTACCATGGAACAGACTTTTTATCAACTTGAAATAAGCAGAGCCATTTTATCAACTTGTCATTGTGAGTTCTGTGACTAGGACCTGTGTGCTTTGAAAAGGATTATGAAAATATAAGACCTAACGTATTTGTATTATAATATATATAGCAATTATACACATACATATATAACAACCTCATAAACATGAAGTTAATAAACAGTTAACTAAATATCGACCAGCAGCATTCTATCACTTTAATTAATTACAGACCTTAAAACAAAATCCCAGTACATTTGCAAGCAGTTTATAGGTAGATTTTCCAAAGATTTTCAAATATTCTCCTTATAAACTAAATCAGTTTTTTCATAATCAAATAATTTCAAAAAACATGTTTTATTTAAAATTTCTAAAAATTCTTTTCATGCTAGAAATTACAGTTCATGCGAGATGTATATTGTCAAAATGCTTCATATGAGAAGAGCCTCTGAAGGCTTTAAAGCAGCCTAGTGAGAGCAGATGAGGCGAGTTCATGGAGGTAGAAACTTACAATTCTGGGTGGACAAGGCTACGTATAATGCTAGGACCCTACTTAAGGAGATACAAAGGATGTGTCTTAGGGACCTGCTGCATTCCTGTTAATACTCAGCTATTAATACAAAGCACACATTTTTCCCAGGTAGGTCTTACTATTATCTGTGCAACTGATGCCTCTTGGAATATTTGAAGACAATTCTCGTGTCAACGCAAAAGTCCTTTCTTGGCCAGGTGTGGTGGCTCACGCCTGTAATCCCAGCACTTTGGGAGGCCAAGGCTGGCAGATCACCTGAGGTCAGGAGTTGGAGACCAGACTGGCCAACATGGTGAAACCCCATCTCTACTAAAAATACAAAAATTAGCTGGGTGTGGTGGCAGGCACTTGTAATCCCAGCTACTTGGGAGGCTGAGGCAGGAGAATTGCTTGAACCTGGGAGGTGGAGGTTACAGTGAGTCGAGATTGTGTCATTGCACTCCAGCCTGGGCAACAAGAGTGAGACTCTGTTTCAAAAAAAAAAAAATTCTTTCATTCTATTCCCTGTAGAATATTCTGGTCACTTTCTTTTGCTCATTCCTCAGTTTTCAGTGGCCCAAAAAGGAAAACGCCATACTCCAGATGTGGTTTAACGAGTACAAAGTAAGTGGGAGTCTTGCCGTTACACTAGAGTTTTATCCTTATATTAACTCAGCTTCATCATGTTTTGATGCATATTGGGCTTGTCCGCAACCAAAACACAGAAGCCCATGGGTCCTTTTCACATCAGGGATGCCAAGTGGATCACCTTCAACCAGTCCTTGTGAAGATGACTTTCTGAATGTCTTTGCATTTAGGCTTGTTAAATACAGTTTTGTAAGTACCCCCTTCAACACAAACTCTATAATCAAAACCCTGATTTTGTCATCAAGCTTAGTTATTATTCTTCCCAGCTTTGTGCCCTCTTAAAGTTGACAAGCTGGCCTTCTGTGTTGGAGAGGACAGAGGTGAGCAAGCATAGAACTGGGGACTGCACCTTGGGGATTACTGCAAAATTATATCTGCCTCTGTGGTTAACTTGTTCCTTTGCCTACAAAAATCCCCCAAAAGGAATCATTCTCTGTTCTGTCAATAGAGACACGACAAATTATTTATTTAGCGTTTCACTAGAGTGATGGTATTCTGATTTTCAACAAACATCCAGGCAGGAATAGTGCTTCTGTAGTTTCTATTTGCAGCTTAATATTATATGTCACATATAATGTTAACATGATATGACCCAGGATTCACATATACTAATTTGTTATGGCATTTCTTGTAGGAACAAGGCCTCTTAGTCTAGGATGATGAAGTTAAATTTATGTGAGACCAAAAAATAAATAAAAATAATGGCTCTGCCCCAGTTGTGGCATAGCTATAAGGTTAGATGGGACCTGGATAGGTCATTTCATCATCCGTCTACCCCCTATTAAGTCACGCTACAAATCTGTCTTCATTTTCCTTAGGGCTTCCTTTGTCTACCTTTTTCAACATTTTCCATAAACCATGTTTTCTGAGTTGTCATACACATCTTAATTTCTGGAGGTTTAGGGACAGTGTCCAATTCAATGTTCCTTGTTTGGCTTTGCCTCTTGGCCCAGATTTAAAGTTCTTGGATCTCTGATAAGTATTTAATGGCCTTGGGGACACGAAAAGAAGAGTGGGCCTTGCTCTGGATTAAAGGCTCAGAAACCCAGTGAAGGCGCCACATTCCCTGGCTGTGTTAATTAGCCATGCCTGTTGCTAGTAAGTCTCTGGAGATATTTTACCAGGATCACAGAAACAATTTGCAATGCCCAGAGTGGGGGAAAAAAACAACACCCAGGCTTTATAAATCTCATAGAAAAGAACTTTGCCTTCTCCAAAGAATCATTCTCCTTATATTTAACATTGTTTTTTTGAAACCAGAACAAGGGAACATAGAAATTGAACCTCTGTAACTCAAAGTGAATTATGGAAATGCATTTCTCTTTCCCCACTTGTATAATTCAATTCAGTGTTCTTACTCTGCAACAAAACCCTTACTATTAATAGCTGAAAGCATGAGTTTATAATCATTTTAAAAATTCTATGGATCTTATCCATGGAATTTATTTGCTCTTCAATACTATCTTCCCCCCCCCCCCCCCAGGGACTCATTACTCATTTACACATCTAGAAAGTAAATAGTGTGCCATTAACTAGAGAAAAATGCAGCCTCCAATTCATGGCACCAGGATATGGGCTTTTTTTTTTTTTTGGTTTCTTTCTTTTTTTCTTTTCTTTTCTTTTTTTTTTAAACAAGACAAGCATTTGGAAACAGAATACTTTAAAAGGAAAAGATCAGAACTTGTTTTTCAATGAGCTGAGAACAACAGGCACCATTGTAGCCCAAAGCAAGGGTCTTAAAAACCGTTCAGGGGAAAAAAATCATAACAGACTATTACATACATATAAGCTGAAGATTTAGATTAAATATTCTTACGTTCCAAACGGATTTCAATTTCTATCTTAACGTGTTTATCTATTTGCAAGTTTAATCATGACTTTTAAAAAAAGACATCAGGGTTCTGATAAATTGAAAACATTGGTAGTAATTATTTTAACTAGAAATGGGGACATATTTTCATAGCAGCTATTGATCTGTGGCCTAATTGGCACCATAGGGAAAATTCTTCCCAGTATTCTCTGGGTTGGGAAGAATAGTACACGATCTGGTTTCATCAAAAGACTATAAGCAACACAATGAGACCTTGTCTCTTAAAAAAAAGGCTGTGGGTCGAGCTCATCATAAAAGGGCAGCATGACTCCTGTGTGTATGACACCTATATCAAAGGACGGGCATTCCTGACTTATCATCATTAATCTTGTAAGTGTCTCAGGAGTGCAAAGAATTGATTTCCCCCTATGTTTGGTTGGTTATGCTTGGTTTCCCTGGAGACCAGGGTAGAGAAGAGCTATACAAGCTGTCACATTTTTTTTTTTCTCATAGAGAGCCAGATACAATGTTAATATTAGTCATATCTGACATTTAGAAAACATTTATTTTGTGCTTGGTACAATTCTTGACACTTCACATATATGAACACATTTATTTCTAACAACAATGTCAGGGAGGTACATTAGCATTCCTACTTTACAAAGGAGGAAACTGAGACCCAAAGGAAGTAAGCTATTTCCAAAGTGCAAGCAATTAGCTTGAGCCCATGTGGTCTAGCTTTAGAGTGGCATTAGCCTAAAGGAATATAATGTGAGATACATATATCATTTTAAAATATCTCATAGCCACATTAAAAAAAGTAAACTTAAATGTATGAAATTAATTTTAATAATGTATTTTCTCTAGTTCAGTATATTATAAATATTATCATTTCAACACATAAAGTATAAAAATAATGAGATATTTTCTTTTTAAAACTCTTTTTAAATTAAGTCTTTGAAATCTGCTGTGTGGTGTGCACTTTCAGCACATGTCAGCTTGGATTAGCTGTGTTCCAAGTGCTGGATGCCACATGTGGCTCGGGTCTACCAAACTTGAGTCAACGTGTCAATGTCTCTTGCTCTGTAGTCACTCCTGACTTTGGTTGGAGGTAGCTTCTAAGTCCAGAATCAGAGTAGAGTAGGGGATTAGGGGGCAGTTTATGGGAGAACTGGAAACAGTAGAGCCCTTCCATCCTGTGGTGCCTTTGTGTATATTAGAGTAAGGGCCAGCTCTGGGATGACACAGTCCCTTGGGTTGACAGATGCTTGGATGGATGGCAGCCCTCATTCGCCCCAATAGGCCACAAGCTCCACAGCCACACACTACCACCCTGCCCGTGACCTCAAACACTCAATGGCCTCCTTGCAAGGACTCTAGGCCTATGGGGAAAGGAGTATGGAAAAGGCTGCCTGGACGGGCAGTCCTTGCGTGTGGGCAGAATGGGGCTGGGTGTTCATGTCAGGGAGAGAAGTGAGAGCACAGCCTTTATGGGGGGCGACATGGGGTGGCTCTGTGCCGCTGGGAGACTGCTGCTGGGCAAATGATGTGCGGTGTCCTCATCACTGTCCGGCACATAAAATGCAGAGGCCTTCCCCAGTCCTCAACTGCCTTGCCACTGTGACTTGTATGTGTTTTCTGTTTGTCCGTTGTTTCTGAAGACAGGCCTCTCAGGGACTACAAGGTTCAGTCTCTCTTGCATTTTGTTACCTTTTCCTTCATTACAAACATAGTGTTCACTAGATTCTAGTGGTTGATTGTAGTGGGAGATTGTAGGTCATTGTCCCTGTTACCTGATGTCTTTCCTCTGAAAGGAGAGGGTTGCAGGACAGCTAATGCTCTAATAAATCAGGTAGACTTTAGATGACAAGGAGCTGGCAGTGGCCAGGGGGGCCAGGGTGGTCTCCCTAGTGTCCTGAGTAGCACAGGATTGACTAGTGGGGGCGAGAAGTCACAGGAGTGTCAAGGGGGATCCTTCCGGTCATAGAGTGGGACCTTCCCTTACAGGGCAGTCTGCTATTGCATATCCAATATGCACACACTCTTGCTCTGCTCTGAATTTATGTCAGAAAAAGCAATCCAAGCCCCCACCTCCTCAGTCACTCAGTGTTACAGACGGATGGAGGGTGGGACTAGGAAGGAAAAGAGGATGAGGGAGCAGATGTGTTCATAAACACTTCTGTACTTGCACCTTGCAGAAAGCATTTTCCCAGAGAAATTGTCACAGAAAGAAAAACACTTAAATTACTGGTACATTTAAACTATAGTTATAACTACTTTGGAAAAAACTATTTAGCAATGTCTACTAATACTGAACTCCCACATACCCCATGGCCCTGCGATTCTACTCCCAGGTACATAGCCAATAGGGATGTGTACATATGTTTGCTAAAAGACACGTACTCAAATGTTCATGGCATTGTTTATCATAGTAAGAAGGTAGAAACAACCCAAATATCATTGGCAGGAGACTGGTTAAAAACGTTGTGTGTAGTTACACGATATATAATATGTGTGTTGTATACATATATAACACAATAATAAGAATGAATGAACTACAATAATAATATTGATGGTTCTCTCAAATAAAATGTTGAATAAAAGAAACCAGACACAAAGGAATACATGTTACATCATTTCATTTATACAAAGTTCAAAAACAGGCAAAACTATTCAGGCTACTATATTTGATATTGTAACCCACAGCATATAGCACCTATATCACTGAATGGAAAGGATAATGAATCAGTTTTTCTTTTTCTTTTTTTTTTTTTTTTTTGAGATGGAATCTCGCTCTGTCACCCAGGCTGGAGTGCAGTGGCCTGATCTCAGTTCACTGCAAGCTCCGCCTCCCCACGCCATTCTCCTGCCTCAGCCTCCCTAGTAGCTGGGACTACAGGCGCCTGCCACCTCGCCTGGCAATTTTTTTTTGTATTTTTAGCAGAGATGGAGTTTTACCGTGTTAGCCAGGATGGTCTCAATCTCCTGACCTCGTGATCCTTCTGCCTCGGCCTCCCAAAGTGCTGGGATTACAGGCGTGAGCCACCGCGCCCGGCCCCATGAATCAATTTTTCTCTTACTTTATATGCAGCAAGCTGATTTTTTTTTTTTCTTTTCTGTTAAAGCCTTTTTGTGACCCACTATATGGATTTTATGATCTTTAATGGGGTTGTGATCTATAATTTGGAAACCATTGTTATTAATACTGGTTAGGCTCCCAGAGTAGCCCAGAAGTTACCTAATCTCTTTAAGCCTCAGTTTCCTCCTCCATAAAAAGAAGAAAATAATGGTGCCTCTCTCATAGGGCAGTTGCGGGATTGGACGCATTAATGCACATTAAGCTCTCTGTCGGCACAATGGCACGAGAGCATGCTTGCATGTGAGTGCACATACACACACACACACGTACTTTTATTAGTAGTTGTATTTCTAAATACATCCAGGTCTTTCCTTGGGCAAATAAACATTTTAAATCCCTGTTCTCAGGACTCACTGATAATGTGAACTAATCTTCCAGAGGAGACTCAGAGGTGACTCATTACTCTAGGGAGGCCAAGTTCCTTGGTGATTAGGACTTCCAGGATTTCCACCTAGACGTGGGCTTCTTTAAGTTTTTTTCTCTTTTCCCATATGTTCTACTGGGTTGTTTTCTTATCTGCTCTGGTCTTTTGGGCAGGACCTGAGATCCTCTGGGCATGTACAGTGTAACTGTACTTGCACAATCGTTGTTTTTTAAAAGTCATCTTAGCTTGGGAAGTGTTGGCCTCTGCTAAGAGCAAGCCCTCCTGCTTGGCCATGAGGTCTGACCAGCTCCCATTGCTTCCCCCAACAACAGGGACTTTATGCTCTCATGCAAAAAGACCAGCTGTCAGCTTCAATTTCCCTAATCCAGCCAGATCCCAACTCGGCCAATCAACAGTCGCTATCTGGGGGAAGCCCATCTGTGAAATGCAGCCGTGCCCTTACTGGAATGACATGTCATAAAAATTAGTTTGGTCACTAATCTAAGGAAGCTTTGTGCTTAGTCGAGGGACTGCGAGGTCCCGGTTGGTGTCCTTATCTTTGCCAAGGAACTGGACCAGATGAGAAGTGCCCAGTTTGAAAAGACAGAAAGTGCCTCCACCTCCTGTCTCCCCTCACCCTGAACCCCTTGTGATGCTGTCCTTGGGGTGAGGGTAGACCCTTACCCACTCCCCCAAGTCTTCTTCTCTGGGCAGCTGGTTCCTCTGTCACCCAAGAGGGCTAAAAAGATGGACAGGAATATATTATATTGCTGAGGATTTTTTTGTTTTTGTTTTTTGGTGGAAATTTGTTGGTTTTTAACTGCAAGATTATATTACTAACTCAAGTTGGCTTCTTTGTTTAAAAAGGACAAACAAATTCATTCCTATGAGAAAGGTTCTTCTAGTGTATGTTGCCCCTCTCATCTCTATAAAAATGGTTATTCCCAAAACATATTTTTTAAACTACTGAGAACAATAACGAATCTGGATTTTCATTTTGTTACAGTTCAATGGCCCAGGAGGCTTTTCCCCTCAGACCTACCGTCCCGACCAGTTTGCTACTCAGTTTACACCACACTCTCTCCTTACTTCCTGACCCTTTAATTATATCCTCTTTTCAGCCCCTGTCTCATGACTACAGAGTGACTTGGGGAGATGGGCAGCCGGTGCTTGGCCAGAGGCAGAACTGAACCTGGCTTGCAGATGGATGCCTGCTCACCTCCCAGCTTGCTGAGCATGGTGGGAAATGTGAGGAGGCCTGGAACGTGGCCTTGACTTCAAAGATCCTGAAACTTGGGTTAGGAAATGGTTTGCGCACACGTAAAGTTTCCCAACTATACGTGACAGAATATAAGTGCTATGGAGGACACCAGCATAAGAAGGGCATGCCATTGCCTGCCCGACTCCACATACTGTGTCTGGCCATCCTGTTGCCACTATTTCTCCATGTTTGAATCACATTTACTCAGTTTTTAGTGATTTTTATTGAGGACCTACCTATGTACCCTGCATTGTTCCAGGGGTCATGGGATGCATTTTATTGGAGACACCTTACCATTCAGGCTGCTGGAAGTGTGCACAGGGCTGACTTCGACCAACTAAAATGTAAACTTTATGGAAATGAGCTTAAAGGATCAGGGGAAGTCCTCTTTACATCATTAAGTAACTGAATAATGTGCCTCCCTTGTGCCATTTTAACAAATCATCATGCCTTCAATCCTAACATTGGAATTGTATTTTCAGACAGTCATGGGGACGTTTTTACACTTGCTGATTTTTATCTACTTTTACATGATTTTGAAATATTTCCTCGGAGTACAGGTTCTTTCCTAGAAGTTTAGAAGTGTGAGTTCTACAGTAAAATTGAGGAAAAAAAGCCCATCACATTTTAATTAAAAAAAACCAGACCTACAGATATTTTGTTTTTTAAAGGGCATTTTCCTTGCATGAATTAGGAACATTTCAGACGTAATTATTTCTAATTTTAAAAAAATTTAAACTAATCTTTGGAATAAAGGGAACTAATCGATGTTTTGGTCACATCTTTGCTTCAAGGCAATATAATTAATCTGATTGCTATTTTAAGTCGGCCTGGGTGCTGTGTTGCCAGCTTTATAGTTTGAGGGGCCTAGGAAGTATTTTCTAAGGATTTTGTACATGCATAATAATGTTAGACCAAAAGAAAAGCAATCAATGCGTAAGTTAAAACCATATATTTATCCCATTTTATATGGTGAAATTTGTCTATTATATCATTTCACAGCAAACCATGAAGCCTCTCACACTATTTTGGAGAGTATAGCATTGACTAAAAAGCAAGGTTGAAATGAATTAAAACTGAGAGAGAGAGAGAGAGAGAGATTTAAAAATATTTTATTCATTAGTTCATTCAGTCACTTATTCGCTTATTCATTAAACACCACTAAGGGCTCATTAACACATTAGTAGGCGCCATGAAACAGAGTGTGATATTTCCCTCAAGCTCACGTGATCCCTTTTAAGCTACCTTTCCTCCTTTCTCACATTCTGGCTGACTCTCCTTCTAGGGTAAGTGGATCTCTACTGCAACTCTGCACAGCCACACCTAACTTCCTCCAGGCACTCCTCTACCTTTATGCCTTTGCTTCATTATTTTTCTGCTCATTTATCCAAACCTCATCCTTCTTTTCCTAATAGCTCAGCTCAGGTCTAACTTCAAAAAAATAAAGCAATTTGTATTGAGCTCCAACACAGAGTTGTGAGGGTTCTTATATATAAAGAAGTACAAGATGCAACCAGGACCACGCACACCGTGCCATCCTGCTTAGGAGTTGTGAGTCGTGCTTCAAGCTTAGAGAATGTTGGCAACATATAGCATGTGCGTAATACCAGGCAACTGATTCCTACCATGAGTGCTACAGGAGGTTGTGGGATGGAAAACCACTGGAAGCTTCTTAAGAAACTGAGATTTAAGTTTTGAAAATAAGATCTAGGTGGCTGTGAAAAAGAGATAAGACATTCCCAGTGGGTATGAAAAGCTATCTACTCCAAGAAGGCCCAACTCAGTGGGTACCAATTACGTGCCCCCTAATGCACACATCTTGAGTTTAAACTTTGTCTCACAAGCTTAACTTGTATGCAGACTCTTTAGCAGTGGCTTAAAAAAACAAAGGTGGGGCAGTGTTTCTGGTTTTTCTGTTTTTCTCCATCCTATTTTATTTTAAGCTCCTCATGAAGAGATTCATATCTGACCTGTAGTTCAAGTTGTCCAGGTGTGCTCTGCCTCGCAGACAGACTGTGAAAGAATTAGCAGATTATAAGAATTTAAGCTCTCGTGGATATATCTGTGACAACCAGGCCAGGTCCTGGTGTGAACTGAAAAAGAAAGAGATGAAAGAGACCTGTCACTGGACTTTGTCCACAGAAAGTGTGTGAAAAAATACGAAATCATTAAGTATTGGTTTATACTGGTTATACTGCAGTATGCATGCAACCATAAAATCCAGGGGAACAGGGAAACAAAGCCAAAATATGAGTGAGGATAAGTATGGTAATTCAGAGGAAGTAGGCTGCTTGCGTCCCCAGTGGTGGGGAAATGAGTGGATGGGAGAAGCACTGGGTTGAGGAGGGTGCTGTGTGAGGCTGGGGCTTCTCTGGCGCAAATGACGTGAGCACTGTCATGTCAGGAGACCTGAAACAGCGGCGAGCTGTGAGAGTGGCTGGGCTCAGCTTCCTGTTTAGTTTCACATCTGCTGACTTTAAGTGTTAATATCTGCATTCAGGCAGTGACTGTGAAGTAAGGGAATTCTTGATCAAGCTTTCCTATTTATGTTGTCCTTATCCCGAGTCTCTCCCATGACAATACAAATGCCAGCTAAGCCAGATTAATAAAGATGGGAATACTGGACTCTTCCTGGAGAATTCTGGGCTTTCCTGCATGTTTTTCTAAGATCCATTAAGAAGTGTTATCCAAATCTTGAAAATAAAGAAAAAAGATTAATGTGTACCTTTTAATCTGCTTGCCCAAAAGTCATCCGATATTCTAGGGGGAGGTAACATTGTGTATCTTACTAATTAAGGCTCAGACTTTGTAAAGTTTGATGTTATCTCACAGAAAATGTTACACTGCTAATGACATCTGTCCAGAAAAAAAAAAAAGGTAACCCAGATGGTTATGGCTTTATTGCCCTGTAGGACATTAACCAGTTTGGTGTCTAACTTTGCACTCTTACTCCAAAATTACTTCAAATGACTATCCACATGATGGTTGTCATACTCTTCTTTATTCCAGCTTTGTCATTCTGCTTCTTCTCTCGCTGAGGTAAATAAATCTTTGACATGTGCTCACTATGTGTTTTATGAGAGTTAAGTTTTTTAACTTAAAAGAATTATACTTTGACAAATCTTAGAAGTCAGCTTGGTATAATAGGTTTAATTTGCTGATTAACAAAGATGGCTTGTGATGTATCTTTGTTAATATTAAGAACATGAAAATCTTGCCATTAGCATTCATAATTTTACACAGTGTATTTGATACACTTCTATGCATAAGAACACTGATAAGAAATAACTAAAAGGAACCAGCATTTTGTAAACCGTTGAGTGAGTTTTGAGTAAGGTTAGCGACAGAACCAAATAATTTTTTAATTTGCAAGAAATGTTCTTCTGCTACTCTGCAGAACTGTTCTTCCCTGCACCCATCTAATTGTGAAATTCGTGCAAGCCTTCAAGTCAGGAAGCATTTCAAATAGAAAGAGGAACTTTAAAAAATGTCCCTCTGGGGAAAGATTTTCCCCTTTCTCCTCCCCCAAAAGGACTCATAATTCATTTCAGTTGCTTTATATTTTCATGGCATCATTTTAAAAAATAGCAATAGAAAATTGAGACTTTATGGGAGAGGCATCAAATATAGGGGTAAATGTTATTTTCTCTTGGTAAGGCCTAGTACAGGATTTTATTAGCTGCTGATATTTTGTGGGAATCCTGAAATATCTAAATTAATTGTCTTCTTTAAACATTTTTGTTTTTTTCCTGAGACAGGGTCTTGCTCTCTCTCCCAAGCTAGAGTGCAGTGGTGTGATTATGGTTCACTGCAGCTTTGACTTCCCAGGCTTAGAAGATCCTCTGGCCTCAGTCTCCTGAGTAGCTGGGACAGAGGCGTGCGCCACTACACTCAGCTACATTTTAAAATATTTTTTGTAGAAACAAGGTTTTGTTATGTTGCCCAGGCTTGTTTTGACCTCCTGAGCTCAAGAAATCCTCCCACCTAGGATTTTCAAAGTGCTGGGATTACAGGCATGAGCCACTGTGCCACCGTGCCAGAACACGGCTCTCTGTTCTTGCCTGGGCAAGGGGGTGATAACCTGTCTCTACAAAAAAAAATTTTTTTTAATTAGCTGGATGCGGTAGCACACACCTGTAGTTCCAACTACTTAGGAGGCTGAGGAAGGCGGATACGTGCAGCCCAGGAGCTCGAGGCCACAGTGAACTATGGTTATGACACTGCACTCTAGCCTGTGCCACAGAGCAAGACTCTGTTTCTTTAGAAAAAAAAAAAAAGATGTTGGGGTCAGCCATCACTCCTAGTCTCTCCATGCGTGAGAAACTTCACCTCTAATATGACTCCTTATAGTGGGTTCTCTGACACAAAGTAGTTTTTCAGTAAAGAAAGTCAGTTGCCTTTGCTCTGTGGCTGTCTCACTGTGGACTTTTGCCACCAGTGCTGTTGGAGATCCTCTGATGCTCTTCAGTCACTCTGGTTTAGTCTCCTGCTATTAAAGCTGACTATCCCCAAACCCACAGTAATGAAATATTGGTCATTAATATATTATTAAGTCATGGCAGTCCCTGCATCAGTATTAAATAACTATGGCCTGCTTGAGTGCTTACCATATCCTAGGTCGCTGACAGGGTGTGATAGACCAATAAGACTGAGACAGGAACTACAGCCATCACCCTATTTGCCATGACGAAGAACAGGGCTCTGAGACTGATGAAACTTGCCCACAGGAGAAAAGAGGAAGCAGCAATTGGGCCATGCCTCTCTACAGACAGAGTTCTTCCAGTTGTTGTCTGTAAACTTCTCACCCCAAGAAAGTTTCACAGAGAAGCAGATTGCACAATCTTAACACTAGCCTGAGCCTTGGGTCCAGCTTCTTATCTGCAGTCCAGTTTACTTCTCAGGAATGTCTTTCCAGGCCATTGTTTACATTTTTTCAAAACCAAGGAGCTATGAAATTTCTGAGAGTCCTAAGCCTGGAACCTAAAGATTGCAATTCAAGCCCAGAATTTGCCTTGTTGTCACTGTCAACTCACTCTTCCCTTTATTATCTGCTAGCTTTGAGGGCTTTTGAATTCTTAAGACATATCTTAACTCTTTTCTCAGAGCTTTTAACCTTTTCAGATTTTTAAAAATAGTTTTATTCTTTCTTTGTCCTTGGATATCTAGTAATGCTTTCTCAGACTCAGTCAAGTTAACCCTTCTGGGATTTCATTATTTTAACTGGCACACAGTGGGAGGTCAGTGTGTGTGTGTGTGTGTGTGGTGTGTGTGTGTGTGTGTGTATAAAACAGACATCAAAGGTTTCAGGAATTATTTGGCCCTGTCAAAATTCTGAATAGGTCAGCTCATATTTCCTCATACACCTTCCTCTTCCAACTCATCTGCACTTCTTCCTTCTGGTTCTCATGTTGGCAGGTGTATTAGTCAGGGTTCCCTAGAGGGACAGAACTAATACAATTTTATCTATCTATCTATCTATCTATCTATCATCTATCTATATGAATTTATTAAGTATTAACATATATATATATATTTATGGGAGTTTATTAAGTATTAACTAACATGATCATAAGGTCCCACAATAGGCTGTTTGCAAGCTTGAGGAGAAAGGAGGGCCAGTCTGAGTCTCACAACTGAAGAACATGGAGTCCAGTGTTTGATGTCAGGAAGCATCCAGCACAGGAGAAAGATGTAGGCTGGGAGGCTAGGCCAGTCTCACCTCTTCACGTTTTTCTGCCTGCTTTATATTTGCCGCCAGCTGATTGGATTGTGACCAACAGATTAAGGGTGGATCTGCCTTTCCCAGGCCACTGACTCAAATGGTCATCTCCTTTGGCAACACCCTCACAGACACACCCAGCATCAATACTTTGCATCCTTCCATCCAATCAAGTTGACACTCAATATTAACCATCACAGCAGGGCAAGAGAATACACAACATGATATTATCACACTATTTTTATCACAGCAAACTTAAGGTACCCCATCCACACAGATGCCCATCAAAATAAAAAAGAAAAGGGAATAGGAAGCAGGGGATGAGGAGTTAATTTCTTTTAGATTTGCTGCCTGAACTTAGTCAGACTTGTCTTAGATCTGGAGCTGACTTTTTTGTGACATTCCTTTCTCATAGACCACTTTTTCTACCGAGAGCTGACTTGGGATCGAGAAAGGAAGAACAAACTAGTACTTAAATGAAATAGGATACATTTGAATAGGTCTTTTAATTTTTCCAAGTATTTAATCTCTATTAACTGTATGCTTGTGGCATCCATATGAAGAGATAAGTAGCAAATTTTAAAGAATTTATACTGAAGTTAGAAAACTGAGTTTATCTAATCTTTTCATGCATCTCTAGAATTGAGGAGATTGATCCTCAGAAATGATTATAATTGTTCTAGTGGAGGTGCCACCTACTGTGCCTATGGAAGGATCATCTGTAACTTAATTCCTTGGTATGACCATGAACTATAAATCTCACCTTTCTTGAGGCCACTATTAGCATCAATTTCCATGAGTTTTCCTGCCTTTCTCACCTTTCTTCTTTTGTCAAAATAAGATGATACTTTTCTAGATCTATTTATTCATTCAATTAAATATCTCCATGCCTCTGAGATGCCTATGTAACCTACACAACAAAAAGAGCACATTGAATGAGCCCAACGAATAAGGTATTTAAAATCCTACAATTAAAAATAAAACAAAGGAAGAAAAAATTAGAAGTATCTTTCCTAAAAGAAAGTCAGACAGAAAAGTTGTGTTTTTTTGTTTTGTTTTGTTTTTTTAACCAATCCTGAAGTGTTGTCAAGGTCCTGTATCAGAAAGTCTCCGCTTGATACATAAAATGTTTGGCGCAATCAGAATTAGCTTCGATTTTTCTCATGGGATTATGACCTCAAGAAAGTAGGAAAACCTCTGCTGCGTATATTTACTCTCAGTGAAACTCCATTTCCATATCTTGCCTTCCTATGCCCCATCCCATCTCAGTTTATCATTCAAATTCTGCCTGTTTTCATTCATTCAACAAAAATTGTTGAGTGGATATTACATGTCAGAAAGTGTTTATATGTTACCAACCATCTGAACTAGCTATTCTTCCATTCGGTAAAAGGAACTCAGGAGTCTGAAATGTCTTTTAGATAAGATTGAGGCAAAAAGATCAGAAAATAAGTTTTTGGGAGGATCACTTGAGGTCACAAGTTTGAGACCAGCTTGACCAACATGGTGAAACCCTGTCTCTACTAAAAATACGAAAATTAGCCAGGTGTGGTGGTGCATACCTATAATCTCAGCTACTTGGGAGGCTGAGGCACGAGAATCGCTTGAACCTGGGAGGCGGAGGTTGCAGTGAGCTGCCGTTGCACGGCACTCCAGCCTGGGCACGAAAGCAAGACTCCATCTCAAAACAACAACAACAAGGGCGGAGCAAGATGGCCGAATAAGAACAGCTCCAGTCTCCAACTCCCGGCGTGAGCGACACAGAAGACCAGTGATTTCCGCATTTTCTTTTTTTTTTTTTTTTTTTTTTTTGAGATGGGGTCTTGCTCTGTCGCCCAGGCTGGAGTGCAGTGGCCGGATCTCAGCTCACTGCAAGCTCCGCCTCCCGGGTTTACGCCATTCTCCTGCCTCAGACTCCCAAATAGCTGGGACTACAGGCGCCCGCCACCTCGCCTGGCTAGTTTTTTGTATTTGTTAGTAGAAACGAGGTTTCACCGTGTTTGCCAGAATGGTCTCGATCTCCTGACCTCGTGATCTGCCCGTCTCGGCCTCCCAAAGTGCTGGGATTACAGGCTTGAGCCACCGCGCCTGGCCCGATTTCTGCATTTTCAACTGAGTTACTGGGGTCATCTCACTGGGGAGTGCCGGACAATCAGTGCTGGTCAGCTGCTGCAGCCCGACCAGCGAGAGCTGAAGCAGGGCAAGGCATTGCCTCACCTGGGAAGCACAAGGGGGAAGGGAATCCCTTTTCCTAGCCAGGCGAACTGAGACACACAACACCTGGAAAATCGGGTAATTCCCACCCCAATACTGCGCTTTAAGCAAACGGGCACACCAGGAGATTATACCCACACCTGGCCGGGGGGGGGCCACGGCCATGGAGCCTCCCTCATTGCTAGCAAAGCAGTCTGCGATCTAACCGCAAGGCAGCAGCGAGGCTGGGGGAGGGGCGCCCGCCATCGCTGAGGCTTAAGTAGGTAAACAAAGCCACTGGGAAGCTCGAACTGGGTGGAGCTCACAGCAGCTCAAGGAAACCTGCCTGTCTCTGTAGACTCCACCTCTGGGGACAGGGCACAGCTAAAAAACAACAGGGGAAGCAGCAGAGGCCTGTGCAGACCCGAACAACTCTGTCTGACAGCTTTGAAGAGAACAGTGGATCTCCCAACACAGAGGTTGAGATCTGAGAACGGACAGACTGCCTGCTCAAGTGGGTCCCTGACCCCTGAGTAGCCTAACTGGGAGACATCCCCCACTAGGGGCAGTCTGACACCCCACACCTCACAGGGTGGAGTACACCCCTGAGAGGAAGCTTCCAAAGTAAGAATCAGACAGGTACACTCGCTGTTCAGCAATATTCTATCTTCTGCAACCTCTGCTGCTGATACCCAGGCAAACAGGGTCTGGAGTGGACCTCAAGCAGTCTCCAACAGACCTACAGCTGAGGGTCCTGACTATTAGAAAGAAAACTATCAAACAGGAAGAACACCTATACCAAAACCCCATCAGTACGTCACCATCATCAAAGACCAGAGGCAGATAAAACCACAAAGATGGGGAAGAAGCAGGGCAGAAAAGCTGGAAATTCAAAAAATAAGAGTGCATCTCCCCCTGCAAAGGAGCGCAGCTCATCGCCAGCAACGGATCAAAGCTGGTCAGAGAATGACTTTGACAAGATGAGAGAAGAAGGCTTCAGTCCATCAAACTTCTCAGAGCTAAAGGAGGAATTACGTACCCAGCGCAAAGAAACTGAAAATCTTGAAAAAAGAGTGGAAGAATTGATAGCTAGAATAATTAATGCAGAGAAGGTCATAAATGAAATGACAGAGATGAAAACCATGACACGAGAAATACATGACAAATCCACAAGCTTCAGTAACCTACTTGATCAACTGGAAGAAAGAGTATCAGCGATTGAGGATCAAATGAATGAAATGAAGTGAGAAGAGAAACCAAAAGAAAACAGAAGAAAAAGAAATGAACAAAGCCTGCAAGAAGTATGGGATTACATAGAAAGACCAAATCTACGTCTGATTGGGGTGCCTGAAAGTAAGGGGGAAAATAGAACCAAGTTGGAAAACACTCTTCAGGATATCATCCAGGAGAACTTCCCCAACCTAGTAGGGCAGGCCAACATTCAAATTCAGGAAATACAGAGAACACCACAAAGATACTCCTCCAGAAGAGCAACTCCAAGACACATAATTGCCAGATTCACCAAAGTTGAAATGAAGGAAAAAATCTTAAGGGCAGCCAGAGAGAAAGGTCGGGTTACCCACAAAGGGAAGCCCATCAGACTAACAGCAGATCTCTCGGCAGAAACTCTACAAGCCAGAAGAGAGTGGGGGCCAATATTCAACATTCTTAAAGAAAAGAATTTTAAACCCAGAATTTCATATCCAGCCAAACTAAGTTTCATCAGTGAAGGAGAAATAAAATCCTTTACAGATAAGCAAATGCTTAGAGATTTTGTCACCACCAGGCCTGCCTTACAAGAGACCCTGAAGGAAGCCCTAAACATGGAAAGGAACAACCGGTACCAGCCATTGCAAAAACATGCCAAAATGTAAAGACCATCGAGGCTAGGAAGAAACTGCATCAACTAATGAGCAAAATAACCAGTTAATATCATAATGGCAGGATCAAGTTCACACATAACAATATTAACCTTAAATGTTAATGGACTAAATGCTCCAATTAAAAGACACAGACTGGCAAACTGGATAAAGAGTCAAGACCCATCAGTCTGCTGTATTCAGGAGACCCATCTCACATGCAGAGACATACATAGGCTCAAAATAAAGGGATGGAGGAAGATCTACCAAGCAAATGGAGAACAATAAAACCAGGGGTTGCAATCCTAGTCTCTGATAAAATAGACTTTAAACCATCAAAGATCAAAAGAGACAAAGAAGGCCATTACATAATGGTAAAGGGATCAATTCAACAGGAAGAGCTAACTATCCTAAATATATATGCATCCAATACAGGAGCACCCAAATTCATAAAGCAAGTCTTTAGAGACTTACAAAGAGACTTAGACTCCCATACAATAATAATGGGAGACTTCAACACTCCACTGTCAACATTAGACAGATCAACGAGACAGAAAGTTCACAAGGATATCCAGGAATTGAACTCATCTCTGCACCAAGCGGACCTAATAGACATCTATAGAACTCTCCACCCCAAAACAACAGAATATACATTCTTCTCAGCACCACATCGCACTTATTCCAAAATTGACCACATAATTGGAAGTAAAGCACTCCTCAGCAAATGTAAAAGAACAGAAATTATAACAAACTGCCTCTCAGACCACAGTGCAACCAAACTAGAACGCAGGACTAAGAAACTCAATCAAAACCGCTCAACTACATGGAAACTGAACAACCTGCTCCTGAATGACTACTGAGTATATAACGAAATGAAAGCAGAAATAAAGATGTTCTTTGAAACCAATGAGAACAAAGATACAACATACCAGAATCTCTGGGACACATTTAAAGCAGTGTGTAGAGGGAAATTTATAGCACTAAATGCCCACAAGAGAAAGTTGGAAAGATCTAAAATTGACACTCTAACATCACAATTAAAAGAACTGGAGAAGCAAGAGCAAACACATTCAAAAGCTAGCAGAAGGCAAGAAATAACTAAGATCAGAGCAGAACTGAAGGAGATAGAGACACAAAAACCCTCCAAAAAATCAATGAATCCAGGAGTTGGTTTTTGAAAACATCAACAAAATTGACAGACCGCTAGCAAGACTAATAAAGAAGAAAAGAGAGAAGAATCAAATAGACACAATAAAAAATGATAAAGGGGATATCACCATGGACCCCACAGTAATACAAACTACCATCAGAGAACACTATAAACACCTCTACACAAATCAACTAGAAAATCTAGAAGAAATGGATAATTTCCTGGACACTTACACTCTTCCAAGACTAAACCAGGAAGAAGTTGAATCCCTGAATAGACCAATAGCAGGCTCTGAAATTGAGGCAATAATTAATAGCCTACCAACCAAAAAAGTCCAGGACCAGATGGATTCACAGCTGAATTCGACCAGAGGTACAAAGAGAGCTGGTACCATTCCTTCTGAAACTATTCCAATCAATAGAAAAAGAGGGAATCCTCCCTAACTCATTCTATGAGGCCACATCATCCTGATACCAAAGCCTGGCAGAGACACAACAAAAAAAGAGAATTTTAGACCAACATCCCTGATGAACATCGATGCAAAATCCTCAATAAAATACTGGCAAACCGGATTCAGCAGCACATCAAAAAGCTTATCCACCATAATCAAGTGGGCTTCATCCCTGGGATGCAAGGCTGGTTCAACATTCGCAAATCAATAAATGTAATCCAGCATATAAACAGAACCAAAGACAAGAACCACATGATTATCTCCATAGATGCAGAAAAGGCTTTTGACAAAATTCAACAGCCCTTCATGCTAAAAACGCTCAATAAATTCGGTATTGATGGAACATACCTCAAAATAATAAGAGCTATTTATGACACACCCACAGCCAATATCATACTGAATGGGCAAAAACTGGAAAATTCCCTTTGAAAACTGGCACAAGACAGGGATGCCCTCTCTCACCACTCCTATTCAACATAGTATTGGAAGTTCTGGCTAGGGCAATCAGGCAAGAGAAAGAAATCAAGGGTATCCAGTTAGGAAAAGAAGAAGTCAAATTGTCCCTGTTTGCAGATGACATGATTGTATATTTAGAAAACCCCATTGTCTCAGCCCAAAATCTCCTTAAGCTGATAAGCAACTTCAGCAAAGTTTCAGGATACAAAATCAATGTGCAAAAATCACAAGCATTCTTATACACCAGTAACAGACAAGCAGAGAGCCAAATCAGGAATCAACTTCCATTCACAATTGCTTCAAAGAGAATAAAATACCTAGGAATCCAACTTATAAGGATGTAAAGGACCTCTTCAAGGAGAACTACAAACCACTGCTCAGTGAAATAAAAGAGGACACTAACAAATGGAAGAACACGCCATGCTCATGGATAGGAAGAATCAATATTGTGAAAATGGCCATACTGTCCAAGGTTATTTATAGATTCAATGCCATCCCCATCAAGCTACCAATGAGTTTCTTCACAGAACTGGAAAAAACGGCTTTAAAGTTCATATGGAACCAAAAAAGAGCCCACATTGCCAAGACAATCCTAAGTCAAAAGAAAAAGCTGGAGGCATCACGCTACCTGACTTCAAACTATACTACAAGGCTACAGTAACCAAAACAGCATGGTACTGGTACCAAACAGAGATATAGACCAATGGGACAGAACAGAGTCCTCAGAAATAATACCACACATCTACAGCATCTGATCTTTGACACCTGAGAGAAACAAGAAATGGGGAAAGGATTCCCTATTTAATAAATGGTGCTGGGAAATTGGCTAGCCATAAGTAGAAAGCTGAAACTGGATCCTTTCCTTACTCCTTATATGAAAATTAATTCAAGATGGATTAGAGACTTAAATGTTAGACCTAATACCATAAAAACCCTAGAAGAAAACCTAGGTAGTACCATTCAGGACATAGGCATGGGCAAGGACTTCATGTCTAAAACACCAAAAGCAACGGCAGCAAAAGCCAAAATTGACAAATGGGATATGATTAAACTAAAGAGCTTCTGCACAGTAAAAAACTACCATCAGAGTGAACAGGCAACTTACAGAATGGGAAAAATTTTTGCAATCTACTCATCTGACAAAGGACTAATATCCAGAATCTACAAAGAACTCAAACAAATTTACAAGAAAGAACAAACAACCCCATCAAAAAGTGGGCAAAGGATATGAACAGACATTTCTCTAAAGAAGACATTCATACAGCCAACAGACACATGAAAAAATGCTCATCATCACTGGCCATCAGAGAAATGCAAATCAAAACCACAATGAGATACCATCTCACACCAGTTAGAATGGCAATCATTAAAAAGTCAGGAAACAACAGGTGCTGGAGAGGATGTGGAGAAATACGAACACTTTTACACTGTTGGTGGGATTGTAAACTAGTTCAACCATTGTGGAAAACAGTATGGCGATTCCTCAAGGATCTAGAACTAGATGTACCATATGACCCAACCATCCCACTACTGGGTATATACCCAAAGGATTATAAATCATGCTGCTATAAAGACACATGCACACGTATGTTTATTGCGGCACTATTCACAATAGCAAAGACTTGGAATCAACCCAAATGTCCATCTGTGACAGACTGGATTAAGAAAATGTGGCACATATACACCATGGAATACTATGCAGCCATAAAAAAGGATGAGTTTGCGTCCTTTGTAGGGACATGGATGCAGCTGGAAACCATCATTCTTAGCAAACTATCACAAGAAGAGAAACCAAACACTGCATGTTCTCACTCATAGGTGGGAACTGAACAATGAGATCACTTGGACTTGGGAAGGGGAACATCACACATGGGGCCTATCATGGGGATGGGGGAGGGGGAGGGATTGCATTGGGAGTTATACCTGATATAAATGACGAATTGATGGGCTGACGAGTTGATGGGTGCAGCACACCAACATGGCACAAGTATACATATGTAACAAACCTGCATGTTATGCACATGTACCCTAGAACTTAAAGTATAATAAAAAAAATTAAAAAAAAAAAACAACAACAAAATAAAATAAAATAAAATAAAATAAGTTTTTGAATAATAAAGTTTTTTTTACAAATGTTTTGTGGTTGTTTCAAAATAGGCTTCATATTTACTTAGCATTTTCATAGATTACAAAGGACCTCCATAAATACTCTTTAGCTACAAAGTCCCTCCTGGAATTTGGATAGTTTCCGTAGGCTTTCCTCACTATGAACTTGAGTGTAGAGACTGTGTTTTATTATGTTTATGTCTTTAGAATTTGGCCTGGGGTCAAGTGGGGAATAGGTTCTCACTAAGTAATTTTTAAATGAACATCTTTGTATTATATGTATGTAAGTTATTTCCTATGCTGGTTTGTATTTGGAAGCTCTTTGCTCTATCTCCTTTCCATGTGCACAGTATTATTCTCATCAGACAAGGTATTTGGCTGAATCTTACTCAGGAAAAATGTTAGGTTGAACTTAGAGGATAATCTGGGACAGTACCAGGTAACCTAGTCATTTCATCGGTCCTTGAGGCCATAGTTGAAAAGGTCTCACATCATCCTTTATAAAATGAGAAGTTTGGTAAAGACACAAAGTTGTTAGGTGGAGAAAACTGGAGAACTACAAGAATTTTATATTAGGGTTGATAGTTTCATAATGACAATGATTAAGTTTCAGAGATATTAAGGCAACAGTAAGATCACAAACAAAGGTAGTAAGATGGCATCTGAAGCAAGATGTTCACCAGGATGACGTCCTTAATTTTCCCCTTTCATAGGGGACTTGGGAGTTTATTTCCTCCATATTATGTCTTCAAATTGCATGGACTTCTGGTTAAAAACACTAAACTATCTGATTAGCAGAATATAAGAAATGATAGGAATAATGATCTGGCATTTTGGTTTCTCGAAGGAAACGAGACAATAAGTTTAAATGGTGACCATATTAGAAACAAGGGCAATAAGAAATTCGAGAGTGTTAAGGTCTTAATTCTGACCCTGTGATAAGACTATTTCTTGATATTTGTTTTTCCCCCTCAGAAATCTTTGATTTTCTGTTTTTCAATTGTCATATCTATGAAAACATCCTTAGCAGGTAACCTAAGACTTAGAGTTTGAAAATGTGAGATTAATATTTGCAGAAAATGTTAGAAGACAACTTTAGCTACCTGGAACGCAGACATTTTTCCTGTGAGATCTTGCAAAAGTCACTGATATGGTTTAGCTCTGTGTCCCCACCCAAATCTCATGTTCAGTTGTGATCCTTGGTGATGGAGGTGGGGCCTGGTGAGAGGTGATTGGATCATGGGAGCAGTTTCCAATAGTTTAGCACCATTGCCCTAGTGCTGAGATAGAGCTCTCATGAGATCTGGTTGTTTGAAAGCGTGTAGTACCTCCCCTGTCACTGCTGACCATGTGAAGATGTACTTCTTTCCCCTTCGCCTTCACCATGATTGTAAATTTCCTGAAGCCTCTCAAGAAGCAGAAGCCTGTACAGCCTGTGGAGCCACGAGCTGATTAAACCTTTTTTCTTTATAAATTGCCCAGTCTCAGGCAGTTCTTTATAGCAGTGTGAGAACAGACTAATTCAGTCACCTAACTGCTCTGAACCTCAGTTTTCTAACTTCAGTAGAAATCCTTTTAGATTGGCCACTTATCTCTTCCTACAGATGCTGTAGAAATAGAGTTAACAGAGATAAAAACCTAGAAAAATTAAGAGACCTATTCAAATGTATGCTATTTTATTTAAGTACTAGTTTACTTTTCCTTTCTTGACCCCAACTCAGCTCTGAGTAGAAAAAGTGATCAGAAGAAAGGAATGTCACAAAAAAAGTCAGCTCCAGATCTAAGAGGAGTCTAAGTAAGTTCAAGCGGCAGGTCTAAAAGAAATTAACCACTCACCCCCTGCTTCATATTCTCTCTTCTGTTTGATTTTCATAAGCATCTGTGTGGATGGGGTAACCTTAAGTGTTTACTGTGGTAAAAATATTGTGATAATAACATGTTCTGTGTTCTGTTGTCCTGCCAACATAAGAATCAGAAGGAGAAAGTGCAGATGAGCTGGAAGAGTAAGCTGCATCAGTAAATGTGAGCTGAGCTACTCAGAATTTTGACAGGCTCCAATAGTTTCTGAAACTGTGCATGGACAAGCACACACACACACACACACACACACCCCTACCTTCTACCTATGTGCCAGACACTTTTCTCAGAATTGATGTTACGCAATGGTGAAAAATACATATTCCCTGCTTTCAAGAAGCTTACATTCTAATGAGTGAAGAATAAAATAGTGAATTCATAACATAAATTAAATTCAAATAATTATATGTGCTAAAAAAACCCCAAAATAATTAAATAGAGAGTAAAAGAGAGGTGAGAATGGAGCTGGAGTTGACAACTAGAGAGGTACGAGTTAGACAAGAGAAGGTGACATTTGAACTGAAATCTGAGTATCCAGAGGCACCTGCCAGGGAAAGATCTAAAAGAAGAGTTGAAAGATGAGTTAGAATGAATTCACTGAGGAAAGTCTGCAGGAAAAGGAGGTTGCAGAGGTAAACCACAGCCAAATCAAAAGCAGCTTTTAGTCTATGAATTTGGAATTTATTCTAGGGAACATAGGAAACTCTTGGGAGAGTCTGATCTTTGATTTGTGGGTTAATGTCTTTCATTAACCTTGGATTAAACCTTTGTCATTATCTCTGTAAATGTTTCTTCTGCCTTATTCCTTCCTGTTCTTTAACACCAGTTACATGTATATCAGACCATCTAACAGTGTCTCACATCTAAAACATTCTATTGTTTTTCTTCATTCATTTTCTTTTTATGGTTTAGTTTAAATAATTTCTATTGAACTGCCTTCAAATTTACTGATCCTTTCTTCAGGATCAGTAAAGGTTGCTGTTCAGTCTTGTAGTTAAACACATTGAATGAATTTTTCATTTCTAATATTGTAGTTTCAGTTCTGTAATTTCCATTCAATCCTTTTAGAGAGTTTCCATTTTTATGCTAAAGCTCCCTATCTGGCACAAAGTAATTTCCTAAAATATTTTTGTTGAACAAATAAATTGGTTTTACTGCTCTGTCAGGAAAAATGGTTTTTTTAAATACAGAAAAATATTCACAACTGGACTGAAAAATTTATCATCATAAATTAGTGATCTTCTGCTAAGACTCAATAACTCATGGTACAACCAGGTGATAGTCATCTTTATTTGAATGTTTGGCAAATTTAAGCTTACTTTGGAGATAGCTAATGTAATAAGGCACTCTCATATTACTAGTATTTTTATACTTGGTCAGTTCCTTCTGGAAGCTCATAGTAGGACTAGAACAACAGGCATATAAACAACAAGGCACTTTGCTCAATAGTGCAGAACTGTAGCAACTATTATAAATGTCTCTGTTTGTGAATGATTTAAATAAAGCCAGAATGTCTTTGGGTTAGTTTTTATCCTGGAAAAAAGACAAATAATTCCACTGGCAACATATAGAATATGTTCCTTGGAATAGATGATACCTGACTTAAATTTCTTCTCTCTAGAGAATAGTTTTGGCAAGCTTCTCTATGTGCAAATGTGAAACATACAGTTTTCACCTGAAGTAGAAAGTCCCGAAGTCTGTCCTGCAGAGCAATCACTAGAGTGCTAGGAATCCCCGAATTTAACAAGTAAAATTCAAAAGAAAAGTAAAAGTGAAAAGAAGTCTCAAGTAATCCATTAAATGTTTCTGGACCAGACGAAACAAAATAATAAGGCAAGGTTGTGGAGTTGCATAACAAAAAAAACATAAATGAATATTTTCCGGAAAGCACTGCCCTCTTACATAAGTTTAAAGAGACTGATGCCTCTGGTGAGGGGATTGTTCATAGAGTTGCAATCACCATTATGTTTTATCAATGCTTATTATTGCCATGATGAAACACAATGCTATCTGCTTCCCTGAGTGTGTTTGAAGTATAGGAAAAATCCAAAGATTTTTATAAAGTGAGGGATGGTGATATAGTACAACTCATACGTGCACATACACATAGACATACACAGAGAGAGACTCAAAGGAGTATTGCATTTTAATTTCTCAGCAGAAGGAAACTTAGATTCTTTCATATCCATCTGTAGTTTCTAGACATTATATGCAGAGACAGAAATCTGAATTTGGCCAGTGGCGAGGGCTGCCCAGGGTTTAATTAGATCAGCACGCAGGCTGGGATATGCTGACCTTTTTTGTCTGTGCTAAGCCTATAGGCTGTGTTTCTGAATGCCTCCCTCTCTGCAAACTGTAACAGGAGCTTTCATTTTAAAGTGCTTTCCAAACTTTATTCCTTATTGCCCTTGAGGAGAGGCCCTTATTAGTCTCTCTACTTTGCCGACTGGAGTGAACTGACCTGCTTAAGGTCCAGTGGGAATTAGTGCCCAAACTGGAATTACCACTTTGGTACCTTTGGACCAAGTCCCAGGCACTGGCTGTTAAGGACAAGGCTCTTGTGGTTCTTTCTCCTTCTGCTCTGTCTCTGCAGAGTTAACCCACTCCAAGGAATTGTTTTTGTCAGTCTGTGAGCTTTGGTTTTGATTTCTGCTAACTGGTATATTCTGATCTTGTCAAGTGTATTTGTGCCATTTATGATGTTGACAAAAGTTCACTTTTGATTAATGTTAAGGAACTACTCATGCCAGGATCTATATACATCCTCGGACTTATAAAAGTTAGACAGCTGGGCACATTCTTCTCCTACGTGTATACCCTTGGAAAATTTTCACATGGGTCTATGAGGGGTACAAATAAGGACACAAGGTTGTTTTGTTTTGTTTTTTAATGATAGTGAAACTTGAATGCAACTTTTTTTATCAGAGAATTTTCAGGCTATTAATTTATTAAAAAAAATTTATTGAGCACCTGTGACTTTCCAGGTCTCAGCAAAACCATCAATTAACCTGCAGCATTCATGGTTGGAGCTGCACTCATGTCTTCTAGGGCCTTACTACTGCAATACTGGCTGCCCACCCAGAACTACCAGCATTTGAACCTCTTTGTCTGGGAGGCTTCCTCTGGTTGCTGGAACCTGTCTGCTGGAAGTATTGAAGAACTGATGCCTGCCCATGCCAGCACCTTGCAGCAATGACTGCTCTAGCTCCTTCCAGCTCCCTCCAGCTCCCTCCAGCTCCCTGGCTCCTCAGGTAGAAAGACCTGCAATGCTCTACACTGTCTCCCAGAGCTCCCCAGTGGGGTAAGCTCCTCTTGCCAACAATTGAAATTTGCTAAGTAGTAACCCCTGTATATTGGCTGCCCTGCCTCCACCAGCTCACTTCTCCATGCCCTTATAAACATTTCCTGGAATCATCTCCCAAAACTACCCATACTTGAATCCTGTCTCAGGGACTGCTACTGAGGGACACCCTCTTAGGGTGTCATTGTTTATGCATCTAATATCACTAGTTAAAAAAGAAGTTTTAGAGGAACACTAAAAATGTTTGAAGGGGGTCCATGATCTCAAGAAGCTCCCAGGCGAGCATCCTTTTTCCCAGAATGAGGGGAGAAAAGTGAGTATTTTAATACTTATTGCAAATGAATCTGTACATTAGATTAACCCATATGAAATTGCTGATATTTGGTCATTGTTGACATAAACATGTCAGTTTCATCTTCTGAGAAATCAAAAAGAAAACAAAAAGAAAAATGTCAATTTCATATGGCTCAATAATACATGGATGGCAGTTTTCTTTGCTGAGACAGCGTCTGAAGTGGCCCATCTTCGCTCACTGCAATCTCTACCCACCAGGCTCAAGCGATTCTCCTGTCTCAGCCTCCCAAGTAGCCGGGACTACAGATGTGCACCATCATCCAGGCTAATTTTTGTATTTTTACTAGAGACAGGGTTTTACCATGTTGGCCAGGCTGGTCTTAAACTACTGGCCTCAAGTGATCTGCATGACTCGGCCTCCCAAAGTCCTGGGATTACAGGCATGAGCCACTGTGCCTGGACAATACATAGCAGTTTTCTTGCTTTTCTTGCTTTGTGTTTTTGTTTATGCTTCCATTTAAGTACCAAATTCTTGCTTACTGACAGAATGAATCACATATTCCAAGATGGCTGGCTACCATAGCCAACATTGCAGCTACCATAGCCAACATTGCAGCTACCATAGCCGACATTGCAGCTATCATAGCCGACATCGCAGCTACCATAGCCAACATTGCAGCTACCATAGCCAACATTGCAACATCGCAGCTACCATAGCCGACACTGCGGCTACCATAGCCGACATCGCGGCTACCATAGCGACACCGCGGCTACCATAGCGACACCGCGGCTACCATGGCGACACCGCGGCTACCATAGCCGACACCGCGGCTACCATAGCCGACATCACAGCTATCATAGCCGACATTGCAGCTACCATAGCCGACATTGCAGCTGGCAGGATGCAGGAAGAGGGAGAAAGTTTATGCTTCTACCATTAACGATGTTTCAGAGGAGAAACACCTTGTTTCTCCTCAAACCCATTGAGCAGAACTTAGTGGCCACTCCTAGCTGCAAGGCAGTCTTAAAAAAGTCATCTTTATTCCAGATGAGCACATGTCTAGCTATAATAAAGGCTACTTTTACTACAGAAGAAGGAGTAAACAATATTGGAAGATATCTAGCACTCTTGCCTCCCTAATTAGAATTTTTTTCAAGTTATTACTAATAAGAAAATAAACAACCAGAGAGGAAAAAGGGGGTCTCCAATGAACCTAACATCACATGTTTATTTTTTCTGCAGTTCTTTTTTTTTTTTTTTTTGTAATTAAGATTAAATGAGATCATAAGGATGGGACCCTAATCTTTTCTGCAGTTCTTAGAGTTAGAAGGAACATTTAAGATCCTTTGACGGTTTTATTTTATTTTACTTTATTTTCTATATTTGTGTTGGACCTCAGTTACAGAGGGCTAATTGAATCGTCAGTTTTATTTCATGATGTATCACAATCATCACTCATGCCATGGCCTGCTCTTGTTTCTTTTTTCTTTTTCTTTTTCTTTTTTGAAATGGAGTCTTGCTCTGTTGCCCAGACTAGAGTGCAGACGCACTATCTTGGCTCACTGCAGCCTCCGCCTCCAGGGTTCAAGCAATTCTTCTGCCTCAGCCTCCTGAGTAGCTGGGATTACAGGTGTCCACCACCACACCCAGCTAATTTTTGTATTTTTAATAGAGAGAGTGGTTTCACCATATTGGTCAGGCTGGTCTTGAACGCCTGACCTAAGGTGATCCACCTGCCTTGGCCTCCCAAAGTGCTGGGATTACAGGCCTAAGTCACTGCGCTTGGCCACTTGTTTCATTTTTAAATGTATTCCAGGTCCTCCTGAATAACTACCCCCATCCCTAGCTCCATCTCCAGGTTAGGCTACACCCTGAGTGTTTGATATCTATCCTTGAAATTGTGCATTTCCTTACAAATTATCTGCTATTTTTGCATGTATGTATTTTTACTTTACATACACTATATTGTGCTAAGAAAAACTTTTTTCTTTTTCTTATTTTTTTACCCATCATTATGTTTTTAATATTTGTTTGTGCATCTAGTTTTTTGCTTCTAATGATATATCAAATTCTGTATTTCATGTTATTTTGCTACACAGTTTCTCTGGCTATGGACTCCTAATTTGCCTCCAACTCCCGACTGCCAAGAAAGCAACACAATGATATGTGTGCATACTTGTACTTTTCTGAACCTTTGTGATAATTTTTCAAGGGTTATTTTGCTGTACAAAGTAAGATTTATGCGCAGTAGTTAACTAGGCACTGCCACCTTGTTCCCCAGAATGTCCACACCACATTCCCACCAGCAGCACACGAGTTTGTTTCCTCATACACTGCCTGCCCTCCAAAAGACTTGACATTATCACATTTCTAATTTTATGAATTTGATGAGAATAAAGCATATGTCATTGCTGCTTTAATATGTATTTCTCCACTTACTATATATTTTGTCATGTCTTCATACACAAGTTAGCAATTTGGGTTTTCTCTTCTGCGACTTGCCTTTTTATATCTTGCCCATTATTGTTTTGAATTTTTGTCTTTTTCTTATTGATTTGCAGGAATTCTTTCATATGCCCTGTATAAACCCTTTGTCAGTTAAGTCATAACAAATATTTTGTTTGTGATGGTAATTCTTTTCCTAATCTGTCACCTATCTCTGTCCATCATTGTTGCGGGTTGTGGATCTTTTTAGAATGCTCTACTCCATTCTCAATTACATTCATCTACATTTTTTTCTATTAGCTGTATGGTTTTCCTTCACATTTAGGTCTTTGGTCCACTTGGAGTTTTCCTTTGTATTGGTATAAAGTATGAATCTTGTTTTGTTTTTTAAAATATAGTGACTCAGATTTCCTAACACCACCACTAAACAGTCTGTCCTTTCCCTATTGATTTATATTAGCATTGTTTTCATAGATCAAGTTCTCTCATACACTGTATGTACTTTCTCTCTCTCTCTCTCTGAGATCTTCATTCCACTCCATTGGTTATTTGTCTTGAAGTCTTAAGCAGTCCCACGTTTTAAAGTGTATAGAAAATGTGGGAATTGAAAGGAGATTCTGTGCCATGTAAAAGGCAAGAAAGTGGGAAACAAGAAGTAAACCAAATTCCCAGCATTGATCTTTGACCCCAAGAGTGATGTCAATGGTGCCTATACCCAGCAGATGGGAACTGTATTCCTTTTCTGTATTTCTTCTTGCTCCATGCCCACAGATGCAGTTTTGTGTTTCATATTTATCCATTCAACTTTGCTTCATGAAAGTTTGAGATGTCTTACAAAAATGCAGTTAACCAAGCAAAAGATAATAACACTAAAATAGGTGGAGAAAATGAGCCAAGGAAAAAAATTAAGATTGCACCTTATTTCATTCAGAGCCCAAGTTAGTTTATAGCAACCTCAACTCACTTTGACTTTTTTTTTCCATTTGTAGCACCTCTATTTCTGTGCTTCACAAGGTTGTTCAACTTTTAGTGTTCTAGTTACGTTCTTTAGGAGAGGAAATGAAGACCCCGAAAGCCCCATGTTTGAAGAGGTTGTTGGAAGAAGGAGGTCTAGGTTGTGAGGGGATTGAGGAGGTGCTGTGCAGTTACCTGATTGAAAGACTAGAGACAAAGACTCAAGGAACTAGGGCTCTTGTCCCTGTTCAGCCACTGATTGGCTGCGACCTTCACTCAAACACAAATCTCTCTTGGCTTTATCGTCCTCAGCAGCCAGTGGGGAGGTTGTCCTCATGGTTCCAAGGTTTCATCCAATGCCAGCATTCTGATTCCACATGCTTTTTTCCTCTGGGGGCATCAGTCACCAGCTCCCTCTGCAGACATTTTACAGCTAATACGCACACCAAGCCAGCTGTTAGTGCTGTAACTGGGACATTCCCAGAAGGCTAATTAGCCTGCTCCCCTGGCCCAGAATAATTACTCCACAATATTCACACGACTCTTTCACACCAGGAATTCATCTCCTGTGGACGATCTCACAGATGTATCCCATGCACAAGAGAAGAAACAGCAAATGTATTCCATAGCCAAGAGCAAATAGCCTCTATAAATTGCATTTTCCAGCAAATATCCAAAAAAGTTAGCAGAGACTCAAAGAAACTAAACTACTCTCACCCAACTGTCCTCTAGTCCTCCAATCTTCTGGTGCCACCCCTTTCCCCAATAACCAAATAAACCGACCCAGGCCTCCACTTGGCACTGACTGCACATTCAGGTATCACCCAGTTACATCTGTACTCCATCCGGAAGAGATACTAATTGACATCTCATACTCCTTGCTTCAGCTCCTGCCCTGGCTCTTTGGTCACCCCAAGTGTTTCATTACTTGGCCTGCCTTGCCACTCAAAGTGATCTCAGCTGTAGTGGCCAGCAGCACAGCCTTACTGAAGGTGGGGTGTGCCAGAGGGGAACTGTTTCCCAGCATCCAGAAAACAACTAAAATCAGGATTCAGGCCTATAACTACCCTGAAAATCCACTGGCCAAACACCATTGCGGGGAGCCTCTTACTGATTTTCCGTCTTCTTGGTCTAGGTCTGTTGAACCCACTTTCAGAAAAGAGCCCATTCTCCCATCATTGTGTTCCTCTGCTTCACTCGACATGGCCTCCAAGGCCCTACATGGTTGAATCTCTGCTCTCCTATGAAGCCTCATCTCCTATTGTCTGTCCTCAGTCCGGGCCCTGTAGCCACCCGGGCCTTTGATAGTTCCTAGAGAAGCCCGCTGCCTTCTTCCACCCCAGGACTTTTGCACATGCTGCCTGCAACACTCTCCTTCCCCTTCCCTCCATCTATTATATACTTAATTCCTATCCTTCCTTTAGCTGTCATCTCAGTTACCCCTTCTTCTTGGAAGCCTTTTTGATGGCCTGCACCTAGGTCAGGTTCCTTTGTTACATGCTTGCACAGAACCATATTATTTCCTTCTACACTTTTAGCAACACATGGAACTAGCAAAAAGTAGATTTTCCTCAACGGTCTTACAGGTTTTGGGTGAAATTCTAAGCCAGACATTAAATCTTGAATTCGTGCACTTCTCCCCTGACCCAAGCAAATGAAAAAGGCAGTGGATTTCCCCTATTCTTCTGCCATATGATAATTCTTTGTATAACCCAGTGTTCCAAATGATCACATTTGAATTGATTAGTAGATTCCCAAATTACTATAGTTCACTATCTTTCTAACATTTATGTTCCTAGAGCTATAAAACAGACGGAAATTGTGGGAAAATCTTTGCATATCTGGATAATTTGTTTTTACCTTCCAGTGTTCCTTTAGAACTCTAAATCTTTCATTTCACACATTGAAGGAGTTTATTCACCAGTATGGAAGTTTTGCATGAAATAAAATTCAATTTTAATTTTTATAATTATTGCTGTTTTTTAAAAAATCCTTTTTTACATTTTTGCTTTTTATTATAAAAAATAGAATAATATAACAAATCCCTAAGCACTATTATCTTCTTGTACCCATCAAAATTGATCAATGGCCAATCATGTTTCATCTATACTCCCACTTACAGCAACAAATTACTGCTTTTTCAAATAGCCTATTTATCTCTAAAATAGATTGCTTCGTTGTTTTAAAGCATATCAGGAAAATTGAAATTTGGCATCAGTTTGGGTTTCTGCCTCTATACCCACCTATTGAATCTAGAATGGAATAAAAAGTTGCATTGTAAAGTCTATAAGCTCAAATCTTAAATATCTGATATCAGTCAAAATGTCAGGTACTCAAACATGTACACTGATTAAGTATAGCTCAGAGTAAAGCTTGTATTGTTTCCCCTTTAAATAGAGAAGAAAATTTGGGTAAGATCTTTAACATCATGAAAACAATTCAAGACAATTTTCTTTAAAAGAAAATTACACTGTAGCAAGGTAATTCAACTCCCCCTGTAAATTCTGCAAAGGCATTGATTAATAATAATAATACAGTCTTGAGTCTCTTAAAGTCTCCTTCTTTATTAACTGGCTCTTTGCCTCTGAAAGTAGAGCCTGGATTAATATTTGTTGATAAAACGCCTGAGCAGACCGGCGGTATGATTGAGATTGAAACTGGGCTGACGCTCTTGGTTGTTTACCAGACAAGCACACCCCTTCTGTCCACTCTGCTTGGGCACTCAGCCAAATGGTGTTAGGGAAAAGCAGCTGCTCCCCTGGGCCAGGACAGACTCAGATTGTGGGAGTCGCCGAGTGTGACCCCATTCCCCTGCACTGTGATTGGTGTGGAGGGACTGTGTGATTCACTTTGAGCCACTTAAGTGTAAGGGAAAGTATACTGAGGCTTCTGGGGGAAGATTTTGTCCCAGTGATGGATAGAGATAAACTAGGAAGGAACACTCTGATCCTTGCCTTCTACCTGGAATGCAGTTGCTGAAGAGATGGTATCGGGAGCTGTGGCAGCCACGTTGTGGGAGACAAGACAACTCTGACCCACTGAGGACTGAGCAGTGGAACAATGGAAAAAAACCTGGCTGCTTGATGTCCTCAGCAGGCCTCTGAATAGACCTTACCTCTGGATTTTTTGCTGGGTATAGAGAAAATAAACTCCTCTATTATGCACATTTCCAGCAGATATAGCATGCATCTAAACAGAATAGCAAGGGCTGGTTATACTGGTGTGGTTAGAGTCACTTCAGTCTAATTCACGGAACATTTACTGAGCACCTACTATGTGCCAGGCTCTGTCCTAGACATTGGGAAGCTAAATATGTAAAAGAAGTAGTCTCTGCTCTCAAAAACACCTGTCTACTAAAGTTTAAAAGAAAGACATGAAATCTACAGGGGATATTTCCTTGAAGAAGTAAGACTGCTGTGCTCCAAAGTGGTGGATTTCGTGTCCAAGGATTGGTAAGGGTGCCTGGGTAAGAAGTCATCTCTTTCAGAAATAATAAAATCACACATAGAAACATCCTATAAGAAGGCATATGTGCTTCTTATCCTATAAGAAGCATAGCTGATTGACAGGCACGTACAAGCCCAGGAGCTCTAGGAAGGGCTCTGACCCTCTCCTATTGCCTACATTCCACACCTGGAAACTCATGGCTTTGGCTTAAGAATTTGTCCCTGGCTAAATTGCAACTACCCCTGAGGAGCAACACATATTTGCTCTATCATTTAAAAGGAGAATTAGCGCTCTTGTGAAGATTCTGGGGACCTGAAGAAAGGTGGGTGGAAGTGGAAGGAGAAGTGGGCACCAAAAAGGAGGTTGGGGACACTAAGGTGATCCACATTTTAGCTCAGGGCCTGCTCTGAGCCAGTTGAAATAAGGGCAAGTGATTTGTGACTTTTCTGACCATTCCATCCTTGGCCTGGTTTTTGTTTTTAAAAAGGTTTATGGAAAATGGAGACACACCTAGAGAGTGTAGAAACCTTCACATAAAGATCCAATTGGCCTCTCTAGTGTGGAAAACAAGTAGGGTAGAATCAGGAGAGAGAGACCCCATCCTGCTATTCACAGCTCTTCCAAATAGCCCTCTAGGGAAACAATGGAAGGAGAGAAGCCCTTTGAATTCCAGTCACTAAATTGGAAAAGCATAATTATGCAAAAAATGTAAACAAATTAGCCAACGGAGAGGGATGCTGGAGAGTGGTTTCACTACAGCCTGAGGTTTAGATGAACATCCCTAAACCTCTGAAGACTCTGCCTTCAGAGCACTGCAAGAATGTCCCCTCACCCACACATCCTCTGTCCTGACCCTTCCTTTCTTGCCTGTAGCCCTAACTTCCTGGTGTCTCCTTTTGCTTTGTTTCACAATGAAGCTCAGGCCATTGTCTGTTCCTGGACTACCTCCTGGGCATTCTCATCTACAAAGGGTTTCAGCTCTAAAGTTTGAACTAATCATTGCAACCAAACTGACATACAGAGAAGAAACATTTCAACATATATGGATGAGAAGAGCATTGCTCTGTCTATGCAGAGTTTTGCCTGAATTACCACAGGTCCTCAAATAACATCTTTGTTCAATGTCATTTCATTATAAGGTTGATGAAAAACAATTGATTTCTGGCCAGGACCATCGTCTTTGTGGAGTGTGCATGCTCTCCTTATACCTGCATGTATTTTCTGCAGGTCTCCTTGCTTCCTCCTAGTACCAAAGATGTGCCCATGAGGCGTACTGGCATGTCTATGTGGTCCCAGTCTGAGTGAGTGTGGGTGTGTGTGACTGTGCAATGGGATGGTGTTCTGTCCAAGGCTGGTTCCCGCCTTGCACCCTGAGCTGCTGGGACAGACTCTGGCAACTCCTCAACTCTGAACTGGAATAAGGGGGTAAGTATCTTACTTGTTTTTGTTAACCTTTCTTAAATGTATGTATAGATCACATTTATTTTGATGTTTAATATTTAGAACTGTTTTGATAGGCCGGGCGCGGTGGCTCAAGCCTGTAATCCCAGCACTTTGGGAGGCCGAGACGGGCGGATCACGAGGTCAGGAGATGGAGACCATCCTGGTTAACACAGTGAAACCCCTCTACTAAAAAATACAAAAAAAAAAAAAAACTAGCCGGGCGAGGTGGCGGGCGCCTGTAGTCCCAGGTACTTGAGAGGCTGAGGCAGGAGAATGGCCTGAACCGGGGAGGCGGAGCTTGCACTGAGTCGAGATTACGCCGCTGCACTCCAGCCTGGGCGACAGAGACAGATTCTGTCTCAAAAAAAGAAAAAAAAGAAAAAAAGAAAGAAGTGTTTTGATCTTTTTGTTGTTGTTAAGAGACAGGGTCGTGCTTTGTCACCTAGGCTGGAGTGCAGTGGTGCAATCATAGCTCACTGCAGCCTTGACCTTCTGGGCTCAAGGATCCTGCCACCTCAACCTCCTGAGTAGCTGAGACTGCATATATGCACCACCACCCAGGCTAATTTTTATATTTCTATTTTGTACAGATGAGTTCTCACTATTTTACCCAGGCTGGTCTCAAACTCTTGGCCTGAAGTGACCCTCCTGCCTTGGCCTCCCAAAGTGCTGGGATTAGAGGCTTGAGCCACCATGCCCAGTCTGTTTTCATCTTTATTTAGAAGTTTGGAGATGTTTTTGTGACCAGAAATAGGGCATAGGAACCTAGCTCTTGTTTATATCAATTAGCCTACAGTAAAACTTGTTTTGTTTTACATCATTTTGCTTAAAGTCAGTTTCCAAGAACATATTAATAATGTCAATGTTAAGTGAGGACTTACTGTATCTCTGTATCTGAATAGTGAATTTTCCATCTTTGGCCATTGAGGAATCTCTGACCTCTTTCATTCATTCATTTTCTCCTTTAAGCATTTCTTGAGTTCCTACTATGTGCCAGGCAGCGAGATGGATATGGAAGGCACAGTGGTGAGTCCTGTAGACACAGTGTCCCCTCTTGAGCCACTTTCATTCCACTGGGGAAACCACCGAAAGTGTCCTTAGTGTTATAAATTGAATTCTTGGAATGTACATCCAAGGAATGGGCGATGTACACTTACTTCTTAAAGAAGCAAGAGGTGACATCATCAGGAGAAGATAGAAAGACACTGAGTGAACAAAACAACAGCAGCCAGCAGCTGTAGTGAGGAGTTGAGACCATAAATGTGGACAGAACTAGCTTAGAGCCTCCAGTGGAGGAGATGACCAGTGAAATAACATTTGTGCTGAGGCAGGGCTTGGCTGGACCACAGGCAAAAGAGGGAGAGGATGAGATGCTCATCTCAGCCTTGAGGGAAGGTTGAGATAGGAACGAGCACAATACAGTGGGGGACGACCAAGAGGCAGCACAACATAAGCCCCAGAGCTAATGTTGGGTAGCGGCGGGAACTAACGTGGCATGGAAAAGTGCAGCCTTGCCAAAAACGTTTCTAATTCAATTATTTGTGAGTTATGTGAGTCTCCCCAACTGGCAACTGGTCAGCTCACTTGTGAACCAAAATTTTAAGATTGTTAGGCTTGGGGCATTTTATTTAGATGACTGTCTAATAGCATTTATCAGTGATTTCATTCTCACAGGCTATTATGCCTCTTCACCAGGCCAATAGATCAATAACCTTAGGCTTTCTCTCTCTGTCCTCTGTGAGACAGCAGAGGGAGAGAGGGGTGGGGTATCCCAGAAGGAGTAAAGGACTGATTCCTCACCTGTACAGGGAATTGTGCAGTCATTCCTTCCCAGCCTAGTTTTAATTAGAGAAGTCCTGTCTTTCATAGATCTGCCTTTTAAAGGGACATAGCCAACACTCCCCAAGGCCATTAGTGCATTTTAAAAAAGTTAAAAATGCAGAAAATCCTCAAAGTATTTTGTAAATAAGTACTTAGAAAAACTTGATGAGCACCAGAACTTTCAGCAAGAAGCTCTGCTTCACCCCAATGCTAATATGACTTGGTAAGAGATCCCAGACTCCAGCCTCCCCAGTGGAAATGTTTGTGAAGTCTGTGCATTTCCTGTGATACATTTAGAGGTCTACCCTGCCTATAAGTGAGCTAAAGCTTAGATGCCTTAATTATGCTTAGGGGGCACCAGGCAAGAAAAAGAAATGGCTCTTAAAAAAACCAATGCTGTCTCCCTACTCTCCAGCCACAAAAAGTATTTTGCAGTTAAACTGCATTACAGAGATGTAACTTTACCAACCAAGAATGCTGGGTCTATGGGCGCTTGGTTTCCTTCCTGCCCAGGACTTTTTATGGCCTAGGGATTTTCTAGGTCTCTTGCTATGTGAGAGTTAAAGTCAATGGACCTTCTTAAATCAGTGGAAGTGGCTTGGGAGGCAGAGATACTAGCGGTAATAGAGGAACTGAGAGGGAGGATGGGAACTTGCCCTGTCCCTGAAAGACTTCTCCCAGACCCAGAACGCTCTACATCCCTACATTGGTGGTTAGGGAACCTGTATTAGTCTGTTCTCACACTGCTATAAAGAAATACCTGAGACTGGGTAATTTATAAAGAAAAAAGGTGTCAAAGGCTCATTCTTCCACAGGCTGTATAGAAAGCATGATGCTGGCATTTACTTAGCCTCTGGGGAGGCCTCAGGAAACTTTCAATCATGGCAGAAGGGGAAGGGGGAGCAAAGTGTTTCACATGGCTGGTGTGGGAGGAAGAGCAAGTGCAGGGAGGTGCTACTCATTTTTAAACAGCCAGATCTCATGAGAAACTCTATCTGAGAACAGCACTAGGGGCATGGTGCTAAACCATTAGAAACCACCCCCATGATCCAATCACCTCCCTCCGGGCCGCACCACCAGCATTGAGGATTATATTTCAACATGAGATTTGGGTGGGGACACAGATCAAAGCACATCAGAACCCAAGACAGTCACTGGGAGTCAAGACAACTAGTTCTGAAGCTTACTCTTCCAGTAACTAGTTTAGCAGCCTCAAGAAAGTCATTTAACTTCTCTGGGCCTTGTCTCCTCATTGGTAAAAAGTCTGCTTTAGCCCAAAGGATGCTAAATGCCTTCCAGCTTTACAATGCTCTGATTTGTGGATGTGAGGCCAGTCCCAGAGCTGAGAAGGGGCAGGTTATAGCCACCATGAGTGTGCTCACAGGTCAGAACATGAGCATTTTGGATGAATAGGCATTTTCAGGCAGCAGAAGCTGATAAGGCTATGAAGGATTTGTAAAGTATTGACAATGAATAATGCAGAGGGTACGTTACTTCCCTTGTTTTAGAATGGCCATGAGATGCCCTTTGTGCACTAAGGCTATCTGTGCATGTCCAGTGTCCAAAGCAGCCACCCCCCATGAAGCAGTCATCAGAGATCATCAGAGACACCTAATGAAGAACTACGGCTTCTTCGGTGTTGTGAAAGTGTGTTGGTACCTCGCTCCAATCAGCCCAATGAACTTGATTTGGAGTGCTTTATTATTATTGTTTTTTCCAAAAGCCTATGAACATCTTTCTTTCTCCCCCCAGGCCTGACATTATTATAATGATAAGGTTTCCCTTTCATAATTATATCCCCTTGTTCTCTCTGAAAACCAGGAAAACACTTAAAAATCAGAGTCTGAAAGGGCAGCTGTCACCTTCAGACCACATCCCCATTTAATTTAGATTAGAATAGGGCAGTCATTTTCATCAGTCATCAGGCTGAGTGAAAAAGGAGTCCACTCCTCCCTGACTCCCCAAATTGCTTAAAAAACATTGCAGACAGATGAATTAAATCATAAACCCTGAGCAAACTCTCCCTCCTCACTCATTATTTCCTTATATAACCCTTTTAACTTTCCTATCTGATCAAATAAGGCCTCAGGACCAGAACCAGGCTGTTTGAGGGTAGATAAGGAAGTTGCCTTTCCCTGGAGCTGTGTGTTCCCTCAGCTTGAAACCTAGTACAGGACCTCCAGCTAGCCACATGGACACAAATATACCTGAATTCAAAGATATACATGTGCACCCAATTGAGAGTGGTGGAAGAGGCACTTTTCCTTTGGTAATTTCTTGGTATCACTAGGGCATGTTTTAATTTTCTTTATTCTTCAGCAAGAATGAGGTGACCTCCTATAAGCAGGATTTTTAAGAAGGAAAGGAAGACAGCAAGGCACCTCTGAGCCTTCCAGGGAAGAAGGAGGGGAGCACCTGGAAAGAACGTGGCATTGAGTGGGAAGGCTGGAGGGCAGACCACTGAAATGGTTCATACAACTTTATATGGAGATGTCTGATTATCACTAATTACTGTACCTCAGAAAATAATGGCTTCCCCCTCTGTGCTTCATTAATAATTCACTATTAGATCTGTACTGCGCTTGTGAAAGCAAATAGGAACATAGCGGAGACATCACCCCTGACTGAGCTCTGAGGGCTCTGGAGAGGCTCACGCACAGAGTAGAGGCCAGAAAATAGAGCAAGAAGATAGAAGAAGCTCCCTGTTTCTCCAGGCTCCCAAGGAGGAACATCACATTTGGCTCCATGGAAACTGACTTAGCAAGACAGACAAATACTTCAGGTACAGAAGCCAATAATCCATAACTCTATCACTGACTGTAAAAGTGGTTATGAATGATGAATGCACAACACAAATCATGGGAACTTTCAGGTCAGTTTCACCCATTCAGAGAATGCTGCAAAACCTCAGTCATTCAGACCTTACTATTTGAGAACTGGTAGGCACAGAGGTTGGAATTAAAGGTACTCAGAAACAAATGTGGTCAACATCCTACTTCATCTTTGGCCTGCCACAGGCCCCTGAAGGAACCACACATCAAAGCTTGCCCAAAACTCACTCCAGACATGAAAGCAGACACGGCATGTGTTTGAAAAGCGTAATGCTTTTAGCAAATTGTGGGGTTCCACATGTGAGGTAGAGGAATTTGACTTGACAGCTACAACTCTCTCTTTCTCTGTTTTCTCTCTCTCTCTCTCTCTCTCACACACACACACACACACACACACACACATGCATGAAAGGTACATTGAATCCAGAAATGATTCAGGCAAATTGTTTAGGTTATCTGAACTCTGCCCTCCTATCCCACCACATAAACACAAAGAACAAAGTAAATTACAAGCATTCTTTTAAAGCCATAGTGTTTCTAAAGCAAAGAGCTTACAAGAAAGAAAGGGAAACCCCTACATTTCAGATACAGAAGGAAAACTGAAAACCAGGCCGGAGAGTGGGGGAGCTTTTGTGGTTCTTTGGCTATGGGAGAGACTGGTATGAAGGGGTTTGGTTAACAGTAATCTTGGGTTTGAATGTTAATACCTATGTGGGAACAGCAGTTAAAGTACTTTGTTAGGGTGAAGGAAAGTGAACCTGAGACCCCTCATAAGCTTGGAACTCCAAAGGGCTGCATCTCAGTGAAAGAATGAACCAGGAAAAATCTCCAACCCACCCACCAGCACAGGGATGCTGTCTCTTCCAGAGCTTTCTATAGAGACAAAAGTTTTTATGAGAATTCATATTCACAAGCTTTGCCTTCATGAGTTTCCGGTTAACTATTTTTATATCTATATATTCTTAGAAACCTAGGTTTATATTAAAGATTGGTCTTGGCAGTTCTCAAAATAAGATATACAAATGGCCAACTAACATATGGAAAAATGCTCAACATCACTAATGATAAGGGAAATGCAAATCAAAACCACAATGCAATACCACCTTACTCCTTCAGGAATGTCTATAATAAAAAAATAATAGATGTTGGTGTGGATGTGGTGAAAAGGGGACACTTTTACTCTGCTCGTGGGAATGTAAACTAGTGCAATTATGGAAAACAGTGTGGGGATTCCTTAAAAGACTAGAAGTTGAACTACCATTTGATCCAGCAATCCCACTACTAGGTATGTACCCAGAGGAAAAGAAATCATTATATGAAAAAGATACTTACACACCTATGTTTACAGCAGCACAATTCATAATTGCAAAAATATGGAACCAGCCCAAATGTTCATCAGTCAACGAGTGGATAAAGAAATTGTGGTGAATATATACCGTGGAATACTACTAAGCTATAAAAAGGAATGGAATAATGGCATTTGCAGCAACCTGGATGGAATTGAAGACCTTTATTCTAAGTGAAGTAACTCAGGAATGGAAAACCAAACATCATATGTTTTTGCTTGTAAGTGGGAGCTAAACTATGAGGATGCAAAGGCATAAGAATGATACAATGGACTTTGGGGACTTAGGGGAAAAGGTCGGGGGGAATAAAATTCTACACATGGGATACAGTGTACACTGCTTGGGTGATGGATGCACCAAAATCTCAGAAATCACCACTAAGGAAGTTATTCATATAACCAAACACTACCTGTTCCCCAAAAACCTATTAAAAAAAACAGATTGGTCTTGGATCTATGGTACACCAGGGATACCTGATAGAAGTAAAAGGAAAATGTTTCCAGCCAATTCTACACAGACCCACAAATAAAGTCCTACCAAAGTTGAACTAACAATCTAAAATCACAGGCAATCTTCCAAGAGACTAAAGTTAAGCACAAAACAAACAGCAGGATTGGAACCAAAGAACTTCAAATAACTTGATAATTTGATTATTAATTTGAATATCATCAATAATCTGATGATTAAGGACAGAAAAGAAAATCTAAACCACAAGGAATAGAAAAAACACTTAAAGAGTGAGCAGAATGGAAAGGATAAAATTAGATCTCCACCTTAATGCTACATGAAAATAAACTCCAGATGTATTAGTATCTAAATGTGAAAAACCAAACTTTAAAACTTTTAAAGAAAGCGTTGAAGATGATGATATGACATTAGATAGGCGGAATTTTCTTATACAGGGCACAAAAGCTATAAAGCATAGAGGAAAGGACTGATAAATTTGAATTTTATTAAAATGAAAAAAATCTGAGAAAAAGAGGTACCATAAACAAAGGTAGAAATAAAAAACAGTCTGGGGGAAGATACTTGCACCTTATATAAAAATAAATCTCATAAATTAATAAGAAAAAGACAGTCAATCCAATTGAAAGGGGTATTTATGATTCACAGAAAAGGCAATATAAATGATTAATAAACACATAAGAAGATGCTCCTGTGGGCCGGGTGCAGTGGCTCACACCTGTAATCCCAGCACTTTGGGAGGCCGAGGCAGGCGGATCACGAGGTCAGGAGATCCAGACCATCCTGGCTAACATGGTGAAACTCCGTCTCTACTAAAAATACAAAAAAAAAAAAAATTAGCCAGGCGTGGGGGCAGGCACCTGTAGTCCTAGCTACTAGGGAGGCTGAGGCAAGAGAATGGCGTGAACCTGGGAGGTGAAGCTTGCAGTGAGTCGAGATCTCGCCACTGCACTCCAGCCTGGGTGACAGAGCGAGATGCCGTCTCAAAAAAAAAAAAAAAAAAAAAAAAAAAGAAGATGCTCCTGTTCACAAGTAATTAGGGATTGCAAATAACAACAAAAGTCTGCGTGATGAAATACCTATGCATTGTGAGTGGGGCATGTGTTGGAACCACTCTTGTGAAGAGAAATTTGGCAGTGGCTAATAAAGCTGAAGTTGTGCCCACTGTCTCTTACCCATCCACAAGGAGACTGCTGCATGGATGTTTATTATTACAGCTCTGTCTGTGACAATCAAAACACGGGAGGATCCTAATGTCCACCAGTGAGCAGTGCATACACACAAAACCCTCAAATGGGTTGTTTATGGGCATGAGCACATGCTGAGCTTGATACCCATTTACTTAAAGGTAGGGATTATCTTGGCAAAGAGAAGAGAGTGTGAATGGGGTTCTGATGGCCTCTAAATACAGCTATACATTGCTTAACAATGGGGACATTTTCTTTTCTTTTTTTTTTTTTTGAGATGGAGTTTCGCTGTGTCGCCTAGGCTGGAGTGCAATGGCGTGATCTCGGCTCACTGCAACCTCCGCCTCCCAGGTTCAAGCAATTCTCCTGCCTCAGCCTCCTGAGTAGCTGGGATTACAGGAACCTGCCACTATGCTCAGCTAAATTTTGTATTTTAATAGAGACAGGGTTTCACCATGTTGGCCAGGCTGCTCTTGAACTCCTGACCTCAGGTGATCTGCCCGCCTTGGCCTCCCAAAGTGCTGGGATTACAGGTGTGAGCCACCGCGCACGGCCACAATGGGGACACTTTCTGAGAAATGTGTCATTAGATGATTTCGTTGTTGGGTGACCATTGTACAGTGTACCTCCACAAGCCTAGAAGTATAGCCTATGACACATCAAGGCTATAAGATATCGCCCATTGCTCCCAGGCTACAAACCTGTGCAGCATGATACTGTGCTGAACACGGGGCAATGGTAACACAGTGGTACATGTTTGTGTATCTAAACATATTTACACATAGAAAAGATGCAGTAAAAATATGGTATTATAATCTTACGGGACCAAGGTGATATATGGGGTCTGTTGTTGACCAAAACATTATGTAGTGCATGACTGTAATTGTATTTCTTAAAAGACTATCTGAAACTAATTAGGCAATATGTTGAGGTGGCATTTATGTAATCCTGATGGTGAGTACATAGGTATCTGTTAACTTATTGTCTGTATGTTTGAACTATTTTTTAATTAAAAATAAAACTTAGAAAAAGGTGGCAGTCAGGCAGTGATTGCCCTAAATGAAACCTAAAACAATCCACAGAGCTTTAAATGTTATTAGAGGAATAGGTTCATTGATTCAATAAATATTTATTGATTGCCTTCCCTATAGTAAGCATTGTGCTAGGTGCACATGAAACGTTAATTGAACCTTGCCCTTGGCTTCACTTGTGGGCTGCATTATAGCTGGCAGTGATTAAGAAGGTCCTTGGAAGTCCAGGTTAGTGTTACCTTATGCTGAATTCTGCTCTATAGTAGGCCATCTTGTAGGACCTTTTCAAGTATACTTTATCCTGATATAAGGCTGGAAAAGCACATTATAATAGCTAATAAGACCTAATGTAACTTATAGAATTCTAGGTATAGCCCTAAGCCTTTGCATGCATTATGTCTTTTTATCCTCACCACAACCTTATGAGGTAGGTAATATCATTACCCTCATTTTATAGATAAAGAAACTGAGCACAGGAGGTTAATTAATTTGAGTTAAGTCACCTAGCTAACTAGTAGAGCCAAAACGTTCACTTTGTCAACTTAACACCAACGCACATCACTCTTAAGGTCTCTTTTGGTCTGCCTGTCCTTGTGTAGTTACAGTTGAACTTTAAGTTCTCTGGGCAGTACTTCAGGACACCTGTTTTATGTGCTGTGGAAGAGCAGGATGCTGGGTCTGGACAGGACCCTTAAAGATCATCTGGTTCGGTGGAATGGTAAAGTGTGAGCTTCATGAGAACAGGAGGTAACTTCATTCCATCATTAATGAGTCCCATGCCAGTTACACAGTAGGAGTTCAGTAAGCATTTGTTGAAAAAATGAGTGTTGAATAATTTTCTTTTTTAAAGCATTTCTTCAAACATCCAGTATTAAACAGATCAAACCAGAGATGCTCTGGTTAAAGTTTTTAAGTGGAGGTGGGGCCCACAGTTCCACAATCTAGAGCCTGCTGTAGAACTACCCACAGCTTGAAGACTACTCATCTCATCCAGATCCCTGCAGTACAGATGAAGATGCCTGATGTCGAATGAGGTTTAGTGTCCTATCAAAGACCACTCAGCTAAGGAGGAACAGAGCTGACTCTTCTGATGCTGAGTCCCAAAGTTCTTTCTCCCATCACAACATAAAGGGGGTAACCTGGCCTCCAGACTGCTTACAACTGAGAATATATTTACAGGAAAACGACAGCTGCTTGGTACATAGATGGTTATGTAATTCAAGTTACTCAGGGAAAACCTTAATTTACATGTGATGGCTAAACAAAGATTTTCTGTCTCATAAATTATGAACTAGCAATTGCATTGTCTACTACCACATCCCATGAAATACTGCTAAACTCAGAGAACTCTTTGTTGGTTTTAAAAGATACCAAGATCTGGCCGGGTGCGGTGGCTCAAGCCTGTAATCCCAGCACTTTGGGAGGCCGAGACAGGCGGATCACAAGGTCAGGAGTTCGAGACCATCCTGACTAACATGGTGAAACCCCGTCTCTACTAAAAAATACAAAAAGCTAGCCAAGCGAGGTGGCTGGCGCCTGTAGTCCCAGCTACTCGGGAGGCTGAGGCAGGAGAATGGGGTAAACCCGGGAGGCGGAGCTTGCAGTGAGCTGAGATCCGGCCACTGCACTCCAGCCCGGGCGACAGCGAGACTCGGTCTCAAAAAAAAAAAAAAAAAAAAACAACAACAACAACAAAAAAACAAGATACCAAGATCTATTTCATTGCTTGCTTGAAGATTATTCACTTTATGGCAGAAGGGAGATTTTGGCACTTTTGCCATCCTCCAGCCTTTCCCCCATCCTCCAAGAACCTTTCACCCCACCTTCCTTGCCATGATGAAAATAGTACAGGAAACACTCAGCAAGGGGTTGCTTGGGGGAAACCTGTGTGAGAATGTGTACCTTCATTTGGGTATGAGAGGGTGTCTACCAGCAGGGATGCCCATCCAATTATCTCTTCTGAAGGCGCACTCTCTATTCTTTTAGGAGCATATTAATCATTTTTACGCTATCCTGACTCCTAATCACAGGCGTTTCCAGTGTTGTCAAAACAGTGCCTGCCTGCATCTGTTTTCTTCAATTGGCCTGGGTTCCAGGGAGCGTTTGTGAGAGAGGAGAGAACAAGAGATTGACAGTCTTGTGTTGACACTTCGCGGCTGTTTGGAAATGAAAACAATCCAGGTCTGATGTTGTAATTCCTCCTTTTATGGGCAAAAAGCAATGTCTCAGCATGAATGAGCATAACCGAACACACTAGGACACACCCCAGACACACTGTGTACTCCCGGGACACTCACCGTGCTTGTCGTTAATGCTCTTGTAGAATGAAAGGCAGAAAAGGTCTTTTATTGAGCCAAAGAATCAAGAAATCTTTTGGCTCTTTACACCCAAATCTGCTACTCCAATGGAATGAATAAAATGTCAAAGAGAAAAAAAAAATCCTGATTTTTATTTAATATATATATTATACATATGTCTTTTCTTTTTTTCTTCTTTTCAAACTATAATATTAATCACAACTCAGTTTTTAGTTACCCAAGTAATAGATTCTCATTGATAAATATGAAAACAATATAGATAAACAAAACTTCTCTTTACCTATTCCCCTAATCTGACACTGTTCTTCATTGTAATCATTATTATCTCTCCACTGCACATACCTCCAGGCTTTTTCTAAGCATTTACATTCATATATGTCTATCTGCATATAGGAACACATATATTTATTTAGTGGGAATTTTTGTCTAATACATAAATTGTTCATATGGCATGTATTTTACTATGACTAGCTTTTCTAACTTAAATATGTGTTGCGTGTATTCTTCATATCAGTATGTATTCATTGATCTTATTTGCTTTAAGAGAAGTATAATCTTTCATAGAATGTATATATGGACATTTATTTAATTATTTTCCAAATGATGAAAATTTAGATTATTTTCCATTTTTTATGATTACAAGCAATACTGTGATGAATTTTGTTGTACTTATCTTTTTAAGCACATGTGCCAATGTTTTCTATAAAATAGACATGAAGAAGTGAAATTTATGGGTTAAAGGGTAACACTTGCTTTTTAAAAGCAACAATAAAAACTATCTATGCCTTAGCTTGAGCTGCCATAACAAAGTATCATAGACCAGGTGGTCTTAAACAACAGACATTCATTTCTCACAGTTTTGGAGACTGGTAAGTCCAAGATCGAGATGCCTGCAGGTTTGGTTCCTGGTGAGGACCTTCTTCCTTGCTTGCAGATGGCCACCTTTTTGCTGTTTCCTCACATGGTGAAGAGAGAGAAGGCTCTGGCTTATCTTCCTCTTCTTATAAGGGCACTAATACCATCACAGAGAGGGCTCAACTTCATTTAAACCAAATTACTTCCCAAAGACCCCACCTCCAAATACCATCATATTAGGGATTTGGGTTTCACATATATATTTTGAGGGCACACAAACATGCAATCCATTATATATCTATTTACCTGAATAGGTAATAAATTCCTATGGAAAAAAATTTCAAAGTCAGGATCAAGTGGAATCATAAATCTAAAAGCAGGCAGACAAAAATGGTGGATTTTAATTTAACTATAACAATAATCACATTAACTATAAATGTTCTAAACACTTTATTAGAAAACATAGATTGTCAGATTGGATTAAAAGAAAATAGCAAGATTCTATCCTACCTACAAAAAACCCACTTTATATCTAAAGACATAGATAGGTTAAAAGTAAAAGAAGAGAAACAAACAGTAGTCGAACACTAACAAAAAGAAAGTCAAAGTGTTTAATAACAAACTGGGCTTAAGAACAAGAAATTGGGGGGCGGAGCAAGATGGCCGAATAGGAACAGCTCCAGTCTCCAACTCCCAGCGCAAGCGACACAGAAGACAGGTGATTTCTGCATTTTCAACTGAGGTACTGGGGTCATCTCACTAGGGAGTGCCGGACAATCGGTGCTGGTCAGCTGCTGCAGCCCGACCAGCGAGAGCTGAAGCAGGGCGAGGCATCGCCTCACCTGGGAAGTGCAAGGGGGAAGGGAATCCCTTTTCCTAGCCAGGGGAACAGAGACACACAACACCTGGAAAATCGGGTAACTCCCACCCCAATACTGTGCTTTAAGCAAATGGGCACACCAGGAGATTATAACTCACACCTGGCCAGGAGGGTCCCACCCCCACGGAGCCTCCCTCATTGCTGGCACAGCAGTCTGCCATCTAACTTCAAGGCAGCAGCGAGGCTGGGGGAGGGGCGCCCGCCATTGCTGAGGCTTAAGTAGGTAAACAAAGCCACTGGGAAGCTCGAACTGGGTGGAGCTCACAGCAGCTCACAGACAGGAAACCTGCCTGTCTCTGTAGACTCCACCTCTGGGGACAGGGCACAGCTAAACAACAACAAGGGAAGTAGCAGAGGCCTGTGCAGACGCGAACGACTCTGTCTGACAGCTTTGAAGAGAGCAGTGGATCTCCCAACACAGAGGTTGAGATCTGAGAATGGACAGACTGCCTGCTCAAGTGGGTCCCTGACCCCTGAGTAGCCTAACTGGGAGACATCCCCCACTAGGGGCAGTCTGACACCCCACACCTCACAGGGTGGAATACACCCCTGAGAGGAAGCTTCCAAAGTAAGAATCAGACAGGTACACTCGCTGTTCAGAAATATTCTATCTTCTGCAACCTCTGCTGCTGATACCCAGGCAAACAGGGTCTGGAGTGGACCTCAAGCAATCTCCAACAGACCTTACAGCTGAGGGTCCTGTTAGAAGGAAAACTATCAAACAGGAAGGACACCCACACCAAAACCCCATCAGTACGTCACCATCATCAAAGACCAGAGGCAGATAAAACCACAAAGATGGGGAAAAGGAAGGGCAGAAAAGCTGGAAATTCAAAAAATAAGAGTGCATCTCCCCCTGCAAAGGAGCGCAGCTCATCTCCAGCAACGGATCAAAGCTGGTCAGAGAATGACTTTGACAAGATGAGAGAAGAAGGCTTCAGTCCATCAAACTTCTCAGAGCTAAAGGAGGAATTACGCACCCAGAGCAAAGAAACTAAAAATCTTGAAAAAAGAGTGGAAGAATTGACAGCTAGAATAATTAATGCAGAGAAGGTCATAAATGAAATGACAGAGATGAAAACCATGACACGAGAAATACGTGACAAATGCACAAGCTTCAGTAACTGACTCGATCAACTGGAAGAAAGAGTATCAGCGATTGAGGATCAAATGAATGAAATGAAGCGAGAAGAGAAACCAAAAGAAAAAAGAAGAAAAAGAAATGAACAAAGCCTGCAAGAAGTATGGGATTATGTAAAAAGACCAAATCTGCGTCTGATTGGGGTGCCTGAAAGTGAGGGGGAAAATAGAACCAAGTTGGAAAACACTCTTCAGGATATCATCCAGGAGAACTTCCTCAACCTAGTAGGGCAGGCCAACATTCAAATTCAGGAAATACAGAGAACGCCACAAAGATACTCCTCCAGAAGAGCAACTCCAAGACACATAATTGCCAGATTCACCAAACTTGAAATGAAGGAAAAAATCTTAAGGGCAGCCAGAGAGAAAGGTCGGGCTACCCACAAAGGGAAGCCCATCAGACTAACAGCAGATCTCTCGGAAGAAACTCTACAAGCCAGAAGAGAGTGGGGGCCAATATTCAACATTCTTAAAGAAAAGAATTTTAAACCCAGAATTTCATATCCAGCCAAACTAAGTTTCATCAGTGAAGGAGAAATAAAATCCTTTACAGATAAGCAAATGCTCAGAGATTTTGTCACCACCAGGCCAGCCTTACAGGAGACCCTGAAGGAAGCCTTAAACATGGAAAGGAACAACCGGTACCAGCCATTGCAAAAACATGCCAAAATGTAAAGACCATCGAGGATAGGAAGAAACTGCATCAACTAAAGAGCAAAATAACCAGTTAATATCATAATGGCAGGATCAAGTTCACACATAACAATATTAACCTTAAATGTTAATGGACTAAATGCTCCAATTAAAAGACACAGACTGGCAAACTGGATAAAGAGTCAAGACTCATCAGTCTGCTGTATTCAGGAGACCCATCTCACATGCAGAGACATACATAGGCTCAAAATAAAGGGATGGAGGAAGATCTACCAAGCAAATGGAGAACAAAAAAAAGCAGGGGTTGCAATCCTAGTCTCTGATAAAACAGACTTTAAACCATCAAAGATCGAAAGAGACAAAGAAGGCCATTACATAATGGTAAAGGGATCAATTCAACAGGAAGAGCTAACTATCCTAAATATATATACACCCAATACAGGAGCACCCAGATTCATAAAGCAAGTCCTTAGAGACTTACAAAGAGACTTAGACTCGCATACAATAATAATGGGAGACTTCAACACTCCACTGTCAACATTAGACAGATCAACGAGACAGAAAGTTAACAAGGATATCCAGGAATTGAACTCATCTCTGCACCAAGCGGACCTAATAGACATCTATAGAACTCTTCACCCCAAATCAACAGAATAGACATTCTTCTCAGCACCACATCGCGCTTATTCCAAAATTGACCACATAATTGGAAGTAAAGCACTCCTTAGCAAATGTAAAAGAACAGAAATTATAACAAACTGCCTCTCAGATCACAGTGCAATCAAACTAGAACTCAGGACTAAGAAACTCAATCAAAACCGCTCAACTACATGGAAACTGAACAACCTGCTCCTGAATGACTACTGGGTACATAACGAAATGAAGGCAGAAATAAAGATGTTCTTTGAAACCAATGAGAACAAAGATACAACATACCAGAATCTCTGGGACACATTTAAAGCATTGTGTAGAGCGAAATTTATAGCACTAAATGCCCACAAGAGAAAGCTGGAAAGATCTAAAATTGACACTCTAACATCACGATTAAAATAACTAGAGAGGCAAGGGCAAACACATTTAAAAGCTAGCAGAAGGCAAGAAATAACTAAGATCAGAGCAGAACTGAAGGAGATAGAGACACAAAAAACCCTCCAAAAAATCAGTGAATCCAGGATTTGGTTTTTTGAAAAGATCAACAAAATTGACAGACCGCTAGCAAGACTAATAAAGAAGAAAAGAGAGAAGAATCAAATAGATGCAACAAAAAATGATAAAGGGGATATCACCACCGACCCCACAAAAATACAAACTACCATCAGAGAATACTATAAACACCTCTACGCAAATCAACTAGAAAATCTAGGAGAAATGGATAATTTCCTGGACACTTACACTCTTCCAAGACTAAACCAGGAAGAAGTTGAATTCCTGAATAGACCAATAGCAGGCTCTGAAATTGAGGCAATAATTAATAGCCTACCAACCAAAAAAGTCCAGGACCAGCTGGATTCACAGCTGAATTCTACCAGAGATACAAGGAGGAGCTGGTACCATTCCTTCTGAAACTATTCCAATCAATAGAAAAAGAGGGAATCCTCCCTAACTCATTTTATGAGACCAACATCATCCTGATACCAAAGCCTGGCAGAGACACAACAAAAAAAAGAGGATTTTAGACCAATATCCCTGATGAACATCGATGCAAAAATCCTCAGTAAACTACTGGCAAACCAGATTCAGCAGCACATCAAAAAGCTTATCCACCATGATCAAGTGGGTTCATCCTTGGGATGCAAGGCTGGTTCAACATTCGCAAATCAATAAACGTAATCCAGCATATAAACAGAACCAAAGACAAGAACCACATGATTATCTCAATAGATGCAGAAAAGGCTTTTGACAAAATTCAACAGCCCTTCATGCTAAAAATGCTCAATAAATTCGGTATTGATGGAACATATCTCAAAATAATAAGAGCTATTTATGACACACCCACAGCCAATATCATACTGAATGGGCAAAAACTGGAAAAATTCCCTTTGAAAACTGGCACAAGACAGGGATGCCCTCTCTCACCACTCCTATTCAACATAGTGTTGGAAGTTCTGGCTAGGGCAATCAGGCAAGAGAAAGAAATCAAGGGTATCCAGTTAGGAAAAGAAGAAGTCAAATTGTCCCTGTTTGCAGATGACATGATTGTATATTTAGAAAACCCCATTGTCCCAGCCCAAAATCTCCTTAAGCTGATAAGCAACTTCAGCAAAGTCTCAGGATACAAAATCAATGTGCAAAAATCACAAGCATTCTTATACACCAGTAACAGACAAACAGAGAGCCAAATCATGAATGAACTTCCATTCACAATTGCTTCAAAGAGAATAAAATACCTAGGAATCCAACTTACAAGGGATGTAAAGGACCTCTTCAAGGAGAACTACAAACCACTGCTCAGTGAAATAAAAGAGGACACTAACAAATGGAAGAACATACCATGCTCATGGATAGGAAGAATCAATATTGTGAAAATGGCCATACTGCCAAAGGTTATTTATAGATTCAATGCCATCCCCATCAAGCTACCAATGAGTTTCTTCACAGAACTGGAAAAAAACGGCTTTAAAGTTCATATGGAACCAAAAAAGAGCCCGCATTGCCAAGACAATCCTAAGTCAAAAGAACAAAGCTGGAGGCGTCACGCTACCTGACTTCAAACTATACTACAAGGCTACAGTAACCAAAACAGCATGGTACTGGTACCAAAACAGAGATATAGACCAATGGAACAGAACAGAGTCCTCAGAAGTAATACCACACATCTACAGCATCTGATCTTTGACAAACCTGAGAGAAACAAGAAATGGGGAAAGGATTTCCTATTTAATAAATGGTGCTGGGAAATTGGCTAGCCATAAGTAGAAAGCTGAAACTGGATCCTTTCCTTACTCCTTATACGAAAATTAATTCAAGATGGATTAGAGACTTAAATGTTAGACCTAATACCATAAAAACCCTAGAAGAAAACCTAGGTAGTACCATTCAGGACATAGGCATGGGCAAGGACTTCATGTCTAAAACACCAAAAGCAACGGCAGCAAAAGCCAAAATTGACAAATGGGATCTAATTAAACTAAAGAGCTTCTGCACAGCAAAAAAAACTACCATCAGAGTGAACAGGCAACCTACAGAATGGGAGAAAATTTTTGCAATCTACTCATCTGACAAAGGGCTAATATCCAGAATCTACAAAGAACTCAAACAAATTTACAAGAAAAAGCAAACAACCCCATCAAAAAGTGGGCAAAGGATATGAACAGACATTTCTCAAAAGAAGACATTCATACAGCCAACAGACACATGAAAAAATGCTCATCATCACTGGCCATCAGAGAAATGCAAATCAAAACCACAATGAGATACCATCTCACACCAGTTAGAATGGCAATCATTAAAAAGTCAGGAAACAACAGGTGCTGGAGAGGATGTGGAGAAATACGAACACTTTTACACTGTTGGTGGGATTGTAAACTAGTTCAACCATTATGGAAAACAGTATGGCGATTCCTCAAGGATCTAGAACTAGATGTACCATATGACCCAACCATCCCACTACTGGGTATATACCCAAAGGATTATAAATCATGCTGCTATAAAGACACATGCACACGTATGTTTATTGTGGCACTATTCACAATAGCAAAGACTTGGAATCAACCCAAATGTCCATCTGTGACAGACTGGATTAAGAAAATGTGGCACATATACACCATGGAATACTATGTAGCCATAAAAAAGGATGAGTTTGCGTCCTTTGTAGGGACATGGATGCAGCTGGAAACCATCCTTCTTAGCAAACTATCACAAGAACAGAAAACCAAACACCGCATGTTCTCACTCATAGGTGGGAACCGAACAATGAGATCACTTGGACTTGGGAAGGGGAACATCACACATCGGGGCCTATTATGGGGAGGGGGGAGGGGGGAGGGGGGAGGGATTGCATTGGAGTTATACCTGATATAAATGACGAATTGATGGTGCTGACGAGTTGATGGGTGCAGCACACCAACATGGCACAAGTATACATATGTAACAAACCTGCACGTTATGCACATGTACCCTAGAACTTAAAGTATAATAATAATAAAAAAAAAGAACAAGAAATTATTACCAGGGATGAATGGGAATTAGATTATAATAAAGAGGTCAATTCATAAAGAAGACGTAATAATCCTAAATGTGATTGCATCAACAAGGTAGCTTTGAAATATATGAAACAAAAATTGTCAGAATTGAAATGGTAAATAGACAAATCCAGTTATAGTTGGAGGCTTTAGCACTTCTCTCTCAGTAATCAAATAGAAAACATAGAGAGGAAATTACTAAGAATGTAGATAACCTAAACAACACTGTCAACCAAGTTGACCTAACTGACATTCAGAGAGCGCTTTACTCAGCAACAGTGGTACCTCAAAAATATTAAAAGAATTTTAATCTTCCAAGGTATGCCCTCTGACCATGATAGGGTTAAAGAAGAAATCAATAACAGAAAGAGATCTTTAAGATTCCCTAATATTTGGATATTAAACAATATGTTCTAAATAACCCGTGGGTCAAATAGGAAGTCACAAGAGAAATTGGAAAACATCTTGAATTGGATAAAAATAAAGATTCAAAAGGTCAAAATTTGTAGTACAGCTAAAGCTGTACTTAGAAGGAAATATGTAGCATTAAATGCTTATGTCAGAAAGGTAACTGGAAAACTCACAAAATTGAAAGGAGCAATGGAGAAACAGAATCAGAACAAGCAAGAACAAGGGACGAGGCAGTAGCTAGACACACAGCCACAGTCATGCTTCCCAGCAGCTCTGCATCAGTTGCAGGCCACTGGCCGCCACAAGTTGCTTGGAAGCCTCTCTTGGCTCCAGAAATTGGCTCTTACCATCCCAGCTGTTGCCACCCATAAGAAGAATGGTTTCCTTCATTCCTTGACACCAGCTCTCTCTTCATAGTCCAGAGCTTGAGAGTCTGATTGGTTGAGCCCAGGCCATGTTCTTCTATCCCAGCTATAAAAGTTGATGGGAGAGTAAGTGGCTTAAGTGTTCAGTTTCTATGGTGGCAGGCTGTGTCTCCAGTAAAAGCTCAGAAAGTGAGGATGTCTCCAAACAAAAGAAACAATTTCAGAAAAGTTATCATTGTGCCATTCCACCATCTTTTCCCAGACTCCTGTTTTCCTCCCAATAGCCAATCATTCTTGTTAGTTTCTAGAGCAGCCCCAGAAAAGAACACATATGTGTAAATTTCTGTGTGTCCCTCTCCCTTCTTTATAAGTGAATAGAAATTTATAAGGTTGTTGAGTGAGACTTTCCCTGATACTGCGTAGCTGGCTAGAAAGACCGGGACCTGAGATCGAAGGGTTACCCTAGAGTTTAGAGAGGATTTTAAGACATCTTTCTTGGGACTTTTGACGAGGCTGAAGCACTATGGATCTATTACTCCATTCATCATCCTAGCTCCATTCTTCCTAGTCCAGTAAAAACAACTGAGGAGCAAAGAGCCTGGAAGAAGTCAGAGTTATCAGGATATGCGGCATTCATATTGGGAGGCTATTTCTGGACCCCACACAACAACTCCTCACCTAATTCAGGCAGGGCTTCCACCAGTCCTTCTCTCCAATTAACAAACAAGGTAGCTGGATGCTTAAGGAATCATTGGTAGTATTTGGGAATATTGGCAGGAAAGGGAAACTAATGTCTCACTCCCTGACTTGCTGCCTGCCTCACATGGCTGGACAACTGGATATGAGATCTAAATAGGACATGAATGAAAAACCTAAACTAAACTAGACTGAACATTGTTTAATGATGACAATGAGACCTGCCCAAAATGTTGTTTGTTACATGATGGTAAAGGAGACTTTGACAGGGTGTGGTGGAAGTATTTATTCATATTGGTGACAGTACTTAGTTGCAGTCAATAGAATCCACTCTAGCTAGGTTTAAAAGAGGAGTTTTATTTAGGGATATAGAAGGCTCATAGAACCACTGATAAGGTTAACGAATCGGACTCCAGGCTGAACTCCGCAGACCTGACCTCAAAAGCGTTTCTGCCTCTGCCACAATATAAAATGAATAAATAAGTAAACAAACAAACAAATCAGGAAGCCACCACAACTTCTGGCTTCAAGACTCTGTTTTTGCTGAGAGAGGCCAATGAATGCTCCATGTCCTACCTTTTTAAAATAAAGTTAGTTTTAAATCAAAGTTTTTTTGTAGCTATAGTTTATTTTTGCAACCTGAATTATATGTCCCCATCACTGGGGCATGGAAAATGGCAACATATGGTTGCTGTTTTGATTCTACATTGGAAAAATTGGATTTAAATTATGGGAAATATTAGAATGTGGAAAAATGTTTAATAGATTTGGAGCAACACAAATGACAGTATTGACTATAGCTATCACTGGAAAAAATAAATCATTTTATGTTAATTCACATTGAACTGAGTCTGTGCAAAAAACTGGTTGAAGAAATATATAGCTTTGAACTACAAGTTATTTTTGTCTTTTAAAATATATCTATATCTGGTCAGGTGCGGTGGCTCACACCTGTAATCCCAGCACTTGGGGAGGCTGAGGCGGGTGGATTGCTTGAGGTCAGGAGTTCGAGACAAGCGTGGCCAACATGGTGAAACTTTGTCTCTACTAAAAATACAAAAAATTAGCCAGGCGTGGTGGCATGTGCCTGTAATCCCAGCTACTCAAGAGGCTGAGGCAGGAGAATTGCTTGAACCTGGGAGGCAGAGGTAGCAGTGAGCCAAGATCGCACCACTGCACTCCAGCTTGGGTGACACAGCAAGACTCTTGTCTCAAAAATAAATAAAAAATAAACAATAAAATATATCTCTATCAGTTACACATAGATTTGTTTTGATTTGTTAGTGGCTGTATAATATTTCACCATGAGGATGAACTCATCATATTAAGCCCTCTAATGATAGAAATTCAAGTTGTTTGCTATCTTTTACTATTTTTTTCGATAGCAAAAGATTTTTTTTTAAGCTGCAATGCAAATCCTGGCACACAAGTGCAAGTATAACAACATCTTCCATGATTATGTCCCTTCTAAATAACAGGCTAGAATCTCTTTGCTTTTTCCTCCTGAGTTAAATAAAAGGATCCTTTTGTTCCTCTCAAGAACGTACTACATAATTTTAAATCCATTCTTGAATAAACGTAACAGCAATAGAAACAGACTCATGGCAGAGGTAGCTCTTGCATCAGCCACCAGCTATGTTTGTGACCTCAGGCAAGTCACAAATCCCTTTGGACTTAATTTCATTACCTGTAAAATGTAAGGGTTGGACAAGGTGATCTCTGAGGCCCAGCTACTAAACTGTGGTCCTTAGCAGTGTCTTTAGGATATGTAATATTGCCTGAACCTTTTATGACATCAAGAATTATGCCCTTTAGGTATAGTGACTTTCAGTTTCTTCTCGTGTCTCTATCCCTTCTCAGTTTCCCAACAGCAAAAGCAGCACCTCAAACAGAGTAGATGGTTAGTAAACCAGTTATTGACCAATGGGACAAGCCTATCGAATGAAAGACAAAATTTGAATTTATCCATTCATTCATCATCCAAAATAACCAACCTTGTGCTTTGCTTGTATTTTAGTTCTAGAATATTATTTCCTAAGAATTTCTATACTTCCCTATGGTTAATGAATAAAACCATCCCTTACCTATTCCATTCTTTTGCAATTGGATTATTTCGCATTGTAAAGTATGGTTATAAAGTAAATATTTTTTTCCTTAAATTTATTCTATTAGTAATGTACTTTTTAATCCTTTGGAAAATTTGGAACTCTAATCCAAATCCCTTCATGGAAATGAGGCAAAACCTGTTGGAAGAGTTTCTCTTTAATGTCTATGAAAGTGTTTTGTAAATGCCCCACCTTAATGCTGCTCTGTGATTGTGGACAAAAAAGTAGAGCCCAGGGTGTTGAACGGACAATGGATTATAATGAGGTAGATAACCCTGGAGCATGGTGAGAACATCATACACTTCATTGGGCAAATCACATTTTGCCTCACTAGTGGTGTGGCCTTAGGGTAGTTACCTTACCTCTCTTGGCCTCAAGTTAATACTACTTTCTTGGCAGGGCTATTGTGAAATTTAAACAAGTATATATAACATGTCTGTCATATGTAGCTCCCAATCACAGTCGTTGTTAATATGATTACCCATGCAGAGTGATGTTGATGAGTACAGAAGGCATTCTAGAATAACTGGTGTTGAAATGGTAGGCTAAATGCAAAGCCACAGTGAAGAAGACAGGACAGCCTGGACCAAGTGTAAGGAACTACCCTTTAGCTTCCACGAAGCCAACTGAATGGAATATCCTGCTGTCAGCTCACCAGTTGCAATCTCCACAGGTTTATGTAAAAGCTGGTTATGCTTTTAATTTGGTCCACTAAAAAATTGTCCATTGTCTCCTGGAGTGACCTTTATGCCGAAAACATCATCTAATTATTCATGCAGAGATATATGCACTGTGTCTGGGCTATCTTGGAATGTCTCTTCTATTACCACATTCAGAACATCATTTCTGCATTCCCTCCTTTCCAACCCAACTGCTTCCTTGTCTGAGGCTGTTATCCACTGCTCCCTGACTTTTGCACTGGTCTTGCTTGGAGCCTCACTCCTCTATGAGCTGTCTTTAATCTGGCTGCCAGGGTTATTGCTCCACTGCCTCTCTGCTGTCTACAGGCGGAAATCATATTCTTCTGTAGCACTTACAAAAGCCTCCATCACCTCTCCTCCTGCCTCTCCAACCTAATCTCCACCATTTCTTGCCATTCTCTCCCCACCAACCACCGCCCAATCAAACTCTACTCTCCCAGGAATACTGATCTATTTACATGTCCCAGAATGTTCTATGTTTTGTATTGCACATAGAGTTCCTCCTGTCTGGAATGCCCTCCACAAATGTGTTCATTTGAGAAGCACCTACCAGCTTTCATGATGCCTTCCCTGGCTCTTTTTCTCAGCTTAGCTGTGCTCCTCTCCTGCACTCTCACCCCATCTTCCAGACAAACCTCGCTAATGCAATTGCCTTATTGCAGTGTAATGCTTTGTCTGTGGCCTCCCACAGTCATATCACAAGGCCCTTGAAAGGCTCTTTGATAATGAGAACTACATGTGTTTTCATCTTTATATCCCTGGGACTTAGAACAACACTTGGCACATAGTAGGTGCATGATAAATGATGGTACCTGCTCTCTGTATCAGTTGGGAATGAGTTTGGCTGCAAGTAACAGAATACCTGGCTAAGAGTATTTCCCACAGAATTAACACAGGGAATTATTTCCTACAGATAGCAAGGTTTCTGGAAGCAAGTAGTTGCTGGTGTTGGCTTAGGTATTCACTGATGCCATCTGGGTCCCTGATTCTGTCTTTCCCCTTTCAGTCTATTCTCAACACAGCAGCCAGAGTGATCTTAAAATATCAATCAAATCATGTCACCCTCTCCTCCAACCCTCCAGTGATTTGCTTAATAATTTGCTTGTTTTGCTCAGGGGAATAGCCACAGTCCTTATATTAGCCTCCAGTGCCCTGCCCAGGGTGAATACCTACTTTTCTTTTTTCCATAATACTTATCACCATGTGACATATTATAGCCTTTACTTCTTGTATGTTATATATTGTCTTTCTCTCCTGTTACCACTAAAAATAAACTCCAAGGAGGCAGGGATTTTGTGTGCTTTTATCACTGCTGTGTCTCTAGCAACTAGAATAGTGCCCGGCACATAACAGACACTCAATAAATACTAGTTGAATAAATAAATAAATGGCTCTTTCTACTTTACCTCCCTTCCAGTCTGAGCTTTGTCTTCATCTTTGTTGCCTCATGGCTACATGATGGCTGCTGCTTTCCAGACATCACGTCCATGTCCAAGGCAAAAAGAATTTGGGGAAGAGTAGTGCTCGACACATGGGTCCCTCTTTATCACATAAGCAAAACTTTCTCAAGAGTCCCAAGCTGACTTTAGTTTATATCTATTTGGCTTGGGTTATGGCACAAGCTACCAGCAGCAGTGAGAGAAGCTAGGAAAGCAAGTAGGTAACTGGACACATTGCTGCCCTGAGCAAGACTGAAAAGAAGAGAAAGGCTGAACATGGTATAACTTAACTGTGTCTGCTGTGAAATTGCTAAAGGAAGAACCCAAACATTGGGAACAAAATGGGAAATGCACCACACTCTCCTAGAATCATCTCTGCCTCATATCCCTTCTTTTCCCAGATGACCTGCCCTTGGCCACTGGAGGAACATGAAAGCATAGGCAGCTTGTGGCCTGAGGCTCAGAGAGTGCAACAGAGACCTTAGTGTCTGCTCCCTTGAAGCTCACCAGAAGGCCAGCATATAATAGCATTCAAATAATTGCATCTCTCAGGCTTGCAAGCACGCTCAGCATTGTTCAGGCAAACTGCCTTCCTGCGCCTCTGAACTTGGTCACCGCAGATCAGCACTGCCCAGCCTTTGGGTGCTCCAGACAGCACACTGATGAAGAAAGTTTGGCAACTGTTAAATTGCCTGCAGATGGGTCCAGTCATGCAGAAACCTTCATGCAGTGTCCTCCAGGTCCTTTGTGTGCTTCCCCGGATACAAGAGAGTGGGACCTGGAACCCCCTCTGCCCAGCAGGCCTATGTTGCTCTACATCCTCTGGGGGAGTGACTGCAGCTCATTTGAACCTAGAAGCAACCATGTGATGCTGTCCCAGGCCGTGGTTCTCCTGACACATGTAGCAGAAGCCATTCCAAGAAGAAAAGGTGCCCGGACCCTGGATATTAGGGCCTAAAGCAAGGCATCACCAGGAAATTCTCTTTAGTAATTTTGGCTCTGACCTCGATTCCATCATGATGCTTGTCACCACGTTCTTCACTAGGTGAGGGGCCCCATGAGGACAGTGACTGTATCTTTCATCTGTTTGTATCTCTAGCGCATAGCGCACTGCCTAGTACCATAGCAGGTGCCAAATAAATAGGCACTGAAAGAACGAATGAAAGATTCCCTAAAAATAGAATGTGACAGGCATGTGAAAGCGAGAGGCGAGAGGGAGCCTGATGCACCCTGTGGGTGGTACAATACTTCTTCATAACCTTTGCATTACAATCTAAAGATTTTACCAACTTCAAATATTAAATACCTAGACAGATTTTTCTTCTACTTTTGCTGTCTTAAGCTCATTAATTTTCTTCAAGGTTTTGCCCATTGTTGCCACTGGAAAGAAAGAGGGGAAAATATGTTAGCATGTCCACGGAATTTGCAAAGTTACCAGATAGTTTAATATTCAGGTAAATCAGTGGCAGTTCAAAAATTCCATGATTGTGTAGTCCTGCCTCAGCTTTTTAATATGAGAATATTTACCGCTGAAGGAGTACCTTGATCCCCTCTGACCAGCTGTGAGCTTATCAGTCTAATTCCCATGTAACTCTAATCAAACATGATCACTTAAAAAATCTTCAGTAGCTAATCTTCCTCTCATTCAATTAAAAATATCTGTCATCTTCCCGATGTGACATCTAAAGGCTGAGAGTCCCAGACTTTGCTAAAAGAGAAAAGACATTTTCCCTATATCATGTGCTGGGGTATTTCCAGGGTGTATAATGGTGAGAAAGAAATTCTCTCCTGTATCCTATGCCAGCCAGTAAGTAGCATTCTGTCCAAACTATTCCCACACACTCCCACCCAGATGAATTGTATTTAAAGAGAATAGATCCTTCACCTGAACACTCTATCTGATTTAGAACTCTGCTTTCTCTTGGCCCATGAATGCAGAGAGAAAGCTATAGTTCTTCACAATCATGAGCATCTTTAGCCTTGGCAAGTGTATCAATGTGCTGGAAGAAGGTAGTTGCTTCTCAAAGGCTGCCATGTTAGAAATCCATATGGCCAATGTTTCTGCCATTGTTCCTTTCCTGCTGTGAGGAAAAGGGCCTATGTAGTCTCTGGCTGCACGTAATTATCCTGTGTGACACGATGCCATGATCTGGCCGTCTCTTACAGTACAGCTTTTCATTCCGAGATAGCCTGTCGTGCTGGCTGTTTTGGATGCAGCTTGGCATGAGCACAGAAAGTCCATAGAGCCACCCACAACTTGATCTACTAGTTGTGAACGGAAACTTTTGAACACGTTCCACCAGCTGCACAATGGTACCATTTATTACTTTATTCTAAGGGGAAAACGTTTGCTGTGTGAATAATACCAGGGACTTATGTAAGCTTCTTCATTTTCAGGGAGCTTTATGGGTGTCAGCAAATTCACACAACACCCTGGTAAGGTAGCAAGGCATTGTTATGTCTTCTTTACAGGGAGAGAAACCAGATCACAGCATCAGATTTTCCCAAGGCCAAATGGACAATAAGTGTCATGGGCTTGTTTCCAGAGAGATCCATACTATTCTGCTGGAAAGCACAATTTCCCACTCACAGAAAGTCTCAGTGGGCTTCAATGCTGGACTTAAAACTTGTGGATTAGTACCCTGACTTTTGACATATCTCCTAAATGTTGTCTTACTTTGGGTTTTATTCAGATGGGTAAAAAGAGCAAGATAAGGCAGGGGCACCCATGCAGGAGAGTGATGAAGATTTCAGTATCTCCCTTGCCACTGAGTAATTGTCCAATCTATAATCACAAGATCATGGGGGTTTGGGGGTATGTGAAGGGATCTAAGTATCTATAAAGCCCCATGAGAAAACAAAAAACAAAAAAACTTGCCCTATATTATAGAACAGATTTGTTGATTTCAATTGCTGTTTAGGACATTGAGAAAGTTTTCCCTATCAGCTCCAGGAACATACTAAATCCCTGCTGTAGTGAAATGAATTGTGACCTCCAAAAAGATACATCCAAGCCCTCAACCCCAGTATCTCTGACGGTGACCTTATGTAGCAAATGGGTGTTTGCAGGTGTAATTACGGAATGATCTTGGGATGAGATCATCTGGATTTAGGATAGGCCTAAATCCAATGACGGCAGTCCTTAAAAGAGAATGGCAGTGGGAGATCTGAGACACAGACACACAGTGGGGAATACCAGGTGAAGACACAGGCAGGGACTGCAGTGATTCAGCTGTAAGCCAACAAACGCCAAGAGTTGCCAGCAGCCACCTGAATCCAGGAGAGCGTGGAATGGGTTCTCCCTCAGAGCCTCCAGAAGGAACCGACTCTGCCAGCACCTTGATTTCAGGCTTCTGGCCTCCAAAACTGTGAGAGAATTAATTTTTGTTGTGTTTTAGGTCACCCAGTTTGTGGCTATTTGTTAGAGCCCTAATAAACCATCTTTAGCTCCTTCTTCCAGTCTTTAGAGTCATAGGGACTTTAACCCAATTTAAAGCTGTATACACGCCCTGCCAAACCTTTCATTTTGATTATTTTATTTTTGTAGAAATGGGGTCTTGCTGTGTTGTCCAGACTGGAGTGCAGTGATGTGATCATAGCTCACTGCAGCCTTGAACTCCTGGTCCAAGTGATCCTCCTGCCTTGGCCTCTCCAAATATTTTAATTTGTGACTGTGTGTGTGTGTCTGTATGACAGAGAGAGAAAGGACATTCTAATTCCACAGTGATTGAAAATTATTCTCCTAGATAACCACCATTAGTGAACGAAGCATTGGATTATCTTGACACATCTCACCGTGAAAGCAGAAGGGACATCTGGAAGGCAGAAGTCAAGAAGACAGTGGAGTGAGTTCAAATTCTGGTTGCAAAGCAACAATTTTCATACTTTCTCTTCTCTAGGCCACTGCACCAAGGAGCACACATGGAGCACAGAATAGCCTTTAAAAATAAGGTAATAATTACTAACACAAATTCATGACACAAAATTTCAAGTATTACTGAAATTCATAACATAGAATATGACAACCTTTAAAATATATATGGTACATGTTCCTCTGATATTTTTTCCCTGCTCAACAATATAAATACACACACACACACACTCTTTCTCCTCCTAATATTTTAAAAATTGGAATGAAGAGTAGGTCTGCAGGCGGCCTGGTGCCTACTAATTTTTTGGAGCTAATTCAGCTTGACAGAAGGAATGTTTGCTGAGTGTGCCTGGGTGTAAGTCCTGTTTCTTGCAAGCCTTGGGTCAGGCACAAAACCTTCACAAAATACATCTGAGATGAGATTACTTTTATGGTTAGAGAAAACGTTTGGCACAGTTTGTCAAACCTTTTCTGTCAAAGACTCAGTAGTAAATATTTTAGGCTCGTGGGCCATAAGGTCTCCACTGCAACGACTCAACTCTCTGGTGTAGTGTAAAAGCAGCCATAGATGATGTGCACACGCATGTGCATTTGTGCTGTATTGCCAGTATACTGCTGCAGAACAGATTACCCCACACTCAGTCAACTAAAACAACACCCATTTATTATTTCTAGTTCCGTAGGTCAGAAGTCTGGGTGGACTTAACTGAGCTCTTCACTGAGGTTTCACACTGCTGACATGAAAGTATTGGCTAGTTGAGCTCTTATCTGGAGGCTTCCAAGCTCATTCAGATTGTTGGAAGAGTCCATCTCTTTGGGGTTGTAGGACTGAAGTCCTGGTTTCCCTGCTGCTTGTCATCAGGGTCACACTCAGGGCTCCTCTGGGCAGTTCATAGTACAGATGTTTGTTCTCTTTCTGGTCAGCTGTAGCATGTTTCTTTAACTTCTCTTCTGCTACCAGCAAGAGAAAACCCCACTTGTAAATGGCTCGTATGATTAGGTTAGGCCTGCCTGGGCAATTTCCCTTTTGAAGCACCCCAAATCAACTGATTAGTAATCTTAATGACATCTGCAAGAATACCCTTTGCAATAAAATATAATATAAATCACAGGAGTGATACTTCAGTACATTCACAGGTTTCACCCACACTCAAAGGGAGGGGATTATACAAGGATGAGCATCCCTGTGGGACATTTTAGAATTCTGTCCACCACAGCTGGGTTCTAATACAGCTTTATTTATTGACACCGAAATTCAAATTGAACACAATGTTCTTGTGTAACAAAATAGTGTTCTTTTGATTTCTTTCTTAATCATTTAAAAATGTAAAAATTCTTAACTATTGAGGCTGCACAGAAACAAGAAAAGGCCTGGATCTAGCCCATGGGCTGTGGTTTGCTGACCCCTGGGCTAGAACATCAAGTAAACAAATCTTGAAAAAATACCAAAAGAGAAATTGTCATAGTGCCCCATCCAGTGCCTTGATCACAGTAGGTACTCAATGAATGAGTGAACAGATACTGAGTTCCAGGAGATACAGAAGACATATGCACCCCACATGTCCTAGTGCTGAGTCCACTGCTGTGGGTAAAATACAAACACTCCCGTCTCTCCTTTTGAATGTGAGACCGGGCATAATCACAGGACATTCAGGTGACCCAGAGCTCAGACTCCAGCGCCTTCCACATTTCCCTCAGGCTCCAAAGCAAAAGCACGGTATAATTACAAGGGCCATGTTCCAGTTTAGGTCAATCCAGCACATGTTATCTGATAACTGAACTCCAAAGCCAAGCGAAACTCTCAGCAGTCTTTCCCCAAGATGCTGGGCTCAGCATCCACGTTCAGTTCTCCTTAATTACAGGTTGGTTTGTTTGGTTGGGCAATTGTGCCCCAGCCCAGATGAATGTCATTTCCTTTCTTGGTAGGTGAAATGGATGAGGTGAGAAAGGCCCAGACCACACTGAGAATTGAATGCATGGTAAACATAGGGCCATTGGGAAGTCTTAACACTGCTTGGCAAGATCTCTCACCGATGGATCCACCTTATGTTTTCTGATTGGAAATATTCCCTGAGATGGGAAGTATCATGCTATTGACCAACGCTGCATTGCGGGGGTATTGTTTGCTCAGGAAAATCTGGGAGAGGGTGTCCCAGTCTGTGAACTACCCAGACCCCCCAGGTTCACAGACTACTAGCATGAGGAGCATCCCAGGGAACACCTGCATCAACTCTCATGTTCTACAAGGGAAGAAGCCAGGTCTCAGGGACATTAAATCACTTTCCCAAATGTAGCAAGTTAGTTAGAGTGAAGAAAGACCCTATTTATCCCAATTCCCAGTGAAATGCCATTTCTCCTCCATATCTTCTCTTCTCCATGTGTCCTACGCTCTGGCACTTTTGTGCTGCTTAGCATTTTGCCCAGAAGTGCCAGAGATTATTGCTCATTCTTTCTCCTCCCACGGTCACAACACCTTCCTGGGCTGGTGTCACCTTTTACTTTGCAATTCAAAATGTTGAAGAAGGTGCGACCTGTCTAGATTTTCGTGTAGCCTTCTCTCCTGATTGCTGTTTCAGATAACACACTCAGGGTGTTGGTAAATAGCCGTGAATCAGAGCCTCGGGGACAGCCTGGTTTGGTGTGTGGACAGTCTGGCTGACGTCACAGCAGTCCCTGCCTTAAATATCAATGTCCAAGGAAGGTGGGATGCTGTTTCCAAAAGATTTATTTGCACTTCTGCTAATATATTGCTGAGTATTCTTTAAAAGGGAGTATGCTGATTGCCTTCTGCCACCTTCACAACACCCTAAATCTTTGGAAGAACGTGCTTCTTGTTAGACCTACAAGTGGGCAGCATCTTTCCTTGTCCAGTCTGTCCCAGCGTCTCGGGAACTCTTGAGGTTTCTGTCCCCATTCCACATACTTAGCCCCATCTCCAGGCTTCCTGTCCATCTGCTTGAGAGATCATACTCTAGGAGTCTTAAGTGCTGAGTTCCCTGGTGGGAACTCACTGGACTGCAAGGCCCCAAGTCCTCCTCCCTCTCAGTGCCTTGGGATGGGCTTTGTGCCAGCTGTGCCCATCCTGCTGTTCTGCAGCTTGGTGCCCCAGTTTGGCTGGCAATTCCTTCCTAACGTGATGGATTTCTGCTAAGGTCACATCTTTCACCAACCCAGGGTCCTTCCAGCTCCTCCACCAAAATGGTGCCCTGGTGGCCCTCACTTGTCCCATCTTCAGCAGGCGGGGACTTGATTCTGTGGCATTTGGCACTGCTCACTGGGCTTTCTTTTCTTGTCACTGTAAGACTCATACCATGAAGTTGCCTACACAGAACTGCCTCCGTGCTAAGAGTTCCAGGATCAAATTCTTCTAGTTGCCTGCTTGGGTGGGTCCTCATCCCCACCCCTACCCAGGGCACCATCCATGGGAGATTAGGAAGTAACCACTGTCTACCCCTCAGACCCCACGTGCTGCATGACTGTGTCCTGAGGCAGCCACATGGCTGCCAGCTCTGAAGGTCCTGAGACCCCCATTCTGAGACCCTTTGCTGACTCACTGCCCTCATTCTTCTTTCTCGGTCCACTTTCAGGGCAACTGCATCAACATAGTGAAGGCAGGGCCTGTGTAGTGAATGCCAGGCCATCTTCACATACATTTCTCTTTCTCTTAAGCATCCTGGACCATAAAGCCCTGGTGTGCTGCTCCTGCCTTGGCAGGGACTCCTGTCTCAGCTTTGTCTCCTGAAGACTGACCCTACAGGAGAGACATAAGCATCTCCTGTTACCTGTGCCCAGATGGTCCTTAAAATATCATTTTCCTATTGGATAAACATAAAAATGTTATGTCTGACCCAGCCAACAGGCTCTAGACCTGAGTCATCTAGGAAGATGAGGCCCCACCCCTAACTGGTACCCTCTTTGCAGATTCACTGATGCAGATTCTCATCAGCAGAGTTAACTTGTCAAATTTTACTTTCATCAAGAGAAATATAGAGTGATGTACTTTTGATTTCTAAATTATGAAATTCTATTATAATGTGAAATATGTATTTTCAAAGTATACATACATTTCCTTTTAGAAATGTTGATATACCTCCCTAGGAACTTTCCTTCCTTTTGTTAGAAAACTAATACCGTAAACTGTTAGGGAACAAAAGAAAGGTGTGGAGGAAGATCAATCTTGTTGAACACAAGAAGAAACAGGAAAGAAGAATCCCACTATGAAACTACCTTTCAGGGACAAATAATGTTCTCAGAAATGGACCCGGCAGATAGCCTGCCCATTACATTTGTTTTGTTTTGTTTTGTTTTGTTTTGTTTGAGATGGGGTCTAACTCTGTCACCCAGGCTGGAGTACAGAGGCACAATCTCAGCTCACTGCAGCCTCTACCTCCTGGGTTCAAGTGATTCTCCTGCCTCAGCTTCCTGAGTAGCTGGGACTACAGGTGACTGCCACCATGCCCAGCTAATTTTTGTATTTCTTTTTTTTAGTAGACATGTGGTTTCACCATGTTGGACAGGCTGGTCTCAAACTCTTGACTTCCAGTGATATGCCTACCTCGACCTCCCATTACATTTTAAATAGCACAGCTCTCTGTTACACTGTATATTTCCCAGATAAAGTTTTCAGCCCAACCTCCAGAAAAGCTCTGCTTTATCAAGTTTCTGTTTCTCATGCCATCAGTTGACTATGACTCTCTCGTGCACCAGCCAATCAGTTTTATCACTTGCCATTAGGAGGTCCTTGGAAAGCTCCCCAGTCCAGAGAAACTAGCTGCACACGTCTGTCTGAACTCAGAGCCTCCAACAAAGAGAGGGAAGGGCCTGTGGGAGATGAGTGCATTTTGGATATGGGGAGCAAGGCTGGTGGGATTCTGCTAACAAAACTGATCCCAGGTGGCAGGGTTCTCCTTTGAACTTGATTATTTTTAAACTTCACCTCTCCCTGATCCATAACAAGGTCTGGTGAGACTTGTCATACATAGTCCCAGAATTATTTCGATCATTCCAGCTCAGCAGAAACAATGAGAGAACATCAACATGGCAGCTCCACAGACGTCTGGGAACAGGGATCATCATCCAGGCCTGGGAGGTCTGTGCAGCTTTGTCTGCCTTGGCTCCACAGTGCTCTTTGCCCTTAACGCTGCACCACTGTACAGCTTCACACAGCTGGCACTAGCTCCACAGGGGCTAAGGTTGTGTTGCTTAGGAATGACCTGGAGGAGAGGAGAGGAAAAGATGGTATTAATGGCTCCCTTTCATGTCAACAGGTTCACTGAAAAAGGAGCAAAGGGCTTAGTCATGTTTTAATGCTCCCAAAGCTTACTATGTATCTAGGATATTTTGGGTTATATTTAGTATTTGATTCACGTTTCAATTATTTTAGCAGTAGACAAAGCAAAAGCTGAGTGAGTCCCATGCAGTAAAATCCTGAAAGCTTTTCCCAACCTGAAGATAGCCGATAACTTTCAGCTTACATATTACATGAGGAAAAACAAATGTTTCAGTGTAGCGTCCCAAATTCTTAGAAGAATCAGAGATAAGAAGCTCCCGCCAGCAACTTCAGTGTCCCTAGCCCAATTTAGTGGTTTGTGCCTTGGCAGCGCTCCCACTAACAGGACAGAGGACTCTTTGGGAAGACAGAGCCCATTTGAAAGGCGAGTGTTATTTATAAATTATCTCCAGATGGTCCAGTTCCTACAATTCCTACGTTGCTCAGACTCTCAGAGTGGAAATTTTAATCATAGACTGTTTGAGGTTGATTTGGTGTAAGCAAGGGACAATTCTGAGGATTCAAATGACAAAAAGAAGGCAGAAGAGTTATCTCTTGAGACCGCTCTCCGGAGACCTGCCCTTGCTTGTGGAACCTTAGTTAATCACCATTTGTTTTCTGCTTTGCAATTCACAAAGCCCTTTTCTCAGAGTTTCAGACAGGCCTCCTCCCTTTGCACCTGGGAGGAACTACTGAAAACATCCTCCAGGGTAGGAACCACACTAAATATTTAATTTACTTTTTAGAACATCTGATACATATTAGATGTATAGATATTATATAAAAGACACAGGTTAGGTATTAGAACTCCAATCCTGCCTGTTTCTATTAAGCACACCCCTGCATCAGGAACTGTTGGCAGATCTACACTTTGCCAGCCTGCCTGCCTTCCTTCCTTCCTTCCTTCCTTCTTTCCTTCCTTCCTTCTTTCCCTCCCTCCCACCCTCCTTCCTTCCCTCTTTCTGTACTTCAATCTTTCCACCAGTCAGTCCTTCCATTATTTCTTTCATTTATCCAGCAATTGTTTATGAAGAACTTACTATGTGCCAGGGATGGGGTTAGCTAAGGTTCAGAGTTCAGTGCACACTTCAGATCTCAGTGGAGAAAGAAGTAGCATGTGAGCCCTCCCCACCACAGACCTCTGCAGAACCTCATGAATTCCAGCCCATGACAGTCTACATATGGAAAGGAAAAAACCCTTGCCATGCTTACGTCTACCATGGTGAATGCCAGCAAGACTCTGGGGAAAGATTATTTGTCCAAGTTTATGAAATTAAATGTGCCCTTGGAGTGGGGGTGAGGGTTCTCTTGGGCCTTTAGACATCACTTAACTGCTTTAATAAACTGATCCTGGAACTTCCCTATCATGGTACTTCTTTTTTTTTTTTTTTTTTGAGACAGAGTCTCGCTCTATTGCCTGGGCTGGAGTGCAGTGGCTGGATCTCAGCTTACTACAAGCTCCGCCTCCCGGGTTTACGCCATTCTCCTGCCTGAGCCTCCCGAGTAGCTGGGACTACAGGCGCCCACCACCACGCCCGGCTAGTTTTTTGTATTTTTTTTTAGTAGAGACGGGGTTTAACCGTGTTAGCCAGGATGGTCTCGATCTCCTGACCTCGTGATCCGCCCGTCTCGGCCTCCCAAAGTGCTGGGATTACAGGCTTAAGCCACCGCTCCCGGCCGGTACTTCTTAATATCCGAGATAACTTCAAATTTTAGGCCATCTTTTCCTTTCCTTTCAGCTAAAAGCAACATACCAGGTGCATGCCCCAAATGGATTATACCATAATTCAGGAGTTGGCAAATTATAGGCCTATGAACAGCTGTCTGTTTTTGTAAGTAAAGTTTTATTGGAACACGACCTCATCCATTCTTTCAAGTACAGTCTTTGGCTGCTTTTCCATTATAATAGCAACATTGTGTAGTTGTGATGGAGGCCAAATGGCCCTTAAGCCTAAAATTCCTCTACTTGGCCCTATAAGAAAAAGTTTGCAAACCTTTGCCATTCTTGAGCATGATCATTCCTTTTGTTGTTGGATATTGTTTTTCTAAGCTTCTCCAAAAATTATCTTCTTAAGCAAGGTTTTAAACCTGTCACTTGGTCATATTCTTGCATATAAAACCAAACGTTATAAATCAGGAAAGAATCCAATTAGAAAATAAATAATGCAGGCATGGAAGTAATTTACAATAATCTTCTAGATCATTTGGGATCTTGTTAGAGTCTGCCAAAGGTTGCTTTCAATATGCAAGATTACATTTTCCACGTATAAATAAGTACAGGTAATTATAATAACGAATTCAAAACCACAGCCTAATCCAGGAGAAGAACAAGAAAAAATGTGGGGTTCTTTCCCCCCTCATTTTAGGTTTAAATCAGCCAAACTAAACTTCCTCTTGGGCTGAAAGATGTTGGTGGAACTCACATCACAATGAATATTATTACAGCTGAGGGAGAAAGGGCCCTGAAATGAGTGTCCAGGAGGCCCTCCTTAAGCACCCTTGCTTCAGAGTTCTGCAAAGCAAGTGTTGGGGAGGTAACGACTATTGGTTAAATAAGCCACAATCAAAGTCTGTCATGTAAATACAGCCAACTATATATTTGATATTTTGGCTTGTTGCCATATTCTCTGGCTCTCCTAAAGAAGAAGAAAACACTTCTTGTTAGAAAGTTCCCTGGGATGGCTGAAGTTGCCTTCCTTTAAACTATCCGGGTGGCAGGCAGTTCTGCAGTTAATTAAAATTGCAGCTGCACAGGTTGCAGGAAGGAGCAAATAACCTATTGAACTTTGTGGGAACTTCAAGATACAGCGGCCCCAGCCACACATTTCTCCTTGCTTCTTTGGAAGCTGCTTACAAGCCTTCCCCTTGGTGCAGAAAGAGCAAGATGTTCATGTCTCCTAAGGTTTTGGGGGGCTTCCAGATTGTCCCCAGGTCAAAACCTGCCAAATAAACTGGTGAGGTGCATAATGATCTGAACAATCTTTGTGGATGAGCTGAGCCTGGTTCTTTTGTCAGGGGGAGTCATCTAGGACAAGCTTGGCATCCTGGACAGAGTCCAGAGTACACAGCCCCTGAAGGCAACGCTCCATAAATGCCCAAGATCTGGCAACGCTCTTCACACACACACACACACACACACTGCCAAGTACAACGAAAACATCACTGAACTCTCGGGAAAGCAACTAGACAACCACTGACTGCAACGTGTTAGACTCAGAGTGTGGACAATTACAGACACAAAGTTTCAGCTTTATGAATATTCAACAGGAACCAATAAAATTGTTTTTGGAAAGCTCCCATTTACAACTTCCAGCCCATACCACAGTTATCTTCTTTCCAAAACATCTGATATGGGAGCCTTCCACTTCCTTTCCCAAAGAACGCTGGATGTGTGCTAAGATTTCCATCTCAACCATGTAAATCAATAACTTTTGCTCCCCGTTTCTTAACTGAGAGAGATATTAACATCTGTGACTGAGAAAGTACTCAGTTTATTGAAGGGTTTTGACTCTTATAATAATTAAAGTAATAGGAAAATTTATAAATAACTGAAGTAAGTAAATTTTTCAACTTAGGAAAGAACCGTTAAAAGTTGGGCACCTTCCCTTTTTTTAACTTGAAAGAATTTTGGTACATGTTATTCATTATCTCATTATCATTTTGACATATAGCCTTGTCAATGTGTAGAGAGAAGTACTATTTATTTGAAAGCATGTGAAGCTCAAAGCGATTAAATGATTTAGTAAGGTTGCATTGTCTTCTTGTTAGCCATGTTTATGGTTATTATTATATGCCACTACATCTTTTCAAAAGACAAAAGCTTACAAAAATTTAGAAAATCACTAATTGTTTTATAACTTAAAAAGAAAAACACTCAACCAAAATCACTAATTGTTTCATAACTTATAAAAGAAAAAGACTCAACCAAAGATAAGGACATAATTTGGCAGGAAAGTGTGGGTTTAACTTTCAGAGCTATGTAACTAAAGGGATGCTTCAGGAAATTTACCTGGCCCTCTGAACCTCATTTTCTCATCCGTAAAATGGGCATAATAATATCTACCAGGCAAAATTGTTGTGGGAATTAAGACCCCAAAAATGGAAAAAAGAATAATTTGCAATTGAACTTAAATATTTGGAGTCATCTCACTAGCAACCAAGGAAATGTAAGTCAGAACAAAGGAGATGCTCTTTTTGCAATCACATTTGCATAGATTTCTGGCATGATAGAAGCAGAGACTAGCGAGAGTGAGGTGAGAAGACCCTCCCCCAACTGCTGATGCTCACGAGACTCAGCAGAATCTCTCTATAAAGAAGTTTGGCCCCAAAAATCATTCCCTTTGACCCAGAAATTTTACTTCAGGAAACTGATCCTGAGGATTCAATGTGGATGAAGCTTTATGAATAAAGATTTTCTTTGTTTTCTTTTTTCAGACAGTTTTGCTCTTGTCACCCAGACTGGAGTACAATGACTCCAACTTGGCTCACTGCAATCTCTGCCTCCCAGGTTCAAGTGATTCTCCTGCCTCAGCCTCCTGAGTAGCTGGGATTATGGGCGTGTGCCACCACACCCGGCTGATTTTTGTATTTTTAGTAGAGGCGGGGTTTCACCATGTTGTCCAGGCTGGTCTTGAACTCCTGACCTCAGGTGATCCGCCTGCCTCAGCCTCCCAAAGTGCTGGGATTGCAGGCCTGAGCCACTGCACCTGACCATGTATAAAGATTTTCATCACATTATCTGTAAGAGTAAAGATAGGAAACTACCTATATGTCTGGTAATAGGAATTATTTACATGAAAAATAGTATATGTTGGATTTGAGTCTCACTCCCTGCGTTCTCATTTTTCATTTCTTTGCTTCACTTTTATTTTTGCTGACTACTTCCCTCCATTGATTGTCCATTTGTGTAAGATGTCACATGGATCATCACTGGAAGGCAAGGAAGCACAGCGACATGCTTTGCTGTCTGTGTGTGAACCAATAACAGGGTGTGGTGACCATCACTGGCAGACTTTGAAAGAAGTGACATGATTGGTCACTGACTCATAGTGCTCATATTTACGAAAGTGATGTGTGTCCTCAAGAGCTAGCAGCAAAGTCTGTGCTTCATGCAGGTACTGACAGTTCATAGACCATGGTGAATGAAATCTGAACCTTGCCCTTGCGGGGACTGCATCTATTTAACTAAACTGACTAAAGGGTCGTGATTGAAATTCAAACATATTGGAAGCCCAATATGTTTGCAATATGTTTGCCATATTGGCAAAGAGAGAACTATCTGCTACTTGGTACTGAACCTTGCATAGCTATAACAAGGAAATGATAGAACATTTTAAAGATGAAGACATGGATTTTATTTTGTCAAGTTGTTTTTTTCCATTGTGTAAAATAGCAGGGTGTGGCCCCAGCAAGCACTATTGTTTAATCATTCAGTTGAAAACTCAGCCCACACATCTCTCCTCACCCAGTGGACCTGCTCTTTTAGGATAATTCCATCTAGCTCACAAAGCTGTACGGAAGATATTTCCTGTCTTCATGCAAAACACTTCCATCCTCTCCCTGCCCAGGGGAGGAAATGGAAAGAGAACGCTTATCCATCACAACAGGATATAGAGCTGTAGACCTGATTCTACCCTGCGTCTCTGATTTAATGTGCAGTCTGAACCCAGGCACAAATCTAAGCAATACACCATATGTGCAGGCCCCAGGGGAAATCAGAACAAGCCCGAAGAAGTATGGCGAGATAGCAAGCCCAGAGACAATGTATATTCTTTGCTACACATTCCATTTCCTTTGGGGCCTGGATTCCATGGGTTTCTCTGTATGTATCAGTGTGCATGTATGCTTGGGAGGTTGGTTATGAAGGGCACAGGAGTCTGCATCTGATTCATCCTGGTGCGTACGTGATCGCAAAAGTGAGAAGAGGAATATCAGGAGGAGGAGGTGCATGAAAAGGGAGAGTGAGGTTCTGGCAGGATCATTCAGAACACACACTAAAGCCAATACGGTCGGAAAGGAGTGTGTAGTAAGGAGAAGAGTGTCTTAGTTTGGGTTTCCCAGAAGTTGGTCCTGAATACAAGTAGTTAATTTGGGGAGTAATCCCAGTAAGACCAGGAGAGTGCAGAAATGAACCAAGGACGACAGGGAAGCAAGACAGGATATGACAGGGGCAGGTTATGAATGCGGATACTTGGGGCTCAGTCACCCTGGAGACCTCTGTGTGGCGATTCGAAACATGCTGCCAAGTTGTCTCACCCAAGGGATGAGAAAGCCGAGGTATTTACACACCAAATTCCATCCTGGTTGAGGGCTACTTGCTGTCTATTGCCTTTTCAGCCTTTGTGGCCAGCCCTGCATGCAGAGCACACTCTCAGGAGGCCAGGGGGAGCCTAGAGGCAGACTCAGAAATTCTTACAGTACAAGGCCATCTGGAGTGCACGAAATGGGGAGTAGCCACAGGTACTGGTAGGGCACCAACAGGGCCTGCGATTAGATTCTGACTGTGGTCCAGGCACTGCTGTAAGTACTTTGCACGTGTTAACGTGTGAGATGCTCACAACAAGCCTACAAGCTAGGTCTTCTTTTTTTTTTTTTTTTTTGAGACGGAGTCTCGCTCTGTCCCCCAGGCTGGAGTGCAGTGGCCGGATCTCAGCTCACTGCAGGCTCAGCCTCCCGGGTTCACGCCATTCTCCTGCCTCAGCCTCCCGGAGTAGCTGGGACTACAGGCGCCTGCTACCTCGCCCGGCTAGTTTTTTTTTGTATTTTTTAGTAGAGACGGGGTTTCACCGTGTTAGCCAGAATGGTCCCGATCTCCTGACCTCGTGATCCGCCCGTCTCGGCCTCCCAAAGTGCTGGGATTACAGGCTTGAGCCACCGCGCCCGGCCACAAGCTAGGTCTTGTTATCACCATTTTATTGATGTGGCACAGAGAGGTTAAGTCACTTGCCCAGGCTCACAGGCTCTATGGAGCCTTAGCATATGGGTTATAGCACATTGGCAATGCCCTCTGCCATACATGCTTTTATCTTCTCCCTTTCCTTTGTTTTCCCACAAACTCTCATAGATTTTTAAGGCTTATGATAACTGAAAAGCATTTGTTGGTGCTAGGTTCTTTATATGAGCAGGATCCCCAACAACATAGGGTACCAGCCACCCCTGGACAATACACCTGAGCTTATACAGAAGGAAGTACAGTTCTCTTATTTAAGTCACTGTGCTTGGGAACCTTGTCATCACCACAAACACACAGGGTAATGTTGGAGTTCTAAGTACGGCTCTGGGACACCAAACACAGAAGGAAATATGTGGACCCGGCCCTGCTGCAGCAGTGAGACCTTAAACAGGAGGGGCTGAGGACCCGCATCCCACCCCGCCCTGAGTGCTTCTTCTCTTGCTTTGACTAAAGGAGGACTCAACCTCTTGTAGATTTCCTGTTCCTTGTGGAGGGACCTGATACAAGAGACAACATGATTGACTCTTCTTTGGCTCTTCCACAAGTCATTGCTTGAGCCTGCCTCACCAAACCAGTCCTGAGGTCTCAGTGCACAGAGCTGTCAGCAAACCTCCCACTCCCTGTTTGTGTTGGCTTTTGTCACTGTGCCATGCTGGAGGTGTCGGCTAAAGCTGTTTACTGGCTTAATTTAAAAACACCTCGAGGTGTTCTTAAAATTCTGCTTTGAGCAGCAATATGGACAGAATGGCAATGAAGCCAGAAAGCAATGAGGATAAATAGAATATAACCAAACAAAATTATCATAAAATCACATGGAGTAGCTTAAGGGAACTTTTGAAAAAGTAGAATATTATTTAAATATAATATTACACACATATATCTACACATGCATAGACACACATATATGTATATGTATGCACATATCTGTATAATTTCAGGAGATCTTATTGTCTTCATGGAGCTCACTTAGTCATACCATAGAGGTCAGGCCATGTTCCAGGCTAAGTGTAACTCTGAAGCATGTTCTTCCAGACCGAAAGAACAGAACAAAGCACAGAAGACTTAAAATATTAGTTTTATATGCATGAAAAATAATAGCATCAAAAATCAGACTCCTATGGCAAAAGCCACCACATGAGCTTTCTTGATTATTTTTATGGGGCCAGGAACCATTTGATAGCGGGATGTGGGTAAAACCAGGCGATATGAAGTGAGGGGCTAAAAATCGGCTTACGTAGCATCAGTTGCCTAAATTGAATGACAAGAGAAGAACCTTAGAAAACTGCTTGTCCAATCTCCAGGAAACAAAGGCTCAAAAAGGAGAAGCTCATGGAGCTATTCAGTGGCAGGGTTAGGGCTAAAAGTCAGCTCTCCTATCTTCAACTCTGCACAACACTTCACAGCTTCTGTCGTTCAGTGTTCTTAATTTGTCACAGTGCACTGCAACACGACATTGAGGGAAACTCCTGAGACTTACAATTCCTCCTCTTCATCACCCTATTTCCTAGAGTCACGCCACCCAGCCACTTGCCCTACCCAACCCTGGCCACAGGTCCTGACCCTCTGTCTTGGCTCTAATGCAGGTAAGGGTTAGTCAGAAGGGAAAGTGAAGAGGGAAGTCAGGAGAGGAGAGGGGTGAGATTCTCTTTGCAAGCGGAGAGGCTCAATTAACAATGACAGAAGAAAAATTCCAGCACTGTCTCCCTTCTGCAGCCCAAGAATAACATGCAGGAGTCAACACCTCTGCCTCCCACATGCTGACACAGAGTCTCTTTGTCTTGTGTTGAATCTTTAAGCACTTCAAAACCCAATTTCTATGTTTTCTTTCTCTCAAGGGGTGAATGGATTTAATAAGCATTTCTAAAAGTCACCTGAGAGTAGGCTTGTGAACCAAGGCAGATGTAAGTTCTCTGGGTTTTGCTCTTTCTTTGAGGTGACTCTAAAGAAGAGAAACTCACCGGAACCAAGGTACTAACATTCTTCAATCTCTAAGTAGGCACAAATTCTCTCATCAGAGAGACCTATAGAAAGCCAGTATTGATGGGACATGATTTCCTTCTGTCTGGAAAATAAAGACCTTACTCCTGATTGAGCTGGTGGGGAGAGGGCAGGAGTGTGCAAAGTCCGAGACACAACATTATGTTGGTGACAGCACCCGTTCCCAACTCTCACTCCAGCAGCATTACTTAATGTAATATTTGATCATTGCTTAAATTATTATTACAACTTCAGAAAACACCAGGAGTATATGATCATGATTATTATCTGGTTGTGGTTCTAGCTTACAACGTAAAAATGTAATCACATGAAATTAGATCCCTCAAAAGACAAGAAATGGAGGAAATTAACATGCTACACATCTGCATTGGTCTTTGTTTTTTATTAAGCATGTTCCCAAAGCACTTCATGGGGAAACCAAAGACACGTGGAATGTTTAAAGAGCATGATACACCCAAATCATTTGATTCCCAGCTACAAGTCATTAGGCTCATATTATTAACCTCAAGCACACTTGGGAAATGCAGGTAAAGGACTGACAAATTTGGAAGGTCTAAAGTGGAGATTACATTTGTGCAATTTCAGATTTTAGCTACATGAGTATTTTAAAAGCAAAGTATATTAGGTGGTTTCTGTGTGCCAGACACTGTCCTGAATGCTTTCTACATATTTTATTTCAGCATCATAAAAATCCCATGGACTATGTACTATTATTAATCCCACTTTACAGTTGGGGAAATTGGTGTTCAGCAAGGTTTGGTAACTGGCTCAAGGTCACTGAGCTACTTAGATGGCAGAGTCAGGAATGTCTAACTCCAACATGTAGGCTTTTAACAAGTATGTTATATTGCCTCTCAATACCTAGAATATAAGGGTAATTAAAAAAATAAGACACATGAATTTTTGAGATTTATTCATTCGTTTTATATATGTTTAGTGATGGTGTTTCTGTGCCAGGAACTACACATGAGGAGCTGAAGATACAGTTGAAAACGGACTAGGTTCCTGCCCTCTGGCATTTACATTCTAATCTAGACAGAACAAAAAAATATAAAGATAGAAAAAAATAAAATTAATGTAAGCTGTAGTAAGTGCTATGAGAAAGACAAAGATCCTGATATATTAAATAAGGGAGGATGACTCTCTTAGCATAAGTTATCTGTGGAAAGCTTGGCAAAGAATTGCATGTAGGTGGTTTCTTTTGGGAAGTGATCACAGGGAAGAGAAGTGGGGACTGGGGAAAAAAAAAGAAAGAGGAAAAGCTGAAACTAGGGTGTATTCTTAAGTTAGTCACTGCTGTGGGCCATGGGAACAATTCTGTCGGGACACCAAAGAGTAGAGGAGGACACACCTCAGAACTGTCCAGCCCACAGAAGGAAGAGATAAACACAGGTCCACCAGCTCCCAGTGGTCATGGGTTGTTCATTTCCTCCCTTTCCTAGGCTGTGCATGCAAAGCTCTCACTGCAACACCAGAGAAATCCTGGGGCAGAAACTGAAAGAAGCCAGGTATAGCTGAGGCCAGGTACAGCTGAGGCCAGGGGCTGCCAGGTGCTGTCACCCAGACAAAGTTTGTTGCTGCGATGGCTGGCCAAGAGGTGCACTGAGTGGGCTGTGAGGGCACACAAGGTGACCAATACAGAGACCTGCATTAGGGGGCTGTGTCAGAGAAAGTTTCCTTGTGGAGGTGGCTTTTGTGATGAGATTTCAGGAGGACAAAGAGCTAAGCATGGTGAGAGCTGAGACAAGAGCATTTCCAGGCATAGGAACCAGCCACTGAAAGGCCCTCAGAACGAGGTAGCATCTTTCAGGAACTGACACCCCAGGGTAGCTATGATAAGGAAGGGTGAGAAGCAGCCCAGGATGTCACAGAGGGGCAGTGTCAGGTCACACAGAGGCTTGGAGGGCATGATAAAGATTTCATTTCTAGTGAATACAAACTCATTGAAGGGTCATAAAAATGTACTCTATTAACCTCCAAACAAGGGATCACAAGAGTTTCAGAGCTGAAAAAGAACCATAGGTTTGAAGCTGAGAGGTCATTCTACGCAAGAAAGGACAAACTGGTTGATAGTTCCATTGGCCAAAGGTCCATATCGGGGCCAAGAAGAAGGGTTTCCCTCCAAGTCAACAGGGCCAAAAGTTTGTTGTGGACTGCTGAGTTCAGGGAGCCAGTCCATAGCCTCAGTCTCTGACACAGAAATTGTTGGTAAGAACAACTGAGAACCAAGGCTGGGATGGGATGAGGGTCGGGACTGGATGGATTAATATTTGGAGAACTTCTAAGAGTCAGGGTGTCTTACATTTTCTTTTCTTTTCTCCTTTTTTTTTTTGAGACAGAATCCCCCTCTGTTGCTGAGGTTGGAGTGCAGTGGCGCGATCTCAGCTCACTGCAACCTCCACCTCCCAGATTTAAGCAATTCTTCTGCCTCAGCCTTCTGAGTAGCTGGGACTACAGGCACGCACCACCACGCCTGGCTAATTTTTGTATTTTTAGTAGAGTCGGGATTTCACCATATTGGCCAGGCTGGTCTCGAACTCCTGACCTCGTCCGCCCACCTTGGCCTCCCAAAGTGTTGGGATTACAGGCCTGAGCCACCTTACATATTCTTTGGTGTCAGCATTGATCACTGCTTTTAAAGAAAGGTCTCAAATCTCTAAGACTTGGGGTATTAGAACTCTGAAAGGGTCTCTTGTACTGGGAGCTCCTGAGTCTCCCCACTTGAGCTTCAGTTTTATCTTCCCCTGAGAAGTCTTTCACTTCGATTTCTCCTGCATCTGCTGTGCTGGGGCCCAAAAGGAGGCATTAACATTCTGGTCCAAGCCTCAACAAAACCCCTTACCCTTGAGATATTTGTTGAACAGGAATTGCCTACGTTTATTTAAACATATTTGCCACATGATTAATGAGCAACATAAAATGCTTACACCTGGGAATCATGAAACATGTAATTTCCATGCTCCTTGCCTATCTGGCCTTCCCTTAGCTCACAGGTACATCAATACACATCCTGTCTCTGTAATACCTTTGGTGGTTGTGTTAGAGCAGGCTGCTTAACAAGTCCCAAATTCCAGTGGCTTAACACAGCAAAATTTATTTTTCATTCCGGTCACATTCCCATACAGGGCTACTCCAAAGTTCTATTCCATGCAGTCATTTAGGGATCCAGGCTCATTCCTTCTTACAGCTCTATCCTCTTCTAAGATTTTGGAATCTTCCATTTGGCCAGTATAAGAGCAAAGAGCACATGTGGAAAAGGCGCCACTGCTCTCAGGTGAGGCACATCCACTCTGATGGGAACTAGTCTTACAGCTCACCCAGGTGCATAGGGATTGAGAAGTGTAATCTATTGGGATCCCAAGAAAAGGGGACCTTGAGTGTTGTGAGCACCAGCAGCCCCTACCACAGTGGTAGAGGAAAACAAAGCACTATTAACCTTCCAAGAAAAGTATGGAAGCTGCAAATATGCTTTATCACGTAAAGGGGAGTCAGGGGTGTATGCTTGGTTCCTAAAGTGCATGTAGAAACAATGTAGAGTACGCATTCCTATCTCCAGTGCTTAGAAGAAATTCAAGGCCGGGCGCGGTGGCTCAAGCCTGTAATCCCAGCACTTTGGGAGGCCGAGACGGGCGGATCATGAGGTCAGGAGATCAAGACCATCCTGGCTAATACGGTGAAACCCTGTCTCTACTTAAAAATACAAAAAACTAGCCGGGCGACGAGGCGGGCGCCTGTAGTCCCAGCTACTGGGGAGGCTGAGGCAGGAGAATGGCGTAAACCCGGGAGGCGGAGCTTGCAGTGAGCTGAGATCCGGCCACTGCACTCCAGCCTGGGTGGCAGAGCAAGACTCTGTCTCAAAAAAAAAAAAAAAAAAAAGAAGAAATTCAAAAAGGCTGGGCACGGTGGCTCATGCCTGTGATCCCAGCACTTTGAGAGGCCGAGGGGAATGGATCACTTGAGGTCGGGAGTTTGAGACCAGCCTGGCCAACGTGGTGAAACCCCATATCTACTAAAAATACAAAAATTAGGCCAGGTGTGGTGGCTCATGTCTGTAATCTCAGCACTTTGGGAGGCTGAGGAGGATGGATCACAAGGTCAGGAGATTGAGACTATCCTGGCTAACATGGTGAAACCCAGTCTCTACTAAAAAATACAAAAACAAAATTAGCCGGGTGTGGTGGCGGGTGCCTGTAGTCCCAGCTACTTGGGAGGCTGAGGTGGAAGAATGGCATGAAACCAGGAGGTGGAGCTTGCACTGAGTCAAGATTACACGACTGCACTCCAACCTGGGCAACAGAGTGAGACTCCATCTCAAAAAAAAAAAAATTAGCTGGGCATGGTGGTGCATTCCTGTAATCCCAGCTACTTGGGAGGCTAAGGCAGGAGAATTGCTTGAACCCAGGAGGCGGAGGTTGTAGTAAGCTGAGATTGCACCATTGTACTTCAGCCTGGGCAACAGAGTGAGACACCATCTTAAAAAAAAAAAAAAAGAAGGGGAAGAAACTCAAAGAATATGATATGTATAAGGAGAGCAATTTAAAAAACACTACTACACTGCTTATTCCAAATAATAAATATTGAAGAAATTTTAAGTGAAGTATATTTAGGTGTCTTTTACTCTCTCTGACTCTTTAGAAATTGTAAAACTTCTGAGCCTGTAGGTCTTTTTTTCCCTTTTAATTGTGGTAAAATACACATAAAATTTCCCATCTTAATCATGTGTAAGTGTACAATTTAGTAGTATAGAGTACATGACATGGTTGTGCAACCAATCTCCAGTACTCTTTCCATAAACTCAGAGTATTTACTTAACAGTCAAGAACAGGAATAAAATCTAGGTTTACACTTCCCACATAAAGATCATAAACATTTCTTTAGAGGGACAATAATGTTATTTTGCCTTAAGCTTGATTTTCAGTAAATTGATCATTATCAAGCAATGTTATTTATTATTTTGTTTTTTAACTGTGGTAAAACATACATAATTTTCCATCTTAACCATTTTTAAGTGTACAGTTCAGTAGTGTTATCTGTAGTCACATATCTGGGCAACAATCTCTAAGACTTTTTCATCTGGAAAAACTGAAACTCTTTATCCATTAAACAATTCTTTCTTCCCCCAGCACCTGGAAACCACAATTCTACTTTCTGTCTCTACTAATTTGACTACTCTAGGTAACTTATATAAGCAAGATTATATGGTAGGTGTCTTTTTATAAGTGGCTTATTTCACTTACCATAATGTCCTCGAGGTTCATCCATGCTGTAGAATGTGTGAGAATTTCCTTCCTTTTTAAGGCTGAGTAATATTCTATTGTATGTATATACTACATTTTGTTTGTTCACCCACCCAGTGATAGACACTTCGGTTGCTTCTACCTTTTGGCTATTATGAGTAATGCAAGGGCAGCCGTAATTAAGGTAAGTTCTGAAGATGGAGAATCACAATGAACAACACACTCACTGGTGTGTGTGTGTGTGTGTGCACGTTCATGCTCTTGTCACCTTCTTCCTACTCACAGACAACTAATAATTGAACCTAAGACTTGATTGTACCATTTTCTTTACTCCCATAGGACAAGTTCTTCTGTAATGAAAGTATCTCTTAAATTTCATCTCCTAAAATGATAATTTTTTGAATGAATATGGGACATTGTCCAAGTTAAGGGGTTTGAAGTTGCACTAATTACTCTCAGAGTTAATTCCTCAGTAAGTTACTTATAAGTACCTATTTTGTATTCTATTCAGTTGAAGTTCTGGTACATAAAAACAGTGCACGGTCCTTTCCCTGGTCATAGTTTAGGTATAACATGTAAAATACTAGGCTAACACTTTCAAATGGTGTCTACTGAACATCAGTGTTCAGTGTGATGTTAGTAGATGCTTCATAATAACATCTGTTATTATGTAACTGTGATACAATTTTTAAATTTTTATACAAACACAACTTAATTGAGGCCCAAGCACAGGGGTGATGGGGTGGGAGGGGAGTATGTCTGTGTTGAGTTCAGTTATGGGAGCGATTCAGCATCTAGTCAAGGCAGAGAAGTCAATCATTCAGCAATGACTGGTAAGCAAAATGACAGCTCACCTAGATATCACACATTATAATTATCTCGAATTAGAATCTTCTCTATCGACAACTTTCAGGACTCTTGTACATCACTGGGCTCATTAGGTAAACTATGTAATGTCCGGGTGTCTCATGGTGGTAGATTTCTAGCCCATAATGGTGCCAAAAGTTGCCCACCCATCAAACACACCTCTTTCACCACTCTCAACTTTAAACCCACGGAGTTCTAGATGTATCTCCCACGGGCTCACTGTTCTAGAAAAGGTGGGCTTTTCTGAACGTAGTCCCCCAAACAATGCTGAGGCCCATGCCATGAGGGCCATCACTCAGGGGATAATAGGGAGGTGAGGGCTTTCCCACGCTGTGACCCTAGCTAGTGATGCAGGAGGAGCTGTCTTGCAGCTCGCACTGAGGCAGTGCCTTTCATGACTTAAGCAGAAATGCAGAGGAATCCCATCCACACTCCCGGAAGCTCTCCAGCTCTCTCCATAGGATGCATCCCTAACCCTTGGGGAGGGCCTTGAGAACAGTTGCCATGGAGGTGAAGCAAAGCTTTACCTCCACCCACTTAGGGTTCAAGCTAGGCCTGATAATTAAATTGACAGAGGACAGATGAACAGGACAAAAGCATGCAAATTTCCCCTCAGTTTTGCATGATACAAGAGCCCTCATAAGAAAATAAAGACCCACAGAATTAGCAAAACCTGCATGTATTAGGTCAAACAAAGGGAGGCAATCATGTAAAAGTAACTTCATTATGTATAGAAGCTAAAGGAAGATATGAATTATCTTAACAAGGTTTGTTTGTACAAAATTCTCTTGGCTATGACTCCCCATCAAAGAATGTTTATTTTCTCCTGGCACAGGGAGGGAATCTTTTTCACGGGAGGTTTTATCTCCTATTTTCAGGAAGAAAAGGGGAAAATTAGAATGTTCATCTTGCCTCTGCTGTTTTTCAAGTGCCTTTCACTTGATGTAAGCCCTATGTCAAAGTGGCATATTTTGGGATGGCATATTCTGCCAGTCTGCACCAGTTTGACCTCTTTGTCCCTCCCTCACCCTGAGCTCCATCTGAGTACTAAGCACAAACCTCCCCTTCACTAGCTCTTTTCCCCCAAAGCAAAGCAACCCAGGCAGACAGCTGCCTATGGTCCCAGCCCCATCAGTCCCTCATACCGCCCCTGCCATGTCTGAGTCTCAAGTTCATATACTTTTTTCTTTTGATCTTCCTTCAACATCATAAGCTCTCCGAGGACAGATGAGCTTGTATCTTATTTATCCACAGCAGAGTAAGTACCACAGTTTTTCACTGACTAACAATGATGAATAAAGGAGCAAAGACACCCATCTACACAGTTTCCTTGGTGACCTAGTGATTCCAGGCCAGATAGCAGAAAGCTGCCACATTGTTTCCAAAAAGTTATACAAGTAGAGGTTTTATTTACATGTTACCTTGTTTCTGAGCTCTATAAATCTGTCATCTTTTATCTACAACTAGGGTTAATATTTATTAGCCATGTAGTATGAAAACCCTTATCAGATTCCAGTGGTATCACTGGTTATGTTTTCTACTTAAATAATAATAAGATGAATTTTTAGAAGGCCAACCTAGGTGGCTCTTCCGCGTGCTGGGACCCAAGCAGCAACAGAAAGCCTGGTAATCAGACACCTTTTGCCCCACAATGTCACCCTGAATGAGTCTTTTCTTTCCGTTCTTTCTTTGCTTGGTCTTTTCCAGACTTGCTTTCCATTTCACAGCTTTGCTAAACCTTCAGGTCAAGGTCAGAGCAAAGGGACTATCTCAAGGTGGGAGGAACTGAATTTAGCCACATAGGGCCTCTCCCTAATGAAAGCATTTAGCACCCAGCCAAGGAATCTATCTATCTTTAGATTCCAAAATAGAAAAAAGGGAAAAAAAATCTCCCTTAAGAAAAAAGCCAGGGTTTGCTTTGCTTCTGCTCTAAGCCAACCCTGTTTCAGGTTCCAAGGAGGTTACTCCTTGCAGAAGGGAACGTGCTACAGAACACATCAGAAGACCTGAATTCTATTTCTGACACTGATTCTGATGTTCTGTGATCTTATCCCCGGCTACTTGAAGAACTTTGTTCTGCCCCCATACCCGCCCTCTGCCATCCTCTTCTTATTGCAACTTTGTGTGTAAGTGTGTTAAGACTCAAGGAAATTCTCCAAAAGCTCAAACTCATGTGATCTTTATTACTTGGGGCCACAAGTGCCAACCAGCCTAGAGGGGTTCCTGGGAATAGGCGGGCGGATCATGAGGTCAGGAGATAGAGACCATCCTGGCTAACATGGCGAAACCCCAGCTCTACTAAAAATACAAAAAATTAGCCAGGAGTGGCTGCACGTGCCTGTAGTCCCAGCTACTCAGGAGGCTGAGGCAGGAGAATCGCTTGAACCCGGGAGGCGGAGGTTGCAGTGAGCAGAGATCGCACCTCTGCACTCCAGCCTGGGAGACAGAGCAAGACTCCATCTCATAATAAATAAATAAATAAATGCTGGTTTCCTGCCTTGTGATGTGGCAGGACTTCGTAGGCAGACTAAATCTGCCTCCTAAGTAGTAGACATGGAGATACAGAATCTTCCACAGGGTGTAGAATTTACCAGTTACCTGGAAGCAATGGCATGCCCATAAAAATCTCCTCTGAGAAGCCATGGAACACTGTTCTGCGTCCTACCCCACATTCTAGAAATTTACTTGCATCCTCTGAGAACCATGTGTGGTACTGGCATCCGCAACCTGTTGATGCAAAAACATGAAGCTTCTAGTGAGGAGGGAGCAAACTTCTCTCTTTTGGAGTTATCAGTCTTAGTGCACTTTGTGCAAAGGGCAACGATCATGTGAAATTGTAGATGGCATTTTTCTGATACTTTGTACAAACCTTGATTTCATATGGTGCTGCAGCTGTGTTGCTGGAAACAGTATAGCCTGGAGAGGGCAAACTTTGGAAGAGACCAGCTGGATAAAATTCTGACTCTACACTAGGTACTGTGTGGCCTTAAGCAATTTATTTAATGTCCCAGTTTCAGTTTCTTGTATACAATACAGTTTCTAAATGGACCTAATTAAACATGAGCTTAAACTGAGAAAATGCATGTACACTCTTAGCACAGTGAACATGTCAATTGCTGTATGAATGCTAGCTATTACCAATAATAAATACTATTAATAGATATTAATAAATAGCACTTTAATTCATATTAAAATCAAATATTTTAATTAATAATTAAAATTAACACACATTATTAATATTAATACTAATAGATAACATTACACATAATATTAATAATAGTCCAGCCAAGCATGGTGGCTCATGCCTGTAATCCCAGCACTTTAGGAGGCCGAGGTGAGTAGATCACTTGAGGCTATGAGTTTGAGACCAGTCTGGCCAACACGGCAAAACCCCATCTTTACTAAAAATACACAAACTAGCTGGGCATGGTGTTGCACACCTGTAGTCCCACCTACTTGAGAGGCTGAGCACGAGAATTGCTTAAACCCAGAAGGCGGAGGTCACAGTGACCCAAGATCATACCACTGCACTCCAGCTCCACAGAGTGAAACTCTGTCTCCAAAACACCTTAATAATAATAATAATAATAAGGCTCACAAAAAAATAACCTAGGGAATTCATTAATGATGAGCAAATGGAAGTGATTCAAATAACCCTTTTGTGGCCCTAAAATATCCTGATAGATATCTATTTCAGCACGTGTAACATTACATTGTATTCTTTATTTCTTTACACCTCCACTATTCCAAAGACTCTCCAGGGCAGGGAATTCTCTCTTTTATTGTAATGTCACAACGTCTCCTCTATTACCTGTCCTATATGAATGTTGTTGAGTAAATGAAAAGTGAAGCCAGAAATTAATGAGTGAAGGAAAGTAAACACATACTCATTTGAAGGGAATATTTTTTGCATTAAACCAAAATAATTGTTTCTTATACAAACTATTTCTAAAAAGATAGCATTTTCCTTATTTATTATGAATTATTGCCAACTTCCCTTCCCCTGTCTCTGAGAAATGCAAAGTCCCTGATTTAGAGTAATTTCTCAAGAGTTGTTTAGGGGTTGTCTTAGTCAGCTCAGGCTGCTATAACAGAATATCGTAGGCTGGATGGTTTCAACAACAGACCTTTATTTCTTACAGTTCTGCAGGCTGGGAAGTCCAAGAGCAAGGTGTCAGCAGATTCTGTTCTTGATGAAGGCCTTCATCCTGGCTTGCAGATAGCGACCTTCTTGCTGGGTCCTCATACAAGTGAAGGGAGAAAAGGCTCTAGTTTCCATTTCTCTTCTTATAGAGACTAATCCCATCACGGAGCACCACCCTCATGCCATCATCTAAATCTAATAACTCCCCAAAGATCCCGCTCCAAATTTCATCACATTGAAGGTTAGATCTTCAATATCTGAATCTCGGGAGGATGCAAACACTCAGTCCCCAGCAGGTGCTGGAAGTATTAACACAGTGCCCCAAAACGATAGAATATTTTCGACAGGATGAATCCACTTTCAACCCTGGAAGCCAGGCATTTCAGAGTGGAAAAGAAAAGAGAAGCAACAACAGCACAAATAAGCATCTTATTAAGGAAATCGCTACGTCTTTGAGGGGTGCACATTCTATGCTTTCTCAAGGATGAAGTCTGAGCAGGCAGAACGAAGCTAATCTTGCCTGGCTGCACCCTTCTGATCTGGCAGGGGGCTGGGGCCGCTCCCTGCAGATGCCCACGATGCCAGGCAGCCCGGTTTAGTTTGTGGAACCTGCTCTAATCCGTCAGCACAGCCACAGTAGATATTCTGAAAACTAAGAGAATCACCTTCAGCAGCTTATCAACTAACCGCAGGCCCTTATCTCAAATGGGAACTTACTCAAACCGTTATTCAAGCTTATTCAAATGAATTTGAGAGCCTACTAACAGCCCTGGCTACATAATTTGCGGGGCGCAGTTCAAAATGAAAACGTAGAGTCCTTTTCAAAAATTATTGAGCATGTCAAGATGGTGTCAGTAGAACATCCAACTAGTCGGCTTCTGAACACAGGTCACAGGTTCATAAACCTAGCTCTGCCTAGCAATGACTATCCAGTAAGTCAAACACCAGGAAACCCCAACCCCTCCACAGCCCTGCGACTGCTGCAGCAGAAAAACAAAAACAAAACCGACACTCAACACCATCAGCATCAGCTCTTCCCAAACCACCAGTCTTCCTCAGAGACTCCCTCATTTGACCTGTTTTCACTCGTGTTCCCTCGACCTTCAAATGTTCAGTGTCCATTAAGCAGATCAAGGCTATCACAAAACAAAACAAACACCAAAAGGCCAAACCACTGGATCTAGAGACCTACGAACTTGCCCTCCTGATACCTGCAGCTGGGGTTTAAGGACGTGCCTGCCTTGGGCGGTGGGCGGGTAGAAACCTCACACACCAAAGCCCACGGAGCTAAATTCAAGGTTGCAAACCCCAACCCCGGTGGGAACACGGTCTGCAGACACGCCCCCCTAAGTCCCTGTCGTACACAATAAATTACTTTCTGAATATTCCCTTTACAACTGCAAAAAATAGAAATGACTGTAACTGTGCAGAGAAAGAAAAGAGAAGCTGGGATGAGCTCCATCAGGGGCGGAATCTGCTTCTCACTGGTGGATACTGTGATAAGAAACCTGGAACTGAGCGGCCTCACAATGGCCTATTTATCCGGCTCTCACGCACCGCCGGCAACCCCGGCTGGGAATCACGGGGGTGGCAGCAGTCCCCGGAAAACGGCGGCGCTCCGGCACAGGAAAGCCCGCGGATCAACTGATCTGCAGACAACGCTTCTTCCTTCCTGGGAAGCGGCCACAAAGGCAGCCAGCTGACCCCGGCCCAGCGCGGCTCCCGGCTGAGGAGGACAGGGGCGGGGGGGGGGGGGGGGGGGAGGACGGGCAGGGGGATCGTCGCCCGCCCGGCCCCCCACCCCCCAAGTTTCCTTTGGCAAAAGCATCCCAGGCGTGGTTCAGGCAGAGTCCACGCCAGCTAGGCTGGGGCCGAAACTCTCCACTTCAGGAAGGCGGGGTGGGCGGACCCACCGTCCCAAGCCCCCCACGGCCCCCACCAGCTGGCCCTTCCGGCCGGGGCGGCCTTGGCCTGGGCCTGCGGTTGACTTGGGTCGGGGGACAGGAACGATTGGCACAGCGCCCCCGACTGTTCCCTGAGGAGGCCCCTTCCTAGGACTTTTGGTCAAAAGCAAAAAGAAACACAGACATGTGCGTCACCCCGGGAAGCGCGCGGGGATTTCGCTCGCGTTTCAGGCGCAGACTTCGCATCCTCCCTCGGTAGGGGGTCGGGAGTTCCTAAAATTTACCCCCCAGCTTCACTTCTCTGGCGACAGAGCACCTTAACAGTTCATTTCCCTCTCGCTCTCAAGTGAAAACATCTTATTTTTGTGTTAAAATGTATAAAGACACCATGAGAATTGGCAGGAGGTCAAACCGTAGATTCTGAGATGCCCCGGTCGCTCCCCAGGAAGTGCTGTTTTCGGAAGTGTTGACCCAGCAGCTGGTCCCTGCTGCTCTAATGACACGATGTGTGCTTTCACTTTTTCACTCCCAAACAACGTGATTTGGAGTCTTGAGAGAGCCTTGGAAATCGCTGCCCGTGGAGAAAAGGTCTGGAGGCCAGGCCAGGAGAGCAGACACGCTGGGAGAAGCGGAGGCAGCCCTGTGAACTCGCCGGGCTCCGCAGGGAGGGGCGGGGGTGTCCAGGTCGCAGGTGGAGCTGGCCAGCTGCGAGCCAGGATGTCCTCGCTCTTTCCAAGTTATACAGAGTTCCCACAGGGAAAAAATAGAGGGATACGGGATCTAGGCAGATCTTCAGCTGTTTGTATACTCTGCACCAGGAGGCGCTATCATCAGCCCGGACCCCTACCCCACGGGACGGAGGAGACCACAATTCTTCCCTCCAGGCAGAATCGTGAACCCAATATTCCCATCTCCCCGACTTCTCTTAACTCAGTATACCGCCATTAACAGCATAGTCAGCCTTCTGGACTTGAACTCCAGAAGGAATTTTGTCTCATTTAGTGCCTGCAGGGGAGCAGGATGAGATAGTCCTCTTGGACCGGCACAAGGTCTCTGAGTTGACTCTTCTATAAACATTGCTCTTGTTTCTAGGGACAGAATCATTTCTTGACCTAGAGAAAGAAAGATATTGTGGGAAGGACCCCTGATGTTCAGTGGCAGTTTGGAGACCTGGCATTAGCCTTACTCAGTAAGGCTTCCTGATCTACCAGTACTGATCCAGTCAGCTTTGACGATCCCCCAGCCTGGTCCTGGGATTCTTCCAAACACTCATGAGATCACCCACATCTTGGAGGGGCTGGTAGTGTTACCAGCAGAGAAAGGTGAGGGCAGCAAGCAGTAGTCACTTTGGGTCTGAAATGAGCATCTTGGGGTTTTTATATCTACCCACCCACTATGGAACATTATTGTCCTTTCCTCTCTGCTACAGTGTTTCCAGAAAATGAGAAGTAGCATCTTCTTAGAAATAGATTGGGTACCCTGTCTCAGACCCAGTTTTTTTTTTGGAGGGTGGGAGGACGCAGTCTCATTCTGTCTCCCAGGCTGGAGTACAGTGGTGCGATCTGGGCTCACTGCAACCTCCACCTTGGGGGTTCAAGTAATTCTCCTGCCTCAGCCTCCTGACTAGCTGGGAATCCAGGTGTGCACCACCACACTCGGCTAATTTTTGTATTTTTCATAGAGACAGGGTTTTACCATATTGGCCAGGCTACTCTTGAACTCCTGACCTCAAGTGATTCGCCTGCCTCAGCCTCCCAAAGTGCTGGGCAGTTACTTTTATTATAGTTCTAGATAACATAGAAAAGAACATGGAAGGCAGCTATGCAAGCAAAACACAAACAACCCTGTTAAAAAGTGGGCAGAAGACATGAACAGACACTTCTTAAAAGAAGACATGCAAGCAGCCAACAAATGTGAAAAGATGCTCAGCATTGCTAATTATCATAGAAATGCAAATCAAAACCACGATGACATCTCACGCCACTCAGAATGGCTGTCATTAAAAAGTCAAAAGAAAAAAACAAAAACAAAAAACAAAAAACAGATGCTGGCAAGGCTGTAGAGAAAAGGGAACACAAATACATTGCTGGTGGGAATGTAAATTAATTCAGCCACTGTGGAAAGTAGTTTGGAGATTTCTCAAAGAAAATAAAACTACCATTCGATCCAGCAGCAATCCCATTACTGGTATATATCCAAATGTAAATAAATTGTTCTACCAAAAAGACACATTCATTTTTATGTGCTTCACAGCATTATTCACAATAGCAAAGACACTGAATCGGCCTAGGTGTCTGTCGATGTAAGACTGGTATATAAACACCATGGAATACTATGCAGCAATGAAAAAGAAGGAAATCATGTCCTTTGCAGCAACATGGATGCAGCTGGAAGCCATTATTCTAAGCAAATTAATGCAGGAGCAGAAAACCAAATAGTACATGTTCTCACTTATAAGTGGGAGCTACATATTAGGTAACATAGACATAAAGATGGCAACAATAGACACTGGGAGATACTAGAGGGAAGCAAGGGTTGAAAAACTAACTATTGGCTACTATGCTCACTGCCTGGGTAACAGGATCATTTGACCTCAGAGCTCAGCATCACATGTATATCACACAATATACCCATGTAACAAATCTGCACATGTACCCCTGAATCTAAAATAAAAGTTGAAATTATATATTTAAAAAAGAACAGAACAGAAGAGAACATGAACTGTGGTGACTATTTTCAAAGGAGGAACACTTTGCATTTTACAGGGTTCAGGTTTTATAATATATTCTTGTTATCAATATCTTTTAAAAATATCTGGGTGAAGTTTAAAAATCCCCTGAACACACATTTAATAAGCTGTCTCAGAAACCTATTGAGAAAGGCTGTTCTTTGCCTGCCCAGACTCTGCTTCTTCCACTCTGACTGTCCTCACAGCTAATGGGACAACCCCTGAGAATAATGAGCCCTGGCCACCCAGTCCCATCCATGGTCAATGCCTCTTGTGGAACCCCATTGTCTTTGCCTTATAGGATTGCAGACCTGGCCTCTGACTCCTAATGGCTTGCTCTATCTCCTGCTTGCACTCTGCCTCTCCCCATCTAATGGCAGAGCCTCCCTGGCTCCAACCCTCTATGCTTTCCCTCAATGTCCTGCTCTTCCAGACGCTCCAGTAACTTCCTTGCCCAGCCTGTTGGCTTCTATGGCAAGTGCTCCTGGAAAACCTGATCTGCCCTTGCTCCTCTAAGGGGGTTCTGACACATGCTCCCCTTCAAGTTGCTATAGGACATCGGACACCAAATATCTTGGAGACCTCGAGATTGTGGGCAATTACTACCATAAATAAAAGCAGAAGAATACCAAGGTTCTCTTTGAATAAAGTGATTAGGATTCAAAACCGTCCACACATAATGGTCTATATAATGGCCTCTTGCTTAGACTTGGTCACGTTCAGAGTCTTCTGTCCACTTCTCTCCCATCCCCCTCCTGCTTCCCCACTGTTTTAGTAAAATGTGCTTTGCAAAGGGCCCAGTTAGTGCCTTCCTACAACTAAGGATTAATGAGGCAGCAGAGAGGTCCAGGCCCCCACTTACTGTCCCTCCCATCCACTGGGCAGTTCCTCCACACCACTGAGTCAGGAAGGAGAAAATTCTAACCACCAGGACTACTTCTTTTAACATCAAAGTCCTGCTGAATGTAAAATAGTACCGTTACTATGGAAAACAGTTTTATGGTTCCTCAAAATGCTGAACTTTGAATTACCATATGACCCTGAAATTCCACTCCTAGGTATATGCCTAAAAGAATTGAAAACATATTTAAACAAAAATCTGTACATCAATATTCATAACAGCACTGTTCACAGTAGCCAAAAAGTGGAAACAGCCCAGTTGTCCATCAGTGAGTGAATGGATTCATAAAATGTGGTATGTATATACAATGGAATAGTATTCAGTCATGAAGAGGAATGAAGTATTGATACAAACTATAATCCAACATGTATTATATATAAAATACAACATAAATGAACCCACACAACATTAAGGTAAGTGGAAGAGGCTAACTAGTTGATTACAATAATGATGATGATAATGAGAATGATAACTTATGATGGTGAAGATGACTATGATGATGGAAGAAAGAGGCTTAAAGGGGGTCCCACAAATCTAGACAATACAGCATCCCTAGATTCCCTGGAGCAGGACCATATTTCTGAGCAATCCTAAGCCTTGAGCCACTTTGACCCCACTGTTGATGCAGCCTTGCCCAGATCAGGGCTGGTAAGTAACAGAATCCAAGTTTGTCCAGTATCAGAGCCAACAATAATTCAACTGAACCTCAGTCTCCCTAAAATGGAAGTAAAGGTTTATAATTATAGCTCTGGCATCACAGAACTTCTTAGACATAGATATATATATATGTACATATATATATATAATGAGAACATTCACTAACAATGAGTGCTTAGTGTATATCTGGCACTGTTCTACGTGATTTATATATACTAAGTTGTTAATTCCCACTGAAGCCTTGTGAACTAGGCATTGTTATTAGTCTCATTTCATGAAGAAACTGAGGAACAGAGAGATTACAGTCGTGTCCAAGATCTTATAGCTGTCAGGCAGCAGTATCTGGATTGACACCCAGAGAGAAGGCTGCCACCAGGCCTCTGCAAGAGCTTACTTGGTGGGTACCTGCGTGATTACTCCTGGCTTTTCTCCTCCCTTGTAGAATCCCAACATACTTCTCTTTTGTTCCTTCAGGGAGAGCATGTCCTCCAACATCTGGCCCTGCTGCCTTTGGCACCAAAACTGTATACATACCCTAGAGCCGAGACTTACTGAATTTCCTTGACGGTATCTTCATGCTGTTTCCTACATCAGGATATAAATACAACAAAACAATAGCTTGTCTTTTCGCTTGCCTTTGCTATTGTCTGTGCGATGAGCTCTGGGTGAAAAGACACTGGGACAGTATACAAATAGCCTTGGCTCTGAAGGTAAAGGCTTTTCTTTGCCACTGAAGAAAGTTCAAAAGAAATTTGTTCTTTTTTTGGGGGAGTGGGTGAGGGAGACCGATTCATGATTTTATTTTATTAGCGAGTTCACAGAAGCCTGGGATATTCATCTTGCAATGCTGTTTTGCATCTCTCTTTCTCCTTCATTCTCCAGAAAACCCAGTAACGCTAGGCTATAAAGCCACGAAGCTTCCCAGTCAGTGAATTTGGGGTGCTAGGGACCTAAATAGGGAAGAAGTTACTAGTCTGAAGAGGACCTAGGCATGGCTTCAGTGATACCCAGTCTAATACTTTCCCCTTCCCATTTTACAGATAAAGGAATTCAGTCCCAAATGGCAAAGAGACGGTTACCTTCCTAGGTCAGTAGTAGATGCAGAACTTAAGCCCTGGCCAGTCTCCAAGTTCTATATTCAGAAGTTTTTCCCTGCCATAGACCCTTCCTCTCCACTGCCCCTGAAAGAAGTAGAGCACTGTTAGAGGAGTCAATGGATGCCAGGCCTGGCAGAGATCAGGCTGATAGTAGGTGTCAGAGGTGGTAGAAGCCAGAAGGGCCAGGACAAAGTTTAAGGCTGTGGTCATACAGCAGAATGTCTAGTCTCTGAATTGATGGGTCCCAATTTCAGAGATAGGTGGAGTAGTTCAAAAATCTCAATTGCTTCTTAAGAGAATCATTGCTCTGAAAGTCATCATGCAAGGTGGCTGAAATGGGGGAGTGTATTAGTCCATTCTCACACTGCTTATAAAGACTTACCCGAAACTGGGTAATTTATAAAGGAAAGAGATTTAATTGACTCACAGTTCAGCATGGTTGGGGAAGCCTCGGGAAACTTACAGTCATGGAGGGAGGGGAAACAAATATGTTCTTCTTCACATGGTGGCAGCAAGGAGAAGTGCTGAGCAAAAGAGGGGAAAGCCACTTATAAAACCATCAGATCTCATGAGACACTCATTCAGTATCACAAGAACAGCATGAGGGTAACCACCCTCATGATCCCACTGGATCCCTCCCATGACACATGGGGATTATGATTATGGGAACTACAACTCAAGATGAGATTTGGGTGGGGACACAGCCGAATCATATTAGAGTGTATGATGCTCCTTCACTGAGAGCCAACTAAATTTCTGGTATTGTGCAGGGAGTTTCAGTGTATTATCTCATTTAATTCCCAGAGCAACTCCATAGTGTAAGGTTTATTAAACTCTTTTCACAGCTGAGGAGACTAAGGGTGAGGGAGGTCTCATGGCCAAAAAATATCAGGACCAACATATGATTATGAGTTCATTTGACTTTAAAGTTAGGAGGCTCTTCATTAAGCCACATGGCCCAAAATAAGACTGAGGTCTCTTATCTCAGAAGTCTGGACTTCTGCCAGGGAGTTTTCCTTCCAAAAATTTTTTTTAAGTTGCTATTGATATATTATCCATTTTTCTTAGATTTAGTCCCAGTAGGTCTAGTGGGAAGTTGGAAAATTCCTATGGGAGGGTGTGACTCTTCCTCTGACCTTGCTTAAGACATGCTAGGGGAATGTCTCTGCCTCTAGGCCATTCAACAGACCAAGTGGAGGGGAAGATGCAGGCTTGTCCTCTACCCCATCACTTTCTGGGTCACCTAAGAGAGGTAGCCTGGAGGAGTGGCCAAGAGCAGGAACTCTGGCATCACACTGCCTGAGATGATACCTGCTATTGTTTACCAGTTTTGGGGTCTTGGATAAGGCATTTGGACTTTCTGTGCCTTATTTCCCTTATCTGTAAAATGGGGTAATAATATTACCTGCCTCATAGGATTGTTGAGAGAATTTAACCAGTTAATATATGTAAAGGGTGTAGAGGATTGCCTGGCTTACCATAAGTAGATTTGAGCATCATTATTAATATGCTTCCAGGAGCCATTTTCCCTAAGTCTTGGATTTAATAACAACCAGGGACTGAATAATAACCAGAATCCTGGAACCAGCTACCACTTTTATTGAGCACCTAATCTCTTTATTAGGAATGCTTTATATGTACCATCTCTAACCCTTAGAGATGTTACATAAGCATTATTATCTCCATTCTACAAATAAGGAAATGGAGGCATCGAAAAGTCAAGTGACTTGCACCAGCTCACATGACCAGAAGATGCCAAGCTGGTGTCTGAATCTACATCAGTCAGGCTACAGGGTCTCTCCTCTGGCTCAGCTACTTCTCCAATGCTGGGTTGGTGGTTTCCAGCAAAAGCCATCTTTAAACATAATGTCTTTTATTAGCTTTCATTGTATTTTTTTATTTTTTGGTAGAAATGGGTGGGACTGGTAGTTAAAAAGTAAGCAGTGTGTGGCCGGGCATGGTGACTCACTCTTGTAATTCCAGCACTTTGGGAGGCTGAGGCGGGCAGATCACGAGGTCAGGAGATTGAGACCACGGTGAAACCCCGTCTCTACTAAAAATACAAAAATAAATTAACCAGGCATGGTGGAGGGCACCTGTAGTCCCAGCTACTCTGGAGGCTGAGGCAGGAGAATGGCATGAACCCGGGAGGTGGAGCTTGCAGTGAGCCTAGTTCGTGCCACTGCACTCCAGCCTGGGTGACAGAGTAATACTCTGTTTCAAAAAAAAAAAAAAAAAAAAGTAAGCAGTATGACTGTAATCAGATGTTCTCTAATTTGCCCCTTTGAAAACAAAATTAATAGGTGGAGGAGCATTGTCATTTAGTAGTTGCTGCTGAGGCCAGACAGTGTCCATGCTGGGCTGTGCATCTGCTTTCTGGGAATCTATCCTGGACTGATTTAACCTCAGCTCACATGTACAGTAACCAAGCAAATTGAGGTTCATGACCAAGTTAAATACATCTTCATGGATTCAGGATCCATGCTCTCAGAAAAGAGGTTTAAAATGATCTTGATCCAAACCTCTTTGTTGTACAATGTTCTGGTACAGGAAACTGGCGATGATGATAGTGATGGCAATAATAAAAATGACAGATGGCTCCCTTATGAGAGCTTATGGAGGGCCAGGCACTGTGCTACATGCTTTACACATATTATCCCATTTAATTCTCACAACTGTCTTTTAGAGCCCCCTTTTATAGATGATGAAATGAAGACTTAGAGAAGGACAGTCCCTCGTTTAGGTTGCATAGTGACATGTGGAGTCAGGATTCAAATTCCTGCTGAACTCCTACCCTAAACTCCTAAGGTTACATGGTCTATGCACTCTTTGAAAAGGGTCTTTCTTGACCTGAGTCAAAAAGAAACACACAAACTCTAGATGTCCCAAAAAGAGATGGAGCCATCTATTCCCTCAATTGCAAAAGTCACTTGAGTTCTGCCTTGAATTCTTGAACTTTGGGAGAGATGGCAGGTTCTACCTGAATCTCCCAAACACTTTTAAAAGTGGAAGAATTATAGCAAAACCTCAATTACTGACAAATGTTCTAATTGTTCTTGAATGCTCGTCAATCAACAAAGTCCCACCTAAATAGGTTCTCTCCTTCCTAATAGATCCTGGGGTAAGAGTTAAGCTTTCTAATTTGCTCTTTTGTTCTGAGTTAGCTGGAAATTTTGCCACCAGCATTAAAACAAGAAGAATAAATTTATATGTGGAAACACTTTTACTTCCCAATACTCTAGAGTACTGTTACAAGGAGACAGCAAATTTATCCGTTTATTCATCTGATCATTTAATTAACATTTGTGGAGTGCCTAGTATTTTCCCAATACTGTGCTGGAGGTGCTGGGAAGAGAGAGAGAAAAATAAATGATACTCTTTTGTTCTCAAGTTGCTTGCAAATTTGCATGCATTGGTCCTAGTTTGGATTTTGCCAAATCCAAGGAAAAGGATCTTCAGCTGGTCCTGCAAAGCAAGCTCCAGAGAAACTCAACAGCAGAATTCCATTACTTACATAGCTTTCTGGGTATGAAAAACAGGAAGAGGAACCATCACAACTCTAGGGTTTTTTAAGGCATGAATCATAAACCAGATCAACAGGTATGGTGACGGGCTTGCCAGTTTAGCAATTGTCTCTGTAAAAGGAGAGAACTACTTGGTCAGAAGGAAATGCCAACGCTCGCCCCCACCCCACCGCCCTCCCACATGAAGCTCAACCTCTCAGAGTGTTGCTGAGATGCTTTCTGTTTTGTTTTGATTCCAGCTCCCTCTCTACCCAGCTGAGCCACATAGAGAGAATGAAGCCTGCCATTTTGCACACAGTTTTGCCTTTTCGGCTGTTTATTTTGCTAAGACTCTTAAACCTGTCAGCGAAGCGGTTTCCAGCCCAGTCTCTGTGGTAATAATCTCCCTTTCTAAGAGATAAGCACCCCGAGTGAGACAGATTGGAAGACAAACTAACACACCAAAGTTGCTGAGTACACATGACTCTTTAAAGATGGCCTCATTCACTATTCAGGCTTTATTAACTTAAAAAAAGAAAAAGAACAACAAAAAAGTCCAGCTTGGAGGTTTCAGAAACTCATTAAGAAATTACTAGAAACCCCTCAGTGGAAAATGCCAGTGCATGCACACATCTGACCCAGACCCACACTTCTTTCAGCACAAGGGCTGATGGAGAAACATGAGCAGGGAAGGCCTGTTGGGGAGCTGAAGGGACAGGACCTCTTGACAAGCCTAAGAGTTTACTCAGACATCCCAAGTTCTGAGACATAAACCAAATTTTACCCCCGGAAAACCAAACCAAACAAAACACTCAGATGAAAAATGCCACTTCTCAGTTTTCTAAAATCAAATTAAACCTTACTTTGCATCCCCTTTTCTCCAGAGCAGGAAATTTATTCTTGGTCATTAGGAAGGAACTCCTTACCAAAGATAATGCTAGATCCTTTTGGCAGGTTCTTGTCCATCTTCCATGGCCTGTTTAGAAGTCATTGAACTTTTCTGTTTTGCTGCTGAAATCCTGATTTTATTCAACTGTGGGACAGCAACATACTCAGGGAAGGTGGGTCCTTCCCCCAGCCCAGGCAAATGGAAGGTGGTTAGTTTAAGCTGAGACTGTTCAGCAAACCTACCCTTCCTTTCACCTGGAGTGTGGGATGGGTATGTGACTGTGGATTTCTGGGATCTTCCATAGGGCGAGAGTGACGCAGGGCAAGTGAGTCCCCAAGTGGAGCTTAACCTACAAGAGTTCTTGGCTTTGCTCAGGAGAGAAGTCAAGGGTGAGCCGGTGGTAGGGTAGAAGAAAACAGCTTTGTTGAAGTGGTGGCGTCATAGCTATGTGACTGCCCCTGCAGAGCAGGGTTATCCTATAGGCAGTGTGTCCAGAGTAGCAGCTCAGTGCAGTCTTACAGTCATATTTATACTTGCTTTTAATTACATGTAGACTAAGGGGTGGTTTATGCAGAAATTTCCAGGGAAGGGGTGCTAACTTTTGGACCATCAGGCCATTGGCATGGAAAGAAGTGGTAATTCCCTGTTGTTGCCATGGTGATGGTAAACTTAGATGGCAGGCTGGTGGGCTGTCTTATGGAAAGCTGCTTCTGCCTTGTCCTTGTTTTAGCTCGTCCTCAATTTGGTCCAGTGTCCAAGCCTCATCTCCTACCTCAGGAGGAGAGTGTGAGAAGGGAATTTCCTATTTAATTAAAACAAAGGCATGTGAGGCAAAACTCCATTCTTTCCTGCCTCTTGAGCACATCCATGTGAGGCACGATGCTTGGACCTGCAGCGGCAGCCGTCTTGTTGTTATGAGGGGAAAAGAGAGCATCACCAAGAGCCGTGGCCTTCTGACAGCGTTATGTTGCTGAGGTTACCTCTCTGGAACCTCTTGATGTGTACCACGATGAACCCTTGATATTCAAGGCTGTTTTAATTGGGTATTCTGTTTCTCACTAACTAAAAGCAGCTTCCATTATACAATCTTTGAAGTCCTGAACACTGAGGACAGTGTGGTCTTCCTGTGGTCCACCCTGTGGTCTTCCATCCATGCTGGTCCCTACTGATAGTGTCTGAGACCTCATCGTCCCTGTGCAAATGTGCTTCACTGTTTTGGTGCCAAAAGTGAACAAGGTGGGGGACCTCTGCTGAAGATTGTATCCCCAAAGCCTAGTGTTCAGTGTCCCTGGGGCACCACACAGCCACTGCTCAGTCACCGTCCTGGGCTGCATTCAGGAGCCCACAGGAAAGCTCCTGTGCGGCAGTAATGCTGCGGTGACCTTGCCTCCAAGATCAGCTCGGATGAAGAGGTTTTGATGCTGTCAGGTCTTCCTAAGGCTTTTAGTAATAGGCAGCTGTCACTCGTAACAGATTCTCTGTCCTCAATTCATTCACTCAAAGCTAAGAAACTGGGTCCTGAGGCAACAGTCAGACCAGGCTTTAAAATGACGTCTGGATATTTGAAGTAATGGTTTGGTTGAATAACTGCCTAGAAAAACACTTGGTTCTCTCCCTCTACTTACCCCACCCACCCTACTCCATTCAGGATCTGCACGTCACGAATCTGTTATGCGGACGCATTTTCAGTGCTCACTCGTTCTATCACAAGATATCTGCCCTTCATGGACTCTCCTAGTGGCCAAGGACTTAAAAGCAACAACAAACTGAATAAAGTTTCCATTTATCTTGAAAAACTAGCCATCGAGTGGATTAAAGGGAGATTGAAAGACCTAGAAAGGCAAATCAAAGGTGAAGGATTCTTTCCTCTCCACACGGTAACTTTTTCGTATTACAGTTGATGGTCCATGGCTCAAGAAGCTATGAGCCACTTCTGGTTCATCAGAACGGTGCTTTTAGAAGCAGAGCTGTTACATGTCAATAAGCATAACATTCACCTGAAGAACTTTTTTGGTTTAAAAGCATGTTTCTGGAGCCTAACTTCTTGCGATTCTAATTCCTCAGGCCTGGGACGGGGCCTGGAGAACTTGCTTTATGGCCATACTGACTGAGTAGTTCCCGAGCCCACTCTGAGATATGCTGTCCTGCCCTTGGAGCCAGGCATTTCATTTGGTCAAAAGCAGACTCCACCTTCTTCTCATTATAAGTAGCCTCTTAATAAAAGAAAAAAGAAAAGAAAAGAAAAAAAAACAGAGTTAAAATAGTTCAGCCTGAGGTTTTGCCAAAGCACTCAGCAAAAACGTTTGTTGATTCCAGAATCTAAAATGCTAAATGAGGGTCAAAAATGAACCTCAAATTACATTTGAAAGAAGACTTCCTACAGTTACTCCATCCTGTGTAGGAACTAATCGGAGCTGGTGTTCTCTAGCACACGCTTTTTGGCAGCTTCATAAACTGTGTTGAGGTTTCCCTAATTCTCCTGGCATCCCAGGGAATGGCCTAGGGAGCTCTTCCATGCAAATGAATAGTTTGCCTTATCTGGTCCTCAGAAGTTCCCCTTTCTGATGAAAACCACTCTGAAATTGGTTACAGAGCAGGGGCTGGATGAGAGGCCCCAGTCAGCCAGCACCTCTAAATAAACAGAAGGGGTCACATGATTTATCGGGTGACGAGTGTTTGCTGGAAAGCATGTGGCGTGAGGTGACTGTCCAGTCGGAGGGAGTGGGGGAAAAAAGGCACAAACATGCAGCAGAAAACTCCTACTTGCTTTTGTTTTTAAGGGAAACTCCCCTCCTGTGAGGACAGTCCTGGGAGGCCCTTTCTGAACCAGGCGAGGAGGAATGCTGTGGTTTTATGTGGGGGACTGAGCTGGATGGGACAGCCTGGAAAGACACCAGTGATCTAGGAGCAGGCAACTGTCTCCTAGAAGAGTCTCTTTTCCAAATGTTTCCCCAGAGTCTTCTCAGATACTCCTGTTTAATGGGGTTTTTCCTTTAATCTGTTCATGTTTTCTATTGGTAACCTGAAAAATATTTGCTTGATACTTGAGCCATCACTCACTTGACAGAAGAACCCACTTATGCAAGGCTTTTGGGGTGGGAGGTGACAGAGGGAAGGGCTGGGGATGGAGGTGGAGAGGGTCACACTTATAAGTTAAAAGAGAGAGTGGCAGTGGCTGCATAGGCTCTGGGCAACTGCAGGGAAAGGCTGTCTGGGCTGATTATAGTGATCACTGAGCTGCTTTACCCAGTACTGACTTTCTAAAATTCCAAATGCTTAATATCCATTCTAAGGGGTCAACCACGATTGATGAATTTTAGCATAATGCTCAGATCTTTCCTACTGAGGACTGAAATGTCCTTATCTCTAAAATAACCTCTACAAATTAAGGAGAAAAATCAAAGAATGCCCAAAAGATAGGAACATACAATTCATAGAAAAGGAAATATAAATGGCCATTAAAAACAAGAAAAGATGTTTGACTCCTGTGAAATCAATTTACAGGTATTTCAAAATAGATGATTTTTAAAAGGTGGCTACTTTCACTCATAATGAAAGAAAAGCAAAAACTACCTGAACTGGAAAGAAGTATAAAAGGGAGGTTACTGGGCTCTCAGTCCTGTCCTGTTTCTTGTCCTGGGTGCTGGTCACATTTATTTGTGAAGACATTGAGCTACACACTTAGGACCAATATACCTTTGTAAATATATTTCAATTTAAACATTTTTTAAAGTACCTTGGAATTCCATTTTTTACCTGAGAGAGTGTCAAAGATAAACATGATAACCCATGACACTGAATGGATGTAGAAAAATAGATACTCTCATAGATAAAAATTATGACACAATATTGAAAAGGATGTGAAGAAATACACACTCTCACACATTGTTAACAGGAATATAAATGGTACAGTTTCTGTGGAGGGCAAATAGACAATATCTATCAAATATACCAATGCACATACCTTTTGACATAGCAATTCCGCTTCTAAAATTTCTCCTACTCACACATGTACAAAATGATATGAATACAATGTCATTCTGTAATGCAGTGTTGGTAATAGCAAAAGATGAGAAACAATCTAGATGCCCATTTTAAGGAGGCAGGTTAAATAAATCCTTGTAGTTCTATAAAATGGAACACTATACGACTGTAAAAGAGGAACTGGAAACTCTTGATGTTCTGCAGAATAATCTCCAAGATATATTGTTGCATTGAAAGAAAAGCAAAGTATAGAAAGAAAAGTGTATGTAGTATTCTGTCATTTGAATAGGTAAAGGGAGAATTATATATATCCTCACTGACATATAAATAAACCATCTCTGGAAGAATATACAAGAAACTGGTAACATAGCTTTCAGGTGGGAGAACTGAACATTTGGGGGACAAGATTGGGAGGGAGACTTTTGCCATATTTCTTTTGAAACTTAAATTTTGAATGACACGAAGGTATAATCCAGTCCAAAAATAAATGACATTTAAAATCTTAAGCCTGGATTTTCTGTGCTATGTAGTATATTGACTTCTTAATTATTATTTGAACTTCACTTTCATATTTCTCTCTCTCTCATACACTTTGTCATAAACCATCCCATCGTCAATTACATTTGTGAAGAGTAGGGAAAATTCAACCTTATAAGATCTACACATCAATTATGATAAGACCTGACTTCAGAAATGTTTAACTAGGAAAATCACATGCCATCTAGAATGGAGAAAATCCGTTAATCTGCTTTGCTGACTTATCAGGCCCCACACTATGAACTACCATCACATGGCAAATCATGGACATTTTTCTCCCCTGTTCAGTATCACTTAGTAAGTAGCAGTACAGTCCATTAGCCTTTGGTCTGCCTTGGCTACTGTATCATTTTCTACTATTCCCACTTGCTTCCTGAATAGGCTCTTGTTTCCTCCTTTCTGGGTAGTCTGTTTATTCTCCCTCCATTGTGCTATCTCCTGCATCTCACTAATGAGCTTCATCCTGTTTTTGACAGACCATTCTCTGTTTTGACAAGGTAAAATTGATCAGCGAATTAAACACATGTGAAACATCTCCAAATACAAACCCACTACAGGGAAAGATTTAAATGCCGTCCGTTTCCTTGCTGATAATAACTTGGAAGGCAATTTTAATAGCCAGACGGATTCTGAATGGAGAGGTCTGTTTAAACTTTGTCTTCCATAAATAGAAACAAAGTGCAGACATCCTGCCTCTTAACTTGGCTTCTTTTGTCATCTGAAGCTTTCAGAAGTATGCTTTTATTTGTTTTCTTGATCTTTCTCTTTCCTTCTACTGCAAATGAGACTACAGTTAGGGAGCACCCACAGCAGGCCTGGGGCTGAAAGGATCCCCTCCATTATCTGTCACTAGGAGATCCCCTGTGAGACCTTGGGCCACCCCTTAATATCTCACTGCCTTGTGAAGATGAGCCAGGTGAGTCTTCCATTTGAATTGCGAATTTGATCGCTTGACTCCAAAATGAGACATTCCATTCAACCAAATGGACATTCCTTATGAACCAGGCAGAGTGGGAGTTCAGGTAATTCAAAAACCTGAAATTGCATGTTTAAGTTTTGTCTCGCAGACTCAAACATTTTCAGAAATAAAAAGATGTTAGAAATGATTTAGACTCAGAATTGATAACCTGAGGCTCATAAAAGCTCTAGAGTGCACGAATGGACTCAAGGATTCTCTCAGTCCTGGTGGGCTAGGATATGCTGTGGTAACAAACACTTCGAGAATCTCAGTGGCTTCAAAGCAACAAAGCGTCATTTTTTACTCATATCACATGATAATACAGAGTTGAGCACCATCAACATACTCACTCCTGGACGTGATAGAAATGCAATATCAGGAATATTGCTGGCCTCAAAGCAGAAGGAAAAGAGAGCTAAGCTCTTAATTCTTCAACACAGAAGGGGGGCCCTTTGCATCCCATTGGCTAATGCCTGAGTTCAGTGGGGGTAAAGAAGTATAGCCCTTCTGCCAGGAGGATAACTACATTGGAGAACTGTTTACCGTAAGGTCCACAAACCCTTAAAATTGTAGGCAGAATTATATGTGAGCAGACATATGTGCCTGCTTCAGGGGAGTAATTCTGTAGCTTTCAGCCTCTTCCAAAAAGAGTCATTAACCATTCCTTCCCCACCCCTCACAATGTTAAGAACCAATGATTTTAGTCCAAATTCCTTATTTTACAGATGGAAGAACTTGAAAGCCAGATCTTTAAATGACTTGCCAAAAATCAAAACGATGTCCCCAAACTTGCCAAAACAACTGCTAATTGGGAGCAGAAGCAGCCCCTAAGACTGTATCAGGGAGAGGCCACCCTTTCAGGCACAGCAGAAGGCTCCAGCCTCCGCTTAACCAGCTCTCTGCATCCAAATTTAATTTAGAGAGGAAGAAAAGAGGTCATGGGAAGGGTCTTTGTTTCCTGTAGGTTTCAAATCCCAAATGGAGGTTGGAAACTGGTAGAGAATCCTCCTTGGAAACTTTTGAAAAATAACTTGTTTGAAAATATTTCAATGCCAAGAAAAACGTGACCCCTGGTCCCTGTTCCCTACTGTTCGCCTTTCCCTTCGGCCCTCTTTCCTTGTGTCAGGTAACCTGGGCTTCCATCGTATTCTTCCAGCTTCCTCATGTCTCAACTGAGCTTCCCGTTGGGGACCAACAAAAGACATTATCCTGGAAGAACTGTTTTTTCCATCTCTTTTCATAACTCCATTTCCTTTCCGGATGACCATGTGTTTTCCTTAATTCATTTTAGCTCCCTATCCTGCCTCCTCCCTTTTTCCCCCCACCTCCATCTCAGGCTGGAATATCACTCAGTTCTCAACCAGCGTGGCAATGTTTCATTTCGGCCTTCCAAACAAACAGAAGTTGATGAGTCTTCTCCTCTGATCCTCCACGCATGAAAACCCTCTCCTTTGACCACCGCCACCAACACCAGGATGTATGAGAAAACTTGTCAATTTATGTTCTGGATTCTCTTTTCTCTTCCTCTTCACTCAGTTAACTATTTTCTCAGCATCGCCCTCATTTGCTGTCTCTTTTCTATGATGTACTTTTGTCGGGCCATAGTGGGGGACCAGGAAAACCAAACATTATTTGTTTAACAGGTAGAAGTTATTGAATATCAGCATAGAAGGCGAAGATGAAATGAGACCAATAACTATGTGATGGCAGGAAGCCTAGAATTCAGGGACATCTGCCTTCAGGTTTTGTGGAGCCTGAAGAATTTGGGGACCTCAGTAAGAAAAATAATTTAAAATTGCAAGAAGGTAGACAGGCATCAAAATAAAGATTTGTTTAGACATTAATTCAATTACAAGTGAATATGTGTTTATAATTCCTCATCTTTCCCTCCACATCAATCCCTCACAGGACATCAAGTATAAGGGAGGGGACACTGGAGTGGAAACAGACAGCAGTATGAGCCAAGTAAAGTAAAAATATACTGTATTTGCAAATTCGACAAAAACGCACAACCACATGAACACATAGCTAGGGCTTCTCCCAAGGTCTTGGGAAGGCACCTCTGTGAGTGAGTGGCCCTGAAGTGTAAGATTCATTAAATTTGAGAGTCAGACTGTGTTGGAGATAGATAGAGCCAAAATATCTGGAACGTGAATCAGGTCAAGAAACCAGCCATCAGTACCTAAAGTTTCAGGCAAGATCCAATATTTACAATTTTTTTAAAAGTCAGCACTAGTTTTTTTCCACTTCCCCTTCCCTCCAATTTTTTTTTTTTTTTTTTTTTTACTGCTAATGGCCTAATGCCCCAGGCCTCTAAGGACTTACATTTTGAATAAAAGGTAAGCCAATTAAGGAACCCTTCCCAAAGAAGTGATTTTCAGTGTCACCAATATTGAGAGGAGTGAAGATTTTTGGAGTTGGGGACATTGTGTCTTCTCCAGATTCCCTCCAATCACACCAGGGGCTCCTGGAAGCAGAATGGAGGGATAATGAGGTTTTCCATATGGAGTCCTGGACAGCCTTTAAGTGAATTAAGAGCATAGAGTATAAGAAAGAAAGGACAAATTGCATTCTTTGCGTGTTCACTGAAGGCTGACCCTGAAAACACCTTATGATGCTTTCTCCCCACCACATACTCAGATTTATTCTACTCTGAGTTATTACACGGATTTTCCCATTCATAAGGTAAAAAGATAGACACCCTCTCTCCTTTCCACTCAAGAATGGTTGAGAATGGGGAGAATTTTCTTAGAGAAAAACTCCAACTGTTCCAATTCCAATTGTTGGAAGAATTTTGTTCAGCGAAAATGGTATAAAGGAAGAAAAAAAATAATTCTTCAAAGCCAGTAAAGGAAAATACGAAAATGATACGTTTGGGTTAGGTATCTGTTACAACCCATGATTCTTTCTAATTCATGGTTTTTTTTTTTCTAAGTCCAATATCAGACTTTGGTTCTTATTTAGGGGAGACATCCTTTGGTGCTTGTTCTTTAGAACTGTGCTTATCAACACTCTTCTCGAGCAGCATGGACCTGTGTTCTTATTAGGGTACAAATGGGATGCTTGTTCCCACATACGGTCGTGCACCCAAGCTCCTGCCCTTGCCCTATGGCCTGGCCCAATGCATATGGAGACTAAGTGGTCATAGACCTATGATCTGACTATCAAAGTCATAATCACTCCACCAGATAGCAACTTCCTCACTTCATAAGCTTTAGCATGTCTTCCTTCATAGCAAAAAGACGTCATTTACAGGGGATTTCCAAATGTAGGTGATCCATTAACTTCCTTAAAAACAGTCTCTTATTTCCAGGGCAATGGAAAGAGATTATTTTCCTCCAGTCTAAATATAGGCACAAATGAGAACTGAAACCACAGGGCTGATAACAATACTGTGGTTGATTCTTTTAAAGTCACTATCAGCAGGAAGAGCCAATGGGAGTGTTCAGTGAGGGAGCAGGGGTGGGAAAGGGTCAGAGAGACAAGAAAGCAACCAGGTCCCAAAACCAAAAGCATCATTTGACTTTAATCCTGTTCTAGGAACTCTGGTTGACTTCTAAGTAAAGTCTGTTTTTATTTTGGAAGAAACTCACTCTTGTTTATTTGGGAAAATATTTCTATAAATTAGTTAAGTCAAACAATCTCTGAGTAATCCTAAAATTTGTGGTACTTGAATGGCTTATGAGAATATACAGGTGAAGAGTGTATTAAAATAGAGATCTAAATACTAGACTTAGGAGTGACCAAGTCCTATTAATTGAAAAGACTGCTAGATTGGGGTGGGGTGGCGGGGGGACTTTCTAGTATCCTGAAACTGGGAACAAAATCAGGGAAAAGAAGATAAAAATACCTTCTGTATCAAAAACAGAGTCCAAAGCTATGAGCTAGACCCACTCTTCACCATTTGTCCTGGTGAGACAGTCAAATTGGGTTGGCTCTGAGTGAGGTGGCTGGTCCATGCTGCCTAAATATGGCTACAAAGGCATGACCTGAAACACCGGATGGGAATGTGCAGATGCGACCCAGGGATGATCACAGACTGGATGACCTTATAGACTGGAGGGTCCCACGGAGCCCTAGGGTGGGGGCGAGACGAGAATCTGAACACAAACGCTGCCACTCACTAGTAGCAACACCTAAGACAATCACTGTATTGTTCTAGACTTCATTTCCTTTGCTTTCAAAGTAGGACTGAAATCATATGATTTGGGAAGGTCCTGAGGTTCTGACTGTAGTCAGACAGGTCCACAGATGGAAGGACATTTAATGCTTGGGTATTTGTGTTTGTACTATTAGACTGCTGGGTTGAGATGTTGTAGAAAACATCAGATTGCTAGTTGGGAGCCATTGTTATTGTGATTCCAGCTACCCGAAATCCTTCTTGACTTTCCAGTGGGTATAAATACATAATAATTATGACTGTTACCCATAAGGCCTCAGTCAACATTAGGGGTGTTAAATTGGCTGAGTTGTTGGACCAGAACACCTCTGAGGCTCTTTTTAACCAAGGATTTCTCATGATCCTAAGATTCTTTTTGGACAAACTTTAAATAAGTTAAGATCAGGGTCTTTAGGAAAAAGGTATCTGTCTTTACTTCTCTTTCATATCCTTCTCTCCTTGTTTTAGAAAATTAGGTTGTTTTGGGGATTGGTATGGGGCAAGAGGAAAAATGAGGAGTCCGGGCAGAGCTTTTGTGATGGGGGCCGAGATCTCCTAATTCCATGGAAGAAAGTGAGATGACTTGTTTAATGTGGAAAGGACTGAAGTTGTGGATTCAAGGATCAAGGACGTATTTTCCCCTGGACTGTTTCTAGGCTGGAGGAGCTGCACAGGATTCAGAATTGAGGCTACAAGATAATCTGCTACAAAACTTTTATTTTCCCACCATCCAAAGCACACCACCCACCTCAAGGCAGGAACTCAGATGAAGCATATGATATTAATTCTCAAGGGATAAAACACTTTCCAGTATTGAAATTTGGAAAGCTTGAATACTTGAAGGTCACGTACTTTCTTGGTGGCAAAATGAGCTCTAGATCTCATCTTGTTATTAGTCTGCTAGGGCTGCCACAGCAAAACACCACAGGTAGGCAGCTTACACAAGAGAGTACTTTTCACATAGTTGTGGAGGCTAGAAGTCCAAGATCAAGGTGTCAGCAGGGTTGGTTTCTGGTGAGGCTTTCCCCTTGGCTTGTTAATTCCCACCTTATTGCTGTGTTCTCACCTGGTCTTTCCTCTGCATGCATGCCCTCATGAGGCTTCTTCCCGTTTGATAAGGAATTCAGTTTTCTTGAAGAAAAGTGCCATCCTTATCACCTCATTCAAGCTTAATTACCTCCTTAAAGACCCTGTCTCTAAATAGAGTCCGACTAGGGGTTAGGGCTTCAACATATGAACTTTGGTGAGACATAATTCAGGCCATAACACTCCCTAACTCCCCATCTAATGTTCTCTCCACAGCAACACACTACATGCCAACAGCAATGTGTGTGCAATGGGTGGTAGGAGAAAACTAATTTCATTATTAAGTTGTGAAAAATCAGTGTTTTTAGAGAGATTTCAAATAATTATGGCATTCTTGGGTATTGAGAGGTATTTAATAGAAGGTAATAAATGAAAAAATAAAGTGCTCTCTCTTGCTCTGATTTTAAGCCCACTTCAAGGATGCCTTGAGGGGTTATCTTTTGATATCAGCCAGAAGTTACAGACTTCAGTATTTCTACTAGGTGATTTAGCCTGGATGAGAAAAGGCTGAGACAGGAAATTTTCCTATTTTATTTAACATTTTTTAAAACTCTCATGAGAAAACAGGATTGGATGACAGATGGCAAGTATGTGACATATGCGACATCATTTTACCTTCTACCAGTGGCAGACATTACTTACCAATCATGGCATTCACTGAACAGAGCTTCAGAATACACTCAGTGCAGTGCCTCAAATAGCATTTTTTTTTTTTTAAAGAAAGGGTATATGACTTTGGGAGGCTGAGGCAGGCGGATCATGAGGTCAAGAAATTGAGACCATCCTGGCCAACATGGTGAAACCCTGTCTCTATTAAAAATACAAAAATTAGCTGGGTGTGGTGGCATTTGCCTGTAGTCCCAGCTACTTGGGAGACTGAAGCAGGAGAATTGCTTGAACCCAGGAGGCAGAGATTACAGTGAGCCGAGATCGCGCCACTGCACTCCAGCCTCCAGCCTGGCGACAGTGCGAGACTCCGTCTCAAAACAAAAAAAGGTATATGAGATGAAATAATGTTGCCAATAGCTAGCATTAATTATGTGCCTACCAAGTTCCATACATTGTTTAAATTCTTTACATATATGAACCCATTTCTTCTTCATGACCACCCTATCAAGTAGGCACCAACAGAATTAACATTTTGCTGGTGGGGACAATGAGGCACAGGCGCCCAGCAAAGAAGTGGAAGAACTTGGATTTGAACCCAGGCCATCTGGCTCCAGAGCCAGAATGATCATTGCCATTCTGCTATACTGCTCTCTCTCACTCTAGGGGCAGTACTAGAGTTAATGGGGGCATATTGCAAAGAGTCAAATTGGGTCAAAAAAAGAAAATAACTTTTTTTTTTAACGGTAGGATGGTTCCAAAAATTGAATTAATAGTCACTTCTAATATTCATCTCCCTGTCACTGCAGACACCAAGCAGAGTTGTAGAGCTATCTGTTAGGGTTGTGGTGCAATTAGTTTCTGAGCTGGATAAAGAATGGAGTGAGTTGGGTTATGGCACTTCAACTTCCATTTGGCTCTAAAAGTCAAGGATTCCTTGACTTAAGCAAGGATTCCTTAACTTAAGCAGTGTGAGCAAAACTAGAAGGAACCACAAGTGACATCCTTCCTGATTCTTTTTTGCCATCTCCCTTACCCCCCAGCATTGTCAAGCGGAAAGAATGTCCAAAATTTGAATAAATCACACTGCATTTCAAAAATAGACACTCAATAGATGCCATATAAAACTCATACAGCCCCAGAATACAAACAGTAGTTGTGAAAAACTAAGTTGAATTCTGTCAAACTGGTGTTCCTTCATTAGTCTGAGCAGTCTTACTCCTCTTCTTATCACACTTTTCTAGGTAAGGGGACAAGTTACAGCAACAATAAAAGACAGGTAAGTTTATTAGTTGTCAATGAAGTTGACAATGTCTTCAAATATTAACTCTCTCTTTATCTTGCCTCAAGAATGGCATGCTTTGCAAGGCAAGCATCCTTCCCTGGAATGTGACCTTGGCCCTTCCTAGCAGCAGCAAAGAAAAATGCCATCCCTATGAGGTTACCATTTACTGATGGGAAAGAAAATTAATGACGGTTGCCAAATCATTTCAGATGAAACTCACATATGTCAAATACTGAGGAATCTTCTAATATGTTATGTGTCATTCCTTCCAAGATTTTTATCTGAACAGCTCTTCCACTCTTCTGAAAGTCTGTAGTATTACACTATGAGCCAAGTGTGTGTGAATGGCCTGTGTCACTTGTACACAGCTCCTGTGACCTCCTGTTTCAAGACAGAGTTTGACCCTTTCCTTGGGCCAGCTCGAACCCAGACTATAGCCTTACTTCCTAATTTTTTTTTTTTTTTAGACGGAGTCTCGCTCTGTCGCCCAGGCTGGAGTGCAATGGAGTGATCTCGGCTCACTGCAACCTCCACCTCCCGGGTTCAAGCGATTCTCCTGCCTCAGCCTCCTGAGTAGCTGGGATTACAGGCGCGCACCACCATGCCCGGCTAATTTTTTTTTTTTTGTACTTTTAGTAGAGACAGGGTTTCACCATGTTGGTCAGGCTGGTCTTGAACTCCTGACCTCGTGATCCACCCGCCTCAGCCTTCCAAAGTGCTGGGATTACAGGCTTGAGCCACCACTCCCGGCCCTTACTTCCTAAAACTTAAAGAACAAAACTCACAGAGGAGTCCCTTCTGATTGACTGGTGTACTTCAGAGGACCCACCCCTAGGATCAGCTTGAGTTGAAACTCCACTACTGAACCAACACATGGCACCTTGGGCGAGTCACTTAAGGCCTCCACCTCTCTGTCACTTATTTTCTGATACCTGGAATAGAGGTATCAGAATTGGTCTTGGCTAAATCACACACAAAAAAAGTGAAGATAAAAGAAAACTCAGTAATACATAAAAGGCTGGTTAGAAACACAGGCGTAACAGAGACGCAAGGGCAGTAGAGCACTCTTTCAGTGATTCACTTACAGAGGTAGTTCTGGAGAGTTCACAGGGGGTGTAGTTATAGCCAGCAGGTGCTAGTGCTTATACAGGAAGGATCAAAATCTGTCTCAGGATTTAAATACACTAGACTATTGAAACTGGATGGCTAATTCCAGGTTTGAGTAATTATGAAAAAAATAGATGTATAGTTGCAGTGGGGGAAAAAGGTATATGTTTTCATTTAATAGTTTTCCAAATGTATGTTCTGAGAAAGACTTAACAAATGGGTTTATAAGGATCAAGCAACCTGCTACTAGACCAATGTAAACCTCAACAACTAAATAGAAAAATAATGTTGTTTTGAAAGTTGGGTTTTAGATTTTAAGGAGATTTGGAGGGAATAATAAGAAAGATTGTTAGATAAACTTGTTTCCTGCTTAAGAAAAAATAGTTAAAAGTTAATATATGATGATAGAAATAAAAGAAGAATGACAGCTAACATTTCTGAGTACTTACATTCTAGGTATTTACATCCTGTCTACTTATATTCTTTCCCTATTCTAAGCACTTTTCACGTATTAACTCATATAGTCCTCATAGCAACCTTCTAATGTAAGTATTATAACATTATTATCCCCGTTTTACAGATAAGTAAACTGAGGTAGTAATCATTTTCTTTTCACTCTTGTCAGCGATCAAACTTCATACTTAAGACCAGCCTGTGAGGTGTGTACTACACATCCTATATGTGGTTGGTTAATGAAACTGAGATTCAGCCATGTTCAGGTCATACAGTTGGCAACATCAGAATGTGACCCTGATCTCCTAACTTGAAGAACTTTCTCTCCTGAATTCGGATGCCACCCAGTTGAGCCACAATAACATGCTACAAGCCCTTTTCTAGAGACTTGCTGAAATTAGATGTCCTCTAATGCATTGTTTAGTGCCTTCGTCCCACACTTGTCTTAGCAGGTCAGCTACATCTGGAAGTGTGTTCAGTCCTGGACCCTGCTCCAAGCAGGATTTCAGGGCAAGGGCATGGCGCTGGGCCAAAGGTCATTTCCCTTTTGAGACTCTTTGAGACTCTCCCCTTTCTTTTTAGGTATCCAGTCACCACTGGGCCTTGAATTGTCCAGGCTACTATCCGGTTATTTCTTAAGGATAACTTTGGCCATCCAAAATAAATCCCAGAGAAGTGACCACTTAAAACAGTACATTGAAAAATTACTACCATGGGTAATATGCGTCTGTTTTTTTTTTTCTCACATATTTTGCTAACTGAGAAAAGGTTGGCACCCCTTCGCTGGTTCTCTGGTCCAATCTATTTGTGTTTCCAAGTTTTGTACTATCAGACTAATAAAAAAATAATGCTCAGAGACTTGTCAAACTTCTTCCTGTATTGAAGCTGACCACTGCACACCCCTGAGACAGTTGCTATGACCGGTGTTCACCTTGAGGTCATACAGTGCATGGGAACAGTTACATAAAAGCCAAAAGGGGGGCTCAGCATGAGGTCAGGAAGCAGCCACAAGCAGCAGCAATGATCAGCTCTTGCAGTTGTATTCCTGCAGCTCACATGCTCTGCATTTGGGCTGACTTACTCAAAGTTCACTCAAGTAAGCCATTGGATTGATCACGGAAATTAGGATTAATTCCCCTGCATGGGGCCTCTGGCCTCTTTCCATCAACATTTTTAGAAGGGTAAAATTTCATGTGTTTTTTTAAACTAATTTCTTCTAGTCTTTTCCCTTCATTCATCTATACTATTGCTTGATTGTAACCATAATGTATATACAATGGTTTAACCCTGCTTTTTATTTACTTAGTGGCTTATCATGGGCTTTTTTGTTATAGTTGTTTTCCACGTAGCCTTCATAGTGACTGTTATTATTTGGCTGATCAGGCAGCCATTTCTACTCCCCTGCTCCCTTGCTTATCTTCCATTATAGATTAAAACAAAAACCCCAGTGTTTCTAACTGCCCTGGTGCCAGGAGTGCTCACGTACTAAAAGGCCAAGGAAACATGAAGAGACATCTACTGAGAGACTTTAGAGAAGGATTTTATTTTCCAGATGAAAGGGACAGACAAAAGAGAAGGAGAGATGCTGAAATAACTCTTCTTTTCCTTTCTTTGTGCCTTGAATTGGGTCATCATGCCTGGAGTTTTGGCAGCCATATTGTAGTCATGAGGAGATAAGTGTGCAGACCAAATGTCAAGATGCTAGGGATGGCAGATGTAAATGTTAGAAAGTGTTTAGACTAACCCCAGGACCTCCCACCTCTGGACTTTTCGTTTTGCAACTAAGAAATGTCCTTATGGTATAAGCCTCAGTCAAGTATTCTGTTTCTTACAACGAAAAGCTTTCCTAACTGTTGTGGTCTTTGCAGTCACCATTTTAACTTTGTTCAAATATACCTAGATCCTGCAAACCCTGGCAATAGCAGGCAGTTGGTGGAAGTATTTCATGGAACCTTCAGGTAGCTTTGGGGAGTGACCAGGGTGTAAGAAAGTTTGCTGGATGGCACAGGTTGCGTCTAGTTTAACTTTGCCCCCTTGCCTTTATTTCCTGGAAGCTGCCTAGTGGCTCAAGGCAGAGGGTCTATTATCTACATTTTTCATGCCCCAAGAGTATCTCTGACAGAATCCCTAAGTATCTGACCTACTCACATGAGGCTGACAAAGCATTAGGCTGAATTGTTAAAATTAAGCCGGGAGCTGGAAACCAGGCTGATTCTCTGTAAAATTAAGAGGGTCTTTGGTAGCTTGTCCTCTCTCCTTCAAACTTGTTTCCTCCGGTTTCCCCTTCTCCTAACTGCCTGTGTCTCAGCGCATCTACTCTTTTAAGGCCTCTTCAAGTTCTGAACCTTTCCCTGCCCTCCTTGCTCATTCTGCATCCCTTTCGTTCTTTTTTTTTTGAAACGGAGTCTCGCTCTATCACCCCGGTTGGAGTGCTGTGGCCGGATCTCAGCTCACTGCAAGCTCCGCCTCCCGGGTTCACGCCATTCTCCTGCCTCAGCCTCCCGGGTAGCTGGGACTACAGGCGCCACCACCTCCCCCGGCTAGTTTTTTGTAGTTTTTAGTAGAGACGGGGTTTCACGGTGTTTCAGGATGGTCTCGATCTCCTGATCTCGTGATCCGCCCGTCTCGGCCTCCCAAAGTGCTGGGATTACAGGCTTGAGCCACCGCGCCCGGCCCCTTTCGTTCTTTCAACCAGCAGTCCCCGAGGAAAAAACAGCCTTTCCAAGGATGGCTTCTTTGGCCTCTTGGGCCCATGTGCTCAAAGAGTATAAATCCCAGGATCCAATAAGTTAGAGAAGGGTTGCCTACTGAATGTGCCCTCTAGGAAATTCACTTTGTTCATCAGGATAGAGAAATCGTTTAAATCTCAACCAAGCCACTATTTCCCAAACATATATGACTTCCAATCCTTTATTCCATGTTAATATTCTGTATATGCAGGTTCTACCCATCATTTGGGGGGGAATATTGAGCTAAAGATACTCTGAAGTGACTGATCATAGCCACAACTCCAAATTCTCTAATTTTGCACACATTTCCCCAATCCTGTAGGCTAACCCCAAATTCTTTAGTCGGGCTTTTTAAGGTCCTCCACAGTGTCTACAGTCTAGTTTGGAAGCCTCATTTCCCATTATTCTTCTATATGAACTTTCTGCTTCAACAAAACTCTCCTATTCCTTGTTCCCTAAATAGTCTGTGTCCATTTCTGCCTCCCTATTTGCATACATATTCTTTGGGGGAGGGGCTTCTGAAATTTCATAAAGACAAGAAGTGTCAGAAGTTCTTAGTCATTTAACATTGTATCTCTTGGGATGCTTTGTTGCAAGCAACAGAAATAGGCTCTACTTATTGAAAGGACACTGGGAAACTCAAAGAATTCCTAGAGTGTCCAGAGAAAAAGGCTTGAAGACTGTGCAGCCAGGAACAACACTGTAAATTCTGCTGCAGAATTCATTCATTGAGGACACCATAGCAGCCAAACTGCGCCTGGACACTGCAGCTCAAACCATCTGCACCATCAGCAAGTGTTCTTGGATGCCGATGCTAGAACCACTGGCCCTGCTGCCTCTGGAAACTGGATGTAGCTGCCATTGTGTCTCAAATCCACCAGAATGGATTCTGCATGTTCCTTTCTTTATGTCACTAGCAGATTCAAAGACCATCTGATTGGTGGAACTTTGATCACATGTCCATATCTAATGAAAAGGGAGACTGAGAAGTCCAGTGTCTGGAATTTCAGCTTCTACAGGAGGAGCTAGGCTCTGTCACATAAAAGGATTTCCTAAAGAGAGGAAGAAGTTTCAGATGATGAGTGGTCAAAAAGAATGACAGTTGTCTATATTGTTATGTCATGGATTATTGAGAAACACAAGAGAAAGAAAGACATTTTTTAATGCCCCCAAAGGAGTTTACAGTCTAGCTAAGTAGACAAGATAAACAGATGAGATGATTTAAAAATAAGATAACATATAATAATAATAATGTAATAAATAAGAATTGCTTAATTAAAAGATACTAACATTATGTTGAACATAATCAACAGAATTAGAGAAAGTATATTTATATGTTACAGCTCCAAGCCATTGCTTTTCCAACAGATGTTTTCCTAGGGCGAAATTTATGTAAACAAGTCTTGTTTGCACCTAGAATATTTCCACACATCCACCCAGCTTCGTTTTCCAAGCTGATTTGCATGAAGGCAAGCTCCTTGATTGCCCAACAAGATGCATTGTACTCAGGACTGAGCCATCTGTAATTAAAATAATAATAATAAATATATATATATGAGACAGATATTAAGTCTGAAGAATTAGAAACAATGGCATGAACATGGTAATTGGGTATAGGTTTTGACCTGGAGTCAGAGGGAAAGAGAATGAGCCTGGAGTTCTGGGAAATCCATCATCACTCTTCTGCATTGTGTGGTCACTTATGTCCCTAGGGAAGGGCAGTGCTAAGCCACGCCGGGGTAAAGGCCTATGCAGAGCCAAGAGTTGAGTGCTTTTCCTATGCTGTGTCAAGGTCACTGCTGCACAGGGCATTTGGGAGCTCCGCTCCTGCAGTCAGCCAATGGCCACTCAGGATTAACAGTGAATGCTGTGTGGGCAGAGCTGGGAAAAAATGGGTCACTTGGCTGGTTATGGGATATAGAAGGCCAGCAGCCAGGGCCTCCACCCATAACAGCCATCCAGTCCCAGGGCCTTGCTGCTCCTCCACCTTTCTCTTTCACGCCATGCAGCTCTCTGCATCACATTCTCCACCTTTCTAAGTGTCAATATGGCCTCCAGAAAGAGGGTGAAAGTGAAAACAAAACTAGGGGGAAGGAATTAGGGGAGAGCTTCACTCCTCCAAGAAGGAAAGGGATTGTGCAATATGGTAGAAAGGAAACCGATTCAATAGCTTTCTCTAGCTATTATCCGGGTGATCTTTGGCAAGTGATTTTTCCCTTCAGATCATCGTCAGTAAAATGGGATGATGTGAGACAACTCGTATGAAATTATAGCATACTAAAAAGAACAACTACCTACAACTAGGTTAGTTCAAAAACTATGTTCTTCAGTCCTAAGTGATACTTAGGAGTGATTGCAACTCAAGCTGCTGGTGAGGACAGCCGATTATCTTCTGCTGTGGCTCTTGGCTTTGTTTGCATCCAAGAAGGTTCTTAAAGAAAAATTCTTCTGTGTTCAGATTGGTTGGTGTAATCAGAACACAGGCATCGAGAGGAGCTCTCATCCAGCCTGGTCATCCACCCCACCACCTGCTTGGATTCTCTCTTTCCCATATCATGTGTGCATGCATGCACACACACACACACACAGACACACATACACTCACACTCCCATCCACACACCCCTGAGAAATGCATAAAGTGTAATAATGAAGTAATGACTAATGCCTAACAAAGGCAGTACGTAAAATGTTGTGCCAGTAGTGGACCTAGACTCCCAGGTTTGGAAATCCTGACTCTGCAGTTTGCTCACTGTATAACCTTAGACACATTCCTCAACCTCTCAGTCCCTCAGTAGGACAATAATAGTATCTACTACATAGGACGTTGTGAGGACTACGTGGGTTGATACACATAAAGCGCTTAAGGTAGGACCCAGCACGCAGTCATTACTCAATAACATTAGCTATTATAATTTTTAATATTATTTTCATACATCTAATTGAGTGCAGTTGTGTTCAAAGCATCAATAAGAAGAGGAAAAATGGATTGTGCAAATGTTTTGTGTGCTGTGTCTTCTATATACATGACTTTATTGAATCCTTACCTTAACCTGAAGCTCAGGGCTATTGTTATTCTGAGGCTGATGTCCAGACAAGTAACATGTCCAAGGGCTGGAAAATGGGGAGCTGACATTCAAACCCAGGTGCTCCTGGCCCTGTGCTCCCACAATGCCATGCTTTCCCTCCTCTGGGACACTGCTACCATCACTTGAAATCGTCAAAATTCTTTGGGAATTTCCTTCAGAACTTGATGATTGTGTTTAGGATTTTCTGAGCACTGGCAAACCTTCTTCTTTTCAAAAATACATTATCAGCATTTTTAAAAAGTCATTTATTGTCAGGATGAATAACTCAATTGGGTAATACTGTTTTGGGCTAAAATGAAGGTATGATTAATGTTTTTAGGTGGCTGGTAAACCAGTTCTGGAAACAATTCCAAGAGTAAAAGTTCTGAAATATTTTTGGAAAACTCAATATCCTAGGAAAACTGCATTTCCCAGCCCTCTTTTGGCTATGTTGGCTCTGACACGCTTCTCTAGATGAGTTTTTTAATAGCTTGGTCGTTCGTCGAATATGTAAAAGGACACAGATTAAGACTGTTTGCTATGGTTTGGATACTTGACCTCTCCACACCACGTGTTGAAATCTGATTCCCAATGTGAGAGGAGGGGCAAATGGAGGGCATTTGTGTCAGGAAGGCAGATCCCTCATGAGGAGATTAATGCCCTCCCTTGGAGGTAAGTGAGTTCTCGCTCTATTAGATCCTAGCTAGCTAGAACTGGTTGTTAGAAAAATCCTGGCACCTTCCCCTGTCTCTGGCTTCCTGTCTCGCCCTGTGATCTCTGCGCACGCTGGCTCCTCTTCCCCTTCCCCCATGAGTGGAAGCAGCCTGAGGCCTTCACCAAAAGCAGGTGCTGGTGCCATGCTTTTTGTGCAGCCTGCAGAACCAGGAGCCAATTAGCCTCTTTTCTTTATAAATTCCCCAGCCTCTGGTATTCCTTGCCAGCAACACAGGTGAATGGAAACACTATCTGAGCATACTTATGAGTTGTGTTTGGGGCCTGTGGTAGGATGTGAGAGTTGGCATTCCCTGCTCTTTGCCTGTCTTTCTACAGCGATGTTCTCCTCCATGGTCCCTGGAATATTCTTGTGTCTCCAGGCCCCTCAAAACCCAGAACGATTTTGGAGGACAGCATGACAGAGGAAGAGGAATGGCATCAAGAAAGGCACTGTACATGCATTATTTCATTTATCCTCAGAACAGCCCGTTTCACTGGGGGAAACTAGGCCCAGAGTGGGTCCAGAACCTGCTCCAGGTCACACAGCAGGACAGAACAGAAGCAGGGGTGGCATGTGCCTCTAGATTCCACTTTACCTGTGGCCATAGCAGCATTCTGGCCACCCCAGGCCTGAGCACCTCCCTGCTGAGCCCTTCTAAGTAGCCTAGATTCGAAGGCAGAGCAGTGTAGGCGGGGGTGTAATTAAGTCATTAAGCTGACTGCTCCAGCAGGATGAAGCTTTCTGGCCCACTTGTTCCTGGCTTCAGTAGCACGGATAGTTCCTGGAGATCACCCTCTTTGTGCAAGTGTTTGACTCAGTGGTCTGTACTGGAATTAGATGGATCCCTTTGCCACCACCTCTGGCCTCTAGGGCTTGTTCTTTGGAGGCCCAGCCTTCACATGCTTCTCCTCCAGAGTAGGCTGCCAGAGAGAAGCTGCTAGCTCTGCTGGTGCCCTTGACACGGCCATCCGCATTAACTTCAAGCACTGCCAAATTGGCAGGTTAAACAAGGAACCATCAACTTTTCAAATTCTGTGTTTATCTTATATTTTATCTACCCCAGAACTCATCTTCAAAAAATGGGGAAAGAGAGATAAAGGGGATGATAGAAAAACAAGGTAGCTGAACTTGTACTTTAATTGAAAAAAAAAATGTAATTACTCTAAGCAAAAAATACTTGTAGACAAAAGCACATGTTCAAAAAAACAAAGTGATCAAAACCATATTAACTTTATGTTTTTTTCTCTTCCCACCTAACCTCCAGATCCTTGACTTGTTTCATCCTACTGGTCCTTTTCAAATTGTACTGTGATAATTCAGCTGTTAAAAGAGGAGTTTTGAAGTCGTGAAGTCCTGTTAATATGTGACTCGAGGAAAATCCAAGGTAGGGAGAAAAATTAAACTCCTCTACCACTCTGGGGAACTTGGCTCTCTAAGGAGACATTGTTTTAAAACCAAGAACAAGCCAGAGATGACCAAGATTAGGTTTTGTTCTTTGCTTCTCAAATCTTGATCCTAATCCATTAGAGCTAATTTTGCCTGATTCCTTTTCTGTATGCTCTGGACTTCGATGGGTTTCTCTTAGATGGAGGGAGAGTCAAGAAACGGGTTATGGGGAGGGAGAAAGGGACTGATTTCATTAAACTGCCAAAAATAGGTTTATGCCAGTAATAGCATGTATGATGCAAACTTGCTTCTACATGCAGAATAATCATCTGTATGGGAAGTTGCTTATGAAGATGACGACATTTAAGAGTTTGGCATCACAGTAGTTTTACCTTTGATCTTGGAAAACTGCCCAAAATAACTAAGTCATTCACAATCTGCCTTACTTGCCATTTTAATTATTTTGAGGGTTGAGGGGGCACTTTCTTCTTCATTGTGCATTACCAGAGGCCTACTTTCTGATCTAAAAGAAGCAAAATAGGTGAGTCTCACACTCGGTGATTAAACAACACAAGCTTTGCTATACAGTGACCTTATTTATACTCCAAATGACAGCCTACAGCAGATCGCATTTGACAAATTTTAATGCTCTTAAACTGAAGCCTGAAACAGACACTCAATAGGCTCTTCATTTCCCCAGAAGTGACAATGCTCTGCTCCTCATGAGGCTCCAGTGGAAGCTGAATCCTCATGGAGGGGCAGCCATCTGGGACTCTGGGTAGAGGCCAACCCACAGCTCTACACCTCCTGTCTCACCTCCACTCAGCTCTGAGGGTGGACTGAGGGCAGAAGGAAGTGGAGCTGGAGCTGTAGAGACAGCAGTTTAGTGGAGGGCTGTCTGTCATGGCTAGTCGAGGTGCGTGATAGGTAGTGGCAGAGAGAGGGGGTAGGGAGTAAGGTGAGGGAAGTCCAGGGAGCTCCAACAGGTGGAGATGGGGAAGTTGGGAAGATTGGAAAGAGAGGGTGTAAAGGCAATGAAACGTTTCCCGTGCTCCTGAAGAGAAAACATGAATGAGGAAGCCATGGATGTTGAGGCTTTAAAGCTTACTTTAAGTAAGGGAGATTGTTCCAGATCATCTGGGGGCCTGGTTCACTCCACTGAATGACCTTCAGAGCAGAACCGAGGCTTCCTGATGAAGAAATTCTGACTGTGCAGAGCAACTTTGGCCTGTGCCCAAGAGTTGAAGTCTGTTTTTCTGACAGCCTGCCCTGTGGATTTCAGACTTGCCTAGCCAGTCCCCATAATCACGTGAACCAATTCTGTGCAATAAATCTCTTAATATCTGTCTCCTTCTGATGCGGTTTTACTGGTTAAAACTTGACTGATGCACATTTGCAGCCTGGAGTCCCCTTCCAGACATGAGAATTTGTGGCTTCAGCTGCTGGAAGCCTGGCTGTGGCAGAGGCCCTCAGCTGCCAGCTGTCCTTAGCGAGTGCTTTGACTGAGCAGAGTCTCCTTGCCCCAGGTCACATTCCCTTCCCAGGGCAGCAAAGCTCCAATGACCGGCTGATGTTGGGATAGAAAGGCTGGGCCCCTGGCCCCAACTCTGGGTAAACCTGAGGACTGCCTCAGCTTTAGAGCTCCCCATGAACTTGGCTGAGGCCTTTATTGTGGCTGCATCACAGCCCCACTGCTCCCTTCACCCCACCCTCCTTCCTTCCCTTCTTACCCAGGCGTTGATTCCCAGAGCACTGCCTGATAAACCGCCTGCCCACGAATCCTCATCTGCTCCCTGGGAAACCCCATCTGTACCAGGAACCTTGCTCCACTGCATTTCCATCTATTTCCTGCATCTTTGACTTTCCCTTCTCATTCATCTCTTTCTCCTCACCACATGTAAATGCTCTAGGCTCTCCCATATTAAAAAGAAACACAACCAGGAAACATAATAACCATTCCTAAATTGTGTCATCCTCAAGTTGTGGCTGTTTTTTGTTTGTTTGTTTGTTTGTTTTTTCCATATCCCAACTTCTTGAGGAACCAGACACTGTCTCATCTTTGCCTTCCACTTACTCCTCAGTACAGTATGACTTTCCTCAGCTGCCATCACTCCCTGAAATTGTTCTCAAGAAGGTCACCAGCAACCTCTTATTTATTAATATCCCATGACACTCTTCAGCCTTTCCATACTTGACTTGGTGATTGGCAATGTGATTTTCTTTCGCTTTTATGAAATTGTTGTCTGGCTCCAATAGCCTCCATCACCCCCTCTGCACTGGATTCCCATATATCTCCCTGGCTGTTTTCCTTCAGTCTTCTTCATGGACTCCCTTTGTCAGCTGTTCAGTAGCTCCCTTTGTCAGCCTCTTTCTACTCCACACTCTCCTTGGGCTATTTGGCCACATCTGTAATTTCAAAGATCACCTATGTGCTTAAAGGCTACCAAATCCTTATTTCTAACTCAACCTCTGTCCTGGGATCTGAATGCTGTATTGCCAACTATTGAACATTTCTCTCTAAATGTTTTATCTTGTCTAATACTGAATTCATCCTCACACATGTTCCTCCCTTCTGAGCTAATAACACAATACATTCTTCCCACCAACAGAACCTGCAGTGATCTTCAATTTCCCACCCCAACCCCACCTCCTCCACCACGCTCTCTCTCTCTGTTTTTCTCAACTCAGCCAACTGGTCACTAGGGATTGTGGTATCATCCTCTTAAATAGTGTATTCTCTCAAAGTAGCCCTACTTCTCCCACCTTAATATTTCATCTCGGATCTTCACTGTCTTACATATTTTATAGCATAATAAACAGCATTTAAAGCCGAGTGATCTGTGCTCCACACTGTGGAGGGCTTGGCTCTGTCCTTTCTCTGGTTACACTGCTAACCACAAGTCAAGAAGTCCATAGGACCTACAGGACATTGCCACCGTGGGCCCACACACCCCAATTCCAGGCCATGTTTCCATAACTAGAACTGTGGATTCCCTGTCCAAATGGCCTGAGCCTGCTTCCAGGGCTGATGTGGGACTCTCCCACAGATCCATGCCCCCACGTGTATGCTGCATTGCTGGAGTGCCTGCCTGTAGGCGTGAAGGTAGCAACAGGTGGCTGTTTGCAGTGGGGAGGGACAGAGGCTGGACAGAGGCGTCAGATAGTTTATATGCATATGTGTGCAGAATTTCTTGTGGTTCTAGATGGAGCTGGGGTGTCAGGCAGAAGGAAAACAGGGATAAGCTGTGACTAATTTTAGTCTTTCTCCCAGCCCCATGAATGCTGGGAAGAGGGTTCTGGTTATGAAGCATCTTTTATATACCAAGTACAAAGCTAAATAATAGGAATTAAAGATGAACCAGACATACTCATTGCCCTCCAGAAGCTCAGAAACAGACAAGAAGGGGAGCCATTATAAAATGAGATGAAAGCCATTTTCATAAAGGCATGTTTGAAGAGCAGTATGGGGTGGCAGGGTCAATCCCTGCCAGATAACAGGGAAAGGCTTCCCGCAAGGGAGAATATTTGACCTGAAATTTGAAGCTTGAGAGTAAGTTTGCCAAACCTGAGAAAGCCACTGTCAGCAAAGAAAACAGCAAACATTCACAGAACCAGGGGTGGCTGAGTGGGCTGGAAGCTCTGGGAGAGGTGTCTGGAGAGGCAGCAGGACTGTCATGAAGGGGCTTATGGGGTTTGCTGGGGAGCTTCTACTTCATCCCAAAGGTTTTATGCATTTAAAGTTGGGGACTCACTTGGTATTAGCCACATGTTTGAAAGATTTCTCTGGACTAGCCTCTTAAGGGGTTTCCTCTTCTACAGCATCTGCACCCCTCCCTGAGAGTCCAGTCCTCACCCTGCCGCCAAAATGATCCTTCTGAAACCCACATTGGATGCTGTCTCTTTTCTGCTTCTTCCCATTGCCTCCATGTGAGAGCCCAGTTTCCACTCCCTTTCTGTGCAGCCCCTCTCCTGCCTGCTCAGTCTCTGCCATGTGCTTCTGCTGTTGCAGACATACCCCATCACTGGCCCCACCCCAAATACACCACACTTTCGGATTACTCTGCACAAATGCTCTTCTCCAAATTGCCAGCCTGAATAAGTCCTTATCTTTCAGGCAGTATGGTGGAGAGAAAAGAGCACAGATTTTACATCCAGATTGATCAGGGGTATAGTCCTCGTTCTGCCACTTCCTGGCTCTGTAATGTTCAGCAGGCCACTGAAACTCTGAGCTTTGGCTGCCAAACCTCCCTAAGGGACGTAACACCCACTTTTCGAGGCTACTGTGAGGATTAAATGCAATAACAGAGGTAAGCGTGTGGCATGAACACAGCAGACGGCACCTGGAGTGAGCCTGCTGGACCCACAAGCCCGCTGGACTGCAGCTTTCCCCACAGCGGACCCCTGCTGCGCTTCCCACTATGTATATCTGGAATCTGCCTTAGTTCCTTGCTCTAACCCAGCCTGGTTCCTGCCACATTCTTCACGCCGAGGAAGGCCCTGCTCCCCAAGCCCCAGCCACTGCCTGGTGCCCTGCTGCAAACCCAGGAGATCCCTGGAGGCCACGATGCTGCCGTTTGCCCACACTCCAGCCCCTCTCCACCACCATGTCAGCCCCTGCTGGAGATGAATGCTGATACCCATGGATCCAAGCTCATTGCATTGTCTGGATGTAATTTTGATTTGATTGCTCCTCACCTATGAAGTTGTCCTAGCTCCTAAGCCCAAGTTCTGCCTTTTCCCACCTTATTCGCATCTTCCCATCAGCCAGCAAAGGATGGCTTTGAAATCTGTGCCTTATACACTGTACAATAAGTCATATGGCTTATGACCATAACTAAGGTGGTGATGTAATTCATTATCTAAATCATTACTTTTTGAGACTGAAAGGGCACAATAAGAGTTAACTAAATGTGTGGTCATTCAACCCATAACCCAGATAGCATTGGTCACTGGGGGGACTCAACAGTGAGCCCAAGAAATAAGTTTTCTTCTTCATCTGTCTCCTCTATGGACTGTGGCTATGTTGCCTTCAGCTGTAGAGACGTCACTTGTAATTTTAGTTTGTTCTCATCAGCCCGCTCTGTTGTTATGGTTCACCTAGGGAAGCACTAAGAGAAGGGAGAACAGTGCTTCACTGCCTGCCATGCCTGAGGCGCAGAGTGGCTGTTGGCTGCTCTGCCAGGAGCTCTGCAGGGACATGGCAGCCGTGCTCCGTGTGGGTGGGAGAGGTGGCGGCATTTTGCGGTGCTCGACATTCTTATTTGACAACTGTTTGGGGTTTTAGAAACTCTTGGCATTGGTTTATAACACCCCACCCACCCTGTCTCAGTAACCACCATTTGCCCTCCCTACAAGAGATCATGCCAATTCTGAGATGAGGCAAGGCAGGCTCAGCAGCCCTGGCTGGCTCCCACTCTGACACCTGAAGAGCTTTCTCTTGCCTCTGGTCACACCCACAACTTCCTGTACCCCTCAGAATCAAGCCCTTATGAGGGGGTTCAAGTGTCAGAATGCTGACTTCCCATAGACTGGCAATGGAAATAAAAACTTCTTTCTGCTTTCAGAAAGCATATTGAGTTAACATGATTCTTAGTCATTTGCATCATTACGAGAGAATCTGTGGGTGTGTGCCTTAGAGTGTGAACACATTTATTCTGGCATTTGATAATGTATTGCCATTTAAAGGAAATTCCCTTCAGTTCTTTTATTTCACCATCATGTATGGCCTTGAGCTAGCCCACCATATGAACCTCCTAGAAGTAGGGAGAAAGGGAGAAAGAAGCCAGGACCAAGTTACCGTGTATACATGACAGAGAGAATGGAGGAGCGGGTACAAAAGTGTCCACTGAGGGGCTCAAATATACTCTTTAAAGTCTCCCTGGCCGGGCGCGGTGGCTCAAGCCTGTAATCCCAGCACTTTGGGAGGCCGAGACGGGCGGATCACGAGGTCAGGAGATCGAGACCATCCTGGCTGATATGGTGAAACCCCGTCTCTACTAAAAAATACAAAAAACTAGCCGGGCGACGAGGCGGGCGCCTGTAGTCCCAGCTACTCGGGAGGCTGAGGCAGGAGAATGGCGTGAACCCGGGAGGTGGAGCTTGCAGTGAGCAGAGATCCGGCCACTGCACTCCAGCCTGGGCGGCAGAGCAAGACTCCGTCTCAAAAAAATAAATAAATAAATAAAATAAAAAAATAAAAAAAAAAATAAATAAAGTCTCCCTATAGGGCAGGGCGTGGCGGCTCACGCCTGTAATCCCAGCATTTTTGGAGGTCAAGGCAGGCAGATCAGGAGGTCAGGAGTTCAAGACCAGCCTGGCCAACACAGTGAACCCTCATCTCTACTAAAAATACAAAAATTAGCCGGGCGTGGTGGTGGACGCCTGTAATCCCAGCTACTCAGGAGGCTGAGGCAGGAGAATCACTTGAAACCGGAAGGCGGAGATTGCAGTGAGCCAAGATCATACCACTGTACTTCAGCCTGGGTGACAGAGCAAAACTCCATCTCAAAAAAAAAAAAAAAAAAAGAGTCTCCCTGTATTGTGCCCCCACCTCAACTTTGAGAATTACCATTATATTTGTTTAAATCCTCCTAAAACTAGTAATTATTGAGCAATTGCTTTGTCCCAGCAGTTCCTAACCTACATAATCACTATATGAGCAGGCACTGTGGCCCTCACTTTACGGATGTGGACACAATGGCCCACAGACCTTAAAACAGTTCCCCAAGAGCACACACTAGTAAGAGGTAGCTCCGAGCCAGGTCTCTTGGCTTTGAAATCTGTGCCTTATACACTGCACAATAGTCCTCTCAATTTTATGCTGCAGACCTTAGCCACAACAGAGAGATTCAGTTCTGTTTGTGGTCCCTTCATTATAATGTCTCTTATCTCAGGTAGAATAGACAGGGACAAAATGTATACTGCCTACCTTTTTAAAAAGAAGTATATTTAGTTGTTCTGGGATAAGGGATGGGGAAGAGAGTGAAAGCATTCAAATTGAATTATAAGGATATGATAGGCCAATTGAAAGATAATCAAAGTCTTTGGATTTTCATTATTTTATTTTGCTTGGATTATTATTGAATTGGCTGGAACTCCAAAACATGTTTAGAATTAATCCCCAAATCTTGCATTTAGGAAAATGGCCTCAGAATGCAATTAATAAAATGGCAAATTTTAATTCATCATTCTAAATTCTCCATTACTTCAAAGACATATTTCAGGCAGATTTGATATATAGGCATCTGAAATGACCAGGAGTCACAAAACGAGGCATTAAGTCTGGAATCTGGGATTTTCCCTATAGAATAAACCTGCATTCGATGACTATTCCTACATGAAACTGCTATTGCAGCCCTTGCTCCATTATTCAACTTTGTAAATAGGGTAGATGGAATCACAGGAAGCAGTGCTGACAGTTACTAAAGGGTAGTTGGAGGCCTTTACAAGTTTGATAAAATGCAGGGGAAAGGGGAAGAAAAAGAATGGGGTTTGCCCTGGAAAGGAGATTCCAGGGACAGGAGAAAATTGTGTAATTTTCTGAGTTCTGCCGTCCCTGGGCCAGGCCAGGTCACTTGGCCAATTCTTGCCAAAACTTTTCAACTCAGTGACTCAGGAACTGGACTTTTCCATTCTAGCCTGTGGGAATGTGGCTCTGATTTTATAACTGAAGTCCACAGAACAATGGGATTTGCCTTTTGATAAATTGCTTTTCAGACACCAGTACCGCAAAACACCTATTTCTACTGGTTCACCAGCAGAGCTCTTAAAACTTTTTTAAAACACCCAGTTCTTGGGTGAATAACACACCCAGTCTCTCCCCAATAACTAGAAAAAAAAGGTCTGCATCCTCCACATTTGAAGGTCAAAGTCCTGGTCAAAGATGCTGTTTTGATTCACCCATGGATAATGGCCAATTTGATAGAAGATACAGAAGCAAACAAACAAACAAAGACCATGCAAATCAAGCTTGCCTTTAGATGCTTGGCCTAGAATAGGGAGTATAACTTAGCACCTAAAAACTTGGACTGTGAAGAGAGACAGGTCTGGGTTTCAATCCCAACCACATGGGCAAGTTATTTAAACTTTATAAACCTTAGTTTCCCATCTGTAAAATGAAGATGTCAATTGTACTAACATATATTTGTTATGAGGATTACATTTTTAAAAATTCACACAAAACACCTGACATAGGGGAAATAATAAAATCATATTGTATAGACACAGAACCATGCTAAACAGAGGATTCTTGTGTCTGCTGAATGCAGGTGCTACTGTACGAGGCAGACTCAAATGGCCTCTCAAGTGGCTGGCTTGCTTGCCTCCTTCTCCACCTTCTTACAGAAGAGCAATTCCTAATATCTGACATGGCTTGAAAAAAGCTGACAGGGGACAGCTTCCAGATATAACTGAGCAGGAAGCTACTAGAAACAGCAATCCCTGCACATTCTGCTAAACTCAAGTTTGAGGGAAGTCTGGTGGTGCATTCTGGCTTGGACTAGGGAAGAGCAACTGGCCAAGATCATGATCCAGCCACCAATTATCACCTCCTCTTAGGAACGCCCACCCTTTTTAAAATAATCAACCAATTAAAATTTTAAACTCAGGAATCTTTCTCTTAAAACATACAGATTTTTATTACAACTTCAAAAACATCTAAGACAATTATTTATAGCCTAAATGCAATTATTTATAGCCTTGTAAAAATATGGGCCAGATGAATAGAAAAGATGGCTGGTTTTGTTCATTTGTTTTTACTCTCTCACTGTAGCACTGTGTGGTTTAGAGTTACTGCATTTGGTTTTTAGCAACTAGATAATTTCCAACCAGTTATAAGAATCGAAGCTGTTTGGTTTATCACACGTACACACATATGGAGTTGTGTACACAAATACAATCTAAATGTCCCCTCAATAGGTAAACAGGAGCTGAAACAGTTGGCATGTTCATTACTATGGGTAAGTTAGAATTGTATGTAGGCAGAAAAGTTTCCTTCCCTGGGTCCTGGGCTTTTGAAATATAAATAAATGCACCTAATTATGCTTACAGATTATTTTATTCATCTAGTGGTGTTTTAAAAATGTGAATGTCAGTGACTTTTCTAAGCACTCACTTCCTAGTTCCCTAATGTCACCCAGCTGCCTGCTTCTCACATTTCCTTCTCTTCTTGGTCCCTGGAAGCATTTGGGCTTGCAGAGCCTGCATGAGATGATTTAGGCTTCCTCTAATTTCCAGACTCTGCTCTTCTGATTCTTACTGAGTTGCTGAGTTGTTGAATCTCTTTGCTGGGAGAGTAAGTAAAACTCTCATTCTTTTACAGATAGGCTTGCAGATTTATTAGGAAGAAATGAAGCATGCTCAGACAAAAAGGAAAAAAAAAGTCAATTTCTTATTATTCTTCAATTTTTTAATTTCTTTGCAGATGTTTTGGAAGATCCCTGTTCTGTAACTCTATATTCTTATCTGCAAGGTGTCACTGATTTCAGCCAGTTAATAACCACCTCTCCTTGTAAAGATGTTATATCTGAGACACTCCCAAAACTGTCTGCTGGGTTTTCTTCCTTTGTCTTTGGCTTTCCTTAGGGATATTGGGCAAATATCCCTGACAACTTAAACCTTGATGTGACAAATAGAGATTTCACATTTATGATTAAACCATCATGATTCCACAAAGGGACAACCTGAGACTTCATTTGGTTTGGGCTTGGAGCCAACAGAAATTGAGTCAGACACTCCTAGTGAGTCAAGGCTCACGGGCTCAACTTAGAATTGAGCAGGGCAGAGGGGCCCTCGGTTGTAGAGCTGTACTCAAAGAACATAACACTCCTCCTGCCAAACCAAACTTACTGGCTCTGCCATCCAAAAGTCACAGCTTTTATCAACGAACTGGTATTCTACTGTGAGACGCACAATCTATCCCACTTTGATCTCAGCAACAATATGCTAGAGGCAATGATCTCAATTTTGCAATCATAGCTGAATTGATGTAAAACTGGGGACAATCACTTTACAGCCTTCTTTACTCAAATCTCATTTCTCCATAATAGCAGAGCCACTGCCCCCAAACTAACAATCAGCTAGAACACTGTGCAGAATCACCTAGGGATCTTGGTGAAATGATAATCCCGACTCAATGAGCTGGGAGTGGGCCTACGATTCTGCCTTCTGACTACTCCCAGCTGATGTGGGTGCTTATGGTCCACAATTGCATTTGGAGTAGCAAGGACCTAGACAACTTTGTTCATTTCAATTAGATGTTTATTTACTTCCAAGTGCTGACTTCTGTGCTAGGTGCTGGGAATACAAAGATGCATGAGACAATCGCTTTCCTCGAAGAGTTCACTATTTAATGAAGAGGTAGACACATAAATATTTAGCTACGGTATACATGATAATTGCTATCATTACAATATGAATACAGTCCTTTGGCACCAAAGAAAGAAGTGAGAGATAAAATTATAACTTATAATCAATGTACAAATGCTCCTATCTCTACCTACCTCTGCCCTTTTTTTATCCTGTGCATGCTCCAACATGAAAAACACCTGTAACGTGGAACCCAGCTCAGACCTCTCTCAAAACTGATATTTCCAAGAAGTCAAGCTCTGTACAAACTGCATATAAGCAGATGCTTTCAAAAAGGTGAAATCATGATTCTCATGTAAATATAAAATGAATGTGTACCAAATACTTTATCCAATTAACACTGATGGAAGAGCATTTGAGAAACTACGTATTTAGAGGCAATGTTAGGATAAGATTGCCAGGTCAAACACAAAGCCGGTCAATGTCCAACAGAGCCATAAACTGTAAGATAACTTTTGGGTTATCTTTTCTAAGGAACAGAAATTATTTGCATCTCCAGCAGATAAAACCTACATGTTAAGAACTGGATCTCTAGAGCTGTAAGGTAGCTCAAACAATAGAAAGTCAGCCTAGCACTAAATCCCTGGTGACCTCTTTCACTTATTTTCAAGTTTCAGATAAATTTTCTGATTTCACACAAAGCCTTCAGAAAATTATTGCAAGATGGGAGAAGATCCCCCCTCACTTCAACTAGCTCTAAAGGTACTTTAGGAACTGAACCTTCCTAATTTACCTGATTGGATCTCATTCCCAGATGAAATGATTATTAGTAATAGCATCTGTCATTGATTGAGGTACTAGACTACCTCAATCAGTGTTTTAGGTACATTGTCTCTCTCAGTCTTCACATCAGCCTTTGAAGTAAGTACAACTATTCCTCCTTGACAGTTGAAGAAATAATCTCAGGCAGGTTAGATGAGTTGCCCAAAACCATGCAACTATTGGCACAGCCAGGATTCAACACAGTAATATTATTATGAAAACAATAAGTAGTTAGCAAATGAATGTGAGGCCTTAATGTTAAACAAGAATGGGTTGGGTTTGGGATCAGTGTGATTTGTAAGATTTTTTTTCACAGTGCTTAACATTTGCAGGTCCTTTGGATGAGAGCATTGTTTTCAGAACCTATATTAAAAACAGAATAATACTTGATTGAAAAAGAGTGGGGAGGCAATGAGGGAGCAGTTTGCTATGGGACAGACACTGCGGCATTCCAGGCTGCAATTTTAGGGCCTGGAACCACAGGAGCGCAGTGAGGGCAGGGCTGGGCAGGGCTGGGCAAGGCAGGGTCGGCTCACACTCCCCACCTCCGGCTGCTCCTTGGCACCTGGGCTGCATGGCTGGTTCACTTCCTCTGCTACCACGAAAGCTATTTCTCAGGACCTGGGATGAATAATCTAATCAAGAATGATGCCACCTTCCCAAGAAGTACTTCCTGGCCGCTCCCCAGCCACCTCCTCAGGACTACATCCTCCTGAGGGCCTATCATACAACTTTTCTGCTTAAGGTAGGTAAAGGGAAGTCCTAACAGATGAGCCATTAGCTGGGGTGGGGCAGATTGCAGAGGGGGAGGGCAGTCTTTCTCACAGCAGAACAAGGCTACAGGCAGTCAGGGAGCCACCACACCCATCCCCCATCCCAGAGGTCACTTCTGATATTAGAGTTCCCTTGGATATTTGTCAAAAAAATGTATCCTCCCAGGCCCCAACCCAGACTTACTGAATCAGACACTCAGGGATAAAACTCAGAAATCCTCAATTTTTAACTACCTCTGTTGGTGATTCAATCTGAAAACCTTTTGTCCCAGATCACTAGTTCTTACCCCTGATTTCACAGTAAAAATTAAAACCACCTGAGAAACTTCTTTTTTTTTTTTTTTTTGAAACAGGATTTCACTCTGTCACCCAGCCTGGTGTGCAGTGACACAAACTTGGCTTACTGCAGCCTCGACTTCCCAGGCTCAACAATCCTCCTACATCAGTCTCTCAAGTAGCTGAGACTACAGGCGCACGCCACCACTCCTGGCTAATTTTTGTATTTTTTTTGTAGAGCCACGTTGCCCTGGCTGGTCTCGAACTCGTGGGCTCAGGAGATCTGCCTGCCTCAGCCTCCCAAAGTGCTAGGATTACAGGAGTGAGCCACCATGCCGCCCCCCCACCCTGCCCCTGAGAAACTTCCAAAAGCAGCGTGTCCTGACCCGGAAACCTGTATTTTTAAAGTTCTCTGTCCCACCCATTCCTGTCCACCTCCAGGGAGATTCTAAAGTAAAGCTAGTGTGGAAAACCATTTTTCTAGAATTCAGTGCTTCTCAAACAAGTGTGCATTCAAAACGTCTGGAAATCTTGTTAAACGCAGATATTGATCCCGTATGTCTGGGGCAGGTCCTGTGACTCTGCATTTCTAATAATCTCTGTGGTGCAGCAAATGCTGCTGGTCCTGCTTTGAGTGGCAACATTCTCCATTGTAGATCCTTAACCTTGGCGGATCACTAGGATCACCTGTGCAGATTGCATTGGTTTCTTACGGCTGCTGAAACAAATACCACAAACTTGCTGGCTTCAAATAGCACACATTTATTCTCTTACAGTTTTGGAAGTCAAAAGTCCAAAATCAGTTCCACTAGGCCAAAGTCAAGTTGTCGGCAAGGCTGCCTTCCTTCTAAAGGCTGTGGGAGAAATCCATTTCCTTGCCCTTTCTAGTTTCTGGAGGGCACTTACTGTCCTTGGCTGCTCATGGACCCTTCCTCCATTTGCAAAGGGCATCATCACTCCCATCTCTGCTTCCCTTGTGCCTGGCCTCTGACTCCTCCCCAGTAAGGGTTACATCAGGCTCACCTAGATAATCCAGGGTGATCCCCTCATCTCAACACCCTTAATGTAATCACACCTGCAAAGTCCCTTTCACCATATAACAACATGTTTATAGCAGCAAGATTCGCTATTGAGAAAATATGGAATCAGCCCAAATGTCTATCAATGAGTGGATGAAGAAATTGTGGTGTGTGTATATATATATATAATTATATTTTTGTATTTTTGTGTATATATATAGTGTATATACGTATACCACAATTTCTTTATCATATATTCATATAGATATATGATGGAATACATCATAATTCATATAGATAGATAGATAGATGATGGAATACTACTCAGCCATAAAAAGGAACGAAATAATGGCATTTGCAGCAACCTGGATGGAAGTGGAGACTATTATTCTAAGTGAAGTGACACAGGAATGGAAAACCAAACATTGTATGTTCTCACTCATAAGTGGGAGCTAAGCTATGAGGATGCAAAGGCATAAGAATGACACAATGGACTTTGGTGACTTGGAGGGAAAGGTTGGGAAGCGGGTGAGGGGCAAAAGGCTACAAACTGGATTCAGTGTATACTGCACCAAACTGCATTTAGATGGATGCACCAAAATCTCACAAATCACCACTAAAGAACCTACTCATGTGACCAAACACCACCTGTTCCCCCCAAACCTATGGAAATTAGAAGAAAAAAAAAAAAATCACAGGCTCCAGGAATTAGAACATTTTTGTTGGTGGTGCATGCATTCTTCAGCCTACCACAGGATTTTTTTTTTTTTTTTTTAAATTCTGAAACTCAGGTTCCTTGGTAAAGACCCCGGTGTGTTTGGTCTAGGGCAAGGCCAGGCCCAGGTATTATCAGAGGCTCTGGGCTGAGGACAGCACTATGCACAGGCGGCTTGAGAAACGCTGCTCCCCCTAGGCCAGCGCACACTGGCACAGGGTCTCCCTCCGCCCCTTCCACTGATTCCTCCCTGGACTTCCACTCAAAAACCCCAGCACACAAACTGAGGCCTCACAAGAGAGTCAAGGAGGCAAATGTTGGTCTTTCTGCCTGCTTGGGAGGCCGTTGCAGCTAGGGACCTGGTTCTGCTTTTTGTCCCAGGAGTTCACGGAGCTAGGGCAGCAGGCAGAGGGTTGAATCAGCCCTTCTCCCCAAGCAGGCCCTGGATATTAGTGAGTTTCCTTTTTATTTGGCATTTATAGTATTCCCAGTCACTTCTCAACCCTTATAATTATAACCTGGATCCCACTCAGCCTCCTTCAGCTCGGGTTTAAAAGCTAAGTGCTCTCTTGAAGCGGCCAACTATTAAAACTTCATGGCCTTTTACGAAATCTCAGTCGACAGGAGGTATTATGAAACACTGCCTAGTATAATTACAATTACAGTGCAATTGTCGACACCCATGAGTCAAGCATACTGTGTGAAGTGACAGTCAAGATGGCATAGTTTCTTCCCCCACTGGCTGCCCAGGCCTGGGGCTTTCCTAATCCGTCTCCATGGCCTGGTCCTTGCCATCAGCTCTGAAGGGCAAAAGCCAGCCACTTGGCCAGACAGGGGCCAACCCTACTGGTGGCTTCTGGCCTTATCTTTGTACGATGCAGGATGCTGGTTTTCTACTACGCCTTTCCAGGGACTTAAGGAATGGCTTTGAGCAGTGGCTGGGTGTCCCATTTTCCTTTACAATTTCAGCTACAGCAATACAAACAAGCCCTGGCATGTGCCTATCAGCCTGGTCACCTAGATGTCCCAGATGAGTATGATCTTTGGTGGGATTCCCAAGAATATCTGTCTCCCTGCCCTCTCTGACTGCCAAACTTCTCCAGGAAGGGCTGTACAGATGCTTTAAGTCTCTCAACACTGCAAACTAACTTCAGCCACCATCTCTCTCCTGTGCTTTCTTGAAGATCACCTCAATGCTGAATCCAATGGTATTCTCCCTGTCTTCACTCTCCTTAAGTTTTGTTTTCAGTTTCATACTGTTGAAATTCACTCTTAATATAAAGTCCAAATTTTATTACTATGGACTGTGTCATCTGCCCCCATCTTACCCTTCCAGTTCTATCACATGTCCCCTTCCTCTCCCGTCTCTGTGCGACTATCACCCTGGCCATCTGCTGCCCTCTCATGTGTCAAGCTCTTTCTTGTCTCAGCAGCTTTGCCCTGCTTTTCCCTCTGCTGGAAAACTCATCCACTCTTCTTCCTTGGCCAGGTGCTTCTTCACCTGCACATCTGAGCTGGAACAGCACCTGCTGAAAGAGGTCTCCCCTGGCCACCTCTCTAAAAGGACGTGTGTCACCCATTCTTAATACCCTCTATCACAGCAGCCAGCTTATTTCCCTCATAACCATTATTGTCATTTGTAATTATTTGTTAGTTTCTTACTTGACTCATCTGTCTTTTCCACTGGACAGCAAGCTTCTCAGAGAGAAGGACCAGATTTGTCTTGTTCATCAATAAATCTCCAGCGACAGGAGCTGAATACATAGACTGAATTGACTGGCCCCCATATAAGTTCTCCTCCCTTGGCTCTGCAGTGTTTTGCTCTTCTGCTCTCCCCCCACTTCTTCTTTCCTTTACTGGCCTCCTCCACCATTTCTTAAGGTTTACCTTGACCCTGCCTCTTCTTGTTTGGTTTGTTCATGAACTCCTGTGAACTCAGCAGCCTCCTGTTGAAGGCTGAGAGCTACATCTCTACCCAACTACTCCCTAGGGCCCAACATCCAGCCTTCAATGCCCATCTTCTATTTTATTGTGCTTGTTGGACATTTCCATCAGGAAGGTCATTTTCCCCTAAGCCAGCTTTTCCTCCTGATTTCCATATTTCTCTTGATAGTATCTTTCTTCAGTCATTTAGGCTTGGAATCTCAGCACCATTTTTTACTCCAATCCTCTTCCTTCATTCAATCAGGTTAAAAGCTACATATTAGCTACGCATTATCCTCTGCCACAGGTCTTCTTCAGAACCATAGCCCCTCTTTCCTGGATTATGCAAATAGCTGCTTAACTGATTTCCTGACCTCAGCTTCTCCCCACCATGCTCCATCCTTCTGTCACTATATTAGTTGACATTACTCAGATTACTTGTATTCTTCTAATGCTCAAACACCTATAGTGGCTCCCTCTTGGCAACAAAGTAAAGTCCAAATTCCTTAGCCTGACAATCAGGCCCCAAGTTACGTTTCTGGTTGGCCCTCTATTATTGCCCCATCTGTAGTCTCCATGTTCTAATCCAATATTCGTCATTCCCCTCTGAGCCTTCCTACCTCTGATTCTTTGCTTCTGCCATTTTCTTCATCTGAAATGCCCTCCTCCATCTTTGTCTGACAATATATCAAGAACTCCCAAGGCTCCTTGTTTCATACATTTTCCCTTGATTCTGTCCAACACGAATGACTGAATGCCATGCCTCTCTTTTATCTCACTTTTCTTTGAATTTCAGTTATTTCTATACTTGTGTCTCTTTTAGACCATATTCAAGTTCTATGAGGATTTTTTAAAAACTATGTCATAACCATTGTTACTCCTTCAATGCATGAATGCCCCCATGCCCACATGTGTGTGCGTATGTGCAGACACATACACACACACATACAGAGGCAGTTAAAAGTCTTTAACAAGGACTGTAAGTAATTTTCCTCAAGGCACTCTATGGAGAAATCATTGACACCCATGAAAGGATGGAGCAAGTTTACATTACACAGATGTCAGAATAATGTTGTGGCTTACTCTCTGTGGAGCTTGGACCTCTAAATTAAATGAAAACAACCCATATAATCATCCTCCCAGCAATGATTTAACTACACTCCCTCATGGAAAGAAACCAGTCTGGACCTAGAGGAAATCAAGCTGTTGTCTGAGAGGCTGGATGCAGGAGCTGAGTGAGCACAGGCTCTGTCAGTACTGATCACAGTGAGCCTGTCATAGGCATCTGTTTCTGTGGCACAACATAGAGTATTTACCAAAGGAAGTTGGGGACTTCTTAACCAGTGACAAATGGCTCTCTCATCTCTGAGCTCATGTGACACTTTTTACCACTCATCTTTAGGAAACCAAATCAGTAAACACATCAAGTAACCATTTTAGTCCCCAGTGGCTAGCACATACCCGACCCATAGTGGACACTCAGTGTTTCATTAAAGAAAGAATAAATGCATGGGCTTCTCTATTCCCCTCCCACCATGGGGAAGCTCGTACTTCCAAATATTAGGATGAAGTACCTTCTTACCTGGCCTTCTGGGACAGCTCACAGGACACCAGCAACCACTATTGCTTACCTGGAAGCTTTGTCCAGGCACCTGGCATCATAAGTCTCAGGCTCCATGGAAAAAGCCCACCTGGACCTGGAGTTCTGTATGAGGGTAGTGGGGGAAAGAAAAAGTGCTTTAAAATCAGAGACCTTGTGTTGCATCTAAGCTCTGTGACCTTAGACTTATGCTGTCCAATATGGTAGCCACTAGCCACACGTGGCTATTTAAATCTAAATCAAATACAATTAGATACAATTAGAAGCCTAGTTCCTCAGTAGCACTAACCACATTTTCAGTGCTCATTGGCCACATAAGGCTAATTGCTTCCACACTGGACAGCACATATATAGAACATTTCCAACATTGCTGAAAGTTCTATTGGACAAGCACTGCCATAGACAAATCACTTAGCATCTTTGAAGTCTCAGTTTACTCATTTGTCAGTTGGATTAGATGGTACCCAAGGTTCTTTTCTCTAAAAATTTTGGGAAGTCTGGAATCCATACCTATTCTCTTCAGAGCACTAGAATATGACTGGTTGATGAATAATTAGAATAGAAAATGGTCAGAGAATAATGACAACAGAAGTTTAGCAACAAGCTTGGTGCAACAGTTGGAGAAAGGGAAGTTTGCTTTGACCTAGTGCTTTGCAGGCTCTGACTATATTAAAGTCATATCTTGTCTCTCCCCACCCCCACACTTATACACCACCTCCCAAACCCTTCCCCAGCCTAAAAAAATATATTCAACTCTTCAAGCCTACTCTCTGCTAGTTGGCTAAACTGATCAACTAAGTACCACTACATTTTAGCGTTGATGCCCAAAGGGTTCAAATTATAGCTTAGCATGCTGCAGGGCAAAAGCACAAGGCAGGATTTAGCAGAGCTCAGAGCTAGACCTTGACCTGTCACCATGCAGCTGGTAACTTTGGATAAGTCACCTGCTGGGGCACAATTTCTTCATATGTAACATTATATAAGTCTAAGGACTTCAAGGTCATCCCCAACTCCAAGAATCTAGATTGTAGCATTAGGTTTTCCATTGCACTGGCCAGTTTGCATTGGCCATGAAGGGATTAGCAAGATTATCTCTAGAGTGATGAGGAAGGTCTCATAGAACAGGGGTATTCCCCTTCCCAAAGCCCTAGACTAGGTAGTACAGTGCAAGCTGCCCTTGTTTCTAATCAAGCTCCCTCCTGCAGATGACTCACTCAGCAGAAAAGGTGTGTCCGGGCGCCTGACTGCCTCGGCTGATTAATGGAATTCCTTATATGGCACTTGTTTTTCTGACAGGCAATATGTTCTTGGAAATGAAGCTTAAGTCAGGTCTTCAGGTGACATTTGGAGAACATTTGCTGTGTTTTGTTTCACAAAATGTTGTCTCAAGGCTAACAACCTTTTCACCAGGAAGTTTCCCCCTGGACATGTTCAGCTGCCACAGAAATAGTTCAGATTCAGGGCCCAAGGCAAGGGGCATAGTGTGCCCTGCTTCCTCCCACAAATAGTCCCATGTTCTCTGAGAAGAAGGCACCATGAGGGTAGGAGCCTAGATAACTGGAGCCCTGCTGTAGCCAGTGGCTCTGCCAGGGTGGTGTGGAGATGCCCTGCATATGGTCATCCCTTTCTTCTCTCTCTTCTTATGGCACATGGGCTGCTGCAGTGCAGAAAGGCTTGGTGTGTCCATGCTGGCTGGACAAGGACAATGAGGGTACAATCATATTCCCAGAGGGGAGACTGGGTCAGCATGACCCTGTACAGTGAGGGTAGTTCACTCTGCTCACAGACTGAACACAGGACCTTCTGCCTGTGCCCCCGCCCTCCACCTCTGGGGGATGCTAGCCTCTCTTAAGACCAAGATGCTCCAGCCCCTGGCAATAGAAACTGTTCACCTTGCCTGCCTGAACCTGGTGTTTTCCAATACCATGCATGAGGGCTAGTTATGTGTCAGGGGCCATTTCATGCCTCACCACATGGTCTCTGAGCCTCATGGTCACCCCACAAGGTAGGTATTATTATCTTTCCTACTTTACCAATGAGAAGAGTGGGAAGCATGACTCCCCAATATAGTCACCCAAGCAGACAAATGGCTGAGCTGGGACCAGAACTAGCTCTGGGAGGCTTTGGTACCCATACTCTGGTTCTCCGAAGACTGGAGCCCTCAGAATAAATGAGTTTAAGGTTCAGCCATTAAATTTGAAGAAAAGTCTAGGAAGGGAAATGTATTTGTTTCCTATTGCTGCTGTAAGAATTTGCCACAAATTTAGTGGCTTTAAATAACACAGATTTATTCTTTTAGAGTTTTGGAGGCTGGAAGTTCAAAATAAATTTCAGTGGGCTAAAGTCAAGGTGCCAGCAGGGCTCATTCCTTCTGGAGGTTCTAGGGGAGAATCCATTTTCTCGCCTTTCTATCTTCTACAGGCTGTCTGCATTCCTTAGTCATGTCTCCAAAGGCCCTTTTGCCATATAAGGTAACATAGTTACAGGTTCTGGGGATTAGGGAATGGATAGCTCTGGAAGGCATTTATTCAGCCTCCCACAGGGGATTTCTCATTCACCTTGAGAAACAGAAATAGTTGTTGAAAATGCATTTGAGTTACCTCCTTCACCTCTGCTCAGTCCTTTTCTCTTCCCCTTGGGTGGAAAGCAGGTCTGCAGAGACCCAGGGGTCATGAGATGGTAGAAGGAGAAGACCCCACACAGAGGCGCTGGGCACATGCACCCATGCCGCTCCTTGCTCCTGTGCACTCTTCTTTTCTGTGTGGGTGGAGGCAGGAGAGTGAGAGGTCAGCGGCCTAGGGGCTGATACATTAGCTCTTTCAACCTCCTTTCTCATATGGAGGAGGCCCCCATTTCCTATAAGCTGCCCCCCTACAATGGCCAGAAAAAAGAGCACCTATTTGCTTTACGTATGTATTTTGTGACCCATTGCATTGGAAACATGTTCAGTTTCCTCCCATGGTCTTCACAAGGCCCTGCAAGATGAGCCTCCTGGCCACATTTCCCACCTTTACCCATGCCAATGCCTTCTTCCTCCCTATGTTCTAGCCACACAAGCATGCTCACAATTTCAGCACACAAGAGAATGCTCACAATTTCAGCAGAACCAGCCATTGTTTTTTCCTGGTACTGCTTGCTGAGAAGACATATGTGCAGTGGCTTAATGAATCCACATATGTTAGTCTTGCTTTCCACAATGCTTAGGCTGTCTTTGAAAACAGAAATGTTATCTAAGCAACCTAACCCCCTTATGGATTTTTTTAAAGCCCACAACAAAAAAAGCATTAAACTGACTAAACCAATACCTTTAGGTCACTCAAGTTCTAGCTAGGGACTATTAGAATGACTTCTTCCTTCAAGGGCTAATATATTTTGCAAAATTGCTCCTTGTGTGGCAAGGAGGATGGTTAATATTATCCTTACTTTACAGATGGGGAGACAGTCTCAGAAAAAGGAAGACAAACAACTTTTAAATGATAAGTTCCAAGACTACAGCCCAGTCTTTCTAAAGCAACCCTCCTTTTGTGCTTTGCACCTTAGGGTACTTGAAGATAAAGGATAAGGTACCTTGTGAAAAGACAAAGCAACAGAGAAGTCTGCAAAATGATAAGCAGCACAAATTGGCTGCTGATAAAAAACTGGACACAATCATATATATGATATATGATATACCACTGTAGAGTTCAGCTTGGTGAGACCAGAGGGTAAGAGCTACTTCTGGGGAACCCTAGCCTACCTGACCTGCTCCTTTCAGCCCATATGTACCCTGCACCATTCATCCCTTTTCCTGCAATTTTTCTGCTTCTCCCTCCAACTCTACACTCTGGCCCAGATGTCAGGAGACAGCAGCTGAGGCCAGTGGCAGATGGGAAGGGGAGAAGGGAGCCAGAAACCATCTCCTCTCTGTGCCCCACCCACCCTCATAGCCCTTCTACAAGCAGTTGATTAACTTTGCCCAGGTCATTCTTGGAATGCCAGAAGTTGGAGGGCAGGAACAGAGGCACTTCTTCCAGAGTTTTCAATGGACAGATCTTCCTAAAACATTTGCAGGGGCACCAGAATATAAAGTTTTAGGCTCAGGCCAGTAGCCAGGTGTTATGTATGCATGTTTTATTGCTTATTTGTTTATTTCTAATGACCAAATCTTAGAGGAGGACATGGGCTCTGCTCTCTGACCAATGGTCTCTAACCCCCATACTATCTTGGCCAGGTCACAAACTTTTGGAGCCTTAATATTCTCATCTGTACAACTGAAGTAATAAGAATACCCACATTTCTGGGATGGTAAAGAGGAATTATTAAGATAATGTATGATTCTGAGTAGTTTCTCAATAAACTAGAGTTATCATTGAGTTCGCTGTGCCTACCATCTTGAATACAGTCTTTGATCAACAATTGAATGGATTATACAGAAAATAAGGATATGTCATTGCATCAGTGTTGCAGACATGAACCAGAGCTCTGGAATCCAAGTCAAGTTTTGGCATTCTACTCTCCCTTCTCAGGGATACTTCAATCTTCAGAACCCATGTATGGATGCTCATTGTGGGTGAATGTGAATTAGCAGTTACAAATCATGAAGCCTCCAGGAGGTTCCAGGAGTCCTTTTTCTGACCAGGCTACAACCATTAACAGGTCTCAAACAGCATTAAAAAAAAATAGGCTGGAATAGAAAATACCAATAGTAAGTGTATTTTTTAAGCTTTTTTATATGAAATTAAAATATAGTAAAATGTAATTTACTATAAATGTATATGAATTAATTTATAGTAAATTAAATTCACTATGCTGTACTCATGTATACATATAAATACACAAACATACTTATATGTATTATTTTATTTATACTTATTTGTATTTATGTTTGTGTATTTATATGTATACATGAGTATAGCATACTGAATTTAATGTACTATATATTTCCTACTTCGGGTTATAATCCAAAAATTTTCAAAGATGCTGTTCTTGGTATAGACATTGCCTTTGCCCAATTTTCATAGAACAATAATTACTGTTAATTGTCCACCTTGTGACTATTTTTGGACTGTGTGTTTTAACAGAGCAACACTGAGAGTGAATATGAGAATCTAGGGTTTGGGGAAGACTTATGTTCTCAAGCTGCCTGCCTAGGTCACCCCCTGTTTCTTCAGGGAGCAGAGTTAATGGTACATTTTAAGCAATGGAGCCATTGAGTGAGTGATGCTTGGGAGTTTACATTGGTGGGGGTATGTCAGTGACTGCTTGTGGGTGCTTCCGCTGCCCAGATGTATGGTGCAGGCTGGACTTCAGAGAAATATCACAGAACACAATGTCCGCTTACTCCTTGCCCTGCAAACCACATCTCTGTTCAGTCTCTCATTTCTGAGCTGTGTGTTGAGCGCTTCCTTTATAGAAGGAAAGACTCAGGGTAGGAAAAGAACCTTGTGGAGGAGCACAGGAGCACGCAGCATCCTGTGACTTCCCCTCCTGGCAGAAAAGCAATGGGCTCTCCCAATGGCGCCAATGGTAATTCCTCACAGCACCTCCACTCAGAGATCAGTATGCATACTGATTTGCATTAGACAGAAACTACGGGAATAATAAATAATGCTCATCTTTCAGGGACCATAAAAAAGAGTAATTAATGTGAAATTCGGAGCCATTTGATGATGAGAAAGGATGAAGGCAGCCTTCCTGGCGAGACGATGTGGAAAGAGCAATGGACTGGGAGCCAGAAGGCCTGGTGTGCAGGAGCAAGTCTACCACTAACCACCTGACCTCCTGGACACACCATAGCCTCTCTGGGCTTCAGTGTCCTCATCTGTGAAATGAAGAAGTCAGTATAGGTCATGGGGTGGAGAAGGAAGAGGGTGTGGTCAGATAATTATTTAAGCCAAATAACTGTTCATTGAAAAATTGACCAGAAGGTACAAAAACCCATCAAAATGAGGCGAAGTGGGGGTGTCTGGGACCCCACTTTGATTTCTCCCATGACAGCCGGAATCCTCAGATGGCCCCTAAGAGCCCCAGCCCCACTGTGTACCTCCTTCCTCTCACTTTTTCAAACACTAATCTAAGTACTGCTATGGAGGAATTTTGGAGGTGTATTTAAAAGTCCAAATTCATTGGGCTTAAGATGGGGATATTTTTCCAGGTGGGTCTGACCTGATTATACAAATCATTTTATAGTAGAGAGTTTACTCTGGCTGATGACCAAACAGAAAGGCAGAGATTGGAAGCACAAGAAGGATTTGACACATCATTGATGGCTTGAAGATTTAGGGGCCCAAGTGGCAAGGAATGTGGTAGTTTCGAGGAGCTGAGAGCAGCCCCCATCCCACAGCAGCCAGCCAGAACAAGGACCTCAGTCCTATGGGTGCAACAAGAAGAAACTCAGAAGTCAGCTTTTCCCCAGAGCCTCTAGACAAGAACTCAGCCTTGTGAGACCCTGAACAGAGAACTCAACCATGCTGTGCCAGACTTCTGACCTGTAGGACAGTGAGACACTAAATGGAGGCTGTTTTAAGCTGCTAAACTTATGATAATATGTTTCACAGCAACAGAACATCAATATACTCCCCATATCGCATGGTGGCTGGCAAGGACCTCCACAAAATGCCAACCTCTGAGGATCCCCATAAAGACTCCTTGGATTGTCTCTGCCATCTTTCATGGCTGCAAGTTTCTACATTCCCCCCAACATTTCATGTCGTTCTGAGAATAGCTTGATGGAAATCATATTTGAAGATGTGAACTGTAGAAAGTCTCCACTTTTTGTTTGTTTTCTTGTCTAGTGACCTGTGGGCCATTAGAAAGAAGTGTGAATTGCTAAGTAATAATTGTATAACAAGGAACAGGGTAATAAACATTTTTCAGGGTTTGGTTGGTCAGAGAATATGCAAAATGTATTGGTAGTCAGTAGAACCAAGTTACATGTCACCCTTGGGTAGGCAGCTGACTGAATGAGGCAGTTTACCCTCTAATTAAAGCTCTAATCTCAGAATGTCAGGGTCTCCTTTGTTCTGGCCACCCCAAGATGAAATTATGGCAAAGCATTATGTTCAGAGAATAGTCAGCCCACCTAGGCCACTTACACCAAGGAAAGAATAAGAAGAATTTGGCCAAGGAACCTGGTGGAGTCCGTCTGCATTCATTGTGTTGTTCTCTTTGAGTGTCCTCTGATGCAAAGGAGGAAATTCATGGTGACTTTAAATGCCACCAGTGTTTCAGTGAAAATAGGAATACTGCCCATGGAAACACTTCCTGACTCAGAAAAATCATTAAGACCAAGACCCTAATTATCCAAGACAGTAATTATCCCAGGCAGGTCCCAACACTCGTTGGTGGAACTACTTCCGAGTAGGGAAAAACAGCGTGATAGTCAGAAACTTGGATTTGCATCTTATCCCTGCCACTCACTAGCTGTATGCCTTAGGTTAGTTGTATAACTTCTTTGAGCCTCAGTTTCCTCATCCACAGGGATGACTAAGAATGCCTTCCTAAATAGGAATAATAGTGCTCACTTCATAGAGATCTAGTGAAAATTGCCTAAGATCACATGCATAAAAGATCTCAGACAGTATTCAACAAATGTCAATCATAGTAGTAGAAGTTATATTTTTATCATATTTGCCCTTTAACAGTTTCCGTATTGGAAACAGTTCTTCCATTCTAGGGGAACTTTATCATTCTGCCTCTGACCTGGTCTTCATTCCTGAAGAATTTACGGAGTGTCTACTGGGATAGCCAGGGCTCTCCTGGTAATCAAAATATTATAAATGACCTATAAGAAATAACCCGTCTTCTCTAGGAGCTTATATTTTCATATAAAAAAGATATGCCAATTATATAATCACAATGGAATAAGTTAAAGTATCAATCAACCATAAATTGCTGCAACAATCTTTGGTATCATTTATCATCATCATAATTATTATTATTACTATAAGTAGCTGAAGAATAACCACAGAATTCAGTGTTTAATATGCATTCTTAGGCCAGGTGCAGTGAATCGCGCCTGCAATCCCAGTACTTTGGAAGGTCGAGGCAGGAGGATCACTTGAAGCCAGGAGATTGAGATCAGCCTGGGCAACAAAGTGAGATCCTATCTCTACAAAATATTAGCCAGGCATGGTGGCATGTGCCTGTAGTCCCTGCCACTGGGGAGGCTGAGATGGGAGAATTGCCTGAGCCCAGGAGGTCAAGGCTGCAGTGAACTGTGATCAAGCCACTGTTCTCCAGCCTGGGTGACAGAGAGAGACCCTGTCTCTTAAAAAAGTACATTCTTGGCCGGGTGTGGTGGCTCATGCCTGTAATCCCAGCACTTTGGGAGGCTGAGGCAGGCGGATCACCTGAGGTCATGAGTTCAAAACCAGCCTGGCCAACATGCAGAAACCCCATCTCTATTAAAAGTACAAAAAAATTAGCTGGGTATGGTGGTGGGTGCCTGTAATCCCAGCTACTCAGGAGGCTGAGGCAGGAGAATTGCTTGAATCTGGGAGGCTGAGGTTACAGTGAGCTGAGATCACACCACTGCACTCCAATCTGGGCAACAAGAGCGAGACTCCATCTCAAAAACAAACAAACAAATAAAAACACATTTTTAGACTTTAGAATAAGCAAACTTCAATGTGAACTTGTAGGTTGGGAAAGGTCCTATGTGGGGTGGGCAGGCAGCAATGGGGCTGAAGCCATGGAGGGGTGGGTGGAAGTCACTAGATGCATGGAAGGACAGCTCAACAGGATACTTGAACTTGAGGCTGACTAAAGTGTGGTCAGGATTTAAAGGTCTGGCATGTTAGGAACTGAAAGTTTGTGTTAGAACATTGCAAGTGAGAAGCTCGTTATCAGTAGAGAAAATGCTATTTTATCAAGCTGTGAGCATCACACTTGAGTGATGGGGACTTGGCACTCAGAACAGCTAATAAGAAGTCACATAGATTGTTTAAGAAATGGAGGGCATGTGGAGATTGTCACTTGAGGGCTATTCATGGGTAATCTGAACAACTCTTTTGAGTTTCAGTTTCCTCATCCACATGGGCAGTGGTACGTAGGCTGGGTGGCCTAGTGGAGAGACTGCAGGAGACAGAGAGGCCAGTGCAGAGGCTGCTGTACAATGCTTCTGACAGAGGTGAAGAGCTTCTCTAGGGAAGTGCTTCTCAAACTGCAGGGTGCACACAAATCCCCTGAGACCTTGCTGAAATGCAGATCCTGATTAAGTCTCTGCCAGGAGTATCTACCAGGTGATGCTGATGCTACTGATCGGGGACTACACTTGAGTAACAAGGACCAAGACTAAGAGTTACAGCAGAAATGGAGAGACAGAGATGCATGCATCAAAGGAAGACCCAGTAGAAGTTAGCCTTTGATGAAGTACTGAGACATCCTGCAACGTGGATGAAGGTGAACCTCCAAAACATATGCTCAGTGAAAGAAGCTAGGCACAAAAGAGCACATAGTGTATGGTTCTGCTTATATGAAATGTCCAGAAAAGGCAAAAGGCAAAAATATTGAGTCAGTAAGCAGATGAGTGGTTGCTTAGGATAGAGAGTGGAAAGAGAAGTGACTGTGTGTGGGCATGATGTTTTTTAGGGGGTGAGAAAAATGTTCTGAGATTAGATTATGGGGATTGTTATACAATTTTATAAACATACTAAAAATAGTTGAATTGTATATTTATAATAAGTTAATTTTATGGTAAATAAAATTGTTAATTTAAAAAAACATTCAATACAAGTTTGTGTTTGAAACATAGGAGATTACAGAAAGGAAACAATACAAGAAGAAATTCATCTGTTAAGCCTGTGCCATCGACAGGCTAGCTTTTGTTCTCCCTTGCTTCCTGCTCTTGAAAACAGCAAGTATGAGGGACTGGGATCTGAGTTCAGAGCTAACCTAGGTATTGTAGACACTCAATAGTTAGAGAAATTCCTTTTAGTGATCCCAAATCACACCTTGGGTATAACTACCTCCACTGCAGGATTGGTCAGGTTAGCAACCTGGAAAGGCATGAGGGGAAAAGAATGAATCATCAGAAAATATATGGTGTAATCATCTGAATAGGTGACTCATGCATGCATTTTTACATGCCTATTCTTTATTCAGACCCCAGTAATATCTCTTACATTGAAAAACTATACGTCCTCAGGTTTCCAGGCACAAAATTGTGTTCAGACATTGCATTGCTTTTACCACAATCTGCATACAGCACCAGAGCCTGGAGTTTCCGGGTCAGTGCGATTCCAGGACCAGCAACATCAGCATTACCTGAGAAGTTGGTAGAAATACAAACTCTTACGCTCCACCCTAGGATTACAGAATCAGAAACTGGGTGTGGGGCCCACAAGTCTGTTTTAACAAGCCCTCCAGATAATTATTTGTATGTTAACATTTGAGAACTACTACTCTAGGTCATGATACACACACACACACACACACACACACACACACACACACCAGCCTCACTTGGGAAATGATGCCTATTCCAAGACAAGAGCTACTGTCTTGTAAGGGCAGAAGTTATGATGGCAAATATAGGGCAGGAATGCAACCACTTCCATCTTCCGTATACATGCCTGTCGCCACTAATCCATCACTGCAATCTTTCAAAATGAGTCAGGGTAGCAGCGCCTTTGGCCATCCAGCAGGAGAAAATCTCACCAGGTGTCCTGCACTAATGTGGAGTTGGGTGGGGAAAGGCTGAATTAGATTTAGAAATTGCAATGTGGAGAATTTGGCAGAAAGTGAGAGCCTGATATAGATAGTGTCACTAATTCCCCACGGTCTTCGGGGGCCTGTTGGAGATTAAGAATTTCCTATTATCCAAGCTGGGGAACATGGGCTGAAAGATTTGTAGACCCAACAAGGCCTGGAGTCCAAACAAATAAACTCAGAAAGTGCCAGAATCTCAAATCCAGAATTGAGGGGCAGAATTAAAGTGTCAGATGCAAACATGAGGTCCCAAAGGCCAGGTGGAATCAGCCACCTCTGGTGGAAACTGATGCAAGTTATCCAGGGACAAGGTAGGACAAGGGACATCCCGGAAGAGGTAACAGAAGATCCACAGGACAGCTCACACCGAAGACCCCCCCTCCCAGCTTCCCTGTTCAAGAAGAGTAAGCTTTCCCCTCCTAGAAGCCATTTCGAGGAGGAGAAGGTAGAAATGATTTTCTTTGAGACCAGAGATATGGCCCTGATATTGAAATACTTAACCCAATACTTACCCCAAAGAGGCAGTTATAAACTGGAAGAGACTGGGTTATCTGTGAAACTGTGAGCTAGATGGGAATTTTAGATCTGTTTCAGAGAATAAAGTTAAAATTTTGGGGGCAAACATCTGATTTGTAACTGTTCATAAAGCTACCTATCAAAATGTTATGGATTTCAGATTTTTTTTGCCTTGATATTAGTTTCTCCCGGTCCAGCTAAAACAAGCAGGGCATGGGAGGCAGACGCAAAGGTCGACATCGGCCTCAGAGGGTTGACCAGCTCCAGGTTTCAACACAAGGTGCCCCTTGTCCCATTTCAGAATGCTTCCCCTTCAGCCTAAAAGGTTTCAACAGTTAGTGCTTCCCCTTCAGCCTAAAAGGTTTCGACAGTTAGTGCCATTTGGTCCAGTCACACAATCACAGCTGGTAATTGGAGAAGGTGAACATGTGCTTCCGACATTCACTTTTCATAGACTCATTAGGTCAAAGATCATCTGAGCAAACCCTCTCATTTTACAGATGAGGAAACCGAGGTCAAAGAAGCTAAACTAAGTTACTCGCGAACTGTAGCTGGAAAAAAGCTGGAACAAGAATCCAAATTGCTCCAAGTCCAAATTCACATCTCTTTCTACCACATCAAGCTGCTCATAAACCAGAAATGATCCGTTCCACACACTGTAATCATAAACCAAAACCCAAAAATTCCAAGTAGTCTCTTTCTTGAAAGAAACCATTGGTCTTTGCTTTACTTCTTCTTCCTACATGTGTTTTGAGAGATGCTGTGAGTCTCCTGATGAAAACCTATTCTGAGAGAAGCTGAGACAAAGCCTCGGTGATCTATGGCTGCCAAAGTTAGCCCTTCTGCAGCTGTACCAGCACAGGAGAGGCGGGGAGGCAGCCAAGCTGTCTTCCGTGCTGTATTCAGAGGTGCGAGCGCCTGGAATTCTACAATCCAAAAGGGCCTTCTGTGGGGGGCAGCTGCCTTCTCAGCGTCTCTGAAGGATCACCCTTTGAAGAATCATCCTTCGACTGAAGGAGGACTTTGCATGCATCATGCAACGTGAGTTTCAAAGACTGCCAGAATCCAAAGTCTCGATCCATCCATCAGGATGGGGACAACTTTTAAACAGGATCTGGTGACAATGTGGTGCAGACCTTGTTTCTTCCATGCCCTCCTTTTATCTAAATAGTCCTTTTATTTCTCTAGAAACGAGAAAAAATAAAACACCCACATACACATATCTCACCCCTCTTCCCTTTGCCTCTCCTACTGCCTTGGCCTTCACTAGTCCCGTTAGTGCTGGTGGCCAAGTTGTTCTCACTCTCATGATTTCGAACCCTTAGGTTTGAGAAGGTTGATCACAGTGGGAGGTCACAGGAAGGTAAGCAGTCTGTACTGGTTCTAGAGGGCAAATTTCCCAGATAATAGTTCCTTCCTCTGCTCACCTGGGTTGTCCTTCCTTCCACACTGTGGAAACCCAGGTACTGGTGAGCCTTGTGAAGCAGTTGTTAGGTCTCAGCCCTTAGCAGATGGGCCTCTTGGCATATTCATGCCTGGGTGAGCTGAGTCCTTGGGACAGATAGTACCAGGATGGAGAGAAGAGAGAAGACACACCACCCTAGGAGATTAGGGCCAAAGCCCCAATGGGGAAGGCTTGCACACCACCGTCTGCACCAGAAGTAAGTAAACAGGTGCATTTTATAGAAAGAGTAACATTTGTTTTCGTGGAGGAAGTTATTATTTGTATGCTTAAAGCTTTTAAAAAATATCTGCTTTAAATAATCATTCACATGAAAACCATGCACTAATGGAATTTTAGGGTTGAAAAAGATCTCAGCTCTCATCTAATTGAGGCTTCCATTTTAATGATAAGGAAAACAAAGTCCAAAAAGGTTCAGTGTTTTCCCCAGGCTCTCAGAGTAGACAAGCCATGGTTAGAACAAATTGAATCCTGCAAGACAGTTCTTTAAGAAGAATGACAACAACAAAAAAATCCACATTATTTAATTATTAGTAAAACAACAGAGAGAGAGAAAGGTGGTATAGAGCATGCAATAGGATAATATAGTGGCTAAAGTATAAGCTTTAGGACAAGCTGACCTGAGTTCAAGGCTCAGCTCTACCACCTATTAACCATATGCCCTTTGTTTAGACCACTCTGGCCCTCAGTTTCCTCATCTGTAGACATGTGGATGATAATAATAGAACAGACAGTGATCTAACCTCTCCTTCCTTATTTGTAACAGAACTCTGATCCTAGTGACAAGGATGAGGGGACAGATTACCTGGCCTATGGTCCTTAAGGCAGCCTAGGGAAATTTTGATGTATATTAGTACAGATTCCCTATAAATACTTTTAACTGATAGCCCTGACTAGATAGGGGATTGAAAATGTTTTCCCTCTGGCTCTGACTTTTTTCAAAACCTTCTTCCTCTGTATGCCTCAGAGAGGCCATGAACCTTAATTCATCTGGAAGTCAACCATGTTGGTTCCTTTCTTCTTGTGATGGCTGCTTTGGGCATGGGCATGTGAGGCAATTGTGTGTACTGTTTGGGGGAGTAAGGGACTTCTAGGAAAGGCTTATAACAAGAGACATATCAGGGAAGAGAGTGGATGTTGCCCCCTGTGGATGTGATTTAGCAGCGAGCTTGAGGTCATGATGGGAGCTTGGTTAAGAACCACCTACCATTTTGATGATGGCAGAGAAAAAATATAGAAATATCAGATCCTGATGCCACTGAATTGGGCACCCCTGTAGCCACGTTACTATGGAATGTCTCATAATGTAAGGCAATAAACTTATTTGCTGTTTAAGCAAATCTTAAGCTCCTTAAAGCTGAATGCATCCAAAGTGGTACAGTAGTACTATATACGGTTATTGTGAATAGTAAATGATAAATGCAGTAAGAGAAATAGTACACAATCAAGCATAAAGAAACTCTTCAATAAATAGTAGCTGTCCATAGTGTTGCAGTTGTTATTATTATAGGAGAAAATATGCCAAAAATAATCACATATCCTATTCTTTATTGACAAAAACTTTTAACAGTGTCTTGGTCGCCTTATATCAATTTTTAAAAATAGAAGTAAAATACTATACACATTGTTTTTCAATTCCAAGATGTTTCCTAGTAGAAATGTTGATGCCCATGGTAACTTGCCAAGCTAGTTGGAAATTACCTCTAATTCCCAAGAGTGTGTATCACTTAATAATCTTCCAAAGATTTGAAAATGTTGTCTTACAATTGAAACATTTGGATTTTCAAAATTCTTCTTTTAAATGTAGAAAAAAGTGCTAAGAAATGTTAAAGGACATAAATAACCAACATAGACTGCCCTAATGCACATTAAGGGCTAGTTCCTAAGAGAGACAGGGCCTGACCACATCAATACAACATTTTTGTTGGAACTAAATTTTATAGTATCTACAGAAGCAGAGTGGCATTCACTGTATGGGACAGTGGCAAACACTTGATCTGTTTCCAAGGGCATGTAACCCTAAATCAAATGACCATTAGGACTTAGGCTGCAGTTCTGGTCTCTAAGGACCATGCACTATTCCCTGTGGTAACCAAGTGAACCACAGAAATTCAACCAAAGTTCAGGTGATCCAAGAGGAAATCACCAAGCAGGGATGAAAAGAAAGGCCAATTATCAGCTAAAGTTTCCTCCAGAAATTATGGGCAGTCAGAGTGTTTCTGACTGATGAACAAGATCCAAAAACATGAGGATTCAGGAAAGTCTTTACAGATATTTTTCTTCCCCTGGAATTTGTAGTAACTATTCTCTCTGAGCTCTTTGGGCCACAGACACATAGAAATGCTTGTACATTGAAAGAAGTAAGGGAAATGATTAAAAATTTCCCAAGAGTTCAACCCTGTCCAGAAACTTCCTGTTTCTAACATGTGGTTTGTGAAGCACTTCCTGGTACTTTAATAGGGATGGGATGGGGAGCGAAATCAGCCATTTGTGTAGCAATGTGGTAAAGTGTGACTCTGGAGTGAAGCCAAAGGTTCTCACCCCAGCTATACTTTAGAATCATACAAGAAGTTTGTGTAAAGTGCTGACACCAGGCTACCCCAGGCTACCAATTAAATCAGAATCTCTGGGATTGGGTCTAAGCATATATAAATAGGTAGATATTTGTCTGTGTGTATATGAGTTTTCTAAGCTTTCCAGCTGAGTCTAGGGGTGAGAATTTACTGAATTAGGCCCAGTATTAATTCGTAGCTTCCCAGCTTCTAAACTATACAACCGTGGACATGGTATTTTCTCTCTATGCCTCAGTTTCCATGTCTGCAGACTGGGGATTACAATCGTATGACAGATTAAATGATATGATGCATATAAAGAAATGAGCCTAAAACTCACTAGTTCATGTCAAGTCCAAACCCTCTGCATGGGACTGTTCACTCCATTCCCCTGCAAAGTGAGGTTTGTAGTGACAGAAAGAACTGGCAGGTGCAGTGGAGGGCTGGGAAATTCATTAGAAAGAGAAGGTGCCACTTTCTCTTATCTTGCCTGTCAATCGAACTTGTACATTCCTGGAAGAAAGCAAGTGTCCTGAAATAGCCACTTAAAATGAGTCTGTTAGAGTGGATTCCACATTAAGGGGGAGGGGAAAGTACTTCTCCATCTCTTCTCCCTGTTGGCAGGCATACAGGAAGATGATGAAAGGGCTACCACACCCTGCTGTGGACACTGGCCAGCCTGTCACAAACGCCCACAGGCAGTAAACACCAATAGTGTTGACCCCTAACATGAAAGATACAGAAAAACAAGGACCAATGCTCACCTGACATTACCTGTCAACAGGTCAGTTTTTCCATGAGATTATAAATTTGTATGTCTGCCTCCATCACTATACCGTAGGCTGCCTGGGAGCCAAGGACATGCTTCCTAACAACAACCCTTTTAGTAAATGCTTTCCAAGTACCAAGCATATATGTAATTTATCTCATTTAAAATTCACAGCGTTTAAGGAAGGCACTGCTATTTCCCACACTGTGAAGAGATGATACCTAAGGCTTAGGAACACAAATAACTTGCCCAAGTCCACATAGACCATGAGAATGGTCAGGTTTGAGCCCAGGTTTGTGTCTGGCTCTAAAAATTTTATATCTCAGGCCTTAAAAAGAAAAACCTGACACCACCTGTTTCCAAATAACCCATGGAAATAAAAGAAATTTTAAAAATCGCCCAAAAAGTTAAAAAAATTAACATTATAATGGCACAAAAGTAATACATATTAAGTAAAAACTACTTTGGGTACTCATACAACCATTCTGTTTTTCACTTTCAGTATGGTATTCAATAAATTACATGAGATATTCAATGCTTGATTGTAAAAAACAGAAAAAGAAAAAAGAAAAACCTGGTGTGTAGTTTGCACCAAGATTTGATGAATGAAGGAAGTTGTTTTTTGTTTGTTTGTTTGTTTTTTTCCAGAAGAAAAGTGAAAGAACTGAAAGTCAGCGTCTATACTATCCTTATAATCCACACTTGTCCTTACCGATTTCTTCTGAGCCAACTCTGGAATATATCTAACTGAGGAGCAGCAGGGTCTCTCCAAGGTTGCTATACATTAAAAACAAAATCAACCTGAAAAAGCCAGACATCATGATTTATAATTTTATGTAAAACATGAAGGTAAAACTTACACGTGCACCTGTCTTATGGCCCCAACTCAACTGTAAGCCCCTGAGAATGGAATCATACATAATACTTCTCACACTGTCCCACAAGCCTCAGCAGAAATTTGGGTCATCCCTGGGAAGGGTTCAAGGCTTGGTTAATATCCTGCTGTGAACTTGGCCTTCCCTCAAATTTTTATCCATGTGGAATCAAATTAGATTGGTCATTCAGGGCAGACAAGAAAAGGAAAAGAAGTCACAAAATGGCACATGAGGCATGACCACGAAAATGTAGAGCGGCCCTCCCAGCCTCTGAGTTAGGTGATAGATATTTGTGTTGATTCCACATCCAAACGTCCAGTCTCTTTAGTACACCTAGAAAACCCCTTGGCAGATCCTCCACCTTCTTTTTTACTGCTCCTGCAATTCTTCTGTGAGGTTAAGTCAGTTCTAAAATAGTGAAAGGGATGGGAAGAGGGAGGAAGCAGGCTACAATCCACCAGTATAGACAAACTTGAAATCATTGGGTTGAAGAAAATTTACACTTGAAAAATCCCTGGAAATGATGCAGTCAAGCGTCCTGATTTCACAGGCAAGTGAACGAAGAAGGCAAATCAAGAATTGATGTGCTCATGGTTACATAATCAACTAGTGCCAGGGTGAGAACTTGAGCCCTGGTTCCTGGCTCCCAATCCTCTGCTCTGTTGACTTTCCTAGGCTGTCCCTTTACATAGTGAGTAAGGGAAGAGACTACACACTAGTGTGCAATGCTGGGAAGAGTTAAGGTGCTGACCAAGGGCGGTGTAGACCTGGAAGCCAAGTGCAGGCTTGTCAAGGAAGCTCCACAAGTTGATCCAGTCTGACTCTCTTAGGGCTATGATTTTCCTCGCACAAGGGAAGTCAGGTCAAACGCCATTCAATTGGTCACTGAAATTTCAAACAGGTGGTTGTGATTACATGACCTTGGCTTTATTAGCTACTCTAAGGATGCAGTAAGCTATCAAGGAAACCTAAGAATCCAAATTTTGATAAATTAGAGCCCTCCCATTTTCATATAAACAAATCTAGAGTGAAATTAGTAGTTTTCAAATTCTGGCCTTCTCAAATTAATCAGAAAAAGACATTTATGATGCCAACACACATATAATTAGTCGTCTTTACAGCTTGATAGCAAGAAAAGAAAAAAAGAGGACCATGAGTTTCATATGAGTTACTCATGTGAAAATCTGAAATTAATAACTTCATGGACCTGAAAAAGCAAGAGCTGTATAGATTATTCAGAAGAAAAGAAAGATTCCTTTCCTTAAACTTCAAATACTTAAATCTTTTCATTATGAAATTTTGTCCAATTTAAATCTATTTCAGGTTGTCCCAGAATAGCCTTCCTTGGTAATCCATGCCAATCCTTTGTGAGTCTTATTCTAAAAAATTTCCTTCTATTAGCTAACATATTTCTCAAGTTAGTTCATGGCCAACACTCCCCTCTCTTGAGGAGTGGACTAATAGTAGGTCCTCACTCTCCTTAATGGTGTTTTTTTCTCAGGAGTGTGGTGCCTTGAACCATCAGCCTTCTGGTGAACTGGACCTGGAACACCTGCAAGCCAAGCCTACAGTCACAGAGTTGGCTGGCCCAAGCTGCTGCTGTGACTGTGGCAGGCTGCTGTGACTTGGGATAGGGATCTTAGAACCTCCAAGATGAAGCCATTGTCAGTACCTGCCTGATCTTGAAAGATCTTGGCCAGCCATGTGTTCTCCTGTTTTTCCAGCAAGATCAGCTTTCATGAATGATCTTGTAATTTTGTTTATCTTCTGGCGCCACAGCTGTCAAACTTTGCAGCAAGAATCCATTCATGTTGCAAGATCCATAACACACCCAGTAAAGTTGGCATTGACCTTGAATCAGTCCTTCACTTGTGAACTTTATGTCTTGGTATCCAATTACAGCATACTCACCCATCAAATCTTTCTAGGGTCCACTCAGAATCATGTGGTGAAAAGTCAGTTTGTGCAAATCATGTTCTCCTTCCACAGTGGGGTCCTTTGGTGGATAAGAAAGAGCTATATCTTGAATGGAAGGAAGTGGTTCTTTTAGTTAACGGAATTTTCATAACTTGAAGAGAAGTCTGATTATTTTGGATCTGAGACTAAACTCTTTAAATAGTAGACTTTAAGTTCTTGTAGAAGCTTGTACTTACGTTCATTTTTGATAAGTAGTTTTGTTGTATGTTGAATCTCAGCCATGATAGATTACCTTCCTTGTGTTTTTCTTCCCCAGATTACATCAGTTAGGCACTTACTATGTGTGAGGCCTTTTGCTTAAGAGTTTTGAAAACAAGAATATATCCTTTTGGATCTGACTGTTCGTCTTTATCAGGGCTCTGTTTTTAATGCTTTGTCCCTCAACGGGCCAAAGAACACAGGTGGGGAAGAATGGGGCTTGAAAAGGGAGGCAGTGCAGGATGACCCTAAAGACATCATTCTCAAAGGAAAAGCTGTAAACCACAGTGTCTTCATTCCTCCCTAGAATAGCCCATGCTTTTATTGTCCTGTTTTGATTCTAGTAATTTTGCCGTGCTGCATCTCAGCAATAGAGAGTTTCACAGATAAAGCAGCACTGTCTTTAATTGCTCAAAGTCCATTCTCTTTCAAGTTTCAAAAGAGTGCCTTGGTGAAGCTGTCTGTGTACACACTGTCAGAAGCAATCAGATTTTCACATTTGGTTCTGTCGCCAGGTATTCCAGGGTGTGCTCTTTTCTCCGACTAACATTTTGAGTATCAAAGGCTGATTTTTGTTCAACAACCCTGATGAAACCATTGACACTGAGCCCCTTCTACACATCCTGAAAGTATTCTTAGCTGCCTCTACATTGCATAGAAATAAATGTTGGTGGTTTTGCAGTCCTATTCAAACTGCCATTGACCACATGATGTCTTCTCTTGTCATTTACTTTTGGCATGGCTATCCTCCAACTCCAACTAGATTCAGGAGATGAATTCACCTTTCTAACTCCAGAGAAGATAGTCTAGTTCTTCTGCCTATTTTAATACTTGGTCCCTGCTCAGAGCCCAGGTTTTTCTTGAAGGTCAAGATGCAGGTAAACAAAGAGTTTTCCAGAATTGGGTTGCTTTGTTCTCTCTAAAATCACATATCTAAATCTCAAATCTTAAACCTCCAGAAACTCTCTCTTCAGAAAAAATTTCAAAGATCCAGAATATTACTATAGTTAGGAAGAAGCTAAATATTCAGTTGGTCCATCACTCTCATCTTTTAGACACTGAAGTCTTTCTCAAAGGAACTTGAATAATATCTCCAGTTCCAGAGAGAGTGCTTGAAAAGGGCTATTCACCTTTGATAAACTTAACTACTTTGGCAAAAATGTGGAAGTGAAAAAAATTCTAGGCCCTTTTCCATGCCCTGAGGGATAGTTTCAAGACTTCATTGGATCAAAACAACAATAAATAAAACTCATTACTTGTAAGGATGGATTGTTCTTCCAAGGATCTCAAAGTGGAATGTTATTAAGAGAGAATTTTTTTTTCTGTGCTTTTAATCTGGGAGTTAACAGCATCTCTACCATGATTGGAGGGGAACAAACAAACATGCCTACAATGTGCCTAGTTCTGTACAGTGGTCCAAACACATCTTCATTAAGAACTGTTTTCCTTGTAAACTTGGGTATTTGGTGAACCTGTCAACCAACATGGAAATTCCTCCCTTTTCAGTTCAACATAACGGATGAAAACAAGTAGATCGATTAACTAAATAGCTAACTAATGGGCTTCAGGAGTGACTCGTATTGAAAGAATTCAGGACACAGTTCCTACATGTGAAACTGAACCCCACAGTTCCATAATAGGAGTCAAGTGTAACCTTTAAAAAATTTTTAAGTTTGATAGTATGAGGGTAGTTTTAGAGTATATTCTGCTTAACAACACTATAAATTGACATATATTTTAGAAAACAATTTAGAAGTAGATATCAAGAACCCTAAAAAATTCAGGCAACTTGATTCAGCAATTTCACTTTCTGAGAATCCCATCTTAGGAAATTAAGCAAAATTTGAACAAAGTTTTAAGCCCAAAGATATTATTGGCAGCATAATTAATAGTAGGCAGAAGTTAGAAACAATCTCAATATCCACTAAAAGAAGAAAGCTAACAAATTATGGTACAAATGTTTAGTGGTCAGCACTAAATGTGATGTTTATAAGATTTTTAATGACATGTAAAAATATTTCTGATGAAACATTAAGTAAAAAGATTAGGGGCCAGGCATGGTGGCTCATGCCTGTAATCCCAGCACTTTGGGAGACTGAGGCAGACGGATCACGAGGTCAGGAGTTCAAGACCAGCCTGGCCAACATAGTGAAACCCTGTGTCTACTAAAAATACAAAAAATTAGCCAGGTGTGGTGACGCACACCTGTAATCCCAGCTACTCAGGAGGCTGAGGCAGGAGAATCGCTTGAACCTGGGAGGCGGAGGTTGCAGTGAACCAAGATCTTGCTATTGCACTCCAGCCTGGGCGAGAGTGCAAGACTCCATCTCAAAAAAAAAAAAAAAAAGATCAGGATGTAAAAATTGTGTGTGTGTGTTTATGTGTGTGTATAACATTCAAATGTTGTATGTCCACATAAAGATACTCGAAGGAAAGAAATATAATGAACTGTAAACAATATTTATCTTTGGTATCATTCCTTTAGTATCTATTTTTACGATTTTCTATGTTTGTAAAATATCCTCTTCATCAGAGTATATACTACTCCTATGAAAAAAAAAAACTTTAGGTTAAATGATCAAAGAAAATAGTAAGCTTGAATGATAAAAATACACAAAGGTAAGTCACAGCTGTTACTTCTTTTTGATTCTGCGTTTATTTTAGTGAATGGATAAATAAATGTATGAGTGAAAGAATATGTGTGCTTAATCTTCAGAATTCACTTGAAGCTGTCCTCAGGGGATTATAGAAGTTGTCAACAAATAGGGTATTTTTCATATACAGTGATGGCAACTACCTACATGCCTAGAATAGACAATCTGATTGTCCAACATCAGAAGGAGACCATGCTGCCAATGAGCCACAGCATTAACAAGGAAGTTATTACTTTAGTTCAGTAAAATTTGACATCATCCACTATGCATACGTTAGACTGCACTAGCTGCTATTGAGACTATAGAAACACTCACTTTTCACAGATGAGATGCTAGCCCTTAAGGAATATTGATTCTGTAGCTGAGACAGAGCTACATGTGCAACCGTAATTCAACATGAGTGGGCTAAGGATGCTGGTGAAGGGACTGGGGAGATGATGTGGGAGTGCAGAAAAGTTAGCAATGAAATCAGACACCCTTAGAGGGGGTGTTTTTTGTTTGTGTCTAGATATGTAGACAAAAACAATTCACTTTTTTGGGCACGGTGGCTCAACACCTGTAATCCCAGCACTTTGGGAGGCAGAGGCGGGTGGATCACTTGAGGTCTGGAGTTCGAGACCAGCCTGGTAACGTGGAGAAACCCCATCTCTATGGGTGGATCCAGGCTGGCCAACATGGAGAAACCCCATCTCTACTAAAAATACAAAAATTAGCTGGGTGTGGAGGTGCTTGCCTGTAATCCCAGCTACTTGGGTGGCTGAGGTTGCAGTGAGCTGAGATCACGCCACTGCACTCTAGCCTGGGTGACAGCGAGACTCTGCCAAAAAAAAAAAAAAAAAAGATTCATTTTATGCAGGGAAATATTTTTGTCCAATCCCTGGATACTGTAATATTCTGTACCCATGAGAATATTTTTCTTTTACAGTGTTCTATGATATTTTTATGACATCTTTCTAGGTTCTAAAAAACGTATTTTACCTAAATATTTACCTATTCAGATTTAGTTTATCCTCTTCAGATTTAGTTTAATAAGAATGAGAACCGACCTCATCATCATTACTTAATGCTTCATCACTTCAGGAACAAGGAGACGAAGACAAGGGTTCTGCTGAGTCATTTTTTCTTTTGCTGCTGTGTATTCCTATCTGGAACGTGGAGATGGCAATAGTTTCTGAGCCAGGATTGGAGCCCTGATTCGTTTGGACACTTTTTGTTCAAGAAAGTTCCTACTGAAGAGGTTAGTCTGTAAAACATATAAAGGAACAATGGAGTCTTGATTTTTTTAAAAAAAATTACAAGGTGGCTCTGTGAGGAGGAACCAGAAGGCTATTTCAACCAACTCTCCCTCTACCTTGAAACCCTGACACTCTGTTCCTGGACAGTCTTTAGCCTTGGGAATAATGAAGGTGTTTCAGGAGTGCTGGTTTTTATCTTTCTAGGGAGCAGGGGAAGAATGATGATAGCTGTCAAAAACCCAGAGTATCACACTGACTTGCCTTCTTTTCTCACTTGCTCCCTCCTTCCCCATTAAGTAATTTTTAGGGTAGACACAAAGGAAAGGAAAGACTCCAGTCTCTTAAGGAATTGGCATTGTAATAAGACAAATCTAAGTTTGTGTAATGAAGCCTTATAGTAAACTTGTATCCATACACATGGTAGGACTTGGTGTTCTCAGATGCTCAAGTGTTAAATATTTGTGAATAGGGCTAGTGAGAGTTAGTCTGTGAAGACTTTTGAAAGACAAGACAGATCTGAGTTTGAGCAGAGGCAAAACATCATGTTTACATTAAGTGGAAGTTAAAAATGCTTTATTCAAGTTTGATTCAAAATCAGATTCTAATGGTCTAGCCTTGGTTTCAAGCTAAGCCAAATTTTGTTATTTTAATGATGCATTTTAGGAAATAGGGGGAAAATGGAGTAAAATGAGGTCTTTGGTCAGTATAAACACAAGATTGTGATGCTTGAACATGGTTCACTAAGTCAAAATCTGCCCTAAATATTTTAATTCTCTGAGTGTTTGAGTATCTGGGTGGTCTGAGCTCATAAAATAGCCTCTGTGAAGGCACAGTCTCTCTTCCGTTTCTCAGGACTCTGAGCAGTTGCTCACCAGCCATGTTGTCTGAATGACATAATTACCAGATAAACCTTAGTGATACTGCAGAGTAATTACTTTAAAACAGTCCAATTAGTTTTAGTCTCATGTCTAGTTAAAATCATCCCCTTAGAAAGGTCATGTGAAAGACTCCAAATAACTTAACAGAGTGTTTGATGAAGCCACAGTTCTCAGAAAGCCATCAAGCCATAGGAGCTGAAGCTACTCTCTCCTTCCTCCAGACCTTGTCTTTAGGTGGGGCTTCATTTGCCAAAGCACCGCTACCTGGTGAGCCCAGGAGCTAACAGCATTGTGGAAGGGGGTTTAATGAACAGAAAGCCCCACTGAGCCAAGCATGAGCCTGCATTGTGCATATAGAAGCAATCACACTTGAGCATCACTCTAAATCAGAAGGGGCCAGAGATTTTCCCATCTCGCCAGGGAACCAGCACAGGTGTCACCCTCTGTAACAGCTTTATATGAGCTTTACTTCTGGCCCAGGATCCCCCTCCCATGCCTTCTTCCTTCACCTGTGACTTTTCCTTATCACACCTTCCATCTGAGCAAGGAAAGCATGTCCATTCTCCTCCATGGCTGTTTGATACTTCTCTCCAGTTTCTTCCATTCTCACTGCAGTTACGACTGTTCTTTTCTATGATGAGTTACCCTTGCAATCTTGAAGGCCTGCTTTCTACTCTGTGGAGAAAGATAAGTGCTTAATGTCCTATGGGGCTCTCTTCCCCAGAAAAATTCCATTATCTCAATGAGGACTGGAAGGCAAAACATGAGTCCCTAATAGTTCCCATAGGTTGCCCTTTCATAAGATATGAGATAAGGTGATAAGTACATAGAAGCACACAGTTCGCAAAAACTTTTTGGATGCTATCAGAAGAAACTAGCAAAGAACTGGAATCACTTATACACATAGGTTTTCAACATTTTAAAATTACATTATTAATGGTTAAGTCTAAAGTGAGCTTTTAATATTTTCTAGGCTTCCAGTAAAACCATTTAAACCCAATTAATATCTCAAAGAAAAACAGTTAATAAAATAAGAATAATTCGATTCCAATTTCTATTGGAAAAAACTAATCACTGACTTAAATTACACTTTATTACCGATACCAGTAGGGAAAAGGCATTGTTTGAACCTGAGTCCCTAGTGTGAAATTATCATCAATAAAATTATACCCAACTCTTCTCATATTCAGGGAATTGTGTTAGAAGTAGAAATGAATTCAAATATTTTCAGGTAGAAATTCACACCCTAATATTTACTTGAGAAACTAGTGATTGTAATAAAGCTTGATTATCTAATGCTTAACTTTAGCAAAAGAAATACAAATGAGACCGGTTTGTCAGTTTGGTAGTGGCTGGTGCAGAATTTGATCAGAAGGGAATATAGATTTATATGGGTATCACTCCTTTCTTCTGTACATTTCCTGGATATTTAGTTCTAAACAATAGTGATTTTTCTAGCATAGTCATCTATTTCCAAAATTATGAGGAATCACAAAACTATACAACTAATACGGTCCTCTCAATATCTAGTTAGTCATTCTAACATGAGGAACTGATTATAAGGAAGCTGTAATCACCATGCAGTACCAATTTTTTAATTATCCTTATCTCATCTGGAGAAGCTAAAGAAGTAGCAAATACTCCTGGTTTGGATTCCTTCTGATGTCTCCTTTATGCTCTTTCCAGAGGTACCTCTGGCTCTCTGATCTCCTGGGGACTTATCTATGGGATTTCAACTTATGTCTTTTCAAGACCCTCATGCAGATTTTCTTCCTGAGGCAATTTCTCAGTTATGTGTTGGGCTTCTCAGTTATGTGTTGGGTTTATTATGAAATCTAAAACCTTAGTAAAGATGAAGGACCCAACTTTGATTCCCTTTATCTCTGCATAATCATTTTCCTTGCCCTCTATTTCCTTCTCTGGAAACAATGACTCCTGTTCTCCATGTTCTTCAAGATTCTCTCTCACCTGAACATCTGTGGGACTATAACACTATATCCCACCATGGTATTTTCTGTAGCCTAAATCCAAAAACAGTGAACACAACCCCAAACCATCAGCCTGCTACTTCAGGCCTACTTATTCATGTAATGGAGGCATCTTGACCAGCACACCCTGAATGGCAGCCCTGAAGGGCAGTCTGACATGGGCCTTTTGACCAATGTACTAGTTCACTCTGTTTAGGTTTTCCTATGTGGAACATGACTTCCAAATGGCATTCCAACTCAGATATTCCAGCTCCAAATCACTTGCCTTGACTACGTTTTGATACTCAATTTCATCATCTCTTGATTCTTGCAACTCTCATCTTTTTCTACCTATGCTCTGTTCCCATCCTCTGTCTACTGTTCAGAATTGATGCACAGCACCATCTTCCTGGGTGCCACATTGGTTCAGCCTGTCAATTAGGCTGCTTCTTCCATAGCCATACTGCTTAAGTAATGCCTGTCTTGCATCTCCTGGTAGCTTAAGATCTTATTAGGTCAGTGCCATCTTCCACAGCCAACAGATTTCTTCCTGACCTTGTAAATGAAACTCAGAGTAAAAGATTATGAACTTATAAAAGAACAGCTGGGGCTATCTTCTTTAGTGCAATCAGGATCAGGTAATTGGTCAGCTAATTAAAACTCTGTGGGAGCTGAAGTACTGAACCCACCAGAGAGCAGTTTTCTTGCAACAAGCAAGAAGGTGAGAGATAGTACCCTGTGCATGGGGTACTACCACTTTAGCTGGTGAGTTGGTAAAGTGGAAGTCAATTAATGAAGCCTCTATTCTAATCCTCAGTTTCTTTATAACACTCAGCAAAATTTACCGTCTAGCCTAAAACAGAAAAGAAAAAAAGTAAGATTTGTGTTAAGCAGTAAACTTAACATTGTGACATTCTCTAGAATGGTAAGTTCAGGTAAGTGGCCTCTTCAGAAGCTATATTCCACTCGATCATGACCCAGAACACCTTATAAAAATGATCAGTGCCCTTGGCTGAGGCTTTTTGTGAAATGCAGAAGATGTTAAGCACAAAAACTCAAATTCAAATCCCAAAGCAGATGGAACATGAATAATAGAAATCATAGTCTACTAATAATTCAATAATAGCATCTTATGATTGAAACAATTCAGAGTGATAATTGCATCTTGGTACATTATTTGTTCATCTATTTGAAATCTTGGAAGGGACTCTACACAGCACAGTAAGGAGGCTTTGAGAGCCTAAAGCCATTTCTGTTGTTGTTTGAATGGTGCCAGCCACAGCATGTTTAAACATCACTGTTGCTAGCTGGGTGCCAATGTGGTTTCACCAGCAAGTGTAGGCAAGGATATTTTTTTAAAACTGAAAAGGATTGCTTCCAAAGCATGAAATCAACTGCTAAATCTATCTACTGTTTTTTTTTTTAAAATCCTCTATTTATACTTAGTGAATCTGTGCAAAAATCTTGTCACAAACATACTTAACTCCATGGCCTTAGTGAGAAACTTCTGTTGGGGGGGCTCAGACCTATAATCAAAGCAGTAAGTGATCTCTCCACTCCCCTTCCTCCATTCATCAACAGCCCTAGCCAGTCAACAAATGGATTCTCAGGAGCACACCCAGATGAATCCAGGGCCTGATAGGAGACCTACATAAAGGTAGTCTGCTTAGGGATAAATCACCAACTATTTGAAGGACATTTGTTATTAAAGGATTTTGCTTTTTGGGTTTTGTTTTTTAGCAAAAAAAAAAAAAAGGAAGAGAAGAAAGAGAGTAGATTTAGAGATGCAGACTGCCAAATTCATAAGTATCTGTATGATTATAAATACTAAAAAGTATACAGAAACTGTCCACATGGATCTGCTACTTTCTTCTTAGCCCATAACTGGATTATTTATTTCCCGAGTGAGGACATTGCATTCTCATTCGTTGCTCTCACGCTCTAGCTTTCACCAACTTTGTATAATGCTCTACACATTATAGAATAGTGAATAAGAGCAAAGGCCCTGGAGGAGACTGAGTGAGTTCAAATTCCAACCCCCCATTTCCTTGAGCACACCCCAAAACATTTCTGTGCCTCACATTCATCGGTTGAATGTATTAGGTTGGTGCCAAAGTGATCCCAGTTTTTGCCACTGAAAGTGGCAATCACTTTGGCACCAAACTAATAAATCACTTAAAGGAGATGACTGGTGCATAGTAAATGCTTAATAAACATTGGCAATTACTGTTAACTAACTGCGACTTGGCTAACTTGGCTACCCTATGTGTGTGAGTGACAAAATGGCGCTTTAATTTAGAGGAAAAAGGACCCTAGAATGGAAATGGAAATGCAGTTTCCAGTTAGTAAAATGGTATTAGAACATAGATAATATGGAGGCATCAAAATTATTTCTCCAAGCTAATATACATTGTAGATGTGGCATACTAGTGACGACAGGAGAGAGCCTGTGGATCCATAGGTGTCTTTGTCACCAAGTGGAAAATATCTTGACGTAGAAATCAAAACACCTAAACTGTAGTCTAGTTCTTTCTTTAACTAGCTATGCAATTTTGGTATAATCATTTTACCTCTCTGGACTTCTGGACCTCAATGTTTTCATACATAGAGTGAGCAGGTTGATCTAGCAGTGCTATCCAATAGGACTTTCTACTGTGATGAAAATGTTCTGTCTCTGCACTGTTGCGTATGGCAGCCACTAGCCACATGGGGATATATGAGCACTTAAAGTGTGATGAATACAACTGAAGAACTGTATTTTTTTTTTTTTTTTTGAGGCGGAGTCTCACTCTGTCGCCCGGACTGGAGTGCAGTGGCCCGATCTCAGCTCACTGCAAGCTCCGCCTCCTGGGTTTACGCCATTCTCCTGCCTCAGCCTCCCTAGTAGCTGGGACTACAGGCGCCCGCCACCTCGCCCGGCTAGTTTTTGTATTTTTAGTAGAGACGGGGTTTCACCGTGTTAGGCAGGATGGTCTCGATCTCCTGACCTCGTGATCCGCCCCTCTCGGCCTCCCAAAGTGCTGGGATTACAGGCTTGAGCCACCGTGCCAGGCCTGAAGAACTGTATTTTTAATTTAATTTTTATTTTTAACTGATTTAGATGTAAACTTACATAGCCACATGTAACAAGTGGCTGCTATACTGGGACAGTACAGACAATATTTTCTTTTTTGAGACAGTCTTGCTCTGTCACCCAAGTGGAGGAGTGCAGTGGCTCAATCTTGGCTCACTGCAAGCTCCGCCTCCCGGGTTCACACCATTCTCCTGCCTCAGCCTCCGGAGCAGCTGGGACTATAGGCGCTCACCACCATGCCCGGCTAATTTTTTTTTTTTTTTTGTATTTTTAGTAGAGACGGAGTTTCACCCTGTTAGCCAGGATGGTCTGGATCTACTGACCTCGTGCTCCGCCTGCCTCAGCCTCCCAAAGTGCTGGGATTACAGGCTTGAGCCACTGCGCCCGGCCCAGCACAGACAGTATTTTCTAAGATCTTTTCTGATTCTAGCATTCTGTGCTTGACAGAACTTCTCTAGGAAAACCAGTATTGTTACAATGGATCTTAAGAGCTTATCTGATTTTTAGGATCTGTGTACTTTGGAAGACAACTAAAAGCACATTTGTAGAGACCCTTAAGAAGAACATGGATCTTGAGGAAATAGGAGTGTGCTACCTGGAGGCTGATGAGCACTCTAATGACCTTCAGTGGTATTTTTTAAGTCTTTACATGAATGAGGTTTGAACTATCTCAACTTCTGAAAAATAATAGCTAATAAAAACTGACATTTTTTGAGTACTTACTCTAGATTAACTGACTTATTTCACAAAAACCAAATAACATAAGTATATTATTATTCTTGATTTATGAATGAAGAAAGTGAGGAAAGGAAATGTTAAATAACTTGTCTCAGGCCACCCAGCTAGAAAGTGGATGAACCAGGATACGAACGTAGACAATGAGCTCCACATCTTATTTTGTAAAAATCTTAATGAATAAAAGGACACATATAGAGCAGTGTTCAAGTCAAAAATGTGCAGCTTGATTACTTTTCATAAAGTAAATGTGCCCATACCTTTTCCAGAATATTACCAGCATCCCAGAAGCCCTCATTAGGACCCTATTCAGTTACTGCTCACCCCATCCCAACTAAGGATAACCACTATGCTGATTGCTAACACCATAGGTTAGCAGAACTTATACTTTAACCACTATGTTGTAGATCCCTAAAGACAGTATTAGAAGATCACATTCCTATAATCAAGAGAAGAAACAAACACATTTGGTGGTCTCAAATAAATCAGTAGTAAAAACAGGCAATCTGTAGACTAGAGAACTACTCATTCATTTGATACATATTCATTGAGTATCTACTCTGTGACAAGCATTGTGCTAAGCACTGGCTATTCAACATTAATTAAAACAAACAGAGCTCCTCCTCTATAACGCTCTTAAGACTTGGTCCAGTTTATCAACTAATAGGTGGCTTAGAGAGTAGAAGACTACTCAGTGATCTTGGTGGTGGCTGACAGCCATAATAGTGGTGGTCAACAGCCTTAGTGATGGTGCCGACAGCGGTGCTGGCACTCTAGAGAAGAGCTGCCCTGGCTCTGGTCTCTAGAATTTTAGCAGAATGTCCTTTGAGTCTCCTGGAATTTTGGAAAGGTGACAATTAGAGCTAATTGCATGACATTCCACTAAAAATTTTATAAACAATTTCTGAATACTGTCTTTATAAGCAATAACTTAGGAAAAGTCTACAAGCTTAATGTAACCAGAGAGATTACAACATGAGATGGGAGATGTGGGGATACTGCATGAATAGGAAAAAAATAAAAAAGACCACCAGGGAACTCCACCCCAGCTAATGAGGAATGATTGCTCCCTGCTGACAAGCAACTGAGCCACTCTAACTAAAATTTTCCAGGGTAATAAAGAGGCTGATGCAAGATAGTGAAGCATCCAGGCGGTATTTCCAAACAAATTCTGGGAGAAACAAAAGCAAATAGACTAATGACAGTAAAAAAAAAAGACTTCTATGGGCTACTGCGAATTGAGTTGCTTGCATCAGTGTGACCCAGTGGTGCCTTATGGCTGGGGAGACTCTAGTAACTGCTCTCTTGTGGTTCAGGGAGAATGTAGATGGAAGTTGAGTTTTAAATGTACCGACGTCTTGCTTTTTCCAAAGTTGACTTGATCTCTCCCTTGAAATGCATATGCTAATATGACCCCTGGGAATTGTGCAAACCTACCAACACACCACAAGGTCAGCTGTTGAGACATTGTTGGGTTTCTGTAATGCTGAGAAAATAGCATGGGAGCCCTGCAGGAACCGTGCCATCACTGTGCTTCTCTTATCTGAGCTCGGTTCTCACACTAGCTGGAGCTCTTGCATCTACTGTACAATGAAAACATACTGTGGGAACAACTGAAATTGCATCTCAGGGGAGGAGAAGGGGTGCATTTTCTCCTATTACCCAACTCCATGCTATGCAACCAGTCTCACCCATCCTTGTGTCAAATCTGCATAGCTAATGAAGCATAAGAAGCCTTAAGTGCCTCTGTCCATTTATTGTAAACAGTAAAAGGGTGTAAGCAGCAAACAGGACTTCTAATCATGGAAAGCTGAGTGGAGCTGTGCAAAGGGCTTGCAGGGAAACCCAAGTCCAGAGAGCACAGCTAGTGTGTAATGAACTGCAAGCGTGGCCTCAGGTCTTTTCCTGTAAATGAGCGACAGGCAGACTCCTAGGAGCTTTGCAGGGCCAGTGAGGAGCAGCGAGGCCTGAATGGGGAATCTGCATAGCTCAGGAAGTTCTGACTCTATGATGAAAAGACTGAGCAAGAGAAAAGCCCCACTTCCAAATGGAAAAAGTCTAGACATCTAAATCCTTTCCTCTCATTTTTTTTTCTCACCATGACTTCAGGTTGAATTCAGTGGGACCTGGCAATCTTTCCACTCAGGTCTTGTTCCTTGACAAACACAGTGCAAAGACTGATGCTTAGGCTTTAAACTATGTGGAGCACACCCAAGGCCACTTTGTAGAAAGCAAAGGTCTGTGCAATGACCTGCTCTCTGGAGCCCTGGTAATAGTGGTTGGAAAGGTCTCAGAGCCAGCAAAACGATCGTTTCTGACTCTGTGGCTGAGGGATGGTGCTGCAAATATGTGTTCTCTTGGGTTTCACTTCCTTCTGCCAAGATCACTCTGCCCTGCACCCTGCTCTTTTCTTCAAGGGATTAGGGGCTAGACCATTCATTCACTCATTCACTCAGCAAATATTTTTATTTGCTACATGTTAGGCACTGATTTAGGTGCAATGCACAAGACACACAAAATTGTTCCCTTCATGAAGCTTACATTCTAACAAGAGAGAAGGACAAAGACAAATAAGGAAGTGCATAGTTTAATATTGGGCAGTGATAAGTGTATGCAGAAAAATAAAGTAAGCTGAAGGGACAGAGAGTTCTTGTTAGATAAACTGGTCTGAGATAATCCCTCTAAGGAGATGACATTAGAAGCCAGACCTAATGATGTGAGCAAGCCATGTGGACACGTGGGAGAAGAATGTCTCAGGTAATGGAAATAGCACATGCAAAGGCTAACAGGTGGGAACATGCTTGGCATTCAGGAGGAACAGCAAGACCAGTCCTCATGAGAAGCCATGGGGAAAATAATAAAAGATAGTATCAGAGAAGTAGGCAAGTGCCTGATCATGTGGGACTCTGGTATGGACTTTGCATTTTATTCTAGGAGGATGGGAAGCCATTTGAACATGGTCGAGATATCATCTCTATTGCAAAACTTTGTGACTGTCAGTGGTCCTACCCACAGAATAAGACTGAGAGCCAAAGTTCAAACTGGAGAATAGACCACCAGAGCAGAGTATGACAAGTCATAATGACCACAATTCCAATGATCAAAGCTCAGGTATGACTGCAAGACCAGGAGCATTCTGTGATCCAATATCGTTTTCTCTGCCTCCTCTTTTCAGAAGGGCCCAGTTCCCACTGTTAGGATGTAGAGAGACAACAGAAAGACATCATATCTGTACCCGACTGGCTGCAGGTCCCTCCTTGCCCTGCACAGCTCTTGTGTGCCTCCCTGCTTTCCTTGCCTGCTGCTCCCAAGTACACCTGAGGCTCCCGTCACAGTGAATTATACATCTTCCCCGACCGTGTTATTCCTCCTTTCCTGGAATGTGCTCATTCTTCTGCCTAGAGTGACATTTTCTGCCTTGTATGCCTGAGGAAACACCCACCCATCCTTAAAGAGTCAGCTTAAATAGTATCTCCTCTGTGAAGGATGTACGGTATTTCTGCTAACATGTGTCACACTGCATTGAAGTATAGACAGGTGACTCTGGATAAGAATAAATAATGAAGACTTGGGTAAAAATGTGCCAATTCCTAAAAAAGGCTTTTTGTTAAGGTCAAGGGGATATCACACCCCTGTGGTAGAAGAGGTAGGCCACTCCGAAGGGAATAAACGCTCCTAGTGTCATTCATCGGAGAGCAGGTAACTTCTGGGGAAGGAAGAAGCACACCAGAGTGGGAAAGGAATGTTAGGGGCTGGGAGACATTGGCTAGACACTCAGGCATGTCTGGATCAAGCTGAATTGACTCTGGCCACTGCGATTAGGCAGGAAGCTGACCCAGGAAGCAATCATGCATCTGGGTTTGTGTGACAGTTATGTTCCTGCTTAAAGTGAATTGGTAAAAGGAGCACAGTTTCTGCTGTCCTGAGGTGAGCATTGCTGGGAGGGGTGCTCTAGCAATAAGGAAGACACAGAGAAAACAGATGTGAACAGCCACCTGCAGATGGATAATCACCCACTAAAGGATGCGTGCTTCCATCGAATGAGATACGTTAAATAAAGGAGCTGTCCTGCATTGCAGTCTTTGCTCAGGAAAAAGAAAGCTATTATAGTGTAACAAACGGTAATCGATTGCTTCTTATGACCAAATTTAAATTAAAACCAAAGAAGTTCCTTGAGTAAGACCAAACCTGTTGAAATTTCAAAAAGGCAACTAAACTTCGAACTTCCCCCTGACTTCATGCAGCAGCCAAAAGATCAAAATTACTAGTTTGATAACTGAAAGGAACACTATGTTTTTGTTTAAAAGACACAAGTGTGAGTCCCTGGCTGTGCCATCATTTGATTGTGTGACTGGCAAGTCACTTCACCACTCTGAACCTCAATATCTTCCCTTAATAGGCAGATAATGATAGCTAACTTACAATGTTGCTGCGAGAATTAAATGAAATGAAATATGTAAATAACTTTGTATAGAACATGACATGAATAGAAATAATTTAATAACACATTTCTGTTATTAGAACCACAATGGAATCAGCAATATGTTTATAACTTATTTACTGTATTGTTGTTACTAAAAAATGTAGTCAAGTTCAACTCACTGAACTTTATACAGGGATGTGTATTCTAATCAACATATATAAAAATTGCTAAAGGATTTTCTTTAATGTCATGCATCAGAGTTAAGGCAAATACAGAAGTCCCGGGGGGAAACCTATAAATCACATTTTTAAAATAATTTATTGTCTTTCACATTTTGCTTTCCAAATGCTGCCTCAAAATGTTGGGTTTTTAATAATGGCCATCTAGACTTGGTAAAATCATCTAGCCAAAAAAAAAAAAAAAAAAAAAAAAGCCCTTTTAGGGCATAACAAGATCAGAAACTATAAATATAAAGATGGATAGATTTGATGACATGAAAATTCTGAATGTCAACAGAGCAAGAACCAAGCAAATAAATTAAAGCAGAGTAGAAAGACAGATTACAAACTGGGATAAAATGTAGCATGTGGGAAAGAGGAAGTGTTACATTCCTTAATTTATAAATTTTTAAATAAAAAATTATGAACAATCCAATGGAAAAAATTATGTATATCAGAGAAGAAACACAAGTGACCAATAAGAAAAGAATACCTAATCTCCCCAGTGATTAAAGGAGAGCAAACTAAAATAATAAGATGCTATTTTCCATTTATCAGATGGGCAAAGGTTTAAAAGAATGCTAATACCCATTGTTGGCAAGGCTGTAGGAAGTGGGCACTCTCATAAACTGTGGTGGGAATTAATTTTCGTACAACCTTTCTGGAGGGCAATTTGGCAAGACCTACAAAAATCTAAAATATGCAAACCCTTTGACCCAACCACTCCAATTTAGAAATTTATTCTAAAGAAATGAGACAAATGTGCAAGATGTCTCTACGAACTTATTTATTACGGAGTTGTTTATGACAGGAAATTGCAAACACCTTAAATATCCAGGGGATTAATTGCATAAGTGATAGAATGTATACACAGTGAGACATTAAAAATAATGATGTAGACATAGTTACTGAAATGAAGAGATATCCTTAATCAGAAAACAAAACAAAAATCACTATACAGTAAAAAAATATCCATCTGGTTATTGCTAGTGGGTGGGATTTGGGGTGCTATTCTCTGTAATTTTCTCAATTGGTTTATTAAAGCTTTGATTATAGCAAGTATATCATAATAACTACTTTTACATTAAAAGAAATAAAATGTATTTCTAAAATTGTTTTTTTAAAGCAATATTGTTTCTCACAAAGATTGTTTTACATCACAACATTTTAAGTATGACTTCCTTTTTTCTTAGTAGATTCCAATTGAGACATATTCAAGACTATTCCAACACAATATTCTCTTGGGGAGAGCTTGATTTGTTTTCATCCTCACAGTCTGACGTGCTGACATAAAAGCTGAAACAAAAACTTAATGAATCATCCTCCCCCTAATCCTTCCCTAGGAATTTTTGCTTCCTTTTCAAATACTTTTCTACTGCTAGGACAAATTTCAGCTCTAAATCAAATACCCTAACTGCATGGAATAGGCTTTTTGCACAAGGCTGCTAGTCTCTTCTCTAGCTTTTGCCTGCCTTTCTCTGAAGCAACCAAGGGTCCAGGCCTGGGGTCACCTTGTTCAAAAACAGCAGTTTTAGAAAAATTGCTGTTTTAAAAAATCAGTCAATTCAGTAAAAAATCTGTTCAGTCCTACAGAGATTACTTAATATAGCAGAGAAAACAGAGCATACTGTTGAAGCATCTAGGTTCTAGAGCAAGACTGCACGGATTTAAATTCCAATTTTACTTACCAGTTAACTTGCAATGTTAACTTTAGCCAATTACTTTAAGCCTCAGTTTCCCCATCTATCAAATCAGCATATACTGTCCTCTTCATAGGATTATTGTGAAGATCACAAGAGAAATCATACGTAAAGCACTTAGCGCAGTGCCTGACACTTAGTCGACTCTGAAGAATGCTAGTCATTAATATTATCATTTGTTTTAATTACCCATTGTGTAATTATTCTAGTTTCTGTAGATCAGAAATCTGGGGGTGGTTTAGCTGGGTATTCTGGCTCTGGTTCACTCACAAGGCTGCAATCAAGGTATCAGCTTAGACTAGTCATATCATGGGTAACTTCCAAGCTCAGTCAAGAGGTGTTGGCAAGACTCAGTTCATTTTGGGCTGCTGGACTGAGGTCTCAGTTCCTTGCCTTGTGGGCCTCTCCATATGGCAGCTCACATCTTGGAAGCCTGCTTCATCAAAGTGAGCCAGGAGTTAAGAGCACAAAAACAAAGTAGAAATTACAGCTTTTATAATCAAATCTTGGATGTGGCTACACATCACACTTGCCATATCTGACTCCTTAGAAATAAGTCACTGAGCCCAGCCTACACATAATGGGAAGGGATTACACAAGGGAGTGAACCCAAGAGGGTAGGAATCATCAGGACCCATTTTAGAAATGCCCTACCACATCATTGTCCAAGTTTTACAGGAAAATACTAAATTTTGAGAACTATGTTGCATGATTTTGTAGACTTTTATAAATCCAAACAAATTGCAAAGTGTCCAGTGGGATCTAATGGGTCATTTTATCTGAATTATTATGTATGTCAATATGGTGATAAGTAGTTCGTGGGTGCTATAGAATAGGGGTCCCCAAACCCCAGGCCATGGACTGATACTGGTCACTCACAAGATGACCACTCACATTACTGCCTGAGTTCCACCTCCTCTCAGATCAGCAGTGGCACTGAATTCTCATAAGAGTGTGAACCATATTGTGAACTGTGCATGCAAGGGATCTAGGGTGCATGCTCCTTATGAGAAACCAATGCCTGAACATCTGTCACTGTCTCCCATCGTCCCCGGATGGGATTGTCTAGTTGCAGGAAAACAAGCTCAGGGCTCCCACTGATTCTACATTACAGTGAATTGTATAATTATTTCATTATATATTACAGTGTAATAACAATATAAATAAAGTGCTCAATAAATGTAATACACTTGAATCATCCTGAAACCATCCCCCACTCTAGTCCGTGGAAAAACTGTCATCCATGAAACCCTGTCCCTGGCGCCAAAAAAGTTGGGGATTGCTGCTATGGAAATCTTGTCTGGTACTTATATTACAAAAGCAATAGGGTTTTTCATTTGTTTTCCAAATATAATCCAACTCTGTGCCCTTGAATACATGTCTCAGCCAACTCTTGAAGGAATTAGATGCCATCAAGCTCTCAGAGTCACCTTCCTCTTAGCACAAAGAAATGTAACCCCACATGTAGGGTTCATCCAAGGCATAGTTGGTCTCTTGCTGTCTTCTGGTTCCTAAATGGCCCAGGGCTGTTTTATCTTCAATTCACTCCAGGTTTTGAGTACCCCTATTTTCTTCGCTCATCAAAGTACCAGAGAGACTTTCTGTTATTTGATTTCAGAAAGCAATTTGATTCTTCCTGAGTCTCTCAATTCTCTTTCCAGATCACACCTTATACTACCAAAAAAAAAAAAGAAAAAAAGAAAGAAAGCAAATTTCTCCCTAAAAGAAATTCTTCCATAATCTGAGAGAGGCAGTCAGCTTTAAAAATTGTGTGATGTTGTTTCTAATCATACAAATTCTACTTAATATTAAATATTATTCTTCCTTTCCAATGACCTAAATTAAAAGTGTTCATGGAGTGAAAAAAAAGATAATTTCTCTCCTAATTGATTTATTAGATTCAGTGCAGTGCAAATCTAAATTCCTGCAAGCTTTTTAAAACTACAAGTTGGTAAGATAATGTAGTAGGCCATTCTTGAATTGCTATAAAGAAATACCTGAGTCTGGGTAATTTATTTTAAAAACTTTAATTGGCTCACAGTTTTGCAGGCATAGTAGCATCTGCTTCTGGGGAAGCCTCAGGAAGCTTCCAATCATGGCAGAAGGAAAAGGGGGAGTAGGTACATCACATAGCAAAAGCAGGAGCAAGAGAGAAAGAGAGGTGTGTGTCAGGGGGTACCACACACTTTTAAATGACCATATCTCATGAGAACTCACTATCATAAAGACAGTATCTGAGTCATGAGGAATTCACACTCATGATCCAAACACCTCCCACCAGGCCCCAACTCCAGCATTGCGAATTATATTTCAATGTGAGATTTGGGAAGGGACAAATATCCTAACTATATCATTCCATTCCTGGCCCCAAATCTCATGCCCTTCTCACATTGCAAAATAAAATCATACCTTCTCAACAGTCCCCCCAAATCTTAACACAATTCCAGCATTAACTCAAAAGTCCAAAGTCTCATCTGAGACAAGGGAAATTCCTTCTACCTATGAGCCTTTAAAATCAAAAACAAGTGAGTTACTTCCAAGATACAATGGGATATAGGCATTGGGTAAACATTCTCGTTCCAAAAGGAAGAAACTGGCCAAAAGAAAGGGGCTACAGGCCCCATGCAAGTTCAAAATCCAGCAGGAGAGTTGTTAAATTTTAAAGCTCCAAAATAATCTCCTTTGACTCCATGTCTCACGTACAGGGCACACTGGTGCAAGAAGTCAGCTCCCAAGTCCTTGGGAAGCTCCATCCCTGTGGCTCTGCAAGGTTCAGCTCTGGTAGCTGTTCTCACAGTTATTGAGTGTTTGCAGCTTTTCCAGGTAGAGTGTGCAAGTTACTGGTGGATTTATCATTCTTGGTTCTAGAGGACAGTGGCCCCTTTCCCACAGCTCCACCAGGCAGTACCCCAGAGGGGACTCTGTGTGGGGGCTCCAATCCCATATTCCCCCTTGGCATTGACCTAGTAGAGATTTTCTATGAGGGCTCTGCCCCGCAACAGGCTTCTGATCAGAACACCCAGGCTTTTCCATACATCCTCTGACATCTGGGCAGAAGCTCCCAAGCCTCCTTCACTTTTGCATTCTGTGCACCTGCAGGCTTAACACCACATGGAAGCCACCAAAATGTATGGTTGTGCCCTCTGAAGCAGCAGCCTGAGCTGTGTCTGGGGTGCTTGGAGCCAAGGCTCAAGCTGGAGTGGCTAGGATGTAGGGAGCAATATCCTGAGGCTGCACAGGGCAGTGGGGTCCTGGGTCTGGACCACAAAACCATTCTTCCCTCCTACACCTTCAGACTTGTGATGGGAGGGGCTGACACATGGTCTCTGAAATGCTTTCGAGGTTATTTTCCATACTGTCTTGGCTAGAAGCACTTGGTTCTCTTTTAGTAATGCAAATTTCTCTAGCAAGTGGTTGTTCTACAGCCCACTTGAATCCCTCTCCCCAGAAAAGCTTTTTCTTTTTCTGCCATATGGCCAGTCTACAAATTTTCCAACCTTATACACTCTGTTTCCTATGTAAATATAAGTTCCCACTTTAAGTCATTCCTTTACTCCCACATCCGGGCATAGGCTGTAAGAAGCAGCCAGGCCACATATTGAACACTTGCTACTAAGAAATTTACTCTACCTGATACCCTAGGTCATCATTCTCAAGCTCAAACTTCCATAGGCCCCTAGGGCATGAACAGAATGCAGCCAAACCCTTTACTCAAGCATAACGGGTGTGACCTTTGCTCCAGTTCCCAATAAGTTCCTCATTTCCATCTGAGACCTCCTCACCCTGGACTTCATTGTCCATATAACTATCAGAAGTTTGGTCACAACTGTTTAACCAGTCTCTAAGAAGTTCCAAACTTTTCCTCATCTTCCTGTCTTCTGCTGAGACATCCAAATTCTTCAGCCTCTGCCTGTTACCCAGTTCCAAGGCTGCTTACACATTTTCAGATATCTTTATAGCAATGCCCCACTCCTCAGTACCAATTTTCTGTATTAGGTCATTCTTGCATTGCTATAAAGAAATACCCGAGATGGCATAATTTATTTTAAAAAGAGGTTTAATTGGGTGATAGTTCTGCAGGCTGTACAGGAAGCATAGCAGCAGCTGCCTCTGAGGAGGCCTCAGGAAGCTTCCAATAATGACATAAGGCAAAGGGGGAACAGGCACATCACATGGCAAAAGCAGGAGCAAGAGAGAGAGAGACAGTGAGAGTGAGGGGGAGGTGCCACACACTCTTAAATGACTAGATCTCATGAGAATTCACCATCATGAAGAAAGCATCAGGCCATGAGGAATTCACCCCCATGATCCAAACACCTCCCACCAGGCCCCACCTCTAGCACTGGGGATTACGATTCAACATGAGATTTGGGCAGGGACAAATATCCAAACTATATCAGATGCTTCTAAATTTATATGGAAATATAAAAACTAGAATGGCCACAGTAATCTTTATAAAAGAAACAAAGTTGGAGAATTTAAACTACCAGATTTCCAAACTTATTGTAAACTAATCCATAGTAATCAAGGTGCTGCGGTGTTGTCACCAAGGTAGACTAAAAGATCTGAGGAAAAGAAGAGAGAAAGAGAAAGAGAAATCAAAGAGGAATAGAAACACATGTACAGTCATGCACTCATAAGAACATTTTTGTCAATGACAGACTGGATATGTGACAGTGATCTCATACGTTTATAATGGAGTTGAAAAATTCCTATTGCCTAGAAACATCATAGTGCAGCACTCACCGATTTGTGGGGATGCTGGTGTAAACAAACCTACTGTACTGCCAGTCCTACAAAAGTATAGCACAGGCCAGGCAAGGCAGCTCACACCTGTAATCCCAGAACTTTGGGAGGCTGAGACAGGAGGACTGCTTGAGCCCAGTCCAAATCCAACTTGGGAAACATAGTGAGACCCTGTCTACAAAAATTTTTTAAAGTAGCCAAGTGTGCTGACACACACCTGTGGTCCCAGCTATTCAGGAGGCTGAGGTGGGAGGATCACTTGAGCCCAGGAGGTAGAGGATGCAGTGAACTGTGATTGCACCCCTGCACTACAGCCTGGGCAGCAGAGTGAGATCCTATCTCTAAAAAGAAAAATAGTATAGTACATGCAATTATGTACACTTTATAATACTTGATAATGATAATAAATGGCTGTGTTACAGGTATACGTTTTTACTATACTAAATTTTTAATCTTTAATTCAGAGTGTACTCCTACTTATTTAAAAAAGTTAACTGTAAGATAGCCTCAGGCAGGCCCTTCAGGAGGTATTCCAGAAGATATTGTTATAATGGGAGATGACAGCTCCATGCATGTTATTGCTCCTGAAGGCCTTCCAGTGGGACAAGACGTGGAGGTGGAAGACAGGGATACTGATGATCCTGACCCTGTGTAGACCTAGGCTAATGTGTGTGTTCGGATCTGCGTTTGTAACAAAAAAGTTTATAAAGCAAAAAAAAAAAAAAAAAAAAAGGCTTTTTTTTTAAACAGAAAAAAGCTTATAGAATAAGGATATAAAGAAAGAAAACATTTTTGTAGAGCTATACAATGTGTTGCGTTTTAAGCTAAGGGTTTTCACAAAAGAGTCAAAAAGTTTCTAAAAATTCAAAAGTTTATAAAGTAAAAAGTTACAGTAAGCTAAGGTTAATTTAGTTTTGATAGAAATTGTTTAAAGAAATTTAGTATAGCCTAAGTGTACAGTATTTATAAAGTCTATAATAATGTACAGTAATGAGCTGGGCCTGCACATTCACTCACCACTCACTCACTGACTCACTCACAGCAACTTTCAGTTCTGCAAGCTCCATTCCTGTAAGTGCCCTGTACAAGTGTGCCATTTTTTATCTTTATACTGTATTTTTACTGTAAATTTTCTATGTTTAGATGCACAAATATTTACCATTGTGTTATAACTGCCTATAGTATTCAGTAGAGTACCATGCTGTACAAGTGTGTGGCCTAAGAGCAATAGGCTGTTCCATATAGCCTAGGTGTGTGGTAGGCTAGGTTTGTGTAAGTACACTCTATGATGTTCGCACAAGGATGAAATCACCTAACAATACATTTCTCAGGACGTATCCCTGTCAAGTCATGCATGACTGTATACAGATATTGATTTTCAACAAAGTCACTAATAAAAATCAATGAAGAAAAGAAGGTCTTTATATTAGGTTGGTGCAAAAGTAATTGTGGTTTTTGTGATTGAAAGTAATGGCAAAAATTGCAATTACTTTTGCACTAACCTAAATAAATGATTGTGGGAACAGCTGGATATTCAAATGGAAAACAATGAACCTTGACCTCTTTTTCACATCACATCAAAAATTAATTTGAGATAGACATAAACATGAAAGCTAAAACAATAAAACTTCTAAAAGAAAACATGAAAATATCTTCACTAACTTGAAACAGGCAGAGTTCTTAGATACTAAAACATTAATTACAAAAGAAAAATTGATAAATAGTACTTAAAACAAATTCACAACTTCTGCTTATCAAAAGATACAAATGAAAAGATAAGCCATTGACTAAGAAAACGTGCAATAAAATATCTAAAAAAGGTTTATCTATTCTATTATATCGATCACATTTCTATCTGAAATCTATCATATTATTCCAGATATGATATCTGAAATTCAGTAGTTTAAGTTCTCCATGATATATATCAGGAATATATTTTTTAAATTAATAATAAAAAGACAAGCAACCTAACTTGAATATGAGTAAAATGCCCAAATAAGCACTTCACAAAAAATAGTATATAAGTAGCCAATAAAGGTATAAAAAAATGCTCGACATTATTAGTCATCATCGTAATGCACATTAAAACCACAACGAGATATCACAATACACACTCCAGAATGGTCAAGGAAAAAGGACAATATCAACTATTGTCAAGGATGTGAAGCAAGTGGAAATCAAATACATTGCTGGTGGGAATGAGAATGTTGCAATTACTTTGGAAACATGTCTGGTGATTTCTAATTAAGTGAGTTAAACATCATCAACTCCTTGACCTGACAATTCTACTATTAGGTGTATAATCATGATACATGAATACATATGCCCACAAAAAACTTGTATAACAATGCTCATGAAAACTATATTTATAATAGTAAAAAGGTAGAAATAGCACAAATGTTTATCAATAGGAGAATGGATAAGCAAATTGTAGTATATACAATGGAACTACCTACCATTTGTGGTATACCATACAGCAATAAAAAGAAATGAACTCATTGGCCTATAACAATATGGATCCAATTTTTAAAAATTACTTTAACTGAAAGAAATCAACCACTATGGAGGACAACTTTTAAATTATATTTGAATTTCAAGACTAGGCAAAACTAGTATCGGAGATAGAAGTAAGAATAAATGTTACCCTGGGCTAGGAAAGTGGGGTGTTACTGACTGAAGAAGGTCACGAGCTAACTTTCAGCAATGATGGAAATACGTTTTAGGTCTGGATCTGGGTGATGGTCACATGAATATATAAATACATAAAAAGTATTTGAGCTGTATACTTCAAATTTCTGCATTGTATAATATAAAAATTGTATGTCAATAAACACTGAAAAAGTCAAAATAGTATTAGAAATTCCTTTTTCTAGTCAGAAACCCCCACTCCACTTCCTCTGAATCCCCACCAGAAAACCTTCAACATTCTATGTCCTGTTTGGAGAAGTACATCCTCTAATCGTTCTTTGTTGAGATTACTGAATAATTCACTTATCCAATAGCTTGGAAAGCATCCACCATATATTTCACAGAGTGGAATTGAATTTGTGGAGCCACAGATGGAGGCCAACCACTTTATCCCTAGAGCATATCTGCCCCATAATTGGGTCAGGGCTGGCAGCCTGGGCTCCTGAGTGGAACATAGGAGGAGCTAACTCCCAACCATACAACCAAACTCCTGATTCAACTAGAAATTCGGGGGTAGGTGACTCACACAGAGACAGGAGCATGAGTGGGGAGGTGGGAGAGCCTTGACTTGGCTTAATCCCTTGTCCTTTTTCTCATGGACTTGCTTGACAGAATGTGTGGTGGGGGCTGGGGAGGAGGCTCACCTTGACAGACAAAAGGCTGACAAATCACGTTCAAAGGAGTTGCGATAATTTGATGGGAATCATTTCTTCTCTGTGGAGTACTAAAGGAATGATGTACGGTAGTTGACTAACTGAGGGCAGTGTCAGAGCCAGCTTTGGAGTAAGGGAGGAAGGTTAGGAAAACAGGTTTCTCATGCACATGGGAACATGGGGTGGGTAGGGGGCTTGATGTATTTCCAGGGTCTGTGCTGGCTGAGAGCATCTGGTAGCACATTCTCCAGAGAAATTCTCCTAAATATTTTCCACATTCTCTATTCTATAAAAGGGAATAAGACCCAGGTGCTATCACATCTTGTTGGTGTTCACCAAGAATTGTATTCATTGTTTCTAAAGATACAGCAGCCAATGTTTTTTTGCTGCAATTCCAGGCTCCAATGCAGAGAAGCCATGTTATGTATACAACTTGCGTGAATCCCATTCTACTGTTCGTTGTACCCTGTCTCGTTATCCTCAACTTCTAAGAATGCTGTTATCCTCGCTTGCCTTAAATATTTGTAATCTTACACCAAGAAATATCAACTTTTAAAAAATTATTTACTTATGCCATTTTTATAATTAGGTACTTTGCAAATATTTAAGGCTTTCAGGGGCAAACACAAAAAATTGTTTTGAGTTACAAAGTAAAATCTTAAACAAATGTACATAGAATACTCAAGAGTTTATTTTAAAAGTGATTAAAAACACATACCAACCTTAAGTGAATATCATTTCCTTTAAAATAATACCTAGGAAGGTACTTAATCCAACAGAAACTCCTCTTTTGCAATTGCCCCTAGAGCTAGTTCACAGCTGCATGTGACACAATAACAGATAAAATGAAACTCATTATTTTATAATTACAACTGTCTTTAATTTAAAAAGATGTTGGCCTAGCTTACAATCAAAATCAAAACCACCCTTAACAAGGATGACTGGCCATCATTGAGGCAATTGTAAAACATGCAGTTCAAAAGTGTGATTTTTTAAAAAACTGTGGCAAGTGATGGAGGATTACAAAAACAAGTGACAAGTCTCCCAAACTTTTCTCTCAAGCTTGTCCTTTGAAGGAGACAGTAGTCATTTTTGATAACAAGACTCTTTTGTGAAATAAAATAAAAAAACAAGAAAAACTCACTGAATCTCACTGCGTTGTTCATTCCTTTTGCAGGTAAGTGCATACTGTGTATCATGCCATTGTTCTTGATCTCTTTTTATTTTTTAATATGAATGATCCCTTTTTATTTTTTAAAAATCATTTTGTAATTTTTTCCCATTAATAAATTGCTATAAATTAATTAAAAAGTTCAGAAAACACAGAAGAAAATATGATCATCTATTATTCCACTGCAAGAGATTAATCATTTTAAAGGTGGGTTTTGTATATTACCTTAAAAATGATTAGAATAAAGCTGAGATGGCCATGCTGGTTGAGATATTACATTTAGAAAAACGTGAAAGATCATTAATGAAGTCATGATATTTGTTTTGTAGAAACTGAATACTGAGGGTAAAAATCAAGTTACAGTATTCTGTCTATAAGTCAGACTTCCAAATATATGAGTGGCTTTGGCATTAGGGATTCTTAAGCATATCATTTAAAAAGTAGTGCCTTCTCCAGCTCAGAAAGCTATGTCCCACAAAGCAAAGCAAGCCAAAAGTTACTTGTGTTTCCAGAAGTTGGCAAGAGTGAAACAAAAAAAGAGGTGATACCCATTAACTTTCCCTTCTGGATTATAGAATGGGGGCCACTGCAACCTTTCATCCAATAGCCATGGTCATGGCCAAAGCCAAGCAATCTTGCCATCTTTGCCATCTTGCCATCAATCGTTCCTGAAAAAAAGAGCTTCACTCTTCCCAAGGTTTACCTGTGAGGACCAAGGTAAGAAAGAAAACATTCTTGACAAATACCTGCCATAGTCCTAAAGTCTAAATCTTAAGTTTATTCACTAACCATTGCACTTGTAAGCCAATCGAGGTACACAGAATCTGAATTCCTCCAGCTATATTGCTGGAAATCCATATGAAACTCATTGAAACGGCATTTCTCTTTACCACCTTCTTGCATTCCTTTGGCCATGCTGATGTCTGTTCCCTGTGTCTCAGTCACTGAGTTGGGTACTGACTTTATGAATCTGAGGCAGAGAAGGGTGGAATCTGGGTCGACAGGGAGACTTAGGAGATACGAGGATGTAGTGAAGGCTATAGTAATTGATGGAATAATGCCTCCGAGACAGAACATGTAGAGTAAGAAGAGGAAAAGACAAAGATGGAGATTTGAGGAACCCTTGAAGTCTGACATGGCATGGTTGTTCATAGGATTTAGAAACAAGAAACAGGGCATGCACAATGACACCCACATGGTGAAAGCATTCTATATGTGATCATTATCTGTTATAAAACTGTCTCCTTTATATTGAGCATCTCACTGGCAGGAACTTTGTCTTGTTTATCTTTGGGTCTTCCTTAGTACCTACAAATGCTTAATTGATGTCTACAGGGGCAGAAGAAGGAGAGGGTAGAAGCAGAGAAAAGCAAGAAAATAGAAAACACAGAGTGGGAACAGGGAAGACAGGCAGGAAGAAATCAGCTGGAGAGGTGATATTCCACAAGGATCCTCTGTCCAGCCTGCTTGCTAGAAACCTAGAACTTTAGTGGCTAAGTCAATCTCTGAACAAGAAGAGACATTGCCAAGAAGCTTGGGGGAACTGAAGGCCAACCTCAGGAAACTAGCCTGCAGAGTAGAAACAAAGAGTGTGCAGTGTTGTTTCTAGACCCACAGAAGAAATTGATAATAACTTCAGTAAGGTCAAGGCTTCTGATGTGAAGATACCTTCATCAGTTTTTCAGACTGCTTAAAGACAAGGAATTAAAATAGATCTTGAGGACTCAGTTGACCGAATACTGAAAAGAAGTCACTAAAGATTTGATAGCAGTAGATGATCACGTGATTGTGATTACATGTCACACTGGTGCACTGGCTTGCAGGAGGTAAGATTGTGAGGTGGCAAGGAAAGAGAATAGCAGTTCTGGTTCACAGCGCACTAACACTGCATTGATAGCAATGATGGCAAAGGATATTTTCCCAAATGGCTGTGGTCTGCATCTTCTAAAATCTACTATTTATTTTCTCCCAATCAAAGTTTATCTCCATTTGACTTTGTAGGTTCTTGAAGCTAATAAATTATGGAACTACTTGCCTAGAAAAATATTTTTGTGGAAAGAATTGTAATCTAGAGGAAACACTCACTGACTGAATTCCAACAAACCTGTCCAATGGTATGGTTGAGTTCTTGCACTCTGCCCAAAGCCAAGAGATTTACCATGAATAGAAACCATTCAAAGCTCTTAATTCAACATTCTTGAACTGTGTTGCAAATTTGGTCCTCCCATAGGAAGGTGGGGTAAGGGACAGGGAGAGTTAGAAAAATCTTTTTATCTGGCCATACTTGAAATGTTTGTTTAGTCTGGAGAAACCCAAATGATATAGTTTTTCAGATTCTGCACTTTTTCATTTTGGCTTTGTTTGTGTATGATATGTGCACCAAAAAACTGTCAAAGTACAAAACTCATTCTAGAGCAATTTAAAGTCTGCTCACGCTAAACAATGAGTTAAAATAGTGTGTTGCTTTTCTGTAGTTCGTTTCAAGCACAACATTAAATCTCTGGGTATTTATAGAAATTTCTGCAAGAACTCAGTCAGACAATACTTGCCCCATTTTTCCAATGGAAAAATATTTTGATACATAACATGGCCTATTCTTTTCAGTAGAGTCCTCATTCCCTGCCCAATTTTCCCCTCTACTCACCTTCCACCAACCTCCAAGAAAGGCACCTGCCACCACACCCAGCTAATTTTTGTATTTTTAGTAGAGATGGTGTTTCACCATGTTGGTCAGGCTGGTCTCGAACTCCTGACCTCAAGTGATCCACACGTCACAGTCTCCCAAAGTGCTGGGATTACAGGTGTGACCCACCTTGCCTAGCCTGATTTCTATCTTTTGTATGGCTGCATAGTATTTCATGGTTTATACCACATTTTCTTTATCTAGTCTTTCACTGATGGGCATTTAGGTTGATTCCATGTCTTTGCTACTACGAAAAGTGCTGCAGTGAACATTTGCATGCATATGTCTTTATGGTAGAATGATTTCCATTCCTCTGGGTATATACCCAGTATAGGATTGCTGGGTCAAATTGTCGTCCTGCTTTTAGCTCTTTGAGGAATTGCCATACTGCTTTCCACAATGGTTGAACTAATTTACATTCCCACCAACAATGTATAAGTGTTCCCTTTTCTCCATATCCTTACCAGCAGTCTAGACTTTTTAAGGGAAAGTTAGACTACCGATTTATATCTGAAAGTAACTAGAAAAGCCAAGGTATCTGCCACAGAACTGATCCACAGGCAAGCAAGGAAACAACAGAGTGTATTTCAAGAGTCAACAATGAGCAGGAATAAAGTTGCTTTCTATTTATACCCTACCGACTTCAACTTGTTCAACAGACTGCTTACAAATATGTACTACACACACCCATACATATATTATACTTCTATTCTCATGGATACTTATAGTCACCTAGATTCTCTGCAAAGACACAGTACAAACTGATAAAAGCAGTTTCCCCTGGGAAAGGGGAACAGATGTTTTTGGAGCAAGAGTGAGAGATAGCTTAAATTATGCCTTTTGGATTCTGATTATAAACACATAGTTTTAAAAAAATCATTTAAATTCAAAATCTTTTAACTAGTATGGAAAGTAAAGCAAATAGAAAATTAAAATAGGAAAGTAATGTGGAGCCAGGCATAGGTTAGTTTACTAAACACATAACATAAAGTCTGATAAACTTGCTATGGAGTAGAAGGCAAATTTGGCTCTAAAGGTCTCTGGTCACCAGCGTGAAGAAAGAAACAGCACAATTTCCAGTGTTCATCAGGAAAAACAAAGCATTTGCTCAGGACAAGCAAAGCTACTTCTAGAACTAAAACCAGAGTTAAATTTCTCCTATGGATTCTCTCTTTTGAGTCCCCAAAAGTAGTGAAGAATACCTTCCTAACCTCATTATTATAAACATAGGGCAAAACTAATAGCGTTGCCAATCTTATGATGTTTGTTATTGTTAGTAACAGGAGCTAAAGGTGATATGAACCAGGGCTCATTATTGGCTTTGTAGGTGAATCAATAAAATCGCGGCAGTTATTTGGCTTTAGTAGAAGTAATGAGAAGAAAATTAAGTGGTCTTGTTACCAGTGGAAGAGACCTGAGTTACCGGCAGTGAATCCATACGGATCCACAGCAACTTCAGTCCTTGCCGCCCCAGAAGAAAGAATTTGACTGAGGGGCATATAGCAGAAGAAGAGACCAAGGCAAGTTTCCGGGCAGGAGTAGAAGTTTATTTAAAAGGCTTTAGAACAGGAAAGAGAGGAAAATTCATTTGAAGGAGACCCAAGCAGGCGCTTGAAGGTCCAAGAAAGAAAAGAGAGCAAAAGAAGACGGCAAAAAAGTGGGGCCTTTAACCTTGATCCTAGGACTTTATAGGCTCGCCTCTTTCCCAAGATTCTTCCCTTAGGGTGGGCTTTCCACATGCCCAGTGCTTTCCTTACCCTTTGGAATTGAGCATGCACAATGTATTTAGGAAGTCATACACATGCCCATCTGAGGCTTTCTTCCTTTTTCCGGTGGAGTGTGCCCCCGGAAGATCATACTTCACCATTTTTGTCTCTTAACACGCGTACCCAGGAAGTTGCTTCTCCCTGGGGCCTGCATTCAATTAACATTTTGATGTTAACAGGTGCGGACCATCAGGAAATGGCCTCTCCCTGGAGCTGCCAAATACATATTTTTAGAGAGGCAATGCAATAATTGCCAAACCATCACCCAACATTTCTACTGGGTGGGGGGAGAACCCTTTCCTGCTCAGCTCATGCCTAATTACCTGTAACAGTCTATGGCCTTGAATCTTTAGGCTGTTCCTACTTGAAATTCACTCAATCTTCAGAGTCAGATGCACCCAACTGTCCATCAAAGATTTAAGTTCACAACAGGTTGTCTTCAGATAATATTTGAGCTTTGAGGCCTGTGCACTATGCAATGAATGAATGATATAGTTGCACAGAATGCTCACCTAAATAGTTTCACGACAAGCTACAGTAAATGTGAATCACCTACCACTACTTGCCTATGTGAATGGATAAAATAAAAAGACTGACCATACCAAGTGCTGATAAGGATGTGGAGGAACTGGAACTCTTATAAGCCACTCATGGAAACACCAGATGATGTGACTACTTCGGAAAATTGACAGTTTCCTTAAAAGTTACACACACCGCTACCATCTGACCTAGCCATTCTACCCCTAAGTACTTACCCAAGAAAAAAGGGAAAATGGCCAGGTGTGGTGGCTTATGCCTGTAATCCTAGCACTTTGGAAGGTTGAGGCGGGTGGATCATGAGGTCAGGAGTTTGAGACTAGCCTGACCAATGTGGAGAAACCCTGTCTCTACTAAAAATACAAAAATTAGCCAGGCATGGTGGTGTGCGCCTGTAATCCCAGCTTCTCAGGAGGCTGAGGCAGGAGAATCACTTGAACTAGGGAGGCAGAGGTCACACTGAGCCAAGATTGTGCCACTACACTCCAGCCTGGGCGACACAGCCAGACTCTGTCCCCCTCAAAAAAAAGAAAAAAGGGAAAATGTGTCTATACCACACTTGTAGACAAATAGTAGCAACTTTATTTGTAATAGCCAAAAACTGGAAGCAATCCAAACATCCATCAACAGGTGAATGAATAAACAAATTGTGATATGTCCATACAATGGGACAACAGTACAAAGAAATTAATTATTGATACATGTAAATCAATGGTTGAGTGTTTCTTATGCCTCAAGGACTTTACACTGTTTCATTTAAGTCCCATGTCTGCCCTGTAAGGTAAATACTATTGTTCTCCTCTTTGTAGACTTGAGAAAACTGAAGATTGGAGAAGGTCAGTAATTTGTCTGGGGTTACCCAGCTGATGAGTGAGTGAGACACAGACCAAGTCAGTCTGACACAGAGTCTTCACACACACTGTGTAGCAGGGAGCAGGACTACTTTGAGCCCCTTGGACCTAAGAACCCCTTCAAGGTGAGGCAGTACCACGCAGGAGATGAACTCCATGACTCACCCTTTCTCCTCTCTCAGCTCCAAATCTTCAGGTCTTAATCTTGATGTGTCAGATCTGGGGACCCATTAGAGTGCTCCCCAGGGAGGTTGTCCTTCTGTCTCAAAGCACAGGTTAGGACAAGCAGCAGCTCCATTTGGGCATCTATTCCTGAAGCGAGCTGCAATTTGATATTCTTTTACTGTTTACTTCTGCTTTAATTACAGGGTGGGGGAAAGAGCTCCTAAAGTTTGCCAAAAACTTTGGTGATTTTTAAAAAGTCCTTCTTTACTTTCCAATTATTCAACTCTGCTGGGAAAGGCAATAGGAGTGTTTTTGGAACTGAGCTTGCTGCTGAGTTGCCAGGGTTTGGAGATCTCTGCAAAGGTCATTGTTTTTTGTAAAGGTCATTGTCTTTTCATGAAAACCCTGGCAAAGCATGCCAACGCAGGAAAGCCACCAGCTTGCCAAATGTCCGGTGTCCCAGTCACCTGCTCTTCCTGCCCTAGGAAGGATGTGAGATGATCTCTGGAGTAAAGACATCAGATGGGGTTTGTTCCTTTCTTGCTCTTAAATCAGCTGCAAAATGCACGAACAAAGCACACACAGGATGATTCTCTGAGCCCTGTGCCGCCTCCTCGTTAAAGGCCAGCAGCTGCTGGGTGTTGCACAGAGCGAGATAAGCAATACGCCATTTGTAGCCATTCACATCCTGAACGTAGAGCATTGTGTTTTCAAGGGAATTTCTGAGGCTTCAAGCCCTGAAGAATACCCAACAAGTGAAAATACAGAGAAAGGGTGTGCTCTGGACAGGGGTCTTGGGTGGGGTGGAGGATACACAGCAGGAGGGGCAGGCAGAATCCAGCAACCAAGTCACGAGTCACTAGCTCTTCAGAAAAGTGGCTCTGCTGACAAGAGAATTAGGGCAGGATGATTTTGGCAAGCCCCGTGTTGTGTTAGCTGCGCAAACTTTTTCTGTTCTCTTATGTAGCCTCTTAACAACTGGGTGGGAGCAGCTTTTCACATTTCATGAAGAGGCTGATTCCTGTCAGATGTTTAGCAAAGGGTTCCATGTTAGGTTTATCAAGTGCACACAATTCCAGATGCAACGTGGAGTCCATTTAGTTTGAGAAGATTAAAATGTGCTGTTTCCTGCCATTGGCAGCATTTTCATTTTTCCTCTTTCCTTACAGTTTTCTCACCTTACTTGAAGTGACTCTTACCCTTATCTTTACACTGTGTTTTAAAGAAAATTCCGGAGGAGAGGAGAAAGGACCCGAGTGTCACTGGGAGCACCTGACCGGAAGCCGCTAACCTGTGCAAGCACGTCCTGATCGGAGATGTTCTCCTCCCTGTTGGATGCCTCTGATTTACCTCTCCGTGGGCAGATACTAATTTCAAACCCATGGCCTTAAGATTATTTCAGTGACTTCCCTTCCATCTTCCTGCCTCCTCCAATAGCCTCGATGTCCCTATTCCTCCCCCGACAAGTCACCCACCACAACAAACACAAATGCAGTCACCCACCACAACAAACACAAATGCAGCTCTCCACAGGTCTCTCACAAAGGGGCTGCACAGACCCCACACCAACCAACCCCCACACCCAAGCCAGTGCCCCAAGAATGTTATCATCATCTGAGAGAAGGGCTAGGACAGGCCACCCAAATACAGTAGTGACTGTACTGTACTGACAGAAGCAACAACTCGGGATACATGTGTGTGTGTGTGTGTGTGTGTGTGTGTGTGTGTGTATCCATGTATCCTCTTCAAAGGAGATATCCCAAGAGAAATATATGTATATAACTAAATATATGAAAACTTTCGCTTAATGTAGATTTAAATACATGTAGATACATGTATATATATTCTTTCCCCTATCCCATCCATTCATTCATTTATTCAACTTAAATTCATTTAGTGTTTGCTGTATGCCAAGCACTGTTCTAGGTAGTGAAGACTCAACAGGAAGAAAGAGCCAGGTGAAGACTGGCTAGGCAGTGAAGACTCAACAGGAAGAAACCACATTTCCTGCACTTTGATAGGAAATGTCGGTAATCCTACATTTGGTAGAGTAAGACAAAAATAAACACATAAATGTATATTTCCAGTTATGATAGGGGATATGAAGTAAAAGCAAGAAGGGAGGTAGGAATTGATGGGGATTGAGGGTGATGTTTTAGATGGGTGGTCAGGGAGGCCCTTGCTCAGAAGGGGACGGCTGAGTGGAAAGCTGAAGGAAGCAAGCACGAGCCATAAGGCCAACAGAGCGGACACCTAGGAGAGGAAAAAGCACTTGCAAATGTCCTGTTTGGGAGCATGCTTCTTACTCTCAAGAAGCAGCAAAGAGGCCAGGAGTAGAAAGAGTAAAGGGGAGCAGTAGGAAATGAGGTAATAGAAGAGGGGCCCAGAATGAGAAAGGCAGACTCTGGCAAGCTCTGAACAGAGGAGAGGCACCGTCTACTGGCATAGCCGGATCACTTTGCCTGCTGAGTAGGAAGAGGTTAAGCAGTCAGCGACAGAAGCAGGGAGCCTAGTTTGGAGGCAGCTGCAGTAATCCAGGTAAGAGGTGACGGAGCTGGGATAAGGTAGCAGTGAGGGAGGTGGGAGTGGAGAGTTTCTGGATATATTGAGGAGAGCTTCAGGACATGCTGATGGACTGGGCTTGCGGGATGGCCTTGGTCCTGAAACTCCTGGCAAGGCAATAGGCCCAGCTGTCAGCTCAGAGGGTGCAAATGCATTAGAAATCAAGGCCTCTTGGATTCTGGCTCTTAGGCAAGAAGTGAAGACCCCATTTATTTAGCACCTACTATGTGTCAGGTGCTGCCTTAGGTATTTTCACAGAAACTTCTTCCTTGCAAATCTTTGAGACAGATTTGACTACTTCCACTTCATGAGTAAGGAAACCAGAATCTCAAAGAAGGTCAATCAGTCAGGGACAGAGATCTGAACCTGTGTCTACCAGTCCCCAGGGCTGTTCATCGGAGCCCCTTACAGAGGGAGAGCCTAGCAGAGAGGCTCAGTGGTAGCTGCAAGCTCAGCAAAGGGAGGCGCCAGAATAAGGGAACCCTCACACCCTCGCAGGCAGTGGCAGATTCACACTAGAGCTCCAGGGTGGAGCTGCAAGTCACGGGTTTGACCTAGCACCAAGCTTCCTCAACAGGATCCAGGATGTAGCTGCTGGGGCTGCAGCCACCAGAAGCAGGAAAGCCAAATGGGGACAGGCAAGAGATCCAGGTGACCCATCCAAGCCCCAGGCCCGGCTTTCCTGCGTCAGAGGGAGGGTGCCACCAGGTGCTGCCCACCGCCCCTGTAGTCAACACCCTCCAAATTTCGTTTCCACATTTCAGCCTCCACACACCAAAACTTTCAGCTAGCCATCCTGGGAGGAGCCCTGAGGTCGCTGCCTCTGGGCTGGCTGGGGCCGATTGGAGGAAATGGGCCTGCATTCAACACTTGTGCACCTGCACTGGGCGTTGTGTATTTCTCCTCTGGTTGCCAGAGCAACAGAAACAACAGTGGCTGCCGAAACCCCCTTAACACCACAGCCCAGGCTGACCCTGACCAATGGCAGCCAGACCTTGCATCTTAGCCTCTTCCCTTTTCTCTCACCCCCCTGAAAGTATCTCCTCTGAAACCAAAAATTTAGCCGGCCTCTCTCCCTGAGCTGAAACGGTTCTCACAGCTTGCCCAACTCTGAGCTCTTCCTGACACGCCTGGGTTTCTGCCTGTCAGCACCCCAGGGAGAGGGTGGGACGCCCAGATCCAGGCATGGAGCAGAATGTCGCCTAGGGAGAGCGCCGGGAGCCTCCTCCTCAGAACGACTGCGGAAGCTACTTTACTCCAAACAACCTAAGTACAGTGGGCAGTTTCCCAAGGTGTGGCCCCAGCTGCTGACCCCAGAGTTTGTACTCAAACACCCGTGGGCCTGACTACTGCCCTTATTGACAAATCCTATCTCATCAGATGCTCTGGGGCTGTAGGTCTTCATTCCATGTCAGGAGTGCCCCGCTTTGAGAGGACTTGTGATTGTGGTAATTTATGACACCAGCTGCTGTGAAAATGACTGGGAAATGGGCAAATTGCCCTGCCCGTAAACTTACAAATGGACATCCAGGACCAGAGATGCCCTTGCTCTGAAGCAAGCACCCATATCGCCCTGCCTCAAACTGTAGGGTGCTGGGCTGGCTCACATTTCATCTCTCAGGTTGCTGTTCAAGTTGCAATCAGAGAATTCCATGTGCTGAGCTGGGAAACAGGACACCAGGGTCCTTACCCCCATTCTGTGAGTATCCACCACAGGAGTAATCCTTGAGGGTGAGGGAAGAGGGCACTTCTATGCTGTTTTGTTTAGTTATTTCCACAACCCCACAAGTTAAATATAGCGTTTTCCACACGTGTACAACTGAGAAAATCAAAGTTCAGTGAGGTTAAGTGACTTGTCTGAGATTGCACAGTGAGCAAGCAGCAGGATCAGGATTTGAATCCATATTTCCTATCTCACATTATACTGCAGAGGCATATTTAAAGTCTTTAATAAAGGGCTCATTTCCTTGATTATCCCACACAATACACAAAATCATAGGTACTCTATTAGTTTGCCAGAGCTGCCATAACACAGTGTCACAGTCTGGGAGGCTACCAACAGGAGTTTATTGGCTCACAATTCTGGAGGCTAGAAGGCCAAGATCAAGGAGTGGGCAGGGTTGGCTACTTCTGAGGCCTCTCTCCTTGGCTTGTAGTGGCCATCGCCTCCTCCCTGGGTCTCCACATGCTCTTCCCTGTGTACATGTGTATGTCCTACTCTCTTCTTATGAAGACACCAGTCACGTTGGTAATCCCAGCGGGACCATTCCAGTGACCCAATTTAACCATAATTACCTCTTTAAAGACTCTCTCTTCAAATGCAGCCACATTCTGAGGTATCAGAGATGAGGACATAGGAATTTGGAGGGGGAAGATACAATTCACTCCATAACACATACCAAGCCCTGTCTTTTCAATGCCTGGTTTAGCTCCTCAGTAACAAAATATCATAACAATATTCTAAATATAAATAAATATGGTAGGCATTCAAATGATCATGAAAAAAGAAGGCTTTTACTAAAAATTAATTGTCTTTCTTCTTTTGATTTTTATTTTTTGAGACACGATCTTGCTTGTTGCCCAGGCTGAAGCACAGTGGTGTAATCTCAGCTCACTGCCACCTCTGCCTCCCAGGCTCCAGGGATACTCCCACTTCAGCCTCCTAAGTAGTTGGGACTATAAGTGCATACTACCATGCTCAACTAATTTTGCTAATTTTTGTATTTTTTGTAGAGATGGGGTTTCATCATGTTGCCCAGGAGCTGGTCTTGAACTCCTGTGCTCAAGGAATTCTCTCACCTCAGCCTCCCAAATTGCTGAGACTACAGGCATGAGCCACTGTACCTGGCGAAAAAATTGATTTTCAGCTGCCATTCTGTTAGCAATTTTTTTTCAGAAAGCATTTCTTATGTACAAAACCCTTTGATCATTACAATGCCATGTGGTACATAGTGCCTCTACTCATTAAACTTTCACTAGAGCTATGACGATAAGAAGACACAGACCCAAATAACTACCATACAAAGCAGACATGCTCTATGCCCTAACAATGGTGCCCTGTAGAGTACCAGGAAGTCCACAGGATGAGACATCACTTCTATTTGGCATAATCAAGGAAGACTTCCTGGAGGGGGTGACTCCAAGGCTTGACCTTAATGTCACATGGGATTTTAATAGACAAAGATCTGGGATGTTGGCTTTTAAAACCATATATTTGGACCTTATATTTGGATTTTTACCCCTAAAATTTCTATATAAAAATAGGAATAATATTTACAACATCATCCTGCTACATGTACCTTGATGAGGCGCATCTCCAAGGAGACCAAGAAAGAAAAAGGGCAATGTCCAGAGAAATAGAACCCAGCAGTCTGCTGCACCTGAGTCTCTCTTAAGCCCATATAAAATAGATGTGTGCTATGCGCTCCCCTTCCCTCACTGGTAGCCACGTGCCTGCAGCAGCCAGCAAAACGTTTGACACTGTTGTGACGCTGTCATCAGCCTAATTTCTCGTTTTGTTTGTTTGTTTGTTTGTTTGTTTTGACAGAGTCTTTCTCTGCCACCCAGGCTGGAGTGCAGTGGCGGGATCTCAGCTCACTGCAATTTTGCCTCCTGGGTTCAGCCAAGTCTCCTGCCTCAGCCTCCAAGTAGCTGGGATTGCAGAAGCACACCATCACACCTGGCTAATTTTTGTATTTTTTGTAGAGACGGGGTTTTGCCATGTTGTCCAGGTTGGTCTCAAATTCCTGACCTCAGGTGATCCACTCCCCTTGGCCTCCCAAAGTGCTGGGATTACAGGTGTGAGCCATCACACCCGGCCGATATCTCATTCTTTATTCAGAAATCAGGAGGGGGCTCGTTTCCCAAGACAGGATAAGACTTGGGGCAGACAGGTGGCTCCAGAACCATTTTACCCAAGAACAATGTTTATCCTCCATCTTCTGTGACTTTGGAACTCTGAGCCTTTTCCTTTCATTATTCTTCTGTACCTGTCTTTAATAGAGCAGATGACCATTTAAATCACAAAGCCAGCATGCTGTACTTGAGGGAGCTCTCAGGGTACAAACCAAGCATGGGGTATGTCTGATTTTGTACTTAGTTCTCCCTGCTAGGAAAGCTCTTCTGTCTTTCTCCCATCCAAAGTAGTTTTCTCTTACTCAGCCCTCAAAACTCAGCTCAAAGAGCATCCCTTCAGAGAAACCAATTCCTTTCACACACACTCATATTTAGGGCAGGTTTCTCTACTATGTATTCCCATTATACCACTCCTTCATAGTTTGTGGCGACATGTTAGTTTCTACCTCCTGCAGCAGATCTTAACTTCCACAAAGGCGTGTATGGGCAACGATTATCCACATGTCTGACACGTGGAAGGTGCCCCACATATGGACCAAACCATTGGGAGGCAGCCTGATGTAGCAGTAATTGGAGTCAGACAGACCTTAGCTGGAATGCCAGCTCCAAGACCTATTTGGACAACTGATTACACACCCTGTGTCTCGGCTTCCCCTATTACAAAATGAGGATAATCATGTTTATTTCACAAGATTGTTATGAGAAACATATAGATAAGAACATCTAGCTGGCATTTTGTGAGTGCTCATGCAGTAATATTAGTTGCTTTACTTCCTTTATTACCTGAATTGGCTCACCATGGTTCTCAGGGAACCTTGACTCTCAGGCCGCTCAGACCTTCCTTCATAAATGCCAAAGTCTGCCCGACAATTTTAATTCAAGATTGAAAATGCTTTCTGGAGCTCTCTGAAGCTGAGTTGAGAGGTTTCATTATCCTCTGTGTCTGTAAGCTGCAAGAAACAGGAACCAACTCTTTTGTCTAAGATGAAAAGGAAGTCCTCAAAAGTAAATAGACTGCTCAGAGTTTCTAGAATGATGCAGAACCAGGTACAAGGACTCTCCCTCAAGAATGATGCCCCACATCAGGCCACAGAGCTAGGCCACAAAAGACGCTGCTGCAATTGCTACTGGGCACAGGCCAACTCCAGGTACTGTGTGTGGTCGGCCCTGGATGCTGGATGCTGGCTATGGAACCACAGTCTTGTTGCCTCTGGAAACTAAGCATAGTCACTGGTGTCTTGCCCTCACCAGAATGGAAGTCTGTCCATAGTGTCTGTTTTAGTTCTGCTTCAAAGTCTAGGAAAGGGGCTGGGCGTGGTGGCTCACGCCTGTAATCCCAGCACTTTGGGAGGCTGAGGCAGGCAGATCACCTGAGATCGGAAGATCGAGACCATCCTGGCCAACATGGAGAAACCCCGTCTCTACTAAAAATACAAAAAATTAGCTGGATGTGGTGGCACACGCCTGTAATCCCAGCTACTTGGGAGGCCAAGGCAGGAGAATTGCTTGAACTCAGGAGGCAGAGGTTGTGGTGAGCCAAGATCGTGCCATTGCACTCCAGCCTGGGCAACAAGAGTGAAACTCCATCTCAACAAACTAAATAAATGAATAATAAAAATAAAACATAAAAAAAACTAGGAAAGGCACTTCTGACTGGTGGCACCCGGGTTAATGTGCCCATAAACTCGCTGCAAAGTAGGCTGAGGAAACACAGGTCTGCCACGTTCAACTTTTCTATGAGGGAAGACTCTGCCTTATCAGCTCAGGAATTCCTCCCCAAAAGGAAAGGGATTCGGTCACTGGGCATCCAAAACACTGACAATTGCCCGCCATCCCCTGGAATGGGCCTGGCTCCTATTTCCCAAGTCTTTCCTCACTCCACCCCTGCTAGCCTCATAGACTAAGCTCCCTAATTGACTGCTCTCCACATGCAAGCATGTTCTAGGTGACTCCTCCCTGCCCTATATCCTTGTTCCAATAGTTGCATTTTCTTTACTTCTTTTTCATCCATTTATATCAGTTTTCTTCCTCCAAAGTCATATGTGCCCAGGATTCTACGTGCATGTAACTCCACAGTCAGTCCATCCCACAGCTCAACTCTTTCTTATTTCTAAAGTTCAGTTTATTTCAGAATTACTCTTAACCTATTTAGAATGGGAGCAAATTCACAATTACACAATATGTTAGGGAAGAGTTCCTTCTCTCATGTGCCCACCCAAGTCAATGTCTGAAACAGCCAGCTTCAGTGAACATTATGCTCTTAAGAGGGTCCTCAAAAAGTAATATTCTTTGGTCAAATGAATTTAAGAAAAGTTTCCCTGTGAGAGCCACAATGCACATTAGGTAATTAAAGGTCTGGAAAGTCATGAAATACAGAAGCCTATTTAATTTTTAAACCCAACACTTCCAAAGCGTATTTGACTACAAACCTTCCCCACATTTTTTGTTGTTGTCTTTATAACACTTTTTCACATCCAAAGCATGCTGCAATAAAGCTTCTTAAGATACTTAGAAGATTCTTCATGTTCCCTTCTTCCTGATAAAACTATCCCCAAGGAAATGAATCTCTGCTCAGCTTGGAGAAGGAGAACAGGGATGATGAGGAAAGGTGCCATACTGTAGACCCTTGCTACTCAAAGTGCGGTCCACAGACCAGAAGCATCACCATTACCATCACTGAGGAGCTTGGGAAATGTAGCATCTCAGGTCCCACCCCAGACCCAGGAAACCAGAATCTGCATTTTAGCAAGTTTATTCCTATGCACAGTAAAGTCTCACCCATACTGGCATAGATAACTCCTGCACCTAAAATCTCCAATTCCCCATAATGAACGTGTAAGGAGTTCAACTCATGCCCAAGTTTCCATAAGTAGAATTTGTTCCTCCCTTGAGGGTTTTACAGAGCTCAGCATTCTTTTTCAGGGTGGGCCCACACCCTTTGAAATTCTGGGAGTTTAAGGAAACCTTAGCATTTTGTGGTTTGACCACAAAGAAGCTGAGCTGACTTCTATGATCTTCTATGAAACATCCTGTGGGGAACCTCTGGCCTCCAGCATTGAGGGATGTGCCATCAGCACTATCACTGGAACACCTGGGAGGTACTGTTGTAAGAAGCCACAGCCAGGTAGCACTTAGAAATCCAATTCTGCACAGAGTACAAATGGAATTCTAAAAGGACACTTAATTCAATTTCTGCAAAACTAGTCTCTCAGCCACCAGCATGTGTATTTACCAAATGCAGTGGATTTTAAAACAACGTGAACTATAACCCAAAGCAATGCTGGTACTGGACCTCAGCCAGCCTGCCACCCTGTTCACCTGCCTTAGGTTACAAAAGGTTCCTATAATGCCCTGCTTTGTAGAGTTGGATGTGAAGGGATTTCAAATCAAACAAACCCAGGTTCAAATACTGGTTCTGCCTCTTATCAATCCAGTAGAGCCAACCGTTTTGCTTTATCTCTCTTAGCTGTGGGTTCTTCCCTGTAAAACAGGGCTATGAAGATTGGCTTCACAGAGCTGTTGTAATGAGGACTCCATCAGGTGAGGTGTGGGAAGCACCAGCTCAGTGCCTTTCTGGTGCCAAGAGCTTCAACCACATTAGATACTCCCCTCCGTCCTGCCATTCCCAGCCCACTCCCCAAGTGTAAGCTCAGGAATTCCCTTCCTGTAGGCTTCCATCCTAAGGTGACCACCCTCCAAGGCCTGTGGCTGTGGAAATGACAGCCTGGATCCTCCTTCACTCTTCAATCACTGTGGTCACCTAGCCTCTGCCTTCCCAATTACCACAGACCACAGCTCTAGAGGCAGCCTGAAGAGCGACCAAATTTCTTTCTCCGCCTCCCTGACAGCCCTGTGGGACCACTCCTAACCTGTGACACGCTTGGGGAAGGAGGCAAAGGAGGAGAGCTTGGGAGGAAATGGGAGAGGCAGGGCTGGGGGAGTCCTTTCTCCACAGACCTACAGTCTGGGGTCTATACCTTCTGCTTCTGAGAAGAAATAAAGAAAAAGGAAAATTTGGTATATTTTCCTCTTAAGCCATTGAAATAAGGTAAATAAATGAACCTGTTTTCTTCTATTTAAACTTGGAGCTGGTAGAAGTTGATTCTACTAACCAACTCTCATGCAGGGATACTGAGGAAGAATCTTCATGGAGGGAAAGCACGGCTATCATTGGTCAGTCATCATTCCCTTAAAGGGAAGAGACAGAGGTATAACCACTGAGTAACCAGACTCCCAATGACACGTGAACTGAGACAGAACAAGATCACGAGCCACCGATTGATGATTGCTCCAATCACTTGTGGCTCATTGTTAGTACCAAGGGAACATTGTTGCTAATCCTCACAGCTATGAGTGTTTTCCAGATGAGATAATGTTCTATGGACTGAGAGTGTGCACATTAGCAACACCCACAAGGTGAAGATGAAGATGATCAGTGTGAACAAACAGCAAGTGATATACAGGCAGGCCTCAGAGATGGCAGGCTTGCTTCCAGACTATCACAATAAAGTGAGCATCACAATAAAGCAAGCCACATTCATTGCTTGGTTTCCTACTGCATGTAACTGTTACGTTTCCACTACACCATAGTCCATTGTGTGCAATAGCATTATGTTTTAAAGAGTAATCCACATACTTTAATTTAAAAGTACTTTATTGCAAAAAAAAAAAAAAATGCAGACAATATGGAGCCTCCAGCAAGTCATAATCTTTTTGCTCGTGAAGAGTCCTGCCTAGATGTTGATGGCTGCTGACTGATCAGGGTGGTGGTTGCTGAAGGCTGGGGTAGCTGTGGCAATTTCTTCATGGACGACAATGAAGTTTGCTGCATCAGTTGACTCTTCCTTTCACAAAATATTTCCATTTTTGTTGTTGTTGTTGTTGCTGTTGTTTGAGACAGGATCTCGGTCTATTGCCGAGGCTAGAAGGCAGTGGTGTGATCTTGGCTCACTGCAACCTCCGCTTCCCGGGTTCAAGCAACTCTCATGTTTCAGCTTCCTGAGTAGCTGGGATTACAGGCAATCGCCACCACACCCGGCTAATTTTTGTATTTTTAGTAGAGACAGCGTTTCACCATGTTTGCCAGGCTGGTCTCAAACTCCTGACCTCAGGTGATCCACCCGCCTCAGCCTCCCAGAATGCTGGGATTATAGGCGTGAGTCACCACGCCCAGCTCATAAAATATTTCTCTGAAGCCCAAGGTAGAACTTCTTTCAAAACTGAAGTCAATCCTCTCAAACCCTGCTGCAGATTTATCAACTAAGTTTATGGAATACTCTAAATCCTTTGTTATCATTTCGATAGTGTTCAATGCATCTTCACCAGGAGAAGATTCCATCTCAAGAAACCAGTTTCTTTGCTCATCTGTTCAAGTTCTATCATGAGATTACAGCAATTCAGTCACATCTTCAGGCTCTACTTCTAATTCTAGTTTTCTTGCTATTTCCACGACATTTGCAGTTACTTCTTCCACTGAAGACTTAAATTCCTTAACGTCATCCATGAAGGTGGTAATCAACTTTTTCCAAACACCTGTTAATGTTGATATTTTGACCTCCTCCCATGAATCACGAATGTTTTCACTGGCATCTAGAATGGTGAATTCTTTTCTGAAGGTTTTCAGTGTACTTTGCCCAGATCCATCAAAGGAATCACTCTCTATGGTAGCTGTAGCGTTGCAAAATATGTTTATTAATAAGACTTGAAAGTCAAAATTACTCCTTGATCCATGGGTTACAGAATGAATATTATTAGCAGGCATAAAAGTAACATTAACCTCCTTGTACCTCTCCATCAGAGCTCTTGGGTGACCAGATACATTGTCAATGAACAGTAATATTTTGAAAGGAATCTTTTTTTCCGATTAATAGGTCTTAATAAAGGGTTTAAAATATTCAAGACACTATGTTGTTAAGAGATTTGCTATCATCCAGGCTTTGTTTTTCCACCTAGAAAGCACAGGCAGAGGAGATTTAGCATAATTCTTAAAGCCCTAGAATGTTTTTGAATGGCAAACAAGTTTTGGCTTTAACTTTAGGTCACCAGCTACATTACCTCCTAACAAGAGAGTCAGTCTATCCTTTGAAGCTTTGAAGCCAGGAATTGACTTCTCTGTAGCTATGAAAGTCCTAGATGGCATCTTCTTCCAATGGAAGGTCGTTTCAACTACATTGAGAATCTGTTGTTTAGTGTAGCCACCTTCATCAATGATCTTAGCCAGATCTTCTGGATAACTTGCTGCAGCTTCTACACTAGCACTTGCTGCTTCAATTTTTACTTCTTTTGTTTGCTTGTTTGTTTGAGATGGAGACTTGCTCTGTTGCCCAGGCTGGAGGGCAATGGCACAATCTTGGCTCACTGCAACCTCCACCTCCAGGGTTCAAGCGATTCTCCTACCTCAGCCTCCCAAGTAGCTGGGGTCATAGGTATGTGCCATCACCCCCAGCTATTTTTGGTGCTTTTAATAGGGATGGGGTTTCACCATGTTGGCCAGGCTGGTCTCGAACTCCTGACCTCAAGTGATCCACCCACACTGGCCTCCCAAAGTGCTGGGATTAGAGTCATGAGCCACTGTGCCTGGCCCATTTTCTACTTCTATGTTATAAAGAGGGCTTCTTTCCTTAAACCTCATGAACCAATCTCTGCTAGCTTCAAGCTTTTCTTCTGCAGCTTCCTCACCTCTCTTACCCTTCAGTGAAATGAAGAGAGTTAGGGCCTTGCTCTGGAGTAGGCTTTGGCTTAAAGGAATGTTGTGGCTAGTTTGATCTTCTATCCAGACCACTGAAACTTTCTCCATATCAGTAATAATTCTGTTTTGCTTTTTTTTTTTCCTTCTCATTTTTGTGTTCACTGGAGTAGCACTTCTAATCTCCTTCAAGAGTTTTTTTTTTTTCCCCCACAATTTGGCTGTTTGGAATAAGAGACCAAGAGACCTAATTTTCAGCATATCTCAGCTTTCAATATGCCTTCCTTGCTAAGCTGAATCATTTCTAGCTTTTGATTTAAAGTGACAGATGTGTGACTCTTCCTTTTACTTGAACACTTAGAGGCCATTGTAGGATTCTTAGTTAGCCTAATCTCAATATTATTGAGTCTCAGGGAATAGGGAGACTCGAGGGGAGGAAGAGGGATGGGTCAGTGGAGCAGCAGAACACACACAACAATTGTCAAGTAAGTGTCTTACTCGGTGTGTTTTGTGGTGCCCCAACACAATTACAATGGCAACATCAAAGATCACTGATCACAGATCATGATAACAGATATAATGATCACGGAAAAGTTCAAAATATTGTGAGAATTACCAAAATATGTCACAGAGACACGAAGTGAGCATATGTTAGAAAAACGGTGCTAATAAACTTGCCACAAACCTTCAATTTGTAAAAAGCATAACATCTGCCATTTTCAATAAAGAACCATGAAACAAGCTGTGCCTGCCAAAATGCATTGACCACCAAAAGTGTACAATAAGACCCTTTTCTAAAATAAATGCTCCACAAATAATAATAAACGATTTTTAAAATTCAGCAACAGTCCTCAGTTTTCTAAAGTATTTGAAGAGGGCACCATTTTTATATCCAGGGCTGAGGATGGGCCACCAAAGAATTTAACATTTGCTCCAGATGCCCACCTTTCCCTGCAGAGAGGACCTGCCCAGAGCTCCATCTCACAGAGCTACTCAAAACATGGCCCGTGGACCAGAAAGGTTGAGAGCTTGTTAGAAATGCATAGTCCTAGGCCCTGCCCCAGATCTATGGAATCTGAATCCGAACTTTAGCCAGCCAGGCCTGCAGGGGATCTGTGCGCTCATTATGATTCGACAAGGGCTGTTTTAGAACATTAGAAACCAAAGCAGTTACTGCGCCAGGTTATTCTCTGGGGGTGGTCGGGAAAGGCAGATTTATTCTGTCACATCCATGAAGCAACTCTAAAGGGACAGTGCTCATTTGTGGCGTTACTCACCAGGGCAGGAGAACAGCACCTTTGTTCAAAGGCCCCATGACACACTCCTACTCACATAAATTAATGGCCCCAACGTGGTGGTGAACTCTTGAGGTAGGAGTAAAAAATTAACATGCTAGTGTACCCATGGAGCTGCAGGACTCCCACAGGAAGCCCAGAATTGTGCTTTCAGGCTCACAAGGCCTGTAAAGTAGCAAGTTGGTCTTGGTCTTTCTGGCTATGCTCATAAACTTTCAACCAGCAGCCAGATCATAACACAGAGACACTGGAAGGTGTAATGACAATAGGTTGTACAACATCAGTGAAGTGGAGCCAAGGACAAAGGAAGAGGCAAGAAGAGGAAGGGATGTTTTACAACTTACCAGGAATCGTGACCTGTATGATGCACAGAGTTTAAGCTTAAGATAGGGATGGCAAAAAGTAGAGAGGGGTTAACAACAAATGCTAATCTGTGGCTTTCATTAAGTAAATTCACATGTGTTCTTAAGGACCTTTGAACTTCAGAACATCTCTGACAATTTATGGTTAGACTATTTGATGAAATGGTTTAAACTGAACAGAAAAACTTCCATACCAGAACATTTTTATCAGATTTTTAAAATGCACCCAAAGTCTCTATGAAACATATAAAAATAGGCTTATTTGGGTTTAATGTGAAAGTGAACCAACCCAAATGTGCCACCAAGATCCTGCCTCCAATGATGCTTCTTTGCCCTCATTCTTCTCTGCCTTTCAGAGACCAGCCAGAAAAATCACAACATTCAACTGAATTAGCATCCTTCTACTTCCAAATCCTGTAGTAAGGAGGATGGTTAAGTTCTATAGACAGCTGCAAAAAGACTAGATAATGCCCTTGTGGAAAGGCCTGATGTGGTTTCTTACTTTTCAAGGAGTCCATTTACATGGGGAAAGAGCTTCATGGCATAAGACTGCCAATCCATAGTACTTACAAAAATTTTATCTTCCATATTTACTCACAGACCTTCCACTTCAAAATCCTCTTTCAAAATTTCCAGGAGAAAATATGATTCTTCTCCAAGGCCACCCCCTTCCTTCCAGGCAGAAAGGCAGGGTTGAGGGCAGCAGCCTTGAAAGACCCCTGACTTGGCTAAGAGGAACTGAACAATGTATGACAATGTGTGACATTCGTATGGCCCCACCCTTATAAAGCTCCTTCATATTCATCATCTCAAGTTTCTGAAGAGGTATACATTGTGTTTAATTAAAGCCCAAGTGATGGAAGTGGACAGAAAGTTATTTCGAGGCTGTTCACACATCTTCAGCTCCTCTTATCAAGCTTTCAGAGCTCTATTCTAAAGGTTAGGGGTGTAGGAGGCAATTATGTCTCTTCTCTAGCAGCTGCCAGAGATTACTGCCGTCAGAGTGATTATCACCAAATAATTGTTCCCTTTCTTCCCTGCTGACAGGGCAGAATGGGAACAGAGACTCATCTGAAATAGATTTTGTACTTGCTGAATGCAAGTTGGATAGCTCAGGTCAATGAGCATCCACTGAAGTATTTCAGCATCGTGCCTGTTGACCTCAGAGAAAAATTAAAATTCATCTGATACAAAAGAGAAAACCATGAAATGTCACCTGCTTGAGGTTATACAGATTTCTTGGAGTTGAGCAACTGTGGTTTCAGACTGGAATAAGCATTTATTTTAGCCTGAAATAAATTGTCCTCTGCTGAGGATGATTCTAGAGGATAGAAACAAGAGGAGTGTTTTCTGGAGCCTGAACTCTGAGACAAGTACCTGGCTTATCTCTATAGTGGTAGATGTGAAAAGACTGCTCATGACCCCTCTCGTCCTGCCTGCCTTTATGACATTCACAGGGAGGTTATTAAATTGTCCACTTGGCCCATCTCTGGAGCAGTCACAGAGTCCAAATTTTCCAGTGCACTCCTCAAAGCTGTCATGAGACTGAAGATAAATAAGCTATAACGTGAGTGAAGCGTGCTGCGAATTCAGTAGTGTCACCTTTCAGCCTACTATCTACCCAACAAAGCCCTACGGTGATGGGAAATGAAATGTTCCACACTAACAAATATTTATGTGCAATTCTGTACAGGGTGGTGGGCAGGAATAAAGTAGAGTAGGTCATCATCATAATCTTTAATGTCTGGTAATATGAAGGGAGAAAGGTGGCCATCTCTTTTTTCTCTCTCACTGAGAGAGATTTGATTTGATTTCAACCAACAAACCTGTATGATAGCCTGATGTATACTAGACATTATGCTAGAGATTATGGGAACAGGGAGGATCCTGAGGTAACAAAGACAAGGTCTCTGCCTTCAGATGAATTCACGGTGTGGCTCTTCCGTTTTTTCTAAAAGAGACAGAATGATAATGAGACTTCTGAATCAGAAGAGTCATGGGATCAAAGTTTGAGATTTGGCTTCTCCGCTTGCTGGTTTTTGACTTTGGGCAGGTCACTAGCCTCTCCATGCCTCAGTTTCTCTCTATATAAACTGAGGATAAGGGTACTTCAGTAACCTAACTCAAAAGATTGTTGTAAAGACCAAATGAAATTGAACATGCAAAACCTCTTTCTAAATGGCAGCGCATCATGCGAGTGTGATCATTATAATTATGGGTCATAGCAAAAGAGCGATTAGATTCCTAACAATGATACCTTCTGCATAAACGATAACCTTGCCCAGCAACTCCTATCTTCTAAATCCCCTAAAAATCAGCACCTGAGAAAGGCAGGTTGGCTTTCTTTCAAAGGTAGGAGTGTGTTATAATGAACATTTGTGTGGCCTAGCACCAAGAGCATAGCAAGTACTCAATAAATGCTGAAAAATTGGAGTTAGTCTGAGACTCCACAGTCAGACTAGAGAAAACAGAACCAAAGGGGCTACTCTGAAAGTCAGGGGTCAAACCATACATCTTAGTGGTCACAAATTAGTCCATTTGTTTTTAATGTAATAATGTAAATATGTCAGTAGTAAGGGTAAATGTTGCAATGATTTACCATAGACCACAATCATAAGGGGTTCCTCTACCCCCTCTCCCTGCCCACTATCACCACAAGATTTTTCCCTAGTAGCTTTTATTGTTGATCAAGTTTCACTTTGACTGCAGAAGTCATAGTAGGTATCCTGTAGAAAGTGTTTGAAGAGATTGGGCACAGTGGCTCACGCCTGTAATCCCAGCACTTTGGGAGGCCAAGGTGGGAGGATCACCTGAGGTCAGAATTTGAGACCAGCCTGCCCAACATGGTGAAACCCCATCTCTACTAAAAATACAAAAATTATTTAGCTACCTGGGAGGCTGAGGCAGGAAAATCACTGCAATTCAGGAGGCAGAGGCTGCAGCAAGTCAAGGTTGTGCCACTGCACTCCAGCCTGGGTGACAGAGAGAAACTCTGTCTCAAAAAAAAAAAAAAAAAAGTGTCTGAGGAGACTATGGAATCTTGATTTTTTGAATAATTGGAAGCCAATTTCAAAGGTATAAAGTCTGCATAAAAGAACTCAATATCAGATTCTAGACCGGGCAGGGCCCAACACAAAGGCTCCGGACACACATCAACTGTGGAGCATTACTTTTTGAAGGAGGCAATGATGAGTGCAGTTTTAGTTAACATGCTCCCACTTTTTGACCTTTAGGCAAATAGTTTAAATTCATTCATCTACATTTCCCAAATCTATAAAACATATGTGCCACCTTTCTTGCATACACTTACACACAAAAACAACAACAACAATAACAAAAATAAATACCCCTAGAAGCCATGAGGGTGCTTTTTTGTTTTTTTAGATCATATTTGTTCATTCAGGCCAATACCAAAATTGAGCAGGGGGAAGGGTGGGGAGCCAAGCTAGAGAAATGGCACAATGGTACAAGAGCCTAGCGAAGGGCAATTGGAAGCTGGCCCAGGAATAAAATTCCCTGCGTGCAGCTGTAAAACATACACCTGTCCTTCAGGGACTGAGTTCAGGATAACCAAGCATTCTTATAATAAGTCTGCACACTCTGTTGTGCCAACAGAGAAGCCCAGTTATATGTGTGAGAGGACCAGCCATGAGCTACTTGGTCTCTGCTGGCCATTTTAGTACTAAAATTTATGACAACACTAAGCAAAACTCCCAAAGTGCAGAAAGCTGGGGGCTGGGGCAGATCTAGTCAAACATGTGACCTACACAGTCCCCTCAGTCTCCTTCCTCAAGCCAAGCTTTCACTCTTCCCCCCGCCCCAGGCCACTCTCTGCAGGACAGGGTGTTCAGAAATTGCTTGAAAAGGGAGAATTATCTTGAAACCAAAGACATTGATTTAGACTTGAACAAAGGTGGTTGTTTGGGGAAATACTGGGAAAAAAACGACTTAGAAGAAGGGAAAGGAGGCATATAGATGGAAGTTAAGTCAGACTGCACATAGTTCCAATTAATATGACTTTTGGAAAGGCTCTTACATTCTCAATTCTATGGAATCCAAGTTGGCCAAAGTGCTGAACCCAAGCTTTGCCGTATAGAACAGTCACACAAACAGTCCCCTCCTAGTCAATCACTGAATCCAGCCTCTCTAGACTCAACAATCTCACTTAGGATCTCAGAATTCCAGGAAATACTAGGGATGGCTTGGCTGCCTCCTTGGTTATAGGTGAGGAAACAGGAAAATGGTGAAATGACTTAACCAAACTTCCCAAAGCTGGCACATTTACAGCTGAGATCTCCCAATACTGTTGTCTTACTCCTGCATGCAAAAATTAGTGGATGTTTTGTTCTATTTTTGTCTGACAAAGGACTTGGCTTCATTATTAAAAGAAACGTCGTTGCAAGTTACCAAGCTGTCAAACCCTGAGGAGGGATGCACCATTATTTTTCAAATCTGTGCACCAACAGTGCTTCTGTTACATCACCCAACACAGAATATCTTAAAATCAATTTCAGGAATGCATCTCTTAATCAAAAAACAGCCCGTTCAGAAAGGGGCACCTATGCACGTAGCAGATGCCTTCTATCTGGTCTCCATCTTCTATCAGGTCTCCCTTTCTCTCTCTTTATTACAGCCCCCCACCTCTGGGAAACTGCCACGCCCAGCCACTGAGACCAAGACTTCGTGCACTAAGACTGTGTTGACAGAAAAGCAGAAAAGTACAGCACTGGTTTCCTCCAGGGTTCTGCCCTGTGTTTCAGTTGAGAGAAATTTCACACATATACACAGACACAGACACACACACACTCTCTCTCTCTCTTCCTAAGAAATGAATATAGAGTAGCTAAAACCAGACAAGTTCTGAATCACTGGGGCTTGAGAACCAAGCCTGAGACTGTGTTCCTAATTGGCCACATTGACAGCAGACACCCAGCTCCTCTGTCCCCCTCTCTTGAATCCTGCACAGACGCAGCCAAACTCTTCCCCACCAAACCAGCTTTAGACTCTCCTGCGCCTGGCAATCCATGCCCTCTTCTTCGCCCCTCTCCTGAAGATTCCTGTGACTACGGGTCTGAAAGTGCTTTCTGCCAAGACACCACTTTCCTCCTCTGATCTCATTTGGTTTGTCTGACCCTTGGCTGGTTCTAATCCTTAGTGAGTTCCTTCATGTACTGCTCTAAGCTTGCCCTTTGACTGCATTACCTCGAGCCTTTCTACAAGGCACCAGCTCTGTTTCCTGGCCAGAAGTAGAAATTCCCTCTCCCGCTGCGCAGAAGCCCCACTCACAGTATTCGGCTTCATTGCTTCTGTGTCTCTCCAGCTCCATTGCTTGAAGAGCAGAGATAACAAGGTATAGGTTCTGTGTATGCATCCATGTTCTCATTGATGGCTCAGCCAGCATCTCTAAAGTTTTTTTAAATGATTAAGGGCCTTTGGGTTCCCCTGTGGCACTTCCTTGGAGGTAAGGGCTCGGGTGAAGTTGTTCTTTTGGCTGTTGATCCCAGGGGAGTACAGGGAATATGAAACAGGGAAGGGAGGAAAGCTAGTAAAGAATGTGTTAAGAAGCTTTGGGCAGGCAGGGCTTACTCCAGCAGGAAACCCTTAGGAGACTGCAGAACATTCCTCGGAATAAGGGCAAGGACGTTGGGTTATTTATCCAGCCAAGCCTTTCCCTCTTTGGCCAAGGGTTATTCCTTGGGCAATAATTCCCTGGCACTTGCAGACTAACCTGTGTGCTTCCAAGCTCTTTTCTTTTTTCTTTTCTTTCTTTCTTTCTTTTTTTTTTTTTTCAGAGTCTCACACTATCGCAGGGGTTGGAGTACAATGGCACAATCTCAGCTTACTGCAACCTCTACCTCCCGAGTTCAAGGGATTCTCCTGCCTCAGCCTCCTGAGTAGCTGGGATTATAGGCGCCTGCCACCACACGTAGCTAATTTTTTGTATTTTTAGTAGAGACAGGGTTTCACTATGTTGGCCAGGCTGGTCTTGAACTCCTGACCTTGTGATCCGCTGATCTCGGCCTCCCAAAGTACTGGGATTACAGGTGTGAGCCACTATGCCTGGCCGCTTCCAAGCTCATTTCTATGGCTGAAGAATGCCCACAGACAGAGAGAAGCAGGAGGTTGTCCGTCTACACAGCAAGTGACTACAGCCAAACTCTGGGGTGGCCAAGGGGACATAGGGTGGACACCAACAGCGTCTGCTACAAAAGTGGTTGTTGCCACTGTCAGAATCCCCCTCTCTCTGTGATCTTCCAGGTTCAATGTAATATGTACTGAAGGCTGCCAAATATAATGTGCCAGACTAGACTCAGGTAATCATGAAGATGTGTAAGACAGAGTTGTTCTCCACATACAGCTTTCAATTGGATGTAAGAGACAAACAGAAATAAAAGTCTTTACAGAAAAGTAAGTCTTTATAGAATAAAGTAGAATATGAGAAGGGCTGTATTAGAACCATGAATCACTGGCTGTGAGAGCTGCGGGAAGATGAGATTAATTTTGACTAGAGGGAGAAGGCTATCAGGGCAGTTTTCCAAAGCTAAAATATTTTAAACATATGCTAAATCGACAGACATCCAATTCCCACCAAAAGCAAAAGAATAAACATTCTTTCACAGGGTTCTAAAGCCAGAATACAGTGAAAGAATTAGAACCATTTTATCTCAATTCATAAAAGGAAATAAGTGACATCTTTCAGTATCACCCCATCTTCTAGATGCAACGTTTAAAACCAAGTCACAAGAGCAAGATGTTCTTCCTGCTCCACATTCAACTATGCATTTGAAATCTGTTCTTATTTGTTGAAATGAGCAATTAATTAACAGTCTTTGTGAGGTTCTCAGACTCAACAAGTGTGCCCCTCTCCTGCTGCCTCTGCCACAGGCAGCCACTTTGCATGTCCCTGCTTTTGAAGGACAACCTAGGAATGAAGCTGAATGAGACATCAGCAGTTTTCCAAATCCAGGTGAAGAAAGTGAATGACTTCAGCATGAAAGACAGGGCTGGGGCAATGAGGGAGAGAAGGAGACAGATGGATGAGTCAGCCCATGTTCGTGGAAAGCCGGGGTTTGTTGGAAGAATCTCAAGCTTTCATTTTGTGGTGTTTGGAAGCTTAATGCCCAGCTTCTAATTAAACATATAAACTGTAATCACAAAGGTATCTCACAAGTAGTTCCTTGAATGTGGCAGCAGTTCTAAGAACCAATTTGAGATGCAGGGAGGAGCGGGAAAGGTGTGGAGAGGAAGCAGGGCTGGGAGTGAAAGCATCCTGGGCTTTAGGAAGCTGTCTGCTGAGGAGGTGCTGGGGACCCCACACCTGAGCTCCACACTGGAGGGATACGAACAGAGAGGATGAGGATGGAGCCATGCCTTCTTGTTCTTCTTGCCTAGGTCCTTCTCTCCTGCCTCTCTGGCTGCCTGGCTCCAAGCCAGAGACTTGGATATGCAGCTGGAAGTTTGGGAATTGGCGAGAAATAGCAACAGCACCCCACGTCACCATTCAAGTTCATATGTGGCCCTGCCTCTGCCACCCTCTCAGAAAGGAGATGCTAATGGGCAACAACAAGGAGGACGTTAAGGCACAATGGTAGACTTAAAGTGCCCAGTCACACTGTTACTGCACTCAGCTGAGAATTCTGCAGGGGCAGGGAGTGAGGAATGGAAGCCCTTGGGCTTCTCTCGTTTTGTCCCCTGCAGAGTGACTCCACAGCGTTACAGTGTCTACCCCAGCCAAAACCCAACTGCTCTCCTGCCAGAAGGGAGATTTTGCCAGATACGAATCACATGCTGGCCAGGAGCACCAAGGCCCTGGGAAGAAGTGTGTGTTTTCCGGTGGGGAAAAGAATGTATTCAGAAGTCCAACTCGAGAAGAAATACGAATCTTGAGCCCTTCACCCAAGGTTGCTCTGTGACTCCACTGCCTAGCATGGCTTAACAACCACACAGATTAACCATCATAGAGACAAGTTCTAGATCAATGGAACTTGATCTTCCAAGCAGAAAGGTTCCAGATCACTGGAGTTTGAGATCCCAGCCTAGCCTGTCTCCTTTTCTCTGCTTGCAAGGCATTTTATGGGTAAGAGCAGGAATGAAACAATAATACACGTGATTTGTTGAGGCTTCAAATGTGCCTGCTGATGCAGAGTCATAATCTCCTCTCACAACAACACTGAAAAGTAAGTCTTGTCATCCTCCAGTTTATAGTTGGGCTCAGCGGTCAAGATTGATTTGTTAAAGTTTCTATCACTTTGAATTCATCCCTAATCATACAGCTAATAGTACTGAAGCCATCTCTGAACTGAGCTGTGACTGACTATGCAGCCTTTCTTCTTTCCAGGTCAACATACCATCTCTTCCTGACTGGGAGCACAACCCATTAAATATTCAGACGTTTATGTGTGGAAAGCAGTGGTGAGGTTGGCTGTCAGCCAGACCTGAATTTTGTTCCACACTCTGCCATGGGAATTTGGGCAAGTTATTTAGCCCTTTTGAGACTCAGTTTCCTCATATATAAAATGGGAAAGAGACTATTACTACCTATATCTTAAGGTTGTTAAAAAGAATAAATGAGGTGTTGTTTGTAAAACACTTAGCACAATGCCTGGCACACAGTCATGCTTGATAAATGTTTATGATTGTCGCTTTTAGTGTCTAGACTCAGAGATCCCCAAGAAGGTTTTTTAAAAAAAACTTGGCTATACAGAATTAGATTAATTATAATCTTTGATTTATGAAGTATTCTTGTTATTGATCCATGAGTAGTCCTTCTTATTAATTAATGTATTCATTTTATGCTAAATATCCACAAAACTACCACTCAACATGAAAACTATACCATTGACAATAACTTACAGCTTTTATATATAGAAGGGATTTCACAATTCTAAAATATGTATTCTTGCATATACCATAGCTATATTCTAGGTATTAGCATGCTGAATGTACTCAATGTTCATTGAGTTAATGAATCAATACATGCAATAATTCATCGATAACCACTTGGATTTAGTGACCAGACAATAGACACCACACTCTGAAGGGAAATGTGAGACTACAAGGTAGGGTTTGCAAAGGCAGTGTCTACAAACCAGGCTTTAGTCATCATTAGCCCTTCGCCACACTCAGAGTACACCCTACTAAATTAAAAGGTGAACGGGCACTAAATAGAATAATATTTTTGGAGAGAACTATGGGAGTGCTGTGAGTCCCACTCCCACCCATGGGGTAAGGGTTGTGGGTGCTTTTCCTTTATCTGAAATCGAGGGAAGGTGGCATAAATGTTTCACTCTAAGAGACTGATAGGTGTGGACTGAAAATGGGGTCACAGTGGTCAGATGTCTGTCTCATGCATAAACCACGTAAAGGGTGAGTAGTAAGGGCTAGCAGGCTACCTCTCCAGTGGAATAAAAGAGGGATGACTGCACTGTGATCAGACAGTGTACCCAGAGATAGTCAGAGTAGAGGAAGCTTGAGTGCTTCCCATGGATCAGATATCAGCCACAGAGAAGAGAGGGCAGGCTGAGATCACCTTGAATCCTAAACAAGAGGATTGTCTGGAGAGGCAAATGGATGCCACATGCCTTTAGTGGCAAACCACCAGCCCCCGCAAGCTGAGAAACTTTATGCCACCAGGAGGAGAACCACATGAGCTATCCCCATATGGGCAGACTATACCTGAAGAACTTGCCAAATTCTCTGGTAGAGCCAGCCTTAAACACCCGTAGGATCTGAGATGACACACAATAGGTTTTGTCAAGTCGGGATGGTCCTGCCTCTGCACTCCTCCCCTTCCTTTGCTTCAACCCAGGAGGGGCCCAAGGCAACCTAGAGAGTGAATGAGAAGGCAGAAAAAATCAAGGCAGTAAGATGGAGAAGCCAGTCCTCTTTCTTCCACTGCAGGTCTGGGCTTGGGGTGGGGTAACAGTGATAGAAACTTTAACTTTGAAATAAGTGTACATTTTTATTATTACATTTGCCTGGACATAATAATAACTAAACTGAAACTGTTTTTCTGACTAGGAGTGAGAGACCACTATCTATTGCCTGAAAGGCGTGAGCCACCAGGATGAATTTGAAGAGGCAGTTTGGGAAGGGAAAGTAGCTGTGTTCTGCTTAAACTCTGTGAGTCCCACTGGCTGAGAGTGACAGTTATAGGGTCTCAACTGAGATCCTGTAAGAATTAAGGTACAGTGCTACAAATGTACAGTGGGCACATAAAAAATTTTCAGACCCATTTATAATGAAAACTATAAAACACTGGTGAAACAACTTGAAAAAGACACCAAATGTATCCGTTCATTTTCACGCTGCTGATAGACACACCTGAAACTGGGAACAAAAAGAGGTTTAATTGGACTTACAGTTCCATATGACTGGGGAGGCCTCAGAAGCATGGTGGGAGGTGAAAAGCACTTCTTACATGGGGGTGGCAAGAGAAAAATGAGGAGGAAGCAAAAGCAGAAACCCCTCATAAACCATCAGATCTCGTGAGACTTATTCACTATCATGGGAAAAGCACAGGAAAGACTGGCCCCCGTGATTCAATTACCTCCCCTGGGTCCCTCCCACAACACATGGGAACTTTGGGAGATACAATTCAAGCTGAGATTTGAGTGGGAACACAGCCAAATCATATCACCAAAAAATGAAAAGATATTCCATGTTCATGGATTAGAAGAATCAATATTGTTAGACTGTCCATACTAAACAAAGCAATCTACATATTCAATGCAACCCTAATCAAAATACCAATGACATTCTTCACAGAAATAGAAGAAACTACCCTAAAATTTATATGGAACCACAAAAGACCCAGAATAGTCAAAGCTGTCCTAAGCAAAAAGAACAAAGCTGGAGGAATCACATTATCTGATTCAAATTATACCACAGAGCTATAGTAACCAAAACAGCATGGTACTGGTATAAAAACAGACACATAGACCAATGGAACAGAACGAGGACCAAGAAACAAGTCCACACACCTAAAGTGAACTCATTTCCTACAGAGGCACATATACACAATGAGTACTATTCAGCCATAAAAAAAAGAACAAGATCTAGCCATTTGCAACAATGTGGATGTAACTGGAGGTCATTATGTTAAGTGAAATAAGTCAGGCACAGAACGACAATAGTGCATGTTCTCACTTATTTGTGGGATCTCATAATCAGACAATTGAACTCATGGAGATAGAGAGTAGAAGGATGGTTACCAGAGGCTGGGAAATGTAGTAAATGGCTGAGGAGGAGGTGGGGATGGGATGGTTAATGGCTACAGAAAATATTTGGAAAGAATGAATAAGACCTACTATTTGATAGCACAACAGGGTGACTATAGTCAATAAAAGTTTAATTGTACATTTAAAAATAACTAAAAGAGTATAACTGGATTGTTGGTAACACAAAGGATAAATGCCTGAGGGGATGGATATTCCATTCTCCATGATGTGATTATTATTCACTGTAAGCATGTATCAAAACATCTCACATAATCCATAAAAATACACACCTACTGTATACTCACAAAAATTAAAAACTAAAAAGAAAAAACAAAAAAAAGTCCCAAAATGGATTAGGAAACCCTACTTTGGATCCCTTCCTCTCCATCAAGGGTCTCCATCTAGGTCAACTCAGGGTTTGATTTGTAACCAGAAAATGCTACAAGAGCCTCAAGATTTTCTCCACAGTAGTCAGACCTGAGATGCTCATTAATCACTGAAAACAAGTGGTTGTTCCATGCCGAGTCTGGGAGCACTCTGTTCCTAAGCAGGCTTCTCATCTCTCTTATCCTCCAGGAAAGAGCATAGCAGTGGTCCATCCTTTGGGGATGCACCCCAAGCCCTGTCCCATTCACAGTTTGAGGGAATTGCCACCTACTTCCATGCCTCCAGGTAGAGCTGTCTATTCCTCCCCTTCCAAAATTATGCCACAATTTCTCCCCTCTGTGAGCCCTCAGAGACACATCTGGACTCTTCCTCCAGGGTTTGCACCTGCAGGAATAGGCTATGTAGCAATTCTGCCATGTTCCACCCAGATCTGTGTGTTAGTCCCTCAGCTTTGCATCCTTCTGCTAAGAGATGGGAGTTCACCTGAAATCACACCATTGTTTGGTTTCCCTTCTTGCTTGTTTGCTTTCCCACTTCCTTCCTGTTTTTTTCTTAGAACACTTTATTACTAAATAACTCGTATAATGGGTGTGATTCTAGCAACCCGACCTAAAACAAGTTATTAGACCTACTCAGCTTTACCACACTGGCTCACTTTCTAACTTTGTGCTATAAAACTAACTGGTCTCTAAGCAGCACTCAAAGAGGACAAGAATGCAGGTCCCAGGCATGAGTAGCTTGGTGAGCTGGAATATAATCTCCCCATAAGGCACCCCCCAATCTCAAAATACTACACCTCTCGAGCAGTGACTTCTTAAGCACTCTTTATAAATATAAGGACATTAGTCACAAACAAACATTTATTCAAATTTGTTTTCACTCTTCCCCCTTGTTTTAAAATCTATTTTGACTGCCAGTCTCCTTTAGTATCTGAAGAGAATGAAGAAACAGTCCACTTAAAAGCAGGCATACTGAGTATCTATTGAAAGTTAAGAGACCATACAGATAAGAGTCAAAATATGCCTGAAATGAAACTCTTAGTGAAATTCAATACCTATTTCTTTATATGGAATGGTGTAAAGATAAGTTGATTGAACCATATAATAAAGCAATAGTTAACAGAAAAATCAATAGAGGTACATTATGTACCCATTTAAAGGACTTTAGCCTATAAAAAAGACCTATGCCACAGAGCTTTTAGTTTTGAAACAGACAGAGAGATGGCAGCTCCTTAGAAATCTACAAGTGGAGGCTCTAATTCTTGGAAGGGTTGCACCAATTTGGATGCAACTGCTTCTTCCCCATTTGGAGCACACTCATGAGCCACAAAGAACCCCCAGTAGGCTCCCTCTTGATGGCCTAGGACAGTCAGCCATGATTGTCTTCTCACTTTGCACAAAGGGCAGTGTGACAACTGGTCGCTTTATAGGGAGACACATGGTGACAGCCTCTCACAATTCTCCATTTAGTCTGAGCCTCCTTCTCCTAAGCTACTCACCACTATGAGCCCACATCAGTAAATACCCAAATTTTCTTTTATTGGCCCCTTCTCTGCACCATGTGGATTAGAAGTAGTGGTCAGGCAAGTTTTGAGAAAGACTTCAGTTCCAAGAGTTGAAGCCATGGGGAAAGGTTTTACATATATTTTCATCTATTGGGAGAAGCATCGGCTGAAGAAGATTGAGAGGCAAAACAGCTCAGAAGGTGCTAGAGACAGATTGCCGGTTCAAATCCTATACCTGCAACAGGACATCCTGGGGCAAAGTTCTTCGACTCTACATGCCTCCTTTTCCTCCTTTGTCAAATTAGGATGATAATATTTACCTCATAGGGTTGTTGAGAGGATTAAAAGAGTTAATACTTTTGGACCAGGCGCCGTGGCTCACGCCTATAATCCTAGCACTTTGGGAGGCCAAGGTGGGCAGATCACGAGGTTAGGAAATCCAGACCATCCTGGCTAACATGGTGAAACCCGGTCTCTACTTAAAAAAAAAAAAAAAATTAGCCGGGCATGGTGGCAGATGCCTCTGGTCCCAGCTACTTGGGAGGCTGAGGCAGGAGAATGGCATGGACCTGGGAGGTGGAGCTTGCAGTGAGCCAGGATGGCACCACTGCACTCCAGCCTGGGTGACAGAGCAATACTCTGTCTCAAAAAAAAAAAAAGAAAGAAAAAAGAAAAAAAGAGTTAATATTTTTTAAAGTGCTTAGATGAGCACCTAACACATAGTAAACACTCACTAAATAAAACCCCTGGCTATTGTTTCAGTCACTGTTATTTGTGTCTTCTTCTTCACCGTCATCATCATTATCACCACCTTTCCCTAAGAAAATTTACAAACTTGAAGCAATGTTTATTTAATTCAAAATAAAGGCCCCATAAGCTTCACACAGGAGCACAGTCCATGTCTGTAGGGACTCTCATCACTCCTGTGTTCTCCCTATATATTTGCATCTCTCACTGGCCAGAAGACCTAGCTCTGGTATATATCACTGAATTAGTCAATGGAATGTGACCATGGCTGCCATTTTTTTTTTACAAGCCTATTTGTATTTGTCCCATTTCCCAACGTTGAGACCTCAAGATGTCAGGAAAAAAGACTAAACTTGGAGTCAGAGCCTTGGTTCCTAATCTTGGCTCCCACTAGTATGACAAAGAGCAAGTCACTTAATCTCTTTGCACTTCAGTTTCCTCACCTACAAGGGACAGAAATTGGGTAATTAACACCTGCCTTTCATTACCTCCCAGAACTGTAGTAAATCTCAAATAAGATATGGTATGTGAAAGTGAACTCCCCCATGCAGGTTCAGTGACCCATTCACTCATTCATTCTCGTCTCTCTAAACATAGCACAGTTTTAGTGTGCAATAAGTGTGGATGAATGAATAAAACCCCCAAACTACTATAACCTAAAGAAGCAAATTGTGTGTGGACAAAGATCATTTACTTCCATTTTTAATTCCAGTGTCAAAAGAGTACAACATACCTTCCAAAGGGTATAAGAGCATTCCATTCTTAACACAAATGGCTGCCTCCTCTTTTCTTCCCTTGGGTTTCAAAGCTGTAATATGAGTACACAGCCACTTTTAAAGTCTTTCCTATTTTCCACTCTCTCTAATTACATGATATCATGGACTGAAAGATAGACCATGAGATCTTCATGTTGCTACAACTTACGAGTGACGCAAATTATCATTAGCAAACTGCATCTGAAACTGAGAGCACTTCACCCATAAGGATCCCAAGAAAAAATAACCCACTCTAATGACAGAGTAAAAGCAAAGGCTGAGTGCAGAGCTTAAGGAATACATTGGGACCAACCTGTAGATATTTCAAAAGCACTAATTATTGCTACAGCTGGTCATAGGAAGACTAAACCAACTGCACTTATCTGTAATGATTTTTTTTTAATGCTACCAACGCATTTCACACGTGCTAAAAACTCCAGGCTAAATTGGTTGCAAGACATAAGGCCATCAGGGCATTCAAAGAAATAGTCTCTGCAATTATCACTAATTAACCAGCCCTAACAGTTGGAAGCCAGTTGGAGAGGTTTACGCTTGAATGTAAATGAGGAAGGAAGGACCTGCTGGAATGAGATGGTGTGGCATATTTGTTTTGTTTTGACTTCTTTCCAGACATATTTCAGTTTACATAAATATTTGAAGGTTGGATCAGACAGGATTTACAGCACAATGGTATCAGGAATGTCTTTATAAAAACTTTGATATGGTCTAAATTAGGTTTCAAGAAGGAAGGGCAGCCGTGGGAGCAGGAGTCTTTTTCAGTATTTAACTTTATGTCCTGACCAGTGCCTCACACCACTTCATAAATCATAGGTATCTTGGACTCAGAATGCGCAAGCCCTGTTACCATGGCCTTGATTTCAGCTATAGATTTCAGCAGGGACAGACACTGCCTGGAGAGTTTGCCAACCTTCTGGTTTAAGCACTGCATGTGTAACTTTTGGTTGACCTTAGGTTCTGGGATTTGAGGGTTAAAGTTGTCTTTTGGCATTGGAGCCTGATTCTTTTTTTCCTCCAAAAGTGTTTAGAGAAATAAGAGAGCGCCCCACCCTCTGCAGCAGGGCAAGCTGTTTCCTGTAGAAGCAAGAGTTAGTGGCTATCCCAGTTATTCCTTGTGAAAAATACTTCTTCAGGAGAGAAACTTTTTCTCAAAGGGTCTGTTTCTGTTTCTCTTTCAGTGCCTGACTCTCCAAGGAGTTTACTTAGAATTAGCGTGGTCTTCGTATAAAGGCAGATAAAGCAAAGGCGACGCATGAAATGCTGAAGTCTGTTTGTTTTCAAGGTGACAATTAGACCAAAACAAGAATCTGACAGGTTGAACCAAATGAAAAGCCCTCACTTCTCTGAACATGAATTTTCTTCACACAAATTGTTTTTTCCTGAAAGCAGATCATTGAGGGGCAGGAGGATTATAGTAACCTAAACTACATAATCATCTCTAATAAATGCACATTTTTACCACACCAACGGTTGATTAGGGATATACCACGAAACATACTAGCCTATTTCTGAGTGAAGCAGGAAAGCTTTCACAGAGAGGTTTATTGTTTACATTCAATGAAAGGAAAAGTCTGACTTGAAGTAGTCAGATTTAATCTCTCTCTGAATTAAAAGGGTTCTATTGTACTAAGATGTTGGTGCTGTTAGCAAAGGTGAATCCAGGATTTTTGTCCAACCACAGAATCCCTTTATACAAGCGAGCTATACATGTGGCCACAAACAGACAAACTTGCCTGGTTATTGGCAGCCATTCTCAGTGTAAGAAGAGTTTATTTTCCTTTAGGAGCCCACAGTTGAACAATGTTCTGGTGCCCTAGCTGTTTCATAACTTTCCATGTAATTAAGCAGTTGGCATGACCTTCTGTAGCAAGATAATAATAGGAGTTAGCAAAGGCGGGGCTTGTAGACAAGGACACTTTGGACTACTCAAGCTCACAAATAAAAGCTTTCAAATAAATGCAAAACTGTCTTTCAGATTCAAAGAGCTTTCCCAGTGAAGTGACACTCCCCCAACACACACACACACACACACACACACACACACACACTGCAAGCAAACATGACAAAATTTCCTGTAACTTGAGAACTGCAAGGGACAATTCAAAAAGGTGGGAGGAAGCAGACCTGGTCATCATTTTTCAAAAGCCACCTTCACTGTCTAGATGACCTTAAGGATGACTACCAAAGTTAGTCATTTGCAAAAAATTAAAAAAAAATAAAATAAAATAAAAGTCACTACAGATTTCTAGAAGTAAGCTGGTTTTGAAAAAGAAATTACGATTTAAAGAAAAATAATAAAACCATGAGCAGAGCACAAATTATAGGGCCACTGAACACCAAGCAGTTTCAAACCAAGATCCAGTAGAACAGATGTACATCTTTCCTGGGACAGAAATCTGAGTGCTTCTGTCCAGGATAGCTCAATAAGCAGGCAACAGATAGGCTGGTGTGGTAGATAGCCTCCAAAGATGGCTGCCATCCATCTAGACACATGGATGCCTGCACTGCCTAGACACATGGGCTGCTTCCCCCATTTAGATGGGAATCTAATTCCATCTGGAAATCTGAGCTATCCTTAGTGCCTAGCTGGAAAGCAAATATGGCAGAAATGAGGCTGAATAACTTTTGAGGCTAGTTACTGGGCTGTGCAGTTTCCCCTGGATCTGTTGGAATACTCACTGGTAGGATGGACCTAGCATCTCACTGTGAGAAGCTCATGAGAAGCCACACATAGGCACTCTGGTCAACAGCCTCATCTGGGCTCTCAACTATCAGCCATCAGGAGCTGCTGACCATGCCAGTCAGCCATATTGGTTGTGCAGCCTCAGCCAACACCTGTCTGCAACTTCATGAAAGATGCCAAGCAAGAGTTGTCCAGTTGAGACCCATTAATTCACAGATCCATGAGACATAATAAATTTGTGCATATATATGAAGTGGGTATGAAATTCCTTTGCTCATTTTTTTCCTTATTGACTTATAAGAGCTTTTTTAAGTGAGGGATAGTAACTCTTTGCCTAACATTTTAATACTGTTACTGAATGAAAGGTCTTGACTGGAAGTTGTCCAGGTTTTTGGCTTGTTGAACAAAGAGTTGAACAAAACACACAAACAAAGCAACAAAAGAACAGAATAACAAAAGCACCAGTTTATTGAAGCAAAAGTACACTCCACAGAGAGGGAGCGGGCTCTCGCAAGCAACTCAAGAGCCACCCCCACCCCATTGCAATGTTCTTTAGGGTTTTTATTAAGCTAAAAAAACTTGGTAACACTCCTAGGTCCCCTTTAGAGGCCTCCAATTGGTTACACCCTATGAAGGATTGCCCTATGACCAGTCTGAGACTGAAGTGGAGACTTTTGTCTTGTCATCACAGGAGTGAAAATGTGGTCTGTTTACTGCCTGATCTTGCCTAGAACTGGCTGCACCTGCTGTTCTCTTGCTTCTGCCTCAACCCTTGGTTACCCTAATTCCCTATTCTTCTATCTCAATACCATACATTTCTTGACTTTGCCATTTGCCTTTTCGCTGGGTATAGAATTACTGTGTTTTTGTGTCTGATGTAGTCAATTATTCAATTATTTGCTGCTATGGCTTCTGCTTTCATAGGCCTGCCCCACATCAAATCAATATCCATTTCTTTGATTATTTATGTGTGAATTTAACAGATGTTTATTGAACGCCTACTCTGTGCCAGGCACAGAGTGAATAAGATAAAATAGGGGGCTGGGTGCAATGCCTCATACAAGTAATCCCAGCAATTCAGGAGGCATAGGCAGGAGGATTGCTTAAGGCCCAGGAGTCTGAGACCAGCATGGGCTAAATAGTGAGACTCTGTCTCTGAAAAAATGAAAAAAGAAAAATTAGCTGGCCATGGTGATATGTACCTGTAGCCCTAGCTATTTAAAAGGCTGAGGCATGAGGATTTCTAGAACCCAGGAGTTGGAGGCCACAGGAAGCTGTGATCACACCACTGTACTCCAGCCTGGGCTACAGGGTTGAGACCCTGTCTCAAAACACAAAAACAAGAACAATATCATACCTTCATCGAGCTCATAGTCTTTTAGGGGGTTAGAATGGGATGGATTTGAACACAGAACTGCTATGAAGAATGTTACTTGTAGTAATGGGTAACATGTAGGCTGCTATGGAAGCCCATAGCAGGGGCATTTATGAACTTCCAGGGATGTCAAAGAAACCTTCCTGTAGGAAGTGACATTTAAGCTGCATTCTGAGTCATCTATTTATGGCTTCATTCTACATTTAAATCAGGAGTTAATTTAAGTTCAAGTAGCAATGTACCTAGTAAATATGATCAAAATATTTACAATCATGTTGGATTTCTATATGTGCTTGGGTCTGTTTCTGGGTTTTGCATCCTATTTTGTTAAAAGCTGCCTCTTTTTGGCTCCTAGGTGTCCTCCTTATAATTGTTGTCTTAATTTTGTATTTGAGCCAACATATATTTGGCTTCATATAAAAGCAACAAATCATTTGCTTTGCTTTTATTAATACTTTTTACCCTAAATTACTTTTCTTGATGTACACCTGTACTTTGGTCAATCTATTACAATAAAATCACTTTTCACCATATTTATTATAGTTTTCCATTTAACGTCTTAAAATGTTTATTACTTAAAAATTATATGTACTAAAAGTGCATACAGTATATTTTCACCACTTAATAAAGAATAAAAATGACACCCATGTCCCTCACACTGCTCTGATCCATGCAGAGGACCCATGTGCTGCTTTCTGATTGGTCCATTTCTGTGCCTTCAGTGGTATCCTACACTGAAATAGCACTGAGCATTCCCTTGCTTTTCTTCATAGTTTTACCACATGTGTGTTCCTCCAAACAATATATCATTTCATTTGCCTTGTTTCAACTTTGCTTAACAAAATCATCCTATATTTTTGTAACTTCCTTCTGTGGTTTAGCATCATATGTGTTTACATATACAGATAGTACACAGCATGTTCATTTATTTTTACTGCTACATAGTAGCACAGTATATGTATATCCTTAAGTTTTTCAATCCAATTCATTGTTGATGGATATTTGTTTTACTTTAAGATTCTTGCCAATAGGAATAACGTTTTTCTGAACATGCCCTGGTTCACCTGTAAAAGTTTCTCTAAGATTTATACATAGAACATAAATTCCTGGGTCATAGAGTATGCACATATTCATCTTTACCAGTTAGTGCTGGATTGTTTAATAAAGTGATTGCAACAAGTTACACTCCCACAAGCAGCCTTTGAAAGCTCCTGTTGCTTTCTTGCCAACACTTGGTATTAACTGACTTTTTAACTTTTATTAATCTGATATGAAAGGATACTATTGTAGTATTTATTTACATTGTCTTGACATATAATAAGAGCAATAATATTTTATGTATTTATTGGCTGTTTGTATTTCCTCCTCTAGAAAATGACTGTTCATGAAAATTGCCCATTTTTCTATTAGTTTATTCATCTCTTTCTTAATGATTCAAAGGAGTTCTTTTTGCATTCTGAGACTAACTCTTTGGTCACATGTGTGGCAAATATCTTCTCCCTCTTTATAACTCTTATTTTCTCTCTCAGAGAAAATGAGGTTTCTTCTGATAACCTGAAGTTCTTGATTTTAATATAGTCAAATATAATAATTTTTCCCTTTATGTTTAGATGCTTTTGATGTCTTGTGTAGGAAGTCTTTCCCTACCTTGAAATCATGAAGATATTTCCTATTTTTTTCTAAAAGGCTTAAATTTGGCCTTTCCATTTTTAAGTCATGAATGCGTCTGGAAATGATTTTTGTGTAAGGTGTAAAGAGAAAGGAATTTTTAATTTTTTTATCCTTTATAAGCACAACCAGTTTTCCCCCGTTACTTCTAATTGAATAGTCCTTTTTTGCCTCATTGATTTTTTACTCACTGAAGATGACATCTTTTAGGAGTTCTAAATTTATGCGAAGGTATTCAATCCACCCTCCCCTGGATTAAGCTCCAGTTTTTGCTCCTGTCCCTTGAGAATATTTGGCCCATCAAAATTTAGAGAAAATCCTCCAGGGATTTAAGAGAGTATAAGGGGATATTGCACAAGGCAAACACAGATCAGAGTTCACTTCTACCTGTGGTATCACCCTTTCTTCTGTTTCTGGCCTCCAACTGTTTTTCCACTTTACCACCAGCTCAGTCCTGCCTTTATAAATATTAATTTCAGGTGTCAGTATAAGAAGACATTTCTCTTTACTTTCAATTAAAATTATTGCCCTTAATTTAAAATCTAAGTCAATTTGATGCTATTTCCAGTTCTCTTTATTTCACTTACAAAGTTAGGATTCTTTCTTTCTTTTTACATTATTGTTATTACATTTAATCTGGTTAGCTGAGTTATGTTTCTCAAAAAATTTTCCAGGAAGGGTACATGAATAATTCCATTCCTGTGAATATTTAGTATTTCCCTTACATGAGAAAGACATCTTGGCTGAGTGACACTCTTTCCCCTCTGCATTCTTTAGACGTTATTCCATTGTCTTCATCAGAAAATGTTCCTGAAGTGCTTGAGATCAGGCTAAACTGTTGGCCTGTTTTTGTTTTTGTGGGCTGATTTTTATGGAGGTAGGGGGAGAAATAAAGTAATAGTGATCTGCTTCTCTTTCTATTGTGGGATGATTACAGAAATTTCTTTTATTCATTTCCTTTTCTTTTTTTATATTATTTAACATCACCAGAATATACTTTGATATGGGTTGTTGTTTATTAAGTTTTTCCAGGTTACAATAATCCCTTTCAATCTGCAGATTCAGATTGTCCTTCATTCTAGGAAAGTTTTCTTATATTATATCATTAAATGTTTTATTTTTTCTCTTTTCTTGTCCATGAATTGCTATTTTCTCTTTATTAAATCTCCATTGACTATTCTTCATAGCCATAATGTCATTTCTAATCTCTTGCAATTCAGTTCTTTTCCTCAGTTATTTTTGGATTTTTCTCAGTTCTATCTTTTATCTCACTAATTTTGATGCTTCATAGTATCAATGTTGTTTTTACTACTTCTAATGCCATTTAAATTGCTTTAACAAAATGGCTAGTCAGGATGCAGTCATGAATATTCCATAGTGTTTTGGATTTAAACTGGCCTCAGTCTCACAGTGTTTTAGTATGAAGAGTGAAAATAAAAAGGATAATTGACTTCATTGTGGAGAAAAAAGTATATTTATGATATATAACATATATAAAAATATATGAATTTGGCATTTGTGATGTTTTTACATGCTCTTGTTTTGTCTCTTTTCTCTAAATGTACATTCCATTTTGAGAAGAAACTTAGGAAAGTAGCCAGACATGAGTAAGTTTGGCCACACCCAGAGTGAGCTGATGAATTCCCTTCCAAATCTACAGTTCTATAATATGTAAACGGTAATTGTTTCTCAGACTGTTAAAAAGTTCCGTCAACTTCTCTGATACCTTAAGATTTGTACATTATTTTTTCTTTTTTAATGAAATAGCAACTGTCCTCTATCAAAATCAAGGGTCCCTAAATAAAATCCTGTCCAAAGTAACAAAAGAAAAGTATAGCAATCATAGTGTTTTCAATTCTTAAGATCTAAATTAAACATTAAACCCCCAGAACATAAATGCCCTCTGTGTTGAAAAACTCAGAACAAATGACTTCTCTGATTATGTTGGAATATAGTATTTACTTCAGATATGAAATGATTTCACAGATCCTAATTTTAGTGATCATGTCATTTTTATCAATGGAGAAATCTAAGGTGTAGTGAGGGGAGATATTTAAAAATATCTAAGGAACCAAGAGTTGAACAGACCAGAACGCCTTAGCAGCCAATGTTATTTTTTTAAGTGTATATGAGAATGTCTGTGCAAGGATTCTCCTGCTCATTAGGAGTAGGTAGAACTATTATTGCAGAGTTGTCATTTTCAAGTGAATAGTGTGTGGGTAGCTTCCTTTATGTCTGGACAAATTAGAGCTGTGCAGGAATTTGCTAATTAGTATGTGTTGATGGCTCAGTTCAGTAGCCCTACCTCAGGACTCAGATTAGGATAGCATAAGTATTCTTAAACTTCTTCAAGCATAATACCTGTAGGAAAAGATGAATAGAATTAGAATTATTCGACTTGGAAGAAAGAATACCAAAAGCTAAACTTGCTATTTTCAAATAGCTCAGAAGAATTACAACTTTGTGTGACTCACAGAAAGGAAAACTAGATAATTGCAGCGGGAATTGGTTAACATCATAGAAAGAACTTCCCAGTTATAAAGACTGGGGGGAAAAAGCCAGGGAAATAAGAAAATAATAATGACAACACTCATAAATAAGTATGATTTATTGAATATATTATGTGCCATTTCCATTTTAAGCACTTTATAGACATTATCTCATTTAATCTTCATAATAATGTTTTATGGTCAGCATTGTTGCTTCAATTTCACATTTATTTGTTCATTTAACAATTATTTTTGAAGGCCTACTATGTACCAGGCACTGTTATAGACAGTAGGATTAGAGATTCATAAGACTGGACAAAGTCTCTGTACCCATGAAGCTTTTATTCAGGCGTTGGCAGATGAGGGAGGTTGACAATGAACAAAGAAATAAGAAAAATAACTTAGAGTGAAAACTATTATGCAGAGAATTGAAAATAGAGGGTTATGATAATCATCAATGAACTAGGCAATCAGAGAAGTATCTCTGATGAGGTGAATTCTGATTGACAAGACGGAGACAACATGTGTGGGGAAATGGAAGACTATTGCTGGCAGAGAGCAGGTGGAGGCAAGGCACTAACGCAGCAACAAATTTAACCACTTCCAGAGGCCAAAAGAAGCCCTCTGTGCCAGGGCATGGTAGACAAGGGGAAATGTCTACCAGGAAGTCCCGTAACACTTAAATACCATCCAAAGACTTTACCCTAACTTTGTAAAGCACCATAACCTGTTCTTTGACCTCTCTTTGGTCTTCACCCTGTGCCATTTCCCCTTGTCTACAGGGAGAGTGCAGTGGTGCAATCTCAGCTCACTGCAACCTCTGCCTCTCGGGTTCAAGCAGTTCTCCCACCTCAGCCTCCCAAGTAGCTGGGACTACAGGTGTGGGCCACCATGCCTGGCTACATTTTGTATTTTTTGGTAGAAACAGGGGTTTCACCATGTTAGCCAGGCTGGTCTCGAACCTCTGACCTCAAGTGATCCTCCCACTTGAGCCTCCCAGTGTACTGGGATTACAGGCATGAGCCACTGTGCCCAGCCTATTTCTTTTAAAAATGCCCAATTGTGGCTGGGCGCGGTGGCTCAAGTCTGTAATCCCAGCACTTTGGGAGGCCAAGATGGGCGGATCACAAGGAGTTCGAGACCATCCAGGCTAACACGGTGAAACCCCGTCTCTACTAAAAAAATACAAAAAACTAGCCGGGCTTGGTGGCAGGTGCCTGTAGTCCCAGCTACTCGGGAGGCTGAGGCAGGAGAATGACATAAACCTGGGAGGCAGAGCTTGCAGTGAGCTGAGATTCGGCCACTGCACTCCATCCTGGGCGACAGAGCGAGACTCCATCTCAAAAAACAAAAAAAAATACCTAATTGTAATGACTAGAATAATTCTGTATAAAAATTTGCTACAAAATCAATCAAAATCAATCAATCAATCAATTCATTATATGTTTTAAACATCATTCAGGCTTCTGTGTAGAGAATGGATTGTAGGATGGCAAGCACAGAGGTCATCTGCAAGAAAGTCATCAAGCCTTTCCTCTGGAGCAAGGAGGCCTCCCCTAGGAAGGTGGAACCAGGAGGCTGAGCCACTGACCTGCTCTGTAGTTCAGCCACAGCTAGAGCATACTACATTCTCCCACTATATAGTGGTTGACCAGTGCTGATTAGAGCCCCGATTTGCTATCAATTGCCCATGTGGTTAAGTATTGTCTTTTTGTTTATTTGTTTAAACTTTTTGTTTATTTGTTTAAAGTTGTGGCAGCAGTTGACCTACCTCCCAACATGACCCAGTTCCTACACACGTACACACACACACACACACGGGCACACACACACACACACAGGTAATGGGGGAAAAAAATCATTTTACACTGTCTTTAGTTACATGGAAATGCCTTAGAATGAAATGTGTCTGACTTGGGTCAACTGTTATCTGTAATATAAGGATGACTCTACCCAAAGAATTTCTTTCCTGTCTTTCTAATAGTATATTCCAGAAGAATCAAGATCCAGATGCGATGAAGGAACTTCTCATGACATTGGAGAAACTCAGCCTGCCAATATCACTAAAGGGGGAAAAAAAAAGGTTTTGAGGTAGATATCCTCCAGATTTTGCTGGATAAGGGGGAATTAATAATGTGGCATATGAGATCAGTCCCATAATGGGGAGAAAAGATCAGAGGAATCTTGAACATTGATGTGTCCATCACAAAATCATCTACATGCATCTCTCATTCTCCTTCTATAATATTCTCAAGTCAAATAAATGATGTCCAATGTCTGTGTTCAATATGTGAAACAGATACTGGAAAAACAAAAGTAAAACCTTGAACTTCAGTGATTAAATGAAAGTAATCTAGGCACTCTTGATCTGTTTCTTGAAACAAATATGCTACTCAAATGACGTCATCCATTACAGGACATCATTATAGTCTACAGACACAATGATGTAGTACTAATACAAAAATTAACCATATCAATAATAATAATATTTATTAAAGATCTCCTCTAGGTCAGATATTGTGTTGAGTACTGTGAGATCTTTTCCTGAGGATGGAAAATATTTACAGAACTACTGGTGACCTATGTCTCCAAAATTGAGATAAATTTCTGCAACATGCTTTGGGACTCATGAGAAACATTTCCCATTTGGGAAACTTCTTAAACAAAAATGCTGATTGACTGTTCTGCTCATTTATCCAAGAAAGAGTTGAATGGGTTTCATCTGGAAGAGTTTCCTAATACTGAAAACAAACAAACAAACCACATACGTTACTTAAGTCACACAGATTTGGCCTCTAACCAAAAAAGAGAGGGGGAAATATTAACACAGAAAGCATTGCATTCCTTCCATATATACATAAATAGTGTACTTGGACCATAACAGCAAGAATCCAGAATCAATGAATCATGGCTAATATTAGTATGTAAGATATCCATAAAATACTTGAATCAAAAATAGTATGGTTTCTTTCAATACTTATACAAAAATTGAGGGCTTTCACATAAAGATAATCACTGATGAAAAAATGACACTTGTTCTAGTCCTTAGTAATTGCTAAATATCGCATTCACATTGTTACCTATTCACTTTTTCTGATTTTAAAAGTAATATTTCCTCACTAAAGAAAAGCTGGAAAATCAGGAAGATTATAAAGAATTTGTCCCACTTTTTAAAGGAAAATTTCCCATAATCCCACCCAGAATTAATGGCTAATATTTTGGGTAAGTTTCATTCAGCCTTTTTCTTATATGAACCTTATATTTTTACACAGTTAAGAAACAATCAGGCCGGGCGCGGTGGCTCAAGCCTGTAATCCCAGCACTTTGGGAGGCCGAGATGGGCAGATCACGAGGTCAGGAAATCGAGACCATCCTGGCAGACAAGGTGAAACCCCGTCTCTACTAAAAAATACAAAAAAACTAGCCGGGCAAGGTGGCGGGCACCTGTAGCCCCAGCTACTCAGGAGGCTGAGGCAGGAGAATGGCGTGAACCCTGGAGATGGAGCTTGCAGTGAGCCGAGATCGCGCCACTGCACTCCAGCCTGGGCAACAGAGTGAGACTCCATCTCAAAAAAAAAGAAAAAAGAAAAAATCATACATGCTTTTTAAAACTTTTATTTTAGCTTTGGGGGTACATATGAAGGTTTGTTACGTAAGTAAACACGTCATAGGGATTTGTTCTACATATTATTTCATCACCCAGGGATTAAGTCCAGTACCCAATAGTTATTTTTTCTGCTCCTGTCCCTCCTGCCACCCTCCCCCATCAATAACAGACCAAGTGTCTGTTGTTTTCTTCTTTGTGTTCATAAGTTCTTATCATTTAGATCCCACTTATAAGTGAGAACACATGGTATTTGGTTTTCTGTTCCTGCTTTAGCTTGCTAAGGATAATAGCCTCCAGCTCCATTCATGTTCTCACAAAAGACATGATCTCATTCTTTTTTATGACTGCATAGTATTCCATGGTGTATGTGTACCACAGTTTCTTTATCCAATCTCTCATTGATGTCATTTAGGTTGATTTTATGTCTTTGCTATTGTGAATGGTGCTGCAATGAACATTTGCTGGCATGCATCTTTATGGTAGAATGACTTATATTCCTCTAGCTATACACCCAGTAATGGGATTGCTGGGTCACATGGTAGTTCCATTTTATTTTTTAAATAGTTTTTCTCATTCTGTGACGAATATCATTGGTAGTTTGATAGGAATAGCATTGAATCTGTAAATAGTCATTTTAATGATATTGATTCTTACTATCTGATATAGTTTGGCTCTGTGTCCCAAGCCAAATCTCATCTTGAATTGAACTTTCATAATTCCCATATGTTGTGGGAAGGATTTAGTGGGAGATAATTCAGTCATGGGGGCAATTTCCTTCATACTGTTCTCCTGGTAGTGAGTAAGTCTCACAAAATCTGATGGTTTTATCAGGAGTTTCTGCTGTTGTGTCTCTTTGCCTGCTGCCATCCATTAAGACGGGACTTGTTCCTCCTTGCCTTTCACCATGATTTTGAGGCTTCCCCAGCCATGTGGAACTGTAAGTCCAATTAAACCTCTTTCGTTTGCAAATTGCCCAGTCTAGGGCGTGTCTTTATCAGCAGCATGAAAATGAACTAACACAGTAAATTGGTACCAATGAGTGTGGCGCTACTAAGAAGGTAGCTGAAAATGCGGAAGCAACTTTGGAACTGGGTAATAGGCAGGGGTTGGAACAGTTTGGAGGGCTCAGAAAACAGGAAAATGTGGGAAAGTTTGGAACTTCCTAGAGACTTGTTGAATGGCTTTGACCAAAATGCTAATAGCAATATGGGCAATAATGTCCAGGCTGAGGTGGTCTCAGACGGAAATGAGGAACTTGTTGGGAACTTGAGCAAAGGTGACTCTTGTTATGTTTTAGCAAAGAAACTGGCAGCATTTTGCCCCTGCCCTAGAAATCTGTGGAACTTTGAACTTTAGAGAGATTATTTAGGGTATCTGGAGGAAGAAATTTCTAAGCAGTAAAGCATTCAAGAGGTGACTTGGGTGCTATTTAAAACATTCAGTTTTAAAAGGGAAACAGAGCATAAAAGTGTGAAAAGTTTGCAGCTTGACAACGCAGTAGAAAAGAAAATCCCATTTTCTGAGGAGAAATTCAAGCAGGCTACAAAAGTTTGCATAAGTCACAAGGAGTTAAATGTTAATCCCCAAGACAATGGGGAAAATGTCTCCAGGGCATGTCAGAGGTCTTCACAGCAGCCCCTCCCATCACAGGCCTGGAGGCCTAGGGGGAAAACGTGGTTTTGTGGGCCAAGCCCAGGGTCCCCTTGCTGTGTGCCACCTAGGGACTTGGTGCCCTGCATTCCAGCTGCTCCAGCCATGGCTGAAAGGGGCCAACATAGAGCTCAGGTCATGGCTTCAGATTGTGCAAGCCCCAAGCCTTGGCAGCTTCCACGTAATGTTGAGGCTGCGGGTGCACAGAAATCAAAAATTGAGGTTTGGGATCCTCTCCCTAGATTTTGTATGGAACGCCTGGATGCCCAGGCAGAAGTTTGCTGCAGGGCTTGGGCTGTCATGGAGAACCTCTGCTAAGGCAATATGGAAGGGAAATGTGGGGTCAGAGTCCCCACACAGAGTCCCTACTGGGGCACTGCCTAGTGGAACTGTGAGAAGAGGGCTACCATCCTCTAGACCCCAGAATGGTAGATCCACCAACAGCTTGCACCGTGAACCTGGAAAAGCTGCAGACACTCAGCACCAGCCTGTGAAAGCAGCTGGAAGGAAGACTGTACTGTGCAAAGTCACAGGGGCGGAGCTGTCCAAGACCATGGGAACTCACCTGTTGCATCAGCGTGACCTGGATGTGAGACATGGAGTCAAAAGAGATCATTTTGGAGCTTTAAGATTTGACTGTCCCACTGGATTTCAGACTTGCATGGGCCCTGTAGCCCCTTTGTTTTGGCCAATTTCTCCCATTTGAAATGGTTGTATTTACCCACTGGCTGTACCCCCATTGTATCTAGGAAGTAACTAGCTTGCTTTTGATTTTACAGGCTCATAGGTGGAAGGGACTTGCTTTGTCTCAAATGAGACTTTGGACTGCAGACTTTTGAGTTAATGCTCCAATGAGTTAAGACTTTGGGGCACTGTTGGGAAGGTGTGATTGGTTTTGAAATGTGAGGACATGAGATTTGGCAGGGGCCAGAGGCAGAATGATATGGTTTGGTTCCGTGTCCCCACCCAAATCTCACCTTGAATTGAACTCCCATCATTCCCACATGTTTTGGGAGGGACCTGGTGGGGGATAATTGAATCATGGGGGCAGTTTCCCTCATACTGTTCTCCTGGAAGTAAGTAAGTCTCATGACATATGATCATTTTATCAGGGATTTCTGCTGTCACGTCTTTCTCATTTCTCTCTTTGCCTGCTGCCATCCATGTAAGATGAGACTTGCTGCTCTTTGCCTTCCGCCATGATAGTGAGACTTCCCCAGTCATGTGGAACTATAAGTCCAGTTAAACCTCTTTCTTTTGTAAATTGTCCAGTCTCAGGTATGTCTTTATCAGCAGCATGAAAACAAACTAATACACTATCCATGAGCATGGGATGTTTTTCCATTTGTTTATGTCTTCTCTGATTTCTTTGAGCACTGTTTTGTAACTCATAGAGATCTTTCACCTTGCTGGTTAGCTGTTTTATTGGGTATTATATTTTGTTAGTGGCAATTGTGAATGGAATTGCCTTTCTGATTTGTCTCTCAATTTGGCTGTTGTTGGTGTATAGGAATGCTAGTGATTTTTGTACATGATTTTGTATCCTGCAACTTTGTTGAAGTTGTTTATCAGCTGGAGGAGCTTTTGGGCTGAGACTATGGGGTTTTCTAGATATAGAATTATGTTGTCTGCAAACAGAAATAGTTTGATGTCCTCTCTCTCTATTTGGGTTCCTTTTTTTCTTTCTCTTGTCTGGTTGCTCTAGCTGGGACTTCCAATACTATGATGAATAGAAGTAGTGAGAGAGGACATCCTTGTCCTGTACCAGTTTTCAAAGAGAGTGCTTCCAGCTTTTGCTTATCCAGGATAATGTTGGCTGTGGGTTTGTCATAGATGGCCCTTATTATTTTGAGCTATTATTATTATGCTCCTTCAATACCTAGTTTATTGAGAGTTTTTGACATGAAGTGATGTTGAATTTTATTGAAAGCCTTTTTGGCATCTATTGAGATAATCATGTGGTTTTTTCTTTAGCTCTGTTTATGTGATGAATCACATTTATTGCTTTGCATATGTTGAACCAACCTTGCATCCCAGGGATGAAGCCTACTTAATCATGGTTGATTAGCTTTTTGATGTGCTGTGGGATTCTGTTTGCAAGTATTTTGGTGAGCATTTTTCCACTGATGTTTATCAAGGATATTGGCTTGAAGTTTTCTTTTTTTACTGCGTCTGCACCAGATTTTGATATCAAGATGATGCTGGCCTCATTGATTGAGTTGGGGAAGAGTTCCTCCTCCTCAATTTTTTGGAATAGTTTCTGTAAGAATGGTACCAGCTCTTCTTTGTACATCTGGTAGAATTTGGCCATTAACCCATCAGGTCTTGGACTATTTTGTTGGTAGGCTATTTATTACTGATTCAATTTCGGCATTTGTTATTGGTCTGTTCAGGGAATCAATTCCTTCTTGGCTCAATCTTGGGAGACTGCGTGTGTCCAGGAATTTATTCACCTCTTCAAGTTTTCTGGTTTGTGTGCATAAAGGTGTTCATAGTAGTTTCCGATGGTTGTTTTTATTTCTCTGGGGTCAGTGGTAACATTCCCTTTGTCATTTCTAATTGTGTCTCTTTGGATCTTACCTCTTTTCTTTTTAATTAGTCTAGCTAGTGGCCTATTTTGTTAATTTTTTCAAAAAACCAACTCCTGGATTTGTTGGTATATATATATATATATATATATATATATATACACACACACTTTAAGTTCTGGGTACATGTGCAGAACGTGCAGGTTTGTTACATAAGTATACATGTGCCATGGTGGTTTGCTGTACCCATCAACCCGTAATCTACATTAGATACTTCTCCTAATGCTATCCCTTCCCTAGCCCCCAATCTGCCAACAGACTCCAGTGTGTGATGTTCCCTTCCCTGTGCCCATGCATTCTCATTGTTCAACTCCCACTTATAAGTGAGAACATGTAGTGTTTGGTTTTCTGTTCTTGTGTTAGTTTGCTGAGAATGATGGTTTCTAGCTTCATCCATGTCCCTGCTAAGGACATGAACTCATCCTTTTTTATGGCTGCATAGTATTCCATGGTGCATATGTGTCACATTTTCTTTATCCAGTCTATCATTGATGGGCATTTGGGTTGGTTCCAAGTCTTTGCTATTGTGAACAGTGCCACAATAAACATACATGTGCATGCATATTTTTAGTAAATTATTTATAATCCTTTGGGTATATACCCAGTAATGGGATTGCTGGGTCAAATGGTATTTGTCTTTTGAATGATTTTTCATGACCTGACTTCCTTTAGTTCAGCTCTGATTTTTGTTATTTCTTGTATTCTGCTAACTTTGGGGTTGATTTGTTCTTGCTTCTCTAATTCTTTCAGTTGTGGAGTTAGGTTGTTAATCTGATATCTTTCTAATGTTTTATGTGGGCATTTAGTACTATGAATTTCCCTTTTAACACTGCCTTAGCTGTGTCTCAGAGATTCTTGTATGTTATAGCTTTGTTTTTATTATTTTCAAAGAACTTCTTGATTTCTGCCTTAATTTCATTATTTACCCAAAAGTCATTCAGGAGCATGTAATTTAATTTCCATGTAATTGCATGGTTTTGAGCAATTCAATTTTTGTAGTCTTGACTTCTATTTTTATTGTGCTGTGGTCCGAGAGTGTGTTTGGTACGGTTTGGGTTCTTTTGCATTTGTTGAGGATTGTTTTACGTCCAATTATGTGGTTGATTTGAGAGTATGTGCCATGTGGTGATGAGAAGATACATACACATTTTAAAACTTGCTTTTTTAATACTACAAGCATTTTCCCATGTCATTAAAACTTCTTCATAAATGTTCTTTTGATAGGTACAAAATATTATATTTCCGAGCCTCTGTATTTCTAACATTTATGTTGCTTCTAATGTTTTTCTATTATAAAAACTCTACAATGGTTGTAATGACTAGAATTTTTGCATTACATTGTGAATGACTTTATTGTAATGATTAGAATAATTCTTTATAAAAATTGCTGCAAAATTAATCAACCAATCGATTCATTCTATTTCTTAAACCTCACTCTGGCTTCTGTGTAGAGAATGGATTGTAGGAGGGCAAGCACAGAGGTCATCTTCAGGGAGATCATCAAGCCTTACCCCAGGCATAGGGAGAGGCAGGAAAATGGACCCAGGGGATCTAGCTACTCACCTGTTCAAAAATGTAATATTAATGACATCCCAGTACAATTTTGAAAAGAGTAAAAGAGTTTATATTCCATGAATAGGCAAATGGAAGTGGTATTTTCCCCCTACATTTTCCTTCCTCAATCTGGGTCATAAAGAAATTGATTGAAAAACAGACTAGAGGGTTCTTCTCTAGGTATGGCGTATTGATTGACAGGGTAGCAGACCTCAGCAGAGACATGAAAGCTGCCCAGTACTTTTTTTTCCCATCTCACTATCAGCTACCATGTCTCTCCACTCCAAGACATTGGAAGTCAACTGCTCAGAGGTATTTCAAATACCCAGAAATATCCATGTACATCACAGTGTTCAATCAACTTCCCCAAAGTCCCAACAATTGTCTAGAATATGCCCTCACCCAGGACTGCTGGGTTGCACAACTCCAGGTATACCATTTGTGTTATATTCTGTGTGAAGGTTTCCCCTGGAGTAGTACAGCATTGCCCCAGGCTGTTTCCCTACATTTATACAAGAGTAAAAATGAAGAGGAGAACTTTCTGGCTACCTAAAAAAAAGCCTTGTGTTGATCTTACCTCAGTGCTAATGCTGAAGTCTCTTTTGGCTTTAGTCCCAAGGCTCTACTTGTTAATTCACTTGTCAAAATATATTTGAATATATTTTCCATGCAGAAAGCCTTTCAAAAGATATAGAGACTCAAAGCTTCTCTGAGACAAACTCTGAACCAGGGCAACAGAGAAACCCTCTGCTTCCACCACCAGGCTATATACTTGAAACAGGAGTTATGACTGGATGACTGTCAAGAACACAAACAGAAACTGTCTCTGAAGCACAGGGCATAAAGCAGTCTTAAAGAGGAAGATGGAGTAGAAGCATTGAAAAAATCCTCCAGTAATCCAACCTCCACCCCAAGGGCAACGTAAAATTAGATGAATTGAACTCAGTGACACACTGAGGGCAACTATGGCAACAACAAAGCCAAACACAATTCAGCTTCTGATTAGATTGATTCAACCTCACCCCCCTCCTTCCAGATTAATAGCCCAGCAGAAGGGACATGTCCATTTCTAGGCATAAAGAATTATTCACCTCAGTCTCTACCTTTCTACATGTTGTATCAGGCAATCAATCAAAAATTAGAAAACACACAAAAATCAAAGAAAAATAACTCATTGTAAAAAAGACATAGCAGGCAATAGAGCCAGACTCAGAGATAATCCAGATGTTAGAACTATCATAGAGGGAATTTTAAATAACTGTTTAATATAATATATTAAAGGCTCTAGTGGAAAAGGCGAGTAGTACATAAAAATAGATGAGAAATTTAGCGCTATAGAAAAAAATTAAAAATGCTAAAAATGACACACATCATAACAGAGATGAAGAATGCCTTCAACTAGCTGATTGAGAGACTCAACAAGCCAAGAACAAAATCAGTGAACTTGAAAATAAACAGAAATTCCTCAAACAGAAACACAAAGGAAAAAAAGGGATGAATGATAAATGACAAAAAATAAAAAATACACAGAGCATATAAGAGCTGTGGGTCTAATATACGTTTAGGTTAGGAGAAATATTTGAAGAGATGACAGCTGAAAATTTTCCAAAAAATAATGAAATACACTAATCCACAGGTCCAAGGAGTTCAGAGAAGCCCAAAGAGATTAAACAACAAGGTAAAGAAAAAGGAGGAGGAGGAGGGAGGAGAAAAATGAAACCCATACACTCCCACACCCATCTAGATCCATCATAGTCGAGTGACTTAAAACTAAAGATAAAGAGAAAATCTTGAGGAAAGTTGAAAAAGAAAACATTTTATACAAAGGAACAAAGCTAAGAGTGACAGCAGGCGTCTCATCTGAAACTATGCAGGTCAGAAAACAGTAAAATGATCCCTTTAAAATGCTGAAAGAAAAATACTAGTAACCCAGAATGTATGCCCAGTGGAAAAAAATGTCCTAAAAATTCAAGATAAATCAAGACTTTTTCAGACAAACAGAAACTGAGAGAACTTATTATCAGAAGACCTACACTACAAAAATTGTAAAAGGAAGTTCTACAGGTAGAAGGAAGATGTTACTGATCAAAACTTGGAATATGGAACCAGTCAGATCTCCAGAAATGGTCAAAATGAAGGTTTTTTAGCTGTAGGTGAATTGAATTGAATTATTATTATTATTATTGTTATTTTGAGACAGAGTCTTGCTCTATCACCAGGCTGGAGTGTGGTGGCGCGATCTCAGCTCATTGCAACCTCTGACTCCCTGATTCAAGCTATTCTCCTGCCTCAATCTCCCGAGTAGCTGGGATTATAGGCATGCACCACCACTCCCAGCTAATTTTTGTATTTTTAGTAGAGACAGGGTTTCGCAATGTTGGCCAGGCTGGTCTCGATCTCCTGACCTCGTGATTAGCCCGCCTCCACCACCCAAAGTGCTGGGATTACAGGCGTGAGACACCACGCCCAGCCAATTAAATTATTTTTAACATAAAGTGTCAATTAGCAGACACTGTTGTTGCCCACTACATCTCCTTCACTGGGTTGAAATACTCTTCTCCCATTTGCAGAAGAGGTGAAGAGCTGCTATCAGTTCACAGCTATATTCTTCTTCTGAGAACTGCCCTTGACCAGTTGGAAACTGAGTATGTAGAAAGCTGTGGAAACTGAGCCACTTGGAAACTGAGTATGTAGAAAGCTATGCCTGGTTCCCAGGGGTGTCCAGTAGCCAATGACTAACAGATATGAGGCACCAAAAAGGCCTGCCCTTTTGCCTGAAGGTGGGATAATTCTGTGGTGCCATTCCTGTTGTAGGGTTCCCTATGGGATCAGCAGAAGCTGGCTTCATCTGAATCCCCATCTTTGACTGGCCTTTTCCCCTGCCCTATCCTGCTTCCTTCCCTTTGGCACAGGTTTCACCTGAGAGCTGTCCCTCAACATTCCCTTTCTCAATCTCTGCTTCTGGGGAACCTGACCCAAGGCACTCTACATTTCACCACAAAGCATGATGTTTGCCATAGGTTTCTGTGCTATGCATCATGCTGTGAATCCAGTTAAGAAATTCCCTTCTGTTCCCAGTTTCTTAAAGAGTATATATCAAGAATGGAAGATATTTTTGTAAAAAAAAAATTTCCACATTTATTCTTATGATCATATGCTTTTTTTCCCCTTTATTTTGGTAACATGGCAACATACAAAATCAACCTAGAATTCTTGGAATAAGTGCAACTTAGTCAATTTTCTTTTAATTTTAATCTTAATACTTTTCAAGACTAAGCAGGAACCAGCAGGAGAAATCCCAAATACATTTAAACCTTCCAAAGCTGCTAACCACAAGAACAACTCCAGCCATTTCATACTCAATGAATTTGTCCTCTATCAGGCTTACAAAAGGAACAGGACTGTCCACAGGTAAGGGTGGAATGAGAGGGTCTGCAAGTACCTGTCAATCTTTTGGCTTCTAACACCAGCTTTCGCTTGAAGGAGCAGTAAAACTTTATGCTTCAGCCCTTAGGTAGAGTCCTTCAGAGGATCAAAACACAGGGCTAATCAATCCCATAGGATTATGTGAGTAGGGAGTACAAAAGGAATTTGCAAACTGGCACAGGGCCTTTCATAGACTAGATTTTCAAAAAATATTAGCCTATTAACAGATTTTTATCACCTATTTATCATAGACTGCTTTCCTCATCTTTACTTTGTGCATATTAGAAGTTGGAGGAACTTAAACTCTAAAACCATAGTGCTTTTATCACCAAATCTGTATTTTTATTACAAAGGAAAGAAATAGCTCTCAATATTCTAACTAGAAAATACATGAATTTTTGTGTATGGAATAAGTACCCAAAACCAAACAAACACATAAGCTCTAGAGTGACGGTGAGTTAACACTATGAGAAATACCTTTATCCAACTAATTTATTTGGTCTCTCTTGAGACCCCCATTCTGGAAATGGCTCATCAGGGTTGATGACACCGTTTTTTTATTTTTGGAGTTTTTTTTGAAACAGTGTTCTGCTTTGTTACCCAGGCTGAAGTGTAGTGGCACAATCATAGCTTACTGCAGGCTTATACCCTTGGGCTCAAGCAATCCTCCCAAATAGCTGGGATTACAGGTGTGAGCCCCGACACCTGGCCAGATGACACAGTCTCGCTGCAAGGTTAAAAGTTTTCCAAGTTTGTTACTCATTGTGTGTTTTTGCATTCTCTGCTAAATTCTAAATTCTTCCAAGGCTGTGAATGTATCTTGCCTTTCTTTTGTCCTGTCTTTCTTGGCAAAGTATTAAGGACAAAAGGGATCTGCTCAATTATTACTGAATTAGAGCTGACAGGCCCATGGGAATCACCCCCGGACCCTGGCTCTGCTAACACCCTTCTCTAATCAAATGTGTTACTGAAGAAAGTACCCACAGTGGCATCGAAGACAGAAACACTCTGCCAAAATAGAAATCCTAATAAACTCTGAAATCTTCGGCTTCCTCTAAATTTCTTTCTATTGTCTTTCCATTGATTTGTGAGGTATGACGCTCACTGGACACCTCTAACCTGAAGATCTGGTGGCTGAGAGCACTTTTTCAATAGCTGATCATTTGTGAAATAAACACTTTGATCGTCTGATGGCTGCTGACTTTCAATTTGTTTTTTGTTTTTTTTTCCTCCCAGGAACTTTCCCATAGCTCAATGTAATCATTTCATCAAATGAGATACACGCTTTTTGTAAAAAAACAAACAAAACCCACTGTCATTGGTAGAAATTGGCGCTTCCCTTAACTCTCTCAGACTTAGCCTGTTCCTTTCCACTCTTTGTGAACAACCTTATTGGTGACACAGTTCATATTGATTTGCCACCCATATCTCTACTTCTTCCCACGACCCCAGAATTGCTACAATTTGGGAGGGAAGAAGCTGTGGAAAATGACCAGTATCCCCTGCATTCCTGGCTCTTACCTTTCACCAGTGCCCTGACTCTAAGAATTTTCACTTAAATAACATCTCACAAATTGCACCAATTAATTTTACTTCATGGATCTCAGAGATCATCGGGATTTTTGAAGCTAGAAGGAACCTCAGTGATTGCCTAGTCGATTCTTTCATTTTACCAAAATTAAGGTTTGGAATAAATGCATTATCCTAGATCTAGAGACAGAACCAAGATGCAACAAGTCTGAACCCTTTCTAATGAATACGTAGTACCACCCTATATGCATGAACCAAATCTGAGAAAATGAGCTTGCAGGTTTATGCACAGCAACAGGAAAATGTTCCCAACTCCCTTGAAACAACATGCTAATTTAATTTCAGCCAGCAAGACCTCATTCCAAGTTCCCACCCCACCACCCAAAAAATAGGGTAGCAGGGCTGCCCTGAATGTGGAAGCCTCCTGGGGAATTCCCTGGCATATCCCAAGGAAAAAGGGTGTCGATGCCCAGTTTCAACAGACCTTTCTCACATTCCTGATTCAGAAATCTTACCTAACATGTATTAGGGTTCTACTGAAATCAGTCTCAAACACCTTACCAAGCAACGTTTTAGAAATCTTTGTGCTACTTGTCCTGCCCACCCCAACCTCAAGTCCTGTCCTCCAGAATGGTTCCACAAAGAGGAGAGAACAGAGACGAATCACCACCAGAGCCTGAGAAGAGGGCCTGTGAAAAATGCCCCCCTTCCAAGCAAAAAGGATTTTTTCTCCTGACCACTATGTGAATAGAACGTTAAAAACTTGAACTTTGAGCTGTGATCCAATACCTGAAATTCCTTTCATTCCACAATTAAAGATAAGGCTTTCAGTGAAAACACAGCAGGAATGAGCATTCCCTAGACTCATTAAATGCCCAGGAAAAGATAAATGACTGATGTGGGCCATTTCTTAGAGATGGCTTTGGAGAAGGAGGAGGGAAAGGAGAGGTCAAGTGTACTAAAGGAAGAGTGAGCACAGGAAAATGAAAGGCTGGAGGCTTTGAAGAGAATCTCTGCCCACTTCACCATCTGCCCTGAACAATGCCAGATCTAATTGCTTCCAGAACTGCTCCTCACTTTAAAAAACAAAAATCTCCTTTGACAACAAAGCCAACTGCTACAGGTTTTTAAGTGGACAAGGATGTCTTTGGGCGGCATCTACCCAGACGAAGATGGATAGGAAATAGATCCTTATCCAGGTATATTAGAAAGCGACTTCAAAACATGTAATAAATTTGTGCTATCAATCATCATATTACCTAATGAGGTAATATATATGAATATAGCCTTTTTCAACTGGGGAGCTCAAAGTGAAAAAGGAACCATAGATTTGTAGAAAACAGCAAACTTAGCTTCCCAAGTACTCAGCAGAGTGTCATATGTAATAGAAATCACACACACACACACAAAAAGATAAAATCTATATACAAGTTAAAGGAATTTCCAGATTGGTATGATTGTTTCCATAAGTGAAAAAGCGGAATGAAGGATGATATTGAGAATGTGGTAGAATGCAGTCCCTTTTTATTTTCCGAGGAGGTGGGGTGGGGAGCCATTGAGAAAGGCAGAGAAAGAGAAGGGAAAAAATGCATGAGGATTGTGCTCCTGTTTACACACAGCCTGGGTTAATGTGTAATTGACAAGATTAATGGCTGCATAATAATTGCCTCTATTGTTTACTGTCTGGATGGTGGCCAGCCACCTTCTTGCTCTGCCCACCAATGGGTTTGGGTTTGTAAGGAATGCAGTCAGTGGCTGATAGGGTCTGTATGCCAGGTGTAACCTTGCTAAAGAAGACATTCAAGAATCATAGAGGGAGACGTGGTGAGGTTTTGCCATGGCAGGGCATGCCTTCTTCTTGTTGTAAATAGTCTCACTTCAAATCTGCTAGGTTAACTGTGTCAGAACAGAGCCAGGCTCGGCCTGACCTAACCACTCCACCTGAGAAAGACGAAGAAAATAAAACCTCAGGATGTAGAGAAAGGTCTCATTTCTGCCCTGGCCATACTGTGAACCAAAAAGCAGTGTGTTCCTCTGTGCTATTCCTTGCAGTGTCCTGGGCTGTGCTGGGAAGTGCCCACCTTTCTCCCACAGGCATGCACAAATACTTTCTTCTCTGATCTGCTTTCTAAGCTGTTGCCTCTTGTGCACTGTGAGACAAGCAAACAGAGCAAGACTCTGGGTCATGAACCACAGAGAGGATTTCCATTGAAATGTACCATGCATCCAGCCCCTCTCCTGCTGATCTTGTCTTGTCTTGCCTCTCACATGGACCAGCATAGTTTTATGTGCAAAAACAAGAGCTACGTAATTCTCACGTGGCCTTGTTCTTGTTTGGGTCATAAGTGTTCTTCTTGATTACCTCAACCTTTGTGGTTTTCCATTTCCTAACCAATCAGTTTTAGAGTCTTGACACCTGATGAGGCCCTCCTGGGGCTGGTACTAATCTACCTTTCCTGTCTTCCCTTCCAGCCCAGCTTAGACTGCTTTACTGTGGAGCTCTATGCCTCCTTCTTTCCACCTAGAAGGTCTCCCTGCTACCCACTCTCTCTCAGTATATTCAAATCTGATCCCTCAGGTGCAGACTCCATAGAGTCTCCCTATTATGCACTCTCACATCCTGTGTGCTTTTCCTTCATAACACTTATCCCTCCTGTCAGTGATTTGTGCAGTTATCAGTGGGGTGACTCTCTCCCTTCCTAGACAGTAAGTTCCTGAAGACAAAAACTGCACATACTGTGCTCTGTGATACCTCTCTAAAAGAGGGTCTCTAGTATGTGCTTAAATCAATTGTCAAGTTAACAACCATATGAATACATGTAAAGACAAGTTCAAATTTCCACTTCCTTGGTGAGCTCAATCTTCAGCCTCTCCAGTTGGATTTATTCTTATTAGTCCACCTGAAGTAACAAGGGAATTTTGTGCTTCCCTGGCACTATCATTTCCCTGTTTTATTATCAGTATCTGGGCTTAGTCTTATCTCTCGTGCTTCTCTAAGTCTCCTTGAGAGCAGGGACTCACTTTCATTGCTTGTGTGGCTCACAACTCCAAACACAAAATTTTATGTAGATGGGAGTCAAAAACTGTCAGCCGAGTAGTGGGTTATTTATTTATTCAGTCAGTCATTCATTTGATATCTATAGTCCTACATTCTGCACACAGTCCTACATCCTCCACACACTACTTCTTCTATACTAAAATAACATTTTAAAGAATTTTCACCAGTCTACAAATCTTATCATTTCAGAGTCTCAGCCATACAGCATATGCTCCTTCCAGGGGCATTCCACTCCAGTCTGCAGTCTTGAGTTTAAAGACATTGACATGGTTTGGCCCTGTGTTCCCATCCAAACCTCATCTCGAATTGTAATCCTCACATGTCAAGGAAGGATCTGGTAGGAGGTGATTGGATCATGGGGAGGTTTCCCCCATGCTGTTCTCGTGATACTGAGGGAGTTCTTAATGAGATCTGATGGTTTAAAAGTGGCAGTTTCCCCTGCGTGTGCTCTGTCTCTCTCCTGCCACCATGTAAGACATGCCTTGCTTCCCCTTCCCCATCATGATTGTAAGTTTCCTGAGGCCTCCCAGTCACGCTGAACTGTGAGTCAATTAAACCTCCTTCCTTTATAAATCACCCAGTCTCAGATATTTCTTTATAGCAGTGTGAAAACAGACTAATATAGATACGAAGTCAGGGCATGAAGGTGCTCTATGTTTTTGACCATAGACAGCAGAAGAGGCAAGAGGCTGGGGCAGTGGAAAAATAGAGGTAGCAAGAGCAAGTCCTTGCAACAGGTGGTTTAGGTGAATTAAATTAAGAGCCCTAATAAATTCAAAGCAGTAATAGGCTTTGAGCTTAAGTGTTCACCCTGTGTACGCAGCATAGCCTTGGGAAAGTCACTTTTCTCCCCAGATCTGTTTTCTGATGGGTGGGTTGACATGGATGATGCCTGTCTTTCAGATTGTATATGGGATTAGTATATTTTCTGATAAATTTCTCTGTCAACTCAAAAGGGTTATGCAAATGGGATTACCTAAATAGCAGCCCAGAGCTTCTAGTTTAGAAGACAAGGTGTGGGCACACAAGGAAATAGGGGAGCTGGGCACTGAGGAGGCTGAAGGGAGAGGACGGGGAGCTTGTTCTCCTGCAATGTATGAGGTACACAAAACAGAGAAGCTTGAAAAGGGGAAGCAGGACCCTGTAGAAGCATCACTCAGGTCTAGGAGCAGGCTGAGTGCCAAGGGGCTCCCACAGAAAGTGAGTCTGGAGAAGAAGAGGTGACGAAGGAAGACCAAAGTCTCTCCAAGGAGAGTCTGCTGTACTTGCTACTGAAAGGACATAAGAGGATCAGTAAAAGCATCCAATGAAAGGAAGAGGAACCACAGAAGCCAATGCTGGAGAAAGTGATCAAGCCAGGCAGTCTGGTCAGATCACAATCCCATTTCTTCTTCCTGGACATGCAGCCAACTACAATTCTCAGACTCCTTTGTAGCTAGGTGTAGCCATCTGAATGAGTTCTAGCCAAAGTAATGTGAACAGAATGATATGGGTCACTTCTAGACCAGGCACATACCGACCTTCTGTCTGTCTTTCTTTGTGCTGTTCTCCATCCTTGGGTGCTCGCACTCGGGGTGACTTTGGAAGCCAAATGTTGAAGATGGTAGAACCACAAGACTTCAAAAGGATCAGGTTCCCAGACCACTGCTTGGAGGATAGAGCCCTATCAGTCATGACAACCATTTTAGATTCTATATCAGCAAGAAAAAAAAATTATATTGTTCAATCCAATGTACAATTAGGGGTGAGTTTATTAGAGCAACTATCATTACCTTAATTAGTATAGCACAATGAGGTTAGGGAGGTGACTGAGGAGACCACTGGCTGCGTTTTTAAATAATCAATCAAGTGTAAATTATATAAGAGAGGAAGGGGAAACAGGTAGGAGAAAGAAGAGGCTAGTAGATGGTATCTATGGATGATTTTTGAAGACAGGACTCCAAAATAAAGAATATTGAAACCTTTTACACAAAGAATGTGCACCTCATGACCTAAGCAGTCCATGTCCACTCCTGCTTGGCAGCTCCCATCTACTCTGTGACCTCGGCCCTAACACTTAACCTTTCCTTGGCTTTCTATTTATAGCCAGAAAAGAAAAATACCAATCGAATTTCTGTAAAAGGTTTCCCAAAACTCCAAGTTCCTGCTCCTGCTTTTTCTCTCTTTTTTCCCCCCAAATAATTTTTGATTGTTTAATGTGGGAAAATGTTTTATGAGAATTGCATTCCTTTCTGAGCCACTGCCTGGGTCATTTAAATTAAACAATAGACAAAGGGAAACATTAACTTGAGGGGACTTTATAATAACAATCTAGGGCTGAACCAGGATTGGCTAAGAACATGAAAGGAATTGGAAGATTTGTGGCCATCCAGGCTACAGGAGGAAAAAGTTCAGCTTTCCCTTCTTCTCCTCCCAACAGGTGTGCTCCAAAGATGATGCCTCATTAATTCTCTGGTCCTGTCAGTTTCTAACACTTCTAAAATGTTTTCAGATGCTCAGGCAAGCACAGACCAATGAACGAACGTAGATACTAAAGGCAAAGTTTTACAGGACTCTAAAGCCATTCAGGCAAAGACAACGTATAAAGAGAATTTATTCTAATTACTATTATTATTTTTATTATTTTAATCAGATAGGTCTATTCAGGACATGCAAGCTTAGCTTTTGAGTCTTGGTCATAAACCTTTGGGCATTTTTTTCTAAGTCCTTGTAATAGCAACAATGAGAGATTAAGCTAGAAAATAAATCTACAAATGAGTAGCTATCTTATAATTAGTAAGCACTCTCCTTCATATAAAATTCCATGCCAGTCTCTAATAGCCACCCTCTGTATTCATGTAGAGCCTTTTATCTGAGATGCTCAAAGTACTTCTTGCTAGTACAAGTGCCAATTCTTTCAAAATTTCTTTAAGTCAGGGAACTAGAATTCCCATTCATAAGGTGTACTGACTATTCCTGACATTTAAGCCCTAAGGTCTCCATTTTATGTAGTTGTAGGTGGTGCTCCTGCCCCAGGTGACTGTGGTACCCCCAGGGCAATGAAGGAGAGAAAGGATCCTATCAAGGCAGGAAATTCTGTTTGTAGTCACATGGGAGACAATGGGACAGAAAGGAAGCTTCATCATTGGAGTTAGGCTGACTGCAAACCCTGGCTCCTATATTTCAGCAAATTAGCTACCCTCTCTGAGCTTCAGTTTTCTCATCTATAATCAAGAATGGGGCTGGGTACAGTGGTTTATGCCTGTAATCCCAGCATTTGGGAGGCTGAGGCACAAGGATTGCTTGAGGCCAGGAATTTGAGACTAGACCAGGCAACGTGATCCCATCTCTACCAAAAAAAATTTGTTTTAAGTTATCTGGGTGTGGTGGGGCACACCTGTAGTTCCAGCTACTCAGGAGGCTGAGGCAGTAAGATCCCTTGTGCCCAGGAGTTCAAGATTACAGTGAACTATGATCATGTCACTGCACTCTAGCCTGGGCAATAAGTGAGACTGTTGAAAAAATAATAATAATAAAACGAAAAAAGGATGTAGTATAATAGTATGGTTCTTGACCCACATTAGGCACTCAATAAATACTTGCTTGGGGTATAAGGCCATATCAGCCTTCATATCCTCAATTTCATTGTTATCTTTGAAAGTAAGCAATGTTGTGTCTGGTTAATACTTGGTTGAGGGTCTGCGTGGGAATAATGCTCATAGTAGGCACTCAGTAAATCCTAATGGAGCTGTCTTGCATTGGAAGAAGTCTATTTCCAATGTCCGTGCCACCCAAACCAACTTGAGTTTTCCATAAGAACAAATCCAGTATTATCTCATGTAAATTCCAATCCCTGAGTTTGAAAGTTTTTTTTTAAGTGCAATTGTAATCCTCCCTCTTCTGTATACCTGGGTTGATTTTCCAAATCCCTTCCTGTTCTGCATTCATAACCAATGGAGAATACTGTTACGAATTGTATCACTTTGTTAAATACCAATAAAAAATTATCAGTTACAACCAGGTGTGGTGGCTCACGCCTGTAATCCCAGCACTTTGGGAGGTCGAGGTGGGCGGATCATCTGAGATCCGGAGTTTGACACCAGCCTGACCAACATGGGGAAAATCCGTTCCTACTAAAAATACAAAATTAGCTGGCTGTGGTGGTGCACACCTGTAATCCCAGCTACTTGGGAGACTGAGGCAGGAGAATCACTTCCACCTGGAAGGGGGAGGTTGCAGTGAGCCAAGGTTGTGCCATTGCACTCCAGCCTGGGCAATAAGAGAAAAACTGTGTCTCAAAAAAAAAAAAAATTATTAGTTACAGAAATTTGTTGAAATGATTTCTTATGTAGAATTATCTTGTATAAACTTTAATGTATAATTATACTTTGTGGATTTGTTTGAATTATTTTTAGGATGTAAATGGTTTAGTCCTTTCAGAGAGTTGAAAACAAAATAATATACTTTGGATTATAAATATCACATTTTTATTAGATTTTTCATAACTCTACCAAAAATCCAGCCACGCCATTCATCAATCAAAAGCTATAAAGTCACAAGAAGCCCCCATTTTCTGGATCTGAAAATTATTAAAAAGCAATTTATAAACTTATTTGGAAGGCCATAATGACACAACATTTACTCAGAACTTACTTGTCTAACCTCAGCCAGTTCAAAATATTGAAATAACCAAAAAGTAAGCATGAGGTTGGAAAAGGGAAGCTTCTGAGCAGGCAAAATAGACAGTAATATGTTAAACATCTGTATTTCATGGTTGTAAATTTCATTTGATAAGGGATCTTTTAGAATATCACTCAGAGCTAAGTACTCTCATTTTATCCACAATGCTAACAAGTTTTTCATTCGATTTTGCCCATTGTTGGTGGATGAAAAGCAACAAATCAGAAGTGTGTAGACATCAGAGAGAAGAAGAGTTCTTCTGGATGTCAGCCCATAAGCCAAGAAACCAGTCGGTTTTTGCAAAACTATTTGGCATTTTAGCAGATGTTAAGGGAGAGAAAAATAATAGTGATTGTCCTTGCCTTCCCCACCTTACACGTTGGTTGGGAGTAGAAAAGGGATACACACAGGAAACAAGTAGAAAACAAATAAATTGTGCAGTACTGGCCATATGCACTAAAATAACTCAGAGAAGGGAGACATCAGCACGGAAGATAGTACAAGAGATTTCACTGAGGCCAAATCGTCTGAAAAATTCTCAATTACAGCAAGCTGTCTGTCTTAAAGACAAAAGAAAATCTGAAAAGTGATACCTTGAGATCATTGTGAGAGATATTTCCCTTTGACCCTAAGACCAATTTTGAGACAATTACATTTTTATTTTACCAGGTGGTAAGGCAGTTAAGAGTGGGGAACTGACAGCGCGCATTCTTTTACCCTGCAGAGCACATAGCTGTGCTGTGTACAGAAAAACCACTTGTAAATATTTGTCAAATTGAATTTCCAAGGCAGGGCATATTAATATACTCTGTTAACTATCACAGTAAAACCTAAACAGGTGGTACATTTAGATGAGATGCAGAGAAAAACGCAAAACCGGCTAAGAGCTCAAATGGACTAGGAAATACCTAAAATACTCGGGGAAAAAGCAAAGGTTTGCTTAGAAGAGATGAACAGGAAGTTTTAGGAAACCTCAAATACCTGAAACACAGGGATGATTTTTTTGCATATACCTGGAAAACCAAATTAGGGGTAATCAATTTAAGGTGTAGAAGGAGCGATTTTGATACCAAGGCATTTGGAATGTATTCTTGAATAAAATTATGTTTTTTTAATGTTTTCTTTCATATGCTGCTCTTTAAATGGTTCTGTGAAATAGCATGGAAGCCGAGTCATGGGTTCAGTGACACATTCAGTAGCCCCGGGCTGAATGACCTGTGTAAGGCCCACTCCCCCACCCCACCCCACCCCACCAGCCCTGCCAATCCACAAGAGCACTGATACCCTCCAAGAAGGGGCTCCTTCTCAATGGGGCTCATGCAGATTATACCTGGAATCAGGATTCTGAACAAATCCTTCATGAACCACTTTGCTCATGACCCAGGTTGGGAAAGAGGCCCATCTGTCTGCTAGAATCAGCGGGAAACAGTGATGGCAAAGGCATGAGCCAAAAGTTCTGAAGGTGGGAAAATGTACACACACAAGACTCACTGCCTGACTCCTTGGACACAGACAGATGCTGGCTTGGTGCGATTTAAGGGACACCAAGATAATTCCCTAAATCTCCTTCCCATTAACAAGAAAAACAAGCAATGCAGTATAATGAAGAGAGGACTGTGCTAGGCCTGGGGAGGCCCGAGTCCAAATCTTAGTTCCATGTTATCTTGATCTAGTTACTTCACCTTTCTGGGACTCAGTTTCCTCATCGATAAAATGGGATAATGTTATAATAATATACCAAGTTGTTCTGAGGACTAAATGAGATCATGCATTAAGTACCTGGTACAATAGGAGCCACACAGTACATGCTCATTCTGTGGTAGCTTCTATTCTGCAACAGCAGGGACCTGCTTTTGGCCTAACCATTGTTAGGTTGTCACTATTGCCCTCTATAAGTGAAAGTATAGCAAGGAGTTGCCCTGCACACCCATAGATAAATACACAGGTAAGTTAACTTCTGTTGCTTGGAACTAAAAATCTTCATAGGAAAATTCTCAGCTTGCTTTGTCAACCTAGGAAAGGAAGTTGACCAGGAAAGCATAAAAGAGGGTGGTTCTGAGAAAATTAAATCACTTCAGCAGAATTTGAGGTATAAAATGAAGCACTGGAGAAAATGGATGTTTTTATTTCTCCATATAATGGAATTCAGAGGTTTTGCACATACATCGAAGAATATTTTAAGAATAACAATTGTTCAGTTGGACACTTTCAGATGAAACCACAGGTTTGAATCCATGCTGGCATAGAAGACACAAGAAAGGGAAATCACAAATGACACAGTGGGAGCACAGGAGTCTCACTCTCGGCAGGCCTGTGGTCAGTGACATTCTTTAGTTTTCCTTGCCATTGTCTGCTGCCCAATCAGCTCTACTTGGTAGAAGGAGCTGGCCTCTGGATCCAAATGGAGCTGTTGGGAATGAATGCCACACTGGGTAAGCAGGGCCCTGTGGTTCCACAGGGAGGCGAGAGCACCAGGACTACTCAGTGGAGAAGATGGGCACAAACTGAAACAAACCAAACCACTTGACTGAATGCCACTGCCCGGAAATATAAGTGACAGAGGCTAGGATTGGAGTGGGAATCAGTGAACCTGCTTAGAGATTTCTGGGGTAACTCAGAGGAAAAATTATGCAAAGTAAGTTGGGCAAATTAACTGTAGGAACTACCCTGATTTAGAAAGAGATAAGACAGGGGAAGAGTCTAGAGCAGAGAATGGAAAAAACAGGCAAAGCAAGGCCCAGGGCTCAGGGCCCAGGCTGCCTCACCCAGAGCTTCAGGAACTTGGATAGGAATACTAGAGATAAAGCATACTCTAGTCCCCAGGACCTGGGGCCTCAGTTTGAAAGCTTTCTCTGTCTCTTTTTTTGCATGTAAATACAAAATAAAAGCCAGCCACTAATGGTTGTTTCTCCCCAAAGTAAAACACAGACAATGAAAACAAAAAGTTCCACCAGCCAGATATAAACTAATGATATATGTTCCAGGTAAGTGGTTATCTGCAGATCTGTCCTAGATCAAAGAATTCTCTCTCTTTTTTTTTTTGGTCTGAAAACAGGCAGGAAAAATTGGGGTTTCCCAGGCATGCACACTTACTTGCTGCTCAAAGAAACACTCAATCCATTAGAACTTTTAGATGGGATGTGAGGCCTAGGATATGATTTCCATTATCTATTAAACGGTAAGTATATAATAGGCATAGCAGATTTGCAGTAGAGTCTATCTCAGTGAAGATGTTATTGCTAGAAGTATTTATTAAAATTTCCTAAAAATATTCACTTACACTGTGTAAGAAAAGTGCTGTGTAGGATGCTAAAAGGGGATAAAATATTAGCAAAAAACCTACTCTCTCAGAGTGTACATTCTAGGAAAAATGACACAACCTCAAATAATGCTACAACTATAATCTGAGTATTTGCTATATGCAAAATGCTTGTGCACATTGTTTACTTAATCCTCACAATAACCCTATGAAAGAGATTCAATTATCTCAATTTTACTGAAGTTCAGAAAGATTGAATAACTTGCCTAAATTCACATGGTCACATGGTAAAAAGGACATCTATTATTTCATCTGTCTACATCTCCTGTTTTTTTTTCTTTCAATCCCAATCTCTTTCTTCTGAGGATATGGTCTTCAAGATCGCCCTGTCCCTAATGTGCGCGTGCACACATGCACACACGCCCACACACACACAGACAATATGCTTCTATTGGGCCAGTCATAGAACTGTGCATTCCTGGTCGTGTGATATAAATCAAACCAATCAGAGTTCTTTGGTGTCTTCAAATTGGAACTAAGGTGAGAGAGTTCTTTCTTTCTGACCCTCTTGTGAAATGAAGCTTGGGCACATGAACTTTGGGGTTGTCAAAACACACAGTTCTAGCCTGTTGGAAGACGCTGGTCTGAGGAAAGAAAGCCAATACCAAGATATAACTAGAAATATGAAATAAGAGACATCAAAGACAGCAGTGTGCTGGTCATTGTTTAACAACTAGTTCTCCAAATGTAGTTGACACAAAGGGTGGCTGGTAATTCTCTTTATGTGAGTAAAATGAAAGTAAATCAACATAGACACATACTGGAGCTTGACTCACTTTTCAATGATATGACTGATTGCTTTGTCAAGTCAAATAATTGTTCTCAAAATCTGAAAGATCTTAGCAATTTTCGATGTTATTCACAATGTAAGAACTGCAGATACAACACACTTCCAAGTTCAATTTGCATTGTCAACATTTTCTTCATCACTTTCTTAAGTCTAGAATCTGGACAATCAACAAAACAATACATTAAACCCTGGTTTTAAGCATTTGTTCATTTCTATGGTTTAAATGCCTCCACTATGGCCATTTTCAAACTTCCAACATGACATCAATATATATGGAGTTGGAAAGAGATGCATAATAGCACACCTATTAGCACAGTACAGCAACACTGGACAGGGTTTCCACCATACCAACAGCACAGATATGAAGAATCTCAAAGGTGTAGATAATAGCAAAATGTGGTAAAATAATTGAGAAGTAATGAGGTTTTAGAATTTATTACTTTTGTATTTAATATAATTTTTACTCATGAGTTTATATCATTTATTTTTTAATAATGTTGTATTTAACAACTGGCTTACAAAATCCCTCAAAATCAAGCAGTTGGCTCTCAAGAACTAGCACGAGCCAGAATCAGCACCCCACAGGTTCCATTTATTCCTGAGAATAAATTTATTCCCACCCTGATTTCAGGAGCCTACAAATGCTCTAATTTGTTCAGCTTGGAGATAAAGTGGCTTTTCAGTTGCTTGCAACCAAAAGAATCTTAGCTAATTTAAGAAGTTCCTCTTGGCTAAAGTGGACAGGGAAGGCTTCATCAAAGAAGCAGGGCTAAAGGGCCTACCTCTGAAGGCCAATTTTCCAGATGACTTCGTTTCATTTTTTTGAAAAAACTGAAGAAATAACCATGCCTCCCAGTTTGATAAAAGGAATTTTCAGCTCTGGAAAACCTGGCCATGCTGTGCCATGATCCATTTAAATGTCTTCCCAGATGAAGAATGTTTAATCCGCTGAATGGAGCCTCCAAGCCCTGCAGAACCCGGGAGGATGTTAGCAACTCACAGTTCTGCTCCCAGGAGTCTCGGCATCATTCTGTGAAACTGCACAGGGTGGAGCCCTGGCTTCTCCCTGGAGAGGAAGTAGCTGCAGGAATGCCAGATGTGGCATTCCCACAGCAGCTGGTGGAGGGGCCGTATCTCCCAGCATGAAGAGCAACCGCAGAGACTGAGCCCCAGAAGTTTGCAGTTTCCACAGGGCAAGGAGAACCCAAGCTACCCGGGGCCTGAGGCAACACAGGCTGATAAAGAGAGCATAATTTGGGTCTGATTCTCCCACACTGCCTTTGTTTCCTTCCACCAGTGTGTTGTAAACCTTTTTAAAGAGTTATTCCAAGTGTTTTTTCAAGCCTCTAATCTGTCCTCAAAAATATCCTGGAGGAGGAAATGAAGATTGTTTGCTGCAGAAGACAAGGGTGGAAATGGCCAGGAAAAGTCTCTTCAGAACACCTAGATGAAAGCCACAAATGAGGGTGGGGAGAGCTTGGACAGAAGCCAGCCAGGACTACTGGCCTGCCTGTCCTGCAGTTTTTAAACTAAGGGAGTAACTGAAGTCTTCTGCTCTGTGTGAAGGCCAGGGGTGGGAAATGCGACGAAGTTGGGGTGGATAGGCTGTAGACGGAAAGGTTGAGAGGGCTGAGGTGGGGAACAGGGGGAAATCAAGCATGCAGCTCCTCTTAGGTCTTGTTTCATGTACAGTTTCAGGGGAATGGGGTAGGAGATAGACCTTCAGCTCTGCATCCAAAGTTGATTAAAATCCTGAAATTTTTCATAATTGGACCTCATTAATAAATTCCTCAGGGTTCCAGGAGGCTCTGTAGAGGTAAAACAAGGGTTTGGAGAGATGAGAGCAACAGGAGGTTGTAAGATCCCAGACCACGGAGTTAATTCCACTTAATCAGCCTGGAGAAACTCCACATTGACAACACATCCCAGGACTCACTGAGGCCTCCCACCCTCTGCAGCAGGGCAGGGATTTTTCTCATTTACTTCTCCCTTTCTTTTTAAACCCTATTTCCAACATGAATAACGAGCTACCCCACAAGTTAACACTAATGCTCCTCTTCTCTCCGGAGGACGTTTACTGCATCTGTGGTAGGCATAACTCCAGCAGCTTGGGGAGGGCAGGCTTCTACCTCCAAGCCTCCTCTCTTCATTTTGCCACCCATCATCTCCCATCACCCCCTGCTCCACCTGCTTCCTCGCCTCCCTCTTCTGAGAACATATATTCTCAGTTGTTAGCTTGACCTCCAATTCACACATAATCTCTGCGATGGTTAATTTTATGTGTCAACTTGATTGGGCTAAAGGATGTTCAGATAGCTGGTAAAACACTGTTTCTGGTTGTGTCTGCTGGAGTATTTTTGAAAGAGATTAATATTTTAATTGGTAGGCTGAGTAAAGAAGATCATCCTCACCAATATGGCCAGTCATCACCTAATCCATTGAGGGCTGAATAGAACAAAAAGGCTGAGGAAGGGAGAAGTCAATCTCTCTGCTCGAGTTGGGACATCCATCTTTGCCCTCAGACATCAGCACTCCTGGTTCTGCCTTTGAATTTGGACAGGGATTTACATTAGTGCTGCACCCTCCCTTGCTTCTCAGACTTTTGGGCTTGGACCGGAACTACTCCCCCAACTTTCCTGACTCTCTAGCTTGCATATAGCAGACTGTGGGACTTCTCAGCCTCCATAGTTATGACAGCCAAGTTCCATAATAAATCTCTTTCCATATATCCTGTGAGTTCTGTTTCTCTGCAGATTCCTAATACAATCCCAAACCTTGAATTGAGACATTAGCATTAGCTTGTTGCCATGCCAAATCTTTAGTGGTTAACAAGTGGCAAGCTTGCTTGGTTTGTAATGTGTCTTTTCTCTTTCCATTAGTAAAAGTGAGCCTGAGCTGTAAAACACCCAACCACCAGATACTTCAGAAAAAAAGCAAACAAGAAATAAAGAGCCTGAGTGATGCCCAAACTGGGAAGCCAACCTCTGAATAGGAGTGGGCCAGGGTCAAATGCAGGCTTTTTTCAGGGATCCAAATGGCTCATTCTCGTAGCATCTATATTGTGCAAATGTCTCCTTCCTTTCTTGAACATTTTATGAGGAGACTTACCCAGCAAGACTATGTGGCATGGAAGTGCATTGCAGTTCAACCTCAAGAACCATCCCCAAGAACCATCACATGAACACCAAGGTGGCTGGTCCTCAGCACAGGACTCACTCCCATGAGATACTTCTTCCAAAGTAACAGAAGCTAACTCTAGCTAACTTAAACCAAAAGGGGAAATACGTTAGGATGAGAAGGTCTCAGGAAATCCAGATGGACCATAAGAAGATCCATAGAGCCCTGGCATCTCTGGGCCTCTCCTCTCTATGAAATGGAGATGGCTGCCATCCACAGGATGGCTCTGGGTGGGTGATGCTCTTTTCACCTGAAGCGTCCAGTTTGCAGTGGGTTCTCAGGAAACATTGATTCTCTTCTTCCCTTACGTAGGCCTTTGACCCCATGAGAGTGATCTTTCTACAACACCATGTGGCCATGCCACTTCCCGGCTTAAAACCCTTCTGTGGCTCCTCAGTTCCCTCAGCATAAAGTCCTAGCTCCTCCATCTGCAGTGTTTTTCTCTCTGCAGTTGTCTTTCTCTGCTTCTCCATGCAGTGGGCTGTAGCTGTCCCTTAGCACTCAAGTGTCCAGCTACACAGAAAGAAAACTGACTCCTCAGAACCCTAACCCTGAGTTCCTGGACAGGAGTATCAGACTGGTCCTTGTCTAACAATCTCAACCAGGAGGAAAGGGGTCTTAGAGCAATGGGTCATGTGAAAGGGGGACGATCCACAGCTAGGCACGCTCAGGCATGATCACAATCTTGCAGATGGCTAAGTAAAATTCCTCTGAAGATTTGATATTTGGGTATAGTTTCAAAAAGGGGATTTGTTTTGTTTTGTCTTCATTGAAGGGAAGCAAAGCACAGACTTTAAAATCAAATCCATTTGGTTTTGAATCTCTGTTTCGTCACTTAATAATAACTGGGCAGTGTTGAGAAAGCCACTTAACCCCTGTGGTCCTCAATGTCCTCATGTATGAAGTAGAGACGGCTGCCATTCACAGGGTGGTCATGGGTGTGGCACGCTCTCCCTCTTACCTGAAGTTTGTGGTGGGTTCTCAGGAAATCTTGATTCTCTTCTTCCTTTACATAGGTCCTTGATGCCATGAGAGTGATCCTTCTATAACACCGTGTGGCCATGCCAATCCCTTGCTTAAAACCCTTCTGGGGCCCCTCATATCCCTCAGCATAAAGTCCTAGCTCCTCAAGATAACATAAAAAGCCCTGAAAGCACTCTCTGCCCTCCTTTCCACTCATTCCCCACCACTTCTGCGCCCCTGCCATGGAAACGACTTACCATTCCCAGCACCCCTTATGCCCTCTCTCCTTCCCTGTTCCTTTTTCCCCCACTGACTCTCCAACCTTGTCTGCCTAATGTCTACCCCTTCCTGGGGTCTATTTACTCAGGAAGATCTTCTTTGGCCATTGCTTCCATCCACAATGCTGTACTGAGTCTCTTCCAGATGCTCCTGGTTAGAACCCTCCTCAATGTTCCTGAGAACCAGCCTAGACAGTGAGAATGGCCTCAGAAACTCTGCTTTGCAAGGCAGTCCGGTCCACTGCTATCTCCTAGAAGGTTCTACCACTCCCATCCTAACTGGAAATAGAGCCAAAAATGCCTCTCCATAATTTTCACCTAATGATCTTAGATTTTATCCTAGAACAGGCTTCGAATTACTTGGAGCTTGAATCTTACTACCCCTAATCTATCTTTCCATTCCTTTTACTGGACCTCAAGAGAGGTGGTCCAGTGAACATCTATCATCCTGTGATATTCTTTAATTTGTCAGTATTCTTCTCAAACCCTGGCACTCCTGGGTGAGTCCAACCACCACTTCCCTCATTATGGATCCTACAGACCTATGCAGCCTCAGACTGAGGGACTTTTTTATCCAGGTAAGCCACCCTGCCTAGGTCCTGTGAGCTTCTGGTCAGCCATGCCCCCTCTAAGCCCTTAGCATATGACCTGCTGTAGTGCCAAGTACAATCTCTCCCCACTCCCAGGCTCATGCAAGTGCCTAAAGGTTACACAACAAGCCAAGGGCAGAGACTAGGAGATGCTCGAGATTTATAATCTCTAGTCTAGCATGGTTTAGCAATTCATTTGTCCACAATTCTTTGAGCTGATGGACTTATATGTTAATAATAATAATAAGTATGGCTAATGCATATTGAAGGTTTACTCTGTGCCAGGATAGGCTAAGAAATATATATGAGTTTTCTCATTTAAGCCTCACAACAAGTCGTTAGGAATTTTACAGATGAGGAAACTAAAGTTTAGGGAGATTAAGAAATGTAATCCACTAGCTTAATAGAATGAAGGCTTAGGTTAGACATCAAAGCAATAAGGTCTCAGAGCATATTAAATATGACAGCTGTGAACTCTCACATTTCTTTTCTAAAATTAGGAATTTCCTAATTTAAGCCCCCCCCGCTCCCGTGACCAGACTTGATTTCAATTAAACACAAAGGAAGATAACTCACATCAATCAAGTGAAGTCTGGAGGTACAGAGAACGAGCACAGCCCTCAGGGCACAGTCCTCTCAAATGTTCTCCTAGGCATGGACAGGCCCCTCCTTACAAAACGTTCAGAAGTCCCAGAGCTTTTGCCTCATCCACTCACCTTGTTTCTAACCCTGAATGTGGTATGAGAACAGATATTGTAGCCTTGCAAAGCTTCTGTAAACATTTGCTGTCTCTCTTACTTTTACATAACAAGGCTCATCTCTGATTAATTAATTTGATGACCGCCAGTCAATCTGGTGTCAGAACTTCAAACTGTGGTAAAACCTTATTTATTTATTTAACACAATTCTAAGAGTTCCTTATATTCCATTTTTAAAGCCAGTAATAACTTCTTTTTATAGCTAAACCATGAAATGAGAAACTGGCATTGGGTTAGATTGGTTGCCAGGTAAAAGAGTGCTCATAAGGCTAGTGGCTTTCTGGTAACACTGATCCACCTGGGACTGGTGGGTAAAGATGTCTTCAATCACATCCCGTCCCTTGTAATCCCTGTACGATGAAGAGAGCTTTGTCCACCAAACCTTTCACCCACTCCTGGAGCTCAGGAGGATGAGAGGCTGTCAGCCAATGTTCTGGACAAATGCTCCCCATGGAAATTTCTGCTAACTGAACTTAGATCTTGCCTTGCTTGTTCTGAAGCAGGATCAGAGATCCGACTGCTGACTGTGTGGCTTCCCAGAAGATTTGGAAACATGCTTGATGTGGGTATGGGATAGGGACGGGGAATTCTTGTGGCCTGGGAGCAGAGGAGGCCTCCAAACCCAACATGAGGGCTTGGCAAAACCCAAGAACACTAAGCCAAGACCTTTTCCCTTCACTTTTAAGCCCATATGCCTTTGAAAGGGAACTTAGTCCTCATTTCAGGAGTGAGTACACATTAGTCATCAGTGTACAGTGATAGTAGCACTGGGGACTCATACCTAGAATGCCCCCCGCTTTTTTTTCCTATCCAATTTCTTCTGATCCACCGGAATCCAGTTTATTTTTACCAGGACTTCTGCATCAAGTCTAGCTCACAGTAACTACTAGCCTATAACAACATAACACTTGTTGCTAGAAAGATATCTCTTGACATGTGCAGCCTTATGGCATCTTTTGAAATTTTTAAACTATGTGTATTTATACACATATACATGCATGTGCATATTACAATTGTTTCATGCACTTACTCAAAAACTGTTTACTGATAACCTACTGTTGCCAGACACTGAGCTGCGTACTAGGGACATGTTGGAGAACAAGGTAAGCAAGGTCTTGACCCTTCCAGACCTCACAGTGGGGAACTGTATGGCTCGATGATTGTACCCACAGGATTTTAATTTATGGAGGTGACCAAGTGATGACACAAAGAGCCTGATGCTATTGAAAGAAGATATTTATCACTTGCATTTCCCCCAGAGAAGGCATACAACACCATGCAAGGCCACCTAGGGAGCACCGGGTTTTGGTCAGGAGGCAGAAGCAGGAGCAAGGAGGGGAAAGCCTAGACTGGAGCTTTCATTGCAGTTTCCTCAGGAGAACTAAAACTGAATAGAGAAACAGTTTCAGATTGGCTAGTTTGAATCATTCTGGCAGGCTTTGGGCTCTATGAGTGGTCTCTAGTTGTCTGATACCTCGCCCTGGAATGAATTAGGACAGATAAATACTGGACTGGTATATGAGAGTTGAAGGGGGTTACTGAAGGTATAGACTCCGTTGTTCTATTGGTTTGTTTGCCTATGAAAGGTGAGGCCTTTGTTATCTGTAAGACAGGCCCTAGGAGGGTCAGTCTCTCCCTGAACAGCAAAATTTTCAAGATGTCAAAATATCGTAAAATTCAAAACGTTTTTAAAAACATTATTAATACACTGTATCCATCAGGGCTCAGAATGGACAACAGAACATGCCCTAGATATTTGAAACAAAAGGGATTTAGTGTAGCAACATAGTGCTTACAAAGTTACTGAAAGGGCTGAAGAGGAATTAGAGTCCACCAATGGATAATTTATTTTAAGGGCATACAGTTCTAACTTGGATCTGGAAGTAGTAAAGATGCTGCTGCTACCAATACTGCTGTCCCCTCAAGAGTGACATCCCCACAAAGCTGGGGACTAGACATGGAATGCTGGTCCACCTTCCACAATGGACTCAACCATCTATATAACCTTGCTTAGCAGTAAGAGAACATTATATGTATTTCTGAGTTTTGCAAGTACAGGAGGGAGGGGACAACTGCTATGTTCTATACAGTATAACACACAAATGAAACATGTGATAAACGCACAAGACTGAACTGCCTCTCTGTCCTACAGCTGATATATTTTTATGCCAGAAGGTTGTCCAGCTAACATTTCTATTCTAGGCTGGACTGATCTGTCTGTCCCACACTTTTTTTCAGCTGAAAACTCTCTACTCTTCTTTGAAGATACAGCTCAAGCATTGCCTCCTTTATGAGGCCTTTCTTCTTCCTGCTAAGAACTGGCCACTCCCTCCTCAATCCTCCCCTTGAAAGCAGAGGTAGACTCTCATCGCAGTGCCCGCCATACTTCTTTGCTCTTACACCAGTGTCTCTCTGCTTGACCATGAGATACTTCAAGCCATTCCATGGCATGCAGTAGACACAGAATAAATGACCCTTGGATGAATGGGAAAGGCTGAGGCTCTTACCACAGATCCAAGATGCAGGTAGGGATTCCAATATAGCCTGTTACCCAGTCCAGTCATATAGGAGCCGAGTGGATAAGCCCTGTTTTCATCAAGGCTAAAATCTCAAACAGTGTTAAGGCATCTTAGCTCTGGTACTGTTTGGAGCAAAACACTATAGTAAATAATTAAATAAGAGTAGCCTGAGCAGGGATTAGGAAGCAGAAGGAAGTTTAATATCTCTGCATGACTCAGAGATACCAGGTAGTTTCAGTTGCATCTAACAGAAACACAGCTCAAATAAGACAAATGAAGAAAAAAAGAATATACTGACCAGCATAACCGAAAGGTCAGTGTGCTAGCTTCAGACATACCTGGGTCCAGTCTGTACCCTAGGTCATCAGGGTCTGTCACTTTGGCTCAGTTTTCCTCTATAACCTGTATTCACACACTGACTCTCCCTACGTGGTAGTAAAAGTGATTACTTTTTCTTTTACTTTTCTCAACTTACACTGTACCCATTCATCAATCTCAGTAGAAATGGAATCTCTTTCTTAATACTTCCAGCAAAACATTTCAGGATTGACTCTGACTTGGACCAGTCTGGTTCCAAGTACCCCTCACCCAAGCCAGAAGAATAAAAGGTGCAGGCTTCCACTGGCAGGTGCTATGTTCACCCCTGAAATGGGGGATCCATGGGTCAGATCAACCCCATCAAAGCCCATGGGCTGAGTATGGAAAGAGGTGGTGTTAACAGAAAGAGGCGTATAAATGATAGACATGAAAAAACAACAGCTGTTTCCCGCAGTGGTTAACTAGTATTTTGCTATCTCCAAAGCCTCATTCTTCATTTTGAAAGAGTCTTTCAACTACTCAAGAGCAACAGCAAAACTGCAGCCATTCTCAGAGTGCTTCTTGGATGGGATGCCCAATGAGATTGGTACAAAACAGAAAAATTTGACATCATTTCTAACTTTCAGTTGAGACTGGGGAGAGAAAGGAAAAACCCATCAGTTTCGGGTCTTGAGTAGTAAAACGAGAGTGAGAGGGAAGGGGGGAAAACGCTTGGGATGTAAATGGAATGAACAACAGAAAATAATTAAAAAGGAAGTGGCTTCCTCTCGTTTGTCTGTCGGGCCTTGTGAGGAACAAGAGCGGTACCTTTTCTGGAGCCTCAGCTGCTCTGCTGCCTTTCCAGCCGCCTCCTTGGGAAGAATGAGGCCTTAACAACCAGCATGGTGTCAGGGCTGGCCTCCACCCAACCCTAAACAGTGCCCCCATTGAGGGACCCCAGGGGCAGCTCTGGATGCCTCTCCCTTCTCCTGCTCCCCTCAATGGGCTATTTGTGGGACTAACAAGGACTGGGAGACACACTGCCCATCTCCTCCGAGGCCCCAACAGCTGCAGGATTCCGCAGGAACTCCACAGGGCTCCTGCACATCCCTGCAAAGACACCAACCGGAGGATGCCGGATTCAGAAAGGGGTCTCCAGGCGCCTCCTGGATGAGGGAAAAAAATACTCCTCAGTTCTTTCCTTCCTCCCAGCCCTTTCTGCCGTCTCCTGGGATAGCAACTCTTCACCTCAAAAATATTTGGTAGCCTGCCTTACTGCAGCTTGGATACCCTCCCTGTTCTACCCTCCTTCCTGGCTGGGAGAAAGAAGAAAAAGGAGAAATAATCTTCTTCTTCTAAAGCTGAGAGTTTATGATTGCAGCCATGTCCAAATATTTCATCTTCATTGTCCACTTCCTCTACTGAGATAAAGTGACCTAGAGTGGAAAGTGGTAGCTAAAACATTCTCATCACAAACTAAGATCACAGCTACTGTTCCCATTGATCTTTCAATCCCACAACAACACAAAGGAGCAGTAACAGGCCGGGTGCAGTGGCTCACGCATGTAATTCCAGCACTTTGGGAGGCCGAGGTGGGCAGATCACCTGAGGCCAGGAGTTCGAGGCCAGCCTGGCCAACATAGTGAAACCCCGTCTCTACTAAAAATACAAAAAATTAGCCGAGCGTGGTGGTGAATGCCTGTAATCCCAGCTACTCAGGTAGGCTGAGGCAGGAGAATCGCTTGAACTCGGGAGGCGGAGGTTACAGTGAGCCGAGACCGTGCCACTGCACTCCAGCCTAGGCAACAAGAGCAAAACTCCATCTCAAAAAAAGAAAAAAGGAATAGTAACAGTTCCTTGTATTCTATTTCTCCCGAGCCCATTAGGTAATGATTATTAATTGCCTTGAGGAAACAGACCAGCATACTGTCTAGAACAGACAGGTGAGGAAGAATCATCCCTGACTTTCTACTTCTACAGGATATAAAGGCTTGCTTGTGTCTTTTCACTTAAGAGATGTAAGTTGACCCCCTGCCCAAATGTCTCCTTCCAGGAGCTTATTGTTGCACATGAAAATCCCATTATCGTGATATTTCATGTTTGTTGGTGGAAGCAAGTGTACTCTGCATGAATAGATGTATGTCTGTTTTGGTGGAAATTTGCTAAAGTGTAAATACCCATGGGCTCCAGACATCAAGCTTTACAGGTGATTAACATTAGGGTGCTATATAGTTGATCCTGTCCTTCCCAGAGTGATAGCTGGGATAAAGGAGAGAAGGAACAGCCCCAGGAAAAACCTGTACCTACTTCGCAATGAACAGAATCTGTAGGGGGATCTGGTACAACTTAAACTTTGTTTCCCCCACAAATTTTTGCCAGAAGGTTGGGACCTAGCCGCATTCTTCAGGGTCAGGGGACTTGTTCCCATGCCAGTCCATTCTACTTTTGAACAAATCTTACTCATTAGATCATTGGAGAATCCTTTCTTGCATCAATTTGCATCTGATTTCCCTTAAACGTGCAGACGTTCATCCTGGTCTTGCCCCACTACTACATGCATTCTAATTCCATAAAACCTTCAACCCTTCAGATGAATATTTCCATAGAGAAATCACTCATGCCTCCTCCTGAGCTTTTCCATTTTGAGCTAAATCATGATTTCTGCAATTTCTGCAACAGTTCCAGATATGACACAGTTGCCTGATTTTTAACCATCTGGTTGACTGTCTCCAGACAAATTCTGGTTTTGTTTGTTTGTTTGTTTGTTTTTTGTTATTTGTCTTGGACCCTATTAAGTATATGGAACTCAGCTGCAGTTTGACTAGGGTTAAAATGCAGACAAGCCATTGCCATCCTCTATCGGAGGATCCTACTCCCGTGAATGCACTCTAAGACTCAGTGCTCACCACATGGCAACCAATTCCCACTGGACTTCCTCGGTGATAAAACGCATGAGACTTTTCACATGAAATTCTGTTGAGCCAGTCACCTCCAGTCAATTTGGTTTTTTAACCGAAGATCTCATATTCATTTCTCATTTAACTTTATTCCCTTAGTTTCAGTCCATTGATCTAACATGTGGAGCTCTTTTAGAAATACTGATTCAGTCAGTAAAACCTCTCAAATTTATGTAATCTACAAACATCCAAATATGTCTTCTCTATTTTCGTTCAATTTGTTGATGAAAGTGAAGACAAGACCAAAAAGCTCAGATATTCGAGACCAAATATCAGAGACATCACCATGTCCTGTTGAGAACCACGTTGATACAACAAAAGCAGATGCCTGATGCTGGAGAGTTCAGTCCTGCTTCCCAGTCCAGAGACACTTTGCATAAAGGAATACATTTTTGGACAGAAGAAAGTATTCTAATGTTTTCCTTAAGTTAATATTGGATAGGGATGTTCAGTATTGCTTTTCATACTATGCACACATAGGATTCTATTGATGCAGAAAGAACAGCCTTTACACTGTTCTTTGTGTGTAAGATCCTACCTTACACATTACATAACCGGCCTCTGCCCTTTAAAGAAGATTGTTTTTTATTAAAACAGCCTTCTTGCCAAAGTCCTATGTGCTCCTTTCTAAGAGAGATTCCCAGATTACAGCTTATCCAATCAATATGACAATAAAAGACACATCAAAACCTTAGCCCTGTACTTTCCTAGGGTTCTCTAAATTCTGTTCAAAGAGGTGCTGTTTTCATTTCCCAAGAAAAATAGAAACATTCTATGAATTACTTGCAAAACCTAGCTGAAATTCTAAATTCAAGATCTTGCAAAGCAGATTTGAATGCTAAGTTAAGACAGCTTTCAAGGTAGAAGCTCTCAGTTTGAATACAGAAACCCCTTTTGGCAAAGTCATGTGAAAAATGCGAACATGTCTCGAATGTTTTCCCAGCCATTTCCCAGCTTCATGTCTAACAGAGGCTGAGTGTGAGCTGAAGAATAGTTTGAATAATAACATGAGAATAAATAAGTCACTTATTTGGGGATTCTAATGGGGAAAAAAGTCACTAAGTAAAAGTCACAACTAAGTTTAGATTTGAATTAGCTTCATCATGGGATGAACAAGAAAAACCCAAGTAATTCTATTTCTTTTGGAGTTCAAGCCCATCAGAACATTAATTTCTTTCCTATAAGATCCTATTACAAATAAGTTGGATCATAGCTCACCTTGCCACATTTCAACCTTATAAAAGAAGACTTGCAGAAAGGATTAGCCTCTCTCTTTCCAAAAACCGTGAACAAATTTTCATGTACCCTTCTCGATCATTTTGCAGGAATTGTTCTGATAAAATAATATTTCCCTCCTCCAGGTCTAATGCCTGTCACCTTCCGACACAGTAAGTGACCAAATCTTTCCCTCGTAATATGTCCCCACTCAACCCTTCCTCTATTTTTTTCCCTTATTTGCTGTTATATGACATAACAACTGAATCCTTCAGCCTTGGGGGCCTCTCTTTTCTTCAGTATTCAAATGTAATTATTTGAACTGCAGGAAGTCTGGTGTCCATCTCAAGCTTCCATAGGCTCTGCCATAGGAGGCTCCTGCTGGGTGGGTGCCAGTCACTCTTTTCCCAACCCCTGCTCCTGGCTCCTGCTGAGCTTCTCAACCCTCTTGCTCACCCTCACAGCCCTCCTTTCTTTGCAGGTACACTGTTCCCCTTAATTCCACAAGGCACCACTAACATACAGCTGTATTATACAGGACACTGAAGGTTTGGAAATTTTGGGAAGGCACTACACAAAATTGGACTCAGCATCACTGTAGCTAATGTCTATCCATAAGGAGCCCCTTCCTGGTCAAGTTACTGGGCCTACCCTCAGAATGGGGTCTCTGGCACCCTTCCTCTCTGCCTCACTCACCAAGGGAAAACTCAATCTTCTTTAACAATAAGAAAGAAGAAGAAGAAAGAAAACGAAATAAACAAATGACCAAAATCTTTAATAACCCAGCAATCCTGAAATACAGATATGTCTATAGTCAGGTTTTGTTTTTGTGGGTTTTTTTTTTTTAGTAGCAATTAAAAATGTTTAGCTAGCAAGCAAAAAATTTAACAAGCAAAAAAATTTATGATATAAATGTGCAAAGTCACTACAGCATTTTAAAAACTCATAGTACATCTACATGATGTAATAGCATTTGGTTATTTAAGGTTATTTGGCTTCCTGTATAAGGTGCAGCCTCCAAGCAGTTATTTGCAGTTTCTTTCAATGGCAGGAAAATTACTTATTATATAATGCTTAGGAAAATTAGGATCCGAAATTGTATGAAGTGTGACTTCAACTCCATAAAAAATCTGGAGGAAAGCATGCCAGATTATCAACAGGATTAAAGGAGTAGGGGTGATGGCTATTTTATTGTTTGAGTTTCCCTGGTTTGTTTTTTTTTTAATTTTTAAAAAATAATTCCAACTTTTATTTTAGATTCAGGGGTTACTTGTGCAGGTTTGTTACATACATTTATGGCATGATGCTGAGGTTTGGGATAGAAATGATCCTGTCACCCAAGTAGTGAGCATGCTACCCATAAGTATTTTTTTCAGCCCTTGCCCTGCTTCCTGTCTCTCCCCTCTAGTAGTTCCCAGTGTCTATTGTTCCCATCTTTATGTGCATGAGTATCCAATGTTTAGCTCCCACTTGTAAGTAAGAACATGCAGTATTTGGTTTTCTGTTCCTATGCTAATTCTCTTAGTATAATGGCTTCCAGTTGCATCCATGTTGTGGCAAAAGACATGATTTCACTCTTTTTCATGGCTGTGTACTATTTCATGGCATATATGTACCATATTTTCTTTATCCAGTTCACTATTGATGGGCACCTGGGTTGATTCCATGTCTTTGGAATTGTGAGTAGTGCAATGAATATGTGAGTACATGTGCCTTTTTTGTAGTATAATTTATTTTCCTTTGGGTGTATACCCATAATACAATTGCTGGGTTGAATGGTACTTCCGTTTTAAGTTCTTTGTGAAACGTCCACACTGCTTTCCCCAGTGACTGAACTAATTTACATTTCCACCAACAACCTATAAGCATTCCCTTTTCTCTGCAGGCTCACTAACATCTGTTTTTTGACTTTTCAATAACGGCCATTCTGACTGTTGTGAGATGGTATTTCATTGTGGTTTTGATTTGCATTTCTCTGATGATTCATGATGTGGAGCATCTTTGCATATGTTTGTTGGCTGCTTGTATGTCTTCTTTTGAGAAGTGTCTGTTCATGTCCTTTGCCCACTTTTTTATGGGTTTTTCTTTTGCTTGTTGAGTTGTTTAAGTTCCTTATAAATTCTGTATATCAGACCTTTGTCAGATACATCGTTTACAAACACTTTCTTCCATTCTTTAGGGTGCCAGTTTACTCTTCTGATAGTTTCTTTTGCTGTGCAGAAGCTCTTTAGTTTAACTAGGTCTCACTTGTCAATTTTGTTTTGGTCGCAATTGCTTATGACTTAGTCATAAATTATTTCCCAAGACTGATGTCTAGAATGGTGTTTCCTGGGATTTCTTCTGGGATTTTTGTAGTTTGAGGTCTTATATTTAAATCTTTAACCCATCACAAATTAATTTTTGCATATAGGAGTCCAGTTTCAATTTTTTGCATATGAAGCTATTCCAGTACCAATTATTGAATAAGGAGTCCTTGTTTATTTTTGTTGACTTTGTCAAAGATCAGAAGGTTATAGGTGTATGCCTTTATTTCTGGGTTCTCTATTCTGTTCCATTGGTCTTTTTGTCTGTTTTTGTACCCAGTACCATGCTATTTTGATTAATGTAACCTTATAGTATAGCTGAAAGTTGGGGAATGTGATGCCTCTGGCTTTGTTGTTTTGGGGGTTTAGGATTGCTTTGGCTGTTTGGGCTCTTTTTTGGTTCCATATGAGTTTTAGAATAGTTTTGTCTAGTTTTGTGAAAATGACATTGGTAGTGTGATAGGAATAGCATTGAATCTGTAGATTGCTTTGGATAGTATTTGCCTCTGTCTTTTAAAGCCCACTGGGTAATCATTGTCTTTTATGACCATGCAAATCATTAAGATTTACTTACATAGACACTGGCCTGGCTGATGCAAGTCTATTTTCAGGCTGGGGTTTACCCTAATCCCAGGGAAATATCCCCTTGCACATGATTCACCTCAAACCTCATTCATGTAACCCTCTATGCCCCTACCCCATGTTCCCCTCCCACTGTGCTGTTGATTGCGTTCTCCACCTCCAGCCTATAATGCTTTGTACAAACCTTTTTAGTCCTTCTCACATCTGTATCAGTCAGGTCTCAGCAACCTCATACTGAAGAGTGTTTAAAACAGAGACTCTTTACAAAGAAGCAGAGTATAAGGAGACCACCAAAGTTAGTGCACACCCCTGGGCAAATTAAGAGGAGCTCTGTTACTATCCCTAGCCTGGAAAGGTAAGAGGAAGAAGTAGTTCTCAGAGCCTGGAGGGAGAAGGAGAGGGATGCTTCGCAGGAACTGCAACCTTGAGTAGAGGAATGCAGCAGGTCTGGAGCAAACCCTCAGGAAAGGAGCCACTAAAAAAGCCCTGAGTTTGGCTCTTCCTCCCTCCTTCCAATTATCTGCTGGTGCTGGAGGGAACTCCAGCTAGAATCCAGGGTCAAGGGAGCCCTTTCCTGTGGTCCATACAGGGCAGCCTTCAAGGGAAGAAAGTGGACCTGGAGGGACAAACCAAAGATGGGCCACAACAACATATTGTCATGATTGATTCACAGGCATGCCAAGTGTCTGCTGCCTAAGAGATTCCCTTTAATTTTACAAAACGCTAGAGCTCAAGGCTGCATCCTCTGTACTTCAGAACATCCAGAGCCACCCACCCTCACAGTCCTCTCCCTTCTCCTGAGGCAGTCCTTCCTGGTTTCTACATCTTTCCTACTCTCTCATTAGCCCACTTCCTGGACAACACCCTTCTTCCGTCCTATTTCTCAAATCAGCATAAATTCAAGGGTTATTGTATGTATCAGATTTCTAGCTGAAGGATAGTGGGTAAAGAGGGATAAAAGACAACACAGAGTGAGGAACAACTTCAAAACCCTTATTAGATATCTCTTTCATAAATAATCACAAACCATTCTCCACTATGAAGAATTTCTCAGCTATGCACCATCATCTTCCAGAAACCCAGGCCCCTTCCAGGACCTTCTTTTTTCTCTCTATTGACAGCCTTCTAAAACTCTAAATTCTGTTCTACTGTTTTTTGTCTAAACCTTAATATTATTTTAATATTTATATTTTAATATAAGATATTAAATTAATATTAATGTTAAAATAGTTTACTATTTTAATGCAATTGTTTTTAAAATCAAATTGGTAAGTTTTTTTTAATGTTCTTTTTTAAAAACTTCTTTATTTCAATAGGTTTTTGGAGAATAGGTGGTGTTTGGTTACATGAATAAGTTCTTTAGCAGTGATTTCTGAGATTTCGGTACACCCATCACCCGAGCAGTGTACAGTGTACCCAATGTGAGTCTTTTATCTTTTGCCACCCCCCCATCCTTTGGTGACAATGGCCTTATAGTACAGTTTGAAGTCAGGTAATGTGATGCCTCCAGATTTGTAATAAAATATTATTAATTAATATTAATTATGATACTAATTATTATTATTTTAATATTTTATATTTTAATATAAAATGCTAAATTATATTAATATTAAAATATTCTAATATTTTAATGCTATGCTTTTAAAAATCAAATTACAAGCTGTATAAAGTTTTACTAGAACCAGGGCCAAGATCGGGGGAGGAAAGTGAGGCAAGGGCATATACACATGCAGGATCAGCTCCTCTCTTTATTTTAAATTTTCATCCTTTGTTCATTAGGGATTTTGTTTTCATTAATTTTGACTTTTAAAAGACTACTTTATGGTGCTGTTTATCTTAATCACTAGGTTTTTTGACATCACCCCTCGACCATTTTTTTTTTTTTTTTTTTTGTATCCCAGGCAAGTGCCTCACTCAGTATCACCTTAGTTCTGGCCCTGCCAGTTGAGGGGGCTCAGGGAAAAAGACTTATCTTTCTACATTAAATATGTCAGTTTAGATGCTCTTCCAAACCAAAAGATAAGTTCTTTTCCCAAGCAGAATTTTGTCTTCAAACTCCTGCCAATTTTGAGAAGAATTTGTTTCTTGTGATCCCTCCCTCGTTAGGCTATGAGATCCTTCAGAATAGAAGATGATGCTGCATCTGCTTGCATAGCCTCAGCACTCAGCCTTGGTAGATGAATTATAAATATTTACTGAATACAAGGATCCAGTGCAGAGCTTTGTAAATTCCATCTGCTATTTGTTGAATATATTCAAAGGTTTGCTTTTTATGTTAAAATCAAACATCTTAGAAAACTAGCTGGCAAGGACCTGAAGACATCATTTAATCTGATCTTTTCATTTTGTACACTGGGAAGCTGAGGCCAACCTCCATGGTTACACTTGCAGGCAACTTGCTTAGAGTTTATCCAAAAAAATTAATATTTCTGATTGTCAAGGTACTAAATAATTTTGGTAGCATCCCAGTAAGCAGAACAGAGTAAAATTCTCCCAGGGGTTCACGAAGGCCCTGCAATAATACAATGCTACTAATTAATTAATATGATGCAATTATTTCTGCCAACGGAAATCTCAGAATAAGAAAAGCACGCAAGAGAGGTAAGTGGGAAAATTACTGACACCCAAGCCAATGACCTGAGTCAGAACAGCTTTTATCAGAGTGAAGTACAGAAATATTAATATCAAGAAGCTGAACTTTTAAATCAAAGCCAGAAAATGTATTTGCCCAAAGTAAAGGCATGAGCAGGTTTACAGAGAGAAGGACAATGGTAATAAGGAAAGCTTGCTTCTTTACAATGAATGCATCGTGGCAAACTTGTGAGGCCGCCAAGCAAGCTGACAAGTGTCCCTTCGTCCTTGCACCCCAGACACTTTGGCCAAAGGACATCTAGGGTGACATGCCTCAGACAGTCCGCATTAATTTCACATCCCGGAATAGCCCAAAGAACCTGTCCAACCTGACTGTCAGCCTTTTCAAAATCACCTTTGGAATTCTTTGTTCAACCCTGCTTGGTTTACACTGGAACGTCTCTTCTGGGACTTCTCTGGTGACTTGATCTTTGTCCACAATGACATACCCCAGGAGACCCACCAATACCCAGATTTGCCCAGTGGTGACACTAATATTAGATCCGATTAGAAGTGTCAATTCAAAACAGATGAAGGACACATTTACACACAAGTCAGGGCTGCCACAAATTCATTTCTTCCTCTCACAATATCCTCTAGCAGAAAAGAGGGCAAACTGACCTTGAAGAAACCTCCTTTTTTTTATCGGTTACCATGGCAGCACAAACTGTCTCTCCCCAGGGCACCTGCCCATGGGTTTGCACCTGCCAGCTGGTAGCAACACTGCACCAGCAGCCTTGGTTCCCAGTGGCTGTGCTCACTTCATCAACAAAGGTACCAGCAGTGCCAGTTGGCTTCACGATATGGATACCTGCCCGCTAAGCATTGGCCCGGAGCTCGGGGACTTTCACAAAGGCCAGCCAACAGCTGGCAGGCAGGAACCTCCAGGTCATTGTCATCCTGGGCTGAATTGGAACGTGCACTCGGGAGACAAAGGCTCTGTCTGTAACCACAGCATCCCTCCCTCCCTGGGTGTTTTATTTTCAGCTCTAGGTCCCCTGCTATGGGAGGGCCATGTGGCTGAAGGTGTCTTTCTTGGTGGTTGTTGTTGTTGTTGTTGTTGTTGTTGTTGTTTTCCCTCCTTTAGCATTGCCCTGCCTTGTGCATGGTGTAGAAAAGCTTTCTCTGCCCCATGTCTAGTTTTATTGCAAACCAAAAAGCTCACCATAAGTCATCCTGGGCCAGTGGGTTCAGAGGTGGAGCTGGTAACCAGAGGCCATGTCAAACTTCCTCCTCTGGCTCCATACCAAGGCCTCCGAGGATATTTTGTCACATGAGGTTAGTGTAGTTTCACATCCGCTAAAGCAAAGCTCTGTCGAAACTCTCTATTCTCACATGACTTCGGCTCAGACAACCACCCCACTCAGCTACCTTCCTAACCCTTTCAAGCTGTGAATCAGGAGACCTGGGTTCCAGTTTCAGCCCAGTCTGCATGCCCCGGAGCAATGACGGACTCAACTTCTTTATCGTGAAAATTAAGAGGCCAAAGTACCTTTCACTCAGGTTACTTTCAACTCTCTCTCCCCTACCTTGAAAAAAAAAAAAAAAAGTTTATTTTTCCTGGTGCTTTTAAAAGAAACTCTTAACCTGAGAATCTCTAAAAATGAATAGAGATTATTTTGGTTTAAAAAATAAATGGCTACACACAACAACCTGAATGTATCTCAAAAATATTATGGTAAATGAAAGAAGCTTATATACAAAAGAGCTCATACTGTATGGTATTAGTAACATGGAATTAAAAATAGGCAAAACTAATTTACGGTTTTAAAAAATTAGAATAGTGGTTGCCTCTGGCAGTGATGTAGGAGCAGGGATTACCTGGGAAGGGGCAAGAAAGAATTTTCTGAGATGAAGGTTATATTTTATGTCTGGTTAGGACTGGGTCACACAAGTAAGCCTTTGTCAAAACTCATAGACTGCTACTCTTGAGAGGATCAATAGAGGTAATAAAGCAATGATAGCAAAATTTTAATTGCAGGATCCAAGTTGTGAGTAAATGGGTGTACACTGTTTAATTCCTTCAACTTTCCTGTAATTTGGGAATCTTCATACTAAAATGTTAGAAGAAACACATTGTAATACATTTCAAAATTCCTGTCTCATTCATTCCCTGCTTTCCTCCATTCCCTCCCTCTTTCTTGACATGTAATCTTCTTTTCCCATTAAATGAGTCAATGGAAATGGGAATATTTATTGATTTGAGCAGTTAAGTCACCAGTGCTCTGTGATGACTAACTACTTTATCATTCATTGCCCATGGCTTTCAAGGGAAGAGGACAAGCTCAGGGCATCTTTCTCAAAGAAAGAGTTCCTACCTGTAAAAGTCTGTTAGAAAGGACTGCAGGTTTGATACGCATCTTTCAAGAGCCCTGTCCCCATTCCAACTCACCCCAACCCTCCAGCCCCAACATATTTGTTAAAAATTAACATTCAGAGATGCAGCACCCTCAACCTCGGACTTCCCAGACTCCAGAACTGTAAGACATAAATCTCTTGTCTTTATTTTTTAAAATATTAATAATATTCAGTCCCCTTTGTGAAGGTTTTTCTCAGGATATGTCAAACTTAACACTGAAAGGAGGTAGCAAAATTTCTGTTTCCTCCATTTCTTTGCACTTGTACAAATGGAGGCACCAAGGTAAGACACAGGTGTGACCAGGCCTTTTGAGTGGTTCATCTGACTGAATATATACCTAGAGACCCTAAAACAAGCCACAGGGCTGAGAAATCAGAGACTTAGGAACGCATAGTTCAAAAGTACTACGGTTTCCAGTGTGAATTGACTGGAACTGAAGTTAAAGAAGAATTTCAGCAATTTTTGGTCACCAGTTTCTCAATGGACCATTTCCTGTCCTCTCACTGTCAAGTTTAGAGAATAAAACAAACCTCAAGGATGTATCTCTGCTCCACACCCTGTCTCAAGGCAAAGTGTGTGTGTATGTTTGTGACCACAGCTTCAAAGAAACAAACAAAAGAAGCAAGCAATCATCATAATAAAGAGGTTAAATTTTACCAGAGCCAATTGTGCAGAGGAAAAAAAATTCCAAAAACACAATGAAAACAAAGAATGTTAGACCTGTTAAAAAAATAAATAAAAACCTTAGAGTACATTGTAGTCAAACTTTTCATTTTGCAGAAAAAGAAACTGGATCTGAAGTTTCCAATTTAATGAAATTATATCTGAGAATCTGAGATCTGATCTCACCACCAGAAAACAGGGTTGGAATTGACCTTATAAATAATATATTCTAAGCCCCTCAGTTCACTGATGAGGTAACTGAGGTTCAAAGAAATTTCAGTGATGACTTTGAGTCCACACTGTTACTCAGTAGGACTAACTCCCATATATGTTTACGCTTCCGAGGCAGACAGCTTCAGTACCTTCCTTTCCTGTCCAAATCCTACTGGCAGCCTTTATCACTCTTTCATTCTTTAAAATGAGCAGTAGATATTTTTCTCATGTTCTTATACAAACAACCACCTTAATTCGGCTTAGAGACTGACATCTCCTTTCCAAGCAGGTTAGTATCCCTTACGGAAATTCAGGCACCAAGTCTCCCTCTGTCGCTCAGGCTGGAGTGCACAATCTCAGCTCACTACAACCTCTGCCTCCCGGGTTCCAGTGATTCTCCTGCCTCAGCCTCCCGAGTAGCTGGGATTACAGGCGTGCACCACCACGCCCGGCTAACTTTTGTATTTTTAGTAGAGACAGGGTTTCACCATGTTGGCCAGGCTGGTCTCGAACTCCTGACCTCAAGTGATCTGCCCGCCTCAGCCTCCCAAAGTGTTGGGATTACAGGCGTGAGCCACTGCATCCAGCTACATCCAGGCAATTTTAAATACCTGTCTGTGTTTTATTACCACTCAAAGCTGGTCAGCCCCAAGGAAATCAACTGGAAGAGTTCAGAGTTTTTCCATGTTAAATTCTGTCTCTATTTACCAAAGCAAACAAATTAAGGGTACTGAAAGACTTTAGTAAACACAAATATTTTTCCTTGTGATTACAGAGGCTTTGCAAGAGCTCTTGTTCTTAGCAGTGATTATGCTGAGCCATTCATTTCATTCACTTAATAGTCTGACAAAATGTGAATGCCTACTACGTGTCCGGTACTTTCTAGGTGATGGAGATGCAGCAGGGAGCAAAGTTCCTGCACTCTTGGATCTCATATCTAGTGCAAGAAACAGACAAGCAATAAACAAGTATAGTCATAATATGTCAGATGTTGATATGCGCCATGGAGAAAAAAAAGTGAGGAAGTAGGTGAGTGGGTACCAGGCTGCAGCAGCAGGGAAGGGTGGTTGCTAGTGTCATATATAAGATGGACTCACTGATAAACAGACTTGAAAGAAAGGAGGAAGCAAGTGTTGTGTACATCTGGAGGAAGCCGTTTCCAAGCAGAGGGGGAACAAAAGTAAAGGCCTGAAGTAGGAGTAGCATATTCTTGGAACAGTGAGAAGGCCAGGGTGTCCGGAGCAGAGTGAGCGAGGGGACAGTGGAAGGAGATGCTGTCTTGAGGCCCAATTGTGTGGGGCCTTGTAGGGCATTGCAAGGGCTTCAGTTTGTTCTCAAAGTGAGATGGAAAGGCATTAAAAACTGTGGAACCCTGGAGTGACATGATCTGATTTCCATTTAAAAGAATCAGTTTGCCTGTGTATTGAGAAACAACTGCAGCTATTGTTGGCCACTACAAGAATCCAGGGATAATGGTGGCTTGGACCAGTGATGGTAGCAGTGGAGGTGGTGAGAAGTAGTAAGATTCTTGGAGGTAGAGTTGACAGGATTTATTGGTGGATTAGAAGAATGAGGAAAAGAGAATCAAGAATGACTTTCAAGGTTTTACACTGGAGCAATGATATAGTTTGGATCTCACCCAAATCTCTCATTGAATTTAATCCCCAGTGTTGGAGGCAGGGCTGGGTGGGAGGTGATTGGATCATGAGGCAGAATTCTCATGAATGGTTTAGTACCATCCCCCCTTGGGTATTGTATAGTGGTAGAGTTCCCATGACATCTGGTTGTTTAATAGCGTGTAAAGGCCGGGCGCAGTGGCTCACGCCTATAATCCAGCACTTGGGGAGGTTGAGGTGGGCGGATCACGAAGTCAGTAGATCAAGACCATCCTGGCTAACACGGTGAAACCCTGTCTCTGCTAAAAATACAAAAAATTAGCTGGGCATAGTGACGGGCGCCTGTAGTCAGTCCCAGCTACTTGGGAGGCTGAGGCAGGAGAATGGCGTGAACCCGAGAGGCGGAGCTTGCAGTGAGCCGAGATCACACAACTGCACTCCAGCCTGGGTGACAGAGTGAGACTCCATCTCAAAAAGATAGATAGATAGATAGATAGATAGATAGATAGATAGATAAATAAAATTTAAAAATTTAAAAAATCAAAAAGTGGCCGGGCGCGGTGGCTCAAGCCTGTAATCCCAGCACTTTGGGAGGCCGAGACAGGCGGATCACGAGGTCAGGAGATCGAGACCATCCTGGCTAATACGGTGAAACCCCGTCTCTACTAAAAAATACAAAAAACTAGCCGGGCGACGAGGCAGGCGCCTGTAGTCCCAGCTACTTGGGAGGCTGAGACAGGAGAATGGCGTGAACCCGGGAGGCGGAGCTTGCAGTGAGCTGAGAGCCGGCCACTGCACTCCAGCCTGGGCGGCAGAGCAAGACTCCGTCTCAAAAAAAAGAAAAAAAAAAAGACTCCGTCTCAAAAAAAAAAAAAAAAAAATCAAAAAGTATATAGCACTGGCCGGGCATGGTGGCTCACACCTGTAATCCCAGCACTTTGGGAGGCTGAGGTGGGCAGATCACCTGAGGTTGGGAGTTCAAGACCAGCCTGACCAACAAGGAGAAACCCCGTCTCGACTAAAAATACAAAATTAGCCAGGCATGGTGACGGATGCCTGTAATCACAGCTAGTTGGGAGGCTGAAGCAAGAGAATTGCTTGAACCTGGGAGACGGAGGTTGAGGTGAGTTGAGATGGTGCCATTGCACTCCAGCCTGGCCAACAAGAGTGAAACTCCATCTCAAAAAAAAAAAAAAAGAAAGAAAGAAAGAAAAAGAAAGTGTGTAGCACTTCCCACCCTCTCTCCTTCTTTCTCTGGTTCCAGCCGTGGAAGATGTGCTGATTTCCCCTTTGTCTTCCAACATGATAGGACGTTTCCTGAGGCCTCCCCAGAAGCAGAAGTCACTATGCTTTCTGCATAGCCTGCAGAACCATGAGCCAATTAAACCTCTTTTCTTCATAAATTAACCAGTCTCAGGTATTTCTTTATAGCGGTCCGAGAACAGAATAATATGGAGCAACTCTTGGACAGAATTGCCTTTTGCTAGAAAGAGGAAGGCTGGAGTAGATTCGGGTTGCCAGAGGGGAGAGGAGTGCTCATGGGTTATGAATCAGGACTTCAACACGAATGCTAGGCTGGAGATGCCTGTTAGATATCCAATTAACAGAACTGACTGATACAAGTAATGGCACATTTTATTAGAGATATATCTCAAGAATGCAGTTAGAAACACAATGGAGATTTATCTCTAGCCTAGAGACATAAATGTTGGTGTCATTAGCATAGGGATAATATCGAGACCCCTGAGACCAAATGAGATCACCTAGTGAGGGTGGATAAAAAAGACAAGGAAGGACCAAGTACACAATTATTTGCAGGTCATTGAGATGAGGAAAAAGCAGCAAAGAAGGCAGAGGAAGGTACTAGGGAGGCAGACAAAGATAAGAGAGCAGTATTCACGAGTCAGGTGTGGTCAGCTGTGCCTAATTCTGCTGATTCTAGAGGCCAGCTGAATTATAAGGGGAAAAGCAAAAAATAGCCACCTGCATCTCCTGCTATCATATCTACAGCCTCCTGTTACAACAATAATAGCAAGAACAGTAAGAATAGGCCGGGCGTGGTGGCTCACGCCTGTAATCCTAGCACTTTGGGAGGCCAAGGTGGGCAGATCGCTTGAGGTCAGGAGTTCGAGACAAGCCTGGCCAACATGGTGAAACCCTGTCTCTACTAAAAATACAAAAACAAATTTAGCCAAGTGTGGCGGCGGGCACCTGTAATCCCAGCTACTTAGGAGGCTAAGGCAGGAGAATTGCTTGAACCCGGGAGGCAGAGGTTGCAGTGAGCTGAGATCGTGCCGCTGCACTCCAGCCTGGGCAACAAGAGCAAAGTTTCATCTCAAAAAAAAGGAATAGTAAGAATAAATAACTATCATCTGTTGAATGTCTATCATGCCCCAAGGATTGTGCTTCAGTAAATATCACATGTCAACGGTGATGGGTTGGTAGTGGCTACCTGGAGCATTGTGCTGAGAGGGATTCTGAGGCCGCCTCTTTGCTCAAAGGAAAAGGATTGAACTGTGATATCTGCTATGTATACCATAAGGAATTGGCATCACTATTGCCACGTGTTTGTGGACATTGTACTAAGATTTCATGTATATCATCTAAGGAGCTCACAACACCAGAGTCGTGATATAATTAGCCCCATTTTACTGATGCAGAGACCCAGGTCAGAGAGGTGTACTAACCTCTGCCCAGTGACACAACTAGAAGCGCCAAAGGGAAGGCTTGGCCCAGGTCAGCTGGCCTTTGTCCCACACTGCACAGTTTCTCTCTCCTTCTTTCTCCATCCGATCAGAAAAGTACACGGAATTTCAGATCCCCAGGGTAGCCCTTTTCTAATTTAAACTTATGACACAGAAAGCATATAATCAGTGGGATCAACATCAAATGTGCTGATTCCTTTAGGCTTAAAGAAAACGTGGTAAGCTGGACTCATGAACTTATTTAGAGACACATTTTGCAAGCTCAAATACAGGAGAAAAAGAAACAAAACATGAAGTAAGAGTAATAAAACCATTCAAATAGCAAGTTTTTTTCAGCCTAGAGCAGTTGAAGATGACACAGTAAGAGCAACCATTAAAATATGACTATTATTTTGTCTTCATCATTCCCATAGCAACCTAGTATTATTCCGTCAAAATCTAACTCAGTAGGCACCAAGAATTCACAGCTTCTCTTTTAGCACCAAGTCCTTCCCACAGTCATTTGTATTAACATTTGCAAAAGATTTATTTCCCTTTGATTCAAATAATTCCACATTCCCAAGAATATCTAGACTGGAGTGTGGCCAACTGCCTGCAGGGCCTGCAGTCATCTCCCTGGTCCTGGGTAGCTCCCTGGGTGCCTGTGAATGGCTCATTGTTCAAGACAAACCCACTGCAGAGAACAGAGAAGACACAGAAGAGGAATTAGTATCATGTTCTGCAGACTGATCTGGACTTTGAGTAATGAAACTACACGGCTATGGCCATCATCTAAGGTTGCTATGAGTCACAGCTATCAATGCCTCCCAGCCCAGGACTCCCCTGAGATACAGCTAAGTTCATAATCAATAATCAACTCACATCTGGAGGTTTCTAACCCAAGTCCTAAGCAGAGGGCTACTAAAGCAGGGCCCAAAATGAAAATCATCATCCTCAAGTATTTGTTAAGTACAAACTATGCAGGATTAAACATTGCTATTCAGAGAAAAGTCTGCTGGCACCTTCAAATAGTCTGCATGGCTTCAGCAATTGACCAGAAATCTAAGAAAGATGTGATGTCTAGACTCTTATACAATGGAGGCTGGAAACCTACATCCTGCTCTGAGTTTTGCCACTGAGTTTCTGCATCTATTCTGTATATTCAAACTAATAGAGTACTTCAGAGAAAGGTCCAACTACCCACTTCAAAGTCCATTGAAATCAGAGATAAAAGGACTATAATTTTAGAATTTCTTGGGACTAATCAACCTGTCACCAAATTCAATTACAGAGTACAAAAAATGTTTCCTGGGGTAGACTTTCTACATTTAGACCATATTTATTATTTCAGCGATATATTAATGAATGGCACAATTAATGCTTAATAAGTATAATTTAGCAACCACAAGCTTATTTTTCAGAATGTGGCTATTTTCAAAAAGATACACTTCTTGGTACTTATTCAGGCCTTTTATTGTTCTTATTTGAGCCTTTTGGTAGTCAGAAAACTACATTTCAAGATAAATTTCCATGCCACATTACTTCTCCCAGCTCTCAGAAACCCATCAAAATACATTTGAGAAAATCAATGTGGTAATCCAGAAATCATAGCTTAATTCAATTATGGTCCTGACCCATTTGCAAAAAAACAATAGCTATATCTGCCCAAGTGACTATACACCCGACTTTATGCCATGGAGAAAAATAAATCTAACTTGCCAAGACATGCCTCTACCCTTCAACTTCCCTGCTTACTATCTACAAATAAGGCAAAAAGTCTATATGGAGTCTGAACTTCTAACCAATGTACGCATCTCAGTCTTCATTGAGGCCATTAACACATTTAAAACATGCATGAAGGGCTATTTGTTGGGTAAAGTCATTTTTCCCTTGACATTTATTATCAGTAGAAAAGTTTTTCTGTTTTAATACCCACATTCTGGCATATAATTACTGTAATAAAGTCTACTTCTGCACTCTGGGTGACTGCTGCCAGTATTATGAAATCATGGCAATGGTTGTAAAAATAAGGGAGGTCACAACCCTTCCACACACACACACACCCACTCTGCAGCTGATATTAAATAGCTCTGGTGGGAAAATGCAGACCTTTAAACTTTCTCTACCAAACTCAATGCATTCTGTATTTAACTTCTTTAAAACAATTTGTGTTATAAGAATTCAAAAACTGCATATGGCCATGGAAAAAAAAAAAAAGGAGCTTGTACTTAATTAGCTACTAAGTCCAACTTGGACGAAGCACAATAACAACCATTTCTTTGTGCTAACTATTTTTAATGATATGCATTACATGCATTGGCCTGTCTACTGCCCAGACTGTTCCAGCATCAATCCTGCTTTAGTCTTATGCTTTTGGCAAAGAACAGCATTGGGAAAAGTCTTCATTGTGATGTTTTGCCATTTTGAGAGGGATCACTCCTAAAGCATGAATTTCCCTCTGAACCTTAAACTACCACCATGGCTTCATGACCACAAGACAATCAATGTCTAAGCACATCAGATGCTGTACAAATATTCTCCTTGCACCTCAAACAGTACTCAATATTTTGATTCATCCTCTCTGGGCTTAAGCCGCTTGGATATTTTAATCCAATTGCTTCCAGCTACTCTCTTACATAACTGTTGAATACAATTTTTCTGCTTCCAACCAAGAACCAAGTCAAGCTAATTAAAGATCATGAAAAGGACAGACAGGTCCAAGAGGCAGTGGCTTGCACATTTAAAAAAAAAAAAAAAAAAATCTTCTAGTTCTTTACATAGTAGGAATTTCCTTAGAAAGGGTCTGTTTTTAAAAGTAGAATCTTGGGTTTCCAAATTAAAATAATCCTGAGTAGGGATGCTCTTTGAGGGTCTGAAGGCCAGGATCTCCTCTTGCCCTTAGCATGAGAAATCCATTGTCCTCCAAAGCATCACAGAGAATATAGAATGTGGGAGAACAAGATGTCTAAGGACCACAAGAAAACATCAACAGAACACAGTATAAAGAAAACAAAGCCCTGAGAATGTCATCTCAGCTCTAAACACAGCAACTCTGCTGTCATCTATTTTATTTCCTGGCCTTATGTATCAGGTTTATGTTTAGGAAGTAAAGAGCCACTACAACCATTTTAGAAAACAGTTTGAGGTGTGCAAATCCTGCAACCAGCAATTCCACTTCTAGGTATGTGTCCTGGAGTAGTTAGTACATATGTGCCCTAGAATGCATGTATGTGAATGCTCACAGCATTGTTGTTCATGATGGCTGCAAACCAGAATCATCCCATAGTACAATGGATAAATACATTGTAGTGAAGTTGTACAATAGAAAACTATACAGCAGGAAAAGTAATAACCAGAGGTTTGTGCCACAACATGAATGAATCTTACAAACACAATGTTGAATTAAAAAAGGCAAGACGTGAAAGAAAACATAGAATCATTCCACCTATATAAAGTCGGAAAGGAGGCAAATACTAACCTACATTGTGTAGAGATGCATATATGAGTCATAAAGCCAGGAAGAAAAGCAAGGAAATGATTATCATAAAAGTCTAAAGAAGATTTTCTTTGGAGGGAAAGCAGGTGAGAGGAAGTTGTGATTCAGACTCAGGATGAGAAGTAGGGGAGACTTCTGGGGTGCTGGCAATGTCTTATTTCTCACCCTTAAAAATAAAATCTTTCCATGTGAATATTTTATCATTTACCTCACAACTGCAAAAATTAACAAACATGAAAAGCACCACCTAAAGAAAAAAAGTTTGAAAAAATCACTGTTTCAGTTCAATTTCTTCATGTTCAATAAGGAACTGGAGGCCAGGAAGATTAAGTCAGTTGCCATTTCTCCTGTTGCCCTGATGTGGGCTCTCAGATGTGGGGCTTGTTATGGAGCCTCTTCTCTTCTCAGAACCTGGGGACCTGGAGAGGCCAGGCCATCTGGAATTAATGTCCTTCCCAATATTTTACTCTGCTGGTTCCCCAAGCACTTTGCCCAGCCCAAGCTTCTTTGCCTTTCCTTTCTCTCCCTTCAAAGTAAGGATTTTTTCTACTTGGAAAGGAGTTGTTAATGGATAACCTTTCTTCTCCAGTGGGTTTTAGGGGGTCAAAGACCTGTCATTATCCCACTGGGCTCTTCCATCCAGCATGGAAACTGCCCCACTCCTCTTCCTCCTCCACAGCCCCTCTTCCTCGCAGGCAGCCCTCAACCTCTCTCAACTCTGTGGATCCAAACTGGACAGACACAGGTACTACACAAGCATCCTCATATACATGCATACCACCACTCAGACCCTGTCTTGATTCCATGTCTCCCTGACGTACAGTCCTATGTAGACCATATTGAATGCATAAAGTATACCCTAAAACCTATACTTTGCATTTCACGGATGTTTAAAACTAAAATGTTAGCCCTACATGTTAAACTCAATGCTTCTTTAGATACTTTTCAATCATCCTTCAAATAAACAATTGAAAGCAGCAGGGTAAGTTACAGACATGTACTTTGGTCACTGGAGGGGTCTCATTCTAAACTCCTACTGCTTGAGCTGTCCAGCATATATTGCCTTTATAGTAAGGTTTTAAAAATATTTCATTATCTCCTTCCTCTAAAAAAAATCAGTTGCTGAGGTAACATCTAGCCAGAACATTGTTTAGAGGTAAAATTGTGTGTTAAGAACTTCCACATGAGGCATTTGTAAATAATAACATGATATAAATAATAACACGATTTTCACAGCTTATACAGGACTCTATTTACTAGATTTCTCCAAGTCAGTGGCATTCTTGGATTTTAAGAATCTAAAAGAAATTTAAGAAAAACAGAAGACAGAACCTAGAGAAGTAAATGAAATGGTAACAACAAAAATTTAGAAGTGCTGGTAATTGTGTTTGTCTGTTTTAGGCAGTTACACAAGCAAGAAATCGCAGGGCGGAGCTTGACCCTCCAACAGAAATCTCTACACAGGCCACTAGGAAGATCACCAAGCCCAGTGTATGTTCTCGCTGCCAGAGCAATACTCATTACAGTTAGCACATTTGGACTTAAAGAAACTGTATCATCCCTGAGAGTTCAGAGTAATGGAATTTCTGCTGCCTCTCAGTATTCATGTCATTGTCCTGAAGCATGGTGGCTTGATTACAAAAATCTTCAAGGAATCTTCATTCCAGGACCAGAAATTTCAGACTTGACAAAGTAAAGGTAGAAAAGTAAAGCTATGTCCCATAAGTGAGAAACTCTATGATAAGTCTCTGAAAAATGGAATTACAGAGGGAACCTCAAAATCCAGTGTAGTCCACACCACCAAGCACAGCAAAAACACAAAAGAAAATGGCAAATAAAAATGTAGGCAGTGAAAGAAAAATATTATGTATGAAAATCCAAATAAAGCGATAGATTCTTTAGCTCCATGAACAACTCTCTCCAAATAAACTTGCTGTCACTCTCAAAGAAGCTCATATGCATGCAGAAGTTTTCCAGCCATGGACAAACAAGAAAGAAGTGTCATTTCAAGAAGAGCTGGCCATGAGACAAAATGTTATTGTCAGAAGAACAGCAAAATTTCCAATCTCCCACCTTCTCCGCAGAAGGCTAATGCAACCAAAAACATCTGAAGAAGCCAAAATCCTCTATTTGTCATGTGGGCACGATGCCAGTACCAGATAAAGCAAAACAAGAGGGGTGATTATTTATTTTTCTCTTCAAAACAACCCCATGTGCAAAGATTTGATTTGCCTCCTGCTGTGCACCTTCAACGAGATGAACTCATGTAGTTAAAATTCCAGATCATATCACTTCTTTAAAAAATCATCCCTAGGGACTTTGCTCTCTGGTTCTCTTTTCTGTACCTTGCTGTCCTCTACCCATCCTTCCCAGCACTGCTTGAGCCCAGCAGCCCACACAGTGCCTCCCTTGCCTTTGGATTCTTAAGGCATTAGCTGTGCACATCACTCATTCTGACCCAACGCATGGAGCACTGCTTAGGGACCGAAGAGCGTCCCCCTCCTCCAAGAGTTGGTGGTTTGTTTCCCCAACCAGATTCTAAGATCACGGAAAACAGAGACCTTCCTTCTACTTCCTTATCCATCCCCTACCACAGTGCTGAGCTCATAGTAGATGCTCAGACCTACTATGCTCCATGCTGCCTTCCCCACCACCGCTCTGGATCATCACCCAGAAATAAATACCCTTACAGCGCGAAGGCACCACCATCAGGGTGGTCGCAGCTTCCCTTCTATTGCTTCAGTGTCTTCCCTTTCTCTGGTTTGCTTTTTAGACAAACAGTGGACAGAAACTAAAAACACCTGCAGGTCAATGAGTGTCCATTTAACGCAAAACGGTGGCTCTCAACACTAGAATACAGGTCAGGTCACCAGTGAATGTTACCATAGCATGATGGTAACAAAGGTCATAACCACCCTGAGCAAAAAACAATGTCAGGATCACTGAAGACCAAACAATTGCAGGGGACAGGTAGAAGTTTTCACAGTATTTGGAACTAGGTTCCTAAAGCATCCAACAGGACCATTCTTTCTGCTGTAATGTGATAGTAGATTCTTAAATATTATGTTTTATCAAAAATTGGGATATTAAGATAGTTGTTTCAGTGGAAGGGGAAGATGATTAGGGTTAGGACTGGAGAGTTTCAGACATGATAACAATAGAGGATTTTCATAGTTATATGTTACTATCATAACCTAAAATGTACATACTCCATTGGTCAAGGTTGACAGAATAAACACAAATGTTTCAAACCACACACACACAGTAATAACAATCTTCTCCATCTTCTTTGGCTTTTATTTTGTGATTCTGCTGATTTGAACCCCCAATCTTAAACCAAAGAGAGAAGAATACAAGCAAAACTTCAGAGCAGCTCACAAGGAAACACGCAAGAGTATCTTGCTAGGCTTTGCAGGGCCCTAATTTTCTCCTCCCGCTTGGGGTTCCAGTTCCTCAGTCACCCATTATAACCAAGAGAAGTTGTATAATGCAAAAATGCTCCTGAATTAATAGAATAACTAGTATTATTTTCCATTATGAAAACTCCCAATAGAGGGAAAATGGCTAAACTCCAGGCTTAAAATTCAATTTGGGATTTTTGTAACAGTCACTGACTTCCTGGGGCCACATCAGCGATGTTTCCATCAGGAGTCTACGGCCATAGAGATATTAGTCTTGCCCATTCCTGAGCAGCCTCTCCAGATTGTTTCCCTCCAAGATGCAGGAAAATGTTCATTTTACAATTTTTTAAAAACATAAAACCTAGTAGAAAGGACCAGAGGCGTCTCCCTAAGGTATAGGCACCCTCCAGAGAAAGAATGATTCTAGGGGTAAGGCTGAAGGTGCCTGTGGCTGTACCTTCAGGGCAATTCTTATGTCACATGGATCATGGGGATTTGGTGTTTTAAAGGAATATTGTCAAGAGGGAAAACTAGCAGGGCCCTTAAAAAGGTGAGAGTGGAAATCTAGTTTAAAAAACAAGGCATCTCATTCGTCTTCTACAGAATTTGCCAAATCCATCCTGGATGAGTGGATGAAAAGTCTTATTTCCATGGCATCAATTAAGGCCATTAATCCTTTCCAGCACTGACATATTGGTCTGGGCTTATTCAGGATTTTGACTAAAAAGCTTACACAGCAGGTTTTCTGATTGAGTCATTCTAAGTAATTCTGAGGCCCTGGGAAAGTCAACCTGCTGTATCATTATAATTGCCACAATGCTAAGTTGTGCCACCTGGATGATCTAGACCATCTATGTGACATTTCCAGGAGACTTTTATAGCACCATCTCACAGAAGAGAAAACCAAGGCATAGGGAGGTTAAGTATTGCTATGATCTGAATGTTTGTGTACCCCCAAAATTCTTATACTGGAATCTAATATCCAGTGTGATGGTATTAAGAGGTGGAGCATTTTGGAAAGTGCTAAGTTATGAGGTTCTGCCCTATGAATGGGATTTGTGCCCCTACAAAAGAGACTAAAGGAAGCTCCCTTGCCCCTTCTGCCATGTGAAGACACAGCAAGAAGGAACCATTTTGAAGCAGAGAGAGCAGCCCTCACCAGACACTGAATCAGCTGGTTCCTTGATCTTGGACTTTGCAGCCTCCAGAACTGTAAGCAATAAATTTGTTTACAAATTACTGAGTCTAAGGTACTTCATTACAGCAGCTCAAATGGACTAAGAAAAGTGGCTTGCTCAAGAACATGTGCCTGATAAAGTTGATGAAATCAGGATTCAAACCTAGGCTGTCTGATACAGGCCCACAGGCTTAAGCATTATACCACACTGCCTTTCTCCATGTATGCCACAAGGACTTAATATGAGTGGCTTACAAGGACTCATATTAAGTGACTTCCCAGTCAACACTTTGTGTTCACATCACATCCCCTCAACCCACCTTTTTGTGCTCACATCACATCTCCTCAGCCCACCTCTGATTTCAGCCCCAGTTTTGGCATTGAGTTCTAGAAATCTCAGGTTGATTTCTTGCTTTCTCCCTCAGGACCTCCTGTGAAGGTGCAGGAGCCCAGGCAGGCCACATGCAAGTCAGCTTGGAAATCCTCAAGCAATGGGGCGTGAGAACGGTGGAGAAGTGCCCCAGGCTCCAGCATAACAAAGGACAATCTGGAGACTTTCCATGCACTTCTCAGAACGCCAGTGTAACCATGTTCCTGTTGTCCACAGCATCAGCCTTGACAACATACCCTAATATTTTCCTTTCTGCCACATTCTCTCCATCCCCTCATTCCTGCTTCTTGGGTTCGACTCCTAAATAAACTACCTGCACCTGAGATCTACTCTCGGGCTTGGTTTTGGGGAACCAAACTTAGATATCCTGCGTTTGCAGCTTGATGAACCACACAGTTTCTTGTGGCTGCTTCCTAATCTGTTATTCAGACTTTTACATCCTACACAAATTTTCAGCAACCTGCCTGCCATTAGTTAGCGCTGAATGAAGTCCATCAGGGCATACATGCCAGAAGGTGCTACTGCCAGTACATGAGACAATTCTCATGTGTTAAAATTTACCTAAAGATTCCAGGCTGTGAGTTGCTGAATCTGCATTTCCACCTAGTTTGCAGAGAAGTGGCTATTCATCCAGGAAGACTTGTTCTGCTCACTAGTCTATACAGAAGGCTTGACATAGTTCTGTACTCAGTTATCCAGAAAGACAGCTCTGGTCCTCATATAATCATGTGGATGTGTTTAGAGATTCTGTAAGGTGAAAAAGCAATCTGCCAGTGCATTAATTTGGAGAAACTATATATTTCTATTTTAAAACTGGAAAATTGCTTTTTAAAATTTTTCATTCCTCCAAATATTTTATTTTTCACTATGCTGAATGATCCAAATGCATTGTACATTCCCTATACTGTAGGCACAATTATCATGCCCTTTAACCACTATAGATGTACAATAAACTCAAAGTAATAAATTAACATTCAAGACAAATAATAAAATTCATGTTCACAATTTCCCCCATAAAGAAAGACTGTAAGCATCTCCTTAAAGTTACGTGACAGTAATGCTATTTTGGCTTAAGACCAATTTTCAGTGCACAGATCAAGAATGTTACTTATTCTTTTGTTTGTTTGTGTTTTAATTGTGGTGAAATATACATAAAATTAGTCATGTTAGCCATTTTCACTGTACAGTTCAATAGTGTTAAGTATATTTGCATTGTTGTACAATGAGTCCCCAGAACCTTTTCATCTTGCAAAACTAAAATTCTCTATCCACTAAACAACTCCCTGTTTCTCCCCTCCCCAGCCCTTGGCAATTACCTTCTACCTTCTATTTTTATGACTTTAAATACTGTAGATATTTCATAGAAGTGAAGTCATACAGTATTTGTCCTTCTGTGACTGGCTTGTTTCACTTAGCACAATGTCCTTGAAGTTCATCCATGTAGTAACTTCCTTTTTAAGGCTGAATAATTCCACTCCATGCAAATACCGCATTTTGTTTATTCAGTCATCCATCCATATACACTTTGTGTGGCTTCCACTTCTTGACTACTGTGAATAGCGCTGCTATGAACATGGGTGCACCAGCAAGTTGCTTTTAATGAAAATGATTACATTCTGTAGTGTTCCTTCAAGCTCACAGTCTTACATTCCTGTTGTCAAGAAAAGCTAACTTAAAGTCCTTCTTACTCAGTTATCTACATTTAGAATTAGCTTAACCTGTTGGCCTAACAGTCATGACCCAGTGTAGCCACTCATGTCTCAGCACAGATGAAAAAATGCAATGTACCTAGGAGGAAATAGGCTCAGTGGAGGGCTGCTCTTGGAGAACTCATCTTAACAAAGTGGAAACAAAGTGGAAAGTTATTTTGGGAAGTCATGTAAGCAGAGTGATTATCATTGTGAGATCTGGGATCAAAATCCCCGCTCCAGCCCTCACCAGCTGTGTGACCTTGAGAAAGTTACTTGACCTCCCTAAACCTCAATTCCTAATCTCTAAACAGAGGCAGTGATCGTAATAGTATGAACATCTAGGAACATGGTGAGGAGTAAATAAAATAATCCATATTAAGAATTTAGTGTCTGGCATACAGTAAGCACCCAGCAACTGTTAGCCCGTATTCTGTAGTTACAGGTCACCATTCCAAATCCCTCGATTTACAGATGAGGCTCAGCAAGTTGAAGGAACATTTACTCCTGCCTTCACACATAGCCATATGCATATGCAGACACAAAGCCACAGAGCTCCGTGTGCGCAAAGACTCCCTGTTTGATTTTAAAACCCTTTACTATTTAGCTATGAAAGTTTGGTTTATCTCAAAACTTTGATTAAAAAAACACATCAATTAACCTAAGTTTGATCCTGAGAGCCCACGGGTTTAAAAACAAAAGCTAAAAAACAGGAACTGAAAAAGTTTAAAAAAAAAATATGAGCAAAAGTAAGTAAACAGCATGCACACTTTTTTACTTTTCTGCTAAGAAAATCTTTAACTTTGTATTTCTTAAATCCTGTTTAAAACACATTTGGCTTTCTTTTGCATCCAATGTGGACCATCATAACCATCATCCAAAGACCAATGCACTTTAAATAATGATCCACGCTTTTACTTGGCCTTTCCACAGGCTGGACCAAATTACCAAATTTCTCTCCCCGCTGCCCCCCTACCTCCTGCACATTTCTGCCTTTGCAGCTCTGATTTACTAGAGTTGAACACATTTGGGCAATTCGTTAGACAACAGTCCAAAGCTTCAGGGCAACTTGGGGGCCACATTCCCATAGAATTCAGAGTTTGCAGCCTGCCAGCCAAGCATGCTCCCTCATGCACGCTGCTGCTGAGCAACTCCCAGTCCCATAAAATAGCCTCCCAGCTCCAGAGTCCTCTCTAAATCTCTGGCTCATAGTACCTTTCAAGTACATAGTGAGCTTCCTCTAGCATTCTGGGACAATTTAAGAAATCTACCTGGCTCTTCTTTTTCATTTTTAAATTTTTAAAAAATTATTATTTATTACTATTGTTATTTTTTAAGCCAGGGTCTCACTCTGTCATCCAGGCTGGGGTGCAGTGGCAGGATCACAGCTCATTGCAGCCTCAAACTTCTGGGTTCAAGCAATCCTCCTGCCTTAGCCTCCCAAAGTATTGGGATTATAGGCATGAGCCACTGAGCCTAGCCTTCTTTTTTTGATCAGATTTACATTCTTCAGTATTCAAGGTTCACAATGCAAAGCAACATTAACGATTTATTTTCTTCTCAGATATTGTGCGTGTGTGTGTGTGTGCACGCGCATGTGTGTGTAATTTTATTTTATTTTCTAGCTGGAAAGAGGCTGTTTCTCTTGAGCCTAGTCAGTTCTTAGAGATGGAGAACGGCTCAGCCTTTCACATGAAAACTACCCAATCCAGCCTTTCATATGAAAACTACCTAATCTTGCCTGTGCACCCAAGGAGGCAATATTCCTCTGCATCAATTAACCCAGGGCCAGGTATCAGGCAACTAGGGGCCACCCCTATATCTTAGAGCCTGACCCAAATAATTCGAACTAGCCAATCCTAAACTGTCTACTCTGCCCTGCCTTTCTCATGAAAACCCATTTACTGGGGGCTCTGGTCAAACTTTCCCCCAGTTCCTATCTTCTGCTTCCTACCACCCTATTGTTTTTCCATGTGCCCCTGCATGGCATGACCATGCCACCTGTTGCTAGGACCTGTGAGCATAAACTTGGTTTTCCTGAGCTTCTCCTCTGTCTCCTTTTGTGGCCACAGCTAATGAAGCATCTCATAAAAGAGTGCAAAATATCAGGTCACTCTGCCTTGCTCCTGTTCCTGCCCAAGAACCACTCAGCACATGAGGGGTTAGCAACACAGGCTGGGCATTAAAATCACCTGGAGCACTTCTCTATAAAACTATGGATGTCTAGACATCACTTCAGGCCATCTGAAGCTGAAACTCTGAGGATGCCATGCAGGGTTCAGCTGTTCCTAGGAACTACCCGGGTGATTGTGATGAATGGCGAGGGCTGAGAACCTCTGTCCCACCAAAACAGGATGTCAGTGTACAGCCCCAGGCCCCGCACTCCAAGGGCAGGCCATTTACAAGATGAATTGCTGCAGAATCCTTCAAGGCATACCAAAATTCCCATAAGAAGTGACCCCAATACACCATTAAAGGGGAAAATGTCCTTCCTCAGCTCATCTAGAAATAAAACCTACAGGACTCATTTCTACCTGGGGTCACTGAAGGCCTAATCTTATACTCCAGCCAACGTCACATCCTGTGTGCACATCTTATCTGGCTGAACACTGCTTCCAGCCTGTCCTATGACTAAGCCCACATAACTCCACTTCACTGCAGAGTAAGTCAGAGAGAACCTTACTATGGCTGGGGCTCTACAGGAGAGCTCAGGGGCCACCAGCAGAGTTCTCTCTAAGCAGCAGGACCAGTCCATGTGAGATGACCATGACCCAGGGAGCAGGTAGACCCCTGAGTATCATCATCAAAAGATGAGGGAGGCAGACAATGTAGAAAATATTAAATGGCTGGACTGAAAGCAGAACATACAAGAGGATCATCCCAGTGTAATCAGGGCTGCAAAGAACTAGGGCGGAAATTGAATGTTGAAGTGGATGCAGGCTGGAGAGACACTGACCAGAGCACTGGGCTCTGGTGGTAAAATGCCTGGATTGAACCCTGGCTCTGACCCATAATTTGTGGCAAGCAAGAAAACAAAAACTCTGTAAGCCTCAGTTTTCTTATCTATCAAGTGGGAATAATTGCTTTACTCATAGGGTTATTATGAGGAATAGATGAGATAGTAAAGGGTGAGTGCCAGCACAGTAGCCGGTACTCAATCAAATATAACTATAAAACAGAGGGACAGTTCCTAAGGCCCAAGACGGAGTTTTAGTCAAAAGGAAATAAAGCAAAAGGCCAGTTACAAGATGGAGCAGGCCCTGCAGTGGAGTTGAAAACCCAGGTCACCATGATGACTGTAGACTAGAACTTTGGGTTCCAGTTTCTTTGCAAAAACAAGATTGTCCCCCAAGTTCTGGACAAATTGGGCAGCCGTGGCCTTAGCTACAAAGGTTAGAAAGAGCCAAGCAACCATTACCCTGACTGTCTTGGCACAGGTTCAAAGCTGGTGATCACTCCCTGAGATTTTGAAAGGTCACTTGCCTTTTAATCCACAGGTCCTTCCCAGTGTGGTCCTTTAAGAATTATTTCTTTTTTTCTTTTTTCAACTAACCCCTAGTATTTTCCATGTCCATGTTCTGGGCAGGGGTCTCCCTTCTGTCTAGCTCTGCAGCCATTTGAATTTCTCCTTCTGGCACTGCCCCTGTTTTGCTCTGTTCCCCATCAGCCTTCATTCTAGACCCTTCACACAGGCAGCTCCCCAGCCCACAGAGTCCAAAAGCAGGCTTTCTTCTCTATCCTTTCTCCCCACTCTCACCCAGACCCATCCTCTGCCCTACCCACCCATCCCTGACAAGCTAGGATCTCATTATCCTCCAACTGAACCATATAAAGCCTCCATTTAGGAATTCTCATACATATTTTCATGTTAGCAACACCCACCATCTTCCCTGGAAAGTTCCCATTAGCTTTCCCTTAAGCACTGAAAATACAGTAAGACTTCACATTAACATTTTAACACAGAAACCTCTGTCCTGGCTTTTTGGTTCACTGTCATTCAGGGGGAGGGAAGCATTTTACCACACTCTGAGAACCAATTCCTGAGGTGGAAAAATGGGGACATTTTTCTAAATATGTTTGTTTCTGATCTTCCTTGCTGTCCTCCGCCAGCCTCCCATGAAGCTGATGCCCCCATCAGATTGGACCTGCACTCTTGGTGAAATGTTGCTGCTGCTGCTGCTCATGAGAGCAGAGATATTTGTGATCTGTTTCTGGCACAGACCAATAGATGTGTTGTTTTCCATGGCCAAAGCTTGAACTTCTAATTTCGTCCAGCCATTTCACAAACTTGGTAATAGACCTGTCCTACAGGGGACCAAGCAAGAGAACCATTCGAGAGCATCGGTGTGGCTAAAGATCAACAGGCCCAAGTGGTAGAAGGTGGCCAAGAGGGTACTGACTCATCAGGCAGCATGTCCTACCTACTACCTGTGCTACAGAATGTTGTCTTCTGCTTATTCTCTGCACTCACACAAAGGAACCAAGTGAAAAAAACAAATAATGATATGTGATCAGTTGTATTACTGGGTTAGCCAGTATAGGAAGAACATTGCCTTTTTATAGAGATACCAATTCATAGACCATTTTTAAAGCTGAAAGGGAACCCAGGGATAATCTCCCCAACTGCTTTTTTTTTTTTTTTTTTTAAGCAGATGAAGAAACTGAGGTTTTAAGAAATAAATGGAACCACCAAGGCTCACAAGAGCTGGACAGGAACTGACCTCCCTCTTTCTGTACTTTTTCCATTGCACCACACTATTTATAAACACTATTTACAAAACGCATTTTTAAAATATAAGCATATGATCAGAGACAGAAAGAGGATACATTGGTAGAATTTTTTCCTTGAAAATTATTTGTAATGCCATAATGTTTTTACAGGCAATATGCATAGCTGAATTGTTCTTGGAGAGTGATAAAGTACTAAGGATCAAAGAAGTTATTTGGTTGCAGGGAAGAAAAAAGGAAGAAAGTAAAGTTGGATAGAGAAAACCAAGATGGGAGGTTTAAATAAGTATTGGGGTGAATATCAGATCGAGGAGGGAAACATAGGAATGAAAAATGAAACATACAGAGGAAGGATATTAAAGATCAGGAGAGATAAAAACACTTCCAAGAAATCTAAAAAGTACTTTCAATGGTAAAGCGTGAGAATCCTTAATGTTAGCGATTTAAAAACCTGTGAGTCACAGAAAAGGACAATGGGGGAATGACCTCTACTAAGCAGGTGATTTACCTATTTTCTCACTCAATCCTCACAAAACCCCTAGAGGGTTAACTAGAGGTTATTATCATACCTATTTTACAGACAAGAAACTATGTCTCGGAAAAGTTAACTCGCCTATGGTCACAAAATGAAAATGTAGTAAAGCCAAGATTCTAATTCAAGATTGACACCAAAATCCATCCACCTATCTAGAAGTCATGGCTTTCTTTACATCAGTAAATCATAACACAAGTAATAGTGCAGAGATTAAATCTTTTCTTTGAGCAACATTAAAAAAGTAACATTAGCATGTCATATTTGTGCCTCTAACATCACAGCCTGGAAATGCTATGTTCTACTAACCTTTACTTTGGGTCAGAAGAAGTTACTGCCAGGCATTACAGGAACTTGGAATTGGGTTTTGGAACAATCAAAGAGTAACTGATGTGGGAAGTCCTTTACTTCTTCCAGTGATAAAAAGATGATTGTACCAAGGGCTCATGTCCACATTTCCAAGTGAGACAATGTGAGTCCTCACCTGGCAAGTAGAGTGTATTTTTTCCACCTCATTTCAATACAGAGTAGGCTTCAGAAGTCCTAGTAAGCATTCAGTTTCAATTCCTTCATTCTTATGTATTTTTTTAAGTTTGGTCATATTTTCTTTTTTTTTTTTTTTTTTTTTTTTTTTTTTGAGACGGAGTCTTGCTGTGTCGCCCAGGCTGGAGTGCAGTGGCGCGATCTCGGCTCACTGCAAGCTCCACCTCCCGGGTTCATGCCATTCTCCTGCCTCAGCCTCCGAGTAGCTGGGACTACAGGCGCCTGCCACCACACCTGGCTAATTTTTTGTATTTTTAGTAGAGACGGGGTTTCACCGTGTTAGCCAGGATGGTCTTGATCTCCTGACCTCGTGATCCACCTGCCTCGGCTTCCCAAAGTGCTGGGATTACAGGCTTGAGCCACCGCGCCTGGCCTGGTCATATTTTCAGTATAATTTAGCTCCAAAAATTCTAATAGCATCTCTATTTAAGAATATATCACAAGATGTCCATATGTTGCGGAAATGATAACAAATTGACTAAAAGTTCAGATTCCCTTGATAATTTTCTATTCCAAGGAAATTGAGTGTGTGTGTGTGTATGTGTGTATATATATATACAGAATACATAGATAGATACTCATTTAGGAGGTATATTTTGCTTTCTCGTAAGATTGCAACACAGCTGGAAATTAAGTTTCATAATCTCTTGTGTAGTTTTTTCTTTTGTTCTACACATTACTTCTTAATCTCCCTACCCGCAAAGGTGTTATAATAGCAAAGTAACTGAACTGATGCCATTTTTGAAGTCCTAACATGACAAAAGACTTTTAACAGTTACCAGAAGTTGATTTGATAGATTTTAATAGATTTAGTTGATTTCAATGGATTATGATTTCAAATGACAGCAAAAAGGGAGTGAGGAGATTGGAAAGGACAAGAACATCAAATTACCAGAAAGGAGTTTCCTCACTCCAGATAACTTTTGTTAAAACTTTTTTTTAACCCAAAGCTGAATTTACTTTTCATTCATTTCCACATTTAATTATAAACAATACTTTGTGAGGTGTTATATTTAGATGTTTTTAATTTGGCCGGTCTAATACACAACCTAAAAAGTTTCCATTAGGGTGTGACAATGCCTAAAAACAAAACCAAACAAAACCGTTTCCTGTTCTGCTTAAGGTGGGTGGATCAAAGAATGTTTAGGCAGATAAGAGGGCTTCAGAGGTTGTACAGTCCCAGTTACCGAGAAGATTATAAAGAAGGGTTATCTTTAAATCATGCCTGTGAAGAGTTTCTTGCCCAAAAAAGCAAGAGAATTCTCCAAACAATTGTTGGTTAATGTCCAATGCAGTTTGCTACATTTCACATCTTCTCTGTCTTCAAAAGCTACAAATTTGAAACTTTACTGGGTAGGAAGGTTTTGAAACTCAAGTTCCATTTATTCTTGGCCAAGCTCAGCAGTCTGGTTCCCAAGACGGGCATGGGAGAGGGTCAAACTGTTGAAATAGTGATTTCCTCATCACCCAAGCTCCCCAGAGAATGAGATAAAAACAACTTTTAAACAAGTATAGATCTAAAACACAACTAAAAAAGTATTTTGTGTTTTAACAGCCAAGGTCCAAGGTGTCCTGGCTCTGCAGATTGAGCCCCACCTTTCTTTGGGAGTAACTTATTGAAGTCAAGTGTCCTCCCCATAGTGGTGGAAAGACATGTTCATTGCCATTTGGAAGCACGACATAAAAGAAATCACAAAGGGCAAATTAGAACTGCTGCACCACGCAGGAACTTAAAGGTTCATTTAATGTTTTTTTGGCTTTGGGGTTTTTGTTTTGTTTTGTTTTGTTTTTGCTTTTATTATGGTACTCTCTCATAAATATGAACTGAACTTACCTTTATCAGAGTACAAATAAGAAAGACATTCTGAGATCTTCGGTTTGACTCCTGGATGAGTCATCCTGCACCCCCACTGCTCGCCCACCAGTCCCCAGGCTGCCATTACATTGGAAAAACAGCAAGTGAAGAATTATCAGAGGGAAAATCTAAACTATAACGAAAAATCTAGGCTGGGGACAGCGGCTCATGACTGTAATCCCAACACTTTGGGAGGTGGAGCCCAGGAGTTTGAGACCAGCTTGGTCAATATAGTGAGACCTCATCTCTACAAAACACTTAAAAAAAAATTAGCCAGGCATGGTAGTACATGCCTGTGGTCCCAGCCACTCAGGAAGCTGAGGCAGCAAGATCACTTGAGCCTAGGAGGTTGAGGTTGCAGTAAGCCATGATCGTGCCACTGTACTTCAGCCTGGGTGACAGAGCGAGATCTTGTCTCAAAAAAATAAATGAATAAAATAAACAAATAAATAAATGAGCAATCTTTCCTTTTGTCCCCTGCACTGCCACATACAACACAGGATTGACAGTGGACACCTCAATGGTTAATCAACACTCTGACCTCAGTTTACACATCCTCTGGGAAGGAAGCCCCTTTATGAGGAGTGCATTGTGGGAAAACAAGGGGAATGTTCTTCATAAATCTCAGGGCAAAGTGCCTGTCCTGCAGCTGCACAACAAAACACTTCCATACACACCATCCATCCACCCATACCCTAAATAAGATTCCCTCTAGATAAATGTAAGGCATCTCCTACATTTTTCATCTCCTGTCTCCAGTTTTAGGGCTCATTATCTTTTATACTCCCCACATGGTCCCCAATCTTTTTACCCTATATCAAATAGGGAAAAATTAAATAATGTGTAAAATTTAATAATGTGTGTCAAAATTAAATAATGTATATAAAACACCCAGTACAGGCTTCTCCTCCCTCACCCTACCAAAACAGACCCAAGCACATCTGCTTTCTCCTCACAGTTCAGTTCCAACGACATTAACTGAGCATCTGCGTCAGTGCTTGGCAATCTCTAGTGCCACCTTCACAATTTTTACATTGTACCTTTTCTACACATGATCTGGGCTATCACTATTTGTATTTAAATCAATTCATCTCTTAAAAAGTAAAGAAACGTATTTTTAAAAGAAAGCTTATCCCTACTATGGACAGAAACTTACATTACTCTCCCTAATTAGATTAAATAAAGCAAACACATAACCATTAAAAATTATTTTACATATTTGTTTGTGAAACACCAAGCTGGAAAAATTTATAAAAAATATGAAATAAAACAGTATATGACCCCTGCCCTTAAAGAACAGTTTCAAGGTGGGTAGGACTGGAATAAAGTATAGCACAGAGGCAGACACAAAAACCAACCTGGGAAGATAATCAGAGGTGTTTACGGAGAGGACACGACCTTACAAAATGGCACACTGCCGTGAAAACACAACACTTCGAGTGAAGTGCTTATTTATTTTCTCATGCTCTCTCTCACCCTACCCTCCCATCTACCATCCATCAGAACACAATTTTCTGTAGTTCTTAGCATGTGAGCACATTCCCAAAAGTGAGAAGTATCAACAATCAAACTGAGAAGTTCGTTCCTCTTAGGGAGACATCATCCAGTTTTGCCTCAGGCAAAGTTTGGCACTCACAGCGCCAGGAGACACCATTCATGCTACAATATACATACAAAGCAGCTCTGCTCTAGAGGTAGATAGTGGAGAGAAGGTATAACAGATTCACAGAGTCATTAGGGATGGAGATTTCTTCTGGCTTCTTGCTGCATTCTCCTAACCATGTGGCTTTCATTCTCATAGTTGCTTCATGGTCACAAGATGGCTGCTCCACCACCACCATCACATTTATATGACAGGATACAAGACACACAGGAAGAGGGTGGTGCCTGTAGCAGGGAAACCAAAGCTTTCCTAGAAACCTTCCAAGTACAACACTGACCAGAAACTGTGTTACACGCATACCCTGGGCCTCAAAAAAGGAGAGGAGATGTGATTTTGTTGCAGTTGTCTTTCTGGTTTTTGTTTTTGGGCACATTGTTGCTTTTAAAGAAATTAGAGACTTATTAGCAAGGATGAAGGGAAGAAAAGACTTTTGGATGGATGTCACAGCCTTTATAACCTAATCTCTGATGTGACACTCCATCACTTCTGCTGTATTCTGTTGGGCACCCGGACCCCATTACATAAGGGTGTGAATACCAAGAGTTGGGCATCTCTGGAGCTGTCTTGGAGTCCAGACACCACAGAAGGCAACTGGCAACATCTGCCAGACATCAACCCTCTAACTTTTATTTCATATGCCTTTATGAAACTTTAACGTAGCTACAGTGCCAAGGGCACTTGATAAATATTTATCAAATAAAGAAGTTGAAGAACGAATATTTCAAACCATTGTGCCAGGCTGCTATCTTCCAGCAAAAAGTTGGCAGCATAACTATTTTATTAGGTTTCCAGCTTTTCTTTCTGCAATTGTCAGTTGGTGCAAAAGTAACTGTGGTTTTTGCCATAAACATAATAGCAAAAACCGCAATTACTTTTGCACCAGCCTAATATTTGGATATTTTGTTAGAGTGATTTTCAAACATAGCTCCAACATGTCCCAAGTGGAGCCCCCAGTAGGTATCGCTTCACTTCTTCCTGGTTGAGTCAGAGAAACTCCTCTGACATCTATTTTTATATATTGGGATTCCCTTAAAAAAAAAAGAAAAAACAATTCTTTTGCAAAAAAAAATTAATTGAAACTTTCTTATTGCATTTGCCTATGCTATTTTAAATGAAAACATGAGAAAATAAATAAATGAAAACTGTGGATAGTGTTAAAACGTACAGGTTGGGGCATGCCCATGATGGCCAAGTAGGAACAGTTCCAGCTTCTAGCTCCCAGCGTGAGCAACACAGAAGACAGGTGATTTTTGCATTTTCAACTGAGGTACCGGGTTCATCTCACTGGGGCATGTCGGACAGTTGATGCTGGTCTGCAGGTGCAGCCCGACCAGCAAGAGCTGAAGCAGGGCAAGGCATCGCCTCACCTGGGAAGCACAAAGAGGAAGGGAATTCCTTTTCCTAGCCAAAGGAAAGTGAGACATACAACACCTGGAAAATCAGATAACTCCCACCCTAATACTGCGCTTTACCAAGGGTCTTAGCAAACGGCACACCAGGAGATTATATCCCACACCTGGCCTGGAGGGTCCCACGCCCACGGAGCCTCCCTCATTGCTAGCACAGCAATCTGAGATCTAACTGCAAGGAGGCACTGAGGCTGGGGGAGGGGCACCTGCCATTGCTGAGGCTTAAGTAGGTAAATAATGCTGCTGGAAAGCTCGAATTGGGTGGAGCCCACCACAACTCAAGGAGGCCTGCCTACCTCTGTAGACTCCTCCTCTGGGTACAGGGCATAGCTAAACAAAAAGCATCAGAAACCTCGGCAGAGGTAAATGTCCCTGTCTGACAGCTTTGAAGAGAGCAGTGGATCTCCCAGCACGGAGGTTGAGAACTGAGAATGGACAGACTGCCTGCTCAAGTGGGTCCCTGACCCCTGAGTAGCCTAACTGGGAGACATCCCCCACTAGGTGCAGACTGACACCTCACACCTCAAATGGCTGGGTACACCCCTGAGATGAAGCTTCCAGAGCAAGAATCAGACAACACTCACTGTTCAGCAATATTCTATCTTTCGCAGCCTCTGCTGCTGATACCCAGGCAAACAGGGTCTGGAGTGGACCTCAAGCAAACTCCAATAGACCTGCAGCTGAGGGTCCTGACTGTTAGAAGGAAAACTAACAAGCAGAAAGGACACCCACAACAAAAACCCATCAGTACGCCACCATCATCAAAGACCAAAGGCAGATAAAACCACAAAGATGGGGAAAAAGCAGTGCAGAAAAGCTGGAAATTAAAAAAATCAGAGTGCATCTCTCCCTCCAAAGGAACGCAGCTCATCACCAGCAACGGAACAAAGCTGGATGGAGAAAGACTTTGACGAGTTGAGAGAAGAAGGCTTCAGTTGATCAAACTTCCGAGAGCCAAAGGAGGAACTATGTAACCAGTGCAAAGAAACTAAAAACCTGGAAAAAAGATTCAACAAATGGCTAACTAGAATAACCAATGTAGAGAAGTCCTTAAAAGAACTGATAGAGATGAAAACCATAACACGAGAACTACGTGACAAATGTACAAGCTTCAGTAACGGACTCGATCAATTGGAAGAAAGAGTATCAGCGATTGAAGATCAAATGAATGAAATGAAGCGAGAAGAGAAGTGTAGAGAAAAAAGAGTAAAAAGAAATGAATAAAGTCTCCAAGAAATATGGGACTATGTGAAAAGACCAAATCTACATCTGATTGGTGTGCCTGAAAGTGATGGGGAAAACGGAACCAACTTGGAAAACACTCTGCAGGATATCCTCCAGGAGAACTTCCCCAACCTAGTAAGGCAGGCCAACATTCAAATTCAGGAAATACAAAGAACACCACAAAGATACTCCTTGAGAAGAGCAACTCCAAGACACATAATTGTCAGATTCACCAAAGTTGAAATGAAGGAAAAAATGTTAAGGGCAGCCAGAGAGAAAGGTTGGGTTACCCACAAAGGGAAACTCATCAGACTAACAGCAGATCTCTTGGCAGAAACTCTACAAGCCAGAAGAGAGTGGGGGCCAATATTCAACATTCTTAAAGAAAAGAATTTTCAACCCAGAATTTCATATCCAGCCAAACTAAGTTTCGTAAGTGAAGGAGAAATAAAATCCTTTACAGACAAGCAAATGCTTAGAGATTTTGTCACCACCAGGCCTGCCCTACAAGAGCTCCTGAAGGAAGCACTAAACATGGAAAGGAACAACAGGTACCAGCCATTGCAAAAACATGCCAAAATGTAAAGTCCATCGAGGCTAGGAAAACACTGCATCAACTAACGAGCAAAATAACCAGCTAATATCATAATGACAGGATCAAGTTCACACTTAAATGTAAATGGACTAAATGGTCCAATTAAAAGACACACACTGGCAAACTGGATAAAGAGTCAAGACCCATCAGTTTGCTGTATTCAGGAGACCCATCTCACATGCAGAGACACACATAGGCTCAAAATAAAGGGATGGAGGAAGACCTACCAAACAAATGGAAAACAAAAAAAAGCAGGGGTTGCAATCCTAGTCTCTGACAAAACAGACTTTAAACCATCAAAGATCAAAAGAGACAAAGAAGGCCATTACATAATGGTAAAGGGATCAATTCATCAGGAAGAGCTAACTATCATAAATATATATGCACCCAATACAGGAGCACCCAGATTCATAAAGCATGTCCTTAGAGACTTACAAAGAGATTTAGACTCCCTTACAATAATAATGGGAGACTTTAACGCCCCACTGTCAACGTTAGACAGATCAACGAGACAGAAAGTTAATAAGGATATCGAGGAATTGAATTCAACTCTGCACCAAGTGGACCTAATAGACATCTACAGAACTCTCCACCCCAAAGCAACAGAATATACATTATTCTCAGCACCACATTGCACTTATTGCAAAATTAACCACATAGTTGGAAGTAAAGCACTCCTCAGCAAATGCAAAAGAATAGAAATTATAACAAACTGTCTCTCAGACCACAGTGCAATCAAATTAGAACTCAGGACTAAGAAACTCAATCAAAACTGCTCAACTATATGGAAACTGAAGAACCTGCTCCTGAACGACTACTGGGTACATAACGAAAAGAAGGCAGAAATAAAGATGTTCTTTGAAACCGATGAGAACAAAGATACAACATACCAGAATCTCTGGGACATATTTAAAGCAGTGTGTAGAGGGAAATTTATAGCACTAAATACACACAAGAGAGAGCAGGAAAGATCTAAAATTTACACCCTAACATCACAATTAAAAGAACTAGAGAAGCAAGAGCAAACACATTCAAAAGTTAGCAGAAGGCAAGAAAAAACTAAGATCAGCGCAGAACTGAAGGAGATAGAGACACAAAAAACCCTCCAAAAAAATCAATGAATCCAGTAGCTGGTTTTTTGATAAGATCAACAAAATTGATAGAATGCTAGCAAGACTAATAAAGAAGAAAAGAGAGAAGAATCAAATAGACGCAATAAAAAATGATAAAGGGGATATCACCACCGACCCCACAGAAATACAAACTACCATCAGAGAATACTATAAACACCTCTATGCAAATAAACTAGAAAACCTAGAAGAAATGGATAATTTCCCAGACACTTACACTCTCCCAAGACTAAACCAGGAAGAAGTTGAATCCCTGAATAGACCAATAGCAGGCTCTGAAATTGAGGCAATAATTAATAGCCTACCAACCAAAAAAAGTCCAGGACCAGATGGATTCACAGCCGAATTCTACCAGAGGTACAAGGAGGAGTTGGTACCATTCCTTCTGAAACTATTCCAATCAATAGAAAAAGAGGGAATCCTCCCTAACTCATTTTATGAGGCCAACATCATCCTGATACCAAAGCCTGGCAGAGATACAACAAACAAAGAGAATTTTAGACCAATATCCCTGATGAACATCGATGCAAAAATCCTCAATAAAATACTGGCAAACCAGATCCAGCAGCACATCAAAAAGCTTATCCAACATGATCAAGTGGGCTTCATCCCTGGGATGCAAGGCTGGTTCAACATATGCAAATCAATAAACGTAATCCAGCATATAAACAGAATCAAAGACAAAAACCACATGATTACCTCAATAGATGCAGAAAAGGCCTTTGACAAAATTCAACAGTCCTTCATGCTAAAAACTCTCAATAAATTTGGTATTGATGGAACGTATCTCAAAATAATAAGAGCTATTTATGAGAAACCCACAGCTAATATCATACTGAATGGGCAAAAACTGGAAGCATTCCCTTTGAAAACTGGCACAAGACAGGGATGCCCTCTCTCACCATGCCTATTCAACATAGTGTTGGAAGTTCTGGCCAGGGCAATCAGGCAAGAGAAAGAAATAAGGGGTGTTCAGTTAGGAAAAGAAGAAGTCAAACTGTCCCTCTTTGCAGATGACATGATTGTATATTTAGAAAACCCCATTGTTTCAGCCCAAAATCTCCTTAAGCTGAGAAGCAACTTCAGCAAAGTCTCAGGATATAAAATCAATATGCAAAAATCACAAGCATTCTTATACACCAGTAACAGACAAACAGAGAGCCAAATCATGAATGAACTCCCATTCACAATTGCTTCAAAGAGAATAAAATACCTAGGAATCCAACTTACAAGGGATGTAAAAGACCTCTTCAATGAGAACTACAAACCACTGCTCAGTGAAATAGAAGAAGACACAAACAAATGGAAGAACATTCCATGCTCATGGATAGGAAGAATCAATATTGTGAAAATGGCCATACTGCCCAAGGTAATTTATAGATTCAATGCCATCCCCATTAAGCTACCAATGACTTTCTTCACAGAATTGGAAAAAACTGCTTTAAAGTTCATATGGAACCAAAAAGACCCTGCATTGCCAAGACCATCCTCAGCCAAAAGAGCAAAGCTGGAGGCATCACGCTACCTGACTTCAAACTATACTACAAGGCTACAGTAACCAAAACAGTGTGGTACTGGTACCAAAACAGAGATATAGACCAATGGAACAGAACAGAGCCCTCAGAAATAATATCACACATCTACAGCCATCTGATCTTTGACAAACCTGACAAAAACAAGAAATGGGGAAAGGATTCCCTATTTAATAAATGGTGCTGGGAAAATTGGCTAGCCATAAGTAGAAAGCTGAAACTGGATTCTTTCCTTACTCCTTATACAAAAATTAATTCAAGATGGATTAGAGACTTAAATGTTAGGCCTAAAACCATAAAAACCCTAGAAGAAAACCTCAGTAATACCATTCAGGACATAGGCATGGGCAAGGACTTCATGTCTAAAACACCAAAAGCAATGGCAACAAAAGCCAAAATTGACAAATGGGATCTAATTAAACTAAAGAGCATCTGCACCACAAAAGAAGCTACCATCAGAGTGAACAGGCAACCTACAGAATGGGAGAAAATTTTTGCAACCTACTCATCTGACAAAGGGCTAATATCCAGAATCCACAAAGAACTCAATCAAATTTACAAGAAAAAAACAACCCCATCAAAAAGTGGACAAAGGATAAGAACAGACATTTCTTAAAAGAGGACATTCATACAGCCAACAGACACATGAAAAAATGCTCATCATCACTGGCCATCAGAGAAATGCAAATCAAAACCACAATGAGATACCATCTCACACCAGTTAGAATGGCAATCATTAAAAAATCAGGAAACAACAGGTGCTGGAGAGGATATGGAGAAATAGGAACACTTTTACACTGTTGGTGGGACTGTAAACTAGTTCAACCATTGTGGAAAACAGTGTGGCGATTCCTCAAGGATCTAGAACTAGAAATACCATTTAACCCAGCCGTCCCATTACTGGGGATATACCCAAAGGATTGTAAGTCATGCTGCTATAAAGACACATGTACATGTATGTTTATTGCGGTACTATTTACAATAGCAAAGACTTGGAATCAACCCAAATGTCCATCAATGACAGACTGGATTAAGAAAATGTGGCACATATACACCATGGAATACTATGCAGCCATAAAAAAGGATGAGTTTGTGTCCTTTGTAGGGACATGGATGCAGCTGGAAACCATCATTCTCAGCAAACTATCGCAAGAACAGAAAACCAAATACCGCATGTTCTCACTCATAGGTGGGAACTGAACAATGAGATCTCTTGGACACAGGAAGGGGAACATCACACACCGGGTCGTATTGTGGGGAGGGGGGAGGGGGTAGGGATAGCATTAGGAGATATACCTAATGTAAATGAGAAGTTAATGGGTGCAGCACACCAACATGGCACATGTATGCATATGTAACAAACCTGCACGTTGTGCACATGTGCCCTAGAACTTAAAGTATAATAAAAAAAGAAAAAAGAAAAAAAAAGTACAGGTTGCTAAATTTAATACAATTAAAAGAAAAATTGGAATCCTCAGAAAAGCCATAAGCAATGAACCCTTAATCCCAATTCAGACATCAGATTAAGCTGGTTGACTTTGGATTCAATTATACAAAACATAAAAAGAAAAAAGATGAGAAAAAACATGGGAAAATCTAGATATATACGATTGAAGATTATATCTTAAAAGGGAGGTAAAATTAAAATTTTCTAGCTCTTGAGGAATGAATAGGAACTGTCTCAGAACATACAAACGTATCTTTTGACCCTTCTGTCTGATTTTCCTACTAGTTTTTGGATACACATTACACAGAGAAGTAGACTCTTTCCTGCTTGTGTGTGCCGAAATTTACCTTGACTGCCTCTCCACTGTCCTCAGCAGGGGCTCTCAGGCTGGCACTGGCCTTGAAGACAGGTTTTATTTGGCTGTTTTTTTTTTTATTTTTAGAAAACTTGATTTCATCTTCACATTTAAAGTTGGGAAATTCCCTCTTAAAATCTGGACTCCCAGTTTCTCTTGAAAAGTCAGAAAATCTGGCAGCAAACTCAAACTTGGCAGGATTCCAGGCCTCCTTTGTGCACATGACCTCATCTGCCTTGAGTTATAGTTATTTTTATACTTGCTCTTCCCTCTTACTAACTTAAATAAGTTTCACTTATCTACTTATTCCCTACTATAGTGGTTCTCAAACTTCCAGGGGCATCGGAATCACCTGGAGGACTTGTTAAAACCCAGATGGGGCCAGGTGTGGTGGCTCATGCCTGTAATCCCAGCACTTTGGGAGGCCAAGGCAGGCAGATCACCTGAGTTCAGGAGTTCGAGACCAGCCTAACCAACATGGTGACACCCCCATCTCTACTTAAAATACACACACACACAAAAATATTAGCTGGGCATGGTGGCAAGTGCCTGTAGTCCCAGCTACTCAGAAGGCTGAGGGAGGAGAACTGCTTGAATCTGGGAGGCAGAGGTTGCAGTGAGTAGAGATCATGCCACTGCACTCCAGTCTGGGTGACAAAGCAAGACTCCATCTCGAAAAAACAAAACCAAAACAAAACAACCAGATGGTTGGGTCCACCCCAGAGTTTCTGATTCAGTAGGACTTGGGGAGGCCAATGATATGCATTTCTGGCATTTTCCAGGCAATGCTGCAGGCCCTAGGACAACACTTGGAAATTTTCTCCCCTACAACACAGTGCAGGGCCTTGCAAATAAATTGTCAAATTGTTATAGGTATTGCAGAGATTAAGGGTGCACAAATGCCTTCGGTAAATTCCCATTTCACTGCTTACTCTATCTTTGCACAAACTATTTAATCTCTTTGTACATCTCTCTTTACCTGCATAATGAAGAAAATAATAGAACTCATGTATTTCAAAGGATTGTTATTAATATTCAGTGAGAAAATATATATAAAAATACTGCATCTGGTATAGTTAGTGCTAAGTAAACATGGTTATTATTGTTTTTAATTCTCTCCTTTCCTAGTCCGTTAGTTTGAAGTCAGGGTCTACCTCTAGTTTTTCTTTGTGTAACTACCCCTTAGGAGCCCCGCCAATATCTAAAGCTCTGCCTCACACAAAGCAAACACTAAATAAATACTTCCTGAGTGAATAATTAAAGAAACAAACTAATACACCCTCAAATTTCATGGATTGAATGTTGAATAGGGACAACCAAGTTCAGTCTACATTTTTATAGAGACCTTTTAGTCATAGCATAAAGCCAATTAAAATGGATATTTCTGCATTAAAGTGTAAACTCAGAGATGATTAGTAAATGTAATAATTCCCCAAGCAGGTATTAACAGCTAGCCTTTAGGCACTCAGTGCCAGCATTGTTCTCTGCACTCTGGGCAAATTAACCCATAGAATCTGGCCTCAGTTAGTGTTAAACCTCAAGTTGATCTATCAGTTAGAAATTGCATTTGGCTACAGAGGACCCCAAAATAGTGGCTCAAACACGCAAAGGTGTTTTCTCTCACATAGAAATACATTTTAAGGTAGGCAGGTCAGGGCCGTGCAATGGCGCAGCAGAGTCTCCAAGGACTGAGACCTTCTGTCTTTCTGCTCCAGCCACTGACACGCACAGCCTTTCTTCGAATTCACCTCAGAGTCCAGGATGGCTGAAAAGGGCATTAGCTTCCTATCAGCTTTCCAGCCAGGAGGAAAAGGAAAGGATTCAGGGCAAAAGCCTCCTCCCTCCCTTTTAAGAAGCCTTCCTGTAAGTCTCACAGAATAAATCTAGTCAGCCAGAGCCTGGCCACACAGTCACACCCTATCTCAAGGGAAAGGCGATCTTTGAACTGAGCACGTTGCTGGCCAGAGAAATCAAGCTTCTGTTAGTAAGGAGACTGGGGATAATGGATTTTGGTTTAGAGAATTTGCCCAGTCTGCAATAACTAGCATACACACACACACACACACACACACACACACACACAGAGTCATCTTTCTTGACTCCCAATGAACAACAAATCACACGTTTCAATATTTGCTAAGTAAGCTGCCATGAGTGTGAGTTTCACTCGCACATTTTTGCTATCACATTTTTGATAAGGCAAAACTTGAAATTTAACCATGCCTCAGCCTTAGGGAAAGCAGTTGGCTCGGCAGCAGGACCACATGCTGTGTATATGCAGAGTGTAAATTTGGATCACACACACTGTGATGATGCTGGCAGTTGGGATAAAAATAAATACCTCCCAACACTCTCTGCATTGTGATTATAGTATTCAAACCTTGAGCAAGAGGGTGATGAAAGCAAACAGTGGGAGAATGAACACACTATAACACCTCCTTCAAGGAAAGCTGATGGGATCTGAAATAACAGAAGACATCATTTAGTAGGAATCTCTCTCTCTTTCTGTCTTCCCTCTTCCCACCATCTACACTGTATCACAGCTGCAGTTTTACTTAACTTTTGCAAGCTAAATTGTAAAGCACCTATATGCCAACCTCCAAAGAGAGCCTTCTCCATTGAAACGCTCCAAGCCATCAGCTAACCTGGATCCGCAGCTCCTCCATGGTTGGAGCCTCGGAGGCAGACAAAAACTCCTTTATAAAGAAGCTCGGACAGAACTAAACTCTGAAACGATAGGGTCTCTGTGTTCTTTGTGTAGGCAGGCAATTTCCCAGCAAGGGTTTGGGTTTTGCAGTTAGCTTTTGTAATTACAATAAAAGAGAGATAGTAACCTTTAGAGTGAGTGGCAGCAGCACCCTAACACTAGGCTGTGTGAAAACAGATCACATTACTCCAAAGCCTCACATTGCAGCCGGGGTTATTGTGCAAAACTGGGTTCTGTTGTAGGCATCCAGGGAGCCCTTCTTCATCAAGGGGTGTCATTGCACCTGTGCAAAGTAGATTTTTTTTCTTTAAGGTTCTTTTTTTCCTTTTTTTCTTTTTTCTCCACCCCCAGTTCAACTGATATTGAAAGTCACTGCAAAGTGATTTGTGTGAGGATGTATCGGGGATGGGCGGCGAAGGAGGAAATCTTGTAGGGGTCAGGGGACAGTGTCCACAGGCAGAGTAAAGTGTTGGGTGAACCACGTCGGGAATGAAACTGTTCTGCAATTCCTTTAGATGCTGCATGTGACTTGCTGGAGCAGACAGAAACTCAGGTGTTTGGCTATCTTGATCAAGTCACCGCATCAACAGAGTTTAGAAGCTGCTGATCACCATCACTTGTGCTTTCCTGTGATAAGAATGAATATTAGTAAATCAGGAACTGTTTTCAGCTCTGAAGACGTTCTTTTAATTTTTTTTCATAACACATGAGCCTTGCATATAATGATATTCTATCTAATAGATATCAATTTTAAAAAATCCTAAAGGAAAATCATTCTTCAAGCTGAGCATCTGCCAGTGGAAGGATTTCAAGGGCATGGTTCTGATCTATTCACAGTAATGACTCCCTCCGCATCACCATAGCGGGGTCAGAACTGTGTGGAAGAGGCAGTGAATGGTAGAAATTCAGTCCCAGTCCAGGCGGCTCAGTGAATAGAAGACATAGAAAAGGTGAAGTGAGGAAAGCAGTCATTCGTTCATTCAACAAGTACTTATTGAGTGCCAGCTGTATACCACTGTTTGACCCTATTCTAGTGTTAGTCATCATTCTAGGAACTAGACAGACCAGATCTCTGCCCTTGTGAAGCTCAAGTTCAACCAATGTTTCTTGTGCAAGATGTACAGGCAAATTTCTGTACTAGGCATGGTTAGGGTACAAAAATCAGTAATGCACAACCATCAGAAATCCTCAGATTTCTTACAAGCTTATGAGGGAGATACCAATGCCATTTTAAGATCTTATACAGGACACTGTCAGGGCTCAAAGAAGGGTGTGTATGGGTAGGAAGTGCTCTGAGCCTAATACACATGAAAGAGCAAAACCAAATTATCAGAAGCTGGGAGGAGCTGCAGAAGGGAGCATGGTAAAGTGAGGCCCACACAGGGAGAGGGATCTGGACTGGGCTAACTTTGAATTTGGAGTTTAGGGCTCTTCACTCCATGTCCCTTGCCACAACCTGTAAATTTCTGCTGGACCTAATCAGGCCATTCATGGGGCTTCGGAGCCCACCCATTCTGTAGCCCAAGTGGCTAGAGGTAGGGCATAAGGGTTAGCGGGACATTTTAAGCATGTGTATGTGTCCCTCCCTATCCTTCAGGCTTCTTGGGGGCTGAAAATTGTGTACTGAAGAGGTTACAAAGCCATCAAAGAAGTATTTTGTTCAGCATGCAAATTATTTGAAAAAAAAATTTTTGAGCCAATATTTAAAAATCAAAAGATTTCTGTTTTGTAACGCAGCTTTCCAGCATGTTTAATAGAGATCAGAAGCTATGGCAACACTGGGCCCACACTACTGCAGTGTCAGAGGAGGCCAGAGCAGAAGTCTCCACTGACCCCACCCTCCTGGGTAGATGGGCCATGCACCCACACACCCGGTCCCCACAACTCCCATAGGTCTGCCCTACTCTGAAGTCAACCGTCAGTTGCCATTTCTCATGAAAATTACAATGTTGGTATTTTAGTGTAAAGAAATATCCTTTTCCCCTGTTGCTATCAAATATGGGGACATAAAAGTCCTGAGGGATGGCATATCTTTCAAGAAGCAAAAATCATTATTTCCTTCATTTTACAAATATTTATTGAGGGCCTACTATGAGTCAGGTACTGTTTTAAACACTGGGAATATAGCAATGAGGAAAAAAAAGACAATGCTCTCCTCTACCCCCCACTTGAAGAGCTATTTTTTATTTGTGAGAGATAGACAATAAACAAATACATCACATATTCTCAGGCAGTGGTATGAAATATGAGAGGAAAAGGTAGGGGTAGGGTGAGAGAAGAGGATTAGTTAGGATTGGGTGAAAGGGGCAGATGTTTCATTGGTCAGGGAAGGCCTCTCTGACAAGTGATGTCTGAACAGAAACCTGAGTGACTAGATGGGTGAGTGCTGACAGGTTTATTTCCTTGTAGAAGAAAAAAAAATTGCAATGTATCTAAGATGCAACGAGCATTTGAGTCAAAAGAATTTAAGGCTATTAGTAAATAAATTAAGGTTTAAAAAAAAACCATGGAATAGCACACAGAAAGATTGGGGTCCCATCTTCAAGAATCCTGCTTTTGCAATAAAAAAAAAAAAAAAAAAAGTTTGAATTTGTATAGTCATTTTACTGCATGGGAGACCAAAGTCAAGTTTAATATTAGCAATCTAATTACATTTCAATCTTTGTGACTGTGTGAGATAGGTAAGAACATCTCCATGCTTCAGATGGAGAAATAAGGCTCAGATCAGATCGTCCAATGTCTCTGCTTGCAATAACGTGGTTACTAAGTAGTAGAGACAAGATTATCCTCACTCCAGTCCAGCATCTTTCCAAGGTTATGCTTCAATAACTTCCTCCAAAGCACCAGAACAAGAATACAGTGACAGCAAACCTAGGGAGAGGAGGTAAGGAGGACAGATGCAGAGAGGTCCAGGAAGTGCTTCAGAGCAACCAGCTCTAGATATGGAATTTCTTCACGATTTCATATGATCTTGGAAATGCATCTACATTTTGCATTTATTCCATAATATATCTATACTTGTTCATTTCAATCAAATAAAGAAACACATTACAGGAAGGTGTACCATGTTTACTACCCAACTTTGCTTGCCAATCCCCCAAATGCACTCAGGACCTCAGTTTTGAAAATGGTGCTAAGGGTCTACAGAATGTCACAAGCAGACTAGCAGAACAAGAGCCAATAGGGAATTGACCCAGAAATGCTACAGAACATAATATTCTCTATCAAATGCATAATTATTAAGATGTATCAAATTGAATAAAATAGTCTCTACACTTCAAGTATAAGCAAGCATGTATGAACAAATGGTATTCAAGTGTCAAACCTTTGTTTCTTTCTTGTAATTTAATTTGTAAGATGTTGGGTATGTCTGGAAATAAAATAACACAGTCCAAGAAAGCTGGAGGTGGTAAAAATCCAAGAATAAAGTCATTGTCATTGAGTGCAAATAAGTGCTTTTCTGAGACAATTTTCCTTTACTGTATAATAACTCATTCTTCATTAAGGGAAAAGTATAACATTACTGTTCTGGAATGTATCAACTAGATATTGGTATCTCTGCACTCTTCTAATCATAAACTGTTACAGATGGATTTCCAGAGTTTTGTAGGTCACAGGATGAAAATCATTCTCCCTTGCCCTATCTCTCATTCTTTTATAATCGCAAGTTTTGTTTTTTTTTTTTAACTTAGTTTTTGGCCCATCTCTAACAGAGATACTCTTCTTTCCGACTTTCCCCTAAAGGGCTATATTTATATTACACCTGATATTTTACCCAACCTCTGAGTAGGAAGATGAACCTGGCAAGCATCTTTCTTCATTTATCACGCTTGCAAATGGCTGGCATGAGTCCACATTATTTCCCCCGCATTCCAATGCATGTTTTTAAGGCATCTTTTGATGTACCATTTAGGCAAGAGCTCCATACATCAAGAAACAAAAAGCAGCCAAGGAATCTAATATTCTGCCCAAGACCTGTGAAGGAGATGCTGATATTGGGTCATTTGAATCAAGCCTTCTAGAAATGAATCTGGATATGAGTCAGTAGTGGATTTAAAAAAGGCAGGGGGCATTGTCCTTCTGGGGCCTATTTCAAGAGAGGGGAAAAAAAGACTATTTGTAAGCCATTTGAGAAAAAAACTGATGGGCAGTTCTCTCCAAATGCTTTGCTTTGGCCTCTAACAAGAGAAAAGCTCCGTTTCCCTCCCATCTCTTTTTCCATCTTCTAATTCATGTTCTTTAAAAAACTTGATTGTGCAAATCGCTACAGTCCCCACTTGCCCAGTTGTCCTAGTTTAGGCTGTCATTATTGTTCTCCTCCCTTGCTGGAATGGCCTCCTTATTCATCTGCCCACCTCTGCCTTCTCCCCACCCCAGTCTACCCTTCCCACTGCCCCAGAGAAAACTTGGTAAAGGACAGATCTGGTCATGTCCCTCTTGTGATTAAAAGTCTCAGAGGCTCCCACTGCCTGCAGGGAAAGTCCACATGCACTAACGTAACACACAAAGTCCTTCCTGTTCCACCCCGCTCACCTTTCTCCCTCGTCTCAGGAGCTCCATGCCCCATGTAGTCCTGGCCCAGCCTCAGTAGACTGCTCATCTGCTCTCCCTTTGGTGCCGTACCCTTTTGCCTGTTGGCCTCTCAGAATGAAAAGCCTTTCCCTTTTGTCCGCTGGTTTGACTTCTACTCAACCTCCAGGATTTAGCTCATATGTCTTCTTCTCTCAAGGTTTCCCAGCTCCACTCAGGATACCTCCAATACATTTCTCATTTAGCATATATATTTTACTAATTTTCTTTTACCATCTCTACTCAGCCCCACCTGCTCTCAGAGGATAAGGACTAGGTTTTCATTATCTATAATGCCCCCCAGGGGCAGTGACTCCTATGAACATCCAATCTGCCCTGCTTTGAAAAAAAATCTCAAGGAAAGAAGCTGAGAGATGCTGCAGCAGGTGCTTGAGTTAGGCTCCTGGTGGCAAAACTGGACCTGTTCACCATAGCTGCAGCTGAAATCAGGTGAGCAGAAGGCATTAGCACAAAATATGTCTGCCACAGGCATGTTGATTTGAATAAGCATGGAAACGCAGGGTAGGAGGGCATGTCACAGGCCCCCAACCCAGCTGCCCATGCAGCATAGGAATGCTTTTACAGATTGCTTCAATGGGGAGCTTCCACTGTTCTCCCTCCTTTGACATGAGCAAATCGTATTACCAGACAGCTCATTGATGGGCATTTTTGCCAAACATAATTAATTTATCTTAATAATAATAATAATATCAAGTGCTTATTTTATGCCAAGTACTGTCCTAAGAGCTTTGCATGTACCATTTGATTTTCATAAGCACCATATGTGGTAAATACATTCATTATCACCCCCATTTTCTAGGTAGAGTGTAGCATATGCTGCCTGTGTCCTATCCATCTCCCCTCAAGCCTCCCCATTTTAGTGTAGGTAAGCAGAACTCTCCAGTGCCTGCACCTGCATCTCTTGGCCAGAGATCATTCTCTAGTAGAAGAGCCCACTTTCCTGCAGTATGTTTGGCCAGAAGTACCAGAGAATTAACACCTCCTAGAAGCATCCCTCAGTCAATGACTGAGAGGATTGCTCCTCAAGTGGGTTGGCTCTGAGTTAAGTGGTCTACACTGGCTCTCAGAGTTCCCTAGGGGGGTTAAGCTCTGGTTGTCTGCAATGGTATCACGCTTGATAATTCACCTGTTATTGGCTGCCTTACCTCCTCCTGCTCACTTACCCTCTCTCTTACCAATGTTTCCTGGAATATCTCCCAGTATTTGCATTTTGAAACCTGGTGTCTAGATCTACTTCTGGAGGAACCTAACAAAGATAATGGGGCCAAGGCACAGAAAAGATCCAGGGACTTGCCCAAGATGATGTCTCACTCTAGGGCCCACACTCGTATCCACTACCCTGTACTGCTAACTCATCCAGGTTTTCCCGCTATAAAAACAAACAGCCATCATTTCCTTCCTCTATGCCCAAATATGTGAAGACAGCTGAAGACTCTCCGATTCCTTCTGCCATGATTGTTATAAACATGGTTTCCATACCAATCATCCCCTCGTGAGGCAACCTCTCCCCTGTACAAATTTTCTACTTAAAATTAAACACATGAATTTTTTTCTGCTTTTTATCTTACATATTTCATCCATTTGTTTTTTATTCCTGTGCCATTAAAGAAGTACAGAATCCACAATATGGTATGGTAGACTATTCAATTTTAATCCTATTTTAATACAAAAAAAAAGATTCCTAGAACTAGTTCTATGTTCAAAATAGCATCCATGCAAATAAAATGTTGAATTGGTTACAATGAATCTTACTAATATAAGTAATGCTTACATTAATAAGGTCTTATACATGTAGCAAGATATGAATATTGATGTATTTATTATGTATTTATTAACAGCAACAACCAACACTCTGATGTCTTCCGTGTATTTTAGTGAATTGCACCCTCATCCAGAGGTCCTGAATTTATCTTTGTCTTGCTTCCTTCTCTATCATCTATGTCAGCCATAAACAAAAAGTCAGGCATCATAGATTAGCTGTATATAGAAAGCATTCCCAGAAGTAAGCACCACAGTGGGATGAACAAAACATATTGTTGATGAATTCAAGGTTCTTGAACTGCTATCTGGAATCAGTCTACATACAACATAGTCAAAGTAAAATAATAAATTTAGGAATTGTAACATGTCATAAACAGATCCTAAGATGAAGAGTCACAGAATGTTATGGCAAGAGGCCGGGCATGGTGGCTCATGCCTGTAATCTCAGCACTTTGGAAGGCCGATCAAGGGTGGATCACTTGAGGTCAGGAGTTTGCAACCAGCCTGGCCAACATGGGGAAAATCCATTTCTACTAAAAATACAAGAATTAGCCGGGTGTGGGGGCACACGCCTGTAATCTCAGATACTCAGGAGGTTGAGGCAGGAGAATCACTTGAACCTGGGAGGTATAGGTTGCAGCGAGCCAAGATTGCACCACTGCACACCAGTCTGGGCGACAGAGAGAGACTCAGTCTCAAAAAAAAAAAAAAAAAAAAAAAAAAAGAATATTATGGCAAGTGAAACTCTTGAGAACTATTTCAATTTCATCTTTTACAGAATTCAAGATCTTACAACTAGGTAGTGACATAATCAGAAATAGAACCCAGATTTCTTAGCTCTTAATTAAGTGCTTAGTCCACTTACTACAACCTGTTACAAATTCTGAATAATTCATTTTTCATTCCAATGACAATAGAGTATCTTTGCATACCAAGTCACTAATTCATCTCCCATGATGACCAATACCTGGTTTGAAGTAATACATGAAACTAATTAAATGTATGTCACAGAAATTTAGAATTAAGGACAATGAGGAACTGAACCAATGAGGGACCGAGCCAGTGGATGGTGCTTGAATTGAGATGTCATACTAAATAGTAAATTTTGGGTACCATATCGGGTCTATGCAATAAAATCAATGTAAGTGACATCACAGAGCCCCCAAGAAACAGAGAATAGCCTGAGCCTCACTTTCCCAGACCAGTTCTGAGACATGTTAATATTTATACTTCATGAAGCTTATTTGTTTGTTTGTTTGTTTGTTTTGAGACGGAGTCTCGCTCTGTCTCCCAGACTGGAGTACAGTGGCATGATCTTGGCTCACTGCAAGATCTGCCTCCCAGGTTCACATCATTCTCCTGCCTCAGCCTCCCAAGTAGCTGGGACCACAGGCACCTGCCACCAAGTCCGGCTAATTTTTTGTATTTTTAATGGAGATGGGGTTTCATCGTGTTAGCCAGGATGGTCTCGATCTCCTAACCTCGTGATCTGCCCACCTCAGCCTCCCAAAGTGCTGGGATTACAGACGTCAGCAACTGTGCCCAGTCGCTTATTTGTATTTTTAAAGTAATATCCCTTAACACATTTACTTGGGCTAGTTTAAGTATGTATCTCTTCCTATAACCAAAAGTCCTGAATAGAAGACTCTTCCCTCTTGTTGCTACTAAGCTAAACAACTACTTTTTTTAAATGGATGTCAGATAATGGAATAATAAGAATGGCCATTGGAATTAGCATGAAGAACTGAATCAGCATGAATGAAGTAGGAGACTAAGTTTAGCCAAAAAGCAGTTGTGGTTGGAGAATGTTGTATGGGGTAAAGAGGCCGATAGTCCTCTCTAAGTCCTTTAGCAAGTTTAGAAGCAGGCCCTTGATAGTAGAAATGTCTGACAGTCTTCAAGAGGCCCATCTGCTGTCTGCTGTCTTCAAGAGACTCATCTCACATGGAATTATACCCACAGGCTCAAAGTAGAGTTGAAGAAAGATCTATCACATTAACAGAAAACAAAAAGGAACACGGGTTACTATTCTTATAACAGAGAAAACAGACTTTAACAGTGAAGAAGGACAAAGAAAAGCATTACATAACGATAAAGGGTTCAACAAGAAGACTTTAACTATCCCAAGTATTATACACCCAACATTGGAGCACCCAGATTCATAAAGCTACTACTTCTAGACCTATGAAAAGACTTAGCCACATAATAATAGTGGTGGACTTCAACACCCCACGGATGACATTAGACAGATCACTGAGGCCAAAAACTAACAAAGAAATTCTGGCTTAAATTTGATACCTGACCAATTGAACCTAACAAACATCTACACAATACTCCACCCATAAGTCACAGAATATACATTCTTTTTCATCTGCACATAGAACATACTCCAAGATCCACATGCTCAGCCACAAAGCAAGTCTCAATAAATTTTAAAAAATCAAAGTCACATCAATCATCAATCATATTATCTGACCAGTGGAATAAAAGTAGAAATTAATACCAATATCTCCCAAAACCACACAGTTACATGGAAATTAAACAACTTGCTCCTGAATGACTTTTGGGTAACAATAAAATTAAGGTAGAAATCAGCAAATTCTTTTAAACAACCACAAATAACGAACACAACGCAGCGAAATCTCTAGGATGCAGCAAAAGCTATGTTAAGAGGAAAGTTTATAGTGCTAAATGCCTACCTCAAAAAGTTAGAAAGATCTCAAAGTAATGATCTACTATCCCGCCTAGAGGAACTAGAAAAACAATAACAAACTAACCCCAAAGTTAGCAGGAGTAAAGAAATAACTATAATCAGAGCAGAACTAAATGAAATTGAGACCCCCAAATCCATACAAAGAACCAATGAAACAAAAAGTTGGTTCACTGAAATGATAATCAAAATCAATAGACCACTAGCTAGATTAGCAAAGAAAAAAAAGAGAAGACTCAAATAAGCATAGTTGGAAATGACAAAGGTGACGTTACAACCAATCCCACAGAAATACAAAAGATCCTCAAAGACTATTATGAAAACCTCTATGCATACAAACTAAAAAATCTAGAGAAAATGAATTAATTTCTGAAAACACACAAGCTCCCAAGATTTAATCATAAAGAAATTGAAACCCTGAACAGTCCAATATCAAGTTCCAAAATTGAATCAGTAATGAAAAAAAATAAATAAATAAAACCTACCAACCAAAAAAAAGATGGATTCACAGTCAAATTCTACTAGACATACAAGAAGAGCTGGTACCAAGTCAACTGAAATTATCCCAAGAAAATCGAGGAGGGACTCTTCCCTAAGTCATTCTATGAAGCCAGCATACCCTGATATGAAAACCTGGGAAACACATAATGAAAAAAGAAAACTACAGGCCAATATCTCTGATAAACACAGATGCAAAAATCCTCAACAAAATACTAGCAAACCAAACTCCACAGCATATCAAAAAGATAATTCACCACAATCAAATAGGCTTCATTCCTGAGATGAAAAATTGATTCAACATATGCAAATCAATAAATGTGATTCATTACATAAACAGAATTAAAAACAAAAAGCATATGATCATCTCAATGGATGCAGAAAAAGCCTTCACTAAAATCCAACATCTCTTCATGATAAAAAGCCCTCACCAAAGTAGGCATCGAAGTAAAACACCTCAAAATAATAAGAGCCATCTATGACCACAGACAACATCATACTGAATGGGCAAATATTGGAAGCATTCCTCTTGAAAACTGAAACAAGAAAAGGATACCCACTGTCACCACTCCTATTCAAGATAGTACTGGAAGTCCTAACCAAAGCAGTTGGGCAAGAGAAAGAAATAAAAATCATCCAAATAGGAAAATAAGTAGTCAAACTACCTTTCTTTGCTGGCAATATGATTCTATACCTAGAAAACTAAGGACTCTGGCAAAAGACTCCTGGAACCAGTAAATAACTTCAGTAATGTTGCAGGATACAAAATCAATGCACACAAATTAGTAGCATTTCTATACACCGATAATATTCAAGCTGACAGACAAATCAAGAACACAATCCCATTTACAATAGCCACACTAAAAAGAAAATACCTAGGAATATGTCCAACCAGGGAGGTGAAAGATGTCTATAAAAAGAACTATAAAACACTGCTGAAATAAATCATAGATGACACAAACAAATGGAAAATCACTCTGTGCTCATGGATTAGAAGAATCAACATTGTTAAAATGGCTATACTGTCTAAAGCAATCGACAGGTTCAACACTATTCTTATCAAACTGCCAATGTCATTTTTCACAGATTTAGGAAAAACTATTTTAAAATTCATATGGAACCAAAAAAGAGCTCGACTAGCCAAAGCAATCCTAAGCAAAAAGAACAAAGCCCAAGGTATCACAGTACCGGACATCAAACTATACTATAAAGCTACAGTAACCAAAACAGCATGGTACCAGTACAAAAACAGACACATAGGCCAATGGGACAGAATAGAGAACCCAGAAATACAGCTGCATGCCTACAACTGTCTGTTCTTAACAAAGTCAACAAACATAAAAAATGGGGCAATAACTCCCTATTCAATTAATGGTGCTGGGAAAACTGGCTAGCTACATGCAGAAGGATGAAACTGGATCCCTACCTTTCACCATATACAAAAAGTAAATCAACATGAATTAAAGATTTTAATGTAAGACCTCAAACTATAAGGATCCTAGAAGAAAATCTAGGAAACACCATTCTGGACATCAGTCTTAGGAAAGAATTTATAACTAAGTCCTCAAAAGCTAATGCAATAAAAACAAAAATTGACAAGTGGGATCTAATTAAACCAAAGAGCTTCTGCACTGCCAAAGAACCCATCAATAGAGTAAACAGACAACCAACCCATAGAAGGAAAGAAAATATTCTCAAACTATGCATCCAATGAAGACCTAATATGCAGAATTTATAAGAAACTTAAATAACTCAACAAGCAAAAAAAAACCTCATTAAAAAGTGGGCAAAGGACATGAACAGACCCTTCTCAAAAGAAGACTTGCTTGTATGAAAAAATGCTCCACATCATGAATCATCAGAGAAATGCAAATCAAAACCACATGAGATACCACCTCACACCAGTCAGAATGGCTGTTATTGAAAACTCAGAAAAGAACAGATGCTGGTGAAGCTGCAGGGAAAAGGGAATTTTTATACAATGTTGGTGGGAATGTAATTTAGTTCAGTCACTGTGGAAAGCAGTGAGATCTGGAGATTTCCCAAAGAACTTAAAACAGAACTGCCATTCAACCTAGCAATTCCATTACTGGGTATAATATCCAAAAGAAAATATGTTTTTCTACCAAAACAAACAAACAAACAAAAAACACACAAACAAACAAACAAAAAACATGCACTTGTATGTTCCTCGCAGCACTATTCACAATAGCAGAGACATGGAATCAACCTAGGTTTCCATCAACAGTGGATTGGATAAAGAAAATGTGGTACATATACACTATGTACCACTCAGCTATAAAAAAGAACAAAATCATATCCTTTGCAGCAACATGGATACAGCTGGAGGCCATTATCATAATAAGCAAATTAACACAGGAACAGAAAACCAAATGCCACATGTTCTCACTTATAAGTGGGAGCCAAACATTGATTACTCATGGATATAATGTTTGAAACAATAGATACTAGGGATTAATACAGAGCGGGGAAGACGGAAGAGGGCAAGGGTTGAAAACCTAACACTTGGGTACTATGCTCACTACCTGAACGGCAGGGTCATTTGTATCCCAAACCTCAGCATCATGCAATATACCTATGTAATAAATCTGCACATGTACCCCCTGAATCTAAAATAAAAGTCAAAATTATTTTTTTAAAGAAAGGTGGGTGTTTTGAATGGTGAGTTTTCTCCACCCACTTACTTACCCCATACAGCTTTAGACTTGCCCTGGTAGTTGCAACCAAGAGAAAGAAAGGAGCAGAGCCTAATATGTGACTATAAAAGGGCATGTTCTCAGGCCGAGCATGGTGGCTCACGCCTGTAATCCTAGCACTTTGGGAGGCCGAGGTGGGTGGATCACCTGAGGTCAGGAGTTCGAGACCAGCCTGGCCAACATGGTGAAACCCCATCTCTACTAAAAACACAACAATTAGCCAAATGTGTTGGTGCACACCTGTAATCCTGGTTACTCTGGGGGCTAAGGCAGGAGAATTACTTTAACCTGGAAGACAGAGGTTGCAGTGAGCCAAGATCGTGCCACTGCACTCCAACCTGGGCCACGTAGGGAGGCTCTGTCTCAAAATAAATAAACAATAAAATAAAAGGGCGTGTTGTTTCCCACCAGCTACTCTTCTGACCATGGATTCATAGTCCTTCTGAGCTCTCTGATACTTCCAGTTTTGGGAGGTGGGTCAGCACCTTAAGTTAATTTCCTACTAGTCTTATTGGTTTCCATAGACCTAAGACAGTCAATATACCTCAATCAATAAAGCATTTTAAAAGGTTTACTTCCCAAGAACATTAAACACAATTGTACTGGCACTATTCATTTTCAGTCAACAACCCCTCTCCCATTTCTTTGTTGATAGACCCTGATTATCCATTTCTCAGTGATTCTATCCCCACCTCATCAGCTCAGAAAAAAAGGTAAATGAATTTAAGACCAGCATGTGTTCTTATGGCTTAAGCCACTGTTAATTACAAGTTAACCCTGGTAAAAGAAGTAAAGAATAGCACTTATAGTTTGTATTGTGTGCTGAGAGCTTTCCAAGTGCTTCACGTGGACTGGTTCATTCAGTCTTCACAACAATCCTAAGAGAATGATGATGACGATGATAATCATCTATTTTACATCTGAGGAAATGGAGGCACAAAGATGTTAACTTGTCCAGTGTCTCAGAGATAATATTTAAAGAGTTGGCATTTATGTCTAGGCGTATGGTTCCATCATCTGTGCTCTTTATCACTATGTTAGACTACCCGAATATAATAGAATGACTTATAATAACATATAAAAATTATTAGATTGAGTTGCCTTATTTTTGACCACAAATTAAACATTAACACATGGATTAAGCAAAATCATGTAGTTGTCCATCATACCCAGGCTAAATTTTGTTACCTGGTCTGTGTTTTAGAAATCATATGGCCAAGGGCTCTACTATAAACCATTAAAACCTTTTATTTTCTGTCAGTCCTAGATTAGAGCTTGCCAGGAGAGCAATTTAATAACTGGTAACTGTTTAAACGTTATCCCTGAAGGAAGGCTTCCATTCCTGCTTATCTCTCTTGTGTAGCCTTGTTCTTGTAGCCTCCTACTCAGAAATCAACTGAGACCTGTCTGTAGGAATAATGCCGTTCAAAAAAATCTTTCCTTCTTGTATTCAGCACTGCTAGAGACTTAGAAGTGTGTGCATGGAGAGACATTTTTTTCTTGCCTGTTGCCAGCACTGCTAGACACTTAGAAGTGGAAGGTGTGAAGAGACATTTCTTTCTTGTGTCCATTCTTTATTTTGTTTATTTGCTATCGTTGCTTGGCTTTAGGTACCTAGATTTTAAACATACCATGGGCCAAACTCTGACCAAATTCTTTCCCAAAATGCATTTATTTTCCTGCAAGGAGTGAGGTTGCAGAAAGTAAAACCATATATCTGAGTTATTATACTCAATCAATAGCTCTGCCAGGCTGGTCCCCAGTGGCTGAGAAATTGTGTTTTTGAGAAGCATGTGTGCTCATCAACACAACTGTGTAAACAACTCACCAAGTTAACACAAGATGAAGGATTGTCCTAGTGGCCAAGGTATTTCAGATGAACTAAAGAACTGTGTAAAATGAACAATTAAATAAAACAATGTCATAATGTTTACAGTTTTTTTTCATTCGAATACCAAAATACACACAAACACATATATACACAAAAACAACAACAACACAAAAAGAGTATCATTTGCAAAGTCCTTGTGTTGGTGACAGAAATCATAATGTAGATTTTTAAGGCATTTCATGAAAATAAAGATAATGAAGTCTTCCTATTTCTGAGTCCCAACTTTCTCCTTGTGAGACAAGTTTTTGATAGACTAGAAAATTGTCTCTTAAGGTTCTTGTCAGGTCAAAAAACTTGCTCCCTCACCTCGTTTCCCATGCTCTTTACAGCTCCTCCTATTATGATACTAATTGCATCCCATTGTTCTGTAATTAGCAGGGAGAGTTTCTTTCTGTCTCCTACCACTTGACATGAATGCAAAGTCAGATACTAACCCAGCAAGGGCCCAGGATTGAGGCTTTGAAATGAATAGATTGATGTCAAATCCTCAATCCAAATTTTGAATGCTATTGCTGTAAGAAAATTATCAAAATCATCATCATTCTAGAAATTCACAGGAAGCAATCAGGCAACTATTACTAAAAGCTATGCTTTGATAATATGGAGGATAAGACCCTTGGGCACTTATCTAACATTTGCTGACTATAATTACAATATGTGTACAATCTGAAAACATGAGTGTTTTTAAAGATTTTTGAGGGTGGGCGCAGTGGTTCATACCTGTAATTCCAACACTTTAGGAGGCCGAGACAGGTGGATCACTTGAGGTCAGGAGTTTGAGACCAGCCTCGCCAACATGGTGAAACCCTGTCTCTACTAAAAATACAAAAATTACATGGGCGTGGTGGTGCACACCTGTAATGCCAGCTACTCAGGAGGCTGAGGCACAAGAATCGCTTGAACCCAGGAGGCGGAGGTTGTAGTGAGCCGAGATTGTGCCACTGCACCCCAGGCTGGGCAACAGAGCAAGAGTCTGTCTCAAAAAAAAGGATGAGTGACCAGTGATCACACAAATGCTCTGAGTTATTGGTGAAAGTAAGCTTTTTGCTGAAAACAAAAAATATTGTGGCTATCATAATAATGGTGCCATTCAGGTACAATGGATTATTTTCCTGGAGAATATCCTGTTCCAATGACAGAGAGAGCACGGGAGGCCTCAGTGAACTGTGAAAGAATCTTATGGGAAGATCTTCCCCAAAGAAAGGTTCACTGTGGAAGAGTCACTGCTCTGCATGTGCCTTTTCCAGCAGTGGGTGGGCATGTTCTGATTCACAGAACTAAAGGGATTTAAAGGACAGAATTTTTTTGTTCTGTGTGATTAGAAATATGCTGCTATCACAGAGTAGATGTTGAAACAAACAAACAAACAAAAAAGGCAAAGAACGAATGAATGCAAAATGTGTTCCTTCAAAAGAAAAAAACAAAACAAAAAAGGTATGGAGAAAGGAACAAAAGGAAGAGGAGAGAAAGGGAGGAAGGAGCCCCTAATTCCATTAGTTGGAAGAAACTGTTGTGAGAGAGGAAAGGAGGAAAAGGAATGGATTTCAAGACCAAGCAGGATATCACGGTAGAGCTTTAAGAGAGTCTGTTCATTTCTTCACATCTCAGGGATTTGGAAGAGCCTCCCCAAGCAGGTTCCTCCTGCCTTTGTGGAGCGCCTCAGAGAAGCAAGTTGGCCAACATGTAAGGGTTTTTGAATTTGGCTTTTAAACTGCTAGATAACAGCCTCATGAATGAAGGAGTTTACCAACTTAATCATACTAATCCCCTCCACCCAGAATGGAATAAGTGTCTTCTTTCCAAGAAAGACAGGCATCCTCCAGTCCTTCCAGTGCTCAGATTCTTGTCTGCAGTGGATCATCTCCAAGTCTCATATGCAAAAAACAAACACAGAAAACTAAAGAACCTACTGAGTGGGAAAGAGGATTGTTTTTGGAACAAAACGTCCGTCTCCTCAGGCCACTGGCCACACTCCTCTGGCCATCTAGAAAAGATCTCTTAAGTAAGCCCAATCTCTTTTTTTTTTTTTTTTTTTTTTTTTTTTTGAGAAGGAGTCTCGCTCTGTCGCCAGGCTGGAGTGCAATGGTGTGGTCTCAGCTCACTGCAACCTCCGACTCCCGGGTTCAAGTGATTCTCCTGCCTCAGCCTCCTGAGTAGCTGGGATTACAGGCACCTGCCACCACACCCGGCTAATTTTTGTATTTTTAGTAGAGATGGGGTTACACCATGTTGGTCAGGATGGTCTCGATCTCCTGACCTCGTGATCCGCCCGCCTCAGCTCCCAAGGTGATGGGATTACAGGGGTGAGCCACCGTGCCGGGCCAAGCCCATCTCTTAATTAAGAGAAATTTTCTCCAGGTAGTTGTATAGTTGATTCATTCTTTGAAGTTAAAAAAAAATGCAGAAATAGCAGGATGAGAGATCTTTATGTACTACAACTTGCTTCCTATCCTTTCCCATCCCCCATTGCTCCAAGAGAAAATGTGCTTTGTAGAAAGTTCAAAATGTGAGTGAAAGAAAAACACTAGAGTTGAGACAAATTTCTAGTTTGGAAACAAAAGCGCCACCATCATAATGAAAATTGTTCTCTACCACAGGGGACACCGGCCCAGCGCCCCCAGCTTACAGCCCTAGGACTTGACACAACCACCAGGAGTTAACCTTTGCTGAGTGTTTGCCGGTGCAGACTGAGCACTTATGCACATTATCTCTTTTGAAAAGCTTTTTGGAACAAAGATTTGTTACTTTCATGCCTACAGCACAGAATCCATGATAGAGATTATTATTTTTGGAGAAACTATTTCACTGAAATAATTATAGCTACTTCACCAGCTACTTCGTAAGCCCTGATTAAAAAAAGAAAAAATTCTTGGCTCAGAAACAAGCCAAAAGAACACAACACAGTCCTCTAAACCCAACCTTAAAGTTGTCCTTGTCTCAATTTTACACTGTTGTTTGCAAACCCAGCCTTTACATAAGACACGGACCTCACTGGGTGTGGCTGGCATGCCCAGACAGGAGATGTAAACATTTCTGTTTGGGAATCAGCATTTGGGGCAAACTTAGAGCACTGTCACCATGTGGCTGGAGTCCTGGATCTCAGGAAGAAAGCTGAGGTTCTGAGTAAGTTGAATCAGACAATATGAGAACAAAAAAAAAAAAAAAAATGGAGACTCTGACAACTGGTTAATGCGGAGCAATTGTCAGCTTTGGAAGCCCGTTCAGGCTGGAGACAGACCCATCCTCCTAATATGACAGCCATGGGTCATGACAGAGTTAGACCTGGGTTTTCTGGGTGCCTGTTGGTGCACCAGGGAAAACCAGGAGAGCCAACAGCAGCTCCACACCAACCCAGCTCAGGAGGGCGGTCCGAGCAGCAGCACAGAAAGCAGCTTGTACAGTCAGCAACCCTGAAACAAACGCTCCTCGCCAATGCAATGCCAATTGGACTCCTTAGCCAGGAGTAAATGTGATTCTTCTTGCAATTAGTTCAGAAACTTGCCTTCCAGAGATTAAAAGAAAGCAGCTTTGGAGAGCTTGGATGCAGCTGTAAAAAGAAAAATGCCTGAGCTTTGCAGAGAAAGCTGGACATGTACTTGACCCAGTTACAATCTTCCTTTCTCTTTTTTCCTGCTGGTTCAGGAGTGTATCTCTTTCCTTACTTGAAAGAAATGTTTCCTTTGCAGTGGGATTTTGATTTTAAAGTTAGGTTATGTTCACTTTAATTTTTTCTTCCGTGTTTTTTGTTTTTAAAAACATATGAAAATTAACAGTTGCTCATTATAGAAAACATAGAAAAATACAAAAAAGAGAATTCAAATCACACTTAATTCTACCATTTGGATGATCACTGTTAATATTTTAAGTTTTCTTTATTATTTTCAAGTCCTTTAAGTTTTCATTATGTTTGTATATGTTCATATGTGTGTGTATGCACACACGCACACACACATATATATATTTATCGTTATTTTACAAAATTGGGATTTTCCAAAATATCATTTTGTGATCTGCTTTTTTCTACTTACTATAATGGAAACATTCTCAAGCCATTAAATATTCTTTGAAAACCCCCTTTTTTAAATGACTACACAATTACTATTCTTTTTCAAGCTTTAACAGTCTGAGTGCAGTACATTAAATAATATATGGATATTTTCCATTTTAATGTAACTTTGAGCCATTTGTGTTTGATTGTATTCATTTAATGTATTTCTCTATTGTTTTTGCAAGTTTAGACACTTTTAAGTGCAACCAATTAAACTGAAAACACTAAGCACATCAGGAAAGATTTACCGATGGTATAAGCCACTAAAGAAACATAAGCCAGCTGTTATTTCGCAAAACAGGTGTATCTATCTACAGTCAAAGTCCACCTCCTATAAATAAGAGATTGCTTGTTTCTTATGATTTTAGGTGCTACAGTAGGCTGGTTTCATTTTCTGGTGATGGCACTGTGTCTTCCCAAACATTCAGAAACCTTTTAACCCAACAGATGGCGTTTAATATTAGACCATTTGCCATTTAGAAAAATCTAGATAATTGACTGCATTATCAGTAGGACTTAACTTTTGAACAGGTACTATTCCCAATATCTGCTTTCAAGCTTGTTTGGAGGTCTCAGGAAACTTTCTCCTAAAGAAACGAGCTCTAAGAGGTGGGCAGCTGACAAGGACCTTGAGGCATCACATGCCATGCAAGGGGTTCCATCCAACAGTGCAGTGATGACACTGGAAGAAAATGAATTCTGAACACTTTGATAGGATCAATGACTCTTTCTCACCTTTCACCCCAGCTGGCTAGCAGCAGGAATGAGGATTCCAGAGGACAATCTTGAAAAACTCTAGAAGCAGAATTAGGAAAGGAAGGTTCCAGGGAAATCTGCCTCCTCCTCGGGACCCTCTTGGTGTCCATCAGCTTCCAGACACTGTTCTCTGAGCACCTCAGGGTGGCTCTACTTGCTTCGACTTTCTGCCATCATCACCTTTTCACATGCCTCATGCTTCACACTCTACCCTGACGCACTTCCCAATTCTCTTAAGCCATCTTTTTCTTAAAGCAAGTTCAAAATATTTTTTTAGGCTTTCAAAAAAGCACCTTGCTAGGAAACTGGGAAAAGAAAATTCAAAGCTCCCTCCTGAGTCAATTCATAATTGTAATATTCTGCAGGGAAAGACAAGGATGACAGTAGGAAATAAGGCAGGTCTTACAGCACACAGAGGTCTAAAGAAAAACATGCATCTGCATTTCAGAGGAACATTCCATGTCAATGACCCCTCTGAACATGGAGCCCCAGAAAAAAAGGAAAGAAGAGCCAGACCCTAAAGACAGAGACTAGGAATTTCTCCTAAGTACCTCACAGGTAGCAAAGGGAGAAAACCAATGGAAGAATCAACTTCCTGTCTTCTTTTCCTCCCTTTTGCTATTATAATCGCCACCACCATCTGGATGAAAATGAAGGTACATTAAGAAGGGAATGAACATTTCCCAAGTTCTTGTCATGGATCAGGAATTGAGCTCTTATAAAAGAGAAAATGGGACTCAGGGAGGTTAAGTAAGAAACAAGGACAAAAGTGGAGCAGTGCGAGGATGCCATTCTTCGCAGGAACAAAGCCAATAACCAATTGGAGGACAGAAGGAAGTCCCAAAGAGTGTCAGCTGCGAGGGGAGTGTAGCCCTGTTTCCTGACTGCCCGTCCCTGATCCTGAGTAAAATAAGCTTCCGTTCCAAAGACTGCCCCTGCATTTGGAATGGATGTAAGGCATGCATCTGTAAATCGGGGCTGAGATTTGATTTTTATTCAGATGTTTTGGCATCATACACACACCACCAGGGCATGTTTTAGTTTTTACCAAAACAAAAGAAGCTCAGAAGAAGGTCTTTATAACTAAATCTTTCCAACCAGGCAGCCACTCCTTCTCCAGACTTCACTGTAAAGCTCTGAATTTGGTTCCAGGATCCCACTGAAGCCTACAGTCTAGAAACAAGTCAGGATTTCAACATGAATCCTATTATTCCCAAAAGGAATAGTGCCATGTCTTACTTTCTGTTGTTTTTATGTAAACTTAACAGGAATTTTTTTGTTCTTCTTTCAGGATCACCCAATTGTAAATTTCATAGCTTCTTTCTTTTTCCTTTAGCTGTTTATATCAGTTTTTCAAATGGTTCAAGTTTATGTACTCTAAAGCCTTCCAATAAATCTAAGTTGTAGACGCTGATCTCTTGAAAAGTTGTATTTTCTATGGCGATTAACTTAAGAGTTGTACTGTCTTATTTTAATAAATCATTTAGCACTTGATATTCTCTTTGACAAAGAATATTCATTTAAAAAAATTCCTAAGCAGAAGAGGTGGATTAGAAGTTCAGACAAGAATTGGTATCTTAATAAAGATTCCTTCATATTTAGCAGATTACATTTTATTGCTCAGTTTATAAGCTGGCATCCCAAATGTTGTAGAAACAAAAATATGAGTATTCTTGGGATAGTGTTATTTTGAAAGCGTAAGAAAACCCTTGACAACTGTACACGAAAGATCCAGACTCTCAACAGTGAATTGGGAGGAGGATGCATTTCCTAACAGCAGCAAAGGCAGCAAAAAACAAAACAAAAACAAAAACACCTCACCTACTTATAAAGCAAAAATTATTTGGGCCTCTTCCTGTGCTCAGTTGTCCCCTCAGCATAGCATATACACAACTGCTTCATTAGCACTACCATCAATTAGAAGTTCTTTGCAGTCTAAACATATTGGACAACTTTATTGCTGAAGGGAAGCAGTGTCCATTTCCCCAGGCTATTGCAATGCCAAATCCCAGAAGCAAAACAAGATTTTCTTCATTACTCTGATGGGATGCAAGATGTTCCTGAGGTTTAAAGTTTGACTTTTACAGGCACTTTCCTTTTGCCTTCAGAACTATTTTATACTTACATGGTACGGTCCTTCAATTTCCACAGGCAATTTAATTCCTAAAACAGAAGTCAAAAGTCAAAGAAGACTAAAAGACTTCAGTCCAGAGACGTCTGAAGACCTTGGATTTCATTTATATTTTCTCTGCCTTGGGTAATTATTTATGTGGCTTATGCTATTTTGGATAAAGAGGACTTGTGCTTAAAATTAGATGAATGGGAAATCTTGACAAATCAATACATTTATAGAATACTGGCATGGAATATGCACTATTGCTTCACTTTCACTATTTAATCACTAATAATTAGATCTTGAAATGATAAACCTTTACCTTTCATCAGTGTTTATTTACAAGGCACAATTATTTTCAATAGCTGTAGTTTTCCTTTCTAAAGCAATTTGTTGTTGTTGTTGTTGTTGTTGTTTTGAGATGGAGTCTTGCTCTGTCACCAGGCTGGAGTGCAGTGGTGCAATCTCGGCTCACTGCAACCTCTGCCTCCCAGGTTCAAGCGATTCCCCTGCCTTAGCCTCCCCAGTAGCTGGGACTATAGGTGTGCACCACTACCCCCAGCTAATTGTATGCATTTTAGTAGAGACAGGGTTTCACCATGTTGGCCAGAATGGTCTTAATCTCCTGACCTCATGATCTGCCCACCTCAGCCGCCTAAAGTGCCAGGATTATAGGCGTGAGCCACCATGCCCAGCCGCTAAAGTTTTATGTTAATATTTTACACCTGAACCTGTTCTCTTTTTTAGCGTTCTGTTCCATTATTATGATTTTCCCTTATTTTCTTACTTTAAACATGTTTATTTTATAGCATTCTACATTTCATATTGCTTAAGTTTTGTGGTATAAACTTTTCTGCCTTTTCTATCATTTTGTTCTATGGCATGGGGTGGGGTATATTTTGCATGTTGGGAATTGTAAAAAAGGACTTAGAGAGTGATTTTGAGACTTCATATAAAGGAAGCCCCCATGTTTTCATCAGGCCATAGTCAGTTTCTACATTAATTTCTCAGCTTGGGATTCCGCAACATACCTGTAGGGTAAATGTGAATTCAACACCCATGCATGGCACACTTGTGAAGTTTCCATTTATAATGGGAAGTATTTTTTCCATTGAAACCCAGGGTAGTCATGCATTTCCTGAGAGCTTCCCTGGGCCAGTGGGCAGTTTTCAAATTTCTCTTTTACTGAAGGAGCAGGCATTCCTGGCTCTGGGTTTTGCATTTATGGAAGTAAATACAGTAGGAGAATGGTCAATAAACCATGTTATATTACACAGGGGTTAAAAAATAATAATGACTTCCAAGACATAGTTTGAAGTTGCAGCAGAATACATATAGTATGATGTATACGTGTATATATACGTATAAGAAGCAGTACCAAATATTTTTATAGATGCATATATACATATATGAGAGCAGAGAAAAGGTATGGATAGATACATGCTATAGTAGTAGTACTATAGGTTGAGCTTAGAATTGGAACTCAGGTCAAGAAATGAGAAGAGGCTACAGCTTTATGGATTGCATCTAATTTAGTCAATGAAAATGTAGATGTATATTAGTTATATAACTAAAAGTCAATGGTTATATTTAAACAGAGGTCATGTAACTGAATTCACACTAGCTTCTTTTTCACCTTATGTAATTTCTCAATCAACAAATACTAAAAAGTCATGTGAATTCATGAAAATTGTTGAGGCACAATGGGCCTCACAATGACATTCCTAATGATCGCTGTCCTTGGCCACGTGCCTGTTTATGCAATTAATGGCTATGCTTGTGGGGCTAGAAAAATAATCTCGCATTATTATGAATCTGTAAATCCAGTATGTATGAAGACCATGACCAAGGCTAGGAGACCACACTAAGGTATATTGAGTAGGAAAGTATCTTATGGACCTGGTGCTGCCACAAAAGTGAATGTAAGAAAGACAACATTTCAGAGGCCCTCACTGTGAAAGCTACTTTACCTGCACTTTGATCTATAAAATGGACCAAATGGAAAGATCAAATAACCAAGAAAAGCCACCTTACCTCTTTCTTTGATATCTGTCACACAGGATTGCCTGTCTTTGGAGATTCTTACTTAGTATGTGGTACACTTACACAGCGGCGTGCTGGATATTCCTATTACCACTAAAATTTAATGCTTATCTTGTTTCCCTCTTAGATTCTCTGATTTTTGTTTTTTTTAAAAAAAGTTAATCCAAACATATTGAGACCTACATCTCCTGGTAGGAATTTCTACAAATATAGAGTGAAGGACTTTTAGATTTAAAACATTTTAGCTACCTACCTTAGACCCTGTGGTGTTCTAGGAAGGCTTATTTTTATGGTGAAGAGGCTCAAGAAGAGATAATAAGGAGAATTAGCAGCTTAAAACAATCATATGTGAACTGCAAGATGACCATGGAACAGCCTATACACACTGCTGCTAAGTGGCTCAGCCCCCTTCAATCCAACTCATCCTTTACATCACCAAGAATGCAGCTTTGCCAGAAGTGGAAAAGGAACAACAGCCAACGTGTACCTTTAAAACGGGAAATGTCATTGTGAACAGTGCTGCAATAAACATACGTGTACATGTGTCTTTATAGTAGAATGATTTATAACTCTTTGGGTATATAACCAGTAATGGGATTGCTGGGTCAAATGGTATTTCTGGTTCTAGATCCTTGAGGTATCGCCACACTGTCTTCCACAATGGTTGAACTAATTTACACTCCCACAAATAGTATAAAAGTGTTCCTATTTCTCCACATCCTCTCCAGCATCTGTTGTTTCCTGACTTTTTAATGATCACCATTCTAACTGGCGTGAGATAGTATCTCATTGTAGTTTTGATTTGCATTTGTCTAATGACCAGTGATGATGAGCTTTTCTTTCTTTTTTTTCTTAATTATACTTAAGTTCTAGGATACATGTGCACAACGTGCAGGTTTGATACATAGGTATATATGTACCATATTGGTTTGCTGCACCCATCAACTCATCATTCACATTAGGGTATTTCTTCTAATGCTATCCCTCCCCTAGGCCCCCACCACCTGACAGGCCCTGGTGTGTGATGTTCCCCCCGCTGTGTCCAAGTGATCTCATTATTCAATTCCCACCTATGAGTGAGAACATGCAGTGTTTGGTTTTCTGTCCTTGTGATAGTTTGCTGAGAATGATGGTTTCCAGCTTCATCCATGTCCCTGCAAAGGACATGAACTGATGATGAACTTTTTTCATATGTTTGTTGGCCACATACATGTCTTCTTTTGAGAAATGTCTGTTCATATCCTTCGCCCACATTTTGATGGGGTTGTTTTTTTTCTTGTAAATTTATTTAAGTTCCTTGTAGATTCTGGATATCAGCCCTTTGTCAGATGGATAGATTGCAAAAATTTTCTCCCATTCTGTAGGTTGCCTGTTCACTCTGATGATCATTTATTTTGCTGTACAGATGTTCTTTAGTTTAATTAGATCTCACTTGTCAATTCTGACTTTTGTTGCCATTGCTTTTGGTGTTTTAGTCATGAAGTCTTTGCCCATGCCTGTGTCCTGAATGGTATTGCCTAGGTTTCCTTCTAGGGTTTTTATAGTTTTAGGTCTTACGTTTAAGTCTTTAATCCAGACTTGGAAAATATCAAAATAAAGAAAATGTGGCACATATATACCATGGAATACTATGCAGCCATAAAAAAAGGATGAGTTCATGTCCTTTGCAGGGACGTGGATGAAGCTGGAAACCATCACTCTCAGCAAACTAACACAGGAACAGAAAACCAAACACCGCATGTTCTCACTCATAAGTGGGAGTTGAACAATGAGAACACATGGACACAGGGAGGGGAACATCACACACCAGGGCCTGTCGGTGGGTAGGGTGGTAGGGGAGGGATAGCATTAGGAGAAATACCTAATGTGGGTGACAGGTTGATGGGTGCAGCAAACCACCATGGCACATGTATACCTATGTAACAAACTTGCACTTTCTGCACATGTATGTGCAGAAAAGCTCAAAAACAGCTAAGGGTTCCACCCAGTTGACATTTCTAAAGTTAATGTATCTTACCAAAAACAGCTCTCACATTTCCACAATTCTACAAGGTTCTGGAGTCTTTGTATTTTTCACCCAATGTCTGAGAAATGACTTGCTGTATTTGCAAATTGAATAAAATGATGAAATCTGTGTGCAAATGTTCTTAAGTATAATTTTAAAACTTAAAGTATAACTTAAAAAAATTTAAAAACTTAAAGTATACTTAAAAAAGAAAAAAAAAAGGAAATGTCTTTAAAATAGAGAGATCACATTCTTCCATAAGCAAGAACCCATTCATAGATCTGGAATTAGCCAGAAAAAAAAGGAGTTCTACAATGCTAAGCCAAAGGAATTGAGACAACTTGACTCTCAGGAATGTTCCTCAAACCGGCATTCTCTTCAGAGTATCAAGAGGCCTCAGGGGTATGCAAGAGTCTCGTCTGTCAGACAAAATGTCATGGAGAACCACTTCTCATTTTGAATCAAATCATCTAAAAAGTAAAACAAAACAAAATAATTGTATCATAATGGCAATGAGGAAGTCAAAACACTCATGGCTATCAGTGCCTGGTCAGTGAGGTCCAGACCCATGTTGCTGAGGGAGATTCCAAAACAAAAACACAGGGTTTAAAGTAGGCACTTTTTATTTAAAAAGAAGAAACACCATCAGAACTCAGGAGAGGAATTCTCCAAATGCTTACTTTAGAAATCAATTTCCCATCACTTTTTCAAAAACACATTTCCTGGTACATGAACATTTGCATACAGATTTCATCATTTTATTCAATTTGCAAATACAGCAAGTCATTTCTCAGACATTGGGTGAAAAATACAAAGACTCCAGAACCTTGTAGGATTGTGGAAATGAGAGCTGTTTTTTAGGTAAGATACATTAACTTTAGAAATGCCAACTGGGTGGAGCCCTTAGCTGTTTTTGAGCTTCCTTATAATAGCACCATTGTACATTTGTCTACTCAAAGTTTAATGAGTTTTAATATTATCCCTTCAAGCAAGGGAGTGTCTTATATCCATAGAAACATCCTTATGAATCTAAGCATAGGAGACTCATTTACTTTCCCCTACTGGGTAAAATCTTGGTTTAAAAGTTGCAGTGAAAAGTTGCATTGCATAGGGAGTTAAACCTTGAGTTCTCATTTATTCAATATAGCTTAGTTGTTTTCAGCTGTGCATTAATAGCTCCACCCGATGCCAGATGGGTTGGCAGTTTTCGCAGGTAAGACTAAGCATAAACAAGGATTGAGAATTAGGTCCAGCATTCCATTAAGACCACGTGTCATCATACAAGTCAAAGAGTAAGAATAACTGGGATGTTATTGCTGCAAAGGTTTTTATAAATCTGCTGAATTTTTCCATTTGACAGAAGAGAAAATAAATGATAACAACTATAGTAACCATCAATGGAGCATTTTGCTTTAATGTATTTTCTCATTGAATTCTTAGTGCTACTTTGTGAGGGAGGTACTATCATTATCCCATTTAGAGATGAGGAAACTGAGGCTGGAACATATTAAGAAATTTCTCTGAATGTCTACTCAAATGTAACCTTATCTGGGAAGTATTCCCTTTATGAAATAGCAGCACCACCCTGGCACTCCCTCTTCCTCTCATCTGGCTTTGTTTTTCTTCTTGCCACTAGTTTCTATTTGACACACATATATTCACTTTTATATTGTTATCTCACCCTTCTAGCATATAAGCTTCATGGGGAAACTGATTTTGCTTTGCCCACTGCTATTTTCCCAGCACAGAGAGTACCTGGCATATAGTTGGTGCTCAGTAAATATTTGCTGAATAAAGAAATTATTAAAGAAACTTGCCCAAGGCCAGCTTGTAATTGGTGGACACAGTATTTGCAGCTGGACTGTTGCCCTCAAACCAGACATTTTGGTTACGTGAGGTCACTTAGCGTCTTAGTCCATTTGGGTTGCTATACAAGATACCATGGACTGGGTGACTTATAAACAACAGACATTTACTTCTTACAGTTCTGGAAGCTGGAAAGTCCATGATCAAGGCAGTGGCAGATCAGGTGACTAATGAGGGCCTCCTTTCTGGTTCATAGATGGTGTCTTCTTGCTTCTTGATGATAGAAGGGATGAGCAGTCTCTCTGGGGCCTCTGTTATAAGCACTAGTCCCATTCATAAGGGCTCTACCCTCATGGCCTATGTACCTCCAAATGCTCCACTTACTAATACTAGCACTTTGGGGGCTAGGACTTCAACATATACATTTGGGGGAGACACAAAAACTTCAGTCCATTGCACTTAGGCTATTCATTTTCTCTTTCTAAGAAATTGGCTTATTTCACATTAAGATATTTTGCAGGAATTCCAGGCTATCCTTAATTTCTCTGGTTATTTTCCTTGCTGTGATTACATTACGAGGATGCTTACTTGAAAGACACAAAAAGGATGCCTGGGGTGGAAGTCGTAGATGTAGTTCTAAACCCAGCTAACTGGGTAACTAAGAACAATGCTGTTGCATTGTTCTACATCTCAGCTTCTTTATCAGTAATGTGCCAGCTCTGTTCTAAGTTCTTACAGCAGATATTTCTAATATGCCAAAAAATCCCCAATGACTCTAAAGAATGGCAGAAGCCTCCAAACCAATTTTAATTGAATTAAAAATTTTAAATAACTATTTATATTCCACATTCCACTTCATCCCCCTGACAAAAATAGACAAACAAAAGAACTGATAGAAAAGTCTGCATGAAAATACACAAAAATACTAATAGAGGTGGTCTTTGGAATCAGGGATGATTTTTTTTCTTTTTACTCTTTTGTAGTTACCATAATACTTTTGCAATGGAAAAAAAATACACTTTGTCTTAAAAAAATGTTTAAAAACAAAATAAAGGTATACTCCATATAACTTTTAGGGCAAATAGAGTTTTATCGAGAAAGTAACAGTTCATTTGTTCCATAGTTTATTACGTTACATTATGTGATAGGCATTATTCCTCCAAAAAAGATAATAATCTTTATTTTATAAAGTTTAAAAACAGTGGGAGTCCTGAATAAAAAGTTTTGTTAGATTTTATGTCACTATAAGAATGGATTAGATTTAATGGTAACATACAAAGAAGAGATACATAGCCACCTGCTCTGACACTTTAACATGTATCTTGTCCCCATAGACATCATATAACTGCTGGGTTTCATTCCAGTTCAGGGGAGTGTATTCATGTAAGAATCAACATAACATTATTAACATGTAAGCCATGGGTCTTGATCACATGGTAGACACTTTTCTAGTAATACAGGGTGGCAATTCTCAGTTTAGAATTCTCCTTTCCTTTTTCCCATTATATTGGTCCCCCTGGTTCTCTCATTCTCCTGGACCCTGGAGTCTCTGCCACTTATTGCTGTTTTCTTGATCAACCCATGCTCTCAGTCTTATCAGCAGCCAATTCCACTTTGCCCATCTTCTCAGATTTGTCTAAAGCAGAACAACATGCCTAATGAGAGAAGGGGTAAGAGGAAAGCAGCCAGGCTCCTCTGTAGCCCTAATTTATAGACTCATTAATAGTCTTGGGTATCACCTAGTCTTCCAAAAACAATAGGGCAGTAATTAGCTTGGCTTGGCCAGCCAGCCAGCCCATGATAAAAAGCAATGAATGGCAATAAATGGAAAGGCAAAAAAAAAAAAAAAAAATAGGTTTACAAGCAACACACCTTTAAACATTTTATTATCATTTAAAATGAGAAGGTTTAGACTTTCAATTACATAATTAATAGGCCAAGAAGCTACTTGTCTGGACAGAAGGCATACCAACTTCAAGCACCAGAGGAAGGTGCCCAGGAGCAAGTTGGGCACAGGAAGATGCAAATTATAAATTCTTTTACAGACAGCAACAACAACTGAAATCCTCTGATCTTCCTCATGAATCTGCTTCCACAGAGTAGTGAGTGTTCTGTTATTCCTGAAGGAGCCACCATGACCAGCAGCCCAGAAACCTCCTAGGACAATCTCACCTTCTGTGAAAGGAAGGCTCTTTATTTCTGGACTGGGTGCTTATTACAGAAACACCCTGGTTACATTTTCAGTATATGCCAAACACAAATGTCACTTTGGTTTAGCCTCATTTCTGGATTTCAATCTGGGTTTTCAGATTTCTTCTTAATGGTCTTCTTGCAATGTGATGACATGGAACTGAAGAAGCCTTGGGTATTCTAAACCAGAAGTGAGAAAGTTGGGGTCTTCTCACCACCACTGTCTGGTTTATCTCCAAATCTGTTTCCTCATCAGCAAAAACTAGTGATACCATTGTTATCGAGAAAAGCAGTCATGATGGCATAGTCCCCATGGTTACATTTGAGCAGATGCTGCCACTGTATTATTTTGGGTGGGGGTAGGAGCAGTGATCTGAGACCTTAATGCCAAGCCAAGGAAAAAGGAGAGAAAACAAGACAGGAAGGAGCCAAGGTGGCTGCATAAGAAGGCAGCGCCTAAGAGGAGAGACCAGCAGTCCAAACTACAGTGTGGCCTAACCTCAATGCAGTCCAGTGTATATTGTGGTCTGATTTGCTGAGTGCACAGAACATCTGGGGACCCCAAATAGATGAGGTTCAGCACACTACTTCTAGGAGGTCTGGGGTCTAAGCAGGATCATAACCTAAAAAATAAAAGTATCTAGGAAGAATTAAGGAGCTCACGTAGACTCCAGGTAAGCAGGAGTCTCAGGTATGCTTTAAATCTAATTCAAAGAGGATAATAAATAACAAGGAAAGAGTAGAAAGACCATGGCTCATGCAGCCATGCTCAGGGCCACAGCAATAGACCTGGAAAGCCAGGTCTAAGGCAGGAAGAAGAAACAGAGTTGCTAATACCTCCAAGCCTTGACCAAGATCGGTTCAGGCACCCAGTCTATTGGTGGAAATCTCCTCAATATTTTCGTAGAGCTGGAGATACTGAGAGAAATCAGGGACTGGCTTGAGATGTATTGATTGGGGAAGAATCTCAGTATGCTGACATTCAGTAACTGAAAGGCCCAGTGGGAAAGAAAATGTATTGAAATAACTATGAGAGTTATTGAACCTTGGCATCTATCCCAGCCCAAGGACCAGTTGAAAACTGCTTTTAAACACTTTTGTGTTTTCTGAAAGTGAGCACTTGTGTGAAAATCAACACTCAATCCCTCAGTATGTCTTTGCTGTCAATAGGTAGAGAACATAACTTCCTGGGGGCCAGGACTAGATATTGTCTCCTTAGGCATAAAGAATATTAGGGGCCTGGTTCTATGTGAAGGTGCCTTCCAAAGCCAGAAGAGAATACTCAAGACTAGAAATTGTAGCAAGTGGCCATCTTGACACTTTCAGGTGAAGCCAGTGGTTGCATCTGCTTCTGACCAGGAGTTTCCTAACCAGTTCCTGGATAAATGCTTAATTAACATTACTCCAACTCCATCTGAGTCTGTGGCTAAATGGTTCATGGTGTTCTGTTTTACAATGTGAGGGGAATTCAGTGCCTTGGAAACTAAGTGGCTAATCCAGACCATAGGTCAGTGGTTTTCAACTCAGTCTGCACATAGAATCATCTGGAAACTCTTTATAAAAATACCAGTGCCTCAGCAAAAGAAACTACCATCAGAGCGAACAGGCAACCTACAGAATGGGAGAGAATTTTTCTCAAAGAAGACATTTATGCAGCCAACAGACACATGAAAAAATGCTCATCATCACTGGTCATCAGAGAAATGCAAATCAAAACCACAATGAGATTCCATTTCATGCCAGTTAGAATGGCAATCATTAAAAAGTCAGGAAGCAACTGATGTTGGAGAGGATGTGGAGAAATAGAAATGCTTTTACATGGTTGGTGGTAATGTAAATTAGTTCAACCATTGTGGAAGACAGTGTGGCTATTCCTCAAGGACCTAGAACTAGAATTACCATTTGACCCAACAATTCCATTACTGGGTATATACCCAAAGGATGATAAATCATGCTACTATACAGACACATGCACACGTATGTTTACTGCAGCACTATTTACCATAGCAAAGACTTGGAATCAACCCAAATGTCCATCAATGATAGACTGGATTAAGAAAATGTGGCACATTTATACCATGGAATACTATGCAGCCATAAAAAAGGATGAGTTCATATTCTTTGCAGGGACATGGATGAAACTGGAAACCATCATTCTCAGCAAACTATCACAAGGACAGAAAACCAGACACTGCATGTTCTCACTCATAAGTGGGAATTGAACAGTGAGAACACTTGGACACAGGGCGGGGAACATCACACACTGGGGCCTGTCGGGGGCTGGGGGGCTGGGGGAGGGATAGCATTCGGAGAAATACCCAATGTAAATGATGAGTTGATGGGTACAGCAAACCAACATGGCACACGTATACCCATGTAACAAACCTGAATGTTGTGCACATGTACCCTAGAACTCAAAGTATAATAATAATAATTTTAAAAAATACTAGTGCCAGGGCTCCACCCTTAGAGATTCTGGCTTAACTTGTCTGGAGTGAGGAATATGTCGGAAAATGTTTTTATTGCTCCACAGGTCATTCTTCCATCCAGGTAGGTTAAAAGCAATGCCTCTCAAACTCTAACATGCATATGAATCCCTCCAAATCTGGCATAACATGCAGATCCTGATCTAGTAGGTCTGGGTGGAGATTTTTTGTATTTTAAACTAGCTCCAGATGATACCCAAGTTATTTGTCTGCAGGCCGTATGTCGAGGTATTAGGGAATGGGACAAGTGTCAGAACTCTCAGAAGGTGAGCCCTCCCTTGCCAGGGGAGACCCCACCCACCCCAGAGCTGTGGCTCTGCCTTAGCCTTCCATCAAGTTGAGCAGATACTTCCAGAGCTCAAAGATGGCCTTACGAGTTAGCTATGGAAATAAGCAATAGTCCAAATAGTCCAGTAAGGCCTCACATAAATCAGGGTGACACCAATGGGAATACAAGAGTGAGTGAGTAAGAGTCAAGCAATGAAGTTCTTTTTTTTTTTTTTTTTAAATCAGTGTTTGTTTTGCTTTGGCTCTGTGTTTGTGGGGAAACTCCAACGAGTAGACAGCCCTGTTTTCTAGAGTAAATAGGGGCTGTGAGTGAGGAAGAGGGAGGCTGGGGAAGGAAGGCTCCTTACACGCAGACTGGTGCAGAACACACCCTTCGCTCTAAATAAAACCTTTTCAGACCTAAAGCCTTGGCCGCTTTGATATTGGACTGTGAGGTCCTCCTGCAGTGACTGCCACTCTTGTTTTCTTTTATCTTCTTGAGATGTTGCTTTCCTCATCTCCCTGCCCTGATCAGAGATGTCCTGCAAGATGAACTCTACACTCTGTGCGGCCATCAGATCTGTGGATCTGTGTGATCCCTCAGCTTTACCTTCCAGGACCCTCTTTTCTCTCCTCCGAAGCACCAGGGTCAGCTCCTCACCAGGGCCTTCAGCCCAGCATCCCCTTGTCTGGAATAGTCTGTCGTTCACATTTCCAATTACTGAAATTCTCCCATCCTCCCAGGCTCAGCTCCAGTCTGGTCTTTTCCCTCAAGCCATTCCTGGCCCACCTGCTGCCATTCTTCCTGGGCACTTCTAGGGCATTTCCTCATTGTCTATGGCTTCAACATGCCATGTTTCTCCCAACTTAGCACCTTTTCATGAGAATATGGTGTCTCTCCCTAATCCCATCATAAACTTCTGGTGGTAGAACTGTAACTTATACTTCCTTGTATCTCCTATACCTAGTGTGGTTCTTTGCACATAACAGATGCTCAGTAAGATTTGTCACATATTTATCAAAGAGCTCACCACAATTAATGAACCTGAGATTACCATAGGAAAGAGAGGTTCTTAGGAGTTTGTACTCACAGACGTGACTTCTCACCAAAATGTCCCCACCCCCTCAAAGCCTTAGGTCCCTCTCTACTCTGGGTGTGTTTTGCCCTTATGTGGCACCCAGAAGTCCCCGTTCTGGATTCCCTCAAAGTCCTATGTTTTTGCCTCCAACAGCCCTCATGCCTAGACAATCCCTTGTGCTGAACGTGCATATAATTCAACACCCTAGTCTTCAGACCTGTGCAATTTTCACTTCCTGTAAGGAAGTCAAAGTCCTTCCAGAATCAGGTTTTCAGTCTGTTCCTCTGAAGAGAAAAACAATAGGGTGTGGTCAGGAGAAAAATAGAGTCACAGCCAAACAAATGTGTCCTGGAAAAACCACTCATGCATCTAGAACAAACAGGTATGGTCACTCCACTAGCTCTGGGCAGAACTCTGCACTGACTCAAGGCTGCAGATAGAGACATTGGAATGCTATCCAATGCCGTCCATCCAGGGACCACCATCGAACATCTCTACAGGAGAAAAACTTGTCCAAAAATAAATAAAAACGATGGAAACTTTGAATGTGATCATTAGAGTGCACCCATGGGAATACTCTGAAAACAGAACCTTCCTGAGGGGACCTCAGGAATGTCTTAGTGTACTGGCAGCTCCTGACAAACAACAAAAGAGAAATGAGATGCCTTTGCCACACATTTCTGTTTCTCCCCTGGGCTCCATGCACAAAGGCCCTGCTCCTTTCTCCCCCAGGACACAGCCAAAAATGCTGCCCTTGCTCACACACGACTTGTCTTATGGGCCAGGTTCTGTATTGGCTTTAGTCACTGAAGGCTGCTCTGATTCCTCCCCCACTCCCACAAGGTCCTCATTTGTTTATTAAGCTAGATTTCTCCCAGGTCCCATTCCTCTGGCATTACATGGAGGGAAGAGTGTTAAATTCAGTCAAGGTTGAGGAGGGAGGAAAAGACTTTGCAATTAAATTGCTAATTAAGGAAGTACCAACCTGAAGAAGCTAATTTGCACTGACCTATTTAAAATATCTAGCAGCAGATCATGCATGAATTGAGGTACAGCCCTTTTATGCGTCAGCCAACTGGCTTTCTTTCAGAGCAGCAGCTATCAATAATTCCATGCTGAGGACCATCTGATAGGAAATCAACCACTGGCCCCTGGAATGCCAGCATTCCCCACTGCTCTGTTTTCCCAGTTGTCAGCTCTGTTTATAAATTGTCCATTTATAGCAAATCCAGCACCTGCTATGAACACCTCATCCTGCCAAGTGTTGCAGTGCATCTCAGAAAGAGCCACTATAGACTTTTTCAGTTCCTTTTAACCTTTTCCCAACCCGGGAGTTTGAATATTTGCATAGGAATTCTGAAGGAGGACTTTTTCAGTGCAGAAAAGGCTAGATCGTCTATTAAAAGTTAGCATTTTGCTCCACTTTAAAAAGAAAGAGCAAATTATCATTCTCTTGGGAGACACAATGCTCTCTTTCTGAACAAGTCTGACATTGGGACACATTTAAAACAACCTCTGAAAAATTCAGCAGGGTCAAAATGCTCCTGAGAAGACTTAAGGGGGGCTTTCTTTTGAACTTGATTATGCAGCTTTTTAGCTCACTGTCAACACTGAACAGATAATGCAGCCTGCTGCTTAAAACCATTATGTAAAATATATTAAAAGACACCTTCTCAGTGTCGGAAACCCAATATATGACCTAGTTTGAGTTTCTTCTTGCCAATCAATCATCCATTTGCAAACTGCCTAGATTAATGCTCAAAGTTCCTCTCCCAATATGCTTCTGTTCATTTTGTTCTTTGCCAAATAAAATAAAATATGGCACACGTGGAATATTTATGGAGTATGGGCTCATGGTTTCTAGAGGATTGTGAAGGTCAACCCAGATGCTATGGCAGACAGAAATTGGCTGAGTGGCCTTGGGAAGATGGCACAAGTCTTGATGCTTCAGCTTACACATTCCCACAGTAAGCCTTCTCAAGAATAAGATTGTCACCCTTTTAAAGCCACAGAGGGAGACCCTGATTAAGACCACGTGGCAGAGGCAGCTGAGCTGAGCGGGCAGCATTCCTGATCCCTGTTTCTGCAGTCAGCCAAGTAGGCGGCCCCATATTTTTTTGACAGGACTCAAGGGCTTTGCATTTCTTTAAAAAAAAAAAAAAAAAAAGGGTTAAGGTACCTGGATGAAAAAGAATCTGTGAAAGGTTATTGTTACTAATGGTCCAGTAAAGTCAGGCCATGAGATCAGAAAAAACAGAAGTGATTTAAAAACTAGAATTAGAAGACATGGAATGAAACAGCCTTCACAGACACTTCACTTTGGGCAGTGTGTTTTCCTCTGCTAGGGCCTGGGTCCTCAGCATTCCAGTCTGGACTGGCTTGTAGCTTTGTGATGCAATTTGTATAGATTAAGCTAATTTTAGATGACATAGGCATCAATTATTTCTTTCCGAAATATAATTGTGCTTAATCAATTACATGTTACTCCAATGCAAATCTTCCTTGCTTACTTTTTGGTCATTTGACGGCCATCTGTTTTACCAACCTGGATTCTTTCACTCATCACACAAGTCAGACCCCAGTACTTGAGATGATCTCTGAGATGCCCCGGCTGGAGAAAGGAATGTGCAAATTAAGAGACTACAAATCAGTTTGAAAACTCAATGACTCCTTCCCATAAATCTGTGTCCTTAATATTAAAAATCATTTGGAGGTGCTGAAAAGACAGAGAACTGATAGCTACAGAAAACAACAGCCCTACTCTCTTTGGGGCACAGATTAGTAGTCAAGAGGGGTTATGCAGATCTAAATCCATATTCTGCTACCAAAAATAGAAAAGAGGAAACCTTTGAAGCCAAAGAAGGCCTAAGAATAACTGTCAGCAAAGAGCTAGAGCCACATGGACAGGAAACAATGCTCAAGTGGCAGTTCTGTGCTGCCTTTTTCTTCCTCCCCAGTAGTTTTTCACATTCATCCTGTTAAAAAGATAGCTTTCAAAGGCTTCCTTCAACATGAACACGTACGCCTGCACAGCCGGCCTTTCCACAGCAGCCTGAGGGCCGGCATTGAGCATCGCTTCCACACAGTCCTTGGGTTTAGTGTTATTTCTCCCCACGGATCATTTCAATCTGTTTAAAGCTGAACAGTGAACTCTTCATAGACCACATTGCACAGAGAACCCTCGATAGGAAATGATCGACTGAGAAAACATTCATTTCCTGTTTTGCTTTTAATAATTTTATGTTTCAACCCAACCTAGCCTTCATCCCTTTTTCAATACTCAGGAAACTGCGACAAACCAATAAAGTTTATTTTATCTCGTGTGCCTTAAATGACGCTACAAAAACATGCATTTGGATATGTCCAAGTTAGGACAGGTTCTTTGGAAACAAAAGGGTGATAGACCTTTGGAATGGCCTATGGGGTGGCTAGAGAGGGGCAGAGGGCAAGAAGGGTTACAGGAAAGGGACCAGTTGATGGGTGGTGATGAGGCAATTTGAGGTCCAAATAATGGAAAAGAGGAGACGAAGGATAAAGGAGATAAGAAAGACATTGAGGAAGACAGGGCAGGGCCTCTTCCAGCCCATACAGCACCTTCGTACAAGTTAGAAAAAGGCACCACTTCCTCTGAGCACACACAAACCCATGCAAGAGTGCATGGCTAGATTTCAGCCTGTGCTCTTCCCTTCAGCCAGGTAATCTTCTAGAAGGCACAACCTGCATGATACCATATGTGGGGGCCCAGGAAAAAATGTGGGTAAGATATTGAAAGGCCCAAATGGGGAACTTTAGAAGTACTGGCAGGAGAAAAAAAAAAAAAAAAGTCACGGATGCTTCTGGTAGCATACAGGAAATCCTGTTTGAATCACAGAGCTTTGCTAGTGGATGGGGGGCGGGGCAGGATAGTTAGCAAAATTGGTTTCTCCAAAGTAGCTATCCAGTTGAGCAGTTTATCTTTGTCATATTTCATAGGATGAATGTAATGCTCATTTCAAAAGAACTGTATGTTAATCATATTAATATCCAATGAATAACTCTCAGGATTATTACAATTTATATTTATTTGTCGGGATCAAGATCTGTGCCTAGATACAAACTGCTCTGACTCATTATACTCTGGGTGCAGCCCTTGACTAAGACACAAGAACATCTGAGCTTCATATGATGAACAGTTGGAGATTCTTAACTGCTTTTATCTCAAAATTCTTGAATGTTTTACTGAAACAACTGGTTAAACTTTAGCCAAAAGAAAAAAGATAATAACCCCCATCATTGAGACAGGTTGTTTTTCCAAGGTCATAGCTTCAATTGTACTATAAACCCTTACCGATCTATTCAGGTTAGGTCTATGATTCATATCACGGTTGGCAAAATTGATATGCAAACAACACATATATATTAAATTTGTGGCATGCAAATATTAAAACTATTTGGGGTTAAAACTTCCCCTGGCAAAACTAAAGGTGATGAAATATTAATTGTGTGTTAAGTACCTTTTATTGCATATTAAATTGGAAGTTCTCTGGTAATGGCTGAATAGAAAACCCCACTAAGTACTCTGAAGTTTGTTTGGGGTTTTTTGTTTGTTTGTTTGTTTGTTTTAACTAAATCTCCCCACACTGGCTCTGCCAGTGGCTGTCGTTATTAACCATGCTCTTGCTCAGGGTGTGGGCCTTCATTCTATCACTGTTTACGTGACAATTTACAGATTTTACAGTTCCTCAACAACTGTGACGTGGACCGTTTCATTACATTCTCAGAATTGCCCTTTGAAGTAAGTATGGTTTTGTCATCACCCTATGGTAGAAGAGGAAATTGAGAATTTAGACAAGCTCAGAGATCATCTGAGACTGTCCAAGCAGTGGGTGACAGAACGAGAACTTCATCCCAGGCCTTCTGGCTCAAATCAGTGATCTTGCTAATATAATAGCCCTCTGGTTCAAACGGAGACATCTCAGAGCCTTTTGCATCAGAGACAGGTTTATCTGCTTCTGGGATGACAAGTATTCACCCAGACTGGTGAGAGGATGAGCAATGACCTATTCTGACAACCTCAATGACTTAGCTTTTGAATATCTAGTTTACCACTCTAAAGATTTTGGTCTATAAAACTATACTCTCTGTTGCAATTGACCCAGAGCATAATAATAATCTTAAAAATTTGATCAAGTTCATGGAATTATAAAAGCCAATAGCAACAGTATCAAAAATCATGTTTTATTTAAATGATAGATTCAGGGGTTCTATGTACAGGTTTGTTACATAGGTGTATTGCATAGTTCTGGGGTTGGGCTCTGGTGAACACAAATAGTAAACCTAGTACCAAATAGGTAGTTTCCCCAGCCCTTCTCCCCTTCCTCACTCTCCCCTTTTGGAGTCCCCAGTGTTTATTGTTTACCTCTTTATGGCCATGTGTACTCATTGTTTAGCTCCCACTTATTAGCGAGAACACATAATACTTGGTTTTCTATTTCTGCATTAATTCACTTAGGATAATGTCCTCCATTTGTACCTATGTTGCTGCAAAGGACATGATTTCACTCTTTTTTATGGCTGCATAGTATTCCACGATGTATATATACCACTTTTTTTTCTTTTTGAGAGGGAGTCTCACTCTGTCGCCCAGGCTGGAGTGCCGTGGCACTATCTCAGCTCACTGCAACCTCAGCCTCCCAGGTTCAAGTGATTCACCTGCCTCAGCCTCCTGAGTAGCTGGGATTATAGGAGCCCATCACCATGCCTGGCTAATTTTTGTATTTTAGAAGAGATGGGGTTTTTACCGTGTTGGGCAGGCTGGTCTCAAACTCCTGACCTCAGAGATCCGCCCGCCTCAGCCTCCCAAAGTGCTGGGATTACAGACATGAGCCACTACACTTGGTCTATGTACCACATTTTTAAAATCCAATCCACCACTGGTGAACACTTACATTGATTCCAAGCCTTTGATATTTTGAATAGTGCTATGATAAACATAAGAACGCAGGTGTCTTTTTGAAGAAATGATTTCTTTTCCTCTGGCTAGGTACCTAGTAATGGGATTGCTGGGTTGAATTACTATTCAGTTCTATTTTCAGTTCTTTCAGAAATCTCCATACTATTTTCCATAGGAGTGGAGCTAATTTACATTCTCATCAACAGTGTGTAAGTGTTCCCTAAAAATTATGTTTTAAACAGAACAGGTTTTTTTGTGATTTTATTTTGGTTGTCTTTGGCTGATTTAGGAATGTTAGAAAGTATGATGTTCATTTTAATGTGAAAACACTTAAGTTTGAAGCAGATCTTGCAGAGTACTTATGGTCTAGGCCAGTTCTAAAGGTGCATCTATAGTTGATCAGTTCTTACTTGTTTGAGCACCAACATCTAGGTGACAGGACAGCCTAGTGTGTTGGCTCCCCTTCTAGATCAATAACTTGCACGTTAGAGGCTAAGAATAAGGTCCTTATTCATGCAGTGCTCTGTCACATACATTTTGGAGAAATAAGACATTAACTGATTTCAGTTAATAATAGCCTCTGAGATATCTGCTTCTATAACAACCTATCTCTCTCAATCCTAATTCAGATTCCTGAATAAAAATGAAAAACTATTTTTAAAAATTAAAAATACCTTCCTATTTGTCATTGTAGGTACCTGAAACCAATTTGATTGGCTCCAGAATGTAATAGTTTCACTGGCAAAACAATTGGAGAACATTTTAAGGCTAAAGCTGGCAATGATCCATCAGAAGGCCTGTTTCCTAGAAATTCAGTCATGTGACCAAATGATGACACTAGACAGTCAAACTCATTCATCATCACAATATTTTTTTACAATAAAAACAGCAGCCCTTAGAATTTATCTAGTGGAAATGAGACATACAGTGTAACCAAGTAACTAGTGATAGTTCCAATAGTAAGCTCCTTGCTGCTTATACACCTCAGTCATGTCTAGGTTACACTGTTAAACATTATCATTTTCCAATCCATTCTATGACACCAGCAATTCCACCTCTAGTTTTCTATCCTAGAAAAATGTGTGTGTGAGAGAGAGACATGCACAAAAACACTTGTGGCCATGCTGTTTATTTTTTAAACCTTAGAAACAATTAACTTCTTAAGTAGACAACCTAACTGCCCCTCATTGGAGAAATGGATTTGAATACTGTGAATCAGCATATTAAAAAAAACACGCCTCAGAATGGGAGAATATTTGTAAATCATATATCTGATAAAGGATTACTATCCAGAATATATAAAGAACTATTACGGCTCAACAGCAAAAATAAAAAATAAATAAATAAATAAACCAAAATAACTCCATAATTTAAAACAGGGCAAACAATTTGAATACATATCCTCCAAAGAAGATTTACATATGAGCAAGAAGCACAGAAAAAGATGCTCAACATCACTAATAATTCAGGAAATACAAATCAGATACCATTTCACACCCACTAGGTTCTGAGAGAGAAAGAACAAGAGAGAGAGAGAAGAAAACAAATGTTGATGATGATGTAGAAAAATTAGAAATCTTGTGAATTGCTGGTAGGAATGTAAAATGGTGCCCCACTATGGAAGCCAGTATGATGTTTCCTCAAAAAGTTAAGCACATGATTGCTGTACGATTCTGCAACTCCAGTTCTAGGTTTATACCCAAAAGTTGAAATCAAGGACTCAAACAGATGTTTGTACACCAGCGTTCATAGCAACATTACTGACGACAGCCAAAGTGTGAAGACAACACAAATGCCCATCAATGGATGAATGGATAAACAAAATGTGGTATATGCATGCATGCTTTAGAATTGTATTCAGCCTTTAAAAGGAAGGAAATATTTTGATGCATGCTATATCACAGATAAACCTTGAAAACATTATGCTAAGTGAAATAACTGAGACACAAAAGAACAAATATTGCATTATTCCACTTATATGGGGTACCTAGAACAGACAAATTTATCAAGAAAGTAAAATAGTGGTTACCAAGGGTTGCTGGAAGGAGGATGAAAAGCAATTGTCTAACAGCTACAGAGTTTCAGTCTGGGATGATTTTAAATACTGTGGAAATAAATAGTGGTGGCTGGGTGCAGTGGCTCATGCCTGTAATCCTAGAACTTTGGGAAGTCGAGGTGGGTGAACCATTTGAGGTCAGGAGTTCGAGACCAGCCTGGCTAACATGGTGAAATCCCATCTCTACTAAAAATATAAAAATTAGCTGGGCATGGTGGCAGATGCCTGTAATTCCAGCTACTAGGGAGGCTGAGGCATGAGAATCGCTTGAATTTAGGAGGCAGAGGTTGCAATGAGCCAAGATCAGACCATTGCACTCCAGCCTGGGTGACAGAGTAAGACTCCGTTTCAAAAAAAAAAAAAAATAGTGATGATGTTGCACAACAATCTCAATATACTTGATAGTACTGAATTGTATACTCAAAGAGACTAAAAATGGTCATTTTTGTTATGTATTTTTTACAATAAAAATATTTTTTCAATCAGTAAAGGGAAAGATAATCAAATATATCAAATATGATAAAATGTTAAAATTAAAATGTTTTTAAACTCAGTAGTAGGTTTACTGATGGTTTATCAGTTCTATACTTTTCTGTGTTTGACATGTCTCCGCACACTCTTTATTAATTGTTACAAGGTTTGAAGGAAAGTTTTTCTTAAAATCATCAGACCTTCTCTGTCAGGTAGAATGGTAAGAACATGGGATAAGGTACTGAAGGCTGAAGGTTGTCTCTTTAATGAAAAGATTCATTTCTTGTGGCCTAAAACAGTGCTTCTCACATCTTGCTAAAATGAAGATTCTGATTTCGTTGGTCTGGGGAGGGGCCTGAGGTTCTCTGAAACCTAGGTGATGCAGATGCTACTGGCTCACAGATGCACTGTGAGTATCGAGGAGCTAAAGATCCACATATATCATCTTTCATCTGAAATTTCTTCTCAGTTACGTATCACTGGATGATAAAGGGCTGAAACCAGCCTTGATTACCCTCCAATGAAAAATCTATCATTTTATAACTTGTTTGATGAAGACTACAAGGCAAAATTACAAACAATCCCTAATGATTGTTGAAAATATTTCACAATGACTGCATCTCTTTTAAAAATTCTAATGGAAACTTTGGATTCAGCTGTCCATAATAATCCATAATAAATGCACAGTTTGGGACATACTAATTCCACTCCCCCAAATGAATTTTGATATAAGAATTGCCATAGCACAAATTTCCGCTGAGGAAAAGTTACTTTATTTAATTAATTATATGGTCCTTGAACAGGATCTCCACTCCCCTCCCCTCCCCTCGCCTCCCCTCCCCCTTTCTCCTCCTCTCCCCCTTCTTCTTCTCCTCCTCCTCCTGCTCTTTCTCCTCCTCCTCCTCTTCTTCTTCTCCTTCTCCTTCTCCTTCTCCTTCTCCTTCTGCTTCTGCTTCTGCTTCTGCTTCTGCTTCTTCCTTTCTTTCTCTTTTTCTCTCTCCCCCACCCCTCCCCCTCACCCCCTCCTTAATTCTAGAATAATCCGAGCTCGGGAGCTAATAATTTCATCTACTGTAATGTGACTGATTAATTGCTTAAAATTGAAAAAGCTCCTGGGAGAAGATTTCTTGTCAGAATTGTTTAGAATCTGTTCTGTCTGATGGGCCCCCAAAGTGCCAATCTAGTTCCCTGAATTAAAGATTTCAGGAGGTCTAATGTTCATATAATTAGCTAAATATGACTCACCTAATTGCCACAAAAGGAGAAATCTTTTGTATCCCCCAGTTAGCCACCAGTCCACCAGACCTCTCTTCAGAATTGAACGGTAGAGTTCTCCAAATGACTATAGTTGATTAAGAGTAAGCGGATTTCAACCCCATAATTATTCCACTGCTGAACTTGTTTTACTCCAACATCCATGAAAGTTTTAAACAGCATGAGGCTATTTGTAACATTCATTAATCTTTCATCAGCCTTTGATTTCAGAGGCATGAATTGTCTTTAAGCCAAACTGAAATTTTATATGAAAAAAAGCTCATCATCACTGGTCATTAGACAAATGCAAATCAAAACCCCAATGAGATACCATCTCATGCCAGTTCGAATGGTGATCATTAAAAAGTCAGGAAACAACAGATGCTGGAGAGGATGTGGAGAAATAGGAATGCTTTTGCACTGTTTGTGGGAGTGTAAATTAGTTCAACCATTGTGGAAGAGAGTGTGGCTATTCCTCAAGGATCTAGAACCAGAAATACCATTTGACCCAACAATCCCGTTACTGGATATATACCCAAAGGATTATAAATCATTCTACTATAAAGACATATGGACAGGTATGTTTATTGCGGCACTGTTCACAATAGCAAAGACCTAGAGCTGACCCAAATGCCCATCAATGACAGACTCGATTAAAAAATGTGACACATATACACCGTGGAATACTATGCAGCCATAAAAAAGGATGAGTTCATGTCCTTTGCAGGGACATGGATGAAGCTAGAAACAATCATTCTCAGCAAACTAACACAGAAACAGAAAACCAAACACCGCATGTTCTCACTCATAAGTGGGAGATGAACAATGAGAACACATGGACACAGGGAGGGGATCATCACACACCAGGGCCTGTCGGTGAGTAGGGGCCTGGGGGAGGGATAGCATTAGGAGAAATACCTAAGGTAGATGACGGTTGACGGGTCCAGCAAACCACCATGGTACATGTATACCTATGTAACAAACCTGCATGTCCACACATGTATCCCAGAACTTAAAGTATAACAAAAAAAAAAAGAAAGAAAATTTTGACATATGTCCCAGGTCAATGGTTCTTTGGAATCTGTACCCTGTTTTTCCAAACAGAATCATAGTTATAATAATACATACAACTAAACCTTATGGTGCCCTAACTCTGTGCTAAGCCCTGTCCTACACATTTTAAATGGATTATCTCATCGAATCCTTACAACAGCCCTGTGAGATAGGTAGTATTATCATCTCCAACTCACAGTAAAAAAAAAAAAAATGAAGACTCAGAAAATTAAACACATCCAAAGCCACAAAGTGGCAGTTTCTGACTCTAGTGCCCTGTTCTTTGCCATGAAGCTCAATTGCTAATTTTAATTATAATTGCTAATTCCAGTCATAAATGGGGTCAAACAGGGCTACTCTTAACTGCTTGATAGAGCTACAGTAAATTAGGAAGCATGTCCTTTTCTTAGCAAGCATCCTCCTCTATAATATGTCTTTATTCACTCTCACTTGGAGTAGTCATTAGAAACATATGAGCCAGCTAGTTAATTACTGTCAAGAAAAAAGACTTTATATTTGGCAGAGAATCTGCAATATTCAAGTGGAAGAACACTAATGCCTCTATTGAATCCTTCAGTTCATTTTAGCTACTTAGGGGAGTTTATATCAGGAGGACTACAATCTAGGGCTATGCTGAGGTTTCTTTCTGAAGATTAGCTCGTTGGAATGCAGGCTTGATTATAAAAAGCTAGGACTTGAATAATATCGGCTCATTTTTTATTTCCAAGGCTGTTGAATTCCCTTCCAAATTACTTACATCCCTCAATGAAAATTAGGCTCCTTCTAGGCCTGATACTTCATTAACGAGTAAAAAGGCTCTATGTATGTACAAAATATTAACAGCCCAAAAGGAGCTATTTTCACATGGACTCAAGACTCATCTATCAATTTGCTGTGGCAATGTTGGGAGAGCTCATACTCTGGGTGGGTCAAAGGAGGAAGAGGCTGAAGGATATTGACCATATTGAGTCAGGAAACAGCCCAGTTTATTTCAATCCCATCTGCAGTCTTAAATTACAATTTTTACTGACAACGTCTCTATTTCAAAAAGACATTTCTCAATAAACTGTAATTCAGACACAATTTGCTTGCCAAAGGCCAAATTGCTATCTTGTACCTCTGGATTTGCATAGCACATTTCCATCAGGACCTGAAGGCACTAAAGATAGATTTAACTTGAGAAAGATGATCAGAGGCTTCCTAAAGGTACAGAAAAGTGAGCTTTTTTGATACTATAGCAAAACTCAATAGATAGTAGTTTCCTTAAGATTAGCTGCAATGTGGAATCTAAAACCGTATTGACGAACTTTTTATGGTCCCATTAAAATCCATCAGTCTTATGCACTTCTAATGAATCTTTTACCCATGTTGTCCATGTAATGCTATACACCCTGTCATTTGGAAAGTGTTTAGTTCACTAGTTACGAAAATCTTCCAAATGTTGATACATTAACAATTACAAAAAGTTACATTTGTTGATATATAAAAATAATGCTACCATATAAAACTTGTTAATATAACGTTGACCTCAGAAAAACCTTTAAATATTGGGAAGCTGTCGAACTCATGGTGATGGATGTGAGGTTTTTAAAATTCTAATTTTTGCTTGAAATCTCAGGTTTTAACACTAATAAGAACACTGTGAGTTGTTTTTCCTAAAGTGACAGCCTTCCTTTGTTCATTTTGGAGAAATGTCTGCCAATACCCAAATTTGAATATCTATGCTTTGTCAGTTATTCCTTCAAATACAAGTGCTGTTCCAAAAATAAAGTTCTAATTCAAACAATTTGCTTACATTCTTTTTTTCAAGACAATATACTTTGATTGACAGCAGAAGTGCTTCATGAAGCAGACTTCCCATATCATTGCACAGAATATTTAAAAATTGCACCAACTGTGTGATGGTGAAAAATACAATGACAACTAGGACAGTTTGGCACCCCGCCTTGATCTGTATGAAAGCATTAGCAGTCATACTCATCATTGCTTTTGTATCAGTAGTGCAAATGACTATACAGTTTAAAAGGTGAGTTGAGTCTCAGTATTATTAGAAACATGGTCTTTCATGTTGTAGACTCCTGGAAGTGGTCTCAGAGATTTAGAGATGGCCCGGGGTTAGTGGGTCACACTTTGAGAACCATTGGAACAGGTTATAGTTCACATAAAACTGATTGCATCTAAAATGAGTTCTTTTTGAGACAATAACTCTGTAATTCTGTAGTATGATGTAGCCGAGCAGATGGCCTACAAGAAGGAAGACTCTTGACTAAGGATCAAATGTTATGTGTTGAAATGCCATTTTCACTTGAAAAATTGTATTGTTCCTCATGTATGTCATCACATGGTAGATGATACTAACCATTGGTGTGAGGAGAGGGGAGCTGCAGCAGGAGCTCAGGCAGATATGATTGGAAGGACCCAGCAAGTTTCCATGACAGAACTGACTTAGTTGATTGGGAGCCAGTGCCCAATCCCTATACCTGGCAGGCATTAGAAATGCCAGGAGCCACTGGGAGGAAAGAAGGGCCTGGTATCTGGCATTTTAGGTGGCCTGAGGCAAGAGGGAGCTTAAGCAGAGGTTGTTGGCATCTGTGAGTTGGGTATTTCCAATGAGGACATTGTTATGCCAGAGGCCACTGAAGGCCCCTCCCTGTCTCTGTGGCTTAGTTGGCAGGACTTCTTTGTCAGCATCTTTCTCTTTCCCCCAGATCCCTTTCAGCACATACCTCCATGCCCCAGTCCCATACTGACCATGGGGTTTCAAGAGAGGCACAAAGTAGCAGCTCATCCCTTTCCATCCCAAAATCGGACTCCCAGATCTCAAAGAAACATCTCATAATTTGGCTCCAAGAATTCATGTTCATAGTATAACCTTACAATCTTTATTTTTGGTGTGAATCACTTATTTTATATTTTTCATAACTCTTATTATTGAGAAGTGACATCTCTCTTTCCATTGATTCTGATGAGATCTTTGTTGCTATTTTGGTAACAAGAAGCAACAGCTGGGGTAGGGGTTATCCAAAGTCTTTTGTGTTGTGTACAAAAAATACTTAAGGGACTCTGTGAAAAAATTCTCCTGCATACCCTACATGATTTTATCTGTAATGTAATATTATTCATATTTGTAAGTAATTCCACTTTATAGATGAAGAAATTGAGGCACCTAAGGTTTAGGTAACAGCTAAAATCAGTGGACAAATATAAGATTTTAATACTCTCTGCCCAATGTGTTTTTTCCTAGGCCAGCAAGTCTGGGGAATTTGAGGACCGAGGCTCATATCCTACCTTCCTATCTAACGCCACCTCCCGCCACAGCCCCCACAAATAAAAATCAGTCTAATTTTTTTAGTCATATTGCTGATAACATCTGGGATGTTAGTTAAGGAGTGATCGTGACAGTGAATGATGAATAAATTATCAGTCAGCAACAAAAAAGAAAGAAAATAAGTGAAAGTTTACCAGGAAAGCTTTTCCATGGTGCCTTTTAGTTACAGGAGTATATTCTAAATATGCACCGTGTTCTTTTTATAAATATTAAGTATTAGTTGACTCATCCTACCCTACACAGCAGTCTGTAGATACCACCTTTAATAAATGCCTGGAAGCACAGCTTCTAATTTCTTCCAATTTGATTGTTGACCCTACATTAGTATTACAGAAACTACTCTCTAATTTAATACTTATAGAAAAGAATTGCTATTTTGAATTGGTCTGTGACCTCAGTTGCCTTCTTTTCCCTGTCTTTGTTCTGTAAGAAGAGTTTCTCTTGGCTCCTGATTTACAGTACTAAATATACTCTGACAGAACCATAGCCCAAGCCCCAATGTTCTTAAGGCCTAATTCAATTAAAGGTATAAATGATATTAAGAAGCTTCTTGTAGTGCAGAGAACATTTCTGTTGGGTGAAATGTTTTATTGGAACACTAATATTTCTGCCATTGCTTACTGCCATCATTGTTACTGAACCCTCCATTTCTTGTCCAGGTGTTTACCTCATTATGTATATTTGAATTATTGATAACTGATGAGCCCCTCATCACAGCATTGTGATAATGAGGTCAAGATTTCAGATGTATGGCTGACATCTCATTGGTTTCACTCCACTAATCACCAGCCCCAGCTTACCATCTTGCATTAAGCTTTCCACAGACTCACAGAGTCCTCAGCAAGCAAAATTGACTTGATAAGAATCCAACCCTGCTTTGCCAACTCCCAAAACATTTACTATTGATAGAAAAATCAAAAGTATGATCTAAAGTGCATGTAATTCTTATTATGTCCTGAATTTGTACAGGGTGTTTTCACTAAACTCACGCCTGTAATCCCAGCACTTTGGGAGGCCGAGGCAGGCAGATCACGGGTTGGAAGATCGAGACCATCCTGACTAACACGATGAAACCCTGTCTCTACTAAAAAAATACAAAAAAAAATTAGCCAGGTGTGGTGGCAGGTGCTTGTAGTCCCAGCTACTCGGGAGGCTGAGGCAGGAGAATGGCGTGAACTCGGGAGGCGGAGCTTGCAGTGAGCGGAGATCATGCCACTGCACTCCAGCCTGGGCGACAGAGTGAGATTCTGCCTCAAAAAAAAAAAAAAGAAAGAAAGAAATTCAAGTACTACTAAAGCTATCTTAAATTATCTTAACCAACATTTATTCAGTGCCTATAACGCTCATGACATTGTGCTCACCACTGTGGGGGATATACAAATGAATATGGCCCTGTCTCTACCTCATGGACGCCTAAAATAGAGGTGGGAAGATAATAATAATTATAATGTGTATGACATTACTGAGCCTTATTATGTTAAAGATATTGTTATATTGTCTTATTTTCTCTAAAACATTATTATTATATTATCTCCATTTTACTAACAAAGAAACAAGCTGAAGAAGAGTAAATTATTTACCAAAAGGGACTAATTTATCAAAAGATATTTACGCTATGACTCAAATTCATGCCTTTGACTCTAAACATGTTAACACTTCACTGAATTTCTATAAAGACTTAAAATGGTAAAACATGGCCGGGCGCGGTGGCTCAAGCCTGTAATCCCAGCACTTTGGGAGGCCGAGACGGGCGGATCACGAGGTCAGGAGATCGAGACCCTCCTGGCTAATACAGTGAAACCCCGTCTCTACTAAAAAAATATAAAAAATTAGCCGGGCGAGATGGCGGGCGCCTGTAGTCCCAGCTACTCGGGAGGCTGAGGCAGGAGAATGGCGTAAACCCGGGAGGCAGAGCTTGCAGTGAGCTGAGATCCGGCCATTGCACTCCAGCCTGGGCGACAGAGCGAGACTCCGCCTCAAAAAAAAAAAAAAAAAAAAAAAATGGTAAAACAAAAAAGATAAAAATTAATATATTCAAAAGTTCTTACGCTTTCCCAGTACATTAATACAAGAAAAGTCACAGAAACATAGTAATGCACAAATCCTGTTTTTGTTTTACCTGCACCCATAAGGTGTCTCCCTCTGAAGTGTGCACCCCTTTCCAGTCATTTTGAGAATCCATAAAGGGAGGCAGTTTCATATGAGCTTGCAAATCACTCTATGGGCGATAGACCTCAGGAGGCACCTCACTGAGACTTGATGGAACATAAAGAGTTAGAACTAGACATTAAAAGAGCGGGAGTCCCACCCATCCTGACTGATAAGGTCCCTTAGTAGAAGCTCCAGGACTCTTAGCAAATTTCAGCAACCATTTTTTTTCCATTGTCTGTCTTTGACACTTAGAATAATAAGCACCTGGGACTGTGGGAGACACAGAGATTTGCCACCCAAGTACCCTTTGATGCTAAGTTCAAAAGGAGGAAAGAGGCTATACCACAGAGGAGCACCAAGACCAACCTGGCATGTACCAGCAGGATCCAGGGGAGGATGTGCAAACTGACTACTATCATGGCTCCCAAAAGTATGGAAAATACACTGGGCATACTAAGTATGAAGTAGACATGCCAGCATTTCCATGATAGATGTTGGACAAAGGGATTAAGAGTCTCGGGGAAGTAGGAATGCTTGAATGGATCTACTATGATATATATGACCAGAAGATAATTGTTCTATAGCAAAGCCCAGAGGACACACCATTTTTCAAGCCATAAGGAATGCACTACCAAGAAGAATAAAATACTTGGTGGTGGCTCCCCTCTGTGGGCCAGGACTGATGGCAGGAGATACCATCATAGAACTGGGCTTACTGATAGCAAAGGGAATAATAGGACTCCAAACCATAAAGTCCAGGTTGTAGCTTTTAACTGCCAGAAGCCAGAGGTTTACAATTAATACAGGAACCAGCAAGGCTGAGTGAGAATCTAGAGTGTCTAGCTCAGAAAACAGCATCCAAAAGGTTGAAAATAATAGATAGCAGAGAAGTGCACTACAGGAAAAAAAAATATTACTTTTTCTGTACAGACAGAAAAAGTCAAGACAGATGGTTAAGAGGCTAAGGGCACTCATCCCAGTAAAGAGGAACACTTCTTGCCCAGTTTCTGGACCTGAGTCAGTTTTCAGATCCAGAACCCACTCATTGAAGATGTGATGAGTCCCCAGGAGTAAGGACCATGCTACACCATTAAGAAGAAAGCGCAATACCTGGTGAGTCTCTTGAAGTTCTAGTGACAGCATATCCCACATCTAGGGTTACTCTGCCAGCCCATATACTGGGTGATTAAAAAGGTTACAAGACTTTTGTGTGGTCCAGAAAATAAAAGGACTCTACAGCATATTCAGACTATAGTATAAGTATCCCTGCCACTTGGGCCGTATTATCTGGCAGTCACGATGGTGTTGAAGTATCAGCGTCTCAGGCCATTTGTGCTGCTATAATAGAATAACACAGGCTTGGTAATTCATAAAGAGCAGAAGTTTATTTTCTCACAGTTCTGGTGGCTGGGAATCTAAGATCAAGGTGCCAGCAGGTTCAGTTGTCTGGTGAAGGCTGCTCTCTCCTTTCAAGATGGTGCCTTGTTGCCGCATCCACTGAAGGGGAGGAATATCGTTTCCTCACATGGTAGAAGGGCAAGCTGGCCAAACACCACATAAAGAAGCCTCTTTTATAAAGTCTGTAATCCCATTCCTGAGGGAGGAGCCTACATAATCATCCCTTAAAGGCCCTACCTCTTAATACCATCACACAAGTCATTGAGTTTCAACACTTGAATTTTGGAAGGGATATATTTAAACCATAGCCATCAGTAATGGGAAAAGATGCCATGTAGAATTTACGGCAAGTCTCAGCGGAAGAATTACACTACAGAGCACTACAGGTGTTAATCCCTCTGTCTCAGTGTCTACCTCCAGACAACCCAACCTGTGATTGGGGTACATGGAATTCTTCCAACATTGCACATGACTAAAATGCAATACAGAAAGAAATTGGGTAAAAATAAAAACTTGATAGGAAGCATACATTGGGTCTATCTACATGATGTTATTTTAAGAAGGGCAATTACCCTCACTAGCAGGCTACTCATTATCTCCCCGTGAAAAATGTTCTGAAGTATACTGTCAATATCCACTCCATGTGCTTTTCATAGGAGGAAGCCACTGTTCTTTACCTTTCCAAAGTCAGGTAAGACTCAACACTCAAGTACCAGTGCCAAAGCCTGATTTTTATATTCACTGATGAAGATCATCAAGGAACCATAGAATCATAGCATATTGGACATGGGAAAGACTTTGCAGGTCTTTGCTCTCACTGGTAGAGTTTGATGCACACAGTGGAGCCTTCAAATGCTTGATCATTGTTTTCCTGCCTTCCTCTGGGATTATGGCATGGGACCTTTTCCAGAAAGGTTTCCTCCCCAATAAAAAGATTCACAAGAAAGTAACCCCTCATCTTCTGTGATCTTTTTGATGTCACATTGTCTATTCTTGATACCTAGAACTATGGTAGCCACATGCAACCATGAAGAGAGACATCATGAACATGATACTACACAGTAAAACAAAAGGGTCTGTGTCCTTTGTTACATCATTGAGCTGTTTCTGAACTAATCTCTCAAACAACCATCAGTCCAGAATTTTTTTTTTTTATATAACATTCCCTTACTTTTAAAGTCACTTTTTATATGGATATTCTGATTTGCAGCCAAAAGCTGCTATCTTAGGGATTATCTAATCTAGTATCTGTGTTTCACAGATACAGAGTAAATAACTTGCTCTACACTGATTAAGTATCAGAGCTACAACTCAAATGCTAGTGTCCTGATTCTTGCACTGAAGCACTTTCCACCAACCCTTATAGAATATTCTAGCTGCAATAAAAAGACAGTAATAAGACCAGAAAGAGGCCTGGCAGGCTCTGAGGAGAAGTCACTTCAGGCACTCAGGGAGAGGAGGGCTCCTGCCAGTGAATACAGACCAACAGGACAGGATCCTAATCAATTGTGAGTGACTCTTCTGCCTTGTTCCTGACCTTGTGTCCCCAGAAAGCCAATTAAAAATAAGCATTGACCATGTCACTGTCCTAGATACACAAAAATAACATTACTGTACATGACCAAAAGTGAACCAGATTCTCTGAATTTTTTTCCAACTTCCAAAAATAGTTAGGACTCTCTGCCAAAGAGAGTGGGGCTTGAATTCCCATGAAAAAAAAAATCAGTCCACGGCATTTGCTCCAGTGTAGAAATAATTAAATACACACTGAAGAATGGAATTCTCAGTGCTCTCTCACCCCATCAGCCTGTTTTCTGAAAGTAAACAACAAAAAAAATGTTTTCCAATAATGTGGCAACTGCAATGTAATGAAGAAAGCATTAAACTTGGAACCAGGAAAACTGGATCCTAGTCTGTAAGAAACATTTGTTATTCACTTTAGTATCCCAGCATCTGACCCTTTCTTTACTGGTTTGAAGAATCCCTCATCTTAAAACATAGAATCCATCTTTCATTGTATAAGCTTAAATGGCCAGATACTTATTTCTCCCAGCTTCCCTTGCAGCTAGAATTTGGGCATATGGCCTAAACTCCACTGCAATGGCTAATTGTGTGTCAACCTGACTGAATGACAGGTGCCCAGATACTTAGTCAAATGTTATTCTGGGTGTGTCTGTGAGGGCATTTCTGGATAAGATTAACTTTCAAATCAGTAGACAGAGTAAAGCAGATTGCCCTCCCCAGGATGAGTGGGTCTCATCCAATCCATCAAAGGCCTGAATAGAACAAAAAGATGTGGTAAGAGAGAATTCACTCTGCTTGACTTTTAACTGGGACATTAGTTTTGTCCTGTCTTCTGACTCAGACTGGAAGTTATACTATAAACTCTCTTGGTTCTCAGGCCTTCAGCTTTGGACTGAAACTATACCATCAGCTCTCCTGGGTCTCCAGCGTACCCACTGCAGATCCTGGAACTTCCTGGCCTCCATAACCATGTGGGCCAATTCTTTACTTTGTGTGTGTGTGTGTGTGTGTGTGTGTGTGTGTGTGTGTACACATATACATATATAATTCCTATTGGTTCTGTTTCTCTGGAAAACCTTATCCTCAGAAGTACTATCCTCAGATTTTGAACAGAAAGCTAGTGTGGCGAAGAAAGATCCAGAGATAGTGGGCTTTGCAAAGAGGGGAGGGGAAACAGAGAGTTGATTAGATACTCCTAGTTGAGGTTTGACCTGGAATCACAGGAAACAATCCTGCCACTTTGCAGAAAAGACAAGGGGTATGAGGCTTTTGTTTTCTCTCTCAGTGCTGAGGGACTGGGCATTACAGATACATAAGTCAGTTTTGACCCTTGGCCAGACAGGAAGCCCCATGAGGAGAGAATCTTCATTGGCCTGTTCATTACCATCTCCCCAGCACCTAGCTCAGTGCCTGGAGCCTAGCACCTGTTCATAGTATCCTTTGGATGAATGAAGTCTGCTGTATCTGCATACACATTTCAAGCCATTTCTTGAAAATAGGATTGTTTTGAGATTTTTATGCTAGCCAAATCAAATCTTCCTCAGTATAGGAATACTAAAGAAACCTCAGGCTAACGGAAGGATAATAACTGAAAATAATAATAGAAGAGGTTTAGATTTGGGCTTAACTTTAGGCTTGACATTCATTGGAAGAAGTCACAATATTGAATATTTTCTAATGGTAAAGACTCTAGGGATTGATGCCTTGGCTGGGAAAGTGACATCCTCCAGCCATGTACAGTCTCATACCAAGATGAACTGAGATCGAGAGTGACAAGACCTACCTGAACCACCTCTAACCAGATACTCTCAGAAGGGGCTCAACTCTTGTTCCAGTCTTGCTTGTGACATTTTCCTGTTGCCATTAAAGGGTGAGGCATGATCCAGTCAGCATGCAGATTCCCTTTTTACTATTTAGCTTATAACCAAATCTCTAACTCTTCAATTATTTTCTTGATGCATTTATTACAACAGAGCTTTAGTTCAAAGGTAGCAGAAACTTGAAAGTTAGATTTGTACAAAAATTTAAAAAGCAGCTTGTTTTGCCAGAATTATCTATATTTCTTCAGACCAGCATGTGGGTGTGGTAGTAGAAAAGGCAGGGCATAAATAGGCCCTCAACAGTCCTTTATTAGAACAGAAACTTCTCTGGGCTGATTCTGTGTGTCCTAATAGGCTTCAGTGTATGACGGAAATAAGAGCTAACACCTGCAAATATTTATTATGTTCCAGTCATTGTCCTAAGCACTTGACCTGTATTAACTGAGAGATTCTTCACAAATCCCTATGAGGTATGTGCCATTATATCTATTTTACAGATGAGGAAAGGCAGATACAGAGAAGTAACTAACTTGCCCAAGTTCACACAGCTAGGAGGGGAGGAACCCAAATTTGAACCCAAGCACCTGGCTCCAGAGTCTGTGCTCTTAGCTGTGGTCAACGTGTACACTAGCTGACAAACCCCACACTGCCTGGCATAGACTCCATGGTGCATACTGGCAACAGAGGAACCAGAGCTAAGTACCAATGGGTAAAGAAGGAGCTGAGGAACAGAGAGCAAGTTTAATGTATTTTTTAAAAACACACACACATACGCATGTCATGTGTCTTTATAATAGAATGATTTATGTTCCTTTGGGCATATACCCAGTAATGGGATTGCTGAGTCGAATGAGATTTCTGTCTTTAGATCTCCAAGGAATCACCACACTGTCTTCAACAATGGTTGAACTAATTTATACTCCCACCAGGAATGTATAGGGGTTCCTTTTTCTCCACAACCTCACCAGCATGTCTTATTTTTTTACTTTTTAATAATATCCATTGTGACTGGTGTGAGATGGCATCTCATTGTGGTTTTGATTTGCATTTTTCTACATGCCTGTGTATGTTCATTGCATCACTATTCACAATAGTAAAGATATGGGATCAACCTAAATGTCCATCAGTGCTAGACTAGATAAAGAAAATGTAGCACATTTATACCATGGAATGGACATGGATGGAGCTGGAGACCCTTATCCTTAGAAAACTAAGGCAGGAACAGAAAACCAAATACTGCATGTTTTTACTTGTAAGTGGGAGCTAAATGATGAGAACACATGGACACATAGAGGGGAACAACACACACTGGGGCCCATTGCAGGGTGAAGCATGGGAAGAGGGAGAGGATCTAATGCATACTAGGCTTAATATCTGGGTAATGAAATAATCTGCACAAGAAACCCCCATGACACGATTACCTAAGCAACAAACCTTCACATGTACCCCAAACTTAAAAGCTTAAAACAAATTGTCTTTATTATTTCTGACTATAAAAATAATATGCTCATTGGAGAAAATATAGAAAATGCTCAAAACATATAAAAAATAAAAATCATAAATCTTACCTGAGTTTGTCTTTTACCCCTACGCACAGGTCTCATTCATTCATTTGCTCACCTCTTCTACCACTAATTCACTATCCGTTTGCCAAGTTTCATGCATGGCTCTGTGGAACACGTAATATTGTACAGGTCACATAAACTAACCCAGCTTGATTAGTTTACAAGAAGTAATAAAGGATATGTAATGATGTCTTATCTACAATTCAAGGCAAGCCGTAACTAAAAGTAATACAAAAGACGATGTTTAGGACAGCGAAACAAATCTGTCTGATGCTGGAGTTGTGGGTGCATGCCATCGTGCATTTGTCCAGACCTATAGAATGTACAACACGAAAAGTGAACCCTAAGGTAAACTATGGATTTGGGTGATAATCATGTGTCACTGTAGGTTCATCAGTTGTAACAAATGTACTACCGGGTGCAGGATGCCGATGGTGGGAAAGGCTGTGCTTATATGTGTATGCAGGCAGGACACATATGGGAAATCTCTGTACTTTCTGCTCAGTTTTGCTGTGATCCTAAGATCATTCTAAAGATAAAGTCTATTTAAACAAAAAAAAAAAGTTTTCTTCTTTTTAGTAATAGAAAGTTAAATTAATGCTTTGTGTTTACTGTGGTCCAGAGTTCTAGAAAATTCTACATAATTAACTCATTCAATCCTTACAACAACAGAATGAGGTGAGACTGTATTTAAATCCCCCTTTTATAGATGAGTGAACCAATATGCAAAGAAGCTAACTAACTAACCAAAAGTCACTCAGAGTATATAGTAAAGCCCGAATCCCAACCTGAACAGTGAGCTCAAAAACCTCACTCCTAATCCTGTCTCCTCAGCCTCTGTGAAGATTTAGGACAACTAAGGATGGAGGGATCCCTCAGGTGAGGGAAGGTGGGGTGGGAAGTAGAATCTCCAGTGGGGAGGGGGTGGGGGGAGCATTTGAGGTGGATGAAGAGTGAGCAGGAGTCCTCCTCTCTCCTGTTACTGAAGCAATACAGAGCCTTGTAATAGCTTGCGTTGGAGTGTCTACAGGGGCAGAATGCTAGATTTCGGGCCACTGGGCCCTTCCCAGAAAGAATTGTAACCTCCGAAGCATACCCCTCACTGCTAAGCACTGCAGATCCATTGTGTCTTCAAGTCAGAGTTGCAGATTTCTGTGTTCAGTTGGTCACCTCATCCCGCACCTCCCTCTTCCTTCCCCTGACAGCCCTATCTCAAATCACTTCCCAGCAATAACTTGCCCTTCTCCCTCCAGGGCTGTCCCTGCATTCCCCACACCCTCCCGGCTGGCACCTCTGCCCAGGCTGTGGTTTGGCCCCGGAGGTCCGGACAGGACAGGGACAGCCTGAGCTGAACCTCAAGGAACAGGAAAGTTCAGTGTTTGCCTGAGGCATGACAAGTCATTCAGCGGTCAGTAACTCTTGCTCCTTAGCACTCCATCCCTCTGCAGAGACTTTCTCAGGGGACACGGGGACATTTAGGCCTATTGAAAAGACTAGCCTCCATCGGCCTGCTTTCCTCCCTCACACTTCCTTCAAGAGGCTTTAGCAAGATTTATTTCTGACAGAAATGTCTTTCTGTAGACTTCTGTAAACATTCAGTTACTTCACAAGTTTGCTTAAAACTGTACCAAACTGTATTTTATTCCATTTTCAAAAATGATCTGTGGTAGCCTGACTTCAAAGATGGCTGCCATCAATTGCTGCCCTCTTGTAGATACATGCCACTCTTCCATGGAGAAGGGAGGCTGCTCCTGCACATCCTTGAAGCTCAGCTGGCCGGTGACTACTCTCGACAGAAGATACGGTGGAAGTGACATTGTGCCAGCTCCAGGCCCTGGTCTGTAAGAGGACTGGCAGTTTCCACTTCTTGCCTCTTGGATCCCTGAAAGACAAGGAAGAAATCCAGCCACTGTACTGGAAAGAGGCCACGTGGAGGAACACAGAGGTATCACTCATGTGCATGAAGAAGCCATGTTGAATGTCCAGCCATTGAGGCTTCCGAATGGCTCAACCCCAGACTCCCAAATAAGAACTACTGAGCTGAGCTTATTCAACCCACAGAACCATGAAAAACAATAATATATTATCGTTTTAAGTCACTATGTTTTGGAATTATTATTTTTTTTTTTACGTAGCAATAAATAAATTATGATCATTCACTTTAACCCACTAATTCTAGGAATCTAGAAAATAATCTGAAATATAATCCAATATTCATGATAAAGATATCTAATACACATCATTGTTGATCACCTTAAAAAAAGAGAAAAAACATAGGGCAATAGTTAGTATATTGTACACATGATCTATTGTGTAACATTTAAATAATGTAAATAATGCTTAAGGCCAGGCAGTGGCTTATGCCTGTAATCCCAGCACTTTGGGAGGCCAAGATGTGCAGAGCACGTGAGGTTGGGAGTTCGAGACCAGCCTGACCAACATGGAGAAACCCCGTCTCTATTAAAAATACAAAATTAGTAGGGCATGGTGGTGCATGCCTGTAATCATAGCTACTCGGGAGGCTGAGGCAGGAGAATCGCTTGAACCCAGGAGGCGGAAGTTGTGGTAAGCCAAGATCGGGCCATTGCACTCCAGCCTGGGCAACAAGAGTGAAACTCCATCTCAAATAATAATAATAATGCTTAAGAAGAGTCTTTAATATCCTAAAAGTTCTTTTGACTTTTTAAAGAGAAAGAAAAGAAAATGGGTCACCAAATTATGAATTGTAGATGATCTCTACCACATAATATACATACAAGAAGAGATAATTGGAAGTATATCTGCTAATGTTATCAGCATTTTTAATTGGTGGTAAGATTGTTATTTTCTTTTTTATAGTTTTCTGGGCTTTTCTAAGTTTTCTAAAACAGGATTGGTTTTTGGATTTCTTATCATAAAAGTAATACATGTCCATTATTTTAAAAAATTCAGACAATTCAAAGGGGCAGAAAGGTAAAGTGATAGTCAACGCAAGCCTACCGTCATAGAGATAACCACTGTCAACATTTGAATGTTAACATTCAGAATTTAACATTAATATAAATGTGCATTTTTAAATGTTAGGATACTATATTATTTTATATTCTGATTTTTATACCTGTTTTATAATCAAAAGAAAATACATCTTAATACAGATAATTGTAACTTTTCTCAAAACATCTCATTGCCTTTTATCCCTTCTCTAAGGTTTGCAGAGATGTGTGTATAATGCATAAAAAATGCAACCACAGGAACATGCACACCATACGTCAAAATATATTACACAGTGTAACAACTATGCCTCTAAGCAGTAATTCATATATTAGGAAAGTTGATATTTAGCAAGTTAGAGAAAAAGCTTTCTGGTACTTCCTTTCCTCTTATGATAGCTGGCCTGCCAGGAAGGAATCATTGAACCTGAGCTCCCAGTCACGACCTGTGAGGCCTGGTAAGCATAATAGTAACAGGCAGGGCTCTGAGCCAGCCTGCCTGAGTTGGAATCCTCCTTTACTGGTTCTCTGACCTTGGGCAAATGACTGTACGCTTCCATTTCCTTATCTGAAAAACAGAGGTAATTCTACTAACAACCTCAAAAGGATGTTTTACAGATTGACTTGGACAGTCTATATGATGAGCTTAGCATATTCAGTTAATATCTAGGTGGTAATAGTGTCATTATTCTTTCTTTCCAGAAAAGGTTGTCACATTTGATTTTGCATGAACCCCACCCAGGCAACCAGCATTTAGTCCTTGCCCATATTCTGCATACATTGTATTGAAATACTTGAATTTAGGAAAAAGAAAAAAAAATCAGCAGCCACTATACAGTATATAGTACTGTACCATAGTATAGTAAAACATCATAATAAGTAATGTCCTACAGTCTATTAATATCCCATGATAAGTATTAACAAAGTTTGGAAATGGAAAAAAAAGATTAGCATTTAGGTTTGTACACATTTTGTCAGTCATTAGATATAATCGCAGCAAGAACAGGAGGACGAGGGAAGAAATGAAGGGTGGCTCCAATGTTTGCATGCTTTCCATATGCCAAGCAGCATGCTCAGGGCAGCTGAAGAACTGAGTCCTCCCTGTAAGCACTATTACCTGTTTTACAAATGAAGAAACCGGGGCTTAAAGAAATTAAGTAATTTGCTTAAGGACACACAAATGGTCAAATAGACTGAACCAGGATTTGAAGCCAGTATGTTTGATTCCAAACCTCTGAGCTCAACCATAAGGATAATCTCCCTAACAATTCCATAAAGTAGGTATTACCTTCAACACGACTCAAGTTAACACCTCAGGGGGTTTCCATGTTGGAATTGTCAGTTCATTCCCTCGCACCCCACATATAACCATCTCCCTGCTCAGAAGCTGATTTCATGGCTACCCGTTAAAATTACCTGGACAGGTGTTTTAATATACCAATCGTTTCCACAGAGATTCTAATGTACTAAGTCTAGTGGCCAAGGGCCCATTGGGTGTAATGAGGCCAGCATGAAGCAGCACTGGCCTCCATGGCACTGAGGCTCCCATTGCTTCCAGGGACATTCAAGTAGTTTCCCCAGCCCTTTGATTCCCCAGGGATTCTTTGTCCATCCACCAGCACCTACAGCTCTGGTCCTAGGTCTGCTCTTGCGCTCACCCGCGCTGACTCTGCTCTGTCACCAGTGACCTTAAGTCACTTTCCTGAATGATCCGCCCACCCTCCTCCCCATCTCAAAGCTTCCTAGAAGGCTTTAGTGAAAGCATGTTCCATTCCTTTGTTTCAATGAGCTTGGGAAACCACTCCTTCAGTGATTTAAACAATAGAAAGGAAAACAAAAAAGGAAAAAAAAAAGGGACTTCCAAAAATCAAACACTTATTGTTCCTAGGAACCTATCCTATCAGTGAATTTTAAGAATAAAGGAAAACTTAGATACCCCTCCCCCCCAAATTGCCTGGCAGACATTTGTGCTGGCTTTTGAAGAATGGAGAGAGGGTCATCCTGTATCTTGGAAGTCCGCTGGCCCTGAGGAACTGAGGCTTTTGTTTTCTAAAAGTTACATTACATTTGATCTGTGGAAGACTTGTATTATGTGGATCTGTTTGCTCAGAGTTCAGTTCCTTAAAATCTCAGGCACTTTAACTGCTAGAAGGGAAAACCTCGCTGATTTGTTCACTGGTAAAACCATATTAAAATGTAGCCCCCAACTGATGTATCTAGGGTTTTTGCTTAAAATCATGTGTCAGTTATTTCTATTGACTACTCTCCCTTGTGTGTTCTATATTCACATATGGAATACAATTCTGAAAATACTAACTTCTTCTGACCTATTTAAGTCCTCAACTTCCCATTTTGGTTGTTTCTCCCTACCTCAAATAGCTCACAGAGGCATCAATCAATGCAAAACTTTTACTACTTTTAACTGATAAACCCACAGAAAAGGGCTTTTGTTTGGGATGAATTGACGGTTCTCTCTTCCTATCTCTGACAGTTAAACATCAATGTGGCCACAAGGAAAGCTTTAAATAGTTCAACCTTCAGCTCTGTCTCTGATGGGAACCAGGAATAAGAATGATCTTGTCTGAACAACCTGAAACTGATTCTGGACTCTACAGAACATTTTTGTAGTCTTACATCCCAGAAGAATCCAAGACTTTAAGCAGAATATAAGAGCTGAAACCATGGTATTGCTGTTCAGGTTCCTCTTAAAAGAGCTTTGACTCAGTTCATCTGCACTTCATTATTAATTTACCTTTTGCTGCGGCAGAGACGGAGAGAGAAATGCACAAGGACCAAATCTCCTCACAGAGGACCTCCTGAGCCAAATGGATGGGCCTTCAACTGCTGTTTGTGAAAAAGCAGTCCCAGACTAATCCAGAATTATGAACAAATTGTTCCAGCAACACAAGGCTGCTTTTTTCCGAAAGCGGCCCTAAAAAGAATACATAGAAAAATATGGGTCAAACAGGACTTCAGAAAGTTACTAAATGCAGCAAAAGCACTAAAAGTTAGATAACTAGTCACTTAGGGGTAACTTACTGATTTGAAAACAATGTGACTGAAAATTCTGAAATCCTCAAACTTTTTATTAGCTATTAAAAATCACCTATAACATTATGTATGAATTGTAATTCATTAACATCTTCTGGAGAAGACAGAATAAGACAAATGTGATGTGCTAAGATTTACAGATAAAATGGAATAAATTGGAATCAGAATAAGCAAACCAAGAGGTAGACCAGTCATTGCATCATTTAATTACACTTGTTTAAAACTCCTCCACAGATATAGATATAACTGTCTGTACACAATTTTTTCTGGGTTAGTAATATGAACAATGATTATGTTTAGTTTTTATGTTACACTCAGTTGAGCTTATTAATCATATGCAAGTGACAGTTTAACATAACAAGTGTTATCTAGGCAGGGAGGGTATAAACCATTTTAATTTTTTCTATTTTTTTATATTAAGAACCTAATATGTCACTTAAAAATTACATATCACCCATCCTATTTTTCCAAAAATTAAGGAAGAGTTCAAAACCATCTTACTGAAGTCAGAGCTAGTAGAAAAATATTATACAAGACATTTCTAGAAATCCAGATTTTTTTCCCATTAGCATTTTTACTTCACTATCGATTAATGATGAGATTTAAATTCGTTTTGTCTAGGTTTTTGTTGTAGTTGAAAAAAAAGTTTTGAAATTACAAAGGAAAATAAAAAGCACCTCAAGACTCACCAGAATAGGAAGTTTTCTCAATGCTAAAAAGTTGTCATGTGATCATATTTTAATTAGAACTGTGGTTAGGGGCATCCAGGCATGGTGGCTCATGCCTGTAGTTCCAGCACTTTGGGAGGAGAGGCAGAAGAATCAGGTGAGGTCAGGAGTTCGAGACCAGCCTGGCCAATATGGAAAACCCCATCTCTACTAAAAATACAAAAATTAGCTGGGCATGGTGGCACACACCTGTAATCTCAGCTACTTGGGAGGCTGAGGCAGGAGAGTCCCTTGAACCCAGGAGGCAGAGGTTGCAGTGAGGCAACATTGCGCCACTGCACTCCAGCCTGGGCAATAGCAGCAAGGCTCTGTCTCAAAAACAAAACAAAAAAAAACCCTATAATCCAGAACTGTGGTTAGTGGGGTGGAAATCTAGTTTCATAAGCTCTACTGAAAATTTTGAGTATAGTATACTGTTCCTCATAGATATGGGTACTTTTGCATTTTTTTGTTCCTCACAAAGTATTACTGTTTCATTTTTTTTCTATTGTCTAGCCCCCAAGACCCTTGACTGAAAACCCAGTCAGCAATCTGTGCTGGGTTTGAATTCACCATTAGCACCTGGGGTAACCTCAATCCACAGAATGTAAGAAGACAAGTGAGGCAATGTTTGTGGAGTCCAGCGGCTGAACCCGCTCTGCTCCAGAAGAAATGCCCCAATTGTCTTTCCTAAGCAAAAATTGCCACGACTCCCCATAAACAATCAGTTGTCCATTGACTGTTATAAATAGACTTTAATACACAACCAGCTGTCTGAGGGAGAGTTTATAACTGTTGACCAAAGACACAGTAGGGAAGGGAAATGAGAGATTTCCACATAGCAGGAGAATGACTTGTCTGCAGTCTGCAGTGAATGAGGTTGCACACAGATCTCCCATTTAAAATATGTCAGCATGCCTTGAACTCGAGTGAAAATTATGGGGACAGCACAATGGGCTTCATGTGGGAGTCTGTTTCAGCAGATACTGTATTCTTCTCTCATGGGCACCCTTGAATTCAGGATTGTGAAATAAGTGCTGGTTACCAGATGTCCTGTAAAGTGCTGGTCACAAGAGATATTTTCGATGATACAGAACAAGATGCACTAGTTTAACTGTGATAAGAACTAATCTCTTACCCCATTTCTTTTCCATTTCCTGTTGTTTCCCTTTATCTTTTCCAAGATGACTCTCCTTCTTGCACAACCTCGTTGACAACCACCCTCTATGAAAGAGTGTTCCCGAGCATCTTATTTTAACCAGAACCAGTCCTTGGGGTGAGGCGGTATCTCAAAGATCTGATCAGGTGTGACAGAGAACAGGTCTCTGGGCAGCCAGCCATGGGCACAGGCCTCTCTGTACTGCAGCAGATCCGCCCACAGCTGCTCTGAGTTCTGACCAGCCAGCCAGAGACAACTAGATGTGGTGGAGGGTGAAGGTGGATGCAGGCATTATCGCAAAGCTCAGTAAGACTAAGCTGAGGAGGACAACAGGGGTGAGACACACAAATGTGGGAATAAAGACGGTGGCACAAAAGAAAGGCACAGGGGAGCAGGGATCCATCAGGAAAGATTTAGCAGAATGTTCCTTCACTCTGTAAAATAAATAGAGATGAAGAAAAAAAAAGGTCAATTTTGATAGAAAATAGTATGTTTAGTGGCTGGGCACAGTGACTCATGCCTGTAATCCCAGCACTTTGGGAGGCTGAGGCAGGAGGATCACCTGGTCAACATGGTAAAACTGCATCTCTACTAAAAATACAAAAATTAGCCAGACGTGGTGGCACATGCCTGTAATCCCAGCTACTCTGGAGGCTGAGGCAGCAGAATCGCTAGAACCCAAGAGGCAGAGGAGAGGTTGCAGTGAGCCGAGATTGCACCACTGCACTCCAGCCTGGTGACAGAGTGAGACAAGAAAGGAAAGAAAGAAAAAGGAAAAGAAAAGGAAAGAAAGGGGACAGAGTATGGTTAGTGCATGAACTGTGTGAAATATGATTTGGGACACTGAAAAATTTCAAATGCATTCCTAGTTTGATTCCCACACCTTAAATTTTAAAGCTATGATAAATTTTCTTTTTGTTTTTTTTTTGTTTTGAGACACAGTCTCACTCTGTCGCCTGGGCTGGAGTGCAATGGTGTGATCTTGGCTCACTGCAACCTCCACCTCCCGTATTCATGCAATTCTCCTGCCTCAGCCTCCCAAGTAGCTGGGATTACAGGTGCATGCCACCACACCCGGCTAATTTTTTTGTATTTTTAGTAGAGATGGGGTTTCACTATGTTAGCCAGACTGATCTTGAAGTCCTGACCTCGTGATCTGCCCACCTCGGCCTCCCAAAGTGCTGGGATTATGGGCGTGAGTCACCATGCCCAGTCTAAATTTTCTTTTAAAAATTTACTTTCAAGATAAAAATAAGCCTATCATGATTGCGTTTGAACTATCCAGAGTTAGCACCCATCCTATGATCTCAGTTTACCCTTAAATTAACATAGGTGAGAAAATTCATTATTCCAGTTCAAGTTAGAGAATGTCTTTTTTTTCCTTCTGGCCAAGAGACGTGCAATTTAATGCCAGGGCCTAGTTTTAAGAATTAGAAGTTCTTCTATTTTAAAGATGGAAAAATTTGAAACTGAGTAGGTAATGTTTCTCTAGAGATGTATACAGAAGCATTTGAGATTTCTCCTACTGGGAATCTGTAGATGGCTACTTTTTACCTCAATAAACCACTGTTCCTTGGTTTCCTCTTTTATAAGACAGCACCTTCCTCATAGTAAGAGAATTAATAGAAGAATGCCTTGCACCAGGCACTCAATAGTGTAACCTATTGCAAATTAATTCACTTTAAAGCTTCCCATTGTTTTTCTTTCTCTTCGAGGATAACTTTTATTGAAATATAATATGCATGCAGACGTGCATGTAAGTATACAGTTTGATAAGTTTCCACAAACTGAACACACCCTTGAGGCCTCTGCCCAGATTAAGAGTCAGAACATTCCCCCACACTTAAGAGTTCCTTTTATACTTGCACCCCACACCCTACCCTCAGCTAACAGTAATGTTAATCCAACATTTGCTTTGCCATTTGTAAAACATTTATTGTGGTAAAATAATATAAATGGAATTGAAGTGTTCATTCCACTTTTGTGTGTGTGTGTGTGTGTGTGTGTGTGTTTTCTTTTCTTTTTTTTTTTTTTTTGAGACAGAGTCTCACTCTGTCGCCCAGGCTGGAGTGCAGTGGCCGGATCTCAGCTCACCGCAAGCTCCGCCTCCCGGGTTTACGCCATTCTCCTGCCTCAGCCTCCCGAGTAGCTGGGACTACAGGCGCCCGCCACCTCGACCGGCTAGTTTTTCTTTGTATTTAGTAGAGACGGATTTTCACCGTGTTAGCCACGATGGTCTCAATCTCTTGACCTCGTGATCCGCCCGTCTCGGCCTCCCAAAGTGCTGGGATTACAGGCTTGAGCCACCGCGCCTGGCCTCATCCCACTTTTGCCGATGTTTGTTCTCTACATAAGTAGAATCATACAGCTATGTTTTCCCCTGTATCTAGCTTCTTTCCCTCAACATGTCTGTGGGATTTATCAGTTCATTTACAGAGTTCTACTTTATTCCTCCTCATTAAATAGTACTCTCCTGTGTGAGTATGCCACAATTAATGTCTTCTACTGGTGATGGGCATTTGGATAGTTTTCAATTTGGGGTTTTTACATGTAGTGCTGCTATATCTTTTGGTAAAATATGTAGCTAGAAATGAAATTGCTAGAGCATAGGGTATGCATGTATTCAGCTTTAGTAGATATTCCCATTACTTATTAATACATTCAAGTCACCAAAGAGAAGTGATCATTAATACATGATTTATACAATCTCTTTCATGAAGGAAAGCAATTACGTATTTGGATTCACATGACGCTCTGGACTCTGCCTAGAAGAGTAATACTGCCTACCCACTCAACTTCTCCCACCACAAACCCCACACACCAGCTCTATTGAGCTTTCTCTGCTTAGCTGAACACCCCCTCCTACTCTTTCCTCCCTAGGCCATTGTGGGTGCTGCTTCATTCAACCTGTACCCCCTTTCTATCTGGTTTGATGGCTGTCTCTCAGGCCTCAGCGCCTTTGAGAACTGGTACCAAAGCACAAAGCATGCCTCCTCAAAATGCATGTCATCATGAGTCCATTCTTGTTGGAATGTAAGTCTGAAGATGAGATGCTGGCATTCTCCCCTTGCCCAGGTCTTGTCACTTGCTACCTCTATTTCTTTATCTTTTAGAAGTTGTCTGCACATGCAGATTAAATTTATTTTGAGCCTCCATTCTGGGTTCCCATTGACATAAAACATGATGCTTAGAATATATACAAATCCAAACCACTTAGATCGGTATCAGCAACCAGGTTCAATCCACTTTCCAATAGTTGTACATAATACCATTTTACTGTTCTAGATGATGTCAACTCTAAGGACTCACTAGTATTTAATAACACCTAATTCAAACACAGAACAAAAAAACTACCCAGTAGCACCTTCCAAAGACTAAATACAGTGGTAGAAAGCACTAAACTCTGAGTTGGTCTTCCATGTTGAACAAAAAAAACAATGCTCTGAATCTACATGGTTTCATTACAGAATGGGAAGAGTAACATGGACTGATGCTATAAAAGTAATTCTAGTTAACAGTTCCATTTACACTAACAACAGTAACCTAGATCACCAAGAAATAATTCGAGTAGAAATTGCCATGGCTTAAATGAAATAAAAATGAGGGAACTCATTCAGATCTTTTTCTCCATTAAATGTAAAGTTATATCATGTTCATGGGTGGGAAGATATAGACATTCAGACATCTTCCATGAGAAAAATGATTTAGTGTATGGTACACATTCTCTCAGAATCCTAAGTATACATTAAAACTACAGGAATTAATATGGACATGAAAATGAACAAAGATTAGTGGATTAGAATAGAATATTAGAAAAAAACTTATTAGGCTTAAGGAAATTTAACATGTGACCTAAAAAATAGTGCCCAAATCAAGGTGGGGGGAAGTTCAAATAGTCAATAAAAGGTTAGAATAGTGGGCTATTTAAAAAAAAACAACAAAAAAAGATTGTATTAGATAAGAATGTATTTGACTGCAAGTAACCAAAAAACCAAACTAACAGTGGCCTAATTAAATAGAGATACAATTTCTCATAAATTAGAAGTCTCTGCTAGTATTGGCCCACCTGCTTAATGATATTCTAAGGTGGGTTTGACAGTCTACAGCCCATGGGCCAATCACTGCACTTTTGTACAACTCAAAAATGAAGAATGGTCTTTACCTATTTCAAATGGTTGGGAAAAAGAGTATTTTGTGACAAGTTACATTAAGTTTAAATGTTAGGGCCCATGAATAAAGTTTTATTGGAATACAAAGATGCTCGTTTATATTTCCTCAATGGCCATTTCTATGCTTCAACACCAGAGTTGAGTAGACAGAGGTTGTATGGCCTACAAAGCCCAAGATATTTACTATCTGGCCCTTTACAGAAAAAACTTGCCAATCCCTGCCCTAAGGAACCCGTACTCTTTCCAGTTTTGTCATCTTTGTTACATTGCCCCCAGTAATGTAGTACTTTATTACTGCAAACTAGGCCCTCAACTCCAAAGCAGAAGCCTTCCTGGAAACCCTGCAGACTCCCACTTACATTTGACTGGCCAGAGATTGGCACTGTCAGGCCTAGACACAAATGGCCTGGGAGCCTCCAGCTCTCCCCGCCCAGAAGTATTAATGTATAAATAAGACCATGAACACGAGAACTACAAGAGGCAGAATGTGTATTATCTTTTTGTGGGGATGACCAAATATGAAACCTAGAACCAATAAAGTCAGAGATTGACTTATCCATATAATACCCCCATGTAGAAAAGAAACAAATATATTTGCTACATTTTGTTATATTAAGAGTTTCTATAAGACAAAAAATGCTTGATGCTTGATAAATTCAAAGAATTCAACTGGGTAATTTGATATGTTCAAATTTTCATTTTTAAAGATGCAACTTAACAATGAAATGTATCCCTGATCAAAAGGACTTGCCCTGTGTGGGGAAAATGGTCTCACAGTTGAGGGAAATGTAAACTGGCATAGTTTTGGGGGAGACCAAATTGCATCTCTGACATTTTCTTAGCAATTCTACCTGCATATAAGAATCTATATTCAAAGATGATCACAGCACTATAATAATGGGTAACTTTTAAATTCCCTCTTTGAATGTCCATCAGTAAGGGAATCAGTTAAATGGGTATAGAACTATTAAATACAAGCTAATGTTCATGGGAAAAAAAGGTGTTAAGATTTTGAAATGTCTTCACAACACTTTGTTAAAGAGCTATAGGATTGTTTTAAGGCTATGTTCATATACAAAGAAAGCAGGCTGGCAGGGAACATGTCACACCTGACAGTCACTACCTTTGTTTAGGATTGGGGCTGCAAAGTCAGCTTCTCACGTTGCATACTTTGCTATTAAACTTAAAAGCACAAACCACTTGCAGAGATTGGTCAGAACTTCCGTTGCAGAGATATAAAGAAAGGAATCTAAAAAGACCGAAGTTAGTTCATCCTTATTTCATGAAATCTACTACACAGCCAAGACCAAGCTTGGGAGAGTCTAGAGCCAGGGATGGCTCTCTGCCTCCTTTAGGCTCAGCCCTCACCCTGACCATCATTCTACAGGCATACTCTGCAAGGTGCAGGCTAACGTGAACTATGAATGTCCACTGAGAAAGTCACATTTTAAAATTGTAAATTTAACTGATATACTCTTCCTCCCACTAGGACAGATAACATGTTACTAAGGTTCTAAGTGTCATCTAACTTTCAGTTTCTCTTCTGCCTCAAGAAATCTAACAAGTAGTTTTGGTATTAATATCTGTGTTGGAGTACTTCCTTGTATCTTACTTTGGACCTACGTTTTAGAACCTAAAACTAGAAGTCACTGAGTGAGTGCTCTGACTGAATATTTGTTTCAGAGTGCATTGCGTTGCTTCTTTCCTGTGATCCTTGACAATAGGATTTGAAACCCAACATCTATCTACTCATTCTGATTCAGAGACTCAAGGGCATTAAGTAATAGATATCCAACATAAGAGACCCACAACAATGGTACTGTAGTTTTACTACAGATAGTAGAAAAGCTAATATCATCAAGTTCCTTAAATGATAGTGAGACAAGCTTTCCATGAGGCCAGAGGCCCCCTCCATCAGTCAAGCGACAACCTGCACTCTCAAGCTCCCATCTGACACCAGGTTGTGAAGGCTTCGGGGCCCTTTACCCATGACTAGCCCATGACAGAATGCTTTCTTGCACAGAGTCCTTGCTCACTCTAAAGAGGCCAGGAGTGTTAGGTGAGGAGGAATGTACATGCTGAGGTCAGTTCTGTACCAGCCCCATGCCAATTGTACAGAGAAGGATGATAGCAGCTGAAAAGCTCAGAAGAGTCCAAAGCCAGCTTAACACCAGTAACAATTTTACCCCTACCCCAAGAGCTGACATGCGTCCAATACCAGTTCCTCTTTCCCCACCTAAATGACCCCAGAGGTGGCACTAAGCCCAGCCCAGTCACAATCTAGGACAGCAATAGGCAGACATCACAATGGGCCCAGCTTCCCAGTAGTAGGAGTGACTGAGAACAGCACTAGGGGGCCCCTGCCCACATCAAAGAGAAGCATCTAAGAGGGGTTACTGCCATAATGCCATCCTTCTTGCTGTGCTTTGAGAAACAAACCAAATCCCACCTCCCTTCAAAGAGCTCTAGTTGCTATGAAAACTAATCCCACCCCCTACTAGTCCTGAGACTTAGATGGCCCTGAGGCCAGTAGAAGGCTTTGGGGTATCTCAAGAGCAGCCACACTTCTCCACCAAGGAAGTGTTCACATAGTGCACACTCATCTTGTGTTCGTCATCCTGGACCATCAGGGAGAAGAGTCTGACCCTGGTGGGACGGCAGGTCTGGAAGAGCCAGGGACAGGTAGGTACTCCCCTCTGCAGAAACAAATGGCAGAATGGTGAGTGCCTCATAGCCACAGCCTCATACCTAACGGCATCGGTAGACTTGTTAGGGATACATGGGAAGGGAGAAGGAGGGCCTGGGGAGAAGCTGCTGGATCTGGGCTGTTTCAGAACAATCTTTAGGAAGCTGTTGTTTCTTATGCAAAGATAAGAGATAAGGTCACAGTACGGGGAAGATGCTACACACTGCATCAGTGCTAGATTACATAATTGCCAACTTCAGTGGCTTCCTTGACTCAAAAGGAGCCAAGCCTAGAGAGTTGAGCACTTAGTGCTTTCCCAATATGACCCCAGAAGAGAAAGAACGAGGTTCCATGTTTTACCTTATAGCACTCAAAGCTGGAATGACGGAGCTCACTGTTGAGGGCCAAGCAGGTACCCTGGCAGTAAGGGAAGCTGAGAGTCTTGGGTGCAACAATACACTCGCCCCAGGCAGCTCTGTGAAGGTTCACCTTGCGATCCTGCAGATGGCAGAGCTTCTCTACAGGAAACGTATCCTGGCCATCGCCTATCTCCCAGTGATTCTGGCACAGGGTCCCCAGGATCAGCTGCTCCACATTAGGGATAAAGGGTTTCTGGACATAAGGCAGGTGAAACAGAGATGGCTGTGTGTGGGACGAGGTCACGAACAGCAACACTACGTCTCGTTTCCTTTCGATGCTGGAACACTCGTTCAGGCTGGCATCAGCGACATCAGTGGCTGGAATCTTTGTCTCTGCCAAGAGGGTGGGCACCACCTCCATCCAATATATGAGTAAACAGTAGATCTCCAATAATGACCCTCCCTCTGACTGGTAGGATGAAAAGATAATGGGGAAAGATCCCAACAGGAATCTTTGGAGGCTCCTTTGATGGTCCTCAAACTCTAGAACAAGCTCAGTGGCATGGGGGACAATGGGCACCCAAGCCCATAGGTTTATCAAGGAAACCCCCAAGAAGGGAACTGCCTCAAAACAGAGAAGCCAGTAGCTGTGTAGGAACTGTGAGCCTGTAGGGAAAGAAGAGGGGAAGCTCCAGGAGGCCGCTATCATGGAAAGTCCCACCTCCCTTTCAGCTTCTTACTCCCCACTACCCAGCCTTGCAGGATAGGACAAAGACTTAGCAGTCTCAGCTTGTCAAAGCCAGTGCTTAGTCCACAGCAGCCAGGAATGGGCTGAGGTTTTTCAACTCCCATCACCCTACCCCTGGAATTAAGTCAGAATGACTGCCCTAGTACTGAAAACCATTCCAGTCACTATGACCTAAGACAAGCCACTTGCCCTGTTGCATGTCCTAATACACTGTAGTTGCCCAGCCCACCAGCTGTGTACTTCACACTTTGGAGCATCCTTACACAGAGAACTTTAGGGCATCAGCCATACAGCTTAAAGACATCCTACGTACCAGGCCTGCAGAGCTGAAACCAGGAAGCAGATTCCTTTTCTGCTAGACCAGCTGAAGAGTATTCTGTCCCCAACTCCTTGCTCTACTCACAAGAGCCCTAAATATCTGTTGTCATTTACACCCTATTCCCCGACCAGTCCCACAAAATGCTGCCAGGCAGCTTTTGGATCACTCCTTCCCTGGCAAAAACCAGAGCTCCAGATACTTACTTTTGAATGTGAGGGTAAAACCATGTTGCCTGGCAGAAAAGATCTCATTTATGTGGGAAGGCAGCATCGAGTTGGGACAGTCAAATGTCTCTACTGAGCTCAAACACATGCACCAAAGACCCAGAGCCAAGAGCCCAGGAATGAGCCAGGAGCTGCCACTTCTCCCACCGCCACCCTCCATCGTACCTGCTCTTAGAAGCGGGGCTTCACCTTCACTGTCTTTAAATATCCATCTGGCCAGGTGTAGTCCCTATTCTAACCCCCAGAGCTTGGGGCTGATCATGCATTCAAGAGAAATTAAATTCAGATGAGAGAAACTCCCACTCCCAGAACAACTTCAATACCTACTCCTGCTTACAGAGTGAAGGTGCAAGAAGTGATAATACAGATTGTGTTTCTCAAATGCAACCTTGAAAACACAAGTACATAATTAGTGAATAGATGCACTTATGTGGAAGACATGCTCTGACAGACTGTGTCGGTCCAAATACTGAAAACAAGGACAGGTATGCACAGTTTGCAAGTTACAAACACTCCATTTAACTCACCTTTGTGTTCTTAGACTTTAGCTAACATCAGAATCACCTAGAGCATTTGTTAAGACATAGATTGCTAGGCGCCATTCCCAGAGTTTCTAATTCAGTAGGTCTTGAATGAGGTCCAAGAATTTACCACTCTAGCAAGGTGCCAGGTGATGCTGATAATGCTGGTTCTGAGACCGCTTTGAAAATCACTCATCCACATTATTTATACCATAACTAGTACATAGAAGATGCCCAATAAGTATATTTTGATTCATTGATAATATGCTATACCTAGTGTGTTTGTGGCTCTGAAATTTTTTTAAACAGAAACAAACAAACAGCAACAACAACAACAACAACAAAAACTCCTTCAGGTTAAAAGGATGAAATACACTAAATCTGAAAATACCAGATTCTTATGTGGGAAGTACCCACATAAGAAAAGTAATATTTGGGATTCATGCTCCCATCATTCTTTTGTTTTCTTTTCGGAGAGTACAAATCAAGATCTTCAAAAAATAACAGACATAAGAAGCCAATATAGTCTTCTTCATGTTTCCTAACACTTAACAAATTATTATGAGCATATTATATATAGTGTAGGAATAATCTGTCAATTAAACATACAGAGTAAGGCATTCCTCATTAACAAATTAACCTGCATTTTATAATATTTGCTTTTCTTAAAAGACCAAATCACATTGACACATACAAGAAAAGTTTAGTTTCTCCACTTTGAGAGGCCAAGGTGGGCAGATCACGAGGTCAGGAGTTCAAGACCAGCCTGACCAACATGGTGAAACCCCCGTCTCTACTAAAAATACAAAAATTAGCCAGGTGTGGTGGTGTGCGACAGTAATCCCTGCTACTCAGGAGGCTGAGACAGGAGAATCACTTGAGCCCCAGAGGCAGAGGTTGCAGTGAGCCGAGATTGCGCTACTGCACTCCAGCCTAGGCGACAGAGTGAGACTCTGTCTGAAAAAAAAAAAAAAAAAAGTTTAGTTTCTCTAAACTTGAGGCTTATTTATTCTCATTAAGAAATTCAATGTCCCAAATTATGTAAATAAGTATACCATAAGTAATGGTAATCAGTACAGTCTATCTTTAGAAAGCTTCTGTGTAAATTCATTAGCTGAGGTTAGTGAAACAAGCTGATGAGATAGGTGTGATTATCCTTGGATGAGGAACATCCAAGGATGGGGAAACTGAGGAAAAAGTAGGTAATGACCTGCCCACAGCAGGGCTGAGTCAGCTCTCCTTGCAGAGTAGATTCTATGTTAAGACAATTCCTTTGGATTTTTGTTCCTTAAAAATGAAGAAATACAAAACAAAAGCAAAGGACAAAATAATTCAATTTAGAAAAACAAGCTTTGGTAAAAGGAAAAGAAATAGAAATAGGTTTTTTTTTTTTTAAGTTGAGAAGAGAATTCTAAAAGCTAATAATTTGTGTGCCTAAGGTTCCCACTAATTATCCCTACCTTGTCTGTGTTATTTTTCTAATCAATGAGTGGTTGATGATAACTCTCTTTTGAGCTTATATTCTTTGCTTTTTAATGAGCAGATTCTTATGGAACCCCAATTAAATATGTAGTGAGCTTATGGAATTTCTAGCAAATGTGGCTTTCCTTTTTGTTTAAATAAATTAATCTCCAAATTCTCAGCAAGAGGAAAGGAGGCAGCTCCCATCTAATCCCCAGGCCTTCTCTAAATGGCTTCAAGTGTAAATGTGTTAAGTAAAATCCTTCATGAATTTGTAAACTGCTTTAAATAAAATCCTTCAATAATAATCTTGGATGAGAAACTTGTTTTACTAATTTATAGCTAAGCAGCTGTTGTTTTGTTAGCATCTTCAGCTTCATTTACACAAGAAAATCTGAAAATGAATCATGCAGACAGGAGAGACCAGATTGTACTCTATGGTAAACGTTTTTGTATGCTTGTCTCATAGGATATTGAAAAGTAAACACCAAAAAGACCATTCATCAACCATCACACTGGAGAAAATGTTGGCCAATGATATGTTCAGCTTATATTTCAATAGATTTTATATTTCATGTGTCACTGCCAAGCTGCAGCTGAGTGAGTATGATGGAAATACATGCTAGCAAAATATGAGCCAACTTATCTGAGGCCCTGCAAAACCTATCAAGTCCCTCCTCAGGGAAGAAGGAAGCATTGACTGCTCAAGTCATTGACTCTAGTATGCCTGTAGCCTCACCATTCAGCTCTGTCCATTTAGATGTGGTAAGAATCAGAAGCAGATGAAAAGTATATAGTTGATAATATGCTCAGTGTCTTCTTGGACTTGGGATAATATACATAAAGGTGCTTTATAAACTACAAATTGCAAGTCCTTTCTGTGGATAGGGTATCACCTATTTATTTAATGCAATAATCTTTAAGTTTTTGGTTGAGGGCCATAACAGTAAAAAAAATAAAATAACATTTACCCCAATGTCTACATATGGGTTTATTCATTAATAAACTACATATGTATGCTAATATACATATATATTAATGAGATGCACATATATATATATAAGATACACAAAAATGAAGATTGAAAAAGGATATGAAAATTAAATAGGAATTCATTTTCTAGTATTTCTACTATTTTTTTACTGCTCCCAGCAGATCATCTTGGGAGACTACTCTTTAATGGATAAGTTCATTTTGAAAAGTAGGGATGATAATTGTAATTAACATTTACATAGTGTATGTAAATACTGCTAAATATTACTAATTCCAGTGCTTTACACGTATTACCTAGTTTTATCTTGGTGTCAGCCTTATGCAACAGGTATAATTATTATCTCCACTTCACAGATGATGAAATTGAGGTACAGACTGGTCACCTAACTTGTCCATGGCCACACAATTACCAAGTATCAGGGATAGGATTTAAACCTAGGCAGTCTAGAGCTGGACTCTAGCTCATCTAAAACCTGAAGGCCTGGCAAGGTATTATCATACTAATCGGTAAGTAATCGGGATGCCTACGCATTAGCTTCCGTAATACCTGCATAATGGCATGTACCTTACCATATTGTAATCGTTGCTTTGAATACTTGTCTCCCCTGCTAGACTGAAAATTCCTTTAGAACAAGGACTGAAGTAGTTTTTTATTTACATAACAGTAAATACACACAATTGAGCACAGTGCCTGGTACCTAAAAAGTATGTGGTAAGCACTTGTTGGATGGATAGTTGGATGAAAGAAAAAACGATTTTTAAAAATGGATGGATGGATAGATGGATTTATCCCAACTTACTAGATAGCCATTGGAATATGAATGTCCTTGAAATAGGGATGAAAATCTCACGTGCCAATAAAAATATTCACAGACTTGCCGGGCGCGGTGGCTCATGCCTGTAATCCCAGCACTTTGGGAGGCCAAGACAGGCGGATCACAAGGTCAGGAGATAGAGACCATCCTGGCTAACATGGTGAAACCCCGTCTCTACTAAAAATACAAAAAAAAAAAAATCAGCTGGGCGTGGCAGCGAGTGTCTGTAGTCCCAGTTACTTGGAAGGCTGAGGCAGGAGAATGGCATGAACCCAGGAGGCTGAGCTTGCAGTGAACCAAGATTGCGCCACTACGCTCCAGCCTGGGTGACAGAGCGAGACTCCGTCTCCAAAAAATAAAAAATAAAAATAAATTCACAGACTTTCTTCTTAATGAGATAATGCTCTGTTGCTAACCAACATATAGAAAAAAATTATCTCTGATGTTATCCAAGCCTTTTCAGGGAGGAAATACTATCCCACTCATGAGCATTTCAAACCCCACAGAAACCAAAAAAGATGAAAAAGAAAGGAATGTTGTTTATGGAAATAATATGTCTTGTCAGGAATTTGTGTTTTATCTCATAAAAAGAACAAAACAAAAAGAGAATCTGCCTTATGCTCTGGTGTCAACAGGAAACCTGGTTCATTACAAATGTGGCCTGGATACCTCCAGAGGAAAAAAAAGATGAGTGAATGAATGAATGAATAATAGATTTGCCTTTTCTGAAGTGGAATCCAGGTTTTAATCCAGTCTTAATCCACTGTATGTGGTAACAGTTGCATTAATAATATGCTTTGTCACAACACAAACTACCCAGACTGTTTGACATTTATACTCAAACCAAGAGTCCATGTTTTATTCATTTTGAGTGGCACAAATCAGCACTGAGATATCGGAATTAAACCTTGAAAAGTTTCCTTCTATATTTGAAGCTGGAAAAACTTCAAGGCACTTTAATTCAAATACACGTTCTATTAAAACGTGAGTATCTTGCTCAAGCCCAGGAGGTGGAGGTTGCAGTGAGCAGAGATCATGCCACTGCACTCCAGCACTCCAGCCTGGGCAATAGAGCAAAACTTTGTCTCAAAAAAAAAAAAAAAAAAAAAGCGTATATCTTTCATACCAATTACTTCTGTACTTAGTGTAGCTTAAGATATAAAAGCCTCTGAATCAAAACAGTGACTGCAAGATTGCTTTTACAAATCTAATGATGTACTTAATGTAATGTGATAGGTTCCATCTACATAATGTATAATTTTGTCTGTTTTCCATTGCTTTATATTCTTTCAAATGGAAAACAGTTCTATAGAAGTCAAATTCTGGACTTCCTTTGTTATAACTATATTTCATCTGATTAGTGTTGTTCTTTGGGGCTTTCTTTTAGCAATCATATACAATTACCATTGTTCTATAACATTAACTACCAAACTTGTTATTTCACTCTGAGAGCTGTGCCTGTCTTGTCTTTATTTTTCTCTCTTCAGGATAATACCCACTGTAGTGTCCATAAATCTTTACTGAAGGGATTCACTATTAAACTACCTAGTAAAGTTAGTATTCTTTAAAGATATTGTTTGTTTTAACAAGTAGAGAGGAGAGCAGAGTTCCGCCATGTTGTGTAGTTAAGAGGACCCTCAACACAGCAGGGGCATCACCTAAGAGCATCTTAGAAATGCAGAATCTCGGCCGGGCGCAGTGGCTCAAGCCTGTAATCCCAGCACTTTGGGAGGCCGAGACAGGCGGATCACGAGGTCAGGAGATCGAGACCATCCTGGCTAACACGGTGAAACCCCGTCTCTACTAAACAATACAAAAAACTAGCCGGGCATGGTGGTGGGCGCCTGTAGTCCCAGCTACTCGGGAGGCTGAGGCAGGACAATGGCGTGAACCTGGGAGGCAGAGCTTGCAGTGAGCTGAGATCCGGCCACTGCACTCCAGCCTGGGTGACAGCGAGACTCCATCTCAAAAAAAAAAAAAAAAAAGAAATGCAGAATCTCAGAACTTTCAGACTTTAATGTGCATTTGAACCAGCTGGGGATGTTAAAAAGCAGATTCTGATTCAGGAGGTCTGGGGTGGGGCCCGAGATTCTGCAGTTTGATGAGCTCACAGGTGATGCCTATATAGCTAGTCCTTGAGTAGCAAGACCTAGGGAAAGAGCCCATTATGATATTGCACTTGCCATGTATCTAACTAAAACAAAAGAGATTTAATAAGATAAGTAGTTGATAAATATTTACTTAGCACAATCTGTGAGTAATCCTTTTATGATTGAGTTATTTGACTTTAGATAGATAATAAGACTTTTCTGCTTATTATCCTTTTCCGTTTAATGAACGTAGTACTTCAATTTGTTTTCTGATAATGTTTATATTCCATCCTTGTATTCATTTTATGCATTTTATTTGTCATATTACTAAGGCCAGACAACTGTCATTTGAAATAATTATTTTTAAGAGATAGAACCAAATGCATAAAGATATAATTTTCAAGTAAAAAAACTGGTGTTTTTTTAAAAAATTTGAATCTTGTTATGATTTAATGCTAGTTACATATTGTAGGAACCAAAACCAAGTAAAGAAATCACAGCAGTCTCCAATTATTATTATTATTATTATTATTATTATTATTATTGAGACAGAGTCTCACTCTGTTGCCCAGGCTGGCGTGCAATGGCACATCTCAGCTCACCGCAACCTCTGCCTCCCAGGTTCAAGCGATTCTCCTGCCTCAGCCTCCGGGATAGCTGGGACTACAAGTACGTGCCACCACGCCCGGCTAATTTTTGTATTTTTAGTAGAGATGGGGGGGGGGGTTTCACCATGTTGGTCAGGCTGCTCTCGAACTCCTGACCTTGTGATCTGCCCTACCTCAGCCTCCCAAAGTTCTGGGATTACAGTGTGCGCCACCGCGCCTGGCCAGCAGTCGCCAATTCTAACTTGTTAGTACAAACCTTGGAAAATCACCTAATTGATTTCCTCACCAGGCTCTTCATCTATAAAATAGGCTTAAATTTCAGTTTCCTCAAGGCATTGATGTCAAGAGATACTAACAAAACATGTTGGCTCCTCTAATAAGTGGTTATGAAAGTGTGGTCCTAGGACAAGCAGCATTAGCATCCCTGGGAATTTACTGGAGAAACAAATTCTCAGACCACACCCAACCCCAAGACCTACTGAATCAAAAACTTGGGAGGAAGCCAAGAAATCTACGTTTTTAACAAGTCCTCAGGTGATTCTGATGTATGTTACAAAGTTAGAACCACTGCAGTCTCTATAGAGCACAGTAACGATAACTCTCAATCAGTGGAGGAAGGGGTATGCTATTCTAACTGGCGATCCATATGGAACAGTAAATTAGGCCGTATTAAGTCAGGAACAATAAATTAGGGCTTACCTCACAACATTACACATTTAAATCTATGTTGATTGAAAATATAAGTATAGATAGGGCCAGGCGCAGTGGCTCCTGCCTGTAATCCCAACACTTTGGGAGACCAAGGTGGGTGGATCACTTGAGGTCAGGAGTTGGAGACAAGCCTGGCCAACATGGTGGAACCCCATCTCTACTAAAAATACAAAAATTAGCCAGGCATGATGGCGGGTGCCTGTTATCCCAGCTACTCAGGATGCTGAGGCACCAGAATCGTTTGAACCTGGGAAACAGAGATTACAGTGAGCCAAGATTGTACCACTGCACTCCAGCCTGAGTGACAGATCGAGACTCTGTCTCAAACAAACAAAAAAAGATACATAAATATAAATAATAAACGTAAAACATTTGCACTAAAATTAAGTGTCTAGGCAACAAGAGACATCATACAAAAAATTAAAAGACAAATCACATACTAAGAGAACATACATGCAGTGTAAAGTTCTCAAAATCTAGTATCCCTATCATAACTTTCTTAAAATCCTACAAATCAACTTGAAGACAACTATTTTTTTAAAACAGGCAAAGAGTAAGAACAGATAGTTCATGTTAGAATAGTATGTGAAAAGATTCTGTTTCTCATCGGCAATCAGGGAAATGCAAATGGAAACAACATGAAACACTATTCAATACTTCAACGATAGGCAGAAAAATTAAAGTCTAATGGAGGAGTATGTACAGAAATGAGCATCCCCAATGTCAATTGTAAAATTTGGCAATATCTAGTCAAATAAATTTGCATTCCCCACAAACTAGCAATTCTACTTCTAGGAACTGAGCTAGCGTTCCTGTGGGCACCATCATAGGAAAGCCATCTGAGGATCTTCCCCAGTAGCAGCCTTTGTTTTAGGGAAAAATTGGAAATAACTCAAATGTTAATTGGTATATCAATAGATAAATACATTTACACAGTGAAACAATATAGAATCTTAACACATATGAGATATTACTACTTGCATCAACATAATTAAATCTCAAAATCAATGTTTCAAGATAGATATATACAAATCATAAAGCAATATTTTGTAGTGGGAGCATAATATGTAGTCAGAGCACAAAAGATGTGAACAAGAAGTATATACACCAACCTCAGGCTGGTGATTACCACTGGGTATCAGGGAAGAGAATAGGAAAGGGAGGCCTCCATCTATATCGATTTTATTTATTCAAAAAAAAATTGAAGCAAGAGTGGCAAAATAGCACATATTAAAACTAGTTGGATAAATAAAATAAAATAAAACTAGTTGGTATCAAACTCTCTACTATTGCCACCACTTTTTGTAATTTTATATAATTGTAAAATATTAAAAATAAAATATTGGCCAGGTGCCATGGCATATGCCTGTAATCCCATACTTTGGAAGGCTGAGGCAGATGGATCATGAGTTCAAGAGATCAAGACCATCCTGGCAACATAGTGAAATATTGTCTCTACTAAAAATACAAAACTTAGCTGGGCCTGATGGCGTGCACCTATAGCCCCAGCTACTTGGGAGGCTGAAGCAGGGGAATCGCTTGAATCCAGGAGGCGGAGGTTGCCGTGAGCCGAGATTGTGCTAGTGCACTCCATCCTGGGTGGTAGAGCAAGACTCCATCTGAAAAAAAATATATATATATATTTCATTTATTTCTGTGTTCCTAAAATTTTGTTTCAAGTAGTCAACTAAATGTACATTTCCTTAAGCACATATGAGAAAAGTGTTTTTTGTTTTTTTGGTTTTTTTGAGACAGAGACTCACTCTGTCATCCAGGCTGGAGTGCAGTGGCATGATCTCGGCTCACTGCAACCTCCACCTCCTGGGTTCAAGCGATTCTCATGCCTCAGCCTCCTGAGTAGCTGGGATTACAGGTGTGCACCACCACGCTTGCATGATTTTTGTATTTTTAGTAGAGACACGGTTTCACCATGTTGGCCAGGCTGTTCTCAAACTCCTGACCTCAAGTGATCCACCTGCCTTGGCCTCCCAAAGTGCTGGGATTACAGGCGTGAACCACTGCACCTGGCCGAGAAAAGCATTCTTTACAAAGTAATAAAAAAAGTAGAAAACTTGATTTTTCTCAACTTTCATTATGATTGAAATATGTATAAAATTATGAAGAAAATGAAAACAAAAAATGTACAAACAAAACCTTTTAGTTGATTATGGAGCAGGGTAAACACAAAAGAAGAGAATTTTCTGTATTTTTGGGGGGGGTGGGTGAGGGGTATAGAAATCAATTTAAAGGTTATAAAGAAACAAAAGAGATCAGTAATTTATCCTCCACAAATCCATGTAGAAGGCACTTCTTGAATAAAGACAGAAGTGGTTGTTCAGCTTTCAGAAACATCTGGGTCTTAATTACAATTGATTTCTTTCTGGTAGAACAAGATATCCACATGTATACTTCTCATAGTTCCTTTTAGCCTCTGAAACATTATCTTAATTTTAGATAATACCTGCAAAAAGTAGATTCAATTTGTGTATTGAGAGTTAAATAATTTTCATGTGACTTTATACATATAGTGTGTGGCTTCTCATAGCCAGACCCTTGGGAGGTCCTAAATATTGAAAAGATTATGGAGTCCTACCACCCCACCAGTGGTAATTCAACATTTTATTATGATGCAAAATTTCCATGCATGCTAAAATCAATAGAGTTTCTTCCAACATTTTTTTGTACAAAGTTCTGAACAAATCTGTCAAAGCTAACTTGTTTATTTTTAGAGTGGGGGTGCCCCTGCTTTGCTGGTGCCCTGAACGTGTCATAATCTGTTGGGTATCTTGCACTGGCTCAGCTATCATTTAGGGAGCTAAAGCACTCTTTAAAACAACCCATACTTTTTATTTATTTATTTTTTTGAGACGGTGTCTTGCTGTCCCCCAGGCTGGACTGCAGTGGCGCGGTCTTGGCTCACTGCAAGCTCCACCTCCTGGGTTCACACCATTCTCCTGCCTCAGCCTCCTGAGTAGCTGGGACTACAGCTGCCCGCCACCACGCCCGGCTAATTTTTTGTATTTTTAGTAGAGACAGGGTTTCACTGTGTTGGCCAGGATGGTCTCAATCTCCTGACCTCGTGGTCCGCCTGCCTCAGCCTTCCAAAGTGCTGGGATTACAGGCGTGAGCCACCGTGCCCAGCTGCAACCCATAATTTTCAACCTACCAGGCGACTAGGTGACTAGGAAAGACTACTAAAGGTTGTTAAGTTTTCTCATTGGTTTCAAGACTCAGATTCTAGTCTGAAGCAGCAAACATTCAAGTAATTGAGTAATACTACATAGCTGAAATCTACCATTGAAATGTTCATTCACACTCTTCCACTCTTTGTCACAAGACTAAAATGCAAGACATCGGTGGAATTTTTTTTTCTTTCTTTTTTGAGATGGAGTCTTGCTCTGTCCCCCAGACTAGAGTGCAGTGGCGCACTCTCGGCTCACCGCAACCTCCACCTCCCAGATTCAAGCGATTCTCCTGCCTCAGCCTCCCAAGGAGATGGGACCACAGGCATGTGACACCATGCTCAGCTAATTTTTGTATATTTAGTAGAGATAGGGTTTCACTATGTTGACCAGGCTGGTCTTGAACTCCTGACCTCAGGTAATCCACCCACCTCAGCCTCCCAAATTTCTGGGATTACAAGCATGAGTCACAGCACCTGGCCGACATCAATGGAATTTCGAACTGTGACCTTCTGAATATGCTACATGAACCCTTTTTGAAAAAAGACTATACGGCCTCAGGACTGTCTTTGCTGTGTTTGATAAAATGCAGTTACTGAAGGAAAATTGCTGAAATACTTTTCCCAGCCAATGCTACAGATATCTTTGCAAACAAAAGTCATGTAAGAATATGAACATTTATGTTTCAGAAATAAGGTTAGTTGTACCAGTGGGTATAGCTTTAAACCAAATAATTTTAAGTCTATGCAATCTTACCAAAGGGTTATTTTTATGAACTTGTTTTAAACAAACTTGTTGCAGGCAGAAACTATCTTTCTATGATATTCTGTGCAAAACCTGCCATGGTTTGAATGTGTCTCCTCCAAAATTCAAGTGTTGCCAGTGTAACAGTATTAAGATGTGGGGCCTTTACCATAACTTAAAAATAAAAAAATAATATGTGGTGAAAGGGAACACCTTTACATTGCTGGTGGGAATGTAAACTAGTACAACCACTATGGAAAACAGTATGGAGATTCCTTAAAGAACTAAAAGTAGATCTACCATTTGATCCAGCAATCCCACTATTGGGTATCTACCCAGAGGAAAAGAAGTCATTATACGAAAAAGATACTTGGACACATATGTTTATAGCAGCACAATTCGCAATTGCAAAAATGTAGAACCAGCCCAAATGTCCATTAGTCAACGAATGGATAAAGTCAACAATATGTGTATACATATATATGTATATATACACACACCACGTTTATGTGTGTGTATATATATATGTATGTATATACACACCATGGAATACAGCCATAAAAAGAAAGAAATAATGGCATTCACAGCAACCTGGATGGAATCGGAGACCATTTTTCTAAGTGAAGTAACTCAGGAATGGAAAACCAAACATCACACGTTCTCACTTATAAGTGGGAGCTAAGCTATGGATAGGCAAAGGCATAAGAGTGATACAATGGACTTTGGGTACTTAGTGGAGAAGGTTGGGAAGGGGGTAAGGGGTAAAAGACTACACATTGGGTACAGTGTACACTGCTCAGGTGATGGGTGTACCAAAATCTCAGAAATCACCACTAAAGAACTTCTCCATGTAACCGAATTCCACGTATTCCCCAAAAACCTATTTTAAAAAGGGATGGGGCCTTTAAGAGGTGAGAGGTCCTACCTCAAGAATGGGATGAAGGTGCTTATAAAAGAGGCTTCGCACAGCATTCAGCCCTCTCTTGCCTTCTACATGGAAGGATGCGGTAAAAAGGCCCCCACCAGATGCTGTCATCTTTATCTTGAACTTCCCAGTCTCCAGAATTGTGAGAAAATACATTCCTATTCTTTATAAATTACCTAGTCTTAGATATGTTGTTGTAGCACCACAAATAGATTAATATAGAACCCAAGGAGGTGGCGAGATAAATATTCGGTTGTTACACTGCACATCATAACAAGTCACTTGTTTTCAAGTCAGGTAAAAATGTTTAAAAGTATATGAGTTGGCCGGGCACAGTGGCTCATGCCTGTAATCCCAGCACTTTGCAAGGCCGAGGCGGGAGGATCACCTCAGGTCAAGAGTTCGAGACCAGCCTGACCAACATGGAGAAACCTGGTCTCTACTAAAAATACAAAATTAGTCCGGCGTGGTAGCACATGCCTATAATCCCAGCTACTTGGGAGGCTGAGGCAGACGAATCGCTTAAACCCAGGAGGTGGAGGTTGTGGTGAGCCAAGATTGTGCCATTGCACTCCAGCCTGGGCAAGAAGAGCAAAACTCCATCTCCAAAAAAAAAAAAAACTGTATGAGTTAAAATTACATACTTCTAAAAGGTCAATACGCTGATTTTTTAAAAAACTAATCACATTATACTAAATGAAAAATATTCGCTGAGGCCTTTTTTTAAACAGTATTTTCTTTGAGGCTCCAAGATGGTTTGATAAATCCATGAACTGTCAATCAATCAATTTATCAATCTGTGTTATCAGTCCCTGTTGCAGTAGTACCCCCATATCCTTCAGGGATGCATTTAAGACCTCCAGTAAATGCCTGAAACCATGGATAGTACCAAACAGTACCCTGTGCAGTATATACTGCTTTTTCATATACATACATACCTATGATAAAGTTTAACTTATAAATCATGCACAGTAAGATGTTAACAACAATAACTAATAATAAAATAGAGCAATTATAAGAATATATCAGCGTTACTACTCTCGTGCTTTGGGCCATTATGAAGTAAAATAAAGGCGACTTGAACAAAAGAAGCACTGTAATACTGAAACAGCCGATCTGATCAATGAGATAGCTACTAAGTGACTAACGGGTGGGCCTCTACAGAGCAAAACATCCCACATAAGATAGAGCAGGACAGCTTGAGATTTCATCGTGGTACTCAGAATGGTATGCAAGTGAAAACCTGTGAATAGTTTCTGGTATTTTTCATTTAATATTTTTGGACTGCAGTTTACCGTGGATTAAAAAAAAACACAGAAAGCAAAAGCACAGATGAGAAGGAACTACTGTATATGAAAAGAATCATGACAGTTACCGAGGAGAAAAATATATATATATATATATGAAACGGAGTTTCACTCTTGTTGCCCAGGCTGGAGTGCCATGGCACGATCTCAGCTCACCGCAACTTCCACCTCCCGGGTTCAAGCTATTCTCCTGCCTCAGCCTCCCGAGTAGCTGGGATTACAGGCATGCACCACCACACCCAGCTAATTTTTTGTATTTTTAGTAGAGATGGGGTTTCTCCATGTTGGTCAGGCTGGTCTCAAACTCCCGACCTCAGGCGATCCACCCGCCTCAGCCTCCCAAAGTGCTGGGATTACAGGCGTGAACCACCGTACCCGGCTGAGTAGAATATTAAAAAGCATAAGGTTTAGGTTTTGCCCTTAGATTTGTAATTTGGTCAGGAAGAAATGCTTAAGTACATTAAAACACAAATGGCAACATAGAAAAGCAACACAAAAGCAGACAGAAGAAATGGATGACCAGTGGTCAAATCAGTAATGTAAACACTAAGTAAACATAATGTGGCCAGACACGGTGGTTCAGGCCTGTAATCCCAGCACTTTGGGAGGCTAAGGCAGGCGGATCTCTTGATCTCAGGAGTTTGAGACCAGGCCGGGCAATATGATGAAATCCCATCTCTACAAAAAATACAAAAATTAGCTGGGCACGGTGGCATGTGCCTCCCAGCTACTTGGGAGGTTGAGTGGAGAGGATTGCTTGAGCCCAGGAGGTCAAGTCTGCAGTGAGCAGAGATTGTGCCTCTACACTCCAGCCTGGGTGACAGAGTAAGACCCTGTTTCAAAAACAAAGAAACAAAAATAATAATGCTTTCAGAAGAGAAATCATTGCAGAGCAAAATTGTATATGTGAAAGTTTCATTATTTAACCAAGAAACACTGAAAGAGGGAAACACAGCAGCCTCACAACAGTTTGGCAAGAGTGTTCCCTTGCTCCAGTGTTATGGCCAAATTTGTAGGTCAAAACTATTGGGTATTTACATGTCTTTCAGATAGCAAATTAGGATCATGAATTGAGGAATGATTGGGGTGAACAAGCTATGCTTGAAAAACCAGAATGCAGAGAGCACCTTGCACACCTTTCTGAGAACAGGAAATGGGAGGAAGAACAACAGAGATAGATGTAAATCTAGAGCAGATTAAGGGGTACATCAAAGGATCAGTTTCTGGGGAGACCTAAAATATCTATCATTTGAAATACTGACAATATGGTGCCACTGAATTCAATGTTTAAAATTTATTTCCTCGCTTTTTAAATACAGGTGTCAAGAGCTGAGCTAATCATGCACCTCAGCTCACTGCACAGTCCTCAGACAGTGGAAGAGCCCTTGTTTCTCTATGTACTCATTTACTTATTCCCTTTTATTCCCATGTGTCACTCACTTTTCCCTCCTTCCTCATAGACAGCCATCTGTCGTGTTTAATGTGTATGGTGACATTTCCATGTGTTCTTACAAAATGCATATTATTGTTTTGCCTGTATTTTTTGTAGCAGCTTCATCAAGATATCATTCACATACTACCTGATTCACTCATTTAAAGTGTACAGTTCAGGCCAGGCATGCCAGGTGTGAACCTGTAATCCTAGCACTTTGGGAGGCCAAGGTATGAGGATCACTTGAGCCCAGGAGTTCAAGACCACCCTGGGCAAAAGAGGAAGCTACCATCAATTAAAAAAAAAAAAAATTAGTCAGGTATGCTGGTGGGTGCCTGCAGTCCTAGATATTCAGGAGGCTAAGGAGGGAAGATCCTTTGACCCCAGGAGGTCAAGGTTGCAGTGAGCTATGATCAAGCCACTGCACTCTAGCCTGGGTGACAGAGTGAGACTCTGTTTCCAAAATTAAATTAAATTAAATTAAATTAAAAAGTGTACAATTCAGTGGTTTTAGTCTGTTCCCAGAAATGCACAACCATCACCACAATCAATTTTACAATATTTATATCATTGCCAAAAAAAAAAAAATCCTTATGCTCATTAAGGAGCTACTCCCCATTCCCCCCTCTGCCTAAACTCTGACAATCACTAATCTGCTTTCTGGCTCTATGGATTTGCTTATTCTGGACATTTCATATCAGTGGAATCATGTATCATGTGGTCTTTTCTGTCTGTCTCCTTTCACTTAGCAAGTTTTCAAGGTTAATCCATGTTATAGCATTTATTAGTACTTCATTCCTTCCTTTTTATGGCTGAATAATATTTTATTGTATATATTTATCATATTTTACTTTATCCATTCATCAGTTAATGGACATTTGAGTTGTTTTATCTTTGGACTATTATGAACAATACTTCTATTAACATTCATATATGAGTTTTTGTGTGGGCATATGTTTTCAATTCTCATGGGCATATACCTAGGAGTGGAATTTCTGGGCCATATGGTAACTGTATATTTAATAATTTGAGTAATTGTCAAACTGTTTTCCAAAGTGGCTAGATGATTTACACCAGCAATTTCTTTACAGTCTCACTGAGATGGACACTTACTATCTGTCTATTTTATTCTAGCCATCATAGTGGGTGTGGAATGGTATTGCGTTGTGCTTTTGTTTTGTATTTGCCTGATAGGTAACAACGTCGGGCGTTTTTCACGTGCTTATTTCCATTTGTACATCTTCTTTGGAAAAATGTCCATTTCAATCTTTCGCCCATTTATAAATTGAGTTTGTGTCTTTTTATTATTGAGTTGTAAGAATTCTTCATATATTCTAGATAGAGTCTTTTATCAAGATTGTCTTTTCAATCTCCAAATAGTGTCCTTTGAAACACCAATTATTAAAATTTTGATGAAGTCTAATTTGCCTATTTTGTTGTTATTGCTTGTGGTTTTAGTGTCAGATATAGGTTTATTTCTGGATTCCCAATTCTATTGCTCTGTATGTCTGTTTTTATGCCAGTACTACACTGTCTTAATTACTGCTTTGAAAGATTGTAAGATTTGAAATCAGAAAGTGTGAGTCTTCCACTTTTTTCCTTTTTCAAGATTGTTTGGGTGTATATATTTTGATTTATAACATATTTCATTTTTTAACCACATGTCCTTCTTACAGTTGATTCAAATCAAAGTCCCTGTAATAATTATATATAAAAACTGCCTTTTCCTCTTTGTAGAGATATTCTGGCCATTTTCTTTTTGGGATTGACATAGACCCGAAGACCCCCTTGCTAAAGCTGACTGAGGCAACACTCTTGAACAAACCCTTTCTGGGATGGTGGCAGTTCTTCCTTCTTCCTCAAAGTCTGTTCTTAGACCAGGTCCCTTCTCTTGGCATTTTTTTTTTTTTTAATTTTTTTAAATCTTAGACATAGAATTTTGTTAAACCTCAAACTTTGGGACAATTGCTCTGTCTCTGATCATTCCATTTGAACTGCTCAAACTGAAACTCAGTGAATGCCTTAATAATAGACTTTTTTGGAATATATTAAAATTATATGTATATATGGACAGGCATTGTGGCTCATGACTGTAATCTCAGCACTTTGGGAGACTGAGGCAGGTGGATCGCTTGAGGCCAGGAGTTTGAGACCAAGTTGGCAACACGGCAAAACCTCATCTCTACTAAAAATATAAAAATTACCCAGCCATGGTGGTGCTCGCCTGTAATCCCAGCTGCTGGGGAGGCCGAGGGACGAGAATCGCTTGAACCCAGGAGATGGAGGTTGCAGTGAGCTGAGATTACGGCACTGCACTCAAGCCTGGGTGACAGAGACAGACTCTGTCTCAAAAAAAAAAAAAAATATATATATATATGTATATATACACACATATAAAAACATGCACACAGAGACAAGAGCACAAATCATAATGATATAGCTATATACATATATAATTTATGCAAATAATATTGTGAGAGACATAAACCTATATATGTGTGCATATGTGTTTTCCACATACAACTCCTTTCATAACTGGCAAAATGTCAATTTGATTTTGATCCCCCCCAGAGTGCACATTTTAATTTCAAACAAACGGTCCCTCAGCTGTTTTTTGGCACTAGGCTATCTCTGTTGACTATTTTTGTGTCTTGTGGAGCACACGTTCCCTAGTGCCACCACCAGGTCTGTGCCACCAACGCTGAGACTAGTGGCCAGCTGTTGCCTGGTACCATTTGTGACTGTCAGCTAAAATTCTGAAAGCAAAGTAACGTGTGGTGAGTGGATTTAGCCGGAATGAGAGACTCTGTTGTTTTCTAAAATTTTAAACTATCCAATATATATCTCAAGAAATTATGTTTTAAAAAATAGTAAAAACACTTTCCAAAAAGCCAAAAAAAGTAACATTTTGCTCACATAAAAATCATGGTGTTTGGAGAGGATCCCTCTGCCTATTTTGAACAGAGTAACAGTGTCCATGCAAGTCACCTCTATCTTTGGTGAATGGGAGTGGCCAAGGCTCTTTAGGTAACAGTGACAGAAAACTGACTTGACATGGCAACGGTCCAAACAAGAGACATGCTATTTATGCCCATAACAAATCACTTGCTTTATACCACTTATGAATGTCCTTTTAGTATTTTGAAAATAAATTGAGGTATTCAGTTTTTATTAGTATAACATTGATTTTTTTTTTACATGCTCACTAGATGAACATTGACCAAATATTTAGATAATACCTGTTGGGAAACTACTGAATTACTAGCCTGCCTGATCATCCCACACATTTCAGTCCAAGATAACCTTCCCCAAATTTTCCATCTCCCATCAGAGGAGTTGCAAAAGGGTCTGAAGAAGTTTGGATAGGGAACCGGTGTGAACACAAGCCAAGATTTTCAGAAGGTAGCCACCGTGGCATGTCGTGGAGAGCAGTTTTTCCAGGTTTATGGAAGGGCCAAGAAGAGCATATTCAAGGAGTTGTCTGATGGCAGGGCCATCATGATTTGCAAAGCACCCCATAGGTTTCACCAATGGACAAAGAAGGACCTTTACAGATACAGACCACCTGGGAATTCTGAGTGTACAAATGCACAGATGAAGTCACTAACTTACTTAACACTTTAGAACAGTGCAAAACACCAGTCATGAATATTGGAAAGGAAATGTTATGATACAGGGGTAATCTTGATAAATACACATTCTCAAGAACAGAGCTCCTGCTGTGTACAGAGGGGTTAGGAATAAACCCTGGGCTTCTAAGGAGTGAATTAATAACCACAGAGGAGCAGAACTGGATGAAGACATTTAGAAATTGAAAACATGAAAACAGCAATATCACAGCTAACACTTCAGGGAAAATAATTATTTCAATGGATGACTAGCGGCCATAAACATGTAAATGCTGATCCCTTACACAACTCAAATTACAATTTAATTCTACTGGAGGATGGGGGGTATATCTTGAGGAGGGAGGGAGGGAGAGAGGAAAGGGGACTAGATCCTTTTCTACTCTAGTGAGAAGACAACAGAGAATGACTGGAATGAAATAATAAGTGGTAACACAGTGCATTAATAGATATGTAAAGATAAACATTAAAAATAAGCAGGCAAAGGAGAGCAGATGACAGCAGTCATCTCTTTGGTAGGGGTATGAGGTGGGAATGTGGGAAGGGAAGCAGAAGACCACTACTTTTTATATTAAAACTTACAGAACCATTTGCGTTCTTAAACTACTTTTATTGATAAAACTTTTTAAAAGGAGAAGGAGGAAGAACAAGAGGAGGAGGGAGAGGAATTGAGACAACAAATGAGTAAACTCAATAATCCGGGAACAAGGATAAGGATGGAATGGGGAAAAACGGAATTGAAAGGAGTTTCTTAGGAAACATGGAAAAGATTTAGTGCTTGAATGTGGAGGAGAAATACTGAGGTGGTTGAAGTCTCAAGCCAGTTTACTGGGAGAGTAGGATATACTTAGAGAAAAATAAACTAACATATTAAACACATTGTCAATCTCATGCAATTAGCACATCGTATACTACATTGTTTTGTAATTGTGTAACTGTAGAATTTAGCACTTTATTTGTACAGGGCTATCATTTTCACAAACTACATCATAAACATCATCATTATGTAGTATCCATAATTGGCAAATAGCACAGCATACCACAATGGACAGTGCAGTTCAGAGAGAGAATGTGAATGGGATTAGAAAAGAGTCATTATGAATGAAAATGATTGGGAAATAATTCCAAAGGAAAGAACATATGAGCAGGCAATAGGCCTGTTTGTTATAACAGTCAATTTATCAAATAATCAATTTGCCAAATGACAAATTTGCTAAAATTTGTCAGAAACTTCATTTGCAGCAGTGTCAACCCAAGAGACATCCACATAGCCAGGAGCAGAAAGGGACACAGGTGTCAAAACTATTGGTAGCCCAAATTGATAGATATTTGAGAAGTCTAACAAATCTCTAGCTACAGGGCTACAATAAAGCTTTAAGGAAACGAAAATGTGGGGAAAGTCTCCAGTTAAGGTGATACATTGATGCCTCAGCAAATCATTTTGTGGAATTGACTTTTGGTAAACTGGCTTGTGGCAAACTCACTGCCAATGAATTGATGTTTGCTATGTGGGCCTGCTTCAACATCTAGAACTGAAATGTATAAACACTGATTCCATTCTGCAGCCCCAACCCAATGATGTTGAATACTTTTTTACTGCAACCAGAAGTAAGGAATACACTTTACACCATAACTACACACACATGCATGCATGTACGGACACACACACACACACAAAACAAAAGATTCATATTGTCCTTACTTCAGACAATGCACTCTGATATTTTTTATCATATTTCTTTTTTTCTTTTCTTAAAAAAAAATACTGGCTTAAACCTGCAGTTTAGAAAACCTTATAACAGCAAACCTGTTTAAACTTGATTATATAGTGGAAGGTCAATATTCCTATAGAACCAAACAAACATGTTTAACATTTTTGGAGAAAACAATGATTGTAATTCCAGCTTCGTGTTCTGTAATACAATTCTCCACTGCAATGGGCTGCGCTGCTCTAAATCCTGCTGTAAGGACTGTGAGGAGATCTTGCAGCTCCAGATCCCTGGTATGACTGCCATGGCCTGACGGGTGGCTGGTTAAGGAACTAGGAGGGACATACCTTGATCCTAAGATACCTCACTAATTGTCCTTTTCCTTTTCTACCAAATCTACCTGTTTCACTCTCCACTGCTAGAACTTGCTATCTGCCACCTTTAGGAGCTGCTCTTTTCCTTATTGGACTAATAAGCCAAACACTATCTTAAGCTCCTCACTTCCTCTCCTGTCCTGGAATCAAGTCACCAATTGTTTGAGGTTTCTTAAATTTTTTGCTGTATTTGCATTATCCCTTTTTTCTTCTCCCTGGGACCCTGGAGGAAAAGATAGAATTGCACATGGATTCTGGTGGTGGGTTTTCAAGTGCTGTAAAGTTGATTCATCATCATTTCAAGAAAAGCCAGCCCTGGGATGTACCGACTTGGCTTTCAGGTCATCTGGCTAAAACTACTATTTTATGATGTAATTTCTAATTCAGTGACATGTTAAGTATCTGAGGGGAAAATGATTTAAAAAACATATGCCAAGTGCTATTGTATATCTCTTCATTTCACCATGCATTTAAACAAATTAGATACTGATTGTACTTCAAGTGTAAAATGCTGAAGGCCTAGTCTGTCCTTTTGAGTTCAATTAAATTTTTAATTACTCAGTAAAAGGAGACACATGGGGAAGGAGAGGTGCCATTTCACCAAGGATTTTCCCAAAATTAAGAGCTGAAGAACAATGAGATTTTCATCTGCTACTGTTCACTAATGATGAAACAATGCTTTTTTATGAGCTTATTTTGTTCCCATATTTTTTCAGTTTTGGCCATCTCCATTTGTCCATCTCCAAAGGATTTGTATCAGCCCTACCGGAAACTAATAGCAAAGATTAGCATCAAAGACAAAGAATAAGTAAAACCCTTGCCTGTTTTCAGGTATTCACAATTTCTGGGATTATATCCTTTGCAGCTGGAGCTTTCCATATTGGAGTCAGCCCAAAATTTAATTTAGGGAGAAAGTTTGATTAACATTCCTTCAGTTACGAGGCCTTTATAAAGCAAAGTGTTTTCTTGGCACCTTTGTTAGATTTTTTTTTTTCCTTCCTTATCCATGCAAGTATTCTTAGAGGAGGAAAGGATGGAGCCAAACTTTGAAACAGACTTACTAAGAAGGTGAATGTGAAGAACTTAGTTTGCAAAGCTGAGAAAATATAAAAGTGAGAGTATTATATCAGTATTTGAGTACCCTGAATACCTACTATGCATGTTGAATAATTCTAGTGAAATAGGTAAAAATCTGTGTTGAAACTCCAGTGCCCCATTAAAACATAATTCTAATGAGGAGAGATGGCAGTTACAGTCCCTGTTTGAGTTATTCAGGATCATTCAGAGAAATTCACTTTTGCCACCAACTAACCTTCTAACCCTAGCAAACTGCTGGGAAATTTTGTGCTACTCCTCGAAATAGGACTGGTTGAAGACTGTGAGTGATTACTAAAGTATCGCTATTCAAAAGACCTTCAACTGTATGGTACCTGATAGGCACTTGATAAATATTTATTGACTGATTAAGCAGTGCCTGATTATAGTACAAAGGATATATTTATTCCTCCTGGAAGCAGCAGTGTGTAGTGACAAAATACTGAATTTAGAGTTAGAAGTCTATCCTACCAATTTGCCAGCTAAGTGATTTGGGAAAATATTTTTAAAATCTAAGGTTCTATTTTCAAGTCTGTAAAATGGGAAGAATTATGTCTACATTGAAGAAGGGTTGTGGGAGAATTAAATGGGGGTGACGGTATGCAAAATGCCTGACACACAGGGGTTCTCAGCAAATGCTAGTTGAATTGAATTCCAGATTACTCATTCTTGGGAAGGAGTTCATCTCTAATTTTAGCCTTTCCATCAATAAGTTTGATACGTTTACTTTGTTCTCTGGATTATTGAGTAGTCCTCCTCCCTTCAAAAATAATCAACTCATTTTGGGCAAGTACAGACACAAGTAAGAATAAAAGGAATATTAAATATTACAACGGCAATAAAAATAACTAAAATCTTTGCTATATGAATAAGCTCACAGAGCAGCCCAGACTTTTTGGTGTACATTGTCAAGGAAGGCAGTGAATCCAATAACGTTAATAACTTCCCTACGTAAGGGCAATGGCAGATTTTCACAAAGAACTCAACCCATTGTAATTTTATGCCATCCTCTTATTAAAAATGGCCTCTTGACAGTTACCTAAGCTCATATTATCATTGTTGATTAAATTAATATGAGAAAGATGACAAGTGCTGAGATACTTCCCTTCAAATAAGATGAAAACAGCATCCAAGGAATAAGGAAAAAATACAAGCGAAGAGGGCAAAAATCAGCTGAGTTAGCAGGGGCCACTCTAAACAGATGCTTAGCCTCTCAAGAGACTGACAGCTCCAGTATGTGACGGGCCAGGCAGTTTGGGAGCTGCCCCTTCCTTCTGCCAGACCAGATGATGATTAGCAACTGACACATGAATAGGAATAGCTGGGCCTGGGCCTGAAACTGCAGGGAGGGGCACTGGTCCCAGCCAACGAGCCTGCAAAGCAGTTGGAGAATAGAAAAATGCAAATGTCCTAGGTCTCCTCAGCCATCAGTTCAGAATCTAAGTACCAGTATATAGTCAGCTGTTTCAGGAAGATAAAGAACTGTTTTTAGAAAAAGATAGCCATTTAAAAATCAGCTTAGGATTGTTCTTATATTTCAGAAGCTTTTTATTTCCAATAACATTCCTATAGAATATCACCCCTGAACATGTTAATATTTGAAAAAAAAAATAAAAACCTAAATCTTCCTGAATTAGGTTCTACTCATTTTGCCAATATCCTACTTCTAATGGAGGCGGTGAATCATTAAGACAAAATTTTGGGAACCTCTAAGATATCAAAAGTGATTTAAAATAACATGAAAATTGTATTTCCATGGTCTTGCTTTGCCTAACCCAATGCTTTCTTTCCTTTAAATGAGTTGGCATCCCAATGTTTTCACATATACTAATGAGCTAACAACAATACTCATGGATTTTATACTAATCTATTTATAAATAAAGAAGATAGCCTTGTGATTTTACCAGCATTTGAAGCACCTCCTCAAAGAAAAATCATTTTTAGTTTATTTTGCCTCTCTCAGACTGGGATAGGATATGACTTGCTCTGTAGCCCACAAAACAGAGTGAAGAGCTTCTATCTCAGCTTCCACAGATTACCATGTTCTACTACATTTGGCCCAGCAGATTCTCTGCCCACTAAATCATCTGAAGCAACAGATGGATCCCACAATTGCCAATAAATATTTGTGAAAGGGGAGACTTGCTGCAGAGATTTCCTGTGTTTTAGAGCTTTTGCTGCAATGATACTTTTAGTTTTTCATCTTAGAAATTATTTTTCTTTGTAATTTGAGGTGGAAGTCAATGATGAGTATCATCTTAGGATGTGCAGAGCAGTACTAAACTAAAATCAAAAACCAAGATTCTCTCATCTCATGTGTTGTTTTCAGTTTGCTTCTTGAGCTTAGCACCTCACATCTTCTTGGTCTACCTTTTACTTCTGCTCTGGCGGCAGCTCACTGTGGCCCCACAGCATCTCACTCCAGCTCCACCCTGCTGCCTCTTACTTCTGCCCCAGGTGAGGGTGCCCGGTAGTAAGCCGATTACCTTCTGCACAGGCACAAAGCTTGAAATGTGGAAGGGTAACACCTCCTGGCCCAGCGCTTGTCCACTGAAGACAGGAGCTGATGGGTAAATGTTACCCTACCCTCTCCCATTTCTCCAGTGTATAATTTGGAGCTCCCCAGATGGACCCAGAGGAACCGAGCCCCAACCGTCCATGATGGTGGAAATCAACTGGATAAGGCCCCCCAGGCCTGCTTTTCACCTCCCTCACTCCTGTTTCCTCATCTCAGGATCTGCTTTCAAGGGACACAGATTAAACTCCTACCAACGGTGACTGTTTCTTTTTGTCCTTAGCAATACCAGACATTATCTACTTTTTAAAGTGTTTTCAGTCTGGCAGGAAACAAATCTCACTGTTTTAATTTGCATGTGTGATTATTAGTAAGTGAAAGAGAAAACATTTTTAAAAATTACAAGTAAACCACAATAAAAAAATCAGTAGTTTCTCCTAAGATAAAAACCGACACTTTGCTGCCTACTTCAGAAAGTAATGAAGGTATTACTTTCTGATTTTCACACCACAGATATGATGCCAAGGAAACAACATACCAGAAGTCTTTTCCTACTACCTTATAGCTCTTGAAATGTTAACACGGGATCAGGAAATGATGGGTGTTATTTGAATTTGGGCCTTTGTCTATGTGTGACAGACTTTCATAAACTGTTAGAGATGGACTAGATGTTAAATATCATCAAATTGAGTATCCTGACTTAGAAAATGGAGACGCTAAGACCCAGTGAAGATAAGTGATGGAGAGACTCACCATTTGTGACACAGACAGGGGTAGCCCTGGCCTGGAACTCCTGACTCTTTGATGCTTTTCTTGCTAAGTCATGCTGCCCTTTCTTCAGAAATTGATCATTTGGCTTTCCCAAAACATCCTCACTCATGGTATTTTATAAGACCGCATTTACTATTGAAATAAGAAATGTTATAATTTCACTATAAAGTCATCACAAAGAATGACTTTTTAAAGAAAAATGTCCAGAGACATGATATCTTTGTAGGAAACATTATAATGGTGAGCTCCGGAGAGAGCTTTCTGAAGTGTCCCAAACTGCAATTTATCACGGGAATACTGGGATACTAGTTTAAAGGTGACATAAAACATGAGGTCAGCATGAGTATCTAAAATACACAAAACAAAACTGAGAGTTGCTAATGCAAAATTAAGACCAACAAATAGGCCAGGCACAGTGGCTCATTTCTGTAATCCCAGCACTTTGGGAGGCTGAGGCAGCAGATCACTTGAGATCAGGAGTTCAAGACCAGCTTGGCCAACATGGTGAAGCCACATCTCTACTAAAAATACAAAAATGATCTGGGTGTGGTGGCGCACGCTTGTAATTCCAGCTACTTGGGGGACTGAGGCATGAGAACAGCTTGAACCTGGGAAGCAGAGATTGTAGTGAGCCAAGATCCCACCACTGCGTTCCAGCCTGGGTGACAAAGAGAGATTCCATCTCAAAATAAATAAATAAATAGTGTCAGAGATCTTAAATTTTTTAGAAGGCTATACCTACCAGCATAAGGGAGCCTGGACATCTAGAGCTCACAAGACTACATTATAGAGTTAACTTCGTCTCTTTGGATACGTTAGAGATTTACCTTAAGTTTTCACTTGTACAGTTTTTATTTATTATAATAAAACTATTTAAAATAATGAAAGTTAAAGGTCATTGAAGGTGATTCATATATTTAGGACAAGTGATTTTTAAATGCATAATTTAAACTCCTATTGTGGTTAGTTAACCTATAATAACTCTGTTGAGTTTGTTTCAGCCATATATTATTTCAGCTAGGGAAGAGCTAATATTTGCAAGGAACCTACTAAATTCTATGCATTTTAGATAATTTCAACTTTATTTATTGCTATCCCCTGTCCTACTTTGAGTTCCTCCAAAAGGGGACCTTCAGATGGGATTCCAGTTCAAATAGTTGACTCAGGAGGTGAAGGAAACACTGGCTACTACTGTGAGTGACTAGAGCCTAACCTTGCTGGAAAATAAAATCCAGAAGTCATTGTAGAACATGCCTGAAGTGTCCTACCCAAAGGGCAGGAGAGGTAGTAGGTTGGTCAGTTTTTAGCAGCCAGCTCTGGAAGTAGATGGGAGAGCTCTAATTTGTAGCACTTGCTGATTTCTGTAGTGTAAATGCTCCCACCATGGCCAATTTCAAGCACCAATGCGACATCATTGAACTTAAGAGTTTGGAAGAAGTATGCACTCTAGGCTCTCAAGTTGATGTAAGCCACCTCTAGCACGCCATCTGCAACTCGCATCATTGGCTAAGGACTGCTTAGGATCAGCAGCAGAGCCCACTTCCAGCCGGCCATATACTCAGCAAATTGAGTGTCACAAGCCAGACAAATACAGGTGCTGCCATGGAAATCTGGCTTACGTGCACCAGATAGTGGTAAGGTGAGAGGAAAAGGGCGAGGCCCAAAAGTGACTACTATATCCCTGTATTAATGATGACTAAAGTGTGTACGGCTTGCCAAAAGTCACACAATCATGGAAGAGCTGAGATTCAAACACAAACCTGGCTGATAGCAAAGCCTTCTAGTCTGTGTCACGCTGTTCCACCTACAGAAAGCTATACATCTCACAATGCCTTAGTGAACAAATAAAACTGTATTGTGTTACTTAGGGTCAATTAGTCTTCTCTAACAAGTAGATCTAAACAGGCAATGGCTTAAGACGAAGGAATTATATTCCTGGGTGGGAACTCGAGTTATCTAGGGGACGGTCCTCCATCCAGTCATTCAGGGACCCTTTCACTGTTTCTCTGCCATCCTCTGGGCCATGGTAGTCATCTGTATTCAGCTGTGCCATTTTTTGAAATCTATGGATCATATGCTGTTGATGACAGCTAGTCACAGGGCCATACCTAGCTGTAAGGCAGGCTGGAAAACTCAGCCACTGGCTAGGCAAGTGCTTCCCCACTACAGCTGCATGGCAATCGCTGTGGAGAAGGACTTTGGTTGGCAGCTAACCCTCTCTATCACAGTTTCCCATAGAGTCTTTAGGATATTATTGTTTTCTATTTCTTTGTATAATGAATTTTAATATCTATAGTAATTCAAAGGTAAATTTTTATGTCTAGTTTATGAAGATTTTTCAAAAATAAGATTTGAAACAGCTTGGTACTTTCGGTTAAAAAATAATGCAGAGTGTAGTGTCCCTTTCTGCATTCAAAGGGGTATGTATTGGTGAAGAACTTCATGGTAATATTTTCACTTGAGAAGCTTAAGGCATTAGAGAATGAAAGCTGTATTGAAGCAAGAACACTGAAAGATCTCATAAATACGTTTCTCACTAAGAAAATAGTAGCTAACCACAGAAAAACAACAAAGATATTTTACATATATTATGTTATCATAATGGATACGCATTGCTGCTTTGAGGTTAAAAGAATGGGCGGTGGGCCCAGAGTATCTAAGTTCAAATCTCACCTCCACTGCCTCTGAATAGCCTTGGTCAAGTTACTTAATCCCTCTGCTTCAGTTTCCTCATCTGGAAAATGGCGATGATGACAGTGTCTACCTCACAGGGTTATTGTGTAGATTAAATAAGTTAATATATAGGAAGCACTTATCACTGTGCTTCCTATGGCACATAGTAAATGTTTAATACATGTTTATATTTAATGATAATTTTAAACACCTTTTGTTCTCCAGAAACTTTCAGGATCCTCTTCCCCAAACCTTTCAGGTTGGTTTTATGTTGCGGTGGTACACACACCTAGAGACATTTTTCTTTCCTTTTATGGGCTTCTATCCAAATACTCAATGCCTTTCAACTGTATGACCCCCAGCACCACCTTGACCACAGTCTACTTCTCCAGGTTCCACCTCCTCCCTCACACTACCAACAATCCCTTCTCCTCACAGAGGCCCCTGAAGTGCACTTTTGAGACCTGAGTTTACTACCCCTCATTTTCCTTAAATTTTCCTGAGTCTTCATTGCAAAACTTTCTGCTTCTTTTCTGCCATTCTATTTTTCTGCCTTTTAGATTCCCAGTTTCCCTGATCCCCCATTCCCACCAATTACCCCCATATAGATAGAGTTAATTCTTACCTTTTTCTAAAATGAATGCACAATTGAGTTCGCAGATGAGGTAGTTTTAGTTCAAGGAAGGGGAACTCCCTGTTAGGGAGGGACCGTTGTGATTAAAGGTCAGATCCTAAGAACTCTTAGACAGTTGGTGTTTCGTAATCATCTAAACCAACTCTTGTTCACTGAGCAACTGCTGCATGCAAGGCACCAAGGTAGGGACCCTCCGGAGGTGAGATGACGAAAACGAAATGGTCTCTGCTCCAGGGTCTCATAGGAATTGGAAAATGTGCACACAGACACAAGTGGCTCCAATGCAAGGCAGGCTTTGTAAATATCCAGAGGAAAAGGGCATTGTCTTGTTTTCTCTGCTCTCAGTACCTCTTATTCCTCCCAGAAAAGGGCCTGCCCCTTAGCAGGTGCTTAGCAGTACCTCCCTCGGACCTGGGCAGGAGACTACCCCGGCCCTGTGTTTTAGAGTACATGACGTGTCACAAATTTGGAAATTGAAATTGACTCAAGAACACACAGCTGCCCTGATCACTGGGATCTAGTGCACAGCGGTAGCTGGGCAAACGTCTGCTGCGGCGATCAAAACTAATGAGTCACAGAGAAGCGCAGCTTCACATGCCTTGCCCCAGGGCCTTCAAATGTCAAGAAGTTTTGTAGATGCTGATGCTGCCACTGATGTTGGAAACAACACCACTTTGGACACAGCGAAGACCTCACTGGTAGAAGTTTTCAGTAAGAGAAGAGACAAATGCGCTAACTTGTCAAATCTCTTCCCTCACATAACAGAAACGCAATGGATTCCTGAATAACATGTCACGTCCTGGTTGTCTGAGAGTCCATGTTCTCGTTTCCCTTTGTGTTCCATTTCATGGATCCCTAACTACTCACAATATATGGGCAATATTAACAGCATTTACATACAAACACTAAGGAATATTTTGCAGTATTAAACATTATGTATGACTTATATTTGTATTTATATAGATTTGACAAAACATTTAAAGTATGTTGTCCATATTTTAGCAACTATGTGGTTCTTGAATGCTAGAAGTTCAAATAGCTCTATTTTAATAAAATATTTGATAATCAAATTTTCAAAAGTTTTAAAAGTTCAGCTTTATTTAAATATTTTTATTTAAAATTTTGATGTTTGTCAAATTTGTATTTTGAATTGATTTTTATCTTTTAATAATAATAGATCATTGGATTGTTTCAAGTGACCGAACACAAATTATGTGAAATATCTTAATATAACAACATAATTAGTAATTTTGTTGACATTAAAGATAGAAAATTAATTTCATAAAAAAATTGCAAATCACGTGTCTTTATTCCTCATCCAAACATTGTCAGCCCATTAATGGACTGCAATTAAATACAACTATCTTTGATATTTTGTCATATCAGTCATATAAAAGCCAGAACTTTACATATAATATTCAATTTTGTCTTTATAAAAGTATACTTATCAAAGTGGGAATCTAGAACATATTTTACTTACTGTTGGCTTGCAGTTTAACTTGTAAATAATTAAAAATGTTGTAAGGGGCCTCCATCTGTATTCTCGCCCTGACCCTGCAAATGTTAGGAAAAGGATTGGCCCAGGGGTGGTATAGTGAGGGTTTTAGGGGTGAAGTGGATTTAAGGAAGTGTTTTCAGGAGAAGAGGAAAGACAGTACGATATATTCCTAACTAGGGGGAACAGATATTTGTGGCTGGAGCTCAGGCCTCAGGATAGAATGTACTATGGTGAGAACTGAACTGTCAATGGTGGAAAGTAAGGGAGGTGATAGACTGGGAGTTCCATGAGGGTAAATGTCATACCTACTTTGATCTCTAGGGTATGCACAGTGTCTAGCACATAGGAGAAAATGCACTTGATGTTCGTTTAATGAATCAAAGAATGTAGATTCCAGACAGTGTGGAATCATTAAAGGGTTTGAGGAGAGAGGACAGAATCAGAACTGTAATTGAGAAAGGTAACTCCAACAGTAGTGCCTAAAATGTATTTGAAAAGGTAGCTAGTAGAGGTGGAAAGACTAATTTTCTTAGTTATGTGTTACTACAGTCATGCATCACTTAATGACTGGGATACATTCGATACATTACGAGAAGTGCATCGTTAGGTGATTTTGTCATGGTGTGAACATCATAGAGTGTATGTATACAAATCTAGATAGTATACCCTACTACACACATAAGCTATATGGTATAGCTTATTGCTCCAAGGCTACAAACCTATCTAGCATGTGACTGTACTGAAGACTGTAGGCAGCGTAGGTATTTGGGCATCCAAATATATCTAAACATAGAAAATGTACAGTAAAAATATGGCATTATAATCTTCTGGGACCACCATCATGTATGTGTCCATCATTATGCAGCACATGACTATAATTTATATCTAATGCATTTCTTCTTTATTTCCTGAACATATATATGTGGATTATTTTTCTTATATGTTAATCCTGACCTAATAAAGCATTTAACAATTCATAAAACTCATTGGTGTTAGGTACTATAGTTCTAGGTCTGCACTGTCCAATATGCCAGCTACCTGCAGCCTTTGAGCACTCGAAATGTGGCTAGTCTGAATTAAGATGTTAGAAATGTCCTGTCAGTGTAAAACACACACCATATTTCAAAGATCTAGCGCCAAAAAAGAGAAACTACCTCATTCGTAATACGTTATACACTGATTAATTACTCATGAAAATAATTTTTTGGATATGTTACGTAAAATAAAATATATTATTGAAATTAATTTCACCTGGTTTTAAACGTGTCTACTAGAAAATTTAAAATTATATACGTGGATTGCACTATATTTTGTTAGACAGCATTCCTCTAGTGCGTGACAATTTTTGAAAATTTATATTTATTGATTTATTTTTAGAGGCAGGGTGTTGCTCTGTGGCCCAGGCTGGAGTGCAGTGGTATGATTATGGTTCATTGCAGTCTGGATCTCCTGGGCATAGTCCATCTTCCCATCTCAGCCTCCTGAGTATCTGGGAATATAAGCGTGTGCCACCATGCCCAGTTACTTTTTTTTTTTTTTAAATTTTTGTAGAGATGAGGGTCTCACTATGTCACCCAGGCTGACCTGAAACTCCAGGTCTCAAGTAATCCTACTGTCTCGGTCTTCCAAAGTGCTGGGATTACGGGCGTGAGCCACTGTGCCCAACCCCATGCCAACTTTGTATACCTCTTTATAGCAGCTTTGGCCACAAAACAATGGAAATCAATTGTAAAGTGAAGGTGCAAATGTTGCAAAAGATGCAGAAGTGAACAAAGCCAATGAAAGTGGTCCTGAACTGCTCAGGTCACATGCAAAGCCTTGTGAATGCAGGATTCAGCAGAGTTGTACCAGGAAGTCGGTAAAAGGAAGAAAAAACTGACAAGGACACTAGTCTAAAGAAAGCAACTGAGTATTACAGAAGGATCTTGGGAAAATGTATGAACCCTTCAAATATTGTTTGCAAAAATGATAGCCCTGACTAAGCCACAAAGGTCAAATGGAAAAAGAGTATCTCAGTATGCATCAAAAAACAGCAACCACGATGGCCATTCAAAGAATTCAATCAGTGCAGGATTGTAAAGTGAGAAGAATTTTGCTTACTCTGAGGCAAATTAAATTTAATAAGTTATAATGTTGTATTCTTAAATATAAAATTCCAAGTACCTTTCATTATTTATTACGAAAATTAATTTCTGATTTTAAGAACATGCAGATACATGCAAAATGTTTAGAAAGTTTATTAATAAAAGGGAATCATATATCTCTTAAGTATTTTATTTTAGCTTAAAACATATAAACAACAGTGTTTTGTTTTGGTTGGTTTGGGGTTTTCTTGGTCAATATTTGGCTGTAGGGCCTTAGTCTTTAGAATGTGGGTCCACCGTTTAGAGTTCCATGTATCTTTCACGTTGTCTACAATTTTCAGTTTTAGTTTCTTTAAAGCAAAGTGACTCCTGATAGATACCTGCAAAGTAAATTCTAGGCTTGAATGCTTTCTTCCCAATCTTTCACAATGGTCATACCCACAACTAATTTGACAGAGATTTTTTCAGTGCCTCGCCTCCAATACTTCCTACTAACACATGGTAAAGGAAGAACACCCTTTCAATTAAGTATGTCCTCTGATTATTTTTCTCTTAAAAAATCAGTGTGTCCATATGCAAATGCACAATGATAACCTAAATATTCACATAAGTGATTAAAATAAAAATGACTACAAGCATCAAAAACTATTGGAAAGACCGGCACTTAGGTTTCGCCATGGTGATATGTGGTGGCTGGCAAGAAGTTAGAGAATTGTTAACTAATTGACTGTTGCACTGGGTACCGCCTCACTTTGATCCCCAGTTTCAATCATTTTCTCTCAAAGCATTTCACTTCATTTTCACTGGAACAACCTTTTTTTTGCACATACATATTCATGTTTTATTTAATAATCAATTGTGTAATATTTAATTAAATTTCACAAGGAACAGTGTAATAGGCGGAATCAAGTTTGGGAACAAGTACAATGGATTCTCACGGGACCCATAACTCACCTAGTAGGAACAGAAGTATGCAGGTGTACACCAGCCACTGGCCTGAGCATTTATTGTGCTGTGTCATCTGCATGTTGTACACCACACAGTAATGGCTGGTATCTGTTACTGGATGAGTCAGCTAAATGGAGGCTGGTTAAGAGACCTTCTACTATAATGTCATTTACAGTGCCCTTGTAGGGAACCAATTATCCCACTGATGACAGGATTTTCTGACTTAGAACATCTGAAAACAACATACTGGGAAGTATGTTGTCTGGAAAGAGCATGCAGAAACCAAATTCTAGCCCCAGCACTCCTGCAAGTATTCCATAATAAATATTTGTAAGCTTGAAAGAACACCAGCTTTTACCCTATTCTCAAGGTTACATTATTCTTTTATGTTTATCTGAGGTATAGATCTCACAAACAGCCATGAATATGTGAATACACTCACATACTGATGGATCTGCAATTCTACCAGTCAGCCTGATAAATACCCACTAATAAAAATATTTGTAGATCGGAATATTTTGTTTATTCATTTTTGTAGAAATTAAAAACAACAAACAATATCCTCAGAGGAGAAAAATTCCTGCATGTGCACAGTAGGTGCTTACTAAATATATGATGAATCATGTACAGGCTGAAATAATCTCCCAATGTATATTATGTCTGCTCATTCTAATATTTGTGATATTTATGCACAGTTAGGAAATGCCCAGTGTCAAAAGGGATCCTCAACGTGAATATGGTGTAGGAACTGAAGTGTGATGTAGTTTCCAGAAGCACTATGTGGAGGCAGTGATCTGCAATGCAACGGTATAAAGGTTACTGAAATTGTCATGAAATTGCATGCGTGAAATCATTGCAAGGTTTACGTCCCAGTGAGGATGGATATGAAGAGCTTGAAATACGAACCAGAGCTTTGTCTAGAAACAACCTTGGAAGAAATACAAGTCTCGAATGTCATTAAAGAAATCATATTAAGAGAATTCAGAGCCTACAGTCCTTGATATTTGACATCCACCTCTCTGCAGTAACACAGAGCAGGATTGAACAGCACCAAAACCAGAGCTAGTCTTAATCACGCGTAAGACTCAGAAACTTTGGTAGCAATCCCATAGTTAAATGCTCCTCAAAACTTCTATTAACATACGGCAGAGGGAGAACACCCTTTTCAGTTAAGCATGTCTTTTGGTTCTCTAAGAAATCAGTGTGTCCATATGCAGATGCATAATGACAACCTGAATATTTACGTAAAAATTTAAAGAAAAAAAATGACTCAAAGCACCAAAAACTGTGGGAAAAGGCCAGCACTTAGGTTTCTCCATAGTAATACGTGGTGGCTGGAGGAAGTTAGAGAATTGGGTCTAGTTGATAGCGCTGCGCTGGGTAGCCCTCTCCCTTTGACCCCCCCAGTTTCAACCACTGTACAAAGAGTTAAAAATCAAAACTTTTGCTGGAATATCCTTTTTACTTTGCTACTCTGGCTGAAGTCTTCCACTTACTTTTCTCACTTACAGGTACCTGAATATGTGCGTGCAAATTTAAAAGTCTTCAGATCAAAATAGGAACAAGGAAAGTTTATCCGTTTCAGTTTAGGATTTGGTGGGTGTGGCAATCCGGGAAAACCTGGGAAATAACTACTGTTTGGTTTGAATGATACATTTGAGTACCATTAAAAGAGCATATAATTACAGCCTAAATGTAGACTTAATTTTTAACAGATTTATCTGAACTTTCAAAATTTGTACCGTTGAGTGTAACGATCTGTAACCATCTTACGGGAGATGTTACAGCAGTTTTCAAAACATTGAGCTAATATGAAATCCGGACTTTTTAAAACTCCTCTGATCTAACCTGCTTACGCAGTTAACATTATATCTGGGAAAGGGGTTTTCATTTTACCTTGTCTCAAGAAGTCTATGGAATTTTTCTGTAAATAGTTCAGGCTTTTGTCTAAATATGTGAAGACTGACAAGATTACCTCCGTGAGAATCCGTACTCCCCACCCCTAACTTCCCCCGTCCTTAATCATGTTTCACAAAGTAAATCTACAGACGCTCCTCCTGGGTTTTGGGAGATTCCCCATCCTAAACAAACCAGCTGGAGGAAAGGCAAGGAAGGAAGAAATATACGCAACACAGAAGCTCTCCTCAGTTGACAAAAGGTCAAAAATCATTAACATGTAAATGTTGCTTTTTCCATCCCAAAGCACCTTCTCACGTAGAGTCCCGGAACTAGGGGCAGCCCGGCCCTGCAGGGGTGGGGACAGAGGGAATCCGGCCAGTGGCCCGACCCTGCAGGGAAGAAGGACGTGCAGCGAGAAGCATCGGCTTCGGGAGGGCCGACCTGGCCGAGGGTGACATTGCCGAGCATTTCCTGGCACAGCGCTGGTCCCTTCCCTAAACGCGCTCTATGTGGTTCTGTACGCGACTGTCTTTCCCAAAGGCAGTCAAGCAAAAACTACTAAAGATCGACCAGGACACCCCCTTCCTTTCCTCCCCACCACGGTTTCTCAGAGGCTGTGGGGACTTGGTGCGGGTAGGGGGTAGTTTTCCCAAATGAGCAGCTTAAGGATGTAACGTATTACAGAAAACTTTGAAGTTTTGTTATTTGTAGCACAGGGATAGGAGTGGGACAATAGAGAAGGAGTGTTTTCTTTTCAAAAGAAAACAAAAACAAACTTTTATTTTTCTGGTCCTCGGCAGCCTGCCTGCTAAACGTTGACTTGCTTTCGCTTTGCAGCAGGCGACGGTCCCGGGCGCCACCTGCGCGTCGGTGGGAGGCTGGTCCGCGCCTGGGTCCCTCGACGCCCACTGCAAACGGCAATGCGAATGACAGACTCTAAACCCTCTCGCCTGCGTCCTTTTCAAGCACCAGAAACCCAAGTCGGAACTAATTCTTTCTTTCGGAAGCCGCAACTCCCCTCCGGCGAGCTCCCGCGGAGCCGGGCCGAGATTGCGGAGAGGAAGCGGCGCGGCGCTACCGCCAAGGCTCCTCCTGTCGCCGGTGAGGCCGGGACTACCTGGCAGCGAGGCGCGCGCAGCGCTGAGTTCAAAGCACCCCTGCCCCCTCCCTCTCCCAGTCCACCTCCTCCGCCCGCCCTCTCGCCCGGCCGAGAGCACAGCCCACTCCCTCCCACCTGCGGCCGCCGGGCCGCCCTCCGCCCGCACCTCTGCCGCAGGCCGGACCCAGCGCGCCGGCCACTCGGTCAGTCCAGGCCAGGCGCCCGGCGGGCCGGGCTCACGCAGTTGGCGCAGGAGGCCTTACGCTGGCGGCGCAGTGCCCGCCCCCTGCGCTCTCCCCGCCCCCTCCCTCCCTCGCAGGGGCCGAGCCAATGTAGCCCGCGAGAGAAAATGGCGGCGGCGGCGGGGAATCGCGCCTCGTCGTCTGGATTCCCGGGCGCCGGGGCTGCAAGCCCTGAGGCGGGCGGCGGCGGAGGGGCCCTCAAGGCGAGCAGCGCGCCCGCGGCGGCCGCGGGACTGCTGCGGGAGGCGGGCAGCGGGGGCCGCGAGCGGGCGGACTGGCGGCGGCGGCAGCTGCGCAAAGTGCGGAGTGTGGAGCTGGACCAGCTGCCTGAGCCGCCGCTCTTCCTTGCCGCCTCACCGCCGTCCTCCTCGACTTCCCCGTCGCCGGAGCCCGCGGACGCAGCGGGGAGTGGGACCGGCTTCCAGCCTGTGGCGGTGCCGGCGCCCCACAGAGCCGCGAGCCGCGGCGGCGCCCACCCTGCCGAGCCGGTGGCCGCGCCGGACAGCGGCGCCTCGAGTCCCGCAGCGGCCGAGCCCGGGGAGAAGCGGGCGCCCGCCGCTGAGCCACCTCCTGCAGCGGCCCCCGCCGGGTGAGCAGCGCGGCCGGGGCGCCGCGGGGACTTGGGAGCTGGCGGAGGGCAATGAATGAACCCCGGGCACCCTGCACGGCGTCCCGGGGCTCAGCGCAGCGAGGCTACGCGCCGCTCGCCGGGACCCGCGCGCCTGAGCACCCCCCGACCCCTCCGGAGTCGGGCGGCGCCCCGGACCCAGAGCCTGGGGGACCGGACGGGGACGTGCGGAAGAGTTTGTTATTGTTTGCAGACATGTGACAGGCGTGCGAGCCTCTCTGCGGGGAACCGTGGCGAAAAGGTGTAGGGGGCCACGGCTGGCTTTGTGGGACTCCTGGAACTGGGGCTCTCCGAGGAGCCCGGGGCTGGGGCACGGCCCTGCGGCGGCGCCCCCGGACGGGTGTCCCCGGGGCAAAGGCATTGGGGGCGAGGCCCGAGTCTGCGGCGGGCGGTGGTCGGAAAAGGGGCGGGGTGGGTGGGAAGCCCGAGGTCGGGTGGGGGACTGAGAGGGCCGAAGAGAAAGTAGCAGGTCCCAGCGGCCGTGACAGGCAGAGCCCCTCGGCCCGCCCGGGACTCGAGACCCTAGGCAGGTATCGCGGGCCAGGCCCGGACGCAGGCGGCGCGCCCCCAGCGCCGGCCCGCAGGGTTGGAGGAGGACGGCTCGGTAACGCCTGTCAAAGCGGTGCGGCGGGAGGCTGCACACTCGCAGGGGCTTGCAGTCTTTTAGGAAGTGCGGTTTGTCTAATTGCGGCCCCCAAGGGGCTCTGAGTGTTCCTGGGAATGTGAACTGCACTGCTAAGTCACTTGAGTGACTTCTCTTTGGAGTTTGAATTTGGCCTTTGAAGTTTGCATTTGGCGGAGTGGTGTAAGAGCCAGGACCGGATGTGTCAGCCATTCAGTTTCAAAGCAGTAGTGACTGCTCCCCGCAGCCCCTCCGGCTTGGTGCGCGGACTACGGCGCGGGTGCGGTGCTTCCTGCTCGGTGCCCCGGCGCGGCCGCCCGCTGAATTCCAGGGGCCACAGTGCGGTGGGCTTCGGTTCAGATGCGTCTTCTGGTGCATATGAAGTACAGTATGTGTAAGGTAATTTAGACCAGCGGTTTATTGGCCTCGCCCATTTTTGGCTACTGGAAATTTTTATGTTAAAGGAAATTATTTTAAGTGTGACAGCTACGTCCTTGTTTGCTTTTTAAAAATCTGATTAACGTATGCATAGCACAAAGTCTTGATGGGTATTTTGAGTTGCTGGAAATGTTTTTGTGATAGTCCCTCGTTGCCCTGTAGAATTCCCTGACCTTTATTATGAGAATAAAGCGTGTCATTTTGTGAGACGAATTTGACAGTAGGAGTCCTTGGTTTGGATTAATTATCTAAAGTGCTCTGGCATTTTTTGTGCACTTGATTATTTGCTTAAAATCATGATCCATTTAATATTTAGATGTCCTCTTCCTCCCCCCCAAAAACTAAAAAACATGCTCCGCACTGTGCCATGGCACTACTGAGACGAAAGGAGATTTGTGACTGATAACAGTTTTCTGTGCACTTGTACATGTAATTTATTCTTAAAAGAGTTATGAACCTCTATAGTTTTCCTGTTTCTGTGCAGATTGTATTAAAACTTAACTAGAATAATTCTTTGAAGGCAACTTTTACTTTAAATGAACTCCAGATAAAAATTTTTGACCCCAAATCTAAGAAATTAATTGTATCTAAGGAGACCTAACTTTTTGGATACAATAAATAATTTAGCAAACGTCAGCATTCTAGTCCTCTTAATGAGCTGTGAATATAGTAGAAGAGCATCCACTGTAAAAATAATGTACTGAAATTGTTTAGTGTTGTCTCGACACAAAAAAAGAGGTCTAAGGTGGCGGCAGATAGAATTTAGGGACTAAGTAATCCATGCTTAGTATTTGCGTTTTATAACCGAGGTTTTTTCAAACCCTTTGCTTAAGGTGTAGGTTATAATTGCACAGTATAAGAAAATAATGGGCTAGTAAGAATAATCTCTTTTTAAAAAAAAATTTTTGCTAGTCAGAATGCCGCTGTTTTATCCGAAATGTCATATGTAAAGATTTCATTTATAGTAAAATGTTGATTCCCTAACCTTATGAAATATTATAGTGAATTTTTTTTCCTTAACAATTGGGTTGAAATTCATTTGAATCTGTTGGTTTAAGACTTTGTGGGGAGAGGGCTTGTATCTTATTTGTGTGTATTTTGTGTTGCATGTTGGTTATGATACATTATTACTTACCATTTAAATTAAAGCTTTAGAAAAAAACCCCTTGTTTATAGCCAACTCAATAAAATGTCAGTTGAACTTTATGTTTTACTTTTTTTTTTGACAGTTGTTAAGTTACATTCATACTTCCAAGAGGAAAATCTAAGATTTTGAAATATTTGAGAATTCTGTGATTTTTTTTTAATTTTAGAATTTCCTTCTGATCTTTGGGTGTAGAAAATATACTTTGAATTAGAAGTTATATAAATAATACTCATATTTAAATAGAAGATTTTAAGTTTGTCCCTCTTTTTCAGGGTAATAGCTGAAGTCAGTGAAAGCGCCTGTAAGTGGCGCCCAAGGGTTTGGAATTTTTCCTTATGTTACAAAATTTAGGGGCTTTTTCTTCCTATTTACTGTCTTTGAAGAAAAATTACAGTGTTACTCTCCATTGAACAGGCTATTGTGAGTTTGGTAGATATAATTACCCCATCCTGTTTTTGTAACTTAAAAAACCAAACTATCAATTTGCTGGCCCCTTGAAAGAACAAGATATGCTGTACTTGTTAATGTTAGTTTTTGTTTAAAACTAAAGATATTTCACAGGCTGCTTTTATATCCTCATATAGCCCTCAGATTTCACTTCCTTTTTAAAGCTGTTAGGCTAAAAATATAATTTAGTGACCTTTTAGTAAAGAGGAGTTATAAGAGCATTATTACCAAAAAATTACTCTTAAAATATTAAGTTGGTGACTTTATAAAAGTACAGGTAGTCAATAAGTTAGTCTTCCATGAATTTGTAAGGTTTTAGTTAAGAATGGTCTCAATTTCATTTTAAATCAGGTAAGAAAATTAATGCATTCTTCAAAGATGAACCTTATTAAATAAAATTCTGGAAGAGAAATATCACAGCTAGAATTGTTGCCAACTTTTATTTTCTTTTCATATCTGATTTTGGCAAGAATGACTGGTTAACCAACATTCCTTAATATATGATTTCCAATGCACTATAATAACTCCATTTTGTTAGATATGAAAAACAGGAAGTAGCCCTGTTCATTGGTATTCTTTTACGACTTCCATAGCACCTCGAGCATAATATGTTGCATGTTTTAGAAATGGCCACTGAGTTGTCAACTTGCAGATTTCAAAATGTGGGAAGAAAGGAGTGTTCTTTTGCTTTCAACAAGAGCAAAAAAAAAAACTAGCTACAGCTTGCCTAGGCTGAGTCGGCTAATCAGTCCTTGACACTGCCTGTGTGCATCCCAAAGGAAGAAATGATGGAGTGGCAAGTTAGTTAATGGGGAATGGATTACCATGAGGAAAAATATGGGACATTCAGAAATGCTCTCAGGTAGAAAGCACCACTTACATTTTGTACTCTAGTCATCTTCTTGGGTTGAGGGCTATCTCTTATACAGAAGGCAATGGGAAAATGTGTCATGGAAAAGTAATAGTCTCTAGAGGCTGCTTAGGAACTGCATGTATATTACACCTTTAATCTTGGAATTCTTTGCTTCTATCAAATATATCAAGTATAGACGTGGTTGTTTCCTTAGTCCTAGCCTCTTTTTATATCCTAAGTTAAAAGCTTAAGCAACTTAAAGACGTAAATGGTAGAATATTAATGTGAGGAAATGTGTAAGATTAGGAGTAACCCAAAATTGTCTTTAAGAAATTATTTAAGAACATGTTTAATCATGAAAGAAATAATCAGGGCCAGAATTAGTAGATGGTTCATTGCAAAGCGTGAGATTAGTCAGGTACTCTTTTCAGATTGCAAAAATATAGTAGGATTTTATCTATGGCTTAAAACATATTCATTGAGCATATAGATACGCCTAGATAACTTTTATATAATCACCTTTTTTGTCTTCTGTGTGTGTGTATAATATCTATTATATGTATTATATATATGTTTATATATAATCTCATTTAATCATCACTGCAGTCCCCTAAGATAGTGTAATTTCTGTTTTCTGGAGGTGCAAACTCATCTGAGATGGTAAAGCCTCATGATCACAACTAGAAGAAAGCTAGGATTCAATCCCAAGTCAGTCTGACTCCACAGTCCATTTCTTTCCACTACTCTGCTTCTTCTATTTTCTTTTTCAAATTAATAATCAAATTAATTGATTATTTTTAAGGAGAAATTTGTTTTGCAGGCATTCTAATAGATCATGAGCTATAGATCTCTACCCTCTGCTAAGTTTGCCAATAGGTATGTTTCTGTAACCTGGCCTCATATATGTAATACAAGTAAACTGTATTTAGATCACCCTATCATGTCAGCCATAGAGGATTAGTCATTAGTGTTGAATGTTTCTTAGATTTATTGATTTTTGCTGTATTAAATCATAAGTGAAAGGAGATAAGCTGAAATTAACGTGGTTCATTCATGATAATCACACAGGAAGAGAAACTTTTAGTATTGCTATACCCTACCCCTTTGTTATTGTTTTAGACTGCATCCGTTTAACATTTATGAACTTCTGCAAGGTAGTGGTCTTGGGTGGTGGAGAAAAAGATTATGAGTGCACAAGCTGTTTCTGTCGGTAGGTTGTAGTATGAACATGTTTCACAATACCGTGTTAAGTGCTATAAGAGAGATGGGGGATACAGAGGGGATACAACATACTAGTTTCAAACTATTTCTGCCTACTCTCATCAGAGGAATATATACAAAACTGCATGTTCAGGCATGATTTTTTTTTTCTTGCAAGAGAAAGAAGGAGATACAGGGAGCAAGAAATTCAACATCTGCTGATGCTAGTTCTGAAATTCAGTCTTTATTATTAGTAACAGCAACTCTACTAGTTATGAAAACAACATGGAGAAATGTAAAATAATGCTCTAGGGCATAAGATGATCAAGAAGGTAGCCTTGTCTTTATTTACTCTATGGCATGTCATAGGTGATTTAGTTATGTTTGGTACGGAAGGGAGTTCTGTATTGTTAGTGATTGAGTCCTTTGGAATATGAGGCTGGTTTGATACAGATGTTAATTTGATCGAGATGTTGTAGAATACTAAGGGGAATTGTTAAAACTCACCAAGTGTATAATTCTGCAAGTACACATCAGTCACCTGGGAATTAACTCAGCCATCAGACCTGTTGAAGACTGGAAAAAGTGCCTGGAGCCACATGGTACAGCCTACACAGTACTGTAGTTAGTGCATTAAATAAGTTTATCACCTGTAAGCATAATGATGATGGATAGATGTGTAGTGAGAAGAGGGTCAATACTGGGGTGTAGGTGGAAACTTTGCTCTTGACAGATGTTATCATTACTTTTTTTATTTTTAAATTAGAAATGGGTTCTCACTATGTTGCCCAGGCTGGAATCGAACTCCTGGGCCCAGGTGATCTTTCCACATAGCTGGAACTACAGTTGTAAGCCACTGCGTCTGGCTTTACTTTTCTTCATTGCCAAAACAGTAATTTAAGTGAGATGTTATCACATAATCTTCAAACTGGTCTTATGGCATTCTGAATACTAAGTATCAGTTGTTAACAGACCAGGAGTTTTATCTGATTCTTTGCACCATCTCCCAGCATCTAGACTAGTGTCTGGCACCCATGAATATTAGGTGCCCAGAAATGTTAACATGAATTAATTTTCCCAAAGTGGTTAAATTAGTGTTATCTGAAGATTAAAATAACTTAATGTAGTGTGATTTTAATCATGATCTAGCTTAAGACAAGTTTTGAAGGCAAGAAATGTTTTTTAGGAGTTTTTGTACAATGTTTGGTATTTATTTATTTTTGAGACAGAGTCTTGCTCTGTTACCCAGCTTGGAGTGCAGTGGCGCAATCTCTGCTCACTGCAACCTCTGCCTCCTTGGTTCAAGCAGTTCTCCTGCGTAGCCTCTCGAGTAGCTAGCTGGGATTATAGGCATGCCCCACCATGCCCAGTTAATTTTTTATTTTTTTGTAGAGATAGGGTTTCACCATGTTGGCCAGGCTGGTCTTGAACTCCTGACCTCGAGTGATCCGCCCACCTTGGCCTCCCAAAGTCCTGGGATTACGGGAATGAGCCACTGCGCCCAGACCATTGCTTGATGTTTGTTAGCAGTAGTTGGCATTTAACAAGCAGTCATTGATAATATTGACCAATTTTATATTATGTGAGCCTTCTAATAATTAGTGTAGTTACAAAATAATTGGAGCCATACTCAAACTGTCAAATATTGAGAAAATTGAATTCCTGGTATTTGAAAGTGTCTGGTTGAGTTAATTGGTAAGCCCTCCTGATTTTCTTCTTAACCCTGACACTTCTTCCGTGGCGCCCATATTCATCCTCTTGAACATTGATACTAGAAGATCCCCAGGGTGGTCCTAGGCCTTCTCTCATTCTGTCTTGTCCATCCCCACCCCAGTCTTATTAATGCCCTTAGATCAGTTATGGACCACTTACAAATGATTGCAGAGTTTATTGTCCTAACCATGACCTCTCCTCAAGTCCAGACCTACACCTGGCTATGTGACACCTGTGCAGTCAGATGTCTAAAACCAAATTCAAGATCTTCCCTAAACCTTCTCCTAACATGTTCCCTGCTCATTAAATGGCAGAACCAGAACCGAGGAGTCACCCTTGACACCTCCTCCTCTCACCTCCTCAGATTCAGTACATCCTTAGGTGCTGGCAGTTTGATCTATTATCACACCCCTAGCCAGGTGCCCATTGTCTCTCATTTCCACTAACTTAGTAGCCTCCTTGCCTGATTCTGTGTCCTTTCTCCTTTGCAGTCTGTTCCAATCTGTTCTCTGTATTAGGTGGCCAGAGTGATCATTTCAAAATGTAAATCTGATCGTAACTGTCTCCCTCCAGAAAAGTAAATGTAATTTAATTTTAAGATGTTCAGATGCCTTCCATTTGGATAAAGACTGGGAAATCTTTAACGTGCCTGACCGAGTCCCTGCCTGGTCGGGTCCCTGCATGCTTCTCCAGGCCCATCTCAGCTCACACTTGCCCTCGTTCCATGGCAGGGTTGCCTGCTTTCATTTCCTCAGACTCACTGCCTTCTGCTATAGGGCCCTCACATGCTCTCTCTCCCAGGAACACTGTTTCTCCATAAAGTCAGCTCCTCATTGTTAAAATCTTAAGTCATTGACACTTCTTCAGGGAAGCTTTCCCTGATCCGCCCGGACTGGCTTTGTAGCAGGGTGTCCCTACTGTCAGTGTTGTGCTTGTACATTTGTTATCTCATTTGATGAATGACTGCCTTCCCCAGAAGACCGAAGACTGAGTGGGCAGGGCCTGGACCTAGCACCTAGCAAGATGCCTGGCATAGGGTAGACACTGTGTAAATATTTGTTGAATAAATGAATGAGAGGGATAATGGCATGACATGTTCAAATTAGTGGATCCACTGTTTTTCCTGTTTAGTCAGACGTAATTTAGGACATAACTAAAAAGGTGTTAAATGGCAAAAGTCTAGACTATTGGTGTTTCCACATTGTAGATTTGTGATATACTCATTGAGAGGTATCTGGACTTGTAGACATGCCTAGTGCCTCGAGTGAAATAGGACAGGTTAATGTAGTAGAGAGCAAATAGCTATACTGCATGACAACTTTATAGGTAAGAAGAGTCTGCTATGTATATATGCTTATTCTGTACTTAATAGGGAGTTAAGAATGTGTGTGTGTGTGTATATATATCCATTTATATATTCACACATACATCTGTGTGAATGAATATACACATAAAGGTGTCATGCATTAATATAATTCTTATTTTTAAGGTTCTCAGGATGTCATCTAAACTCAAGATACCATTTTTAGAATTCTTGTTTCGATAACCCTACTTCATCCAAAATTCATTAATTTGATCATAATTCAACTTGGGATAAATAAAAGTTCACATTTGCATTGAAGATAGTATTTGTTAGGCAGGTACTCCACGAGATTGCAGAAGCCAAGAACCCATGTAACAGAAAACATTTTAAAATTTACTGTTGGTAAGTAAACCCAGCAGCCTCTCTTATCTAGAACATGAGTTAGCACTAAGAAGTAAGAAAAAATGCTCAAAGCAGCCAAACGACCTGTAACAAAATATGTGCTTTGAAGCACTTTGATTTTATACTTAGAAGAGTTCCTAGGGCATTTGCTCTAGGATTGATACTTATTTCAGATATTGTTCATGCAGTCTTGTTAATGTGGTGTTCCTAACATGCAGCAATTAGAAGCAGCCAGTTAGAGGGGGTGGCAGTGTGAGTCCTGCAGGAGGCAGGTTCCCCAAAGGCAGCAGTGTTGGCACACGTGACAGAGGAGAGAGGGAGAAGAGGATGTCAAAACATTACAGTCGGGGCCACCTGGCATTGGTACAGTTAGTTCCACCTGGGTAGCCTCTACCATTTAAAAATATATTCAGTGAAGTTGGGAAGCTTGTAATATAGATTAAGGAAAGTTACTATCCAAGATAGTTATAGAAAGTGTCTTGATCTTTCAGTGGTAAGCCTCTAACTTTTCTGTAAGATGTAGTTCTCTAGCCTTGATGATACTGAATAAATATGTACTTTAGAATTACATAAAATTGGACGCTGCTCACCAAGTGTCTTAACAATTATCTGTGTGGAAAAATCTTTTTTGTTACTGTTGACCTGAGTCATTTTATACCCTGCAGTTTCTTTAAAATGCTTAATAATCACCACTATCACTAATTTACTGATCTTTTCCTTTTTTCCTTTTTTTTTTTTTTGAGACGGAGTCTTAAAGATACTGTTCTTTTTCCAAGGATCTAGATTCTTCTTCTTCTTTTTTTTTTTTTGTTTGAGATGGAGTTTCGCTCTTGTTGCCCAGGCTGGAGTGCAATGGCATGATCTCGGCTCACCACAACCTCCGCCTCCCGGATTCAGGTGATTCTCCTGCCTCAGCCTCCCGAATAGCTGGGATTACAGGCACCTGCCACCAAGTCCAGCTAATTTTTGTATTTTTAGTAGAGACAGGGTTTCACCATGTTGGCCAGGCTGGTCTTGAACTCCCAACCTCTGGTGATCCACCCGCCTCAGCTTCCCAAAGTGCTGGGATTACAGGTGTGAGCCACTGTGCCCAGTTGGATCTAGATTCTTAAATAACCAGATTTCAAGTTTTGTACAAAGATTGAAGGAAAGCTAGTCTTCAACCAGAAAGAAAAGGATTTGTCAGGAGATTATCAGCTGTATCTTCGCTGACTTACTGATATTGTGGTGCCTAAGACATCTTGGCTTTTGTGACAGAATCCTGCATACAACTTTCTCCAGGATAGTTCCTCCAGGAGGGACCCCTCTGCCAGGCACTGTGGCAGTCACATGTCCAGGCTGCGTCCCTGCCCTGCTCAGCCTCTTCATCCTTGCATTCAGATCTCCATGTGATTTAGGGTGCCCATCAGGGTAAACACGGCCACTGTCTCTTTAAATGCTGTGCTCTTACTCTTCTGGCTTTCACATCTTCAGCTTCCAATCAGTCACCAGTTCTTATTGTTATCACTCTCCTACTAGCCTGAGAATCCACCCAACTTTCTCCACTGCCATGGCTGCTAACCCAGGGTCAGGCCACTGTCAACTCACTGTCAACCTTTTCTTCACCCTCAGAATAAAGTCCAGACTCTGTAATGCAGTTCAGAAACCCCTAGCTCTCAGGCCTCTGCTCAATCACAGCAGTCCCTCAAAACAGTCTGCTGCAGTCATTCGGCACCGTGCTCATAGTTTTAGTCCCTCAACTGACCCTTCTTTTTTTTATTTTTTTTAAGAAAACAAATTTTATTTAAAAATTTATTTTATAAAAAGTGTTGGCATGAATACATAGATAAGGCATTTGAAATGGCTTCTCTGGTTGGACTGTTGACCCGCTGAATTCCAGCTCTGTCCTGCAGCTGATCACCTTTTCTCGGCATGCCCAATGCTCTAACCTCTATCGAGAATACTCCTTCCAGCTCCGTGGTGAGGTTTTTTTGTTTGTTTGTTTTGGTTTTTATTCTCTTTGCAATAAAGAATTATTGGTATTCCACTAAAAAATAGATGTGGCTTTGTAGAAATCAGTGCTATACTGTGAATTCTGCTGAACTCTGGCTTTAACGTTCCTCGATGTCTGAGTTAGATTTGCTACTTTTAAGCCTTTTTAGTGTTTTTCTCCATCATTGTACATGTAGTCAGGTCTTTCTGAACGACAGTGTTTACAAAGAGATGTTTGTAAAGCACACAGTATTGTAAAGTGAATCAGATTTTCTTATTTTGAGTTAGAAGCTTAGAGGTGTGGTCTCAGGGAAAAAATGTTGCTGCCAACCTACATATTGCCGTTCTTGAGGACAAACCAAGGCTTTCACAGTTCAGGCAACAGATATGCTCAGATACTTCAAGCAGAGAGCTTGATGATGATGTAGGAGGCATCACAAGGTTTATGTCAGCTGCTGGACCTGCACAGACAGGGTCCCAGCAAGCTGACAGGTTGTAGGTGAGCAAGCATGTTAGATGTGCAGGTCACTCACATCCCTTTTTGTCAGATCTGTGGGTGTTCTTTCTTGAGAAATGAAAGGTCAGAGTAGTAAACATGCTAAAGTGAGTGTCTTCAGTTCTGCTATCACTTCTGAGGAGATGTCCATGCCTCCAGGAAACACTCCCAGAGCTGTGAGCCAGGCACCAAGGTGCTGGGGACACAGCAGGAGGGAAGTCTCCATCCTGTAGTCACTTGCCTGTGGAGCAGCTTACCTGATGACAAAGACAGTGCAGGCCCCAGTCCACTGGGAGTCAGGGAGGCATCAGGGGGCTTTTTTTGGAAATGTGAGGTGGAGCACCAAGCCAAGTCCTGATAAATGTGGAGGAGTGAACCAGGTGAAAGGAACTTGCAAGGAGGTTTTGTGGCCTAGGGGTGGGTGGAGAACACACAGACCCAGAAATCAGCAGTCTTAGGATGACATGGAGGACTGCAAGTATAGTTCTGGTAACTCAGTCAGAGTGGAGGCAGGGTGCAGGGACCAAGCTGGGACACAATGTCTGTCTCTGGCCAGAGAGAGAGCCACGCAGAGCTCTCTGCCTTGTATTGCCACTACTGACCAATCCTTGGATCTCAGCACTTAGGACCAAATAAAAAAGCCTTTGTAATTTGACAGGTAACCACAGAGCGTTAGGAAGTGGGTCAGGAGGCCCCAGGAAGGATTTACATCAGAGCTGGGACAAGACAGTCTGGGGTCACAAATCTGGGAGCTGTGGCTTTTGCACTTCAGTAGCTCCACATAGTTTCAGAGGTTCACAGATTGGGAAGTGTTCTCATGGCAAAATGAATTCCATCCACTATGGTCCTGAATTTGGTTTTGGAACTACATGTTGACATTTCAGAGACCATACACTGTAGTGATTAAGATTAAGAACCTGGGTCCGGCCAGGCACAGTGGCTCACGCCCATAATCCCAACACTTTGGGAGGCCGAGGCGGGTAGATCACCTGAAGTCAGGGATTCCAGACCAGCCTGGTCAACATGATGAAACCTCGTCTCTACTAAAAATACAAAAAAAGAACCTGGGCCCTAGGAATTAGACCTGTTAGCTACTTGGACCCCAGGGAAGTCACTTCTCTGAACCTTGAATTTCTTATCTCTAAAATGGGATTGTTGGTACCATTTTAGTGGTGCTTTTCTGGATCAAGCACCATTCTTGATCCAGAAAAGTATTCAGTTAATACTAACTATAGATAATAATCTTGCACATAACTATCTATGCTCACTACTTAAACCTTTAAACTGTACAGATGAGGATGAGGTTAAGAGCCTCCCCCAAGGATGCCATGCTACTTACCACTAGGTTAGCAAAGGCAGTTTGTGTAGGTAATGCATCATCTTGATAACAATACATTTTCCCGTTATTTTGAAATGATTTACTAGAAAAATAGAAAATGGCAACTTTCAAAATTCTGTGATGTGGGATAAAGCATCTCTTCAGGGCTCATCTCTGTGACCTAATGCAGGTTTATTGGTCTTGTTTTCTCATCTGTGAAAAGAAAAGGTTGGTTTACATAATCTCTCAGTTCCCTTCAAGCTCTAGCAACTCTCCAAAAATTTAACTTGGAAATTACTTCTTGTGGCTAAATTTAGCTGTAATTATTGAAACAACAGTTAGTTTTTTGAACTTATAAACTCTTGGAATTTTAAACCTGGGTAACAACTATAAAGAGAAATGCAAATGAAAAGCAACAAAGGCTTAGAAAAAAGAAATCATATTTGTTAAGCAACATTAAATGATGAGAAAATATGTTTTTAAAAAAGCTTATAACTGCTAGGAGGATATTATTTTACAAATTGGAGAAAATAGGTCAGAGTCATTAATATGTTTGTGTTTAGCAAATACTACCTTACTTAGGGGATAGTTTTGAAAATAACTTTAATTTTTTGACAACCTTGCTATTAAAAGATATCTTTTTCTTCTCAATGTTAATTGTATAAAGAAGGGACTTTCTTGGATATAACCTCTAAAAAAGCCTCTTCTTTGACTTATTCCTATGTTTATAAAGACCTTTTTGTAAGTAAACATATGTATGCATCTTTTTTTAAGTTAAAAATGCATCGCTTGGTAAATCATATTGCTTCCTAATTGTGAAAATTCACAATTATATTTTGGGAGCTCTTTTCATGTAATTTGGATAAAGTTGACAGCTACTAGAAAATGCAAATGTATTTTGCTGTTAATCCTATTATTTTGGGCTCAAGTTCTAAAAAATTATGACTTTCAAATAGACTTGGAATAAGACGTTAACTGATTTAATCATTGTAATTGCACCAACTTGAAGCGTATTCACACAAACCACCTTGCCTATTGCTGTTTTTCTTTTCTTTTCTTTTCTTTTTTTTTTTGAGACAGGGTCTCACTCCTTAACCCAGGCTGAAGTGCAGTGACACGATTATGACTCACTGCAGCTTCAACCGTCCCGGACTCCGTTGATCCTCCCACTTCAGCCTCCCGAGTAGCTGGGACCACAGGCGCATGCCGCCATGCCCAGCTAATTTTTTGTTTGTTTGTTTTGCTTTGTTTTTTTACGGACGGGGTTTCACCATGTTGCATAGGCCGGTCTCCAACTCCTGGGCTCAAGCAATCCACCCGCCTTGGCCTCCCAGAATGCCAGGATTACAGGTGTGAGCCACCATGCCAAGCCTGCATTGCTGTTTTTTATACATAGAACTGAAACTGCTCATAATTCATTGCAGAGCACACGGACATTCAGCAGTAATTATTTTTTGTCTTGGATTCCTGGCAGTAAAGAATGCTTGACCCTTCCTGCTTCTACCCCAACCCATGCTAGTTCTTATTGTTGTAATCAGTTATTAGATACTTATTTGGGGCACTTATTCTGTGCTGCTAGCATGTGATTTCCAGGTAAGGCTGTGATCAGGAATAGAGCAAAGTCTTTTGAATCTTGGTCACCTCGGCACCATTCTCTAGCTAGTTGTGACTGATGGTGATACCTGGCTGTACATTTTGTTACCAGTAAATAAGGCAGCTAAGCTGTCATCTGCACAATGCAAACTGAAATCATCCTGCAGTTTTTTAAGTGGATAGTAGGACATTCCCTCCACTGCAAGATGATTTGCTGGGAGAGTTTTAAATAGTGCTGAAGACACACGAGAACAAAGCCTTCCCTTTTTGGGCTTAGGTCCAAAAAAAAGCAGTTTTGGCATTAAAGAGAAAAGGTTTATGCTCAAGAACTTCTTGCTTTTTCTTCTCCCTCTTACTTCTTGGACCAAGTTTTGGTGATAAGACACAAAACCGTTAGTGTCTGAAGTACCTCTGAATCCAACAGCCTTCTAAAGAAATGTGATCGGCCGGGCGCGGTGGCTCAAGCCTGTAATCCCAGCACTTTGGGAGGCCGAGACGGGTGGATCACGAGGTCAGGAGATCGAGACCATCCTGGCTAACACAGTGAAACCCCGTCTCTACTAAAAATACAAAAACTAGCCGGGCGAGGTGGCGGGCGCCTGTAGTCCCAGCTACTCGGGAGGCTGAGGCAGGAGAATGGCGTAAACCCGGGGGGCGGAGCTTGCAGTGAGCTGAGATCTGGCCACTGCACTCCAGTCTGGGCGACAGAGCGAGACTCCGCCTCAAAAAAAAAAAAAAAAAAAAAAAGTGATCAGAGTTATATTGTGTAATATAATGCTTTCTTCTTGTTGAAGATGCCCCCAGAATACTGATAGATGTCACAGATTTTGCAGATTTCAATTGTAAATTTAAAATTTTAAATGTCATAGATTTTAATTACTAAAAACAAATTAGTAGACATTTCTTATCTGAGTAGAAGATACTGTTGGCCATACCCTAATCCAAAATGAAATTTTTTCCCCAAGTTCTGTTTCCGTTTCATGTTTCACCTTCCCTCTCTCTTTCTTAAACACATACATTTACTACCTCCCCCACCCCCATACATATACAGATCTTGCTAAATTATTGCCTTTTCACTCCACATGGCCAAGTTGTTTTGGGACTTGGTGTTCCGACATCTTCAGTAAGCCTCTTACACTGGGTTCTGTGCTATAGGAAAGTTGCTATAGTGCTGGTACACACACATTTTCCTGTAAATTTCTCAGTTCTTTATTTAAAAATAAATATTTTATAAATCATTTATTGAGCATTGATAGGGTTTGTGTTTGTAATCAAACGCTACCCATCTGCTTTATACTTTGGATTACCTGTACTGTACTTTTTTACTCCTAGTCTGACTTCCTGTCCTTACACTATTGGGTTACTTCTGCCCCAGCTATATCATTTTGTGTGTATTTAGAGCACATGAGCTAAATCTTATATAGGTTAAAGAGTTTAAAAATCTGCCACAAAATTTAGCCCAAAGACACAAAATTTTATGTTGTCATTTACTGTTTTTTTTTTTTAATACCTAATCTAGGTTTGATTTTTTTTTTTTTTGTAACGCACTATGAGAGATTGCCTACATTAAAACCATTGGTAACAGCACTTAAATGTTTTGTAAGAAGTTTCTGCATAAGGAATATATATAATATATTGAAAATGTTAATTCATTCTTTCCCATATGCTTAGCAGTAGCCATGTGTGTCAGGTCTTTTCAAGTACAATATTCTTGCATTAAAATAGCCTAGAAATTTTATCATTTCTGCATTCCTGTTCTGTCTTCTATAACTTTTTTTTTGTAACCCGTGAAAATGGGATAAAATATTGGGTTTTTTTAGGATCATGTGTGTGAATTTGAGGTTCAGAGACTGCAGTCACTGCAGAAACCTGAAAGCCATTACTCTTGCTCCTCTGTGATTATATGTGTCCCCTGTGAGTCCCACCTCCAAGGTTAGGAATGGGAGGGAGAGCAGGGGGTAGAAAAGGGAAGGTGGCAGAATCCATCGCAAACCGGTGAACTCCAAAACCTAATCAGGCTTCTTTCTAGGCAGAGTCTATGAGAGAGGAAGATAGACCACAAAAAACCTAGCCCTAATTTTTTTTTAACCCAGGATTTCTAATGTTTATCTATGTGTTCATTTTGTAATTCGAGTTTAATCAGACCAAGTATCAGGCAGGCATTTAGCTTGCACTTTCAAAAATTGAACCTTATGCCTTTATTAAATGATATCCAGTATCATTTCCTTTTTCTTTTAGAACATTAAACGTTAATCCTTTTGAATATTCTCATGTATTTCAAGATACTTATGATTGCTTATGTAGGACTAATGCAAAAATTAAATGAGTTCCATGAGAATTCTTTTTTGACCTCACAAGAGTTAAGTAGACCTACTTTATGTGAAGGTGAGATTTTTGTAGATAATACTTTGAAAACCAAAATTACTTTGATACTAAACAGTTTATTGTGTCTGTTAAAGTAAAAAACCTAATTGAATTGCAGTTGAAATTCAAGAGTCTAGACATTCCTTGTAGGCCTATTTGATTTCCTCTTTCCCCTTTTAGCTGTTGGAGAGGGAATTGCCAGGTGTCTTTAGTGGAAAGATATTTAACCTGCTGTCTGACTGCTTATTGTGGTAGATGAAGTGTTAGCACTGGCTCAGGCTTGTGAGACTGTTCCCCATTACTATCCTAACACTTTGGCAGGATTTTGAGTAAAGTTACTTTATTTGACCTCTTTTGAGTTTGACCTCATCTATAAATTAGAAATAATGATACCCTTCATACTTACAGAATTTGGGAAGAGCAAATGAGATGATGAATATAAAAACCTACCCTTTCAGAAGGGTAAAAATAAAATACTAGGATTTATGATCATAGCATTTTAGAATTCGGAAGGACAACCTCCTGACTCTAAGCAGTAAAAGTGGCAAGGATAAGGGGTTCAGCCATTGTTGAGAGGTTTCCTGCTTCAGTACAGTGCTGGGTCTGGGACCCAACCTCAATCATCCTAGTTCATTGTCACTCTCCTACTGTACTTACCTGAAATGGCAATAATAGTTAACTTCCTCTGTGCTTGGTACACTGGATGCCTTATATAGTTTGTCTCATTTAAGTCTTACATCATCCTTGTGAATTTTGATTCCCATTTTACATTTGAGAAATCAGACACTGTGAGAGGTGAGCTATCCTGGCAAGGTGGTAACACAGCTAGTGGGCAGCGAAACCTGAAACTGAACCTTAGCAGTTTGACTTCAAGCCTGCGTTCTTAACCTTTATGATTATCTTTGCATTTTTTTTTTTAAATCGAGATAAGTTTGTTTAATCAGAACACAGATTTTATTATCTTGGAAAAATTATTCATTTATTTGTCTTAGCTTTTATTCATCACATAGTGTATTATGAAGTCAAAATTGCTATATGTAGTGATGACTTTTTAAATTATCTGTTTAGGTCTTCCAAAAATACAGAAAACATTAGTGAAGCATTTTAAAGTTTGTTTTTTTTTTTTTTTTGAGACGGAGTCTCACTCTGTCACAAGGCTGGAGTGCAGTGGCGCTATCTCAGCTCACTGAAACCTCCACCTCCCAGGTTCAAGTGATTCTCCTGCCTCCGCCTCCCTAATAGCTGGGATTACAGGCGCATGCCACCACACCCAGATAAGTTTAGTATTTTTAGTAGAGACGGGGTTTCACCATGTTGGCCAGGATGGTCTTGATCTCCTGACCTCATGATCCGCTTGCCTTGGCCTCCCAGAGTGCTGGGATTACAGGTATGAGCCCCTGCACTTAGCCATCGTTTTTTTGTTTTTATATGAAGTTCTTATAAGGCAAGTTATAAACACAAATACATTTAGATTTCAGTGTTCTTACTATGCCATGGAAGAGACGAGGCTTCAGGGAAAAGTATGGTTGAACTTTGTTAATACATACATTTTTTGCCAGCAGAATTGGAGATACACTTGGTGTGCACATGCATTAAAAGCCATGATTGTTAACACTTTTGGAGTACTTCACAGAGTGCCTGCCCAGAGTGTCTCACATGCTTCACACTTGGTGCCTATGCAGCCTTGCAGAGTGGTAAGGGGAGAGTGAACACTCATGACCTCCTGCTGTCTATGCACACACTCCCTCCGCCACAGTGCCTCAGCTCACACCTGAGTATCTCTGTGCATGCTCCCAGGGAGCTTCCTGCATTGCCTCAGGCATTCTGAAATGTACATCTTTACAACAAGACACACTTGTTAAAGCTCTTTACAAATGGGCCTTGGCGGGGGCGGGGAAAGCTGGTTTTCATTTCCAGTTATTTTAAATTTAGGCTTATTTCACACTTCAGCATTCTTTTAATTAATGTGTTTTAATTAAGAGAATTAATTATTCTTGGTAGGTAATGCCCTTTTATTAATTTGAGTAAAGATGATATCTAAGGCCAGCATCTAGTGTTAAGTTATGCCTAGATGGACTTCTGTTCGTTTATTTTGTTACTAGTGGTTATTCTTTACTAGTGAAGTAAGTTAACGAATGCCTGTCTGTCACATGTGGGGCCTTTATTTTGTGTTCAGCGGGCACCTTCTTTGATAATTATAAAAGAGCTTAGTGGCTCTGAGAGAATTCAGTAATCTTCCTGATCCCTATGCCTTCCCAACAAAGGAGATTATCTTTTAGTTTATAGAAAGGTCACTCAGGTAAAACTGAAATCTCCTTCGAGGCAAGATAAATATCTTTATCCTTAACTGTGTCTCTGACATGCCATTATTTTTTCTTCAATAATAATAGTTTACTGGCCCGTAAGTCTTTTATGTGAACTGCTTATGGATGGAAACTTAAACACTGTCACTTCAGCTCAATTCGTGTTTATTGACATACTTTCCTGTGTGTGCATACTGTGCTGGGAACTTAGTAAGCCCCAGGTGTAAATGCTGGAGCCAGGGAAGATAAAAAGAGAGTTAATTTTTGTGTTCTCTAGCTAGTTATTGATTACTTGTAGCTAATTTCATAGGAAACTCGTGGAGGAAGCTGAAGGGGTAGTTGAGGTTCTACCTGGATTTGACAGGATTCTATGTGTATGCTGGATATGAGGACAGCTTGGTGAATACTGCCTATTAATTTGCTTTTGGGCAGATCACGAGGTCAGGAGTTCGAGACCAGCCTGGCCAGCATGCTGAAACACTGCCTGTACTATACAAAAAATTAGCTGGGCATGGTGGCAGATGCCTGTAATCCCAGCTACTCGAGAGGCTGAGGCAGGATAATCACTTGAACCCAGGAGGTGGAGGTTGCAGTGAGCTGAAATGATGCCACTGCACTCCAGCCTGGGCAACAGAGCAAGACTCCGTCTCAAAAAAAAAAGAAAAAAGATGAGAAAAATATTGCTGTGCTTTAAGAAAGCCTTTTAAATTAAAATGTGAGTTGACACCCCAGCCAGAATAAGGGTGATGGTGTCAGGCTCCTGAAAATTATTTTATTATGTGTATTTTATTTATATACAGCTTTTAGGAGAATAATTTGTATAAAATAAGATACTTAATTTTAGATATTGTAATAATAAGTCTTATAAGTAATAAGATATAAAATTTAGTATATCTTAATTTTATAATTAAGGACGTGGGTTAGTGGAGTGATGGGAGTGGGACATACTTTACTGAGGGATGAAGGAGGTGCGGAAGCGTAGGCTACTCTGGAGAAACCTGGAGAAGGAGGGAGATGGGAGAGAAGTAGAAGCCAGAATGTTTGCAAAGATGAAGCATTTTAGGGTTTGGTGGTTTTTTGTTTTAAGATTAAAAGGGGGGGAATGTTACAAGTTGAAGAGATGGCACAGAGAGGAAAAAGTTTTATTTGTGGTTAAAGTAGTGAGCATGCTTTTCTGAAACATCATCGTTTCTCAAGGAGATGGCGGCTTGGAGGGGGTCAGCTGATGGTTAATAGGAAGCCAGTCTATAATGAAAAGCTTGCTGTACCTTTGAAATAGGAAATTTGTAGATAGAAATGTTTGTGTTTTCTTTGTTTAAATTATTGTAGCTTGTGGTATAACAAAACACTCACTCAACAAATTTTGTGAAGAATTGGCTATATGCAGATACTAGGAAGATGGCAGTGATGAAACAGACACAAATCCCTGCTCTTGGAGAGATAACATTCTAACAAAAACGTATTTATAAGTGTGCTCAGAACCCATTTCATGATTTCTGCTTGGTTTGTGGACTCGACTGAGGTTGATGTGAGCAGTTCCTATAAAGGACCATGTCTATCCCAGGTTGTTGAGAGAATTGTTTTCTGTCGGAGCCCTCTGAGTGGCTCTTGTGTTTGTCTACCCTCTTCCTAATAGTCGCTTTTAAATACCTCATAGAAATACTCTATCTCCATATTTCAACTTGGTCAGCATGTGTACCTGACTAGCAGCCAGTCAGATTTTGATGTTGGTGACATGGGTGTGGCAATGCACCTGGGAAGGTAATTAAGGAGTACTTTTTTTGGCAATAATGAAATGTCAGAGTGTTAAAGTGATTAGTTTTTAGAGAAATAATTTCGGACCTATTTAGAAATACCCGTATAGATATTACTTATTCTCTTGCATACTGGTAGGCTTTCTTGGATAGGGAAAGTGGTAGAGATGTGATTAACACTTTGGCATTTGTGTGGTTTATCTTATCTCTGCTTAGGGTCGGGGGGTGACTTGTTACTATTTATATATGGCTAGTTGTGTGGCACTCCCTAAACAGTTTATTGAAGTTTTGTCTTATATATGTGACTGTCATATTATGATGGCAGAGTTGTTGAGAACAGCTGCTTCAGCCTATTGTCAAACATTTTGGCCCCATCCACCCAGCACACTTCTTTTAGAGAACTGAAGGAAAGGGACCCAGGAGTGTCCGTGCAGACTGTCATCCTAGTAATGCTTACTTCGAACAGTGAACAAAATCGATTCACATGTCAAGTCTTTTGATTTACCTTAATCCATTTGAATTTTGTATTTTAGCCACCTTTGTATCTTTAACATAAAACCATCACAGGGTACTCCTTTCAGAAATCTTGGAATAAAATTGACACTCTAGAAAATAGATGCTCCATTTTTCATGCTTATGCTGTGGTTTCAAATGTATCCTGCCAGCAGTATACCCCTACCTTAAGCTAGGAGAATCTAGGTTTGAGGAATATGGATTCGGAGTTCCAGCACTGCCCCCCAGACATGCCAGTTCACTGACCCCCTGAGCTAGTTCCCTTTCTTCCTCTCAGGTTGCTTCCCTAATAGGATGCAGCTCATGGCTTTTGCATCTCCCCTCCCAGCCACAAGATCTTTGAATCTCTGAGGGTTTTCTTCAAGGCATTTTATTCCGGCTAACCACAGGAAAAATCAACAGCCATTAACAAAATTATAGACATGGATAAGGTTCTAAGTTAGGTTTTCACTGAAATATAAATGAATCTAGACTCACGGTTCTTAGCTTCTTTACTTAGTTTCTTAGTCTTTTCCTGGGGTTGAAAGCTGTTGTTTTTCCCAAGAGTGGTGTGGGAGCTCTTTTCTCTTTCTGCAGTGCCCCAGGACTAACAGTGGATCCTTGGCATACACAAAGGCCTCAGTGAAGCTTATTTACATCTTGGAGATTTTTCTGGTGTAGAACCTCATATTAGAAAGGCATTGCTTCCTCACAGCCTGCTATGTACAAATACTGGGCATTTGGGAGTCAGCACGGCTGGATGAAAGATGAGTAAGACAAAGGCCTTGTTCTCAAGTAAAAGCCCAAGGGGAAACGATCACTCCATTATTTTATTCAGTACGTATTTATTGACTACCACCCTTGTGCCAAGCTTTCTGCTAGGGCAGGAGACATAAACTTGAGACCCATTTCTGTCCTCAAGGATCTCAAAGTCAAGAATGGGAAACAGATAAGAGGCCTTTGTAGCAGTGCTCTTTGCTGAGTAAGGACTGAGGAAGATTTCTTCACACTGAGTTTTAGGGGAAGTGGCCAGTCGGAGAGGCTGAAGGCAGCACCTGGGATGGTTTCTCCAAGGGGGACCCTAGAGCTTCAGTAATGAGATGTGGACCCTACAGAGTACTGACACCAAGAAATATTCCTAAGGAAAACTAGATAAACTGGGGGTTTTATTTTTATTTTTTGCTGCTTCTGTATGCTAGGCAAACTCACATTTTATTAGCTGTCAGACTGCTTTCATTTTTCAGTTTAAAAGTTTTCAGGTTGATAACTTTGGTCTAGTATCAGAGTGATGATGAGTCAAAGCTGTTCTTTTAAAAAGAATATTCGTATGCGTGCTTATGAAAAATAGCTGTCTTGTTTTAAAATGGAGTAATACAATTTCTGTATTACAAGTACAGTTCTTTGCCCCATTTCCATTCAAATTGTCATTTATATCTGAAATCATTAAAATTAGAAAACAGTTATGATGAATGTCTTTTTAACCATATAGCAGGAAAAGTCATAAGTCAAAACCTGCCAGTTTAAAGTAAATGCAATTATTTGGTTCTATGAAATTGTAGCTTTTGCTATAGTGAAAAGAAATTGGCATATTTATGAACAACTCCAGGATCTCATTGAAATGAGGAAGACATCATTTAGGAAGACAGTAATGATTCAGACTATATTTAGGACAGGATGTTGGAGTTAATGTGCCTTCTCTTTTAAATGATTAGTGGGCAGATGACATCTTTGATATTAATAGTTGCCTGGGTTAACATTTTTAAGGAAAGAGTGCCACCTACTGAATGAAAAGCTTTTGTTTTCTCCCATACAATTCCAAGAATCTTGTTTCACTTTGAATTCTTAGTGGGTGGTGTTTGCTGGGCAGTGATCCCATCTTCCAGTGGATTGACTCGGGTAGCTAGGATTCTTAGAGGGAGTTTATGCCCCCCAAACCAGGTGTAGAAACAAAAACCTAAGCATCAACATGATTCAGCACTTGGCAAGTCTCAAAACCTTACCATCATCTTAATGTACTCACTGGCCAAGAAGGTTTTTTTGTTTTGTTTTGTTTTGAGCTAGGAGCAAATGGCTGGGAGGAAATGAACTATTCCAAAAAATAATTGAAGGGGATTGAAGAGCGTATGACATTGGTCAAGATCTTCTGGGGAGACTTCATTTTCCTAGGGGATAATATTAGTATAGAGATTGCTTGATCACAACTTGGCCATAGGTCAGTGGAGGGATTCCTGAGGTCAAGTTGAGAATCCAAAGGCCTACTTCAGAGTAATCCATATGGTGCTCTTTTGGTAGTTCCTAACAGTAATACATTATCTCATCAGTGAAAGATTGAGAACATGAATAGCAGCAAACACACCAGTATCAGAAGTAAAGGACATCATTTGAGAATTTCACATGGTCATCATTTTTAGTATATTGGCACATTTTTGATGTGGCTTGACTGCTAGACATCAGCCATCTCCAGCTTTTTCCACTTGTCAGATATGCAAGTAATGAGTGATATTTAAAGGAGGTGGACTGTATGCTAAATTGATTTGTTCTTGCTTATGTGTACCGATTAATTGTATAATCCATGAGGGGTGATATATTAATATCCTGAAGTGGAAAATGTATATATGGTATCAGGTATTAGCATTTATTCCACATAAAATATTTTATGCTTTCTAAGCCAAATATGTCAAGTTTGTGTCCTGAACGCTAGATGTTATTAACCATCGCTTAGTTGCCTTTTATTTTTCCAGTTTAAAGTATAGCAGATCCTTCAATAATGTCATTTAGTTCAACATTTTGGACAATTTTGCTACAAAGTTGATGAGGAAAAAAAAAATCTCTTCTGGCAGAGGCTACTGTCTGTATGGAGTTTGTATATTCCCCCCATCTCTGGGTGGATTTTCTCTGAGTACTCTGGTTTCCCCCTGACACCCCAAAGATGTGCTCATTATGTTCATTGGCATGTCTGCAAGGACCCAGACTGAGAGAATGTGGATGTTTGTTAGTGCACCCTGCAACAGGATGACATCCTACCCAGGGCTAGTTAAGTCTGGCACCCTGAATTGTTGGGACAGGCTCTGGCCACCTGTGACCCTGAACTGGAATAAGTGGGTAAATAATTATCTTGTTATTAATGTTTCTTAAATGTATGTTATAGCTCACATTTTTTCAGTGTTTAGTGTTAGAAGTGTTTGGGGTCTCTGGAAGCTTGGTGATATTTTTTGTGACCAGAAACACACCATAGGAACTGTCCCACTTGTTTACATCAATTGGCCTGTGGTAAAGTTGGTTTTAAAGTCGAAGTTTCTCTTATTGTGTAACATGCCATTGACATCTACTCATGTTACTTAAATAAGGGTTTTGTTTTGTTTTGTTTTGGTTGTTTTTTGTTTCTTTGAGATGGAGTCTTGCTCTATCACCCAGGTCGGAGTGCAGTGGCCTGATCTCGGCTCACTGCAGTCTCTGCCTCCCAAGTTCAAACAATTCTCCTGCCTCAGCCTCCCAGGTAGCTGGGATTACAGGCACATGTCACCACGCCTGGCTAATTTTTGTATTTTTAGTAGAGGCAGGGTTTCAGCATGTTGGCCAGGCTGGTCTTGAACTCCTGACTTGAGGTATTCTGCCCACCTCGGCCTCCTAAAGTGCTGGGATTACAGGCCTGAGTCACCGCGCCTAGCCAAATAATAAGTATTAATTGGCCGAATAGCAAGTATTCTCTGAAAACATTATAGCTTTTAATAATACAAAAGCAAAAATATTTTAGCAATAACTGTGTTTTCAGATTTGCCCTCAAAAAACCAGTATGATTTTTAATATTGTGTCCCAGCTTTTCTCCTTTTTAAAAACAGAAAACCCTAACTTGTGTAACTTGACCCAGATTAAGCATATCTGATACCATTATTCCAGATTATGAGAAAAGTCAGCTGTGTGGCTACAGAGAGCTCTGGCCTGAAGTAGATATTAATAGAATTCACATTGGGACGTAAGAACAACTGGAACTGAAACTTGGTCTGCGAGCCGCCATGTTTCATGTCTCATTTCAGGCTACTGCTTTGCATCTTTTTGACTAATAACACTTAAATATGCAAAATTGTTAAGTTTTTTTGTTTGTTTAAGCTGGAGTCTCGCTCTGTCACCAGGCTGGAGTGCATGGCGCGTTCTCAGCTCACTGTAACCTCCGCCCCCCGAGTTCAAGCAATTTCCTGCCTCAGCCTCCCGAGTAGCTGGGATTACAGGCGTGCACCACCACGTCCAGCTAATTTTTGTGTGTTTAGTAGAGACAGAGTTTTGCCATGTTGGCTGCGCACGGTGTTTCACACCTGTAAGCCCAGCCCTTTGGGAGGCCGTGGCAGGTGGATCATCTGAGGTCAAAATTGTTAAGCCTTTTAAGGAAGATAAATGTGTGGCTTATTCATTTAAAAAAAAACTAGAGGGGTTAATATTTTTCATGTAAAACAATCTTAAAATCTTTGTACTCTACTTTCTCGAATGTTCTACTTGACAGTATGTTCTACTTGACAGTCTGAACTTTGAGAGCCTGCCTGAGTTAGTACAAAGAGTCTGCAGATCCACATAGCTACTACGTAGATGGTGATGATACCTTAAGAAAGGATTTTCACATTTGAAAACATGGAGAGCCACTGGATTATAGAATGACAAAGAATATTTTACTCAAAAAAATGTTGGGAAGTACTCTCCAGATTTAACAATTAAAAGGAATTTGTTGTCCTATTGAGCCTTCTATCTTCTGATGGTGTCTGTCTGCCTGACAGGAATAATATTGATGTAGCAGTGGTGATAAATGAATTGTATGTTCACACTGAATGACCCTAAGCTGTCATCTTGTAGTCTGATCTGATTTCATAGGTTCTTAAGTTCCAAAAAGGTTGTGAATTTCTTAAGAGCATGTCATGGCTAGTGGCACAATCAGGACTTGATTATGAATTTCCAGACCCCTGAATCCTGTCATTTTCTTTAGTTCCGTGAAGCTTCCCACAGTGTAGAGTAGTGGTTCAGTGGTGCATGTTTATTTTTAAGGAAATATTTCAAGCATACAGAAAAATACAGAGGGAATATATTAGATAATAGTATAATAAACAGCCAGAAAACCTTCACCTGTATTTCATAAATGTTAATATTTTATTGTACTTGCTGCAGTGCGGTTGAATGTGTATTTTTTAAAGGAACTAATATTAAAGAAACAGTTGAAACCTTCTTTGTTTTCTGGCTAGACCTTCTTCCCTCCCTCCCTACTAGCAGAAGCAGCCTTGTACAGCAGTCTTCATATTCTAGATGTTGCTAGTCAACATTGTTACCTTCTGAAACCAGAAAAAAATAGTTTTATTTTGCTACTGTCACCTGTTTTTCAAATAACTTGTTAAAAGAAGTTATAGGCTCGGTGCAGTGGCTCACGCCTGTAATCCCAGCACTTTGGGAGGCTGAGGCGGGCGGATCACAAGGTCAGGAGATCGAGACCACGGTGAAACCCAGTTTCTACTAAAAGAAAGTACAAAAAATTAGCCGGGCGCGCTGTCAGACGCCTGTAGTCCCAGCTACTCGGGAGGCTGAGGCAGGAGAATGGCGGGAACCCAGGAGGCGGAGCTTGCAGTGAGCCGAGATCGCACCACTGCACTCCAGCCTGGGCGACAGAGCAAGACTCCGTCTCAAAAAAAAAAAAAAAAAAAAGTTATAACAACAGCATAGTGGAGGAGGAGGAGGAGGACAGGACTTTGAAGTCATAGGGAGCTGGTTTTGAAACTCAGAATTGTCACTTATTATGGAGAGTTAATCAAACTACTTAATCTTTCTGCAGGTTTCTTTATCTGCCCAGTGAAGATGAGGAGTCTCACCTTGTAGCTTTGGTGAGATATAAAGCCACCGTATGGACAACACCTAGCATAGTATTTACAACAGACGAAGCACTGCAGAGGCTAGCTTTAATAGTAATAGTAGTAATAGTAGTAATTCAGTTTATCGTGTGCTACCGTGCCCTCGGTGCCATTGTAAGTACTTCATCTATGTTCATTTAAAAAGTGAGGTAAGAATTAATTATATGTAAAAGACTTAGAACAGGGTATGGCAAGATAGTAGGTGGATCATAAGTATTAGCTATTATTGTTATCCCCATTTTATAGGACAATAAATTATTGGGAGGAACTCTTAGAAGCTAACTTTCTTCTAAGTACTTTACATATATATTAATTTATTTAATCCTGATAGCCACTTTATATGGTAGATACTGTTATCCCTATTTTATAGTGAGGAAATTGAGGCAGAAAGAAGCACTTCTACCAAGATTGCACAGCTAGTATCAGAGCTTATATCTCAACCCAGGCAGTCTCGCTCCAGAGCTCATGCCCCTGATCACTGTGCCATACTTCTTGTGTATGTGGTATGGCTTCTTACCTTATCTTTCCAATCCTAGGAACGTATCTTCCAGGTGGTATGATCTCTGTTGACTAAGAAGTCCTTCCTGGTTTTGTTGTAGATGCAACGCATTTCCTCATGTGACCCCAGCCTGTTAAAATGGGGTCATTTTGATAGAAGCACCCAGATTTGATTGATTTGGGTGACTGTTGCTCCATAAGTACCTTTAACAGTCTCCTCACCTCCCACCCACCAATTCTTCCTGAAGTGTCCCCAGTGTGGGTCTTACATGTACTGAATTTGGCCAGTGACCCAGTAGCCGTCTCGAGTCATCACTGCTTTCTGGCCATTGCCATCACCTCCTTCAGCCACATTGGCCTCGCCCCCTTGGACCTGCTTCACCCACAAGTCCTGCCAGTAACACCACCATGATTGCTGAAGATGCACAATGTTCCCACTGTGCAGAGCTCCAGGGTCTTTGCAATGAAATGAGAACCATTCCCCAGGCCCATTTATTTTATTTTGTATTCTGGGACTTACTTGTAACCATACAGAGACCTTTAGAGAAGATAAATTATCAAGGTTTTTTGGTTGTTTTTATTTGTTTTGATTTGTTTCTCATGGCTTTTTTGCTTTCACCCCAGCCCTAAGAGCTTGGCAGAGAATGAGTGGACTGGACCAGGGGCAAATCTTTGTGAGAGACTATGGCCTCTGCTAGTGGTTGAATTGGGCCAGGCTTAAATGTCTGATGCCCCCGTCTCTTAGGGTGGGTTTGTACAATGAGACTACACATCTCGCTGGCTGTCTAAATAATATTTTCTCCCGATATTCATTTTAAATTATTGGAGCCTTAATTGCACTACAGACATGCTAAATTTTGTGATAGCTTAAGACGTATTAAGACATTAAGATTCCTGGTGTTAGTTTTTTCTCTGCAATTTTCTTCTTAGAAATACTTACTTACTGGAGCCAGAGGGTCTGTAGAGATGAGCCCGTACAGGTTTTTTAGAGTAAGTTCTGAGGAACATCGCACTATCAAAGATGCTCTGTTAAAAAGGACTTCCATGCCAAGTGAATGTGAGGAATGCTGCATACCTTTTTCCCCTTGGAGATTCATGACACATAGAGATCTTATTAGAGGCTCTGTGCTGTCCTGTGATAAATAAAGCCAACTAACTTCTTTTTATCAAGTGTTCCCTAATCTGCAGAATCATTAGATGTTTAGTATTATAGGATATTATTTTTGCCAAAGCTGTGTCTTCTGTTTAGAACATCTTTTGGCCTTCATCAACTCTGTCTGCCAGTTCTGTTCTTTAGAATTATTCGGACATCACCTCCTCTGTGGATCTTTTCAGGACTCTCCTAGATAAAATTAAGAATGGAGATCACTCCACCTTTGCAACTATTTATGGGATGTTAAATTACAGCGGAGATGACGTTGTGTTTTCTTGCTTCTGTGAGACAGAATGATTGGAGGAACACAGACCCTGTTTTATTTATCTTTCATTTTTTAATTTTTCTTCTCTACTGCGTGGCCAGTGCTTATCTGTGGTAGGTGTGCCGGCATTCATTGAATGGAGTGGATTTGCTAGCGTTCAAAGCGTAAAGAAGAAAAGCTGCATTTGTCAGGAAGTCATTCTTCCTCATTCTGAGCATCCCAGTTAACATGCCTTTCCACCAGCTGGAAGGAAGTAGTATAGTGCTAGCTGTTCTGTAGAATTTTGAAAGAAATCCTTCTCCTAGTGAAGACTGTAAGAGGGCTTTGTGTGCTAATTCGAGGTTATCCCCTCTTCATTAATCTCAGAGCATTAAAAACAAGGGCTTTTTTAAAATAGAAAGTATTCACTCAAAATATTACATATCTAAAACTTTTGAAAATACAGAAGCTATAAAATTTGTTAGTGGGCTAAGAATTATAGTAAGTTGTATTATGCCATAATCTACATGTACTAACAGACCACTTTCGTAAGTATGTACTAGCCCTGTTGAGTTGACCACTTAGAAGTATACTCAAACTGCGCTGTCACATTTCCCCAAAGATAACGAGTAAACATAGGAGAAACGTACACTGCAGCCTTCATGTAACACTGACTTGGGATCTTTTTGATGAAAAACCAAGTGGTGAAAGAACAGAGGTTTTCATTTCACTGTGTCATGCATTCTGTACCAGTGCCCCCCAGATTAGGGCAGGATGTACTACCTTGCTGAGAACACCCCCTTCCCCCACAGTAGTAGCATAGGAAGTTCCAGCCTACTTCTGTAGTGTAACATCTCCCTTGGTTTATGCATCAGTTGTCTTGTAGACATTCCCAGCCCTAGATTTGTCAAGTAGCAAGGGGGGATTCTTAAAAGGAAATACACGTTTAGCCAAAAACTGTTTTGTTTTGTTTTTAAAAACATCCTTCTTTCTTACTGATCTGTGTTCAACAATTAGGGAAGAGGATACTCTCAATGTTTTATTTTTCCCCCAAGGCTTCTAAAAGTTTTTCCTCAAGTACCAAGGACACAACAAAGGAAAGAATGAACAGTGGAATTTTTAGCACAGAATCTCAAAATAATACAAGCTTTTGTGGGTTTTTGTTGGAAAGGAACAAGTGGGAAATGGGATCGTATTAATCTTAAACTCCCTCTATTGGGTGCTCAGAAAATAGTTTACATTAAGCCTGATGGATGTTCTGAGTTTCCCCCCACAGGAAGATGAGGAGAGTCCTCGTATTTAGAAGTACTGTTACAAAGCTGATTACTCTGATGAGTGATAGAAGTGTTTTAAAGCAATATTTAGTCTGAGTAGTAAATATTCCTAAGACAGACAGTAACTTTACAATTCGTTTGTTTTGTCTGTCTTAAATAGCAGAACAATGTTGTTTTTCTGTCGCTAACGTTTTTATATATTTTCTAAGATGATGAATCATGCAGAATCACCAGACTCATATTTCTGTTCAGGTCTGATCATTTTTACAGTTTTCACTTGCCTATGTAAATATTACCCACACATTATAGTTCATAATTTGTGTTATGTCATCAGATTTCATTGAACTTGAATCTTAGGTCACAATAGAACTAAAAACATATTGGCTTCATACTAGTCTGATTTGTTTTCTTTTATGCCTATACACCAAGAGTGTTCGCTTGAAAACATGTCTTCCTTGACTTCCTACTTTTTCTCCTCATCTGCTCTTTAAAAAATAATTGTACCAGACTCAAATTGATAGTCTTCTAGGATTTTCATTCGCTAACTCAAATTGCTAGTCTTCTAGAAGTTTCATTCACTACCAAGTTAACTTGCTTACTAACTTGAATTGTCTTATCTCTTTTAGATTTATTTTAAAACCCTACCAATTTTAAGAGTCATTGCATTTTCTTGATTGTCTCTGCATGGCTATTTCTCCACTGTCCCTCTCTCCGAATTCTGATGTATATTTGACTTGTCTGGATTATATTTCCTCTTGGCAAGTTTTGACTTCTGTTGCAGTTTGACATTTTCTTGACCTGTCATGCTCATGATTGTTTCCATGGCTTAACAAAGTCTATATATTTAGTTTCATTCTCGTAGAAATTTGTTGATTTCTCTGTTCATCTATTAACACATTTAGAAGGAAGAACTGTTCTTTTTCCAAATTTGGACAGAACATCTCAATTCTGTTATTGAGTGATGTGCTAAGTAATGTGTATTGGATTGATTTATTGTGGTACATTAATAACTTGAATGTGGTAGTTTTTAATAGAATCTGCAGCTACATTTCTGAGAGACATGAGTGTACCAAAGAAACACTATAACCAAGCTTTTGCACTGCTGCTTTACTTTCTTTCTGGGACTAGGCAGGTGTAAAGAGATGATTTAGAAAATCTTTTCGCATTTTATCTTTTTCTTAGTGTTTTGATGATATTTACCCATATATAAACATGGCCACCTGAAAGTTTAGCCTTAGTGTTTTACCTTAAATATGTCAGTGACTTCAGAAACTGTTGAAGTACATCCATAATGTTTGTATGTTAGTTTAAAAGTAAAAAAGACTTGCCTGGGCATGGTGGCTCATGTCTGTAATCCCAGCACTTCAGGAGGCTGAGGTGGGCAGATCACTTGAGGTCAGGAGTTTGAGACCAACCTGGCCAACGTGGTGAAACCCCATCTCTACTAAAAATACAAAAATTAGCTGGGCATGGTGTTGGGCGTCTGTAATCCCAGCTACTAGGGAGGCTGAGGCTGCAGAATCGCTTGAACCTGGGAGGTGGAGGCTGCAGTGAGCTGAGATCCTGCCACTGCACTCCAGCCTGGGTGACAGAGTGACACTGGGTCTCAACAATCAAAAAAAGTAAAAACACTTTTCCTGCAAGGCAGTTTTCTCAAATTCATATTTGAGAAGTCATATTCTTATGACTATTTGTGGTCAAGAAAGATGCCTTTTAATCATGAAATAATCTTGAATCCAGTTTTTAAAAATGTACTTCCTGTAAGAAGACAAATGAGAATCTTTTCCTTCACTTAATAATGTATTCTCTGCTCATAATAATGCCCTGGTCTACATTTGTCAGTATTTTATGCAGACATTATTTTATATGTTCCAGTGGTGTCTGAAATTTATAGCACACTGAGTCTGTGTAATAATTTACTTAGAAATCCCTTCAGGTTTATTCAGTATTCAATAGAGGATCAATTGCTTTAACTATATTCATACATTGTGAACATATAAGAACATTTAGTATAGGAGAACTGTACAGTTAATACACATTTTTTGATTCACTTTTCTTCTCTAAAGGGAGATTTGGGCTTGTACTTTATTTCATAGACTAAGTCAAAGGTAATTGACTGCAAAAAAAATTCGTACAGAGTTGCCATTTTTAAGAATGATTTGATACTGACTAGTAGCTCTCTGCCTTTTGTAAATTCCCTCTTATTATAGTTGCCTCATGATTGTTAAACCAATCTCTTACAAATTTACTAATTTGGAAGTAATAAAACCTTTTGAATATTCTTCCTTTCCTCATTGAAGTTCTTTACCTTTTTCTCTTTGAAGTTATTTGCATGTCCCTAGAGGCACTAATTTATGGTAGAAGTTGTTAAGGGCTATATTTGTCCATTATGAATGATGGTGTAACATCTGCATGGTGTTACTTCTTAGATCTTTGTTGATTAGAAGTGATAACCAGCTACTCTGACTCTGACTCTGACTCTGAATCAGGGAGTGTTTATCAAGCCCGTAACATCTGTTGTTCTGGGTGCTTTGTTCCTAGCTGCAGGACAGGGAAAAGGCCCTGCCCTCAAAGAAGTTACCCTTTCCTTGTCTAGTTCAGCCAGTGATTGTGTATTTATAGTATGATTATTAATATGTTGTCTTATTTTAATTTTGGTTAATTATATATATATATTTTATGTTTCTATACTGTGTTCTAGTTTTCAAAATCCTGTGATTGTGCTGGAGAATACTTTTAATTTTAAAACTCAAATGGAGTGGTGTTTTAATGGAAACTAATCCATGATTTAGGGTAAATGGATTTATTGTGCATGACCATGTGGAATATATGATAAATATGAGTCAATCAGAATCACTAAGGTGGTATTAAACTGCTCATATGTATTGTTTATAATTAGTTGTGTTATTGTCTTTGTTACTTGACTTCCATATTACTTAACTGTTGATGTGGTTAATCAGAGCATGAGCTTTTTGAGGGTGAATTCCGTGCCCATATCTCTCAAAGGCCTAAATAGGAAGATTTGCACACAATACTTAAAATAGTTTTTCCGCCAATAAAGATTTCTGATACAGATTCAACATACTATAAAACTGATTTCAGCCGGATGTGGTAGCTCATGCCTGTAATTCTAGCACTTTGGGAGGCCAAGGCGGGTGGATTGCTTTGAGCTCAGGAGTTCAAGACCAGCCTGGAGAACATGGAGAAACCCCATCTGTACAAAAAGTACAAAAAAAATGAGCCAGGTGTGGTGGCTCACGCCTGTGTTCCCAGCTACTCAGGAGGCTGATGCTGGAGGATTGCTTGAGCTGGGAAGTGGAGGTTGCAGTGAGCCAAGATTGCGCCACTGCACTCCGGCCTAGGCGTCAGAGCCAAACCCTCTCTGTCTTTAAAAAAAAAAAAAGAACGAATGTGTTGTGCTAAAGAGAGGATATTTACCCTGTGGGGAGATGAAAGTAGTAGTGCCTGTTTCTTGTTATAAATAAATAGAAGTTGTACTGTCTTTAGTTCTCAGGGTCAAACTTTACTGAATAGAACCTGGAATGAAATCTTGTGGGAACTAATTTTCAGAATGTGAGCCATTTTTATACATTGTTACTTCTTATGTAAACCTACCTGTGTTACAAATGTTGCATCATATAAAGATGGAAGATTCCCCCTTCCAATGGTTTATTTAATCCTCCTTGCTTAGAAGAAGGAATAGGCCAACAGTTGGCAAAGACTGTATAGTCTCTGGAAAAACAGTCTTACTGGAAAATAGAAATGTCTGAGTATTGAGATAAAAGATGATTTGGTTTTGGTTTTGGTTTTGGTTGCAATCTAGGTCAACAGATTAAAAGTACTTGTACATACTCATTTTCCTTTTGTTCTTAGAAGACACAGACTGTGAAGTCACTCATCTGAGTGTAAGTCATAGTGTTTTTTGCATACAGACTTTATCACCTTGAACATGTAACTGAACCTCCTGTATCCTTTGTCTCATCTGTAAAATGGAGTAGTAAGAGCCGTGTCTCAAGAGAATTGACTGAGTAGCCCCATGTGGCTGTTAGCCCTGTCCGTGGGAAGGAACTGTCAGTCTTCCTGTTTCATTATGATCTCCTACCTGCAGTTAAGTCATTCCTGCTCCTTCCCTTTACCTGGAACCTTACACTTTAAGGGTCCCACAGTGGACTAGGATTGTTTTGGAAGCTGGGTCCTCCGTTGCTCTCCTCTTTCCTCAGTAATATGGCTTATGAGTTTGGTAGCGTGTGAATTTCTTCTGCTATGAAGGCTTCACGAGTAGACTGTAGTTAGCTCTGAATTGTGCCTGTCCCAAATAATCTAATGTATTTTCTAGGGTTCCTTGAAGTTCCTTGGACACTAAGAGAATCAAGATATGGAAATCTTTATTTATACTAAGGTTGAATCTCATTGACTTCCAGAAAGGCTTTCTACAAAAGATCATTACAGTCTTAGTTGCCTCTATTGCAGTGAAATGCTCTAATAATGAAGAGAATTAATATGCTTTTAAAATTATTATAATCAAATAGTCACTGTTGTAAAAACTTATAAAACTTCTTTGTATTATTATCATATAGGTATCAGCACAAGTGCTGACTCCTTGTAAAAACAAACTCAGATTGGACAGTGAACACTCATAGCAGCAAAGAGCACAGGCTCTTCAATCAAACCTGTGGGAGTTTGAATCTAGCCCTGCCCCTCACTTATAAATTGTGTTACCCTGCGCATAACTTAGCCTCCCCAAGCCTCTGATAGAAAAGACTTCACAGGGTTGCTGGAAGGGTGCAGTAAATTCATACATGTAAAGCACCTAATCCATTGTCTGGCATGTAATATAATTTTTCTGTGATGACACTCTGGCAGTTATTTCTCCGTTATCACTAGTTGTTGACAAACAGTATTTCCTTCCTAAAGATGAGCCACTTAATAACTTAAAAATTACATTAGACTGGTAGGATTCTTTTTGTTTTTTTGGTGATGGAGTTTTGCTCTTGTTGCCCAGGCTGGAGTGCAGTGGCGCAATCTCGGCTCACCGCAACCTCCCCCTCCTGGGTTCAAGCAATTCTCCTGCCTCAGCCTCCCGAATAGCTGGTATTACAGGCATGTGCCACCACGCCCGGCTAATTTTGTATTTTTAGTAGAGATGGGGTTTCTCCATGTTGGTCAGGCTGGTCTTGAACCCCCAAACTCAGGTAATCTGCCTGCCTCGGCCTTTCAAAGTGCTGGGATTACAGGTGTGAGCCACTGCGCCCGGCCAGGATTCTTAAGTGTTTATTAAATGTCCCCTGTGTGCCAGGCATTGTGTAGAACTAGTGTTTTAGTCAGACTTTTTGAGGTTGCAGGGAACAGAGATGGGTTAAAATTTATTTCATTCCAAATTAAAGAACCCACCAAGAAGTTTCCTCCGTTATACACTTGGCTCCTGGAGAACTAGTCGTTCATTATCCAGGGTGGTACAAAAGTGGCTTTCGTCATCTGACAGCTTATCAAGGGACCCAGGTACAAGTGTTAGGTTGGCTTTTGTTACTTCTCCATCCCTGTCTTTCTTCTAATTTCTCTCTCTTCTCCTTTATTTCTGTCTCAGTGTTTCTACTTACTACCTTGCTCTGTTTCCCTGTTAAATGCCACTCTTCTTGCAGTGACACTATATGTGTGTTTTACTTTCAAACTCTCAGAAAGGGAGATCTGACTCAGGCATACAATACCATTCAGTATAGAAGGTCATTGGATCAAGGAACATTCCTGGACCAGGCAGCTATAGACGGTGGGATGGATTCAGATGTTTAAAGCACCTTAAGCATTAGCCACCACCCTTAGGACTGGGCAGACCCTCTGGCTTCCCAGAAGGGGGCAGTGTGTCAGGTACCTTTTTTGGCCCATCCAGGACACTGGGCAGTGTGATAGAACAATGAATGAGAGGTAGCGTGTCCTGGAAGAGCTCACAATGTGGACAAGGAAGCAGATACTTAAACGTATACTTAATTTTATGATATAGTTATGATATAGTGAATATTTACCATGCAGGGAGAGAGCAGCCTTAGAATGGTGGTAGGAAATTCTTCATTGAAGCCATATTGAGATGGCAAAGGATATTCCTGGCAGGAAAAAAAAAAAGTCTTCTCCAGAGATGGGTGCAAAATATCATAGTATATTTATGAAGTTTTTTTGTGCTATGAGAAGAGGGCCGTAGTTGGTATTTAAGGGGCTCCAGAAAGAAGGCCTAATTTATGGTACTGATGAAGATGATTAGACACAGAACTAGGAGAAAAAGACCTCATAGAAGAGTAGAGGAGAGACCTACAAGAGAGTTAGCACAATCAACAGTGGCTGACACCACATTATAAAGGGAGGACTGACTACAGTTTCCCTGAGAAGGGACCCTTGAAGCATCTTGGATTTTAGCAGGTGAGTTTTGTAGGTCTAGGAAGAATCTAGGACTAGAAACCTAACCTCAGGGAGTAAGCGTTCTTGAAGTTCTATGTCATTCGCAAATTCATTCTTGGGAATGTCTAGAAGCCAAAACCAAGAAACCTCATGTTTCCTAAATAAACAGGAAATGAAGATAAAGCTTGATCTGTAACAGTTCTTAAGTTTCTCATATTTTTCTAACCACAATTTTGTTTATTTTTAAGTCTTCAAAGTAGTTTCTCAAAACACATTGTTTTACTAAAAAATCTGTTATTTTTTTTTTAAGGTCAGAAGTATATACGCTATTATTTACAATAGGTATGTTTCTTGGTAATGTGTGGCAAAAATAACTCCCCGAAACATTCATGTTTAACCAACATGAATTGGAGATGGCTCTTATCTCTCAGTGACTTTACAGCTATCTGTTTAGATTAGCTTTGGTTAAAAAAAGGTTTTTTTTCCTGCTATGGCTGTGATATATTAATTGGATGACAAATCACTGCTATATACATCCATACATACACATACACACTCATCTGGTAAAAATAAAAACCCTATATATATGCCTGGTTTATGGAAGATTATATGTTAGGATTATAATAAAAACAATACAAGTATGTAAAAAAAAAATTTCAGAGTTTGGTTCCATTTCAGAGAGAAATTAAACAGAGTAGATATGATTTATTCCTGACAAATATAATAGGATTTACTGTATATATCATTGATTCAAAGATCCCAGTGGTTGTAAGTTGTACCATTATTCTATATACCATGAAGGAAAAAAAAAACCTGCCAATTAAATTACAGTAACATTTGATTTCAAGAGGCATTCAGATTTCAGATATTAAAATGTGAAAAAATACAAATTTTAGAATTAATGACATATAATTATTACAGAGAGACTAGGAAAAACACTTTGGTTTATATTTGCAGATTAACTTAGGAACAGTGAAAATTGTTCTGAATAACATCTAAATTGCAAATTTATCTTAATTAACTACAGAATTATTTTAAAAGTTAATAAGAATAGTCATTAAAATTTAAAACTAGGAAGGCTGTAGGACTGCCAGAGTTAATAAGTGATCATTCACTTAATGTATGTTCATACCTATTATGAGCCAGACGTGCTTAGATGTTAGGTGTATAGATGGATATAACACGTGGTCCCCTCACTCATGGAGCTTACAGTTCATAAGAGAGGAACATTTTGCAAACTGCATTAACCATGTTAAAGGAAAAATACAAGTGCTGTGAAAGAATGGAACTGGGAGCTCTTAATTGAAATTGGGAAAGTCTGAGGAGTTGAGGAAAATCTAGAGAATGGGTAGAAATTAGGTAAAAAGTAGGCAGAAAAGGAAGCAGCCTGTCCAGAAACCCTGAGTAGGAAAGATCGTGGGGTTATTGAGGCAGTGAAGAAGCAGGGGGTGCAGGTCTGGTGACAGGAATTGAGGTGAGACCACATGGTGCAGGGCTACTTAGGTTGGGCTGAACATTTTGGATTTTAGTCTAAACCCAGGAGGAAGCCACTAGAGGATTTTAATGGAGGAAGTAACCCTGGGTGCACTGTGAAATCTGGGTAAGAATCAGTTAAAGAAGCTCTTTAGGAGCCTGTTGCTAATTCAGACCAGGTAAAAGCAGCTTGACCTGGGTGGAAGTGTGAATGGAAGACATGTTTTTTAGAAGATTATTTGCCCATATTATCAAAAGTCTTCATTTGTGTACATTTTTTACCCAGCATTTCCATTTCTGGGTGTTTATTCTAAAGAAATAATTTAGTCCGGACGTGGTGTAATCCCAGCACTTTGGGAGGCTGAGGTGGGTGGATCACCTGATGTCAGGAGTTTGAGACCAGCCTGACCAACATGGTGAAACCCTGTCTCTACTAAAAACACAAAATTAGCCGGGCGTGGTGGCACATGCCTGTAATAGCAGCTACTTGGAAGGCTGAGGCAGGAGAATCACTTGAACCTGGGAGGAGTAGGTTGCAGTGAGCCAGTTGCGCCATTGCACTCCAGCCTGGGCAACAAGAGCTAAACCTCCATCTCAAAATAATAATAATCTCATAGCCCTTGAACATAAATAAGGTAAAACAAAATTTAAAAAAGAATCTCAGATGTTTGTAAAAGTTCAGCTGCTAGAATGCTTATCCCTATTATTTATAATAAAATAAATTGGTCTAAAAGATTATAGTATTTTCAAACAAGTGGAAAGGAAAGAGACAAATTAGACTTTAAGGAGGCCACGCCATCCAGGAAGATTTGTTTAGACAAGGAACGTCCTTTGTGTGTTCGACTGGGGGCCAGGAACAGAAACTGAAAATCCATAACAGAGAAGAGACACTCCTGAAACAGATTTGTGGGAAGAGAGATAGCTAGGACCAGAGGAAAGACGATCGAGCACCTTGGTCCAGGAGCGCAGGAGTTTCTGGTATAAAAATGCACTGCAGTTCCACTATGAGGCTTATTTTTTGGGAACTAGCCTAGGAACCAAACCACCTCTTGCAACATTGTTACTTGACGGGGAAAGTGCTTTTAATACTAAAGACTTGGAAGTGAATTTTTGGTATGTAGTCACCACATAAATTCAGTTGCCTACAAAGCTGAGTCCCCTGGAATAAGTACCAACTGAGCAGGATGGATTTTTTGGAGGACATTTTATCCCCTGTGTTCTTCACCCTTACCTCCCTTTCTCTCCCTTCCTCTCCCTCCTTTTCCTCCTCCTCCTCCTTTCTTCTCTGCCTTCTTCCCTTCTCTCCATCCCTCCTTCCTCTTTCCTTCTTCTCCTCCCTCCCTCTCTTACATTCTTCTACACATCCCCTAACATTTATATTTTATGATCAGCATAAAAAGCAGCCAAGCACGTATAAGTAAATGAGATAATCCTCCTTTTTTCATACTTTTTGAAAATCTCATATTGCTTCTATATAACAGTATTTGTGTGTGTGTGTGTCTGTAAGGAAATATTTTACTCTGGGGTCTTAATGCCCATTTGCAAGTTTCAAACCAAATGTTATGTATTCTTTGTATTTCTAAAAATATCTAGGTCAGTCGCTGATACAGAGGTGTTTAATATTTTGGCTTCTACTTTCCTCACAGTCTTGATGCTTCAGTGAAACCGGTTAACTGTTTCCTTTCTAGTGAATATTTATTTTTAAGTAGTTTCTTCTTTTTTTTCTTTGGCTGATTCTCTGAAGATTGTACTTCATAGTTGTGATTAGCTGGAAAATTCCTAGAGGAGTTTGAATTTGTCTTTTTAGTAAACTTGAGGTTCTTGTCTTTGGTATTTCCTTGAGTATTTCCTTTTTGTATCAGTGTAGAAAAACTGTTCTCTAGCTTTATAAACTTTTCAAAATAGTTACTGAAATTAGCTTAGTATTTGTAAAGTTGTTACTAATCCCAAGGTGCAGTTGCTTTAACTGCATGCTTATGAATCAGGTTTTCAAATCTGTGCATATCGTGTATGCGTGTATGCTCATGGGGATGTGGGTATATTTTAAAATTAGTGATTTTCGTGAGGTTGATGCTTTGCCTATTAGGCTTTGTAGAGTTAATTCTCAAACGTTCTTAGTTTAGAGATTGTTTTATTCTGGTAAATCCACACCATTTAATGGAGTAAAGATCAAATGTTTGTACTGATAATTTTTATTCTTTATAGAGTACCCCAAATGCTTGTCAGAAATCATTGTTCTCTGAAAATAAAAATTTAATCATGTAGGCTATGAAAAAATGTTTTGGGATCATAGATGATACAGTTAAGTTTCACTTCACTTATTAAATATTTATTGAGTTTATTTCAGATAAATGAGCATATCCACCAGATTCTGTCTGTATTGACTTAATGTATTGGAAATCCTGGGATAAAAGCATAGTAATACACCCTTCTAAATATTTGTTATATACTTGGGTGGTAGAATTGAAAACAATGCAGTCTTAGTGAATATATTTGTTAATACGGTGCTTAATGTCTTGGGATTCATTTTGTTAACTACAGTGGAACAAAGGTCTGCATGATATATGTCAGTAATATATAATTCAGAATCTTTTCAAGCTTTAAGTCATTTGGGGTTTTTAGCAGTTAGCTTTTTTATTACATGTCCCTTGGAAGTATAAAATAGAACCATTTGTTCTTGGAAATTATCTTTCATATATAAATTTCTCATTTTCTTTGTTTCTCCATTCATTTTAGTCGTGAGATGGAGAATAAAGAAACTCTCAAAGGGTTGCACAAGATGGATGATCGTCCAGAGGAACGAATGATCAGGGAGAAACTGAAGGCAACCTGTATGCCAGCCTGGAAGCACGAATGGTTGGAAAGGAGAAATAGGCGAGGGCCTGTGGTAAGTGGCTATGGGTTACCAGCTATAAGGAAGAAAGCATAGGAGGAAATGGAAAAGTAAGCATAAATAGATCCTCTTGTAAGCTTTTCTTCTTCATTTTAAATGTAGCAGTTTTAATTACTTGATATTGCGGTCATTTGGAAGAAACCGTAATTAAAATTACGCTCATTAAACAACTTAAACTGTTCTGGGAACTTAACTGTTGTGTTTGGTGGAGGAGTAAATGCTTAAACCAAGACTACCCTCTCATGTCAGTATCTAAAATCCTTTCATTGGAGTTTTATACTGTACTTTCTAAATTTTAAAAAGAATTTTTCCAGTTTGTTTTAGATGTTTTATCTCTAAGACAGGATCCAAGAATCTTAATTTCAGAAATCTTCTAGGAAAGAAAATATTTAATTGCAGTAATTCATAAGTGTAATGATTGGGTTTTTACATGCATGGGTAAGATGTGCATTTCTCCAACTTTGTTACAATGTCAGCACGTTACCCTCATTTGACTTGGAAAAAAAAAGTTTAATAGACCCATGGGGATTAAGATAAATTAAAAATGTATGGGGTTTGATGAAAGAAAATCTAGAGTCCTAGATTTTAAAAAGCAGGGATACTCTGTCCTTTGCTATAGGTGTAAGAATATATATTCTTACAAGAATACCATCATGAAATGTGTATCTTCATTCTTACAAAGGAAGAAGTATTACAGTATCCTAGCACTTATCTCTATCAGCAAGTTTGTGTTTATTTTGTTATTTTAAAACAGATACGGCAACTTAAAATTTATCTAAACTTTGACAAGGGTCTAAAGTACACCCCTGCCAAATGATTGTCTGCCCTGCATTCATCCCATGTGCCTATTTAAGTTTAGATTTAAATTAATTAGATGTAAATAAAAGTAAAAATGTAGTTCCTCAGTCTCACCAACCACATTTCAAATGCTCAGTAACCACATGTGGCCAATGGCTGCCCTTTCGGCAGTGCAGTTTTAGCACATTTCCATTGCCTCCGCAAGCTCTCTTAGATGTGTAGTACTGACTCGTGTCTGACTTAACTCCATAATCTCTGCGGCTTTCAGTATCCTCATTACTGAGCTGCAGTCTGTCAGGAATATTTTACCCGCTGGTTCTAATTCTAGCCCATGGAATTCTACAGAATAAATCTAATTGTTCCTTTCCATACCAGCACTTTAAGTTACTATGGGCCCATGAGTCTTTGTCTTTACAGCTAAGTTTCTACGTTTCTTCCATTTTTTACTTATGTGAGGTGGTGTGGTGGGAACCCCTCACCATTTTAGCTATTTGTGCCAGAAGATGAATATGAAGAAATTAAGGATTTATCTTAGAGAAGAGAAAGTGCTGTTGAAACATCTTGTAGAAGGTTGGCAGTTAAAAGGGTGTATTACTACTCAGTTAATATAAAGAACTTTTAAACAAACAGCCATCTGAAGTTTGAATGTTCTGCTTTCTGAGCTCCTTTAGATGGAGGTGTTCAAACAGAGCCTAAATCTTTTGAGAATAACGTAGGGCATAAATCACAACTTTTTAAAAACGAGCCAGCCGTTTGTTCTTTATTACATATGAACTAAGAATATCCAGTTCTCTAAGACAGAATTTTGGTTTTTATACTGTTCACTTTCTAGCAAATACCTAAGTACCTTGTCTGTATATAAGACATGCATGAAGAGGAAAGAGATGTGTGGAATAAGATGCATAACACATAGTCCTTAAGCTTAATTATGCCACCCTACATTTTATGGTTTACAGATTTCATATTATCCTTAAGAAGTTTACTGTTTACTTTAGAGGTCTGATTCTGTTTTTATACTTTGAGTAAGTTGTGTCAGATCATTCTTGAAACATAAAGTGTAAATATCTCCAAATGGGAAAATTAGACTTATATGTAATAAATAGAGTAATACATGAAATATCACAAAGCAACTTGTGACTAGGTGCCAAATGTGTGGGATGGGCAGAAGAGCAATAGGGACTTAGGAAAGAGAAAGAATGTCATGCTGGTAGACTTCAGGGGAGTTTCATAAAAGGAAGAATTTTAACTGAGTCTAAAAAAATGGGTAAATTTTCCTCATGTGAAGGTGTACTCCTGGGGTGCTGCAGGCTGGAGATGAGTATTAAATTAGGAGGAGAGTGAGTGGAAAGCACAGGAGGTGGAAGGGTCAGGCAAGTTTGGTGAACACAGCAACTGGCTGTAGAACAGGAGCAGTGGGAGAAAGTCCAGAAAGGTCTGCAGTTGTACAAGGCTGTGGAGTTTGGCCTTTGGTCATGTCTAGATTAGGTCTGAAAGCCTTAATTTAAAAAAAAAAAAAAAAAAAAGGGCAGGTCTTGTAAACTGCATTTCTGTCTGAGAAATTGATCTTTACACTTGTAGCCTCTTTTGGTTTTCTGAGATATGTGTCTAACCTATTATTGTGATATAACGTAAAAAACCACACACACACAAAAGCAGGGCAAAATGATTGCATAGTCATCAGACAATTTGAAATTATGCCCAGTGTTGTTTCAAGGTCCTACATTTTGTCAAAACAAATAAAAATGTACCTAGATCTTTGATCTAGTAGTTGAATGAGTTGACTATAGAAGTTATGAGTGCTTATTTTTCACATTTGTTTAATAACCTTTGATTATTACTTTTGAGTGTTAAATGAGTTAGGGTATATAACAAATAATACCATTTCTGCAGTTTTGTATGCATTACAAAATTGTAAGGGAGGAGGTTGCATTTTAACTAGTGTTAAATCCTAAATGACTGGAATTTGTGTAGGTAAAAATAGTCTTTTACATTAATAGCTTAAAGTAATAATACAAGTTGATATGTTGTCTGGTATATTGGTGTATTTCATAACAAAAGCTCGTTAAGTTTATTTCCTAGTCTATGATATTTATATTTACTTACCTTTTATATTTTTAAGTAATCAAAATATTGGAATACTTTGATTCAGGTGGTAAAACCAATCCCAGTTAAAGGAGATGGATCTGAAATGAATCACTTGGCAGCTGAGTCTCCAGGAGAGGCCCAGGCGAGTGCGGCTTCACCAGCTTCCAAAGGCCGACGCAGTCCTTCTCCTGGCAACTCCCCATCAGGTCGCACAGTGAAATCAGAATCTCCAGGAGTAAGGAGAAAAAGAGTTTCCCCAGTGCCTGTAAGTTAATGTTACAACGGATATGTTAGTTTTTATAATTTTTAGATTCATTTATAACAGAGAAAAGACTGGCCAGCCATCTGTTAGAACATCAGTTTTCAAAATATAATCTGCAGACACCTGAGGATGGAGGGGGGGAGGCGGTTCCTGAGGCCCTTTCTGGGGTCTATTAGGTCAAAACTAATTTTGTGATAAAACTGGGATGTTGTTTGCCTCTTTCCCTGCATTGATATTTGCAGTGGTGGATAAAACTATTGGTGCCTTTTCCCAATTTAAGGCTACAGCTGTAGAAACTATATTCATTATTGCTATGTATCAGCCATTAAAGGAAAAAAAAAACAAAAACGCCAGTTACACTTGATAATGCCTTTGACAAGGAAATAGAAATTAATTTTATTAAATCTTGACTCTTAGTAAATACATGCCTTTGTAATATTGTGTGTGATGAAATGGGATGCATGCATAAAGCACTTCTACATACCAAAATACAATAGTTTCTCAAGGAGAAGTATTTGTGCGGTTGTTAGAGTTGCAAGCCGAGCTAGTTCTTTCATGGAACATGAAATGAGTGACCAACAAACTATGATTATTTAGATTTGGATATTTGGAAGACATTTTTCTTAAGATGAATTAGACTGTCACTTCAAGAAAAGCAACTTAAGGCCAGGAGCGGTGGCTATAATCCTGCCTCTTTGGGAGGCTGAGGTGGGCGGATCACCTGAGGTCAGGAGTTCGAGAGCAGCCTAGCCAACATGGTGAAACCTCATCTCTACTGAAAATACAAAAATTAGCCAGGCATGGTGGCAGATGCCTGTAATCCCAGCTACTCGGGGGCTGAGGCAGCAGAATCGCTTGAACCCAGGAGGCAGAGGTTGCAATGAGCCTAGATTGCACCATTGCATTCCAGCCTGGACTACGACAGTGAAACTCCATCTCAAAAAAAAAAAAAAAAAAAAAAAAACTTAAATATTTTTTCACCAGTGTTAAAAGTTGAGATGTCAAAATAAAAATTAGAATTTTAGAAAGCTACTGTCCACCACTGTGAGCTTGACAGCTTCCCAGTGCTTAGACTTTCCTGATAAGATTGGTGATAGCAAATGTGATTCTTTTTCATGCTGTATAATGAAATATGTGAACATTTGGAAGATCTGCTTAACTTAACCAATATTTTCCACATGATCAGTGTATTATAACAACAAAATCATTCCTAGGTAAAAGATACATTCAAAATGTAAAATAACACCATTTGGATTTTTAATGTGCCAGTAGGAAAAGTTTGTTGATGTGGTTTCAGATTCCACATTACAACTGCCTTTAAGAAACCGTGTTTTGAGCTTTGGTATAGTACCAAAGAATATTCATCATTATTTGAACAGGCGGCCAAGTGCAGTGACTGACACCTATAATCCTATCACTTTGGGAGGCCACGGTGGGCGGATCACTTGAGGTCAGGAATTCAAGACCAGCCTGGCCAACATGGTGAAACCCCGTCTCTACTAAAAATACAAAAATTAGCCAGGCGTAGTGGCAGGCACCTGTAATCTCAGCTACTTTACAGGCTGAAGCAGAGAGAATTGCTTGAACCCGGGAGGCAGAAGTTGCATTGAGCCGAGATCATACCACTGCTCTCCAGCCTGGGCAACAGAATGAGACTCCAAAAAAAAAAAAAAAAAAAAAAAAACCAAACAGCTATTAAAATACTCCTTCTTTTTACATCTGCATATCTGTGTGAGGCCGAATTTCCTTTCATATACTTTCATCAAAACATCATATCACAGCAGATTGAATGCAGAAGCAGCTATGAGAATCTTAGCTGTCTTCTATATTAAGCTAAACATCAAAGAAATTTGCAAAAAGATAGGTGGTAAATTCATGTGAGAGAGAGACTTCTAGTGGTGGAAATGCATGTTAAGACTCCTGTCTCCACTGAAAAATACAAAACAGTTAGCCGGGCATGGTGGCGGCCGCCTGTAGTCCCAGCTACTTCAGAGGCTGAGGCAGGAGAATGGCATGAACCTAGGAGGCAGAGCTTGCAGTGAGCTGAGATCGCGCCACTGTACTCCAGCCTGGGTGACAGAGTGAGACTTTGTCTCGGAAAAAAAAAAAAAAAAAAAAAAAGGACTCACTTTCTAACTTTGAAGAACAAATGATTGGAAAAATGGTTGAGATAGTGACCACAAGAGGAATTTGGGTTTTTGTTAAGATCTGGAGTTATTAAGGTACATCAGTTCGTTAAAAAATACATTTAAAGCAAAAACATTTTACAGTAAAACCTGATGCCCAACAGCGGTTGTTGGCTATATGTTAAAACACCGTTAAATTAGTTATTAATTTTTTTTAACTTAAAACAATAATCAGTTACTAGCTCATGAATCTGCAGATTGAGCAGGGCTCAGCAGGCTCAGCTTCTTCACTCACATGCCTGTTGCTTCAGCTGGGATACTGGAACACTTGGGGGGCTGTTGGCATCTCTTCATCCTGGCACAAAGACTTTTAAAATCTCGGTCATCCCCATAAATGTTTATAAATATCTGGCTGAGAGAGAACTATGTGGTAATTTTATAAATTATTCTGTAAACATTTGAGTTCTTTGAAACATCTAATATAAACCAAAACAAAAAGCATAAAAAGTATATATCATAAGCAGGCAGAATGCTGTGTCTAGTAGTAAAAATTAAACATATAGCTTTCTGGGATCTATTGAAGGCTTTATTAATCTCCTTTATAACTGGAAATTTACAAATGCTGCCGTGGAATGCCTCCCAACATACACTCTGCAGACTCTTCCTCAATAAAAACAAATTTGTGGAAGCTGACAAAAACTCTCCTGTGGTGAGGGTAATATATAACACTCTCACTGTACTAATTTTCCTAGGACTTGGTCTTTACATCAATGTCCAGTGGAAATTCCAGTTTTTTTGGATACCTAATTAAATAATTAAGGGTAATAAATGTTCAAGTGATTCTCCTGCCTCAGCCTCCCGAGTAGCTGGGATTACAGGCGTGTGCCATCACACCCGGCTGATTTTTTGTATTTTTAGTAGAGACAGGTTTCACCGTGTTAGCCAGGATGATCTGAATCTCCTGACCTCATGATCCGCCCGCCTCGGCCTCCCAAAGTGCTGGGATTACAGGCATGAGCCACCGCGCCCAGCTGGTGGATAATAGTTTCTTAATTAAGAAATGAGAAACATACCTAATAAAAAAAAAATGTTGTAAAGTTTCAGAGTGGCAGAATCACACCACCCCGAAGAGCCCCTTCACCAGATGGCTTCTCACCATATAGCCCTGAGGAAACAAATCGCCGTGTTAACAAAGTGATGCGGGCCAGACTGTACTTACTGCAGCAGATAGGGCCCAACTCTTTCCTGATTGGAGGAGACAGCCCAGACAATAAATACCGGGTGTTTATTGGGCCTCAGGTAGGATTTGTCACCATTTTATTTTATTAGTAGTAGTATATGGTACTACCTCAAATTTATATACTATAATGTTCTTAAATTTGGATCACTTAATTCCCTTTAGTAGACAAAAGTAAACTTAAAATGTATTTTAGGCTAATATTTTTCTTTAATGTATTCATGAGGTTTTTACTATCTTAATATACCATAGAATAGAAATTTGATCTATTTAATAAATTCAATGGAAATGAGAGATTAAATCATGGAAATAGTTGTAGATTTTTCTTATGTATAAAGATAATGAAGAATATGAATTAATAGAAACTTTAGTATAAAAAGTTGGAAATATTGTAAAGTGATAAATTTAGAAGTTCTAATGATGAGCCACAGATGTATTAACCTATAGGTTTTCTTTTTAACTCTTCAGAACTGCAGCTGTGGACGTGGAACATTCTGTATTCATCTGCTGTTTGTAATGCTCCGGGTGTTTCAGCTAGAACCTTCAGACCCAATGTTATGGAGAAAAACTTTAAAGAATTTTGAGGTAGTTTTTAATAAATGCTTAGAGTAAAATTGTCAGCATACTCTTATGATATATTCTTAAAATTTCTCCTTCTTTAAGTTTAGACAGTGACCTTTTGAAAGGTGTGAAGGTGTGTAAGAATTAGTTGATGCTTATAAATAGTTCTCATGAGATATTTACTAAACTTTTTCTTCTAGCTTGAAAAAAACAACACTGACCTGCCGTATGAATGTTGTCATTAGTAAACTATAATGTGTTTTTATTTTTGAAGCTCTTAAATCAACTTTAGGAAAAACATGCAAATAAAAGATAAATAGCTCAGTCTGTAGAACTCTTCATATGTGTAATTATGGCACAAATATCATTGTTACTGTCTTTTTCCAATGTTAGGTTGAGAGTTTGTTCCAGAAATATCACAGTAGGCGTAGCTCAAGGATCAAAGCTCCATCTCGTAACACCATCCAGAAGTTTGTTTCACGCATGTCAAATTCTCATACATTGTCATCATCTAGTACTTCTACATCTAGTTCAGAAAACAGGTTAGTACTTTTTAAGGATTTCAAAGCATTAATCCAGTGTTACTTTTAATTTTAGGGGTAATTTTTTATATCTACTTGTTAAGTTGCTCTAAAATGATTTAATTATTGAATCTTGGCTTTCAAGTTAAAATCAAGGGTGAAGATATTAAAGGTTCTCTGGGCATGGTGGCTTGTGCCTGTAATCCCAGCATGTTGGGAGACTGAGGCAGAAGGATCGCTTGAGCCCAGGAGTTCAAGACCCGTCTGGGCAACATAGGGATACCCTGTCTCTACAGAAGTAAAATAATTAGCTGGGAGTGGTGATACCTGTAGTCCCAATTATTCAAGAGGTCAAGGCAGGAGGATCACTTGAACCCAGGAGTTCAAGGCTCCAGTGACCTATGATTGCACTACTGCACTCCAGCCTAGGTGACAGAACAAGACCCTGTCTCTTAAAAAATATGTGGGTGTGTGTATGTGTATTATATGTTGTTAAAGGTCATGTGAGAGTGTGTGTGTATATAGACATTTTGTGCTAAAAACTGCAGTATTCATGTGAATCTTGTTTCTGTTCTGTATATTGCTTTATTGGTTTTAGTGTAAAAATTAGATTTTTAAAAATTACTCCACAAAGGAAGTGCTGCTTCTCTTACTAGGGCACCTTCTATATTATTCCCGAAGTGCCCAGTTTGAGAAGCACTGTTCTGAGCGGTTAAATCTTGTCTTTATCCTATCAATCTGTTAAGTGTTGTAACTACCTCAAAATTAATGAAGAATGAAAAAGTGACAGGGTCGCAACAAGTGTGCAGTGAAGAGAAGAGAGGTTTTCTTCATCTGTGAAAAAAGTAAATGTTTGGATTTTCTTAATTTTGATTAAATGAAATAATTTTAGAATCCTAGAGTTTTGGGAGTTTTTGGACATTGAAGATTTTCTAGTTGGCATGGTTCAGTGACAGCAGTAAGTGAAGCCAAGAGGTTATGCAGTTCATTTGAGGAAAGGTATAACCAGAACCTGGGTATCTTTGTTTTACCCCTCATCTCTTCTAAATAAAATGAAAAAAAATGAGCTTTATTTCTCCAGCCTGCTGAACTCCTAGCCCCAAGCATTCCTTCCACCTCAGCGTCCCAAAGTGCTGGGATGACGGGTGTGAGCCACCACACCCAGCTCCTTTTTCCTTTTGAGTGACATTTGTAACTTTTTATTGTGGGGAAAAATAACAGATGCTTAAAACCAAGTAGCCAAAGTTAAAATAGAAAGTTTCTCTCTGAGATTAAAAAAAAAAAATTATTTGGATTCACATATCCATGGGGGGAGCCACAAAAGTTATCTTGATTACTGAGATTGTACTATGTAGATGGGTAGATTTTTGTTTCGTGTAACCACTATATTTATATCTAAAATCAATAAAAAGAAAATAGGAAGTATATCTGGAGATCTAATTACATACAATTTTAAATGGTATGCCGGAAACAATAATAAAACAATTAGGATAAACAAATTTAAAATTCAATTGAAAATGAAGGGCATAAAGAGAATATGCACCAGAAAAGAATTCTAAGGGGCTAAGAAACACAAAAACTGTTCATTCAACCTGATAACTAAAGAAATGTTCATTTTTTTAAAAAAGATACCAGTTTTTACTGAAATAATGGAAGACTTTTTAAATGATGTAATTCAGTTATTGTAAGGATGTGCTTGATCGTATATGAAGCAGTATATAGCCTTTTGAAGAAAAAAAAGCAATAATGGCTTTTAAAAACATTTATATTCATTGATCCAGTAAATGTTCTTCTTAAGTAAAAGTTTAATCTGAGAAATGCACAAGCCTTACATATATCATATATGACTTGTTTCTCATAGTATTATGGTGAAAAATTAGAAACAGTTTAAATATCCAGTAACAATTGAATGATTAAATAAGTGTATGCCAATGTTACGAATGTCATGTAGGCATTAAAATTAATGCTTTTGGAGAACATTGAATGACCTGGGAAAATGTCAATAAGTAAAACCAAATCTAGATTATAATAATATATTATGCATGAACCCAGTTTTATATAGAAAAGGTATTACAGGTATGTAAAAATCGGGAGGGATAAGAAGTTCACTGGTTATTTATAGGAGGGGTTATTATAGGTAACTTTTTTTAAACTTTAAATTTTTTTAAATAGTATTTTAAATTTAAATTTTTTTAAATAGTATTTTAAATTTAAATATTTTTTAAGTATTAGTTTGAAAACTCTGCCCTTATTATAAGCTCTGCCCTTATAGCCTGAAAATAGCCGAAGACGATATATAAATAAATGGGGATGGCTATGTTCATTAAAACTATTTACACAAGTAGTCCAAAGGCTAATTTGTTTTCCTTATAAGTTTGTTACTCCCTGCTCTATACTCATGTAATTTTGCTTCAGAAAAAACTATGCTAAAAAAAATCTGAAATGTCAAAAAAAATGTGTACAAAGATGTTTGTAATGGTTTCTTAAAATGTAAAAATATGGAAACAGCTTATATGTCCAACATTAATGGATACTTAAAACAGTTAGGATCTATCTAGTCAGTGGAAAATTATGGCGGCATTAAAAACTATGTGGTGGAAGCAACCCAAGTGTCCATCAATGGATGAATGGATAATGTGGGATATACACATAGTGGAATATTATTCAGCTTTACAAAGGAAGGAAGCGTGCTACAACATGGATGAACTTTAGGACATTATGCTAAGCAAAATAAACCAGTCACAAAAAGACAGATATTGTATCATTTCACTTACATGAGATACTTAGTCAAAACCATAGAGACAGAAAGTAGAATGACCCTAGGCAGGAGGATTACTTGATCCCAGGAGTTCCTGATTAGCCTGGGCAACATAGTGTGACCCTGTCTCTACCAAAAAAAAAAAAAAGAGAGAAAAGAAAAGAAAAATTAGCCAGGCATGGATGGCATGCGCCTGTGATCCCAGCTACTCAGGAGTCTGAGGCAGGGGGCATCTCTCGAGCCCAGGAGTTCAAGGCTGCAGTGAGCTATACTTGTGCCGCTGTACTGCAGTCTGGGAGACAGCAAGATCCTGTCTCGGAAAAAATATAGAATGGTGGTTGCCAGAGGCTGGAGGAAGGAGATCGTGAAGAATCATGTTTAATGGGTATAGGGTTTCAGTTTTATAAGATGAATACTGGAGACACATAGTGGTGATGGTTGCACAGCATGAAGGCATTTAATACCACTGACCTGTACGCTTACAAATGGTTAAGATGGTAAATTTTATGTTATGCATATGTTGCCACAAAAAAAAAAAAAATGAACTATGTATATGAAGAGTTGAAGTGCAATTTTATAATAATTGTTTAAATATGAAATAGTGCATGTATATATATACATAAATGATCTGAACAATGCTTACAAAATATGTACTTGGAAAAAAGATGGACAGGAAATACCCCAGAATGGTATTCTTTTTGTTGTCAGAGAAGTATTTAGTAAGTTGCACTTGTGATTTGACTAAATTGTGAAACTTTATTTTCCTCTTATGAATAAGCTTAATTTTGGTGTAATTATATGAAGAGTTAGTTGACCTTGGATTATTTTTGCCATGAATATTTTTATTATAGATAGTTGTATACATCATTTCTGTAATGCTACTGTTAATTCTTCGTTACTAATGCATGCATATTCTGACAGTTTTTCCGCATCCTGAGTAGCTCTACAATTAGGAAAAGAGAGGGGGCAGGTACATTGGGAGGGAGAGACTAGTAAGTGTGCCTTCATCTCAGGAATCACCCATGATGACTTTGCTGACTTGTTTGATTAGCTTTGTTGGAAAGCTTTTTGTGCATTTGGGGAACTGGTTATTTTGCTGCTAGTTACTCAGATCTGTTTTTTCAGGGAAAAGTAATTGCCGTTTTTGCCATTACTTCTAATGGCAAAATTAGGATTCAAAAAATTAGAAGTAATGGCAAAAACCACAATTACTTTTGCACCAACCTAATAGTTGAAGATAGTAGAAGTGCAATATTGGGCCTAGCTTAGCAGATTCTAAAATTTAGACGTTGTAAGTTTATGGCATATTCTTCTCAGATAAAAGTGTAATGATAGATCTGCCACAAACTGATTTTATGATTTGAGGCAACTTATTTAACGTCCCAGAGCCTTCCCTTTATTTTATAATGGAAATACAGCTATTGATTTTTAAAAGCCATCCCTCACATCATGAAGATTTAATTAAAAGCATTTATGAAATAGAGAACTAAAGTCCTCTTTCTCTAGCCTGGTTGCACGCAAAATAACTACTGTTAACTATTTAATACAACTTTTAAAAATTACATAAATCAAGGAGTGAAACTCTTCTTTGCACCCTCCGTACTTCGGCCAACAAACACATGCACGCACGTTCCCCCATCCATATTTCTCTCAGCTTTCTTACTGTTTTTAAACAAAGTCATGCCATATGTTCTGGTGTGCAATTTTCTTTTGCTTTTACTTTATATGTAAAGAATATTTTTCCACATCATTACCAGATTACATACTTTTTTTCTTTTCATGGCTGTATAAGGTTATGTTGGTACACCATAATTTATTTAGCCATTGCCTTAATTAATGTACATTAAGCACACCTCCAGTTGTTTGTTTACATACTTAAAATATGTCAGGATAGCATCCTAGGAAATAGGATTTTTAGGTCATGAATATATACATGTAGTATTTTAAGAAATACTAACAAAATTTCCTTCCAGAGATTTTAGTTTTTACTTCTACCAGATATGAGAACCTGGTTTTCTGTGCCATTATGAGGGCCAGATGTTACCAATCTATTATTCTTTATTCCAATTGCCTTTTTATTTCCTTTGTCCATTTTACTATTAGTATTTTTCTTACTGATTTTTAAAAATACTTTGTATATTAGAGATAATCAAGTATATGCAATATAATTACCCATTATGTTGCAATTTTGCCATAAATGGAATCATTCTATACATGGTAGTTTTATTTTGACCTCATTTATGGATCTCTCTGTTCCTTTTTAAAGGCTTCACGGTGTCTAGGTTTGCCATAATTTGTTTAACCTCCTTTTGGCATTCATTTGGTTGTTTTGATTTCTTTTCGTTATTCTAAATAATACTGCAGTGGACATTTTCATAATACATCTTTATATATTTGTCTTTTTATTTTCTTATGATACATTCCTAGAAGTCTAGGTGAAAGATTGTGTACCCTTAAAATGTGACGTGTTCCTAGATTCATTTCTAGGAAAGTTGGACCAGTTCATACTGCCACTAGAAATTTCTGAAATAGGCATTTAAATTTAGGATGTGGAATCTTTGAGCTCTAAGGTCCGCCAGCACTTAAAATCTTGAAACTAGTACCGTGTAGTATATTTTTGTACGTAGTCAAACCTGTTGGTTTATTCAAAAGGTACAGTAGCAGAATTTGGGAGATACAAATGTTCTTTCTAAGATTACAGTCTGTGTATTGTTTTCATCACAAAGAAAGTTAACTCACACCTACAGTCTATAAGTACTCGTGTGTTAATCTGATTTTAAATTACTGTATATTAATAGCATAAATATGTATCTCTTAGTATGTAAGATGCTCTTAAACAAGAATTTCTACTGTATTTATATTCTAAGCAAGCAGAAAGTGTTTTTAGCATATCAGTTCTGCTTTATATTCTTTTATGTTTAATACTTTTTCTTCCCCTTTTCTATAGTATAAAGGATGAAGAGGAGCAGATGTGTCCTATTTGCTTATTGGGCATGCTTGATGAAGAAAGTCTTACAGTGTGTGAAGACGGCTGCAGGAACAAGCTGCACCACCACTGCATGTCAATTTGTATGTGGCTCTTTTTCTCTCTATGCTTATTCAGCACAGTTGCTCTCTGAGCTTACTATGTTATATAAGAGTGTAACATGGCTTGAAGGGAGATTGGTAAGAGAATAAAAACAGTGTATCTAAGTCCTCTGTGAAGAGTTTTCAACAAATGGGAATGCAGGATCTTTAGGAGATGACCTGTGTGAGCAAAGAAATGCAATAAAGTGTGACATAGGTGATAATGGAAGAAGTGCATAGAATTAGAAACAATTTCAATCTGGAAGGTATACATGAAGGGAAGGAGGTGGAAGAAGACCTGGGCAGGCATTACAGAGAGGCTAGCATCAAAGTAAGGATTGGAAGGACTTTACCTGGTGGTCAAACAGGGCAGAACGTTTGGAAAAACAGTAAGCAGGGTACACATTATCAGAATGAATAAAATAGCATTCAAAATCATTTAACCTGTTGTATGTACTTGCTTTCAGATAAATGTTTAGATTATTTTTGAGGTTCCTGCTATATAAATCCTATAAATAATTATTATAAACAGTTATGAAATATAAATAATGTTAAGTATTTACATTTTTGTAAGATTTTGTTTCTGTAATTTTTCAGGGGCAGAAGAGTGTAGAAGAAATAGAGAACCTTTAATATGTCCCCTTTGTAGATCTAAGTGGAGATCTCATGATTTCTACAGGTAATAATTTTGAAATAATGATATGTATATGTTTAATTTTTTTAAATTTCTCAAAGTGTGATTTAACTCTGTTAATTTTTTTAAAGCAAGTTTTGTTATTTTTCATTTTAGCCACGAATTGTCAAGTCCTGTGGATTCCCCTTCTTCCCTCAGAGCTGCACAGCAGCAAACCGTACAGCAGCAGCCTTTGGCTGGATCACAAAGAAGGAATCAAGAGAGCAATTTTAACCTTACTCATTATGGAACTCAGCAAATCCCTCCTGCTTACAAAGATTTAGCTGAGCCATGGATTCAGGTAAGTAGTTCTTTGTTTTTCATTTCTCAAAGAAATATTTATAGATCAATTAGTGTATTTGTCTCCTTCCCTCAGTTGTTTATAATTTAAAAAATACTTTTGCTTGCCTCCATCATGACCTTTATTCCTTTGGAAATTTTAATGTTACTTTTGGTATTAATACTATACTCCTTATTATACAGCTTCAACTTCAAAACTTCCTTGTGGTTTCACTTCACGTATCTAGAAACATCTTTTCCTGAACTAACAGACGTACAGGGTTGTTCAAGGATAGAAGGATAGAAACCAGAACCCTTCAGTGCTAACTTTTCCCAATGTTTAATCCCCATTCCTGCCAAGGATTTTTATCATGTTTCTTATTTGCTGCCATTTAAAATTAATTTCTCCTTTCATATCCTGATGGCATACAATGGGTGCTTAATAATTGCAGAGCAGATGAATAAGAAAAAATATGTGATGGTTACCTTGAGTTCATCATTTTGATTTGTAAGAACAGTTTTGCATCCCTTTACCATCTCTTCTGATTGAATGCTTTTTCATCCTCAGTAAGGTGGGGCTTTTTTGTCAGTTGGTTTGTAATGATTTTCTTGGTTGTTGAATGCTTAATCTATTATTTTTTAAATGTAGGATCTAAAACCAGACAGGTCTGTACCAGACAATAAAGAAGTAAAATAGTTATTTTCAGTAATCTGTTAAATTCTGTTGAATTAAATTTGTGAACAGATGTATTAACACATTGAGCTTACGTATCATTAGGATTTGTTTCATTTTTCTTTTGTGACCATTACAGTCCTGCACCTTTGGAATTCTCTTAGCATATTAGCAACCCATTTATGAATCTAATAAAATCTGCAAAAATATTAAATACATATTCTTGTATCTAGTCCATTAATGAAATTCAATGAAATACTAATGAACATAGGTCCTCACCTGACTTTCATGACCCATCAAAGAACTCTCAAGTTGATTCTGAGCTGTTAGATTTCATTCTTTCAAGGATATGGTCTAGTTTGTTTTGCCTAAGCTTTAGGTCAGACTAGGCTCTATATTCTTAGCTTTTTATTAAGCATGTTAGGTAAGACAATTAAAACGTAGGTAGTGGCACACTACTTAACAGTACCAGAAGCTCACTATATTCTATTTGGTTCATTCTCCCATAATATCCCTTTATAACAAAATACATGTAAATAAGTATGTCATGATCCATTTTTCCAAAAGTTGTGTTTATTCATCTTTAATATTTAGACCTTTTTCACATGATATCTTAGGTATTAAGCTTACTTTTAGCTAATTGGCCCATAAAGCATGAAGGGAAAGACCCTTCACGCTTTCCTCACTGTAGGGACTCTGGCTTCTGGGGCATGGGATTGACGACGGCAACAGCATGTACTATAATTCTGTGTCTGCCGTTTTCCTTTGCGTACTCGAACACAAGCATTTTTTCTTCAGTTTGACCTGTTTTGTCTAGTTTTTTAAACCTTTTTGTACAGACAACTAATTAAATGTGTTTTACTTACTGCTCTTGTCTGGAAGAGAAATACTCTGTATCTCTTGAAACCTTCTCCTGGTGCCTTTTTTGATCTTTTTTTTTTTCTTTTCTTAATCTTGCTCTAGTTTTTCTCTTTAAACTACCTTAATATGAATACAGACTTGAGGTTTTCAGTTTTTTTGGCGTTTTGGTAAGCATGGGGGACAATAGAGGCATAGAATGTATGTATAGCCATCTAATGACTTAATGGAGTTTATTATTTACCTGAACTAATAAATATTAATGACTTTGGATAATTACCAGTTAAACTTGAGTATAAAATTCTTCCTTACGATGTTTAAGTGGCTGGATGTATTTGAAGTTGTGAAGGATGGTGAAGATTTAAGAAATGCCTAGTTTTTATGTAATAATCAAAAATGATGCTAAACTCAAAATACTCTGGGTCCATAAGCTTTTCTTTACATTGAATTCATTGTGTGTGTTTGATCCAGGTGTTTGGAATGGAACTCGTTGGCTGCTTATTTTCTAGAAACTGGAATGTGAGAGAGATGGCCCTCAGGCGTCTTTCCCATGATGTCAGTGGGGCCCTGCTGTTGGCAAATGGGGAGAGCACTGGAAATTCCGGGGGCAGCAGTGGAAGCAGCCCGAGTGGGGGAGCTGCCAGTGGGTCTTCCCAGACGAGTATCTCAGGAGATGTGGTGGAGGCATGCTGCAACGTTCTGTCAATGGTCTGTGCTGACCCTGTCTACAAAGTGTACGTTGCTGCTTTAGTAAGTAGCTTTATTCCATAATCATATCATTATGGGTTTGGGGCTTTTTGATGGTTCGTAGATAGTGTTTTTAAGATACAATAAAGCTACTTTACCTAATTTTGGAAAATCCAAATTTTATTTTTGTTCCGTAATTCCAGGAAATTACAATTTTTCTTTTATTCTGTTTATTTGAATTTTACTGGTTTTATGATGTATGTCCAAGGTTTCTTATATGCTATTTCACTGTTTAGTTTCATTGTTTTAAAGACTTTCCAGGGGTATCCAAGGGAGAGAATACAGTTACGGTTTCTTAGTTTCTGTTTCTGGTTGGAACAGTAAAGCTCCTTCCTCATCCTCCTTTTCCGCTTATCACTAGAGGCAGACTAAACACCATGGCTTCAGGCTGCTAAAGCCTAAAACAAATCAAAACAAAACAACAACAAATAGGACGAGCTAGGCAAGCTTGCTAATTTTTAAAGACCTTTTTAGTGTCTTGCTGTTCATATCTTTACGTTTTTCTGAGCAGATACCTTATACATTACCAAATTTTAAATGCTTTTTGGGATGGCAAAGTCATCAATGTTACTCTTGATTTTTTAAAAAATTTATCAGATATTAAGGAAGATATGTTTTTAATAAACATTTTGATTTTTAATAAACATTGTCATGTGGAGATTCAAAAGCCTTTTCAAAGAAAAGGGTTCCATGACACAGATCATTGAATTGCTTTTCCAGTTTAACCTATTGAAAGTTCTTTCATGAGTGGAATAGTGACAAGGAGGTAATTTAGGAGTATCTGTCTCTTTAGAATAGGGTTTCTCAACCTCAGTACTATTAACATTTGTTAGATAATTATTTGTTGCTGGGTGGGGGGAGAGCCAGGGATGTTGTCCTGTGTGTACTGTGGCAGCATCCCTGGCCTCTACCCATTAGATACCAGGAGTAAACCCACCCCCACCCAATCATGCCCACAGTCACGACAGCCAGGAATGTCTCCAGGCATTGCCAAATGTCTCCAGGGGTCAAAACTGCCCCCAGTTCAGAACCACTACTTTAATTCTTATCTGGTCTGTTTTTAAAATTCATGAGTAGTCTATAGGCTTCCCCGGAACCTCTGTCTTTTTCTAATCCATCCTCTAACGATTGGGCCTAATGAATCTTCTTGACAGGTAATACAGCATGACAGTTATGAACATGGGTTTGGAGTCACAATTGAGTGATCTCATAATTTATCATTCCAGCCACAGTGCTTGCATAATGTGCTGGTTAAAGTTGGACTAGCCTAGGCAATCTGAACACATGATCAAGATCATAGAGACAGACCTGGATTCAAATTCTGGTTCTCCCTTTTGCTAGCACGGTGACTTTACGAAGGTTACTTAACCTCTCTTAAATAAACTTCAGTTTTCTCACCCATAAAATAATGAAAATACCTCTTAGATTTGAAATTAGATTATGTAGAAACTTTCAACTGTATGCCTGGCACATTGTAAGAACATGAATAGTTATCATTATTTCTTAAACACAACTTTGATTATCCCCCAACTCGTTTAGAAATCTTTAGAGGTTTCTGTTTCTTCAACGACATTCCTAAAGCATATTCTGTGGAAGTTTGGCAGGGTTGTGAAAAGTTCCCCGAAGAAAGAATCCTGTATTCAGTTAAGATTGGTGAACACTGGATTACACAAGGATAACTAGGTCTGTTGACTGAAAGACTTCTAGGATCCTTCAGTAAGCTAGTGTACATTGTGAACCTAAAGGATCAAAGGGTAAAATGCATTGTTTCCCAGAGTTATTTTGCTACAGCCTGTTTCTTCATGTAGCATCTGGAGGGACCACCATACTGTAGAATAAAGACCAATTGGCCCAACATTTTGCCGCTTTCTTACTATTTTCCAACACAAACCTTCAGGCATACTTGACTAAATAAAATCCTCTTTTTGCCAGTTCCTTTTCTGGAAAGCCTTTGCTGTGTTACTCTTTTTGTGCGCGGTGTAACTGCCTTACTGTCATGGTTGTTTCTTCTTAAGTTCAGACTGTTTCCCAACCAGCTTATGAGTTCTTAGAGCACAAAGATTGTATAAAGGATACCAGGTTCCATGAAGGCAGAAATGGCTTCTGCTGTTAAAGCTCACCCTTTCCCTTTCCCTTATGTCCCCTTCCTCTGTCTCTTCCTTTTTTTCTTCTCCCTCCCTCTCCATGTATAATTTTTTTTTTTTTTTTTTTTTTTTTGCTGAACCATTTGAGAGTTTTTTACAGGCATCATGACACTTTCTCCTCAAATACTTAAATATGTGTCTCTTAAAACTAAATACATAATTCCATTTATTCTTCCATGTACAGTCAGCACATTAACATTAATCACAATACTGTTTTGTACTATGAAGTTTATACTGAAATCTCTCCTGTTGCCCAACAGTGCCCTTCATAGCTAAACTGCAGACTTTATTCAGATTTTACCAGCTTTTCTGCTGTTGTCTTTTTTCTGTCCCAGGATCCAATCCAGGATCCCACAGTGCATTTAGTCACCATGTCCCCTTAATGTCTTCTCATCCATGACAGTTCCTCAGCCTCTCCTAGTTTTTAATGACCTTGACAGATACTTTCAAAGTATACTGGCCAGTTATTTTGTAGAATGTCCCTCAATTTGGGATTCTCTGATGTTTTCTCATGATTAGATGGAAGTTACATATTTTTCACAGAATGCCACAGAGGTGATAGGCCTTTCTCAGTGCATCATATCAGTGGATACATATGTCCATGGCTTAATTTATTATTGGTGATGCTGTCAGTTAAGGTAATGTCTACCAAGTTTCCCTGCTGTAAAATTAATATTCATAGATATCTTGCGAGAGTTACTTTGAGATTATGCAAATATCCTATTTCGCCTCAAAATTTTGTCCACTGATTTTAAAAATATTTGTGGATCTTGCCTATAGCAGCTATTACTACACCATTAAAAATGGTGCTCTCATGGGCCCAGGGAGGGGAGCATCACACACCAGGGCCTGTCGGGGGTCAGGGGGCTAGTGGCGGGATAGCATTACAAGAAATACCTAATGTAGATGACGGAGTGATAGATGCAGCAAACTACCATGGCATGTGTATACCTATATAACAAACCTGCACGTTCTGCACATGTGCCCCAGAACTTAAAGTATAATTTTTAAAAAAATGGTGTTCTAATGGTGATTTTCTGTTTTCCTCATTCCTTCTACATTAATTGGAATTATTCTATAAAGAAGAGCTTCTCCGTTTATGTACCTATTCAATTTTTAATTTATATCAGTGTAGGCTCCTGGGTATTCCTTTTGTTCTATGGGTTGCAACCCAGTACTACCATCATTTGTTTTGTTGCTCTAATTATTCCAGCATTGACCATTGAGAGCCCTTTCAGGTTGGCTCCTGTTCTTTTTCTTTTTAAAAATAATTTTTTTAACTTTGCGTCTTGAAATGAATTCAGACTTCTAAAAATTGCAGAGAAAAGAATTCAGAAAATTCCTTTCTACCCCATTCATTTATTTTGTTAGTTGTTTGTATCATTACAGACACATAAGATTCTTACTTTATTCTATGGGTTATAATCCATTCCTATCTTATTTTGTTGCTCATATTGTCTCAAATTAGGCCATTATCTCTGATGCTTTTTAAGTGTACATAAACTGACCTTCAGATTTTTTCCTCAGAAAACATTGAGAGCCATGCTGGTATATACTCCTTGCCACAGTTTAGCGGAAAGAATCAAACTTCAGAGACTTCTCCGGCCAGTTGTAGACACCATCCTAGTCAAATGTGCAGATGCCAATAGGTAAGGCTTCATTGATGAACCACTTCAAACCGTCTTGTCTTAAAAGTGCCTCACAGCAAGCCTCACACCTAGTGAATATCTGATACATTTTATTGAATGAGTCTTTGAACATTGTCTTTTAATGTGAGATTTAAAATGGAAATGCAGTACTTGAGGCTCTTAAGGACTGGGGGAAAGAACTACTGGCAAGTAAAAGCCAGGCAAACAAACTGTATGGATCTCCACATTATTGTATTGTGACTTATTATCTTCAATAACATTCATAATGTGAAGTACAGTTGGTAAGAACTGTAGTTGACATCTATATCCATAAGGTATAATCTCATGGGTTACACAGGATAGGAACCAGTAAGATCATTACACCTGTATGTGCCTTATTATCAGGATAAAAAATTAACAAATCTATCTCATTATTTTCAGTGTAATGGAATTTTACTCTAATTATGACAGTTTTAGTCAAAAAAATTTTAGATTTTATATATTCCTGCAATATCCTTGAAAATTGACAGGGAACAAGAATAACCCTAACTGGAAAGAAAAATATGAAGTAGAGAATTGAGGTACAGTGACAGTAGAGTACAAGCCATGCTTTTTTCAGACCAGTGGTTCTCTTTTATTCTCCCCTTCCATAAAATAGGAGGAAAAATTTTCATTGAATAATCACAGCTACTGTGAACAGTTATTTGGTAGTTCCTATTTCTTTCTATCCCAGCAGATCTTGGTTAGCAACAAGTGTTGAATCTCCCTTGTGTTGCCTCTTCCATTTCACCCATTTAGAGCTCTCTCAGTACCACTTTTCTCTTCCTCTGCAAGTCATAATGACTGTTTGCACAGGGTCTCAAAAATTAAGTACCTGCCTTTAACGAATTTCTCATCTCATGAAGTCTGTCTTTTGCCTCTATTGTTTTCTCTATAGATTGAAAATATTGGATGTTTTTTTGTTTCTTAGAGAAAACATTGTATATCTGTAAAATATGCAAATTAGAAAGTAATTTGCAAAATGCATAGGAAAAATGTCATTTTTTAGTATTAGAATAGGTATCTTTCTGAGAATTCAGTGTTCTCATGGTATTTGTTGTGCTGCTCGCTTTTTGAAACTCTAAAGTTAGGTTGTTTACCTGGTCACCTGAATGAATGAACATAAGAAATGCTGTAGAGAGATTTTATAATATTCAGACCTCATTCTGCCTATGTAAGGAAATGGAGGGTTTTTGGACGGGAAGGTTTTGTTTTTAATTCAAGAGCTTCTTAGTGAAAGTTCAGAAATCAAAATGTCATGGTCCTTGTTTTTTCTTTTAACAAAATATAAGATTTTATCTAATTTGGTATTTAAATCAATACTTGCTAAGAGCCGTTGTTGAAGATTCTGTGCTTAACATAGAGGATATGTTAAATTTACAAAATTAGACCTAATAAATGAGTATTAACTATTTATGGTGACATTGTTCATGTGATTTTAGTGGTGGAAAAGTAAACACTCCTGAAAACATTATTTCTCCACTTTTTCACAAGGCATTGCATTACGCCTCTAATATTGTGTAGTATTTTAGCCAAGATCCAGGATTGATGTTGCTTTTCCTTTGCTTTTTAGCCGCACAAGTCAGCTGTCCATATCAACACTGTTGGAACTGTGCAAAGGCCAAGCAGGAGAGTTGGCAGTTGGCAGAGAAATACTAAAAGCTGGTAATAACTTTTCACTTAAAATGAATATAGCATATTTTATCATGTTCCTCAGCAGCCTTGTCTAATCTCATAATCTCTCATGAGGCAGTTTACAGGATTTTGAAGTAATTTTATAAATTGATTCACTCGGCCGGGCGCGGTGGCTCAAGCCTGTAATCCCAGCACTTTGGGAGGCCGAGACGGGCGGATCACGAGGTCAGGAGTTCGAGACCATCCTGGCTAACACGGTGAAACCCCGCCTCTACTAAAAAATACAAAAAGCGAGGTGGCTGGCGCCTGTAGTCCCAGCTACTCGGGAGGCTGAGGCAAGAGAATGGTGTAAACCCGGGAGGCAGAGCTTGCAGTGAGCTGAGATCCGGCCACTGCACTCCAGCCCGGGCGACAGAGCAAGACTCCGTCTCAAATAAACAAATAAATAAATGAATAAATAAATAAATAAATAAATAAATAAATAGATTCACTGTGTTACAGTTAGAAATGTGAATTAATCTGAGAGAAATTCTTGAAAATAGTTCAGAATATTTTTGTTGGCCTTACACCATTTAATCATGTCTTGTTTTAGATTTTAATACCACTATTTTTTAATCATTTATTTTTACTTTCCTTTTCGTAGGATCCATTGGTATTGGTGGTGTTGATTATGTCTTAAATTGTATTCTTGGAAACCAAACTGAATCAAACAATTGGCAAGAACTTCTTGGCCGCCTTTGTCTTATAGATAGACTGTTGTTGGAATTTCCTGCTGAATTTTATCCTCATATTGTCAGTACTGATGTTTCACAAGCTGAGCCTGTTGAAATCAGGTAATTTTTCTTCTGAAAATATATTACATGTATCTTTCTGCCCTCCCTTATACCCTCCTCAAGAATGACATATTTTAGATTTATGAAAGACTCAGAAAATACAGAGCATAAATAGGTTGCTGATACCTTAATATTTGATTGACATATGAAAACCCAAAGTCTAGGATGTTTAGTTTAAAATTTATAGATACTTTATGCTGAAATGGTTTTTGAAGTACACATGCTGTAAATTACTACCATTTTTTAAGTTTCCATGTGTTTTTCAGTAATTGGAACTTATTATAGTAATGAATGTTTTTTCTTTCAGGTATAAGAAGCTGCTGTCCCTCTTAACCTTTGCTTTGCAGTCCATTGATAATTCCCACTCAATGGTTGGCAAACTTTCCAGAAGGATCTACTTGAGTTCTGCAAGAATGGTTACTACAGTACCCCATGTGTTTTCAAAACTGTTAGAAATGCTGAGTGTTTCCAGTTCCACTCACTTCACCAGGATGCGTCGCCGTTTGATGGCTATTGCAGATGACGTGGAAATTGCTGAAGCCATCCAATTGGGCGTAGAAGACACTTTGGATGGTCAACAGGACAGCTTTTTGCAGGCATCTGTTCCCAGTGACTATCTGGAAACCACAGAGAACAGTTCCCCTGAGTGCACAATCCATTTAGAGAAAACTGGAAAAGGATTATGTGCTACAAAATTGAGTGCCAGTTCAGAGGACATTTCTGAGAGACTGGCCAGCATTTCAGTAGGACCTTCTAGTTCAACAACAACAGAGCAACCAAAGCCAATGGTTCAAACAAAAGGCAGGCCCCATAGTCAGTGTTTGAACTCCTCTCCTTTATCTCATCATTCCCAGTTAATGTTTCCAGCCTTGTCAACCCCTTCTTCTTCGGCCCCATCTGTACCAGCTGGCGCTGCAACAGATGTCTCTAAGCATAGACTTCAGGGATTCGTTCCCTGCAAAATACCTTCTGCATCTCCTCAAACACAGCGCAAGTTTTCTCTACAATTCCACAGAAACTGTCCTGAAAACAGAGACTCAGATAAACTTTCTCCAGTCTTTACTCAGTCAAGACCCTTGCCCTCCAGTAATATACACAGGCCAAAGCCATCTCGACCTACCCCAGGTAATGCAAGTAAACAGGGAGATCCCTCAAAAAATAGCATGACACTTGATCTGAACAGTAGTTCCAAATGTGATGACAGCTTTGGCTGTAGCAGCAATAGTAGTAATGCTGTTATACCCAGTGATGAGACAGTGTTCACCCCAGTAGAGGAGAAATGCAGATTAGATGTCAATACAGAGCTCAACTCCAGTATTGAGGACCTTCTTGAAGCATCTATGCCTTCAAGTGATACAACAGTCACTTTCAAGTCAGAAGTTGCTGTCCTCTCTCCTGAAAAGGCTGAAAATGATGATACCTACAAAGATGATGTGAATCATAATCAAAAGTGCAAAGAAAAGATGGAAGCTGAAGAAGAAGAAGCTTTAGCAATTGCCATGGCAATGTCAGCGTCTCAGGATGCCCTCCCCATAGTTCCTCAGCTGCAGGTTGAAAATGGAGAAGATATCATCATTATTCAACAGGATGTAAGTATAGATTCTTTAAGAGGTTAGAAAACTTCCTTGGGGCTGGGCACAGTGACTCATACCTGTAATTCCAGCACTTTGGGAGGCTGAGGCCGAAGGTTTGCTTGAGCACAGGATTTCGAAACCAGCCTGGTCAACAAAGCAAGACCCTGTCTCTATAAAAAATTAGCCAGGCATGATAGTGCACACCTGGGGTCCCAGCTACTCAGGAGGCTGTGGTGGGGAGGGTCACGTGAACCTGGGAGTTTGAGGCTGCAGTGAGCTGTAATTACACCATTGCACTCTAGCCTGAATGATAGTGCAAGACACTGTCTCACAGAGAGCTTCCTTGGACCATACTAAAATAAACCTAATTCAGAAATGCTGCTTCTAACATTTAGAAGCAGATTTTTCCACATAAAATTATTACTTATACAACAATAATGTTTGTACTGTTTAAATAGCAATAATTCTTGTCTGTGGGCATTTCTGGTTAATTCTATAATGGTGATCACTTTTGCATTTGATGTTGGTCACAAATACCTTCCAGTCAGAGGTCACATTTATAGGTGGTTTGGGAAGCCAGACTGAACAAGAATAATATCTTGCAGACTAATTTCACAAAATCTTACTCCTTTAACAGTAAAAAGATTGCTTTCATTTAATATGTAGACACCAGAGACTCTACCAGGACATACCAAAGCAAAACAACCGTATAGAGAAGACACTGAATGGCTGAAAGGTCAACAGATAGGCCTTGGAGCATTTTCTTCTTGTTATCAGGCTCAAGATGTGGGAACTGGAACTTTAATGGCTGTTAAACAGGTAAATATCTAGTGAGCATATAAATGAAATGATTCAAATCACAAAATGAAGCATGTTCAGTAAAAAGAATAAAGGATATGTCCACGTGTTTGTACTTTAGCTCTTTAAACTTTGAGAAACTTAGATTTCAAAGTAGATGTTTCCAAAGAACCAGAAACATCATGAATTCTGTTATTATTAAAAGCTGAGGCTGCACGTGGTGGCTCATGCCTGTAATCCCAGCACTTTGGGAGGCCAAGGTGGTTGGATCATTTGAGGTCAGGAGTTCGAGACCAGCCTGGCTAGCGTGGTGAAACCCTGCCTCTACTAAAAATACAAAAATTGGCCAGGAGTGGTGGTGGGCACCTGTAGTCCCAGCTACTCAGGAGGCTGAGACAGAAGAATTGCTTGAACCCAGGAGGTAGAGGTTGCAGTGAGCCGAGATCGCACTATTGTACTTCAGCCTGAGCGACAGAGCAAGACTGTCTCAAAAAAAATAAAATAAAAGTTGAAGTATGATTATCATAAGACTACAATATCAAGATGGGCCTTACAAAGGTTTTTTGGTTTTGCTTTTTGTAGGTAGTAGAGGGGTGGTTTTCAGGTACTTTGAACAGTGTACTGGTGCAGTGCCATCTTGGGGTTTCAGTGGTTTACTTTTTATAATGAGTATACTTAATCAGGATAGGAAAATTATTAAACTTTAATTTTTAAATCATGTTGATTATTCTCCCATATTTGGACTTTTCTCATTTTTACTCTGAGACTATTGGAATATTGACTATATCCCAATATTTTTGTCATTTCTGATGTTCACTGCTGCTTACGCTAGATTCCTAGTGTTTAAGAGAGTTTGACTTGGGTTTTTTTTTTTTTTTTTTTCCCCGAGACGGAGTCTCGCTCTGTCGCCCAGGCTGGAGTGCAGTGGCCGGATCTCAGCTCACTGCAAGCTCCACCTCCCGGGTTCACGCCATTCTCCTGCCTCAGCCTCTGGAGTAGCTGAGACTACAGGCGCCCGCCACCTCGCCCGGCTAGTTTTTTGTATTTTTTTAGTAGAGACGGGGTTTCACCGTGTTCACCAGGATGGTCTCGAACTCCTGACCTCGTGATCCGCCCGTCTCGGCCTCCCAAAGTGCTGGGATTACAGGCTTGAGCCACCGCGCCCGGCCAGTTTTTTTAAAGTACATTGCATCCATGAACATAAATGCCATCTGTTGCTAATATATATGCTGGTTTGCATTTGTTCATTTTAGATCAGATTGCTAGTGAAAATATGCAAAACTTTGTGGACATGTTTATTTGAAACAGGTGACTTATGTCAGAAACACATCATCTGAGCAAGAAGAAGTAGTAGAAGCATTAAGAGAAGAGATAAGAATGATGAGCCATCTGAATCATCCAAACATCATTAGGATGTTGGGAGCCACGTGTGAGAAGAGCAATTACAATCTCTTCATTGAATGGATGGCAGGTATGTTAATGTTTTAAATTACAAATAGTAGTACATGGATTTAACTTTCTGTGATTAAATTTAGGAAAAACCGGTTTAATTAAAATTTATTTTTATCAAATAGTTCGGGTTTCTAAAAGCAAATCACCCCAATATATTAGTATGAACCACAGATACTTCATTTTGTATTTCATTTAATATAAATGAAATATTGACTATCTCTACCTTTTAAACTTTTCCAGTGTGTTTTTCAATGATTGAGTAGCATTGTTGTTTTTAATACCTGATATGTATAAGATCTGTATATTTCCAGGTAGCCATGATAAACTGGACAGATGAGGAAGTGTTTTAACATAACAATATAAAAACAAAATTAACATATAACTTGAAAACTTACTACAAGTAAACTAGCACTGAAGCATAAAGTTGAACCTTGTCATCTGCTGAAATAAATGAAGACTGAGTTTTATTTTGTATTATACAATGTATACAATAAAATTAATGACCTGATGTGATGAACAGGTTGTTTGGTTTAACTTCTTAGATTTGCGTGTGTATTTAAGAGTGCATTTCTATTTACCAATCAGTTCTTAAGTGCGTTATGTGTTGTTGGTCTTAATAAAGATTTACGCTACAGTAGATAGGTTGACTACTATAAACACTTTTAAAAGCGGCTAAACTTGAGACATGTTCCAGGGCAGAGCTAGTAAATGGGTAGGATATGAAGCCTAACTCTGGGTCTTCTGTTCCTCCTCCCATTCATTTCACCTTTTACTAAATAATATGTTAACATTGTTTACTTTAGTCATTAATAAAGTTGTTTTGTGTTATTTTGAGAAGACAGAGAAGTGAATTGTACATTTCAGAAATAGTTTCATCCAAAATGGTTAACTTTTACAGCTTTCTGAAATCTTGACCCTCCAATAAACTGGTTCCCTGTGGGTTCCATGAAAGTGTCTCCTAATTAGTAGTTTTTGAAATGATACAGGAATATGTTAGTTTTGAAATGTTTTTCTTCTATTTCATATGTGAATGTGAGTTCATGCAGTGAAAACCTTAGAAACCAAAGTGTAATAAATACTTTTAATTCCGTCTTTAAGTTTATGATAATTATTTCTATTGTCTTATAGGGGGATCTGTGGCTCATTTGCTGAGTAAATATGGAGCCTTCAAAGAATCAGTAGTTATTAACTACACTGAACAGTTACTTCGTGGCCTTTCGTATCTCCATGAAAACCAAATCATTCACAGAGATGTCAAAGGTAGGAATTCTTTTAATTATTATCTAGTGACAATAAAAAAAATTAATGTAATTTTAAAATTCAGGGCTAAGTGCAGTGGCTTACACCTGTAATCCCAGTACTTTGGGAGGTGAAGGCAGGTGGATCACTTGAGGTCAGGAGTTCAAGACCAGCCTGGCCAACATGGTGAAACCCCATCTCTACTAAAAATACAAAAATTAACAGGGTGAGGTGGCGCATGCCTGGAATCCTGGCTATTTGGGAGGCTGAGACAGGAGAATCACTTGAACCCGGAAGGCAGAGGTTGCAGTGAGCCAAAATCACACCACTGCACTCCAGCCTGGGTGACAGAGCGAGACTCTGTCTCAAAGAAGGAAAAAAAAAGTGAACCTTTGTTGATGGTTTCTAACTATGGGATTTTTTTCTTCTGAGTAATTCAGAATATTAGAACCGAAAGAAGTCTTAGGGGTCATTTAATCTGCCTTCCTCATTTATTAGAAAAGTATATTGAATACAAGAGAGGCTGTGCCTTTTCAACAGTTTTATTGCTAGTTAATGGCAGAAAGTATACAATACATGTCTCCAGATTCCCTGTCTTGGCCTCATGATACACAGGCTCCCAGAAAGTTCCTTTTCCTGGTTTTATTTAGAATAATGGGATATTAGGATATCATAAACTTCTTTTAAGAAAAATTCCTTCAAATCTTTTGTGGTTCCTATTCTTTTGCTTATCTTTTTTTTTTTTTTGAGACAGGATCTCTGTCACTCAGGCTGGAGTGTAGTGTTGCAAACTTGGCACACTGCAACCTTCGTTTCCTGGACTCACGTGATCCTCCCACCTCAGCCTCCCAAGTAGCTGGGACAACAGATGTGCGCCACCATGCCTGGCTAATTTTTTATATTTTTTGTAGGGATGGAGTTTTGCCATGTTGCCCCCAGGCTGGTCTTGAAATCCCGGGCTCAAGTGATCCGCTTGCGTCAGCCTCCCACAGTGCTGAGATTACAGGCGTGAGCCACCGTGCCTGGCCTCAGTTTATTTTTCTCAAGAGCAAATCTGGTTTTCTGTCATCATTCTTTTTAGCTAGTATTTGACATAATGTATTGAAGTAATTTTATAACTTTTTAAATTAAGCTCTAATTATGAATTTAGCACATATACGTTGAATTGGTCTAGATCAGTATGTTTGAACAAAATTGTCTTCAAATGTAAATTAGGCTAAAATGTGAATTTTGGAGAAAGATTTTGTTGGAAAGCATATTAAAGGTTTTCAACACTGATTCTTTCAAGTTTCACTAAATCGCCTTTTTGATCTCCTTGTGCTTTATAATATTTGTTTTTCAGACTTTGCTTTTAAGGTTTTAGATTTTCCTTATGCTAGAGAGAGCTGTGTGCCTTTAGCAAGAGGAAAGTGAAAGGAAAAGAGAGTAACTGTCTGAACCTCTGAAATGTAGTTCACTTCTTTCTTTTGTCATTGTCCTATTTCATTAGTATTTTTACTGGGTTTTTAATCTGTCCTTATTTTTTGTTTTTTTTTTTTAACATACAAGGTCATTTGCTGTGTTTGTTGACAGGTGCCAATTTGCTAATTGACAGCACTGGTCAGAGACTAAGAATTGCAGATTTTGGAGCTGCAGCCAGGTTGGCATCAAAAGGAACTGGTGCAGGAGAGTTTCAGGGACAATTACTGGGGACAATTGCATTTATGGCACCTGAGGTGAGAAGCATCTTTGAGTGTAATGAAAGAAAATATTTTTGAGTTCTGTGTAACAGCATTATACTAAACTGTCTTGCAGTGGTATCCAGTATGTACTTACCAATTAGAAGTCCATGGCCCTTAAAATACGGTTTTAATAGTATCTTTCATTCAGACCCTTCTTCCCAACCTTTCTGTCTTTGCCTTGACACAATTCAAAAAATAAGTTCTAATAGATTTGCTTAAGGGCTGTTACTAATAAAGAATTTTGGGGTAATTTATAGCAGTTGTTTCGTAGTAAACTCAAAAGTGCACATAACACATTTTAAAAAATATTCTCTCTCTATTCTAAAAGGAGATGACCATACAGAGGCAGGTTCTGTCAGTAGTGGAAGGAGTTTAAGCATTGTTCTGATTCAGCCTCTTCTGTCGTGTTCATAATTCTTCATGTTCATATGTAGTAATGTTTGTTGTCCTCTTGCCGCTTAGTTTGCTAAGAGCAAAATTCTGTGATGTGACTCTGCTTCAGAATCTCACAATTATCCAAAATATTTTTGTGTACCTGGAAAATTAAGCTATTAATGAAATAAATTAGATTTAGGTAGTCCACATAATTGCTGTTTGTACCAGTTTTCTCCCTAAGGTAAGAAAGTAGAATCTATAACTACAAATTGGCCTTCTCTTTTTTCAAATGAGTCATATTTCCAAATTAACTCTAATTTATTTTAGGTACTAAGAGGTCAGCAGTATGGAAGGAGCTGTGATGTATGGAGTGTTGGCTGTGCTATTATAGAAATGGCTTGTGCAAAACCACCATGGAATGCAGAAAAGCACTCCAATCATCTTGCTTTGATATTTAAGGTAATTGTGAGATAAAAATTACTTCTTGGTGCTAAAAGGAGTACAGCAGAATTTGGCAGGAGGCAAATTTTGATGGGTTCTCCCTAACAATCTAGCATGAAGGTAAATAAATAAATAGTCTGTATATTTATTCAGAGAGGATTTGATACACAATTTTTTGTACTTTAAGATGGTGTAAAAGCAGTACAAATTCAGTAAAAACCATACTTTGATTTTTGATTTTTTTCTGAGCTAGCAATATGTGGTACGATATAATCGGATGATGCCAGGCAGTGGCAGCAAGTCACAGCTCCCAGTCAGCCACACAGTCACGAGAGTCAACAACCAATACTCTATAGTGGACTGTGTTGTCAGATGATTTTGCTGAACAGTAGGCTAATATAGGTATTACAAGCACATTCAAGGTAGACCAGACTAAGCTATAATGTTTGGTGGGTTAGGTGTATTAACTGCATTTTTCAGCTTACAATATCATCAACTTAAAAGGGTTTATCACGACATAACCTCAGCATAAGTCGAAGAGCGTCTGTGTATATTTCCAGGAGTTGGTATTGTCAGTGGTGGTGTCAATGTTAGTGACATATATAGTCACTTCTTGTTATTTGAGGTAGTTATGCTCTGTTAAGTTGCTACCAATATTGAATTAGCAAATAGTAAAACACTGCTCCTAGAAGAAATTAGAAGAAATATGTAGTGCATTTATATATGTGTGTGTATCTATATCCATCCATCACTTTTAAAACGTGAAATTCGTCATACATTTTACATAATTCAAAATTTTTTAAATCTAATTTACCATTTTCTTTTGTTTGTTTTTTGTTTTTGTTTTTGAGACAGTCTCGCTGCAGTGCCCAGGCTGGAGTGCAATGGCGGGAACTCAGCTCACTGCAACCTCTGCTTCCCAGGTTCAGGCGATTCTCCTGCCTCAGCCTCCTGGGTAGCTGGGACTACAGGCACGTGCCACCATACCCAGCTAATTTTTGTATATTTCGTAGAGATGGAGTTACACTATATTGGCCAGGCAAGTCTTGAACTCCTGACCTCAAGCCCACCTTGGCCTCCCAAAGTACTGGGATTACAGGTGTGAGCCACCACACCTGGCCTAATTTACTATTTTGTATATTTTTAAAATTCACACCCAAGTCAGTTCAGTCCTGTCTACCTTTCCTACCTTTTTATAACTCACAAATCAATTATCTCCTTTTCCACCATAGAATAGGTAATGGTTGAGATTTTTAGCTTTTCAGTAGATGTGATGGTTGAAATCAGGGGCTTTGGAGTCACACTGACCTAGTTTTAAACCCTGGCTCTACCCCTTATTGGCCATGTGATCATAGGAAAATTATTTTTTTGTGTCTACCCTGTATTTTCTCATATGTGAAATTGGTGCAAGAACCCCATGAAGCACGCACTTCGTGGGATTACTATGAAGATAAACAAAATTACACCTAGGCCTTAGTCAAACACTCAGCCCACACAGCTCCACCTGCCGTAACCTCCTCCAGTGCTCCCCACACTTACTATATAACCTCCTCAGTCACCTCTCTGACAATACCTGTCTGTTTTGTATTACCACCTCATTTCCTCTATTCTTTCAGACGTCCAGTGTTCCTTCTCTGCGTGGTTCAGATTCTTATTCTCTTTAAGGCCCACATTTTGTGCTTCTCCTGCTTAGGCACCCGCTTTTAACTCCTTCCACAGATTCTCGTAGCATTTTAGTACATACTTGTTTCTGACACTTTGTTTCTTGTCTCCTAGTTATGTTCCTATCTTGCCTCCTTTTTCAAACTAAATCTCCTTGAGTTCCTTTCACATCTGATTGATTTTTTTCTTTTCAGAGTCTTATACAGAAGTTGCTCAATAGATACTCATGGCTAGGATCAATTTGAAAGTTTGATGTTATTTTAAGAGTTTTGGTGAGACCCTGGAAACAATTGTAAATAATTTTCAAATTGGCACAGTTCATATTTTAACAGATTTCATGGCATTCTCCTTCCTAGGGAAAGTTTAAAGAGAATTGTACTGTAACATTTTCAGTTTCCTTAACTTGGAGTAAATACTTTGAGGTCTTTGGAATCACCCCAAAGCTTTCTCAAACACTTCCATACCCTGTTTATGATAGTATAAATTGCTGTAGCATGTTTTTTTAGAGAGTGATTTGGCAGTATCTGCCAGAATTTTTAATGCACTTATTCTTTGACTCAGCTATGCCCATTGTTAGGAATTTACTCAAGATTATGTCTAGAAGTACCAAGTGCCAAGTTCAGGATTATTCACTCTACTCAAGAAAGTAATTAAATTATCCACACTATACAGAAATTAAACAAGTGTAAAGCTGTTGATGTTGATTTACAGAGTGCTACAAGATATATTATTAAGTGAAAAGAGCAAAGTATATAAAGTGATCCTGGCCAAGCACAGTGGCTCATGCCTGTAATCTCAGCATTTTGGGAGGCTGAGGCGGGAACAGAGCTTGAACCCAGGAGTTGGAGAGCAGACTGAGCATAGTGAGACCCCATCTCTACAAAAAAAAATTAGCTGGGCATAGTGGCACCACCTGTGCTCCCAGGTACTCAGGAGGCTGAGGTGGGAGGATCGCTTGGGTCCAGGAGGTCAAAGCTGCAGTGAGCCATGTTCAGACCACTGCACTTCAGCTTGGATGACAGAGAGAGAGAGACCCTGTCTCTAAATTAAGTTTTCTCTTTTGTAGACATTTTAGAAAATCTTAAGTCTGTGAATGTATTGGCCTTTTTTCTCCACAAACACACACACTTGTGCACGCACACACACACACACACACAAATCGTCAACAGTAAGTTACATTTGGGGAGAAGGAAGAGGGACTTTAATTTTTTGTTTTGTGTTTTTCCTTTTTGTGGTGTGTAAGATGTGTATATATCAGCTGAGTATATTGTGATACAGGATCACAGACCTTAGAGGACTTTTCTTTATATTACTTTGCATTTTTTAACCCAAAGCATTTATGAAATTACTGGGGTAGGGAAAAGAAAGAGTTTTCTTGTGATTAGGAGTGGGTAGGTGAGTTTAAAGTAGTCAGACTTAAAACTTTTTTATAAAATCATTCTTCATAGTGTATTTGATACTAAGAATCAGAATTTGTCCAACATGGAAGGAAAAAAACAATGCAGTTTTGTTTTCTGTGTATTAAATTGACTCTTCAGTTTTAGTCTTTCTTAATCTAAATAACTCTGTCTGCTGAAGAAATAGAAAACGTGCAGTAAGAACAAACCATCTTGGAGACTGACTATGAGGACAGCAGAATTCATTTGAGTGAACACTTTACCTGCACATTTTGATGTACTTAGCCTTGTTGATTTAAATAATAAGGAATAGGATATATTTGATCAAATCCTAAAATCCTAAAAGTTGAAAGATGGTTAGAGAAAACCTCCCATCCGGTGGATGAATCTTTTTATAGACTTTTTGATAACAGAAAATCCTCCCACTTCTTCATTTTGTAAGGGTTATGAGGTCTATGCACATGTGCTTGTGTATCAGAAGTTCCAGTCGTGCAAAGCTCCAACATTCTGGCTTTTTCTCCACAGATTGCTAGTGCAACGACTGCTCCATCAATCCCTTCACATTTGTCTCCCGGCTTACGAGATGTGGCTCTTCGTTGTTTAGAACTTCAACCTCAGGACAGACCTCCATCAAGAGAGTTACTAAAGCATCCAGTCTTTCGTACTACGTGGTAGCCAATTATGCAGATCAACTACAATAAAAACAGGATGCTCAACAAGAGAAAAAAACTTTTGGGGAACCACATTGATATTCTACTGGCCATGATGCCACTGAACAGCTACGAACGAGGCCAGTGGGGAACCCTTACCTAAGTATGTGATTGACAAATCATGATCTGTACCTAAGCTCAGTATGCAAAAGCCCACAACTAGTGCAGAAATTGTAAACTGTGCCTTTCAAAGAACTGGCCCTAGGTGAACAGGAAAACAGTGAAGTTTGCATGACTAAATTGCAGAAGCATAATTTTATTTTTGGGGGGCACTTTTTCAGCAATATTAGCGGCTGAGGGGCTCAGGATCTATTTTAATATTTGAATTATTCTTCCATTTCATATAGTGATCACAAGCGGGGGTTCTACAATTCCGTTAAAATTTTTTGTCACTGGCTATAAAATCAGTATCTGCCTCTTTTAGGTCAGAATATGCTATGAGTAGCATTACATACATATATTTTTAAAAGTTGATACTTCTTTATGACCCACACGTGACCTTTATTTTCTTAAACACCTGGGCAATTGTGGCTCATTGTGCATTTTACTGTTGGCCCATTCATTTCGTTTTTGGAAATTATGGTTTTGTATTTTCATTTTTATTTACATTCATTTTTGTTTATTCAGGGAAAGGTGATCTTTTTTTCAAACGAAAAAAAAATAGATATGAACAAGAGTTCATTAAATATCTTGCTATTGTAAAAGTTTTTAAAATACAGACTTAATTTTGTTTTTTATATTGGAATACAATAAAGTACTACCTACATTTGAGTCAGTCACCACTCTTATTGTGCAGGTTAAATATAAGTTAACTAAAAATGAACTGTCCTCTGTGATGCAACTCACAACGAAGATCAAGATTACCTTAAAATTTATTTGAATTTTTTAGATGTTTTGGTTGTCAAACTGTAGGAAACTTCACAACATTTAAGTCTTACTCTGTATGTAACAATCCATCATTCACCTTCACTACTGGTAATAACATATGACTGCCATTTTCCTTTTACCATGCATCATCTCTTTACAGTAGGCCTGGCAGATCATTTTTAAAAAAGATTATTCAACTACCAATCAGTAATGTTTTTAAAGAATACATTTGCTTTGAACTTGGAAAATGTGTTCAGAAAGAAAAGTGGAATTGAATTTCATTTATACACTAATTCCTTAGATTTTGCACAGTTACCTAATGGTTTTAGTCTGGAGTTAAATTCAGATGCATGGAATCCTGAAGGAAAATGGTAGCTTTTTAATCTTTTTGTGTGTGTGTGAGTCTTTTAAATCAAGTACTGATTAACTATTAAATACAACTTTTGAGATTTTAGTTTTAACTCTTCAGAAGCCAGTGTGAAATAGAATTGGTTATTCTCAAAGACTCAGGATAAACTAAATAAGCTATATAGAGTACATTTAAAATGTACAACACAAATTGGAAATACAATAAGTTACAAGATAAGTTTACAGGGATATATTGCTTATAATTTTTAAAAGGCAGTTTGTTTTTTATGTGAATATGTTTCTTAGTGAAATTTTACATTCCTTTGTTTTGGAAGATTGGCGATATTTGAAGAGTTAAAAATAGTACAGAAATGTGAAGTTTGGTAGCTCTAAATGTGTTGTACTTGACTTTCTTTTTTATTTTGTTTTTTTTTTAATTTTTTATTTTTTGACTACTTAGAATTTTCATAATTCTAATAAGATTGTTTCCAAGTCTCTCATGTGCAAGCTTTAAAGGATGCACTCTTGCCATTTTATGTACTGGAAGATCATTGGTCAGATGAATACTGTGTCTGACAAAAATGTAAACTGTATAAACTGAGGAACCTCAGCTAATCAGTATTACTTTGTAGATCACCATGCCCACCACATTTCAAACTCAAACTATCTGTAGATTTCAGAATCCATTGTGTTTGAGTTTGTTTGCAGTTCCCTCAGCTTGCTGGTAATTGTGGCGTTTTGTTTTTTGTTTCGTTTTCAATGCAAATGTGATGTAATATTCTTATTTTCTTTGGATCAAAGCTGGACTGGAAATTGTATTGTGTAATTATTTTTGTGTTCTTAATGTTATTTGGTACTCAAGTTGTAAATAACGTCTACTACTGTTTATTCCAGTTTCTACTACCTCAGGTGTCCTATAGATTTTTCTTCTACCAAAGTTCACTTTCACAATGAAATTATATTTGCTTTGTGACTATGATTCCTAAGATTTCCAGGGCTTAAGGGCTAACTTCTATTAGCACCTTACTGTGTAAGCAAATGTTACAAGAAAAAAAAAAAAAAAAAATCTCTGGGTTAAGAAAATTTGGCTTAAATGTATCCTTTGTTATTTTAAATATATTGAGATATTTTAATTAAAATTTTTACCCCATTGAACCGATTTTATAGTATTTGTACCTATTTTGGTGTTTTTGTCTTTATAGTAAATAAAAGTTTTTGAACAAATGTTGTTACTTTTATTTATTTTGAAATAATTTCATACTTACATAAAAGTTGCAAGAATACCACAGAGAACTTCTGTATACCCTTCATCCAAAGACCCTAGTCAGGTTTCGCCAGCTGCCCATTTATGTCCTTTATAGCAAGAGGATCCAAACCAGGATCACAAGTTGCTCTCAGTTGTCATGTTTCTTCAGTCTCATTGAATCCAGGGCCATTCTTAGTTCTTCCTTGACCTTAATGGCCTTAATTTTTTAAAGATTTCAGATTATTGTTTTATAGAAGCCCCTCAGATTGAGTTTGTCTGATGCTGCTTCTTAATTAGATTCAGAGTACACACTTTTGGCAGGAACATCACAGAGGTGATGCTGTGCTCCTCTCGGTGTGTCATGTCAGGATGCAGACAGGTCGTTTGCCCCGTCACTGGTGATGACTGATAGTAACACTGTATAGTTACTCTTTCCTTTTATCATTAAAATCCACCTTTATAATTGAAAGTATTCTTTAGGGGCAATATTTGAGACTACATAAATACCACGTTTCTTGCCCAGTTTTAACTCCCTGCTCTTAGCTTTTTTGCCTGAATATATTACTCTGATGGTTGCCAAATGGTGATCTAGTTCCTTCACTTCTTCTTTGCAGCATGCTGCAAAGAAGAGCTTTCCCTTCTCCCATTTGTTTATCATGTATCATATATTTGCTCAAGTTGCGGATTTGCCCAGTGGGAATGTCTGAAAGGTAGCTTCTCTATCCTTGGCAAGCCACCATTATTCTTTGAACACTTCCATACTTTCAGCCCCATCTTATGCAGTGTCTCCTTTGGCACTGGGATCAGCCATTTTCCCAAAGAGCTCTGATTCCTTTGATGGAGAACAGTATTTTTAAAACCAAGATCTGGGTGCTAGATAGGCTCAATTCTACTGTGTGTCACTGCTCGTTGGCTCTCTCGGTAGAGCTAGAATATATATATGAATATACACAGTTCTGCACACACTTGCAAAATATGCATACATATACCTACATACATACACATAAAAACCATGAGCTCACACCAACCTTCCGATTGCAATCCAAGGCCAACAGGGTTCACTCAAGCTTTCCCTTTTTCCAAATTTGTAACTTTCATCTCGGGCAGTGAGAATCGTGACTCCGATTATTCCCAACATACTGACTAACTTGCTTAATTCTTCCCCATCTCCCTCCCCCATGTAACCAATCTCCATGCAGGATGGTTAATGTCAGAGTTCAGAAGCCATTTTGTTTCTCTACATTGGTTTCAAGTTTCTGTATAATTTGATTTGATTTTTTGGGGCGGGTGGGGGACAGTTTCACTGTTGCCCAGGTTGAAGTGCAGTGGCACAATAGCTCACTAAAGGCTCTGCCTCCCAGGCTCAAAGGATTCTGCCTCCCGAGTAGCTGGGATTACAGGTGGACACCACCATACCTGGTTAATTTTTGTATTTTTAGTAGAGACGGTTTCACCATGTTAGCCAGGCTGGTCTCGAACTCCTGACCTCAGGTGAACCACCTGCCTCGGCCTCCCAAAGTATAATTTGATTTTAAATGTACATCTTTTAAACAGGTTTTGGGTATTTTTGCAAAAGGGTATATTTCTGTCACTTAAGAAAAATACTAAGTTGGAGAAAAGTTTTTGTTCCAGATGAATAGAATCAATTCTATTGCTCCTTAATTCTTTTTAAATGATATTAATAATTTTATAAAATGGGTGACAGTCTTCATGTCAGAAACCAGAAAAATGTTGGGGTATTATGCTCATGGAAATGCCGATGATTGCATTTATGAGCTGATGTAAGTCATTTGTTATAAAACAATGCATGAAATAACTACAGTCAGGGAAAACAGTGACTAATGAAAACTTACACAAATTGTTGTCTATGTCATGACATGGTTTGGCTGTTTTAAATTATACTGTAAGCATAAATGCCAGGTTGAGCTGTGATAAAAAAGGAAAGGACTGGCCTCTTAAAGTAGGTAATGATGGATTTGGTGACTACAGGACCTGAGATACAGCCTGGGTTAAATCTGGTTCTGCCACTTACCTGCTACGTGACCCCCATTTTGACTTTCCGAACCTCCATTTCTGCATCTATAAAATGAAAGTGACAGTGTTGTGAGAAGAGAGCCTATATAAATGGCGTACAATAGTACCTGGCATGTAGTGAATGCACAATACGTGTTTTTATGAATGACCGACCCAAAGGTCATAGACTTAAAACACCCACTGGACTAGATCCCCAGCAAGGCTTGTGGCAGACCTAAGAGTTTGCATCAAGTTCATGTCCAGGGGAGGCCACTGTTACCATGTCAGAATGAAAGCCCGGTATTGTCAAATGCTCTAAATTTTCAAGAGAAACTGGAAATCTGGATTTTAGGTGCAATTCCCTATGTTTAAACATTAAAAACTAAATCCTTATTAAGAACTATAAAAACTATTGGGCTAGACTACTGGCCTGTGGCTGAATACCTTTTGACCTCTGACCTGTGCCCAGACTTAGAAAATAAAAGAGGTAGAAAATTAGAGGGGAATCTCAGCTTTGGAAAATTGGATCTAAGACTTTTGTCTTTTTTGTTTGTTTGTTTGAGACAGAGTCTCGCTCTGTGACGAGGCTGGAGTTCAGTGGCGTGATCTCCGCTCACTGCAACCTCCAACTCCCTGGTTTAAGAGATTTTCCTGCCTCAGCCTCCCAAGTAGCTGGGTTACAGGCACTCACCACCACGCCCAGCTAATTTTTTTGTATTTTTAGTAGAGATGGAGTTTCACCATGTTGGCCAGGATGGTCTCGATCTCCTGACGTCATGATCTGCCCGCCTCAGCCTCCCAAAGTGCTGGGGTTACAGGCGTGAGCCACCATGCCCAGCCAAGACTTTTGTCTTCTAAGATGTGAGATGAACAAAAGTGGAGATGCTGATTATAAATGCTAGAGAGCTTACCTCTGAAGAGAAAATTAATATCTTAACTATACACACTAATGTGAAGTGCTTACCACTATAGCTCAAGTGTCATGTTACAAAATATTAATATGCATATGTAGCCTTCAAATATGTTGTCAATATTAGAGTTAACTTTGTAGGTTTTATTTCGCAATAGATAACTGTCTGCACAATCTGTTACCAAAAGAACTCCATCGATGACGGAAGCCAGTCTCATTAGTTGGTATGCAACCTGACATCTCTATACCCCATGCCTCATGGCCCTCAGTTTGTAGCTTATCAGATCTGTAGAGGTAAAACCAGCCTAAGCTGATGTGGCAAGGGATAAATCCTTCATGCCCCAAAATTCTTTTTCCCACAATGCTGAGATTCCTGTTAGAGTTTATTTTTGAGATAACTAAGTGATAGCTTCCCTTAAGGTCAATTTGCTTAATAAGATTTCTTAACATCTATGTAGACATACTGAGAGGATGAGGATTGTAACCAGGGTGAAATGGAGAGAAAGGATAGGAGGAGAAATAAAAAGATGGGAGAGAGTGGCATGATGATATTTGTGCGTTAGAGCACCCTTGCAGTATCTTGAAGAAAGAATTACATGAGCCAATACAAAAGGCAGGGAGAAAGAAGGCAATTGCAGTATCCAGAGCCTAGGTAAAGGTAGCATTATGGGAATGAGGAGGAAGAGACAAATCTGAGTGATATTAAACAGCAGAATTGAAAGATTATAGAAATGACCTTGGGGGAAGGGTATGAGGAGGATGGAGAATGACATCGAGGATGCGTCTGCTATCCAGGCTTGGTCACCTGTGTGAACGCTGATGCCATTACTGATACAAGGAAATGACAGGGGGAGTAGATTGGAGGACAAGATGTGCTTTGGACATGTTAAATTCGAGTTGTCTGGAGGATATTCAAGTAGAAGTTTCCAGTAATACTGTATATGCACATCAGTACCTCCAGAGATACTTTGGTTGCAAATAATAAATGTGGAAGCTATTGACATAGAAATGGTCACTGAAGCGACTGATAGATCATGTAGGGTTGTACTCAGCTGCATGTAAAAGTGACTGGACTACATAGCCTACGAACGAGAGAGGGTAAGCAGGTCAGGGCCGGTGTATTAGGCCTAGGATGTCAGCAATGTTGCCATGCTTTATCTTTCCACTCCACTCTTCTTAGCATGAGGCTTTCATCTTCAGGCTCCAACTCTGGTCTCCAATCTACAATCAGAGAAAGAAAAACGAAGATACAAAGGTAGTGCCTGTGTCAGGAAGACACAAACTTTCCTAAAAATGCTTCTGAGATTTTCACTCACATTTCATTTGACTCCCCAGCTGTAAGGAAGTCGGAGAAGAATGGGCATCAAGCAGGCAACTTTACAGCATCTACCACAATGAGTGACAAGGGAAATGGGGGAGAATACTCAGGAGAATACGTTCAGTGAGAAAAAACCAACACCAGAACTCCGATGAAGACCAAGATTTAAGGCATAGACGAGAAGCAGAATAGATAAAGGAGACAAGAGCTCATCTTCAGAAACTAGAAATGCACGGGGTCAGGGAAATCAAGAGAGGAGAATGTTTTAAAGAAAGGTCAGTAATTTCAAAAGCCACAGACGTCAGGTAAGATAAGAACTTTAGTCTCACAAGGTGAATGGCAAGGACCATTCCAGTGAAGCCGACTGGAAGGAAACATGATCATATCTGGGCAAGCATGGTCATGGAGATGACGTGCATAACCTACTTTGTCCAGAAATCTGTCTAGGAGCAAAAGTGAAGGGAACAACGTGGAAGAATTATTTGGAAGAATTATTGGATGCAACATCCAGAAGAGGGCAGCAGAGTAAAACTTTTCTTTAATTTGCACTGACTGCCAGATATCTAAAAATCAAACGTTATCTCACCCCTTTCTCAGGAATAGAGCAGAAATCTCAGTGTCCCCCTTAGAATGCTGAAAAAACTCAAAACAATCACTGAGAGTTGCATTTGTCCATTCTAAAACCTAGATTCAATGCTTATCTATTGCATAACAGGGTGTTCCTAGTCCCTCTACCTCCTTCCAACAGTCTATATAACAACAAAAGGAGAGGCTGTAGCAAGATATTTGATGCCCTTTCCTGGTTTCTTGTTCTCAGAACCACTCTGCTGTCAGCTGGCAGGGTCATCTATCCATCCATCCATCTATCTATATCTATCCATGCATCTATCCATCCATGCATCCTGCCAACCACTCTTCCTCTGAGCTTTTCAAACTCTATTTCCAGCTAGTACTCTGCTACTAGAACATTCAATGACTATCTACTGCTGATTACCTCAAATGTCCATGTTTTTTAATGGTCTGAACTTACTCTGCCTAAATCTTTATTTCCTACTATCCCTAATGCAAAATTTCTGTTCTACTCCTTTCATTATATTCCTGCTCTCCGAATCCACTGTGTTCCACCCCACCTCTGCACCTTCCCTCACACCAGTGGTTTTCAAACTTTTTGTTCTCAGAGCAGTCAAGAAGTGCTGCCACAGAATATTCCAGTTGATTCCCAAGACTGCCAAAACTAGCTGGTGTACTACACACCTATATGTGGCATGCTGTACAGTATAGTCCTAATAGATTTGTATATTTATTACATTTTTTTTACAGTCGATGGCAGTAAAGTGGCCAGAGGAAAAGGTGCCTTTTGCTAATTCATACAAAGAACTAGCAGAGACCATTTTCTCCTCCTTTTTATGCAATATTTTAGGTCCTGCAGCACAAAATTATTTTAAAATACTTTCTAATTTCATCAATATGTAACATACTACTATAATTCATAGAATTGGTATTAACTACAACATTCAATGAAATGTCACATACTTTCCTTCTCAAAATTTTGAATCACAATATGTGGTTCTAACACTCAATTTCCCAAATATTTTTGTCTTCAGACCCCATTACACTTTTAAAAATTGTCGGAAGCCCCCAAGGACCTTTTGTTCATGTGGTTAATAGCTGCTGATATTTACTGTATCAATATTAAAATTGATAAATGCATAAAATGCATTAATTCACAAGAAATAACTATTAAAACTTATTATATGTTAAATCAGATAACATATCTTTATGAAAAATCGCTATATTTCACCCCCCAAAAAATAGGAGAGTGACGTTTTATATTTTTTCAAATCTATATAATTTTTTTTTTTTTTTGAGAGGGAGTCTCACTCTGTCACCCAGATTAGAGTGCAGTGGTGGCATCTCGGCTCACTGCAACCTCTGCCTCCCGGGTTCAAGCAATTCTCCTGCCTCAGCCTCCTGAGTAGCTGGGATTACAGGCGCCCACCACCACGCCCAGCTAATTTTTGTATTTTCAATAGAGACAGGTTTTCACCATGTTGGCCAGGCTGGTCTCAAACTCCTGACCTCAAGTGATTCACCCGTCTTGGCCTCCCAAAGTGCTGAGATTACAGGCGTGAGCCACTGTGCCTGGCTAAATCTATGTAATTTCTAACTTAATAAAAGGCAATTGGATCCTCATATCTGCTTGTGCATTCAATCTGTTGTTTTATCACACATTTGTAACCTCTGGAAACTCCACTGTACCCTCAAGAAAGAATGAGAGTAAAGACAAATACATCTCAGTACAATTAAGAAAATAATTTTGACCTCATAGAGCCCAGAAAAGATCCTAGGGACCTCCAGGGTCCCCAGACCACATTTGAGAATTGCGGGCTTCTATTAATCCCTTCTACTTCTCTTCTACTTATTTCTCCTTGAAGCACTCCCCAACTCTGGTAGCTCACACGGAAATTCTATGGTAATTAATATTTAATTTTTAGAAATTATATGTTTTCCCAAATAGACTGTAATCTTTTAAAGTTGTACCTAGGCATACAGTTTTCAGTGAATAAATATTTGCCAGTTATGTTACCCACATTAGGCTACATAGCTATTCAAATAGTCTACAGAATATCTGCTATCTCTAATTATCATCTCTCTTCCAGCACCAAATTTTGAAATCAAAGTTGTGCCTGCTACTTTCTCTGTCCCCTGACACCCAATACACACACACACATATACACACACACACTACAATTTCCTTCTCTGTGTTGGATCATTCCCATCAACACACAAATATGCTATGAGATCTTTTATCTTACCGAATTATTCTCTGCCTAATTTAGCTCCATTTTTCTTCCTCTCTTTCCATAAAATTTACTGAAAGAGACACGCACACTTGTTCCCATTCCTTGCCTCACATTAGGTTCTCAATGCACTCACACTCAAACCTATCACTAAAACTGCTTTTGACCATCTTATGAGGGGTCTGCATTTATTGACAGGTGACTTCATGGTCACTGCTCAATCTATGTTCTTTGTCATCCCCTTTTTCTTCCTAGGTGATCTCATCCAGTGCTCTGGCTAAAAACTCTATCACCAGCTATGGCTTTGGAGCTCCAGATGTGAGAATATTCAACTAGTTACTTGACATTTCTTGGAGGCATTTCAAAACTTCACCTTCCCATATCCAATCCATTGGCAAGTCCTGTGAGTTCCTCCAAAATAGAAAACCCCAGTCCATCCACCCTCTCCATCTCCAGTTACCACCCTAGTCTAAGCTACCATCATCTCTGCCATAACTACTGTATTTGCCTCCTAATTGGCCTTACCGGTGTGGTGATTACAAACGTTTTCACCACATAATATCCAAAGTGATCTTTTTAAAACATGAATCAGATCCTATCACCCTCCTGCTTAAAACCCTCCAGTGGCTTCCCATTACACTAAGAATCCCAACTCCTCACCAGGACCTACAGGACTTGGCCTCTTCTCTTTCTCCCTGACTTCATCTTTCCCTTTTTCTTACTTACCCTGTTCCATAACCTTATTTTCCTTGCTTGAACATGTCAAGCTCCTCCCCACCTGTGCTTGTCCATTTGCATTGCAATAAGGAATACTTGAGGCTGAGTAATTTATAAAGAAAAGAGGTTTTGCCTCACAGTTCTGCCAGCTGTATGAGAAGTGTGGTGCTGGAGCATCTGCTCCTGGTGAGACCTCAGGAAGCTTCCAATCATAGCTGAAGGCAAAGGGGAGCTGGTGTATCACATACAGAGAGAGAGCATGGGAGAGAGGAGATGCCAGGCTCTTTTCAACAACCAGCTCTCGCATGAACTCACACAGTAAGAACTCATTGAGGTGAGGACAACACCAAGCCATAGGTGAGGGATCTGCCCTCATGACCCAAACACTTCCCACGAGGCCCATCTCCAACACAGAAGGTCACATTTTAACATGAGATTTGGAGGGAAAAAAACCTCCAAACCCTATCACTACCTCAGTGCCTTTGCATTTCCCATTGGGAGAATCTCCCCATGAATATTTTCAAGTTTGTTGCCTTCTTGTCATTTAGGTCTCAGTCATTTGTGTCATCAGCCTATCAAAAATTGCTACCCCTAATCCCACACCATGTGACCCACACAAAGAGAGTGGGGTCCCAGTAGGAAACAGATAACACATGCAAAATAAGACATTTGAAAATAATTGTGTAACAGCATGGACAGAATGAAGGGAAACCACAGGGAGATTGTATAGAACCACAGAATTGGCAATAATAGAGTGCTGTTACCATCCATAGGCCTGAATGAAACCCGGAAACACAGAAGACTACATGGAGAGGACCTTAGGTTGGGATACAGCCAGTACACAGAGATCAGCACCTCACTCTCCTCTCTTCTTGCAGTTTTCTGCCAGTGCTCTCCACTGGTCGAATCCACTTGGAAGCAGGAAGACAAGAGACCTTGTTGTTGTGCAAGCCAGTCAATCCCCCAGGGTGTGGACAGTGGCTCTGGAAAGGCTACATAAGATATCCAGCCCACTCTCTTCTCATTATCCTGCCTAATTTTCTTCATGGCATTAATCACTGTCTGACATTATTTATGTGTTTACTTAGTATCTGTCTCCTGCACTAGAGCTCGGGACATAGTAGGAGTTCAATAAATTATTTAAAAATCAAGTTAATCTCATTTTGAACTCTGGAAGTTACAATCTGTGCAGGCATACATGCCCTATTTATAGATATTTAGGACACTGATGTTAAAGATGATTTTACCGGCCAGGTGCAGTGCCTCACGCCTGTAATCTCAGCACTTCGGGAGGCCGAGGCAGGAGGACTGATTGAGCTCAGGAGTTCAAGACAAGCCTGGGCAACATAGTGAGACCCCATGTCTACAAAATTAAAAATTAAAAAATTAGCCAGGCATGGTGGTGTGTGCCTGTAATCCCGGCTACTTGGGGAGGATAAGGAGGGAGGATTGCTTGAACCCAAGAGTTGGAGGCTGCAGTGAGCTATATACCTTGTTTCAAAAAAGAACATTTTTCCTACACGGTATTTTTGTGATTTATAGCATAAATGGGCTTTAAATGGAAAAACACAGCACATACTTTCTTATCTTCAATTGGGTAGAGTATTTAGGGAAACTGGAAACAACAGGAAGTGGGAAAAAGAGTCAGAAGAAGAGAGTAATTTTGGATAGCAGCACATCTCCATGCCCATCATGGCCAATCTTTTGCTTGTTATCTATGATGTATTATAAAACTGTCAATTTGTCATTCTTCATCCATCTGTATTTTAAATGTTATATAAATCAATAAAGACATAGACGATTTAAAAGACACTATGAACCAATGACCTACTTGATATTTATAGAACACTAAACCCAACAACTACAGGATACACATTCCTTTTACCTGAACACGGTATATTCACCAAGATAGAGTGCATGCTGGGACATAAAACAAGTCAATAAATTTAAAAGAATTGAACTCATTCATGTTTTCTGACACAACAGAATTAAACTAAACACCACTTACAATAAGATATCTAGAAATCCCAAATATTTGGAAATTAAAAACACATTTCTAAATATTTCATGGATTAAAAACATAAATCACAAAGAAATTTAAAACATATTTTGTACTGAATGATAATGAAAATACAACATATCAAAATTCCTGAGATTTGGCTACAGTAATGCTTGGAAGGATAGTTATAACTTTAGATGCTTCTATAGAAATGAAGGAAAGACCAAAATCAGTGACCTAATATTTTATTCTGACAAACTAGAAAAAGAAGAGAAAAATAAACCCACTGTAAGTAGAAAACATAAAATACTAAAGATAAGAATATGACTGGTCACAGTGACTTATGCCTGTAATTCCAATGATTTGGGAGGCATAGGCAGGTGGGTCACTTGAGGACCAGTTCAGGCAACATAGTGAGACCCCATCATTAAAAATAAAAAAAGAAAGAAAAAAGACAAGAACAGAGGTCAACAAAATAAAAATTAAGCAGGGAAGAGTAATAAAGCCAAAAGCTGTTTCTTTGAAGATTGACAAACCCTCAATTACACTGATGAAGAAGAGAACACAAACCACCAAAATCAGAAATGAAAATGGGCTATTACAACAGATCATACAGACATTAAAAGGCTAGTAAGACGGTATTTATAAACAACTTTATACCAAGATATTTGACAATTTAGATGAAATGAACAAATTCCATAAAAATATAACTTACCAAAAAACACAAGATGAAACAGACATTATGAATAGCCCTGTACTTTAAAATAAGTTGAATTCATTATCAAAGAAAATTACAAGCCCAGATGTTTTCACAGGCAAATGCGATCTAAAAAATTTTAAAACATACTTCAAAATAATGTGGGACGACAATAGCACATTTTAAAACCTACAGGATCTGACCAAAGAGGTACTCATAACTCAGCAGTTATGTCAGAAATCCAAGGGCAGATCAACATTTGACAACGTGTCATCATTCACTACATGAATAAAGGAATAAAAACTATATGGTCATCTCAATAAACAGAGAAAAGTATTTGATATTTATCATTCATTTAAAATTTAAAACAATAAAAAATTTTTGGAAAGTCAAAAACAGAACTTTATAAAACTTCATAAAGTATACCTACCAGAAAATTACAGTAAATACCAAACTTGAAGGCAAAACCTCAAAACTAGAAGAATGCAGTAGACTTACACTAACCAATAAGGATAGATCTTCAAGAAGTATTTTTGAGTAAATCAAAGAAGTTGTGGATCCTTATAGTATTTTAACAATACTCACAAAATACTATGTATTTTCTATAAAAACATACGCAGGTATGTAAATACATAAAAATAAAACTGGCAGAAAACACACCAGTCTGATAATTTCTGAGACGAGCCAAGGACCAGGATTGGTGGAAGTACAAGGTACAGAGTTTGGATAAGGGTGACTTAAGCTTTAGCTACCATGTTTCTATTTGTATAACTTTAGATGCTTCTGTCAGAAAAGAAGAAAAGATTAAAATTAGTGACCTAATAACCTACTTTAAGAAACTAGAAAAAGAAGGTTTTTATTAATTACTTACCTAACCAAAATTTAATACCATAAATATAAAAAACACTGTAAAAAATACACAAAAACTGATTTTTTTTTTCTTTTTTGAGACAAGTACATTACCATTGGTAAAGATTAAAGTAGTTCTTTTGGGTTCTTTATTAAGTTTGGCGACTATAAAGAAACTTTCTTGTATGCCACTTATTAATACATCCTGGAACTGAATTGACTCCATTTATCAAGTCAGGTAAATCTAGATTATGCCAAATTATGAAACACAGAGTCTGAGAGAAAAGCCTCTAGAGTTTGCTAACATTCTATACGATATGAATGAAATAGAGACACTGGTGGAGACTTTTTCTCTTTATTTCTTTCAGAATAGAACAAATTAGTCCCGCAGCTACTGGCAACTGCCTTTTTTTTTTTTTAGACGGAGTCTCACTCTGTCACCCAGGCTGGAGTGCAGTGGCGGATCTCGGCTCACTGCAACCTCCGTCTCCCAGGTTCAAGCGATTCTCCTGCCTCACACTCCTGAGTAGCTGGGACTACAGGCACGTGCCACGCCCCCCCCCCCCCCCCCCCCCGGCTAATTTTTGGTTTTTTTGGTTTGTTTTTGTTTTTGTTTTTTAGTAAAGACGGGGTTTTGCCATGTTTGCCAGATGGGTCCTGAACTCCTGATCTCAGGTGATCCACCTGCCTCGGCCTCCCAAAATGCTGGGATTACAGGCATAAGCCACTGCGCCCGGCCTTGGCTGAGTTTTTATTAGATCTGAGCCGTTCAATTTCAACTTCTGTTTAGGATCCAACCTCACTCTCAGGCAAAGAATAGAGGAAATGATACCAATGTATTTATCTGTCAATAAACACTTGGTGATTTGAATATGGTTAAGGGATTCCTGTAGTTTGCTCCCCTTAAAAGTGAACTTTGTCCAAACATGCTCTAAATATGTGTGTGAGTGTGTATGCATCTGTGCCTTGGCGAGGAGCAGTCGTAAAGGTCCTCTTAAATTTCACCTAGAGACGGACTACTTACCACCTCATCCTCTGAGGTCAACATTAGCCTAATAACCAAAGCCAGATTAAGATTCTACAAGAAAACTACGGAACAATATCCATGAACCCAGATGCAACACTTCTAGACAAAACTTTTCCAAATTGAATCCAAGACCATATTAAAAGGACAAAAGCATCTCAGTGGTTGTTTGGGGACTGGGGGAGGGGCTGGATCCCTATCTTGGTTGTGGTGTCGAAAACCTATCAAATTGTTCACTTTAAATATGTGCGGTTTATTGTATCCCAACCATACCTCAATAAGGCTGTTTTTCAGAAACATTTGCCCATGTAGTTTTGCCTTTGGGGTGAATGAAGAGAAAAACGAGTGAAAACTGGGCGTCATGACATTTTGTTCCTTAACGTGTATATATTCGCAAAACGCCCAAACTGGTAACTTTGGGAACACGGGTTCACGCAGGAGAAGGGCTGCTGTGGGGGCAGGACTGAAACTCGGGTTCCCGAAGTCGGATTGCTCGGGGACCACGGAGAGAAGGGGAGAGAACGTCGAGGAAGAGGCAGAGCTGAGGCGGACGGAGGATGGAACACAGAGCGCGGCCGGGACAAAGGGGCAGGCCAGACCGCCGTGACAGAGAAACCAGGCGGTCCGCTCCTGGGATGCGGTCTCGGGGGCGAGTTGGCCCCTGAGGCCCGGTGACCCTTCGCCCGCAACCAGGGCTAGCGCCTGTGTGCGCCCACGGAAACACCCGACCGACTGGAGAAAGAAAAAGGGGTCAGGGGACCTCCTTCCAGCTCTACGCGCCTCTCATTCAGAGGTAGAGGTCAGGAAAGGGGAAGGACCGAGCCCCAGAGCAACAGAAGTCAGGCAGTGCCAGGGACACTGAGGGCGGAGCCAGGGGAAGGCTGCCGAGCGCGGTCCTCGCTCCTCCCGGTCCGAGACGGGCCCGAGGCCTGGATCCGCCTTCCCCGTGCCGTCCTGGTCAGGGCCCCGCGGGGCAGCCATGCCGGGACGTCTGCTGCGGGGCCTGTGGCAGCGATGGGGCCGTTACAAGTACCGCTTCGTTCCCTGGATCGCGCTGAACCTAAGCCACAACCCGAGGTGAGAGGGCGGGACAGCAGAACGAAGGGCGCCTGCCTTCAGTTCCCAGACGCCACCACGGCCGCGGGACGCGAGGCGGACTGCCTGAGGCGGACTGCCCGCCTGCTACGGGCAGGCCAGGGAGGGCAGGGACTGAGGTGGGCGGGCCGGGTGGGCGGGGACTGAGGCCGCGGAGGGGTTTAAGGACCCTGGGCTAGAGGCGGGCGGGGCCGAGGCTGGTGGAGTCAGAGGCGAACTGGGAGCCTGAAGTGGGCGGTGGCTTCAAGTGGGCGGGGCCTATGTCCTCTTTCCCAGTGTCCGCCGCGCTGCCGGGCCCGGCAGGCGGGGCTCGCCAGCCGGAGGTGTCTCCTATTTTGTATTGCGTTCGTCACTGACTAGGGACCTTGTATCTGGGCAAAAAATGGAAACTTTTTTAAAAGACCTCTCTTACCGCGTGAGAGTGCGTGGCTTTTTCTCCACCAGGCCTTAATTAGGTGCTTGAATTTCCTCAGAAAAGCCAAGCCAGGGTTTATTTTCATAGTTCATGCAAGTACTTCACGTGGTTAAAGAAACCCGTCCCGGCTGTGAGAATAGCGTGGAGTAGCTCGTGCGTTAAGAACGGGCAGAACGCCACTCAAAAGCAAGTCGGGATGGTGGGTTTCGGATTGGGGTGCGTCCCGCAGGCGTTATTAAGGGCTCCCCAGTGATCAGCTCAACACCGTGCTCACCAAAGAGGCCGACCGGGCCTCCCTGAAGTCAGTGTCCGAAAAATAGGGAAACAAAGCGCTTTCCCGAAGGTTGCATACTAGGGAAACAGGAGATCAGTTGTATCATGACTACGGAACCGTGAGGCGGGAATTACAACCTTTTTGTTCAAGTAAAAATAATGCAGTTAGTACAAAAAGGTAATGATTATGGAAATAAGAGATGCAGTCATTGAAGACGTTAGTACTCCTGGAGAGAATGTCACAAAGTATACGATGTTGAATTTGTCTTTGAATCTACAAGGCCATTTTTAAAAAGCAATTTAATGTGAGGTCATTCATTCTCATTGTGATGACATTCAGCTTGGCTGTTGGGTGTAGTACGGGAAAGAGCTGAACTTAGTTTCTGCCTCTGGCTCTCCCACTTACTGGCTTTGGGACCTTGGGCAAGTTCCCTAACAACTTTGCTTTCCTTGTCTGCAAAAATGGAAGAATGTAAGGACCCCACAGCATATGGTATAGAATGGGTCTTTCATAATTACTGGCTGCTTGGGTGGGAAGTGTTGGGAGTTAGCTAACTAGAACTCCCCCAAACCTTTTCTGAACTTAGTTCCCAGCCCTTCACACACATGAGACTAAGCTTATAGTTCCTTAAGGCCAAGAACCCAAAAAGTATGCAGATAAGTTTGGCTTTTACCAGTTGAAGGGTAGTGAATAGAAACTTTTCCCATTTTCAGGACCCTCCGGTATGTTCCAGAGGAATCCAAAGACAAAGTTATCTCAGATGAAGATGTCCTAGGAACGTTACTGAAAGTTTTCCAGGCTCTATTCTTAAATGATTTCAATAAACAATCAGAAATCTTGACTATGCTTCCGGAATCTGTTAAATCAAAATATCAAGACCTACTGGCAGTTGAACATCAAGGGGTGAAACTGCTTGAAAACAGACATCAACAGCAAAGTACCTTTAAACCGGAAGAAATTCTTTACAAGACTCTGGGTTTCAGTGTTGCCCAAGCAACTAGCTCATTGATTTCTGCTGGAAAAGGTGTCTTCGTTACAAAAGGATTGGTACCAAAAGGCGCAGTCGTATCTATGTATCCTGGTAACAGCACGATTAATATTATACTTTGCCAAGCCTCTTATGTATTGATAAATATAAGTTCAATAAAATACCCAGCCTTGCAATCCTTAGAGTAAGGGATTAAATTGGAAACTCGAGTTTCCATAGATTTTTATAATTCTAATTCGGAAATTAACTGTTTGTAAATTGTTATATGTTAGAAAGTATCCTGGAGTATTTGTTGGGATAAATGCACTTTTTCTTTCAAGGAAAGCTTTATTGTCAATGTTTAAATTTAGAACATAGTATGACCCACTTTGACAAATTACTTAAAAAGCACTAGAGAAACATGTCAGTTTGGTTTGATAGCTAAAAATAAAAAATGGTATGGATAGTCTAATGCCTGTAATCCCAGCACTTTGGGAGGCCGAGGCGGGCAGATCGCGAGGTCAGGAGTTCGAGACCAGTCTGGCCAAAATAGTGAAACCCTGTCTCTACTGAAAATACAAAAAATTAGCCGAGTGTGGTGGTGTGCGCCTGTAATCCCAGCTACTCGGTAGGCTGAGGCAGGTGAATCACCTAAACCCGGGGAGGCCAAGGTTGCCGAGACTGTGCCATTGCGCTCCAGCCGGGGCGACAGTGTTAGGCTCTATCTCAAAAAAAAAAAAAAAAAAAAAAAAGGTAAGAATCAAAACGTAAAAGATAGCGTTTAAACCCATAAATCACCGAATAAAGACCTTCCTGCCCTTTCTATGCTTGGAAAGTAAGGCAATTTCTTGGCACAAGATCATTTACTAGAATGCTAAATAGACTATGTTATGTGTTAAACTAACATTATATTATTTGGTATAGTGGAAAGTGTGTGTGTGAATATTTGAGTCAGATAGACCCAGGTTTTTAAAAATTCATTCTCCTGTTTTCTAATTTTACATCCCCAAGCAAGGGAGTTTCAGTTTCCTGCTGTACAAATAACCTGATTTTGTAAAAACTAAATAGAATAAATCATAATAAAACAAGTTTAATAAATAGATTAACATGCCTGGAACACAGAACGCACAAGGTAAATATTTTCTCATTTCCTCTTTTGCCAGTGAAAGGAGAAACAGCCTTAATGTCAGACTCATCTATTCCCATATGTGTCTACATTATTTATTAGCAAAATAAATTTCAAACTCTTTAGATGTTAAATCATATTCTACTTAAAAATATTTATGTTCGTGTGTGTATGTGTGTATATATATATATATGACTTTTTAAAACTGAGTCTAAAATGTGTTGTTCATATTATCATTAACCAAGATAGCCATATTCTATTTTGCCATGTGGATAACCTGGTTCTGTGCTCCATCTGCTATTGGGCGTTCACTCTTTAAAAGGGAGAAAGTAACTAAACAGAATGTGATTGTGTTCCAAAGAGGGGTTCTTACCGCAGTGTTTATGATTTTTCATGTTGCTGTAATATTTCTTTGTCTTGTTGTATAATAGGTACAGTATATCAGAAGTATGAGCCGATCTTTTTCCAGTCCATTGGAAATCCATTTATTTTTAGATGCCTGGATGGGGTACTCATTGATGGGAATGACAAAGGAATATCAAAAGTTGTGTACAGGTAAGTGATGTCCATGTTCAAATTTAATTATATGAGACAGAACCACACTTATCACAATGATTATGACTGACAGCATTTGTGCTTTATTTATTTTTTATAAAAAGAGATGGGGTCTTGCTATGTTGTCCAGGCTGGTTTCAAACTCCTGGCCTCAAGCGACCCTCCCATCTCGGCCTCCCAAAGTGTTGGGATTACAGGCTTGAGCCACCGCATCCAGCTCAGCATTTATACTTTATTTTATTTTATTTTTTACTTTATTTATTTATTTTTTGAGACAGTCTCACTCTGTTGCCCAGGCTGGAGTGCAATGGTGTGATCTCTGCTCACTGCAACCTCTGCCTCCCGGGTTCAAGCAATTCTTCTGCCTCAGCCTCCCAAGTAGGTGTGACTACAGGCATGTGCCACCAGGCCCAGATAAATTTTGTATTTTTAGTAGAGATGGGGTTTCATCATATTGGCCAGGCTGGTCTCGAACTCTGGACCTCAAGTAATCTGCCCACCTCGTCCTCCCAAAGTGCTGGGATTACAGGTGTGAGCCACTGCACCTGGCCAGCATTTATACTTTAAATAAAATTCTGTTTAGATAGCTGCTGTGTAACAACTCAATTGCCCTACTGATTATACAAAAGCCTTTTTTTTTTTTAAAGAAAAAAAGCACTTGTGTCATTCTAGGTTAATTCTGTATTTTGGAATTCTATTTTAAGGTACAGATCCATTAGCTAATGCTTTCACCTGTTTCAGATCTTGCAATGGGAGGGATCGACTCGGCCCTTTAAAAATGAGTGATAGTACATGGCTAACGTCAGATATTCATAACCCTCTGGCTGTGGGACAGTATGTCAACAATTGTTCCAATGGTAAGAAGGCATCATGGGGCTGTGAGACGCGATATAGCAATGGCTAATTCTACTCCTTTGTCATATGACTGAGTGCCAAGGGCAGTTGAGTATAACATATAATAAGCTAGTCAAGTCCTTAAGCAACTATCACTTTTGGGCAGACAATATCAGAGAATTGGGGGAAATGATATACATTATTTAGAATTGTTTACTATTTTTCTTCTGATTTTGCAGTGAATATAGGCAATTGATAACTGCCCTTTGATCATTATTATTTTAGCATTTAAAAATAGAAATTATTATGTCAGTACTTCAATATAGCCTTGTAGATTAACGGCTAGACTAGTATCTGCTTTCTTTTGCTAAGTTTGTGAGTTACTATATCTTCTTTAGGAGTTGACTTTCCCATAGGTAAAAGTTTGATTGATTGACTACATTTAACATGGGCTTCGTCGTTAGTGAGAAATGAAGTCCAAGCCTGACTCGTTTATTAATATTTAACCTTTAACATTTCTGAGCCTCTATTTCCTGATATATAAAAAGTAAACAAGAAAACATACATATATGTTTATTATGTATATTGGTATATATTATCTAAACATATATGTTTATTATATATGTTTATGCAAAAAGTAAATAATAAAAAGTTTTATATATGCCTTATTTGCTTTTTGAATATTTGATATATTTATGATTTACCATATATGTATCTGCAAATTAAGTAAATAAAATCTAACAGTGCCTGGAACATGGTAGTAATTATTTTGAGCATGTTTTGATAATTTAGAAAAACAGACATTAAGTGTCATAATTCAGTTCTGTTTTCCATGACCTTGTATAATGGCTCTTTTTCTAAAAATTATGTGCTTGTTCCTAGACAGAGCAGCTAATGTCTGTTATCAGGAATTTGATGTGCCTGCAGTTTTCCCTATAGAACTGAAGCAGTATCTTCCAAACATTGCCTACAGCTATGACAAACAAAGGTTCGTTTGCTAAAAGAGCATTTCATATCTTCTGCTTATGCTGTACTTAAAAAAATATAGAAGAAAAAGCTATATAGAATTTGGGGTAAGATTTTTTTTTAGTGAAAAATTATAACTTAGATTTTTATGTTCACACCTTAACCTGTTAATGTAGGCTTATTTGAAATTTAAAATTTTCATTTAACTTAGCTCAGTCTGCTTATTTTTACCCATTTTTATTCTATGGCAATACTTCATAAGTATCCACCTTAAAGTTTTTTCAGATAATTCTGTTGTTTTCCCTACCTACAAAATCTTCAAATATATTTTTACTTTATTCATTTATAATATCATGTTCTCTACCTTATAAGAAAGCATCCAAAAGAGGCCAAATTACACTATGATTTCTTTGCCAATTTCACTATTAGTTTCTTAATAATGAAAAAAAGGACTATATTCAGAAGACACATATTTTAACATAGCATTTATTTTCTGTTCATTCAGTGGAAAGTCTACCGAGAATATTCAAATAGCAATTTTAAAATATAGGTAATTCTGGAGAGCTAAGAGTTCTTTCTTAACAGTGCTGTAGGAAGATATAATCTTTGTATTATTTTGCTGAGTTGCTAGCAAACTTTATTTTATATAGGACCTATTAAATTGTCCTTGTAAGATGAATGACATGAAAACATGAACTATTCTCTATACTTAAAACTTGAGGTCAGACATGGTGACTCAAGCCTGTAATCTCAGCACTTTGGGAGGCCAAGGTGGGTGGATTGCTTGAGCACAGGAATTTGAAACCAGCCCAAACAACATGGCAAAACCCCTTCTCTACAAAAAATACAAAAATTAGCTGGGTGTGGTGGTGCTGCACCTGTAGTCTCAGCTACTTGGGAAGCTGAGGTGGGAGGATCCTTGACCTTGGGATCAAGGATTGCAGTGTAGGTTGCAGTGAGCCAAGATGGCACCACTGCACTCCAGCCTGGGTAACAGAGCCAGATCCTGTCCCAAAACAAGAAAAAAACAAAAACAAAAAACTTGATAACTTTTGCTTCTCTGCATGTGTATGTTTGTGTGTTTAACAATTAGCTTTTCTTAGCCATATACTCCAGGGGATGATGTTATTAGAATGTTGAATGTGTATATATAACAATATCTAGGCTGGGTACAGTGGCTCATGCCTGTAACCCCAGCACTCTGGGAAGCCGAGACAGGTGGATCACAAGGTCAGGAGTTTGAGACTAGCCTGACCAACATGGTGAAACCTTATCTCTACTAAAAATACAAAAATTAGTCAGGCGTGGTGACATACCTGTAATCCCAGCTACTCAGGAGGCTGAGGTAGGAGAATCGCTTGAATCCGGGAGGCGGAGGTTGCAGTGAACCAAGATCATGCCACTGCACTCCAGCTTGGGGGACAGAGTGAGACTCCATCTCAAAAAAAACAAACAAACAGTATCTTATGATGTCTAGGAAAAAGCATTTTTTAAAACTCTAATTTTAAGTAATGTTTTCATTTTTCAGAAGATACAAATGAACACAAGAAAAACTATAATGTCATTTTTAAATCCTTTTTGTGATACTAGTTTTGGGGGCCTAAACTTAGAAACAGTGTTTTCAGAAGAAGTAGTCAGTTGTATAAACATTGATTTGTGATTTTTTAAATGATATAGATAATAACTTTAGAATACCTGCACCAGGGATAAGAACTATTTCCTCATGGAAATCAAATGCATAAACTAAAATGTAAGAAACCTGAGTAAAGTCACATCTGTAAAAGCCGTGTTGGTTATATTAAAAATATGAGCTTATATTTGTTAATGCTCTACCTTTTGTATATCTTTCTTTTTGTTTTCAGCCCACTTCGATGTGTTGTTCTTGTCGCACTTAGGGACATCAGTCAAGGAGAAGAGCTTTTTTCAAACTACTACACAATTGTCAGCTAACTCTGTGAATCAGAAATTATTAGGTTTTCTACTCATCTATTAATTCTAAGTGTTTATTGTTAATCACTTCTCTGAGTTATACCTGTAAAACAAATATTTTGAGACTTAATTGGAATAGGAATTTTTTATGTTTTTGTCGATATTATATTTATGTTCCAATTTCATGATAAAAGCTACTTGCTTCATTACAATTTCAAATTTGTAATGCAATTTCAATTTTAATTGGTTTTCACCTAAATACACAATAGCCTATTAAATTAAAACCTACTCTTTGAAATTGTAATTTCAATTTTTCTTTTGTTTATTTTGTAAGCTCTGTGGTGGTTTATAAAATTGTAGCCAGGCATCAGCAGTTCTTGTAGTACTGCTGATGTGTACAAACTTCTGTAAAAACTTTATTTTTACAGAATTGAGTAAAAAATATCTATCGTGTTGCCATGAGTAAATTGGTATATGTATGTATAATGTAAAGATTGCTGTAGCTGGATAAGGGGAAAATGTGAGGTCATTATACTATTTTCTTTACTCTTTGAACATTTTCACACCAAGGAAAAGGTGAAAAAAAGTGCAAGATAGTGTTGGTGGGAGGAACACTTATTCCCCGTGTCTCATGTCTTCATGTGGAGGCTTCCACTAGTAATGTTCCTAGCCTATCTCTCCACCCACTGGAGGAAGAGTGACATCCTGATTATGTTTGGAAAATAACTAAGCACCCATGTCCTATACCTTCCTAGTTCCTTCTCTGTGGACTCTGGCTGCCAGCAGAAAGAATGTGTCCTGGCAGTTCTCTGCCTTGTGCAGACAGTAGCCTGTAGCCAGCCCAGGCAGTGACAGAGTCTAGAGGTGTGATATATTGGCAGGCCAACCTGGCTGCAGCCCTGAAGCTGCCTTCCCCAGTTTTATTAGCAATAGTTACTTTGACCTCCATCGACCTGACTCCCGCGCTCTCAGTTCCAAACTTGGATAGGAAGGAGGGTGTTCTTCACTGGGACCCTCAGAAATTCGTGGAACCTATATAACCAGATCTGACCACCTTCACTTCCTTACCACCAGCTTTACTCACCTCGTTTATTGCTATTTCAGTAGCCTCTCATTGCCTTCCTTGTTTCCACTCCTGTCCCCCTTACAGAACATATCACCAAGTGTGATTCTTTTAAATGAAAGGCAGGTATTGACATACGTCTGCTCAAAACCCTCTCCCTATGAAGTCCTTCACATGCATGAGCTGCTCAGGATCTCAGAGCTCCTCTCCTGTTCTCCCCTTGCTCACTCCACCCCAACCCACACCTGCCTCTTGGCCACTCCTCAAACCTGCCAGGCATATTCCCACCCCAGGACTTTTGCACTTAGTTCTCTCTGCCTGTAAACATCTTCCCCCAGATAGCCACATAGCTTGTTCTCTCCCTTCCTGTCACCTCAGTAAGGAGCGTTGCCTCATCACGCTATTGAAATTTACAATCCCTCACTGCCCCCACCCCGATATATTCTTCATTCTCAGCACTTACCACCAGCAAACATACCATAGATGGAAATTATGGCCAAAATGACTTCTAGTAACACAGATGTAACTAGAGATTATCCTGCTTCCACAGGCTTTTCCGTCTCCTAAAGCCTGAAATATTATGAGCTCTCACATGGCACTTTGTTGCATTCTTGATGTATTCAGAATATGTGTGCTTGTCCCTGCTCTGAAGGCACTTCTGTGCATGTGTCCACCACAGAGCCCTATGCGCTAAGGTCCTTTGGTGTCTGAGAAGGAAGGAATGTGGTTTTAGTCAAGTAACCAAAGCAGAGGAGTCAAGGTTTTTGCTTTCCTTTTATCCCCTTCTTGGCCTTGTACAAACTTTGGATGTCTGATCACTGCATCTTAAAAATGGAACTACATAAAGTTCTGGTCTGAGCAAATGAAATATGGGGACAAACTTGTGAAATAAGGCCAAGATAGGAACGTTAACTTAAAAAGATGTTTAGGAAAGATATGACTAGGGTCAAACTACGAATCATATGGATAAGAAAGACTAGTTGACCATAAATGTAGTCTGTCAAGTAATATTTGACCAAATTTCAGATCTGTCTTCCTAAAAGACAGTTACCTAGAACAGTGTTTGAAACATAATGTTTCCTGAATTAAACTAAAAGTATAATCCTTACTTTGGGATTTTTTTTTTTTTTTGAGATGGAGTCTCGCTCTGTTACCCAAGCTGGAGTACAATGGTGGGATCTCAGCTCACTGCAACCACCGCCCCCAGGGCTCAAGCAGTTCTCCTGCCTCAGCCTCCTGAGTAGCTGGGATTACAGGAACGCACTACGTCGCTCAGCTAATTTTTGTATTTTTAGTAGAGACAGGGTTTCACTATGTTGGTCAGGCTGGTCTTGAACTCGTGACCTCATGATCCGTCCGCTTTGGCCTCCCAAAGTGCTGGAATTACAGGGGGACTTTCATTATAGATGGAAAACTATTATAGAGGATTTAAGGAAAACATTTAATCTACCAACTTGACTATATCTTATTTACTGCATCTAAAACCAATTTAACAGTGGTATAATATCTACCTATTTGCTATAGCTTAAGATTCATTAAATAAAATATCTACTTTTGGCAAATATTCACACAAACCAAGAAAAAAAGATTCCCAGATGTTTATTTCTGGAACTGTACACCAGGTATTAAAGTACAACAAATACAAAATAATGCTCAAAAAAATCAGTGTTTATGTACAAATATTAAAATCAATGCAACAATAGCAACTTCCTCTTGAACATCTGATACTGAAACTTGTTCTGATTGTCACTAATTTATCTCATACTCACAGGGTACTTATTTCAAACTGGGACAATTGGAATCACTGGTCATCTAAGAGGAATATTAATATCTACCATATTTAACAATAAAACTAATAGTTTCCTCCATTTAGTGAAAAAATTAGGAACTTTTTTAAAAAACATAGTAATGTCAATATTTTATAAATTATTTCAATTTCCATTTGTAGACAATGTGCTTTGAAACTCTGGGCAATCTCCTTGTTGGTCAGGTTTATTGTTTGTTTACATTCAAAGTTGAAATATTCACTAGAGACTTTGGTTAAATTAAATAGTATCACTAAGCTCTATTAGATCTGATGTTCTCAAATATTTATGACCTTCAACATTTTAAAAATTAAAAAGGAAACGATTGCACAATTCTTTGACCTAATTGTACAGATTTTAGTATTTTTTAAACAGTAATCTACATCCTTCAAGTAAATTCAGCAGCTGACCATGACAAGAGGAAAACTAAACATTTAAAAAGCTAGCATGAAAAAGATGAAGTACAACTAACAAATGTATTGCTATAATCACAGCACCAGTTACACTTCTAAATGAATCCACTGTCCTCTTCAAATTCCCTGTACATAAAAGATATATCAGCCAACACTGCAACTGCTCACCATGAATTTTTGGTTTGTTCATAAGAAAATAATGTGGCAAAGGAAAAAAAAACAGCAACAACAACAAAAAGAATTTATCACAGTTTGTTATAAGAATTGTGCTTAACACTTGATAATAAAGGCATTATTGTTTCTTCATGTGATTGCAAATCAGGTTGTTTTCTTGCTTCCAAATGCAATTCTTTTAATAAACAGTAACAAATTCTCTGTTAAGATGTTTAAACTGAGAGAAAAAAACAGTAAATCCAGCTTTTAAAATTCAATAAATAGCTATTTTACATGGATAAAGTCATAGTGGTACAATTTATGAATGTCACATCAAGCATGCACAAAAATGGTATTATACATGGCCGAAGTAGTCAGAAAATATTGAATTAGATCTAAAAAGATATGAAGAATTTACACTTATATACAAAAATCTTGCAAATTATTGCCTCATTTTAACAAGGAATTAAAAGTAAACATTACCAGCTAGTTAGCACTCTCTAAGAGGCTAAAATCAGATTGGCATTTAAAAATCTATTAAACTAGCTGGAATTTATTTTTCTCTCATATCATTTTCTGGATTTTGGTCAAAAATCTTTAAATAACTAAAGTGTCCATTCAACTTGCTGATAATCAAAACTTTAGATAAGAAACACTGTTTCCATCTTATATCAAGACCCCAGCAATGCATAGATAAACTGAATATATTACTGCATCAGCTACTGAGAATGGGCATGTTCATTTAAGTGCAACTGGTATTAGCATTCAGTCATCTTTGTGTAAATTATTTATACAGACCAGCCACTGTAAACCCAGAGTGAAAATTAAAGTTATAACAATGGAAGATTATGGCCAGTATCTTAACTAAATTATAGAAAGTGTACTGATTTTTAATAAAAGAAATAAGGTTCAAAGTTTAGCACAACAACACAGCAATAAGAAGCTAACAACTTGGATAAAAATATAAGAAAGTAACGCAGAGCCCAGGCTACCCATTATTTACTGTGTGCATACAGGAATGCTATACTTCAGATGTATAAATTAGAGACTGATTTTAAGTTATTAATTTAACTACTTTTTGTCCACTGTGCTAAACTAAATTTTATACTAATGTGCTACTGCGTAAACACTTCAAAGCAATCTTCATTAAAATGCTGCAAAGAAAAACAAGAATACACATCATCCAAAACTAAGGATGTCATTGCAGTTCACAGTTTGTATAATAAATACCCTCCCTTTCGATCACTACTAAGATCACTACATCCTATCTACTCATCAGCACAACCTTGAAGCAACTTATACTTACAAATATTAGCAATGCAGCCAAACATTTAAGTTTTTTGCAAAGCAACTAGTAAAAGTCAAAACTTTTAATTAAGACGGTGCAAAAAAAGGTAATTCTCTATTTTAACAGTACTATAAAAGCAAAGATTACATCCTAATACTGTATTACATATTGTTTGATTCACCTTATAACTTAAAAATGCATGTTTATAGCGCAAAAATGGCCAAAGTTTAGGACAATGGCTTCTCATTCACAATATTTGGAATAAAAATAAAACTGAGTTTGAGATACACCTGAACATCTATCAATTTTTAAAACTTAAAGTGGTAATGTACCATTCTATTTCAGATAGGAACTCACATTATTCTTGCCAACTGTTCAAGCTTAACAAAAAAACTTAAATATACTTCAAGGTTCTACTGCATTAGGTATAAAATCTAGAAGTCCCTCTAAATATTAACACTTTGAACTGCAGTGCTACAAACAACTTAAAAGGTGTCCCAAAATGTAAACCATTGAGTGGCAATATCCTAGGCTTTGTAGACTGTGCCTCCGCAAGTCAACTGCCTCAGGATAAACTAAATTATCAATGACTGGTATGATTTTTAAGATTACAATCTTGACAATGGTGGGCAAAACCCCATCTGAGTACCACATCTTCAAATGCCAAATTTGCAGCCAATAAATGAAGTTACACAGAAATCTCCTGGCAGTAACATGACCAATTCTGTGTAAGGTAGCCCTGGTCTAGAATTTTGAAACAGGATCCAAGCAAGCGTCTTCATTATTTGCACACAGTTCCTCGTGCTGGCTTCCATAAAGATGGACTTGCTGTTTTGTAAACTGAAGTGCTCTAGTTGAATAACATGAGAGAAGTTTCCATTTTTAAAAAATCCTTGCATGTTTGTGCAGTTTAAAGAAACCTACCCCTGCTTTTATTAAGAAAATAAAACCAAAAAAATGCTACATTGAGCAGGGATCGGGATCGGTACCTGTAAACATTGTTATTCCACTGCATCCATTATGGCAAAAGGAATTTACACAAAAAGAGGCCACACCATTCAGTTCAGAACATCTGTGCTGGTTTTGAGCTGGTGGCCTCTGTCTACAGGTTTTAAAATTGGGAGTGAGGGCAGTGGGGAACAGAATAGAAAAAGAAGGGAGTGGGGAAGAGGTATTGGGAGATGAGGAAGAGAGAAGCAGAGCTTAAAGCTGCACCACAGAGTTCAATCTTAGTTCCCAACTCTGCTGATCATAGTTCATTTCCACATTTATGGATTGAAAAATGAAAATACTCTTGATAAATCAAGATATAGTTCTATACATACTGACATCACTGATGTCATAGTGAGAAAGGTTCAAACTTCCAGTGAAAGACTATGCAAACCTGATAGCTCCCCTCAAGTTTACTGGTACTGCACACGCATTTCTGGGCTCCTCACTCAGGTCACTCAGAGTGTAGGGCCGCGTGCTGATGCAGAGCATGGGCACTGATGAAACCATTGGTCTCGTTGGCAGAGAGACTGCCAAAGTCAGCCACAGAAACAGCCATTTTGGCACTGGTGATGTGATGTGTGTGATTTTCAAAGTCCACACCCAGGTTATTTACAGAAACTTCATTCATAAAGGATTCAGGGACGGCAATGCCCATTTTCAATCTTTTTGCTGGTCTCTCTGATTCTTCACTGCACATGTTCATAGGGTTTAGCTCCGAGTGATAAAATCCAGTCTCGAATAAATTAAAACAATCACTTTCCCCATTGCTGGGCAGGGTGAGTAACTCTTCTGTTACAACAGGCACATGATTAACTTGTCCACGGGGTGTGTTGCCCAGTGGAGGAAAGCTATCATCCAAACAATTCACATCTGTGGGGTCGCAGACAGTTGCTACACTGTTGGTCAAAGCTAAAAAGGAATGGAAAATTGTTTAAGTAAGTGGTCCTATGACACGAAACAGAGGACACAATTTTGCAACAAACTGTACTAAACACAAAAAGGTCTTCATTTTACCTGTCAAGTCACTGGCAGTGAATGAGTTGAGAATGTTTAGTTGTTGATCAGGAATAGGCTCAGGCCGGTTAGAAGTTAAGGCTGAAGCATTTACCGTCCCACCCAAAGCTTCTGTTTCATCTACTAAACGATCCATATAGTCCCTGAAAAACACACCACAGTAATTCTATGACTGTATATCACAGTTAAAAATAAGTCTTTGAAGTCAAGGCCACAGTACTTACGTAACTCCAGGGTGATGGTTATATCGTTTTTTCCCAAATCTTGTCTGTTGAGCAAAGTAATCATAACGTTCAGATTTCTTCCACATATAGTAGAATGCTACACATTCAGCAACTGTCCGAGTTCTCACCTAATGAGAAAGTTGAATTTTTCAAAAACCAACAAACTCAACCATTTTTTTAAGCAACTGTTTTTCCCAAAACTACAACTTCAATCCATGGGTCTTATTTTCCCATTATATAGTTCTGAACACTTTTAATAAATTATAAAGTTCTGAACACTTTTATTAGTGGAATGCCTTTACATTTAATAATGAGGCCATTTTCAAAAGCCCAAGGTTTTTTTTTTTTAAAAATCAGAATGTATTAGTTTATAAAACAAGTGTGTATCCAAAAATTATCTTACACCTTTACTGAAAATCTTAAACACTAGCATTCTTTACTTTTCTTCACTGAGCTCTATGATTTTGACTATAGTGAGGTTCTTAACTTTGGATTAACTAACCTCTGAGGGGTCCATAAATGGATTTCATTGAAATCTATTAATTCACAAAATTGTATTTAGGTATACTTTTCTGGGGAGAAGGAATGCAGCCTCATCAGATTGAGTTCCACTATCCAAAAGAGATTAAGAACCCTTGGCAAATGGATCAACAGTCTATAGCATCTGGAATTTAAGATGACTTGTTAGCTAAAGGCAGGGCTTTCTCCCTCCAGTATGTTTGGTTTTTAGATCCAACAGATTTTGGAAATAACAATAAAATTTGAGCCTCACCAACCTGGTTCCACACCCAAACCAGGGTTCCTCTAACCACATACAGCCACAGATACGAATTCAGATGTATGAACAAAATTTTTCATCCTTATTCAATAAACGCTTTCTCCCTTGCTTAATCAGTACCCAATAAAGAAGTTTCAGTATCTCTAACCTGACTCCTGAGCAAGTTGTGATATAAGATTACTAATATACGAATAAGGTTTTTAAACCAAGAAATACAGTATACCTTTCAATAAACATCATTAACTATAAGTCTTCACAGAGAATGCCGGCTTCGTGGGGCCACAGACCTTTTCTGTCTTACTCACTGTTGTATCTCTAGTGTCTAAAACAATGTCTGGTAAGTGAAGTGGAAGGACGTAACTGTTTACAGAATGAATGGATACAGTGAATTTCATAAGTCATTACAAAACTGATGGTTTTATTTTTACTTAAAAGGACAATCCAGACTTCTTTAAAAATGTCTTATCCACTAAATTATACGCTTTATCTCATCTTTGAGAAACATTAGATTTTCAAACGTATAAAAGTGTGAAATTTTCAACATCAATACTGGAAGGTCTAGCTAATGCAGTAAGACAAGAAAAACAAAAAGTATACAGATTGGGAAGGAAGAAATAAAACTGTCTCTGTTCACAGGTGACATGACTGTCTATGTAGAAAATTCCAAAGAATCAACAAAAAATCTCCTGTAACTAACAAGCACTTACAGCAAAGTTTCAGGAGACAAGGTTAACATACAAAAGTCAATTGCTTTCCTATATAACAGTAATGACAATTGAAATTTGAAATTTAAAACACAAGACCATTTACATTAGCACCCCAAAATTAAAATACTTGGGTATAAATCTAACAAAATATATGCAAAATCTATATGAGAAAAATGACCAAACTCTGATTACAGAAATCAAAGAAGAACTTAATAAAGAAATATTCTATGTTCATGGATAGGAAGACACTTCATTATTAAGACATCAGTTCTTCCCAGCTTGATCTACCGATTCAGCACAAACCCAATCAAAATCCCAGCAAGTTATTTTGTGGGTATCAACAAACTAATTTTATATGGAGAGGCAAAATACCCAGAATAGCCAACATAATATTACAAAAAGATTAAACCAAAGTACTGACACTCCCCAAATTCAATATTTACTATAAAGCTATAGTAATCAAGACAGTATGATATTGGGGGGGGGAAGACAAACAGATTAAAGGAACAGAAGAGACAGCCCAGAAATATACCCCACAGATACAGTCAACTGATCTTTAACCAAAGAACAAAGGCAATTCCATGGAGGAAGACTGTATTTTCCACAAACGCTAGTACAACTGGACATCCACATACAAAAAAAATAAAAAACAAATGAATATAGACATAGGCCTTACTCCTTTCAAAAATTAACTCAAAATGGATTATAGACCTAAATGTAAATGTAAAACTATAAAGCTCTTAGAAGACAACAGAAGAAAATAGAGGTGACCTTAGGTTTGGCAATGCTTTTTTAAATAGAACGCTAAAAGCATGAACAATCAGATGAAATTCCAAGTTGGACTTCATTAAAATTAAAAACTTTTACTCTGCAAACACACTGGTAAGGGAATAAAAAGACAAGCCTCAAAATGGAAGAAAATATTTGCAAAACATGTATCTAATCCAAAATATACAAATATATACAAATAACTCCTTAAACTCAACAAGAATACAAACCACCTAATTAAAATCTCGGCAAAAAATCTGAATGAACACCCGAAAAAATAACACAAATGGCAAATAAGCATAAGAAAAGATGGTCAACATCATCCTCATGAGGGAATTACAAATTAAAACAATAAAGAGATGGTATTAAAAACTACCACAGTGGTGAAATCCAAAACACTGACACCACCAAATGCTGGTGAAGATGTGGAGCAATAGATCTCATTCATTACTGCTGGAAATACTAAATGGTACAGCCACTTTGGAAGACAGTTTGGCAGTTTCATGCAAAATAAACATATTTTTACCATTCTATCCTGTAATCCTTACTCCTTCGTATTTAGCCAAATGAACTGAAGACTTACATCCACATAAAAACCTGCACATGAATATTTATAGTAGCTTTAATGATAATTGCCAAAACGTGGAAGCAACCAAGATATCCTCTAATAGGTAAGTGAATAAATATGCTGGTACATCCACATAATGGAATACTGTTCAGTGATAAAAAAAGAATGAGCTATCAAGCCTCAAAACAAACAAAAAACCCCACGGTGAAAACTTAAATGCATATTGCTAAGTCAAAGAAGCCAATCTGAAAAGGCTACATACTGTATAATTCCAACTATATGACATTCTGAAATGGCAACAGTAGAGACAATAAAAAGATCAATGGCTGCTAGAGGTTGTTAGGGAGGAGGGGGAAGGGACAGGGGGAAGAAGAAAACATGGGATTTTTAGGTCAGTGACACTACTCTGTATGATACTGTACTGGTGGATATATATTATATATTTGCCAAAATCAATGGAATGTACAACATGAAGAGCAAAGCTCAATGGACTTTAATTAATAATAATAATGTATCAATATTGGCTCATTAATTTTAACAAATGTACCACACTAATGTAAGATATTAATAATAAAAGATAAAATAATAACTATAGGGGTAGAAGGGACATATGGGAACTCAATACTTTCTGGTTAGCTTTGCTGTAAACTTTGCTGTAAACCTAAAACTGCTCTAAAAACTAACGTCCATTAGTTTTGTAAAAGCATACAATACTGATCTACCCCCGCCCACCAAATGCTTCAGAACCCTGCCTTCCTTTAGGATGAAAAGAAGAAATAAACAAAACCTATTTTAATGAGAATTATTCCAAACTATTCTAATGCACACAAATATGTATTTTGAATAGACTTTAGTTTTTGGCCGGGCGCGGTGGCTCAAGCCTGTAATCCCAGCACTTTGGGAGGCCGAGACGGGCGGATCACGAGGTCAGGAGATCGAGACCATCCTGGCTAACACGGTGAAACCCCGTCTCTACTAAAAATACAAAAACTAGCCGGGCGAGGTGGCGGGCGCCTGTAGTCCCAGCTACTCGGGAGGCTGAGGCAGGAGAATGGCGTAAACCCGGGAGGCGGAGCTTGCAGTGAGCTGAGATCCGGCCACTGCACTCCAGTCCGGGCGACAGAGCGAGACTCCGCCTCAAAAAAAAAAAAAAAAAAAAAGACTTTAGTTTTTAAGAACAGTTTCAGGTTCACAGCAGAACCGAGCAGAAAGTAGAAAGTTCCCATATATCCTGATGTTCTCCGACTTTCAACATCCTACATTGAAGTAGTACATCTGTTAAAAATCAATGTACCTACACTGACACATCAACACCCAAAGACCATGGTTTACATTAGGGTTTACTCTTGATGATGTACATTCTATGGGTTTTGACAAATGTGTAATAACATGTCTCTATCACTACAGTATCATCATACAGGATAGTTTCATTGCCCTGAAAATGGTCTGTGCTCTGCCTATTCACCTCTCCCTCCTGCCTCGGCCCTGGCACCAGTGATCTTTTTATTGTTTCCAGTTTTGCCTTTTTCAGAATACCATATATTTGGAAACCTACAGTATGGAGTCTTTTCAGATTGGCTTCCTTCACTTAATAATATGCATTTAGGATTTCACATGCCTCCTTGTGGCTTGTTAGCTCAATTTCTTTAGTGCTGAATAATAGTCCAGTTCTGGAGGTGCCACAGTTTGTTTATCCTTTCATCTCAAAGGACATACAGGTTCCTTCCAAGTTTTAGCAATTGTGATGAAAGCTGCTATAAACACTTTTGTGTGGACATAAGTTTTCAATGCATTTGGATAAATACCAAGGAACAGGATTATTAAATTATATGGTAAGAGTATGGTTGGTATTATAAGAAACTTCCAAGCTATCTTCCAACTTGGCTGTACCACTTTGCATTCCTACAGGCAATGAATAAGAGTTCCTGTTGCTTCACATCCTTACCAGCATTTGGTGGTGTTAGAATATGTTTCTAGTTGTTTTAGCAAAAATGATTCTTCCTTCAGCAACAGCTGTTCTCACTGCTGAAGAGAAATTATTTTGAGGCCACAAACCTCTGAATGGCTTGGTAAGGAAAGAAAGTCAAGGAGAAATCAGAATGAGACTTCCTAAAAAATACAGTGAATCCACTTTCTATGTTAACTGTTCATGTGGAAAGATATGTGAATATACTATCAGCCATTCCATAAGCAGGCTGTGGCATCTCTGAGCAAATTAGTTATGTTAGAATGGTATCTGAAATGCTAAGGGCAGGGGAACGTTAGTAAGTTGTTGCTTTTTCCCTACTTAACTGACTTATAAATTAGTTGCTTACATTCATTGTAACTAGTAATTTATCTGTACTAATCTCCCTAATTTACCTTATTCTTCTGTATAAGATGAAAATCTTTTCCAAAAAGCATGAGTGCATGTTCAAAGCTTCGGCATTCTTCTTCCGTCCATGCAGTCATTCCTTCTAAAAAAAAATTTTTAAATAAAATTCGTGGGCCCCCAAATTCTCTTATGTGAATCACTGATTTATTTTCAGTTAAGTTTTCCCTGTAAAAGGTCATAAACTCTCTCTCTCTCTCTCTCACACACACACACACAACACACACACACACACACTCTCTCTGCATGCAGATTTTAGTTAGAATTACCAAAAGTATACAGATCAAGTCTAAAATACAAAAATATAAACAATGCTTTTTTCCACTACATTATGGGATGAGAATTTAACATTTTTCTATAACATGCTTGTTTTTCTGATTAAAAAAAATTTTTTTTAACAATGAGCATATTTTTAATTAGAAAAAAAAACTCTCCTTTATCGAGGGAAAGAAGCTCTGTTTTGGTCTTACATCGAAACCACAAGTTCTAGCCAGGTGTGGTGGCTCATGCCTGTAATTTCAGCACTTTGGGAGGCCAAGGCAGGAGGATCGCTTGAGCCCAAGAATTTGAAATCAGCATGGGCAACATGGAGAAACCCTGTCTGTACAAAAAAACAAACTAGCCAGGCGTAGTGGCGGGCACGTATAGTTCCAGCTACTTAGGAAGCTGAGGTGGGAGGATCACCTGAGCCCAAGAGATCAAGGATATACTAAGCTGTGATCATGCCACTGCCCTCCAGCCTGGGAGACAGAGTGAAAAAAAAGACAAAAAATAAAACCAAAAATTATTTAATTAGAGACCATAATTAAAGTATAATCAACAAATATTTATTTGAAATTGATGTGTGGAGTGCTATACTCTGGAAATATAAAGGAAATAAGAAACGGTCCATGCTCTCAAAATAATAAATCCCATTCAATTTCCCAGCAGATGTTAATGTTGGTGAATTCCCTATCTACCTAGGGCAGAGACCTGGAAGGTCTTCAAAGAGTCATAGCCTAGACTTAAGATTAGCTATTACTCATCTGTATCTATGAAGTGTCTTATTTGGTACTGCAGACCAGGTCCCCAAAGCCATTAATAGTAGTCCATAATAAAGGTGAAAAATAGTTTGAACTAAGGAAGAAACCTGTATTTTGAGAGTTTTGAGAGTCTAAAATAATTTTTTTTCAAAGAAGCAGCTTTTCTAAGGGAGACATTTTAATAGACTATCTCAATTCGTAAGTTTAAATGTATTATTTTTAGTTTTCATACTTTTCCAAGTCATCTAGTAATATTACTAAGTATTATTTTCATTCTACACATATTTAATGAAAGCTATGGTGCATGCAATCCATTTATATGACAAAAAACACTAAAATAGAAGCTAACCATTTTCCTTGACAAAATGTAAGAACTATAAAATGTTATTACATGATTACTAAAAATACACTTCTTGAAATAAATTCAGTGGAATATATTATACATGTTTCTTTTTTAATCTTTAATCTTTTCATTTCCTGTCTGGCTAAAAAAAAAAAGAAAAAACTTTTTTTCAATGAAATCATAAAACTATTCTAATTACTTTGGACATATTGTCATCTCTGGGGTCTGCTTTGTTCTGTAACTATTTCTTCCAGAAAGTAGAGGTGGCAGGGGGGTGACTAATTTGTATTTGAACAATCTCTGATACATCTAAAAATAGAGCACAAGAAAAGGAAAAATTATTTGCTATGGAGCTGAACCAGATCTTAAAAAAGTGTTACAGGATTGCTCTGTCCCTTAGGATACTTTGCTTATTCTGATCCCCAAATGACCATCCCTGTCATGTCCCTCTCTTAAACCCAAGTGTTTCTTACCTTGAGAGGCCTTTCCATTGCAGCAGTATCTTTCGATTGCTTCCTTTATATTGTGGTTACACTTGAGAAGTTCATATAATGCCTGGGGTGGATATTCAATAAAAAGTATTAAAAGTTCATACCTAACAGCATTTTAAAAAACAGGTATAAGAGTCTTGATAAATATTGGAGTCTTGATAAACACTGAAATCCTCTCTAATTTCAGGGCATTTGAAGGTATACCTGCCCAAGCATTTAGTCTATGTAACTATCGTGCAGATTGACTCTGGTACCATGTGAGTTTGTTCATCCTCATGCTACCTCTCAGAAATCACCTGCCTGTATCATTCTGACTTTTTAAAAAAACAAACAAAAACACTAGGTCTAAGATTGAGTTTCCCCTATTTTAAATGCTTTTTTTTTCTAGTTTGGAAAAATTAGTTACAGTCTGTCCCTTGATGTCATTTCCTCCCTGTCTCTTTTAGTTTTAATATAAGGGAACAGCAGCAGGCCTGGAATAACAGGCATGGCACTTCAGACTAGGATTATAATGGTCTCAGTTATTTCCATCTACTATGAAAGGTGCCACTTTTTAAAATTAGAATATATTCCTATTAAATCTGCTTGGAATTATGAACATAATAAACAGGAATAACAGAATTCAATTGAAAGTTAAATAATCCACCTTCCCAAGTAAGTTTTAAGGAAGTGAAGATGGTTCAATATTAGGAAAACTTTTAATATATCAATAGCCTACATTTTAAAAAGTCATCTCTAAGCTAATTGCCCTGATCTGATCACTACACATTATGTGTATCAAGATATCACTGTGTACCTAAATATGTGTAATTAAATGTTAATTTAAAAAAATCAAATCAACAGCTGCTTAAAAAGCATCTGATAAATACTCATTTCTAATTTTAAAAAGACAAAAACTACAATACTTATAAATAGATGGATATTATCTTGCTATAATAAAGACAGTAGAACCAAGGACCAGTATTATTCTTTTTTTTTTTTTTTTTTTTGAGACGGAGTCTCGCTCTGTCACCCAGGCTAGAGTGCAATGGCGCGATCTCGGCTCACTGCAAGCTCCGCCTCCCGGGTTTACGCCATTCTCCTGCCTCAGCCTCCCGAGTAGCTGGGACTACAGGCGCCCGCCATCTCGCCCGGCTAATTTTTTGTATTTTTTAGTAGAGACGGGGTTTCACCGTGTTAGCCAGGATGGTCTCGATCTCCCGACCTCGTGATCCACCCGTCTCGGCCTCCCAAAGTGCTGGGATTACAGGCTTGAGCCACCGCGCCCGGCCCAGTATTATTCTTAATGTAAAAACCTTAGATGTATTACTTCCACCAAAAGCAGGCACCAAATCACTGTTATTACCAAATATCTCAGAGTTACAGCTAATGCATTAAGACATAAAGCAGGAATAATAATGGTAAGGAAGGAACAAAAGTGTAATTTAATCATGAATCAAAAACCAAAAAACCACTCCATAAATGTATGCAATTATGATGTGTCAAACAAAAATGATATTACCCATAAATTTTTTAAAAAGCAAACTAGAAAACCTGAGAAACAACTGAGTCAGGTAGTTTCAACAGTTTAAGGTACATTTTTTTAAAAATTGGTATTTCTCGGCCGGGTGCGGTGGCTCAAGCCTGTAATCCCAGCACTTTGGGAGGCCGAGGCGGGTGGATCACAAGGTCAGGAGATCGAGACCATCCTGGCTAACATGGTGAAACCCCGTCTCTACTAAAAAATACAAAAAACTAGCCGGGCGAGGTGGCGGGCGCCTGTAGTCCCAGCTACTTGGGAGGCTGAGGCAGGAGAATGGTGTGAACCCAGGAGGTGGAGCTTGCAGTGAGCTGAGATCTGGCCAGTGCACTCCAGCTTGGGTGACAGAGCCAGACTCCGTCTCAAAAAAAAAAAAAAAAAAAAAAAAAAATTGGTATTTCTCAACATCAACAATATACAATTATAAATATTATAGAGGGCTACGCGTGGTGGCTCACGCCTGTAATCCCAACACTTTGGGAGGCTGAGGCAGGCAGATTACGAGGTCAAGAGTTTGAGACCAGCCTGGCTACAAAAATTAGCTGAGCACGGTGGTGCATGCCTGTAATCCCAGTTACTCGGGAGGGTGAGGCAGGAGAACTGCTTGAACCCGGGAGGCGGAGGGTGCAGTGAGTTGAGATCGCGCCACTGCATTCCAGCCTGGGTGACATAGCAAGACTCCATCTCAGAAAAATAAATAAATAAATAAAATAGAGATCCCCTTTCCAATAGCATTGAATACACACACACATAAAAGATATTGAGGAATTAGTGAGATGCATGTGATATTCAAAAAAGCAAAACCATTTGAGTTTCTAATGTTATAAAGGTTTTAATTCTTCTAAAATTAATATAGACTTCAAATATCAATACAAAAACCCAGAGATTTCTGTCTGACAGCTAGTATGACTTCCCTATGTTACTTCAAAATTCAAGTTTGTGTCTGCCCACCTCTGAATACTCATTAGTCAGGGTTGGGGATTCTCCGTGATAAAGGCATATGAAAGAAGCAGAATGTCAGAGGGGCAAAACTTAGAGGCATTCGAAAAAATAGGCAATGTTCCCATCCCCCATCCCACATGCACTCAGGACAGTATTCTGAATCTACAGGTACACAAGTGCTTAACAAATGCTCCTAAGTCAAATTTATACAGTCTTAATAGACATTACTTTTTAATTACTTCCTAAAATTGAGAACAATTCAAAGAATACACTTATAAAATCTAAAAGTCCAACCACAGAATGTTTAAATAAATGAATTATAAGTATAGGATAGTATACACTAAGTTGAAATTTAGGGGAATTTTTTTTTTTTTTTTAAGTATAGGATAGACTATACAGACATCAAGAATAAGGTATTAAATAATTCTCAATGGCAAAGGAGAATAAGATTAATTAATTAAAAGGATATAAAATGGCATCTCAAGTAAGACATATGTAAAGGTATTTTTAAAAAGACCAGAAGAAAAGATATGAAACTACAGTGAAGTTATCTCTAGAACTCAAGATTATGGTTTTTTAAACCAGTCTTTCGCAAATTGTAAACTCTATCAGAAAAGATACCTACTTCACATGTTAAAAATAACTGTATCAAATATAAGAAATCAAGAAGATACTGTCAACTGGATGCTATTTCCACAGAAGTTGAAGTATACCTGTTCGTTGTCCCTTGTGTGTGTTCCTGCAGAAATCCTATCCATTATTTTTTCATTGCCAGTCCTTAATGAAGTCTCAACAAGGTATTCCTTAACTTTGCTCTCCAAAACCACATCAGGACACCAAAGTAACTGGTCTTCGTTTTCATATACTGATAAAGAAAATCCCATTAACACATTAAAAATCATGAACACACTCAAAGACGTACACAATTCTTTGTCTTCCTTGATAGGCTATCCAGTGGGACAAGTAAATAACTTTGAAGACACCAGTAATTTGATTATCCATTAAGTAGGGCCTTTCACACACAAGCAAAAATTTAACTTTATTATAGGCCAAGGATTCCAGTGGCCAAAGCAAGTAGCTTTTTTGGTGGCTGGACATACTGACCAATCTGAAGGTTCTCCATGCCTAGTAAAGTCTAATATAAAACCCCATAGTGGTTTATCTTATACTCTTCTAATGAAGGGGCAAACAAAACCTGTGTAAATTCTCTAACAACCTCATTGGAATTTTCTCTTGAAATCCCTAAATTGCTCTATGAAATCTCTAGGGGTTAAAAATTGCAAATAAATAAAACCCAAAATATCTGGTAATAAAGAAATAGCTAAGAAAGGTATACTTTTTTCTCCCAATAAGATAACTTTTATTTAAAGGAGAAAGTAGATTAACCAAACCTCCCTAGGGAGGTTTTTGGGAAGAGGAAGAAACAGTAAGAAAAGTAAACTTTCTACAATCTCTTAAAGAGGCTGATACATTAATGAACAAAATGTCATTAAAACAAGTTTATGTTTTATTAATGCACTCTGCCACTTTACTCAAAGCTTCTACTTTACACAATAAAGTAATATGAATGGCCCAAGTATTTAGTCCAGTGCTTCAAGTGCAATCCATTCTTCAAGTGCATAATACTGACTATAGTTAATAAAAATAATGTACTGAGAACACACTGCGTGCCAGTGACCATGATAAGTGCATTATGATCCCAACTGTAGGAAGCAGGCATTGTCAGTCCCAGGTAGCAGGAAAGTTAAAAATAAAGTGTGCCTGTGAAGCAGTAAAACTTGTCTTTTGAGAGCAGTTCCTAGAACTTACTTTATCTCTGGTCACAAATAAAATAGGTAAAACAATTTGGGCTTATTCCCTCAAAAGATAAAGTACACCTTCCCTCCAGTCTGCAGCACTGACAAAATTTCACCTCTACTATGTGTGACCTAAGGACCTACAGTTGCTGAGCATGTACTTGGCTCAAAGGGCCAAGTGTGGCATTTGGGTGGTGGGGTGAGAAGGCTGGCACATCTGAAGATCATCAGTTATGTTTTGCTTCCCCTGGGACAACTGTCTTTTAACACTTTGAAAGCAGTTTAGGAAAACAGTGTTCCTAGTGGCTGCCATGGCTAACAATCCCACGGTAACCAGTCCTTCCCTCCTTTAAATGGAGGATGACCTGGCATGGAGGAAAGGAAAAAGAAGGACTCAGGAAGTATTGTGTTGGGTGCTGCTTTTGCCCTTTTGACTTCACAGGGATAAATCAACTTAGGGAAAAAGTCAAACACCCATGAAAATATTCCTAATGTACTTGGTTCCCGAGTTCAACTAAGAAGGTGTAACTGTATTTTTATATCCTACCACCTTATCCCCTCCATATTTTGAAAACCAACTACCGTTGGAATGCACCAAAAATGTAAGGAAAAACTGATTACACATAATTAGGAGTATACAAGCAAAAGCAGCAGATCCTTACATTTTACTTCCTGCTCTTCCGGGGCTGGGGAAGGAGAATTTCTTCCAGTCTCTTTTTCCCTCAAGAGTTTTCTTTCCAGAAGATTATATCCTTAATATTCTCATTATCTCATGTGATGAGATCCTACCCACTTCTACTGAAGCAGGATGAAGGCCACAGTACAGCACTGTGGGAGGCTCTGAACTATTCCAACAGGCACTGAGCGCACTGGCTAACAAGCACTATGTGTGCCTTGGGCAGGGCCGGGGGTTGGGGGAAACTCTGAGTCTAGTGATTAACTTTGATAGATTTTTCCTAAGTCAGGCCTAAATATCCTAACTCTGAATGTTTCCCAAATCTATCTATATATTGCCAAGACTGGTATAAAACCAGGTATTTAAATAAACATATCAAGTGGTAATCTGATCTACCAAACATTATCAAAATCAAAAGCTTTCCTTACCTTTCTCATTACCATCGTACTCTCCAAGATAAGGGGGAATCTCTGCCTGATACTGTAAACCAATCATTATTTCCTACAGGAAAATTGAGAGGTAAAAATAACTTATTATAAAAATAGATACTGAGAAAAAGCCCCAACTCATTAATCAGTTTCTACAGGTCAAAACAACAAAATTATCATAAATCATTTCAGAAATATTTTTCAAAGCCCATTTAGTCCACTATGTTAACTCAACTTACCTTCCTCAAATCTTCAGGTGAATTACCACTGTCTGTTTCAACATCTTCAACCTCTGATTCCTTATCACCATCACATGTAGTATTTGCTTAAAAGACAAAAATTTAAAAGGTTTTTACTGCCTATTTTTGCAGAACCTGGAAGAATGCCTGTTGTATTTTTTTAAATGTTGTTAAATAAGTGAGATCAGCATAAGCATACTAAACCACCGGCATGATTTTCACAATCGACATTGGTCAAAATGAGACACTGAAAATCCTAATAAAGTATATAGTATCCTGGGCGGTGCAGTGGCTCTCATGGCTATAATCCTAGCACATTGGGAGGCTGAGGTGGGTGGATCACTTGAGGTCAGGAGTTTAAGACCAGTCTGGCCAACAGGCTCTACTAAAAATATTAAAAAATTAGCCAGGCATGGTGGCAGGCGCCTGTCATCCCAGCTACTCGGGAGGCTGAGGCAGGAGAATTGCCTGAACCTGGGAGGCAGGGGTGGCAGTGAGCCAAGATCACGCCATTGCACTCCAGCCTGGGCGACAGAGTGAGACTCTATCTCAAAAAAAAAAAGTGTATAGTATCCTGATAATTATTATGGTATACTATTAAATAGTTTGGGAGGTAAAAGGAAACCACTGTGGCCACCTTAAAAAAGAAAGTAAAACACTGGAGTTCTGATTATACTAATCCAGAAGGAGATACACACACAGAGTTGCATATTAGGTCCATCAAAACTGTTTTTGTACACACACGAATGCATGGATATTTGAACTTATTAACCAAACAGTTCTTCTACCATAAAAATACCTAAAAAAAAAAAAAAAAAAAAAGAGTGAGACTACAGATTGCATCTAAGAAATTATTTCAGTCCAAAACATTTTATTTATTTATTTTTAGAAACAGGCTCACTCTGTCACCCAGGCTAGAGAGCAGTAGCCTGATCATGGCTCACTGTGACCTCAAAGTCCTGAGCTTGAGTGATTCTCCTATCTCAGCCTCCCAAATAGCTGGGACTGCATGTGCATGCCACTATACTCAGCTAAGTTTTATATTTTAAAATTTTTTTGTAGAGACAGGGTCTTGCTATGTTACCCAGGGTGGTCTAGAACTCCTGGCCTAAAGTGATCCTCTCGCCTCAGCCTCCCAAAGTGTTGGGATCACACACCCAACCCCAAAACCTTTTAAGTATTACTGATAAACCTTAAGAGGTAACACCAAGAACTAATAGGCAAAAGATTAATCATTAAAAGTAAAAATACCTTTTGAGCACTGATAAGTTTTCAAAACCAGGAGAGCAGGAGCCTTTTAACAGAAATTCAAAAAAGTCTAAAAAGTTTTGTGGTGAAACTAGGAATGGTTACCATAGCAACAGATGAGTCCTGAGAAGGAAAATGGCCTTGTAAAAATAAAGTCAATATTTCCATTTTTATCTTGTTATTATTATTATTATTTTTGAGACAGAGTCTCTCTCTGTGGCCCAGGCTGGAGTGCAGTAGCATGATCTCCAGCTGGCTGCAACCTTCACCTCCCAGGTTCAAGTGATTCTCATGCCTCAGCCTCCCTAGTAGCTGGGATTACAAGTGCATGCCCCCATGCCTGGCTAATTTTTTGTATTTTTAGTAAAGAATAGGTTTCACCATGTTGGCTAAGCTGGTCTCAAACTCCTGGCCTCAAGTGATCCGCCTGCCACGGCCTCACAAAGTGCTGGGATTACAGGCGTGAGCCACTGCACCTGGCCAAATATTTCAATTTTTAAATGACGTATTAGTTCACCTCTATCCCAAAAGAAAGGTTATAATCTTGTTTAAATTACAGACGTATTTTATCTCAACCACATAAAATATTTAGACTATTCTGACATAAATTACTGAACACAATAAAATGTACTAAAGCTACAGTATCAATGTTACTATTAATCAGTAATCCACTGGGTTTCTTACATCGTAAAGGCCTAGGGAAGAAATCAGAAGTTTCATGGGAAGTCACAGATGGCGTCAGATCATCCGCAGAAGACTGAGTTTCCTCGTCATCACCTGACAACAAGTCTTTTGCTATTTCCTCCTGGAAGAATAAGAAGGCAGTGCTAGCGTTAGAAATGATTACATCTCATTAATTAAGAAAACTATCTTTTTATAACATATAATTAAGAAGCAGTTGGAACCTTATGAAAGAAATATGAAATTCTCCTATTATTTACTTCATGTACAAAAATATTTAGTATTTGATATTATGTAATATTCAATAATATACTACTAAATGATAATTAGTGCAACTATATACTTAAACAATTGCCTAATTTGTGGGTATACAGAGAACTTATCTAAAGATGTAGGCTAATTTTTAGTGAATTTACAACAAAAATAGTCTGACTTTTATGTGCTTAACAATTATATTCATTTTCTGTCAATAATAAAGTAAAACTGAAAAAATGCCTCCAACCTCCACTCATCCAATAATTTAAAAATCCAACTAATGAACAGCTCTGACTACTGACATAATTTTAAAAGAAACACGTTTGAATTAATTTTTATGTAAGTATACAGTCATCCTTGTGCCTAGCACATAGTAGCCACTCAATAAATACTTGTTGAATGACTATGGTCATTAAGGTCTGTGGTACATTAATATCACATTGACTTAAAAGTGGGAACAACATAACTCACAGGAAGAGGTTCCAAGATGTGGATTCCTCTCCCTGCCTGAGATCTGAAAGGCAAGGAAAGGTTCCCAGGGATCTGTTAGCAGAGGCCATGGCCGTGTGAATTTTCCTCAGCAGGGACTAGGCCTCCCCACAACCAGCCTATGTTAGAGATGGATCACCGTGGTCTTGGCTGCTGCGGCCGCTGTCACTCCCAGAGCCAAGAAAACAGAACTTCTCTCCAACCACTCCACGCCTAAGTCAGCTTGGTTTGAAGGCTTCTGGGGGATTTATTAATCAAGGCTTTTATGTGTTTATAGGATCAAAAGAAGTTAAGCCAAGATCTAAGTTTAGATACAATGTGTCTACACAGGAAAGATGAAAACATTACGGGAGAATATTCAGGCATGCAAAGTACCATGAAGCTGCTATTAATACTACTCTTAACATAGTGTGATCAAAACCAAACAATGTTTAAATCAGCCACCGAAATAAGCCCAATGGGTCAACAAGAAGTTTACATTTAAGAATTATTAAATAATACTTTAAATGGAAAAAAAAACTCTAATAAAAGCAGTCAATGGTAACAGATCCTGAATTTTTCTTTCAAATACTCACACTTACTTTGTCTAATGTCATGTCTGGTAGTTCATCTGCCAGTTCACTTGGGGAACTATTTGCACTGGAATTTGCAACTGCTGGAATCGTAGGTTCATAGCCATAGAATGCCAGTAAGTCTTCTAGAGGCATGGTTCCTTCCTGTTCAAGCCAGGGCATAAACACGGACTCAGCAGATGTCATAATACTGAACTGCAGGTAAACTGTACTGTCCCCTTAGGTTCATAAAGCACATTATCAAAATAGCAGAACAAATCAAAGGCAAGCTTCAGTTTTTCTTTTTGTGCTGTTGTCAGAAAACAGGAGCAAACACCTAGAGCTATAATTTATGTATAAACAAAAGCCTAACAATTAACACCTTAGTTTTTATTTTCCAGAAGCATTTTACTATTTTAAAAATTCCTCACATATTTGCTTTAGTACCTTTTTTTTAAGCTTTCAAGTTAACATAAAGACTTGCCCTGAAAACATTTCCAATTAATCAATCAATAACTTGTAATTCACAGCTTCTTTCCGTGCATTTAACAGCTGACCGCTTGCTTTACTCTTCATGTTAATTAGAAGACACCTGGTAGAAAAACCTTTGCTGAATGTTTACTAACATCAGCAATATTTATGTTCAAAGCACAATTATCCTTTTATATTCTTACTACATCTCATATTTTTATACCAGTTTTTTTTAAAACAACTGTCTGAGGAAGATTATACTATTATCACCATTTTACAGGTGAGAAAACTGAGGCTTAATTCCGGGTTTGAATCCCAGTTCCCCAGTTATCTTACTGTCTGCTTTAATAAAATTACATGCCCCGGCTACAGTGCTGCCTATGTTATGAATACCTATGCCATGACTCATAGTGACACCAAGTCACTGTTTCCCTCTCAGGAATCCATGTGAAAATGTGTTACGATATACTACATAACATTCAGTGCATGCAGACTGTATATACAGCCAGACTGCATATACAACTGTGTTAGGAATGATATGCTACACCATATAGCCTAGGTGTATAGTAGGCTACATTAACTACTTTTGTCTAAGCATACTCTATGATGTTCACACAGCAATGAAACTGCCTAATGACGCCTTTCTCAGAATGTATTCCCTCGTTCAGCGACACATGACTATGTTTTGACTACTAAAGTGTACAGAACTATTTATCATTCAAGGTCGGTCACAGTGGCTCACATCTGTAATCGTAGCACTTTGGAAGGCAAAGGCAGGCAGATCACTTGAGGTCAGGAGTTTGAGACCAGCCTGGCCAACATGGTGAAACCCCATCTCTACTAAAAATACAAAAAAGAAAAAAAAGAACTATTTATCATTCAAATAAATAACTTCAAAACAATATACTCATGAACTAGTTAATCTGTTAAATATTTTTAAGATTTCTGTATCCATCAATTAAGAGATTTATTTTTAAAATTTGCTTATGGTTTAGTTTTCCCTTAAAATAAAATAATCCATAAAGCAAACAGCATGAAAACGCTAAAGCAGAGTATGCAAAACATGTCCACAGTTGATCACAAAGTGACCTGAGAAGAGCCAGTGACGATTCCTTAGAGGGCCAGCTGGCTGCCCACAGTGCCCACAGGGGATGCACCTTTGCGGGTATGGAACTTATATAATTCATTGTGCGTAACTAAAACAGATTCATGCTAAATGGACTTACACAATCAGGTATATGATAGAAGACTAATTTATAAATTTGCAGTATTAGACATACGCCTTTCTAATGACCATAAATGATCATGAAAATCTTTTTCAGCTTGGGATTTAAATCAACCAAAACTCCTTTGGGAGCATGGAGTCAGCATAAATTGAGTTGGATTGTCAGAACAGGGTGAAGTTCACCTACATCACGGGGAAACTTCCATGAATTATTTTTCTTCCAAACCAAAGAATCCCTTGAAGGTAACAAGACTCAGATTTAGAGTCTCTCTACAGTCCTATCTTGCTCCTTGCAGAGTCCACGCAGCGCACTCCCTTTGGCTCATATTGGTTCTAATGTAAGAGGTGCCTGGGTTGCAGCCTTTGCCAAGCACCTGTCAGTAGTATTTCTCCAGAACCTCACAGTTTCAGTCTTTCTTCCTGAAATGGGGAGTGGCAATTTTCACCTCTTATGCACTGATGGTCCACCTTCCCATCATTTACTCAGTTCTAAGTACTTGGCTGAGGGCTACTGGCTACTGGACATAAAAATTAAATTCACTGAAGAATCCCTGCTCACAAGGAATTCAGTCTTAGTGGGGGAAACTGATGAGTTAGCCATTATAATACAATGTAATGACTTCAATATTCAATTGTCAGTATAGAGAAGGGCAGATCTACACCCCAAGAATACTCAAATGGAGTATGGAGGTATGCACAGAGGGTGAAGACTGAGCTAAGTCTTGAAAGATGACAAGGCTTCTGACAATACACAAATATAGGGCTGCCAAGTTTGATGAGTGTAACAAACAGAGCACTGAGATACAGAGTAACACTTGGGGCCCACCTTCAGAGGGTAGCAGGGAAAGATAGTCAGCAATCTTCAGCAGAGGCCTGAAGTCTGAGAAGGCCAGTCCCGTGAACGTATTCCAGGCAAAAAAAATGACACGTGAGGCCTGAAGGGCTGAAGGTGGTTTCCTACTAAGCCAAGTGGCCAAAGTTTGGTGAGTAGAATGAAGAATGGTTCAAGAGAACGGAAAGAGAGGCAGGGACAGATCACAAAGGGTCTCAGGGCCAGGGAAAGGAACCTGGACTTCCTTCCCAGGGCAATGAGGAGCCATCTCTCGGAGACTCATAAAAAGGGAGTACCATGGCGTTATTTCTTCTTAAAATACTGAACACCTGCATGAAGAAAAGTTGAGAAGGGTGGAGAGATACAGGAGAAGCAGGGAAACCACTTAAAAAGCCTCGTGCTAGGTGAGGGTAGTGATACACAAGAGGGGAGAAGTGAAGAGACATATTCTGAGGTAGAACCAAATGGGTCACTGGACGTGGGAGGGAAAGGGAAGGAGGACTCCCCAGTTTTCTATTTGAGCAATTGCCTAGACGGTGGTAACTTCTGCCAAGATAGAGAATACTAAAGGAGTAAAAGGTTTTTGAAGGAAAACAAAACAAAAACAAGAGTTCTGCAAAGGACACGGTTCAGTTTAAGAGGACTATGAAACATCCAAGTAGAAAAGTCAGGTTGGCCAGGAGCCTGGAGCTCAGAGAACCAGCCTGGGCTAAAGATATAAATCTGGCATTCATTAGCATCTAGATGATATTTAAAACCACAGAAGTTGATGAGCTCACCCACGGAGAGGGTAGAGAGAAAACAGGAGGGGATCTATGCTTATCAGAAGAACTTTCAAATATGTTACACTATGGGCAATGGGTATGTCTGAAAATTCTTAAACATGATTCGTATTTTGGAAATAATATTCTAAGGAAAGTAGAATGAGAGCCTGAACTAAGAAGGGGGATTATTTGAGTGAAATTTAGGGAAAGATACATTTCTTGAGTTACTTGATAGAAGCAATGAAAGCAACATAGGAGTTTAAATGGATTGCCAGATTTCTGGCCTGGGAAGTTAGGTAACTATAGCACCACTATGAGACAGAAACACAAGATAAATTTAAGGATGGGACAGTAATGATCAGTTTAAGGTGAAAGCTAAAGCAGTGGTTTGAGTGAGATCACCCAGAAAAGGCATACAGAGTGAGAAGACAACAGCCAAAACCCCAGAAAATGTTAATGAAAATGCGGGCAAAGAAAGAAAAGATCATAAAATAAGGAGGGAGAAGTCAAGACAATAGAACCAGGAAAAAGTAGGATTACATAAATTAAGGCAGAAACAAGTATGGATAACCAGGAATGGTCACTTGGGTCAAATTCCAAAAAGAAATTAAGAAAAAGACAAGAAATCTTAGCATCTGGCAATCAGGAATTATTGGTGACCTGGGCCAGGCGCGGTGGCTGCTGCCTGTAATCCTAGCACTTTGGGAGGCCAAGGTAGGATCGCTTGAGCCCAGGAGTTGGAGACCAGCCTGGGCATAGAAAGACCCCTTCTCCATAAAAAAATTTTTTTTTTAATTAGCCAGGGTGGTGGGGTGCACCTGTAATCCCTAGCCTTTGGAAGGCTGAGGTGGGAAAATTGCTTAAGCCCAGGAGGTCAAGGTTGCAGTGAGCTATGATCATATCACTGCACTCTAGCCTGGGTGACAGAGTGAGACCATCTCTACGTAAGTAATTATTGGTGGCCTTATAGCATGGTGGAAGAAGCCAAGCTAAGGACTGAATGGGAGGGGAAGAAAGTACATACGTGACTTGAGACTTGGCTACAAAAGGAGAGTGACTGAGGGCAACACAAGATGAAAAGAGAATTTCTTCCAAATGTGGGATCTACATGAGTAGGATTCTTATGTGGAAATTAAAAAAAAAAGGGTAAAAGAATAAATTGAGGGCAAGAGGGATAGAATCTAGAGGTTAGCCTGGGATATCACAGATACTTCACAGGACAGGAGGGAAAGAACAATATAAAAGTTTGTATATGTGAGGGAGACGGGAGGTTCCCAGCACTCACTCAAGAAAACCCCCACTTTTCTATAAAGACACAGGCATGACCATCTGTTGAGGGAGAAGATGACCATCTTCATAGAAACTTCATTAATAAGTTCAAGTGATGACAGTGGTGGCCAGAGGGCTGATGCTAAAACACAAATCATTTGTACCAAAACTTTTAAAGCAAAACTGGAAAAGGTGACTCTAGTCTCTGAAGCACTTCACAAATGAGCTCTCTATGAGAGCCTATTAATAAAGCACTTAAGTCCTTTAAAACATAAAAACAATTTTTTCAAAATTGAATTAGTAAGTCTCAAAGTCTGTAAGGATCTGTGGTAGCTAAATCAGCTTAGAAGTGTGATCCAGCACCTTATCCCAGGTATAAGGATTTTTTTCTTCCTTTTCTTGGTTATTTTGTTGAACCTATTTACATTTTAAGGCATACAGTAGAATCTAGTCACACTTATAAATGAACTGTTCTATAAATCAAAGGATTTCTATCAGGAAGAGTAGCATATTTAGGGCAGAAGACCCACTAATTGCTAACCATTATATTGGACAAATCACCTAATCCCTCTCACCTCCATTTCCTCACATACCATCATTTCCTTGATCCTACGATGCACTCCCTCACATATCAGAATCAGGATGTAGCCTGATACTAAAGTGCAAACTTCATATACAAGTGTTCCTCCCCCTACCCCTACACTGTTTAGAAATTAACAGTAGGCTGGGTGCGGTGGCTCACGCCTGTAATCCCAGCACTTTGGGAGGCCGAGGCGGGTGGATCACAAGGTCAGCAGATTGAGACCATCCTGGCTAACACGGTGAAACCCTGTCTCTACTAAAAACAAAACAAAAAAAATTGTGGTGGCGGGCACCTATAGTGCCAGCCACTTGGGAGACTGAGGCAGGAGAATGGTGTGAACCCATAAGGCGGAGCTTGCAGTGAGCCAAGATTGCGCCACTGCACTCCAGCCTGGGCAACAGAGCAAGACTCCATCTCAAAAAAAGAAAGAAAAGAAATCAACACTACGTCCTACAATCAACAAGGCCTCTGAGCCTAGAAAAATAATGCCAACATTCATCTGACACAACTGATGGCATTGCTGGATGGGCCAAATGAGACTGTCTGAGATGCATTTCATGTTAATAACTAACGCCTGTCTGATACCTTAAGGCACAGGCTGCTAAACAATACACATATAATTTGTTTAATGTCTTGTGATCTTTTTTTCCCAGACAGGGTCTCAGTCTGTCACATACTCTGGAATACAGTGGCACAATCATAGCTCACTGCAACCTTGAACTCCTGGGATGATCAAGTGATCCTCCCACCTCAGCCTCCCAAGTAGCTGGGGCTATAGGTATGCACCACCATGCCCAGGTAATTTTTAAATTTTTTGGTAGAAATGGGGTCTCACTATGTGGCCCAGGCTGGTCTCAGATCCTGAGCTCAAGCGATCGTTCCACTTTAGCCTCCCAAAGTGCTGAGATTACACGTGTGAGCCACTGCCCCCAGCCTAAATGCTTTTTCTTTTTCTCTTTTAACAAAAAGGAAAAAAACCTTTCTCATTTGCGCTTTTCTGAATTTTTGAATTTTTCTAACAGTGAACACCAAGGCGATAATTATATATTAATAAAAGCAGAAATAAGAACTCTTTAAAAAGTTCTACCAACCAGGTGCGGTGGTTCACGCTATAATCCCAGTACTTTGGGAGGCCAAGGCAGGTGGATTGCCTGAGGTTAGGAGTCCAAGACCAGCCTGGTCAACACGGCAAAACCCCGTCTCTACCAAAAATACAAAAAGTAGCCAGGTGTGATGGTGGATGCCTGTAATCCCAACCACTTGGGAGGCCAAGGCAGGAGAATCACTTGAACCCAGGTGGCACAGGCTGTAGTGAGCCAAGACTGCGCCCCAGCCTGCACAATGGAGCAAGTCTCCTTCTCAAAGAAAAGAAAAAAGTTCTACCTATAAATCTACGACTATTGAAAGCTCTCAGAAGGCAGTAATATGAATACATTAAAATATATAAAGATATTACATAAACCATATTTTAGTATGTTTAATAACTAAAATCTAGCCACATATTCTATACTCAAAGAGCTACTATAAGAAAATTGCTTTTGTACTTACCTTATTTTCCATAACACACGATGTAATAAAAATTTGTGAACACTAAAATATGGGCCATATTACAGTCAATACACTACTGAGTTTATTTACTATCAACATAAAAACTTAAAATTCTTGCAAATGAACATTAACATCAATCCCCTAAGACTGTTAACACACACCAATACCTACACTATTCCATTAATAAAAGATTAATACACTATTTCAAGTTATATAGAAATAATCAAAACATAATTTGAAATTCCTTCTAAAAACTTGATCCTTACTCTATATTTGTGTCTCTACTGTTTTTTAATTCACTTTCATGTTTCATTAAACATCAATAAAAATAATAGAGACCACATGTATACAGCTGTACTTTACTACAGATAAAAACCACAGATCAGAGCAAGTGGGAGGGCAGTTAAGTCACTCTTCTGTTTCCCTGCATATTAATGTGAAGAAGGAAATAAAATAATATTCCACTCCTGCCTCACAAAGCTACTAAGCGGAGGAAATGATATAAGAATATGCTTGCCCTTTTCAAGAAAAAGAGGTGTAGGATAACTCAGGGGATAAGTATCATTTCTGAAAGCTTTTGTTATTCTGGATGATTAGAAATTTTCAAATATGGTTAAGTAAGCATAAATCCTACATGTTTTCAAGGTAACCCCTATAGGGACCTCTCTATATACAGTCCTGTTATAAATGCATGTTAAAAATACAGTTCATTTGAATTTATATTGACTTGGGGCTTAAAAAATTATAAACTACACTCACTCTTGCCAACCTTTTAAAAGATGACTTTTAAAGGAGCAGGGGATGGGATATTACCAATTTATATTTGAAAATACAGTAAACCTTTTTCAATTTTCTTAAAATATTCCACTAGATTATGAGTTATTTGAAGGAAAAGACTTCTCTCTGTATCTACTACAGTACTTAGCCAAATTCAAGTTTGACCCTTAGCAGAATAGTACGATATAATGGGAAGAGGGCTAGACTAGGATTCAGAACTAATCTAAGGGCCTATAGTTTTCCGTATCTCAATTTTCTCATCTGTAAAATGCCTATGTGTACCTACTTCACTGTGCTGATATAAGCTTAAAAATTAGGTTAAGAGATACAAAATAATTTTGAAAAATTAAATGAAAACATACTTATTAGGCTATCCCCCAAAATAAAAGTGAAAACAAAAAAAAAGGATTATGATCCTATTTTTATTTCAGGTAGATTATTTTAAAAATTACAACAGAATTTCAAAATCTTTGTAAATGTGTATATTAAAGTAAATCTTATACCTTTTCTAAGTCTTCAATTTCAGAACTGAAGTTTTTACCCTCATCCATCATTTCCTCTTCTTCAAGAGTTCTTTCATCATCATAGTCATGGACCAACATCTCAGCAGTGGGGTCAAAATCATGATCTTCAGAAGACAAAGACCCAACTGGAATAAAACAAACTGAATCACTTTACACATTTACAAGGTTATTAACAAAATAAAATAAAAATTTATGTTCTTCTGCCAGTTCCTTTTAATGTTTACATGAGGGTTTTAATAAATGAATTTACTATATACTTTATAGGTTATAAATTAAGACCCTATGATTCAGAAAATATGTCTAAACCAGCAAAATAACAAGGCAAAGTTATTCACAAACAGTTTTATAAGGGGTCTAGTCCACAAGAAAACATCTTATAACAACAAAGTGATTTAAGCAGCATGGTCTTAAAGAAACATTCTAATAGAAAAAGGAGCCAAACTCGCTTATCAGGTCGTTTAATACAGCTGTCTAAAAGCAAAGTAAAATGTCAGAAGAATTAAATTTCCATGAACGGAAGATTCACAAGAATCTACTATACACTAAGACTCACACTTCAGGATGATATAAATTTTACTCAAATTCTAACCCTCAAATAAACACAAAAACACAACAAAAATCTGTTTTATAAAACAAATAAAAGTTTGTGAAGCAGCTATACAGCCATTCAGCTTTTAAAAGCATTGTATCACTTTACATGTCTCTAACAGTACTTCAAGTTCCCTAGCATTAATCAGACAAGCATTAAACTGTAAGACTTTGCTTTACTTTGGATTACTAACAAAGTTCTTAGGATTATGTGTAGGGAATACAGAAAATCACATCTGAAGGTTTTGGAAGATGTATCCATTGCAAGTTGTTTTGGATAATTCATACTTGTTTATAAAACTATAATATCTTTTAATAGCAAATATGAAATCTACAGGAAACTCCAAAAACCAAGAGAAGAAATGACTAAAATCCACAATCCCAAAGAAATGAAATCAAATTTATAAGAAAACAGGACTTTCTCCACTTGTTTTACTCTAGTATCCAATTCAATTAGACCAGTAACCCTCAGAGAAAGGAAGGAAAGTATCAGAAACTGCAGTTGGGGGAAGGAAGAAGTGGACGGAAGCATACTCAACATAAAAAGTTTAATCTGTTCTTAGTCAAGCTACTGAATATTTTAAAATTTCAAACATTTCAGGACAGTGTGAGATCATTACCAAAACACGGAACTAGGCCAAAGATTGTTCACTATGGAAAAACCACACACATAATTCATTATTTTTGGTTCTAGGTTCAGAGAACTCTAATTAGTTTTAAAAATACAATTTCTACAGGACTTAATTTTTTGGCAGGTTTACATTATGTTATCTTCCTTAACGTTGAAAAATATCTGCTCATTTAAAAACCTGTTGATTTACATGTGGTTTAATTTAAAAAGAAATACAGGCCAGGGGCGGTGGCTCATGCATGTAATCCCAGCACTTTGGGAGGCCAAAGTGGAGGGATCACCTGCGGTTAGGAGTTCCAGACCAGCCTGGCCAACACAGCAAAACCCTGTCTCAACTAAAAATACAAAAAAATTAGCTCGACATGGTGGTGGGCACCTGTAATACCAGCTACTTGGGAGGCTGAGGCAGGAGAATCGCTTGAACCTGGGAGGTCGAGGCTGTAGTGAGCCAAGATCACACCATTGCACTCCAGCCTGAGCAACGGAGCAAGACTCCATTTCAAAAAACAAAAAACAAACAAAAAGACATATGAATATTAATTAATTAGCTCACATCCACCATTACAAATTTTCTTTTTTTGAGGAATTCCTGGCAAGTTCCACAGTATGCCAAAGAGGCAGAAATGAAATAGATGCTGACTTTTCCACCTCTTTGGTAGCAGAGCTCCTCTGGACTCTTCTGTTACTCCTCTATCACTTGGCACAACAGGCTTCCCCTTTAACATGGAAGGTATTCAATAAGGGCCAAAAATCGAAGGACCTGAGGGTCTACTCCCAGCTTTGTCCTTGGCTTTTTGGGACCTGAAGCAAGTCATTTAAACTTTCTAGGTCAAGCTCCTGTCTTCCATTTGCAAAATACATGGGGATGACTGAAAGGACCTCAAAAGTCCCTTCCAACTCAAAAATTCTCTTTTTAAAAAACTGGATAATTAATCTCAGTACTTTGGGAGGCTGAGGCGGGCGAATCACTTGAGGTCAGGAGTTCAAGATCAGCCTGGCCAGCATGGTGAAACCCCATCTCTACTAAAAATACAGAAAAATTAGCCGGGTGTGGTGGCACATCCCTGTAGTACCAGCTACCTGGGAGGCTGAGGCAGTAGAATGGCTTGAACCTAGAAGGCGGAGGTTACAGTGAGATTGCGCCAATGCACTCCAGCCTGGGTGACATCTCAAAAAAACAAACAAACAACAACAACAACAACAAAACAGGCTAGTTGATTAAAGACCGGTTACACTGTCTTTTGGCTTTTTATTTAGATTGAAACTTCTTAAAAGAAGTCAGTGAGGCCAAACGGAAAAATTCCATTAATCCAGCTGCTTGACATCGTGTATATATTTTCCTAAAATCAGTTATAACAAAAAAGTTCATCTTAAAATTAACAAAAATTTTTAGAATACACTTTAAAGATGTAGCCTAAATGACAGTCAAGTGAGGCTCTGAAGGTCGAGTAGATATAAAAAGTAATACTGTTAAGGAAACAGACTGTTCACTCTATGGAAACAAGTTATAATGGAAGATTTAGGAGCTCATCTGTGCTCCACCACGAACTAGAGTTACTTAAAAGTCTCCTCAAGTGTAAAATAATGGAGTTGGACTAGTCCAGAGGTGCTTTTCGTATAGACTATGAGAGGGAGGACAGCGAAGAGGTAAACAGAAAGGGGATGAGAAACTGAAACAAAGATATCCTTACATGATTAGCACATGAGGAAAGGTCCTTATCATGGACCTGCTTCAGGAATTCTACAAACCCCAGATTGTGTGTAATTATGCATATGTGCAGAGTTCATTAGATCCTCATAGGGGTTTCTGACCTCAAGAAAGTTAAGAAACACCGTACTAGATGACCTAAGATTGTCTCAGCTCAGAAGTCGAAATCACCATTTTTCTGTGACAAATTTGGAAGTTCTTTTTTATTTTAAGGTAGCTTTACCTCTCAACTTCCAATTTTAACACGATTCATAGACATTTAATGATGAAAAAGAAACAAAGTAAGAGGAGATGAGGAGTTACGGTTAGTAAAGTAGTCCCAGAGTTCCGACAAATTACTCTCTCTCTCGAAGAAACCGAAATTAAAATCTAAATTGCTAAAGTTGGTGTCAAGTTAATTTGGGATTAACTGTTTCAGGCTAGGAGGAAAAATAAGATATGTAATAATTAAAGCCATATTACTTAAAAGAACGCGTGTTGAAGCAGCTTTGTAACAGTTACCTTTCCAACATGCAAGAGAAAACAACAAAGAACAGTGTAACTGTTCCTTCCCCAAACTTAACTACTAAATGCACATTGAAACTCTTAAAAATCAATGAACAAAAACCTGCAGGATACATTTCTGTGGGGAATCATTTAGCAACAGTTCTTTGAGCTCACATTACCCACTAGGAACCACTGAAGACGTAAGAAAATAGGACAAACCTGGGCTCGAACTTCCAAAAGAAGCCTAGGAGAGAGAGAAGAAAACGTGAGGTTAGATCCCGCAGCCGGGGAAAGAGGCAGCGCCGGCAACAGGGCGCAGAGGAGGCGGAGTCGAGCGCTCCACCGCAGCTGCCAAAAGTGCAAGACGTAGCTTCGCTCCAATCGCTCCCGGCCCCTTTCGGGCCCCCTCTTGGCTGCCTCGCCTTCCTCCCCGAGTCCCCAGTGTACAAACTCACAGACCCGGGACTAAGCCCGGAGTCTGAGAGGCAACTAACTCCAAGTCGCTTCTTGGAGCCCAGCAAGTTACAAAGCGGAGAAGCAAAACCCAGAGCAGTCGGCTCGCACCATCAGTCCCCATCGCTGGCATCTCCGGTGTCCCCCAAATCCCGCCCGGCTTTCCGAAGCCCCAAACAACTCCAAACGTAACACCCTTTTCTGGAAGGAACTCGCGTTCTGAGCACCCAGTCTGCCCCTGGGGCCCGGGAGCCCCAACTCCGAGGCCGATCTCTTCCCCTGGAGCATAGGCCAGCTCGAATCGGACACTCGCCCCCAAACCAAAGCGCGAGCCCCCCATCCTCTCTCCAGAGTCCAGAGATGCAGCTCCTCTCAGTTCCAGGGATGCTGGCTCCTTCCAGAGTGTTCAGTCCCTCCCTGGACCGCCAGCGCGCCTCCAGCCCCAGCGAGCTCCAGCCCAGGGGCTCCTGCCACAACGCCCCCTCCCCCCAGCTCACCAGTCCCGGGGGACATGGCCGGGGCAGCTTCGCTTGCCCAGCCTTCTTTCCTCCAGCCCAGAGTAAACTGGGGCTATCAAGCCTCTCTCCTGGAGAGGGCGTCGAGGGTCTCGGTCTGCCCTTTAACCCCAGGGGCGCCCGCACCTCCCGGGCTACGGAGCGGGGAGTCCCGCTCTTCAGCGAAGCCCGGTGGCCGCGCATCTCGCTCTTCTCCGCGCCCCCAGCAAAGTGAAGCGTGCAGCTCCTTCGCGCCGCAGCCCGGGCCCAGTGGGCCAGGGGCACAGCGCACGACTCTCGCAGGGCAGTGGCGCAGCCCGCTCCCCTCTTTGCGATCCGGCCGCGGAGGGGGGACTCGGTCGGTTTACACCCACCCGGGCCCCGGGAAGAGGCGCGGAGGCGCCGGCGGCCCGCGTCAGCGGCCGGGGGCACGGCACTGCCCCGTCCCCGGGGCAGGGCTCGCTGCCGCCGGCCGCCACCTCCGTCCGGCTCCGTCGCCCGGCCCGACCGGGGCCGGAGCCGCCGCGGCCTAGTCCCGGAGGGAGACCGCTCCCGCGCCCGCTCCCGCCCCCCGGCCGGCCCCGCTGCAGCCAGTCGCCGCCCCGCGACCCCCGCGTCGCCACGCCGCCCTTCATGGGGCCGCGGAAAGAGCTCTGGATCCCCCAGGCTGGCTCGGGGGCCGCGGGGAGCCGCCGGGCGCCCGTTCCAGCCCGGCTGCTCCTGCCCGGTTTCCCTGCTCACCTCCGCCATATTGGTACCTTTAGGGCTAACGAGCAGCGCCGAGCCCAGTCCCCGGATGGGGCGCCTGAGCCAATCGCAGCCGCCGCCGCCGCCGCCGCCGCGGTCCGCCCGGCACCCGCCCGGCGGCGGAGGCGGCACGGCCCCTTATAGGGCAGGGCGGCCCGCGACGCCCCCGGCCCGCTCGCACGCCCACACCGCCTGGCGCCCCTCGCCACCCCCGCGCCCGCCGCAGCCGGCCAGACGCGCACCCGCGCGTACCGTCCTTCTCCTCCTGGCTGGAGTAAAGTTCCTGCGGAATTGGAGGCAAGTGGGGGACGGACGGACGCACGGGCGCGGGACAGACCCACGTCCAGCCAGTGGAGGCCCAAGAGCCGGCGGGCGCGTTTGGGGACCGACCCACAGACACCGCGACGCGGGAGGGCGTGCGGGCAGGAGATTTGGACTGGCAGGAGATGTGCAGGGGAACTCGACAGATTCAACTTCGCTAAGAGGAGGAGGCGATCGATGAAATAGACAGATGTGGGAGGAAGCTCTGGGAAATGGGAGAAGAGGCTGGAGGATGGCAGAGTCAGTCCAGGATGAGAGGACAACAGTCAGGCACTTTGCCGTTTCCACAAAGAGACCTGCAGGAATGGGAGATGGAGACCGGTGTACACTGACTCACGGAGTGGACAATGGAAGTAGACATTTGCCAAACAGGTTATTGACAGCACAGAAGAAAAGACAAAAGATCGACAGGGCAGAGAAATGATGCTGAACATACTTGTGCAGTTCAAGAAGATGCCCCAAAAATATAAACTGTCCTGTTACGAAAAAAAATTAGACCAGTTCTAGGAATTGTTCATCACCAATGTGTCTTAGGGGATGACCCAGAGATACTTGATACATCTGTTGAAGGACGGGAACAGCATATCAAAGGCCCTGAACTGAGTCTCAAAAATTCTACCCCCCACTTCCCTCACCTCTCCAAAAAGGCCAAACATTTGGGTAGGATCATAAAAGGAAACTAGTCCCCTGTGCAAGTGGATGGGTGAAAGACGGAGCATAAGGCTTAACAGGAATACCTGCTCCTACATGTGCCTTATGACCATTTGCTCTTCATTGGGGGAGATTACTCTCCGGAAGGTCCACATCCACACTGAAAGACTGAGCCAAGTACACAAAAATATACGCTAACGACTGATTGGAGAGTTAGGTCCTGCAAGAAGTTAAAGTAAGGTATGGAGTTGCCCTAGCAAATTCGGAGGACACATTGTCCTGAAGTGGGAGGCCAGTTTTATCTGTGAAAAAGAAAGTCGGCTGTAAGGTACAGGATAAGTGAAATGCAAACTCAATCAGGAATTATAGCAGGACCCTACAGGAATTTGGAGAGAGTGATCTCAGACACTAGAGCTCTTCTCCCAGCTTTTTTCTAAAACATACATAATATTAAATGATAAAGACAAGTGTTTTAGAAGCTAAAACTTTCCATACTTTATACTTTTAATCCAAACATGAAAGGTCTTGATTTTAACCTGGGATCCCTCCAATTCCCTTATTGCTGGAGCGCGTACTGTGGATGAGGCTGGAGACTGGAAGCAGGGAGAGGGTTATTTTCAAATTCTTTGCCAAGGCATCTCAAAATCAAGCTTATACCACGGCTAAAAGTTATTTATTTATGGAAATTTCAGGGAAAATCACTCCAACTATTTCTAAACATCATAAAGACATGGAAAATGACACTTTCCCTGCTGTGAAAGATATCTTTCGACCTTTTGTCCAGTCAAATAACTCAAAAACAGCTGAACTTTGACACCAGACCTTGGCACACATTGTATGTATTCTCCTCAATGAGGCGTTCAGAGTTTTCAAAGTGAAAAAAAAAAAAGATGGCTTGAAATTCAGTACAAGTGAATAACTTTAGAAATGAGGCCGTGAGCACAGCCTGTGGCAGAGCCATGAAACAGTGCCCTGAGCAGCTGGACCACAGTCTGAGCCATGTCAAGAAAGTGTCTCCAACAACCTGCCTCATACATTACATTGGGAAAAACATTTTCTTCCCAGCAAACTTGGCCAATCCAAACTATAAATGTAGTCTTAGATTATATGTTTTGCCATAATTGAAATATACACAGTTTTATTCACTGCCATAAATCTAGTAGTGTTTCTGTAGACTCTCTTTATATTCAGTTGTAAAGATTTTGTATAGGCATTTGTAATTTCGATGCTTATGTGCTCCCTATTATAGTACATAGTGTAGGGAGTCTGAGTCCATGGTATTAAATAAGGATTCAGACAAAGATAAATGAAGCTAAATTAATTAGCAGTTAAAGGAAGCAGAGCTACTTTCCCCCACCTGATCACTAGAGAAAGTTTACCACCCAGTCTTACATAACACATTCTTTTATGATAAAGTGTGTAAAGTCTACTGTATGTACATGGAGCTCTCATTTTTTCTGATTGACAAGACTTTCAGGAGTCAGTACAGATTAAAAACCCTTTTGTCCCAAGGAGTTGAAATTAAAATACTATTGCTTTTTACTTGTATTATCCTGTCACTATGCAACAGAGGGCATTAATATAGAAAGTACTAGATGCTGGGCACTGTGGGACCACCATAAAAATGTCCTTGTCCCCCAAAAGCTTACAATCTAAGTAATTTCTACAGGTGGTAAATGGATACATGAGCAAGGAAAACTAAAAACCATAGTAACCTCCTAAGGAGAACCAAAATGTCATAGATCCTCCAACCATCTTTAGAAAGGAAATAAGAAAGGTTTATGTATAAACATGTAATTTGAGAGGCTTCCAGTAAATTCATACAGTAAAATAAACAAGTATAAATATAAAAAATGAGGACCAACAAAACCAGACTAGGAGGTTAACACTAAAGAAAAAATAAGAATAAGGGTATGCAAGTTATGAGGTGTGACACAATACAATAGTTAAGCCATAAACGTAGAGCTTTCTGGCAGCCAAAGCGAAAAAGGTGAATGTAATCAGTTGCTTGCTTCTCATTGGAGAAGCATACAAATGTAGAAGAAATATACAAATTCTTCGATGAAAACAAACTTTTTTCAGAACACTTTAAAAGAAATGTCTTGTCTGCACTATATAGATACAGTAATGCAGAGGGAAACAGCCTCCACCAGGTCCCCAAATGCACTAGCAGCTTTTACGACACTGTTTCTTTTGGTAATGTGTATGGAAGTTGAGGGCACAATAAGAATGCATGACCTACTGAAAGCAGTTAATGTGGCCACAGTAATGCAACATAGATATTTAGGCTTCTGTAGATTCCATCTAACCCATTGGAAAATAACAAACTATCCAAAGTTAATGTCTCAATCTCAAATGCCCATAGTAGTCAGGAAAGCATAATGAATGAATGAAGCAGGCTAGTGTAGATAAACGCTGGAGTAATAGCAAATTTGGAGACATGTGTCCTACTTAAACAGGGAAGCCACTATGTACTACGTGAGCCAGTTTCAGCTGATTGGCAAAGTGTTTCCAGTTTCAATTTTCCAAGAACAGCTAGAAAACTGAATTTTTATGTGAAATCTCCTGGTTGTAAAATTTTGTCAACTAATTTTTAAAAAATTTAAACACAGTGTAGATCGAATAAATTATGTTAAGTAACTCATGGTTAACCTGGGAGCTTCCAGTTTGCAAACTCTGATCTAGAACATCATCTTAGCATTACTTCTCAGCATAGCTTATAAGACTGTAATGCCAATAGTTAGACCCAGCATCAGACCAAACTACTTGCATTTTTCTGAATTTATCCACTTCTCCTGTGTGATAATTCAATTAAATATTTTTTGTTGGAATGAATGGCCACTCTCTGAGAAAGCTAATTGATCATAATAAGTTTTGCCTAAACAAAGATTGTTAACAAAAGAAAAATGATCTGCATGGTAACTTTAAAAAAAGGGAGAGTTCTCACAGTTCAAAAGAGATTTCAGTTCATTTCTAAGAAGGGAACTTGGTCCATAGACATGAACATTTATCCAGCCCATGAGTCAGGGCCATTCTTAAAATGAGATGGATGCATCAGGCTGACATACCTGTGCAAGCATACCCGACTGGAACCTCCAATTCAATGGCTTTAAATGCAGGAACATCCTCAAAAGAATTTGTAATAACTGTATCCTTTCTCATGTTTTCTAATTGGCTTCTAATTTTGTCATTATAAATTTAAATAGCTGCAAAGGATATACTTACCTTTTGTAATGATGGTCATTTAAAAATAAAGCCATTATATAACACTTAAAATGTATGCCATGGAATCTAAATACCATAACAATTTGATATTTCATTATTCTTTTAAAAAGACATAAACATGTTTCTTTAATGGTATGAAATTTTACATGATTCCTTTTTCTCCTTGAACTCATATTCCCATTCTACTTTCTCCAAAGAAGTGTAATATGCTTTATGCTTAGAAGTCTTTCGTTGATACCATACAATCTTTATCTGCAACAAAAATATCCTTGTAAATTGATAGTAAAGAGAAATACTTTTCCTCCAGATTGAATTATCAGTACAATTACTACTCATTTGCATTTGATCTAAACAATATACATGTATTACAAGTGTTGAGTAAAGCTTTTTGAACAAAAATTGCGTTGGAAATCGATCTATTGATAAGATGAATAGAATCTTTAAAAAATTAATTCATGTACCCATGGGTGAATATTACTTACTGCTAGAATGAGAGTCTAACATCAATTTTATTCTTAGTCTTTATTTGTATAGAAGTAAGGTTTGAGAAACCATATTCATACACAAGTAGATAGGAATGGAAGGGTTTTGTTACTAAGCCATTGCTCAATTTTGATCTCCTTAGTAATACATCATGTTATGATCTTCTATCAAATATTATTTTTAATGATCTATACACTGGTGTTTTCCATGTGTTCCTTCAACTTTGCTGGAAGCTAAGAGTTAAAAGCTCCCTGACTTGAAAAAGGATTGAAAAAGAATTATAGCTCATCATTATAATTCACTTCAATTTTGATGAAGGTTATGAAAAAAGCCTTTGCCAGGACTTATCAAATGACTATTAATTGTACTGTTTCACGTAGAGGCAATTGTTTAACTCAACAGGCTCAGAAAAGGGAAGGAAAATGGGAGTAGTCTTAATTTTAAGACTCTCTTACAAATACAGTTTTGTTAAATAAAATGTTTATATCTTATCACACGTTTTAAATACACTTTTGTCAAAACCTTGGACCGGAGACCTAAATATTTCACTTGTGGAAAATGTCTGCCACGTAACCTGACAAGCAAACTCTGTCCCCTTTGTCAAACCAAACTGCCAAGTCTGACTTGAAAAGTCTGATTTTACTTTTCAGTTCTAAGAAGGATATTAATTCTTATTTTGAGGCATATTTGAAACCACCGAGAAATAAATTACGAAACATGGATTATAAGATAGATTACTAAAAGCATGCAATTCAAGATTAAAGTGATGTCAGATCTAATTGAATTTTTTCATTTTATAAGTTATAAAAAGAGTAATCAATACATAGTTCATCACTTAGCTTGTTATAATACAATGTGGCGTGTAGCTACAAGTAATGTTATGTATATTGCAAAGAATATGATAAAAGGCACGGTATTTTTTGTTAAACAAGTGTTACAGACTGAATATTTATGTTCTCCCCAAATTCATATGTAGAAGCCCTAACCCCCAGTGTGGCTATATTTGGAGATGAGGCCTCTAAAGAAGTAATTAAGATCTCCATGCTACTTTCTTGGACTTTGCTGCTCTCGTTATATTCAAACTTTGGCCACTTTCTTGGCCCCTGCTTCTGGGTTGTCTTTGTTTTCTGGCTCTCAGCTCCCTCCGAAGTGGTAGCTGGTACTTTTGGGACTTAACTGTGCAAGCCTTCAGCACCTTGAACTTGCCTTTGCCAAATGTTCTCTGACCTTGCCTACTGCTTCTCGAGTACTGCAGTCAACACCTGCCATCAACTCTGAAGTTTGGACAGGCTTTCCAGGATGCCAGGGGCCAGAGCAGAGCAGGAAAAGGGTGACCTTGATCCAATAGGATTAGTGTCCTTTTAAGAAGGGACACTAGAGAGCTTGCTCTCTCATAGGTGCACGTTCTCCCTCTCTCTCTTTCTCTGCGTACGTGCATCAAGGAAAACCTGTGTGAGGACACAGTGAGAAGGCAACCGTCTGCAAGCCAGGAAAAGAACCCTCACCAGAAACTGACTCTGCCGGACCTTGATCATGGACTTCTCGCCTCCGGAACTATGAGAAAATAAATGTCTATTGTTTAATTTTTAACTCAGTTTATAATTTTTTTTTTTTTGCAGAAGCCCGTGCAGACTAAGAAATGTATGCACTTAGTATTTGCTTTTGAATGTGGTATTGCTGAACATCTGATATTTGCTTTGGAATAAAAGAGAATTATGAGTAAAAATTCAGAAATACTTCATTAATTGTATTTATGTTCGAACTTTTCTTATATACACGTATCGGATGATAATAAAAGGAATATGCTGCTGCTAAAGATAATCAGCCCAGGAGTTGGCCTATCATTTTATTTTTATAAGAAGTGGAAAAATGTTAATATTATAAGAGAAATCATGTGAGAATATTTATTTGTGGCTTCTATCCAGTGTTCATGGAAATGTGAAAGTCTCTGAAAACATGTCAAAACTATGGCCTACAGATGAGTGTGAAGACTAGTTGAAAATACTTGCTTAGATTTCAGTAATGATTAGTATTTCTTACCGATGCTGGATTCTTCACTTTGTTCTTTCCAAACCCTTCTTCAAGAGCAATGCATTATTTGACAAAGGCCAAGAGGAAGTCATTAAATGAAAAGTGCTATCCTTTTTACTACCTTTGTGGCACAGTATAGTATATCTGATGTTGCAAAATCTCAACAAGAACTAAAATACCCCATTCCTCACACCATGCTTAACCTTTGACTAAAATACATGTAAGACAGGGAGATTTAACATGTATTAAATATGGCCTAAAACCTTACTATATTTCTTTGATTTCAATGTGTATTTCAAAACAGCTTCTGTAAGGATTTCTTCTTGTGTCTCATTAACTCGAATGGTAAAAAAAGATTTACTTCTCTGAGATTGACCAAAAAGCTTGAGCCAAACAACCATAAAAACTGACAATTACTTCATAGTTCTGTGTTGTACTGTATTAGAATGGAAGCTAGACAGAATTTGGGAAAAGCTTCACTTGACAATTTAAGAATTTAGCACAAAGAAACTGGGGGCAACAAACGCAGATTACTGGGTTTGAGCTGGGGTATAAAGGGCAAAGATAAACAGGGATTTCTCTCGATGAAAGATTATTAGTACCTCCAAGGCAACTGTTAGCAGAGCTAGACTTATTTTATGGCTGTTTAAATTATCTGGAATAAAGAATGCACAACTTAGGGGATGCCAGTGCCTCTGTTCTCCATTCCATTCAAAGAATATGCTCCAGGTTTAGCTTGAGATGGGAGACTTGAATCTTTTGTACTCTTGTTTGGCTTCTCCTAGTGTGAACATCTTGCTGCGTTGAGTGTAACTCTGGTGTTTAAAGATACACAATTTTTTTTTTTTTTGGTACAGCATGGTCTGTAAATACAAGCCAACTTCATCATCTGGTGTTCAACTAAAGAAACACCCAATACTGAAGGAAAATTGGCTGCATCGGACTTTTTGGGAGGCTGTATATTCACTTTCAATGTGGCACTTTCCTAAGGCATTTTTTAAAGTTTCATTTTAAAAAATTATTATTATGAAATATTTCAGGAATAGCAAAAGTATACCATTTTTTCTTCTTTGTTCTTCATTTAATTTGCACAAACTAAACATAAATACAATATAATTCCATGTTGTAAGTATTTATTGAGTACCTATTAAATGCATATTATTTCCTATCTCCCAATTGGCTTGCAAGGTGAATGTTATTCTCTCCATTTTACAGATGGGGAAACTAAGGCTCAAAGAAATTAAAATGTACCCAGTTTAAAAATGATAGAGCTGAATTTGGACCCAAGTTTGCTTAAATTTAAAGCCTGGACTCCTTTCTTAATATCAAGATGCTAATGAGTAAAATAGGAATCATAATAAAACAAAAAGATAGCATTTAAGTGAAATCTTGATTATGAATGAGAAAAAGCAATCTCATTTTGGGGGGGAAATGTGCTAAACTAAAGATCCTAACTTTTGGAATAAACTGTGAAACTGGATTTTAAAAAATGTGTATCAGATCAACTTTATTGCAACAATAATTTAGGAAAAATAATCAGAGTTACACAGTACTTGAAAGATGGTAACAGAGAGAGCTATCTCAGTCCCTCCTTGCATACACTTGACCCAGCACAGTGCTTGGCAAATGTTTGTTGAATGAATGCATCAGGATCTAGTTCAACAGCACTTTCTTGGAGAGAAATAGCCCACGGTATAGATGATGAGGACAGGCAGTGCTTCCTAATGCATCCTTAGGGAGAGTGTTATACAGGAGCAGTCATTCACTTATTAATCCATTTAGAAATCATTTCTCTCCTTGGCCTTTTGTTGGGTTAGGTCTGCCCATATGATACACGTACCAGGAAGCCTAGCCATGGACACTAGTTCTCTAGCTTCAGTGGGCAGTCAGCCCTGCTGCTCACCTCTTCTGACTTGCTCTCATCCCCTTCTCCCTCCTCCACCTCTGATACCTAACTCTGCTTGATGTTGCGTCACAGAGCAATGCACCGTGGTGCCCCCTTACTTGTCTGACTCACTAGGACATGCTTCTTAGGCTTTCACTCTCAGCGTTTTCTCTGGGACATGATTGGGTCACTTCTAACATCTCCACTCACCCCTAGCTACAGGTTTTGCTTGGTCCACACAAGATCCATGTTAGCCACCTCAGCTCTACCTGGCCTTTCCATCTGGGATAGAAAGGTACATATTCTGCTCACTATGCTAGGATCTGTACGGGAATATTTTATGCAGCTGTGCTGCAAGGCAGCTCTCCTCACTCACCAGCTTCCATGACAGCTTTAGAAATAAGGAAGCCCCAACATTTATATGTTCATACAAATAAACCCATCCCACCACCGGGTGGATTTCTCCCCAAAATTATGATGTCAAAGTTGTATAAGAACAGGCCAATCCTTTGGAAAAACCTCTCTATGTACAAAGAAGGAATTTCAGGAACTGTTTATCTCAGAAACATCCTTTGTGCTGTACTAGTTTTCTTGGACTACCATAACAAAATACCACACTGGGTGGCAAGAACAGCAAAAATTCGTTTTCTCACAGTTTTGGAGGATAGAAGTCCAAGATGAAGGTGTCAGCAGGGCAGGATTCTTCTGAGGACTCTCTCCTTGGCTTGCAGGTGGCTGCCCTCTTACTGCCTTTTCACATGGTCTTTTCCTCTGTATCTGCATCTTTCGTGTCTCTTTGTGTGCCTGAATTTCCTCTTCTGATAGACATCAGTCAGATTGGATTAGGACCCATCTCAATTTTAACCTCATTTAACTTAATCACGTCTTTAAACACCCTGCCTCCAAATAAATAAAGTGACATTCTGAGGTACCAGGGGTTTGGACTTCAACATACGAATTTGGGGGGACAGAATTCCAGCCATAACATGTGCCCCCTCAGATTCCTTCCACTCAGACTGCCTCCCAGACTCACAGCCTCCACTATGGATGACAGCTCTGTCCAGGCAGCTGTGTCCTAGAGTCTGGCTTCTCTTGCCTCTTCTGTACTACACAGTGCGCCAGCCTGCCGAGCATAGTACCAGGCTTCCTGAGTGACTGTCTGAAGGGATTAGATGCTATGACAGAAATGTGAAGACATTAACGCTCTCCAAGGCAAACTTTGATGATGGGGAAATGGGAGACCTAAGGGTGCAGGTGGTTAAATTCCTTGGATTGATGACTCTGAGGCACTGTGTCCCCACACAGTCTGTCCTGAGATAGTGTAGGGGAGCAGATGTACCTGCTGAGAGACCAGATGTCACCTGTGGCTTTGTGGTGAAGCAATGACCAGCATGGGTAAGCATCACCTTGCATGGTTTTCCATCTTCCCTTGTTTAACTTCCCTTTTCTCTTGCGCTTGCTACCGTGACTTTGTACCTCCCGAATACTACCAGATACATCATCATCACCCAGTCCTTGCTTCACGCTCTGCTTTCTAGGGAACCCAGGCTAGAATATTGACATAACTGCTAGCTGGAAAACAAAATTTTTAAAAAACAAAAACACCTTATTCATTAGAGATAAACACTGGCAAGCAATTTTGGGGCTGATTCTGAGCTATCACTTCATCAATGACAAATTCCTGCATTGTGTATAATCAGATCAGAGGAATCATCGCCACTCTGTGAAATATAAGACTAGACAATGTATCAGTCAGTTCCAACTAGAAAAACAGAAACCAGCCTAAGAATTTAAAACAAAGGAAATTAATCCATGAATTGCTTACACAGGTCATGAAAGAGCTGAGATGCCAAACAGAGGACTGTGAAGCAATCCAGAGATTTGCAAGGGCAGAAAGCTGCTACCGCCCCTAAGCTGGAGAGACAAAGGGAGGAATCAATGTTACCAGCAGCCAGAGCCACTGGGTGAAGTTGTAACCAACCATCTAATGCCTGACTAGGTAGAGCTGAAGATATAGCTATGCTAGAGATGCAACTCGAGACACAGAGAGAGGGAGAAATATTCTGACTTCTCTCTTCTTCCCTCCAGCTTCTTGCCAGCACCTCCCATTGCCTGAATGCAGGAAGAAGCTGGTTGATCTAGGAGCCTGGGAAATGCGGCCTATAGGAGTTGGCACCTCTGTCACTCAGAGCACTTCAGGGGAAGGATATGGAATGGCATAGCATAGGCTGAAGATTGGTCCAAAAAACAAGACAGGCTAACTAAACAAGATAGGCTAACTTGGAGAAATTGTTAGATAGTCAATAACTTTATGAGCCAAGGAAGTGTACACTGGGAGAAAAAATAGCACAGTTACAGCATAGCGGGCATCAGGATAAAACAGACCTGAGTTCATATGGAAGATTTCCCTATTTATTGGGCATGTGACCTTAGATGAGTCATTTAATTTATCTGAACCTCAGTTTCCTTTCCTCAATCTGTGTTGTAAAGATTATATGAGATTACTTATGTAAAGTGCTTAGCATATTAGCTGACATCTAATAAGTAATCAATGAAAGACAACTCTTAAAGTAACAAATTAGAGACCAATATCTAGTCGGGTTAGTCTGTGATATGGTCTGACTCTGTGTCCCCACCCAAATCTCATCTGGAATTATAATCCCTACTTATCGAGAGAGGGAGGCAGATGATTGGATCACAGGGCAGTTTCCCCCATGCTGTTCTTGTGGTAGTGAGTTCTCATGAGATCTGATGGTTTTATAAGCATCTGGCATTTCCCCTGCTTGAACTTCTTTCTCCTGCAGCCATGTGAAGACGGTCCTTGCTTCCCCTTTCACCATGATTGTCAGTTTCCTGAGGCCTTATTGGCCATGTGGAACTGTGAGTCAATTAAACCTCTTTTCTTTATAAATTACCCAGTCTTATGCATTTCTTTATAGTAGTGTGAAAATTGACTACTACAGTCTGGTTCTTCAAAAAGGAAAGATTTGGATGAAGTAGTGTATTTGGAAGATGATCCCATTGCAAGAGAGTGGGAAACTGAAACACAGAAGGGAGAAAGCCAACAAATGGTGTATTAATAAGAGCTTACCACTGTGGGCAACAAGGGTTCAATCCCACAGAGGACCCTCTTAGGAAATGATGTGTAATGCTTTTGAATTGTGAAGTTTTTAAAAGGGGTGACGTAGCTGGAGTTTTAGCTACCAATTCCCATCCACAGTAAAAGCTGCTCCTGGCATTAACTCCTAGGCACTTTCAGCCTGCCCTTCATGAGGGCTGAGCCTACTGTCTCAGCCAGAGAACACCCTTAGATAATAAGATGCAAGAACCAGGTGTGTACAGGTGCCATCCACAGGTTACCTGGGCAAACTGAGGAACATAGATTAATTATTGCTAGTAGCTACTGCTGCTGTATAGCTGAAAAAGATCTGGAATCACAGTGGGCTATGATCCCACCTAAAATCAGCACAGTTGTACTTCCGTGTTTCCCTAGACCAATACTTTTGAAACTTTTCTAACCAATATCCACAGTTAGAAATATATTTTTACATTGTGACACAGTACACATAAACATTTGTATAGTGCACATTTATACCAAAACAAAAGTTTTCTAAAATAATACTTATTCTTTTGAAATAACATGCACCCTAATATCTTTCTATGCCACTATATTTTTTACAACGAAGATTGAAATTTCCAAAACTGATTTCAAGACCCTCTAAAAATCCTGAGTGTATTATCCTAGCTACTGCAAGTGTGTACTGCTGCAGTGATAAGGAGCTTGAGCAAGACTGTAAATAAATGATGTCATTGTGCCCTAAAGTCATTAAGTACTAAACTAATTTCAGCTGACTTTTTTTTTTTTTTTTATAGCAAGACATTCTCAGTGAAGGAAGCAGTATGTTGACTGATATTTTAGCACTAGGTCTTTATCTAGTCAGAGACTGGAAAGTTAACAAACACATACTTTGAGTAGCACTGCCCTACACTGTACTTGAATGGGGTTTTTAAAATGGGCTTAAAACTAAAAATGAATTTTTCTAAAGCTTGCCCTTCTCTGTCGTTAAAAGATCCCTAGCCCTCCACAAGTCTTATTTAGTATTTCTTGGGGTCTCATAGGGATATCTCTGATGAAGTTGCCAAATCATATTTACAGAAAGTTCCTACCTCTCCTTAGCTTCAAAGGCTAGAATGAAAGATGAAGACCACTGCCCCCACTCTGCTCATCCCTGCAAGGAGGACCACTTGGCCCTTACTCCTGTGCTCCCTGCCTTTCCACTCCTGCCGCTGCCAGCATATTGGGAAATAAGGTTCAGGTGCCACTTTTGTGGACTAACAAAAGAAGGGAAACTGGGTCCTACACTGCAACTGTAGGCCCCCATCCCAGGTCACAGAGGAGTTCTGTGACGCATCTGTCTTCTAGGGCAACAGTCCTCAAACTGGAGTACCTTAGTATGCTCAACCCAGGACAATTTTGCTCCCCCAGGTGACACTGGCAATGTCTGAAGACATTTTTGTTGTCACAACTTGAGTGGAGGAATGCTACTGGCTTCTGGTAAACAGAGGTAAGGGATATTGCTAAATATCCTTCAATGCACAGATCAGCCCTCATAACAAAGAAATATTTGACCCAAAAGGTCAGTAGTGCCAAGGTTGAGAAAACCTGCCCTAGGGGTACACATAGGCTTCCCAGGGGCAAGTGGGCAGTGGTTACTTTAACCTGATTGGTTAACATATCTTCCATTTCCATTTGCACCATCTCCTAAATTTGGTTTACCACACTCTGCAAGTTCTACTTTCCCACCTCCTTTTCACAATGACGTCTCTTCCAAACCCCAAATATACTATCTAGGTGTAAAAATCTTGCAGGGCAGCCGGGGGTGGTGGCTCACGCCTATAATCCCAGCACTTTGGAAGGCCGAGGCAGGCAGATTACAAGGTCAGGAGATTGAGACCATCTTGGTCAACATGGTGAAACCCCGTCTCTACTAAAACACCAAAAATTAGTTAGGCATGGCGGTGCATGCCTGTAACTCCAGCTACTTGAGAGGCTGAGGCAGGGGAATCACTTGAACCCGGGAGGCGGTGGTTGCAGTAAGCTGAGATCATGCCACTGCTGCACTCCAGCCTAGCAACAGAGCAAAATTCCATCTAAAAAAAAAAATCTTGCATGGCAAGCCAGGTGTGGTGGTGCATGCCTATAGTCCCAGCTATTCAGGAGGCTGAGGCAGGAGGATCATTTGAGCCCAGGGGTTCTAGGTTACCATGAGCTCTGATTGTGCCATTGTTTTCTAGCCTGGTGACAGAGTGGAATCCTGTATCTTAGAAAGAAAAAGATTGATGACAGATATTTCTATAAACTAAATTGGATAAATCTTCAGGGCAAGGTATAATATATAAAATACGACAGGGATTACATCCTTTGCAACTGTTTACATTTATAATAGAAATCTTTACGTGTTAACTTTTTTTTTTTTTTCTTGAGACAGAGTCTGGCTCTGTTGCCCATGCTGTAATGCAGTGACACAGTCTCGGCTCACTGCAACCTCTGCCTCCTGGGTTCAAACAATTCTCATGCCTCAGCCTCCCAAGTAGCTGGGATTACAGGTGCCTGCCACCATGCCCAGCTAATTTTTGTATTTTTAGTAGAGATAGGGTTTCGCCATGTTGGCCAGGCTGGCTTCAAACTCCTGACCTCAAGTGATCTGCCCACCTCAGCCTCCCAAAGTGTTGGGATTACAGGCGTGAGCCACCACACTCAGCCCTACATGTTAACATAAAAATGTGAGAGATGGAAATACAAGTCAGAATAGTGGTTATCTGTGGGAAGGAGAGAGCAGATATCAACAAGAAGGGAGCATGAAGGAACCTCTCAAGCTGCTGGAAGTGTTCTATACCCTGATCTTGGTGGTGGTAACACATATGTATAAATATATGAAAGTTCACTAAGCCTTACACTTAAGATTTGTGTACTTTACATAAGTTATATTTCAATTGTTTTAAAGTGAGAGCGTTTTTCAAATTTATTTTGGGAGAATAATCAAGCAAAAATATTTGAAGACCACTGCTCTAGGAGACTGAGAGAACTAAGTCTTCCTGGCCTTATGTCCTTACTTTCCAGCAGCCATGGTTTAAAACCTGTCTCTCCAGTCCTCTATCCTCAGGGCTTCCTCTTCCCAGGATGGCTTCCCAGGATGGCTCACTTTCCTCCCAGTCATTCCACCAAAGTCACTCTGTGCTGGAGATTGAATGTTTGTATTCCCCCAAAATTTGTATTTGGAAACTTAATCCCCAAGGTGATAGATAGTTTCAGGAGGCAAAGTTGTTAGGAGATGATTGGCTCCTAAGGATAGATCCCTCATGAATAGGATTTGTGCCCTTAGAAAAGAGACCCCTGGCCAGGCATGGTGGCTCATGACTGAAATCCCAGCACTCTGGGAGGCCAAGGTAGCAGAATTGCTTGAGGCCAGGAGTTCGAGACCAGCCTGGTCAACACAGTAAGAGCCCATCTCTATTATAAAGAAAATAAAAGAGACCATAGAAAATCCTCTTGTCCCTTTTACCATGTGAGGACACAGGGAGAAGATGGCCAACTATGAACCAGGAAGAGGGTCCTCACCAAACACTGGATCTGCCAGCGGCTTGATCTTGGACTTCCCAGACTGTAGAACTGTAAGAAATAAATGTTTGTTTTTAAAGCTACCCGATCCATGGTCTTTTTGTTATAGTCGCCGAAACAAGGACACACTGATCAACATGCCCCTTACATCTTGGACCACTTCCCTGGGCATTTTTCTCTACCACCTGCCTTAACTGAAATTTGCCTCTTCTCCTTGATCCCCTATGGCACCATCCTTTCAGAGTGCACAAGCCTCAGGGTCAGGAGGAAGGGTCTATGTCTTGCTCCTTTGATACTAAGTCAGGATGCTTCATCTGCTAAGAATCCTAGCATTCTCTCATCCTACCTCAACTCCTGGTCACTATCACTTAATGACTGCCTGACCAGTGCCCTTTGTCAATGAGAACCTTAATAACTGGATTATACACAGCCTTCTCTACTCTAAGCTCTGTCATTCGGTTGAAGTAATACTTAAAGAAAAATAATTTTAATTTTCATCAAGTTCAATGTATCAGTGCTTTTTCTTTTAAGGTTTCTTTTCGTAGCCTATGCATAATAATTTTTTCTTAATCCAATTTTTCAAAGATTTTTATCCTACATGTTTGTGATGGTTAATTTTAGGTGTCAAGTTGACTGGATTAAGGGATGCCCAGATAGTTAGTAAGGCATTATTTCTGGGTGTGTCTGTGAGGGTGCTTCTGGAAGAGATTGTCATTTGAATCAGTGGACTGAATAAGGAAGATCACCCTCACCCAATATGAGGATGGGCAGGCATTATTCAATTGGTTGAGGGCAAATATAGAACAAAAAGGCAGAGGAAAAAATGAATTCACTCTCTCTTCTGAAGCTAGGATATCCCAGGCTTCTGTTCTTGGACATCAGAACTCCAGATTCTCTGGCCTTTGGACTTAGTGACTTGTATCAAGCAGCCCCCAGGTTCTCAGACCTTTGGCCTGAAACCAAGAGTTACACCATTGGTTCCCACTGGTTCTTAAGCCTTCAGACTGGAACTAAACCACCTGCTTCCCTAGTTCTCCAGCTTGTAGATGGTCTATCATGGGACTTCTCAGCCTCCGTATTCATATGAGCCCATTCTCATAATAAATTGCCTCTTATATCTATATCTATTTCTCTCCTATTTGTTCTGTTTCTCTGAAGAACCCTGGCTAATACAATTTTTTTTTAAGATATGCTATAGTTTTGCCCAGGGATGGTGGCTCACACCTGTAGTCCTAGCGCATTGAGAGGCTGAGGCAGGAGGATTGCTTAAGCCCAAGAATTCGAGATCAGCCTTGGTAACATAGTGAGATTCCCATCTCTACAATACATAAATAAATAAAATAAATTTAAAAAGATACGTTACAGTTTTAACTCTACCATTTAGGTCTATGATCTATTTGAATTATTAATAGCTTTTATGCATAGTATTAGTTAAGGGTCAAATTTCATTTTTTCCATATAAACATACAGTTGTTCCAGCACTGTTTGTTGAAAAACTTTCTCCATTAAAATAACTTGATGTCTTTGGCAAAAATAATATATATATTTTATTATCATATTTTAAATTTTATATTATATGCATCTATTTGGGGAATCCTTATTTTGTTTCATGGCTCTATATATCTGTCCATACAATTCCACGCTGTCTTGATGACTGTAGATTTATAATAAACCTTGAGATCAAGTGGCATAAACCCTTCAACTTTGTTCTTTTTCAAAATTATTTTGGCTTTTTAACATCTTCGTTATTTCCATATGAATTTTAGGTGAATCAGCTCATCAGTTTCTATAAAATGCCTTTGGATATTTTGATTCAGACTATGCTGAATCTATAGATCCTTCTTTGCTCTGATCTTCCTGGGGAAACATTCCATCTTTCACATTGTGGAAGTTTTGAAATGCATGCATCATTTCTCTAATACTCCACCCTCAAAAAGTGGAGCCTAATTCCCCTCTTCTTGAACGCGGGCTGTAGTTAGTAACTTGCTTCTTAATGAATATACTCTAGTGGAAATGATGGTATATGATTTCCAAAGACTAGGTGATAAAAGGCACTGTGGCTTCCTCCTTGTTTTTTCTTTCTTTTGGATCACTTATTCTGGGGGAAGCCATGTGCCAAGCCATGCGGACACTCAAGAAACGTTATGAAAAGATCCATATGGTAAGGACAAGAGGCTTCCTACAAATAACAATTAAAGAACTGGGGCCTTCTTCCAACAGCTATGTGAATGAGCAATCTCGGAAGTAAATCTTCCAGTCCCACTCATGCCTTCAGATGACTGTGGCCCTAGCTGACATTTTGATTGCAACCTCTTAAGAGAACTTCAGCCAGACTCACCCAGTTAAGTGGCTCTCAAATTCCTAATTCCCAGAAATTGTGAGATTATGAGTGCTTATTGTTTAAGCTGCTAAATTTTGGGGTAATTTGTTACATAGCAATTGATAACCAATGCAACTATTAAGTATCATATCTCCTGTAGAAGCCCTTGTCATATTAAGAACACTCCCTTCTGTTACTAGTTTGCTGAAAGTATTCATCATTAATGGGTGCTGAATTTTGTCTAGTACCTCTTCTAACTATATTGAGATGATCATATGCTTTTTCACATGTATTCTGGTCATATAGTGAATCATAATTATTGATTTTCAATGTTAAACCAAGCTTTCATTCCTGGGGTAGACTTTATCCTTGTGGTATATCCATACAATGAGATAATATTGAGTAATAAAAAGGAAAAAAAACAGATACATGCAACAACATGGATGAATTTCAAACACAGTCTGGTTCCATTTATATTAAATTCTTGAAATGACAAAACTAATCTAGTAACAAAAGCATATTAGTGACTGCCTGGGGCCAGAAAATAGGTAGGGATTGACAGCAAAAGGTAGAAGAAAAGGGTAATAGATATGTTTTATATCTTGATTATGGTGGTAGTTACACAAATGCATAACTCATTAATCAGTACCCTTAAAACAGGGACACTTAAATGTATATGAATTACATTTAGCAAGAGAATTCATGTTTTGAGGCCAGGCGTGATGGCTCATGCCTGTAATTCCAACACTTTGGGAGGCCAAGGCAGGTGGATCACTTGAGGTTAGGAGTTTGAGACCAGTCTGGCCAACATAGTGAAACCCCATCTCTACTAAAAATACAAAACTTAGCCAGGCATAGTAATGGGTGCCTTTAATCCCAGCTACTTGTAATCCCACCCAGTAGTGGGTGCCTGTAATCTCTGGCTGACGCCAGAGAATCGCTTGGGCCTGGGAAGAGGAGCTTACAGTGAGCCGAGATTGTGTCACCGCACTCTGGGCGACAGAGCGAGACTCCATGTCAAAAAAAAAAAAAGAATTTATATTTTGAGGCCAGATGTGGTGGCTCATGCCTGTAATCCCAGCACTTTGGGAGGCTGAGGCGGGTGGATCACTTGAGGTTAAGTGTTTGAGACCAGCCTGGTCAACATAACAAAACTCTGTTTCTACTAAAAATCCAAAAATAACCGGCCATGGTGGCACACACCTGTAATCCCAACTACTCGGGAGGCTGAGGCAGGAGAATTACTTGAACCCAGGAGGCAGAGGTTACAGTGAGCTGCGATCATGCCACTGCACTCCAGTGTGGGCAACAGAGAGAGACCCTGTCTAAAAATAAAAATAAAAAGAATTTATGCTTTGAAAGTTTATACTTAAACTCTGTAAAAATAAATATTGAAAATTAGTCGTCTAGTAATGTCTGTTGAAATAAAAATGCTAAAACAATAGGCCTAGGGTATCTTTAAATAGTTATCTGGGTTCCAACTAAAGCTGGCAATTTGGTTAATGACTACAGTAAGGGGAAAAACACTGACCTAGTTAATGGATTTAATCTATTCCCAAGTTTAAATGATTGTTAAGTAAAGGCTCTGCCATGCATATAATCATTACTTAGGAAAACATCCTCACTGAGCCTGCTTTCCTGGGGTGAAATTCAAATACACTTGAGAAATCCAAACTCAAGTCAATTTTCCGAAGGAATAAACCTCTACTTAAATGATCCCAGCCTCGCAGCCTCAAAATGGAGGGTTAAAAAGAAACATAATCCATAACTTTTCTGGTATTTTTTTTCCTCTGCGATGACAGCATTTCTTCTTTAACCATGATAATCTTCAAATCTGTCTTACCCTGAACTAGGACCCTTCAGCCTGAAACACATAGAAATGGTACAACTGCCAACAGTTGTTACTAAATAAACCAGCCATAAAAATGATGTCGTTGATAACAGAAGCAATTAACATTATCAACTGTAAATTACTGTCAGTAAAAACAGAGATTTATTCGTTATTACCATGCCCAATGCTGACCCTTCTTTCTCTTATTTTTGCATTTGCAGAAAATGAAAAGATTTAAGGAAATGAGAGTCTATCTCTAAATTGGTAATTGCCGTGGTTGTGCTGTCATTCTTGTCACTGTCAGGTTGGAATTCCAGAATTGCTGCTGTCCCTAGGTCAGACCGTCCTGGATTCCTCAGCTTGTCATTCTAGCAACTAGAGCAGAAGAAAAAGAAAAGGGCTCTATTAATCAGAGTTCTCCATAAAAATAGAACCAAGAGGAGATACATAGATAGATAGATAATAGAGATAAAGGTGAGATTTATTATGGGAATTGGCTTATGCAATTATGGAGCTACAATGTTTGCAGGCAGTAGAAGATAGATGTTCCAGCTGCAGAAGAGAGAGATAATTCACCCTTTTTCTGCCTTTTTGTTCCATTTGGTCCTCAGTGTATTGGATGATGGCTGCCCACGTTGGAAAGGGTGAGCCTTTACTCAGTCTACAGACTCAAATGTCAATCTCTTCTGGAAACTCCTTATAGACACACCCAAAAATAATGTTTTACCTCCTAACTGGGCATCCCTTCTGTCAAGTTGATATATAAAATTAACTACCACAAGGGCTAAGGTAGCTGTCAGCTACATTCAGCTTTCCCCTTTTTCTATTCTTTTATTTTGGGGGTAGAATCTGAGAACCCCATTATCTGTAACCCCTATTTTCTAGTGGAGGAAGCCAAAGGCTAATTCTGCTAGTGTGGTCAAAGATGCCTTTCACAGGGAATCCCGAAGAGCGCTGAAGCCAAGGAAGATGCCAAGTGCATGCAGGTCGGCTAAGGTCAGCGAGTTCAGGAGGAGCTGGGAGTCAATGGCAAAAACCGAAGGATCCTAATCAAAAGGACGGATGATAGCAAGAGCAGGTGAAGATATGGAATAATTGGAACCCTGATACACTGCTGATGGGAATGCAAAATGATCCAGCTGCTTTGGAAAACAGTCTGATAGTTTCTCAAAAGGTTAAAAGTAGAGTTAGTATACAACCTGGCAATTCCACTCCTAGCTATATACCCAAGAGAAATGAAAACATATGTCTACACAAAAACATATACACAAATTTCATAGCACCATTATTCATAGTTGCCAAAAAGTGGTAACAACACAAATGTCCATCAACTAAAGAACGGATGAACAAAATATGGATCTGTGACTCACACTTGTAATCCCAACACTTTGGAAAGGAGGATTGCTTGAATCCAGGAGTTTGTGACCAGCCTTGGCAATATAGTGAAACCGCATTTCTTAAGAAAAAAGATTAAAAAATTAGCTAAGTGTAGTGGCACACACCTGTGGTCCCAGCTACTAAAGAGGCTGAGGTGGGAGTATTGCTTGAGTCTGGGAGGTTGAGAGGTTGAGGCTACTGGGAGCCATGATTACATAACTACACTCCAGCCTGGGTAACAATGAGACCTTGTCTTTAAAAAAGAGAAAAAGATACATCCCTACAATGGAATATTCTACCCTAAAAAGAATACGTATTACAAGATAGACAAATCTTAAAAACACTAGGCTACATGAAAGAAACCTGTCACAAAGAACCACTTATCGTATGATTCCATTTCTATGAAATGTCCAGAATAGGCAAATCTATAGAAACAAAAAGTAGATTAGTGATTGCCTGGCGCTGGGAGTAGGGGAGGCATGGAGGGACTAGAGGTTGATGGATAAGGAGTACAGTGTTTCTTTTGAGGGTGATGAAAATATTCTGAAATTGTGGCTACACAATTATAGGAAAAGCTATTGAATTGCACACTTTAAATGTGTGAATTGTATGGCCTGTGAATTATATTTCAATAAAGCCATTACAAAAACAAACAATAGAACTAGGGGACCAGGGCAGGAATGGAGAACCCAGACATTAGCTGGAAGGCAGAAGTTGAGAGAGAGAGAGCAGGTAGGCAGGCAGCTTGAGGCAGTTGCTAGGTCAGACCCTCCTGACCTAGGTATAAATATTCACTTATTTATACATCCTTATGTAGGGCATAGATCTTTTCTTTGAGAATGATCCGCTCACTGTACTTCACACTTTGTCTCTTTCTTAATTTAGATTAATAGTACATTGGTGACAATTTTCAGTTTGTGATTCTTTATTTTTTGTTTTGTGCTGCTGCTGTGGCTGGGTCTGCGCTGCTGCAAAGTGAGGCACTGATAGGGTCAGATGAATTTAAACCACCAGGGATAGCGTAGACACTTCTGTGTAAAGAGCTGCTGTTTTTACAACAGCAGACTGCTTTTATAGTTGCTGCTATTAAAGAATTCCAGAGAGGATGCTTCTGTGTCATGACTATGGGGGAAGCGTGAGGTGAGCACTATGTTGATTTGTTTATTTAGACCTTCAGAGTCACTAGATTGAGTTACTCAGGCTCAGTTCAAGTCCTTTTTTCGTATATTCCTTTATTTAGTCCTTTTAAACCCCATATTCCACCTTAGCAACTATTCTAATGAGCACAGTGGGAGTCTTTTTGTTTACATGTGTAGGCTTGAATATTGAGTGTTACCATTTTGTATGCATGTATATGTATCTCACATTTTGGAAATATTATTATATCGGATATCTCATTCTGTTTCTTCCTTTTTCACTCTATACTTTGTTTTAAAGACCCATCTGTGCTGTTAGGTATACATCTACTTCTTTGCTTCTAACTGCTCACTGGTGGTGTCTACTGCACATTACCTATCCACAATCTCTGTGATTGGCATACACGTTGCCTTCCTGTCCCTGTTACTCCAAATAACAAGTGGAACCCATGAGACTATGCCTCATAGACCTCCAACTGCAGGAGTGTAATTGACCTAAGGCTCAGCTCTGAGCTCTGAAAGCTAGCTCTGGGTTTTACCTGAGGCCATGCTTCCTGTGGACTGCTCCTAGCCAGTGACTGAGCACGGCAGGGTGACTAAGACAGGCTCATTACTGGGAGACAGGGACTCTTCCCATGGCTGATAGGGCTTGAGGACTTCCTGGTGGATTTGGAGAACCTTCCACTAGGTTCTTAGGATGCTTCCACCAACCTTCCTTCCCTCTCCTTCATTTACGGTCAGACTTCATTGTGGTATGAGTTCTCCTATCCCTCCCTATTTTCTCTCACAGGTATTCCCTTTAAGAAAATCTTTGTATGTTTAATTGGTTTAATCTGCATATTGGCATCCGTTTCTTAGACGACCCATGCTAACCCTAATGCTGTACCAAACATCCTTGTACATATCCCCTAAGGAGGATGTATAAAGGTTTCTTGGAGATGTACACCTAGGAGGGAAATTGCTGGGTCGTAGGATGGGGCCAGGTTGCCCCTGGAGTGGCTGCTCACACCTGGATTCTCACCAGCAGTGCATGGGTTCCTGCATCTTTGCATCTGTGCCTATTCATGGCATTATGCTGCTAACCTATGCCCGCCTAAGAGCCATAGAGCGGTATCTCTTTGTTGTCTCAAATTCCTTTTCTTCGATTACTAAAATTATTAATCACTTCTTATACATATTAGTCATTAGGGATTCTTTTTCTGTCAAAGGAATTGCCTACTATGCACTTTAGTCATTTTTGTGTTTGCATTCCTTTCTTTTTCATTTCAGTTTTAGGAATTATTTGTATATTCTAGATACAAGAGCCACAGTATCTACCACATGGCCAAACTGAGAAAACAGGGTGTGGGGGAATATCTTCAATTCTTCTTTTTCAATTTTATATGATCCCTGGTTGTTTTTAGACGTGACAGTCATCTCCTAATTTGCCATCTAATAACTTTTCATGATGGCTTTGCATAGCCATTTTTAATTTTAGCGTGATTGAGAGCATCATTGCGGGGTTGGGGGAGGGGGTTGTTTATGCATCACATTGTGGTCCAGAGCTTGAACCACGGCCAGGCACACAGACTTCATTCCTGGCTCACCATGTCCTAGATGTTACCTAGTTAAGTCACTTCTCTGTTTTTTTTCACTTTGACTTTCCCCATCCCTAACTATTAGAATGACCTGACCAAATGTTACTAAAACAAACACTATAAATAATATTAAGTCTTTTAATGATGACTATCCCAAGTATTACTTCTTGACACAGGTGATTTTCATGGCGTAGGACAAAGTGACCTTAAATCCTTGTAAAGATGCCCTGACAGCTCCAGCCTACTTATCATTTTCAAATTCAACCAGAGCAATACCATGCTTCGCAGGTACCAAACGTACTTTCTTGAAACCAGGGAACCGATTAAATAGCACACATAACATCATCTCATGAGTCTCTGCTGGTAAATTAACTTAAAAATAAAACAGAATTCGGAGGGTAGTAAGAACCTGAGGACTTGGTGTTGAATTTCCTTGGGTATCAGCTTAATTCAGTGTTTCCTGACCGGGCTTTCTGTTTGCAGTTGTTGCTGTCTGTTCCACAGTTTGGGCTTTTTTCTTTTCTTTTGTCAGCAGAAGTGCCACACATTTTAGAAATGATATCAGAATCTGTTTTTGCATACTGGATTTGCATTGGTTTGTCATACAATGGAAATCCTTGTAACTGTCTCAAGGCATTTGTGGATGAGCCCAGTGTCCCCCACTCATCTTCATGGTCTTTAGAGCCACAATATTTACCACATGGCCCAACTGAGAAAACAGGGCACATGGGAATGTCTTCAATCCTTCTTCTTTAATTTTGTCGTTCATATTGTTGATATACATTAAGCAATTTGGTCTGATATCCATGTTTTGAATTCAATTGTTCAAATAGCCTGAGGCCTGCACCATTTCCAGTAAGCACCCAGCAAGTTCCCTGTCTTTCAACTTTTCATCTCAAAGACAAGGACAATATGAGAGAATCCTACTCATCTAAAGCAACTGGGAAGACAGGTAGTTGGCTGATAAAAATAATCATTAAATACCATACATATGTCAAACATTTTCTTTCAACTTAAAACATACAAAAATATTCACTTATTTATACATCCTTATGTAGGGCATAGATCTTTTCTTTGAGAATGATCCGCTCACTGTACTTCACACTTTGCCTCGTACTTAATTTAGATTAATAGTACATTGGTGACAATTTTCAGTTTGTGATTCTTTATTTTTTAATTTTTTATTTTTTTAGAGATGAAGTTGCTCAGGCTGGTTTTAAACTCCCAGGCTCAAGCGATTCTCCTGCTTCTGCCTTCCGAGTAGCTGGAACTACTACAATAGGCATTCACCACCATGCCTGTCCTGTTTGGTATTCATTAAAGTGTAACAAAGCTGCATGCTTTGTTAGGATGGTGCATGCCTGTAGTTCCAGTTACTCAGGAGGCTGAGGTGGGAGGATTGCTTGAACCCAGGAGGTTGAGGCTGCAGTAAGCTATGATCATGTCACTGCACTCTAGCCTGGGTGACAGAGTGAGACCCCGTCTCTAAAAATAATGATAAAGTGTAGCAAGACCTTACATCTTCTAGATTTTTATAATTTTTTCTGCCTTTTTACAGTTGCTCTTATTCAGATTGAATTGAACAGAAAGTTTTTTTTAATTACATCTTTCCAAAGCATTGCACTTAATTTTCTTAGCAACAACTCTTCACACTTATGTTTAATAAGTTTATGTACTCTTTAATTAAATTGTACAACTCTAAGAAGTACAAGAGGCTCAAAGGGTTTGGGAACAAATACAATTCTCATAAGCATATGACTCAACATACTCAACCTGTTGTTATGTTGAGCAGAAGCACCCAGGCAAACCAGAGCGCTTGGCCACAAATGGTCCACATGCCCTTGGAGTTGGTCGCTAGGGCTGTGGAGGACATGGAGCGACCTGGACAATCTGGTGAAATGTTTAAGTAGGGCCTGTTAAGAGTTTCCATCATCAGCCTTTTGGCTGGTTGTGTCAAACTCTGTGCCTGGCACCTAGTAAATGCTCAGTAATTGTTAATCTTTATTAACACTAGACCAGTGATTCCTAACATTGGGTCATCTGTCCTTTCCTGTGCCCCCACACCTTGGGGACATTTGGTAATCCCTGGAGACATTTTTGGTTGTCACAACTGGAGAGGTGGAAGTAGTATCTAGTGGGTAGAGGCCTATTCTAAACATCCGCCAGTACTCAGGACAGTCTCCTCATTAAAATGTCAGTAGTGCCCAGGTGGAAAACCCTGCACTAGTCTAAGTGCTTCTGAACATGAACCTTATACGTGCCTATTCATAATTGCATCTCTTGCACCTAATTCATCTCATGGTTCATAATAAAACCTCAATAAGTCTGTGTTGATGCATGCATGCACACTGACTAAATGAGTGGAAGGTGTATGAGACAAGTGTGGCACATCCTCAGAGCAAGGCCTGGAACTTCAAAGGGGTGCAAACAGAACCCTTCTCAGAAAATTGATCCAGACCACTGTGTGCCTGAGCCTGGCTCCCATGTGTTACAGCTGGTCAACTGCCATTGACTGGATTCTGATCTGTCGATACTGTTCTTGCCTGTCGTATTTACACTCAGAATTTTTTAATTCTTTTGGTGACTGATCTCTGGCTTGGTCCCTGAACTTTTCTCCCACCCTGCAATTCCCCTGGACCCACTGCTCTGCACAGCCTGGCCCTCCACCCATCCACTAGTGTTCAGCTCCTCACTTTCCTGCCTGGCACCCAAGGGCTTGCTTCAGTTTCTGCCCCTGGCACAGAGGTGATTAGACAAGGGACAGCACGAGGGTTGGAGCTGGTTAGAGAGACCCCAAGTGAAGAGGACAAAAGAAGCGGAACCCAAAGAAGCAGAACTGGCCTCTCACCCTTGTTCTACTGTTTATCAGCAGTATCTTAGGTAAAATCCCATATTTGTCTTTTCTTAACCTCTGTTTTCTCATCCATAAAATGAAAACAATAATACTTTTCAACCTATTCCACAAACTGGTTTGTAATAAAATGATAATAGAACGGTGATTTTCAGGAAGGTTTACAAATAAATAAATATCTTTGGTGATGAAGAAAAATGTCGAAGAAAGCAACTGTATATATCTTTAACACTATTGTACTCTAACAGCCATATCTGACATTTGCATAATGCTTTAAGTTCATAAAAGGCTTTATCTTTTGATCTTCACAACCTTATAAGGCAGGTAGAGAAATGCTATTCCTACGTCCCAGATGGGAAAACTGCAAAGGTCTGGGTTTTACATGGTTTAAATAGCTAGTACATTTTAGGGAGACAGGGACCACGACCCAACCCTGTGCTCTTTTCACTATGATATCCTGCTACTAAGTAGGTCCTTTGAAGACACATAAAAATGATTTAAATAATAATATGGAATAATCACATTATAAGGAAGTTTGGCATAAAGGGGAGCTGCAGAGCATATGCCCTAAGGATACTTTAACAGTCACATTCCAGAAGGTAAAATTGGGAAATAGTAAAACTAGACAACATTTTGTCTTTTCCTTTTAAAAACATTTCACTTGGAGAGAATTTGCACCCTAGCCTGAGCCACAGAGCAAGACTCCGTCTCAAAAAAAAAAAAAAGAGTGGAGATAGTGGAACAGGAAAAGTTCCCTTGTCCCGCTCGCAACGGGGATGTGGCTCACTTCTTCAGTGCTCCACTGCTCAAACCTCTAGGGGAGCAGACAGACGGGGAGTCTGTGGGGCTCCGATCCCACGGCAGTGTCTAGGGGGGTATGTTTACTGCTCCCGAAGCCCCAGTGGGCATGTGTTACAGGGTACACTTTTAGTTTTGCTGTCTATAGGTGGCTTGTGTTAACCAGCTCAATTAGACCCTCCATCTTGTCACAAGGACAGAGGGCTTTCTGTATCCTGGGTTCCTGCCTTGGTGTACCGGAAGAATTGGATCACACCTGGGTTTGGAAAATGGGTGCAAAGTTTTATTGAGTGGAAGTAGCTCTCTCAGCAGATGGGGGAACCAGAAGGGAGGTGGTTTTCCTCTGGAATCCAGCCGCTCAGCAGCCCGGGCTCTCCTCTGACTGTCCAGCCAAACTCCGAATTGTTCTGCCAGTTGATGGCCTGCAGGCCTCTGTCGGTGTGCTCTTCCACTAGCGTGCTCCCCTTGATGTCCCAACCTCCTCCTGCCATCCAGCCGCTTGTGTCTTCTTCTGCTGATGTGTTGCTCTTGCCATCCAGCAGCTTCTATCTCTGCCTTGCTAGGGTCTCAGGTTTTTATTGGTCCAAGCTGGAGGTGTGGCAAGCCAGGGTGGTCTTGGAAAATTTAACATTTGGGTGCAAAGGCAGAAGTGCCTGTCCTCATCTATGTCCGCGGGGGTAGAGCCCAGGCCAGGGACCATGCCCTTCTCTACCCAGCACTTACCTTCCCTGGTTCTGTATAATTTAAAGGGACCACGTTCTTCCCTTCCCAGCTCTCCCGTATAAATAGTTGTGGGTCTGGTCCCTCGGAGCAAAACTGGCAAGGCAAAGGGAGGCTCCTATTCTAAGAGGATATGGGGACACCTTCCAGGTTAATGGGAATAGGCTCAAAGACCAAAACCCAGATGCAAGAAATGGGGCATGGGAAAGAAGACTGAAACTTCAGAAACAAAGTAGTCTTTGCTTAAGGATCTCTGTGAGGGTCGGCTGTAGCTGAGCTGGAACCGCAAGACTGTTCTGTGGGAAGAGGAAAACAAAGAACCAGGTTCCAGACAGAACAAAAAAGGCAGTGGACTAACAATGGTCAGTGTGCTGGTCAGTGTGCTGTGGGATCCTTGAATGCTTCTGTGGCCCCAGCGTGATCACAGTACCAGGCATGCTGTAATCCTTGGGCTCTGGAACATTCTCTTCCCATGTACTGCTCCTAGAGTAGCCTCATAGGTGTTATCACAGAGTTGCTATTAGAGAGGTAAAGAAAATTTGGAAAACTCTCTAGGTTGAGATTCTAAATATTTACAGTATTCTCAGGAACTGATCTTTAGTCATCTTCTTTTGCTCCCTGGTATCACCTGGCACCTGTCACCCACCCACAGAGGTCTTTCCAGGCAGCCAGCCCTGACCTCCTATGCTGGTGAAGTCTCCTTGAACACAGCCTATCAGGGACATCAAAGTGGGAGGGAGGACGGGAGGAAAAGAATATGGAAGAGAAGGAATCGGCTCTAATAGAGGTCTCCGTTGGAAAGACACAGATGTAGTTTAGACATTCGTCCCCACCCAAATCTCATGTTGAGCTGTAATCCCCAATGCTGCAAGTTGGGCCTGGTGAAAGGTGTTTGCATCATGGAAGTGGATCCCCCATGGCTTGGTGCTGCCTTCACGATGGTGAGTTCTTGGGAGATACAGTCATTTAAAAGTATGTGGAACTCCCCTCCCAACACACTCTCTCTTTCTTGCTCCTGCCTGTGCCATGCAAAGTGCCAGCTCCTTCTTCACCTTTTGCCATGAATGAAAGTTCCCTGAGGCCTACCCAGAAGCAGATGCTGTTATGCTTCCTGTACAGCCTGCAGAACCATGAGCCAAATAAACCTCTTTTCTTATAAATCATCCAGTCTCAGATATTTCTTTATAGTAATGTAAGAGGAGCATAACACAGACACTGAAAATGAAGTGGCATAGAGAGAAAACACAGGAGACTGTCCAATGCATTTTGTGCTAGGATTGAGTCACTGTTGTGTATAAATCTTTTCAGCATCAGTCTACAAAGGAATGAATAAGTAAATGAATGTCTGAATGAACAAATCAGTGAATGATCAAAGAATCAATGGACCGAAAGACGAATCAACAACAAGAATAGTAAAATGACAATGTACCATCATCAGTTCACAGGTATAATGAGTGTCTGCATGTGTGTGTATGAAAGAGGAAGAGCCAAAGGATTGATGGGTGTAATAGGGATACAGAGTGTTACTCTGGCTCTTAGAGAGGAATTAGTGACAAACTAAGGAGGAGTCACAAGCCCCAAAGTGCCTCAGAAGCCCTCATCCCTAGAATGGCAACAGACTTGTGTAGCAGCTGCACCCTTACAGCTGACAGTTGTCATGTTTAACTCTCCCCTTCCCCCTCCAACCACAGGGTATGGAGTACGAAGGTCCCAAGTCAAAGGATGTTTCACTCAACCAGCCCTTTTTCTGAGAAGACTCAATGTTTACTCTCTGACACTACAAAAGAGTCACTCACAGAGTATATAACTAATGCATTAATGCAGATAAAATCCTGTGCCTCTGAAAGACTAGGGACCCAGAATTAGCTAAAATAATACTTTATATGCACTGTACGGTGGAGTTGCAAAACTGTGGCTATACAGAATTAGGTGACCTCCAGCTTGATTTCATCTACCAGTTGATATGGTTTGGCTCTGTGTCTCCACCCAGATCTCACCTTGAATTGTAATAATCCCCATGGGTCAAGGGTGGGACCAGGTGGAGGTAATTAGATCATGGGGATGGTTTCCCCCATGCTGTTCTCGTGATAGTGAGTGACTCTTACAAGATTTGATGGTTTTATAAGCATCTGGCATTTCCCCTGCTTGCACTCATTCTCTTTCCTCTCGCCCTGTGAAGAGATGCCTTCCACCATGATTGTAAGTTTGCTGAGGCTTCCCCAGCCATGTGGAACTGTGAGTCAATTAAACCTCTTTTCTTTATAAGTTACCCAGTCTTGGGTAGTTCTTCATAGGATCATCACAAGGGACTAATCCACCAATCTATGGGAGGAAAATGTTTCCCAATGCCCTGTTGTGATTGACCTCTTCTGAGTGAATATCAAGTTCTCAAGTGATGGAGGGAAGCAAGTACCAGGATCACATAGGGAGCTTTGTAGGATCTCACATGCTCCAGGCATTCCAGTGCTAGAGTGGCTGGCATAAAATTATAAATTAGGCCGGGCGTGGTGGCTCAAGCCTGTAATCCCAGCACTTTGGGAGGCCGAGACGGGCGGATCACAACGTCAGGAGATCGAGACCATCCTGGCTAACATGGTGAAACCCCGTCTCTACTAAAAATACAAAAACTAGCCGGGCAAGGTGGCGGGCGCCTGTAGTCCCAGCTACTTGGGAGGCTGAGGCAGGAGAATGGCATAAACCCAGGAGGCGGAGCTTGCAGTGAGCTGAGATCCGGCCACTGCACTCCAGCCTGGGTGACAGAGCGAGACTCCGCCTCAAAAAAAAAAAAAAATTATAAATTAATCGGTAAAAATAATTGTTTTCTACAAAGAGCAAAACACCAATTTTAGGACATTGGTCACACAATCTGATTGAAAGGAAAAAAAAAAAACATGCTAGAATCACACTGTCAGGGGTATGGGCCATGAATCTGTCCCATTGGGTTTCTGCCATCCCCATTCTGAAAAGCCCTACAGCCTACTAAGCCTTGTCTTACAATCCTAAACTTAAAGTGTATTAGACGTGCATGGTTTATCATAGAGGTATCATCTCCTTAGCAGGAGAACATTGAGTGCCAGCTCAGTGCCAGGTGCTTCAAAGATTCTGAGAAAGATGTTCATTGATCAGGAAGGATTGAGGTGAGATTCTGTTTTGAAACATACAATCCCAGTGATGAAGACTCTCAGGACCATTAGAACATCTTTTAATGCAGTAACAGCAAAGTGTCATGATCACAGCTACCAATTTTTAGGGGAAAATCTGCCTGTTACTATTGTCAAGATCCAACAAATAATTTAGCATGGAAACAGTGACATCGTTTTCATTGGGCAAAGTCCAAAATAAAAACTTTGCAGTTAAGTTCTTTTTAATACATCACACTCCTGGCCGGGCGCGGTGGCTCAAGCCTGTAATCCCAGCACTTTGGGAGGCCGAGACGGGCGGATCACGAGGTCAGGAGATCGAGACCATCCCGGCTAACATGGTGAAACCCCGTCTCTACTAAAAAATATAAAAAACTAGCCGGGCAAGGTGGCGGGCGCCTGTAGTCTCAGCTACTCGGGAGGCTGAGGCCGGAGAATGGCGTGAACCCGGGAGGCGGAGCTTGCAGTGAGCCTAGATCGCGCCTCTGCACTCCAGCCTGGGTGACAGAGCGAGACTGGGTCTCAAAAAAAGAAAAATACATCACACTCCGAAGATATATAAATAAATTGATTTGGCTTTCAGCTGTTAGAAAGTAGATTGCTGTTTTAAATGAACAAACAAATTATGTATCTTTCCTAACAAAGTAATACTTTCTTTTTTTTTTTTGAGGCAGAGTCTCGCTCTGTCGCCCGGACTGGAGTACAGTGGCCAGATCTCAGCTCACTGCAAGCTCCGCCTCCCGAGTTTACGCCATTCTCCTGCCTCAGCCTCCCGAGTAGCTGGGACTACAGGCGCCGGCCACCTCGCCCGGCTAGTTTTTGTATTTTTAGTAGAGACGGGGTTTCACCGTGTTAGCCGGGATGGTCTCGATCTCCTGACCTCGTGATCCGCCCGTCTCGGCCTCCCAAAGTGCTGGGATTACAGGCTTGAGCCACCGCGCCCGGCCCAAAGTAATACTTTCTATGTGGCCACTAAGAGACCTCCTAGAGAAGATATTGATGAGGCATAATCATCTTCTCACACTGTGTTTTGGTAGTTACACAACTGGAACTGATGTGGAGGGAGTGCAACTTTATCAAACAAATGACCCAGTCATTTTGTTACCCTTTTGATAGTACAAGCACTTTATGAAACTGGACCCCATGAAGTACTTAAATGACCTGTCTTCAAACTCTATCCCTCCATCCAAATGGCTTAAACTAAAATCATTACCATATAAAATATTTTGAAAATATTTATATGTAATCCTGATGAAAAGTGTTTAGAGCAGTACGTTCTTAGCCATAGTATTTCCAAAAATGTCTCCTGCAGATGCCAATAAATCAGTTCATAACCTGTATTACCTGTGCCTTCAACCGTCTGCACTGTTCTTAATCTTTGAAGCCAGCTGTTGAAAGGCATTAATCACAAGGTTATTCACCATCCGAAGAGGATTGTTTGACAATGGCATATACAGTCATTCATGACTTGGTCTGGTCTAATCACACTCAATACCACATACATTGCCGATAGAAGATAAGGGTCTCGGCAACTGTGTGTGGCCTGCACGGTTGCACAATGTCAGTGAGGCCAAAAGGTGCTACCATGAGAGTAGAGTTTTCCAAATGAAAAATGTAAACTACTGCCTTGTTTGCCCTAAGATAGCTGATATATTAAATCTACCAGTCTACTAAGATTTTAAAACCTTCAAAGAGCAAAACTTGCAGTATGCATTCTATGAGTTCATCATAAATAAATAAAATCGTACCTGATCCTTCATATTCTTATCTAATTCTGGTGTTAACTGAAATAATCAAATTTTTAGGAGGCTTTTTTTTTTTGTTTTAAACCAAATAATTACTCATTCAAACCTGAAAATAAAAGACCTCTTTACCAGAATGGTTTCTACAGAATGTTAAGTGCAACACTTAGGTTAATCTGTATCTCAGTGTGTAACCACATCCTGCCCTGCAGACCTCAGACACAGAAAAGTGTGGAAGAACAGCAATGGGCCTGTCTGCCCCAGGATGGGCTTACATCTCACTGTCTAAGGAATTTCAGTTGTAACAAGCTTTGGAAGAAACTTTTATTTCAAGAGATTGTGATTCCAGTTATAAGGCCCAACATTTTATTCTTCAATTGCCTGTCATATAATGACAAATGTTGGCAAGTCCTTCCTCAGGCTCACTCATAATCTATGAAATTCAAAGATGGCTGTGGTTTTGGTCAAGGCCAATGGAACCAGGCAACCCTGCACCAGTTATAGGAACAAAATGTCAGGCCAGGTGCGGTGGCTCACGCCTGTAATCCCAGCACTTCGGGAGGCCGAGGTGGGCATATCATGAAGTCAAGAGATTGAGACCATCCTGGTCAACACGGTGAAGCCCCGTCTCTGCTAAAAATACAAAAATTAGCTGGGTGTGGTGGCGCATGCCTGTAGTCCCAGCTACTCAGGAGGCTGAGACAGGAGAATCGCTTGAACCCAGGAGGCGGAGGTTGCAGTGAGCCAAGATCGCACCACTGCACTCCAGCCTGGCAACAGAGTGAGACTCCATCTCAAAAAGAAAACAAACAAACAAAAAAAATAAAATGTCAAATTAGCAATTCCACTTCAATAAATTTATCTTAAGAGAATAAAGATGGAAGTAAAGACTAATATATAGGGAAATTCAGAGAAGTATTTATTTTGTGGGAAAAAATTGAAAAGCATCTTAATATTCAATAACAGTGCATTAGATAGATGGGAGTATATCCTGTTTAAATGATAATACAGATGCAAAAATGTTTACATTAAATGTTAAATAAGGACCAGGCACAGTGGCTCATGTCTGTAATCCGAGCAGTTTGAAAGACTAAGGTGGGAGGATCACTTGAAGCCAGGAGTTTGAGATTAGCCTGGGTAAAACAGCAAAACCACATCTCTACAAAAAACAAAAATAAAAAAATTAGTAAGGCATGATGGCATGTACTTTGTAGTCCTAGCTACTCAAAAGGCTGAGACAGGAGGATCATTTAAGTCCGGGAGTTCAAGGATACAGTGAGCTATGATGACTCCACTGCACTCCAGCCCAGGCAACAGAGGGAGACTCTGTCTAAAAATAAATAAATAAATACATGTTAAGTAATGGAAAAAGTTATAAAATGCCAAAAGCAGATGAGCTCATTTTAATAGGGAAAATGTATCTAGATATACATAGTCCAAAAGAATATATTGTATAATTACGGCTTACTTTAATTTTTCCTTGTTTTTAATTTTTCTAGAATAAATATATAAAGACTTACTTGTATAACTTTATTTTTTAAAGCATATTTTATTTTTTAAAAATTAAAATGTCAGAGACCAAAAATACAACTTGCCCGATGTTCACAGTGGATATTGGGAGTTCCTCCTTCTTACTTGAAAAGTCAGGACAAGCTAACTGATGAAAGAAAAACCCTACATCTCAGTGACTAATCCCAATTGGAGGTTGGTTTTCACAAATGCAAGGGTCTATTTTAGCTGTTCCTAGTCAGGCATTCTCTTGGGCAGCTCTTCTCTGAGCAGTGACCCAGGATCCAAGCCTCTTACAATCCAGTGGCTTCGCCGAATCTAGTGCATTAGGTCAGCAGGTGAGGGAAGAGGATTTAGAGGATTGCATCGGAGGTTTCCTTAGACAAGCCTAGAAATAACTTACAATACTTCTGCCTGATTCCATTGGCTGAAACTCAGTCATATGACCATATCTAAGTGACAGGAAGACTGATAAATATTTAGTTATGTGTCTACGAGGAAAAAGGAAATAACTTGGTAAACAACTAGCCAATTGTAGCCATACTAGCGTAACCACACTTCCACATGGTGATTCTACTTAGCACAGGACAGTAGGGGTAAGCATCCTTCTGAGAACTAGAAAATGAGGAAATGAAACTTAGTCTAGCTGAAACTAATGCAGATATATGGAATTTATCTAATCCCCACCTACTGGAGCAGTGAACAGGGGAGAATTAAATGGACATTGCAAAAGAAGGCATTCCCACCCATGCCCTATATTGCAGGACTCACTTTTCTCAACCATCAACTCATGATGACCTTGCCAGAATGGAATGGCTTCATGCTATCCATGACTGCCCCCAATAGACTGGCTGAATGCACATGGCTGACAGCACCCAGGCTGAACTGGGGTGACTCAGATCTCATCGTCAGATACATGATTATACAAACAGATCAAAGCTGTGGGACAATCAAACATTCATGTAGTCAAATATATTAACCTGAAACCTAATAGTGTGAGGCATTCCAACTGAAAAAGGAGTGCATTAACGGAAAGAGATGGTCTTCAGAGAATTTAGTTAAAAAAAAAAGTTAAGAGTAAGAATGAGCCGGGCGCGGTGGCTCAAGCCTGTAATCCCAGCACTTTGGGAGGCTGAGACGGGCAGATCACGAGGTCAGGAGATCGAGACCATCCTGGCTAACACGGTGAAACCCCGTCTCTACTAAAAATACAAAAAACTAGCCAGGCGAGGTGGCGGGCGCCTGTAGTCCCAGCTACTTGGGAGGCTGAGGCAGGAGAATGGCGTAAACCCGGGAGGCGGAGCTTGCAGTGAGCTGAGATCTGGCCACTGCACTCCAGCCCGGGTGACAGAGCAAGACTCCGTCTCAAAAAAAAAAAAAAAAAAAAAAAAAGAGTAAGAATGTGTTAGTCTATTCATCACCAGTCAGGGAAAGACATTAAATCATAATTTTAGCGAATATTCATTGAACTTGATGACTCTCAGGCTTCTAAACATGTCACATGCATTGTATCACTTAATTTCATAACAACTTAATAAAATAGGTTGTATGCAAATAGATGAGGTTCATCTCAACAGATGAGGAAACTGATGGTCAGGCAGTGTAACTGAACTGCTTAAATTTTTAGTTTGTAAGTGGCAGAGTCAGAAGAGAACGGACAGTGTCAGATACCAGAACCTAAGAGTAGGTGGACTCATTGCAACATGTGCAACATGAAAATTGTGGTCACCCAATAAGTGGCTGGATAGAGTGATTCATCAGGTTCTACCCTGGCCTGGGTAAAATATTTCCCCTATCCTAAACTTGACTGGTATCCTCTGGGGGAGTTTATAAAAAATACAGTTCCAAAGCTCCATCCCAGGCCCTAGTAAATGAAAATCTCTGAGTGAGGCCCAAGGATCCCTCTTCTTAACAAGCACCTGTGGTGATACTGATACGCAATGATGTTTGGGAATTAATACTCCAGACATTTCTTCCATTAGCTCTGATAACACACACACTTGGAAGATTCTACTCAAAAAATTTAGTCGTGTTGACAATGGAATGGAGTCCCCTAGATGATGTACATAAAATTCCACTCACAGGAAAATGTGTGCTCTTTTGTGAATGAATATGTTAACCTTTAGTTTTGTACAGTAGTCTTTTGCAAACTTGGTCAGCATAAGTAGATCCTCCCAAATGTGTTCATCTCATTTTGTGGTTTGGGTAGGGTGACCAACCCTCCTTGTTTGCCCAGGGTTCTCCTAGTTTTTCCACTAGAAGTCCCACATTCTAAGAGATTCCTCTGATCATAATGACATGGCTGGTAGGGTTATCAACTCATCCCAGCTTGTCTGAAACTGACGTTCCCGTGTCCTGGCAATCCTCTGAGACCCAGGCAAACTGGGGCAGTTCATCACCCTAATTGGTCACCAGTCACTGCCTCCCTATGAGACTCTTATCTATGTAATCTTCTGGCCTCAGAAAAATTCTCTATTTTATCTTTTACTAAACTATATTGTCCCAAGACTCAGTGATATCCAGAGTTTTTGGGAAGTAAGAATTATGTTTCTAATAAGGCCTTGTAAATATTAAAACATACAGCTTACAGGCCACTGTGGAAATTTATTTAGAGAAAAGAAAATGTCAGGATTTTCTCAAATATGGAATGCTCTGAAATTTCCTTTCATCCTTTCCTAAACAGGGCTGAAAAAGTAAACCAGAGGTGTGTTACTACGTAGTTCCGAATATTGATAGGAAGGGATCCAAAGGTCACCCTTTTGGAAATGTGATCATAGAAATTCCAGGGTCCCTGAAGCCTGCAAAAAAGACTTTGGCATCACCAAGCAATCCCAGTCAAAGAAGGTCCCCATGCCTCCCTCTTTGGTCTGATACCTCCCTGACTTGCAGCTCAGTCTTTATTCCTCATCTCTCAGACTGATTACATTTCAAGCGGGTGACTCAAGTAAGTTTGCCTAATAGATTTTCATTTTGTTTCTGAGACCTTTTCTTCTTGCAAGAATTGGTTAGTGTTGGGTCAGTCATTTATATATTAACACATCTGAATATTCATAAACAGAGGCTGCTTTAGTGTTCTCAAACTGAGCTTCATGAATAATTCATATGTTTGACAGCAACTATGTTATTCAATTTATTTAAAGACTACAATCAATATAGCATGCTGCTCCAAAACACAGCAACCAGTCCTTTAACTGTAGTATGCTTTAAACAATTTTTCCCAGTTATTTCACCATCACATTGAACCACAAATATATGGTAATTACTAATAATTCTACCTCCATTTTGCATGTCACCACAATCAACATATTGATTGCTTTTTGATTATAATAAATGGTTGGTTAAATTGAGGGTTTGCGATTAAGAATGTTAAACTCTGATATTTATTTAATTCAGCTGCACCAATTTAGGCTCTGCATGGTAATTTCATAAAAAGCTATTGAGGATCAGAGTAGTTATTTGAATCAAGTCATAAAGAGAGCCCAGTTTCCCCAGGAGAATCTGGCATTTAAGTAAATTACACCAACCAGGGGTCTGGTTTTGCCTCTTGGAGCATACAAAAATCTCCAGCATTATGCTCATTTTCAAATGTAAATAGAGTGGAGAAAAACTTAGGAAATTCTTCTGTTAACTTTCTATTTTAGGATTTAAAGAAATAAGTTTCAGAGAAAGACTAAATAAAGCTAAATAAAGCCTGTTTACACGAAACTTTGCCCTACACATAAGCAAGGGTCTAAACTGGCTGGGTAAAGACACAAACGGGAATTACAGGGGTGAAGGAGGCAGAAGAGTCACTTTGGTAAATAATTTGAGAGATTATCTAGATTTTGGCTTACAGCCAGGAAATCCATTTCCAAGGAATGAGAAATCTACCATATTTAAAGTACCTCAGGAGGAGACAATCTTGTTTTTTTTGTGTAAACCCAGTTTTGTGATTAACAAAGATTAGACCAAACTAGAACGATCGCTGTTAGGAAATCCTCACTAACATCACCCAGGCAGCACTTTCATCTCATTTCCTCTTATTCTCTCTGAATGGCCATCTCTCAACACCTTTCTCCTTTACTCATTTAAGAAATAGAGTGTACATTCCACTCCATTAACCAGGGACATGATGAAGTTATACAGAAGCAGCTTTTGTATTTTCTTGACTAAGTCATACATGTTTCATATGGTAACGTTTCTGAAATCATGATGCATGATAAACATACTGTTTCCTTTCTCACCCCCTGAAAGTTGTTATGAGTTGGATGAACTCACAATTCGCATCGTCTTAGAATGCTGAAACTTTGATACTGTCATTGCTCAAGGACTCATTACACTAGAATTCTTTTAGACATATAATCTACCTGAGCTTGGACTTCTTACAGAAACCCAAGGCCCTCCTATTCATGAAGCCATTGTGGGGATATTTCTTCCAGAAACTCTGCTATGAGTGCATCCTGGTTTACTTCCTGTCAACATTGGACACCAGTCAAGATGAAACTGCTTTGCCAACTCTTTTCTCCCAGACTCTTTTCTCTACTGTGTTGTCCTTCCTTTTTCCTGCCTCAACCCACTGCTTTTCCTTTTTCTCCCGGGTGCTCCCAGGAAACCCTGTTTCCCATACACAAACTCTGCCGAATTTTCCACATCACAAAATGTTTCCTGCATCTCCTCACCTAAAGAGAAACCCGGACATTCCGAAGGAAATTTCTTGTCCTGCAGCCCTCTGACCACTTGGTTCTTGCTCTCCCACACTCTACGTGTCCTCCTCAGGTAAGAGATTAGCTTGACAGCATCTTCCCTCAACAATTCTTCCCACCTTGAGTACATCCTTTTTTTCCTTTAAGACCCATACCGTAATCTGGCTTTGCTGCCCTTCTTTCCTCCTTCCTCTCACTTGTGAACCTCCTCATTAGGGCTCATCATTTCCGTAAACCCTGGCTCCCTGTCCACCATCTCCGTCTTTCCCCAGATCTATTATCACTGACAGTTTCTTTGGTGTCAGTATGAAAGACCCATCCAGCACTTCTGCACCTTATTTCTTTACCTGTTCAACTCCAAATGCCATCACAGTCACCTACTCCAGTCGTCATACCTGAGACCTCACCACCACCTAAAATGATTTCACCTCTAAAATCTTCAAACATTCCACTAATGATCAAAATCTCCTATCCTTATATTTCCCTTTCTCTAAAATTTCCATTGTCTGTTCTTGACTTTCTTTTTTCTTCATCCTCTCTCTTAGTTTCCTTTTCTAACTAATCTAGACCTCATAGCCCATTCCTTCTACCACTTTCTCTACAGTTTCCTTCACTGCCTTCCCCTATGGTCCTTGCATCACACCTGCCCAGCAACACTCCAAGCCTGGAGAACCTGCCTTCTGTGCCCCATACATATAGTCTAATGGGCGGGGGGAAATCTATGCAAACACATGTAGTCAGGCCACTCTGAACTCATGGACTCCAACCAGGTCCTTGATGGCTGCCTGACAATCCTTCTGTTGTCCGAGTAGCTCACTTCTCACTCTCTACAGAAATTATTTTAAACTTCTGTCTTCTTTTTTTAACCTATATCCTACCACGGCTCACTCTCCTCTCACTTGAGACTTAACCTCAAAGAAAATAGAAGCCATCATATGGAAACTCCCTCGACTTTCTGGTACCCAATACACAAGTTTACTTGTGTCTGCAGCTCTTCTTTCTTCTTTTCCGCATTGCCAAGCTGGGAAAGGGGTTCTGCCTCTTAGTCTATTCTTTCTGTCTCATAGTGGTCTCATCTGGTTCCACCATCTCTCAACATTGCTCTTCACTCTTGTCCTTACACTACCTCCTTCCTGGAAGCATTTAAAAAGGCCCCTAGGATATCCCATTTTATAAAAAGAAATGTATAGAATTCATTAAAGAAAAATTCTCAAATCCAAATCCACCCTATCTTATTTTCTCCTTTTCTTAGACAAGATCCTTCAAAGGCATGTCTGCCCTCAGTAACTCCACTTCCTCATCTACACTGTATTCCTTGCCTACTTCAATCTACATTTCTAACTCCACTGAAGACACTGTCACTGAGACCTCCTGCCCATACTATTAAATCTTTTGAGTCCTTATTTGACCACTGTGACTATATGAACCATATCGGCCTCTTTGAAGTTCTTTTTTTTTTTTTTTTTTTTTGAGATGGAGTCTCACTCTGTCACCCAGGGTGGAGTGCAGGGGGCTGATCTTGGCTCACTGCAACCTCCACTTCTTGGGTTCAAGTGATTCTCCTGCCTCAGCCTCCTGAGTAGCTGGGACTATAGGCACACACCACCACACCCAGCTAATTTTTTCTTTCTATTTTTAGTAGAGATGGGGTTTCATCATGTTGACCAGGCTGGTCTCGAACTCCTGACCTCAGGTGATCCGCCTGCCTTGGCCTCTCAAAATGCTAGGATTACAGGCATGAGCCACCGTGCCTGGCCTGAAGCTCCCTTTCCAGGACTTCTGTGAGGTCATGTTCTTTTGTGTTCCATCCTACTTTTCTGGCCACTTCATCTCCTTCTTTTTCTGGAAACCTCTTTTGCTGCCTATCTTGGGAATGTAGGTGATCCTCAGGGTTCTGTCTGGCCTTCTTCTCTTCTCTACTGAATGATCTCTACCATATCTATGCCTTCAATTACCAGCCAAATTGTGTCAGTTCTGGCTTCCCAAGAAGCATCCATCAAGATGCATGAGAGATTTATTGGGGAAAGCATCCATGAAGGATAAAGATGAGGGAGCAGAAATAGGTTGGGAAAACATTCAGATCATGATGTTATTCTGACACAGGTGAAAGAAGAGGGGGAACAGAGGACATCTGGGTAAGAAGCGTCTCAGATTTCCGGGTAGTTCTAAGAAAGTTCCAGTCAGGCCCATCTGGAATCCTGGAGCCCAGGTTGCCTGTTAAGCCGTCCTGTACCAGCCAGGTAGTGTTAACTTGGTGTGAACATGGTGCTGGATCCAAAGGGAGACTGGCTGTGCTTCTCAAAGCAGGTTCTCTTGAAGTAGGTGTGAGCAGTACATTTTCATGGCTACCACACATATCAATAAATTTTGACCTTGACAGGGCAACAGAGTCCCAATGGAGCTCTTTAAAAACCTATGTTTCTAGATCCTGCCCCCTGAAAACTTTGAGATTCAGTTGGTTTGGGATGAAATCGGACATCTTCATTTGCAAAGAAAAAAAAAGCCCCAGAGGCAATTCTGATTCTTGACTAAGAGTGCTAACAATGATCTTCATGCTGATAACTGAAATTGTTCTATTCAGTCTAGATCTCCATCCTGAGGTCCAGACCCATATAACCAACTGCCCACTGGGCATTTCCATTTGAATGTCCCAGAATTAAAGTCGATGCAGTCTGTTCCAAGCTTGCGTCTCCTCCTGCACGCTCTATTTCAGTGAATGTCAATTTCACCTTTCTACATAGAAACCAAAAACCACCGTGTTGTAACTGACTGTTTTTCCCCCTTATTCCTCGTGGCCAGTTCATCACCAAGTCCTGTTGGTTGATTCTGCCTTCTTGATATTTTCTGAATCTCTCCCCTTAACCCAGTGCCACTATGTTAGTTCAAGTTATTCTTGCCTCCATTTTTTTTCTCCTTTAGTTCGTTCTTCACACCATAGCCAGACTTCCGAACCACAAGTCCGATAATATCCCTACATTAGCTCCTCATGGTTCTCAAGATAAAAGTCCAAAATTCTTTACATATTACACAAGGCTTCACACATTTGGAACCCTGTTTATCTGCCCTGTCTCATCTCTTGCCATCATCCTACCTCCTGCGGAGCTACTGGCAATTCTGGAAGATCTCCAGGCCTTTGCACCAGCTATATCCTCTCTCTGGAATATACTGCTCCACTTCCTCTCCTTGCTAATCCCCAGTCTCTCAAAGATCCATCTGAATGTGTTTCCTTTGCAAGCCTTCCTTGAGGTCAGTGTCTCTTTTCACTTCCACCAAGACTGGGTTAGTTGCTCTGGCACTACCATAGCATCCTATCATTACAGGTTTCACAATGATGAATGTGATCCTTGAAGCCATGGATGTGCCTTCTTCACTGTAATATCCCCAGCACTTACTGCAGTGTCTAGCACAATGTAGGCACCTGTGTAAATACTTGTATATAAATGAATGAACCAATAAGTGAGTGAGGGAGTGATGTTTTGGCCTCTGTACTAGGCATTGGAGCTCTAAACTGTGCCAGGAGGGCTATGAGCAGCAGAACGAACACAGGCTTTGAATCCCTGCATAGCCACTTTCTGGATAATGCTGGGCAAGTACTTAACCTCTTTTGCCTTCAGTTTTTTTCATCTGTAAACTGAAAAATATCCTTCTGGTTTGTTGTAACGATTAAAGGAATCATTATTTAAAACATGGTGCCTGTCCTATGAAAGGTACACTATAAAATTTTAGTTTCTTGACTCTCTTCACTTTGGCATTATCTCAGTTTAACTCTTCATCTAATCGAATCCAATAAGCCTTCTTCATTCTTCTCCCCTTAGAGCTGTTTCCTTCCTGTACATTACACCATCTTCCCACAACTCATCTACATAGCCACCCTCTTTTTTTCTTTGATGTCTTCCAACAGACGATTCCTGTACCTCATTGCTGAAGCAGACACCACTAATGGTTTTTGCAGAAACTGTGGCGTCAGACACTGCATCAGATCCATAAGTTACTGCACATCCATGTGAGCAAAGGATAGGGCTTGAATTCCCAGGCGGGAAATGAGAAATATAATTGCTGAAGTGGATACCATTAATGGTTTTTGCAGAAATTGTGCTGTCAAATCCTTAATCACAAGGACACTTGAACTCCCAACAGCAACCAGGATAATAAATTCTGGGGTACCAGAAGTTCTTAGACAGATCTTCTGCATTAAAACATAATCTCATGTAAGTATTTGATGGGGACAAAGCAAAAGCTAGATAACAAATCCTTCTCACCCAAATGTTCTTAAGAAACTGATTTAGGATCCCAATCCTACATAGATTAATTAACCCACTATTTAAATCTAGTATTTGCTGAGTGCCTTCTATGTACCAGACACTCTGAATGGTCTATGGATAAGTACAGTTTGAAACAGAAAGCAATTTAACACAATAACTAATAGCATGGGCTCTAGATTCTGTCCATCCAAAACCAAATCTAGACTGCATCTTTAATTACTTGGGTGACCTTGATCATTAACTGTTCAGTACTTCATTTTTCTGGTCTGTAAATTGGAGACAATAGTACCTTTCTGATAAGGTTGTAAGGAATACGTGAATTAACACACATTAGGTGTTATTGAGAACAAAGCCTGCTACTGTACACACTTAAAAATGTTAAGTACTATTATTGTGAGAGACAGAGTCAGGGCATCCAGCCCAGGCTTGGAAACCAAGAAGGGCTCCCTGGAGGAAACAATGTCAACACTGAGACTGAAAGATGAATATAGGTGAAAGAAAAAGTGTTTTAGATAGAAGGAAGCGCATGTACAAAGCTCCACAGTACAGTAACTATGAGCCAAGGTGAAAAACTGTTAGGTTGGGAGTGGCTGAGTTCCTTTGTGTGTATATGAGTTTGTGTGTGTGTGTGCGTGCCGTGTGTGTTGGAAGTAGGAGGGCCGCAGAGAGATGAAAAGTGTCTCCATTTGCCCCTTGTAGTTATACTCTCCTCCACCATGCCCTTTGCAAGCCTAAGCTAGCTTGAATGCACTACTTCAGTGGTTCCTTTTGAGAGGTGACAGCCCTCACTCTTGGCGCCTCCTCGGGCTCGGCCACCCACTCTGGTGGCGCTTGAGGAGCCCTTCAGCCCTTCACTGCACTGTGGGAGCCACTCTCTGGGCTGGCCCAGGCTGGAGCCGGCTCCCTCTGCTTGCCAGGAGGTGCGGAGGTAGAGGCGCAGGCGGGAACCAGGGCCAGGGCCAGTTCCGGATGGGCGTGGGGTCGGCCCGGGGCAGTGAGGGGCTTAGCACCCCCCGGACCAGCAGCTGCAGAGGGTGCGCCGGGTCCCCCAGCAGTGCGGGCCCTCAGGCGCTGCACTCGAATTCTCTCTGGGCCTTAGCTGCCTCCCCGTAGGGCAGGGATCCGGACCTGCAGCCCGCCATGCCAGAGCCTCCCCTCTACGGTGGGCTCCTCCGCTAGCCGAGCCTCCCAGAAGAACAACGCACCCTGCTCCCCAGCGTCCGGTCCCATCAACCGCCCAAGGGCTGAGGAGTGCGGGTAAAGGGAGCCAGACTGGCAGGCAGCTCCGCCTGTGGCACCAGTGCAGGGTCCCCTAAGTGAAGCCAGCTGGGCTCCTGAGTCTATTGGGGACTTGGAGAACCTTTATGTCTAGCTAAGGGATTGTAAATAGGCCAGTCAACACTCTGTGTCTAGCTCAGGTTTGTAAACACACCAATCAGCACCCTGTGTCTAGCTCAAGATTTGTAAATGCACCAATCAGTATTCTGTATCTAGCTAATCTAGTGGGGACTTGGAGAACTTTTCTGTCTAGCACTCTGCGTCTAGCTAAAGGATTGTAAAGGCACCAATCAGCATTCTGTCAAAACAGACCAGTCCGCTCTCTGTAAAATAGCCCAATCAGTTCTCTGTAAAATGGACCAATCAGCAGGATGTGGGTGGGGTCAGATAAGGGAATAAAAGCAGGCTGCTTGCGCTAGCAGTGGCTACCGCTTCTGGGCGGCCTTCACAGTCTGGAAGTTTTGTTGTCTTTGCTCTTTACAGCAAGTCTTGCTGCTGCTTACTCTTTGGGTCCACACAGCGTTTATGAGCTGTAACCCTTACTGCAAAGGTCTGCAGCTTCTCTCCTGAAGCCAGTGAGACCACGAACCCACCAGGAAAAACGAACAACTGCAGATGTGCCACCTTTAAGAGCTGTAAAGCTCACATGAAGATCTGCAACTTCACTCCTGAAGTCTGCCAGACCACGAACGCCCCAGAAAGAAGAAACTGTGGACACATCTGAGCATCTGAATGAACAAACTCTGGACTATCACCTTTAAGAATTGTAACACTCACCATGAGGGTCCGCGGCTCCGTTCTTGAAGTCAGTCAGACCAAGAACCCAATTCCGGACACAGTTTGTCTACTGGCTTCCAGTTGTATTTGGCCAGTGAGGAGGCTTGAAAGGCCATGAGAGGGAAGGAGGGGAGTGAGACATGACTCCTCTAGTTACATTCCTGCAGGGTAGTAGCCTTTCTCACCCAACAGTCTTCCCAGGCATGGTGAGGAAACCATCCCAGCCCAAGAAATTCCTGGGGAAGGAAGGGCCAGCCTGACATTCTTTGGATCTCTGGATCTTTCTACCACCCACTGGATGTTTCTAACCCTATCCCAAGTGTCACCCCTGAGGAATAAAGAGGAGAAAGGTCTCTCTTTTTGTTTTTGTAGACCCTGTTTCCCCTTAAAATCTGCTAAGACTAAAAAGTATGAAGTTCAACTTTTCATTTTCTCAGTTATGTGCGCACTGTTGATGGTTTGCTAGAGCAGAAGGCTTTATGGCCTAACCATCTGATTGGAGTGGCGTTCACTCTGCATAATGACATAAACCTCTATGTTCTGAATGCCTCATGAGTGGCTCTGGCAATGGTATCCATGGGATGACTTCACCCCAGGGATTACTTAGAATACTTTGGTTTAACGTGGTCATGCTATTTTACCTGTGATGTGAAGACTAGCCATAATGTATATAGTGTGTACTACCCAATTCCTGGCATATAGTAAGCAATTACCATATGGTACCTGTTATTACTTTATAAACCAGAGATGGTGCAGTGATGTATTATTCCTTCTTAGGCAAAGATTGTGAAGGGCTCTCTCTCCTGCCCCCACACTGCAAAGCCTACTTGCAGAGCCTTCTTTATTTCATGTTTGCATTTTATGGTTTTTAACCCTGCAGCTGGGATTCTTCTGTGTTGAGCCGCAACGCAACGTAGTAGAAAAAGCTGTCTCAGTTATCACCTGCCAGGCTAATCTGTCAGTTGTTCTGGTTCCCAGCACTCCTCCGCTCTGCCCTTGGGAAGTACATCTCGCAGAAGAAATGAGTCAGCCACTGTAGCTGTTCCTGATTCCAGTCCCAGCAAAGCTCTCACCTGTGTTACTTCCTCGGGACCACTAGCAAATTAAAAATTGCCGGTTATGAGGGCTACTGACAATACCAAGCTTAGCCTGTAGGGGCACTCTGATCTCTCTAGTCCCACTGGAGCTGAAGTGGGGTCTGGTAGAGATCATAAAAAATGGGCTCTTGACTGGGTGTGGTGGTGCACGCCTGTAATTCCAGCACTTTGGGAGGCCAAGGTGGGCAGATCATGAGGTCAGGAGTTCGAGACCAGCCTGACCAATATGGTGAAACCCTGTCTCTACTAAAAATAGAAATAAAAATACAAAATTAGCAGGGCATGGTGGTGCACACCTGTAATCCCAGCTACTCAGGAGGCAGAGGCAGGAGAGTTGCTTGAACCTCGGAGGCAGAGGTTGCAGGGAGCTGAGATCACATCATTGCACTCCAGCCTGGGCAAGAGAGCGAGACTCCATCAAAAAAAAGGGGGGGGGCTCTTTTGTCAGGGTGCCGGGGCTTACACCTGTAATCCTAGAAGTTTGGGAGGCTGAGGCAGGTGGATCACCTGAGGTCAGGAGGTTAGGAGCTTGAGACCAGCCTGGTCAACATGGTGAAACCCTGTGTCTACTAAAAATACAAAAATTAACCTGGTGTGGTGGCATGCACCTGTAATCCCATCTACCCAGGAGGCTGAGGCAGGAGACTCGTTGGAACCCAGGAGGCAGTGGTTGCAATGAGCCGAGATCGTGCCACTGCACTGCATCCTGGGGAACACAGCAAGACTCTGTCTCTAAAAAATAAAAAATAAAAGGCTCTTTTACACAAAATAAGCTATTGATCCTAGTTTAACTAGAAGACCTCCAGACTGGTTTTTTTTTGTACAAATTCCAGGGTTCATAGGAACCATGTCCTTCTCTTCCATGCTGTTTTACTCGATGGTAGACCAAAGTACATGAACTCTGAGCTTAGGACAGTTTGGGGGTGGCACCATATAAGATAGGGTGGTTTTCTAAATCTTTTCCAGAATCTTATAATCCTTTCTTTCTATAGTCTCCCTGTCTGGCACTGAGAAGCACCATACACCTACTGCGTGGCAGCCCTGGTCTCTTTCTAGAGCAGGAGTGTATTCTACCTGGTCTTGAGACTTTTCACTTTTATCTCCTGGACAGAATGAGGCCTTCTAGACACTGGAAATCCTGCCTTAGTTCGTGAGCTGGTTATTTTAATTCTGTTATTTTTGCCTGACCTAAATCATTAGTTGATTGTTAGAGCTGGTTCTGGCGCTAATTCAACTCACCATCTTTCTTTCTTTCTTTCTTTCTTCCTTTCTTCCTTTCTTCCTTTCTTCCTTTCTTTCCTTTCTTTCCTTTCTTTCTTTCTTTTTTTTGAGATGGAGTCTCACTCTGTCACCGAGTCTGGAGGGCAGTGGCATGACATTGGCTCACTGCAACACCCACCTCCCAGGTTCAAGCGATTCTCCCACCTCAGCCTCGCGAGTAGCTGGAATTATAGAGGCGCACCATCACACCCAGCTAATTTTTGTATTTTTAGTAGAGACGGGTTTTACTATGTTGGCCAGGCTGGTCTCGAATTCCTGGCCTCAAGTTCTCTGCCCACCTTAGCCTTCCAAAGTGCTGGGATAACAGGCATGAACCAGCATCTTTCAAAGTACGGTCTGGGGACCAAAGACATTAGAACCACTTGCGATATTTATTAAAAACAACCACATCCCTCACCCCAACACACACTCACTCACCTAGATGTTGGATGCAAATTTTTAGCAAATCACATTCAACCACCTATTGAAAGAATAGTACACCAAGACCAAGTGGGAGTTATTCCAGGTATGCAAGGGAGGTTCAACATTTGAAAATCAAACCATGTAATCCATCATATCAACATGCTAAAAAATAAAAAGTATATGATTGTATCAATTGATAAAGGATAAAATTTTTTAACTTTTAGGTTGCCCAGGCTGGTCTTGAACTCCTGGTCTCAAGCAATTCTTCTACCTCAGCCACCTAAAATATTGGGATTATAGGCATAAGCCACTGCACCTAGCCAAGTAAAAAAAAAATGATAAAATTCAACAACCATTCATAAAAGCTCTCTTTTATTCATTGATAAAAACTCTCAATGTACTAGGAACAGAGAGGAACTTCCCCAACTTCACAAAGAGTTCCTACAAAAAACCTACAACAAACATTACACTAAGTGATGAAAGACTGAGTGCTTTCCCCCTACGACTGGGAACAAGGCAAAGATGTCTGCTCTCATCCCTCTCATTCAGTGTAGTACTGGAAGTTCCAGTCAGTGTGGTAAGACAAGAAAAGGAAATAAAAGGTAACCATATTATAAAGAAATAAAACTGTTTCTATTTGCATGATTATCTACATAGAAAATACCCCCCAAAAATTTGTTAAGACCTCTTAGAATTGACAAGTGAGTTTATCAAAGTCTCAGGCTACAAGAAAAACATACATAAATTAATACTAGCAAAAAAAAAAAAAAAAACTCACATGGACCCTAAAAGAAAAAATACAATATCATTTAGAATTACTCAAAAACCCATGACATTCTTAGGTATAACTCTAACAAAACATGCACAGGGTTTGTATGCTGAAAACTATGAAGTGCTGATGGAAGAATTTAAAGAAGATTTAGATAAATGGAGAGGTTCATGTTCATGAATTGAAAAACTCAACATAGTAAATATGTCAGTTCTGCTGAAATGCAATTCTATTCAACATCCCAGCAAGATTTTTGTAACTATAGATTATTCTAAAATGTATATAAAAAAGCAAAGCAGCTAGAAGAGTTAAAAGTTTTTTTAAAGAGAAGAGTGTGTGAGAGAAATCAGTCTACTCAATTTCAAGGCTTATTATACAGCAATAGTAATCAAGACTGTGTTGTATTAGTGAAAGAGTAGACACATCAATCAATGGAACAGAATAGAAAACTCAGAAACAGACCCACACAAGTATGTCCAACCAATTTTGACAAAGGTGCAAGAGCAATTCAATGGAGGAAAGATAGTCTGTTCAACAAATGGTGCTGGAGTAATTGACATCCATAGACGAAAAAAAAAAAAAAAAACCTCAAACCTCACACCTTATGTAAAAATTAACTCAAGGTGCATCATAAACTTACACATAAAATATAGAATTATAAAACTTTTTTTTTGAGACAGAGTCTTGCTCTGTTGCCCAGGCTGGAGTGCAATGATACAATCTTGACTCACTGCAGCTTCCACATCCTGGGTTCAAGAGATTCTTGTGCCTCAGCCTCCTAAGCAGCTGGGCACACACCACCACTCCAGGTTAATTTTTTGTATTTTTAGTAGAAACAGGGTTTTGTCATGTAGCCAGGCTGGTCTTGAACTGCTGACCTAAGGAGATTCAGCCACCGTGGCCTCCCAAAGTGTTGGAGTTACAGGTGTGAGGAACTGCACCTGGCCAGAATTATAAAACTTTTTTTTTTTTTAAGGAGAAAATCTGCAGGGTCTTAGGCTAGGTAAAGTGTTCTTAGGCTTGCCAACCAAAAGCATAACCCATAAGAAAAAAAAAAAAAAAAAAGGATAACTTGAACCTTATTGAAATTTAAAAGTTTTGCTCTGGGAAAGGTTAAGAGGATAAAAAGATAAACTACAGACTAGCAGAGAAGATTTGCTAACCTAACAAACAACTAGTATTTAGAATATATAAAGAACATTCAAAACTTAACAGTAAAAAATAAACAATACAATCAGAAAATTAGCAAAAGACATATAGAGACATTTTACTGAGGAAGATACACAGAAGGCAAATGGGCACATGAAAAGATGTTCAACAATTAGTAAAATTCAAATTAAAACCGTAAGCCATCACTATGTAATATCAGTATGACTAAAATTCAAAACACTGACATTACCAAATGCTGTCAAAGACATGGAGAAACCCAATGACTTATACATTACTGATGGGAAGGTAAACTGGTACAACCACTGTGGAAAGTAGTTTGGAAGTTTCTTTCAAAACTAAATGTGCACCTACTATACCACCTAGCAATTTCACTCCTAGGTATTTATCTTGGAGCAATGACAAATTATGTTCAGCCAAAACCTTTTTTCATAATAGTCCCAAACTAGAAACAACCCAGGCGTCTGTTGAAGGGTGAATGGTTAAACAAGCTGTGGTACATTCAGACCATGTGACAGACACCACCAGGCAATAAAATGGGACAAACTGCTGATACGCATAACTTGAATGAATTTCCAGAGAATTATGTCGGCTGAAAAAAAATCCAAAATGGTTACAGAATGTATGATTCCATTTATACAACATGTTTGAAATGACAAATTAGAGAAACAAAACTGCAGTAGCCAGGAGCTAAGGACTGGGGTATGAGGTTAGGGAAGTAAGTACAGCTATTGCAGGGGCCAAGGGAAACTTCCCCTTCACCCTCTGAAGCTTCACTGAAAATTCAACTCACAAAAGGCAGATTAATGGGAAAAAAGGCATATGAATATTATTAATGTATATAAACAGAGAGAACCACAGAGTGATTGTCCACCCCCATCAATGAGGTTCAAAAGTTTATATCCACCCTGGTGAAACAGGTTACGGGAATAGGGAGAAGAATAATTCTCTTAAGGGAATTACTAGGGAGAATGACTGGATCAGGGAATAGAGATCAACGTGTACATTATCCTGTGAAAGGGTCTGTTCAGGTGTGATTACATTTTTGGTCTTACAGAGAGGGAAAGAGAAAACAATTTTTCTGTTTGATGGATCTGGATCTTAGGCAGATAAAGGAACTTTGTCCTGCGCTTTGGGAGGGAAAGTTGGAGGATGAGGGGAAGATCAGTGAGATCTTGAGGCTTCTTCACTTCACTGTGTCAAAGTATCATATGTTGGGGTATCAGTTTCTGAGCCCCATCACTACAAAAGACTCCATGAGAGATCCTTGTGGTGATGGAAATGTTCTGTTCTGTACCTCGATTGTGTCAATGTCAATATCCTGCTTGTGATATTGTACTATAGTTTTGCAGGATGTTACCATTAAGGGGAACTAAGTAAAAGGAGTATAAGCTCTGTCTGCATTGCTCCTTAAAGCTGCATGTTAATCTATCATTATTTCTAAATAAAAAGTTTAAATACATAATGAAAAATGAAAATGTTAATTAGTATTCAACAATTGTTCAATAGTGTCACCATTTACCAATATTGAACATCAGTTAGTTTGGATTTATTAGGTCGGAGCAAAAATGTAGTATTTGCTGTTAAAAGTAATGGCAAAAACTGCAACTACTTTTCACCAACCTAATACTTGCTATGTCCCTATTAACTCACTTTGCTAATTTAAAAAAATGACCAAGCTCCCTGCCTCCAACATACTCAACACACACGTGTACACACTGACTTAGATTTTAGATAATCCTAGTCTGCAGGTCTGGTATGGTATCTAGAAATCTGTATTTCTAGCAATCATCCCAGATAGTTCTGAAGCTCATTAAACACTGCTTTAGGTGAAATTTGGCTTCTTTCCTCATCATTCTAAATTAACATGCCAAGGCTATCTGTAAGTGACCATGTGGTGTCAATGGCAGGATGGAGCAGCAGCCCTTGAACTTTGCTATTGAAGCATCTGCCAAAGAAGTCTGGCTCCTCCTGTTTCACAGGATGTGCTTCCTTTTGGAGCAGAGCACAGCCTCCTACTCCTTGTGTGTCAAACACCTTCAGCTTTCCTCACCTCTCCGGGCTATGGCAGGTGACTCCTTTAGTTCACATGGAGGAAAAAAACATGACATTCAGTCTTTGGGTCAAAATGAGGACTTTTTGAAAAGGACAAATGAGCTAACTTTAAAATAAAACTCATACCTCTACATTTCCTGATCCTGCAAATGTGAAAGTGAGAAGGGGCCGCGTGCTGTGTCTCACGCCTGTAATCCTCGCACGCCCTAATCCTATCTTTGAGAGGCCAATGAGGGAGGATCACTTGAGCCCAGAAGTTCAAGACCAGCCTGGGGTAACATAGTGAGACCATTGTCTCTATAATTACCTTTTTAAAAGGAAAAGAATTAGAGGAAATCCCCAGTCAAAACAATCAAAACAAAGCCTTTGGACCCCATGTACTACACATTCCTGTCTTGCGGTGAAGGTTTACATTCAGGCTAAGTGTTACCACTTTCTTCTAATATCTATTTAAGCCAAACAGGGACTTTTGAAAGACACACAAGTTACCTCTGATACCAAACAGGAAGAATGAAAACCTTTAGCGGACAGCTGCTGGCTTTCCAAAATGTCTTAGCAGGCTCATAGTGCCAGCTTTGCTGATATCTGATGAACTGAATTCAAGAGACAAAGCTGGGGGCTGTAAGAATCAAGACTTTAGAAAACCAAAGCATTTGAAGGAAAGAGGAATTTTGATTGATGGTGCAAATATTCTACACCAAATAAATCTGTGTCAAAGTAGGAAAAAAAAGACCAGCCGTGGTGGCTTATGCCTGTAATCTATCTCAACACTTTGGAGGCTGAGGCAGGAAGATCACTTGAGCCCAGGAGTTTGAGATCCCCTGGGCAACAGAGAGTAAGATTCTGTCTCTACAAACAAACAAACAACAACAAAATTAGCTGGGGGTGGTGGTATGCCTGTAGTCACAGCTACTCAGGAGGCTAAGATAGGAGGATTGCTTGAGCCCAGGAGGTCAAGGCTGCAGTGAGCCATGATTGATCACACCACTGTACTCCAGCCTGGGTGACAGAGCCAGATCCTGAGAAAAAAATCCAGGAGGGAAACAATGCAATGAGGGAGGAACGTTGAGTGACTAAGACTAATCTCATGTTTACCTCCTGAGACTTGAAGACCTTTTCAGCGTATTTCACAGCCAGGGGAAGATTCGCTGTCAAGCAATTAGGTTTTCTCCCAGAAGACAAAGGGATAATCTGTAAGTTTTCTTCTGTCTGGTGGAGGCAGGTAGAGGGGAATAAGCAGGCACTGAACATTACTGAAAATTCCATTTGGATTTTGTATTGGTTAGAGGACTTGGCTACAAACAACAGAAAAAGAATTAGGGTAATTATGCAGAATAGGAATTTATCATCAGGTGGAATTGGAGACTATTGCTCTAAGTGAAGTAGCTCAGGCATGGAAAACCAAACATCATATGTTCTCACATATATGTGGTAGCTAAGCTGTGAGGACGCAAAGGCATAAGAATGATACAATGGACTTTGTGGACTAGGGGAAAGGGTGGGGGGTGGCAAGGGATAAAAGACTACACATTGGGTACAGTGTACACTGCTCAGGCAATGGGTGCACCAAAATCTCAGATATCACCACTGAAGAACTTATTCATGGCCGAGCACAGTGGCTCAAGCCTACAATCCCAGCACTTTGGGAGGCCAAGGTGGGTGGATCACTTGAATCAGGAGTTCAAGAGTAGCCTGGCCAACATGGCAAAACCCTGTCTCTACTAAAAATACAAAAATTAGCTGAGTGTGGTGGCACATGCCTGTGATTCCAGCTACTCGGGAGGTTGAGGCAGGAGAATCACTTGAACCTAAGAGGTGAGGTTGCAGTGAGCTGAGATCATGCCACTGCACTCCAGCCTGGGCAACAGAGCAAGACACCATCTCAAAAAAAAAAAAAAAAAAAAGAACCTATTCATGTAACCAAACACCACCTATTCTCCCAAAACCTATTGAAATAAAAAGTTTTTTAAAAAATTGTTTTAAAGGAATTTATCATCAGGAAAGCTGAAGAACTTAGCTCAGATAGGGAATGTGAAGCAAGGGAGCTGAGCCGACTGCCAAGGTCATACCGGCCTGACGGGGGGCCATTGTTGCTGCCCCTGCCACCATAGCTGTGAACAGAACATTAGCAAGGCCTCTGCTGGTCCTGGGCCCTAATGGTCACCACTGCTGTCAGCATCACTAGGGGAGCGGCCTCCTCTGGGAACAGGGTGAATCAGGATGAAAAATCAGGATCCCCGGGAGATCAAATAACGAATAAGAACCTCCAGGAGTATAGCCTATACATTTGTATTTTAAAATAAATTCCCTAAGATGATTTTAAAGAAGGGGGGTCTTTCCCAAATCAGGGGGGGATTTGGGAAACAATGACTTAAATGTAGAGTGTTCATCTTGTGGTCATTCTGCTCAAAGCCTTCCTGTTGGTTTCTAGTTCAAAATTATTTGATGGCATATAATTACTTATGGAAAACTAAGTTGAGGTTTCTTAGACTGCCATTCAATGCCCTCCATGCCCTGGCTCTAGCCCATGCTTCCAGGTGTATGTCCTCCTTTCTCCTCTGTGTACCCAATGCCCCAGTCACACAGAACCGCCCTGGTCTTTCTGAGGCAGTGTTCCTCATTCACACCCCCATCTTTACCTGCTGGCGTACTCTTTATTTTCAGGCCACCCCCACCAACAGCTTTCCTTAACTACCTGTCAACTTTCTCTGAACTCTCTGTAACACTTCACCTCTCTTTTGGAATGTCAGATTATGACTCATGACGTAGGCTTTTTGCATATATGTTATTTATAGTAATAGGTGATAAGAACCTTTGCACCCCTAGGGTGTATAGAATAGCACCTGACTCATAGTAGATATTCGATTAAATGTATAAACAAATGCCATCTTGGGAAACTTCGCAGTCAGGTTTTTCAGGTGCGTTAGCCTTCTTGAATGTTCCCATTGGGAGCAGCTTTATTTTTACAGCAGTTTTTCTTATTTCATTTTAAGTCATGAACAAGGAGACTTGCTATTACCATTGGTTTTATTTGGGTATCCTTGAACAGTAGTCTGCTTTTCAAAATTATAGACCATGATTCTTTAAAAGGAATGGATGATTACACTAACTCCCCTCAATTACAAATGTTACCTATCGTATCACTGTATTGAGTACCAATAAAACTATGGCTTCCAGAGTCAGCTCACACCCTTGCCTTCAAAAGTTAAATTTAATAGTATCTATTAACTTCGAGCAATTACTATTTTTTATTTTTTGAGATGGATTTTCACTCTCGTTGTCCAGGCTGGAATGCAATGACACGATCTCAGCTCACCGCAACCTCCACCTCCCAGGTTCAAGTGATGCTCCTGCTTCAGCCTCCCGAGTAACTGGGATTCAGGCATGCGCCACCACGCCCAGCTAATTTTTGTATTTTTAGTAGAGGCAGAGTTTCTCCAAGTTGTTCAGGCTGGTCTTAAACTCCTGACCTCAGGTCATCCACCTGCCTAGGCCTCCCAAAGTGTTAGGATTACAGGTGTGGCCACCACACCCCACCCGGTACCTATTTTTAAGAGGCTAACTACAGAGAAAAAGTTATCTTTTTACCACCGCATAGGTAAAAGCTTGAAGGTCAAAAGTGACATGTTGACACAGTGGTGTATGGTTAGAAGAAAGGAGGACTAAATTTTTAATTTTTTTTTTTTTTTTGAGATGGAGTTTCGCTCTTGTTGCCTGGGCTAGAGTGCAATGGCACAATCTTGACTCACTGCAGCCTCCACCTCCCGGGTTCAAGCGATTCTCCTGCCTCAGCCTCCCAAGTAGCTGGGATTACAGGCATGTGCCACCACACCCAGCTAATTTTTTGTGTTTAGTGGAGACAGGGTTTCACCATTTTGGTCAGGCTGGTCTCAAACTCCTGATCTCAGGTGATCCACCCACCTCGGCCTCCCAAAGTGCTGGGATTACAGGCATGAGCCACCACTCCTGGCCACAAATTTTGAATTTCTTTTCTGTGGTCACCTTTTATCAGAGAGTTACTACTGTAAAATTACAGTGGTGTTTGTTTTCATTTCCCTCTGTCACTTGAATGTTTCCTCTAGTTTTGTATAAAAGTTACGAAACCAGGCCAGGCGTGGTGGCTCATGCCTGTGAGCCTCCCACTTTGGGAGGCCGAGGTGGGCAGATTACCTGAGGTCAGGAGTTTGAGACTAGCCTGGTCAACATGGTAAAACCATGTCTCTACTGAAAATACAAAAATTAGCTGGGCATGGTGGCGCACTCTTGTAATCCCAACTATTTGGGAGGCTGAGGTGGGAAGATCACTTGAACCTGGGAGATGGAGGTTGCAGTGAGCCGAGATCCCATCACTGCACTCCAGCCTGGGTGACACAGTGAGACTCCATCTCAAAATAAAAATAAATAAATAATTTAAAAAGAAGTTATAAAATCAAGGCAAACCAAAATGAAAAGAGAAAAAGAAAACAAAAAGTCAAAAAAGTAATTCTTTGCTTTCTTGTGGCAGCCATGACACTCTGGTAAGAGCTGCATGCATGAAGAGGTTAAAAAACTGTGTGGTGGGGCTTTCTTTATGAAACCGTGGGGCTGTCAGTGGGTTTGGAGGGTCTGTACAGAATTTCATCCACACACAGGAATAGACTGTGTAAGAAGGTTCAGTGTAGGATTGGTTTGTGGCTCTAATTTATTCAAGAAATATTTACTATGTGCCTGCTACTGCAGGCCTTGGGATGAGTAAGACAGACATGGTTTATTTCCTCGTGAAATTTATTGTTAAACAAAGGAGATGGACAATTAACAAATGATTGTGCCAATGATTGTTTTGCTGTGGTGACAGTAATTGCTATGAAGTCAATGTATACAGTGTGATCTGAAATTACGTAACGGTTCCCCACCCCAACTCATTTCTTGGCCTCCAGACCTTTAGCATTTACTGCTACTGTTAGTTGCCAATTTGTGTAGCTCTTCCCTTTACTCATCATGTCAGCCTTGTCTGTTCCAGCCCATCCTCTTCTCTAGAGGTCTGGCAAATGATGAGAGCTGTGGGTCATTTTCATGCATCCAGAATTTGGAAGAATCTATAGTCCTTTCCTGCATAGCATCCTATCCAGGACATAGCTGGTTAGAAGAATCATAGTCATGGATAATCTCAGAGAAGATTCTATTGATTCCTATCATTCCAAGAGTGACTCTGCATTGTCCACACAATGTAGTGTGAGAAACCTCCATTAAATGACAGTAATCCATGGCCCATTTCCTCCAACAGCCCTCTCTGTTTCAGTGGCACTGGAAGTGCCACTGCAGAGATGGTATCTCAAGTGAAACCCTAGTAGTCATATTTGTGTTCTGCTGCACTCTCAGGGATGGGGAGCATTATCACTGCACAGACATATATGACAGGTCAGTATCTACTATCCTGATGAAGTAACACAATGCTCACAAACTGAGAAAGGTCTTGATTTTTACATCACTTTTTTGTTTTTTTACAATTTCATTTTAGGTCATGAATGGGGAGACCAGCTGTGAACATGAGCTTTAGGATTGTGGACATCAATCCATGGAGAGGCAGAACTGGGAGCGAGGGAGTCAACAGAGTTGTGCCCTATCTATTCATTCATAACATTTCAACATTTGCTCACCATTTCTATGTACCTTGTCTGGGTTCCATGCTAAAGAGGACTCAAGAGGAAAGTGATACAGGCAAGAGGTTGAACTGAGCTGATATAAAAAGATCACCTTCAAACAATAATATTGCTGGGGAAAACAAAATAATATTAACACATGGCCAGGCTTGAAAGCAAGCAAGGGAAATCCCCAGATGCTAGAGGCACAAAACAGGAGTTGAAGCTGAATCTCTCAAAACAATATCAATATAGGTCCCATAGGCTGAAGACCAGAATATTAGTTTTCTCATGTGGATGGGAGGTGAGGCTTGGGGCTTCCAAAAAAAGCCAGGGTGGCCAGACGTGGTGGCTGACACCTGTAATCTCAGCACTTTGGGAGGCCAAGGCAGGCGGATCATGAAGTCAAGAAATGGAGATCGTTGTGGTCAATATGGTGAAACCCTGTCTCTACTAAAAATACAAAAATTAGCCAGGTGTGGTGGCACGTACCTGTAGACCCAGCTACTCGGGAGGCTGAGGCAGGGGAATTGCTTGAACCCGGGAGACGGAGATTGCAGTGAGCCAAGATCGCGCCATTGCACTCCAGCCTGGCGACAGAACGAGACTCCATCTCAAAAAAAAAAAAAAACCAGCCAGGGCTTTCGGGCTGCTCCACCTACAATAATGAAATGGAACACCGACCACTATCTAGAGAAGTGTCAGCGAAGCTACTTATCTACCAGGGGAAAATGGCATCAGTCAGAAATCAGAACCCCAAATCTGTGCCATAAGATTTTGGGACCAGGCGCAGTGGCTCATGCCTGTAATCCCAGGACTTTGTAAGGCTGAGGTGGGCGAATTGCTTGAGCCCAGGAGTTCGAGGCCAGCCTGGGCAATGTGGTGAAACCAACCTCTGTACAAAAAATAGGAAAGTTAGCTGGACATGGTGGCACATGCCTGTAGTCCCAACTACTTGGGAAGCTGAGGTGGGAGGATCACCTGAGCCCGGGAATTCAAGGCTGCAGTGAGCCATGATTGTGTCACTGCACTCTAGCCTGGACCTCAGAGTGAGAAACTGTCTCAAAAAAAAAAAAAAAAAAATTGTGGGCTACAAATTTATACTTCCCTGTGGAAGAAGAAATGCCAAACCAAAAGATTAACCTAGAAACTCTTCCAGAAGCAGTGAAACTCTTAGGGCTCCAGAAAAAGCATCACAAAACTATCTTGTAGACATGTCTCCCATGTGGAGGGTCCCCTAGGCCATGCCCAGTTTCAGCGATTAACAGGAGGACTCACAGGACCAGAATATAGTTCTCCCAGCTGTGACTTATTACAGGGAAAGGATACCAGACATAAGGAGAGATGCATGGGTGAAGTTCCAGAGGAACCAGGTACAGGTTTCCAGGAGTACCCTGCCAGTGGAGTCACACAAGACACACTTAATTCTCCCAGCAAGGGTCTGTGACAATACATGTGAAATGTCGTCTAGTTGTGAAGCTCATTAGAGACTCAGTGCCTAGGGTTTTTATTGGGGGCTTGGTCATGAAGGTACTTAGGTATCCTCTGCCTAACTCATAACAAAATCCACGAATCCCAGAAGGAAAGTGGCCTCCTTCCTCATTTCTGATGTTCTTGGCAGTTTTGAGGATGACTGATCAGTAGTTTCATAGACTGTCCCTCCACTGGTATTTGATATTTTTCTTAAATAGACTGGAGTTATGTGCTTTGGGAGGAAGACCACACAGAGGTAAAGCGCCATTCTCATCACATTGTGTCAAGGGTACATGCTATTGACACGACTTATCACTGACATCCTCAATATCTGTGATGGCCTGGCTGAGACAGTGTCTGTGAGGATTCATCACTGTAAAGTTGCTCTGTTAGCAAGAGGGACTGTATCACTATACACAACCCACACTTAAGGAGTGAGGAGTTGTGTTCTACCTCCTTAAAGATGGGGAGGTTTGTCAGTTTGTAACTCTGACGTGACTGTCACTGAGTTATGCTCCCTGAAAATCTCTCATGCCCTTTTTGTGGAAATGTGCAGAATACAGTTAACATAGCAGGCCTGACACTGCTGTCCTTGGAAACGCCTGCTTGCAAGGTAGGGCCCTTGGCTGGAGTTGGGAACTTCAATTTCAGAAGGGCTCCCACTATTCTCAGAACTGATAAGAATGATGTTTAAATTGTTTGTAAAAACATTGTGGATTTTTTTTTCTTCTTTAATTTTTTTTTAATGAAATGGGGCCTGGGTCTCATTTTGTCACCCAGGCTAGAGCACAATGTCATGATCATAGTTCACTGTAACCTTGAACTCCTGGGCTCAAGTGATCTTCCCGTGTCAGCCTCCCAAGTAGCTAGGACCAGAGGAGCATGGAACTATGACCAGCTAATTTTTTTTTTTTTTTTTTGAGACAAAGTTTCACTCTGTCACCCAGACTGGAGTGCAGTGGCACAATTTCGGCTTACTGCAACCTCAGACTCCCGGGATCAAGTGATCCTCCCACCTCAGCCTCCTGAGTAGCTGGGACTACAGAAACGTGATACCATGCCCTACTGATTTTTGTATTTTTAGTACAGACAGGGTTTCGCCACGTTGGCCAGTCTGGTTTCCAACTCCTGACTTCAAGTGATCCGCCTGCCTCAGCCTCCCAAAGTATTAGGATTACAAGTGTGAGCCACTGTACCCGGACTACTTTTTAAATTTTTTGTAGAGGCAGGGTCTCATTATGTTGGCTAGACTTTTCCTTAGTTATTTTTATTTTGAAGGTCACATATCATATGATTCCATTTGTGTGAAATGAACAGAATGGGCAAATCCACAGAGTCAGAAAGGAGATTGGTGATTTCCAGAGGTTGAGGGAAGGGAAACAGGGATTGACTCTCATGGGCACAGAGTTTCTTTCTGGAGTGATGGAAATGTTCATTGATTGTGATTATTGGAAAACACTGTGAATATACTAAAAACCACTGAATTGTACAATTTAAATGGGTGAATTGTATGGTATATGAATCATATCTCAACAAAGCTATTACCAAAATAAATAAACAAATAAAAAATAAAAACAAAATGTTTTTGTCTCAAAAAAAAAATTGGCTGGTCATAGTTCCATGCTCCTCTGGTCCTAGCTACTTGGGAGGCTGACACGGGAAGATCACTTGAGCCCAGGAGTTCAAGGTTACAGTGAACTATGATCATGACATTGTGCTCTAGCCTGGGTGACAAAATGAGACCCAGGCCCCATTTCATTAAAAAAAAAATTAAAGAAGAAAAAAAAATCCACAATGTTTTTACAAACAATTTAAACATCATTCTTATCAGTTCTGAGAATAGTGGGAGCCCTTCTGAAATTGAAGTTCCCAAACTCCAGCCAAGGGCCCTACCTTGCAAGCAGGCGTTTCCAAGGACAGCAGTGTCAGGCCTGCTATGTTAACTGTATTCTGCACATTTCCACAAAAAGGGCATGAGAGATTTTCAGGGAGCATAACTCAGTGACAGTTACGTCAGAGTTACAAACTGACAAACCTCCCCATCTTTAAGGAGGTAGAACACAACTCCTCACTCCTTAAGTGTGGGTTGTGTATAGTGATACAGTCCCTCTTGCTAACAGAGCAACTTTACAGTGATGAATCCTCACAGACACTGTCTCAGCCAGGCCATCACAGATATTGAGGATGTCAGTGATAAGTCGTGTCAATAGCATGTACCCTTGACACAATGTGATGAGAATGGCGCTTTACCTCTGTGTGGTCTTCCTCCCAAAGCACATAACTCCAGTCTATTTAAGAAAAATATCAAATACCAGTGGAGGGACAGTCTATGAAACTACTGATCAGTCATCCTCAAAACTGCTAAGAACATCAGAAATGAGGAAGGAGACCAGCTGTAGTGGCTTACACCTATAAGCCCAGCACTTTAGGAGGCCAAGGTGGGAGGATCACTTGGAGGTCAGGAGTTTGAGATGAGACTGGGCAACATAGTGAGACCCCCATCTCTACAAAAAAAAATTAAAAATAAGGAAAGTTTGAGAAACTGTCACAGCCAAGAGGAGGCTAGGGAGACATGACAACTAAATGTGATGTGGGATCTTGGATGGGACCTTGGAGCAGAAAAACGACATGAGGCAAAAACTAGGAAAATCTGAATAAGGTATGGATTTTAGTTAATTATAATGGGTCAATATTGGCTCCTCCATTGTGACAAATGTACCATCCTAATGGAAGCGGATCATAATCAGGGAAACTGAGTGTGAAGTATAGGGGAATTCTGTACTATCTCTGTAATTTTTCTGTAAATCTAAACTTTTTTAAAAAAATAAAGCTTATTATATTTATATTATATTATACTTGTATTATAATATTTTATATTACATTATAAATATTTGTAATACTTTTGTATTATATTACAAATCTCATGAGGAAATGGGCCTCCATGAAGTAGGAGCAGTAATTTAAACCAATGTGAGTTTTTTAATATCCCGAAGAACTAGTGTTAATACAATTAGAGTAAATGTTTTTCTCTTTTTCTCTTTCTGGCTATCATCAGCCTGTGGCATTTCACCAGCCTCCCGTTTTGGCAGAATCACTGATTCTGTGGTAGGTATTAATCACTGGTATGCTGGAGGCCATCGACATTAGACGATCCCTGGAGGAGACAAGGAGGAACTATCTTCTCTTCTTGCCATACTTGGGAAAGCCAGGCTGCCTGCTGTGCGCAGGTAACTCCTTGTAGCCCGAAGGCTTCAATGGGAGCCACTGGGCGTCTTTGGGCGGTGTGTTACAAACATCCACTCTTCCCCTCTGTCCTGCTGATTCTTGCCAGTGACTGGTTCAGGAACCCATGTTCCAGATTCATATCAATGAGCCCATGGCAGCCCCCAGGTGAATGCTGAGGGGGAGGTACTTAACCTAAAATGCGCACCATCAGAGTGGAGAGAAGGACTCATACTCCTGGTTAGCAACCATCTTGCATCCATAAGTGTATCCATCCTAAGAATAAAGCTGACATTTAAAAAGTGAAGGTAGGATCAAAAGGACCTCAGAAAAATGGAACCGAAGCCTTGATTGTATCTTCACCTGAACTCTGCCCCACAGGGAGGGGTTTTCTTTTGAATTAGGTTTTCCATTATTTTCAAAGTCATCCAGAGGCATATTTTTTCTCCTTCTATCCCTTGAAACTTTGGATGTGGATAGACGCTGTCAGCTTAATCAATCAGATGCCACTACCCAGCATTTCTGGGTCTCAAATTAGTGACACAAAGATGCAGAGACAGTTCAGAAGAAAGTCATGGAAGCAGGGAGGACAGTCTGGCAGTGGCAACAGAGGTGACAAATGCCCAGTGAGGTGGTCCCAACTGCACATCTCCATGCCACCTAGTCTCTTGGGTCCTGGACATTTCTTCCCTAGTTATACAGCCTTTCCACCAATTCTACTGGGTATATTCATCCTTCTAGCAAATTCCTTCTCTGCTTAAGTTACCCAAAATTGATTTCTGTTGCTTACAACCAAGATTCTTGGCCTATGTAAGAACAATCTGAAAGAGACTTTGAAATAATACATGGCCTCTGTAACCTCAAGATTTTAGCACTTGATGGGGGAAACAGACACATAGGGCTCTCACTGCACATCCTATGAAAAGTGCTATAATAGACGCACCTTCGAAAGACTCTTGGGAACCCTATGGAGGGAGACTTTTTCCTCTAAGAGTGAGCGTGGGCAGTCAGGACAGGCTTCACAAGGCAATAACATGAACTGAGTCCTTAAAAGGCCACAAAATGTCATTAGACAAAGAGATGAGGAAAGGGAAAAGCATAAACAAATGTATGTATGCTAGGTGGGAGCTGAGGCTGAGGATAAAGTAATTTAGGGTGTGAGCATAATTGGTTACAAAGTTACAGAGAAAATATGGAGACTGTCTGAGGAAGGATTTGGGAAATGAAGCTGGATAAGTAGGTGGAATCAAGTTCTACAAAACCTTAAGTTCACATTCCAAAGGTTTTGGAAACTACTCTTGCTTGAAATTTGTCAGAGTAGGGATAAGCCATACTGGAACTTCACCTGCATGAGCTGATGGGAGAAGAGGAGGTCATTGGGATAAGAAATGGATTGGGGCTAGAGAGCAATAATCCAGACCTACAGCTAGTCATTGGAAACAGGACAAAAGTAGTAAATTCTTCTAGGTTTAAAGAAGCTTTATTCAGATAAAGAAAAAACAAGATGAAACAAAAAAAATGAGAAAAACAGAAAACAAATAGCAAGATGACCAATTTAAATCTAACTATATCCGTGATCACACCTGTAAATGTTTCTACATCCTAATTAAAAGACAGAGATGGTGAAATATCCATATTGGCCCATTAATTGTGCTATGGCCTGAATTATGTCCCCCTCAAAATCATATGTTGAAGCCCTAACACTCAATGTGACTGTATCTGGAGATAAGGTCTTTAGGTTAAGGTAGCATCTTAAGGTTAAATAAGGTCATAGGGTGGTTTCTAATCTGATAAGACTGTGGTCTTATAAGAAGAGAAAGAAAAACCTCTCTGTCTGTCTACACACACACACAAACACACATGCACACACACGCAGGAAAGGCAACATGAGGACACAGTGAGAAAGGTGGACAGACACCTGCAAACCAGGAAAAGAGCCCTCAACAAAAAGTAAATAATCCAGAAAGAATTGTGAGAAATAAATTTTTGTTGCTTAAGCCACTCAGTCTCTGGTATTTTTTTATGGTAGCCCAAGGAGACTAAGACAAATGTAACAAATGGACTACACTAATGCTAATGCAAGATGTTAATGAGAGGGAAAATTAGGGTGGGGGTAGTGAGGGAGAACCCTTTGTACTTTCCACTTAATTTTTCTGTAAACTTTAAGCTGCTAAAAAAAAAAAAAAAAAAGTCTATTAATTTTTAACGCAGAAATTGTCTAACTGGTTATAAAAGCAAGAGTCACTGTAGAGGTGCCTACAAGAAACACATGTTGAATACAAAGACACAAAAAGGTTAAAAGTAAAAGGATAAAAAAAGATATACCAAGCGAACACTAACTAAAACAAAGCTGGACAGGCTGCATTAATAGCAGACAAAAAGGATTTCAGAGCAAAGAATACCACCAGGGATAAAGAAAATAAATTTATCATGATAAAGTATTAATCTATCAGGAAGACATAACAATCTTAAATGTTTATGCACTTAATAACAGAACTTCAAATAAATATGAAGCAAAAACTGACAGAACTGCAAGAAACAGTAGACAAATTAGCAATTACAGTCAGAGATTTCAAATACCCTGTCTCAGTAATTAATACAGCAAGTAAAGAGAAATTCAATAAAAATATAGAAGACTTGAATTATGCTATCAACCAACATGATCTAATTTATATTTATAGAACATGCCACCCAAAAACAGTAGAACACATTATTTTTTCAAATGTAAATAACACATTTACCAATATACAGCATGTTCTGGACTTCTGGACCATAAAACAAGTCTTGATAAATTTTAAATGACTCATGTCATAAAAAGTATATTCTCTGATTACAGTGGAATTAAATTAAAAATCAATAACTGGAAGATCTTTGGGGAACCGCCATATGATTGGAAACTAAATAATACACATAAACAACTAGTGGGGCAAAAAAACTCAAAATGGGAATTAGAAAGTATTTTCAACTTAGTACAAATGAAAACATAACATATCAAATTGTATGGGATGCCTTTGTGGTAGGCTGAAAAGGAGCCCCCAGATATGTCCACATTCTAATCCCCAGAATCTGTGAATGTTGCTTTACATGGCAGAAGGGATTTTACACATGTGATTAAGTTAAGAATCATGAGATGGGGAGGGTATCCTGAATTATTGGGGTGGGCCAGTAGTCCTTATAGGAGGAACCCAGGAGAAGTCAGAGTTAAAGAAGACGGCAATGTCATTGTTATATTTGGGTCTTTGTTCTTAGAGCTCTGAAGATGGTGGCTCCCAAAAGGTGGCAAGCCTTTTGTTCTCTGACTTGGGGTTCTTGGCCTCACAGATTCCAAGGAATGGAACTGTGCACCATGCGGTGAGTGTTATAGCTCTATTAGAAGCCGTGGGTCACGGAAGAGAACCATGGAACCCAGTAACTAGTGTTCAGCTCAACTAGGACGAACCCTGGGCCCTTAGCCATGCAGGTACAATAGTGAGCCTCTAGCCCAATCGGGAGTGGTGGCAATGGGCACCTCGCTAGATCAGAAGCACAGCAGACACCCTACCGGATCCGGATGGGTGGAAGTCAGTGGCGGGTCTGCGATGGCAGCAAACAGCAGTGATGAATGGCAAGCAAAAGCTCAGCTTGAGCCATAACAAACACAGACCAGAAGAGTGTGCAGTTGCAAGATTTGATAGGGTGAAAACAGAACTCCCATACCATGGGAGGAGACCTAAAGGGGGTTGCCCACTCCTGGCTCAAAAACCTGGGGTTTATATCCCAATCATTGTCCCTCCCCCTGTGTTCTCAGGCAATAGATGATTTGATTATTTCTTTACCTCCTGTTTTTAGCCTAATTGGTATTTTAGTCAGCTCTCTTTGCTACTTGATTGGTTGGGTGTGAGCTGAGTTACAAGCCCTGTGTTTAAAGGTGGGTGTGGTCACCTTCCCCAGCTAGGCTTAGAAATTCTTAGTTGGCCTAGGAAATCCAGCTAGTCCTGTCTCTCATCATAACAGAAGCACAGATTGGAGTGATGCCCTTTGCAACACCTGTGCTTTAGCCCATCAAATCTGATTTTGGACTACTAATTTCCAAAACTAAGAGTTGTGTTGTTTTAAGCCATTAAATTTGTGGTAATTTGTTATAGAGAAAATAAGAAACTAGTACAGCCCTTAAAAGTGTATGTAGGAGGAAATTTATGACACTAAATGCCTCAGCTTTAGCCTATGAAGCTAAGAAGCAAAAATAATCAAAGTAAATCCAAAGTAAGCAGAAAAAAAGGAAATAATAAGGGTCAGACAATAAATCAATGAAATAGAAAACAGAAAACAATAGAGAAAAATAAATGAAATTAAAAATTGACTCTGAGAAAATCCATAAAATTGATAAACCAAATCGATTAGGAAAAAAATAAGTAACAAATGACCAATATCAAGAATGAGAGAAATGATATCACTACAGATTCTACAGATACTAAAAGAACAATAAGGAAATATTACAAACAACTCTGTGCCAATAAATTGAACAGCTTAGATGATAAAGTGAATAAACCCCCAAATCTACCAGTGCTTACTCGGGAAGAAATAGATAACTTACATAGCCCTGTATCTATTCAAGAAATTAAATTTGTAGTGAAATAGCCTCCCCTAAGAAAGCTCCAGGGTCATATGTCTTTACAAAATTCTATCAAACATTTAAGGAAGAAATAATACCAATTCTATACAAACTCTGATAGAAAATGGAAGAGAATGGAATACTCCCTAACTCATTCTATTAGACCAGCATGACCTTGATACCAAAAACAGGCATATATTACAAGAAAACTGTCACATGCATCCATGTGAAGAGACCACCAACAGGCTTTGTGTGAGCAACCAGGCTGTTTATTTCACCTGGATGCAGGCAGGCTGAGTCCGAAAAGGGAGTCAGCAAAGGGTGGTGGGTTTATTATTAGTTCTTATAGGTTTGGGATAGTCATACAAAGTACATTATCAAGGGTGGGGAGAATATTACAAAGTACTTTCTTAAGGGTGAGGGAGAATATATCGTATCAGTTAGGGCGGGGCAGGAACAAATCACAATGGTGGAATGTCATCAGTTAAGACTATTTTCACTTCTTTTGCAGATCTTCAGTTGCTTCAGGCCATCTGGATGTATACGTGTAGGTCACAGGGGACATGATGGCTTAGCTTGGGCTCAGAGGCCTGACATTCCTGTCTTCTTATATTAATAAGAAAAACAAAACAAAATAGTGGTGAAGTGTTAGAGCGGCGAAAATTTTTGGGAGTGGTTGGAGAGATAATGGGCGATGTTTCTCAGGGCTGCTTTGAGTGGGATTAGGAGCAGTGTGGGAACCTAGCGTGGGAGAGATTAAACTGAAGAAAGATTTTGGGGTTGGGGTGATATTGTGGGGTTGTTAGATGGAGCATTTATCATATAGAATGATTAGTGATGGCCTGGATGCAGTTTTTTATGAATTGAGAAACTAAATGGAAGACACAAGGTCTGAATAAGAGAAGGAGGAAAACAGGTATTAAAGGACTATGAATTGGGAGGACCCAGGACATCCAATTAGAGAGTGTCCAAGGGGGTTCAGCATAATTATTTGCTTGGTTGGTGAGTTTTTGGGCTCTATCCTTGAGTTTTTTATGTTGTCATATACCAGGCCAGATTGATTTAGGTAAAAAAAAAAAAAAAAACTCTTCATTTAAAAATATACAGAGTCCTCCTTTTTCAGCAGTGAGTAAATCGAGGCCTTGGCAATTTTGGAGGAAAGAGAAATGCAAAGCCAGCAATTGTTTGTTGAAGAAGGATTAGAAACGGCTAGGAGAGAGTGAGTGAGATTGATAGTGTGGTGGAGATAGCTGAGGAGAGGTAGAGGGTAGCATAAGAACAGGAACGACAATAAGAGTGAGTATAAAAGTAAATAATAGGACTTCATAAGGGTGGAAATATTGGAGTGTGCCCTGTCAGCAATGATCATCCATCCACTCCTCCATTCCAAGAGGGAGTCAAGAGTGGCGGATTGGGGATAGTACCAGGATACGCTACAATGGTTTGGAAGAAAAGTGTAAACCGGCAGTGTAAACAAGGGCAGGGCATTTATGAGTAGTTGAGAATGGTGAATAAGAGCATAACTAGACACAAGATAGTAAAGATGGACAAGTTTTTGGGGTACAGTCCAAGTAGTGGGGGTGACTGCATAATGCCCTGTTGCAAAGAGTTGGGTGAGGAAGACGAGACCTAATAAAAATGAAAGGATTATTAGGCTTATAAGGGTTACTATTATCCTTTAGGAATGCAGGTGAGTTTAAGGAAAGTAAGGGTGAGTACTTGCAACTTCCAGGAGGAAGAGGAGAGATCAGGCTGGCTGTTCGATGACACAGCTTTATTCTGGAACAATGAACCTAATGGGGGGGTGGTCCTGCAGACCAATAGCAGTTGGGGTACTATAGATGACTAAGTGGGGTCCAGTCCACTGAGGTTGTAGAGTTTGAGGGGTCAGATTCTTAACAAGAACTGATCTTCCAGCTAGGGTGTCTTCATATGGCTGGGAATCCGGAGTAGGCAAGAGAAGATTAGTAGCCTGGAGAATTTCCTGTCTAGCCTGCTGGAGGACTGGAAGATAGTCACCTAGAGGGCTGGTTGGGGCTGAGCAAGAAAATGCATCCATATGAAAGTTCAAATGGACTGTATCCTGTAGTATCTAGAGGACAGGCTCTAATTCTGAGAAGGGCAAGATGTAAAAGCACTGTCCAGTCCCGGATGTGAGGGACAGAAGTTGGAATGCCAGCTGCTTCTTTAGCTACCTTATCAGCATAAGCGTTGCCCTGAGCAATGGGATCTAATGCCTTTTGATGGCTCTTGCAGTGAATGACTCCAGCTTCCCTTGGAAGTAAAGTGCCCTTGAGAAGAGTTTTTATTAAGGAGGCGTTAATGATGGAGGACTCTTGTGTAGTGAGGAAATTTCTTTCAGCCCATATAGCAGCATGCTGGTGCAGGATATGGAAGGCATATTCAGAATCAGTATAATATTAATGCATAGTCCCTTTGCAAGAGTGAGGCCCCGAGGTAAGGCAATGAGTACCGCTTGCTGAGAGGTGGTGGAGTGGGGCAGAGCAGTAGCCTCAATGATAGATGTGGAAGATACTATAGCATAGATTGCTTTTGCTGGTGAGTGGCGATTAGGCCTGGTGGAACTGCCATCAATAAACCAAGTGTGATCAGGGTGAGGAACAGGAAAGAAGGAAATATGAGGAAATGGAGTGAATGCCAGATGGATCAGAGAGATATGTCATGGGGGTCAAGTGTGGTATCCAGAATAATGTGGGAGGCTGGACTGAACAATGGTAATTGTGGGAGACTCAACAAAGAGTGAGTACAGCTGAAGGAACCGGGGAATAGAAAGTATTTGTGTCAGGTGTGAGGAAGAAAACAGATTTTGGAAGTTATGAGAACTGTAGAGAGTGAGTTGAGCATACTTGGTGATTTTGAGGGCCTCTAAAAGTATTAAAGCAGTGGCAGCTGCCACATGCAGACTTGAGGGCTAGGCTAAAAGAGTAAGGTCAAGTTGTTTGGACAGAAAGGCTACAGGGCGTGGTCTCAGCTCTTGTGTAAGAATTCTGGCCACACAGCCCTGCACTTCGGCTGTGTGTAACAAAAAAGGTTGGGATGAGTTAGGGAGAGCTAGTGTGGGAGCAGCTTTTAGGACTGTTTTTTAAGGAATGGAAAAGGGAGTGGGGAAAGGATTTAGGATTTATGGGGTCAGCTAGGTTTACCTAGAACAGAATAATGGGTTGTGGAGGGAGGTATTGAGGATAGGAGAGTATATGGGTTTGGCACCATGGGTGGACAGGCAAGACAATTTGGTTGATAAGGTACAGATCCTGAACTAATCTGTAAGACTTGTCTGGTTTTTGGACAGGTAGGATAGGGGAATTTGTAGGCTTTAGAGGCCCATGCTGTAGCAGGCGAGTGATAACAGGCTTCAATCCTCTTAAAACCTGTTGTGGGATGGGATACTGGCACTGAGCAGGGTAAGGGTGATTAGGTTTCAATGGGATGATAGGGGTGCATGATCAGTCACCAAGGAAGGAGTAGAGGTATCCCATACTTGTGGATTAAGGTAGGGAGATACAAGGGGAAGGTGCAAAGGAGGCTTCAAGCTGGGGAAAAGGGCAGCAGTGAGGTGTGGGTGTAGCCCAGGAGTAGTCAGGGAAGCAGATAACTCAGTTAAAATGTCTTGATCTAAGAAGGGAGCTGGGCAGGTGGGGATAACTAAAAAGTAGTGCATAAAAGAATGTTGTCCAAGTTGGCACCAGAGTTGGGGAGTTTTAAGGGGTCTAGAAGCTTGGCTGTCAATACCCACGACAATTATGAAGGCAAGGGAAAAAGGCCCTTGAAAAGAAGGTAATGTGGAGTGGGTAGCCTCCGTATTGACTAAGAAGGGGACAGGCTTACCCTCCACTGTAAGAGTTACCCAAAGCATCTGTTATGGTCCAGGAAGCTTCTGAGGTGATCGGGCAGCGTCAGTCTGCAGCCACTAAGCTGAGAAGATCTGGGAAGCAGTCAGTCAGAGCACCTTGGACCAGAGTTTCAGGGGTTCTGGGAGTGGCTGCCGGGTGAGCTGGACAGTCAGATTTCCAGTGGGGTCCCGCAGAGCTGGGACATAGCTTAGGAGAAATCCTGGACTGCAGGCATTCCTTGGCCCAGTGGCCAGATTTCCAGCACTTAAAGCAAGATCCTGGGGGAGGAGGTCCTGTAGGAATGCCTGACCGCTGTGGCTTAGGCATTTTGAAGTTCTTGTATGCTGGAGATGTGGCTGGGGTTTCTCTCACAGTGGAGGCAAGGAATTGCAATTCAGAAATACGTTGCTACTTGGCTGCCTCTACTCTATTATTGTACACCTTGAAGGCGAGGTTAATTAAGTCCTGTTGTGGGGTTTGAGGGCCGGAATCTAATTTTTGGAGCTTTTTTTTTTAATGTCGGGAGTGGATTGGTTAATAAAATACATATTGAGAATAAGACAGCCTTCTGACCCTTCTGGGTCTAGCATGGTAAAGCATCTGAGGGTTGTTGCCAAAAGGGCCATGAACTGGGTTGAGGTTTCATATTTGATGAAAACGAGCCTAAACACTGATTTAGGAGAGGTGGGATAAAGAAAAAGGAGCATTAACCTTGGCTATGCCTTCAGCTCCAGCCACCTCTCTAAGAGGAAATTGTTGGGCAGGTGGGGGAGGGCTAGTCGCAGAATGAAACTGTAAGCCAGACCGGGTGTGAGGAGGGGCGGTAATAGAAGGGTTATAGGGTAGGGGAATGGAGGCTGAAGAAGAGTTGGGACCTGGCTCAGCCTGGTGAGGAGCAGCCTGGGGAGGAGGGGAGAGGCCAGATGGATCTGTAGAAAACAAGGATTCAAAGGACTCAGAGCTTGAGGTGAAGACTGAAGGAATAGACAGGAGAGAAAGATTTGGGATGAGTCGCATTGTGAGCAGAGACTAGGGAGGGACTGATGTGTAAAAGAAGCCTGGACGTCAGGCACCTCAGACTATTTCCCATTTTTCGACAAGAATTATCTAGATCTTGTAGGATAGACAAATTGAAAGTGCTGTTCTCTGGCAACTTGGAACTACTGTTGAGCTTGTATTGGGGCCAAGCGGTATTGCAGAAGAAAATAAGATGCCTAGGTTTTAGGTCAGGTGTGAGTTGAAGAGGTTTTAAGTTTTTGAGAACACAGGCTAAGGGAGAAGAAGGAGGAATGGAGGGTGGAAGGTTGCCCATAGTGAAGGAGGCAAACCCAGAGAAAAGAGAGGGTAGAGACGCGGAGGGGGTGGTGTTGAGCATCCCTGGGCTGCAATGTGAGTGAGCAGCCAAAGTAGGCATCCTTGCAATTGACTTGCCACCAAGGGAATGTGGGTGAATGACCAAGGCAGGCATCCCTGCAGTGATCAGACACCAATGGAGTGTGGGTGAATAATCAGGCAGGCGTCCCCGAAATGGTTAAACACCAAGGGAAGACTGTCTTCCTGAGTCTGTGACCTGCACTGGAGTTTTGGGTCCACGGATACAATGTGTCTCCTTGTCTCTACTAGAGAGTGAAAAGAACTGGAATCAGAAGGACAGGGAGATTGAAGGGTAGCGAGAGAGGAAGATTGAAGGGTAATGAGAGAGGAAGATTGAAGGGTAGTGAGAGAGACTGGAGAAGAATGAAAAGACTGCTTACCCGACTTGAAATTGGTGAGATGTTCCTTGGGCTAGTTGGTCTGAGGACCCAAGGTCATAGTTGGATCTCCTCATAGAGTGAGGGCGAGGACAGGGGACCAGTCTCCGGAAGGAGTCCTCCTGTCCCAGGTCTTCAGCACCAAATGTCACACACGTCCGTGTGAAGAGACCACCAACAGGCTTTGTGTGAGCAACCAGGCTGTTTATTTCACCTGGGTGCAGGTGGGCTGAGTCCCAAAAAGGGGTCAACAAAGGGTGGTGGGATTATCATTAGTTTGTATAGGTTTGGCATAGGCATACAAAGTACATTCTCAAGGGCGGGGGAGAATATTACAAAGTACCTTCTCAAGGGTGGGGGAGAATATATCGTTATCAGTTAGGGCGGGGCAGGAACAAATCACAATGGTGAAATGTCATCAGTTAAGGCTATTTTCACTTCTTTTGTGGATCTTCAGTTGCTTCAGGCCATCTGGATGTATACGTGCAGGTCACAGGGGACATGATGGCTTAGTTTGGGCTCAGAGGCCTGACAAAAACTACAGACCAATATCTGTCATGAACATAGATATGAAAATTCAAAAAATTTGTTAAATTGAAACCACCAATATATAAAAACAATACCACAATATGATTTCATGGGGTTTATCCAAAGAATGCAAGATTAGGTTAGTGCAGTGGTTCACACCTGTAATCTCAGAACTTTGTGAGGCTGAGGCGGGCAGATCACTTGAGGTCGGGAGTTTGAGACCAGCCTGCCCAACATGATGAAACCCCCTCTCTACTAAAAGTACAAAAATTAGTCATGCATGGCGGTGGGCACCTGTAGTCTCAGGTACTAGGGAGGCTGAGGCAGGAGAATTGCTTGAACCTGGGAGGTAGAGGTTGCAGTGAGCTGAGATCACACCACTGAACTCCAGTCTGGGCAACAGAGAGAGATTTCTTTGTCTCAGAAAAAAAAAAAAAAAGAGAATGCAAGATTAGGTTAACATTTAAATATCAATCAACGTAATTTAACTTACAATTTGTTTTAGTTAAAAAATAAAACAGTACCCTATATGATCATTTCAATAGATGAAAAAAAGCATTTGACATCTCAAAAAAAAAACAAAGAATGCAAGATTAGATCAACATTTAAATAGCAATCAACATAATTTAACATACAAATTGTTTGTTTTTAGTTAAAAAATAAAACAATATCTCATATGATCATTTCAATGGATTAAAAAAAGCATTTGACAAAATCCATGATCAATTATTGATTAAAAAAAGAGAATAATTCTCAGCAAACTGGGAATAAAAGGGAACTTTCTCTATCTGATAATGTACATCTAAAAAAAAGCCTATGGCTAACATTATATTGAGTGGTGAAATATTAAATGTTCATTCCTATAAGTTCAGGAATAAGACAAGGCTGTGTTTCTTTGCCACTTCTATTCAACATCACACCAGAAGGTCTGGTATACGCACCAGTGCAATGAGACTATAAATAAATAAATAAGTAAATAAATAACATCATCCAAATGAGAAAGAAAGAAGTAAAACTGTATTTACAGAAGGTACCATTATTTATATGTTAATATTAATAGAAAATTTGGTAGAATATATTAAAAAGCTACTAGAACTAATACATGAATTTAGCAATATTACAGAACTCAAGGTCAAGATATTTAAAAATCTACTGTTTCTATTTACTAGCAATAAACACTTGGAAATTGAAATAAAAATAGCACTTAAAATAGCAGAAAAATATGAAATACTTAAGGATAAATCTAGCAAAAGTTGTCCAAGACATATACACTGAAAACTGCAAAACGTTGCTATAAGAAATTAAAGAAGACTTTAACAAATGGAAGAGGTAAGGTGTTCATGAAAGACTCAGTATTGTTAAGAATATCAGTTCTCTCCTAAATGATTTATAGTTTCAACAAAATCCCAATCAAAAGTCCAGCAGCCTTTTTTATTTTTATTTTTTTGTAGAAATCGATAAACTGATTCTAAAATCCATATAGCAATGCTAAGGACCTAGAACAGCCAAAATGTCTTTGAAAAAGAAAAGCAAAATTGGAGAACTAATACTATCTCATCTCAAGACTTCTTATAAAGCTGCAGTAATCAAGACAGCATATTATAATGACAAATAGATCAATGGAACAGACTAGAGTCCAGAAAGAGACCTACACATATATGAACCACTGACTTTGACAAAGGTGCAAAAACAATACAGTGGGGGAAAAGACAACCTTTTCCACAGTTGATGCTGGAGCATTAGATATTTATATACACAAAAATGAATTTTGATTTATATCTTATACTATATGAAAAATTAACTCAAAGTGGATTACAGATCTGATTGTAAAACCAAAAACTGTAAAATTTCTATAAGAAAATAGGAGAAAAATCATTATGATTTAAGGTTAGGCAAAAACATCTTAGCTATAAAACCAACAAAATTAAAAATCTATAAATTTGACTTAATCAAAATTTAGAACTTCTGCTTTTTGAAAGATACTAATAAAAAATGAAAAGAAAATTCATAGACTAGGAGAAAAAAAATTGTGATTTATATTCCTGATAAAAATTTTGTATCTGGAATGTATAAAGAATACTCAAATTCAATAATAAGAATTGAAAGCAAGGAATGAAAGAGATATTTGCACACCCATGTTCACAGCAGCATTATTCACAACAGCCAAAAGGAGGAGGCAAAAGTGCCCATCCACGGATGAATGGATAAACAAAATGTGGTACAAATGTGTGGACAACATGCTGTGGATTACTATTCCAGCATTTAAAAGGAAGGAAATTCTGAAATATGCTACAATGTAAAGGAATCCTGAGGACATTATGCTAAGTGAAATAAACCAGTCACAGGAAGACTAATACTGTATGATTTCACTTATATGAAGTATGTTTTTAAAAAATTATTATTTTTAATAATAACAGGTAATAATAACAGACAGATGGAGTCTATCTCTGTCACCCAGGCTGGAGTGCCGTTGTGTCATCATAGCTCACTGCAGCATCAAACTCCTAGACTCCAGGGATCCTCCCTCCTCAGCCTCCTGAGTAGCTGGGATTACAGGCATGAGCCATCATGCCCAGTGTATTAGTCCGTTCTCACACTGCTACAAAAATACTACCTGAGACTGGGTAGTTCATAAATAAAGGAGGTTTAATTGATCACAGTTCTGCATGGCTGAAAAGCCTCGGGAAACTTACAATCATGGTGGAAAGGGAAGCAGGCATGTCTTACATAGTGGCAGGCAAGACAGAGCATGTGAGAGAGCAGGAAAAACTACCATCTATAAATCCATCAGATCTCATGAGAATTCACTCACTATCACGAGAACAGCATGGGGAAAACTGCCCCCATGACCCAATCACTTTCTACAAGGTCTCTCCCGCAATACCTGGGGATTACAATTCAAGATGAGATTTGGGTGCGGACACAAAGCCTAACCATATCACCCGGCTATATGAGATACTTAGAAGTAGTCAAATTCATAGGAGAAATTTGAATAGTGGCTGCCAAGGCCTGGAGGGAAGGAGAGAGGAAGGAGAAGTTATTGTGTGATAGGTACAGAGTTTCCATTTTGCAATGAAGAGTTCTGGAGACAGTAGCATGGTGTGAAATGGTGATGATGGTAGCACAATGTGAAGGTACTTAATGCCACAGAACTGTACATATAAAGATGACTAAGACAGGAAATTTTAAGTTATGTGTATTTTACTATAATTTTTAAAAACTCAATAATAAGAAAACAACCCAATTTTATAAATTGGGCAAAATATTTGAATAGGTACTTCCCCAAAGAAGATATACAGATGGAAAATAAGCATATAAAAAGATATTCAAAATTATTTGTCATTAGGAAAATACAAGTGAAAACAGCAAGAGATCATCACAAGCCCATTAAGATGGCAAAAATTAAAAAGACTGACCACACTAAACTCTGATAAGGATATGGAAGGATTGGGACTTTCATACAGTGCCGGGGAGAATATGAAATGGTACAACCACTTCAGAAAATAGTTTGGCAGCTTCTAAAAAAGTGAAATATATACTTACTACATATAATCTACACCTTCTATGCTGTTTGGGTTTGGATTTCAGATTTTTGGATTAGGGGTGCTAATCTCTCTCTTTCTCCCAAGAGAAATGAAAGCATATACTCATACAGAAATCTGTCCAAAAATATATACAACATTTTGAGGCACTACAATGGCACTTCCTTTGTAGTGCCTCAAAACCAGAAATAGCCCAAATGTCCATCAACAAGTGACTGGATAAACAAATAGAGGTATATCTATATGGTAGACTACTACCCAGTTCATTTTTATTACTACTCTTTTATTTAAAAAAAGGAGCATGAATGAATCTCAAAATAATTATGCTGAGTTAAAGAAGCCAGACAAAACAATAGTACATACTGCATGATTCAATTTATATAAAATTCTAGAAAATATGAAGTGTCTATAATGACAGAAAGCAGGTCAATGACTGCCTACATATGGAGGAAGAAGTAGAAGGGGAGGAAGGGATTACAAGGGAGCACAAGGAAACTTTTAGGGGAATGGGATGTTTTCATTATCTTGGTTGTGGTGATTGTTCCATAGATATATATATATTTAAGTCCAAATTTATCAAATTATACACTTTAAATATGTGCAGCTTATTGTATGTCAATTTTACTTCAATAAAGACAGCCTTATGAACTCAGACTTGATCTGCCTCGGTGGATTCCATCTGTTGGTGGGGACAGGGATTGAGGATCATAACAATTTGGAATTTTTACTTTGGGAAACAACCAAGGAAGACAACCTGGGATGGGAACAAATGTTGCTGAGCAACGTGAAGAGTTTTGAGGAGAATGAAATGGTTCATTTGCTCTGCATTTAATCAGCATGGAAGGCCTCAGAGTCACAAGATATTGGAGGTAGAAGGGATCTCAGCAAGATGAAATGAAGTCCAGTTTATTTTACAGATCAGGAACTGAATCCAGTAGAGATAAAGGGACTTGCCTTAGGTCACACAGCTTACAAAGCTAAAAATAAAATGTGGTTCTCTGAGGCTTAATCCAATGCTGGTTTTCTTTCTATACAATATCTAATAGTTATAATAAACCTTAGTCTGTGGAAACATAGAATGATACCCAACAGATGCCGATGGCCTTCATGGCTATGTGGGTGGCCTTGAAGCATTGTCAGTGCTATAGCAACACTGTCTTCCTGGCCACCCTCAGGGCCTAGGCAACCTGGAACCAATACATAGGATGTGAACTCCTTGCAATCACAACCAGTTCTGCTGTAACGCTGGTCTTAAAAACACAAAGTTATTGCACATGTGATTGATATACAGGTTGAGGGTCCCTAATCCAAAAATCTGAAATCCAAAATGCTTCAAAATCTGAAATCCAAAATGCTCCAAAATCTGGAAGGTTTTGAATGCCAACATGATGTCACAAGAGGAAAGTTTTACATCTGACCTCATGGGATGGGTCACAGTCAAAACGCAGGTGCACAACACACAGTTTATTCAGCATTGCCAAAGGAAAAATAAAATTACCTTTAGGCTATGTGTATAAGGTGTATATGAAACATAAATGAATTTTGTGTTTAGACTTGGGCTCTGTCCCCCAAGATAGCTCATTATGTATATGCAGGCATTTTGAAATCCAAAAAAATCCAAAATCAAAAATATGTCTGGTCCCAAGCATTTCAGATAAGGGATACTCAATCTGTATTAGGAAACAATATGAGCATAATGCAAATTTGGTTTGGTGACATGAGATCTTATGAATGAGAAACACTAGGTGAAAGCAGAAAACTGCTCTCAGCTGAGCTGAGCTGCTTGGTAATACATAAAATGCACACAAAACACACACCTCAAACATCTATTAGCTACTTCGGTTCACTATGTGTGTTATGAGTCCCACCCATCCACTTCTGGTGTTACAACACTTCCAACCTAATTTTTGCTATCCTAATAGTTTTGTGGTGATCTCTTGTTGTTCAGGTAACTGAGTTCAGGTAACTTCCTTCCCACCACTTCCCAATAACTCACAAGCTGCAACCTTTCCAATGCCCACTTCCACAAATTTCAGATCTTGTTTAAAGCAAAGTGCCTTATTTGTTGTATTCTTTGTTAATTTCTTAACCATTTAACTGTGTAAAACAGTTCTACCATCTTTATTAGGCTCCAATGCCTTTTTAAAAATCTGTCACTGAAGAAAATTTTGAGTGTTGTCACCCTAAGCCCATTTTTTTCCTGTTGTGCATTGTGTACTAACTTTTTTGAGGGTGTGTGTTTATTACAGCAGAACTATATTGGGAGTGTGAAGTAGATCCTTTAAAGACGGATCTTGGGTCCAGTATTATGTGCACACATGTGCGTGCACACGCGCGCACACACACACACACCTTGTTTAACTACTACTAGGCAGGTTTCTTGTCATATAGATTTGCTTCAGGGCTGATAGGAGAAGTAAGTACCCTCTTCAGAGTCAGCCAACACAATGATTCTTAGTGGCAGGATATGGGTCCCTGGCTCCTCCTAACCAGTGACTGATGTAGGATGGAACAGAAACCATTAGCACTAGTCAACCAGTGGAGACAGCATTAAATCAGTTCATACATGATGGATTGTGCTTAGCAATGACCCACCCTCTTAGCATCTCAGGTGCTGGAAACAGTGTAGGTCAAAATATGTTTCTTCATGGTCAGCATCAGAATAACCTAGGGAACCAAATAGAATAAAGATTCCTGAGCCCCAAACTACTTTTTACGTAAAACAGCTGGCTCTTACCCTGTTTTATGTATCATTATTGTTCAATTACAATGGCTTTTGTCCAATTTTAGACAATTATTGTTGAGTACTTGTCATGGTGCCACGTGTTGACCTATTGTGAGGAATTGGGGATTGACAGAAAGGAAAGTGCCAGAGAGGGGCCTGGCATATTAGAGAGTATTATAATATAGCTGGTTCATTAGGTTCATATCCCATCTGTCTGTCAACATTTTTTTAGAACTTTGAATTAAATTCTCTGGTGCATTCTGAAACAAAGATAGAACATCTGTAGTTTCCTAATGAATAATTTCTCCCTTCTATAATCTAGTCCTGATTAACTGGCTCTAAGGTCTTTATTTGTGTACAAGATGGCTTGGGAACAAAACAGCAATTAAAAATTACAGTGATAAATTATGAGTGCATTAAAAGAATATGATTATTTTTCTGGAGAAGATAACCATTATTATAATGTACCATAGAGTAATGCCTTGTAATCATCAGCAACTGTTGATGTGATATTTTACATCTTTTGCCTTGAAAAGTGAGTACTGTATTTTATTATCATTCAAGTCACAGGCAAAATAATCAAATATCTTAACTCCCGTCTTAATAGTTCCAAATATGTATCATAAAATAACTCTAGTGCTTAGTACGCTGGGAGGAAAAAAATAAGTTTTAACTTGTAGTATGTACAATAGGACATTGTAATAAAGATACATTTTTGAAATAAGCAGTGAAGAAAGTGGATATGAAAGCATGCAGAATTAAAATGGATTTGCTTTGTCTCTTTTGAAATTATTGAAACAAGAACCACCAAGACAATTTATTACCCATGTTTTGTAAAATGGCACCACTTATCAGAGAATCAATGTGAGAATTAGCTAAGTGCTGGAAACCATTCCCAGGAGTCATGCTGACAATTCATCTTGCTCATCTTCTCTCTAAACAAAACTTCACTTTTCTTCTTTAAGAATTCCCTTGGTCTGGCCGGCACAGTGACTCACGCTTGTAAGCTCAGCATTTTGGGAGGCCAAGGCCAGCAGATAACTTGAGGTCGGGAGTTGAGACCAGCTTGGTCAACATGGTGAAACCTCATCTCTACTAAAAATACAAAAATTAGCCAGGGGTAGTGGGACGCCTTGTAATCCTAGCTACTTGGGAGGCCGAGGCAAGAGAATTGCTTTAACTCCGGAGGCAGAGGTTGCAGTGAGCTGAGATCATGCCACTGCACTCCAGCCTGGGCGACAGAGCAACAGTCCATCACACACACATACAAAAATTCCCTCATTCTGATGGCAAGAAACGTGTTAAACCTGGTGAATTATTTAGGGGTAAAATGTCATAGTATTTATAACTTACTTCCAAAGGGAAATAAATAAATAAGACCACCTCCAGAGAGAGAAAAAGCAAATATGGTAAAACACTAACCACTGTTGAATCTAAGAAGGAGATAGATGGATGATCATTGAACTATTCTTTCGACTTTTCTGAATGTTTGGAAATTTTTATAATAAAAATTGGAGAGAAAGGAATGCACAGCATAGCCATTTAAGGCCTATGAAAATATTTCCATTCACTCCAGAAACCCCTGAAAGCATATCCCAGCCTGTGAGCATGATTTAGCATGTAATTATAGGTTTATGGCTTAGGATGCCACGCCTCTAAAATTATGGCTGAAGAAGAAGGAAGTGAAACTCGAAACTGCCCTACCCACCGTAATTTTTCTGATACTGAGTATGTTCCCTTCCAGAGGTATGACTTGTACACTGAACGTTAACAATTTTCTATCTTTAGGACTGTTGTCTTAAGATTATTTATCTTTCTATGGTTGACTAGAAACTGAATTGCTATCGTGTGGAGATCAAAATGAGGAGCTTCCACAGAGAATGGTTTTCACGTAGTCTTCAAACTAATGAGATTTGTGAAACAGGACAAGTTTTCTAAATAGACTTGAGTCCACAAGTAAAATTTTATTTATCAAAATGAATGACAGTGTGGGTTTATTCATTGAGTGTAATCACAGAATCAGGATTTTCTCCTGGAAGAGTCATAGGTATTTCTGGGTTACACATGTTTATATTTGCTACTTATGTATGTTTCTGTTTCAGGAACTTGAAGCAACAGATTCATCTCAGATCTTTTCCTTTCTCCCTGTCATCATCTTTCTTCTCCAGGGCCCATTACTTCCATCTCAGTCTTTCACACTTGAAGTGTGGCTCTGAGCAAAGGACCATATCTTGTCTGCAGAACGACAAGAGGAGCTAAAGCATCTCACAGCCCTCCTGGATCCGATATCTGCTCAGTCTAATTTTCTTTCTTTCCCCTCCCTCCCTCCCTCCCTCCCTCCCTCCCTTCCTTCCTTCCTTCCTTCTTTCTTTCTTTCATTTTTTTCTTTCCTCTTTATTTCCTCTCTCTCTCTCTCTTTTTCTTTCTCTCCTCTTTTTTTTTTTTCTTACAGAGTTTCTGTCTTGTCACCGAGGCTGGAGTGCAGTGGCACAATCTTGTCTCACTGCAACCTCTACCTCCCAGGTTCAAGCGATTCTCAAGCCTCTGCCTTCCGAGTAGATGGGATTACATGCATGCACACCCAGCTATTTTTTTTTTTTTTTCGTATTTTTAGAAGAGACAGGGTTTCACCATGTTGGCCAGGCTGGTCTTGAACTCCTGACCTCAAGTGATCTGCCTGCCTTGTCCTCCCAGAGTGCTGAGATTACAGACGTGAGCCACCTGCACCCACCCCCTCATTTTCATTTGCCAGCAAATTGTCTTGTTTACTCTTCTGACCTCCTGGAAATCCACCATCCCTAGGATCTCTCTAATCAATAAATTAAATGCCTCCTCTTCTGAAACAGGAGCAATTATATTATCTCTGTTCTCTCTCACTCTCTTTCTCCTTTTCTACTAGCTTCCATTTCTGTTAAGTCCAACAAATATCTACCTTCTGATTCCTATTACCAGCCATTGGACCAGCTGACCTATTAACCTTTTCACAGTTGGCTTGCCTCTCCACCTGCTGTATCCATCATAGTTTTACATTTCCTGGAAACCAAAAGACTCTTAAAACATGTTTAGTAAATACTGTTTCAATTCTCCTAATGGTGCACACTCATGGCAAGTGACAAGTCTAATGTGCTCAGCTGGACCTAGTCATATTCTCTCTGAACCCCTTAGGTACAGCCCCATGACTTCCCAGTTGCCAAATATTTCCATCTCCCTCACCATGAGCATCTGGTTTCAGATGCATGGTTAAAGATATGACCAGACAAGCAGAGAAGCACCTCAGCAGAGCTTCCTAAAGCACCTTCGGGATGACAGGTATTGTGTCATCAATCTGCTGCTGCTATTATTAGAGTCACTTCATACTGACTAAGCTGTTATTGAGGAAGAAGTGGATTAAGACGTATGGAGTCTGAGTGGTAAACGCATGACACAGGGCTTTTAGGGCAGGGTCAGTGGCAGGCAGTTTTATTCAGCACCACACCTCAAATGCTCAGCAGGGCAACCTGTGTTAAGGGCACTCTCTAAGCAGCAACAAGGCAGTTCAAATATTTGAATGACTCATCCTAATTGACCTTCTACTGCAGCCCAACCAACCTCAGGGATGGGCAGTCTGGCAGCATGGTGCCACAAGACAGGAAGCATGGAGCACAGGAGGGGAAGCAAGGCAGCTGACAAATCGCCACAGACGGGTCAGATGAGTCACATTGTCCCCCTGTGCCTCTTTTTCCCCATGAAGTTCAGAGACAAGAACACCTGCCTCCTATTTGTCTTCTGAGGTTGTTTTGAGGACTGGAGATAATGTTGGCCAACTGCTTAGTCTGAAAATTGCTAGAGCAGAAATACAAATGGAATGTCAAATCGCAGTGGACATTTTGAACCCTAGGCCTTCCCAATAGATAGAGTGTGCTGTTTAAGTCTTTTATTAACACAATGTCATTACATGGCAACCTAATTGGTAATTAGAGAGCCGTTAGATACAAAACACTCAACTAAATTGTGATGTGGCTGCTTCTCAAGTAGAGTCCTATAGACAGAGGCAGAGAAAGAAAGAGCCCTTGAGAGGTGCGTGCTGGACACTGTAATTTTTTATAAATGGTATCTGTTCAGAGTGAGTATGGAAGAAGATCCCAGGCCAGGTGGCATGGCTCACGCCTGTAATCCCAGCACTTTGGGAGGCCAAGATGGGTGGGTCATTTGAGGTCTGGAGTTCGAGACCAGCCTAGCCAACACTGTCTCTATTAGCCAGGCATGGTGGTGCACACCTGTAGTCCCAGCTAGTGGGGAGGCTGAGACAGGAAAATCACTTGAACCCAAGAGGTGGAGGGTGCAGTGAGCTGAGATCTTAAAAAAAAAAAGAGGAAAGAAGATCCCACCACATTCCAATAGAGACAGCTGATGACAATCTACTTGATACTTGAATTGGATCCAGAGTGGGGTGTGCACCTGCTGGCCATTTACCATGGATCTGACTCATGGACCTGACCTCTGCCCAAGTAAACAGGGAGCAGCACTGTGGGCAGAAAGCACACCCAAGTGAAATCCCTAGATAAAGCTGGCTTCTCCAGAGAGAGAGAATAAATAACAAATAAGAAAATTAGATCTCTGGGCTTCATTTATTCCTACAGGAAACAGAAAAGAAAAATTGAGAAAAAATTACCTCCTTAGAAGACTGCAAAGTAACTCACCTCTCTGAAGCAGAATCAGAAAACCATAGGACAGGTTGAGGTGGAAAGGCAATGGAATGAAAGGAAAAGGGAGATGAGTGAGATGAACTTGGATAGCAGTTAAAATTCATGATGGAGATAATACAGAACAGAATTGGCAATGTGGTGTCACCTTTCTTAAGGCAGTTTAGAACCTGTTGCTGGGCATGGCGTGCCTGTAGTCCTAGATACTTGGGAGACGCAGCTGGGAGGATTGCTGGGAGGATTGCTTGAGCCTAGAAGTTCAAGACCACCCTGGGCAACCAAAAAGAACATGTATTAATGTCCTTAAATACACTTGTGGCCTTTTATGCAACAAGTCATTTCTAAAAATTTTATGAGAGGAAATAGTACAAATTTGCAATGATATATACATATATATGACATATATGTATATATACACATATGTATATGTATGTGTATACGTATATACATGTGTATATATACATATATGTGTGTATATATACATATATGTGTGTGTATATATATATAGACTGTTAATCAGGGCTTTTACAGTAGAGAAATAAAACAGAAAAGAACCTGAGTGTCGGGCTGGGCGCAGTGGCTCACACCTGTAATCCCAGCACTTTGGGAGGCCGAGGTGGGCAGATCACAAAGTCAGGAGATCGAGACCATCCTGGCTAACATGGTGAAACCCCATCTCTACTAAAGAATACAAAAAATTAACCAGGTGTGGTGGAGGGCGCTTGTAGTCCCAACTACTTGGGAGGGTGAGGCAGGAGAATGGCATGAACCCGGGAGCTTGCAGTGAGCCTACATTGCGCCACTGCATTCCAGCCTGGGTGACAGTGCAAGACTCCGTCTCAAAGAAAGATTAAAAAATGAACCTGTGTGTCCACCAATACAGAAGTAGTTAAATTATGGTGTTAAAAGATCATAATATTAACATGAAAGTAATATGAAACAACTATTAAACTAATTTATTTAGCACAGAAAGATATTAATTTAGCACATGCTATGTTATTAAAGAGATAAAATGCAGGAAACAAAATAATATATAAAGATAGTTTGATTTTTTTTTTTTTTAAATAGTCTGTGTGTGATGAAGCATAGAAAAAGAAGTCCAGGCTGGATGCGGTGGCTCATGCCTGTAATCTCAGCACTTTGGGAGGTTGAGGTGGGAGGATCTCTTGCGCTCAGGAGTTCAAGACCAGTTTGGGCAACATAAGAAGACTTTGTCTCTATGAAAAATAAAAAATAAGCTGGGCGTGGTGGCACACACTGTAGTCCTAGCTACTCAGGAGGCTAAGGTGGGAGAATTGCCTAAGCCCAGAAGGTTGAGGGTACAGTGAACCATGATTGCACACTGCACTCCAGCCTGGGCAACAAAGTAAGACCCTGTCTGAAAAAGAAAAAAAAGAAAGCAAAGCAAAGCAAGAAAGCAAGGAATGAAGGAAGAAAGGAAGAAAGGATGAAAGGGGGGTGGGAAGGAAGGAAGAAAGGAAGGGAGCGAGGGAGGGAGGAGGGAAGGAAGGAAGGAAGGAAGGAAGGAAGGAAGGAAGGAAAGAAGGAAGGAAGGAAAGAAATCTGGAAAGATTGCATTGTTCACTGTTGCTGCATAACAAACCACCCTAAAACTCAATGGCTTAAAAAATAATAACCATTTCCTTCATTCTTCATTTTGCAGGGCAGCAATTTGGGCTGTGTTCAGCTGGGCTGTTCTTCTAGTCTTAGGCTCATTCATGCATCTGTGGCCTGCAGCCGGTTGCCTGAAAACTGGTCCCACCAGTTTCTGCTCTACCTGGCCTCTCATTCCCCAGGAAACAAGGCTGGCTTTGTTCACAGAGTGCCCCCCAAGGTTCTAAGAGCAAGAGTGAATCCTAGCTGATACCTGGTGTACTACTTCTGCTACATTCTGTTAGCCAAAGTAAGTCACAAAGCTAGCTCAGATTCAAGGGGAGAGCAAATAGACTCTTGATATCTTATATCTCCTGATATAAGGAACTGCCAGGTCACATTGCAAAGAGGTGTAAATTCCGGAGAGGAAATAATTGTGGCCATTTTTGCATATAATCTGCCACAAAGATACTATATTCTAAAATGTTAGCAGTGCATATTTGAGATATGGAATTACGGTGATTTTTACTTTATTATTTAAATTTTCTGTGCTAGCAAAATTTTTTATAATAAGCTTGTATTACTTTTATTACCAAAATCAAGTTATATTTATCTTAAAATTTTACTAAGAGGTTTTTTTTTTTTTGGTGGGGGGGGTTGGTTGTTTGTTTGTTTGAGCCAGAGTCTCGCCCTTTCACCCAGGCTGGAGTACAGTGGCACAATCTCAGCTCATTGCAACCTTTGCCTCCCAAGTTTAAGTAATTCTCCTGTCTCAGCCTCCCGAGTAGCCAGGACTACAGGCGTGTGCCACCACGCCCAGCTAATTTTTGTAGTTTTAGTAGAGACAGGGTTTCCCCATGTTGGCTCAGCTGATCTTGAACTCCTAACCTCAGGTGATCTGCCTGCCTCGGCCTCCCACAGTCCTGGGATTACAGGCATGAGCCACTGCACCCAGCCTAAGAGTTTTTAATGGCATTGCAAAATGATTACAATATACTCTTAAGTTTAAAAGCATGATAAAAAAATTATAAAGTATATACACAATGTATCCTAAAACATTAAAGTACACAGAGAAAGGTCTAGAAAGAATTATAAAAATTTTAACAATGGTACTGTTTGGATGTAGGGTTATGAGTATTTTTATATTTTAATAAATTTTCTAAATTTTCTACAATTAAAATGAATTAATAATTAGAAAAGAATGCATAAAAGCAAAACATAAAGTTTTTTTAAGAGGGACATTTAAAGAAGGCTGGGCATTAATGTTTAGAAGACATCCTGGAAACAAAAATAATATGCCACACACCGAGAATAATTAACTCATTTCTCTGCACCTAAAGCTTAATGATAGGAAAATATTTTTTTGCTGAAAAACAATGATGAGCTGGTTTGTCTACTTATACAGAAGCATTCAGAAAATGTCACTAATGTGGATTTGAAGAAAATTACAGTGTAAATTCCACATTCTCCAACACGATTTAATAGAAACTCTCTATTTTATAGTTGTTGGCACTGTCCAGTTAATAATATAGCTTCTGCTATATTGGTTTATTATATCTATTTCCAACTGATTGGTACTCCAGGTGCAGGAGTGATTGATTGACAGACACCATTAACCTCCAACAGAGTGATCTCAGAGAAAGGCAGACAAGGGTAGGGCAAGAAAGACATCTAGAGCACAAAATTTAAGGAGGCACTCCTTTTTAAGGCCAACTCTATACTTGCATGACCCTGGGAGTGACTGTTCCCTTAAATTTTGCATCCTAGGTACCTGTCTCTCCTCACTCTGATCCCAACCATGTCTTAGAGAACTAGTCTTACCTTTCTTAACCAGAACAGAAGAACTCTCCAATTGTGTTTTTCATGCTACGGTACTGACAGTGTCTTAGCTGAGGCTCCCAAAAAAAGAGCCAGAAGCAGAGGCCTTATGTATGGGTGCCTTACCAGGGAATGCAATCCCAAAGAGCAGGAGTGAAGCTCTAGGGCAAAGAAGCAGAGAAGGAGAAAGGACCAATACCAAGATGATGTATCAAGCTGGCCACCAATAAACACAACTGATTTCCCAAGCCATGAGATTACAACCCTGCGAAAACACATACAAACCATCTCAGCATCATCTTGGGGAAGGAAGGGAAACAGAGGAGCAATTTATCCATTGATTCCCATCTTTCATTGGTCAAAATTTCTCCCTCAGGAGCATCAGTTCCCCCAAACTGATACACTTGAGCAGTATCACTCTCAGATTCAGACAAGGACTGCTGCTCGGGCTTCACACTTAGGCTGTAGATCACAAACCCTGCCCTCCATCAGTATACATACAGAGAAAAATCAAAGAGCATGTCTCACTTGGAATCCTGCCATCAGCACTGGCATGGCACAGCCTCTAACCCTAAACACTTGCTCTTATGAGTAACACTCTTCTGGCTCCAAGGGAATACATCTTCTCATGGCTCTTCCATCCTGCAAACAAAAGGCAGCTGTGTCAAAATACCAGGAAAATTTGTGGGGTGTTCCACCACTGATATTGGAGGCCAGTACATTTTTGGAGTTCAGGACAGATTTGAGCAGCAGATCTGCTTAGGTAACAAAAGAGACTGATTTGTTAGTTTGTCAAATCCTTCTCAGAGAGCATGAAAGCAACAGATTTTCCATAGTGAAGCATTTCCCAATAGCACCAAGCGTTCTTATTTTTTTGGTGTGTTCCAATTAATGGTTCTGGAGTAACTGATGAATTAATGTTGTATTCACAATTGCATATGGTGGCAGAGGCACGTTTTGTAACACTGAATAAATTGTTTTACTCTTAAATGTGTATTATCCCTCAGATCTCAAACCATCTGTATTTTGTGTGTGTGTGTGTGTGAGGCGTTTACTGAAGCTCTGCAAACTACGTTTTTACTTTCTGCCAATAGGGGACGCTAGAGGGAGACTGCAAGGCCAGAGAAGGGAGGGATTGGCTCCTCCCCCTGTTTACTGGATGTTCCTGTTGGCAACACCCCCACAATAGCCCTTCAATGTGGCTGAAACTGCCACACCTTGTCCAGTGTCCAGGTATTTTGCGCAGTCCCAGAACCGGCCTCATGACACTCCTTTGAAGACATCAGCACTACCCAGGCAACGCCTCCTGTTCAAAACCTGTGCCCCATTTCTGCAGGGCTCTGAGCTTCTAGTTTCTTCTTTGATCTCCCAACCCTAGGCATGATGGCTTCTGCAGATACTATGTGCAGGTACCTTCATGTCACTTTTTCACTTTTTTAGTCCTCTGATACCTGTTCAACCAATCCCTTAATTTTTGCTGTGAAAACAACTCGTGTGGCTTCTGTTTTCCTAATTGCCCCTGATCGACACCGTGGATCTGAATGTGGGAAGCAAGCAACATGATAATTCTTTACAGTGCAACTATGTGGACAGAGTGTGCTGGGATTGTGAATGACTTTATTTTACAAACTTATTTCGTATAAGAGCTAAACTGTTAACGAATTGAATAAACTTCCATTTTATTAAAATACTTTAACTTTGCATTTTTTATATTAATGCATTATGATTTGTATTGATTTGGTCTTCTAGTTTTAATAAATGATCTTGAATATTTTAGAAGAAAAAATTTTAAAAACATATTATTTTAGAGTTTCCCACAGAAGAGAGAGAGACAGAAAGAGATATATTTCAGGAAATGGTTTCGCCGGGCGCGGTGGCTCAAGCCTGTAATCCCAGCACTTTGGGAGGCCGAGACGGGCGGATCACGAGGTCAGGAGATCGAGACCATCCTGGCTAACACGGTGAAACCCCGTCTCTACAAAAAACACAAAAAACTAGCCGAGCGAGGTGGCAGGCGCCTGTAGTCCCAGCTACTTGGGAGGCTGAGGCAGGAGAATGGCGTAAACCCGGGAGGCGGAGCTTGTAGTGAGCTGAGATCTGGCCACTGCACTCCAGCCTGGGCCACAGAGCAAGACTCCGTCTCAAAAAAAAAAAAAAAAAAAAAAAAGAAACGGTCTCAGGCGATTGTGGGGGCTGGCAAGTCTGAGATCTGTAGGTCAGGCCAGCAAGGCTGGAAGCTCTTGGGCAAGATTGATGCTGCAGTCTTGAGGCAGAATTCCTTCTTGATGGAAACCTCAGTTTTTGCTGTTCAAAGGTTTTTCAGCAGATTGAAATGAGGCCTACTAACATTATCAAAGGTCATCTCTTTTGCTTAAAAGTCAACTGATTGTAGATGTTAATCACATCTACACAATACCTTCACAATAACACCCAGATTAGTGTTCACTTGAATAATTGGGTAGTATAGCCTAGCCAAGATGATACATAAAATTAACCATCTCACATATATAAAATAGTATTTTATTTTTAAAAATTCGCTTTATGTTTTTGTAAATATATTCAGAGTTTATGTACTTGAAAACTGTTATATTTTCTTTAGAAATAATACAAAAGTAGAGCTCAGAAAAAAAACAAACAGCTTACCCCCACCAAAATGTTGGCCTGCTGGTTAACCTCTTCCTCCTCAACACTACCCCCTGCCTCCACTGAGACCCACCCCTAACATTTACAGGGCCTGAGGCAAGAGTACACCTGAAGCTTACCCACATTTTCATTTTTAATCAATAATTATAATCTCCATTTGGTACAAAATTTGAAGTTGCAGAAATTTTATCTATTTGTTCAAGTTGTGAGTTTGATGAGAATAATTTTCTTGCTTGTTTTCATTATTTTTGATGAGTAACTAAATCTTTGTTAAATATAAAATTTGTAATGTAATGTCTTGTTTGCCAATTTTATGGTGGTCATACTCAACTGAAGGCTGGTTATTTTCATTGTTTTCAGGTTTTGAAATTTAAGTAGATCACAATTCCTTTGAGTATTTTCCCTTTTGGAAAATCTTGAATACCTTTGCTCAGCATGCTCTAATTTGGCAATATCCCTTAAATATGTTGTGAACAGGGTATAAAAACATTTATGGCCCTTGGTATAGTCTGTCAAATTGCTTTATAAAAACTCATAATCACTTATGTAAATATTTTCATTTATTAAGTTTTTTGGCAGATTTAGTAAACCAAATTGATGGCAGGCCAAAAACGACACCTCGTTTTCATTTCAGTTACTGGTGAAAGAGACAAAACAGTTTCTCAAGTGTGTACTTTAACAATATATATCAGAAGGCATATGAGTATCTATAATTCCTGACCAAGTAATTCTACCTGTCAATTTATGCTAAGGAAATAATCTGTACTAAGTTTAAAAACTTTTTTTTTCTAGAGTTAATGATGTTGAAAAAGTGAAGCCAATGTTTAATTCTTGGGAACTTATTGTTTAAGTATAACACATTTATTAATCAACTCTATGCAGTCCCTAACAATTACCGCTATATGAAGGTTATACACCATCATGGGGTAGCAGAGTGGAAGAAACGGGCAGGGAGACTCATAAGGGGAAAACAAGAAACATAAAAAATTCAAAATACTAATTACCTGGACATTTTGAGTACAGTGAAAGTTTAAAGGATGCATTAAAAAGGTTAGAAAGAACTTCATCAGAATATTACTGGTAGTTACATTAGGGTCACAGGATTACAAGCATTTTCGTCTTCTTCAATTGCCTTACAAAATTTTCTATAAGAGGGTTCTATAATATTTTCATTGGAAATAAAAGGTTTTTGTTTTTGTTTTTTTTTTAAAGACTCCATATATTCCACCAAAACTTTTTTTTTTTTTAAGATGGAGTTTCGTTTTTGTTGCCCAGGCTGCACAATCTTGGCTCACTGCAACCTTTGCCTCTGGGATTCAAGTGACTCTCCTGCCTCAGCCTCAGCCTCCCAAGTAACTGGGATTACAGGCACCAACCACCATGCCCGGCTAATTTTGTATTTTTGGTAGAGATGGGGGTTTCACTATGTTGGCCAGGGTGGTCTCGAACTCCTGACCTCAGGTGATCCACCTGCCTCGGCCTCCCAAAGTGCTGGAATTACAGGTGTGAACCAACACACCCGACCCCACCAAAACTTTTGAACTCATAAAAAATCTGTATTATATAGAGCTAAATGAAATATGCAACTTTCATCACTTTTTTAGGATAACCTTCACAGAATTATTTATTGTGAAGGTAGAGACCATGTGAAGAGGATTCCATCAGATTTTCTTTCACCACCTCCAAATGTCTTTGTGTACTGGGTGGTCTGTTCCTATTGTCTTAGAGAAATATCCCGCCCATTTTCCAAAAGTAAGTCTCCCATTTCTTCTTGGTTTAACTTCCGTCTTTCTCACAAAGCTTGGCACCATTAATTCTGGCCTCTCTTGTGCATTTGCCTCAGTTTTCACTGGATCCTTCCCTAAAGGGTAATGATGTTGAGCCTCTTCTTGTGTACTTACTGGCTATTTGTATTTCTTCTTTAGAATCCTTTGCCCATTTTTTAATTGGGTTATTTGTCTTCTAATATTTTAGTTGTAAGAGTTTTTAATAATTCTGGATATAAGTCCCACACTTGCCACAGCACCCTCAGCTGATCCTACAGGAAGCTCTGGAGCTGGAATAGCCCTTCAGAGTTGTTCTGCATTGAGGCAAGAGGAGTTGTGCTTCTCTAGTCATTGGACGTAGGCTCTACCAGGGATGAGGGGAAGTAACCATAGCAATTCAGCTCCCTTCTGCCAGGACATTCCCCAGAAAGGGATGGAACTGTGAGCAGTCGTCAATCAGCACCTCCCTCCTTCAGCTGGGAAAATGAGTGCCTCCGTCCTGAAAGGGAAATCTGGGCTGGATGGTGCATACCAAAGCACCTGCTACAGCTCAACTGTTCCGCTGCCAACTCTCTGACACCAAGTGGGTGTCCTACAATTCAAATCAGTTCTGATACTAACCACCAGGAGTTGGCACAAAGTCCTTCACAAGACTGCCCCCACTTCAGACATCAACTGAAGTCTTGGGGCCACCCCCACTTCTGACTAGCTGCCTATAATTTTGCGGTTCTCATGACCCCCTCAGGTTCAATAACTTACAAGGATAACTCATAGAACTCCTTAAAGCATTATACTGATGATTACAGTTTTACTGTAAAGCATACAACTCAGGAAAGCCAAATGAAAGAGACACACAGGGCAAGGTCTGGGGATGGTGGGGAGGACACAGCTTTGATGACTTCTGGGCATGTCCTCCTTCCAGGACATCAGTATCGCCAACTCCAACCAGGAAGCTCCTCTGAGCATCAGAGTCCAGGGTTCTTTATTCAGGTTTCATTACACAGGCATGATGGATTAAATCACTGGCCATGTGATTGAACTCACTGTCCGGCCTCCCTCCCCTCCTTGGAGGCTGAATGGCTAAAATTTCCAGTTCCCTAATCACAGGCTTGGTTTCTTTGATGACCAGCCTCCATCCTGAGACTATCAGGGCCCCTCTCCCTCTATCACTTGGGCAATTATGAAGATTTTTTAAATCCCTGTGTCAGGAGCAAGGGACAAAAATCAGATATTTTTTATTATGCCACATCTCGTTAGCATATTAATAATTCTGGGATACTCTGCAGGTTAAAAAAAAGATTTAACTTTGCTTAATCAGTTCTTCCTCAATTTATTTGACCATGGAGCCTCATTTTGTAGACCCTACTTTTTCCTCCTAGACAATACCTATTAGCACCCTTTGAAAACACTCTGGGAAACACTACTCCAATCCTTATTCCTGTGCTCTCTGAGGCTGTACTCCCAAGTGCCTGATGGAAGGATAGGCTACATCATGTGTAGGGCCTAGTACCAAAAAAAAGTGTGGGGTTCCTTGTTCAAAAGTTACTAAGAATTTTAAGGCAGGCCAGGCATGGTGGCTTATGCTTGTAATCCCAGCACTTTGGGAGGCTAACGCAGGAATGATTTAGGCCAGGAGTTCAAAGCCAGCATAAGTGACATAGGGAGACCCCCATCTCTTAAAAAAAAAAAAAACAATTCAAGGTAGGAGCAGTAAAGCATTAAGCCACTTATGGTTCTCTCTGAGCACAGATCGCGTGCCCATGAAGCCAGCCCGACCTGATGGACTCTCTCCTACTGTGTTTTCTATGTCAAGAATGACATCATCTATAGTGTCTCTGACTATCACTCTTGACTTTTCTTCTCCCTCTCCCCTCACCAGTATATCACCAGGTCTTGAATTCTCCCACTTAAATACCTCTCAAACTTGTCCACACCTCTTTGTCTACCCTGCCAGCCTTCCTAATTCGGGCTGTCATCACCCTCACCTAGATTGCTTCAGCCTCCCCCACTCACTACTGCCAGCTTCCTCCTCCACTAAGGCTGAGCAAGGGTCTCAGAACGCAAATCTCATCCTGATTCCTGCCTGCCCTCCCTATCTGTCCCACCACTCTTGCAACAACACCTCAGTGGTACTCCTTGCTTTGGGGATAAAGTGTAAACTCTTTAACATGGCTCACAGGATGCTTTCTGCTGACTTTCTAAGTTTCACCTCTCACCATGACTGTTTTCCTCCTGGGGCCATTTTTTTCTCCCCTGTCCCCCATGTATCATAAGGTAGAGCCTCAGGTGTAGAGTCAGACATCATTTAAAAAAAAAGATCTCACAGGAGAATAGGACCAGCTGTACAGCAGGGACTCACTGGCTGTGGCACATGGCCTGAGCACCCACAGCTGCTCTCCTGGTAGGCATAGGGTGGGGACAAGGACAGCATAGTGCAGTGGCTAAAAGCAGGGCTCAAGAACCAGGCTGCCAAGACACTTAACGCTTTTCTACCTCAGTTTCCTCATCTGTAAAAATGGGAATAATGAAAGTATCTACCTTAAATTAAGGATGAAATGTGGACATTCCCTGGCAAGCAACCAGCCCCACATAAGCATTTTGGCATGACTCAGATCCATGTCTGCTTCTTTCCATTCCTGTCAGTCAATTACTTTTCCACTAGCCTTTCTCACGCTCATGTCCTCTGCTCATGGTTTCTTGCTCAGGCCTGGACTCACCCATGGCATCTGCATGTTGCTTTCTCTCTGTATGAACGTTGCTTCTCCTCCAATGTGTCAGCGACACAGCTCTCTCTTGAAACTTTCTGAACTCCTCAACAGAGAGAATCTGATTTGTCCAGAAAATCACTGCAGCCCCTGTAGGGCCAACCTACTGCAATCAGCTGAAACAGGCACATGTAGCAGGCACGTGTGGATAACAGCACGACTGAAAACCACCACCTGGGGTTGCTCCCTCCTGTGGGGTTCAGGGGGAAAACCTCTCAGAGGGGTTGGTTGGCTGGAGCTGGCGTTCTGGGTCAGAACCCATTCAGCATTCCCATGGGCTTGAAACTCTGTGCTATCTCCACCTTATATCAGTGCCTTCCCTACCATTCCAATTCTTCCCTTTATTATTTACTTATTATTATTATTGTTATTTTTGAGACAGTGTCTCACTCTGTTGCCCAGTCCTGAGCCCAGTGGTGCCATCTCAGCTCACTGCAACCTCTGCACCGTTCAGGTTCAAGTCATCCCCCACCTCAGCATCCCCAGTAGCTGGAATTACAGGCACCCACCATCACGCCTCACTAATTTTTGTGTTTCCAGTACAGGCAGGGTTTCACCATGTTGACCAGGCTGGTCTCGAACTCCTGTCCTCAAGAGATCCGCCTGCGTCAGTCTCCCAAATGCTGGGATTACAGTCCTGAGTCACTGCACTCGGCCTTTATCTTCTTTTTAAAATTTTGTTTTTGGCAGGGCATGGTGGCTCACGCCTATAATCCCTGCACTTTGGGAGGCTGAGGTGGGTGGATCACCTGAGGTCAGGAGTTCAAAACCAGCCTAGCCAACATGATAAAACCCTGTCTCTACTAAAAGTACAAAAAATTAACTGGGCGTGGTGGCACGTGACTATAATCCCACCTACTTAGAAGGCTGAGGTGAGAGAATCACTTGAACCGAAGAAGCGGAGGTTGCAGTGAGCTGAGATCACACCACTGCACTCCAACCTGGGCAACAAAAGCAAAACTCTGTCTCAAAAAAAGACAATTTTGTTTTCTTATATTTTGTAAAGAAAAAGCATGCATTACCTTCTTTTTTAAAATACTTCTAATCAGTCTACATTTACTTTTGTGAAAATACTGCCTGCACTTTAGGGTAAAAAAAATTCTAAAAACCATTTCAGTAATATAAGAAACATCCAACCTAAATAGCAAAGAACTGCATCCAAATTACTGCTGCACTAGTTATTTCCACATTTCCCATGTTTTTAAAATAACCATCGTACTTGGTACTATACACTCAGAGAGTAATTGTGAAAATCAGACAATTCAATATACCTCCCAAATCTCATTGAAAATGTATTGGCACTGGCTCAATTATAAGTGCACCTGCAGTAACAGAATGTGAATACACTTCTTTTACACCATGTGATAAAGTAAAACTTATGATTTATTAAAATATATATACACTAAATTTTAAACTATCTAGATATGCTGTATGAAACAGAAAGTAGAAATGATTTTATATAATAAGACGTGTGTCCTTGCCAGTTCATGCATTCATTTCACATCTGAATACTGAAAGACAATTAAAAAACATATTTAGTATTGCACCCTTTCATGTTTGTTTCTTTCCCACACTTTTCTCTCCAAAATATTATTATGAATAACCTCAAAAATATACAAAAGTTGAAAGGATCATCCAGTGATCACCCATACACTCACAATTGATTTATCCATCCTCCTGTTGACGGACACCTGAACCATTTCCAGTTTGGGGATACTACGAATAAAACTGCTATGAACATTCTAGTAAAAGTCTCTTTGTAGCTATATTATTTTATTTTGTGCTTTGGATGAATAGAAGTCTTTTATTTTGATGAAGTCCAATGTATCAACTTTTCCTTTTTATGGTTAATTCATCTGTATCCTAGTTATAAATTTTTTGCCTACCCTAATTCCATGAATGTATTTTCTATATATTTTTCTAGAAGCATCATAGTTTTGTCATTCACATTTATATCTATGATTTAATCATAAGTTCATTTTTGAGCATGTTATAAGGGTCTTCCATGTAACTATTCAATTTTTTCATTTATTGAAAAAAAGTTACTCTTTTCCCACTAAATGGCATTGGTGACTTTATTGTAAGCAAGTAATCACATGTGCATGGATCTATTTCCGGACTCTATTTCATTAAGTTGTCTGTCCTTATGCCAGTACCACAATTCCTTTACGACTCTTTTAGGCTAAGTTTCAGATTAATTCTTAAAAAAAAAAAGAGATGGCCGGGCGCGGTGGCTCAAGCCTGTAATCCCAGCACTTTGGGAGGCCGAGACGGGCGGATCACAAGGTCAGGAGATCGAGACCATCCTGGCGAACACAGTGAAACCCCGTCTCTACTAAAAATACAAAAAAAAAAAAAAACTAGCCGGGCGAGGTGGCGGGCGCCTGTAGTCCCAGCTACTTGGAGGCTGAGGCAGGAGAATGGCGGGAACCCGGGAGGCGGAGCTTGCAGTGAGCTGAGATCCGGCCACTGCACTCCAGCCTGGGCGACAGAGCAAGACTCCGCTCAAAAAAAAAAAAAAAAAAAAAAAAAAAAGAGATAAGATCTTGCTATGTTGCCCATACTGGCTCACAATCTTCCTTCCTCAGCCACCCCAGTAGCTGAGACTACAGGTGCATGTCACTGTGCCCAGTTTAGATTTCATGTCTAAGTTTGATATCTCATGGGTTAGTCTTCCAAGTCAGTTCTCCTTCAAGATAGCTTGACTATTATAATTTTTTTCTTTTTTCATATACATTTTAAATTCAGCTTGTCAAATTCCTTGGTTAAAAACCTGCCAAGGCTGGGCATGGATTATGCCTGTAATCCCAGAGCTTTGGGAGGCTTAGGCAGGCAGATTATCTGAATTTAGGAGTTCAAGACCAGCCTGGCCAACATGGTGAAACTCCATCTCTACTAAAAATACAAAATTAGCCCAGCATAGTGGTGCACACCTGTAGTCTCAGCTACTTGGGAGGCTGAGGCAGAAGAATCACTTGAACTTGGGAGGTGGGCATTGCAGTGAGCCGAGATTGCGCCATTGCACTCCAGCCTGGGTGACAAGAGTGAAATTCCATCTCGAAAACAAAACAAAGCAAAAACCTTCTGAGATTATTGTTTTAATAGAATTGTATGAAATCTATGAATCAATTTGGGGAGAATGACATCTTGAATTGAGTCTCCCAGTCCTTGAAATGGTGTATCTCTTTATTTAGTTAAGCCATCTTTCATTTTTCTTGGCAGTGTTTTGTAGTTTTCATTATAGAAGTATGCATATCTTTGATTAACTTCATTCCTGAGTATTAACTATTTTTTCAACTAATCCTGTATCCAGCCATCTTTGCTAAATTCAACTTGTTTTTCTAGAAATATATGTGCTGCCTCAGTTGGATTTTATAAGTATATAAGCATATCATCTGCGAATAAAGACAATTTTACTTCTTCCTTTCCAGTTGTATGTTTTTCTTTTTTGTTTTCCTTTGTCCTTTTTTTCTTTTCTTTTCTTTTTTTTGCATTGGCTAGGAACTCCAGTACAATGTTGAAAAGAAGTGATAACCATAGATAGTCTTGTTTTGTTCCAATTTAAGGGGGAAAGATTCAATATTTTGCCATTAAAATGATATTAGCTATTGTTATGGTTGTGTTTTGTATGTGCACTGATGGTGTTCAGGACACACAGCCCCAAAATATAGAAGACCCTGGCATTTGAGAAAATGACAGAAGCAGGAAGACTCTCTTACCTTGCCCTCACCTCTTCTCCCTCAGCAGAACTGGGTCCTCTAAAGTAGGACAGAAGACTCTGTTCCAGAGGCGCCTGCTCTATGCCTGAAGTAACGGAATGCCCTTCTCTCTGAAGACACAGGCACACAGAGCTTAATCTGAACAAACAGACCTTGCAGAGCTCCCACTAGCTTCTTACCACTGGATGGTAATAACTCCCCTTTGTCCAATCGTACTTCTGCATGACTGTCCATTCTTCATCAGACTTAAGCATAAAAATACACAGGTTTCCCCATTTCACTTCTGAAGGCTTCCAGGCTTTTCTCTTGTTGCTCTGTCTTCTGTTATAGATGCCTCATCCGTGAAACTAGTGATGGAGAAGAAAGGATTTCACTCTTTCTCCCCTGCAGTACCTTACCAAAATCGGCTAAATTCCCTTCCCAGCTTTAGAATGACACAAGCTTTTCTTATCTTCTTTCTGACTTTCTACCTCTTATCTCACACTGAAAATACTGATTCCTGTTAATGTTATCATAGTTTTTGTTTTATGTTATAATATAGTTTCAGAAATATAATGTAATAATAATAGAATAAAAATAGCTTCAAAATTATAATATCAATATAAATAATGAAATTACTACTAAATAAAGTGGAAGATTTCTTTGTTCTTTTTTACCCTTACATCTCGCTAAGGATATATGGTCAGAGTTCCATGTTCTAAAGACAGCTGAAATAATTATTTTCTCTTTATAGTTGAATTACCAATTTGATACATAGTTAGATTGAGTTGTTTTATCTTTTTTCAATTTTACAGTTTTATTTATTTTCTCAGGTAAACTATCATATCACTTAGAAATAAAGACAGTTTTGCCTCTTCCTTTCCAACTTTTAACCTTCTAATTGTCTTCCACTGCGTGATTGTATAGGCTACAGTCTCCTAGGCAGTTAATTTGTTGTGGAGCTGGTGATCCTTCTTGCCTACCCTGAGCAACAATGTGTACAGAATTCCCCTGTAGGTAAGGTTCTGCCTTGGAAGTGACAACGTATATTTTTAAAAACTGCTCCCTTGGCCCAGCATGGTGACTCACACCTGTAATCCCAGTACTTTGGAAGGCCGAGGCAGGAGCATCACTTGGGGCCAGGAGTTTGAGATCACCCTGGTCAACATGATGAAACTCTGTCTCTACTAAAAAATACAAAAATTAACTGAGCATGGTGACACATACCTGTAATCCCAGCTAGTGGGAGGCTGAGGTGGGAGAATCACTTGAACCTGGGAGGCGGAGGTTGCAGTGAGACAAGATTGTGCCACTGCAGTCCAACCTGGGCTACAGAGCAAGATTTCATCTCAAAAACAAGAACAACAACAACAACAAATAAACACATTTTTAAAACCTGCTCCCTCCCTTAGACTTCTATAAGCACAACCCTAAATTTGATCTTCCTTTTTTTTTTTTTTTTTTTTTGAGACAGAGTTTCGCTCTTGTTGTAACTGGGATTACAGGTGTGAGCCACCGCGCCCGGCCCCTAACCTTCCTTACAGTTTTCTCTACCTCAGCCTTCTCCTTTTCACTCTGTCTACCCTACAAGGCTGATTTGTTGTTCAAATTATTTCTGTGATTACTCCACTTGGGTATATATTCTGTAAAATGCAAACACGTACATTTGGCATGCAAGGCTTTCTACATGAGAAATAAGTGTTACAAGTACAGTATAAGACATGAATGGCCTGAGATTGGGTTTTGGAGGGGGCATAGGCAGGGTGCAAAAACAGGTATGAGGGAAATCAGAGTCATATATATATCTGTATAGCAAGAGACAGCAAATCCCCAGTGGGATGAGCTGCAGAATGATAACCCAGAGGTAAGACTGCAGCCAGAGAACAAAGGAAACGCTAGGAAAGTCAACCTTTGTCTCAGGGCAAAAGACCTCTTTGAAGACATGAGGTCTTTTCTTACTCATACTAATGAAGCAGATTTTTCTGGCTACAAACTACTTTTCCAAACTTATTTCATACTATTGCCCTTGACAAACTTGGTTAGACTTAATTACTTTCTGTGCCATTTCTGCACTCAGGATTTCCAATTACATCCATTTTGCCTCTGGCACTTTAAATTGGTCCTCTGCAGCTGTGCACCAAATATCTGCTGGCCATGAACACCAAGCCCCCTACAAGGCTCATGCACAGCACAAGAGATTTGACTGTGTTCTAGACTCCAGTTGCTCCTTCTGCTCAATGCGCATCTCCTGATCACTACTCCCAGAAATGATGTCTGGCTTCTCTGAATTTACATATGGCTTTACCTGTACCTCTTTCCTATATTGATTCCTAACTTCTGCTGTAGTTATTAAAATATGGTCTTATTTATCCTCTAAATAAACTGAAAGCTTCCTTAAGTAACTCAGGCTGATCCACCTTCAGATTCCAATAACTTCTAGAATAATGACCTGAGCCATGGTAATAAATAATCATGAATGACTGTGGTCTAATCATTATAGAAAACAATGGGCTTCACTATTCTTTTGCTGTGCTTTTATTAATACAAGCATTTGCCAGGCGTGGTGGCTCATGCCTGTAATCCCAGCACTTTGGGAGGCTGAGGCAGGTAACGTGGCAAGCCTGGCAACGTGGCAAAGCCCTGTCTCCACAAAAAATACAAAAATTAGCCAGGATGTGGCAGGAACCTGTAGTCCCAGCTATTCCGGAGCCTGAGGCATGAGAATCTCTTGAACCCAGGAGGCAGAGGTTGCAATGAGCTGAGATTGTACCACTGCACTCCAGCCTGGGTGACAGAGCGAGACTCTGTCTCAAACCAACCAACCAACCAACCATTTGACTTTTTCTTTAGTGGCAAACTATTAGGTAACATACGTTTAAAATCAACAAAATCCTTTACTGTCTTTTTTTTTTTTTTTTTTTTTTTGAGACGGAGTCTTACTCTGTCACCCAGGCTGTAGTGCGGTGGCCGGATCTCAGCTCACTGCAAGCTCCGCCTCCCCGGTTCACGCCATTCTCCTGCCTCAGCCTCCCAGGTAGCTGGGACTACAGGCGCCCGCCACCTCGCCTGGCTAGTTTTTTGTATTTTTAGTGGAGACGGGGTTTCACCGTGTTAGCCAGGATGGTCTTGATCTCCTGACCTCGTGATCCGCCCGTCTCGGCCTCCCAAAGTGCTGGGATTACAGGCTTGAGCCACCGCGCCCGGCCCCTTTACTGTCTTTTAAAGACTTTTTGTTCTTTTCTAGGTCTCCCTCAACTTGTATATATGAGGCTAATCTTTACAATTTAAATCTAAACTGAGAAACCTGTGCCACATTTTATCTTTTGAGAGTCTGTCATGTAGTCTGTGGAGATCTTAAGTCCATCACCCAACCTGTAATCTGTTCTTCCAACTTTGAGTCATATTCCTAATTGCTAACCATTTTTCAGATCTTCATCAAGGTAACTAATAAAAATATGAACAATTCATGAATCCTGCATAGAGCTATTTTTAAAAATCCTCTAAGCAAATATGGGTTGTGTAAACAGAGAGGTTTGGGCACTGTTGTTAAATTAGCTAGCAATCAAGTCCCGACAGTTGTTCTATCTTCCATATGACATTTCCCGGACTCATCCACAAAGATATCATAACTGTCTTTGGCGGGTGTCTCACTAAACCAAGAAATAACATTCCTCTCTTCTACCAGTATTTCATAAATTTGGAAAATGAGGTTAGTTTGACATGCTTTGTTCTTGGTGAACCCAAGCTGGCGCCTACTGCCAAATAAAAGGATTCTAATTTGTTTACCAATGTCTAACACTCACAGGACTTGCCACGCTTGCTTGGCTCCCCCTACGTTGAAGGAGGGTGTCACTCTTTTCGTTCGTTTGTTTTTTGAGGTGGAGTCACGCTCTGCCGCTCAAGCTGGAGTATAGTGGCATAATCTCGGCTCACTGCAACCTCCGCCTCTCAGCTTCAAGCAATTCTTCTGCCTCAGCCTCCCCAGTAGCTGGGATTACATACGCATGCCACTACGCCCGGCTGATTTTTATGTTTTTAGTAGAGATGGAGTTTCACCATATTGGCCAGGCTGGTCTCGAACTCCTGACCTCGTGATCCGCCTGCCTCGTCCTCCCAAAGTGCTGGGATTACAGGTGTAAGCCACCACTCCTGGCCTGGGGTGTTACTCTTATAGAAATAAAACAATTTGTTGACTCACTCACAGAAGAGAGGCTACTCCCCTTTACTGCTATTCATAGCCTCACAGCATGCACTTAAAGTAAATCAAACTGGCATTATTCAGCCCCTTAGACTGCCCATAGGTGAGAAACACAGTAAGAGAGCCTCACCCGTGTTGTTTCCCAGGACACAGGCAGTCCACAGAGTTCTGCAGCACAAGACCAGCCTTTTAGAAACCTGAGGATACCCTCCCAGTTAACTGTTCCTTTCCTTTTGAATCACCAGATCTTACTCAGAAAATTTCCACTATTAGTTGTACAACATGCACTCCTAAAGATGTTCCCAAATATATAGGTTTTTCTGACATGGATTTAGCCATGCCACTGTTAGGCATGCTATTTTTTTCTCTGCCAGAAATTATTTTGGTAGATGGTATCTAATAAATACCTATATTTGAGGCTTGATTTCCTGCTTGACTTAAATCTGTTTGTTTTTTCAAAAGGTAATTTTCAGGGGTGCAGGATGACTCATATTTATAATCCCAGCACTTTGAGAGCCCCAGGGGATGGGGGGTTTAGCTTAGTGGGTATTGGTTGCCGGCAGAGAGGGCAGTGGAGTATCGCTTGAGCCTAGGAATATAAGGCCAGCTTGGGCAACATAGCAGGTCTCTATCTCTACAAAAAAATTTTGCAAATGGACCAGGCGCGGTGACTTACACCTGTTATCCCAGCACTTTGGGAGGCCAAAGTGGGTGGATCACGAGGTCAGGGGTTCAACATGGTGAAACTCCATCTCTACTAAAAATACAAAGATTAGCTGGGTGTGGTGGTGGGCACCTGTAATCCCAGCTACTCAGGAGGCTGAGGCAGGAGAATTGCTTGAACCCGGGAGGCGGAGGTTGCAGTGAGCCGAGATTGTGCCACTGCACTCCAGCCTGGGCGACAGAAAGAGATTCCAGCTCATAAATAAATAAATAAATAAATGATAACAATTAGCCGGGCATAGTAGTGCATGCCTGTAGTCCCACTTACTCAGGAGGCTGAAATGAGGGGATCCACTTGAGTCCAGGAGTTTGAGTCTGCAGCGAGCTATGTTCGTGCCACTATACTCCAGCCGGACAACAAAACGAGATCCTGTCTCTAAAAATAATAATAATAAAAAGAGAATTTTAAAGTTTAAATTTGAATATATGCATTATCTATTCAAGTTAAAAGGTAGTTTTTGGAAACATATTTTAATAAATTTGAGTCTTTACTTTTTGGCTCTCAGCTCTCCTTTTTTTAAAATAAAAGTAATAATTATTTATTATTAATAGTTATGATGACTTGAATACGACTATTTGGGGATGCTTTACAACTATCTCAGCATGCATAACTTCAGGCATCATTACAGTCCGGCAAACTCGCCAGTGTGCCCACTTTACAGATGAGAGCCACACACTCCACTCACGGAGGACGAGCACAGAGCAGTGACCAGGACTGAGGCTTAAGCCAAGAGTTGGGATCACAAGTCTTTTTTGAATATGTCACAATGATCCTGTCTTGCTGATATTGTTTGAGATGGTTCTCCTTCTTTTTTGAGGGGTCTCCTGACCTTTCCTGGTCTCGCTGGAAGGATGTTTGGTGAATACGAAGGAGGATATGACCTCCCCCAGTGTGGCTCTCCATAGAATGCAGTCCCCTCCATCCTGTGGTCACGCTCAGTGTCCTGAGCGCCTCTCCATGGTGGGGGACCAGCTCCGCATGCAGAGCATGAGCACAGCTGCTTGTGCGTGTGGACTATACAACTGTTCCAGGATTGTCTAGAAATTCCAATGTGTCCAGGTTCAGTGTATTTAAAAAACAGGCTGCAGTAGATGCTTTTTATCCTTACAGCACCATCAGCTCTCCTTCTAAGCAGAGTTTATAATTCTGCTAATTCATTTGTGCATATTAAAGGGATCTTTTTATTCAGGGCACCACTGTAAATTCCAATACATTCTTACAAACTCTAGATGGATGACTTCCTGCTGACAAGGAAAAAGAAAAAAAGAAATTCTAGATTGATTGGGTCTGTCCTTGTTATATGCACTTTCTCTAAGGAAATATAATGTGAAATAGCTCTATTTTATCACAACACTTTTGCATGAAAAGAGCTAGAACAAAAATAAAGTTTGTAAGTAAAGTTGTGTTTGTCATAGGAAGATTTTCCATATAAAATGGTGTTCAGCTAACAAATCCTGACATACTCTTTTTAAATTTCCAATTGAAATACTTAAGAAGAAAAATAGATAGAAATCAAAATTAAAGTGAAAACCGACAACCTATGGGCAGAAGCAAGGAGCGTACTCCACTAAAAATAAGACAGATGAAACCATTTAGAAAAGTTTAATCCATTGCTCTACCTTCTTATGCCACTGGAGAAAGAGGATAAACCGTAGGCAAGAAAGCAGGTGGAAAGATCTTCGCCTTGCCCTGATTTAAATGTAAGATTGTAGGCTGGGTGCAATGGCTCAAACCTGTAATCCCATCACTTTGGGAGGCCGAGGCGGGTGGATCACCTGAGGTCAGGAGTTTGCGACCAGCCTGGCCAACATGATAAAAACCTGACTCCACTAAAAATACAAGAATTAGCCTGGTGTGGTGGTGCGTGTCTGTAGTCCCAGCTACTTGGGAGGCTGAGGCAGGAGAATTGCTTGAACCCAGGAGGTGGAGGTTGCAGTGAGCCAAGACTGCACCACTGCACTCCAGCCTAGGTGACAGAGTGAGACTCCATCTAAAAAAAAGAAAAAAGAAAAAAGAAAATAAGAAAATAAATTAAAAAAGAAAAAAAGAAAAAGAAAAATAAGACTGCAGCAATGAAGACCTTGGACAGCCAAACTTCCCCATATGGGAGGCGTGTTTTGAGGGAGCTGGAGTGTTCTCTCCCAATCTTCCATTCTCTTTCTAAAAACATTTAAATCCTATGACAAAAACAAGGCAGGAACTGGGGTAATGTTGGAGGTGTTATAGACCCCTAACTTAACACTATAGAGACCACAAGACAGAAAGAGCTGTGAAAGTCGTGGAATCCGCCAATTGTATGTTTCACACATCCCAGCAATCATAAGGTGACACAGGCAGTGGGAGCAGGAGTGGCTATCATCTAAGGCCTGGAAAGTTTCACCCAATGAAAACCTGCACGACGCTGGGAATCAGGCTAGGAGCTGCACATGAGCCTGCTGTCTAGTTACAGATCTGAGAAGGAAAAACCCAACAAAAACTCAAGGTGCAATGGTGTGCTGGTAAACTGATTTCCACAAAAAACAGAGAAGGAGGACTATTTTGGTTGTAGTATTTGCCAATTTCCATGTGTAAATACTACCACCATGGTGGACCTCAGCTATCAACATCACTGAACTACAAGTTGGGAAGAGATGCACACAACCCTGAGTTGGCATCAACTGGATCCACCATATTCCCTAGAAAATACTAAATGTGTATGAATTTACCTTCATTCTAGAATGAGTAAAGAGAGGCCTGTGAGAAACATGCCTCAAGAATGAGGAATGAGAGTGATAACAATACGTAGTAGGACTGAGCACTTACTATGCTAAGCACTGTATACTTTACACACAGTATCTCATTTAATCCTCATGGCGACTCAGTGAAGTAGGTCATATTATAATAACCTTAATACAACAATCTGAAGCTTAGGAAGATAAAGTAACTTGCCCTCTCCATGCAGATATTAAATGTCAGATCTGGTCTTTGTACAGCTAAACTCCAAAACTCATACCTTTAAACACTATGCTAATCATAAAATAAACCTGCAAAAAATATACGGACTTCTTGACTCCTAAGACTGCAATAAACCAATTGTCTTATAAACTGTTGTCATTTTAAGTTTCTTCTCCTTTGAATTAATGAGAGATTTATGTTTAGGACCTTTCAGTCGCTCTTTCCTAGTTTAGAAGGAAAGAGACCTCAGAGGTGTGTGTGTGTGTGTGTGTGTGTGGTGTGTGTGTCTGTGTGTGTGTGTGTTAGAGAATATTCAGAAAATGGGGGATCAGGGTCCTTGGATTCTTCTCCAGGTTTCCAGAATGCAATGGCTACAGACGGGAGGCTGGGACTGATACTCCTAAATAAAAGCAGCCTGTCATCTATAAATCTGCTGATATTCTTCTAAATTTGTGCCAGAGAGTCTCTTTGGTATTTGTCATGAGTCTGAGTGTTTAAACACCCACATGGATAAGTTATCAACACCCTAACTTCATGATGGCTTGATATACAATGACCTTTATTCCATATCGATACCTCCTCCCATGGGCACACCTGGGGACCTTTGCACAGCTATGTGCTCCACCTCTGATACATTGAATTCCAGTAAATTGCTCTCTGACCACAAGCTTCTAGCTCTCCTACATCTCACTCCTCCACTTGGCCTTTGATCTATCCAAGGCCCCACCCATCTACCCCCCACCTAGGAACTGCCTTGTGTTTCTCTCTAACTTTCATATCCTTTTTGTCTTCCCTACTTTCTTCATTCATACTAGACCCCTGGATCCATCAGTTTAATCATGGTCTCATCAGGGACCTCCCATCTTTGCCCCTTTGCCTCCCATCATACCCCAGCCTTTACCCATCCAACCTCAGGCCCCACTCTCAACCGGCTTTAGGGTAATAAGGTTCTCCAGCCTCAACTTCTTCTTCCTCATAACCCAAAATCCTTCAATGAATGCTATGTTGGATTTTTCTCCAATTCCTCATGGCGGTTGTTCCAAACTTTCACCCTCAACTCCCCTACTCTACAGACCCCTCCTTAGACCCAGAAGACAACACTGACTCTACTTGCAGGTGTATTCAGAAGGAAGTGATCCACACATTTAGGGTGTCTGGAACTACAAAGCTCTCAGTCCACAGGCCTTTTTAGCTAGAACTTCAGTATCCACTTCTTGAAATCTACACATTTCCACTGAATTGTCTAAAAGACTTAGAGGTTTTCACAGCCAAAAGGGGGTCAGTCTGCCTTCCACCCCCAAGTAGAGATGGCTCTGGAGTCTGACTAGGACCCACTGCCATGACCTCTGGTTGGCACACATATTGCTGACATTTACATCATCCAACAACATGCTGGAACGTCATCAACTGTGGCCAGCTCCTTTGATGATCCTGCAGGGACTATCTCAAGCCTTCAGGGGAGAACAATCCACCTTACACAGCATTAGTCTTCCCCAAGCCTACCCCACTCATGGACTCTCAAAATTGCAGACCTAGAGCAGTGGACATTTTTAAAACATTTAAGCCCAAATCTCTTTAAGTCAGCCTTGATTTAAACTGTACTTGTACCAGAGGTGCTGTATGTTTCAATAACAAGAACCTTGGGCAGGTGAGATGTTGACACAGGCATTTTAAGGTTACAGAATACTAAACTGGCCATAGCAGCTCGTTATAGAGATAAGGATAAAAAATGGACACTATTAATCAATCAGATCCCTTGAACACATTAAAAATGTAAATGTTAGCTAGATTGGGGTGAAGGTCCTTTCTCCACAGATTTACGTTTCTTGTCATCATGAAATTGACTCTGACTAGTGTGCTTTTTTTTTTTTTTTTTTTTTTGAGATGGAGTCTCACTCTATTGCCCAAGCTGGAGTGTAACATCATGCTCTTGGCTCACTGCAACCTCTGCCTCCCTGGTTCAAGCAATTCTTCTGCCTCAGCCTCCCAAGTAGCTGGGACTACAGGTGTGCACCACCACACCCAGCTAATTTTTGTATTTTTAGTAGAAACGGGGTTTCACCATATTGACCAGGCTGGTCTGGAACTCCTGACCTTGTGATCCTCCTGCCTCATCCTCCCAAAGTGCTGGGATTATAGGCATGAGCCACTGCGCCTGGCTGTAGTGTGCATTTAAGAAGTTTCCAGCTACATCTTGATTTTTAACTACTATGGTTTATTGTTATACAACCCTTAATTTTAAGACAATGGTGCCTGTTTTACTTGTTTGTTTTGAGAAATTTTATTCCTTCGCTGTTACAGAAAGTTCGATCTGAATTTCCTCATCAACATTATAACCAATGTTTATTGTAATCCAAATTCAACAGGTATAAAGCAATTGTCAGATTCTCTTGGAATTGGGAAAAATACAAGTGTTTTCTTCCTTTCATGGACTGTGGTTTTAAAATACGTGGTGATCCAATTCCTTTTTCAGTATTTATTGCGAAAAAACATTAACCTACACAAAAATAGACAAACAGTAGAATGAACCCCCAGGTACTCGTTATCCAGATTCAACAATTACCAAGAAGTTGCCATATTTGTTGCAGAAATATTTATAAAATACAATGTATAAATTTAGCTGTGTGTTTTGCAGTGCAAATCTGGTCCCAGAGCAGATACCTCTGAGGTTCAAGGGCATTGATGGGTCAGGGATCTACCACTGCACAGAGATAGAGCCATTCTTTCCCCAGGACACACACCACAGGGGAGTATATTACTCATTTTAATTTTTATTTTTCTGCTTCGTTGGTTATGTTACTAATTGTTATTATAAAAATACTATGTACATATGGTAATCCATGAAATACTATGGGAGAGTTACTGTTTTATAAGTTCCCAGTCTCTTCTTACTTCTGAGGTAATGAGTGTTAATATTAACAAATTGGTTTATATCATGCAAGGATTTTCTTTTTTTTTTTTTTTTTTTTTGAGACGGAGTCTCGCTCTGTCGCCCAGGCTGGAGTGCAGTGGCCAGATCTTAGCTCACTGCAAGCTCCGCCCCCCGGGCTTACGCCATTCTCCTGCCTCAGCCTCCCGAGTAGCTGGGACTACAGACGCCCGCCACCTCGCCCGGCTAGTTTTTTGTATTTTTTAGTAGAGACGGGGTTTCACCGTATTAGCCAGGATGATCTCGATCTCCTGACCTCGTGATCCGCCCGTCTCGGCCTCCCAAAGTGCTGGGATTACAGGCTTGAGCCACCGCGCCCGGCAGGATTTTCTTCATATTCACACAATTGTGTAAAAACATTGTGTCAGTTATTAGCTCTTGTCCCTCCACTCTACCCTCAGCCCTGTTTCATGATACTGGGATCGGAACTGGGCAAACCACATTTCCCCTTTGCGCTCTGGCTTCCTGTTAGGATCCTCGCTGGCTTCCGGCTTGCTAAAGATCACAGGAGTATGACCTGAACAATGCTTCCTCACTCCTGCAGCCTCAGCTACTGCCCGAATCTGGCTGGCAGCTTTTCCAAAGATTGCAGAACCATGTTCATCTTCCCAGTCAAAGATACCAGTACCAGCAGCCTGTGCTGCTCCTCAGAGGGCTCAGTTCCAGTCCCTTGGGCTCCCTCCTCTAAGCTGAGTCAACAGCACCTGTGGAGTGGAACCCTCATTTCAGAAGTCTCCATATTTTCTCCATTCAAATAATCGATATTGATATGATTTATCTCTTCTGACTAGACATTGACCAGAAATACAGGCATACTGGAATTTTGTTCTCCTTATTATGTATGTATTTATTTATATAAATAGGATAATGCCATGCCCATTACTCTGCAAATTACTTTGTTCATTTAATGTTTCATGGACATCTTTCCAGATCAATATAAATAACTCTAATTCTTCTCAATAGCTGCATAATATTCCATATGCACATACTGTAATTCAACCATTCTTCTCTTGATGAATACATAAGGCAAGTCCTAGTTTTTGCTATTACAAAAAATGTACAATAAACATTCTCATTCATATATCCTTCCATATCAAGATATTTGTTTCTATTAAAAAATTACTGAGGTCTGGCATGGTGGCTCACACCTGTAATCTCAGCACTTTGGGAGGCCAAGGCAAGAGGATCCCTTGAGCCCAGGAGTTCAAAACTAGCCTGGGCAACATAGCAAGACCTTGTCTCTACAAAATCATTTTTTTTTAATTACTGAAAGTGAGATTGCTGTGTCAAAGAATGAGATATGTTCATTTTTATATATCATGTGTACTGAATTGAGCTGACTATTCTCCTCAGTTTATGACACACTCTCATTATTACTTTACTCAGGTCCCCTCTTTTGCTTTACATTTTTTCCTTTCCTTTTATTGCCAATCCCAATCCCCTTTTCTATAAGCACCTATCCTAGTATGCATATGGCCTGTCAATCCTTTTTCCATATTAACAGTCTTTTACCTGTTTCCTTAAAGATCCATGTGACAATTTTGCAGTTATATTTTCAGAAGCGGAATTGCTATCTATACATTGTCAACATATATTATTTAACTAAGAAGGGCTGCAGTAGTTTACACAGCAAGACTCGAGCATTCTCATTCGCTCAAATCCTCTCCTGCTCATGCTATTGTGTTATATTCTTGCTTGCCAATGTGGTGAGATTCCTAGTGAAATTAAGCATCTCTTCATTTTCTTGTTAACAATTCAGGTTTTGCCCACTGAATTTCCTGATTATTGATTTGTTTTTCCTCACTGTTCTGCAAAGTTTCCTATATATTCTAAATAGTAATTTTCCACATACAATTCTTCTGCATTTTTATAGTTTAACTCCTAGATACTCTATATGGTATTGCTATTACAAATAGTATCTTATTTTCTACTATGTTTTCTGTTCATCTTGTCACATTTGGTGGTCCTGTTGCTTCTCTTCATTTTTCTCTGTAAATGATAATATCATCCGCAAAGTAAAAATTTTGTCACTTTCAATTTTTATACATATATTATTTCATTGTTTAACTCATATGTTGTTGGTAAGGTACTGTGGTCAATAGTAACGGTGGTGCAGAAGGCATTCTTACTTGGTTTTGAACTTTAAAGGGAACACGTCCTGAACTATTTCATTAATTATTGTGTTTGCTGTAGATATTTAACAAATATCTTTTATCAAGTTGAGAAAATTCCATTCACATTTGTAAATAGTGTGTTTGTTTTTAATCATACACACGTTTAATTTTATATAAAGCTTTTTCTGATCTATTGAGAAATTTATAGGATTTTCTTCCTTTAGTCCAGGGGTCCCCTACCCCTGGGCCATAGTCCGCTACTGGTCCATGACCTGTTAGGAACTGGGCTGCACAGCAGGAGGTGAGCAGCAGGTGAGCAAGGGAGGCTTCACCTTTGTTTACAGCAACACCCCATTGTCTGCATTTCCACATGAGCGCCACTTCCTGTCAGATCAGCGGCAGCATTAGATTTTTTAGGAGCTTAACCATCTTGTGAACTGCCCATGCCAAGGACCTAGGTTGTGAACTCCTTATGAGAATCTAATGCCTGATAATCTGTCACGGTCTCCCATCACCCCAAGATGGGGCCATCTAGTTGCAGGAAAACAAACTCGGGGCTCCCACTGATTCTACAGCACAGTGAGTTGTATAATTATTTCATTATACTGTACAATGTAATAATAATATAAAGTGCACAATAAATGTAAGGCATTTGAACTATCTCGAAACCATCCCTCACTACCCGGTTTGTGGAAAATTGTCTTCCATGAAATCAGTCCCTGGTGCCAAAAAGGTTGGGGACTGCTGCTTTAGTCTATAAATGGGTAAATTATATGAAAAAAACTATCTGATGTGCAACAATCTTGCATTCTTGGGCTTAAATGTTAAGATTTTCACATGTGTGCTTATAATTATATTAACCTTCTTAGGCTGACCAACTGTCCTTGTTGGCCCAGAACCACCCATCCTAGTTTTAAAACAGAGGTCCGGGCCAGACCTGATGGCTCACACCTGTAATCCCAGTACTTTGGGAGGCTGAGGCAGGTGGATCACTTGAGGTCAAGAGTTTGACACCATCCTGACCAACATGGTGAAACACTGTCCCTACTAAAAATACAAAAGATTAGCCAGGCATGGTGGCACAGGCCTGTAATCCCAGCTACTTGGGAGACTGAGGCAGAGAATCGCTTGAACCCAGGAGGCGGAGGTTGCATGAGCCGAGATCACGCCATTGCACGCCAGCCTGGGAAACAAGCGCAAAACTTCGTCTCAAACAAACAAATAAGAAGAAGGTCCCACATCCCAGAAAACCCTCAGTCAAGCCAGGATAGTTACTCACCGACCTGTAGTTATTTTTTCTTATACCGTTTGTGGTAGGCAGAATAATCATCTCCTAAAGATGTCCACGATGTAATATCCCTGGAACCTGTGAATATATTATGTCACATGGCAAGGGGGAATTATATTTGCAGACAAAATTGCGTTTACTAATTAGCTGACTTTAAAATAGGAAAATATTTTTGGATTATCTAGGTGGGTCCAGTGTAAGCACAAGTGCTTCAATGTGGAAGGGGGAGATGGAAGTGTCAGGTTCAGAATAGTTCACGCCAGAAAAATTCTGCTGGCCATTGCTGGCTTTGAAAAGGGAGGGAGGCTAGGAGCCAAGGAATGCAGGAAGCTTCTGGAAGCTGGAAAAGGCAAGAAAATGGATTACCCCCTAGAGCCTTCAGAAAGAACACAGCCCTGCCAATGCCTTGATTTGAACCCAGTGAAACTCATTTCAGGTTTCTGACCTCCAGAACTACAAGATAACAGATTTGTGTATTTTTAAGCCACTAAGTAAATGGTAATCTGCTACAGCAACAAAAGACAACTAACTAATACACTGGTCTTACTCAGTTTAGGCATTAATGTTATATTTATCTCACAAAATAAGTCAAACGGTTTCCCACCCACCTACTATCATACTTTAAAAAATTACTTTTCTGAGTCAGCTTGATAAGATAATAATTTATTTCTTAATAAAGGTGACAGTATCATAGAAATCACAAGGATTACCTGGGCCTATTGCTTTTATGGAAGGTGGTGAAATGAAAGATATTTTTGAGTATATTTCAATTTTACTCTTAGCTGTGGGTTTACTAAAGTTTATGTTTCTTTCCATCTGGTTTACCTAACTTTCTTCTAAATTGTTAGCAGATTATGCCAATACCATCTATTATATAAAAGGCCCTTTTCCCACTTTACTGAAATGTAATCTAATATTAGGTTGGTACAGAAACAATTGGAAAAACCCACAATTCCTTTTGCATCAACCTAATAATAGCCTACGTACACTTAGATAATTTCTGGACTCTATACATAGTTCTCTGTTTCTTCACTCTTTTGATTACAGATACTTTACAATGAGTTTTACTCTCTGACAGGACAAATTCTCGCTTATAGTCTTTTATTCAAATATTTCCTAATTATTCTGGCATATATCACTCTATACAAAATTTTAAATAACTTTTTGAGGCAAGGTCTCTCTCTGTCACCCAGGCTGGAGTGCAGTGGCATAAACATGACTCACTGCAGCCTTGACCTCCTGGGCTCAAACAATCCTCCTGTCTCAGTGTCTCCAAGTAGCTGAGACTACAAGTGTGTGCCACCATGACTGGCTAATTTTTTTTTTTTAAATAGAGACAGCATTTCACCATATTGCTCAGGCTGGTCTTGAATTGCTGGGCTCAAGCAATCCTTCCGCCTTGGCCTCCTAAAGTGCTGAGGTTCCATGAGCCACTACCCCTGTCCGAATATTTTTAATTAATATAATTTCGCTTAGCTTCATTTAAAAAAAAAATTTCAAGTAGAAGTCCATTAAATTTATGTGTTAATTAAAGAAGGATTGGCATTTTTATAACATCGACCCTCCTAGCCATATTAAGCTGAATCTGACACTCCATTTTTATGTCTTCAAATAAAGTTTTAGTCTTTTAAAATTGTCCCTATTTAGTTTGCTCCTTGTATTTTATAATTTTTGTCTCTATTATAAATGTTTTTCTTCATTTTTAATTTTAAAATGATTATTCCTAGTGTAAAGACAATAATAGATTTTTATATACCTTATTTGTATTTAACTACATTACTTGGCAGCCTCTTGTTAGTTTTAATAGTTTTTAAATTGAGTTATATTTTCTGGATGCATAATCATATTATCTTCAAATTCTGTGTCTTCTTTCTGAACATTTTTATTTTAATATTATTTATTTTATTTTTTTGCCTTTCTCCCTCAGCTAAAACCTCCAAAACAATGCTGAATAATAATTGTGCTGGCAAGTATCTCCAGCCTGTTTCTGATATTTCTGGCAGTACCTTTCATTTTTCTTTTCTTTCCTTTTTTTTTTTTTTTTTGAGACAGGGTCTCCCTCCCGTCACCCAGGCTGGAGTGCAGAAGAGCAATCTTGGCTCACTGCAACCTCCAGCTCCTGGGCTCAAGTGATGCTCTCATCTGAGCCTCCTGAGTAGCTAGGATCACAGGCACACTCCACAACACCCAGCTAATTTTGAGATATTTTGTAGAGATGAGGTCTCCCTATGTTGTTCAGGCTGGTCTCAAACTCCCAGGCTCAAGCAATCCTCCTGACTCAGCTTCCCGAAATGCTGGGATTACTGGAGTGAGCCAGTGCACATGGCCTAAACAGTTTTTTTATGTAGTCAAATATGTTTACCTTTTCTGTTGTGTTGCTTCTGGGTTTCCAGCCTGGGTTAAGATCCCTCACACCCTTAGATGGTTCAGGTAGACTCATATTTTCTCACAAGACTTTTCTGATTTTATTGTTTATAATTATGCCTTTGATCCATCCAGTTTATTTTTTAATATTATAAAATACAGGATTAATTTTATTTTCCTCCAATTGTACCAACACTACTTATTATATAGACTATCACCTTTGCCATATATTAAATTTTCATTTTACACTGTATCTATTTCTAAATTTTTCTACTTTCTTTCTTCACCAGTGCCATATGAATTTAGTTTTATATTAGCTTAACGGTCTATTCCCAATACCTGGGTAGGCAAGCTCACCCACAATGTTGCTATCTTTCTGTTTTTTTATTTTTTTAGAGACAGGGTCACTCTATGTTGCCCAGGCTAGAGTGCAGCAGCTACTCACAGGTGCAATCATTGTGCACTACAGCCTGGAACTCCTAGGCTAAAGCAATCCTTCTGTCTCAGCCTCCCAAGTAGCTGGGACTAAGAGTTACACCTTAGTCACATACCACTGTGCCCAGTATAGTTCCTCTTAAGTAAAAAATTTTTTTCCCATGCTAATTGTTGAAAAATCAGATTGCTTGTCCTACAGAATATTCCAGATTCTGAATTTGATTGATCATTTCTTTGTAGAATTGTTTAACTTATTCCTCTTTTCTTCTCATTTTTTGTAGACTGAAAGAGGCCTGATAATATTTCTTTAATTTTTTTTTTTGTTGAGTATTTTTCATAGGTGGTGTGATATATTTCATATTGTATCACATCACGATATTCTTAATGTCTGGTTGTTCCACTTATAGCGATATTGAGATTGATGAACGAGTTCAGGCATTGTTATACTTGATCAACTGATTATAAAGTTCCCCTCCTGGCTGGACACGGTGGCTTATACCTGTAATCCCAGCACTTTAGAAGGATGAGGTGGGTGGATCATCAGAGGTCAGGAGTTCGAGACCAGCTTGGCCAACATAGTGAAACCCCATCTGTATTAAAAATACAAAAAAATTATGGTGGTCCATGTCTACAGTCCCAGCTGCTTGGGAGGCTGAGGCAGGAGAATCGTTTGAACCTGGGAGGCAGAGGTTGCAGTGAGATGAGATTGTGCTACTGCAATCTAGCCTGGGTGACAGAGTGAGACTCCATCTCTAAATAAACAAACAAACAAACAAACAAACAAATTTCCCCTCCAGCCTTTCACCTACTGGCTTTAGCAGCCATTCATGAGCATGCCTTACAGCCCATGTTTCACCAGAGTTTGCAAAATGGTGACTTTATGTTTTATTTTTATTTTTCAGAAACAGGATCTAGCTGTGTCACGGAGGCTGGAGTGTAGTGGTGCCATTATAGCTCACTGCAACCACAAACTCCTGGGCTCAAGCAATTTTCCTGCCACAGCCTCACAAGTAGCTGGGACCACAGGTGCATGCCACCACACCTGGCTAATTTTTTTAAAGCTTCCTGTAAAGATGGAGTCTCACCATGTTGCCCAGTCTGGTCTCAAACTCCCGGCCTCAAGCGATCCTCCTGCTTCTGCCTCCCAAAGTGCTGGGGTTACAAGTGTGAGCCACCACGCCCTGCCTCAAAATGACCTTTTTAAACTACCCATTTCAGTGGGGCATGGTGGCTCATGCCTGTAATCCCAGTACTTTGGGAGGCCGAGGCATGTGAATCACTTGACGTCAGGAGTTCGAGACCAGCCTAGCCAACATGGAGAAACCCCATCTCTACTGAAAATACAAAAATTAGCTGTTCTTGGTGGCACATGCCTGTAATCTCAGCTACTTGGGAGGTTGAGGCATGAGCATGGCTTGAATCTGGGAGGTGGAGGTTGCAGTGAGCACAGAACATGCCACTGCACTTCAGCCTGGGCAACAGAGTAAGACTCTATCTCAAAAAAAAAAAAAAAAGTACTTATTTGATGTCACTTTTTTGCTTAAAAGAATAGGACATGTCATAGGATACATGAGTATCTACAAATCTGTTCAAACTCCGTAATATGATTGTACTGGTTTCTAAGGGTTGCCATAACAAATTACCACGAGACAACATAGTAGAAATGTATTCTTTCACAGTTCTGGAGGCTAGAAGTCTGAAATCAAGGTGTTTGGCAGAGCCATCCTCCCTCCGAAGGCTCTGGGGAAGACTGCTTCCAGACTGCTTCCTAGTTTCTGGTGGCTCCCTGAAATCCTTGGCATTCTTTAGCTTGTAGCTGCATTGCTCTAGTCTCTGATTCAGCCTTAACATGGCTTTCTCTGTGTCTCTTTGAGGCTTTGTTTCTGAGACACAGGTTCACTCTGTGTCCCAGGCTGGAGTGCAGTGGTGCGATCTCAGTTCAGTGCAACTTGTGACTCCCAGGTTCAAGTGATTCTTCTGCTTCAGCCTCCAAAGTAGCTGGGATTACAGGTGCTTGCCACCATGCCCAGCTAATTTTTGTATTTTTAGTAGAGACGGGGTTTCACCATGTTGGCCAGGCTGGTCTCAAACTCCTGACCTCAAGTGATCCACCCACCTCAGCCTCCTAAAGTGCTGGGATTACAGACATGAACATCGCACCTGGCCCGAGTCTTTTCTTCTTATAAAACCAGGAATCATTGGACTTAGGACCCACCTTAAGATGATTTTATCTTGAGATTCTCAACTAATTACATCTGCAAAGACTATTTCCAAATAAGGTTGCATTCTGAGATTCCAAGGGGACATGAATTTTGGAGGGACAATATTCAACCCACTACAATTGCATACAGGTCTTTTATGATGTGGTACCAACTCACTTCTCCAGCCTCATCTCTTACCACTCTCCACCTCTCATCCCAAGCTAGTTGTATTAAGCCACTTGCAGTTCAGGGACTATAAGGTGCTCTTTCTCATTTCTAGATCTTTGCATTTTCTGCCCACCTCTGTTTGAAATGTCTTCGCCATCTCCTTTTGCCTGGCTCTTACTATTTTTTGGATTCAGCTGCTCTAGGAAATTTTCCCAAATCCCACCTATCATTGCTGTATTCCTTCCCCCTCCCATCTCTCTCTTACATCGTAGGTTTAGCTCTATCACAGCTTGCATCTCACTATTTAATAATTTTGGTTGATGTCCTGCTTCTTTCCTAAGTCTCTTTCTCCAACTCTTTGCCATCCAAATAATCAATGAGGGACAAATCATTTTTTGTCTTGTTTTGATTTACTTTTGTATTCTTAGTGCTTAACATGGTTCCTAACGGGCAGTCTACAAATGATTACAGAATACACGAATAAATGAATGTCTTTGAAATGTAGTTCACATGTGGTAAGAATTTCCAAGTGTTAAAATTGATAGGTGGCAGCATCTGTGGTGGGTTTTTATTCATATTTGTCCTTTATAGAAAAGAATAACTTTGAAGAAACTGAGGGAAGTATTCCATGAATATTTAATATTATATTAGACAGTATTAAATTACCTCATTTAGTTTTGGTGTTGCATGTGTTGAAAACTCACTTTGATCTGACCATAGCTCTATTCATTTTTATTATCCTTAGATCAAATAATGTAAGATTCTCAATACAGCCATAAATTTGAATGATGGAATTACCATATGAATGGATTTGAATTTCATATTAATATTAACTTTAAAGAAAATGATGTGGTGTTTTTTTTGAAGAGAGAAAAGCCTCTATTGAAATCAGAAAATGTATATAGCTACAAGTGAAAGAACTAGAAAGAAGAAAAAAGTTAAGGTAGATAGTGTTGATTATCTTCAGATAACTTGCCATTCTCACCACCAATAGAATTTAAATTATGCACCTTGAATAAAATGAGGACAGAAAGCTGTTGTTAGAAAGATCACATTTCTTTTAGTGAATCATTTTTGAAATAAAAGGCTTCCAAGATTCCTGAATGTTTTCCTTTTTGGTCGACACAACATCAAGGTGTGTAGCAAGTATGTAGCAAGCTGGCTGGGTTGACCGGAAGAAAAGGACCTGCAAGCTAATGGGTTGAAGCACATCAACAAGAAGGACATCAACTGTGGGGACAGTCATGGAGGTTCTTGGCCTCTGGAGAATCTCTGTGGCCCAGTCAATAGAATGGATAAATAAATGGTGGTGTGTAGCAATCAAGATGAATAAGCTTTCAGCTACATGGAGCAACAGGGATGAATCTTAGGCTGTTACATGACAGAAACAGGACACAAAAGAACGTGGATAGTATGGTTGCAGCCACATAAAATTCAAAAGCAAGCAAAACTAAGCTATATTATTTAAGGGATGTATACATAGAGAGTATGTATCCATAGCCTGGGTGCGGTGGCTCATGCTTGTAATCCCAGCAACTGGGGAGGCTGAGACGGGTGGATTGCCTGAGGTTAGGAATTCAAGACTAGCCTGGTCAACACAGTGAAACCCTGTCTCTACTAAAAATACAAAAGTTAGCCAGGTGTGGTGGTGCACACCTTTGATCCTAGCTACTCGGGAGGCTGAAGCATGAGAATCCCTTGAACCTGGGAAGCGGAGATTGCAGTGAATGGTGATTGCACTGCTGCGCTCCAGCCTGGGAGACAGTGAGACTCAAACAAACAAACAAACAAACAAAGTATGTATCTATACTTTTTTAGATAGCAAAAGTGAAAAAGAAGTGATTATTTTACAATCAGGAGAGAAGTTAGCTCTGGGGGAGATGAGAGGGGAATGTTATAGGGAAGAGTTACAAAGGTAGTGGATACTTCAGGGGTGTTACCATTGTCTTATTTCTTGCTTTGGAGGATGATTACGCTACTGTTTGCGTTTTTTCTTTTCCTAATTGAATGGTTATGCTTGTATTTGCTTTATAATTATGGGGTGTACATTTGTATTTCACATCACACAATATACATTGGTTTCTGTTATACTTCGCAGTTGTTTAAATAGCTAAGCAAACTAAATACCATTGCTGTATGCAGGGTGGCCAAGAGGGGAAGGGATCAATTTTGACAATCTTGGAGTCTCTAGCTCCTGGCACAGTATCGAGTCTTAGTCAGGGCATCTATAAATGTTGGCTGAACTAAATTGGCCCAGGCAATGTGACATGATTCAAAGGAAGAAACATCATGCAGAGCCCACAGTCTGCATCTAAAATTCTCATATTCACTCCACATCAGACAAGATGCTGTTGGGGGTTCTGTGGTTCTGATGATCTTACTATGCATCATTAATTTCTACCGAGAAGAAATAATTATTATTCCCTTTGGGGACATGAAGTGTTTTTAATTGGTTTGTTTATTTAACTTAGTATTGACTTTTAATTTCTTTTTTATTTTTTTCATAAAAATTGTATATATTTAATGTATACAACATGAGGTTTTGATATACATGTATATAGTGAGTGGTTATTACAGTCAGGCAAATTACATATCTGATATGGTTTGGATCTGTGTCCCCACCAAATCTCATCCTGAATTGTAATCCTCAGTGTTGGAGGTGGGGCCTGGTGGGAGGTGGTTGGATCATGAGGGTGGATTCTCATGAATGGATTAGCACCACCCCCTCGGTGCCATTCTCATGATAGTGAGTGAGTTCTCAAGAGATCTGGTCGTTTAAGTGTGCAGCCCTCTCTCTGTCTTGCTCCTGCTCCCACCATGTGAGATGTCTTGCTTCCCACTTATCTTCTGCCATGGTTGGAAGCTTCCTGAGGCCTCCCCATAAACAGAAACCGCTATGCTTCCCATACAGCCTGCAGAGCTGTGAGCCAAATAAACATCTTTTCTTTATAAATTACCCAGTTTCAGCTATTTCTTTATAGCAGAGCAAGAACAAACTAATACAGTATCCATCTCCTCACGTAGTTACCTTCTGTGTGTGTGTGGTAAGAGCACCTGAAACCTACTTTTAGCAAATTCCCAATATAGTGTTACTAACTATACAGAATGATTATGATACAACATTATTAACTGTACTCATCATGCTGTTTATTAGATCTCTAGACTGATTCACCCTAACTGAAACTTTGTACCCTTTGACCAACATCTCTGCATTCCACATTCCACATTCCGTTCTACTTTGTTTCCATGTATTCAACTTTTTTAGAGTTCACATATAAGTGAGATCATACAGTATATTTCTTTCTATGTCTGGCTTATTTCATTTTGCATAGTGTCCTCTAGGTTCATCCATGTTGTCAAAAATGGCAGGATCTGGCCAGGTGCAATGGCTCACGCCCATAATCCCAGCACTTTGAGAGGCCGAGGTTGGTGGATCACCTGAGGTCAGGAGTTCAAGACCAGCTTGGCCAACATGGTGAAACCCCCCTCTCTACTAAAAATGCAAAAATTACCCAGGCATGGTGGCACATGCCTGTAGTCGCATCTACTTGGGATACTGAGACAGGAGAATCGCTTGAACCCAGGAGGTGGAGGCTGTAGTGAGCTGAGATCATGCCACTGCACTCCAGCCCGGGTGACAGCGCAAGACTCCATCTCAAAAAAACAAACAAAAAAAGACAGGATCTCCACCTCTTTTAAGGCTGAATAATACGCCACTGTGTACACACACCACAATTGCTTTTTCCATTCATCTGTCAATGGACACTTAGGTTGATTCCACATCTTGGCTATCACGATCAATGTTGCAATGAATATGAGCGCACAGATACCTCCTTTAGGTACTAATTTTGTTTCCTGTGAGTACAGGCTCGGAAGAAGAATTGCTGGTTTGCACGGTAGTTCTATTTTTAATTTTTTTTTTTTTTTTTTTTTTCTGAGACGGAGTCTTGCTCTGCCGCCCAGGCTAGAGTGCAGTGGCCGGATCTCAGCTCACTGCAAGCTCCGCCTCCCGGGTTTACGCCATTCTCCTGCCTCAGCCTCCCGAGTAGCTGGGACTACAGGCGCCCGCCACCTCACCCGGCTAGTTTTTTGTATTTTTTAGTAGAGACGGGGTTTCACGGTATTAGCCAGGATGGTCTCGATCTCCTGACCTCGTGATCCGCCCGTCTCAGCCTCCCAAAGTGCTGGGATTACAGGCTTGAGCCACCGCGCCCGGCCTATTTTTAATTTTTTTGAGGAACTTCTGCACTGTTTTCTATAATGGCCATACCAGTTTAAATGTCCACCAACAGTGTACAAGGGTTTCCCTTCCTTCCTCCCTCCTCCTCCTCCTTTTCTCTTTCTTTGCTTCTTTCTTTTCTTTTCTTTTCTCTTTTCTTTTCTTTTCCCCTTCCTTCCTTCCTTCTTGCCTGCCTGCCTGCCTTCTTTCTTTCTTTCTTTCTTTCTTTCTTTCTTTCTTTCTTTCTTTCATCTCTCTTTCTTGACAAGGTCTGGCTCTCTCATCCAGGTTAGAGTACAGTGGTGCAATCACAGCTCACTGCGGCCTCAATCTCCCAGCCCCAACAGTCCTCCCACCTCAGCCTCCTGCAGAGCTGGAACTACAGGCACACACCACCACACCCAGCTATTTTTTAATTATTATTTGTTGTAGAGACAAGGTCTCACTATGTTGCCCAGACTGGTCTCAAGCTCAAGTGATCCTCCTGCCTTGGCCTCCCAAAATGCTGAGATTACAGGGTGAGCCACCGTGTCCAGCCAAGGGTTCCCTGTTCTTCACACCTTCACCAACACTTTTTTTTTTTTTTGTCTCTTTGATAATAGCTATTTTTTTTTTTTTTTGTCTCTTTGATAATAGCTATTTTTTTTTTTTTTTTTTGAGACTGAGTTTCAGTCTTATTGCCCAGGTTGGACACAATGGCCTGATCTTGGCTCACTGCAACCTCTGCCTCCCAGGTTCAAGCATTTCTCCTGCCTCAGCCTCCCTAGTAGCTGGGATTACAGGCACCTGCCACCTTACCGGGCTAATTTTTGTATTTTTAGTAGAGATGGGGTTTCTCCATGTTGGTCAGGCTGATCTTGAACTCCCAATCTCAGGTGATCTGCCCGCCTCAGCCTCCCAAAGTGCTGGGATTGCAGGTGTGAGCCACTGCACCTGGCCTGATAATAGCTATTTCAACAGGTGTGAGGTGATAGCTCATTGTGGTTTTGATTTGCATTTTCCTGATGATTGTTGACGTTGAGTACCTCTTCATATACTTGTTGGTCATTTGTATGTCTTCTTTGGAAAAATGTCTATTCATTTCTTTTGCCAAAAAACAAAAACAAAAACAAATCAGGTTATTTGTTTTTTTGTGGTTAAGTTGTAGGAGTTTTGTATGTGTTTTGGTCATTAACACCTTATCGAAAATATTTTTAGTTTGCAAATATTTTTTCCCAATCCATAGGTTACCTTTTCATTTTGTTGATCATTTTCTTTGCTGTGCAGAGACTTTTTAGTCTGATGTAATCCCACTTGTTTATTTTTACTTTTGTTACCAGAGCCCTTGGTGTTAAAGTAGTCCCTCTTTATCTGTGGTTTCTCTTTTCATTCAGTTACCCATGGTTAACTGGGGTCCAAACATATTAAACAGAAAATTCCAGAGATCCACAATTCATAAGTTTTAAATTGTGTACCATTCTCAGTAGCATAATGAAATCTTGTGTTGTCCCACCCAGGCCATAAATCATCCCTTTGTCCAGCCGATTCACACTGACTGTGTGACCCACCCAGAAGTCATTTAGTAGCCTTCTCAGTTATCAGATCTACTGTGGTATCATAGTGCTTGTGTTCAAGTCACCTTTGTTTTACTTAAAAATGGACCAAAGCACAACAGGAGTGATGCTGCCAATTCAGATATGCCAAAGAGCAAAAATAAAGTATTTCCTTAAGTGAAAAGGTGAAAGTTCTCAACCTGATAAGGAAAGCAGAAAAAATTGTATGCTGAGGTTGCTAAGATCTGTAGTTGGAACAAACAGCAGCTTGGCGGGAATCACATCTCAAACTCCAAAAGTTACATCCAATGTGTGACAAGTACTTAACTAAGATAGAAAAGGCATTAAATTTATCCATGAAATACATAAACGGAAATGTGTTCCTGTTTATGGCAATTGAGTTTGGTACTATCCATGGTTTCAGGAATCCACTGGTGAAAGGAGTTAGCCAGCTTACTTTAGGAAGATAGTGAGGGAAGGACTCCCAGAGAATCTCCAATCTGCCCCACAAGTGTTTATACCAGATGTTTTAGGCAGATAAGGGAAGCTGTACAAGGGGCTTGCCTAAACATATCCGCAGTGCAGAATTCAATTCCTTAGCACACATACAGTAAGGGGAAATGCATCAATATGGAGTGGCTCAGATTAAAACCTCCCATGCACACTGGAAGGACAAGGTGAAGTCACCAGGAATTCATACCTCATACAAATAGGGAACTCAGCCCCATGAGCTTGGATACAAAAAGCTCTTGTATTCAACTGTGAAGGGGGACAACTAGAAACCTGCTTTCAGGACCCTATTCTTTACTGAGAACTTTCCTTTGGTTAATAAATTCTACTCCACTCACTCTTCAATGTCCACATGCCCAATTTTTCCTGGTCATGAGACAAGAACCTGGATCTAGCTGAGCTAAGAGTAGAAAAATCCTGCATTACTAGGAGTCTTGGAACATCTTCCACAGATGAGTGGGGACTACTTTATATCCAAGAAATCACTACCAGTGACAAGGTCAAGGAGCTTTCCCTCTGTGTTTTCTTCTGGGAGTTTTACAGTTTCAGTATTGGCCTTTAATTTCAATCCTCATAGAAAATTTTCTAGATCAAGATAAAATAATGGACATGAATCTCTAGCAGAGTCAAACACTGAAAGTTGGGGAATAGAGACACATGGTATATGTATGTTATTGATTTTTCCTCTTTCTCCCAAAAGAGATGAACCACAGAAAACTCTATCTGTAGATTTATTTTCCTCTAACTGAGAATTTACTATTAATGTATTCTGTGGCATGCAACTATATTAAAATGTTTATTTTTCACTTTAAATAATAACTATATCTTTCTCATAGTCAACAACCAATAAGATTTTTACCTGCTTTAATTCTACCTATGTTAATAATCAATCCTCTGAAAATTAGAGCCTCAGATGCAATTACAAAAATGTTGAGACATTATACTAGTTTTCAATGGTTTTAAACATGGAACTAATTGAAGAAAACCTTTTAATTTACATATACATTATAATGTAGTTTTTTAATAGCTCAATTTTATTCATTTATTATACATGATAGCTATAACAGCCTTAACATAAATTGAAATAAAAGAAAATTTCACCCGTAATTCTAATATCACCATAAATCAAACTGTTCTCCATTTTAATTATACTGTAGACAAAATTCGATTTTCTACTTTTTAAATTAATGTTATTTTAGCCTGTGCTCTTTTATAAACTACAAAAAAAAGTTTCATGTTTTTCGTTTTCCTGTTTAGTTCAAGTTACGTGTGTTATAAATAAATTTTTGGTGCCACCAAAGAAATAGCACTCAAACATAAATTTAATTTTCTCAGCAAGGCAATTTTTACTTCTATAGAAGGGTGCAACTTGCAGATGGAGCAATGGCGAGAGCACACGTGAACAAGGGAGGGGAAGGGGTTCTTATTCCTGACGCAGGTAGCCCCTGCTGCTGTGCCATTTCCCTATTGGCTAGGGTTGGACTGCACAGACTAGGCTAATTCCGACTGGTTATTTTATTTTATTTTATTTTATTATTATTGTTTTTTTTTTGAGACTGAGTCTCGCTCTGTCGCCCAGGCTGGAGTGCAGTGGCCGGATCTCAGCTCACTGCAAGCTCTGCCTCCCGGGTTTACACCATTCTCCTGCCTCAACCTCCCGAGTAGCTGGGACTACAGGCGCCCGCCACCTCGCCCGGCTAGTTTTTTGTATTTTTTTAGTAGAGATGGGATTTCACCATGTTCGCCAGGATGGTCTCGATCTCCTGACCTTGTGATCCGCCCGTCTCGGCCTCCCAAAGTGCTGGGATTACAGGCTTGAGCCACTGCGCCCGGCCCCGACTGGTTATTTTAAAGAGAGCAGGGGTATGAGCCAGAGTGGTGGGGTGAGCAGTTTGGCGGGAAAGATGGTTACAGAACAGGTAACTAAAGGTGGTTTAAGTCAGAGCAGGTGACCAGGGGTGACTCATGTCAAAGCAGTTGACCAGGATGAATCAGGACAGAGCAGGTGACCAGGGCAACAGATGTGAACTGCTGATTAAAACTGGTGGAATAGAAATACCTTTTGACCCAGCCATCCCATTACTGGGTATATACCCAAAGGATTATAAGTCATGCTGCTGTAAAGACACATGCACATGTATGTTTATTGTGGCACTGTTCACAATAGCAAAGACTTGGAATCAACCCAAATGTCCATCAGTGACAGACTGGATTAAGAAAATGTGGCACATATACACCATGGAATACTATGCAGCCATAAAAAGGATGAGTTTGTGTCCTTTGTAGGGACATGGATGCAGCTGGAAACCATCATTCTCAGCAAACTATCGCAAGAACAGAAAACCAAATACTGCATGTTCTCACTCATAGGTGGGAATTGAACAATGAGATCACTTGGACACAGGAAGGGGAGCATCACACACAGGGTCCTATTGTGGGGAGGGGGTAGCGCGGAGGGATAGCATTAGGAGATATACCTAATGTAAATGAGGAGTTAATGGGTGCAGCACACCAACATGGCACACGTATACATATGTAACAGACCTGCACATTGTGCACATGTACCCTAGAACTTAAAGTACAATTAAAAAAAAAAAAAACTGGTGGAAAAGGCTGTTTACTGAAACTATGAGGAAGTTAAACTTTAAAATGGAGGACAAAGAACTGAACATAGTGACATACTGATTCTTTGAAGAGAAATTTAGAACTCACAGTATCCAACACCTGAAGGATTCACAATAAACGCTAAAAACTATGCATTCTCTTTTACCTCAGCGTATAAATTGTTCTAAGTGCATTCACCTATGTGAAAAAGATATGAAATAAATATATCAAATATAAACTAAAATGAATAAGTGACTATATTTATCTCATGTAAACTCTAGAAACAATATGTATATTCTAAGTTGTAGTGTGCTCTCATAATGTATCCTTGTATCTTCTATTCAATTATTGAATATAAATAACATTAATTTAACATTATAGAAGACACTAGGATTTGAACCCTGGCAATCTAACTCCAGAGTTTATTTTCTTAATATCTCAGGTACCTGAGTGTTAGTCACCTATTTCTAGGAACTGGATTCTTAGAAGGGGCCTGGAAGATCATAATCTCCTTTAATCAGATAGCTCCGTAGACAAGAAGGAAGGATCAGAACTTTGGGGAGAGTGAATATGGGTCAAGTCTAAAAAACCAAGGTGACCAAGATGACTAAAAAGCTTCCTTACTGAATTTTGGACAATGCAATCCTTTTCTTTATAAGGAATCCTAAACTGGTTTTCCTACAGAGTGAGAAGGACAAATGTGAGTGAGAAGCCACCCAATCAGAAAGTCTTTGGAGAGGGCAATGGATTAATGCATCAGAGTAAGGAGTGAAGGGATCATTCTCAAATGCAAGCTCTGATTGATCAGTGAAGACAAAATCAGCCCCTCCACAATAAAAGAGAGCAAATGGCGGTATTGAGAAAATGAGAGTTAAAGTCTCAATCAAACGGTTAATCATTTTTTTTCCATTTACTATGTTTTATTTTTTCTAGAGACAAGGCCTCACTATGTTGCCCAGGCTGGTCTCAAACTCCTGGCTTCAAGTGATCTTCCCACCTCAGCCTCCCAAGGTGCTGAGATTACAGGTCTGAGCCACTGTACCTGACCTAGACAAAGGAGTTTCTAAATCATTTTAACAAAGGACGATAAATTGTAGAGAAGTGACTAGATAAAGGAAAGGAAGTTTTGGCTTCTAGGGGCAGAAAATTGTGGGGAAGTGACTAGAAAATATATGGGGGAAACTAATGAAAGGTAAGAGTTATTTGAGTAAGGTTTGTTTCTGCAAACTTATCTCCGTGCTAGTTCTCCTTTTGATGATAAGGATTTTTCTCTTCATCCTGGTACAGGAGTGGTGGGGGAGATTTATGCTACCTTTGCAAAAGAAATTGTATGCCCTGCTTTTAGGCAGATGGAGGAAGGGCAGAGTCTCTTCCTGCATCTGTTATTTCTCAATTGCTTTCAGCTCAAAATAATACCTACGCCAAAGTAGTATATTTGGGGGTGGTATATTCTGGACCCCTTCATCTACAAAATAGATGTTATCCCAGACTATGTTGTAGGGTTATTTTCAAGGTTAAATGAGTTAGTGTATGTAAAATACTTGGAATAGTGCCTACTAAGTGTTAGCTATTATTATTTCTTCTCAAATATTGTCACTAATTGTTTGGTCATTCTTAACGATTGTCATAATCCCTCCCCAGAGGTTTACCTTGTGATAATGAAATATCTGCAGCCTCTTGCACATTATCAGAGGTTGCCCTTAACCCCCAACTTTGGGTTGTGCTGACCAGTGGACCAAGGTCTCAGTCTTTAGCTGGTCAGTCAAATCCAATTTCATTTTGTCTCCTCCTTTCTCTCTAGCTTTGTTGTTTTCCAAAGTTTTCCTCTTGTTGAGTAGTTTGTTATCTTCATAGATAACCCAACTCCCATCCCTAGACATTTATCTGTATGCTTGATTTCTTTGATACTTAAAACCATACTTTCACCAGTCTTTTTTTTTTTTGATGGAATCTCAATCTGTCCCCCAGGCTGGAGGGCAGTGGTGCAATCTCAGCTCACTGCAACTTCCACCTCCCTGGTTCAAGCAATTCTCCTGCCTCAGCCTCCTGAGTAGCTGGGACTACAGGCACGCGCCACCATGACTGGCTAATTTGGGCATTTTTAGTAGAGATGGGGTTTCACCATGTTGGTCAGGCTGGTCTTGAACTCCTGACCTCGTGATCCACCCACATTGGCCTCCCAAAGTTCTGGGATTTCAGGTGTGAGCCACCACACCTGACCACCACCAGTCTTTTTATATTTGTTATCTGTCTTGTTTTTCCTAACTTCTTTTTGACGCCATCTTAGGCATTATAATAGTGTTTTCTAAAGGCTCCTCAAGTGTAGCCAGGGTTGACAGCCTGTGAAAGAAACTTACTCTTACACATGCATAAATTGGAATGCAGATTTAAGTGTTTCATGAAAATAATTATCTCTGATGAAAATAGAAGAATCATTAGGAACCATTAAGCTCTGACATTGGTTGTTGATGAAAGTAATCAACTTTCTTTCCTAGAAAATACTTAAAGAAGAATTAGATTTACAACTATTTAGGAATCTAAGTAATAAAGATACAGTTAGTTCTAAAGCTAGGAGGAAGGTCTAAATGGTCAGTGGTCTTTAATGAATCTAACATATTTTTTAACTTTTTGTTGAGGTGTAACATTGATGTAGCTTCATGCATTTGTTTGTTTGCTTTTGAGATGGGTGTTTCACTATGTCGTTCAGGCTGAGGCAAACTCCTGGACTCAAGCAGTTCTTTCACCTCAGCCTCCCAAGTAACTGGGACTACAGTCATGCACCACCACGTCCAATCTGATTTTAAAGACTGATGTCAGTCTGGATGAGAAATATCTGCATCCAATGTAATGTTTCTGTATGTATTCCTACCTGCTTATTCCTATCAGGAAATAAAGGAACATTTTCTCTGGACTTTATTTCTCTTGGCCTTGACCTTGCCTGGGATGGAAAGAATGGGAGGAATTTAGGGAATCTTTGTCAAGGTACAGGGAAGATGGAGAGGCAGGAAAGGAGGGGTCACTGAGGCTAGGAATGCCTAGGTCTTCCTCAATAGCAGAAGTGGAGCCATAAGGACACACAAGTTGAGGGAGGTGCTCGCTGGGTGGGATCATGTAGAATTTTCCTTGAGAGGCTTCCATCAGCACACTTGTATCTCAGAAGGAAGAGTTGCCTGCTTTATCTTGCAAAAAACTTAGGTCATGTATGTAAGTAGCTAGAAAATGTAAATTCAGGTTATGTTATGTTAAAACAATGAATACGTCTCCGAGAAGGAAATATTGGTGTAGGCCGGATGCACTGGCTCACACCTGTAATCCCAGCACTTTGGGAGGCTGAAGTGGGAAGATCACGAGGTCAGGGGATTGAGACCATCCTGGCTAACACGGTGAAACCCCGTCTTTACTAAAAATACAAAAAAATTAGCCAGGCGTGGTGGCAGGCACCTGTAGTCCCAGCTACTCGGGATGCTGAGGCAGGAGAATGGCGTGAACCCAGGAGGCGGAGCTTGCGGTGAGCCGAGATCGCACCACTGCACTCCAGCTGGGCGACAGAGCGAGACTCCGTCTCAAAAAATAATAAATAAATAAATAGTGGGTGAGAGATATGGGGAAGAGAGGAGGGAAAGAGAAGGAAGGAGAGAGAGAGAGAGAAAAGAAGAAGGAGGAGCAGGAGGAAGAGGAGGAGGAGGAGGAGGAATCCTTTAGAAACTCTACCAGAAAAAAATACTAATGAAATGAAAGACCAGATTCAGTGTCGTTTATACTACAACATATTGGAGCATAAAATACATCATTATCAGTCCCTGGATATTTTTACACAATGATTAACTCACCTAAGGCCATGCACATTAAATAGAAAAGGCTTAAGTTGAAGCACCTAAGTAATTTAGAATGAGCATAAACAGCTTCTGATACTAGGTACACTGAGTGTGACGTGTTTGGGGAACACAGCACTGTTTGTTTTTGACAAGTACGACATCTGAGATGACATCTGAATAATTAATATGCTTAGCCAGATGATATATTTTCAAAAGTAATGTGCTACTCTGGATACAGATTTTCAAACTGCAATCAGCACTTCTTATTGCCACCTTCCGTTATGTGTCTTTCATCACCTGTTTATCCAGCTGTGCTGCTATGTGGGCAAAATCAAACATGTAACAGATGTTTCTTGAACTTAAAGTCGGAGGTGTTTTCAAACATGGCTAGCTACATTCATTAGGGATGAAATATATCAACTGGAAAGCAGATTAATTTGCCTATTAAGAATAACAGGCTGTGGGCCGGGTGCAGTGGCTCACACCTATAATCCCAGCACTTTGGGAGGCCGAGGCAGGCGGATCACCTGAGGTCAGGAGTTCAAGACCAGCCTGGCCAACATGGTGAAATCTCATCTTTACTAAAAATATGAAAATTAGCCATGCATGGTGGCGGGCGCCTGTAATCCCAGCTACTTGGGAGACTGAGGCAGGAGAATCACTTGAACCAGGGAGGGTGAGGTTGCAATGAGTCGAGGTCCCACCATTGCACTCCAGCCTGGGCAAAATGAGTAAAATTCTGTCTCAAATAAATAAATAAATAAAGGCCAGGCACAGTGGTTCACATCTGTAATCCTAGCACTTTGGGAGGCAGAGGCGGGCAGATCACTTGAGTCCAGGAGTTCGAGATGATACTGGCTAACATAATGAATCCCTGTCTCTACTAAAAATACAAAATGTACAAATGTACAGGTGTACCCCAGCTACTTGGGAGGCTGAGGCATGAGACTCACCTGAACTCGGGAGGCGGAGGTTGTAGTGAGCCAAGATGGTACCACTGAACTCCAGCCTGGGTGACAGAGCAAGATTTTGTCTCAAAAAAAAAAAAATTAAAAAATGAGTTGGGTATGGTAACACACCTGGTCTCTGAGGAGACCAAGGCAGGAGGCTCACTCAAGCCCAGGAGGTCAAGGCAGCAGACAGTTAAGATTGTGCCACCACACATCAACCTAGATGATAGAGTGAGACCTTGCCTAAAAACAAACAAATGAACAAAAAGTATTACTTTTTTAAAAATAAATTAAAATAATTGACAGCGAGTAGAGCATCTGATTACAAATGTGTACACTACATGATAAAACTCTTTAAAAGCTAGGGATAATAGAAAACTTGCATAATATGATAAATAGCACCTACAAAAGATCTACAGTAACCATATACTTAACAGTGAACTGTTGAGATTTCCCTTGAATAATAAAAGGATATCTGCTTTTCATTCAATATGGTACTAGCCAGTGTAATAAAACAAAAAATCAAAACTTGATTAAAGATTGGAAACAAAACAATGAAAGTGTCATTAACTCAGGTAATATGATTTTAAACCTAAAAATCCAAAATAAGCTATGGATAAATCATTAGATTTAATGAGTTATTTAAATTTGATGGATTGCAAAGTCAATTTTAGTTCTTTATACCAGCAACAAATAGAAAATAAGCATTTAAAAAGACACCACTTTTGATAATTTCAAAAACATCAAATACATGTTATAAATCCAATAAATATATATTATTGAAATAAATTAAAGACAACCTAAATACATAGAGGGATATAATATGTTCTTTGTTTGGAAAACTCAATGTTAAAAGGATGTCAATTCTTGGCTGGGCATTGTTGCTCACGCCTGTAATCCCAGCACTTTAGGAGGCCAAGTAGGGTGGATCACTTGAGGCCAAGAGTTGGTGACCAGCTTGGCCAACATGGCAAAATCTGTCTCTACTAAAAATACAAAAAGCCAGGTGTGGCGACCCACACCCATAATCCCAGCTACTCGGGAGGCTGAGGCACGAGAATCACTTGAGCCCAGGACACAGAAGTTGTAGTGAGCCAAGATCATGCCATTGCATTCCAGCCTGGACCCTGCTTCAAAAAAAAAAAAAGAAAAAAAGAAAAAAAGCTGTACAATTTTTCAATTTTATTGATTTCATCTTTAATTCTTATTGTTTATTTTCTGTTGTTTACTTTTGGATTTAATTTACTCTATTTTTCTAATTTCCTAAGGTGAAAACTTAGGTTATTGATTTTAGATCTCTCTTCTTATCTAATAAGACATTCAATGCTATACATTTCCCTCTAAGCACTGCTTTGGCTGCCTCTTACCAGTTTTGATAAGTGGTATTTTCATTTTCATTCAGTTCAAAATATTTTTTCATTTAGTCTTTGACCCATTTATTATTTGGAAGTGTGTCAATTAATCTCCACAGATTTTGGGATTTCTCCAGTTATCTTTCTGTTACTGATTTCTCATTTAATTCTACTGTGATCTAAAATCAGAAATTGTATGATTTGTATTCTTTTAAATATGTTAAGGTGTATTTTATGGCCCAGAATGTAGTCTTAGTGAATGTTCTATGAAAGTGTGATGGTAGTGTTTTCTGGGGGTTGTTTGGTTTCTTTGTGTGTGTGTGTGTGTGTTTTGTTTTGTTTTGGAGACAGCATCTCTCTCTGTCTCCCAGGCTGGAGTGCAGTGGCGCGATCTCGGCTCACTGCAACCTCCACCTCCCGGGTTCTCATGTCTCAGTCTCCCAAGTAGCTAAGATTATAGGTGCACGACATCAGGTAATTTTTGTATTTTTAGAAGGGACAGGGTTTCACCATGTTGGCCAAGCTGGTCACAAGCTCCTGACCTCGAGTGATCCACCCACCTCGGCCTCTCAAAATGCTGGGATTACAGGCGTGAGCCACTGTGCCCAGCCTTGGTAGTGTTTTTGAGTTCAACTATGTCCATAATGATTTTCTGCCTACTGGATCTGTCCATTTCTGATAGAGGAGTGTTGAAATCTCCACTGATGGTGGGATTCATTGATTTCTCCTTGCAATTCTGTTTATCTCACATATATTGGTACTCTGTTGTTAGATGCTACATATTAAGAATTGTTGTTTTCTTTGAGAATTGACTGCTTTATGTGATGCCCCTCTTTACTCTTGATAACTCTCCTTGTTTGAAGTCTGTTCTGTCTGAAATGAATATATAGTGAACAACATAGGGGTTGAACAAATAGGGGTTAAGAACTTTGACCCCCTGCATAGTTGAAAATCCATATAAAACTTATATTTTATTTATTTTATGTTTTGTTTTTATTTTATTTTTTAGAGACAGAGTCTCGTTATATTACCCAGGCTGGTCTCCTGGCCTCAAGCGCTTCTCCCACCGCAGGCCCCGAGTTGCTGGGATTATAGGTATACTCCACTGGGCCTGGCAACCTGTGTGTAACATTTGACTCCCCAAAAACTTAACTACTAATAGTCTGCTATTGGCCAGAAGCCTTACTGATAACATAGTTGATTAACACGTTTTTGGTGTTATATGTATTACATACTGTTTTATTATAATAAAGTAAGCTAGAGAAAAAATGTTATTAAGAAAATCATAACTCACCACTAAAGAACTTATTCATGTAACCAAATACCACCTGTTAACCAAAAACCTATAAATATAATAAATAAATAAATAAAAGGAAAAAAAGAAAATCATAAGTAAGAGAAAATATATTTACTGTTCATTAAGTGGAGTGGATCATCATAAAGTTCTTCATCTTCATCGTCTTCATGGTAAGTAGGCTGAGGAGAAGGAGGAAGAGGAGGGGTTGGTCTTCCCGTCTTGTGGGTGGTGAAGGCAGAAGAAAATCTGTGTCTAAGTGGACCCCACCATTCAAGCCCATGTTTTTTAGGGGTTAGCTGTAGTTTTTCTTGCTTTCTTTTAATTACTGGTTAGTATAGTATATTTTTCTACATAAATTTACTTTTTCTGCTGTTGTTTTTTTTTTTAGGCAGTCTCACTCTGTCCCCCAGGCTGAAGTGCAGTGGCACGATCTCAGCTCACTGTGACCTCCGCCTCCCAGGTTCAAGTGAGTCTCCTGCCTCAGACTCCTGAGTAGCTGGAGTTACAAGCGCCTGCCACCACGTCTGGCTAATTTTTTTATTTTTATTAGAGACAGGGTTTCACCATGTTGGCCAGGCTGGTCTTTAACTCCTGACCTCAGGTGATCCACCTGCCTCGGCCTCCCAAAATGCTGGGATTACAGGCATGAGCCATTGTGCCCGGCCTACTTTTTGTTTTTAAGAGACAAGGTCTTGCTGTGTTGCCCAGGCTAGACTCAAACTCCTGGGCTCAAGTGACCCTCCTGCCAGCCTCCCAAGTAGCTGGGACTATAGGCGTGAGTCACCAAGTCCAGCTCATCCATGTATTTGTAATCTATATGCATCTTTATATTTAAAGTGAATTTCTTTTGTTGTTGTTCTGATTTAATTGGAATCAAAGTGGGTTTCTTATAGGCTATAATTAGTTGTGTCTTGTTTTTTGATCCACTCTGACAATCTCTATCTTCTAATGGGTGCATTCTGACCATTGATATTCAAAGTGATTGTTGATATAGTTGGATTAATATCTACCATATATATTACTATTTTTTATTTGTAGCCCTTGTTCTTTGTTCCTATTTTTGTCTTATATCTTTTTCTGTGTTTTGTGGGTTTAATTGAGCATTTCATAGGATTCTATGTTCTCTCTTAGAATATCAATTATGCTTTTTTTTTTTTACATTTTTTAGTCATTTCCCTAGACTTTGCAAAATACATTTACAACTAATCCAGTCCACTTTTAGATAACACTATACCACTTCACTGATAGTATGAATACTTTATAATAACAAAATAATACTAGGCCGGGCACAGTGGTTCATGTCTGTAATCCCAGCACTTTGGGAGGCCAAGGTGGGCAGATCACAAGGTCAGGAGTTCAAGGCCAGCCTGGCCAATATGATGAAACCCCGTCTCTACTAAAAAATACAAAAATTAGCTGGGCATAGTGGCATGCACGTGTAATCCCAGCTACTTGGGAGGCTGAGGCAGGAGAATTGCTTGAACCCAGGAGGTTGAAGTTGCAGTGAGCTGAGATTGTGCCACCACACTCCAGCCTGGGGGACAGAGCAAGGCTCTGTCTCAAATAATAATAATAATAATAATAATAATAAATTTCTCCCACCTGTTCCTTGTACCATTGCTGTCATTTGTTTCATTTACATATAAGCATACAGAAATTTAGATGCATATGTAACTGAATACGTTACTGTTACTAACAAACTGATATCTGTTAGATCAAGTAAGAAAAAGTTTTTATCTTCACTTACTCCTTCTTAAATGCTCTTCCTTTCTTTATACAGAGCCAAGTATCTGACCTACATTATTTTCCTTCTCTCTAAAGAACTTACTTTAGGCCGGGCGCGGTGGCTCAAACCTGCAATCCCAGCACTTTGGGAGGCCGAGACGGGCGGATCACGAGGTCAGGAGATCGAGACCATCCTGGTTAACACGGTGAAACCCCGTCTCTACTAAAAAAATACAAACAAACTAGCCGGCGAGGTGGCGGGCGCCTGTAGTCCCAGCTACTAGAGAGGCTGAGGCAGAAGAATGGCGTAAACCCGGGAGGCGGAGCTTGCAGTGAGCTGAGATCCGGCCACTGCACTCCAGCCTGGGTGACAGAGCGAGACTCCGTCTCAACAACAAAAAAAAAAAAAAGAACTTACTTGAATGTTTTTTGCAACGCAAGTTTACTGATGACAAATTCCCTCAATTTCTGTTCATCTGAGAAAACCTTTATTTATCCTTCACTTTGGAAAAATAATTTTTCAGGGTACATAATTCTAAGATGGTAGCATTTTTTTTCACTCAACACTTTACATATTTCACTCCATTCTCTTCTTGCTTGCATGAGTTCTGAGGAAAAATGGGATATAATTCTTATCTTTGCTCCTCTGCAGCTAAGGTGCTTTTTCCTGTGGCTTCTTCCAAGACTTTTTCTTTATCTTTGGTTTTCTTTCTTTTTTTTCTTCTTTTTTTTCTTTTTTTTTAGGGACGAGTTCTCACTATGCTGCCCTGGCTGGTCTTGAACTCCTTAGCTAAGGCGATCCTCCTGCCTTGGCTTCCCAAAGTGCTAGGATTACAGGTGTGAGCCACCATGCCTGGCTTGATTTTCTGTAATTTAAAAATTTTATGCTTAGGTATAGTTTTGTGGAATTTGGTTTTGCTTTTGGCATTTATCCTCCTGCATGTTCTCAGAGCTTCCCGGATCTGTGGTTTGGTGTCTGACATCACTTTGGGGAAATTCTCAGTCATTATTGTTTCAAATATATCTTCTTATCCCTGCTTTTTTTCTTCTTCTTTTTGTATTCCCATTATGCATATTTACATTTTTTGTAGTTGTCGCCAAGTTCTTGGATATTCCATTCCTTTTGTTCTTTCTTCAGTCTGTATGCTCTTTACTTTTCAGTTTTGGAGGTTTCTATTGGAATATCCCCAAACTCAGAAATTCTCTGCTCTTTCTTAGGATTTCCATCTCTGCTTGCGTTGCCCACCTGGCTTTGGGGATCTTTTGTTGTTGTTTGTTTTTTGAGATGGAGTCTCACTCTGTCTCCCAGGCTGGAGTGCAGTGGTGCAATCTCAGCTCATTGCAACCTCCGCCTCCTGGGTTCAAGCGATTTTCCTTCCTCAGCCTCTGAGTAGCTGGGATTACAAGTGCGTGCCACCACGCCCAGCTAATTTTTTGTATTTTTAGTAGAAACGGGGTTTCACCATGTTGGCCAGGCCGGTCTCAAACACCTGACCTCAGGTGATCCACCTGCCTCAGCCTCCCAAAGTGCTGGGATTACAGGTGTGAGCCACCGCACCCAGCCAACCACCTGGTCTTGCATGTTGTGTTACTTTATCCATTAGAGTCCTTCGCATATTCATCATAGTTTTTTTTTTTTTTAACTGTCCAAAGTATTTGTTAATTGTTTATTTATCAAAGGAAACTATTTCTTAGCCCACATATTCATGTTTCATAGTTCAGGAACACAGATCAATGACAAACTTCTAGGTAATCCAACACAAAGAAATTCTTTGTATTCTGAAATCACTTTGCACTTTCCTCTTCTCCACAAAATCTTTCACGGGATTACAATTTTTTTAGAAATCTATAGATGCTGTCTTTCTTGGTTCAGCCACAGCAAACTTGTAAAGAGCTACAAGCCCCAGGGGTACGACAAGTGCTCCAACAATACAAAATCACAGACACTTGGTCAGAAGGCCAAGCAACTGAGGTTCTGTCAAAGCCCTGGAAGCCTGGGTAGTTACTGTCCTTAATAGGTATGTCAGTCTCAACACCAATGCCCTTCCTGGCTGATGGAGAAATGGATGGCCCATAGTTGTTTTAAATTCCTGGTCTGGTAATTCCAATGTCCCTGTTATGTCTGGCTCTGATCCTTTCTCTGTCTCTTCAATTTGTGTTTTTGCCTTTTAGTATGCCTTGTAATTTTGCATTGATAGCCAGAAATTGTGTACTGAGTAAAAGGAACTCCTGTAAATAGGCCTTTAGTGATGTGGTAGGAAGGTGTGGAGAGGAGGGGAAGCATTCTGTAGTCCTATGATCAGGTTTCAGTCTTTTTGTGATCCTGTGCCTCTGGACTGGGAACTTCACAAGTGTTTCTAAGTTGTTTTATGTGTGTGTGTGTGTGTGTGTGTGTTTTTCCTCCTCCCTTAGGCAGAAGAGGATGGCTACAGTGGGCTGGAATTAGGTATTTCCCTTTTCCTCAGCCAGTTAGGCTCTGATAATGCTCCAGCAGGTTAGGATCTGGTTAACTAGTTTCTACTGGTTAACTAGTTTCTACTTATTAAGAAGAATAGGGTGCTCTGGCATATTTCAAAATGTCTCCTTTTCCCCTCCTTCTGCCAGAAGCATGAGAAGATTTTTTCTCTGATACTTACTGTGAGAAGCTGGTCAAGCTCCTGGAGTTAAAACTCACAAAAAGTGGGGGAATGGGTTATAAGTCAGTCCCCTGGGTTTTTTAAACTCTCAGACTTGTCTGCACTGAGCCTTTAGCAATCTGTCCATTTCAGTTCAAGTTTTCCTACCCTGGCTGGTGGTGATTTCCGTTCATGAGTTTCTGCTCTGGTAAATCATGATTCCCTGGGATACCCTGTCTGTCTCTACAATCTTGGGGGAGGCAGTTTTCCCTGTGTCCCCAACTCTCTTGTAGATCCAAGAAGTGTTGCTGATTTTTCAGTCTATTCAGCTTTCTACTTGTTAGGATGGAGTGGCAACTTCTAGGCTCATTACATATGAAACTGAAACCTGGAAGCCCTCATTAAAAAAAAATCTCGGCTGGGCGCGGTGGTTCACGCCTGTAATCCCAACACTTTGGGAGGCCAAGGCGAGCAGACCACAAGGTCAGGAGATTGAGATCATCCTGGCTAACATGGTGAAACCCTGTCTGTACTAAAAATACAAAAAATTAGCCAGGTACAGTGGCACGCGCCTGTAGTCCCAGCTACTCGGGAGGCTGAGGCAGGAAAATCACTTGAACCCAGGAGGCAGGAGGCAGAAGTCGTGGTGAGTGGAGATCGTGCCACTGCACTCCAGCCTGGGTGACAGAGCAAGACTCAGTCTCAAAAAAAAAAAAAAAAAAAAAATAGTGAAAACAACAACAACAACAACAAAAACTCTATATATTTGAATGAAAAAATATAGATTATTTCTTCCATTATTCAATAGACACATCTTTTTAAAAAAAGAAAAAATGGGCAGGAGGCTTAAAAGGTCCCTTTATTTCACAAAAAAAGAATATTCAAATGGCTAATAACACAAAAATACACTCAAACTCATTAATAAACAGAGAAATCCAAATTAAAGCCTTAATGAGACAGTACTACACATTTCAGTATAGCTTAAATTGAAATAATTAACAATACCAAGTGTTGATGAGGATGTGGAGCAAGGAAAGCTTACACCCACTGCTGCAGGGAGTGTAAATTGGTATGTTTGGAAACTGGCTGGGCATGGTGGCTCATCCCAGTAATTTCAGCACTTTAGGAGGCTGAGGCAGGAGGATTGCTTGAGCTCAGGTATTCCAGAGCAGCCTGGGCAATATAGTGAGACTCTGTCTCTACAAAAAAAAAAAAAATGTGTTTTAATTAACCAGGCACAGTGGTGGGTGCCTGTGGTCCCAGCTACTTGGGAGGCTGGGGTAGAAGGATCACTTGAACCCAGGAGTTTGAGGCTGCAGTGAGCCATGGTTGAGCCACTGCACTACTGCCTGAGAGACAGAGTGAAACTATGTCTCTAAAAAAAAAAAAAAATTGGAAACTATTTGATATTCCCTACTAAAGCTAAATATGTGAATATGCACATATCCTGTGATACAGTAATTCCACTCCTAGATACATATCTAACAGACCAACAGACATGTACCAAAATATTTATTGCAATATATTTGTTATATCCAAAACTGGAGAATAACAAAAATGCCCATTAACAATGGAATACATAAGTAAGTTATAGTATATACATATAGTGGAATACTACACAGAAAGAAATAGCTACATGGAGCAACATGTATGAATCTGACAAGCACAACGATGAACAAGAGAAGCCACATGCTAACTATATACTACATGATTCCACTTACATAAAGTTTGAACAGGCATAGCTAAATTCTGGTGTTAAAGTCAAGAGGTTGCCTTTGGGGATAAAGGAGGATGTAATGATTGGGAGTGGGCATGAGAGGGGTTTCTGGGGTGTTAGCAATATTTACTTTGTTCTTTGTTGCCTTGAAAGGTGATCAAGGAATGTATTTTGTGATAATCCAGTAAACTTTACTTGTATGGTTTGTATATTTTTCTGTTCCTTGTTTATATTTTAATGTTTAATGTTCAAAATAAAAAATGAAATAGCTTGGTTGTGAAAAGCATTAGAGAGCTAGGAGTGCTGGACAGACTTAATATGTTTATATGTGGCCAGAGGCACCTGCCTTGAGCAGTGGAAAGCACCTCAGTCTCAGGCTGATGATACAGGAGAGAAAGAACAATGGGTAGACAAAACTCATCACTTATTTTCAGGAACACATTGTTCTCATATTCTCCCTTCCAGGTCCTGTATGAAAAACTACCTCCAGTAAATGAAATGATCAATTCATTTACATTAATATGTGATATGGTTTGGCTCTGTGTGCCCACCCAAATCTCATGTCGAATTGTAATCCTCACATGTCAGGGGAGGAGGGAGGTGGGAAGTGGGAGGTGATTGCCTCATGGGGGCGGATTTCCCCCATGCCATTCGCGTGATAGTGAGTGAGTTCTCATGAGATCTGATGGTTTAGATGTGCGGCACTCCCCTCACTCTCTCTCTCTTATGCCACCATGTGAAGAAGGTTCTTGCTTCCCCTTCACCTTCCTCCATGATTGTAAGTTTCCTGAGGCCTCCCAGCCATGCTTCTTGTTAAGCCTGTGGAACTAAGTCAATTAAGCCTCTTTTCTTCATAAATTACCCAGTCTCAAGTAGTTCTTTATAGCAGTATGAGAACGAACTAATACATGTAAATCCCATAATTCTAGGGTTGTATGTGCTATTAAAGATCATATATTCCAATTACTCATCCAGATGCATAAAAAGACAGACAATAGCTTAACTAGTAACATCCCCAGGCCGTTTGATTGGACTACAGACTAAATCTTCTACTACAGAAGTTACGTGTCAGATTGCTAGGCTGGGGAGGAAATTTCAGTCCCCTGAAATCCTATGTCTAGATTTGGGCTGTGCTTGAATTGTTTCACTTTGAAGGAAATATTTTGCTTGGATCTTTGGATCATGTAAAGGTGGAGGAACTTAAATCCTCAGAAGCTGTTCCAATTTTCTTTTGCTGAACCATCCCAAGTTCAGTGGCATAAAACAGCAACCAGTATATTATGCTCACAGATCCTGTTGGTCAGCAATCTTGAAAGGGCACAGCTTGAGCAGTTGTCTCTGTTCCATGAGGTCTGGGGCCTCAGTTAGAAAGACTCCAAAGCTAGTGTGGCAGGTGCAGAGGACATAATGTGACTCAACACCTAGGGTAGGATAATTGACTGTCTTGGTTTGCCCAGGACAGGAGGGAGTCAGGATAGTCCATCTAGACTGGGGACTGCAGTCATCTGAAGACTCACTTATCAGATGTCTGGCGATTCATGTTGACTGTTGGCTGAGCACCTAATTGGAGTTATTGACGGGAATACCTTTCCATGGACTCTCCATGTGGCTGCTTGGGCATCCTCACAGCATGTTGGCCAGGTTCCAAAAGTAAGTGCCTCAAGGGAACCAGGCAGAGTTCGTCACTTTCTATGGTCTGTTCTCAGAAGTCACATAGTGTCACCCAGTCACATTCAAGGGAAGGGATCATAGATACCACCTCTCTATAAGAGAAGGGTCAAAGTCACAGTACGTTGTAAGAAGAGCATGGGGCTTGGAGATATTGTTGTGGCCATCTTTTGAAAATACAATCTGCCACAGTTGTATACAGAGCCCACTGAGACACTTTGGGGACTTGAGCATACACAGGTGGTGGGCATGGGGGAGAGGGAGCAAAAGAAATTCATTCTCTCAAACTCTTCTCACTATATTCCACATTTAATAAGTCAGTTTCTATCCTGTGGGTTTATTTATTTATTTATTTTTTTTTTGAGACAGAGTCTTGCTCTGTCACCCAGGCTGGAGTGCAGTGGCACAATCTTGGCTCACTACAGCCTCTGCCTTCTGGGTTCAAGTGATTCTCCTGCCTCAACCTCTGAGTAGCTGGAGTTATAGGCACCTGCAACCACACTCAGCTACTTTTTTGGCATTTTTAGTAGAGATGGGGTTTCGCCATGTTGACCAGACTGACCTCGAACTCCTGACCTCAAGTGATCCACCTGCCTTGACCTCCCAAAGTGGTGGGATTACAGACATGAGCCACCATGCTCGGCCCTGTGGGTTTAAATTTTTAACTATGGGCTAGAATTCAACAAAACAATGAGCAAAAAGTGGGAGCAAGGTCACATATTCAAATTTCAGGTGTGCTTTATACCTTTGGGTGACATTATATGAGCATCAAGTGGCATCTGATGTTGTAAGACTATCAGCTTAGGAGTCCGAGATTCTGTCTCTGCGTCCTCGGCTAGCACCTCCATTCGTTCATCTTGTGACATTGGTCAAGTCACTTTGCATCTCAGGTCCCTCATTTTTTGACATCAGAATGATAGCAGAACTTGAACTATCCACCTCACAGCCGTAGGAACAAAATAAGTATGAAAAACTGCTGCAGAAACATAAGGCATCACAGTATTACAGGAAACTCGTTTTATTGCACTTTGTGGATATTTTTTGCAATGCTTTGTTTCCATTATAGATACTATATTTTTTACAAATTGAAGGTTTGTGCAACCCTGGATTGACCAAGTCCACTGGCACCATTTTTAACAGCATGTGCTCACTTGGTGTCACTGCGTCCACATTTTGGTAACTTTCACAAGATTTCAAACCTTTTTATTATTATTGTACCTGTTATGGTCATCTGTGATCAGTGATCTTTGATGTTACCATTGTAACTGTTTTGGGCTGCTATGAACCATGCTCATATAAGACAGTGAACTTCATAAATGTTGTGTATCCTCTGACTGCTCCTCTGACTCAGCTGTTCCCCTTGTCTCTTTCCCTCTCCTCAGCCTCCCTATTCTCTGAGACACAATATTAAAATTAGACCACTTAGTAACCCCACCATGGTTTCCATGTGTTCAAGTGAAAGGAGGAATAACACATCTCTCACATTAAAACAAAAACTAGAAATGATTAAGCTTCGTGAAGAAGGCACATCTAAACCCAAGGCAGGGCTGGTTGTGGTGGCTCACACCTGTAATACCAGCACCTTGGGAGGCCGAGGCAGGTGGATCATTTGAGGTCAGGAGTTTGAGACCAGCCTGGCTAACATGGCAAAACCCAGTCTCTACTAATAATACAAAAATTAGCCAAGTGTGGTGGCACATGCTACTCAGGAGACTGAGGCACAAGAATCCTTGAACCCAGGAAGTGGAGATTGCAGTGAGCCAAGATCACAACACTGCACTCCAGCCTGGGTGACAGAATGAAACTGTGTTTTTTTGTTTTTGTTTTTGTTTTAAAAAGAAAAGAAAAAACAAAAAACCTAAGGTAAGCCAAAAGCTAGGCCTCTCCAACAAACATATGAAAAAAAGCTCATCATCACTGGTCATTAGAGAAATGCAAATCAAATAAACAATGAGATAACATCTCACCCCAGTTAGAATGGCAATCATTAAAAAGTCAGTAAACAACAGATGCTGGAGAGGATGTGGAGAAATAGGAATGCTTTTACACTGTTTGTGGGAGTGTAAATTAGTTCAACCATTGTGGAAGACAGTGTGGTGATTCCTCAAGGATCTAGAACCAGAAATATCATTTGACCTAGCAATCCCATTACTGGGCATATACCCAAAGGATTATAAATCATTCTACTATAAAGACACATGCACATGTATGTTTATTGAAGCACTATTCACAATAGTAAAGACTTGCAGCCAACCCAAATGCCCATCAATGGTAGACTGGGTAAAGAAAATGTGGCACATATACACCATGGAATACTATGCAGCCATAAAAAAGAATGAGTTCATGTCCTTTGCAGGGACATGGATGAAGCTGGAAACCATCATTCTCAGCAAACTAACACAGAAATAGAAAACCAAACACCACATGTTCTCACTCATAAGTGGGAATTGAAAAGCGCTACTCCAGCGAACAAATGAGTGATAAGAAAGCAAAACAAATACATTGGTGATTTGGAGAAAGTTTTAGTAGATTAAACATCAAACCAGCCACAACATTCCTATAAACCAAACCTAATCCAGAGCAAGGCCCTGACTCTTCAATTCTGTGAAGGCTGAGAGAAGTGAGGAAGCTGCAGAAGAAAAGTTTGATGCTAGCAAAGGTTTAAGGAAAGAAGCCATCTTTATAACATCAAAGGCAAAGTGAAGCAACGAGTGCTGATGTAGAAGGTGCAAGTTATTCTGAATATCTAGCTAAGACCATTGATGAAGCTGGCTATTATAAACAACACATTTTCAATGTAGATGAAACAGCCTTCTATCGGAAGAAGATGTCATCTAGGACTTTCACAGCTAGAGAGGAGAAGTCAACGCCTGGCTTCAAAGTTTCAAAGGACACGCTAACTTTCTTGTTACGGACTTATGCAGCTGATGAGCTGAAGTTGAAGCCGGTGCACATTTACGATTCCAAAAATCCTGGGGTCCTTAAGAATTATGATAAATCTACTCTGCCTGTGCTCTATAAATGGAACAAAGGAACCTGGATGATAGCACACCTGTTTACAGCATGGTTCATTGAATATTTTAAGCCCACTGTTGAAACCTATTGCTTAGAAAAAATGATTCATTTCAAAATAATACTGCTCACTGACAATGTACCTGGTCACCCAAGAGCTCTGATGGAGATTGGGAGAAACAAACTTACCTATCCAAACCCAAAGAATGGACTCACAGACACAGGGAACAGTGGAAGCAATACTTTTAACGACAGTCTTGCAAGATCTGGTGTCTGATGGGCAGACACACCCAGCATGGTTGCAACAAGCCATTTATCCCCTAGTACACAGACCCCTCACCCGGTTCCTCATAGGCTGAGTACTATGGGGTCACAATCTTCCCAGACATCGTCTATTGGTTGTTAGGTAGGGGCTTTTAGGTGTCTTATTTAGGGTTGTCTCGCTGCATTTTGTTGCAGCCTACAATGCATTGCAATCATAGTCAGCTCAGGGGCTTTTCAAGTATTTGATTTATGACCTAGGTAGTCAGGCGAGCTGATAGGAATAGATAAAGTGAGCTATTTTGCCATCTAGTAAACTTTCGTTCTAGATTAAACTTCTCTGGTTCTGATGAGGGCAACTAAGTGGGGCCCCAACAAGTAGGTACTGGCTATCAAAGCAGGGGCCTAGTATATTCTGTCTTTCTGTAGTTTGTGAACCCAAGCCTATTCAAAGCACTTTGTCTTGGAAATGGACCATCATATACATTATTTCCTTCACGACGTACAGGAGATTAATGTTTTAATGCCTGCCAACACAACATTCATTCTGTAACCCCTGGATCAGGAGTAATTTTGACTTTCAAGTCTTATTTCTTAAGAAGTACATTTCCAGGCCGGGCATGGTGGCTCATGCCTGTAATTCCAGCACTCTAGGAGGCTGAAGCGGGTAGATCACAAGGTCAGGAGTTCAAGACAAGCCTGGCCAATATGGCGAAACCCCGTCTCTACTAAAAATACAAAAAGTAGCCAGACATGGTGGCACGTGCCTGTAGTCCCAGCTACTTGGGGGGCTGAGGCAGGAGAATCGCTTGAACCCGGGAAGCGAAGGTTGCAGTGAGCCAAGATTGTGCCACTGCAATCCAGTCTGGGTGACAGAGCGAGACTACGTCTCAAAACAAAACAAAACAAAAAGTACATTTCCCAGCCTGAGCAACATGGTAAAACCCTATCTCTACCAAAAATACAAAAAATTATCTCAGTGTGGTGGCATGTGCCTGTGGTCCCAGACACTCGGGAGGCTGAGGTAGGAGGACTGCTTGAGCATGAGAGGTGAAGACTGCAGTGAGCTGAGATTGCACCACTGCACTCCAATCTGGATGACAGAGTTAGACTCCATCTCAAAAAAAAAAAACAAATAAATAAAGTACATTTCATAATGCTATAGTTGCCACAGAGTGATGCTTCTGATGGATCTGGTCAAAGTAAACTGGAAATCTTCTGGAAAGGATTCACCACTCTAGATGCCATTAGGAACATTTCAGTCCTTCAGTGTAAATAAGGTTAAAAAAATTAAAAAGTAAAAATGAAAAAAGAACCTTCATTATTCATGGGAAAAGGTCAAAATAATCAACATTAACGGGCATTCGGAAGGAGCAGATTCCAGTCCTCAGAGATGATTTTGAAAGGTTCAAAACTGCAGCAGAGGAAGTAACTGCAGATGTGCTGGAGATAGCAAGAAAATTAGAATTAGAAATGGATCCTGAAGATGTGACTGAATTACTGTAATCTCATGATAGAACTTGAACAAATGAGGAGTTGCTTCTTATGAATGAGCCAAAAAAAAAAAAAAGTGGTTTCTTGAGATGAAATCCACTCCTGGTGATGATGCCATGAACGTTGTTGAAATGACAACAAAAGATTTAGAATATTACATAAACATAGTTGATAAAGCAGCAGCAGAGTTTGAAAGGACAAACTCCAATTTTGAAAAATTTACTATGGGTAAAATGCTATTAAACAGCATTGTATGCTACAGAGAAATCTTTTACGGAAGAGTCAATCAATGTGGCAAACTTCATTGTCTTATTTTAAGAAATTGCAGCTGGGTACAGTGGCTCACACTTGTAATCCCAGCACTTTTGAAGGCCAAGGAGGGAGGATCATTTGAGGCCAGGAGTTTGAGATTGTAATAAACTATGACTGCACCACTGTATTCCAGCTTGGGCAACAGAGTGAGACTCTGTCTCAAAACAAAAAAAAAATTACCACAGCTATTCTGACGTTTAGCAACCACCAACCTTATCAGTCAACAACCATCAACACTGAGATAAGACCCTCCACAAGCAAAAAGATTATGACTTGTTGGAGGCTCAGATGATCATTAGTATTTTTTAGCAATGAAGTATTTTTAAATTAAAGTGTATTTTTTAACATAATGATTTGCACATTTTATAGACTACAGTATAGTGCAAACATAACTTTTATGTGCACTGGAAAACCAGAAAATTTGTGTTACTCGCTTTATTGCAATATTGGCTTTATTGCAATGGTCTGAAATCAAACTCGCAATATCTCTGAGGTATGCCTGTATACAGATGTGTCAAGTTTAGCATCTGCTGTCATCAGGAAAGCTAAGTATAGAAGTAAAAGCAGGAATAACCCTGGATGGGAGTGCAGTAAAAATGACCTTTGGGTCCCTGTAAGACCTGTAATTAAGACCTTGAGCCAAACTAATTACTTATGCTTGACTTACTAAATTAAAACATTTTTGACAAAACAAGGACCAATAATTAGATGAAAAAACTGTATCTAACATATTAATACAATGAAGCTACACATCAACTGAAGTCTAAGTATATTCCTTATTTTGGGAAAACAATATAGAAAAAGCACAGTTCCTACAATTTTTACAAGATCCATAGCTGAACAAACTTTTAAATTTATTCCTATTTTATTTATCCAAAGATCCATTCTGCTGAAACTCATGATGCAGAAAATGGAGCACATTGCAGGAAAGTCATACTGGGAAATAATTCAGAATTGAAAGGTAATAATCACAAGCAGCTGTGGAAAGTGGTTGTAAAGAATTAAATGAAAAAAAAATGAGACCAGGCATATGCCTTATGCCTGTAATCCCAGCACTTTGGGAGGCTGAGGTGGGTGGATCACCTGAGGTCAGGAGTTTGAGACCACCCCGGCCAACATGGTGAAACACTGTCTCTATTAAAAATACAAAAATTAGCCAGGCATGGTGATAGGCACCTGTAATCCCAGCTACTCGGGAGGCTGAGACAGGAGAATCACTTGAACCTGGGAGGCGGAGATTGCAATGAGCTGAGATCATGCCACTGCACTCCAGCCTGGGTGACAGAGCAGGACTCCATCTCAGAAAAAAGAAAAAGAAAATGAGTAACACTAAAAAAGAAATTAAATCTCTCAAATTAATAATGAGTCTAGTAAAGAAATCACAGATTGAAGGAATGATAACAACCACCTAGATGGATAAGGAATTTTATTTCATTTCTGTTCCTAAGACAGTAAGTTTATGAACAGCTCACAGTGCTATAAAGAATAATTTAAGGCAGGGGATGGTGGCTCACTCCTGTAATCCCAGCACTTTGGGAAGTCAAGGTGGGTGGATCACTTAAGTTCAGGAGTTCAAGACTGGCCTGGCCAGCATGGTGAAACCCCATCTCTACTAAAAATACAAAAATTACCTGGACATGGTGGCATGTGCCTGTAATCCCAGCTACTTGGGAGGCTGAGGCAGGAGAATCCCTGGAACCCGGGAGGCAGAGGTTGCAGTGAGCCGAGATTGTGCCATTGCGCACCAGCCTGGGCAACAAAAGCAAAACTCTATCTCAATCATAATAATAATAATTGTTCTCGGCCAGGCACAGTGGCTCACGCCTGTAATCCCAGCAATTTGGGAGGCCAAGGTGGGTGGATCACCTGAGGTCAGGAATTCGGGACTAGCCTGGCCAATATGGTGAAACCTCATCTCTACTAAAAACATAAAAATTAGCTGAGCATTGTGGCACATGCCTGTAATCCCAGCTACTCAGGAGGCTGAGGCAGGAGAATTGCTTGAACCCAGGAGGTGGATGGAGGTTGCAGTGAGCCGAGATCATGTCATTGCATTCCAGCATGGGTGACAAGAGCAAGACTCCATCTCAAAAAAAAAAAAAAGAAAGAAAAGAAAAAAACATGGTTCTTGTTTTTTCACACACGAACTATTGCAAAGGCCTCCTGTTATAAAATGAAATGATATTTAAAATATTCACACCCTAGCATATGTCTCATTAATTCTATTTGTGCTATATATTTGTCTTTCTTTCCTTCTTTCTTTCTCTTTCTTTCTTTCTCTCTCTCTCTCTCTCTCTCTTTCTCTCTTTCTTAATTGAGACAGACTCTCACTCTATTGCCCAGGCTGGAGTGCAGTGGCACCATCTCGGCTCACTGTAACCTCTGCCTCCTGGGCTCAAGTGATTCTCCCTCCTCAGCCTCCTGAATAGCTGGGACTACAGGCATGTGCCACCATGCCCAGCCAAATTTTTGTATTTTTTAGTAGAAATGGGGTTTTGCCATGTTGTCCAGGCTGGTCTCAAACTCCTGACCTCAAGTGATCTGCCCACCTTGGCCTCCCAATGTGCTGGGATTAGGGATGAGCCACCACACCTGGCCTTGTGTTTACTGATTAATAAAAATTAATATGTCTTAGTTTCAGTGAAAGACTGAGTAAGTGTTCTAGAGTAAAGGAGACTAAAGGGAGAAAATAGAATCTTGGTTCTGGCGGGATAATGTTGCTACAAAGGATAACGTTGAGATAATCAGTGAAAACTGAGTATGGACTGTGTATCGGCTGATAGTATTTTTTTTCTCTTTTTTTAAAGTAGAGGCAGCATATGAAAGCTGAGATCATGAATTTTTGCCCCAGAACAATTGCAGGAATAAATCAGGTTCTCTCAGGAGAGGACCCACAGACCTCCTGAAGGAAGCAGATTGCTCCTGTAAGACCTGGGAGACACCCCAAATCCTCTGAGTGCCAAAACTGTAGAAGTGGGAAAGGGAGATCGTCTGCCTCGAACACACACACCTACTGGGGAAACTGAAGGCCTAGATTATGGGAGAAGATTTCGACCCTATCTGGAGCTGAGTCAATTTAGAGAGCTGAGTGAAATACAGGGGTAAAGGAAGCAGCAGGAAAACCCCTGGGAGCTCACTGGGTCCCCTAGCAACCGGTTTCTGCCTGCTGTCACGGGGGTGCTCCAGAAGAGCGGACAGAGGTGCTGGGCCAAGGCCACAGGGACAAGGAAATCTCCAGTTGAACTCTGTAACAATTTGAACTGATAGAGAAGCCTCCTGGCCAGAACTCAGGGGAGGGTGTGAATCTAGAGTGCAGACTCCACAGGAGCGGGTAGAAGGAAAGGCGTACTTGCTTTCACAGCTGGGAGGCGGGTATCCTGGGGCAAGTTCTCAGCTCTGCTCTCCCACTGCCTGAAAAAAGACTAGGTGCTCTTGTGGGGGTGCACAGTGGGAGTGAGACCAGCCCTTTGGATAGCATGGGAGCTGGGTGAGGCCTGTGACTGCCAGCTTTCCCCAACTTCTCTGACAACCTGCATGACACAAAAGAGGAAGCCATAATCCTCCTAGGTACACAACACCATTGACCTAGGAACCTCAGACCCATCCCCTACAGCAGCCACAGCAAGACCCGCCCAAGGAGAGTCTGCGCTCAGACACGCCTAGCCCTGCCCCATCTGATGGTCCTTCCCTACCCACCCTGGTAACTGAAGACAAAGGGCATATATTCTTGGGAGTTCTAGGGCCCCACCCACTGCCTGTTCCTCCTCATACTACCACAGCTGATGCTCTCTGGAAAGCGCCACCTCCTGGCAGGAGGCCAACATAAAAGTAGGGCATTAAACTATCAAAGCTAAGAACCCTCATAGATTCCATTTCACTCCTCTGCTACCTCCACTAGAACAGGTGCTGGTATCCACAGCTGAGAGACCCACAGACGGTTCACATCACAGGACTCTGTGCAGACAGCCTCCAATACTGGCCCAGAGCCTGGTAGACTTGCTGGGTGGCTAGATCCAGAAGAGAGAGAATAATCACTACAGCTCAGCTCTCATGAAGCCACATACATAGGAAAAGGGGGAGAGTACTACATCAAGGGAACAACCCATGGGACAAAAGAAGCTGAACAACAGCCTTTAACCCTAGACCTTCCCTCTGACAGAGCCTACCCAAATGAGAGGGAACCAGAAAAACAACTCTGGTAATATGACAAAACAAGGTTGTTTAACACCCCCCAAAAAATCATATTAGCTCACCAGCAATGGACCCAAACCAAGAAGAAATCCAGATTTACCTGAAAAGGAATTCAAGAGGTTAGTTATTAAGCTAATCAGGGAGGCAGCATAGAAAGGTGAAGCCCAATGTAAGCAAATCCAAAATATGATATAAGAAGTGAAGGGAGAAATATTCAAGGAAATAGATAGCATAAATAAAAAACAATCAAAACTTTTGGAAACAATGGACACACTTATAGAAATGCGAAATGCCCTGGAAAGTCTCAGCAATAGAATTGAACAAGTAGAAGAAAGAAATTCAGAGCTTGAAGACAAGATATTTGAATTAACCCAATCCAATAAAGACAAAGAAAAAAGAATAAGAAAATATAAACAAAGTCTCCAAGAAGTCTGGGATTATGTTAAATGACCAAATACAAGAATAATTGCTGTTCTTGAGGAAGGAGAGAAATCTAAAAGTTTGGAAAACATATTTGGGGGAATAATTGAGAAAAACTTCCTCAACCTTGCTAGAGACCTAGACATTCAAATACAAGCACAAAAACACCTGGAAAATTCATCACAAAAAGATCATCGTCTAGACACATTGTTATCAGGTTATCTAAAGTTAAGATGAAGGAAAGAATCTTAACAGCTGAGAGACAAAAGCACCAGGTAAACTATAAAGGAAAAACTATCAGATTAACAGCAGATTTCTCAGCAGAAACCCTACAAGCTAGAAGGGACTGAGGCCGTATCTTCAGCCTCCTCAAACAAAACAATTATCAGCTAAGAATTTTGTATCCAGCAAAATTAAGCTTCATATAGGAAGAAAAGATACAGTCTTTTTCAGACAAACAAATGCTGAGAGAATACACCACTACCAACCCATTAATATAAGAACTGTTAAAAGGAGCTCTAAATCTTGAAACAAATCCTGAAAACACATCAAAACAGAACATCTTTAGAGCATAAATCACACAGGACCTATAAAACAAAAATACAATTAAAAAAGCACCAAAGTATACAGGCAACAAATAGCACAATTAATGGAATGGTACCTCATATCTCAATATTAACATTGAATGTAAATGGTCTAAATGCTCTACTTAAAAGATAAAGAATTGCAGAATAAATAAGAATTCACCAACCAACTATCTTCTATGGGTGTAAGGACTCACACAAACTTAAGGTAAAGGGGTGGAAAAAGACATTTAATGCAAATGGACACCAAAAGCAAGCAGGAATAGCTATTCTTATATCAGACAAAACAAAGTTTAAAGCAACAGCAGTTAAAAAAGACAAAGAGGGATACTATATAATGATAAAAGGCCTTGTCTAACAGAAAATATCATAATCCTAAACATACATGCACCTAATACTGGATCTCCCAAATTTATAAAACAATTACTAATAAATCTAAGAAATGAGATAGACAGCAACATAATGTTAAATACAGTCAGTTCTAAGTTTCTCTTCAAAGAATCAGTATGTCAGTATGTTCAGTTCTTTGTTCTCCATTTTAAAGTTTAACTTCCTCATTCTCTTCGTCTCCTTGCCCCTAGTTTCAGTAAACAACCTTCCCGCCAGTTCTAATCAGTAGTTCACATCTATCCCCCTGGTCACCTGCTCCATCCTGAGTCACTCCTGGTCACCTGCTCCATCCTGAGTCACCCCTGGTCACCTGCTCTGACCTGAGTCACCTTTAATCACCTGTTCAGTAACTGTCTTTCACACCAAAACTGCTCACCCCACCACACTGGCTTGTACCCTTGCTCTATTTAAAATAGCCAGTCAGAATTAGCTTAGACTGTGTGGTTCAACACTAGCCTATAGGGGAATGACACAGCAGTAGGGACTACCTGCATCAGGGATAAGAACCCTTTCCCCTCCATTGTTCAGGTGTGCTCTCACCATTGCTCCATCCACGAGACGCACCCTTCTATAGAAGTAAAATTGCTGTGCTGAGAAAATTTATGTTTGAGTACTGTTTCTTCTGCAGCAACAAAATTTATTTCTGATGGTAATAATAGTGGGGAACTTCAATATTCCACTGATAGCACTAGATAGGTCATCGAGACAGAAAGTCAACAAACAAACAATAGATTTAAACTATACCCTGGAACAGATGGACTTAACAGGTATATACAGAACATTGTATCCAACAACAACAGAATATACATTCTATTGAACAGCACATGGAACTTTCTCCAAGATAGAACATATGATAGACCACAAAATGAGCCTCAATACATTTTTAAAAACTGTAATTACATCAAACACTCTCTGAAACCACAGTGGAATAAAACTGGAAATCAACTCCAAAAGAAACCTGCAAAACCACGCAAATATATGGAAATTAAATAACCTGCTCCTGAACGATCATTGGGTCAAAAATGAAACCAAGATGAAAATTTAAAAATTCTTCGAACTGAACAACAATAGTGACACAACGTTTCAAAACCTCTGGGACACAGCAAAGGCAGTGCTAAGAGGAAAGTTCATAGCCCTAAATGCCTCCATCAAAAAGTCTGAAAAACACAAACAGACAATCTAAGGTCATACCTCAAAGACCTAGAGAAACAAGAACAAACCAAACCCAAATCCAGCAGAAGAAAGGAAATAACCAAGATCAGAGCATAACTAAATGAAATTGAAACAACAACAACAAATACAAAAGATAAATAAAGGAAAAAGCTGGTTCTTTGAAAAGATAAATAAAACTGATAGACCATTAGCAAGATCAACCAAGAAAAAAAAAGAAAATCCATATAAGCTTAATAAGAAAAGAAATGGGAGATATTAAAATTGACACCACAGAAATACAAAAGATAATTCAAAGCTACTGTGAACATCTTCATGCACATAAACTAGAAAACCTAGAAGAGATGAATGAATTACTGGAAAGATACAACCCTCCCAGCTTAAATCAGGAAGAATTAGATAACCTGAACAGACCAATAACAAGCAGCAAGACTGATATGGTAATTTAAAATTTACTGGCCCAGCATGGTGGCTCACGCCTGTAATCCCAGCACTATGGGAGGCCAAGGTGGGCAGATGACCTGAGGTCAGAAGTTCGAGACCAGCCTGACCAACATGGAGAAAACTCATCTCTACTAAAAATACAAAATTAGCCAGGCATGGTGGTGCATGCCTGTAATCCCAGCTACTCTGGAGGCTGAGGCAGAAGAATCACTTGAACCCAGGAGGGAGAGGTTGTGGTGAGTTGAGACCTCACCATTGCACTCCAGCCTGGACAACAAGAGCAAAACTCTCACTCAAAAAAAAAAAAAAAAAGAATTACCAACAGGCCAGGTATGGTGGCTCATGTCTATAATCCCAGCATTTTGGGAGGCTCAGGCAGGTGGATCACTAAAGGTCAGGAGTTCAAGACCTTCCTGGCCAACATGGAGAAACTCTGTCTCTACTAAAAATACAAAAATTAGCCAGGCATGGAGGCATGTACTGAGGTAGGAGAATTGCTTGAACCCGAGGCAGAGATTTCAGTGAGCTGAGGTAATGTCACTGCACTCCAGCCAGGGTGACACAGAGAGACTCCCTCTGAACAAAAAGAAAAAAAAAATTCCAGCACGAAAATGTCCGGGATCAGACGGATTTACAGCAGAATTATATGAGACATTCAAATAATTGGTACCAATCCTATTGACGCTATTCCACAAGATTTAAAAAAAGGAACCTTCCCTGAATCATTCTATGAAGCCAGTATTGTCCTAATACCAAAACCAGGAAAGGGCATAACCAAAAAAGAAAACTACAGACTGATATCCCTGATGAACACAGATGGTAAAATCCTTAACAAAATACTAGCTAACCGAATCCAACAACATATCAAAAAGATAATTCACCATGATCAAGTGAGTTTTACACCAGGGATGCAGGGATGGTTTAACATAGGCAAGTCAATAAATGTGATACACCAAATAAACAGAATTAAAAGCCAAACTCATATGATCATCTCAATGGATGCAGAAAAAGTATTTGACAAAATCCAGCATCGCTTTATGATTAAAACTTTCAGCAAAATCAACATACAAGGGACCTACCTTAATACAATAAAAGCCATCTATGGCAAACTCACAGTCAACATAATACTGAAGGGGGAAAAGTTGAAACCATTCCCTCTGAGAACTGTAACAAGACAAGAATGCCCATTCTCACTATTCCTCTTCAACATAATACTGTAAGTCCTAATCAGAGCAATCAGACAAGAGAAAGAAATAAAGGGCATCCAAATTGGTAAAGAGGAAGTCAAACCGTTACTATTTGCTGATGATATGATTATTTACCTAGAAAACCCTGAAGACTCCTCCAGAAAGCTTCTAGAACTGATAAAAGAATTTAGCAGGCTGGGCACGGTGGCTCACTCCTGTAATCCCAGCGCTTTGGGAGGCCGTGGTGGGCAGATCATGAGATCAAGAGATTGAGACCATCCTGGCCAACATGGCGAAACCCCATCTGTACTAAAAGTACAAAAATCAGCTGGGCATGGTGGCACATGCCTGTAATCCCAGCTACTCAGGAGGCTGAGGCAGGAGAATCATTTGAACTTAGGAGGCAGAAGTTGCAGTCAGCCGATATCATGCCACTGCACTCTAGCCTAGTGACAAAGTGAGATTCTGTCTCAAAAAAAAAAAAAAAAAAAAGAATTCAGCAAAGTTTCTGGATACAAAATTAATGTACACAAATCAGTAGCTCTTCTATACACCAACAGCGGCCAAGCTGAGAATCAAATCAAAAACTCAACCCCTTTTACAACCGTTGCAAAATAAAATAAAATACTTAGAAATATACCTAATCAAGAAGGTGAAAGACCTCCACAAGGAAAACTATGAAACACTACTGAAAGAAATCATAGATGACACAAGCAAATGGAAACACATCCCATGCTCATGGATGGGTAGAATCAATATTGTGAAAATGACCATACTGCCAAAAGCAATCTACAAATTCAATGCAATTCCCATCAAAATACCATCATCATTCTTCACAGAATTAGTAAAACTAATTCTAAAAATCACGTGGAACCGAAAAAGAGCCCACATAGCCAAAGCAAGACTAAGCAAAAAGAACAAATCTGGAGGCATCACATTGCCTAATTTCAAACTATAGTATAAGGCCATAGTCACCAAAACAGCATGTTACTGGTATAAAAATAGGCACATAGACCTATTGCTTATTGGAACAGAATAGAGATTGCCTAATGGAACAGAATAGGGAACCCAGACATAAACCCAAATACTTACAGCCAGCTGATCTTTGACAAAGCCAAAAAACATAAAGTGGGGAAGGACACCGTTTTCAACAAATGGTGCTGGAATAATTGGCTAGCTACATGTAGGAGAATGAAACTGTATCCTCATCTCTCACTTTACACAAAAATCAACTCAAGATGGATTAAGGACTTAAATCTAAGACCTGAAACTATAATAATTATAGAACATAACGTTGGAAAACCCCTTCTAGACATTGACTTAGGCAAGGATTTCATGACCCAAAAGCAAATGCAGTAAAAGCAAAGATAAATCACTGGGACTTAATTAAACTAAAGAGCTTTTGCATGGCAAAAGGAACAGTCAGCAGAGTAAACAGACAACCTACAGAGTAGGAAAATATCTTCACAGTCTACACATCTGATAAAGGACTAATATCTAGAATCTACAATGAACTCAAACAAATCAACAAGAAAAAAATGAACGATCTTGGCTGGGTGTGGTAGCTCACACCTATAATCCCAGCACTTTGGGAGGCCAAGGCGGATGGATCACCTGAGGTCGGGAGTTCAAGACCAGCCTGACTAACATGGAGAAAATGCATCTCTACTAAAAATACAAAATTAGCCAGGCATGGTGGTGGGTGCCTGTAATCCCAGCTACTTGGGAGGCTGAGGCAGGAGAATCCCTTGAACCCAGGAGGTGGAGGGTGTGGTGAGCCAAGATCACACCATTGTACTCCAGCCTGGGCAACAAGAGCAAAACTCCGTCTCAAAAACAACAACAACAACAACAACAACATCAAAAAGTGGTCTAAGGACATGAATAGACAATTCCCAAAAGATACAAGTGTCCAAAAAACATATGAAAAAATGTATGATCAGGGAAATGCAAATCAAAACCACAACACGATACCACCTTACTCCTGTAAGAATGGCCATAATCAAATGAATGAGACTTCGTCTCAAAAAAAAAAGAAAAGAAACTGTGATATATATGTGATGGAATACTACTTGGCCACAAAAAGGAATGAATTAATGGCATTCACAGTGACCTGGATGAGACTGGAGACTAATTCTAAGTGAAGTAACTCAGGAACTGAAAACCAAACATCGTACGTTTTCATAAGTAGGAGCTAAGTTATGAGGATGCAAAGACATAAGAATGACACAATGGACTTTGGGGACTCAGTGGGAAAGGGTGGGAAAGGGATGAAGGATAAAAGACTACAAATAGGGTGCAGTGTATACTGCTCAGGTGATGGGTGCACCAAAATCTCACAAATCACTGAAGATCTTGCTCATGTAACCAAACACCACCAGTTCCCCCAGTAAACTGTGGAAATAAAAAAATTTTAAAATAAAATAAAAAGACAGTCTTGCTATGTTACTCAGGCTGGTCTCAAACTCTTAGGCTCGAGCAATCCTCCCACCTTGGCCTCTCAAAGTGTTGGAATTATAGGCATGAGCCACCACACCTGGCCCAGGCAATAGTATTTTATCAGTATTAAATTTATTGAGTTAGATTATCACTCTGTAGTTATTATCCTAATGTCCTTGTTCTTAAGATTTATATGCTATAGAGATGATGGGCCATAATCTCAGCCCATCGTGTTTTCAGGAAGAAAAATTGTTTTAAAAATAAGAATAAGAAAGAAGTAAAATGAAAAAATGAAACAGGTATCTTACGTATGTGTAAGTACTTGGCAATGTTGGTGAAACATTAATCACTGACTACTCAGTGCCCAAATGTCTGTTTCAGGCAGTATGTTCAAAGTCCCGTTCAAGGCAAATGCAATGAAGATGTGAGGTCCAGTGTCAGGTCAACATGAGTTGTAAAGTCAAAAGCATTCCAGAAGCCCCTTTCACCACTAAATGTGGAGTTTAAGGGATTATATGAGCCAAAGTTTTGTGGAGGAACAAAGGGATTTGCAAAGCAAGTGCTTATCAAAGTAAAGCTTAGAGGGACTCTAATAAAGACAGAAGCACTGGATGGTCTGTCCCAACTCTGCTTTCCACTTTTTATTGCAACCCAGCCCTCCAATTTCTAAATTTTTTGTATCTTTGACATTAAGAAATGAAGTCTTGAAAAGGTAAATCTATAATGCAAGGTCAACTGGCTTTATGTCTTTTTTTTTTAATTGAGATACTGTCTGGCTCTGTTACCTAGGCTGGTATACAGTGGCACGATCACAGCTCACTGTAACCTTGATCTTCTGGGCCCAAGCAATCTTTCTACCTCAGCCTCCAGAGTAGCTGGGACTACAGGCACGTACCACCACTCTAGGCCAAGTTTTGTATTTTTTGTAGAAACAGAGTTTCACTATATTTCCCAGCTTAATCTCAGACTCCTGGGCTCAAGCAATCTGCCCACCTCAGTTTGCCAAAGTGCTGGCATTACAGGTATGAGTCACCATGCCTGGCTACTGGCTTTACGTCTTAAAGATACCATATCAGAGCTGACCTTGCTGGCTCTGTCTTTGAACTGGTGATTAGAGACCAAGTAACAGGCAGGTATATGAGGTTGGTCTAGGGAAAAAACACCTGTTTTGTGAATTTCAGATCTCCAACAGGCTTCCTCTACAGAGTCACCCCCTGAGATGTGGGAAAGGAATGACAACGTGTTGTACTGACACTGCATCTGAGTTTCAAAGCCAGGGTGGTATTTCTCCAAAGCCCAAGTTCCTAACCTAAATGTCCTGCTGCCACATCAATGCCCCATACAACCTGGCCCTGTACTTTTGTCCCTTATCCAACCTACATGCATACTATTCCTTCAAATGTAGCTTAATTTGTAGCTACGCTTTAGCCAGCAATTTCAATCCAAAACACAGTTATATCTAAATTACCTACCCCGTAATGCTTCTTTATGCCTCCATATATTTGCTTATGTTTTGCTTCTACTCAGATCACCTTTACCCCTCAGGCATGCAGGAAACATCATCTTGCGTCAAGTTTATCTCAAATGTCTTTTTATCTTTCAAACCTTTAATAAACTATTTTTTTTCTAACTCCTCCAAGCAGAGGTTGTTCTCCCACATTAAGACCTTATACAGACTTTTATTATAATTTGTATTATTTTCCTTGTTATTTTTGGTTAGTTTTCATGTCTGTCCTTTCAATTAGATGTAAACTCCTTCAAAGCCAAAACTGAGTCATAGCAATTGTTTTTGTTTTCTGTGGTCCACTATTTCAATTCCTTTCCTGTCAGCACAGGTTTCTCCTTATACAATACCAGCCCTGCAAAGTGTCTTCTTCCTGTTCAATTTCAACATCCACGTCCAGGTTTTTCATGGAATTTTTTCCCTTCCTATTCAGGTGTGTACTCTTCTAATTACTGATCCCTAAACACTTGGAGCAATAGGAGGGCTAACTCCATCACCTTGCAGTAGAATGCTGACAGGTAGCCAGGGCATCAGTGGAGGTGCACTTCCTTTCTGAATCACTCAGCCTGATGTTTCTTTCCACTCACTGGCTATTGTATGATGTATCTGTGGTGCTTACAGCCCAGGTTGGTCTGGAACACATCCATTTCCTACTTATGATGGTAGAATGGATAGTTTGGGTATGGAAGGAAGCCCCTCCGTTGGATGAGGCCATGAAGAGACAATGGCAGGGGTGCAAATAGAAGTGGAAACTGGAGTGGAAGGCCATTGTGTTAATTAGCTTGATTGCTGAGAATGTACAAAACAATGAGTGACTGGGAAGAGGCAAGAGACACACCTGGCCCCAACTGTTGCATGCTACTTATTGATTTAGCCTTGTTTCTCGCTCTCTCTCTCTCTCTCTGTCTCTGTCTCACACACACACACACACACACACACACACACACACTCACACACAGAGTCAGTGGTCCATGAGGTGTATTGTCCAGCCTGAGTTTTTCCTAGGAATAGGTAAGTGGGTGGAGCCCTATAGAATGGAAAATATGGATATATGCCCTAGTTACTGTTGAAGGAGTGTCTGGGTGGGGGTGTAAATTATAAAGCAATTCTGTCATGGGAAGATGGATAACCAGTTTTCCTGGTAATAGGTAGAGTAAAAGAGTAATCGCAGTTGGTTATTGAATTCTTATAATATGCCAGATCTTTTGCATTCATTATCTACTCAAATCCTCAAAACAGTCCAATGAACTATGTATTATTCCAACTTCACAAATGTGGAAAGTAACTCTTAGGCCAAAATTGTTAACCGGTCTAACAACAAATTAGTGACAGAGTCAACACTGAGTCAATATTGAAACTCAAATTTTTCTAATTCCAAAATCATCATGACATAACACCTACAAGAAATCCAAAACACAGTTAATTCATTTAGCTAACAGATGTTTATTGTGCACCCACTGGGAATACAATAAAGAGAAAACCAAACACCGCATGTTCTCACTCATAGGTGGGAACTGAACAATGAGATCACTTGGACTCGGGAAGGGGAACATCACACACTGGGGCCTATCATGGGGAGGGGGGAGGAGGGAGGGATTGCATTGGGGAGTTATACATGATATAAACGTTATGCACATGTACCCTAGAACTTAAAGTATAATAAAAAAAAATAAAAAAAAATAAGGTAAAACAAAAACATGCCTCTCCTCATGGAGCTTACAGCCTCATGGAAGAGATAAGCATCAATCAAATCATCAAGCAAATAAGTGTAATATTGCAGCTGTGACTTGCACCATGAAGGAAAAGAACATAGTGCTATAAGAGTGTATTAGTATGGGGCCAGTTACAGTGGCTCACACCTATAATCCCAGCACTTTAGGAGGCTAAGGTGGGAGGATCCTTTGGAGTCAGGAGTTTGAAAACAGCCTGGGCAATACAGTGAGACCCTGTCTCCAGTAGTTCTAGCTACTCAGGATGCTGAGGTGGGAGAATCACTTGAGCCCAGGAGTGCAAGGGCCAGTGAGATATGATTGCAACATTGCACTTCAGCCTGGGGGAAAGAATAAGGACCTGTCTCTTAAAAAAAAAAAAAAAGAAAGAAAGAAAGAAGAAGGAGGAGGAGGAGGAGGAGAAAAAGTATTTATCCAATATTTCCTCTTCTAAAAACTTCACTTCTGGCCAGGTATAGTGGCTCACACCTATAATTCCAACACTTTGGGAGGCCAAAGTTGGAGGATTGGTTGAGCCCAGGAGTTCAATACCAGCCTGAGCAACATAGTGAGACCCCCACCTCTAAAAAAAAAAAAAATTAAAAATTAGCCAGGTATGGTAGCATGCACCTGTAGTCCTAGCTACTTGGGAGGCTGAGGTGGAAGCATTGCTTGAGCCCAAGAGTTCAAGGTCACAGGCAGCCAAGATTGCACCATTGCACTCCAGCCTGGGCAACAAAGCAAGACTCTGTCTCAAAAACAAAACTTCAGTTTTCCTTTGGGAACTACCCCTTCCCCATTCGCTGACAATGCAGTTCAGGTGGAGCTAACATTGCCCCACTCACTAATCACAGCCTCTCCCCGCTGACTTCATTGAAGGTTGCATGACTTAGCCCTGGCTAATGAAAGTACTACTTCCCTATGACCACAGTGATTGGTTCAAGAAAGTTTTATGTGACTCAAGCTAGGCCAATGAGAAAGATGCAGAGATTTTCCTGGAACCATTAAGAATGAAATGTTCTTCTTCAACTGAGCAGCTAAACTAATAGAATGTGCTTGGAGCTGCTGGTGGCCATGACACAAGGAGAGTATACCTGAGGATGAAGCTAACAGAGAAGAGGCAAGAAATACAGATCCCTGCAGATATTAATTAAATACATGCACGGGGGGGGGGGGGGGGGGGAGCGGAGCAAGATGGCCGAATAGGAACAGCTCCAGTCTCCAACTCCCAGCGCCAGCGACACAGAAGACCGGTGATTTCTGCATTTTCAACTGAGGTACTGGGGTCATCTCACTAGGGAGTGCGGGACAATCGGTGCTGGTCAGCTGCTGCAGCCTGACCAGCGAGAGCTGAAGCAGGGCGAGGCATTGCCTCACCTGGAAGCGCAAGGGGGAAGGAAATCCGTTTTCCTAGCCAGGGGAACTGAGACACACAACACCTGGAAAATCGGGTAACTCCCACCCCAATACTGCGCTTTAAGGAAACAGGCACACCAGGAGAATATATCCCACACCTGGCCGGGAGGGTCCCACGCCCACGGAGCCTCCTTCACTGCTAACTCAGCAGTCTGCCGCGATCTATCCGCAAGGCAGCAGCGAGGCTGGGGGAGGGGCGCTCGCCATTGCTGAGGCTTAAGTAGGCAAACAAAGCCCCTGGGAAGCTCGAACTGGGTGGAGCTCACAGCAGCTCAAGGAAGCCTGCCTGTCTCTGTAGACTCCACCTCTGGGGACAGCCCACAGCTGAAGTCCAATAGGGAAAGCAGCGGGGGCCGGTGCAGACGCGAACGACTCTGTCTGACAGCTTTGGGGAGAGCCGTGGATCTCCCAACGCGGAGGTTGAGATCCGAAAACGGACAGACTGCCTGCTCAGGTGGGTCCCTGAACCCTGAGTAGCCTAGATGGGAGACATCCCCCACTAGGGGCAGTCTGACACCCCACAACTCACAGGGTGGAGTCACCCCTGAGAGGAAACTTCCAAAGGAAGAATCAGACAGGTACACTCGCTGTTCAGCAATATTCTATCTTCGGCAAACTCTGCTGCTGATACCCAGGCAAACAGGGTCTGGAGTGGACCTCAAGCAATCTCCAACAGACCAACAGACAGTCCTTCTGACTTTCAGACGGAAAACTAGCAAACAGGAAGGACACCTATACCAAAACCCCATCAGTACGTCACCATCATCAAAGACCAGAGACAGATAAAACCACAAAGATGGGGAAGAAGCAGGGCAGAAAAGCTGGAAATTCAAAAAATAAGAGCGCATCTCCCCCTGCAAAGGAGCGCAGCCCATCGCCAGCAACGGATCAAAGCTGGTCAGAGAATGACTTTGACGAGATGAGAGAAGAAGGCTTCAGTCCATCAAACTTCTCAGAGCTAAAGGAGGAATTACGTACCCAGCGCAAAGAAACTAAAAATCTTGAAAAAAGAGTGGAAGAATTGACAGCTAGACTAATTAATGCAGAGAAGATCATAAACGAAATGACAGAGATGAAAACCATGACACGAGAAATACGTGACAAATGCACAAGCTTCAGTAACCGACTCGATCAACTGGAAGAAAGAGTATCAGCGATTGAGGATCAAATGAATGAAATGAAGCAAGAAGAGAAACCAAAAGAAAAAAGAAGAAAAAGAAATGAACAAAGCCTGCAAGAAGTATGGGATTATGTAAAAAGACCACATCTACGTCTGATTGGGGTGCCTGAAAGTGAGGGGGAAAATGGAACCAAGTTGGAAAACACTCTTCAGGATATCATCCAGGAGAACTTCCCCAACCTAGTAGAGCAGGCCAACATTCAAATTCAGGAAATACAGAGAACGCCACAAAGATACTCCTCCAGAAGAGCAACTCCAAGACACATAATTGCCAGATTCACCAAAGTTGAAATGAAGGAAAAAATCTTAAGGGCAGCCAGAGAGAAAGGTCGGGTTACCCACAAAGGGAAGCCCATCAGACTAACAGCAGATCTCTCGGCAGAAACTCTACAAGCCAGAAGAGAGTGGGGGCCAATATTCAACGTTCTTAAAGAAAAGAATTTTCAACCCAGAATTTCATATCCAGCCAAACTAAGTTTCATCAGTGAAGGAGAAATAAAATCCTTTACAGATAAGCAAATGCTTAGAGATTTTGTCACCACCAGGCCTGCCTTACAAGAGACCCTGAAGGAAGCCCTAAACATGGAAAGGAACAACCAGTACCAGCCATTGCAAACACATGCCAAAATGTAAAGACCATCGAGGCTAGGAAGAAACTGCATCAACTAACGAGCAAAATAACCAGTTAATATCATAATGACAGGATCAAGTTCACACATAACAATATTAACCTTAAATGTAAATGGACTAAATGCTCTAATTAAAAGACACAGACTGGCAAACTGGATAAAGAGTCAAGACTCATCAGTCTGCTGTATTCAGGAGACCCATCTCACATGCAGAGACATACATAGGCTCAAAATAAAGGGATGGAGGAAGATCTACCAAGCAAATGGAGAACAAAAAAAAGCAGGGGTTGCAATCCTAGTCTCTGATAAAACAGACTTTAAACCATCAAAGATCGAAAGAGACAAAGAAGGCCATTACATAATGGTAAAGGGATCAATTCAACAGGAAGAGCTAACTCTCCTAAATATCTATGCACCCAATACAGGAGCACCCAGATTCATAAAGCAAGTCCTTAGAGACCTACAAAGAGACTTAGACTCCCATACAATAATAATGGAGACTTCAACACTCCACTGTCAACATTAGACAGATCAATGAGACAGAAAGTTAACAAGGATATCCAGGAATTGAACTCATCTCTGCACCAAGCGGACCTAATAGACATCTATAGAACTCTCCACCCCAAATCAACAGAATATACATTCTTCTCAGCACCACATCGCACTTATTCCAAAATTGACCACATAATTGGAAGTAAAGCACTCCTTAGCAAATGTAAAAGAACAGAAATTATAACAAACTGTCTCTCAGACCACAGTGCAATCAAACTAGAACTCAGGACTAAGAAACTCAATCAAAACCGCTCAACTACATGGAAACTGAACAACCTGCTCCTGAATGACTACTGGATACATAACGAAATGAAAGCAGAAATAAAGATGTTCTTTGAAACCAATGAGAACAAAGATACAACATACCAGAATCTCTGGGACACATTTAAAGCAGTGTGCAGAGGGAAATTTATAGCACTAAATGCCCACAAGAGAAAGCAGGAAAGATCTAAAATTGACACTCTAACATCACAATTAAAAGAACTAGAGAGGCAAGAGCAAACACATTCAAAAGCTAGCAGAAGGCAAGAAATAACTAAGATCAGAGCAGAACTGAAGGAGATAGAGACACAAAAAACCCTCCAAAAAATCAATGAATCCAGGAGTTGGTTTTTTGAAAAGATCAACAAAATTGACAGACCGCTAGCTAGACTAATAAAGAAGAAAAGAGAGAGGAATCAAATAGACGCAATAAAAAATGATAAAGGGGATATCACCACTGACCCCACAGAAATACAAACAACCATCAGAGAATACTATAAATGCCTCTATGCAAATCAACTAGAAAATCTAGAAGAAATGGATAATTTCCTGGACACTTACACTCTCCCAAGACTAAACCAAGAAGAAGTTGAATCCCTGAATAGACCAATAGCAGGCTCTGAAATTGAGGCAACAATTAATAGCCTACCCACGAAAAAAAGTCCAGGACCAGATGGATTCACAGCTGAATTCTACCAGAGGTACAAGGAGGAGCTGGTACCATTCCTTCTGAAACTACTCCAATCAATAGAAAAAGAGGGAATCCTCCCTAACTCTTTTTATGAGGCCAACATCATCCTGATACCAAAGCCTGGCAGAAACACAACAAAAAAAGAGAATTTTAGACCAATATCCCTGATGAACATCGATGCAAAAATCCTCAATAAAATACTGGCAAACCGGATTCAGCAGCACATCAAAAAGCTTATCCACCATGATCAAGTGGGCTTCATCCCTGGGATGCAAGGCTGCTTCAACATTCGCAAATCAATCAACGTAATCCAGCATATAAACAGAACCAAAGACAAGAACCACATGATTATCTCAATAGATGCAGAAAAGGCTTTTGACAAAATTCAACAGCCCTTTATGCTAAAAACGCTCAATAAATTCGGTATTGATGGAACGTATCTCAAAATAATAAGAGCTATTTATGACAAACCCACAGCTAATATCATACTGAATGGGCAAAAACTGGAAAAATTCCCTTTGAAAACTGGCACAAGACAGGGATGCCCTCTCTCACCACTCCTATTCAACATAGTGTTGGAAGTTCTGGCTAGGGCAATCAGGCAAGAGAAAGAAATCAAGGGTATCCAGTTAGGAAAAGAAGAAGTCAAATTGTCCCTGTTTGCAGATGACATGATTGTATATTTAGAAAACCCCATCGTCTCAGCCCAAAATCTCCTTAAGCTGATAAGCAACTTCAGCAAAGTCTCAGGATACAAAATTAACGTGCAAAAATCACAAGCATTCTTATACACCAGTAACAGACAAGCAGAGAGCCAAATCAGGAATGAACTTCCATTCACAATTGCTTCAAAGAGCATAAAATACCTAGGAATCCAGCTTACAAGAGATGTAAAGGACCTCTTCAAGGAGAACTACAAACCACTGCTCAGTGAAATCAAAGAGGACACAAACAAATGGAAGAACATACCATGCTCATGGATAGGAAGAATCAATATCGTGAAAATGGCCATACTGCCCAAGGTTATTTATAGATTCAATGCCATCCCCATCAAGCTACCAATGAGTTTCTTCACAGAATTGGAAAAAACGGCTTTAAAGTTCATATGGAACCAAAAAAGAGCCCGCATTGCCAAGACAATCCTAAGTCAAAAGGACAAAGCTGGAGGCGTCACGCTACCTGACTTCAAACTATACTACAAGGCTACAGTAACCAAAACAGCATGGTACTGGTACCACAACAGAGATATAGACCAATGGAACAGAACAGAGTCCTCAGAAATAATACCACACATCTACAGCCATCTGATCTTTGACAAACCTGAGAGAAACAAGAAATGGGGAAAGGATTCCCTATTTAATAAATGGTGCTGGGAAAATTGGCTAGCCATAAGTAGAAAGCTGAAACTGGATCCTTTCCTTACCCCTTATACGAAGATTAATTCAAGATGGATTAGAGACTTAAATGTTAGACCTAATACCATAAAAACCCTAGAAGAAAATCTAGGTAGTACCATTCAGGACATAGGCATGGGCAAAGACTTCATTCATGTCTAAAACACCAAAAGCAACGGCAGCAAAAGCCAAAATTGACAAATGGGATCTCATCAAACTAAAGAGCTTTTGCACAGCAAAAGAAACTACCATCAGAGTGAACAGGCAACCTACAGAATGGGAGAAAATTTTTGCAACCTACTCATCTGACAAAGGGCTAATATCCAGAATCTACAAAGAACTCAAACAAATATACAAGAAAAAAACAAACAACCCCATCAAAAAGTGGGGAAAGGATATGAACAGACATTTCTCAAAAGAAGACATCCATACAGCCAAGAGACACATGAAAAAATGCTCATCATCACTCGCCATCAGAGAAATGCAAATCAAAACCACAATGAGATACCATCTCACACCAGTCAGAATGGCAATCATTAAGAAGTCAGGAAACAACAGGTGTTGGAGAGGATGTGGAGAAACAGGAACACTTTTACACTGTTGGTGGGACTGTAAACTAGTTCAACCATTATGGAAAACAGTATGGCGATTCCTCAAGGATCTAGAACTAGATGTACCATATGATCCAGCCATCCCACTACTGGGTATATACCCAAAGGATTATAAATTACTCTACTACAAAGACACATGCACACGTATGTTTATTGCGGCACTATTCACAATAGCAAAGACTTGGAATCAACCCAAATGTCCATCTGTGACAGACTGGATTAAGAAAATGTGGCATATATACACCATGGAATACTATGCAGCCATCAAAAAGGATGAGTTTGCGTCCTTTGTAGGGACATGGATGCAGCTGGAAACCATCATTCTTAGCAAACTATCACAAGAAGAGAAAACCAAACACCACATGTTCTCACTCATAGGTGGGAACGGAACAATGAGATCACTTGGACTGGGGAAGGGGAACATCACACACTGGGGCCTATCATGGGGAGGGGGGAGGAGGGAGGGATTGCACTGGGGAGTTATACATGATATAAATGATGAATTGATGGGTGCTGACGAGTTGATGGGTGCAGCACACCAACATGGCATAAGTATACATATGTATCAAACCTGCACGTTATGCACATGTACCCTAGAACTTAAAGTATAATAAAAATAAATAAATAAATAAATAATAAAAATAAAAATAAATAAATAAATACATGCACCCAGGTTCACATAAGCAACCAATAAACATTTTGGTTATATGAGCCAGTTAATTCCCCTCTTTCTGCTTAAGCCAGTTTGACTGATGGATTGGTCGGTTGATTGATTTTTTTTTTTTTTTTTTGGTCACTTGCAATTGAAAGAGAAAAGCATCCTGAGAGATTTATTTTTTTATTTATCTTTTATTATTATTTTTCTGAGGTGGAGTTTTACTCTTGTTGCCCAGGCTGGAGTGCAGTGGCACGATCTCGGCTCACTGCAACTTCTGCCTCCCCGATTCAAGTGATTCTCGTTCCTTAGCCTCCTGAGTAGCTGGAACTACAGGCACACGCCACCACGCCTGGCTAATTTTGTATTTTTAGTAGAAATGAGGTTTTACGATGTTGGCTAGGCTGCTCTCGAACTCCTGACCTCAGGTGATCCACCCGCCTCGGTTTCCCAAAGTGCTGGGATTACAGGCATGAGCCACCATGCCCGGCCTGACTGAGAGATTTATCTGCACAGTCAGGGAAGGCTTCCCCGAAGAACTAAGGTGATCTGAATTCTGAAAGATAAGTAGCAGTTAATTTGGCAAAGAGAGGAAGGAGAAGTGTTCCAAAGAGACTAGCAAGTGCTAGAGCTTTGTAAAAGGAAGGAGCATAATGATTGAGAGGGATGGAGAGAAGGCCAGTGTGAGTGGACAGGGCTGATGTAGTACAAGATGAAAATGGAAAGACAGCTTCCTGTCTTTAGCACAGTAAACTGTGCTAAGGATTTCGATCTTTGCATTTAGAGCCACAGGACACATTTAAGGGTTTTTAAGTATGATGGATAAGGTAGTGGTGGTACTACCAGACAGGTTGTTTTTTCCTTTAATGAGACAGGGTCTCACAATGTTACTCGGGCTAGAGTGCGGTGGCTATCCAGAGGCACAATAACAGTGCACCCTAGCATTGAACTCTTGACTGCCAAGATCCTCTGGTCTTAGCCTCCTTAGTAGCTGGAACTACAGGTACACTCCACTGTGCCCAGCATCTATATACAGGGTTTTTTTGGTTTTTTTTGTTTTTTTTTTAATTAGCAGGGTGTTATATGAATAGATTGAAGGTTATCAAGAGTGGATAAAAGAGAGGAAGTATGCAGCCCCATCTATGCCAAAAGATGCATCTTGAATCTAATCAAGATAATAAATCTAACTACTAGTTTATAGGAAATATGGGAGCCAGAGGTACGTGTTAATGCCACAAGGATACAATCAGCCAAATCCAGAATACAAGACATTAAATGGGATGAATGAACTGGTTTCTGCAAAAACTAACTGAGATTAGGAAGAATTTTAGGCCAGGTGCGGTGGCTCATGCCTGTAACCCCAGCACTTTGGGAGGCTGAGGCTGGTGGATCATGAAGTCAAGAGTTCGAGATCAGCCTGGCCAACATAGTGAAATCCCATCTCCACTAAAAATACAAAAATTAGCCGGGTGTGGTGGCAGGCACCTGTAATCCCAGCTACTCAGGAGGTTGAGGCAGAAGAATTGCTTGAACCCAGGAGGTGGAGGATGCAGGAAGCCAAGATCACGTCACTGCACTTCAGCTGGGGTGATAGAGCAAGACTCCATCTCGAAAAAAAAAGAAGAAGAATTTTAGAGCGGGGCACTCTGGCATGCACTTGTAGTCCCTTCTACTTGGGAAGCTGAGGTAGGAGGTTTGAGCCCGGAAGTTCAAGACCATCCTGCACAACATAGTAAAATCTATCCAGTTTGGTATGTGGAGAATAAAAATAATTTTTTTGTAAGGGATGGGGTCTTGCTATGTCATCTAGGCTGGTCTCAAATTCTTGGCTTCAAGTGATCCTCTAGCTTTGGCTTCCCAAAGTGCTGGGATTACAGGAATATGCGACTGCACCTAGCAAGAAAAAGAATGTTTAGAAAGGAAGGGATTGGATATTATTTGGATCCTGATGTAAACAAACTGCAAAAGACATTTTGACACAATCAGGCAAATTTGAACATCTGTTGGGTATAAGGTGATATTAAGAAATAATTGGGGGCTAGGCGTGGTGGCTCACACCTGTAATCCCAACACTTTGGGAGGCCAAGGCAGGTGGATCACCTGAGATCAGGAGTTCGAGACCAGCCTGATCAACATGGAGAAACCCTGTCTCTACTAAAAATACAAAATTAGCCAGGCGTGGTGGTGTATGCCTGTAATCCCAGCTACTCGAGAGGCTGAGACAGGAGAATCACTTGAACCCGGGAGGCGGAGGTTGTGGTGAGCCGAGATTGCGCCATTGCACTCCAGCCTGGGCAACAGAGCAACACTCTGTCAAAAAAAAAAAAAAAAAAGAAAGGCAGAGAGGCAGAAAGGCAGGAAGGCAGGAAAGAAAGAAAGGAAAGAAGGAAAGAAAGAAGGAAGAAATGAGGGAAGGGAACGGAAGGGAAGGGAAGGGAAGGGAAAGGAAGGGACAGGACGGGACGGGAAGGGAAGGGAAGGGAAGGGAAGGGAAGGGAAGGGAAGGGAAGGGAAGGGAAGGTGAAGGGAAGGGAAGGGAAGGATTGGGGCCGGGAGCGGTGGCTCATGCCTGGGGACAGAGGGAGACTCCATCTCAAAAAACAAAGAAAAGAAAAAGAAATAACTAGGGCAGGTGCAGTGGCTCATGCCTGTAATCCCAGTGCTTTGGGAGGCTGCGACAGGTGGATCAGCTGAGGTCAGGAGTTTGAGACCAGCCTGGCCAACATAGTGAAACCCTGTCTCTACTAAAAGTACAAAAATTAGCTGGGTGCAGTGGTGGGCACCTGTAATCTCAGCTACTCAGGAGGCTGAGGCAGGAGAATCGCTTGAACCCAGGAGGCGGAGGTTGCAGTGAGCAGAGATGTGCCACTGCACTCCAGCCTTGGTGAGTGACAGAACGAGACTCTGTCTCAAAAATAATAATAACAACAATTGAGATGAGGCAGACTAAAATGCTTAGCACAAAGACTCAGCATTAATTCACTGGACATATATTTACTGTCTAACCACTATGTTTCAGGTACTGTGCCAGATGGTAGGAAAAAACTGGTTTCTAGTGTCCCTGGAAAGAAAAAATTAGCTGGGCATGGTGGTATGTGCCTGTAATCCCAGCTACTCAGGAGGCTGACGCAGGAGAATCGCTTGAACTTAGAAGGTGAAGGTTGCAGTGAGCCACGATGGCACCACTGCACTCCAGCCTGGCAACAGAGGGAGACTCCATCTCAAAGAAAGAAAAAAGAAAGAAAGAAAAAGAAAAAGAAAAGAAATAATTGGGCCAGGGGTGGTGACTCACACCTGTAATTCCAGCACTTCAGTGACCGAGGCAGACGGATCACCTGAGGTTAGGAGTTTGACACCAGCCTGGCCAACATGGTGAAACCCTATCTCTACTAAAAGTACAAAAATTAGCTGGGCGCAGTGTTGGGAAACTGTAATCCCAGCGACTCAGGAGGCTGAGGCAGGCTGAGTGTATTTGTGAACCTCGGAGGCAAAGGTTGCAGTGAACCGAGATTGCCCCACTGCACTCCAGCCGGGGTGACAGAACGAGACTGTCTCAAAAATCACAATAATAGTAATAATAACTGTTCTCTTAGGTGTGGTAATGGTGCTGGAATTTTTTTTTTTTTTAAACACTGACTTTATGTGTTATATACACACTGAAGAATTTACAGATAAAATGACATGACATTTGAGATTTGGTTTAAAATAATTTAGAGAAAAGGAAAAAGAAAGGCAATATAGCTGGCAAAATGTCAACAATTGGCTGGGTGCAGTGGTTCATACCTGTAAACCTAGTACTTTAGGAAGCCAAGGTGGGAAGATTGCTTGAGCCCAGCAGCTCAAGGCTGCAGTGAGCCATGATCATGCCACTGCATTCCAGCCTTGGCAACAGAGCAAGACTGTCTGAAAAAAAAAAAAAAAGTTAGCAATTGGCCAGATGTGGTGGCTTGCGCCTGTAATACTAGCACTTTGGGAGGCCAAGGTGGGTGGATTACCTGAGGTCGGGAGTTCAAGACCAGCCTGACCAATATGGTAAAACCCCATCTCTACTAAAAATACAAAATTAGCCAGGCATGGTGGTGTGTGCCTGTAGTCCCAGCTACTGCAGAGGCTGAGACAGGAGAATTGCTTGAACCTGGGAGGCAGAGGTTGCAGTGAGCCAAGATCATGCCACTGCACTCCAGCCTGGGAAACAGAGGAGACTCCATCTCAAAAAAAAAAAAAAAAAAAAAAAACTTTAGCAATTATCAAAGCAGGGTAATTAGGTGTAGGGAGAAAGTTATTATATTATTGTGTTTCTACTTTGGTATGTGTATATGTGAATTTTTTCATTATAAAATATTTTTAATGAATTCTTTAAACAGATAAATAAAATTTGGGATTAATGCCAACTGAATTTTAATAACTGAATGTAGATCTGTGAAATCTACCCAAGATACTGAGAGGAAAAAAGCAAGTTTCACCACCACCGCCATCACTCCCAACCGACAACAAAGCAATAATCAGAGAAGAATAAAACCATTTTAGTGTTATGTCCTTCCTTCCACCCTCTTCCCCCTCAAAAAAAGCAGATGCAGAAAAACAGATTGGAGTGTTATCCAGTCATCTAGTCCAAGGACAGCTTGGGCAGGGGAAATGGCAGTGGAAATGGATTAAAAAGTGTATATGTGCTTAGGGGCCAGGTGCGGTGGCTCATGCCTGTAATCCCAGCATTTTGGGAGGCTGAGGCAGGTCAATTACTTGAGTCCAGGAGGCAACATAGGGAGACCCTCATCTTTAAAATAATAATAATAATAAAATAAATAAACCGAAAGAAAAGTGCACAGGTTTTTTAACAAAGGTGCTATTTGATGTTGTAGATGTAGGGATCCCACAGAGATGTGCAGTGATCCACTGCTAGTAGCAACCTGTATTTTAGCTCCCCCAAGTGTAAAGATTTGAAGTGGGGGAGAATTAACTAAAACCCAGAGGAAAGAGTCATGTGGACTTGGCCTCCTGTAGAAGGAAAATGGCTTTCAGTCAGGACACAGCCAGCTCCAGGCAACCTGACAGATAGGGAGCTAGGGGAATCAAGACCCTGACCTCACGTTCCTCCCTCTGACCTCTGCAGAGATAATCAGTAGATGAACCTCAGTGGAAGGCAGGGTGCAGCAGACTTTGATACAGTCCTTACAGCCCGGCCTCCTGGGGCCTTGATCAGGGCAGAGCAGGGTGGAGAGTGGACTGGGAGGTGCAAACACAGGCTATCCAGGACAGGCTTCACAGTTTTTGCATGACCTGTGCTATGAGGTTCCTTGTGATATTTTTTTTTTTTTTTTTTTTTGAGACGGAGTCTCACTCTGTGGCCCAGGCTGGAGTGCAGTGGCCGGATCTAAGCTCACTGCAAGCTCCGCCTCCTGGGTTTACGCCATTCTCCTGCCTCAGCCTCCCGAGTAGCTGGGATTACAGGCGCCCGCCACCTCGCCCGGCTAGTTTTTTGTATTTTCTTAGTAGAGACGGGGTTTCACCGTGTTAGCCAGGATGGTCTCGATCTCCTGACCTCGTGATCCGCCCGTCTCGGCCTCCCAAAGTGCTGGGATTACAGGCTTGAGCCACCGCGCCCGGCCGGTTCCTTGTGATATTAACACTGCCTACCCGTCTCAGTTCCTGTCTGCCCACTCCCCCTGCAAAGTGGAGGCTCGGAGGATAATAGTGTCTAATCCATCACCGCTAGTGTGAGGATGAAATGAGTTAATCTGTATGAAGCATTCAACTTGACATAGTGTGTAACAGCCAGCACTCAAAAATATTATGCAGAAGACTTTCTGGACATAGTTTCCTCTTTTTGTTTTTTCCTACTTTATTTTCTTTTTTAATTGATGCATAATACAAATACATAGTTTCAAAGTATATGTGATAATTTAATACATTCATATAATTTGTAAATATCAAAGCAGTGTACTTGGAATATCCATTACCTTAAATATTTGTCTTTACGCTAGAACCATTTTATTTACTTATTTATTTGGAGACAGGATGCAGTAGTGCAGTCATAGCTCACTGTAACCTGGGCTCAAACAATCCTCCTGCCTCAGCCTCCTGAGTAGCTAGAACTACAGTTGTGCCACCACACCCTGCCTAGGCTAGAACCATTTTACTTCTTCTCTCCTAGCTATTTTGAAATGTACAATAAATTATTGTAAAGTAGTCACCCTACTGACCCACCTTACTAGATCTTATATAGTTCCATCTTTCCAAACACTTTTTCTTTCCAGGGACACTAAAGCAAAGTTTTTCCTACCACCTGGCACAGTATCTGAAACATAGTGGGTAGTCAATAAGTATTTGTCCGGTGAATTAATGCTGAGTCTTTGTGCTAAGCATTTTAGTCTGCCTCATCTTAATTGTTGTAGCAACCTTATACAGTAAGTATCATTCTGTTTTAGAGATGAGGGTAGTAGAGGCTCAGCAAGACTCAATGACTTGCTAGTAGAGGCTCATTAGGACTCAGTGATGTGCCCAGAGCAGACCAGGATTCAAAGGCCGATCTTACTCTAAAACTTGAGGCCGGGCGCGGTGGCTCAAGCCTGTAATCCCAGCACTTTGGGAGGCCGAGACGGGCGGATCACGAGGTCAGGAGATCGAGACCATCCTGACTAACACGGTGAAACCCCGTCTCTACTAAAAAATACAAAAAAACTAGCCGGGCGAGGTGGTGGGCGCTTGTAGTCCCAGCTACTCGGGAGGCTGAGGCAGGAGAATGGCGTGAACCCGGGAGGCGGAGCTTGCAGTGAGCTGAGATCCGGTCACTGCACTCCAGCCTGGGCGACAGAGCGAGACTCCGTCTCAAAAAAAAAAAAAAAAAAGAAAAACTTGCGCTCTTTGCCCTGTGCCAGAGCCTGCAGGCAGTGAGGGCTTTCTGCAAAGGTGACCACTGGCCAGTGAAGTGTCACCCTGACACTTCACTGTGACTCCCAAAGGGTGCGTCTCCATTCAACAGGAGTCAGATAACCATGCACTCTGTATCTGACAATAGGCTCTTGGGGCGTAGATCTCTGAATCATCTTTGTGTCCCTATAAGATACCTTTTTACTGGGTGATAACTAATGTCCATTGACTTAAATAATGTAATGAAAGATAGACTATCTTCTTTTGCTCTTGCTAATGTTGCTTCCAATGCACCGTGGCCATTCCTGGCATTGAGGGTAGGGGTGGTTTGTGGGCACAAAGACCAACCTTCAATTCCTAGTCTAGAGGAACAGGCCTAACATTTATTAAGAGATTGTATTGTTAGGCATTGTTCCAGATGCTTAACATGTAACATCACCATGACAAATCTATGGGGTAAGAGTTATCATTAATCCTATTTTATGCTTGAGGAAACTGAAGTTCAGAATAGTTAAGTGAACTTTCTCAAGGACATACAGCTAGAAAGCAAGCAAGGATTTTGAATCCAAGCATCTGATCTAGGGTCTGTGCTCTTGACTTTTCAAGGAACCATACTTACCTTTCTTGTCCCCTCCCCTTCTCCTCTGCAGCCTCCCATCCTGGCCTGCAGCACTTCCCTGCTAGCCAGCAGCCTAAGGGGCCACCTTCCAGTTCTCTTGAATGTTACTGCTCACAATCAAAAGCAAACAAAATGAAAGTGTCAGCCAGTATCTTGGTTGTCCACCTGCTTGACATGGATGTGCCTCACCCCTTATTTTTATCAAGCACATTTAAGGGTTTGCTTCAGCTTTTTGTTTCTCCCTCATGGAAGATGTTTGGTCTGGATGCTTCTAGTAACAAACAGAAACCCAAACCTTCATGGCAAGGAGCTGTTGAAGAAAATTGAGGTGAGGGCCAGGCACAGTGGCTCATGCCTGCAGTCCCAACACTTTCAGGAGGCCAAGGTGGGCAGATCACAAGGTCAGGAGTTCAAGACCAGCTTGGCCAACATGGTGAAATCCCATCTCTACTAAAGATACAACAAATTAGCCAGGCATGGTGATGCGCACCTGTAATCCCAGCTACTCGGGAGGCTGAAGCAGGAGAATCTCTTGAATCCGGGAGGCGGAGGTTGCAGTGAGCCATGATCGTGCCATTGCACTCCAGCCTGGGTGACAGGGTGAGACTCTGTCTCAAAAAAAAAAAAAGAAGAAAGAAAGAAAATTGAGGTGAGAGCAAACAGCACAAAAGCGAGACCAGTCTTCAAATCTTTGCTTACACAAAGTTAATTTATTGAAATAATGGCTAGCACACCAAATTATGTATGTATTTATTTATTTACTTACTTACTTACTGAGACAGGGTCTTGCTATGTTGCCCATACTGGCCTCAAGCTTCTGGGCTTAAGTGATCCTCACACCTCAGCCTCCCACGTAGCTGGGACTATAGGCATGCACCACCACAGCTGGCTCACCAGGTTATTTAATGTAGCTGAAATATAATAAACTTCATTTTAAATTGATAATGTTAATTTATGCTCTTTTACAATTCAGTAATTACTACCTATTTTCCCACCCTACGCAATCATTTTTTCTTCCCTTTTATTCCTTCGTGGAATTTATATTACAAAATAAACATAATCAACATGGATTTGACACATACCTTCTGTTGTCTGGATGAACAGCCATAAATTTACAAGAAAATACTAATTAATTGATATGAAACCCTTTCTGGGTTGGGTTTCCCAGAAATGGACTCTGACAGAAGTTGACATGCAAGGTCTTTATTAGGCAGTGCTCTTAGGATCAACACATGAGCAAGGAGGGGAGGAAGCAGGACTAGGAAGAAGTCTAGCTCCAGTGCTGGCTCAGCAAAGACCTCAGGACCCCAAAGGATTGTCGTTCAGGTTGATGGCTCTTCAGAATTGCTCAGAGTTGGGGATAGGAAGCCAAGCCTTTCTACTCCCACAGGCCAGCCCTGAAAGGACAGGTGATCTTAGATCAATCAGACAATTTTCTTCAAGTCCAGGGGATCACCAAAGATAGCTGAGTGCTGTCTTCCTGCAGCATTCCTGGGAGGTAGGGGAATAAGTCTTTCATTCCTACTATGGGATCTAGGTGGTGTGTGACACAGTCCATCACAGAAATAAGTTAATTGTAACTCATTTTGTTTCCAAACTCTAAGAAAAGTTATACCATTGCATCTCCCAAGCCACAGCACATTTCATCATTTCAGTCAAGGTATCAGTCATTTTCTCAGCCAATCTTGAATTATCCTGAGACTATGGCAGAAGCAAAGGTCATAGATGAGGCTCATCCCTAAGCTGAAAGGAAGCATGCAGTGGGTGCTCCTGTCCACACATCAGAACCCAAGGATACCAAGGGCCAGCTGACGGTTTGGGTATCAATGGGGATTTCGGGAACCAATTGCCCACAGATCCAAAGGGATGACTGTGTTTACAACTAAGGGTCGTGCAAGGCCGCTGCACAAAGAGCAACAGAACAGTCAAGGCAAGGTGCGTCTGAAGAACAGGTCCTATTTGCTAGGGTCCCTACAACAAAGTACCATAGACTGGGCCATTTAAACAACAGAATTCTTGAGGCCATGCCTGAGATCAAGATGCTGGCAGGATTAGTTTCCTCTGAGCCCTCTCTCCTGGACTGTAGATGACCATCTTCTCCCTGGGTCTTTCCATGGTCTTCTTTCTATATCTGTCTGTGTCCAGATCTCCTCTTCTTCTAAAGACACCAGTCATATCAGATTAGGACCCACCCTCATGACCTCATTTTAACATAATTAACGCTTTCAATTTCCTATCTATCTCCACATAGAGTCGCATTTTGAGGTACCGGGGTTTAGAACTTCAACACATGAATTGTGTTGAAGGGAATACCATTCAGCCGACAGAAGGGGCTTTGAACTGGGCTTCTTCAAAAGGTGATTCAATTTCGACAGGCAGAAATGAGAGTGCAGAAGGGCATTCCCAAGGAGGGAAGAGGAAGCAAGCCCTGAGAGGAATGCAAGGGTACAGAAAGGAATAGATTACATTCTGCCCTCTGGGGGCTCTGTCATGAAAAAACTCAGAGTGACTAAGTCTAGTTGGGCTGTGGGTGGACTGTCGTGGAGAAGAGGGTGTAAGGTAAGACACAGGCCTGATAATGGAGGTGCTAGATGCCTTTGTGTAACAGTCCATAAAGTTGCACCTAAAAGATATATACCACAATCTATTATTTCTTATAAATAAATTTAATTGCTTCTTTAAGTCCTATCCTCCTGCGTTGACAGAAAATAAACCTCAGGCTGGGTGCAGTGGCTTATGCCTTGTAACCCCAGCACTTTGGGAAGCCAAGGCAGGTAGATAACCTGAGGCCAGGAGTTGGAGACCAGCCTGGCTAAACTGGCAAACCCCCATCTCTACTAAAAATACAAAAATTAGTAGCCAGGCTTTGGTGGTGCATGCATGTAGGTAGTCCCAGCTACTTGGGAGGCTGAGGCACAAGAAATGCTTGAACCCAGGAGGCAGAGGTTGCAGTGAGCCGAGATCATGCCACTGCACTCCAGCCTGTGCAACAGAAAAAAAAAAAAAAAAGTCTCCAAAAAAAAAAAAAGAACCTCAGTCATTCTTTAGGCCCCACCTAGGGGTATCCCATCAAATGAAACTCACAGAGTCAGAGCAGCAGGAATGGAATAGGGTCCTCTGGTCATTGGCCATCTCTGCACACAGGCTACAGTGGAGTTGGCCCATGTTCCCTTCTGTATAGCTCCTACCAGTCTCGTGGCACTGTTTTTTTGTAGTTGTTTTTGTTTTTTGAGATGAGGTCTCACTCTACCATTCAACCTGGAGTGCAGTGACGCAAAATTGGCTCACTGCAACCTCTGCCTCCTGGGCTTAAGGGAACCTCCTGCCTCAGCCTCCCGACTACAGGTGCATGCCACCATGTCTGGATAATTACTGCATTTTTTGTAGAGATGGAGTTTCGCCATGTTACTCAGGCTGGTCTTGAACTCTTGGACTCAAGCAACTTACCCATTTTGGCCCCACAAAGTTCCGGGATTACAGACGTGAGCCACCGCGCCTGGCCTGAATTCAGTTTTAGATGATCCCAATTTTGTTGGCAGTATCGAGTCCCTGTCTCCATTAGGCTTTATCAGGGTACGCACCATGTCAGTATCATACAGTTTTTCTCAAAGACTGCCTGATCTGAGGCTTGTTGGCCTTGGCATCTATAGTAAAAACCAGCATGTTGTTTTCTCTACCTTCTTTGAGGTCAAGGGGAACTTAATGATGGCACTGTGGTTTCAGTTGTTCCTCCTGAAAACACATTTTCTAGGGCCCTTTGCAGTCTCAGTGTGCTACACCCCTGGAGGGTAGGTGACTCATGGGCCTTCTTCGGGAGACTCTGGCTGCCTTGTAGTGTGGCTTTCTTGGCCTTCAAAGCCTTTGTTCTTGCCCTGATGTTGTGATGGGCAGGAGGCTCCTCCTTGCCTTTGATATCATCTTTGTTTAAAGGTCTTAACTCATTTAACTCACATTTATGATGCATGAAAGATCCTTGCCGTGTTTATAAGAAATAGTCCGTGGGACTGGGTGCAGTCTGATGCTGTAATCCTAACACTTTGGGAGGCTGAGGAGGGAGGATTGCATGAGGCCAGGAGTTTGAGACTGACATAGTGAGACCCTGTCTCTAAAAAAAAAAATTTTTTTTTTTAATTAGCTAAGCGTTGATGTGTGCCTATAGTCCCAGCTACTCAGGAGGCCGAGGTGGGAGGATCCCTTGAACCCAGGCATTAGAGGCTGCAGTGAGCTATGATCATGCCACTGTACTCCTGCCCAGGCAACAGAGCAAGACCCTGTCTCAAAAAACAAAACAAAAAGAAATGTGCAGTGAGACAGAGAGATGCTACCTGAGGAAAGGACACACAAAATTGCAGAACTTTGCTGTATTCACCACAATCTAGAGTTGAGTCTTCAGGTCCAAAAACTCCACCTTTCTTCATTGTCTATGAAATGTACAAAAGTGTCCATGAAATGTATGCTAGCCACAGAAAGGATCTGTACAGTGCAGATAGGCATGCCTGTCTTTCACAGACGAGTGTATCTTTCTTTCATAGCTAGGTGTACTGTCTTTTTATAACTTGATGACAACAGATATTAAAACCAGTATCCAAGGTGCTAATTTACAATGAGAAATATAACTGCCAAATAGGCCGAGCACAGTGGATCACACCTGCAATCCCAGTGCTTTGGGAGGCCAAGGCAGGCAGATCACCTGAGGTCAGGAGTTCGAGACCAGCCTGATCAACATGGAGAAACCCTGTCTCTACTGAAAATACAAAAATTATCTGCGTGTGGTGTCAGGTGCCTGTAGTCCCAGCTACTCAGGAGGCTGAGGCAGGAGAATTGCTTGAACCCAGGAGAGGGAGGTTGCAGTGAGCCAAGACTGCGCCACTGCATCCAGCCTGGGCGACCGAACGAGACTCCATCTCAAAAAATTTTAAAAATTTAAAAAAGAAAGAAGCATAACTGTCAAATGGAGAAGTCATTAATATTGTGTAGTCAGAGTATTCTGTATCTTGAAAAAATATGTACATGGGTAAAATCAGAAGTTAACTAAATGTGGAATTAGAACAAACAAAATTAAATGGTTTTATTACTTTTTAATTTGTTTTTTATCAAATTAGGCAGTCCTCAGAACCAGGATAGGTTCAGAGAGCTCCCTCAATGGTTTTAATATCTATTGTCATCAAGTTATAAAAAGACAGTACACCTAGCTATGAAAGAAAGATACACTTACCTGTGAAAGACAGGCATGCCTCTGCACTGTACAGATCCTTTCTGTGGCTAGTGTACTGCTCAGATGTGGAGTCATCACAGTATCAACTTGGTTCGTTTTCTTTCTTTTTCTTTCCTTTTTTTTTCTTTTCTTTTTTTTTTTTTTTGTTTGAGGTGGAGTCTCGCTCTGTCGCCCGGACTGGAGTGCAGTGGCCAGATCTCAGCTCACTGCAAGCTCCGCCTCCCGGGTTTTACGCCATTCTCCTGCCTCAGCCTCCCAAGTAGCTGGGACTACAGGCGCCCGCCACCTCGCCCGGCTAGTTTTTGTATTTTTAGTAGAGACGGGGTTTCACCGTGTTAGCCAGGATGGTCTCGATCTCCTGACCTCGTGATCCGCCCGTCTCGGCCTCCCAAAGTGCTGGGATTACAGGCTTGAGCCACTGCGCCCGGCCTTCTTTTCTTTTCTTTTTTTTTTTTTTGGAGACTGGGTCTCTGACGCCCAGACTGGAGTGCAGCATTATGATCATGGCTCATTTGCAACCTTGAACTCCCGGACTCAAGCCATCCTCCCACCCCAGCCTCCCAAGTAGCTAGGACTACAGGTAGACATCACTACGCCTGGCTAATTTTTTTTAATTAAAAATTAAAATATTTCAAAAAAATTTTAAAGAGCAATTAAGGTGGGAGCAATCAAGCCTCCCAAGGTGCTGGGATTACAGGTGTGAGCCACTGTGCCTGGCCCCTACTTTAGTATTTAGGGAAGCAAAGATGTCCACATCCTAATCCCCAAAAGCTATCAATATGTTAGGTTCTGTGTCTGGGGTGTTTTTTTACACCAAGCAATTCTCCAACATCAGCTGGATGTCAAACATTTCAATTAATTCAGACACAAACTACCTGGAGTTAGCTTGCTTCAGACTTCAGGGTTCAGTCCCACAAGACTGTCCCCACTTCAGACTGCACTTGCAAGTTTGATGCCTTATCCATAGTTCTGGCTGATATAACTCAGGGGTTCCCATGACCCCTTCTCTAAGTTTGATATTAATAATTTGCTAGAATGGCTCACAGAACTCAGAAAAACTTTTCCTACATTTACTGGTTTATTATAAAGTACACAACCCAGGAAGAGTCAGATGGAAGAGGTGCATAGGGCACGGTATTGGGTGGGAGTTGGTATGGAGCTTCCAAACCCTCTCCAGGAGTATGACCCTCCCAGCAAGTCAATGTGTTCATCAACTTCGAAGCTCTTTGAATCTTGTTGCTCAAGACTTAAAGCTCAATCCTCAATCCCTCTTTCCCTCCCAGAAGGTTGGTGAATAGGGCTGAAACTTCCAACCCTCTAACCACTTGTTTTTTCTGGTGCCCAGCCCCCATCTAGGCCCCACATCAACTCACCTCATTAGTGTAAACTCAGGTGTGATTAAAAGGAGCTCATACAAAAATTGCGCCATTGAATTCCAACCTGGGTGATAGAGTGAGATCAAAACACACACACACACACACACACACACACACACACGAAGGGGATGGAGGCTCATAGTTACTGCTGCAGGGCTTTCACCCCGCCTGGACCTGGTGCCATTTAAAAGCACACCCTTGGCTGGGCGCAATGGCTCACGCCTGTAATCCAAATACTTTGGGAGGCGAAGGCAGGCGGATCACCTGAGGTCAGGAGTTTGAGACCAGCCTGGCCAACATGGCAAAACTCCATTTCTACTAAAAATACAAAAATTAGCCAGGCATAGTGTCTTGCACCTGTAATCCCAGCTACTTGGGAGGCTGAGACAGGAGAATCGCTTGAGCCTAGGAGGCGGAGGTTGCAGTAAGCTGAGATCGCACCACTGCACTCTGGCCTGGGCGACAGAGGAATTCTCTGTCTCAAAAAAAAATCCAAAAAAAAAAAATGCACCCTACACTCACCCTGCTTGTTGGGCTCACCAAGAGGTGCCTGGGCTCCATGCAGCAAAAAATATCACGTGTGTTTGTGATGGAAGTGAAAGAGGAGCCTTCTGCCAAAAGGGAGCAGCAGATTAGCCACACCTGTGGGCTCAACTAGCTAGAAAACCTAACAAGCCGAGAAAAGATTTTACATTTTTCTACATTCAAAAGAAAACACCAAATAATTTTTTGGGAACCTTGAGGAGGACTTCAAACAGGCTCCAGAGTGCTGCATACCAGCAAAGGAAATAGAACAACTAAATGGGAATTCAGCACCTGATGGAAATGGACATATTCTTGGTTGAGTACCAGTAGAAAAAAACAATAAACAGTACTGCTGGCATTCCTCTGTAGTTCATTATGAATTTGAAATTGCCCTGGTACTAAAGCATCATCCTGATGAACCTGGGCTTTTGGAAATAAGTGTAGTGCCACTAATTTTAGAACAAACACTGGAGCTTATAGGAACAAATATCAATGGAAACCCATGTGGGTTAGGAAGCAAGACGCATCCGTTACATCTTCTTATACCACATGGAGCATTCCAAATAAGAAATCTACCCATCTGGGGCTGGGCGTGGCAGCTCACGCCTGTAATCCCAGCACTTTGGGAGGCCGAGGCGGGTGGATCATGAGGTCAGGAGTTTGAGACCAGACTGGCCAACATAGTGAAACCTCTTATCTACTAAAAATACAAATATCAACTGGGCGTAGTGGTGGGCACCTGTAGTCCCAGCTACTCAGGAGGCTTAGGCAGGAGAATCACTTGAACCTGGGAGGCAGAGGCTGCAGTGAGCCGAGATCATGCCACTGCACTCCAACCTGGGTAACAGAGTGAAACTCTGTCTCAAAAAAAAAAAAAAAGAAAAGGAATGTACCTGTTTGGAAGTACAATGGTCTCTTGTCCTGCTTTGAAGTTTGCAAAGAGGCTAAAATTGAAGGAATAGTATGGCATTGCAGTAATGATAGTTTAATTAAGATCCATCACCATCGTCTTGGTTTATGCTGGCCAATCCCAGATATATACATTAACTCAAAACCCGTTATAGGTCAGGCATGGTGGCTCGTGCCTGTACTCCCAGCACATTGAGAGGCCGAGGGGGGCAGATGACATCAGGTCAGGAGTTCGAGACCAGCCTGGCCAACATGGTGAAATCCTATCTCTACTAAACCAAAAATTAGCCAGGCATAGTGGCGGGAGCCTATAATACCAGCCACTTGGGAGGCTGAGGCACAAGAATCCCTTTAATCCCTGCAGAGGTTGCAGTGAACTGAGATTGTGCTACTGCACTCCAGCCTGAGTGACAGAGAGAGACTCTCTCTCAAAAACAACAACAACAACAACAACAAAAATCAAAGAAGCTCCAGTTATTATCAACATGAACCTGAACAAATGTGATTCTGCCTTTGATATTAAGTGTTTGTTTAATCATTTTTCAAAAACAGAAATCTGGTAGACTCAAAGATATAATATTTGATGTATAAAATGCAAATAAAATTAAGATTAGTTTTATTGTTGTTACATTCTAAAAAACAAAAAAACAAATGGGGCTCATAAAGAATAACAAAAGAAACTCCTATCACTCAGGAAATGCCAGGTGTTTCAGGAGCTCCATGGCAGAAACTATGGACAAATATATTTCTTATTATATATATCACACTGTGAAAAGGGGAACTTAAATACAGCAGATAGAGTTAAGGTTGCTAATCGCTGACTTTAAAAGAGAGATTTTCCTGGATTATCTGGGGGGGGATCCAAAGTAATCACAGGATTCTTAAATGTGAAAGAACGACGTAGGAGTTTCACTGTCAGTGTCATAGTGATATGGTGTTGCAAGAAAATCTTATAAGATAAAGAATGGGGCCACAAGCCAAGGAATGCAGGCAACCTGTAGAAGCTGGAAAAGGCAAGAAAATGGGTTCTCCCTGGATCCTCCAGAAGGAATGCCACCCTACTGAACACCTTGATTTTAGCTGAGTGAGTGTCATTTTGGACTTCTGACCTCCAGAAGTGTAGCATGATAAATCATTGTTGTTTCTTTTTCTTTCTTTTTTTTTTTTTTGAGACAGAGTTTCCCTCTGTCGCCCAGGTTAGAGTGCAGTGACGCGATCTCGGCTCACTGCAAGCTCTGCCTCAGCCTCCCAAGTAGCTGGGACTACAGGTGCCCACCACTGTCCCTGGCTAATTTTTTGTATTTTTAGTAGAGATGGGGTTTCACCGTGTTAGCCAGGATGGTCTCGATCTCCTGACCTCATGATCCACCCACCTCAGCCTTTCAAAGTGCTGGGATTACAGGCATGAGCCACCGTGGCTGGCAAATCATTATTGTTTCAAGCCACTAAATGTACAGTAATTTGTTACAAAAGCCACAAAAGCTCTTTGTGAATTTAACTTTTATACAGGTGATACAAACTATTTTGTATATGTATTTTGTTTGTTTGTTCGTTTTAATTTTTGTAGCGATGGGGTATCACTATGTTGGCCAGGCTGGTCTTGAACTCCTAGCTTCAAGTGATCCTCCTGCCTTGGCCTCTCAAAGTGCTGGGATTACAGGCATGAGCCACCATGCCTGGCCATTACGTGTTCCTTTTTTTGTTTGTTTGTTTGTTTTTGAGACAGGGTCTTGCTCTGTTACCTAGGCTAGAGTGCAATAGTATGATCATGGCTCACTGCAGCCTCCATCTCCCTGGGCTTCAGTGATCCTCCCACCTCAGCCTCCCAAGCAGCTGAGACTACACACACCACCATGCTCAGCTAAGTTTTTTTTTTTCTTGTTGTTGTTGTTGTTAAGGAAGGATATCACTATGAACTCCTAGGCTCAAGCAATTCTTCCACCTAGGCCTCACAAAGTGCTGGGATTATGGGAATGAATCGCTGTGACTGGCCTTATTCTGTATATGGGTATTAGTCCATTTTCACACTGCTAATAAAGACATACCTGAGACTGGGCAATTTACAAAAGTAAGAGGTTTAATTGGACTTACAGTTCCACGTGGCTGTGGAAGTCTCACAATCATGGCGGAAGGCAAGGAGGAACAAGTCACATCTTACATAGATGGCAGCAGGCAAAGAGAGCTGCAGGAAAACTCCCCCTTATAATAACCATCAGATCTGGTGAGATGTACTCACTATCACAAGAACAGTATGGGACTCACTGCAACCTCCACCTCCCAGGTTCAAGCAATTCTCCTGCCTCAGCCTCACGAGTAGCTGGGACTACAGGTGCATGCCATCACACCCAGATAATTTTTGTATTTTTAGTAGAGACAAAGTTTCACCATGTTGGCCAGGATGGTCTCAGTCTCTTGACTTCATGATCTGCCTGCCTTGGCCTCCCAAAGTGCTGGGATTACAGGTGTAAGTGCATTCTTAGCACTTAGCTAGTAAGACAGAAATTATAATTTAATTTGGCCAGCATGGGTTGGATTTAAGAAAAAAACTTTTTATTATGACAATTTCAAACATACAAGAAAAGGATGGAGAGTATAAAATGAACCATCATGTGCCCATTATCCAACTTCTATAATTATCAACATTTTACTGATTTTTGCACAGGACTTTTTTGTTTTTTGTTTTTGAGATGGAGTTTCACTCTTGTTGCCCAGGCTGGAGTGCAATGGTGTGATCTTGGCTCACTGCAACCTCTTCTTCCCAGGTTCAAACAATTCTCCTGCCTCAGCTCCCAAGTAGCAGCTGGGATTACAGGCAACCCGGCTAATTGTTTGTTTGTTTGTTTTGTGAGACGGAGTCTCATTCTGTCATCAGGCTGGAGTGCAGTGGCGTGATCTCAGCTCACTGCAACATCCACCTCCTGGTTCAGGTGATTCTCCTGCCTCAGCCTCCCGAGTAGCTGGGACTACAGGCGCCCGCCTCATCGCCCGGCTATTTTTTTTTTTTTTTTGTATTTTTAGTAGAGACGGGGTTTCATCGTATTAGCCAGGATGGTCTTGATCTCCTGACCTTGTGATCCGCCCGTCTCGGCCTCCCAAAGTGCTGGGATTACAGGCTTGAGCCACCGCGCCCGGCCCATTTTAGTATAGTTTTTATACATGCTTTCACTTTGATTTTGCTATCCTTAAAGAGAGAGAGAAAATTTTCAAAGCCGTACTCAAGTTTTACAATTTCAGTGATACCTACTTGGCTAAACTTAGTACTGCTCTATATTTTAAAATTATACACAGTTGCTTCTTCTGGATGCAAAGTTAAGTGCCGTAATGGGAAACAGAGGCCATGAGCTAATAGAGCTGTGATGTGCTTTTGTGGCTTTTGTTTGTTTGTTTTTCGAGATGGAGTCTTGCTCTGTCACTAGGCTGGAGTGTAGTGGTGCGATCTCGGCTCACTGCAACCTCCACCTCCCAGGTTCAAGGAATTCCCCTGCCTTAGCCTCCTGAGTAGGTGAGACTACAGGCGCATGCCAGCATGCCCAGCTAATTTTTTTTTATATTTTAGTACAGATGGGGGTTTCACTATGTTGGCCAGGATGGTCTCGATCTCCTGACCTTGTGATCTGCCTGCCTCGGCCTCCCAAAGTGCTGAGATTACAGGTGTGAGCCACCACGTGTGATATGCTTTTGATTGTCAATTTTCTTTTGAAAAAAATATTTCTGTGGTATCTATTCTGTGAAAGGCACAGATAAATACAACCCACATAGCACCTAGCCAAAGAGATAACAATTTTAAGCACAACAGGAGCCTAAGAACAATAGAATAAAGCAACAAAATTGTTGCTTTTGGATCTCATGAGAGACCACAGAGTTGTTACTTTTAACTGTTATAAGGAAGGGATACAAATTTCTTCGGTTGCCAAAATCAGTCTTCAGAACTAAATTCCATCTCTGGGAGGACCTCAAGTGGTCCTATTTTCCCTTGGAAAAAGCCCTAGGAAATGCTCAATATATCATCACATCACTTGCATTCAAGGTTGGATTCAAATGAAGGTCTTGGAGGCACCAAGAATTTTACCTAGGTCAGTTCTCCCTCAGGAAATTCCTCCTCAGGTCAATCCATAAAGTCATTATTAGTGTCTTGACTTAAAGCAGAAACCAATTTCTTGAACAAGGTGGGCACAGAAGGAAGAAAACTTCTGGGAGAGAGTGCTTTTAATTTCAACCAACCAAAGGGACAAAGATGCTTTGGAATGTTTTCGACTGGCTAGTGATACTCCCCAGTAGAAAATAAACCAGCTGGATGGAGTGGCTCGTGCCTGTAGTTCCAATGCTTTGAGAAGCAGAGGCAGGATGTCCTTTTAAGGCCAGGAGTTCCAGCCTGAGAAACATAGTGAGACCTTGTCTCTATTAAAAAAAAAAAAAGAAGAAGAAGAAGAAGAAGAAAACACAGAAAATAAACAAAAGCCTTGCCCATCATTCTACAAGGGACGTATTTCTACACTGGAGATGCCCGAGTTGTCCTTTCCAGCTGAGGAACTGCATATATTGAAAAAGTAGAACTATATCTGAGATTGAAATACTTCTTCAACCCCCATATACCTCCTTTTTTAGATTCTGTTGACCATTATTAAATCTCCAGATTTCTATATGTTCCTGAAGTTTCATTTGGGAACTTGACCCTCCTACAGTATGGAATTGAGAGGCCTGGAATTCTTCTCTACAAACTAGTAAGTTCTGAGTGGGAAGCAGAATGACTCTGGGGTGTGAGTTGAGTTCCCTTTTCAGAGGCAGAATGGCATGAGATTGATGGCAGGCATTCTGGAGTCAGACACACCTGGTTTCAAATCCCAGCTCAGTTACTGTCTAGTCATATGACCTTGGACATGTTACTTAACCAGTCTGAACCTTCCTTCCTTCTCTACAAACTTGGAACAAAAATGATTCCTAGCTCACAGGATAATAAGTAGAATTTTCATTATCTATGGCTGTGTAACAAATTATTCCAAAACTTAGTCATTCAAACCAATCATTTCTTTTTTTTTGAGAGCAATTCAAGGGTAATAGACCCCACCTCTTTTTTTTTTTGAGATGGAGTTTCACTCTTATTGCCTGGGCTGGAGTGCAATGGCACGATCTCTGCTCACTGCAACCTCTGTCTCCCAGGTTCAAGCGATTCTCCTGCCTCAGCCTCCCGAGTAGCTGGGATTACAGGCGCCCACCACCACGCCCAGCTAACTTGTTTTTTTTGTGTGTATTTTTAGTAAAGACGGGGTTTCACTGTGTTGGACAGGGTGGTCTCGAACTCCTGACCTCAGGTGATCCACCCACTTTGGCCTCCCAAAGTGCTGGGATTACACATGTGAGCCACTGCGCCCAGCTGCCTCAATTTTTCATCTACAAAATAGCAGTAACAAGTGTATCTACTTCACAGAATTATTATAAAGGTTAAATGAAATATTACATGTAGGCTGGGGGTGTTGGCTCACGCATGTAATCCTAACACTTTGGGAGGCCAAGGCAGGCAGATCCCTTGAGGCCGGGAGTTCAATACCAGCCTGGCCAACATGGCAAAACCCCGTCTCTTCTAAAAATATAAAAATTAGCCGGGCATGGTGGTGCAAGCCTGTAATACCAGCTACTCGGGAGGCTGAGGCAGGAGAATTGCTTGTACCTGGGAGGCATAAGTTGCAGTGAGCTGAGATCAAGCCACTGCACTCCAGCCTGGGTGACAGAGCAAGACTCCATCTGAAAAAATGAAAACTAAAATGAAATATTACATGTAAAAAGCATAGAAAAGTTGCTTTAAAAAACAAATTGTTTGTGGCCAGGTGCAGTGCTCAAGCACTTTGGGAGGCCGAGGCGGGTGGATCACCTTAGGTCAGGTGTTCGAGACCTGCCTGACCAACATGGAGAATAAAAAAATACAAAAATCTTTACTAAAAATACAAAATTAACCAGGCGTGGTGGTGAATGGCTGTAATCCCAGCTACTTGGGAGGCTGAGGCAGGAGAATAGCTTCAACCCAGGAGGTGGAGGTTGCAGTGAGACGACATCACACCATCGCACTCCAGCCTGGGCAACAAGAGCGAAACTCTGTCTGAAAAAGAAAAAGAAAAAAGAAAAAGAAATTTTTCAGCTGGGCATGGGGGCTCAGGCCTGGAATCCCAGCACTTTGGGAGGCCCAGGCAGGTGGATTACCTGAGGTCAAGAGTTCGAGACCAGCGTGGCCAACATGGTGAAACCCCGTCTCTACTAAAAATACAAAAATTAGCCGGGCGTGGTGGCACACACCTGTAATCCCAGCTACTCAGGACACTGAGGCAGAAGAATTGCTTGAATCCAGGAGACGGAGGTTGTAGTGAGCCAAGATGGTGATACTGCACTCCAGCCTGGACGACAAAGGAGACTCTGTCCAAAAAAAAAAAAAAGAATGAAAGAAACTATAAGGTATGGTTCTAGGTAATTTTCTCCAGACTGTCAACTAATTGTCTCAACATTCATAAAATAATCCTTTCTTCTATTTAGTAGTGTCTTTGTGTTATATATTAAATGATCATGTGTAATAAAGTTATATTTCTGAGATTCCTATTTCAGTCCCATGAATCTATTTATTTGTTCCATTATTTAAATTATTGTTGCATCATAATGTCATTGGCCATCTTGACAGAGACTGTCTCGCTTTAACTCTCGTTTTTAAAGCTATTTTTTGATACCCTAACCTGTTCAGTGAACTTTATTTTTATTTTTTGAGACAAACTCTCGCTCTGCCACCCAGACTGGAGTGCAGTGGTACAATCACAGCTCACCGCAGCCTCAATCTCCCAGGCTCAAGTGATCCTCCTGCCTCAGGCGCCTGAGGAGCTAGGACTAAAGGCATGCACTACTACACCTGGCTAATTTTTTTAAATTGCTTTTTGTAGAAACAAGGTCTCACTATGTTGCCCAGGCTGGTCTCTACCTCCTGGGGTTTAAGTGATCCTCCCACCTCAGCTTCCCAAATTGCTGGGGTTATAGGTGTGAGCCACAGTGGCCAGCCTAGTGAACCTTTTGTTTTTTCTCATTCATAGTTGTGACCAGTGAACTTCATATTCAGTGAACTTTATATCAGTTTAAACTACTTCTAAGAAAAATCCTATTGGTTTAACATGTTGTTCAAACTCTTAAAAAATAAAAATCATATTGGTATTTTGATTGGAATGATGTTTAGTTAAAACTTGATTTGAAAATATATTTTCTTTTTTCTCCTTCCAGAACCCTTTAGTTCATGTCATCTTTAAATTTCCAGTAATACAATCCTTTTCTTTTTTTCTTTTTGTTTTGAGAGGGAGTCTCACTCTGTCACCCATGCTGGAGTGCGGCAGCATGATCTAGGCTCACTGCAACCTCTGCCTCCTGGGTTTAAGTGATTCTTGTGCCTCAGTCTCCCAAGTAGCTGGCACTACAGGCGTGCACCACCACGCCAGCTAATTTTTGTATTTTTTAGTAGAGACAGGGTTTGACCATGTTAGTTAGGCTGGTCTCAAACTCCTGGCCTCAAGTGATCCACCCACCTCAGCCTCCCAAAGTGCTGAGATTACAGGTGTGAGCCACTGTACCTGGCCTCAGTAATACAATCTTTCCTTAAGTATATTCTGGGGTTTTTTGTTTGTTTGTGGTTGGTTGGTTTGTTTTGTTTTATTTTGGTATCCCTTTCTTGGCACCTTAAGTATATTCTCAAGGTTTTTTTGCCCTTTTAGTGGTAATTATCTATTTCTTTTATCATAATATTTTCAAGGTGGTTAATGCTGATGGATAAGCATACATTTTATCATTTATTTACTCTTTTTTCCTTTTATATTAAATGTCAGTTGTAGAGGGCCAGGTGCAGCAGTTCACGCCTGTAATCCCAACACTTCGGGAGGCCGAGATGAGCAGATTATCCGAGGTCAGTAGTTCAAGACCAGCCTGGCCATCATGGTGAAACCTCATCTCTACTAAAAAATACAAAAAATTAGCTGGGTGTGATGGCACACACCTGTAATCCCAGCTACTTAGGAGACTAAAGCAGGACAATTTCTTGAACCCGTGAGGCAGCATGATCTTGGCAGTGAGCCAAGATCATGCCACTGCACTCCAGCCTGGGGGACAAGAGTGCAACTCAGTCTCAAAAAAAAAAAAAAAAAAAGTCAGTTGTAGAGAATTCAGTTAATCATATCTCTCAACTCACTGCTTAATATAAAGTCAGCTACATAATGCCTACTACTGGGGTTTTGTTTGTTTGTTTTGTTTTTGAGACAGAGTTTTGCTCTTGTTGCCCAGGCTAGAGTGCAATGATGCAATCTCAGTTCACTGCAACCTCCACCTCCCGGATTCAAGCAATTCCCATGCCTCAGCCTCCCAAGTAACTGGGATTACAGGCATGCGCCACCACACCTGGCTAATTTTGTATTTTTAGTAAGGACGGGGTTTTACCATGTTGGTAAGGCTGGTCTTGAACTCCTGACCTCAGGCGATCCACCCACCTTGGCCTCTCAAAGTGTTGGGATTACAGGTGTGAGCCACTGTACCCAGCCTCGTTCATTTCTAAAATTTATATTTGTTTCCTTCAATGTAGACACCAGTGAGAATTGCTGTGTTCTGCATAAAGAATGCCCCAATCCCAAATCTCATTTTTTTGTCCTCACACTGATGTTCTTTTGCTGCTGCTGTTTGTTTGTTTTTAGAATAGAAATGGAGTTTTGAAATGTTGCCCAGACTAGTCTCGAACTCCTAGGTACAAGTAATCCACTTGCCTTGGCCTCCCAAAGTGCTGGCATTACAGGTGTGAGACACCGTGCCTGGCCTCTAATGTGTGTGTGTGTGTGTGTGTGTGTGTGTGTTTTTCTTTTCTAGAGATGAGGTCTTGCTATGCCGCCCAGACTGTTCTTGAACATTTGAGCTCAAGCAATCCTCCTCCCTCAGCCTCCCAAAGTTCTGGGATTACAGGTGTGAGCCACCATGCCCAGCTTAATGTGTTTTATATAGGTTATAAAATACATATATGTTCTTGTAAAATGTGTAACTTTGTATTGCATTTCTATGTGTTTTAATTTACATAAATGATATATGGTGTGTTTTTTTGTTTGCTTTGTTTCGGTTTTTTTTGAGAGAGAATCTCTGCCACTCAGGCTGGACCTCCCAGGCTCAAGCAATCCTCTTGCCTCAGCCTCTGGAGTAGATGGAACCACAGGCGTGCACCACCACATCCAGCTAATTTTTTTAGCTTTTCATAGAGACGGAGTCTCCCTAGGCTGCCCAGGCTTTTTTGTTCTATTTCTTACTTCTTTGCTCTTCAGCATTATGTTTTTGTTTTTGCTTTTGAGACAGAGTCTTGCTCTGACGCTCAGGCTGGAATGCAGTGGCATGATCACAGCTCGCTGCCCCTTCGACCTCCTGGGCTCAAGAGACCCTCCCACATCAGCCCATCAGCCTCTCCAGTAGCTGGGTCTATAGGCATGTGCCACCACACCTGGCTTTTTTTTTTTTTTTTTTGGAGAGATGAGAGTCTCACTATGTTGCCCAGGCTGGCCTCCAACTGCTAGGCTCCAGCAATTCTCCTGCCTTGGCATCCCAAAGAGCTGAGATTACAACTGTGAGCCACCATGCTCAGCCAGCATTGTGTTTGTATGATCTACCCATATTGCTCTGTGTGTGTGTGTATAATTTATTGCTTCTACCTACATTAGATTCTACAGTACATATCTAACACACTTTACGTACTCATCTTTCCAGTAATGGGTACCTAATTTGCCTCCAGCCCACCACTAGCATTAACACTGGAATGAATATCCTTGCATGACTGTTCTTCAGACCTGTGCAAGAATTTCCCTGACATATGCACAGTATATTCAGAGATAATTGAGTCATATATACTAACTTTTTCCACCGAATTCTGTCAGAATGCTTTCTAGAATACCCGAATCAGTTTACCCTACTTCCCCATATATTTGCCAAACTGAGATGTATCATTCTTTATCATTTTTGCCAATCCGATGAGTGTCAAACGGTATAATATCTTTCCTTTAATTTTTATTTGCTTTCTAGTGAGGCTGATTATGTCTTCATTATTTGTTAGCTGTTTGGACTTCTCTTGCTTCAGATTGCCTAGTCATCTTTTTCCTATTTTTCTATTGAGTTTTCAATTCTTTCTTGCTAATTTGCTGGAGTTATTTATATTCTAGTTTTGATGCCCTGAAGGGTTTAGCCATTGCTATTATCTTTTCCAGCTCAGTCAACAGTCTCGTAAGTTTGTCCTTCATTGAACACAAATCTTTAAATTTTATGCGGTCACATTCACTTCTTTTTCTTTTTCTATTTATTTATCTATTTATTTATTTATTTATTTGAGACAGAGTTTTACTCTGGCTGGGGTGCAATGCACAATTTCAGCTCACTGCAACCTCCACCTCCCTGGTTCAAGCGATTCTCCTGCCTCAGCCTGCTGAGTAGCTGGGGTTACAGGCATGTGCCACCACGCCCGGCTAATTTTGTATTTTTAGTAGAGATAGGGTTTCACCATGTTGGTCAGGCTGGTCTCGCACTCCTGACCTCAGGTGATCTGCTCACCTCGAGTTCTCAAAGTGCTGGGATTACAGGCATGAGCCACTTGCCCAGTCCCTCATCTTTTTTTTTTTTTTTTTTAATCTCATGTTGGTATTTTAGATCTTGCTCAAGTTTTCCTCCTGATTTACAAACATAGTCCCCTGCATCTTCTATTAATATTGTTTTAGTAGATAGAAGAATCCATTTTGAGTCCCCTTTACACAGGGTAAAAACAGAGAGTTCAGGCTTGATTTTTCTCTGTAAAACTGTAAGCCAGATTTATCATGCCACCTAAGAAACAATCCATCCTTTCCTTATTGTTTTGTGGTGCTACCTTTACCAAATATCAAGGCTCACTCCTGTAATCCCAACACTTTGGGAGGCTGAGGCAGGAAGATCACTGGAGACCAGGAGTTCAAGACCAGCCTGGGCAAAATAGCAGAACCCCCGTCTCTACCAACAACCAACCAACCAAAACAAATGTTTTAATTTAATCACACTTGTTTCTCGCAGGAATCAACAATTGTTAGTCATATCATGAGTGTCAGAATCTCTTCAGATCTGTCTCAAGCCTCTAGAGTGCTTGCCTACTTAAGTCCTTTACATATGGATTATTTATTTATTTATTTATTTTTGAGACAGAGTTTCACTCTTGTCCCTCAGGCTGGAGTGCAATGGTGAGATCTCGGCTCACGGCAACCTCTGCCTCCCGGGTTCAAGTCATTCTCCTGCCTCAGCCTCACGAGTAGCTGGGATTACAGGCATGCGCCACCACACCCAGCTAATTTTTGTATTTTTAGTAGAGACAGGGTTTCGCCATGTTGGCCAAGCTGGTCTCGAACTCCTGACCTCAGGTGATCTGCCCGTCTCAGCCTCCCAAAGTGCTGGGATTACAGGTGTGAACCATCATGCCTGGCCCTTTTCACATATGGTGGTTTCTTCCTTGCCCATTCTTCAGACCCCCACAATACAAGTGCCGAGAATATGGGGGACTTAATCAGGTACCCTAGTTATTGTATAGAGTTGGTTGACAAGCTCCATTTTGTAGGAACTTGTGTCTACTCTTCCATTCCCTTGATTTGAATTCTTAGTATGCCTCATTTTCCATGAACTGGATTATTTCAGGTTTTTGGTCTCCAGCCTAAAACTGCTGTGTTACTGCTGATACTTGCTCTCCAAATGTTAATCCCCTCCCTAGGAAATTCCACATCCCTCCCAGTTTTTCTTCTCTCTGGTAGGTCCCTGTTAAATCTCTCTCATTCTACCTGCCTGCGCAAAGATGAGATAAAAATGAAATTTTCAACCATAATGTCCATCAAAAGAGGGTAGAGCCTGGTAAATAAAAGCCTTTTGTTCTACTGAACATTTGGATGTGTTTGGATATGCAAAACTGGGTCCAGATCTTAGCTTGCAAGTAGACAGCAGTGAGAACTGCTGTGTTCTGTATAAAGAAAAAGAATTTGCATTTGGGGGCTGTAGTTCAGGAAGGAGAGGGTACTGAAACCATACAAGACCCAGGAGAGAAGAGAAACAAGCTAGCCAGTGTGTTCCTAAGTACCTATACGAGTTGGAAGCCAGTAGAAAAATTCCTTGGAAAAGAGCTTTTAAGAAGTATCTAGTATTTGGCTGGGAGCGGTGGCTCACACCTGTAATCCCAGAACTTTGGGAGGCCGAGGCATGCAGATCACCTGAGATCAGGAGTTCAAGACCAGCCTGGCCAACATGGTGAAACCCTATATACTAAAAATACAAAAATTAGCTGGGCGTGGTGACACATGCGTATAGTCACAGCTACTCGAGAAGTTGAGGCAGGAGAATCATTTGAACATGGGAGGCAAAAGTTGCGGTGAGCAGAGATTGCACCACTGCATTCCAACCTGGGTGACAGGACAAGACTCTGTCTCAAAAAAAAAAAAAAAGAGAAGAATCTAGTATTCAAGTGGAAGGGTTCATGTTGTTGAGCTGTGACTACCCATACCTCATTCATTTTCACTCCTCAAATGTTCACCAAAGTCTGATAAAAAACAAAAATGTACTGGGTGCAGAGGCTCACACCTGTTAAATCCCCAAACTCTGGGAGGCTGAGGTGGGAGGATCACTTGAGGCCAAGAGTTGAATACCAACTTGGGCAACATGATGAGACCTTGTCTCTAGAAAAAAAAAAAAAAGTTAAAAAATTAGCTGAGCATGGGCTGGGTGTGGTGGCTCACGCCTGTAATCCCAGCACTTTGGGAGGGCAGATCACGAGGTCAGGAGATCGAGACCATCCTGGCTAACCCAGTGAAATCCCGCCTCTACTAAAAATACAAAAAAAAAAATTAGCCGGGTATGGTGGCGGACGCCTGTAGTCCCAGCTACTCAGGAGGCTGAGGCAGGAGAATGGCATGAACCCGGGAGGCAGAGGTTGCAGTGAGCCAAGATCGTATCACTGCACTCCAGCCTGGGCGACAGAGCGAGACTCCGTCTCAAAAAAAAAAAAAAAAATTAGCTGAGCATGATGGCATGTGTCTGTGGTAGCAGACTTGGGAGGCTGAGGTGAGAGGATCTCTTGAGCCTAAGAAGTTGAGGCTGTAGTGAGCCATGATCTTGCCACTGCACTCCAGCCTGAGCAATGGAGCAAGAACCTGTCTCAAAAAACAAAAGCAAAAATGTCTCATGTTGGCTGGGCGAAGTGGCTCATGCCTGTAATCTCAGTACTTTGGGAGGCCGAGGCAGGTGGATCACCTGAGGTCAGGAGTTCGAGACCAGCCTGACCAATATGGTGAAACCCCGTCTCTACTAAAAATACAAAAATTTGCCGGGTGTGGTGACGTGCGCCTGTAGTCCCAGCTACTCAGGAGGCTGAGACAGGAGAACTGCTTGAATCTGGGAGGCAGAGGTTGCACCATTGCACTTCCAGCCTGGGCGACACAGTAAGACTCCGTCTCAAAACAAAAAAAAAGCTTCATGTTAACAGAGGCTAACATCTGTGGAGGTGGGCATGGGGTGGGAGGTAAGCAGTGGAGTGAGTACAAGTGTTATAAGTATGTATCAGTTGAAACAGGTAATGAAATTAACCAGTGGATTCTGCATGGTGCAGAATGTAACACCTGTCTAAGAAACAAGGTGACAATCCATTAACTGACCCTGCTTAGTGGAAACAGAAGCAGAGAAGGACAAGGAGGAGGTGGAGGAGGAAGAATGAAGAAGTGAAAATAGCTAATACTTACAAGGCGTGCCAGGATTTGTTCTAAATGCTTTGTGTGGTTTTGTTTTTTTTCTTTGTTTTTTTTTTTTTGAGACGGAGTCTCGCTCAGTCGCCCAGGCTGGGGTGCAGTGGCCAGATCTCAGCTCACTGCAAGCTCCGCCTCCCGGGTTTATGCCATTCTCCTGCCTCAGCCTCCCGAGTAGCTGGGACTACAGGCCCCCGCCACCTCGCCCGGCTAGTTTTTTGTATTTTTTAGTAGAGACGGGTTTTCACCGTGTTAGCCAGGATGGTCTTGATATCCTGACGTCGTGATCCGCCTGTCTCGGCCTCCCAAAGTGCTGGGATTACAGGCTTGAGCCACCGCGCCTGGCCTAAATGCTTTGTTTATACATATAAATGTGACCATGAGAATGTCATACCTTCCCCAACATCTACCTCCTCTCTCCAGAGAGTCACAGAAATCTTAGGGAGGACTTTGGACTTCCCCTAGTAAGTAACTAGCATTCAAGCCAATCCTGTCTAGATCTTATACATAGGAGACTTCAGATAACACCTGGGTAGCATTTAAGCTTTAGCCCTTACTTTCAAGAATGCTCCAAGGGAGGCTTAAGCCATAGTACAATGGTATATCACAGCTTCCCTGAAAGTGCCCTCAAACTCATCATTAGAGCATACCTTTATTGTATTTTCAAGTGTATCATAACTATTGTGTATATTTAAATAAGCAAAAGTTCATTTTGTGGACCTTGATTATATATACATACACACCCCCTTTTTTTTTTTTTTTTTTTTAGAAATGATCTCATTCTGTCACTCAGGCTGGAGTGCAATGGCACTACACCATGGCTCACTGCAGCCTCAAACTCCTGGGCTCAAGGGATCCTCTTGCCTCAGCCTCCCAAGGGGCACAAGTTTGACTTTCCACAACGAACCAGAGCCCCCCTCCAGCTTTTTTTGTTTCTTTTTTTTTTTTTTTTTTGAGACGGAGTCTCGCTCAGTCGCCCAGGCTGGGGTGCAGTGGCCAGATCTCAGCTCACTGCAAGCTCCGCCTCCCGGGTTTATGCCATTCTCCTGCCTCAGCCTCCCGAGTAGCTGGGACTACAGGCCCCCGCCACCTCGCCCGGCTAGTTTTTTGTATTTTTAGTAGAGACGGGTTTTCACCGTGTTAGCCAGGATGGTCTTGATATCCTGACGTCGTGATCCGCCTGTCTCGGCCTCCCAAAGTGCTGGGATTACAGGCTTGAGCCACCGCGCCTGGCCTAAATGCTTTGTTTATACATATAAATGTGACCATGAGAATGTCATACCTTCCCCAACATCTACCTCCTCTCTCCAGAGAGTCACAGAAATCTTAGGGAGGACTTTGGACTTCCCCTAGTAAGTAACTAGCATTCAAGCCAATCCTGTCTAGATCTTATACATAGGAGACTTCAGATAACACCTGGGTAGCATTTAAGCTTTAGCCCTTACTTTCAAGAATGCTCCAAGGGAGGCTTAAGCCATAGTACAATGGTATATCACAGCTTCCCTGAAAGTGCCCTCAAACTCATCATTAGAGCATACCTTTATTGTATTTTCAAGTGTATCATAACTATTGTGTATATTTAAATAAGCAAAAGTTCATTTTGTGGACCTTGATTATATATACATACACACCCCCTTTTTTTTTTTTTTTTTTTAGAAATGATCTCATTCTGTCACTCAGGCTGGAGTGCAATGGCACTACACCATGGCTCACTGCAGCCTCAAACTCCTGGGCTCAAGGGATCCTCTTGCCTCAGCCTCCCAAGGGGCACAAGTTTGACTTTCCACAACGAACCAGAGCCCCCCTCCAGCTTTTTTTGTTTCTTTTTTTTTTTTTTTTTGCCGTGATGGAGTGTCACTCTGTCACCCAGGCTGGAGTGCAATGGCGCGATCTCGGCTCACCGCAACTTCCGCCTCCCCGGTTTAAGCGATTCTCCTCCCCAGTGGCTGGGACTACAGGCGCGCCACCGGGCCCAGCTCTTTTTGTATTTTTAGTAGAGCCGAAGTTTCACCATATTGGCCAGGATGGTCTCGATCTGTTAACCTCGTGATCCGCCCACCTTGGCCTCCAAAAAGTGCTGGGATTACAGGCTTGAGCCACCTCCCCCGGCCCAGAACCCCTTTTAAAGTCACCCTTGAAGGGCTCCTCTGATGCTTTCCGCAATTGTTAAGGCAGCTCTTGGCTGCCCTCTTCTGGGATCAGTTCTCCAAGCCACCCATTCCTGTTGACCAGCAACCCTTTTAGGTCCCACCTTGCCTGTGAGCTAGGATTGGTGGGACCATCACAGCTGTACAGCTTGACTTTCTTCTTTTACTGCTGCCATAGGATCTAAGCAGTGCTATTTTTTACCTATAGATACAACCTCCTGGGCTCAAGCTATCTTCCTTCCTCAGCCTCCCAAGCAGCTGGGACTACAGGCATGTACCAATGCACCCAGCTAATTTTTTTTTTTTTTTTTTTTTGTAGAAATGGGTCCCACTTCCCACTATATTAACCCAGGCTGGTCTTGAACTCCTGGACTCAAGCGATTCTCCCGCCTCAGCTTCCCAAAGTGCTGGGATTACAAGCGTGAGCCACCCTGCCCAGCCAGCATGTATATTTTTGTCTTTTAAATGTTTTAGCTATTTTACCAACAAGGAAGATTTTCTTGGGAAGGAAAAAAGAAATCTGGAGGCCTCTCAGATAATAAAACCTTAAGCGGATTCAATAAAAACAGATAACATTATCTGGCACCGTCTATTAAAGTATCTTGTCTAAAAATGTCACATGCAGATTGTATGCCATAACCACTAATAAATACCTCAAAGTGTTTTAAAAAAATAATAGTAGCCGGGCGCGGTGGCTCACGCCTGTGATCCCAGCACTTTGGGAGGCCGAGGAGGGTGGATCACGAGGTCAGAAGTGCAAGATCAGCCTGACCAAGATGGTGAAACCCCGTCTCTACTAAAAATACAAAAATTAGCCGGGCATGGTGGCGGGCTCATGTAATCCCAGCTACTCAGGAGGCTGAGGCAGGAGAATCGCTTGAACCCAGTAGGCAGAGGTTGCAGTGAGCCAAGATCCCACCACTGCACTCCAGCCTGGGCAACAGAGCGAGACTCTGTCTCAAAAATAAATAAATAAATAAACAAACAAATAAATAAAATATAATAATAATAATTGCTCACATCATTCTGAGATGGCTAATTTTTGATGGCTAATTTTTATCTTTTAAAATGTTTAAAAATATTTTTTTCTGGCCAGGTGCAGTGGCTCAGGCCTGTAATCCCAGCATTTCAGAAGGCTGAGGCAGGGAGACAGAATGAGACACTGTCTCAAAAACAAACAAACAAAAACAAAAAACAAATTGGAAAGCAAAGAATCAAATTACCCTTATTTGCAGATATGATCTTATATTTGGAAAAACCTCAAGACTCCACAAAAAAAGATTAGAACTGATAAACAAATTCAGAAAAGTGTAGGATATAAAATCTACATGCAAAAATCAGTAGCATTTCTATATGCCAATAGCAAACAATATGAAAAAGAAATCAAGAAAGTAATCCCATTTATAATAGCTACAAATAAAATTGAATACATAGGAGTTAATCAGACAGGCCCAGTGGCTTACACCTGTAATCCCAGCACTTTGGGAGGCTGAGGCAGGCAGATCACCTGAGGTAGGAGTTGGAGACCAGCCTGGCCAACATGGTGAAACCACGTCTCTGCTAAAAATACAAAAAAAATTATCCAGGCATGATGGTGTGTGCCTGTGGTCCCAGCTACTCGGGAGGCTGAGGCAGGAGAATTGCTTGAACCCAAAAGGTAGAGGTTGCAGTGAGCCGAGATCACACCACTGCACTCCAACCTGAGTGACAGGGCGATAATTTCTCAAAAAAAAAAAAAAAAGGAATTAACCAAAACCAAAGAGTGAAAAATCTCTGCAACGAAAACTATAAAACATTGATGCAAGAAATTGAAGAGGACACACAAAAAAGAAAAGATATTCCATGTTCATGAATTGGAAGTATCAATATTGTTATTCCAATATTCTATGTTTATGGATTGGAAGAATCAATATTGTTGCAATCTACAGATTCAATGTAATTCCTATCAAAATACCAGTGACAGTCTTCACAGAAATAGAAAAAAATCCTAAAATTTATATGGAACCACATAAGCCCCAGAATAGCCAAATATATCTTGAGCAAAAAGAACAAAACTGAAAAATCAAATTACTGGATGTCAAATCATACTACAGAGCCATAGTAAAGCCAAAAAAGCATGATACTGGCAGAAAAACAAACACATAGATCAGTGGAACAGAATAGACAATACAGAAATAAATCTATACATCTACAATGAACTTACTTTTGACAAACGTGCCAAGAATATATATGGCAGAAAAATCTCTTCAATAAATGCTGGTGGGAAAACTGGATATCATATGCAGAAGAATGAAACTTGATCAGTGTCTCTCACTTCATACAAAAATGAAGTGAGGCCAGGCAAGGTGGTTCACACCTGTAATCCCAGCACTTTGGGAGGCCAAGGCAGGTGGATCACCTGAGGCCAGGAGTTCCAGACTAACCAGGCCAACATGGTGAAACCTTGATTCTACTAAAAATACAAAAAAGTAGCCAAGCATGGTGGCAGGCGCCTGTAATCCCAGCTACTTGGGAGGCTGAGGCAGGAGAATCGCTTGAACCTTGGTGGCAGAGGTTGCAGTGAGCCGAGATTGTGCCTTTGCGCTCCAGCCTGGGCAACAAGTGTGAAACTCCGTCCCAACCAAAAAAAAACCAAAAACCTAACTTTTTGTTTTGCTAATCTTTTGTATTGTTTTCTTCATTTCAATTTTGTTTGTGCTCTGATCTTTATTATTACTTTTTTTTTTTTTTTTTTTACTAATTTTGGGTTTGGTTTGCTCTTGCTTTTCTAGTCCTTTAAGATGCATCCTTAAGTTGTCGGTTGTTTATTTGAAGTTTTTCTACTTTTTTTTGTTTTCTTTTTCTTTGTTTTTGAGACGATCCGTCTTGTGCCACTGCACTCGCTCTGTCACCCAGGCTGGAGTGCAGTGGCACGATCTTGGCTCACTGCAACCTCTGCCTCTCAGGTTCAAGGGATTCTCCTGCTTCAGCCTCCTAAGTAGTAGCTGGGATTACAGGCATGCACCACCACACCGGATAATTTTTATACTTTTAGTAAAGACAGAGTTTTGCCATGTTGGTCAGGCTCGAACCCTTGACCTCAAGTGATCTGCCCACCTCAGCCTTCCAAAGTGCTAGGATTACAGGCATGAACCACTGCGCCCAACTTTGAAATTTTTCTACTTTTTTGATGTAGGCACTTAAAGCTATAAACTACCCTCTTAGTACTGCTTTCGCTGTATCCCATAGATTTGGGTATGTTGTGGTTCCATTGCCATTTGTTTCAAGAAATTTTCCAATTTCCTTCTTAATTTCTTCATTGACCCACTGGTCATTAGGAACATATTGTTTAATTTCCATGTGTTTTTATAGTTTCCAAAATTCTTTGTTATTAATTTCTAGTTTTATTCCATTGTGTTCAGAGAAAATTCTTGATAATATTTTGATTTTCTTGGATGTTTCAAGACTTGTTTTGTAACCCAATATATAGCCTATCCTTGAGAATAATCCACGTGCTTAGGAAAAGAAAGTATTCTGCAGCTGCTGGATGAAATATTCTGTAAATAACTATTAGATCCATTTGGTCAATAGTGCAGATTCAGTCCGATGTTTCTTTGTTGGCTTTCCGCCTAGAAGATCTGTTCAATGCTGAAACTGGGGTGTTAAAGTCTCCACCTTTCATTATATTGGGATCTATCTCTCTCTTTAGATTTAATATTTGTTTTATGTATCTTGGTGCTCCAGTACTGGGTGCATATATATTTACAATGGTTATTTATATCCTTTTGCTTAATTGATCCCTTTATCATTATATAATGACCTTCTTTGTTCCTACTTAAAGCCTTTGTCTTGAAATTTATTTTGTCTAAGTATAGCTACTCTTGCTCTTTTTTGGTTTCCGTTGGCTTGGACTATCTTTTCATGTCTCTTTATTTTTATTCTATGTGTGTCTTTATAGGTGCAGTGTGTTTTTCATAGGCAAGAGATCATTGGGTCTTTTTTTTTTTTTTAATCAATTCAGCCACTCTGTGTCTTTTGATTGGAGAGTTTACTCAATTTACATTCAATGTTATTGTTAATAAGTAAGGACCTACTCCTGCCATTCATTTTGTTATTTGTTTTCTGGTTGTTTTGTCATCTTCTATTCTTTCCCTCCTTCCTGTCTTCCTTTTAGTAAAGGTGATTTTTCTCTGGTGGTATAATTTAATTTTTTGCTTTTTATTTTTTGTGTGTCCATTGTATGTTTTTTTTATTAGAGGTTACCATGAGGCTTGCAAATACTATCTTATCACCCATTATTTTCAGCTGATAACAACTTAATTCTGCCTGCACACACAAACAAGCAAAAAGAAAACTAATAAAAATTCTACATATTTACTTCATCTCCATGCTTTTTAACATTTTGTTGTTCCCATTAATATCTTATTGTACTATGTCTTGAAAAGTTGTAGTTATTATTATTAATTTTCTTTCGAGACAGGGTATCCCTCTGTCACCCAGGCTGGATTACACCAGTGCAATCTCGGCTCAATGCAACCTCTGTCTCCCAGGCTCAAGTCATCCTCCTGCCTAAGCCTCCTAAGTAGCTGGGACTACAGGTGCACACCACCACACCTAGCTAATTTTTGTATTTTTGTAGAGATGGTTACTCTATGTTGCCCAGGCTGGTCTTGAACTCCTGGGCTCAAGTGATCTGTCTGCCTCAACCTCCCAAAACATGCTGGGATTACAGATGTGAGCCACCACGCCCAGCTATAGTTATTAGTATTTTTATTATTTTATTTTATTTTTTAGAAGGAGTTTTTGCTCTTGTTGCCCAGGCTGGAGTGCAGTGGTGTGATCTTGGCTCACCGCAACCTCCACCTTCTGGGGTCAAGTGATTCTCCTGCCTCAGCCTCCTGTGTAAGTGGGATTACAGGCAGGTGCCACCATGCCTGGCTAATTTTGTATTTTTAGTAGAGATGGGGTTTCTCCATGTTGGTCAGACCGGTCTCGAACTCTCAACCTCAGGTGATCCACCCACCTCATCCTCTCATAAAAGTGCTGGGATTACAGGCGTGAGCCACCATGCCTGGCCCATAATTATTACTATTATTATTATTATTATATTTGAGACAGAGTCTCACTCTGTCACCCAGGATGGAGTGCAGTGGCATGATTTTGGCTCACCACAACCTCTGCCTCCCAGGTTCAAGTAATTCAAGGGTCAGACCTAAAACTATCACAGAACTGGGTCTTGCCCAAGGCATGCTGCAACCACTGCCTGGCTACTGGCTATGTTCACTCAAGACCCTAGGGATCTACAATCAGCAGATGGCAAAGCCAGCCAGGCTTGTGTTGTTCCCTTCAGGGTGGTGAGTTGCCCCAGACCCTGGGTGGGTCCAGAGATGCCATCCAGGAATTAGGGACTGGAATCAAAAACCTTAGGAATCTACCTGATCTTCTACTGCGACTGTGTCTGAGCTGGCACTCAAACAATGAGACACAGTTCTTCCCACTTGTTCCTTCTTGGGGAGCCTCACCCCATGGCCACCACCACCACAGGCCCATGGGGAGTACTACTATTGAGGTTTACTTAAGGCCCAAGGGCTCTTCAGTCAGCTTGTGGTGAATGCTGCCAGGACTGGTATTCACCATTCAGGGCAGTGGGCCCAGGGCAGATCCAGAAATATCATCCAAGAGCCAAAACCTGGAATTGAGGACCCCAGAGCTCACTTGGTGCTCTGCCTCACTGTGGCTGAGCTGGTACCTAAGCTGAAAGATAAAGTTCTGCCCCTCCCCAAACCTTTTGTTTGTTTGCTTATTTTGAGATAGGGTCTCTCACTCCAACACCCAGACTGGAGTGTAGTGGTGCAATCATGGCTCACTGTTGCCTTGACCTCCTGGCTCAAGTGATCCTCCTCCCTCAGCCTCCTGAGTAGCTGGGACCACAGGTGCACACCACCATGTCTGGCTCTTTTTTTTTTTTTTTTGTTCTGTAGAGACGAGGTTTCACCATGTTGCCCAGGCTGGGCTTGAACTCCTGGGCTCAGGTGATCCACCCACCTCGGCCTCCCAGAGTATTAGTATTAGAGGCGTGAGCAGCCCTGCCCAACTGAGAAAGTTCCTTTTACTCTTTTCTTTTCTCAGGCAGTAGTAGTATCTCACCATAGCCACCACAGCTGGAAGTGTGCTGGGTCACACCTGAAGCCAGCACATCTCAGTGTCACCTAAGACCCATGACTTATGACCTGGGTATTGCTGCTGGTTGTTCAGGGCCCAAGGGCTCTTTAGTTAGCAGGAGATGGCTCCTGCTTGAGCCATCCCTTCAGGGCAGTGGTTTCCCTTCTGGCCCAGAGTGTGTCTAGAAATCTTGTCTGGAAGACTGCTGGTGCCCTGTCCTACTGTGGCTTAGCTGGTATCTAAGTTGAAAGACAAAGTCCTCTTTCCTCTCCTCACATGAAAGGAAAGGATTTCTTTCAGTGATGAGCTGTGCTGCCTGGGGTTGGGGGAGGGGTGGCACAACCCCTTAGTCACCTCTGCTGGTATCTCAGTAGGTTGCATTGCCCCCAAGTCCACTGGCTCTGGGCCCAGCTCAACACTAGGACTTGCCTAGGAGTGGCAGTCCTCATGGCCTAGACTGCTGCTTAAGTTTATTTAGGGCCCCAGAACACTTTATCCCGTGATGGTGACACCTGCTAAAACTCAGGTTCCAACTGCTGGGGTAGGTGATACTCCTCTGGCTAGGACTTGTCTAAATGCTCCCTCTGTGGGTGTCAGCTGAATTCAGCCCAGTTTGCTTTCCACTCTGAAATATCTGACCTGCTGTTCTTTGCTTAGAACAACAAAATACCAAGAGAAGTCAAGAAAGAGACTTTAAGGCCGGGTGTGGTGGTTCAAGCCTGTAAACCCAACACTTTGGGAGGCCAAGGCTGGCAGATCACTTGAGGTCAGGAGTTCCAGACCAGCATGGTCAACATAGTGAAATCCCATCTCTGCTAAAATTACAAAAATTAGCTGGGCATAGTGGCTTGCACCTGTAGTCTCAGCTACTTGGGAGACTGAGGCAGGAGAATTGTCTCATGAGGCAGAGGTTGCAATGAGTGAAGATCACACCACTGCACTCCCACCTGGGCAACCAGGCAAGACTCCATCTCAAAAAAATAAAATAAATAAAATAGAATAAAAAAAAAAGACTGTAAAAGAAAAGAAAAAAATTATATTTTTGTGTCTCTAAGGATACGTTTTTCTTGCTTTTTGAAAAAGGAAATCCAACTTTCATTTTGCACTGAGCCTCCTAAATGATGTAGCCTGTGTTGCCTTGAATGGAAGCTTTCAAACAAATTGTGTTTTTAGGAAAGAGGGGAGCAGTGAAGAAAATAGGGAGATGGATAGGGCAGGGACCTAGGAGGTCCTTTTAACCTTATAGACCTCATAGTGTCCTGGCTGCCAAAGGGACACATCCTGATGTAGGAGAGTTGGAGAGCACAGGCAGAGGCAAGGAATGACAGTGGATAGTCAGCAGGGCAGTTTGATATTTAAGGTTGTATTGTATGCTGCTTCTTCCAGTGTCTTCTGATCAGGCCTACAAGATGATGGCTCCAAGTGGGACATCATGAGAAACTAAAAGGGTGGTTTAGAAAAGTCCTGCAACACGAGGACTGTTATAAGTGGCAGGAAGCACGATCTAAGTTTAGGGCCTAATACCACTGCTAACACTGGTGGAGCATGAGGCCTCCTCTGAATTTGGACTCTGGGTTTGCTTGACCAATAGAATATAGTGGAAGTGATGCTATAGCAGTTTCTGTCCCCACACATTAGGACACTAGCAGGCTCCACTTTCTGTCCCTCTGAGATAGTGATCCTTGGAATCCATATATTATGCCATGAGGAAATTAAGCAGTTGTTAAAAGGACTACATAGAAAGAAACTATGTCCCCCGAGTCTTCATCCCTGGCTGAGTTCTCAGCAATGGTTTGCACCACGTTATCAGCCATGCGAGTGAGCCATCATGGAGTGGATCTTTCAGCTTCCAGCTGAGCTCAACTAGTTGACAATACATGGAACAGAGGTGAACCTTCCCTGCTGAACCTTACTCAGATTGCAGGCTTATGCATCAAGTAACTGACTGTTGCTTAAAGCCACTGAGTTTTCCCATGGTTCGTTATGAGGAAACAGATAACTAATACACTTCCCTGAATTCTACTGCGGGGAAGACAGACTTGATGTGGGGCTGGGGTTCTAGCATTTCTACCTATGAGAGCTCAGTATAGTGGTTAGGCACATAGACCCTGGAGTTATACTATCAAGATTAATACTCCCAGATCTACTACCTTCCAGATGTATGACTGTACGCAAGCCACTTATACTCTGTATACCTCAGTTTCTGCATCTGTAAAATAGGGATATAATTACAATAATATTTCACATTGTTGCCAAGGTTAAAGAAGATAACATCTGGCTGGGCGTGGTGGCTCACGCCTGTAATCCCAGCACTTTGGGAGACTGAGGCAGGTGGATCATGAGGTCAGGAGTTCGAGACCAGCATGACCAACATGGTGAAATCCCGTCCCCATTAAAAATACAAATATTGCCGGGCGCTGTGGCTCACGCCTGTAATCCCAGCACTTTAGGAGGCCGAGGCAGGCGGATCACGAGGTCAGGCGATGGAGACCATCCGGGCTAACACGGTGAAACCCCGTCTCTACTAAAAAATACAAAAAAACTAGCCGGGCGAGGTGGCGGGCGCCTGTAGTCCCAGCTACTCGGGAGGCTGAGGCAGGAGAATGGCGTGAACCTGGGAGGCGGAGCTTGCAGTGAGCTGAGATCCGGCCACTGCACTCCAGCCTGGGCGACAGAGCGAGACTCCGTCTCAAAAAAAATAAAAAATAAAAAATAAAAAAATAAAAATAAAAAAAAGAAAAAGAAAGTAACATCCATATCATATTTAGAACAGTTTGTGGCACAGAGTAGGCAGTAGTCTCTATATTATTATTTTCAAAGCAAGGGTATCTTTATCATTTAAAATTATCCCTTACTTGTGATTTTACTCTCTCCAAAGTAGCTGGACTTGAGAAAATATTTTACTTTTTACACATTTTTCTCTGTCTTCAGACTCTGTGATCAGTCTACCTCTTTATATTCTACAAGACAATGTTTTACCTTATTTGTTATTATCAGAAAAAAGTGAAAAAAAATCAGCAGCACAAAGGTTATAGAGGCCAGGTGCAGTGCCTTGGCCTCCCAAAGTGCTGGGATTACAGGCTTGAGTCACCGTGCCTGCCCCCCTTTTTTTTTTTTTTTTTTTAAGCCTTCTCAAAGGTCTAGACCTCCTGAGAGAGTGGAATTTATTAATTTATTAAAATGATGCTGGGAGCCGTGGCTCATGCCTATAATCCCAGCACTTTGGGAGACCAAAGTGGGCAGATCACTTGAGGTTAGGAGTTTAAGACCAGCCTGGCCAACATGGCTAAACCCCATCTCTACTAAAAATACAAAACAATAGCTGAGCGTAGTGGTGGGCGCCTGTAATCCCAGCTACTTGGGAGCCTGAGGCAGGAGAATCACTTGAACCCAGGAGCGGTGGTTACAGTGAGCTGAGATCGTGCTATTGCACTCCAGCCTGGGCAACAAAAGTGAAACTCCGTCTAAAAAACTCCATCTAAAAAAAAGAAAATGGCCAGGTGCAGTGCCTCCCGCCTGTAATCCCAACACTTTGGGAGGCTGAGGCGGGCGGATCACCTGAGGTGAGGAGTTCAAGGCCAGCCTGACCAACATGGCGAAACCCTGTCTCTACTAAAAATACAAAAATTACCCGGGCGTGGTGGCCCATGACTGTAATCCCAGCTACTTGGGAGGCTGAGGCAGGAGAATCACTTGAACCTGGGAGGTGAGGGAGGAGGTTGCAGTGAGCCAAGATCATGCCACTGCACTCCAGCCTCGGTGACAGCGAGAGACTCCTCCATGTAAAAAAAAAAAAAAAAAAAAAAAAAATTGTATTATTTTGTTAATTATAACATTATAGATGAACTCTGGATTGTGGAACACAGGACACAGGTATTAGTTATGTTTTTTTCTGCACATTTCTGTATGTTAACATCTCTCAAAGTTAAAAAAAAGTAAAAAATGTAAGAAATTTAAATAATAAATTTAAAATCTGGGAAATATAAAGTAGTGAAACAGTCACCTATAATTTCACAGCCTGGAGGCAATTAATAGTAAAATATCAATACCAACTTAATATTGAAGGGAAAATGTACTGATCTTCCAGAGATTGTATGAAGATTGAGACAGCGGTATCTGAAAGCACAGGAAAATATTTGTCCAAAGACAAAATTACAACAAATTCAGATTAAAGATGTCATTGGCTTTTATTTGTAATTCTAAAAAACAGAATGAGTATTCTGAGGAGCTGAGCAGAGGAGATTGTTTTTGTTTCTTTTTTGAGATGGAGTCTCGCTTTGTCACCCAGGCCGGAGTGCAGTGATACGATCTCGGCTCACTGCAACCTCTGCCTTCCAGGTTCAAGCAATTCTCCTGCCTCAACCTCCTGAGTAGCTGGGATTAAAGGTGCGTGCCACCAGGCCTGGTTAATTTTTATATTTTTAGTAGAAACGGGGTTTCACCATGTTGGCCAGGCTGGTCTCGAATGCCTGGCCTCATGATCCCCCCACCTCAGCCTCCCAAAGTGCTGGGATTACAGGCGTGAGCCACTGCGCATGGCCCGAGATTGTTCTTAAAAGCAGAAAACTGCTGAAGGAAAGACAAACAGAACAAAAAGTAGATAGGCCATTTCAAAGTTATTTTACTTGTAATGGTTAAAGCAGAGATAACTTTATCTTCTAAAACTGGCTTGCTTGGGGATTCAGCTCTTCTCTCTCTTTTCTGATTTCTCAGAAGGTCAGATAAACAACTTAGTTTCTGGTTAGTGGCATGGAACTAGAGCATGAGTAACTCCATTTTTATTTGGTCTGATAGGCCTAGTACAGAAACTCAGTCCAATCCAATGGCTTCCTTTAAGTTTTATTTAATACAGGGCATGTGAAAAAAAACGATATCAGATCCTTCAAATTAAGTCAGGTGTCAACAATGGGATAGTTAGCACAGAGGCAGAAGAGTAAAATTATAAACAAATCAGAACATTACAAAAGCAATAATATACAGCATACTTTTAATTTCATACAAATATGTTTCAGAACTTTGCCATTTGCATTGACAAAATCAATCATTTTATAAAATACCCACTCGAATAAACAATTTAACTTTTCCTTCAGGTGTATAAACAATTTAACTTTTCCTTCAGGTGGCAGAATACTTTTTGTAAATTTATTTATTCACCTACTTTATTAGTAGTAAAGTTATCTCTTGGGAGGCAGAGCAAGATGACGGAACAGAAGCTTCCATTGATCGTCTTCCCCATAGGAATACCAACTTCTACATTAGCAGTAGCCTGGCAATACTCACCCTGTGCTTGTGGTAGTTATGGACACAGCAAGACACCCCATGCCTAGGGAAAGAGGAGGGATGAGTAGGAAGGACTTTGTCTTGGACCTTGGATGCTAGCTAGCTCAGCCATAGTAGAGCAAAGCATCAGGTAGATTCCTAAACGTCCTTCCTGAAGTTTCAAACTTCAGGCTCTGGCTCCCAGATGGCATCTCTGAACCCACCCAGGGTCTGGGGCAATTTGTTGCCCTGAAGTGAAGGACACAAACCTGGCTGACTTTGCCATCTACTGGTTGTAGAGCCCTGGGGTCTCGAGCAAACATAGCCAGTAGCCAGATAGTGGTTACAGCCTGCCTTGGGCAAGACCCAGTATTGTGCTAGCTTTAGGTCTGACCCAGTGCAGGCCTAGTGGTGGTGGCTGCAGGGTTGCTTGTGTTACCCCAACCCCAGCCCCAGGCAGCTGTTTCTCTCTCAAAGAGAGAGAAACTCTTTGTTCAGGGGAAAGAACAAGAGTCTCTGCCTGGTAATCCAGACAATTTTTTTAGATCTTATTCAAGATCACCAAGGAGGTACCTCAACAAGTCTGTAAGGATGACAGCATTACTGGGCTTGGGGTGCCCCCTAATACAGATATAGCTGCAATGACCAGAAACTTAGATAGTAATACCCAAGTCCCTTCAAATACCTGGAGAGAGTCCAGGCGCGGTGGCTTACACCTGTAATCCCAGCACCTTGGGGGGCCAAAGTAGGTGGATCCCTTGAGCCCAGGAGTTTGAGAACAGCCTAGGCAACAAAGAAAGACCCTGTGTCTACCAAAAAATTTAAAAATGAGCTGGATGTGGTGGCTTACACCTGTGGTCCCTGCTATTCAGGAGCATCTTTTTATTTATTTATTTATTTTATTATACTTTAAGTTCTAGGGTACATGTGCATAACGTTTATATCATGTATAACTCCCCAATGCAATCCCTCCCTCCTCCCCTCTCCCCATGATAGGCCCCAGTGTGTGATGTTCCCCTTCCCGAGTCCAAGTGATCTCATTGTTCAGTTCCCACCTATGAGTGAGAACATGTGGTGTTTGGTTTTCTCTTCTTGTGATAGTTTGCTAAGAATGATGGTTTCCAGCTGCATCCATGTCCCTACAAAGGACGCAAACTCATCCTTTTTGATGGCTGCATAGTATTCCATGGTGTATATGTGCCACATTTTCTTAATCCAGTCTGTCACAGATGGACATTTGGGTTGATTCCAAGTCTTTGCTATTGTGAATAGTGCCGCAATAACATATGTGTGCATGTGTCTTTGTAGTAGAGTAATTTATAATCCTTTGGGTACATACCCAGTAGTGGGATGGCTGGGTCATATGGTACATCTAGTTCTAGATCCTTGAGGAATCGCCATACTGTTTTCCATAATGGTTGAACTAGTTTACAATCCCACCAACAGTGTAAAAGTGTTCCTATTTCTCCACATCCTCTCCAACATCTATTGTTTCCTGACTTCTTAATGATTGCCATTCTAACTGGTGTGAGATGGTATCTCATTGTGGTTTTGATTTGCATTTCTCAGGAGCATCTTTTAAGCCTCAGAGATCAAGGCTGCAGTGATCTGTGTTCATGCCACTGCACTCCAGCCTGGGTGACAGAAAGAGAACCTGTCTCAAAAAAAAAAAAAAAAAAAAAAAAAAAAAAAAAAAAAGAAAAGAAAAAGGGTCCAGGCATGGTGGCTCACGCCTGTAATTCCAGCACTCCGGGAGGCCAAGGCAGGCACATCACCTGATGTCAGGAGTTTGAGACCAGCCTAACAGGAGAAATCCTGTCTCTACTAAAAATACAAAATTAGCCCAGAGTGTAATTAGCACACGCCTATAATCCCAGCTACTTGGGAGGCTGAGGCAGGAGAGTCACTTGAACCTGGGAGGCGGAGGTTGCAGTGAGCTGAGATCGTGCCATTTCATTCCAGCCTGGGCAACAAGATGGAAACTCTGTCTCAAAAAAAAAAAAAGAAAAGAAAAGTACACATCCATGAAAACTGAAATTGGAGATCATAAATGTGGAATAGGATCAATCAGCATGATTCTGGGATTTTTCTACAGAAAAACCCCCAAATGTAGAGAGATAATCCTCTGAAGACAAAACCATTATTAAGAAATGATTGAGAACAGTCATTTATAATAATGAGTATGTGACAGACTAGGGAGTTTTAGAATATCCAAATTCAATCAAGATTTGGTTATGATGAGATAATCAGCTTTAGTGATCTTCTCAATTCATTAGCATTTCTAAAAAAAAAAAAAACATACTGTAAAGAGAGTTTTCATCAGCCTAGGAATTCCCCTGAAGTGAGGAAAGGTAAGAAGAAGGGATAAGCAAGAACTGAGACAGCCGAAGAGAAGTGGGAATGGATGACCTCACAGACCTATCCAGTGCTGAGTGGTACAATCTTCCCCTGAGGGTAATCTGGGAATTTGTGAAGGTGTTTTTTATTGCTACAAATATAGGGAATCTAAATTTAGTCAACTTTGTTTAATATATAAACACTAAGTGTTTCTGGCATGCCTTAAATGTACACTGAATTTTCTAAGAATGCCAACTACTGAATAAACTGAAGAATCCTACTTCCTTTTATGGGAAACTTTACCAAGAAACATTCAGAGCTTCAGAAAGTAATATCAGTAGGTTGAGGCAGGAGGATCACCTGAGGTCAGGGGTTTGAGACCAGCCTGGCCAACATGGTGAAATCCCATCTCTACCAAAAATACAAAAACTAGCTGGGCATGGTGGTGTGCACCTATAATCCCAGCTACTTGGGAGGCTGAAGTGGGAGAATCGCTTGAACCTGTGTTAGAAATAGACAATTGGTGCCACGAAGAAAAGTCAGCACAGAGACAAAAGATCTCTCAGCAAGGCAATTTTTACTTTCTACAGAAAGGGTACACTTGCCAGCTAGTCTTGCCATGAGAGTACACTGAACAAAGGAAAAACAGACATATTTATCCCTTATGCATTTGGGTTGTCCTTATTGCTGTCTCCTGCATCCATTGGCTGGAGCCGAACCTCAGTCTAAACTGATAACTGATTTGCTAACAACCTAAAACTTTTTTAAATAGGTAAAGGCAAGGGAGAACAAAGGAAAGGAGGAAGTTGCTTACAAAAGATTTAAAGAAGCAAAAACAATTTCAAATAAAGAAGGGGCATAGGCTGTGTCCAGCAGCTATGTAGGATAGAGCTTAACAAAGAGTCATTAACACAAAGCAAAGAGGCTTGAAGAAAGTTAGTCTTTAAAATAAACTATTATTTCTAACACTTATGATTTATTCTTTAACAAGAAGGGAAAGTTGTTTTTTTTTTTTTGAGACGGAGTTTCGCTCTGCCGCCCAGGCTGGAGTGCAATGGCCGGATCTCAGCTCACTGCAAGCCCCGCCTCCTGGGTTTACACCATTCTCCTGCCTCAGCCTCCCGAGCAGCTGGGACTACAGGCGCCCGCCACCTCGCCCGGCTAGTTTTTTGTATTTTTTAGTAGAGACGGGGTTTCACCGTGTTAGCCAGGACGGTCTCGATCTCCTGACCTCGTGATCCGCCCGTCTCGGCCTCCCAAAGTGCTGGGATTACAGGCTTGAGCCACCGCGCCCGGCCGGGAAAGTTTTAAGAGGAAACTTTTTACTTTCTACTTTCTACACCTGGGAGGCAGAGGCTGCAGTGAGCCGAGATCACGCCACTGCATTTTAGCCTGGACAACAAAAGCGAAACTCTATCTCAAAAAAGAGAAAAGAATACCAGTAATAACATGTCAGCTAATTTTATTTAAGTCAGTACAATATACCTGCTTTTCTGCACTTGTAACTTTTCAGTGATTCCACATATATGTACAGATGTATGACTATCCCATTACGTATTCTAGTGAAACCCTGACTAAACATTTACACATCGAGCTGTGGGTTTTATCAATTACTTCCAGTTTATTTACTATAGCAAAGTAATAAATACAAAATGTTTATCATTGAAAGAAAAGGGACGTGTTAGATCTGTAGAGCTGGCTGGGCCCAGTGGTTCACACCTGTAATCCTAGCACTTCAGGAGGCCGAGACAGGCGATCACTTGAGGTCAAGAGTTCAAGATTAGCCTGGCCAACATGGTGAAACCTTGTCTCTACTAAAAATACAAAAATTAGCTGGGCATGGTGGTGCATACTTGTAATCCAAGCTACTTGGGAGGCTGAGGCAAAAGAATAGGTTGAACCCGAAAGGTGGAGGTTGCAGTGAGCTGAGATCGAGCCACGGCACTCCAGCCTGGGTGACAGAGCAAGACTCCGTCTCAAAGAAAAAAACAAAGATCTGTAGAGTCGAGACCCACTGGCCTAGAGTAACAGTTTTTCACTTTGGGACCAATAGACCCCTTTCACGATAGAATGAAAATTACTAACAATCCCATCTACACATAAGCATAAACCTTTGCATAAACAGTCTGTGCTGTATTTTTTGCAGATAAGCCCACTCTTGGGGATAGTTGGAAGATGGGGTAATGAAGGAAGGCATGTAAATAGTTTAATAACAGAAAACTGTTTTACTCTTTCTCAGTTTGTACATTTAAATCCTTTCTCTATAATTTTGTCCCGTCCCAGGACAAAATCTTAGGCATGTTTTGTAGTTTTTTTACTGTCACTTTTAGACAAGAAAAAGGCCAGTCCAGTTGAATAATCCACATTCCAAACTGTCACCAATTCAAGTTCTCCTTCCCTCAAGCTCAAATATATTTCATGTTTTATTGGTTGGAAGGGAGGAAGCAGAAATAAAGAACAGAAAGGTCTTACACAGTTATAATCTGGTATTGGTGTCCTCTAGATTGAGCGGATTTTAAATGCTGATTTTTTCCCCATAGAGAGCTTTTCTAGATACTGTCCCACTTTTGAGAATTTCTTTGTAGAGATGAAGTCTCACTATGTTACCTAGTCTGGAGTGTAGTGGCTATTCAGACATGGGATCCTGGTGTTCGACAGCCTCGAATTCCTGGGCTCAAGGTATACTCCTGCCTCAACCTCCCAAGTAGCTGTGGTGTCCTGGGTGTAGGACACCACACCCAGCCACTTTGAGAATTTCTAATGTTAAATGCCTTTTTTTAGGCTTTTAACATGGTGGCTCACACCTGCAATCCCAGCACTTTGGGAGGCCAAGGTGGGCAGATCACGAGGTCAACAGATTGAGACTATCCTAGCCAACATGGTGAAGCCCCGTGTCTACTAAAAATACAAAAATTAGCTGGGCATGCTAGGGCATGCCTGTAGTCCCACCTACTCAGGAGGCTGAGGCAGGAGAATCGCTTGAACCTGGGAGATGGGGTTGCGGTGAGCTGAGATCATGCCATTGCACTTCAGCCTGGGCAACAAGAGCAAAACTCCATCTCAAAAACAAACAAACAAACAAACAAAAAACCTATTTTTTATGTAAAGCAATGATTCTTCCAGCTGGCCATGTGTGGTCTTCCCTTGGCCCCTGGTTTCCAGGAGTTTCTAGTGATCCACCTCTCTGCTGGAGTTACCACAGCCTTACAAGTGGTCTTCTTGGTGCAAATCCATCTCCCTTACCCAAGTCCATATCTGGCTTTGGCTTATGAGCAACTCATGCATCCTCTACCCCACCAACCACTGGGTGCAGACCGTTCCCAACACAGTCCTCTCCCTTAGCTCTTTTGTCAGAAAAGCAGGTCAACACAGCCTTGCTGAGTCAGGTGCTGTGTGGCTTCCAAGCTTCAGGGGAAAATGTGAACCTAGCTCACTTGTTCATCTAAAGCCCTTTAAACAGGAGGCTTAGCTTGAGAAGGGGCTCAGCTCTAGCCTCCCCTTGCCCAATGCCCAGGGCATTTGGCTAGTGGGGAGAACATCACCACACTAATATAGTGTGTGTCTGAGATTCATTTATTTCCTACTTAGAACCAAATTTTGACTTTTATAAACAGAGATAAGGCCATGGGTATCTTGCTCCTTGTTGCATCCTCAGCATTTAGCCCAGTTCCTAAGTCAGAGGAGGTTGTATTTGACTAATTGTTTAATGGATGAATTACTATGTCATTAGTAACTAAGTTTTCTGCATGTAAGTTAAAGCAAAAAACAACACAGAAAATCTTAAGTAATTTTTCTGTTTTCATTTTCTTTTTCTGATCCTCCAATTTTACTTTCTCATTCTAATTCTACTTTTCTCTCAACCTTTGATTCACCAACTTTTTTTCCTCAAATTGATTGTCTTTTTTCACCTATTCATTTTACACTTCTAGAAGTTTGGCTGGATTCATCTTTTGCAGTAGAAAAGAATGCTAACTGCAAGGAGACTTCCCAGAGTCTTTTTCAGATTGCCTTTCATTATGCTGATGATGCTTTCATCATTGGATAGGATAAATTGCTTCCTTTTCAATTATACTCCACAAAAGGGATCCTGCTTTTAAGGGAAACTTATTTATAGACAGAGCCAGTGAATCTGATTCTTCTTTGGGCTAGTCATGCTGTTGACACAAAAAGAAAGAAAAACACCAGAATTGTTACACTTACCTTATGGGTTGTTTCAGATGGCCAGTTTATTTACCAAAAGCTGAAGGTCTTCCTCAATAGACTTTGGAGATCATGGACGAAAGAAAACACTGCATTGTATCAGTCACCTTACAGGACAAAGACCTTGAATTCATAGGTACACCTTAGAATGAAAATGACAGAAACCCCATACAAACTGGTAAAGAAGTAAAGAAAATGTGTTTGCTTCCATTACTGTGAAGTCCAGAGATTGATCACTGCTTCAGAAAGGAAAGACTAGATTCAAGGACTAAAAAAAATGTCAGGGCTCTAATTATAATTGTTTCTGAGAGCTACATGGCAGACAGAATAGAAATCCCAGATTTTGTCCACTGGCAATCCCAGATTTACATCCTCTCAGTTTTAGTAACCCCAGTAGAAAGAGAATGTCTTTATGATAGCGTCTGTGGCAAAGTCCCAGACAAAGTTATAATTGGTCAAGCTTGAGTCACATCCTCAAATTGACACTTTGGCCATGAAGACGGAATTTGTTTTTTGAGATGGAGTTTTACTCTGTCTCCCAGGCTGGAGTGCAGTGGTGCAATCTCAGCTCACTGCAACATCTGCCTCCTGGGTTCAAGCAATTATCCTGCCTCAGCATCCCCAGTAGCTGGGATTACAGGTGTGAACCACCATATCCGGCTAATTTTTTTGTATTTTTAGTAGAGATGGGGTTTCACCATGCTGGCCAGGCTGGTCTCGAACTCCTGACCTCATGATCCACCCACATCAGCCTCCCAAAATGCTCTTGTAACAGGCGTGTGCCACGATGCCCAGTCGAAGATGGTATATTTTCATTAGGCAGGTCGAATACATACCTCAACATCTTGAATTGGAGTGGAGGTGGGAGAAATTGGTAGTCAGGTGGGGTCAGTTCCACTAACACACAGAATGGCTTCCCTCAGCATTCTGTTTTCAGAAGAAGCAAAGATGTACTGGTCAGTGCCCCCAATTTTTTTTTTTTTTTTTTTTTTTTGGTAAAGTCTCCACTTTAAACTTCTTCCAAGTTTGAGGATTTAAAAGACAGCAATTCCTCAGACTACTCTAGTACCCATTTTATTTTATTTTTATTTTTATTTTTTATTTTTGAGATGGACTTTCACTCTTGTTGCCCAGGCTGGAGTGCAATGGTGTGATCTCAGGTCACTGCAACCTCCACCTTCTGGATTCAAGCGATTCTCCTCCTTCAGCCTCCCAAGTAGCTGAGATTACAGGGATGTACCACCACGCCCAGCTAATTATATATATATATTTTTAGTAGAGACGGGGTTTCGCTATGTTGGTCAGGCTTGTCTCGAACTCCTGACCTCGAGTGATCCACCCGCCTCGGCCTCCCAAAGTGCTAGGATTACAGGCATGAGCCACTGCACCCAGCCTTATTTTAATATTTAATAAATTCCGCTCTCTGTGGAGGTCTAGACCTTTGAGATGGCAAAAAAAAAAAAAAGAAAAGAAAAGAAAAAAGAAAGAAAGGCGGGGCACAGTGGCTCATGCCTGTAATCCCAGCTACTCGGGAAGCTGAGGCAGGAGAATCACTTGAACTCAGGAGGCGGAGGTTGCAGTGAACCGAGATTGCGCCACTGCACTCCAGCCCAGGCGACAGAGTGACTCTATCTCAAAAAAACAAAAAAAAAAGGAAAAAAGGGCCGGGCGCGGTGGCTCAAGCCTGTAATCCCAGCACTTTGGGAGGCCGAGACGGGCGGATCACGAGGTCAGGAGATCGAGACCATCCTGGCTAACACTGTGAAACCCCGTCTCTACTAAAAAATACAAAAAACTAGCCGGACGAGGTGGCGGGCGCCTGTAGTCCCAGCTACTCGGGAGGCTGAGGCAGGAGAATGGCGTAAACCCGGGAGGCGGAGCTTGCAGTGAGCTGAGATCCGGCCACCGCACTCCAGCCCGGGCGACAGAGCGAGACTCCGTCTCAAAAAAAAAAAAAAAAAAAAAAAAGGAAAAAAATTTAACAATTCCCTTCTATCAGAAATCATCTCTGGGCCAGGCACGATGGCCCACATCTATAGTCCCAGCACTTTGAGAGGAAGAATCACTTGATTCTTCCATTTTGAGATGGACTCTCACTTTGTTATCCAGACTGGAGTACAGTGGCGCGATAGTGGCTCACTGCAACCTCCACCTCCCAGGCTCAAGCAATCCTCCCACCTCAGCCTCCCAAGTAGCTGGGGCCACAGGCAAGCACCACCACACCCGGCTAACTTTTGTATTTTTCAGGGGTAGAGACAGGGTTTCACCATGTTGTCCAGACTGGTCTTGAACTCCTGAACTCAAGTGATCTGCCCACCTTGCCTCCCAAAGTGCTGGGATTACAGGTGTAAGTCACAGTGCCCCACCTAATTCTTCCATTTTTAAGGTGGAAGAATCACTTGGGCCAGGAGTTTGAGACCATCCTGGGCAACTTAGAAAGACCTCACCTCTACTAAAAATTGTTTTTAAAAAATTAGCTGGGCATGATGGTGTGCACCTGTAGTCCCAGATACTCAAGGGACTGAGGAAGGAGGATTGCTTGAACCTAGGAGTTCCAGGCTGCAGTAAGCTGTGATGGAAATCCTGTACTCTTGAGACTCTGAATCAAAAAAGAAAGAAAGAGAGAAAGAGAGAGAGAAAGAAAGAAAGAGAGAAAGAGAGAAAGAAAGAAAGAAGAAAGAAAAAAAGCAAGCAAGCAAGCGAGAATTTTTTTTTTTTTCTTCAAATTTTGAGATGGAGTTTCATTCTTGTTGCCCAGGCTGGAGTGCAATGGCACGATCTTGGCTCACCGCAACCTCCACCTCCTGGGTTCAAGCAATTCTCCTGCGTCAGCCTCCCAAGTAGCTGGGATCATAGGTGCTTGCCACAATGCCCAGTTAATTTTTTGTATTTTTATTTAGTAGAGACGGGGTTTTACCATATTGGCCAGGCTGGTCTCGAACTCATGACTCAGGTGATTCACCTGCCTTGGCCTCCCAAAGTGCTGGGATTACAGGCGTGAGCCACTGCACCCAGCCTAAAATCATCTCTTTATTTCTAGTAAAAATTACTAATACTCTGATTTGCAAGCACTTTTCAACTTTTTTATTTTTATTTTATTTTATTTTTTGAGATAGGATCTCGCTCTGTTGCCCAGGCTGGAGTGCAGTGGCAAGATCTCAGCTCACTTGTAGCCTCCACTTCCCAGATTCAAATGATTCTCCTGTCTCAGCCTCCCAAGTAGCTGGGACTACAGGCACGTGCCACCACACCCGACTAACTTTTATATTTTTAGTAGAGACAGGGTTTCACCGTGTTGCCCAAGCTGGTCTTGAACGTCTGACCTCAAGTGATCCGCCTGTGTTGGCCCCCCAAAATACTGGGATTAAGGTATCAGCCACCAAACCAGGCTTTCTTTTTTTTTTTTTTTTTTTTTTGAGACGGAGTCTAGCTCTGTCGCCCAGGCTGGAGTGCAGTGGCGAGATCTCGGCTCACTGCAAGCTCCACCTCCCGGGTTTATGCCATTCTCCTGCCTCAGCCTCCCGAGTAGCTGGGACTACAGGCGCCCGCCATCTCGCCCGGCTAGTTTTTTGTATTTTTTAGTAGAGACGGGGTTTCACCGTGTAGACCAGGATGGTCTCGACCTCCTGACCTCGTGATCCGCCCATCTCGGCCTCCCAAAGTGCTGGGATTACAGGTTTGAGCCACCGCGCCCGGCCGTAGGCCTTATTTCTTTACTTCAGAGACAGTCTGTTTTGTTGCTTCGGTTGGAGTGCAGCAGTGGCATGATCTTGGCTCACTACAACCTCTACCTCCTGGGTTCAAGTGATTGTTTTTTGCCTCAGCCTCTGGAGTAGCTGGGATTAAAGGCATGCACCACTAAGCCCGGCTAATTTTTGTTTGTTTGTATTTTTAGTAGAAACGGGGTTTCAGCATGCTAGCCAGGCTGGTCTCGAACTCTCGACCTCAAGTGATCTGCCTGCCTCAGCTTCCCAAAATGCTGGGATTACAGGTGTGACCCACTGCACCCAGCTTACAAACACTTTTAAACATTTCCTTTTATTGGAATTTTTTTTTTCTTTTTAGCTCAAGTGATCTTCCTACGTTGAGTCTCCCAAAGTGTTGGGATTACAGGCGTGAGTCACCATGCCCAGTCTGGAATCTTGATGGAGCTATCACACGGTTGTGACAAACTTTGGTGACTTTATGACTTGGAAAGACAGAAAACTAGACAGCAAAAAGAAACAGGGAAGACACACAAATAAATCAGATGCCAAGTAGCTGCAAAAATGAAGAAGTGACAATCGGTAGCCTTAGTTATCATTAGAGTAAGTGCCGGCAATGTAGGACAAAGACTTCCATAGTAACACTGAATAATACTGATAAGCAAAGGAAGCAATCCTTAATTACTCACTGGAACACCAAACCAGGAGTAGGAAATTCACAGATAATCCAAGCATTTCACCTTAATCATGCTTCCAGCTTCTTTCCCAAGTCTTTAATCAAAATTTTGATAAGCACTAAAAGAATTATATTTGAGTTTCAATTCCTGTTTTTTCCCTGCCAATTTTGAGACATAAGTGCTAATAAAAATGGAAATGTCTCAAATTATGGTAGTATAAGACAAAACAAAGAAAAGCTAAGAACCTTTACTGTTCACTAAATGGATTGCTGCTGAAACAAGAATAGGGTATATAGCTGTGGGAGGGTGAGATGACTATAAAAAGCTTTGAATAAAGTGGAGGTTTAGTGATCTATAGGTTATTTTATATATAATTAGGTAGTAGTGTTACATACAACTTTTATTTTATTATTTTTCTTTTCTTTTTCTTTCTTTTTTTTTTTTGACATGGAGTTTCGCTCTTGTTGCCCAGGCTGGAGAGTAATCTCAGCTTACCACAACCTCCACTTCCCGGGTTCAAGTGATTCTCCTGCCTCAGCCTCTCAAGTAACTGGGATTTAATAGGCATGCACCATCACGCCGGGCTATTTTTTTTTTTTTTAAGACGGACTCTCACTCTGTCGCCCAGGCTGGAGTGTAGTGGCGCGATCTCGGCTCACTGCAAGCTCCGCCTCCTGGGTTCACGCCATTCTCCTGCCTCAGCCTCCTGAGTAGCTAGGACTACAGGTGTCCACCACCACGTCCAGCTAATTTTTTGTATTTTTAGTAGAGACAGGGTTTCTCCATGTTGGTCAGGCTGGTCATGAACTCCCGACCTCAGGTGATCTGCCCACCTACGCCTCCCAAAGTGCTGGGATTACAGGTGTGATTCACTGTGCCTGGCTTATTTTTCTTTTTTTGTAAAAGATTTAGGTATAAGGATATTCATCACAGTATTAGCGTTAATTGCAAAAAATTAAAAACAACCTAAATGTCCATTGATATGAGATCAATTATTTAAATCAATATTGATGCAACTGTATCATTACAAGTAATAATGCAGATTTACAATTTTTTTTTTTTTTTTTTTTTTTTGAGAAGGAGTCTCGCTCTGTCACGCAGGCTGGAGTGCAGTGGTGCTGTCTTGGCTCACTGCAACCTCCGCCTCCTGAGTTCAAGCGATTCTCCTGTCTCAGCCTCCTGAGTAGCTGAGATTACAGGTGTGTGCCACCACGACTGGGTAATTTTTGCATTTTTAGTAGAGATGGGGTTTCATCATGTTGGCCAAGCTAGTCTTGAACTCCTGACCTCAAGTGATCTGCCCAGCTCGGCCGGCCTCCCAAAGTGCTGGGATTACAGGTGTGAACCACAATGCCCTTTTTTTTTTTTTTAGCCGGAGTCTAGCTTTGTTGCCTAGGCTGGGGTGTAGTGGTGCAATCTCGGCTCACTGCAACCTCTGCCTCCCAGGTTCAAGTGATTCTCCTGCCTCAGTCTCCTGAGTAGCTGGGATTACAGGAGCATGCCACCATGCCTAGCAAATTTTTGAATTTTTAATAGAGATGGAGTTTCGTCATATTGGCTAGGCTGCTCTTGAATGCCTGGTCCCAAGTGATCCTCCCACCTCAGCCTCCCAAAGTGTTGGGATTAAAGGTGTGAGCCACTATGTCTGGCCAGATTTACAATCATTAACCTGAAAAGATGGTAACAGAGTATTGCTAAGTAAAAATAAATATATCTATATATATCTATATATATATATGTAAAATTATTAGACCATAATCCCAATTTTATATTACCCATCTAGATGAGGGTTTCTTAATCTTACACTACAGAACGTTTGGGATGAAAAATTCTCCATTGTGCTGAACATTGTAGGATGTTTAGCAGTATCACTGGTGTCTACTCACCAGCATCCACCCAGTTGGCCAACCGAAAATGCCTCTAGACATCACCAAATACCCTCTGGGGGTCAAAATTGCCCAGGTTGACACCACTCACGTAGATGGATATATTTGTTAAGAAAGGAATCCCTGACTGGACTCTTATTTTTATTTATTTATTTATTATTATTATTTTTTTAGACAGTCTTGCTGTGTCACCCAGGCTGGAGTGCAGTGGGATCTCGGCTCACTATGACCTCTGCCTCCCGGGTTCAAGCGATTCTCCTGCCTCAGTCCCCCGGGCAGCTGGGATTACAGGTGCACACCACTATGCCCGGCTGATTTTTGTATTTTTAGTAAAGAGTGGGTTTCACCACGTTGGCCAGTCTGGTCTCTAACTGCTGGTCTCAAGTGATCCGCCCACCTCAGCCTCCTAAAATGCTGGGATTACAGGCATTAGCCACCGCACCCAGCCAGCTACTCTTTTGATAACCTTGTAAGCAGTCTCCCAGATTGCAGCCTCAATTTTTTTCAATTCATCCTCCAATTTATTTCTAGAGTATTTTTATTAAATGTAAATCTGATCATGTCACTTTTCCATCTAAATTAACCAAAGGCATCTGGGCACGGTGGCTCATGCCTGTAATCCCAGCACTTTGGGAGGCCGAGGCGGGCGGATCACCTGAGGTCAGGAGTTCGAGACCATCTTGGTCAACATGGTGAAACCCTGTCTCTACTAAAAATACAAAAATTAGCTGGGCGCAGTGGTGGGCACCTGTAATCCCAGCTACTCAGGAGGCTGAGGCAGGAGAATTGCTTGAACCCAGGAGACAGAGGTTGCAGTGAGCCGAGATCGTGCCATTGCTCTCCAGCCTGGGCAACAAGAGCAAAACTCCTTCTCAAAAAAAAAAAAAAAAAATTAATTTAATAATAATAAAAAAATAAACAAAGGCAGACCAGGCTTGGTGGCTCCTGCCTAAAATCCTACCACTTTGGGAGGCCAAGGCAGGCAGATCACCTGAATTCAGGAGTTCAAGACCACTGGATAACATGGTGAAATCCCGTCTCTACTAAAAATACAAAAATTAGCTGGGCATGGTGGCACACACCTGTAATCCCAGCAACTCGGGCAGGAGAATCGCTTGAACCTGGGAGGTGGAGGTTGCAGTGAGCTGAGATCAGGCCACTGAACTCCAGCCTGGGCGATAGAGTGAGACTCTGCCTCAAAACAGAAAAAAAAAATTAATTAATTAACCAAAGGCTCCTTCTCTTATATAGAAAAAAGTCAAAATTTTTACTTCTAATAGCATAAAGACCCGTTAAGACCAGGAGTCTCACCCACTCTGTTTTACCTTCCTATCTTTTATCTCCATCCATGTTGTAAGCTATTACTGATTGTGTCTCTCCTGTGTTCTTTCTCTCTGGATTCAACCTCTTATTGCTGTTCTCTCTTCCAAATTTTTCCATTGTATGTTATTAGAATCTTAATTTCCTGGGCCATTACGAAGGGAAGACTCAAGAGTGGAACTTTTTTGAGCCAATGATCAGCATTAATTCAGCATAAAGGTCAGGTGCGGTGGCTCATGCCTGTAATCCCAGCACTTTGGGAGGCAGAAGTGGGTGGATCACTTGAGGTTGGGAGTTCAAGAGCAGCCTGATCAACACGGAGAAACCCCATCTCTACTAAATATACAAAATTAGCCAGGTGTGGTGGCACATGCCTGTATTCCTAGCTACTCGGGAGGCTGAGGCAGGAGAATCACTTGAACCTGGGAGGCGGAGGTTGCAGTGAGCTGAGATCACGCCATTGCACTCCAGCCTGGGCAATAAGAGTGAAACTTCTTCTCGGATAAATAAATAAATATTCAGCATAAAGGTCTCTCAGCAGAAAAAAAAAAAAAAAATCTCTCAGCAGATTCCAATGTTGACTGCCAGGTGACATGAAACCCTATCCTTCCCTGAATTATTAGCATACATAAGTTATCTATCTCCAAATAAGACAACTGGAGGTAAAGGGGAAACCTCCTAAATTGACTGAGGTTAACGCTAGATAGGTCTTATTGTGAAAATTTCACTGAGTTTCATTTCTTGCCAACTTGAGTTTGTGGTTTGAGATTCATACTATGTGTCTCCATAGATACAGAAAAAAAGGTGTTTTTTCTGTTTTCTCACTCAACATTGACTAAAAACTTCTGTGACCTCTGATCATCAAGAAGTGTGTGGGGATGTCTCCCTACCAACAACCAATCAGTTCTGTGGTGGAATCTTCAGGGGACACCAGCATCCTTCAATTCAATTCGGACGCTATCTACCTGGTTGTTGTATCTGTGCTTCTGACTTCCTGGATGGCTATAAATCTGAGTCCCCATGGCCCTCTCCTTGAGTTTGATTAATTTGCCAGAGTGGTTCACAGAACTCAGGGAAACGCTTATGTTTACTGGTTTATTATAAAGGATATTACATGGGAATCAGTAACGGGGAGGAAGCTTCAGGGTCCTCTTTGTACATACCACCCTTCAGGAGCCTCTACATGTTAAGCTGTCCAGAAGCTTTTCAAAACTTGTCCTTTTGGATAAAACAAATAAAAACAGACAAACAACAAAAAAAAACCCTTGTCTTTTTGGGTTTTTATGGAGGCCTCACTACATAGGCAATAATTAAATCATTGATTTTTGGGCCAGGTGCAGTGGCTCACGCCTGTAATCCCAGCACTTTGGAAGGTTGAAGCGGGCAGATCATCTGAGGTCGGGAGTTCAAGACCAGCCTGACCAATGTAAAAAGTAAAGTGGAGGTTCCTCTTCAAAGTCTTTCCTCCCCATCTAATTAGGAATAAATAGTAACTCCTCTTAGAAGAAAAATTTATTCAAAGACCTGTGCTAACATTCTTAGATATCTGCTAACTGTAATAAAGACATCAATATACTTTATGTTCTTAGTCAAACCAAAAAAAAAAAAAGAAAAAAAAAAGTTCTAAGTTGCTAGCCAATCAGGACAAATACAGAATGTAAGGTCCCGTTCCAGCCAATGGAAACTGGACACAGCAGTAGGGTGAACACATCAGGTTATAAATGACTCTGTCTCCTTTGTTGGATGTACTCTTGTGGCAAAACTGCTGGAGAGTGTACCCTTTCTGCAGAAAGTAAAAAATGGCCTTGCTGAGGAAATTATATTTATGTTCAAGTGCTATTTCTTTACGGCACCAGGGAACAAGCATTTCTAACACCAACATGGAGAAACCCCGTCTCTACTAAAAATACAAAATTAGCCAGGCATGGTAGTGCACGCCTGTAATCCCAGTTACTTGGGAGACTGAGGCAGGAGAATCGCTTGAATTCATCAGGTGGAGGTTGTGGTAAGCTGAGATCGGGCCATTGCACTCCACCCTGGGCAACAAGAGCGAAACTCCGTCTCACTGCTTTGGTGATCAACTTGACCTCTAGCCTCCCTGGAGGTTGGTGGGTGAGGCTGGAAAATCTCAACCTTCTAATCACAAGATTGGTTCTCCAGGCAACCAACCCTATCCTAAGGCTATCCAGGAATCCCCAGCCATCAGTCAATTTACTAGCATACAAAAAGACACTTATCATTTTAGAGATGTCAAGGATTTTAAGAGTTGCATGCCAGGAAGCTGGGACAAGACCAAATATGTATTTCATAATATCACGATATCCCAAACTGAACTCATGATTTCCATCTTCCATCTAACTTGTTTTTGAGCCTCAGTTAACTCAGGGAATGCCATTAACAGCCACCCAAGTGCCTAAATTAGAAACTGGGTGTCATCGCTGACTTTTTTTCTGCCTTGTCTTCACAAACATTGAAACATCACATTATCTGAGTTTTATATCCTATTCTTGAATCTGTTTATGTTGCTCCACCACTCTCTACTCATTCATTTATTCACTCATTCAATTCCCCATGAAACTTAGAGTGCAGTGGGTGAGGCAGATATTAAATAATCTTATTTTTTAATTTTTTTTTTTTTTTTTTGTGGCGGAGCTTCCTCTTGTTGCCCAGGCTGGAGTGCAATGGCTCAATCCGCCTCCCAGGTTCAAGCAATTCTCCTGCCTCAGTCTCCTGCGTAGCTGGGATTACAGGCACCCACAACCACACCCAGCTATATTTTGTACTTTTAGTAGAGACAGGGTTTCATCATGTTGGCCAGGCTGGTCTCTACTGGCCTCCGGTTATCTGCCCGCCTCGGCCTCCCAAAGTGCTGGGATTACAGGCGTGAGCCACTGCGCTAGGCGAAAAAAAATTTTTTTTTTGAGACAGGGTCTCGCTATGTTGACCAAGCTGGTCTCTACTCCTGGCCTCGGGCAATCCTCCCGCCTTGACCTCCCAAAGTGCTGGGTTACAGGCGTGAACCACCATGCCCAGCTAAATAAACTTATAAATTATTAATACCTTTAATTTATAATTATGATCACTGCAATAAGGGAGAGTAGGGAAACTAGGTATGTAGTCAGTACAGCTGTCTATAAGTGACATTTAGGCTGAGACTTAAAAGCTTGTAAGAGCTGGTAACAGAAAGTGGGAGACCACACATGTTCCAGGCAGAAGAAACAGTTTGCGTAATGATTTTCATCAGGGAGAATCATGGTGTGTGGGAGAAACCAAAAGGAGGCCAGCGGAGTCCCAGCCACCATCATCTTTCTCCTGTATTACTGCAATAGGTTCATAGCTTCTTTATCTTCCTGTAGCCTCATTTTCCTTATCTCTTTTTCACGGGATCACAAGAAGGCTCTTTTGAAAGCATGAATCCAATCATGCCTCTCTCCTGCTTAGAAGACTTTCCAAAGCCTCCAGGATAAATATCTAACCTTCTTAGCACAGTGCTGAGGCCCTTGTGATGCAATCTCAACCCTCTCTGGGTTCCCAGCAGCCTGGGTGGTAACAGTCATTTCTCTTTGCATCTTTGGAAATGCCTTGCTGTGACTTTTTTTTTTTTTTTTTGACAGAGTCTCATTCTGTCACCCAGGCTGGAGTGCAGTGGCATGATCTTGGCTCACTGTAACCTCCACCTCCTGGGTTCAAGTGATTCTCCTGACTCAGCCTCCAGAGTAGCTGGAATTACAGGATTGCATCACCACGCCCAGCTAATTTTTGTATTTTTAGTGGAGATGGGGTTTCACCATGTTGGCCAGGCTGGTCTCCAACTCCTGACCTCAGGTGATTTGCCTGCCTCGGCCTCCCAAAGTGCTGGCATTTTAGGTGTGAGCCACCGCGCCTGTCCCATTTGCGGCTTATTTTCATCCTTGTGCTTTTCTAGTTGTGCAACAGCATCTACCTGGAAAGCCCCTGCCTCCTGGAATTCTGTCCAATTTGCCAGACTCAGCTTTTAAAGCTTTTTCTTGAAAAGCCATCCCTCAGCACCCTGTACATGCTTCTAACATAGCACCCAGCAAAACGTCTTGAAATGTTTTCACTTGACAAATATTTATTGAATGGCTACTATTGCTAGGTACTGTAGGGTAGAACAGTAAGTGTAGATATTATGTCAGTTTTATCCCTCAGATGGTAGGAATTTGGAGGCAGGAACTATATCCTAATCATTTCTTTATCTGCAACAGACAGCACAGCAACAGCACCTAATATGAAATAAATCTGAATTGAGCTAGGGTTCAAGCCTAGGTCTGTCTAACTCCAAAGCCCATGCTCTTTCCACTGCTATGTGAAAACCAGATGAATCTAAGTCTATTAAAGTGAAAACAGTAGCATTCTTAAGACAAACAGTAGGGTAGCATGGATCATATCTAATTTATTGAGCGGTGGGTCGCTTGAGCCCAGGAGTTTGAGACCAGTCTGGGCAACATGGTGAAACCCAGTCTTTATAAAAAATACAAAAATCACTCACAGCCTGGGCAAGAGTGAGACCCTGTCTCAAAATAATAATAATAATAATAATAATAAAGTTTAATTTTGAAGTAGAGTAGGACCTTACTTCTTTTTTTTTTTGAGACGGAGTATGGCTTTGTCGCCCAGGCTGGAGTGCAGTGGCCGGATCTCAGCTCACTGCAAGCTCCGCCTCCCGGGCTTATGCCATTCTCCTGCCTCAGCCTCCCGAGGAGCTGGGACTACAGGCGCCCGCCACGTCGCCCGGCTAGTTTTTTGTATTTTTTTTAGTAGAGATGGGGTTTCAACGTGTTAGCCAGGACGGTCTCGATCTCCTGACCTCGTGATCCGCCTGTCTCGGCCTCCCAAAGTGCTGGGATTACAGGCTTGAGCCACCGCGCCCAGCCAGGACCTTACTTCTAACATATACTTTTGCTTGCATTTTTTTTTTTTTTTTTTTTTGAGACAGGGTCTCACTTTGTCACCCAAGCCGGAGTGCAGAGGCATGATTTCCACTCACTGCATCTTCCTTGACCTCCAAAAGTTCAAGCAATCCTGCCTCTGTCCCCCAAGTAGCTGGGACTACAGGCACATGCCACCACACCCTGTTAATTTTTGTATTTTGTGTAAAGACAGGGTTTTGCCATGTTGCTCAGGCTGGTCTCGAACTCCTGAGCTGAAGCCATCCGCCAGCCTCGGCCTCCCAAAGTGCTGGGATTACAGGCCTGAGCCACCACTCCTGGACTGAAGTTTTTAAAAAGCTGATTAGTGTGAAAACAGGTCCTAGTTTCACTAAAGCTGAAGTGATCTATGACTACTCTAGTTGTGAAATTTAAAAGCTCAATACTAGACACCAAAATGAGAAGTGTTTAAAAAAAAAAAGTTTCTTAGAATAGAGACGGTATCTTATTATGTTGCCCAGGCTGGTCTCAAACTCCTAGGCTCAAGGGATTCTCCTGCCTCAGCCTCCCAAAGTGCTAGGATTATAGGTGTGAGCCACCCAGCCCAGCCCAAATGAGAAAACTTTAGTTTTAACTCTATCTCCATTTCCTTTGATTGGCTTTTGACCATGTCATTTAGCTTGTCTGCATCCCTATATGATCATTAGACAATTAGACTCAATGTTATGAGAAATATTAATTCATTCAAGTAGAGTGTTTAGGAGGGTTGCCACTTAGTTACACTGGGAAACTACAGATTCAATCAAGTTTCGGAAAAATATGATGGATTTCCTTTCCTAAAATGGGTAACCAGAGTTAAAAGTGGAGGATGCTATGCAAAAATGAACTTGGAAACAAACCTAAGAGGATAAATAATAGGGAAATTCCATCACCTGTGTTTGCCCTTCTCTTCGACCATTCATTGGCCATACTTCATTCCTTTCACTCCAGAGCGTATTAAACAGGAACAGGAAGTTGGGTTTGCAGCATATGTTGCCATATCTAGAGGACATAACAAACAGAATACTCCTAACCACGGTCCCATCTGTTCATTGTACATAGAATCAGGAAGAAGCAAAGTAGCCCAGCGCTGGACTGGGTTCCTCCTTGTGTCACCCAGTCTTTGACAAGGTTGCAGAGAGCTGTAGTTGCAGGGAGTCAACTACACCTCCAGGGTTCCCTATATTCTTTTCCATTTCTAGAGACACAGGATACACCCTATTGAAACAGATCACTCTTTTGAAACACTACAAAATACATTCTTCACCTTACCTACAAGAATTTACATGTTTACATTCTTGCTGTAGGTTTAAAATAATAAATGCCATTTATAGAGGCAGCATTTTGAAAGTCACTTATTAGAAAGAAAAATTTAAAAATTTTGCTGTTAATTGTGATCATGTTGTGTGTTCTTGCATACCTCCTAGTACAGAGAGAGAGGCAGAGAGGTGGAAGTGCCAATTAGCGAAACTGGGCCACCCATAACTGGAGCAGGGAGGAATATTTGTCAACCCATGCATCTCTTTGGATTAAAAAGCATGTAGTAAGTCTGGGTGTGGTGAGTCACGCCTTTAATCCTAGCATTTTGGGAGGCTGAGGCAGGAGGATTACCTGAGCTCAGGAGTTTGAGATCACTCTGGGCAAGACCCTGTCTCTACAAAAATAAATAAATAAATAAATAAATAAATAAAATGAAAAGAAATATGCAGTAAATTCTCCAACAGTTAATATAAAAACTCCTGAAGGGATGGATGCAGTGGCTCACACCTATTATCCAAGCCCTTTGGGAGGCCAAGGCAGGAGGACAGCATGAGGCCAGGAGTTCCAGACCAGCCTGGGTAACAGAGAGAGACCTACATCTCTAAAACAAAGTAAGAATTTGGCCAGACGTGGTGGCTCATGACTGTAATTCCAGCACTTTGGTAGGCTGAGGTGGGTGGATTGCTTGAGCTCTGGAGTTTGAGACCAGCCTGGGAAATATGGAAAAACTCATCTCTACCAAAAATACAAAAAAACTTTGCTGAGTGTGGTGGCATGGGCCTGTAGGCCCAGATAATCAGGAGGCTGAGATAGGAGGATCCCTTGAGCCTGGGAGGTGATGATTGCAGTGAGCTGAGATCACAATACTGCACTCCAGCCTGGGCAACAGAGTAAGACCCTATCTCAAAATAATAAATAAATAAAAATAAAAAATAGGATAAAAATTTCAAAACTAAGCAGAATATGGTGACATCAACCCCTAAGGCCCCACCTGTTTTTGGTTGTTTGTTTTTTGTGTATTTTTAGACAAAGTCTCCCTCTGTAACCCAGACTGGAGTGCAGTGGCATCTTGGTTTCCTGAAACCTCCGCCTCCCGGGTTCGAGAGATTCTCTTGCCTCAGCCTGAGTAGCTGGGATTACAGGTGCACGCCACCATGCCCAGCTAATTTTTGTATTTTTAGTAGAGACTGAGTTTCACCATGTTGGTCAGGCTGGTCTCGAATTCCGGACTTTGTGATCTGCTCACCTCAGGCTCCCAAAGTGCTGGGATTACAAGCATGAACCACTATGCCCTGCCGTAGCTTTTTAAAAAATTTTTCTTAAAATTTTTTTTAAGTCCCCTCAGAGTGGGCACAGATGTAGCTTTTTTCTTTTCTTCTATAATTAGAAAAGTAGGCCGGGTGCAGTGGCTCACGCCTGTAATCCCAGCACTTTGATAGGACGTGGTAGGTGGATCACCTGAGGTCAGGAGTTTGAGACCAGCCTGGCCAACACGGTGAAACCCAGTCTTTACCAAAAATACAAAAATTAGCCAGGCGTGGTGGTAGATGCCTGTAATCCCCGCTACTCAGGAGTCTGAGGCAGGAGAATCACTTGAATCCAGGAGGCAGAGGTTGCAGTGAGTTGAGATCCTGCCCCTGCACTGGGTGATAGAAAGACTCCATCTCAAAGAAAAGTAATATATGCTCTTAGCAAGTATGAAGAATTAAGATCCTCTATTTGTCTGCCACATAGATATAAACATTGTTAACATTTTGTTTCTAGTCTGTCAAAACTTTTCATTTGATTATACTTTTTTATTTGACAAAAATGGGATATTACATATACATTTTTGTAATCTGCCTCTCATTTTCCTTTTCTTTTTTCTTTTTTTGAGACTGAGTCTCACTCTGTCACCCAGGCCGGAGTGCAGTGGCTCAATCTTGGCTCACTGCAACCTCTGCCTCCTGGGTTTAAGCTATTCTCCTCCCTCAGCCTCCTGAGTAGCTGGTATTACAGGTGCACACCACCACACCTGGCTAATTTTTGTCTTTTCAGTAGAGATGGAGGTTCACTATGTTGGTTAGGCTGGTCTCAAACTCCTGACCTTGTGATCCGCCTGCCTTGGCCTCCCAAAGTGCCGGGATTACAGGCATGAGCCAAGGCGCCCAGCCCATTTTTCTTAACAGTATGCTGTGAGTATCTTTTCATGCGACCATCTTTTTATAAATATCATTGTTAATGGTTTCATATTCCACTCTATGATTGTAATATAATTTACTTTGTCAATTCTTTATTATAGACATTTAGGTTGTTTCTCTTTTTTTTATGTGGTTTTCTTCTTTCATTTTCTTTTTTTTTTTTTTTTTTTTTTTTTAAGGCTAGTCAAGTGAAGCAGTGGGAGTGGAGAAGGAACAAAGAAATCTGTAACCAGTTGTCATCAATTAGTTGAAAATATCACTGCAGTCGGACCAGCCTATTTTTTTTTTTTTTGAGAGGGAGTCTCACTCTGCCTCCCAGACTGGAGTGCAGTGGCATGATCTTGGCTCACTGCAACCTCCTCCTCCCGGGTTCACACCATTCTCCTGCCTCAACCTCCCGAGTAGCTGGGACTACAAGCGCCCGCCACCATGCCCAGCTAATTTTTTATATTTTTAGTAGAGACGGGGTTTCACCGTGTTAGCCAGGATGGTCTCGATCTCCTGACCTCGTGATCCGCCCGCCTTGGCCTCCCAAAGTGCTGGGATTACAGGCGTCAGTCACCATGCCCGGCCTTGTGGGCCAGCCTATTTTTTTTGTGGGGGATTTTAAACAAGTTATCAATGAACAGCTTCATAAATTGTTGGATACCTCTCCTATTATTATTATTTAAACACACCACTGCACTCAGACCAACCTATTTTTTGTGCGGAGTTTTAAACAAGTTATCAATGAACAGCTTCATAAATTGTTGGACACCTCTCCTATTATTATTATTTAAACACACCACTGCACTCAGACCAACCTATTTTTTGTGCGGAGTTTTAAACAAGTTATCATGAACAGCTTCATAAATTGTTGGACACCTCTCCTATTATTATTATTTAAACACACCACTGCACTCAGACCAACCTATTTTTTGTGCGGAGTTTTAAACAAGTTATCAATGAACAGCTTCATAAATTGTTGGACACCTTTCCTATTATTATTATTATCTATTTTTCTTTGAGATAGAGACTTGCTCTGTCGCCCAGGCTGGAGTGCAGTGGCGTGATCTCGACTCACTGCAACCTCTGCTGCCTGGGTTCAAGCGATTTGATTCACCTGCCTCAGCCTCCCAAGTAGCTGGGATTACAGGCGCCCACCACCACGCCCAGTTAATTTTTGTAGTTTAATTTATTTTTATTTGTTTATTTATTTGTTTGTTTTTTGAGACAGAGTCTTGCTCTTGTTGCCCAGGCTGGAGTGCAACGGCTTGATCTTGGCTCACTGCAACCTCCACCTCCAGGGTTCAAGCGATTCTCCTGCCTCAGCCTCCCGAGCAGCTGGGGTGACAGGTGCCCAAAACCATGCCCGGCTAATTTTTTGTATTTTTAGTACAGATGGGGTTTCACCATGTTGGCCAAGCTGGTCTTGAACTCCTGACCTAAGGTAATCCACCTGGCTTGGCCTCCCAAAGTGCTAGTATTACAGGTGTGAGCCACCGCCCCCACCCTAATTTTTGTAGTTTTAGTAGAGATGGGGTTTCACCATCTTGGTCAGGCTGGTCTCCAACTCCCGACCTTGTGATCCACCCGCCTTGGCCTCCCAAAGTGCTGGGATCACAGGCGTGAGCCACCGCGCCTGGCCTCCTATTATTTTTTTAAAATAAATTCTAAGACATAAAATAACCGCTTAAAGGGTATCTTAAAGGCTCTTACATTTTTATGAAAGCCAAACTATCTTCCAGAAAGGCTTGCACATATCAAGAGTTTCATTCTTGATAAGGTTAATGCAAATAAATGCCTATTCCTTATATCCTTTTTCTTTCTTTTTTCTTTTTTGAGTCAGCGTTTCCCTCCTGTTGCCCAGGCTAGAGTGCAGCGGCCCAGTTTCGGCTCACTGCAACCTTCGCCTCCTGGGTTCAAGCGATTCTCCTGCCTCAACCTCCGGAGTAGCTGGGATTACAGGCACCCGCCATCACGCCTGGCTAATTTTATATTTTCAGTAGAGACAGGGTTTCACCATGCTGTTTAGGCTGGTCTCGAACTTCTGACCTCAAATGATTCACTCACCTCGGCCTCCCCAAAGTGTTGGGATTACAGGCGTGAGCCACTACCCCTGGCCGATTCCTTATATCCTCATCTATGTTTTTGGTCTTTTAAAATCTTTGTCAGTCTGCTATGTGAAACTGGTATATCACTGTTAATTTTATTTTCAGTTTTTCTGATTTCTAGTGAGGTGGGACATTTTGTCATATAATTATTAAATCCCTCCGTATGTTATGTATGTATACACATACATATGACTAGCTTGTTCATGCCCTCGACTTTTATTTATTTTATTTTTTGAGACAGAGTCTTGCTCTGCTGCCCAGGCTGGAGTGCAGTGACGCCATCTCGGCTCACTGCAACCTTCACCTTCGCTTCTCAGGTTCAAGCAATTCTCCTGCCTCCCAAGCATCTGGGATTACAGGCACCCACCTCCATGCCCAGCTAATTTTTTGCATTTCTTTTTTTTGCTCTGTCACCCAGGCTGGAGCACAATTCCAGGTTGGAGTGCAATGGCGTGATTTAAGCTCACTGCAACCTCCATCTTCTGGGTTCAAGTGATTCTCCTGCGTCAGCCTCCCAAGCAGCTGGGATTATAGGCGCTCACCACCAAGCCTGGCGAATTTTGTATTTTTAGTAGAGACAGGGTTTCGCCAGTGTTATGCAGGCTGGTCTCGAACTCCTGACCTCAGGTGATCCATCCGCCTAGGCCTCTCAAAGTGCTGGGATTACAGGCATGAGCCACCGTATCTAACCTAATTTTCTGTATTTTTAGTAGAGCCGGGGTTTCACCATGTTGGCCAGGCTGGTCTCAAACGCCTGACCTCAAGTGATCCGCCCGCCTCAGTCTCCCAAAGTGCTGGGATTACAGGCATACACCACCAAGCCCAGCTATTTTTTGTATTTTTAGTAGCGATGGGGTTTCACTATGTTGGTCAAACTGGTTTTGAACTCCTCACTTCAGGTGATGTGCCCACCTTGGCCTCCCAAAGTGCTGGGACTAGAGGCCTGAACCAGAGCCACTGCGCCCGGCCTAGTTTATTTATTTATTTGAGATGGAGTTTCTGTCCCCCAGGCTGGAGTGCAGTGGCGCCATCTCGGCTTACGGCAAGCTCCGCCTCCCGGGTTCACGCCTTTCTCCCGCCTCAGCCTCTCCAGTAGCTGGGTCCACAGACCCGGCCACCACGCCCCGCTAATTTTTTTTGGATTTTTAGTAGGGACGGGGTTTCACCGTGTTAAACAGGATGGTCTCGATCTCCTGACCTCGTGATCCGCCCGCCTCGGCCTCCCAAAGTGCTGGGATTACAGGTGTGAGCCACCACGCCTGGGTGATTTTTAATTTTTTTGAGACAGGGTCTCACGCTGTCGCCTAGGCTTGAGTGCAGCGGCGCGATCTTGGCTCGTGCAACTTCTCCCTCCTGGGTTCAAGCGATTCTCATACCTCACCCTCCCTAGTAGCTGGTACTAGGGATGCCCGCCACCACGCCCAGGTAATATTTGTATTTTTAGTAGAGAGTGGGTTTCCGCTGTGTTCATCTGACATCAGGTGATCCTACAGCCTCAGCCTCCTGAAGTGCTGGGATTACAAGCATGAGTCACCACATTCGGTTCGCCCTTAACTTTTTAAGAGTGGGTGTTACCTTTTTCTTAATAATTTGTAGAGCTCTTTATATTTTATTATGCAAATAAAACATACGCTAAAGATAGTAACTGAATATATATAAATATCAACTTGCTTGTAATTTATTACATTTGTTTCTCTGTTTCACTACTAATTCTTCGACTTTATAGTGTCTTCTGTCACATGAAAGGCACATATTGTGTTTCCAAGTTATCAGTTTTATCTTTTTTTGATTACTTTTTCTTGGTTTGATATCATGCTTACAAATAAAAGCACGAGCAGGTCCTCTCCCAATACATAAGTTGCTTATACGGAAACAACGTGGTGTAGAGAAAACAAAGTGGAAGCCCCTAATAGACTTGAGTTTAAATGTGGTACAGCCAAGTCGTGGTGCCCAACTTCCATATTCCGCACTGTTAAACACGTCAATCTCAACCTGTTTCCTTATCTGCAAAATAGTACCCACCCCAGAGGGTGATACAAGCACTAAAATGCCTGGCAAGGGCAAGGCATCCAGCAAGTGTTAATTCCCTTTCCTTTGCCCCGCAGAGGGGCATTATTAATTGCTCAAAGTGGCCAATTCCCGATAAAAATTAAAACAAAAGGTTGGCGACGGCAAATTGTGGTGAGTTTACACTCCGCCCGCTTTTTAGGTATCTTTTTAGAAACATTCCATTAAACTACAAACCCAATAAAGCACATACAAGTACCATAAAGTTTCTACGTTATGAAGTCCTTGTGGCTTAGGGGAGGGCGAAAAGCCAAATATTTTTATTTTCCAGACTTTCCCTTTTTGAGACAACCTCCCCCCACCTTCCCTCTAAACAAATGTGACTTTTTGTCCTGGAATGCCAACCTCCCAGGTGTTAAAGTGAGGCTACGATTATAAGGCGAAAAGGTGTCACAATTAGATAAACGACTGTGAACACCATAATACTGATTTTTTAAAATCTCGAATGGGCTCTGTGGTTCTGATACTCTGACTGTTGGAATAATTCACCTACTGCAAATTTAGTAGAAAGAAAAATAATTAGCACAATTACATCTAGTAGCCATTTCTACCCTCTGAGAGTCTGGGCTTGGCTCCCCGCACGTCTGCTTTCCTCCGCCGTAGGGCTCCCGTGTGCTCCTCTCACGCCCGACACAGTTCGCGTTCGCACGCCACGATGGAGCATCCCCTCAGCGCGCCCTATCGCTCCGGCGCCGGCTCGGCAGACGTTCCGCCTGCGCAGGGCTGGGCATAGGCGCCGTGTGAGCGCCGATTCACCCAGGCCCGAGCGCGAGGCCCGAGCTGGGTACCCGGCGAAGGGCGCGCGCCGCGGCGTCTCCGCAGCTTGAAGCTCTGAGAAGCTGCAGCGCGGCTTCGGGAGCTTAGCACTGGGGAAGACGCCGCGCCGCGCGCCACTCGAGCCTGCGCGGCCGCCTCCGAGCGCAGCACTCCTCTCTTGCCCTCCCCGCGGCCCCAACAGCCCGGACTCCGAGGCAGCCCAGGGCGGGGGGGAATGCGGGAGGAGGGGCGCCTCACAGAGCGGCGGGGAATTCCCCCTTCCACCGAACGTTCCCGATTGTTCACCGTCCTCACGTCAGCAGCAGGGGGTAATCCCCGACTCCAGCTGCTCCTGACGTCACCGCGTGGAGCCACCGCCCCCCGCGCGCCCCTGCTCCGGGGCCTCCCCATAGCCCCGCCCCCAGGCTTAGCCACGCCTTCTTCCCCTCCCCCCCAGGCGCCCGACGTAGAGGGCGGAGCTTCTTTGACCGCGGCGTGAGCGGTTGCTTGGGCCAGAAGGTTCTCTGGTGGAGGCGCTCTTCCTGGTGTCCCGCCCAGTAGGTTCGTTCGCACCGTTTCTTCTACACCCTTTCTCCCTCCTCCTCGCCCCGCCTTCCCCTCGTCTCAACCCCTCTAGTTCTTTCCCCGCCTCACCACTGTCCACGATCTCGCGAGACTTGGCCCAGAACATTGCGGATCGGGTCGGCGCCATTTTGGGACTGAGACTGGTTGTGGGGGAGGGAAAAGCGGCAAAAGGGGATTATTCAAAGTACCGAAAACCTTCTCCCGGGATCAGGCGCATCGACACCCCCAGGCCAGGGGCACCTCTGGTGGGGCAGAAGGTAACACCGTCCTCTAGGCTCCACGCTCGAGTCCGGGGGAGAAGGGGAGTGCCCGTGTCCGTGTTGGGGTTTGAGGGGTCGGGAACGGCGTTGGCGGCGCGAGGTGAGAGGCTGCCCGCGGACGGAGGGGCGGCGGGGAGCAAGGAGTGAGAGGGGAGGGAGGCGCGGATAGGCCGCTGTAGCTATTGACTCGGCCCGGGTGGAGCGGAGGTGGCGGTTGTGAGGAGGGGGTGGGTGGTTTAGCCCCGGCGGCTTGGCTGGGGGGTGTTTGCCGTTTGGCGGAGGCTGGGAGCGGGTCCGACGCCTTCAGTGCTCGGCCTGCCTTCCCCCGGCCTCCCGCACACGCCCGCCTGCTTTTGCACCACTACTCCTCTCAGGGCTGAGGGAGTCGAGGCCGATTTGTGGCCTTCGGCGGTTTCTTCAGCAGCGCCTCAGCTTTCCCCGCCTCTCCCAGGTCCGTGGCACTTGCCGTGGACTGGGGCGAAGGCTACTTTGTTCCTCCGAGTCTTGTGGGATCTGAGGGGACATGTGCTTTTTTGGGAGAGAACCATTCTTCCTGTGGTTTACGAAAAGGGCCCTGTACCTTCCACCCCCTCAGTTTTGGGAGAAACCTGTTTTCTTAATTCGAGGAAGTGGAAACCTACACCTTCTAGCCCTCTGCTCCCTCAGAAGTGGGGAAGTCTCCTCGGGAGAATTTAAGGAGCGGGTTTGCCCTACTTCTAGTTCACCTTTCTGGCCTTACTGGGGGAATATGCCTCTGGTAGACGTTCTGATTTGGAGGGAGCCTCCTTTTCTTTACATTTCTTATGAGTTACATTTGCTCATGCTCCGTGGCAGCACACTTGTCTTCGTTTTCCTTGGTACATCAAAGAGGGTTGGAGAAGATCTTTTATAAGATTAAGTGACAGTTTCATAGTTTCAAATGTATTCAAGAAGTATAAGAAGGTTTGCTTATATAATTCCCCAATATTGGATCTGCACCCCTTCCCAGGTGAAATCTGCCCTTGCCCTCCATAATACTGTCACCTACCGTTTTTACCTCCCTCTACTCCGATGTCTTTTTCATTCAGTAGACTTTTATCGGGTGCTTGCTTGGGTAAAAGCCCTTTTCCAGGCTTATAGGGTTATACAGAAGTGATTTTCTCTCCAGAGGTTGACTTTTTAAGTTGGGGATTGATTTTTTTAGCTCGAAATCAAAACTCAGTATATAAATTTTTTTTTTTTGTAACTTTTACAGGTGAATGAATTACTCAGATATGAAGATCATCTTCTAGGTTTTGTGTAGAAGGCCCCGGATATTTTAAGTGGCCATTTTGGATTTACAATGTTTTTGGATAATTTTGCCCCAGAAGTTTATTAAAATTGACAAGAATCGTCTGTGAAGTGAATTGATAGTAGTGAACAATTCAGCAAGCTACTTAAAAAGAGACCCAGGCAGCATTTCTTCAGTATTTTGGTTCAAACGGATTATATAACTGGTTACAGTATTTCAGCTGGTGGTAATTTTTGCCTTCCCCCTCCCCCACTCCGTTGTTGGGGTTCTTCAGCCGAAACTGTGACAGACGTTGATTTGTGTACTGAGTAGTTTCAGCAGTTTCAAATGACTGAGTATTGCTGAAGTTTCATGGCGGTTTATTTTTACCTTTATTGAAAGTTTTAGGAATTTTTGACTTCAGCTCTTTCATGTCACAATGGGACACTTTTTCTAAATGAAGACATTGAAAGAATACCGATTTTTTTTCCTTTTATCTTTTATTTACGTAGAAATTTAAGATGTTGCAGTTTCCCGGCAGCATGGTAGTATTGAGATAGCTGTGTGTGTCTCTGTATATGCTGATATTTAGGAATGCTCTTCAGATGTGAAATTTTCTTTTTGTTTTTGCTTTTTGGCTCGTAAATTGGATATTTCATCTGGAGTGGACAAGTACAACAGTGGCAAGTACATGGAATAATAAAGAAGACTGATCTTAAATCTAAAGAACTTGGCTAATTCGGGAGACAGCCATATGAAAACTTTAAAACAGAAGTATGGGTAGCTGACTTGAAGTAACTCTATGTCAAATAGTCATAGGTTAAGTATCTTCAAAGAACTTCGATATTATTTCAGAGGATACAAAATAAAAATACAAACTGGAAAACAAAGATTACAAAGAAAAAACCAACACCTTCCTGTGCAGTCCTGTTGGAATTTGTAAGTACTTTTATGGTGAGCAAATCAAATGTTCATTTGTAAACTGTAATGGGAGTCGAGTTTATCCTATGTTATTCTTGGAAGCCTTTCAGTTTCTTGCAGTAATAGTGCTTGGTTTCAGTTTCCTTGACAGTCTGAAAACAGCTATTAACCATTGTCTGAGTAAACTGAAATTCAGAAAAAATGTTTAAAGCTTAGGAACTTTTCAGATTCAAACAGTCCTAAGCTACAGGTTTTTGTGCTTTTTAAGTAAAAAGCTAAGTTCGTCTGGCCAGTGTATATTGCCTTAGGCTTTGAGGATTCATTCATAGTGGTAAAAAGGTAGGAAAAAATGCAACAAATAATTCACCACGTGCCTTCTTAGCCAGTTTGCATTCTAAATGCATGTGCCTTGATAGCCAGTTTACTTTCCAAATGTGAGTTTAGACTGCATTCGAACTGCAGTTTAGTGTTGCATTTGGGGTTACATAGTTTGGTTATATTACAGGTAGTAGTTTTTAATGTATGTCATGAACTAGCTTGTTTTAAGGCATAACTGTTCCTAACATATTAATCCGTTATAGAAATTAAGTTTTTGAAATAGTTTTGTTGAAATGGTTTTGTATTTCAAATTATTTCTTAATTAAGACTTTCAAAAAAGGAGGGTATTACCAGGACCAGAAGCTCAGAGGAACCGAGCAAGCTGAATTAAGAACCTTTAAATAACTTAAGAAAATATGAGTATACATTTTTTTTCACTCGAGGTTATGCTGGCCTAAGTTTATAAACAAAGCTTTTTTTAAAAAAAAGTTGTGAATATTAATTGCTATAATAGAAATTGTTTTGACAGGTGGGAGAGTTATCTTTTAATGTTTGTATTTTTCAGGATTAAATGGTGTTTTTAGTTACCATTAGTTACTACATTTAATTTTTCAGTGAATCACAGGCATTTAGTGTTTTTTAAAGAGATACACTAAAATTTAATTTTTTTCCTCTTTACTGACAAAATTTAATTTTTAGGCAATTAATATTAGTGAACACATGAGTATAACTCAAATTAGAGGGTTATTTCAGTTGTCTTTCTGAGACGAAAGACTGTAATTTTTTTTTTTTTTTTTTTTGAGACGGAGTCTCGCTCTGCCGCCCAGGCTGGAGTGCAGTGGCCGGATCTCAGCTCACTGCAAGCTCCGCCTCCTGGGTTTACGCCATTCTCCTGCCTCAGCCTCCCGAGTAGCTGGGACTACAGGCGCCTGCCACCTCGCCCGGCTAATTTTTTGTATTTTTTAGTAGAGACGGGGTTTCACCGTGTTAGCCAGGATGGTCTCGATCTCCTGACCTCGTGATCCGCCCGTCTCGGCCTCCCAAAGTGCTGGGATTACAGGCTTGAGCCACCGCGCCCGGCCGTTTTTTTTTTTTTTTTTTTTTTTTGAGACCGAGTTTGGCTCTTGTTACCAAGGATGGAGTGCAATGGCAAGGTCTTGGCTCACTGCAGCCTCCGCCTCCTGGGTTCAAGTGATTCTCCTGCCTCAGCCTCCCAAGTAGCTGGGATTATTCTGACACTACTGCTTAGGGGTAACAATATCAGTAACGGCAATTTAGAAGCCTGCCACCACGCTCGACTAATTTTTTTTTTTTTTTTTAAGTAGAGACAGGTTATCACCATGTTGGTCAGGCTGGCCTCGAACCCCTGACCTCAGGTGATCCTTGTGCCTTGGCCTCCCAAAGTGCTGGGATTACAGGCCTGAACCCACGCACCATGCCGTGAATTTTTTTTTTTGCTTAAACTGTTGAATCCTGCTAGCCCCCATAGAGCGAAAGTGGTGGTAAAAAATGCACAGTTTTTTTTCCTCTGAATTAGAGAGTTCAGTAATTCCTTTTGTCATAGTAGGTTAGGTTATATGTGTTTTCGGTCAGACCTGTGTGTAGTAATTCTAATTGTCTACCTTGATTTATAAAATTGGTGAGAACTTTCCACACCTTTTCACTTGGGAGAGCCTGTATTTTGTTCATTCCTCAATTCAGTGACTTTTCAAGTTACTTAAGAATATATATCTTAAATATGATTAAGAAGTTGAACTGGAGTCAAGCGATCATTATTCCTAGAAAACTGTATAATATTTATTCGTGATTATTTTTTTCTTTTTTTTTTTGAGACAGAGTCTTGCTCTGTCGTGTGCCCAGGCTGGAGTGCAGTGGCGCAATCTCAGCTCACTGCAACCTCCGCTCCTGGGTTCAAGCGATTCTGCCTCAGCCTCCCAACTAGCTTGGATTACAGGCGCCCACCACCACGCCCGGCTAATTTTTTGTATTTTTAGTAGGGACAGGGTTTCACCATGTTGGTCAGGCTGGCCTTTAACTCCTGACCTCAGTTGATTCGCCCACGTCCACCTCCCAAAGTGCTGGAATTACAGGTGTGAACCACTGTGTCCAGCCTTGCTTTCTTCTAAATTGCCGTTACTGGTATTGTTACCCCTAAGCAGTAGTGTCAGAATAAAGATTACTCCAGAGATCAGAGTTTTTAACAATTAACTTTAATCTGTGAATAGTCTAACATTTGTGAACTTGGCTTACGGCAGTTCTTCAAGGACAGATTTACTTGAACGTTTTGACAGATATTTTCAGTATGTTATTTTCTGGAGATTGAAATAAATAATGCCACCTGTTGGTAATTGGAACTATTGCTGGACTGCTGTTTTTCCCCAGAAGTTACACCACTTTTACTTTTCTTTCCTACTCTTTATATTTTCCTTTTTTCTCTCTTTGTAAACTGTAGTTCTAAAAATAATAATCATAGTGGCTAACATTTGTAGATGATGATGGTGTCATATGTTTTGCTGTGTAATTTATGTAGCATATTTTAATTCTTAATCCCGTAAGGAAAGTACTATTATAGTCACTGTGGTACTGACGAGAATATTAGGATTTAGGGAGGCTGAGACTGGGAGAAAGTTACTTTGTTAGAATTGTAATCTTGACCAAATAAATGTTCAAGCAGTCTGACTCCAGAGCACATACTCAGCAGTATGCCATACTTACACTGCTTTCTTGGGGATTTTACTTTACTAATTCATTTATTTGAACATTATCTTTGATATTTTTGTTTTTCTTTTCATGTACTGCTTCTCTCTGGTTGATATTGATTACAGACTACTAATGGAGTTTGGTAATAAACTAAGAGATACTACTGTTTGCTATTTGCTAGTAACTATTTGGGTGATACCTTTGTTTAGCTAAAATTAAATTGTGTGTGTGTGTTTGAGACAGGGTCTCACTCTCTCACCCAGATTGGAGTGTAATGGTGGGATTGTAGCTCAGGCAACCTCGAACTCCTGGGGTCAAGGGTTCCTCCTGTCTTGGCCTCTCAAAGTGCTGGGTTTATAGGCGTGAGCCACAAGTGTCTGGCCTTGTTGTATTTTTCTTTCACCCGTAACCTCTTTCCACAGGCATGGAGCTAAATGCATAGCTTTGTTTTACCTAGTCTCCTTTTTTTTTTTGTTTTTTGGGTTTTTTTGAGACAGAGTTTTGTACTTGTTGCCCAGGCTGGAGTGCAATGGCATGATCTCAGCTCACTGCAACCTCTGCCTCCCCAGTTCAAGCGATTCTCCTGCCTCAGCCTCCTGAGTAGCTGGGATAACAGGCATGTGCCACCAGGCCTGGCTGATACTGTATTTTTAGAAGATGGGATTTCACCATGTTGGTCAGACTGTTCTCGAACTCCTGACCTCAGATGTCTGCTTGCCTCCCTCTCCCAGAGTGCTAGGATTATGGGTGTGAGCCACTGGGCCCAGCCCCTTGTCTTTGTTTTTGAATTGAAATAGTTACATGGATTTTTATGCTCGAAGCTGCTGATACATTAAAATTGAGGAAGGGAGAAGAGTAATGGAGAAAGAACAGGAAGAGTGAACAGAAAAAAAATTGGGGAGAGTTTCAAGAAAGGGATAATTGAGGAGGACTTCTAATCTGAAAGTAAAATAAGCAAGTGAGGATAGATCTTAAAATCAGACCAGATTATTTAACTTCTTTTTTTTTTTGAGATAGAGTCTTGCTGTCACCCAGGCTGGAATGCAGTGGCACAATCTCTGCTCACTGTGACATCCGCATCCCGGGTTCAAGTGATTCTTATGCCTCAGCCTCCCGAGTAGCTGGGATTACAGGTCCCTGCCGCAATGTCCAGCTAATTTTTTGTATTTTTAGTAGAGATGGGGTTTCGTCATGTTGGCCAGTCTGGTCTGGAACTCCTGACCTCAGGTGATCACCTGGCTCAGCCTCCTGAAGTGCTGGGATTATAGGCGTGAGCCACTGCACCTGGTCAGATTATTTTTTCTTTTTCTTTGAGACGGAGTCTGGCTCTGTCGCCCAGGCTGGAGTGCGGTGGCCGGATCTCAGCTCACTGCAAGCTCCACCTCCCAGGTTTACACCATTCTCCTGCCTCCGCCTCCCAAGTAGCTGGGACTACAGGTGCCCGCCTCATTGCCCGGCTAGTTTTTTGTATTCTTTAGTAGAGACAGGGTTTCACCGTATTAGCCAGGATGGTCTCGATCTCCTGACCTTGTGGTCCGCCCGTCTCGGCCTCCCAAAGTGCTGGGATTACAGGCTTGAGCCACCGCGCCTGGCCGCCTGGTCAGATTATTTAACTTTGTTTAGCCAAACCATCTTTTCTGTTTCTTTTTTGATAAAAATGTTTAGGTAACAATATTTAGATCTATCAGTGTTTAGGTAACAGCTTAGATCCAGGTAAGGTGGTGATGTAGAAAAAGGGTCATGGCTGAGAGTTTGATAGGGAACTTGGTTTAGGTTATGGAATACCTGGAAAAATGCCTGTGTGACTGTATGTTCACCTAACTGTTTTTGGCCATAGTTTGTTCATTAAACTGATGGAAATGTGTATGGAGGGTTTTTGTAAATTGTGAAGTGTAGTAGAGATGTAAAGATTTTTTTTTTTGTTTTGAGACAGTCTCACTTTGTCGCTCATGCTGGAATGCAATGGCGCAATCTCATCTCACTGCAATCTCCGCCTCGTGGGTCCAAGCGATTCTCCTGCCTCAGCCTCATCAAGTAGCTGGGATTACAGGTGCCCACCACCATGCCCAGCTAATTTTTGTGTTTTTAGTGGAGATGGGGTTTCCCCATGTTGGTTAGGCTGGTCTGCAAGGCTCCTGACCTCAGGTGATCCACATACCTCGACAGAAATTTATGTCTTTAAAATATAATTTGAAAACTGAATTAAGAATTAAAGGGGGCAGGGCGCAGTGTCTCATGCCTGTAACCCCAACAGTTTGGGAGGCCAAGGCAGGAGGAACATTTGAGACTAGGAGTTCGAGACTAGCCTGGGAAACATAACAAGACTCTCTCTCTACAAAACATAAAAAAAATTAGCCAAGCATGGTGACATGCGCCTATAGTCCCAGCTACTTGGGAGGCTGAGGCAGGAGGACTGCGCGAGCCTAGGAGGTTGAGACGCCAGAGAGCCGTGATTGCACCACTGCACTCCAACCTGGGTGGCAGAGTGACACCCTGTCTCTTAAATGAATGAGAATTAAAGAGAAGAGGCCAGGCGCCTCGTTTTTCCTCGCCACTGCACTCCAGCCCGGGGCGACAGAACAAGACTATCTCAAAAAAAGACCTCTGACATAAAATACTATTTAAAAAAGGGGTGAGGGGGCAGGGCATGGTAGCTCATGCCTGTTATCCTAACACTTTGGGAGCCTGCGGCACAAGGCTCACTGGAGCCCAGGAGTTTGAAACCAGCCTAGGGAACATAAAAAAAAAAAGTAAAAAGTTGGGTGTTGGGGGACCAGGGAATAAATACATCTCTTTTCAAAATTCTGATCTCAGGTGATCCACCCACCTTGGCCACCCAAAGTGCTGGAATTACAGATGTGAGCCACCATGCCAGGCCAAGACAGTGGTTTCTGAGAATTCTCCAAAATTGATACTTCTGTGGGCATTTCAGTGCATTTTTCTGGAAAGTAGGTCCATTACCTTCAACAGAAATGTTGAAAAACAAAATGTTCATAGTTATTGGTAAACTGTTTTGTGGTTGTGACTCTGTATTTCAGTTTTACCTGCTTGCTTTTCCCATTTTGTCAGCTGTCCCACCCATCAGAATAGTTAACAGATTTGCTGTATAACCCTGCAAATAATTGCTAGTTTCTGCATCTTTCTGTGTACAAGATATATCATTTAGTTTCTTGTTCTTTAGTTATTCTTTTGTTCTCAGCGTGGTGGGTGTAGTGTTTTTGATCTTTCCATTTTCTTCCCTTTAATTATTTTATTTTTTGAAATGGAGTCTCCCTCTTGCCCAGGCTGGAGTGCAGTGGCATGATATCGGCTCACTGCAACCTCTGCCTCCCGGGTTCAAGCGCTTCTTTTGCCTCAGCCTCCCTAGTAGCTGAGATTAGAGGCAACTGCCATCAGTCAGACCTGGCCAAGTTTTGTATTTTTATAGAGATGGGGTTTCACCATGTTGGCCAGGCTAGTCTTGAACTCCTGACCTGAAGCTGTCTGCCTGCCTCAGCCTCCCAAAGTGCTGGGATTACAGCCATGAGCCTCTGTGCTTGGCCTTTTTTTTTTTGGTGAGATGGAGTCTCACACTGTTGCCCAGGCTGGGGTGCAGTGGCTCGATCTCGACTCACTACAACCTCCAACTCCCAGGTTTGAGCGATTCTTCTGCCTCAGCCTCCCGAGTAGGTGGGATTACAGGTACCTGGCACCATACCCAGCTGATTTTTGTGTTTTTAGTAGAGACGAGGTTTTACCATGTTGGCCAGGCTGGTCTTGAACCCCTGACCTTGTGATCCACCCTCCTTGGCCTCCCAAAGTGCTGGGATTACAGGCGTGAGCCACCGCACCCGGCTTCTTCTTTTTAATTCTTATTTTTGATATGGGGTGTGGACTTTTTATTCTCATATGAAAATTTTAATTTCTCGTATGAAAATCCCTAGCAGAACTGCCCGGGTCATGTGAATTGTGTGCCTTCCGACTAGCAATGCATGTTGTTATCACCAGCATCCTGTAAAATTTGTTTTGGCAACCATCTTTGGTTAGGTCTGTTTTTTTTTTTTTTTTTTTTTTTTTTTTTGTAAGACAAGAGTTTTGCTCTTGTTACCCAGGCTGGAATGCAATGGCATGATCTTGGCTCACCGCAGCCTCCACCTACCGGGTTCAAGTGATTCTCCTGTCTCAGCATCTGAGTAGCTCAGATTACAGGCACATGCCACCATGCCTGGCTAATTTTTGTATTTTTAGTAGAAACGGAGTTTCATCATATTGGTCAGGCTGGTCTGGAACTCCTGACCTCAGGTGATCCGCCCACCTCAGCGTCCCAAAGTGTTTGAATTACAGGCATGAGCCACTACGCCTGGCTGGTTATGTCTTTTAAATTTTAACCATTGTGTATAGTTGGAATTAGTATTGTGTCTTTAATTTGCACTTCCCTAATAATGGTAGCATCTTTTTGTGTGTTTTGGTGAAGTGTCTGTTCAAATATTTTGCCTGTTTAAACAAAAACTGGGGCCCAAGCACAGTCCTCATGCCTGTAATGCCAGCACTTTGGGAGGCCAAGGTGGGTGAACCGCTTGAGCCCAGGGATTTGAGACCAGCCTGGGCAACATGTTGGCACAACAAAAAGTGTTTCCAAAATCATAGATGTAATATACTACAAAAAGTATAAAAGTAAGCCTGGCACAGTGGTGTGTGCCCTGCAGTCCCAGCTACTCTGGAGGCTTGAGCCCAGGAGGTAGAGGTTGCAGTGAGTGGAGATGAAGCCATTACACTCCAGCCTGGGCGATGAGAGTGAACCTTGTCTTAAAAAAAAAAAAAATTGGGTTGTCTTAATGAATTGTAAGAATTCTTTATGTATTTTGGATACATGTTTTGCAAATAATTTCTCTCAGACTGTGGTTTGTTTTCATTTTCTTAATACAGTGTCTTCTGAAGAGCAAAAATTTTAAATACTGAAATAAAATTCCTGGTAGCTCATGCCTTTAGTCTTAGTACTTTAGGAGGCTGAGACTGGGGAATCCTTTTATGCTGGAAGTTCAAGACCAGCCTGGGCAACATACTAAGGTGCTTATTCTCCAAACAATTTAAATCAAGTGGGCATGGTGGCATACCTCAGCTACTTGAGAGAAAAAAAAAAAATTTTTTTTTCTTTCATGGTTTGTGCTTTTGTGTCCTAAGAAATCATTGCCTAACCCAAGGTCATAGGGTTTTCTCCCATCTTGTAGAAGTTTTGTAATTTCGTTCTTAACGTTTTAGGTCTTTGATTCATTTTGAATTTTTTGCATGTGGTGTGATAAAAAAATGTTCAATTTTTGGGGGGTGGGGTACACAGGATCTTGCTCTGTAGCCCAGGCTGGAGTGCAGTGGCGTAATTACAGCTCCCTGCAACCTTGACTTCCTGGACTGAATCCTCCTTCCTCAACCTTCTGAGTAGTTGAGACTACAGGTGTGTGCCACCACACCTGGCTAATTTTTAAATTTTTTTGTGGAAACGGAGTCGCACTGTGTTGCCCAGACTGGTCTCAAATTCCTGGACTCATGGGATCCTCCTGCATTGGCCTCCCAAAGTATTGGGATTACAGGCGAGAGCTACTGTGACCACCCCCCATTTTTTTTCCATATAAATGTCCAGTTGTGCAAGTTTCATTTGTTGAAAAGATTTTGTTTCCCATTGAATCACCTTGAAATTTCTATGATGAAAATCAAATTATGTGTGTCTATTTCTGGACTCATTGAGAGGGAGATGTGTGTGTGTGTGTGTGTGTGTGTATGTATGTATGTATGATGCTAATTCCATGGAATACTAGTCCCTAAATAAAATAGTATTTGATTTTTCTTTCTGCTTTAACATTGGATGTCTTACATTTTAAAAAATCTTTTATAGGAAATTTGGAGTAATAAGGAAATTGTTTTTGTGGGTGTGTGAAGTAAAACCTGTTGCAAAATAATGACATTTTGAATTCGTGTATCAATCTTCTTTTAAGTGGCTTGAAATGTTAGGTATCTAATTCATACTTGACCATACTTAGAAAATGACAACACTTCTATACTGGAAATAAGAAAGTAGAATGTAAAAGTATCAACTTATTTACTATAATATATTATCTCAACAGTGGATTTGGGACTCTTCTCTCTTGAGTGCTAATTATGTGCTGGAGATTTCCTTTGCCTCAGGAAATGTTTGAATGCCTATGGTATCGTTGGTGCTGGGATTTTCTAGTGAACAAGGCAAAAATGTAAGATTCCTCTGTCCATGTAGTTTGCTGTGAAGTTCTGTGAATACAGGATAAAAAGAGTCCTTGCATTTGAATTATGGTTTCATGCCATCTGTTACATTATATAATAGGTATGTGATATTGACCAACATAGTCTTTATGACTTAATTCTTGCTGTATAAAATAGTGCCTCACAGAGTTGTTGCTATTAAAGTCAAGTGAAAAAATGAATGCTAAATGCTTTGAAATTGTAAAATATAGACAATGGTGGTGTGGCTGGTCACAGGTGGTAGTGGTTGAAGACTGTATGATCAACCAGGAGGGAGAGATTGTGAATTGGAGGACATAGGTAAGTATACATTGAAGGGACAGAAGAAGCAGAAACCAGATACACACATGTATACACACAACACAGATTTATATATATATATATATCTGTGTACATATAATGTATTTGTGTATATGTAACACGTGTATATATGACATTTAAAATTACTGAGGCTGGGCTCGGTGGCTCACGCCTGTAATCTCAGCACTTTGGGAGGCTGAGGCAGGTGGATCACTTGAGGTCAGGAGTTTGAAACCAGCCTGGTCAACATAGTGAAACCCCGTCTCTACCAAAAAGTACAAAAATTAGCCGGGCATGATTGTGCATGCCTGTAGTCCCAGCTACTCAGGAGGCTAAGGTGAGAGATCTTAGGAAGGTTCGCATGAACTCAGGAAGTGGACGTTGCAGTGAGCTGAGATTGCACCACTGCTCCAGCCTGGGCGACAGAGCAAGACTCTGTCTCAAAAAAAAAAAAAAAAAAAATTGTTGAAGCACATGCATTCCACTCTTGGGATAATATTTGTGTAATTTGTGATACGATATCATAGCTTTAAAAGGTATATTTATGCAAATGATCCCAAGTTTAAATTTCCAGTTCAGATCTTCTCCCCGTATTCTAGGCTTATAACTTAACTGCCACCTTGACTTCTCTACATGTCAAGTTTAACATTCAAAGCTACACTCAGGCTGGACATGGAGGCACATGCCTGTAATCTAAGCACTTTGGAAAGCTGAGGCAGGTGGATGGCTTGGGAGTTTGAGACTAGCCCAGGCAGCATGGCAAAATTCTGTCTCTACTAAAAGAAATACAGAAATTAGCCGGGCATGGTGGTGGGTGCTTGTAATCCCAGCTACTCGGGAGGCTGAGGCATGAGAATCGCTTAAACACGGCAGGCAGAGGTTGTAGTGAGCCAAGATTGTGGCACTGCACTCCAGCCTGGGTGACAGAGCGAGACTCCGTCTCCAAAAATAAAAGGCAAAAACTACAGTCTTACTTCCTAGCCTCATACTCTATTTCTTGTTTCAGTATGGCTCCACCAGCTACCTGTTTATTCAAACTAAAATAATTTGTTATATGAGATTTTTGTCTACTAGATTCAAGACTGGCTTTGGATTTGCTATTATTAGCCTTTTTTTCCCCCTGAGACAAGGTCTTGCTCTGTCACCCAGGCTAGAGTGTGGTCGATGATTGCAGCTCACTGCAGCCTTGACCTCCTGGGCTCAAGCAGTCTTTCCGCCTCAGCCTTCCGAGTAGCTGGGACTACAGGTGCGTACCCCATCTCTGGCTAATTTTTGTATTTTTTGGTAGAGACAGGGTCTTGCCATGTTGCCTAGACTGGTCTCGAACTCTGGAGTTCAAGTGATCTGCCCGCCTTGGCCTCCCCAAGTGCTGGGGTTACAGGTGTGAGCCATTGTGCCTGGCTGGTCTTAGCTATTTTTTCTTTTCTTTTCTTTTTTTTTTTTTTTTGTGACATTCTCACTTTGTCACCCAGGCTGGAGTGCAATGGCACGACCTTGGCTTACTGCAGCCTCCGCCTTGGTTCAAGTGATTCTTGTACCTCAAGCTCCCAAGTAGCTGGAATTACAGGCACTTGCTGTCATGACCAGCTAATTCAGCTAATTTTTGTATTTTTAGTAGAGGTGGGTTTCGCCATGTTGGCCAGGCTGGTCTTGAACTCTAGACCTCAAGTGATCTGCCTGCTTCTGCTGTCCAAAGTGCTTGAATTACATGTGTGAGCCGCTGCGCCCAGCCTTGCTCTTAGCTTTTTGAAGGGACTGCCTCATCTCATCAAGATTTGTTTACTGTGACCCTTGCCTTTAAAAATTGCCCCAATTTTGAACTGTTGAGTCAGAAGTCTTGAAACCTAGGTAATTTTTGCTCTCAGGTTCAAAGAAACAAAATACATTTATCTTTAGGGTTTTTTTTTATTTGTTTGAGACCCAGTGTCTTTCTGTCACCAGCCTGGAGTGCAGTAGTGTGATCTCGGCTCACTGCATCCTCCGGGTCCTGAGTTCAAGCGATTGAGCAGGCGCACACTACCACACCCAGCTAATTTTTGTATTTTTAGTAGAGACGGGGTTTCACCGTGTTGGCCAGGATGGTCTCAATCTCTTGACCTCGCGATCCGCCCGCCTCTGCCTCCCAAAGTGCTAGGATTACGGGCATGAGCCACCACACCAGCCTATCTAGGTTTTAAGAAGTGGCTTTGAAATTTAAGCAGAATTTAAGACTTCTCATTTTCAGAAATCAGGCCATGATAGTTCATTTGTAGTGTGTCTTTATTTGAGAAGGAAACTAGTGCAGATAAATATCCGCAGAACTTTAATTATTTTTGTCATTACAAAGTTTACCTGTGTGATCTTGTTTTCGTTCTATGTAAGAAAAGCATGTTATAGATCCCTTGCAAGGACCTTGTTTACTAAAGCTCTTAGAAGGATGCTAAACTCGGCCGGGCGCGGTGGCTCAAGCCTGTAATCCCAGCACTTTGGGAGGTCGAGACGGGCGGATCACGAGGTCAGGAGATCGAGACCATCCTGACTAACATGGTGAAACCCCGTCTCTACTAAAAAATACAAAAAAACTAGCCGGGCGAGGTGGTGGGCGCCTGTAGTCCCAGCTACTCGGGAGGCTGAGGCAGGAGAATGGCGTAAACCCAGGAGGCGGAGCTTGCAGTGAGCTGAGATCCGGCCACAGCGCTCCAGCCTGGGCGACAGAGCGAGACTCCGTCTCAAAAAAAAAAAAAAAAAAAAAAGGATGCTAAACTTGAGGCTGTTACAGGTGAGTATCCTCAGGAGAGTGATGAAATTGTTTCTGGAACACTGGCTTGAAAACTACTTGAAAAATGCACTCATCTGAGCAGGGTTCCTTAATTTTTTTCTTTTAACTTGACTGGTAGTTTCACATTTTTTACATGAGTTATTCTTGTGTCTCTGGTTGAAATGAGTTCCTTTTGTAAGGACAAATGGAAATGGTGAAAAGTGAATGAAAATGTTTTCACTTTGGTCCTTCCTGTTCAGTACTTGTGAGTACTTAATTTGCTAAGAGGACAGTAGTCTGGGGATGGCGCTAGATTGCAGTGGTAGCTCAAACTGCTCATCTTTTACTTGTCTAGGTGATCAACATCTGTATTTTGTACTTTTTGATATAGCAGTAGTAAGACAGTGCCTGAGTAAAACTTAAAATTTAGGAGTTGCCTGGGCGTGGTGGCTCACGCCTGTAATCCCAGCACTTTGGGAGGTTGAGGTAGGTGGATTACGTAAGGTCGGGAGTTCAAGACCAGCTTGACCACCATGGAGAAGCTCCATCTCTACTAAAAATACAAAATTAGTCCAGCGTGATGGTGAATGCCTGTAAGCCCAGCTACTCAGGAGGCTGCGGCGGGAGAATCGCTTCAACCCGGAGGCAGAGGTTGCGGTGAGCTGAGATCACGCCATAGCACTCCAGTCTGGGCAAGAAGAGCGAAACTCCATTTCAAAAAAAAAAAAAAAAAAGGAGTTACTTATGTCTATTGTGAAGGCTAATGTTTTGTATTAGGTAAGATCTCTGCTTGATGTATCCTATGTTACTTATAGTATGTATGCGTATCCAGAGTGATTAATTCAGCTATTACTGTCTAGTATTATGACCTTGGGAACTTTAAAATGGACTTCTCATCTATATAAACACTTATTTTTCTTGTTTTGAAAAGAAGGTAACACCAGCCTCCAGGGGATGGGATGAGGACTAAATGAGATGAATTCTAAAGAAACTGCTGGCCAGGCATGGTGATTCATGCCTGTAGTCCCAGCACTTTGGGAGGTCAAGGCGGGTGGATCCCCTAAGGTCAGGAGTTCAAGACCAGCCTGGCCAACATGGTGAAACTCTGTCTCGACTAAAAATACAAAAATTAGCTGGGCTTGGTGGAGGGTGCCTGTAATCCCAGATACTCAGGAGGCTGAGGCAGGAGAATTGCTTGAACTGGGAGGCTGAGGTTGCAGTGAGCTGAGATCGAGCCATTGTGCTCTAGCCTGGGTGACAAGAGTGAAACTCCGCCTCAAAAAGAAACTGCTTAGGCCGAGTGCCGTGGCTCACTCTGTAATCCAGCACTTTGGGAGGTCGAGGTAGGAGATCACTTGAGTTCAGGAATTTGAGACCAGCTTGGGCAACATGGTGAAACCCCATCTCCACAAAAAAATACAAAAACTACCTGGGCATGGTGACTTGCACCTGTAGTCCCACCTATTTGGGGGGCTGAGGTGGGAAGATCGCTTGAGCCCAGGAGGTGGAGGTTGCAGTGAGCCAAGATCATGCCACTGCACTCAAGCCTGGGCAATAGAGTGAGACCCTGTGTCGAAAAAGTATATATATGAAAAGTATTCTTTGTTAGTGCTGTCTGGTTCATAGGGTTAGGCTCATTTAAAAAATTAATTTGTTGGAACTTGTTTCCTGTGCTTGGGATGATTGGTCTTCAGCCTAACTCAGTTTCGGAAAAAAAAAAAAAAGGATTAAGAGTTTAAGGACTTAAAAAAAGAAGTTTATTCAGGAAACAGTAAAATTGAGTCAGACTAAAAAAGATTTTAAATTGTTTTGAATTTATGCACACAAATTACAAAAGGTGTACCACAAGAGGTTTAGTGGAAAATCACCCCTTGAATCCTGTTTCTCAGCAGTTTCCCTCTGGGGAAACCGCTGTTTCTTACGTATTTTAGAGATGTATATAAAACCACATTCTTTTGCTTTCTGATACAAGGAGTAGCATCATGTCTACCCTGCTGTGCAGTCTTTTTTTACTTAATGAACTTAGAACATTATTCCATATTAATATGTGTAAAGTTACCTCATTCTTTTTATTGGCTGCATGGTAGTATAACTAGACCTCTATTAATGTACATTAGGCTGGTTCTTGTTTTTGTTTCTTTTTTGCTATTATGAGTAGCACTAGTGAATAGTTCTCGTAAATATAAGGCAAATTCCTGTAAGGGGATTTCTGAGTGTAATTTGGGATAATGCCCAGTTCTCCATATAAGTGTACCAATGTAAATTTCTAGTGTTAATGAAGTGTATCAGACTTTTTTCTTTGGCATTTTTGCCTTGTGTAAAAAATATATATATATTTCTGCTTATGGATACATAATAGTTATACATATTTAAGGAGCTCATGATATTTTGGTATATACAGTGTGTAATGATCAAATCAAGGTAGTGGGGATACCACTTCAAGCATTCGTAATTTTTTGTCTTAGGAACATTCCAACTCCATTTTAGTTATTTTGAAATATATAATTATTGTTAACTGTGGTTGCCCTGTTGTGCTACCAAATACTGGATCTTACTCCTCCTATTTTTGTACCCACTAACCATCCGCTCTTTATCTCCCCAACCTTCCCACTCCCCAGCCTCTAGTAACCATCATTCTCCTTTATCTCTGTGAGTTCATTTTAACCTCCCACATAAGAGAATGTGGCAGTATTTGTTTTTCTGTTATTTCATTTAACATGCTATCCTCTGGTTCCATCCTTGTTGCAAATGACGGGATTTTGTTCTTTTTTTATGGCTGAATAATATTCCATAGCCATGTACATACCATGTTTTCTATATCCATTCATTCGTTGATTGACAGTAAGGTTGATTCCGTATCTTGGCTGTTGTGAATATTACTGCAGTAAACATAGGAATACAGATACCTTTTCCATGTACTGATTTCCTTTCTTTTGGATACATCCCCAGCAGTGGGCTTGCTGGATCATATGGTACTTCTGGTTTTAGGTTTTTGAGGATGGGTTTTTTTTTTTTTTTGTGCAATGAGAATAAAAATTTTCCATGTATAAGATTAGTTTCTTTGAACTTTGTTTATATCCTTTGCTGATTTTTCTATTGAGTTCTTTTTTCTTTTTGAGACAGAGTTTATTGCCCAGGCTAGAGTGCAGTGGCACAATCACAGCTCACCTTTGACCTCCCGGGCCCAAGTGATCTTCCCATGTCAGCCTCTTAAGTAGCTGGGACTACAGGCACATGCCACCATGCCTGTATATTTTGTGGAGATGGGGTCTTCCTGTGTTGCCCAGGCTGGTCTCCAATTCCTGGGCGTAAATGGTCTTTCTGCCTTGACTTGCCAAAGTGTACCACGTCTGACCTAGAAATTTTATTCTTAACATTTTGTTTAATTATTTACTTTCTAATTCTAGGAAGTTGATTAGCCTGAAACATGCAAATTATAAAGCCTATTTTGTTGTAGTTACCGAAGTTACAGTTTTGAAACTGATTTCTGTACCATAATGTAGATGAAAAAACATTGGAGTAAGATGTATTTGCTTGTATTTGAAGCTCATTAGGAGCTAGCTGTGATGACTTAGGGACAACCTCTTTAAGCCCAAAAGTTTTTTATTTGTGAAATGAATATTAAAATAAGTTTTTCGGTTGGGTGCAGTGGCTCATGAGGACCTGTAATCCCAACACTTGGGGTGGCCGAGGCAGGCGAATCACCTGAAGTCAGGAGTTCGTGACCCTCCTGGCCAATGTGGTGAAACCCCGTCTCTCCTAAAAATACAAAAATTAGCTGGGTGTGGTGGCGTGCACCTGTAGTCCCAGCTACTTGGGAAGCTGAGGCAGAAGAGTCTCTTGAACTGGAGAGGTGGAGGTTGTAGTGAGCTGAGATTGCGCCACTGCACTCCAGCCTGGGTGACAGAGTGAAACTCTATCTCCTAACCCCGTCTCTACTAAAAAAATACAAAAAACTAGCCGGGCGAGGTGGCGGCCGCCTGTAGTCCCAGCTACTGGGGAGGCTGAGGCAGGAGAATGGCGTAAACCCGGGAGGCGGAGCTTGCAGTGAGCTGAGATCCGGCCACTGCACTCCAGCCCGGGCGACAGAGCAAGACTCCGTCTCCAAAAAAAAAAAAAATTTTTTTTTTTTTTTTCAGTGGTTGAGATATGTAAAAGTCAGTATGATATCTGCACATAGTCTCTCAGTATTTCCTTTTCCTTCTATATGATGGTTACTTTTTGTCAGCGTTTTCTATCTCTGCCTAGTTACTTTCAGTTTTTAAAGTCAAGATTTGTTTTTTTATTTTCTTAATATTTTGTAGAGCCAACGGCTAGATTCTTTTTGCCCAGGCTGGTCTGGAACTCCTGGCCTCAAGAGATCCTCCCGTCTTGACTTCCCCAGAAGTGCTGAGATTACAGGTGTAAGCCACCATGTGTGGCCTCAGAGTCAAGACTTCTTTAGACTGTTCTTTACTTATGTGGAGTTTCAACACAAAGTAACCAGATATGAAGTTAATTTGTTATCAAATTCATAGTAGAGAAATTTAGTCTGGTGGATTTCACATTTGGTAATTTCAGGATAAGCATTACCTTACTGGACCTTTGTTTTCCACCTATTTTGTGTTGTATAGCATTAGATGCTATAAATGGCAAATAACCACTGAACAAATTTGCTTTCATGGTGCTAGAAGAACTAGGATTTAAATAAAATTGTCATAATCTTTTTATTTATTTATTTTTATTTTTGGAGACAAGGTCTCGCTCTGTTGCCCAGGCTGGAGTGGTGCAGTGGAACAATCAGGGCTCACTGCAACCTCGACTTGCTGGGCTCAAGCCATTGTCCTGCCTCAGCACCGCCCCCCCCCCCCCCCCCCCCCCACAAGTAGCTGGGACCACAGGTGTGTGCCACCAAGCCTGGTTAATTGTTTTGAATTTTATTTTATTATTTTATATATTTTTTTGAGACGGAATCTTGCTGTGTTGCCCATGCTGGAGTGCAGTGGCACGATATTGGCTCACTGCAACCTCTGCCTCCTGGGTTCATCCAATTCTCCTGCCTCAGCTTCCCAAGTAGCTGGGATTACAGGTGTGCACCACCACACCTGGCTAATTTTTTTTATTTTTAGTAGAGATGGGATTTCACCCGTTGGCTAGGCTGGTCTCGAACTCCAGGCCTCAAGTGATTCACCCGCCTCAGCCTCCCACAGTGCTGGGATATAGGTGTGAACCACCACATCTGTCCTGTTTTGAATTTTAGTAGAGACGGGGTTTCTCTATGTTGCCCGGGCTGATCTTAAATTCCTTACCTCGAGTGATCCTCCTGCCTGGCCATCACGCCTAGCCCATTTTTTTTTTTTTTTTAAGTAATTTATATAGTAGTTTACAGTTTACAAAACTTTCCTACATATTCTCCTCCTCCATTTGAGGAGAAGAATCGTTATAGAATCTTTATTTCCATGCTCAGAGCAGGAACTCTCGTGAAGCAGTCCCTAGGCTTCCCAGAATTGTAAAAGAAAATCTTTTGCTTCTTTTTTTTTTATATAAAACAAATATGTTTATTTATTTATTATTATTTTTTATTATACTTTAAGTTCTAGGGTACATGTGCATAACGTGCAGGTTTGTTACATATGTATACTTGTGCCATGTTGGTGTGCTGCACCCATCAACTCGTCAGCACCCATCAATTCGTCATTTATATCAGGTATAACTCCCAATGCAATCCCTCCCCCCTCCCCCCTCCCCATGATAGGCCCCAGTGTGTGATGTTCCCCTTCCCGAGTCCAAGTGATCTCATTGCTCAGTTCCCACCTATGAGTGAGAACATGCGGTGTTTGGTTTTCTGTTGTGATAGTTTGCTAAGAATGATGGTTTCCAGCTGCATCCATGTCCCTACAAAGGATGCAAACTCATCCTTTTTTATGGCTGCATAGTATTCCATGGTGTATATGTGCCACATTTTCTTAATCCAGTCTGTCACTGATGGACATTTGGGTTAATTTCAAGTCTTTGCTATTGTGAATAGTGCCGCAATAAACATACGTGTGCATGTGTCTTTATAGCAGCATGATTTATAATCCTTTGGGTATATACCCAGTAGTGGGATGGCTGGGTCATGTGATACATCTAGTTCTAGATCCTTGAGGAATCGCCATACTGTTTTCCATAATGGTTGAACTAGTTTACAATCCCACCAACAGTGTAAAAGTGTTCCTATTTCTCCACATCCTCTCCAGCACCTGTTGTTTCCTGACTTTTTAATGATTGCCATTTTAACTGGTGTGAGATGATATCTCATTGTGGTTTTGATTTGCATTTCTCTGATGGCGAGTGATGATGAGCATTTTTTCATGTGTCTGTTGGCTGTATGAATGTCTTCTTTTGAGAAATGTCTGTTCATATCCTTAACAGCATGGTACTGGTACCAAAACAGAGATATAGACCAATGGAACAGAACAGAGTCCTCAGAAATAATACCACACAACTACAGCCATCTGATCTTTGACAAACCTGAGAGAATCAAGAAATGGGGAAAGGATTTCCTATTTAATAAATGGTGGTGGAAAATTGGCTAGCCATAAGTAGAAAGCTGAAACTGGATCCTTTCCTTACTCCTTATACGAAAATTAATTCAAGATGGATTAGAGACTTAAATGTTAGACCTAATACCATAAAAACCCTAGAAGAAAACCTAGGTAGTACCATTCAGGACATAGGCATGGGCAAGGACTTCATGTCTAAAACACCAAAAGCAACGGCAACAAAAGCCAAAATTGACAAATGGGATCTCATTAAACTAAAGAGCTTCTGCACAGCAAAAGAAACTACCATCAGAGTGAACAGGCAACCTACAGAATGGGAGAAAATTTTTGCAATCTACCCATCTGACAAAGGGCTGATATCCAGAACCTACAAAGAATTTTTTTTTTTTTTTGACAGAGTCTCGCTCTGTCGCTCGTGCTGGAGTGCAGTGGCGTGATTTCAGCTCACTGCAACCTCCACCTCCTGGTTTAAGCAGTTCTCCTGCCTTGGCCTCCCAAGTAACTGGGATTACAGTCTCCCGCCACCATGCCCAGCTAAGTTTTTGTATTTTTAGTAGAGATGGGGTTTTGCCATGTTGGCCAGGCTGGTCTAGAACTCCTGACCTCAGGTGGTCTACCCATGGCAGCCTCTCCAAGTGCTGGGATTACAGGCGTGAGCCATCATGCCCGGCCTGCTTCAGTTTTTTTTGCTTTAAAAATTTTTTTGCTTAATGTCTCATTTTTTTCTTCATTTGCAGGCAGGTATTGTTTTCTTTCTGGAAGTTGTTCTTTGTCCTTGGTTCTGAAAAATTCATTTATCTTGCTAGTTATTTCTTAAATTCTTTGTTTCTTTTTTGTTCATAGTTTTTTTTAATGATCTCTTTCATTTGCTACTTTGCTTAAAATGTTTGATGATTATTAGTGCATGTTTAAGAATGAGGCAATAAAAAGTTGTTTGAGAGTTAATGTGTATGTTAGCAGTGCTTATTGAACAGCTGTCAATGTTGTAGGACCCTGAAAAGCCAAATATCTTTTGGTGCCAGAACCCATATTAGCTCCTTATTTGTGTTTGAGAGAATCTACCTTTCCTTTTTGTTTCGGTGTCATCGTTATGTTATTGTGTTTGCTTATATTCATGTAGACAATTGTGCATTCAGGTTTTTCAGCTACTTCTTTTTAATCCCGTTTCCCGCTCTGCCCTCCTTTGTATCTGCAGTTTTGTAATCCTAAATCACTTCAGCATTCTAGGGAGCAAATCAGCTTCCTACTGTATTCTACCTTCCACATATCTTCTAGGCCTTGGCTTTCATTGTCTTGTTTCATCAGTTATTATGCTTGCATTTATGTCATTCCAAAAATTTCATGAAGTGGCTCATGGCCTTTTCGTTATCATAGTTTTATTCCTTTATTATTCTTTAATTCCTTTGTTCTTTTTTGCCTTTTAAATAGGATCTTTGAAGTCACGATGCCATCATGAATTTGAAATCCTGTTGTATTTGTAATGGATACTAATGAACAGAATAAACAAGTTCAGTATCTTGTGTAAATTGAGTATTTTTATATTTCTCTTATGGTAGTGATTATCATAGTTTTCTTAGTTTTCTATTGTTCTTTATAAATATTTATTAGGCCGGGCGTGGTCACGCCTGTATTCTCAGCACTTTGGGAGGCCGAGACAGGCAGATTGCTTGAGGTCAGGAGTTCGAGACCAGCCTGGCCAACATGGTGCAACCTTGTCTCTATTAAAAATACAAATATTAGCCAGGCATGGTGGCACATGCCTATAATCCAGCTACTTGGGAGGCTGAGGCAGGAGAATTGCTTGAACCTGCGAGGCGGAGGTTGCAGCCTGGGTGACAGAGTGAGACTGTCTCTAAATAAATGTTTATTAGTAATTATTTAACTTTTTGGTACTCCAAATGTCATTTGCTTCACATTTTGTTTTTTTCCAGTTATGAATATATTGTTTGGCTTTGCAGTTGCAATAATTTTATGCTTAAAAGTATTTGTTTCTTCAGGTAATAGGCGTCTGTTAAACAGGAAAAATCTTACTATATCTCATGATAAAGTGGGATTTAATATGAATTAATCATGATTTGGACTCCAATAAATATTTCTCAAATAAAATCAAAGAGTACATTTACAATGGCAGGGTACGCTTAGTACAGTTTTCTGTGTTCTTTCAGAATACTGTATCAGTTCCACAATATTTATGTTCTTTTAACATACAAAATACTTGTATATAATCACACTCCTGTGAAGTAAAACTAGTGATATTCCTGTTTGGTAGATACAACAAAAGTCAGCAGTGTCATAGTATTTAGTTTCTATTTTTTATAGTTTTTAACTTATAGTTTTATATTACTGATATTAGAACTAGGGCTAGACATTGGGATATATGAACATTAGGGATGGGTGGAACCTGATGAGACTGAGGAGGAGTAGCCATAGGAATACAGGGGAAACCAGTAATGTGGTGTATTGGGTTAGCCCTGGAAAGGAAGGTGGCTGAAGGAGATAAGAATTGAAAGGTGACCTTCCCCTTCCTTTTACACGTTGCTACGAGATTTATTTTCTGAAAGCATACTTCCAGACATGTAATTGTCACTTTAAAACTTGCTTTTAATACTTCCCTTACCTGCTGGATTAAGTTCTGATTTCTCATACTGCTATGTGCTGTTCAAGACCCCCTACCGTCCCCATACTACTTGAATTTAGATATACCTGGAATATATTAAGTGGTGTTTGGTCGACTAGACCTGGTGATTCCAGATACATTTGTAACAGAATTTTTTTTTTTTGTAACTCTTGACTTCAAGTGATTTACCCACCGCAAAGTGCTGGGATTACAGGCGTGAGCCACTGCTCCCAGCCCTTACTTGAAATTCTTAAAGTGACTTTATTGCCTTGCCTCCACCTCGCCCCGCTTCCTTCCCTTTCCTTCCTCTCCTTCCTTTTCTTTCTTTCGTCTTAGAATTATGCTGCTGGCCAAGGCATGGATGCAGGCAGGGAGAAACGGATAAATTCCATGTTCTTTCTGTGTTAGTGCTTGAGAAGGTAATTTCATTTTCTGCGCAATTAAAACAAAATAGAAAGCATTGTAGTGTTTGTATTTTGAGTAAATAAGTTTTTTTTTTTTTTTTTTTTAAGACAGAGTATCATACTGTCTCCCAGACTGGAGTGCAGTGGCATAATCTGTGCTCACTGCCACCTCTGCCTCCTGGGTTCAAGTGATTCTCCTGCCTCAGCCTCCCGAGTAGCTGGGATTACAGGCATGCGCCACCATGACTGGCTAATTTTTTGTATCTTTAGTAGAGACAGGGTTTCACCAAGTTGGCCAGGCTGGCCTTGAACTCCTGACCTTGTGATTCGCCTACCTCGGCCTCCCAGAGTGCTGAGATTACAGGCGTGAGCCACTGCGCCTGGCCTGAAAACTTTAAATAACAAAACCTACCTTTGTATTTTAAGGTATGGTACATTAGCAACTCCTTGGTAATTATTGATTCTAGTGTATGAACCCTGTTTTTTGTTTTGTATTTTTGAGATGGAGTCTCACTCTTGTTGCTGAGTAGCTGGGATTACAGGTGGCCACCACCATGCCTGGCTAATTTTTGTATTTTTAGTAGAGACGGGGTTTCACCATCTTGGCCAGGCTGGTCTCGAACTCCTGATCTCGGGTAATCTTCCCTCCTCGGCTTCCCAAAGTGCTGGGATTACAGGCATGAGCCACTGCGCTTGGCCATGAACCTTATTTTTTAAAAAGTTAAATTCTGTATCTCAAGCTCGCGATCCTTCTGCCTCAGCCTCCTGAGAAACTGGGACTACAAGTGTGTGCTACCATGTGCAGCTAATTTTTTCCCAGTAAGGAAAGACTTTAGCTCCTCCCGCCACCCAAAATGCCGAAAGGAAAGAAGGCCAAGGGAAAGAAGGTGGCTCCGGCCCCTGCTGTCGTGAAAAAGCAGGAGGCCAAGAAAGTGGCGAATCCCCTGTTTGAGAAGAGACCTAAGAATTTTGGCATTGGACAGGACATCCAGCCCAAAAGATACCTCAACCGCTTTGTGAAATGGCCTCGCTATATCAGGTTGCAGCGGCAGAGAGCCATCCTCTATAAGCGACTGAAAGTGCCTCCTGCAATTAACCAGTTCACCCAGGCCCTGGACCGCCAAACAGCTACTCAGCTGCTTAAGCTGGCCCACAAGTACAGACCAGAGACAAAGCAAGAGAAGAAGCAGAGGCTGTTGGCCCGGGCCGAGAAGAAAGCTGCTGGCAAAGGGGATGTCTCCACTAAGAGACCACCTGTCCTTCGAGCAGGAGTTAACACCGTCACCACCTTGGTGGAGAACAGGAAAGCTCAGCTGGTAGTGATTGCACATGACGTGGATCCCATCGAGCTGGTTGTCTTCTTGCCTGCCCTGTGTCGTAAAATGGGGGTCCCTTACTGCATTATCAAGGGGAAGGCCAGACTGGGCCGTCTAGTCCACAGGAAGACCTGCACCACTGTCGCCTTCACACAGGTGAACTCGGAAGACAAAGGCGCTTTGGCTAAGCTGGTGGAAGCTATCAGGACCAATTACAACGACAGATACGATGAGATCCGCCGTCACTGGGGCGGCAATGTCCTGGGTCCCAAGTCTGTGGCTCGTATCGCCAAGCTCGAAAAGGCAAAGGCTAAAGAACTTGCCACTAAGCAGGGTTAAATGTACACTGTTAAGCTTTCTGTACATAAAAATAATTAAAATACAAATTTTCTTTCAAAAAAAAAAAAAGACTTTAATTGATGCATTGCTGCCCATGCCACGTGGGAGATGGAGTTATTACTCAAATCGATCTCCTAATTTAAAAAATTTTTTAGTAGAGATGATATTTCACTGTGTCACCCAGGCTGGTCTTGAACTTCTAAGTGCTGGGATTACAGACGTGAGCCACTGCATCTGGCCAGATAGTTCTTTTTGATAATACCATAGTCATGTAGCCTTATTTTTGTCCATGTTGGACTAAGCCATCTCTAGGATTTTACATAGTTTAGCAGTGTTTTTTAATATAAATTGCTTAAGAAACACCTAGGGTAGCCGACACCTAAGGTAGCCGCTTGCTGTAAGGTTATTTTACTTGACAGTAAACGTTCTTTTTTATATTAAAACACATGGATATTGTAGTGCAATGCAGACATTTCATTAACTTGTTAAACAGGTCTTGAAGACAGGTTATTTGGTTACTTTCTGAAAAATGTCTTAGGAGAATGGGTTTGTTAACATTCAATAATTGCTGTGGGAAAGTTAGAGAGCGATACTGTAGTGAAAAAGTGGGGTTTTGAGGCAGGGGGACCTGGGTTCACATTGCCTAGCTTCTGTCATTTATTGGCTCTTGTAGCCTAGGGGCAAATTACTTAAATCTTTTATAATTCTGCCTTTTTTTTCATTTAAGTTAATCTGGCTTTTTTTTTTTTTGAGATGGAGTCTCACTTGGTTGCTTAGACTGGGATGTAGTGGAGCGATCATTGCTCACTGTAGCCTTGACTTCCCAGGCTCAGGTAATCTTGCCACCTCAGCCTCCGTAGTAGCTGGGACTACTGGTGCATGCCATTACGCTTGACTAGTTTTTGTAGAGGCGAGGTTTCACCATGTTGACCAGGCTGGTCTCAGACTCCTGGGCCCAAGCAGTTGGTCTGCCTTGGCCTCCCAAAGGGCTAGGATTGTAGGCGTGAACCACTGGGCCTGGCTCCAGCTTTGTTTTTGTTTTTATTTTTTGAGTTGGAGTTTCACTCTTGTCACCAGGCTGGAGTGCAAATGGCCTGATCTTGGCTCACTGCAACCTTCACCTCCCAGGTTGAAGTGATTCACCTGCCTCAGCGTCCTGAGTATAGCTGGGGTTATAGGTGCATGCCACCATGCTTGGCTAATTTTTGTATTTTTAGTAGAGATGGGGTTTCACCATGTTGGCCAGGCTGGTCTCGAACTCCTGACCTGCAGTGATCAGCCTCCTCGGCCTCCCAAAGTGCTGGGATTGCAGGCGTAAGCCACCATGCCCAGCAGCATATTTTTTTTAAAAAAGCTTATCTATCATTTGAACACTTGAAGTGATGACACTTTTTGGTAAATATTTCAGAGAAAAAATTGCTTGTGTCTACACTTCTAAGAGGATTTGAGGCAGCAACCTTGTGTTAGTTATTTGTTAATGCTATTAGATTGTAAGCTGTTAGAGGCAGGACTGCCCTCTCTTATGCCTCGTATCTTCCAGTGCTTAGGCCATATTGCTCATATTATTAATAGCTGTTCAATAAATGAGTTGATTTAAATTAAATTTTGTCCCCAAATTAAAACTTACCAATCTTTAAAACAAAAAAGGATTCCATAGGCTGTTAGAATAAATTTCAGTGATTACTCAGTTGGTTTCAGTTTGTGAGGAAAGAGGAGCTCAGTAAGTAGAAATTTGTTTACCTTATGGAGAGTGAAGCTTATTTTCTTGTGGTAGTGAAGTTTATATGAAAGTTCTTTGTAAGTTTTCAAGTTCAATTATATTTTGTGTGTTGCATCTTTAGTATGTCCCAAAAATTGAGAATTAAAAGCATCTTGTTTCCAGAATATAATGCTTTTTTCACCTTATTTTTTTTTAGGAGGCTGAACACACCATATTTATGTATATGTATGTACTTAAATACATGTATAGCAATTTTCATGTGGAATAATTTAACAAATAGAATAATTTTTATAACTTCCTGTTTTGATTTTTATGATAAAAATGCAAGTAAAGCATAGAAAGGGTCTGGCGCTGTGGCTCACACCTGTACTCCTCGTACTTTGGGAGGCTGAGGCGGGCAGATCACTTGAGGGCAGAATTTCGAGACCAGCCTGGGCAACATGGCAAAACCTTGTCTTTACTAAAAATACAAAAAAAAAAAAAAAAAAAAATTATCCAGGCCCACGTGGTGGTACACACCTGTAATCCCAGCTACTTGGGAGGCTGAGATATGAGAACTGCTTGAACCCAGGAGGGGGATGTTGCAGTGACCCAAGATTGTACTGCTGTACTCCAGCCTGGGTGACAGAGCAGATTCTGTCTCAACAACAACAACAAAAAAGAAAAAGCATATAAAGGTGCTGACAGCTTAAGAGGTAAACTGAAGAGGATGGAGTCTAACAAATTTCAGATAAGAGGAACATTAAAATGAAAGTTTTCAAATGTTGGGACTTTCTAATAACCCAGATTTCTTAAAAATTTATGAATGCAGTTTCATGTTTCCGATCATCTGATCTGATCTGTAAACAGATAGCTTGATAACAGATAAGACACTGGATACTTCTTTCAGGACCAAACATCTAAAAAATAGGGAAGCAGTAATTTTTGCTACCTGTAGAGGCCACGTTCCTTAGGTGTTTTCTTCTGTGAGTAGTAGGGCATTTACTATCCTTATCTGATGACCCGTAACTCTTACTATTTATTTAAAAGAGTTCTGTGCAATGCTTAAGTACCATTGAATCAGAATCAACAAGGGAAGTCTGTAGATGACTGTGCTTGCAGTAGATGTCTACTAAATATAAATAATAATATAAATAATAAAATTTCGTTATGTTAAAACCGAAGCAAACAGTTCAGTGGAATAAAAATGTCATAGTTTTTTAAACTTAAAACCATGACTCAAAAATAGAATAAACATGTTTTGCACTTTTTTTTTTTTTTTTTTTTTGATCTGTCTGGCTCTGTTGCCCAGGCTGGAGTACAGTGGTTTTTTTTTTTTTTTTTTTTGAGACAGAGTCTCGCTCTGTCGCCCAGGCTGGAGTGCAGTGGCCGGATCTCAGCTCACTGCAAGCTCCGCCTCCCGGGTTTATGCCATTCTCCTGCCTCAGCCTCCCTAGTAGCTGGGACCACAGACGCCCGCCACCTCGCCCGGCTAGTTTTTTTGTATTTTTTAGTAGAGACGGGGTTTCACCGTGTTAGCCAGGATGGTCTCCATTTCCCGACCTCGTGATCCGCCCGTCTCGGCCTCCCAAAGTGCTGGGATTACAGGCTTGAGCCACCGCGCCCGGCCGGAGTACAGTGGTTTAATCTTGGCTCACTGCGACTTCGCTTCCCAGGCCCAAACCATCCATCCTCCCGCCTCAGCCTCCTGAGTAGCTGGGACAACAGGCCTGCACCACCACACCTGGCTAATTTTTGTATTTTTTTGGTAGAGATCAGATTTTGCCACGTTGACCAGGCTGGTCTCACACTCCTGGGCTCAGGCGATCCCCCGACCTGGGCCTCCCAAAGTGCTGGGATTGTAGACATGAGCCACTTTGCCTGACTTGATTGATTTTTAAAAATTATTTTCCTTGAATTTAAACCTGACACTTTTGAAAATTTTGGGGCAGTTATATTAGTATGTCTCTCAGGTTTGGGTTTTCTTATGTTTATATTCAGGTTATTTGGTCTAGAATATTACAGAAGTAAGTGGTGCTTGTTCAGGCACACAATATCAGTTTGTTCTGTCACTGATGTTGATGTGTCAATTAAGGGCGCATTTGCCAGGCTATTTCACTGCAAAGCTGCAGTTAATTTTTTGGGGGGATGAGGTACTTAGAAATTATAGAATAACCTGTTTCCTAAATTTACATACGTTTATTTGTATTTATTGGACTTATGATTTTTAAATTTATTCAAGAGATTATAATATAGTACTCTACTTATTTTTATTAAAGTAAAAATAACATCACATAAAGTTAATCATTTAAAGTATACAGTTCGTTGGCATTTAGTACATTCATAGTGTTTTCAAACCTCCACCTCTGTAAAGTTCTGGAATGTTTTCATCAACCCGAAGGAGAACTGTCTCTAAGCAGTCACCCCCATTCCACCCTCCCAACAGTCTCTGGTAACACTAATCTGCTTTTTGCCTCTATGAATTTACCTGTTGTGGGTACTTCTTATGACTTGAGGCATACAACGTGATCTTTTGTGTCTGGCTTCTCTTTGTTTTTGACGTTTATACTCAGCATGTATTAGTAATTCATTCCTTTTTATTGTTACGATTTCATTGTATATGCCACATTTTGTTCATTTGTCTATTGATGGACATTTGGGATGTTTCTTCCTTTTGACTACCGTGAATAGTGCTGTTTTGAACACTGGTGTACAAGATTTTGAGCACCCTTTTTCAGTTCTTCTGTATATATACCTAGTAATGGTATTGCTAAGTCATGTGGTAATTGTGTGTTTGACTTTTTAAGGAATTGCCAAACTTTCACAGTTGTTGAACCCCTTTTACCTTCACGCCAACAATATACAGGGGTTCTAGTTTTTCCATGTCTTTGCTAACATTTATTTTCTGTTTTTTTCTTTTTTTTGAGTATAGCCATTCTAGTGGGAGCAAAGTAGTATTTCATTGTGGTTTTGGTTTGCATTTCCGTAATAATATTCGGTATATTTTATGTGCTTATTGGTCATTTGGTCATTTGTTTATCTTGGGAAAATATTCAAGTGCTTTGCCCATTTTTATTTTGTTATTTATTTTATTTATTTATTTTTTGAGACAGGATCTTGTTGTGCTACCCAGGCTGTAGTGCACTGGCACTATCAAGGCTCACTGTAGTCCTCACCTCCTGGTCACAGGCAGTCCTCCCACCTCAGCCTGTTGAGTGGCTGGGAATACAGGTGTGTCCCACCACACCTGGCTAAGTTTTAATAAATTTTTTGTAGAGATGAGGACTCTGTTGCCCTTGTTAGTCTCAAACTCCTGGGTCAAGTGATCCTCCTGCCTTGGCCTCCCAAAGTGCTGGGATTACAGGCACAAGCCACTGCATTTGGTCCTTTGTACATTTTAACATTGAGTTGTCTTTTTGTTGTTGAGTTGGAAGAATTCTTTATATATTCTGGATACTAGAACTTATTAGATATGAGGTGCATATATTTTCTTCTATTCTGTCAGTTGTCTTTTTACTTTATAGATAATATTCTTTGCACGTGTTTTAAATTTTCATGAAGTTCAGTTTTTTTTTTTTTTAATTGTTACTCTTGGTTTTGGTGTCATATTTAAGAATTCATTGCTAAATCCAAGGTCAGGAAGCTTTATCTCCCTGTTTTCTTCTAAGAGTTTTATAGTTTCTGCTTTTATATTTAGGTATTTGATTTATTTTATTTTATTTATTTTTGAGACAGAGTCTTGCTCTGTTGCCCAGGCTGGAGTGTAGTGGTGCGATCCCAGCTCACTACAACCTCCGCCTCCCGGGTTCAAGCTGTTGTCCTGCCTCAGCCTCCCAAGGAGCTGGGATTACAGGCACCTACCACTGTGCCATGTTGGATTTTGCCGTAGGTTGGCCAGGCTGGTCTTGAACTCCTGACCTCAAGCGATCCACTTGCTTTGGCCTCCCAAAGTGCTGGGATTACAGACGTGAGCTACTGCACCCAGCTGAGTTTATTTTTGTATGTGGTTTGGGTAGGGGGGGTCCAGTGGCTATTTAGTTGTCCCAGTCTGTTTTGAAAAGACAGTTCCGTATTGAATGATCTTAGCACTCTTGTTGAAAATAACTTGGGTATAGATGTGTGGGCTTATTTTTGGTTTATATGTCTTTTCTTAGGCCGTAGTACACTGCTTTGATCACTATGGCCAAGGTGGGAGGATTGCTTGATTCCAGGAGTTGGATACCAACCTGGGCAACATAGTGAGACCCCATCTCTATGAAAAATATTTTTAAAATTAGTTGGGTGTGTTGGGGCATGCCTATATTCCAAGCCACTTGGGAGGCTGAGGTGGTAGGGTTGTTTGCACCCAGGCAGTGGAGGCTGCATTGAGTCATGGTAGTGCCACTGTACTCCAGCCTTGGTGATAGAGTGAGACTTCGTCTCAAAAAATAATCAAAATGGGCAAAGGACTTGAATATTTTTCCTAAGAAGATCTACAAATGGCCAGCTCACTATTACTTTGCAGTAAGTTTCGAAATAGGGAAGTGTGAGTTCTGTAACTTTATTCTTTTTCTGCATAGTTTTTGGATGTTTAGGGCCCCTTGCACTTCCAAAGGAAGTTGAGAATGGCCTTTCTATTTCTGCACGGAAGAGTGTGTTGGATTTTTTCTTTTTTGAAATAGTGAAACTTACGGAAAAGTTCTCTTATCCCCCTTGCAGGGCGTGTAATGGGGGTGTGGCTTGCTTCTTTGGCACCCCGCTGCTCAAATCTCTAGGGAGAGCATGCAGACAGGGCAGGCTGTGGGACTCCGACCCCACTACAGCACCTAGGGGTGAACGTTTACAGTTCCTGAAGCCTCAGTGGGCATGTGTTACAGGGTGCCCTTTCAGTCTAGCCATCCGTAGGCGGCTTGTATTAGCTCAGTTAGATGCCCTGCTTTATCGCAAGGACAGAGGGCTTTCTTGCCTTGGTGTATGGGAAGAATCGAATCACACGTGGGCTTGGAGAACGAGTGCAAGGTTTTATTGAGTGGAAGTTTTCAGCAGATGGATGGGAAGCCAGGAGGGAGATGGAGTGAAAGGGTGGTTTTCCCCTGGAGTCCTGCAGCTCAGCGACCTGGGCTCTCCTCTGACCACACCTGTCAAACTCAGCGAAACTTCGCTCCCTTCCACTGGTCGATGGCCTGCCAGCCTGCTCTCTGTCAGTGTGATCTTCCACCGGCGTGTCGTCTTCCACCAACGTGTGGTCTTCCACTGGCATGCTCCCCTCAGCATCCAGCTGTTTGTGTGTTCTTCCACCGATATGTCTCTCTTAATGACGTCCAGCACTTGTGTGCCTACTAGTCTCTGAGGGTTTTATAGGCATACGATGGGGGTGTGACTGGCAGAGTGGTCTTGGGAAATGCAGCATTTGGGCAGGAAAACAGAAATGCCGTGGGCATAGACCCGGGGATGGAGCCCTAGCAAGGGACCAAATTTCCAGCACTTGTCTGCCCACTTCCGTATCAATGTGGTCTTACTCTTTCTCGGGGGGGTGAAGCCCTAGCCAGGGATCTCATGGAGGTGGAGCCCTAGCCAGGGACCATGCCCTTTTCTTCCCAGCACTTCCTTTCCTCCTTCGGTATCAATAGGGTCTCACTTTGTCGCTCAGGCTGGAGTGCAGTGGTGTGATCTTGGCTCACTGCATCCTCTGCTTCCCGAGCTCAAGCGATCCTTCCGCCTCATTGTCTGAAGTAGCTGGGACCACAGGTACGAGCCGCCATGCCTGGCTAATTTTTTTATTTGTGGTAGAGACGGGGTTTGCCTTGTTGCCCAGGCTGGTTCTGAGCCACTGAGCTCAAGCAGTCTGCTCCCCTCGTCCTCCCAAAGTGCTGGGATTATAGGCGTGAACCACTGTGCCTGGCTGAGTGTTGGAATTTTAATATCGATTGCATTGAATCTGTAGATGATGATTGGGTAGTATTGCTATCTTAACAATGTTAAGTTTCCCATTCCTCAGGGCTGTCTGTCTGTCTTGTCTTTTTCTTTTTTTCTTTTTATTTTGTTGAGACGCAGAGTCTCGCCCTGTCGCCCAGGCTGGAGTGCAATGGTGTGATCTCGGCTCACTGTAACCTCCACCTCCTGGGTTCTAGCGATTCTCCTACCTCAGCCTTCTAAGTAGCTGGGATTACAGGCGCCTGCGTCCACACCCAGCTAATTTTTTTGTTTGTTGGTTTTTGTGGTAGAGACGGGGTTTCACCATGTTGGTCAGCCTTGTCTCAAACTCCTGATCTCACGTGACCCACCTGCCTCAGCCTCCCAAAGTGCTGGGATTACAGGCTTGAGCCACTGTGCTCGGCCAGGAATGTCTTTCTGTTTAGGTCTTTTAACATTTCTTTCAGCATTGTCTTAATAGTTTTTGTTGTACAAGTGTTACATTTTCTTCATTATGTTTATTTATTATAGGTATTTTATGCTTTTGGATTTTACTGCGAATTGAGTTTTCTTAATTTCTTTTTTGGATTGTTAATAGTGTATATACACACAGCTGTTTTTGTGTGTTGGTCTTGTATCTTGCAGGGTTTCTGAATTTAGTTAGCTCTAATACATATTTTTTGGACTGTTTAGAATTTATATAAGATCATGTAATGTGTGAATAGGAATAATTTTACTTCTTCCTTCCCAATTTGGATGCTTTTAAAAAAATATGACACTGTCTCACTATGTTCCCCAGGCTGCAGTGTAGTGTTTTTCACAGGTGCCATTATAGCACTCTACAGCCTCGAACTGCGGGGCTCTGGCACTTCTCCCGTCCCAGGCTCCCAGGTATCTGGGATTAAAGGTGCTTTGCACTGTGCTGGCTCAGGATGCCTTTCATTTCTTTTCTTGCCTAGTTGCTATGGTTAGAATGTCTACTACAGTGTTGAATAGAGCTTGTGAAAGCAGGGCATTCTTATCTTGTTCCTGATGTTAAGGGGAAAGCTTTCAGTCTTTCACAGTTGAGGATGCTTTGCTGTGGGTTTTTTTTAATAGATGCTGTTTATCAGGTTGAGCAAGTTTCCTTCTTGTTTCTAGTTTGTTGAGTATTTTTATAATTAAAGGGTGCTAGATTTTGTCAAATGCTTTTTCTGCATCAATTAAGATGATCATTTGGTATTTTTCTTTCATGTTATTAGTGTGGTGTATTCTTGATTGATTTTTGTATGTTGAGTCACTCTTGCATTCCTGGGAAAATACTACTTTGTACGGTGTTTGATCCTTTTTATATGCTGCTAGATTTGGTTTACTGGTATTTTGTTGAGGATTTTTACTCTGTACTCTGGTTGTAGTTAGAATTCCTTAGCTATTGGTTGATTTTGGGTGTTTTTGATCGTCTTTGTGATTTTAAAGCTTAAAGTTTTCTGAAATCATTTTAAAGACTTAAGTTTGTTATTCTGACGGAATCAATTTGAGTAAGTTTTTCTTTGAAAACGGCACAAATTTGGTAGGGTCAGAAATAAAACATAACAAAAAAGAGAAAAAGTTTCATCTATTTGTGTATTTTTTGCCAAAGTGTATTATTTTTCAGTCTGAAGAATAATCTTTTTTTAAAAATTAAAAAAAGGCATGTGCACTTAAAGATGTACACTTAGGTTTTATTTTTTTCAGTACCAGCTTTCTCCTGGGGAAATTTGTATTCTCCATGGATGTCTTGAATAAATGGTAAATTTGGTGACAGAGAAAAAAAAAATTAGGGTTTTCATACTAGCAGTATTTGTGTATCTTTTTTTTTTTTTTTTTTTTTTGAGACGGAGTCTCGCTCTGTAGCCCCACTCTGTAGCCCAGGCTGGAGTGCAGTGGCGCAATCTGGGTTCACTGCAAACTCCGCCTCCCAGGTTCACTCCATTCTCCTGCCTCTGCCGCCTGAGTAGCTGGGACTACAGGCGCCCACCACCACGCCCGGCTAATTTTTTTGTATTTTTAGTAGAGATGGGGTTTCACCATGTTAACCAGGATGGTCTTGATCTCCTGACCTCGTGATCCGCCCGTCTCGGCCTCCCAAAGTGCTGGGATTACAGGCGGGATCTATCGCGCCAGGCCTGTTTGTGTATCTTAAACTCTCTATGCCCTCATGGGACCTTCAGATATAACAGAATCCAGTAGATTTCTTAAAAAATATTTTTTTCTTAAGCCAATCAAATTTACTAGTGTGGGGCCAGTGGAAGATTTCTAATGAGTTGTGGAATGCTGACTCCTGGGTTGTTAGTAGGACTGTTGATTTGCCTTTTTTGGGGGGGAGGGTAGTTGTCTTCTGTATGTACCTGGTTATTGTGTATGTGTAAAGGAAATACTTAATACATAAGCATTTTCGTTGGTCTATTTCTAAAGTTGTTTGTATTAGTTTACCACGGCTGCCATTAGTTTACTAGGGCATACCGCAGATTGGGTGGCTTAAACAACAGAAAATTATTTTCTCAGTTTTGGGAGTTCTAAGTTCAGGATAGAGGCATCAGCAGAGGGTTGGTTGCTTCTGAGACCTCTCTCCTTGGTTTGCAAATGACTGTCTGCTTGCTGCCTCTTCACGTGGTCCTTTTATCTGTGCATGTGTCCAAATTTCTTATAAGGGCACAGTCTGATGGGAATAGAACCCACTCTAATTGCCTCATTTGCAGTTAGTCACTTCTTTAAAGACCTTATCTTCAAATATTGCTACATTTGAGGTATTGGGGGCTATGACTTCAGCATATGTCTTGTTGGTTGGGGGGACACAGTTCAACCCATAACATACACAGGGAAAGGAAGATGAGACAAAATCAGATGGCACAATGCAGTTAAGATGAGTGGTGTGGAACTTGTGAAACTTTAATTAACCTTTATATACTTGTGTAACTGCCATAACAATACTGTTTTTTGGTTTTTTAAAAATCTTTTTTCAGAACATGAGTTAACGTCTTTTTTTTAAGATAGGATCTTCTCTGTCACCTGGGCTGAAGTACCGTGGCATGATCATAGCTCACTGCGGCCTCAAACTTCTGGTCTCAAGCAATCCTCTTCCCTCAGGCTCCCTAGTAGCTGGAACTACAGTCATAGACCACCACACTCAGCTATTTTTAAATTTTTTTTGTAGAGACAGGAGTCTTACCATGTTGCCTAGGCTGGCCTCAAACTCCTGGGCTCAAGGAATCCTCCCACTTCACCTCCCAGAGTGCTGGGATTACAGGCGTGAGCCGCCGCACCAGGCCCATACTTTAAGAACTAGATTTAAATTAAAGTTAATATAAAGACATTGCAGAAATGAATAGGTGATTTTAGTGGTTTGCCTCTAGGGATTTTTTTTTTTTTTTTTTGGGTGACGGAGTTTCCTCCTTGCCCAGGCTGGAGTACAGTGGCGTAATTTCAGCTTATTGCAACCTCCACCCCCTGGGTTCAAGCAATTTTCCTGCCTCAGCCTCTCGACTAGCTGGGATTACAGGCGTGCACCACCACGCCCAGCTAATTTTGTATTTTTAGTAGAGACGAGGTTTCTCCGTGTTGGTCAGGCTGGTCTCAAACTCCCAACCTCAGGTGATCTGCCCACCTCGGCCTCCCAAAGTGCTGGGATTACAGGCGTGAGCCATTGTGCTTGGCCATTACGTAACTTTTTACCATTTTGTATGGATATGCCTTTTTGAAAAATTATCAATTTTAATTTTTTTTTTTTTTTTTTGAGATAGTCTTGCTCTGTCATCCAGGCTGGAGGGCAGTGGCGCGATCTCAGCTCTCTGCAACCTCCGCCTCCCAGGTTCAAGCGATTTTCCTGCCTCTGCCTCCTGAGAACCTGGAATTACAGTTGCCCACCACTGTGCCCTGCTAATTTTTGTTTTTTTAGTAGAGACGAGGTTTCACGATTTTGACCAGGCTGGTCTCGAACTCCTGACCTTGTGATTCACGCACCTCAGCCTCCCAAAGTGTTGGGATTATAGGCGTGAGCCCTGCCAGTTTTTGGTTCAGTTCTCTGAAGTTTCTTTTTTTTTTTTTTTTTTTTTTTTTTTTGAGGCGGAGTCTCGCTCTGTCGCCCAGACTGGAGTGCAGTGGCCGGATCCGGATCTCAGCTCACTGCAAGCTCCGCCTCCCGGTTTACGCCATTCTCCTGCCTCAGCCTCCCAAGTAGCTGGGACTACAGGCGCCCGCCACCTCACCGGCTAGTTTTTGTATTTTTAGTAGAGACGGGGTTTCACCGTGTTAGCCAGGATGGTCTCGATCTCCTGACCTCGTGATCCGCCTGTCTCGGCCTCCCAAAGTGCTGGGATTACAGGCTTGAGCCACCGCGCCCGGCCTGAAGTTTCTTATGAATTTTTATTTGGTACAAGCTTTTCATTCCCACTGAGTTACTGAAACTACAATTTTAAGAGTTTTCAACAGAGTTGTTGGAAAAGTGTGTATCACAAAGCACCGTTTAGCATTTAACTTCATGTTAAAAGATAAAAATCTTTTATAAATTTTAAAACACGTTAGTTTTCATTGTTATTCCACAAGACTTTGAAATTTAATGCAAATAGAAATAAATAGGACTCTGACTACCTGGATTTTTGGGATGTGCAGTATATTTTGGTTAGACATAGTCTCAAAACCTGTATTTTGTTTCATGAGTGTTTTATTGGAATTCCTCTTAAGGTTTTCAAGTTGTATCAGAGTTTTTCTCCCTCAGCCAATATAAGCATTTAAACATTTTCACTTACATTGTCAGTTTTAACTAGTTGTATTTGCTTTTTATATCTGGTTACTCTTAACCTTTCTTTTCTTTTCTTTTCTTTTTTGAGACAGTTTTGCTTTTGTTGCACAGGCTGGAGTGCAGTGACTGTCTCGGCTCACTGCAATCTCTATCTCCCGGGTTCAAGCAATTCTTTTGCCTCAGCCTCCTGAGCAGCTGGGATTACAGGCGCACGCCACCACACCCAGCTAATTTTTTTTGTATTTTTGGTAGAGACAGGTTTCTCTATGCTGGCCAGGCTGGTCTTGAACTCCTGACCTCAAGTGATCCACCTGCCCGCCTCAGCACCACAAAGTGATGGGATTATAGACGTGAGCCCCTGTGCCAGGCCCATTCCCTGGTTTAAAAACAGTCCAGATGTATCATCAATTTAGTTGTAAAGATTTGAGTATATGTCTTTTTTATTTATTATTATTTTGAGAGGGAGCCTTGCTGTGTTGCCCAGGCTGGAGTGCAGTGGCGTGATCTCAGCTCACTGCAACCTCTGCCTCCCAGGTTCAAGTGGTTTTCCCGCCTTAGCCTCTCAGGTAGCTGGGATTACAGGCACCCGCCATCATGCCCAGCTAATTTTTTATTTTAGTAGAGATGGGGTTTCACTATGTTGTCTAGGCTGGTTCCGAACTCCTGACTTCAGGTGATCTCCCACCTCGGCTTTCCAGACTGCTGGGATGACAGGCATGAGCCACTGCGCCTGGCCTGTCTTTCTTCTAAAACATAACCACCATACCATTATCACATCTAAAGTGATTATTCCTTAGTGCCATTTAATAATATCCAGCTTGTGTTCAAAGTTTTGATTGTTTCATAATTTTTTTTTTAAGGTTGATTTGTTCACATAAAGGATTCTTAGTTCATCTGCCCGTTAAAAGCCACTGTTTGTTGTAGAAACCAGCTCATTTAACCTTTAAATTATCCCGTGATCTGAATTTGGCTTATTACTTCCCCCAGATGTCCTTTAACTTGTTCTCCATCTTGAATGTCCTGCTAATTGATAGTTAAATCAGATTTCTAATTTTATTTTAGGTGGGCACAAGACTATGTCATAGATGGTACTCCGTATTCCATTTTGGGTTATGTCAGGAAACACTTGATGTCTAGTTATCTATTTGATTTTTTAAAAAAAGCTATACTGAGGTATACTTTATGAAAAAACCAGTTTTAAGTTTATAATTTGAGGTTTGACAAATGTGTACTATAGTAATAACCACCATAATCAAGATAATACTCAGTTACCCAGAAAATTCCCTCTTGTTTCTTGCAGTCATCCCCCTTCCAAGTTGATCTATTTTCTGTCACCATAGTTTTGTCTTTTCTGGATTTTCATTATAAATAGACTCCTATAGTAGTAAGTAGTAAGATCATTGTAATATAAAGGCGATAAATTTTGGCCAGGAGCTGCAGGTCTAATTCCTTCCATTTTTATATGACAGGGACTTGCCATGAGGTGTTGAAGCCTTGTTTCACTGAGTTGGAGAGACTGGACCTAAATGGCGCAGCATGACTTTGCTCCAGCCTGGCTTAATTTCCCTACTCCACCATCATCAACAAAGGTATTCTTTCTGCATCTCTCTTTCTGTCTGCTTCTCTTGCATTCGTTTTTTACACAAATGTAATTAAGTCATGGAGAAGTAATAATATCTTTGCAGAGAAGTACATTTGTGGCTGGGCACGGTGGCTCACCCCTGTAATCTCAGCACTTTGGGAGGCAGAGGTGGGTGGATCACCTGAGGTCGGGAGTTCGAGACCAGCCTGACCAACATGGAGAAACCCTGTCTCTACTGAAAATACAAAATTAGCTAGGCGTGGTAGTGCATGCCTGTAATCCCATTTACTCAAGAGACTGAGGCAGGAGAATTGCTTGAACCCAGGAGGTGGAGGTTGTGGTGAGCCGAGATTGCACCATTGCACTCCAGCCTGGGCAACAAGAACAAAACTGTCTCAAAACAAAACAAAAACAAAAAACCCAAAACATTTATATTACCATCTAAGTTATTTAATTTGTTGGCTGTATTAAATTTTTTTTTTTTTGAGACGGAGCATTGCTCTGTCACCCAGGCTGGATTGCAGTGGCATGATCTTGGTTTATTGCAGTCTACGCTTCCTGGGTTCAAGCGATTCTTCTGCCTCAGCCTCCTGAGTATTTGGGATTACAGGAGTGGGTCACTATGCCTGACTAATTTCTGTATTTTTATTAATAGTAGAGGTGAGGTTTTTGCCATGTTGGCTAGGCTGGTCTCTAATGCCTGACGTCAAGTGATCTGCCCGCCTCAGTCTCCCAAATTGCTGGGATTACAGGCGTGTGCCACCATGCCCTGCCTGTTCTGTTAACAAGTCAGTTTTTATTATACCATCAGCGCACTAAGCCATTTATTTCAAATTTGTCTTTTGTAGTAATCAGTTTCAAAAATTTTGATTCTTACTAGTCAGATACGTTGAACAGAGAGAGCATCTTACCTTTTTCTATACTGTTTTTTACTCTTATATGGGTTGACTTGTTCATAATGATACCCACCAGAAATGGTGTACTTCAGTTTGCAAAGTGCTTTTCTGAACATTATGTAATTTGTTCATAATTCCATGAATGTGGTGATTTAGAATTATTCTATTATGCTGTACTCATTTTAAATATTGATCTCCTTTTTCTATGAGGGAAAGTAAAATCATTGAGGTGCAGAGAAAAGGGTTTGTGCACAGTCACTTTGGGATGAGGGCGATTTATCTGAGTTCTCTATGTCTTTCCCCATCTTTCTGTAAAACTGTTTGTCTCATTTGGTATCAAACCCATCTGTCAGGCTCCATTAATTCCCAGCTAATTGCTCTATTGTTTTCATTAATGCCTGTGGGGGCCTACATTTGATCCATGCCAATTTAGTTATGGCTGGTGTAGTTTTGAGGCCCAGCCTCCTGAGGTTGGTTCTGACCGTAGTAGGGCTCTCCTTGCTTATCTCTTTCTCAGATTCATTCAGAACTAACTGGCCTGTGATTCAGCTTATTGCTCTTCATGGAGAGGAACTACCAGCCTCTTATTACTACCAGTATCTCCATTGTTTCTGAGAGGGCTGTTAGTGTTGAATAAAGTTAGTTCCTTTGAGAGACTGCTTCTTACCCTTGGCAAAATCTTTGAGTCATTACTCCTCGTGCTAGGTGGAGCAATAGCCTGAATCTTCTCAATTTGTTTTTCCAGAGTGAAACTACTGCCCTGTTAGATAGTTGGAGCAAGAGCAATTAGGGCTCAGTTTTCTTGGGCTGATGAACCTGGGTTAGAGCCTTCATTCTGTGAGTGGGGGTTGGGTGGAATAAAGGAGCCTCAGATTTCTTGACTGTAGTTATCAGGAATTTAACTTTTTCAATTCGAGTTGGAGTGGGTGAGAAATGTTGGCAGTCTGCCTCTCCCAGTAAAGTGTACCCCTTGTTTAGGAGATGAGACGGGGGAAGAAACCTGTCTTCTCTTGATTATAGCTGCCCAGATTGGATGCAGGAGGGGTAGCTGGTTGTAGCTCAAGTCCTGCGGACTCTTATAATTGAGTTTTAGTTTGAACAAGTATAACTGAGGAAAACGATTAAAAAACAAAACACTGTGGCTGGGTGTGGTGGCTCACACCTGTAATCCCAGCACTTTGGGAGGCACAGGTGGGCAGATCAGTTGAGGTCAAGAATTCAAGATCAGCCTAGCCAACATGGCCAAACCCCGTCTCTACTAAAAATACAAAAATTAGCCAGGTGTGGTGGCATGAGGTTGCGGGGAGCTGAGATCACGCCACTGCAGTCCAGCCTGGGTGAAGGAGCGAGACTCTGTCTTAAAAACAAAACAAAACAAAACACTAAAAGTGTGAAAATTATTCTAAGGGCACATAGCAAATGAAGAAACATTTATTCAAGAAAATCTGAAAACTTTGTGTTTCTGTACTATTCTTCTGATAACCTGCTTTTTCCTTATAAACATTTTTTCAAAGCCTTTTCATATATTTGGAACCCTTTTTTTTCCCACATAAATATAACTTTTGAATGGCTCATGACTAAAATTTCAGGAATAATGTGAACTTTGCAATATCATTATACATTAGGACTCACTAAGGAATGTTCATTTAACTTATATAAATAGAAATAGAATAGTTTTTTACAGATAACATTTACAGACATTTAAGGAGATTGCAAATTATTAAAATTGTCTATTAAGATGTGCTAAGAATAAATTTTTGAAGCAGATGCTAGAAATGGGCTTTTTTGATAGATTATGTAAAAAAAAAGATAGTGATTTAATAGTCTGCAAAGTGGAAAATAGTGGCGTATTCTGACAAAAAGTTGTAATACAATTTTTTTGGTCAAGTTATTTTGTTAGGGGAGCTTTTTGATGGGCCTTTCTTCCAGCACGATCTAGTGTGTAGACATAAAACAACTATGGCCCGGGTGCGGTGGCTCACGCCTACAATCCCAGCACTTTGGGAGGCTGAGGCAGGTGGATCACCTGAGGTCAGGAGTTTGAGAGCAATCTGACCAACATGGAGAAACCCCGTCTTTACTAAAAATACAAAATTAGCAGGGTGTGGTGATGCATGCCTTAATCCAGGCTGAGGCTGGAGAATCCCTTGAACCGGGAGACGGAGGTTGCGGTAAGCCGAGATTGTGCCGTTGCACTCCAGCCTGGGCAAGAAGAGTGAAATGCTGTCTCAAAACAAACACACACAAAAAACTGTAAGTGGTCAAAGATCCACCTGTAACTGTCTAAATACTTGCCTCTAAATAATGAGACAATGCAAATGCAAAGAGCTGGTATAATTAAGAATATAACCATTTTTAGAAAAAGCATGTTGATTCTCTTGGGCCAGACGTGGTGGCTCACACCTATAATCCCAGCACTATGTGGGGCTGAGGCTGGAGAATCTCTTGAGGCCAGGAGTTTGAGAGCAGCCTGGGCAACATGGTGAAACCCTGCCTCTCTACAAAAGTAAATAAATTAAATAAATGAAAATTTTCACACAGATTGAGTTTATTTAAAAATATCTTTCTTGTGAATACTAGTTAATTTCTTATCACTTATGAAATTTTTTATAGTAATGTATACTTTTGGTTCAGCCAAGTTGTGTTCATTTTGGTGGAAAGTAATTCCTTTAGGTGTTGTGGCTTTTCTAGACTAGAAGATCTGTGTAAAAGAAAACAAAACAAAACAAAAACAAAAACTGTTTTTCCTTTCTACTCTCAACACAGAACACTTTCTATAATCACATATTTTGGATTCTCCCCCTCAAAGCAGTTCTCTAGCAGGCACTACCTGGGTGTCCTATAATGCATTTCAGTTCTGACACTGTCTGCTTGGGATAGTGTCAGATACCACAGGTTGAGTGTTCAGTCCCACAAGACTGCCTTCACTTCAGATGCCAATAACCAGTCCCAGTCACCAGTGCTTCTCACTGATTACAAAGCAGGGTTTCTGCAACCACTCCCGTCGGGTCTGAACCATTTCCTAGGATGGCTCAAAGAATTCAGGGGAACACATTTGCTGATTTATTATAAAGGATACAGGTGAATAGATTGATAATGGTGAAGTATGGAGAGGTGGTGTGTGGAGCTTTGATGTCCTGTCTGGGTATGCTACCCTCCTAGCACTTTCATGTGTTCAGCAATTGTTGGTCTGTGGGTGGGGCTGAAAGTTCATACTCTCTAATCACTTGATTTTTGCTGTTGCCCTATGCTGAGACTGTTGGGGGGCCCCAGTCTAAGTGACCATTAACATAAACTTGAGTTATCACAGGGACCCGATAACTTGGTTTCACCTCAAGTGATCCGCCTGCCTCTGCCTCCCAGAGTGCTGGGTAACAGGCATGAGCCACCACACTCGGCCCAGAAACAATTTTATAATTTGGAATTTTCTTCTCCCATAAGGACTTACCAGGTCTTAATAAATTTGGCTATATGTATTGAAAAAGATACATTGAAATTACAGAATTTTCCTATAGAATGCAATTTTGGGGTTTGAAGATGGATCTTAGTGATCATCTAAACCTTATACAGATTTTGGAAGGTTAATTGAATTGCTTTCACATTGCTGATTAGTGTGAGCCTAGATTGGAATCCAGGATGCATCTGCTATTCTGTGGTCTTTCTATAGGACTCATTTTGGAATTCTGTAAAATGAGTAAAAATTTAATTGACTGTAAAAAAGGGACTTGAGGCCGGGTGTGGTGGCTCACACCTATAATCTCAGCATTTTAGGAGGCCAAGGCTGGTGGATCACCTGAGGTCAGGAGTTCGAGACCAGCCTGGCCAACGTGGAAAAACCCCGTCTCTACTAAAAATACAAAATTAGCTGGGCTTGGTGGCGCATGGCTGTAATCCCAGCTACTCGGGAGGCTTCAGGCAGGAGACTCGCTTGAACCCGGAAGGTGGAGGTTGTGGCGAGCTGGGATTGTGCCATTGCACTCCAGCCTGGGCAACAAGAGTGAGACCCCATCTCAAAAAAAAAAAAAATCTGGAAAGATACACAAGACATTAAAAAAAAAAAAACTTGTAAATATTTTTTGTCTTCATTTAAATGTTAACTTGAAGTTAAGATTGGTACTTTAAAAAATTAAAAAAATAGAGACAGGGTCTCACCATCTCGCCCAGGCTGGTCTTGAACTGCTGAGCTCAGGAGATCCTCTGTCTTGGCCTCCCGAAGTGTGATTAAAGATGTGAGCCATTGAGCCTGGCTGATAATTGTTAACATGCATTGTTTTGGGACGTGACTCTGGATTAATTTGTATAGGCCCTCATAATGATGATGATTTTGATTTTTAGAATTTGGAATGCCAATTCTAAATTCTGAATTCTTCTAATTGAAAATTAGCTTTAGAAAATAGTTGACAATTTAACCTTTTTTTTTTTGGGATGGAGTCTCGCTCTGTCACCCAAGCTGGAATGCAGTCGTGTGATCTCTGCTCACTGCAACCCCACCTCCTGGATTCAAACGATTCTCCTGCCTCAGCCTCCTGAGTAGTTGGGACTATAGGTTCCTGCCAACACACCCAGCTGATTTTTGTATTTTTAGTGGAGATGGGGTTTCACCATATTGTCCAGGCTGGCCTCAAACTCCTGACCTCAGGTAATCCACCTGACTTGGCCTCCCAAAGTGCTGGGATTACAGGCATGAGCCACTGCACCCCACCCAATTTAAACTCTCACCTAGCAGTATTTGAGATTTGTTTCTTTGCCCAAAGTGGTTTTGACAAACAAAATACCTTCTAGTGATACTTCTGTTATACCTTCTCTGTCTTATTCTTCCCTCTGTCAGATCCTCATTTATGAATTCTATTTGTAATTAACCTCTTGTTTTCTGCCATTGTCTTTTGTTTACCCACATCATTTCTCTCTTTTTAATATTGTTCTGAGTAATTGGAACATACGTTTAGTATTGCATTCTCTATTTAAATTAAATGGCAGTATTTTTTGTTTGAAAAGATGACATGAAGATTTAAATTAAGGGTAAAAATGTTTTCAGAACTGTATGGCAGTAGTTTTGAAATGTGTAGAACTTTAGCCCCATCATGTGGTAAAAATTTAAACTGCATGTGGCTGAGTATAACTCTCTTATTTAGGGTAGTGACTTTTAGACTGTTAGTTGTGACCTGTAGTGAGAAGGATATTTTACACACTCTTTTCATTTCCACGTAGATATAACAAATAAATTTCATATATCTATGGTGTACTAATGTTTTCTTCTGTAGTTTTCTGGTTTTTTAAAAATTCCATTAAAAAATGCTAATTGTGACTGATCTCATCATTTGTTAGTAGGTCTTGACCAGCAGTTTGAAAGTATTACTGGAAGAATGTTGAACAGATACTGAAAAATTTAGATAACTAGCAAATTCTGTTTCTTATGCTAGGAAGGATGACAAAATAATCCCTGTATACAGGATGCTGTATCTTCATAATTGTTTGATGAAAGATTTCAGGGCTGTGGTATTAAAAGGGTAGATGAATGGTATGAAATAGAAACAGAAAGTTGGAGAATTTTTTTCTTTTTAAACAAAATAAAAAAATGTGTTATGGTGGAACTTTACTATGATGAATACATTTTCATATCTTTATTCAATAATCTGTAGTTATCTCTATAACTAATGTATAATTTTGATTCTTTTCTGGCAGTGTTAAAAAGATTAGTATTACTGTACCAAAACTTTCCTTTGACAACGTAAGCAATGTCAGCTTGCGATGAAAATGTAGGCTATTTATACTTTTAGGCTGAAAGGATCAGAAAATTCAATCAGACTGCTAGTCGAGTTCATTGAAACTTTTATTTTGATTTTTGCTGTTCTGAAGGCACATAGGCACAGTTTGTTGAAACTTCTATGGAGAAGGTTTACTGTGTAGATTTTTTGGTTTATTGTTTATTTAGGTATTCTGGGCTTTAGAGAAAATTTTAAATGAAACTTTAAAAAAAATTATTTATTTATTTATTTATTTATTTTTAATTTTTCTAGAGACAGGGTCTCACTATGTTGCCCGGACTGGTCTTGAAATCATTGCTGGGATTATAGGCTTGAGCCACTGTACCTGGCCTTAAAACTATTTTTAAAAACAGTCCAGAAAGAAAGGCAGTGTAAGAAGAAATGGATGGAGATGGTCTCTGCCTTACTTGTTGTAATAAAACACTTTATATAAAGGTAACAACAATCTGAAGATGGTAGACACTCTTATCTCCCCCTGCCCCACAATTTACAGATGAAGGCACTCAGGTTGAGAGATTAATTTGCTGAGATGTACTAGAGCTGGAATAGGAAGCCGTATGTATCAGACTTTAAAATTCATCCGTTTAATAACTTTCTTTTCTTGATTATTAGGATAGTAGACTAGTTTTCAGAAGAGAAATGCTAGGATACTTTTATGCATACACCAAAATACATTTTTATCCCAGTTTGGAGAAACATGAAATAACTGTTTTTTCCCTTTTTTTCAAGGATACCATCTCTAGTATCTTTCTATAGTCAGTCATAGGAAATTCATCTCTTTTGGCTGTATAAACTTTTGTTGAGTGGATCTACGTGAATTATGTAATTAATTACCTATTAATGGATTAGACTGAAGAAATACCTGGGCATTTCTTGAATATAATGGTAAGGTAAATTTCTAGCAGAATTGCTAGGTCAGAAGGTTTGTACATTTTGGTAGATAATGCCTAACTGCTCTCCAAAAAGTTTGCATCTACTTATAATCCCGTTACAGTTTTATGGGAAGTGGGGCAGCTTTTCAGTCTCGGAGATACTGGATGTTTTCATTTTTACATTTTTGTGAAATTAGACGAAAAGGTAATACTTCGTTTTGATTTGCATCACTTAATTACGATTGAGCATACTTTTGTGTTAGAAATTTTTTCTCAGAATTGCTTACGTAGTCTATTTCTTAGTGACTTATAGCTCCTTTCATATTGGGTTATGTTTGACTATATTTTTTATTTAAAATTTTTTTTCGTATAGCACCCTAGAACTAAGCAGATGCCATTTATATTGCAAATGTTTTTCTACAGCTTGTTTGATATTTTAAAAATTTCCTTAAAATTTTTTCTCCTTTAGAGACAGGGTCTCACTGTGTTGTCTGGTCTTGAACTCCTGACCTCGAGTGATGCTCCTGTCTCAGCTTCCTGAGTAGCTGGCACTAGAGGTGCACACTACTGCACCCAGTTGTGTTTGATACTCTTAAAAAGACTATGTAGAAGGTTTTAATGAAGTATTTAAATGTACAAAGAAGTAAGTAAACACTTATTAACCACCCTGGTAATTAAGTAGGCCAGGTACAATGGCTTGCTTCTGTAATCTCAGCACTTTGGGAGGCTGAGGTAGGAGGATCGCTTGAGGGTAGAAATTCAAGACCAGTCTTGGCAACCTGATGAGATCTCGTCTATACAAAATAATTAAAAACGATTAGCCAGGCATGGTGGCTTGCACCTGTAGTCCCAGCTACTCTGGAGGATAAGATAGTAGGATCATTTGAGCCCAGAAGTTGTTTGAGGCTGCATTGAGCTATGAGTGTGCTAGTAGAGCTGGACAACAGAGTAAAGCCCTGTCTCAAACAAACAAACAAAAAAATTTAGGTCAGGTATGGTAGGTAGCTCATGCCTGTAATCCCAGCACTTTGGGAGGCTGAGGCAGGCGGATCAGCTGAGGTCAGGAGTTCAAGAACAGCCTGGCTAACATGGTGAAACCCTGTTTCTACTAAAAATACAAAAATTAGCTTCCCAGCTACTCAGGAGGCTGAGGCAGGAGAATCACTCAAACCCGGGAGGAAGAGATTGTAGTGAGCCGGAATCGTACCACTGCACTCCAGTCTGGGCAACAGAGCGAGACTCCGTCTCAAAAAAAAAAAACCAAAAAAATTTTACCACTCAACATAGTTATTTCTTAAAACATTTCACCATATTTGCTTTATATTTCTTTTTGGAAATAGAGTATTACATATACAGAGTCCACTATTTACCTCACAATCCTGTTTCCATTTTCATTTTTTTCCCACGGGTATTCTCAATGCATATTCTTATTACTATATGTGTAAATGCCAATAGATAGTATTGTATGTTTTAAAATTTACATAAATGATTATTTAAATGTCTACATGTTGCTTTTATATTCATTATGTCTGAAATTTTTTTCATGTTGATATCTATAGGTTTAGTGTAGTTATCTTGAACTTTGACTAGTATTCTATTTTGTGTCCACTCACCACATTTTGTTTGTCTATTTAGCTTTAGATTGTTTATAACTTTTGGCTATGACAGAGTACTGCATTGAATGCTTTTGTAAGTTCTCCTTGTCCACATGTGTAAGAATTTTTAAGGCTACTGCTTCTCAAAACTTTTTATAGGTATTAAGACAACCTGGGATTTTGTTAAAATTAAGTTTCTGATTCAATAAGTCTTTGGTAGGGTCCCAAATTCTAATAAACCTCCAAGTGATGCTGACGCTGCCCATCTGTGGACTACTTTATGAATAGCAATACTCTAAGCTATAGTTAGAAGTAAAATTGCTGGGACTTGATTAGATATTGCCACATTCTTTCCCTTGTGGTGGTCTAATTTTTACCCTATATGCTATCTGTAACTATTTTCTTTTTTTCTTTTCTTTTTTTTTTTTTTTGAGATGGAGTCTCACTCTGTCACCCAGGCTGGAGTGCAGTGGCGCCATCTTGGCTCACTGCAACCTCCGCCTCCCAGGTTCAAGCGATTTTCCTGCCTCGGCTTCCTGAGTAGCCAGGACTACACTCGTGTGCCACCATGCCCAGCTAATTTTTTGTGTTTTTAGTAGAGACAGGTTTCACTGTGTTAGCCAGGATGGTCTCTATCTCTTGACCCCTTGATCCTCCCACCTCAGCCTCCCAAAGTGCTGGGATTACACGCATGAGCCAACATGCCCGGCCTCTATAACTATTTTCTTTATACTCTTGCCAGAAGTTTGTCAGATGAGCTCCAATTCTTGGTGCTATCAATGGTACCTTACTACGGTTGAAACTTTTTCAAGAATGCCTTGCAGGGTCAATATTCAGTATAATCAATGGACATTCCATGCTCTCTACCATCCACTGACATCTGGTATTGTGAAGTACTAGAAGAACATCCTCAAAATTCAGCTCAAAACAAGTTAAAACTCTGCCTTCCTTACCTCTTCACACCTCCGTGAGGCTGTTTGGTCATTGAATGCAGCATAACTAAAACCTCTTCATAGTCACTTCCTGGGTATAATTGGTGTAAAATAAATGAGAAATTGTGAGAATGTAGGCATTTTAATTATATATATATTTTTAAAATTATATTGTAATTAAAAAAAATTTTTTTTTCTAGAGACAGGGTCTCAGACTATGGCCCAGGCTGGAGTACAGTGGTGTGATCATAGCTTGGTGCAACCTGGAACTCCTGGGCACAAGTGATCCTCTTTTTTTTTGTTTTTGTTTTTTTTGAGACTAAGTCTCTCTCTCTTGCCCAGGCTGGAGTGCAGTGGCACAATCTCGGCTCACTGCAACCTTTGCCTCCCAGGTTCAAGCATTTCTGTTCCAGCCTCCCAAGTAGCTGGGACTACAGTCACACGCCACCACGCCCCGCTAATTTTTGTATTTTTAGTAGAGACGGGATTTCACCATATTGGTCAGGCTGATCTCGAGCTCCTGACCTCAGGCGATCCACCTGCCTCAGCCTCCCAAAGTGCTGGGTTTACAGATGTGAGTCACCGTGCCCGTCCTTAAGTGATCATCTCTAGTCAGCCTTCCAAGTAGCTGGGACTAAAGGTGTGCACCACCATGCCCAGCTAATTTTTTGGTAGAGATGGGGTCTTGCTATGTTGCCAAGACTGGTCTTGAACTCCTGGCCTCCCAAAGCACTGGGATTATAGGCAAGAGCCACCACACCCAGTTTATAGTTTTAAAATTTGGGATTATGACCTGACCATCCTTGGACATGGCATTGCTTTCCCCTAAGAGTAAAGTCCAGGCCATACCCCAAGGTGATAACTTGGCCAAAATGGAATCTAAGTAATTCTAACTTATTAGATTCTCTTGGGTTGACATCCTAGATCATGAAGACAATGACCATTTGCTTGAGTGAACTGCTCACCTAGTCTCCCCCTACAGTATCCATTGAGGACCAAGGTAGGGGACACAATGGATCACTACAAATTACATAAAAATGCCCCCATCTCATTAACATCTTACCCCCCCAGGTGAAAAGTCTAGGTTCAAGTAGGAGATTTTCTTTTTTTCTTACGTGAAGTCACAGCTCTTGTACTTTAAAGACTGACATATAGCCAGCACAGTAAAATATGAGTAAGAAATACAATAGTACTAAAAAGGAAGATAGAAAACTGGTATTATTTGGCCAGGAGCAGTGGCTCACACCTGTACTCCCAGCACTTTAGGAGGCCGAGGCAGGTGGGTCACGAGGTCAGACTAACATGGTGAAACCCTGTCTCTACTAAAAATACAAAAAATTAGCCAGGCGTGGTGGCGGGCGCCTGTACTCCCAGCTACTCAGGAGGCTGAGGCAGGAGAATGGCGTGAACCCGGGAGGCGGAGCTTGCAGTGAGCAGAGATCGCTCCATTGCACTGCAGCCTGGGAGACAGCGAGACTCCGTCTCAAAAAAAAACAAAAAAAAGGAAAGAAAAGTGATATTCTCTGTGAACAATTAACTGTCCATATTAAAAAAAATAAAACCAACAGATTCTCCAAAGTAAGAATTAAGATTGCTAGACACAAGACTAACCAGTTTCATGGCTATGGAGGAGAGCAAACAACCCCAACACTTGAGGAACATGTTACCCCAGGAGATGCAGAAAGATGAACAATTAATGCCCTCTCTGTACCCTGAACCAGCATCGCTGCCTGAGTCAAACAGTAGCTGGAGGAGATGACACTGACACACTGCTAGATTTGCCACCTCTGTCCACATACTTTGAACTTGGGAAAATTCATGTGGACATGGGCAGTCAACTATCCTGCTATTCCTGATGCCATCAATGGTAGCTCCTGAATCTGCATTTGAACACTCAGATCCATACAACCTTGTTTCAGTATGATCAATAACAATTCATATACTTATCTAGATACCTAAATAGTTACGACATGTGTAGCAACTGAGGCTCCAGTTACTTTGAGACATCGTTCATGTTTCTAAACTAAGCTATTAACAGTAATCCAAATCAAGTTTAACAACAGATCTTGGAGTGACCTGTGTCCCTTGGGGTGGCTGGTTTTTATGTGAGAGAGAATGAGATACAGGAGGTCTCTATTGACAGTGAGGGGTAACTTTTGGCCCATTTGTTGTCCCTGTAATTGTTAGAGTGACACCAACAATCAGGTCAGTTTAAATTCCTGTTAATGAACTGTAATGGATAATCATGGCCATAGACCATATCCTGGCAAAATTACTTATTGGTGGTCCCCAATGTTCACCAGCGTTCCTCCTTCCAGGGTTTATTCAGTTGGCTGGATCCTGACCTCACTTGAGATGTTGATAGTAGACTTAATGAAACGCTGTATAAGACCAGTTAAATTAATTTGTTTCTAGTCTCTGTCAGGAAGATTAATATGAGTTACTGACAGTGGGATAATGATGGGAAAATTCAAATTCAGCCAAGAATGTATAGGGTTGATGCGTAGATCATTGAGAGAGGCAATTCATCCTGGGCTCTGAGCATTTTTGCTTTTTTTTTTTTTTGAGATTGAGTCTTGCTCTGTCAGGCCAGAGTGCAGTGGCGCGATCTCAGGACACTGCAGCCTCTGCCTCCCGGGTTCAGGCAATTCTCATGCTTCAGCCTCCCAAATCACTGGGATTACAGGTGTGCGCCACCATGCCTGGCTAATTTTTTTTTTTTGGGGGGGGGGACAGAGTTTTGCTCTGTCGCCCACGCTAGAGTGCGGTGGCGCAATCTCCACTCACTGCAAGTTCTGCCTCCTGGGTTCACGCCATTGTCCTGCCTCAACCTCCCAAGTAGCTGGGACTACAGGCGCCCACCACTGCACCCGGCTAATTTTTTGTATTTTTAGTAGAGACAGGGTTTCACCATGTTAGCCAGGATGGTCTCGATCTCCTGACCTCGTGATCCTTCCGCCTCGGCCTCCCAAAATCCCAAAGTGCTGGGATTACAGGTGTGAGCCACCGCACCCGGCCTGTATTCTTCTGAAATTATTCTTTAACTTTTGGAGATGGAGTCTTGTTCTGTTGCCCAGACTGGAGTGCAGTGGTGCAATCTTGGCTCACCACAACCTCCACCTCCCAGGTTTAAGCAGTTCTCCTACCTCAGCCTCCCGAGTAGCTGGGATTACAGGCACCGCCACCACACCCTGCTAAATTTTGTACTTTTAGTGAATTTAGTGTATTTAGTGAGCCATTTCACCATTTTGGCCAGGCTGGTCTCGAACTCCTGACCTCAGGTGATCTGCCCACCTCACCCTCCCAAAGTAGTGGGATTACAGGCGTGAACCACCACGCCTGGACTAATTTTTGTATTTTTTGTAGAGATGGAGTTTCACTGTATTGACCAGGCTGGTTTCGAGCTCCTGACCTCAGGTGATCCACCTGCCTCAGCCTCCCAAAGTGCTGGGATTTTGGCCATGAGCCACTGCACCCAGCCTCCTGCACCTTCTTGCTTGTATGCAAGATCTTGACTACACTTTGCATGGGCCATTTCTTGGTTGTTTGTAGTAAGCAACATTGAGGGACAAAGACCAAGCTCTTTATAAATGTGGTTGATTTGCCAAACTCAGTGCAAGGGCAGCATCCACCTAGGCCCCTCCCTGTCAAGCCCCAGAGGTCTTAGGGGGCTGTACAGAACCAGTGCTAACATCATGCTTATGCTGCTTGCAGTGCCATGAGTAGTAAAGTCTTTTTGTCTCATTTCTTTTGCCAGCATACATGAAACAGTATCCAGGCTAGCTCATAACTTGCAGAGATGATGAAATCCCAGACTCTTGAAAGACTCTGACATATAGCCAGCACAGTAAAATATGAGTAAGAAATACAGGTAACAGGACTAAAGGGCAAGATAGAAAATTGGTATTATTTATGAACAGTAACTGTCCATATAAAAAAAAAATCCCAACAGATATGCTACAAAGTAAGAATTAAGGTTACTAGAAATAAAGTTGCTAGATAAAAGACTAATACAAGATAGAATTATAAGTGCAACAAAGACTTAAGAAGTCTTTAAAAAATATAATTTAAAATAGTAACAAGCACTTGACCTGTTTATTTCTTTGTATGTTTAAATACTTCATTAAAACCACCAATATAGTCTTTTTAAGACTATCAAAGCTGGTTTGGTGCGGTGGCTCACACCTGTAATCCCAGCACTTTGAGAACCCAAGGTGGGCAGATCACAAGGTCGAGAGTTCGAGACCAGCCTGGCCAATATGTCTCTACTGAAAATACAAAAATTAGCCAGGTGTGGTGGTGGGCGCCTGTAGTCCTAGCTACTCGGGAGGCTGAGGCAGGAGAATCACTTGAACCTTGGAGACAGAGGTTGCAGTGAGCTGAGATTGCACCATTGCACTGCAGCCTGGGTGACAGAATGAGACTCTGTCTCAAAAAAAAAAAAAAAACAACTATATCTATATCTGTATCTCAAAGCTGGGCACAGTGGTGAACAGTCTCAGCTACTCAGGAGACTGAGACAGGAGCTTCATTTGAGGCCAGGGGTTCGAGTCTGGCCTGGGCAACATAGATCCTGTCTCTAAGGGGGAAAAAGATCCCCCCGTTTTTTATATTACCCAGATTTCAGTGGGGGAAATTTTTTTTAAGGAAATTAAAAAAAAAAATTCAAGCTCTAGGAAAATATTTGCAGTATAAATGGCATCTGCTCAGTTCTGGGGCATAATACAAAAAAAGTTAAAAATACTGTAAGGTGCTAGAATAAATCTATTGAAATACATGCAAGACTAAAAAAACTATAAAGACTTAAAAGATGACAAATATAAGTACAGATATACATGTGCATTTCTCTCCCTACTGAGATAAATAAGTAAGCATATATATATGTGTATATTTTCTAACCCAGTAATGAATAATTGTCTGGGCCAGGTGCAGTGGCTCACACCTATAATCTCAGCACTTTGGGAGACCAAGGCAGGTGGATCACTTGAAGTCAGGAGTTGAAGACCAGCCTGGCCAATATGGTCAAACCCTGTTTCTACTAAAATTATAAAAATTAACCGGGCATGATGTTGGGTGCCTGTAATCCCAGCTGCTCACGAGGCTGAGGCAGGATAATCACTGGAACCCAGGAGGTGAAGGTTGTAGTGAGCCAAGATCGTGCCACTGCACTCCAGCCTGAGCAACAGAACGAGACTCCATCTCAAAAGAAAAAAGAAAAAAAAAGAGTTGTCTGTCTTCTCAACCCTAACTGTCATTATATTTTGGCCAATGGGCAAGAAGTGTCAATTTCATTCTAATCTTCCATTTTGATTACAAGAGAACCTGGCTGTGTTTTCATGTGATTTGTGGCTCTTCATGTTTTTGAGAACTGGCTTTTTGCTTATTTTTCCCCCATTGGGTTATCCTTATTTATATTGATTTATAGAGCTCTATTTCTTTTTCTTTTTTTTTTTTTGAGATGCAGTCTCACTCTGTCTCGTCCAGGCTGGAGTACAGTTGTGAGATCTCGGCTCACTGCAACTGCAACCTCTGCCTCCCGGGTTCAAGCAGTTATCCTGACTCATTCTCCCAAGTAGCTGGGACTACAGGCGTGTGCCACCACACACAGCTAAGTTTGTATTTTTTGTAGAGATGGGGTTTCACTATGTTGGCCAGGCTGGTCTCGAACTCCTGATCTCAGGTGATCTGCCCACCTTGGTACCCCAAAGTGCTGGGATTACAGGTGTGAGCCACCATGCCTGGCCTTTTTCACCAAACATTTTTTGATAATTTTCATACATTTTCTTTTTAGATTACTGAGACCACCTGTTAAAATTCTCTGCCCTCTCCCCTCTCCCCTCCCCCCTCCCTTCTCCCCTCTCCCCTCTCCCCTCTCCCTCTCTCCTCTCTCTCTCTCCTCTCTCCTCTCTCTCTCTCTCCTCTCTCTCCTCTCTCCTCTCTCCTCCTCTCTCCTCTCCTCTCTCCTCTCTCCTCTTTCCTCTTTCCTCTTTCCTCTCTCCCCTCTCCCCTCTCCTCTCTCCCCTCTCCCCTCTCCTCTCTCCTCTCTCCCCTCTCCCCTCTCTCCCCTCTCCCCTCTCTCCTCTCTCCTCTCTCCTCTCCTCTCTCCTTTCTCCCCTCTCCCCTCTCTCCCCTCTCCTCTCTCCCCTCTCCCCTCTCCTCTCTCCTCTCTCTTCTCTTCATGTGCAATGGCGTGATCTCGGTTCACCGCAACCTCCACCTCCTGGGTTCAAGCGATTCTCTTGCCTCAGCCTCCCGAGTAGCTGGGATTACAAACATGTGCCACCATGCCTGGCTAATTTTTTTGTATTTTTAGTAGAGACGGGGGTTTCTCCATGTTGGTCAGGCTGGTCTCGAACTCCCAACCTCAGATGATCCTCTTGCCTCAGCCTCCGAAAGTGCTGGAGATTACAGGTGTGAGCCACCGCACCTGGCCTAAAATTAAATTATTTAAAAAAAACTGTTGGAAGTTTTGATTGTGGTTTTATCAGATCAGTAGATTAATATATTTGGGGTTAGTGACTTTTATACATTGTTAGAACTTTTCTGTGTTTCTAATTTTTTGGAATAGTTATGGTACATTCTTTTATTTTGATCTTTTAAAAAAACACTTGGTTTGGGGAAGAGGAATATGGAAATAAATTTAAGGGACTTAAAACTGAAGATTCATTTGACAGTTTTTCTCTGATGTAGAAGGAAACTTTGAGCTGTAGTGAAAACATACCAGGTAGTGTATGATACAGACTTAACGTTTCATTATACAAGAAACATATCATATTTTAACTTGTTTTCCATACAATAGCATTTTACCTTTATATTTTCTGGAAAAAAAGATGTTGAACTCTAAGAATGTGTGCTTGTTTCCATTAGATAGAAGAAAATGGACCATCAGTGAATCCATTATAGAGTTACCCAATTATCAAATACCTTGAAAAATCTTGAAAATAACTGCAATATGTGTTTCTTAACCATTTAAAATTCTTGGGAATAAGTTGGAGTATTACTAGTTTTTAAGTTATATTTAGGTTTCATAAATATTTACCTGTATTTTTATAATTTGTTTTAGTCGTCATTGAATTTTGAGAAGCATTCTGAAAACTTTGCATGGACAGAGAATCGTTATGATGTGAATCGTCGACGACACAACTCTTCAGATGGCTTTGATTCTGCTATTGGACGTCCTAATGGAGGTAAAATTTGCTGAGGAATGATGTTATGGCTAATTTTCTTTATGATTTTTAAAGAACATTTTGATGTGATTCGGTTTTTAAGCCTAACTCTCTTCTTTGAATTTATATTATTTTACTATTATCAAATAAAGGTAACTTTGGAAGGAAAGAAAAAAATGGGTGGCGTACACATGGAAGAAATGGTACAGAAAACATAAATCATCGAGGTGGATACCATGGTGGAAGTTCCCGTTCTCGTAGCAGTATTTTCCATTCTGGAAAAAGCCAAGGACTACATGAAAACAACATACCTGACAATGAAACTGGGAGGAAAGAGGACAAGAGAGAACGTAAACAGTTTGAAGCTGAGGATTTTGTAAGTTTTTTATAACTTTTATACAAATGAAGCTTCTATAAGTGCTATTTTAAGTGATTCTCCTGCCTCATCCTTCCCAGTAGCTGGGATTACAGGCACCCACCACCAGGCCCGGCTAATTTTTATATTTTTGTAGAGATGGGGTTTCACTACGTTGGCCAGGCTGGTTTGAACTCTTGACCTCAGGTGATCCGCCTGCCTCGGCCTCCCAAAGTGCTGGGATTACAGGTGTGAGCCACTGCACCCGGCCAAAATACTGTATTTCTTAAATTACAGAAAAACTGACCTAGTGTACAGTCACATTTATCTAGTTCTTGTGATTCATTCTTGATAATTTAAAAGCTAGGTAGAATCTGCACTTTACCTTTTTATATATTCATTGTCAATTCTTATTCAGTATATATGAGTCACTGAGTCAGCTGGTGTTCTTTGCACACACAATACGTACTGGATTGAGATAGGCAAAGCCCTTACTCTTACCAAGTTTCTGTTCTCTAAGCAAGTAATATTTTGTAGTGAGTTTAGATAGGAAGTGACATTTAATTTGGGACATACTTGATAAGAAGCGAACTTTTGTTAAGACTGAAAGGAAGAGAGGGAGAGCTCATGCCAAGATGCGATCATCCTTGGTTTATCTTATTTTTTTCATGTTCATGTGTTTCACGGTGGGGGTTGGTGGTGGTATTGGGACAGGGCCTCACTCTTCTGCCTAGACGGGAGTGCAGTTGCCCGATCGTATCTCACTGCATCTTCAAACTTCTGGGCTCAGGCAGTCCTCTTTTGTCTCACCCTCTTGAGTAGCTAGCTCTAGGACTACAGATGCACACCACCATACCCAGCTTACTATGTTGGCCTGGTTGGTCTTGAACTTCTGGCCTCAAGTAATCCTCTGACCTCAGCCTCCCGAAGGGCTGGGATTATAGGTGTAAAAAGTAAAGTAGAGGTTCTTCAAAGAGACTTTCTTCCTTGTCTAATTAAGAATAATTAGTAACTTCTCTTAGAAGCAGAATTTATTCAAACACTTGTGCTAACATTCTTAATTTATCTGCTAGCCGTAATAAATCAATGTACTTTATGTTCTTAGCTCCTACAATTTAGCCTAAATATTTGCCTTGGCATGCTTATACTAGTCCAAGCAGGCGTTAAGTCATAGCCTGTTCTTCCTTATTTGGAGGTGTTTTTACCTTTCTCAGCATTCTACAAGTTACTTCCTCCTTCCTTTGTTCTCCTCTGCCTTTGCCTCTTTTAAAAAGTTTTAAGTTGCTAGCCAATCAGGACAAATACAGAATATGAAGTCCTGTTTCAGCCAATAGAAACTGGACACAGCAGTAAAATAGATGTGTCAAGTTGTAAATGACTCTGTCTCCTTTGTTCAGTGTACTCTCATGGCAAAACTGCTGGCGAGTGTACCCTTTCTGCAGAAAGTAAAAATTTCCTTGCTGAGGAAATTAAATTTATGTTCAAGTGCTATTTCTTTACGGCACCAAAGAAGAAGCATTTCTAACATAGGCATGAGTCATCATACCCAGCCAATCTTGTTATGTTTAAGGGATAAAAGTTAGGCTAGTATGGGTAAAGAGTAGTTAGTATTAGGGTTAGAGAGAGAGGAAAGGATTTAAGTCAAATGGAATTTTTGCAGGTCAAGTACAGAATTTTGGTTTAATTACAAGGTTAATGAGAAGCTTGTTTAGAGAGGAGTCATGTGATGCGATGTTAGTTTTTACACTTCTTAGGTCTTGAACAGATTATAGCAAAAGAGAATAGTTCAGGAGAAAATAATGGCTTGAACTGGGTAGTTGAGATAAATGAAAATAGTTTTTGGATATGATATGGAAGTATTTTGGATGGAAGGTTTCAGTAGGAGGAAGACTTTGATAGATTGGATTTAGGGCAGGGAGTGGTGAGGGAAATAGAAAAATAAAAGATTACTCTTAGGTCCTGTTACCAAGTTAACTTTGTAATTACTCTGTATTCTCATGTTGGTGATCTGTTTTTTCCACTTAATAATCATAACATTGAAATTTTACAGTATAGTTGACCCTTGAATAACACAGAGGTTAGTAGTACTGATCCCCCCTTGATGTCAAATTTGTTTATAACTTTTGACTTCCCCAAAAACTTAACTACTAGTAGCCTACTGCTGACCAAACTCTTGATGATAATAGAAACAGTTAACACATATTTTGTATATGTATTGTATACTGTGTTCTTACAATAAGCTAGAGAAAAACTGCTACTAAAGTCATAAGGAAGAGGAAATATATTTACTATTAAGTGGAAGTGGGTCATCATAAAAGTCTTGATTCTTGTCTTCATGTTGAGTTGGCTGAAGAGGAAGAGAAGGGGTTGATCTTGCTGTCTCAGGTGGCACAGATGGAAGAAAATCTAGATATAAATGGATTTGCATAGTTGAAACCTGTGTTGTTCAAGGATCAACTGTATAAACAAACTCTGGGAATGGTAATAGTACTCTCATAGTGTTGTGAGGGTTAAATTAGTAATACAATTAAATTACTTAAAACTGTGTGTGACACATAGTAAGCACTCAATAAAAATTAATTGCTGCTCTTATTTTCATATCCCACCCCCATTCTCACGATGTGGTTGTCATTGACTATTATAATCCTAGATTTGGCAGAGTATTATTTCTAATAGTATACTTTAAAGATGCTATGCACATGTAACCACCGCCAAAATCTTAATTCTGCTTAGTTTGTATCTCTGAAGGAATCATGGTGCTATGCATGCATATTTGCTTTACAGTAATCTCAGTACAATGTTAGTAATCATCCATTTTTTTAGGTGATTAAAATATTTATATTACAATTCATTTTATTTAATATATATTAAGTACTTTCTTTAAATGAGGCAGTTTGTGTGCTAGGAATATGAAAAATACCTGAAAGAATACTGGAAATTTAGGATTTTGGAGGATAAATGCATCTACCAAGATTAGCTTTAGAGTACTCATTCAATGCTTATCTCAGTTTTGTTTTTAATAATCCTGAATATTACTTGTTGAAGTACAGATTTGAACTTGGCTTTGATAGTGAGTATGTTAACTAGTGATGACAACTTTAAGAATTGGAGGCTGGGTTCAGTGGCTTATGCCTGTTTTCCCAGCACTTTGGGAGGCTGAAGTGGGAGATTCAAGTGAGGCCACGAATTTGAGACCAACCTGGGCAACATAACAAGACCCATTATTTACAAAGTTTTTATTAAAAAGTTAAAATTACTATTAGTCCAGATGTGATGGCTCACTCCTGTAATCCCAGCACTTTGGGAGGCTGAGGCAGGTGGATCACTTGAGGCCAAGAGTTCGAGATCAGCCTGGTCAACATGGTGAAACTCCATCTCTACTAAAAATACAAAAATTAGCTGGTCATGGTGCTGCTCACCTGAAATCCCAGCTACTTGGGAGGCTGAGACAGGAGAATCACTTGAACCCTGGAGACGGAGGTTCCAGTGAGCTCTTACCACTTCACTCCAGCCTGGGTGATAAAACAAGACTGTATCTCAAAAAACAAAACAAAACAAAAAAAGATTAAATTTTTTTTTTAAAAATTGGTCTGATTTTCCTCTTCTCTGATCTCAACCTTATGCTAAGGAGGGATTATTTCTTAGATTGATGCAAAGACATTCTCTTGAGTTTTTCTTTTTTTGTTTTGTTTTAAATGAAAGCAAGTTTATTAAGAAAGTAAAGGAATAAGAGAATGACTACTCCATAGGCAGAGTAGCCCGTTTTTTAATCCTGACTTTTTTCTTAGTTATAGATAATGAAACTTAAACACACTCTTGTTTTCTCTGACCAGCAATTAGTATAGATAGTAACTATTTTAATGGCTAGCAGAGTAAGCTGAGAGTAAGGTTTATGAGTAATTCATCTTTAATACAGGCTCAATGTCCTTTATCTGAAATGCTTGGGACCGGAAGTGTTTTGGATTTTGGGTTTTTTCGGGTTTTACATTTAGTAGTTCAGCATCCTTTTTCTGAAAATCCAAAGTCCAAGTGCTTCAATGAGTAGACAGAGCATTACACTGGCACTCAAAAAGTTTCAGATTTTATAGCTTTTCAGATTAGGGTTATTCAACCTGTAGCTAAGAGTTGGTCATATTTGATTCATCAGTTACAACATATATGATTCTGAGATTGCTTTCAAAGGATTTATTTTTAAAATGTGAAATGTTTATTCCAACTTTCTTCCAGCCATCTTTAAATCCTGAATATGAGAGAGAACCAAACCACAATAAATCTTTAGCTGCAGGTGTGTGGGGTAAGTAATTTTTTATCTATATTTGAGGGGCACAAAAATGTTGATATTTATAGGTTTCACTTTTTGCATTTTTTAAAATAGAGAGCAGGCTAGAATAAAACTTTCTTTTTAAAATATTTGTATTTGATGTGCTTAGCTACAGAAAAGGTAACACTCATCTTTAAAAAGGAGTTTTGGAATAGAAGAGTTTGATTTGAAGTAGTTGATTTGCACATGCTAGTATCATTAAACATACTCAACTTGAATATGACTTAACTGATAATAGTGTAATGAATTGAAACAATTTTGAGAGCAGCTGGATAATGTAAATAAACAAAAACTCAGTTTAAATTAATTTTTAGTTGTTCAAAGTTAACTGTGAAAGTACTTCTGATAGTGTGACATGAAGTTAATATTTTTACCTATGAAAATGGTTATATATATATATATGTATAGACTGTCACAGATAATTGTATAAATTTGCTTGTGGAGCTAGTCTATATTTGAAATTATTTGTCTCTGATTTCTGATTTTCAAAGCTTAATGAGAGTTCTAGTAATAACCCAGCCCCCAATTTTTTTTTTAAAAGACTGCTGACAGTTCAATTTGATAGCATTTTACAGAAGATTAAACTGAACTCGTATAGTACAATTTAGACAGCTTTTTTGAAGATTCAAGTGAAGTTTAAAATAATGGAAAATTTTATAATACTAAGATTTGACATCTGAAAAATAAATTTAATTATTTGATACTAAATTCAGAGGTGCTCAATCCATGTTGGAACTTAAACACATGTTCATTTGTATTTTTCTATTGAAAATCAACTCACTAAAACAAAAGGATTGTGGCTTATGACAGCATACTAGTCCTAACAGTAAAGGCATTATTTTAAACTTTGCCACTTCCTGTGCTATATTGTATGTATGAGGTGAAACTCGGGAATTATTTTGTTTTCTTTTGATCTCCCTCTTTATTTAAGGGCTTTTTGAGGGTGGGGGTGGGGGTGGTCAGACACTTTTGTTAGAACCATGTGAATGGCATTGTTTTTTCTGTATTGCAAATTAGTATTTCTACCACTCTCCCCAGGCCTACACGCCCAGACACACACATACCCAACCAAAAAAATCTCCCAAGCTCCTCTCTTAGGTATGTTTCCTTATTATTCAGTTTTTCTGGGAACAACTGATTGCATAAGAATATAGAACCACCTGGAAGGTGTTAAATAGAATCTCTAAGAAGTTAGGAATAATTTGGATTTGATTAGAATGAAAGTAAATTTAAAAAGTCAAGAATGCCAGTGAGCGTTTGTCATATAAAACTATAGATACTATTGGTACTGATCCTGGGTTGATTTAATAATCTTAGAAATGATTTAGAGACAAAGACATATTTGAAAATAATGAGAGTAAAATGTATTAATATAAAGATTTTGGTTCTACTGTTTCAGGGTTGGTCTAAGGATTTTGAGTACTAGTTGAAAAGATGTTCAAAAGGAAGATGTACTCTTTACTGTGTTTAGGTAAACTAAGAAAATGTGTCTGCATAAACAAAAAAAGAAAATGGTTAATTGTGGAATGGTTAATTGTTAAATTCCCAGTACTTCCCATAGGAATACAATGAAACTCTCATTGTATCACACTTTACTATTCCTCTCTCACTTTCCCCCCTGGGTTCCCAAGTATTGTTTTCCCTATTGCAACACTTAAAATAGCTATGTTCCTGAGGAAGACAAGAGAATTTTAGGAAAGACTTCAATAGAACTTTTCTAGTGCTACTTCCTTCCAGGTAAGTAAAAATTTACTAACGAAAATATAATATTTATAAAAAGAAAAAGCAATTTGTCCCTGAAACTATAATTTTGTAGATCAAAAACTGGCAGACTTAAACATGATGCCCCAATTTGAGGGATACCCTGCGGGGAAGGTAATTAAGCCATTTATAATATAACTACATAAATTGAATTCTGCTTAGAACCTAGTTGGCTTTACTGGAAACACCTTCATGCAGCTTATATCTGTGACTTCAGTAGTGTTTTTATCTTAACCAGGATCGTGGTTATTAAATAGTCCATCTCCATGCTCTTAATAATTTAAAAGTAAAACAGGAATTCAAGTTGCCTGTGAGAATTTAAAAATAATACAATTGTTTGATTTCTTTGGTGAGTGAGGAAGAAAGAGTGGTGTATATTCAAGTGTTAGTGTGCAGTTGAGTTGAGTTGCATTAATAATTAGTGGCGACCAGGCACAATGGCTCATTCCTGTAATCCCAGCACTTTGGGAGGCCAAGGTGGGCGTATCATCTGAGGTCGATAGTTCGAGACCAACCTGACCAACATGGAGAAACCCTGTCTCTACTAAATATAAAGAATTAGCCGGGTGCGGTGGCGCATGCCTGTAATCCCAGCTACTCGGGAGGCTGAGGCAGGAGAATTGCTTGAACCTGGGAGGCAGCAGTTGCAGTGAGCTGAGGTCACGCCATTGCACTCTAGCCTGAGCAACAAAGAGTGAAACTCTGTCCGAAAAATAAAAATAATATTAAAGTTAGTGGCTACTGATCGTGTGTTTTCAGAAGTTCTATGGAGGACTGTTTTTGTGTCAGTGACTATGTCAGCAACATATTATTGGCAGAGCTTAACATTTACTTAAGATATTAAATAATGAGAAATTTCAGTGACTAGTAATTAGCTTAAGCATGGTCTTCTTCTAACTCAGCATTTATATATTTTTTCAGCTCCTTGGTAGTTTGATGAGCTTTCTTGATTTTAGCTCATATTTGATATACTAGTTAAGAACATAAAGGTTCATTGCTCAGAATTCTTTTGGTTTGTTGAGCATTCTAAATCAAAGCTAATTAGTGACCGGTTAATATAAATGGGTTGTTTTCTAGAGAATTCCAATATTTGCCACAAGCATACAGATTGACATCATTGCATTCAGTGAGGTAAATTATGATGAAAGCCAACGGGATTGATTTTATTAATAGGAACTTTGATAAACAGAATTAAGGGAAGGGAAAATTCTTCACTGAGTTTTTTTGACAGTATTCTGTTGATGAATTGCTTTGTATGTTGAAATGACTTTTGAGTATCTGTCTTACATGAAAACAGTTGTTACAATTATAGTATTTTAAGAAAAAGTAGTGCAACATGTGTTCAAGGTTGAAAAGGGAAAATTAATAGGATTTGAGTAGACAGCTTGATACAGCTTGGCCCAAGTACATTTTATTTGGTCTGAATTACTTGTTCACCATGGAAATTGTTGATATTTGTAAAGTGCATACCTTGAAGCATGTTCTTTATATGAACAATGTTGAGAGCCCCCATTAAAGGGAAAATATCATATCGGTTGGTGTTGATATAAGTTATCACAGTTAGTGAAACTCATTTGACTAAAACTCATAGTATTGTAAACGGAAATAGATTTGTTAATAAAGATGTTAACCAGCTGGGTGTGGTTGCTCATGCCTTTAATCCCAGCACTTTGGGAGGCCAAGGTGGGCTGATCATCAGAGGTCAGGAGTTCAAGACCAGCATGGCCAAAATGGTGAAACCCGTTTCTACTAAAAATACAAAAATTAGCTGGGCGTGGTGCTGTGTGCCTGCAATCCCAGCTACTTGGGAGGCTGAGGCATGAGAATTTGCTTGAACCGGGGAGGCAGAGGTTGCAGTGAGCCAAGATCACACCACTGCACTTCAGCCTGGGCAACAAAGAGACACTGCATCTCCAAATAAACAAACATTAAAAACCAACAAAATTCAAACAGCACCAATTGTTATAAAAATGATCTTTAACATTTTTTTTTTGGTATTGAAATTAGTGTTCACAATAGGAATTTGTTGAAATTGCTGTGTTATAGAGTCTTTGCATTTGGTCTGTGTATATACTGTTGTCTTAGTGATCAAGTTTTCTCTTCAAGTTAATTGGAAAGCTTACTGGGTGCAGTGGCTCATGCCTGTAATCCCAGCATTTTTGGAGCATAGGATGGGGGGGATCACTTGAGGCCGGGAGCTCGCACAGAAGAGACCCTTGTCTCTACAAAAAAATAAAAAATAAATAAACCAGACGTGGTTTTGTGTGCCTGTAGTCTTAGCTACTTGGGAGGCTGAGATGGGAGGATTGCTTGAGCCCATGATTTCCAGGTTGCAGTGAGCTATGATTGTGCCACTGCACTTCAGCCTGGGCAGCGGAGCAAGACCCTTTCTCCAAAGAAAGAAACAAAAAGAAAACTTGATTAATTCAGATACTAATTACCCTTCACTTGGCTACATGCTTTTGTTTATACATTAAATTTGCCTCTTCTGTCAAAATAATAGGAAACCAAATTATTAACTGGCATCAATGTGATAATGACTTTTGACGTCACTTGGTATAGTGCACACTTACAAGCCTCTTATCCCAACCATTCAGTGTAGGTTTACTATTGGAGTTGGAATGGTAAACATTTTGAAATATCTGCCACAGGAACAATTTCCATTTTCTTCATTAAGATAATGGTGGGAGAGTATTGAGTTCAGAATCAGATGTGGCCCTAACATTAGATCTTTTGCTTATTGATTATTTAGATTTTGGGCAGATTTCTTAATCAGATTGAATTTATTCATCTGTGAGGTAAGGATGACCACAAAAATTATAATGAGAAAAGCACTGTTAGGCTGGGCACAGTGGCTCGCACCTGTAATCCCAGCACTTTGGGAGGCCGAGGCAGGTGGATCACCTGAGGTAGGGAGTTCAAGACCAGCCTGACCAACATGGAGAAACCCTGTCTCTACTAAAAATACAAATTTAGCTGGGTGTGGTGGCGCATGCCTGTAATTCCTGCTACTCGGGAGGCTGAGGCAGGCGGAGGTTGTGGTGAGCTAAAATCGCGCCATTGCACTCCAGCCTGGGCAACAAGAGCGAAACTCTGTCTCCCCCCTAAAAAAAGAAAGAAAAGCATTGTTAAGGTTAAATTGTCTACTGTGTAAAAATCTTTGGTCATGTCACAGGTGTTTAATAAATGTCAGCTAATTTATGTTGTTCAAATCCAATAAATGAAGGAGATTCTCGTTGTAGGTTTGTTAGAAGGCAAAAATGAATTTCTAGGTAGTGGGCCAAAGAATGAAGTAGTTAAATGTAGTCATTGAGTCAGAAACCTCATGTATGTAGAAAGTAGCTATATGGAGATTGTAGTGAAAGAAAAGAGGTGAGGAATTGAAACGTCAGCTTTGAATTATCTGTGTGGCCAGTTTACTTTGTATTATATGTGGCAGTATTTTGGTTCTAATTTGTCTTCCTGAGAATTGGGTCAGTTCCCCGTCATCACTGCATTTATAGAAGACTAGTTCTTACATTCATAGGTATGGGGAGAGCATGAATAAGACAGTAAAAATGATAAAGTCAATTATAGGGCCAGGATTCATGGCTCAGGTCTGTAATCCTAACACTTTGGGAGGCTAAGGTGGCAAGATCACTTGAAGCCAAGGAATTGAGACCAGCCTGGGCAGCATAGTGAGACCTTGTCTCTACAAAAATAAAAATAAAATGGTCAGTTATTGTCAGGCTACAGTTATTTGCGAGGATAGAGGGAAATAATGTTTAAAAAAATCCAGAGGTCATATTTGCCTTCAGTTGTTCTGAACTTAAATTTGAACATGAGAATACCTGTGTAGATGAGGTTGAGTTAATAAGCACATGAAACTTACAGAAGGTAGTCACTTACTTTCTCATTCTTTTGTATAGGTGTTAAGGTTTTTCGTCAGTATATGTTTTCTCTTTTAAAATGTAAATATTTGGGGTCTTCTTCATATAGTTAACCAAGTCACAAAGCAAACATTGGATAATGTTTGACTCTAAGAGCTTAACTACTTGGCAGGGGTTTCCTAGGAGAATTTGTGGATAAAATCTATGAATAGATGAGCCAATTTTTAAATAATACAAAATGGGGATACATGATGCAAATTAATTCTTGCCTTTTAGTGCCACTTCACTTCTTCCATTACTTACAGGTTATAGTTACCATTAAGAACACTTCTTTTTGTTAAATGAGCAGGTTTATGTCGATTATTCAGAGTTGTTACACAGGACATAGATTGATTTTATCATGTCTATCTTAAGTTTTTCTTTTTCTTACTCTTACGTGTCAACTTAAAATTCTTTTTTCCCCCTGCTGTCTAATTGCAGGTTAAGCAACCTGAAATTCTTGCAAAAGGGCACCTTTAATTTGAATTGTAATTGGAATCCTGTGCTAGTGATAGTGTATATAGCTTTTCTGTATTTTTTTCTAGTAGTTATTTGAATATGAAACATTTCACAGTAAATCCCAGACAAGAGCTGTTGTTTTTCGTTTTATAGGTGACAGATTAAGTAACTTATATAAGATGATACAACTGGTAAGGTTGGAACTAGTATTCAAATTCTGATAAATCTGGTACAAAAGTACATATTCTTGTGTAATATTTAAATGTGAATTCTTTTTGTGGTTTTCGAGTCAGGGTCTTGCTCTCTCCCCCAGGCGAGAGTGCAGTGGTGCGATCATGGCTCATTGCAGCCACAACCTTCTATGCTCAGGCGATCTTCCTGCCTCATTTTAAAATTTTTTCGTGAGATGATGTCTCATTATGTTGCCCAGCCTGGTCTTGAACTCCTGTGCTCAAGTGATCCATCCCACCGTGGCCTCTGAAAGTGCTGGGATTACAGATTTGAGCCACCATGCCTGGCCTAAATATGAATTATTACTATTTTTTTTAAATGGAGTCTCCCACTGTCACCCGGACTGGAGTGAAATGGCGTGATCTCATCTCACTGCCACCTCTGCCTCCCGGGTTCAAGTGATTCTCCTGCCTTGGCCTCCCGAGTAGCTGGGATTACAGGGGCCCACCACCACACCTGCTAATTTTTTGTATTTTTAGGAAAGACAAGGTTTCACCATGTTGGCCAGGCTGACCTTGAACTCCTGACCTCGTGATCCACCCTCCTCGGCTTCCCAAAAGTGCTGGGATTATAGGCATGAGTCACTGCGCCTGGCCTAATACAATTTCTTAGCACAATAATGGTATATCCCTCCCCTTCCCTCTCAGTCCGTATCGTCTTTCTTCAGGGACTTTTGTCATCTCTTACTCTGTCACCTACTCTTTTGTGAGTGATTTCTTAGCTTTCACTTTTCTTCTTTTTAGGATATTTCATCATTCTTTGCACTGAAGACCTCATTGAGGAGCTAGCCAGAGTATTTCTTACTCCTAGGTGTCTAGGAATCCAGTTTTGGGAAAGGTGAAATTTGTATTCAGGAACTATATTGAGGCTTAAAGACAGTATATCTACTTGCCTATCTAGTTGTTATCTCTTCTGCTTCCTTGTTTTTGTTTTGAGACAGGGTCCTACTCTGTGGCCCAGACTGGAGTACAGTGGTGCCATCACAGCTCACTGCAGCCTCAACCTCCTGGGCTCAAGGGATCCTCCTATGTTAGCCCCCCAAGTAGCTGAGACTACCGGTGCTCATCACTATGTCTGACTAATTTAAAAAAACTTTTTGTAGAGATGTAGTTTCACTCATTGTATTGCCCAAGCTGGTCCTGGACTCCTGGACTCAAGCAGTCCTCCCACCCTGGTCTTCCAAAGTGCTGGGATTACAGCCATGAGCTACCATACCCAGCCTACTTCCTGGATCTGATACATTCATATTTATAAAAATTTTTATTTCTTCTAATATCTTCAGCCTTCCACATCGGATCATTTTCCGTCTGCCTAAAGTACATTCTTTAGAATTAGTAAGGATCTTTTCTTGAATTATTTTATTTTTGTCAAAAGTTGCATTTCTGCCCTCTGCCATATCTGGCATTTTCAAGTCCCGATCTCGTTGAGGCTCTACGTGGTAGATTAGGTCCTCCTCGGCTGTTAGGTTCTTTTGTGTACACTCTAAATTGAAACTTTTTATTTACTTCTCTAGAAATGTGTGGAAATCATTTTCTTGCTGATGACTCTATTCCTATTTTATATAGTTGTGTTTGATTTCCTCCCTTATAGTAATTTTAATGTAAGAATCTAGAAGAAGATAATAAACTTACGTGCTTAGCCACATTGAACTAGAAGTCTGTGTTAGCCATGTTTAAACTTACTTAGTTGTGGTATAGTGATAGAACTGCCTTCTGCTTTAACACTTGGATTCCTCTCAGATGAGATTACCTTTTACATTTTGTAGCACTGATCATTCCTCAGATTCCTGGGCTTTACTTAACTTAGATTTCGAGTTATATGCTAAGATTTTCTCTGACATTTTATTAATAGCAAGAATCTTTTTTTATCCTTTATCCATGCCATTATCATCTGCTTACCAAAAATAATTGGAAATCTTACATTGTTAGTACACTCCTAATATTATTTACTGTTCTTTGTTTGAGATCTTTTTTTTCCTTTGAGATGGAGTCTTGCTTGTCGCCCAGGCTGGAGTGCAGTGGCACGGCTTACTGTAACCTCTGCTTCCCGGGGTCAAGAGATTCTCCTGCCTCAGCATCCCGAGTAGCTGGGATTATAGGCGTGTGCCAACATGCCCGGCTAATTTTTTTTGTATTTTTAGTAGAGACTGGGTTTCGCCATGCTGGCAAGGCTGGTCTTGAACTCCTGACATCATGGTCTCCCCGCCTTGGCCTCCCAAAGTACAGGGATTACAGGCTTAAGCCACCACGCCTGGCCTGTTTGAGATCTTTATTTGTTTTTGTTCTGTTACCTTTATTGTGTCATATCAGAAAAGCTATACTTTGGTGATAATACTTTGTGTGTTTTTGTGCGCCATAAGAAAAAAAACCCATCATATTGGGCTTTTTTTAGACTGTCAGGAAGTTCGAATGTTTACCCTAGTAAGTCAACATGTTTAATTTTTGGAAAGATGAACCTTTTCTCAGATTATTGTAAGCCCTTGTTCTTTTTATCCTTTAGTGTTTCAATAGGTGAAGCACCATACCGGCTTTATCTTTTGGAGAGCTTGAACCCTCCCATGAACTGAAGAGTCCCTCTGGGTTTCCCTAGGAGTCCATATTTAGTTTTGGGTTTTGAGATGATCCATGAGGAAGCTTGATTTAGTTTTTGAGGAGGGAATCATTACAAATATCTGCCCAACTCACTAATTCACATGATCTTATTTAATGTACAGAACTAATTTTTATTTATTCTAAACTTTGCAGCTTTGAAACTGATGTTTTCAAAGTTTTTGTAAGGATAGAGAGACTTCACTGCAACGTCTGTTTGATTATACACACACATTGATTAAATTATAGAAATAATATTTATTTTTAGCAGCTGCAGTAGTCTTGAGAAAAGTCTGCCCTTAGCAATTATTCGTAGTACTTATTTTCAGAAATCAGGATTGAGTTGGTTGTTCTGCATTCATATAATGCATTGAATGTAGAGAAATGATCAATAAATACATGAATTGATATTGTGAAATATAATTCTTAGTCATAACTGAAGTATTTAGAAATAAAAGGAATGTAATTTCTTATTGGTAATAATTTTGTAAGTGGAGTAAAAAGAATGAAAAAATTGAAATTTTAATTCTTTTTTCAAATGGGTAAGGGAAAATAGAAGTGTATTTTATATTCTAAATCTTAAGAGTCATTAGGTTGAAATTTGCAGTTTTTTATAGTTAATGCAAGACATGTTAGAATATAATTTGTCTTGGTTTTAACATTCTGAGCCACTATCTAGCAAAATTTATCTGTATTACTTGACATTGCCCAATTCTTTCTGTATTTTGTGGGATAATGTTTTAGCTTTACTTCTTAAGTTGGGATATAGTTTATACTTACTTAGTTTAGTTATTTTACCCAGGAGGTAGCTGTTAGTTTAAAAAAAAAAAGTTTGGAATATACTGTTCTTTTGGTGGTTTTATTCTATACTAAAATTTGAAATTGTGAGTGACTGTTGTTCGTGCTTTATTTATGCAGAATACCCTCCGAATCCTAAATCTAGAGCTCCAAGGATGCTGGTCATTAAGAAAGGTAATACAAAAGACTTACAGCTATCTGGATTCCCAGTAGTAGGAAATCTTCCGTCGCAGCCAGTTAAGAATGGAACTGGTCCAAGTGTTTATAAAGGTTTAGTCCCTAAACCTGCTGCTCCACCTACAAAAGTAAGTTCTAAATTACCACAAATGTAAATTTTGAGTGATAACCAATTTACATACTATGGGGGAAAATGTTAAAGAATTTAAAATGTGTATGAAGGTACTTCATGGGGTGCTGAGTTCTAGGTGGCAAGAGTTGACCCATATGTGCTCTTAATTATCTTTGATGTGGTGTGTGCGTTTGTGTGGTTTTATTATTTTAGCAATAGTAAGTGAAACTTTCAAAAATTTTTTTTTTTTGCTAGATGTATTTGTGATATATTTGCTTAATGATAGTATGTAATGCTGTTTTACCTGGTGCTCAGTTTTAGGTTTTGGAAACTTACATGTTTTCTTATTCTCAGGAGAAAGAAACCCAACTTTATATTTATGTAACTTTGGAAAAATAGCAAATTAGTTAGATACCTAAATGCTCAGTTTTGATTTTATTTGTAGAAAAAGGGACAGAGAACTGTGTAGGAATAATGCAGTGTGATACAAAAATAGTTGTTTTTATGAGCCTAGTGTAATCTTTTTTGTTTTATAATATTCATAGTTTTTGTCTTTTCTCCTATAACCTGTTTTTGATAGCCGTTAATGTTTGTGTGTTTTTCTTTAGCCTACACAATGGAAAAGCCAAACAAAAGAAAATAAAGTTGGAACTTCTTTCCCTCATGAGTCCACATATGGTGTTGGCAACTTTAATGCTTTTAAATCAACTGCCAAGAATTTTAGTCCATCAACAAATTCAGTGAAAGAGGTATGACATTAAAAATTACTCTTGAGGAATGTAACATTTTAATTTTGGTAGTTTAACAGTGAATAAAAGGTAGACATTCATTAAATGAATACATTAAAATGAGTTTCATTCCTTCAGAAAACTGGATTCATATACTTCATTTGTTAACCAGTTTTGCACTTTGGGAAAGTAGGAATCATTTAAAATATTTTAAATGAAAATTCCCGGCTGGGTGTGGTAGCTCATGCCTATAATCCCAATACTTTGGGAAGTGGGACAGGAGGATCACTTGAGCTCAGGAATTTCAGACCAGCCTGGGCAGTATGGTGAAACCCTGTCTCTACTTAAAAAAAAAAAAAAAAAAAAAAAAAATAGCTGGTCATGGTGGTATGTGCCTGTGATCCCAGATCTTGGGAGGCTAAGGTGGGAGGAACACCCGGGCCTGGGAATATCAAGGCTGCAGCAAGCTGTGATTGTGCCACTGCACTCAAGTCCGGGCAACAGAGTGAGACCCTGTCTCAAAAGTGGTGGTGGCAGGTTGGAGATGGGGGGGCGGGGAATTCCAAACATCCTAAAAAACAAAGAATAATTTTTTGGGGGGTGGTGGGAGGGACAGGGTCTCTGTTGCTCAGGCTGGAGTACAGTGACTCATTTGTGGCTCACTGCAGCCTTGACCTCCTGGGCTCAGGCAATCCTCCCATCTTAGTCTCCTGATTGTCTAGGACTACAGCTACAGGTGCTTCCCACTGGGCCAGCTAATTTTTTACTTTTTGTAGAGATGAGGATCTAGTTATGTTGTCCAGGCTGGTCTCAAACTCCTGGCATCAAGTGATCCTCTCTCCTCAGCTTCCCACAGTTCCTGGGATTACAGGCATGAGCCACCACACCTGGACCAAGAGTAGTTTTTAAGAAAATAATTATGAAAATTGCAGTGTTATTTGATACTTGTGATAGTTATGTTGTAGGATTGAACTTAACTAATAATGAGGATTTGTATTGTATAATGTCTTCTTTTGGGGATGATGGACATTTTATTACTGTTAATACTGAGTGGGGCGAAAGGAGGAACAAGAGAGAAAGGTATGTATTGTTACTGTACTGACTGTGAGTACCTGGTAGTTCAGTTATTTCTTTCTCATTTGATCGAGGTTTTGAAACTCCCAGAACAGGGAGTTCTCTGACCAGTCTAGTGTCAAAGGACACCCATAACACTTACATTATTATACCTGAAACTACTTTGTGTACTGTTGGAACCCCTCATATACTATTATTTATGATCTCAGACACAGAATTTTTGAGCTTTGAGGGAAGGACTATCATTCCTAGCTAGTTAATTCTGCTAAGATTAGCTATACAAACATTAATGCCAACAAGTAAGCATTATTATGGTTTGTTTCCGTGACTGATAATCCATATGACACAGAGTTTTAACATTCTGTTTTGTGTTCCACTGTCAAAACACCAAAGAACCAAAAACAAAAGTATTCTTTCTCCTCTCCTCCCTGCTGTCTTTCAAACATTTTCCCAGGTGAAATTCACTCTGATAAACCTTACGTATGTGTATAAATAATTATAAGATAGATCTTGCTGGAGCTATTACTGAACTGTAGAGCTCTGTAACTGTAACACAGTTTGAAAAGCTGCTCTTCTGTGTATTATAGAAAAGTTTAAACAATTCTAGGATGCATTTATAAAATAATATTTAGACGCCTAATTTAGAATCATAGTTCTGAGTATTATTAGACCTTCATTGTTTGTGGGACAAGAAAAATCTTTTGTTGACTCATTGAGTAGGGGAAAATACAGGGATAGAGAGAACTAGACTTTAACATAGACATTATAATCAATTTTGTTTTCTGTGAATAAAGGTAAAATAGGAAGCTGTGGTAGTAATGAATTTTATGTTGACATTGATTCCTTGGCTACGTATTTATTAGTATTTCTGAATTTCCTCTTAGTGTAATCGCTCAAATTCCTCTTCTCCTGTTGACAAACTTAATCAGCAGCCTCGTCTAACCAAACTGACACGAATGCGCACTGATAAGAAGAGTGAATTTTTGAAAGCATTGAAAAGAGACAGAGTAGAAGAGGAACATGAAGATGAAAGCCGTGCTGGCTCAGAGAAGGTAATTGAATAGCAATACTTAATTTGACATTGATGTGTCATTGAAATATTTGAGCATGTATTAGGACCTTGGAATACATTTGAATCATCTCCTTGGAAAGTAACTTGGAAAGCCATGTGCATAAATAATAACTTCTCCCCTCTCCCCGCCCCTTCCTCCTCCTCTTCCCCCTCCTCTTCTCTCCTTCTCTTCCCCCTCCTCTTCTCTCCTTCTCTTCCCCCTCCTCTTCTCTCCTTCCCCCCATCCCTCCTCCCTCCTCCCTTTCTTTGAGATGAAGTCTTTGTCACCCAAGCTGGAGTGCCATGGCATCATCTTGAGCTACTGCAACCTCCATTTCCCAGGTTCAAGCGATTCTTGTTCCTCAGCCTTCCTAGTAGCTGGACTATAGGTGTGTGCCACACACCTAGCTAATTTTTGTATTTTTTGTACGTCTGGCTAATTTTTTCATTTTTTGTAGAGACGCGGTTTCACCATGTTGGCCAGATTGGTCTTGAACTCCTGACTTCGGGTGATCCGCCTGCCTTGACCTCCCAAAGTGTTGGGATTACAGGCGTGGGCTACTGTGCCCGGCCATGACTTCATTTCTAAAGTAGACTTACTTCATTCTGTAGTTCCTGTGGAAAAATACATTTAAAAAGCGTTCTTGTTTATATCTGCTTTCTTGTGCTTCCCCCATCTTGCCTGACTTCATGCTTTTAGTTTTACCTTTGTTGTATAGATAGGAATACTTAGGGTAAGAAAGCTTTGGATATCCATCCTGGCTTAATTTTTCTTTCCTAATTTAATAAGTATTACATTTATGGTTGTTGGTTTTTTTTTTTTTTTGAGATAGTTTTGCTCTTGTCTGGAGTACAATGGCATGATCTCGGCCCACTGCAACCTTCGCCTCTTAGGTTCAAGCGATCCTCCTGCCACAGCCTCCCAAGCAGCTGGGACTACAGGCGTGTATCACCACGCCCAGCTAATTTTTTTTGTATTTTTAGTAGAGACAGGGTTTCACCATTTTGGCTAGGCTGGTCTGGAACTCCTGACCTTAGATGATCCGCCTGCCTTGGCCTTCCAAAGTGCTGGGATTACAGGGGTGAGCCACTGCGCCCGGCCACATTGATGTATTTTCAGTGGAAGCTTAGTTAGGATCTATTAAAAGTTTTTAATAACTGTATTCTTTAGAACTCAATCTTTTTTTTTTTTTTTAACTCTCTGAAAATCAGGATGACGACTCATTTAATTTACATAACAGCAATAGTACTCACCAAGAAAGGGATATAAACCGAAACTTCGATGAAAATGAAATTCCTCAAGAGAATGGCAATGCCTCCGTGATTTCCCAGCAGATCATTCGGTCTTCAACCTTCCCACAAACTGATGTTCTTTCAAGTTCACTTGAGGCAGAACACAGGCTAGTATTTGTTTTTACTTTTTCCTCAGCATTTTCTGTATTCAAGATTTCAATACTATAGAGTTTTTGTGTGATTTAACAGGTTTGAGATACAACTAATGCCATAAATTTCACCCATTATGATATACAGATGATTTTTAATATATTCAAAGTAGCCCTTTGTTCATTTGCATTTACTTTTCATTTGCACTCTGTCCTAGGCAGCTACTATTCTTTCTATAGATTTGCCTTGTGTAGGTATTTTATATAAGTGGAATAATATAGTATGTGATTTTTGATGTCTAACTTCTTTCACTAAGTATAATATTTTCAAGGTTTATTTGCATTGTAAGCACGTCAGTACTTTATTCCTTTTTTAGTGCTGAATAGTACACTATATGACTATACTGCTTTTTTGTTCATCAGTTGATGAATATTAGTTGTTTCTACCTCTTTTTTTTTTTTTTAAACGGTAGGCTCTAGTCCAGTCTACTTTTTGACTTGTTTTGGATAATGCTGCTGTGAACATTCATATATAAGTTATTGTGTGGATATGTTTTTATTTCTGTTGGGTAGATACCTAGGAGTTGAATTGCTGGGACATATGATAGCTCTGTGTTTCACATTTTTAGAAACTGTCAAACTATTTTACAAAATGGCTATGTCATTTTACTTCCTCATCAGCAATATAGAAGGTTCTAGTTTCTCCACATTCTTACCAACACTTGGTACCATCTATCTTTGATTACAGTCATTCTAGTGTGTTTGAAGTATGATTTCTTTTTGTGGTATGATTTCTTAATAACACTTGGTACCATCTCTCTTTGATTAAGTCATTTTAGCGGGTGTGAAGTATGATTTCCCTAATGACTAATAGTGTTGAGTATCTTTTTATGTGCTTATTGGCCATTTATCCTCTTTGGAGAGAAATAACTGTATAAATACTTTGCTCATTTAAAAATTACATTTTCTTACTAAGTTGTAAGAGTTCTTTATATATTTGTGTATAAGTCTCTTATATATGATTGGCAGATAATTTCTCCTGTGAGTTTTTTCATTCTCTCAGTATACAGCCACCTCCCACCCACCTCTGCCCCGCCCCCACCCCACCCCACAGGCACCTTTTGAGATGAGGTCTTTCTGTGTTGCCCAGACTGGTCTCAAGTGATCCTACTGAGTAGCTGGGATTACAGGCTTGCACCACCACGCACGGCATCAGTGGTACCTATTTAAGGGCAGAAAGTTTTAATTTTGATGAAGTCTAGTTCATTTTTTTCCTCTCGTGGTTTACGCAGGTTTTCTGGATAATGTGAGGTGGGAGTCCAAATTCATCCTTTCCCACATGGATAGCGAATTGTCCAAAAAAATATGTGATTTATTTTTTGAGACAGTGTCTCACACTGTCACCCAGGTTAGAGTGCAGTGGTGCGATACTAGCTCACTGTAACCTCTGTCTCCCAGGCTCAAGTGATCCCCCTACTTCAGCCTACCAAGTAGCTGGGACCACAGGTGTGCACCACCATACCCAGCTAATTTTTGTATTTTTTGTAGAGATGAAGGTTTACTATGTTGCATAGGCTAGTCTCAAACTCCTGAGCTGAAGTGATTCTCCTGCCTCGCCCTCCCAAAGTGCTAAGAGTACAGGCATGAGCCACAGTGCCAGGCCTGTAATTTAGTTTTTATTGTAAACCTTTTTTTTTTTGGACACGTCTCGCTTTGTCGCCCAGGCTGGAGTGCAGTGGCGTGATCTTGGCTCACTGCCACCTCACCTCCTGGGTTCCAGAGATTCTTGTGCTTCAGCCTCCTCAGTAGTTGAGAATACAGGCACATGCCACCACACCTGGCTAATTTTTGTCTTTTAGCGGAAATGGGGTTTCACCATGTTGGCCAGGCTGGTCTCGAATTCCTAACCTCAAGTGATCCACCTGCCTCAGCCTCCCAAAGTGTTAGGATTACAGGTGTGAGCCACTGCTCCGAGCCTGTTGTAAACTTTTAACAGCACTTTTTGCTTCCATCAGTATAGTCTTAAGCATTTTAAAAAATAGCAACCTCTTAAGTGGTTTAGTCTTAGAATTGAAGAGTCTTTATATCTAGAATTTACTTTTGTTTTTTGTAGTTCAAAGCAGGTGTTTTTGCAGAAATGACACACCCTTACTATATTCCTTAAATAACCACATGGTTCAGCATAACTAAAGGATTTAAAAACTACGAAAGCAAAGAAAGTTAATAGTTTATACCCTTAGATGATCATATTATTATTCTGTAATTGCTTTGTATAAACTGATTTTTTTTTTTTTTTAACTTAAAAATACCTTCTAAGACAAGCTTGGGGCTAAGTTACATTTATTAACAGCCCAGTTGATTGACTTTACTTTTTCCCAGTTTCTTCTAGAACCTCATTTAATTCTAAGACAGTGGAAAAAACTGGGTTATATCTCCTCTTGAATAACTTTTGTAGAATTTATTTGTAATTTCAACTTGTATTTCAATTAAGAACATAAGCTACATGAGGCCAAACATTTTGTCCATTTTGTTCACTATGGTATCTAGCACCTAGAATGGTGCTTGGCACATTACTTTGCTTGAATTTGTCAAATGAGTGAGTAAGTAAATATTGCAGTATTTTTCTATCTGTTTTGTAAATCTGTACTTATTTTGAGGAATACTTTTAATTTTTTTATTTCTAATTTTTTCAGATGTTTAATAGTTTAGTTTATATTTCTCCTGCCAAAGGTTATACCCGCCCCCTTAAAAGAAGAAAAACGTAGAGATGAGCTCTCACTATGTCACTGTGTTTCCCAGGCTTTTCTTAAAGTCCTGGACTCAAGTGATACTCCTGCCTTGGCCTCCCAGAGTGCTGGGAGTAGAGGTGTGAGCCACCACACCTGGCTGGATTGTCTTTTGTTCTTTTCTTTCTTTTTTTGAGGCAGGGTCTTATTCTGTTGTCCAGCCTGGAGTGTAGTGGCACAGTGACGGTTCACTGATACCACTCCGGTGATGCTCCTGCCTCAGCCACGGGTGCATACCACCGTGCCTGGCTAACTTTTGTGTTTTTTTGTAGAGATGGGGTTTTGCCGTGTTGCCCAGGCTGGTCTCAAACTCTTGGGCTCAAGCGATCCTCCTGCCTTGGCCTCCCGAAGTGCTGGGATTACAGCCATCATGCCCAGCCTTGCCCGACGCCTCCCGCTTTTTTTCCCTTAGATTGCTCCTTCAGAATAAATCTTTATCTTTCTGTCTTTAATCATACATTATTATTTTATCTTCGTGATTATTTTTGTTTCTCTGCTCCAAATCATGTCCTGTTTCGCTTCTTAAATGTGGCTGTAACTATTGTATGTGAATGTGTAGGCATTTAATTTTGTAGGCTGGGCATGGTGGCTCATGCCTGTAATCCCGGCCCTTTGGAAGGCCAAGGTGAGTGGGTCACTTGAGGTCAGGAATGGAAGACCAGCTTGGCCAACAGGGTGAAACCCTGTGTCTACTGAAAATACAAAAATTAGCCGGGCATGGTGGTGCCTGCCTGTAATCCCAGCTATTTGGATGGCTGAGGCGTGAGAATCACTTGAGTCCAGGAGGCAGAGGTTGCAGTGAGCCAAGATCGTGCCACTGCACTCCAGCCTGGGCGACAGAGCGAGACTGTCAAAAAAAAAAAAAAAAAAAAAAAAAACCCAGTAATTTTTGTATTTGTAAATAATTTATTGGGCTGATAATTGCATTTGAGAATTAATTTAGCTAGATTAATTTATAACTAACTTAGCCAGATAATATCTTTAAATTCACCTGTTTAGACAAAATATAATTTATTGTACATTTAATGTGAATGGATGAATAAGTCACCACACTCTTTTTATTGCCTCCCAAATTGTGGAATTTCACGCTATACGGTTTACGACTTGTGACTGATAGGCTTGAGTGTTGGCTGAAATGTCAAATATAGAAAAAATTTAGGAAATATGAATTCTTTTTAAAAAAGATATAAATAGATATTTCAGGATTTTTTCCCATCATTCTAATGAATCACCTTGTTTTTCCCCTGCTGCCATTTGAAGCCACTATTCTATAGTATGGATATAAATTGTGAAACTATTTTCCTGTGATCCAGATTTATGTGTGTTCACATCCCCTCTCTCTTTTGTCTCCCCTTGTCTTTCCCTTTCTCTACCTTTTCCTCTCCTCCCTCCTTCCTCTCTCTTCTTTCCTCTTCCCCCCCTTATTCCACATAATGCTGTTATCAGCATCCTTGTATTTATATTCTTAAATATTTGTATAAATGTGTAGGTACTAGGAGTGAATTTGATTGGTCAGATGGCAAACATATTTAAAATAATCAGCTACTGCCATGTTATCCCAAAACATTCTGGTAATTTACACTCTCACCAATAATGATTGAAATATTTCTAGTCACGCAATTGGTAGAAAAGGAGGAGGCCTGTGTGTAGAAAGGAGAATAATGACACAAACATATCAGATATTCTAATGATTGTAAAAGATGAGTTACCTCTTAAGGAGATAGAGCATAGGCAGTAAAAGAATACAGATAAAAGATTTTTTAACTCACAGAATCTATTCATTAAGGCCATAGTGAGAAAGTTGTCACCTAATATCTTGTCTTCCGATTTCCCTTCAGTCCTTTAGTAGCAAAAAAAAAAGTTGGCCCATACCTTTAGAAAGTATTTCTCATAACCCCTAATAGACATATTGAATGTTTTAACTATTTTATTTTTTAATCTGTAGAGCAGATATTTAGTGTAGGAAGCATTTTGGTGGCTTCTTGTTCCATTTAGGAAGACTTACGGAAGAGAGACTTTCGTTTCATAACTTGACAGAATTTGGTTCTCTGTGACTACTAACAGGAGAAAATGGAGAGGATGAGATTTAGAAACTAAGGCAAATCAAGATAAAAACATTCGGCCAGGGACAGGGACTCACGCCTGTAATCCCAGCACTTTGGGAGACTGAGGCAGGTGGGTCACTTGAGGCCAGGAGTTTGAGACTAGCCTGGCCAACATGGCGAAACCCCATCTCTACTAAAAATACAAAAATTAGCCAGGCGTTGTGTCGTGTGCCTATATTCTCAACTGCTGAGGAGGCTGAAGCACAGGAATCTCTGGAACCCAGGAGGTGAGATGGCAGTGAGTTGAGATCGTACCACTGCACTCTAGTCTGGATGACAGAGCAAGACTCTATCTCAAAAAATAAAAAATAAAAAAGACAAAAACATCCTAAATTGAAGTAAGCTGTAGAGGGAGGGAAAGAAAAAACCCCATACTGCATGAAAAGATCGTATCAGTGAATGACTGGATGATTACTACTTGAATGATTGGTATATATGTTTTAATTTTTTTTTTGAGACTTTATAGATTACATTGTTTTTGTCTTCTTAAAACAATGGATACTTTTCTTTTATATTTAGGTTACTATAAAAGTTTTAACCAAGTTTTTTTCCCCTAAACCATATAGTTTAAACTATAAAAAGAATTAGTTTTGCATAGGAATACCATTTTCTAGTGTGGACATGAAGGTGAAGGGGGCAAACAATAAGAACATTTTGTTATTTGCAAAGAATATGATAAAATTGTGGATTCAAGATATCAGATTTGGTAGCAGCTAGTTGGAATGGAGGGATGGTTGTTTTTTTTTTTTTTTTTTTTTTTTTTTTTTTTTTTTTTTTTTGAGACGGAGTCTTGCTCTGTCGCCCAGGCTGGAGTGCAGTGGCCGGATCTCAGCTCACTGCAAGCTCTGCCTCCCGGGTTTACCCCATTCTCCTGCCTCAGCCTCCCGAGTAGCTGGGACTACAGGCGCCCGCCACCACGCCCGGCTAGTTTTTTGTATTTTTTAGTGGAGACGGGCTTTCACTGTGTTAGCCAGGATGGTCTCGATCTCCTGACCTCGTGATCCGCCCATCTCAGCCTCCCAAAGTGCTGGGATTACAGGCTTGAGCCACCACGCCCGGCCGGATAGTTTTATAGAAATGTTGCACATGCCGAAAAAGATCCTAAGACAGAAAAGGGAGGAAGAGTAAAGGTGCTAGTTGATATGGAACTGTTTCTATTTAAATTTCTTAGCTTCAGTTTTCTTGACTGTTTAAGTAGAATATGTGTTTGTAAATTTTTCAAAGACATATATCAATACCTTTTTGCTCATTCTAAGCTAATAGAGTTAATGGCTTCTTTCAGATTTTAGGGTTATTTTTTCCTGTCAAAAGTGGAATGATACTTCTTTTCCATTGCTTCATATTTTCTGTAAACTTTGTGACTTCTTAAGTTTTATACATATAAATACTCAGTTGAATTTAATAATCATGGGGCAGTGATAGTTTTGTATGTGTTTTTTTTTTTTTTTGAGATGGAGTTTCACTCTTGTCACACAGGCTGGAGTACAGTGGCACGACCTCTGCTCACTGCAGCCTCCACCTCCCGGGTTCAAGTGATTCTCCTGCCTCGACCTCCCAGAATAGCTGGGATTACAGGCACCCGCCACAACGCCGGGCTGATTTTTTGTTTTTTTTTAGTAGAGACGGGGTTTCACCATGTTGGCCAGGCTGGTCTCGAACTCCTGACTCAGGTGATCCACTGCCTTGGCCTCCCAAAGTGCTGGGATTACAGGTGTGAGCCACTGCGCCTGGCCAGTGACAGGTTTTTTAATAATACTTTTCAAATATTAAAATAAGAAATATTAAATACCCAGGCACGTAGATCATTCTTAGTTTTATTGTCAAGTTTTAGCAACTTTATCAGAGTATTGAGGGTAGCCTCAACATCAAAGGGATACAGTTGTCAATTTGTTTAAGCATGCACCAAATGAATTAGTGGAAGTAAATGCCAAAGAAATTCAGAGGGTTTGGGGATAGAGATCATTATAACTTGGGTACCAGTCAAAGGTTTCTTTTTCTTTTCCTTTCCTCTTCCTTTCCTTTCCTTTCTTTTTAAAATAGTTATTTGTATAAAAATTAATTTTTTTGAGACATGGTCTCACTATATCCCAGGCTGGTCTTGAACTCCTAGCTGGCCTCTTGAATTGATGGGATTACAGGCATGAACCATCACGCCTGGCCCTAGTCAGGAAGTTTTAATTGGGACCTAAATTAAATCTTGAAAGGGTTAGACATAAATAAGGGCAAGCGTGCTAGATAGTAGTTTGGAAAAAGAAGGGATGTAAAGACATGGTTAGAATGGTGTATATACCTAGTTTGTTTTAAGGGTGTTCAGTGGAATATTTTGACAGGAATGGGAAATTTACTCACTGAAGTTAACGATCATATTGAAAAGGCAGGACTTTAGAGATGTCTTATACTTGGTTTGTGATAAAGTAGGAACTGTGACCCAGGTCTTCTAACTTCTAATCCTAGATTTCCTCTACTGAGGAATTTGAATTTGTGGCTATGACACAAACACAGTTAAGGAGTTTGTTCTTTAGAAAGTGAGAAACCACTGAAAATATTTATCAGAGATGGTAATTGTGAAACTGGTATCAGGATGATTTGGCAATAGTTTGAAGGAGAGTGGGAAGGAATAATTTAAATTTCTTTAAAAAGCAAAGTACAGATGAGGGTTACGGTAATACAGTCAGTCGTGCTTTGCTTAATGACAGGGATATATTCTGAGAAATGTGTCGTTAGGTGATTCTGTCATGGCGTGAAACTCATAGAGTGTACTTACACAAACTAGATGGTATAACCTGCTACCTACCTAGGCTGTATGGTATAGACTCTTATTTCTAGGCTAGAAACCTGTATAGCATATTACTGTACTGAATATTGTACAGTATTTGTAATTATAATACAGTGGTATGTATTTGTATATCTAAGCATATCTAAACATATACAAAGGTACAGTAAGAAAATGGTATTACAGTCTCGGGATTATGCATCATATGTGCAGTTATCTGACCAAAATATAGTTATGTGGCATATGTTTGTATGTTTATGGGGGAAAGGGAAACACAGATTGTTCTTATTTTTTCTTATTATTTTTTGTAGAAATGGAGTCTCACTTTGTTGCCCAGCCTGGTCTTACTCCTGGGCTCAAATGATCCTCCCACCTTGGTCTCTCATAGTGCTGGAATTACAGGCATGAGCTACCACGCCCGGCTAGATTATTTTGAAAGCTATTTCAAGAACAGTTAAAAACTACAGCCTCTAGTGGAGAAGTAGAAATACTTGCCTTCTGTTATATTCTCTTTCATAATGTTGATAGTTTTTTCCACCTGCATTGCTTAGTTACGATTCAGTTTTTAAAAGTAAAACAGGTAAAAGTTTGGATCCAGCAAAAGAGCAGTTAGATTGTTTTGCTAGTCTAGATTTAATAGCTTCTGTATTAGGTGACATTGAATGGTAAAAGTGAGTGGAAATGCTATTTCAAAAGGAGGCCATCCAAATTAAAGAGTAAAGACAGTGCACTGGAAGAAGTCGTGGCTAAAAGGAATGAAAGAAGAAATGATTAATGCTGATTGTGACGTTTTTGTTCAAAAGCAACAAGGTGCTGTGCAATACATACTCATTTGGGAGACAGAAAACCAAAATTCTATTTGTCTTTGCCATCAAGTAAGCAAGTTACTTTACTTATGTGATCTTTATTGTTCATCTGCAAATGTGGATATCATATTACGTTTTATTCAAGGTCTCAGATATTCTGTGAGACTCTTTGAAAAAAGGTCTAAAAGTCTATAAGCAGCTAATGTGTAGCAGGCGCCAGTTAAAGATGAGTAGGTGTAAATAAGAGGGGACTTAAAAGTTTGTGGAACAATGTAATTAAATGATAAAAACTGTTAACTCTGCTTTTCAACATAACTACATCAAGTTCAAGACCCTTTTGTAAGCAGTGATACCAGCCATTTTAGACCATCCCTGAAGAACTGAGGGCCCTGGCAGTTTAACGGTGTCAGTGCTGTCTTTTTTACAATAACCGAAGAAAAATGGGCCCCCTCTAAAATTTAAGATTAGGAAATGAGGAAGTCGGAAGGAGCCAAATCAGGACTGAAAGGTGGATGCCTAATGATTTCCCATTGAAACTTTGCAAAAGTGCCCTTGTTTGATGAGAGGAATGAGCAGGAGTATTGTTGTGTTTAAGGACTCTCTGGTGAAGCTTTCCCAGGCATTTTTCTGCTAAAGCTTTAGGTTTCCTTCTCAAAACACTCATAATAAGCAGTTGTTACTGTTCTTTATCCCTTCCAAACAACTGTTGCCGTGACCTTTGCTCTTGACTGGTCCTCTTTTGCTTTGAGCGGATCACTTCCACTTATTGGTAGCTAGTGCTTTGATTGTGATTTGTCTTCTGGATCATACTGGTAAAGCCGTGTGCACTTCTTTGAAGAAATGCTTCAGAATCTTGATCCCACTTGTTTAAACTTTCCATTGAAAGCTCTGTTTTTGTCTGCAGATGATCTGGGCACACATTGAGTGGAAAGTTTATTCAACTTTATTTTTCATACAGAATTAAGTAAGCTGAACCAAGTGAGATGTCTGTGATGTTGGCTGTTTCTGTTGTTAATCATCAGTCCTCTTCAGTTAGGGCACTAACAGGATTAATTTTTTCCTTGTCAATTGATGGGGATGGTCTGCTGCTGCTTCTGTGAGGGCTTCATCTTCAGAATCACCTCATCTCTTCTTAAAACGAGTTATCTATTTGAAATTGCTGGTTTCCATTGGGTATTGTCCCCATAAACTTTTCGTAAAGCATCAGTGATTTCATTATTCTTCTACCCAAGTTTCACCATAAATTTGGTATTTGTTTTTGCTTCAATTTTAGCAGAATTCATGTTGATCTGATAGGGGCTTTTCCCAAACTGATGTCTTACCCTTTGTGGCACCTTAAACAAGATTCTGTTGAAACATGTCATCACAAGTTAGCACAAGTTTATTTTGGTGCAGAGTTTTTTTTCTTGAAATTCTTGCATAGTTTTTCCATGATATACATTTTTTTATAAACTTTTTGAAGACTCCTTGTAGGAGTAACAGAGGTACTTAGGGGTTTCATTTTGTAAAAACCCTTTCATATCAATACAAGATATGTGGCCATATAAGAAACAAGCTTGGAGATTTCCCAATCAAATTCTGTAGCTATTGCTACAGTGTTTATGATTGCCCAAGTAGAAAACCTAATGAGTAGTCAGAAATATGGTGGTACTGAAGAAAAAGAGGAGTGATATTGCTGTTACTTTTAGTATAAGAATTTAGCAGATTTGCTTCACGTCTGTTGAAAGTTTTCAGCCTGAAGAGCCTTTGACACCAAAGATGAAGCAGTCACGGAGTTCATTCTAATTTTAATATCAGTTTATTAATCTTACCTGTTTATTCATTTTCAGAAAGATATTCAAAAATCCTTTTGATGTGTCTTGGGGTCTTTGTATAATGGATCCTAGATCATGTTTTCTTATACCTAATATAAATGAAACTGTCCTGCACAGGGTAAGCTTTAAATTAAACTTCCTTTCCTCTCCTTTTCAGATTGTTAAAGGAAATGGGCTGGCAGGAAGACAGTGAAAATGATGAAACATGTGCTCCCTTAACTGAGGATGAAATGAGAGAATTCCAAGTTATTAGTGAACAGGTGAGAAAACCTGAATCATACAACTTCACTTTTAAATTGCCCTTATTTAGAACAATATAATTATATGCAAGCATGGAGTGGGGGAGATTTTAAAAGTTTTATTTAGGAATTTATCACGATAGGTCAGAATTGCTTTTAAAACAAACAAAAAAAGGAGAGAGAGGGAGACAGGCTTTTGCTGTGTTGTCCAGCTGGCCTCTAGAACTCCTGGGTTCCAAGTGGTCCTCCAACCTTCACCTCTGGAGTAACTGGGACTACAGGCAGGAACCACTGCACCTGGTTGAATTGACTTTGTAGAAATCTGCAATAGTGGCTTCTTTAAACTATTGGGTGTGCAACAGTTAGGAATTAGTGTAAGTGATGTCTATGATTAGTCATTTTCCCGACCTTTTTTGTTTTGTTTTGTTTGACTTTTTTGGAGAGGAGCAAGAGTGATAAGAAGTAGAGAGTGTTAGTAGCTTCCTAAGTAACTTCACTTTTTATCCTTTTCTTGCACAAGAGTATTTCATATTCTAAAACATCTTGCTTAATGTCTCCCTAGTTAGTTACCTTTCTGAAAGAGTATTAGGGAATTTTTGTTAGAGCATCGGAAAGTTGAGATGCTTTTTTCAAATCCATTATTTGTTTATTTAAAGAGTTGGGGGTCTCACTCTGTCATCCAGACTGGAGTGCAGTGGCCAGTTACAGTTCACTGCATCCCCAAATTTCTGGGCTCAAGCAATACTCTTGTCTCAGCTTCCTGAGCAGCTGGGACTACTGGCTTGTGCCGCTACACTGGGCTTATTTTCTGTCTTTAAATTGTTTCTAATTTGGGCCAACTATCTTTTTTCTTCTTTGATTATCTCTTGACCCAATTCTTATTTATTACCAACTAACCTTTTAGTTATGATTTCTCATTTTCAGAAATAGAGAACTATATTTTTTCTAGTATCTTCATCTCTGGTTAAGCAAGAGATGATCTTGTAACTTTATATACCTCATTCTACTTTACAAACTATGAACAAAGCAGATTGTGGGGGTGTGTATTAATTTAGGTTAGAATAATAAGAATAACAGATATAGCTTAATAGTTTCTGATTATATTCTGGGAAGTCCCTGAAGGTATTTATCACAGTTGTCACTTGAGGCAGTAAAAATGTGGAAAAGTTTAGTACCTTAATCAATGTGACAATTATTACTTAACATCTACTTTGTCTGGATCCAGGATTTTTTCAGACATACCATTACTTGTGGGGTTTTGAGGATAGGATACAATTTTATTATATTCATGCTTATATTTATTACAGTAGGTTTGTAACTCTTGAGGGATAATTTATTTTGCCTTTAACATTTTAGTTACAGAAGAATGGTCTGAGAAAAAATGGTATTTTGAAAAACGGCCTGATCTGTGACTTCAAGTTTGGACCTTGGAAGAACAGCACTTTCAAACCCACAACTGAGAATGATGACACAGAGACAAGTAGCAGTGACACATCAGATGACGATGATGTGTGAAGGATTTCCTAACAGCTTTAGAAATCTTAGTGTGATACATCTCTCATACAGTTTGGGGTGAATTGTAAAAATGAAGAACTATAATTTATGTAGTGAAATACCCCATTTAGAAGAGGATTTTTTGGGGGACTTCAATACGAAGAAAACCAAGAATGTTTTGTTGGGCTGTGTTGAACATTATTTCTTTGTAAATGAATGTTGTAGGAATGAGGACTTGGGTTGGTCCAACATTGACTTTCTTCATCACTGCAACATTTCTCTGACTAGCAATGTGACGATGTAACAAATGAGATTTTCTCATTTAATAATAAAAAATTGTGTAATGTTTTGCAAAGCTTCTGTCTTAAAATGTCCAGGTCTTAAGAAAAAAGGCAGCTTACACTGTTTTGCTTGCAGAGTCATATCTTTTTCGTACAATGGAAATCCTTAAGTCCACTTTGTGCGGTCCCCCTCTCCTCCCCGCAAAAAACAAACAAAAAAACCAAAAAGGAAAATGTAGCATGTTGGCTAAAACTGGAGCAAAGTGCACTAAAACAATTTCCTGAACTCAGCTGTTGTACTATTCACCTTTTAAAACATATATTGCTCTTTAGCCATTTGTAGTGCAGTAAATGTTACAGGAAAAGACTTGCCACATTTTCTTCCAAATTTTAAGAGGTGATTTTCAAAAGCTTTATTGGGGTATGTTGTTAGACCAGGGTTTTCAGAGTTGATGGAAAAGAGTCTTGTGGGAAAACTTATTTTGATAAATTATTACACACGCAGAAAAACTGATCACACTGACTGGATCTGTCCACAACATGGAAAATAAACTGGATTTTCAGAATATTGTTGTTTTCTGTAGTGTTCAAGGTATTGTTTCTAAACATAAACATACTCTAAACATGCTTTATCCACTTGTTAAAGTCAGACTTTTAAAAATAATACCTTACTAAAGATGATGATTATTACTTTCTGAGGTGAGAAAAGGAAAGCTAAGCCTTTTCATTATCAAATACACAAGCTTATTAAATGAATGACTGTTAACTACTTTATTTTCATTTGCACATTAACTTTGGAATTGTTTCTGTTTTGCTGCTGACTGAAAGTATTTTGGCTCTGTATATTTGTATTTTGATTTTTCTGGTTTTGTTTACCCCCATTTCGTTTTAGCTCCCCCTCATGTTTAAATATATTCTAATTGTAAAGAGCATAATCTTAGAGCAAAAATATTTGGGGTTTTATGTCAGATCTATTCCTAAGTGTTTGTTGTTTTTTAAAACGGTATTTTCTCAGATGGCTGCAGTATTTTGCTATTTCTACATAAATACTCTACCCGGACTCCCCAGCTTTCACCAGAAACTGTATTTTTTTTTTCCCCACTGAGACTGGTGGTGACGGGGAAATTAACACACTAGCACACTCCCACAAAACTTGAGGAAGTTAGAATGGTAATAAAATATTAAATAGACTTTATACTTAAAATCAGGTTTTACTATATGATTTGTCACAATTCAATCTAATCAGCTAAAGTTAAATGTAGTTAGAATTAGCCACAGGAGAATGTAAAGCATGCTTTGACAAAGCTATCGGTATCACATATTGATGTCTTTGAGACTCTTAGATTGTACTATTTGCTTAATAGATCAATGAAATCTGTCAGATACAACCTGTATTTTCAAAAACAAGCTAGAAGGAACCTGAGGAACGTGGTTTACATTTGAGATCTACCTTACTGTGTTTTCTACTTTCAGAAAAGATTCTGTAATTTTGGTTTTTTGGCATCTGTCTTATACTCAGACAATTTTTTCTGCCTTAATTCCCATTTACCAGCAGTTAACTCATGTTTATTGTGCTTTAATGCATTGTGATATGGAATGTGTTTAGTAATTTACTCTTTATAAAAATGGTAAAGTACAGTGGTATGGTTATTGTATGCATTAAGTTAATGACATTAATAAGCTTGGTTATGAGGGGTTGGAGCCATACACATAATTTAAGAGAACAGTTAAACATAGTTTTAGCTTGCTGTCTAAATAATGGGCAGCTGGTAAACAGCTTGGACCATATTGTTGTAAAGACAGCCTACAAACACAGAAACTAGTTATAGATCTAAGGTGGAATTGCTGAACTCAGAACTAGGCTATGGAAGTCTGAAAAGCAAATTTGGCCGTTTCAAACTCATTTTTTCTGCAGCTTTTTTATTTTTGTTTTTTAACACTTTATTGAGGTATAAATTGACTTGAACACACAGATAAAGCATACAGTTTACAGTGTTTTGACATACAACTAAGTGAACATAATCTGTTCCCTCGAATTTCTTGGTTCCTTTTAAGTCCTTATCACTACTAATTCTCTACCCCCCCTTATTTTGTTATAAAATGTAATTCATGAGCAAAATTCTTAAGGTGATGATTTAAAATAGCATTTCAAAAACTATTTGCTTGATTTTAGTATAAGGATTAGAATATTAATTTCCGCAGATAATTTATATTAAAATTGAAATAGTGTGTTAATCTAAAAATCAGATTGACAATAAAATCAGATTTATATAAACAAAATTCAGTATGTTAAAGGATCTGGTTCCCCCCAAAACACTGTGTCCTTTTTTGCTAGTGTTTATGTATACTGTTAAAATGTGGTTATGCAAACCTTTTAAGAATCTGTTAAATAACTTGTTTTAACACCTCATCCGTCATCCTCCCTAATCTGATATTAGATTCTACATACATGCTCCATAATCATGCAAACCAAGTTGAATATAGATGATGAGGGTAGGCCGGGTGCGGTATCTCATACCTGTAATCCCAGGACTTTGGGAGGCCAAGGCCAGCGGATCACCTGAGGACAGGAGACCAGCCTGGCCAATGTGGTGAAACCCTGTCTGTACTTAAAAAAAAAAATACAAACATTAGCCGGGTGTGGTGGCGTACACATGTAATCCCAGCTACTCTCAGCATCCTGAGGCAGGAGAATCGCTTGAACCCAGGAGTCGGAGGTTTCAGTAAGTTGAGATCATGCCACTGTACTCCAGCCTGGGCAACAGAGTGAGACTATGTCTCAAAAAAAAAAAGCAAACAAAAAAACGGAATAGATAACTAGGGTAGAAAGGAAGAAAGGATACACACTTGTGAAATATTTCTATAAAGTGAGATTTTTGTTTTGGCTTACACAATAAGGGATGTGTTACTAGGGCTTTTAAATGATTATCACTAAGAGTTGGATATTTTAACTTTTAGATATGTTTCCTGAAGTTATAAAAGTGATTTGGCTGTTAGGAGAATGACGGGACATTTCAAGCAATAGAAAAATCCCTGAAAGCCTCCAGATGCTGCAGAGATGCTTCAGATGCTGGTTTTTGTTTGTTTTGTATTTCCTTTCTTTAGGCAGGGCTGAATGCTTGAACTTAAAATGATGGGACTCAGGAGAACTGTGATTGTTTTAATATTTAACTGGGGGGCGGGGCATGGTGGCTCACACCTGTAATCCCAGCACTTTGGGAGGCTGAGGCGGGAGGATCACCTAAGGTCAGGAGTTCAAGACCACCCTGACCAACATGGTGAAACCCGTCTGACCCAGTCTGTAGTAAAAATACAAAAATTAGCTGGGTGTGGTGGTGCATGCCTCTGATCCCAGCTACTCGGGAGGCTGAGACAGGAGAATTGCTTGAACCTGGGAGGCAGAGGCTGTGAGCCAAGATTGTATCACTGCACTCCAGCCTGGGTGATAGAGCAGGACTCTTGTCTCTCAAAAAAATATATATGTATATGTGTATACATATGCACACACATATACATATTTATACATAGATACATTTATATATATATATATATATATAATTATGGGACATGTGGACCTGAAAAACTTGTAGTTCAGGACTTGAGAATGTGTTGTAATTATCTAGTTTAAGAGGTTTTGTAATTGTGAATTTTTGTTCACTTGTACAGTTAACTTACACTTTAAATTCATTCTGCCTACCCTTCTGGAATATTTGTTTTGTAGAACTACTCTGGCACAGTGATTGAAGGTACAGTGCATTACATCATTAGGTCTGGTTGAAGGACACTGCTGAAGCATGTTCAATGCAGCAGTGTCCTAACTTGCAGTATATAAGAGCATGTGTAGTGGTGGGGCCCAAACTTACTTACACCATTGGTATCATTGGGGAGCTTCCCCAATGTGTCAACCATCCCCCGCCCCCACCAACACCCCAGATTGTGGTTTAATTGGACTGGGGCGTGGCCTGGGCTTTAGAATATTTTTAAAATCCTGTCCCCCAAAACCCTTTTTTTTTTTTTTGGAGATGGAGCCATACTCTGTCACCCAGGCTGGAGTGTAAGTGGTATGATCTTGGCTCACTGCAACCTCTGCCTCCTGGGTTCCAGTGATTCTCATGCCTCAGCTTCCCAAGTAGCTGGGGTTACAGGTGCTTACCACCATGCCCGGCTAAATTTCATATTTTTAGAGATGGAATTTCGCCACGTTGGACAGGTTGGTCTCGAACTCCTGACCTCAAGTGATCCGCCCGCCTAGGCCTCCCATAGTCCTAGGATTTACAGGCATGAGACACCGCGCCCAGCAACCAGTTATAATGTATTAACATACAGTATGGTGGAAGTAGTCACACCTGGGTTTGAAACTACACTTTGCCCCTTTTTAGTTGTGCCTTTTTTTATTTTATTTTTATTTTTTAAAGACACAGGTTTGCTCTGTCACCCAGGCTAGAGTGCAGTGGCGCGATCTTTGCTCACTGCAACCTCTGCTTCGTGGGTTCAAGAGATTCTCATGCTTCAGCCTTTCAAGTAGCTGGGATTATAGGAGCGATCACCACGCCCAGGTAAGTTTTGTATTTTTAGTAGAGACGGGTTTCACCATGTTGGCCTGGTTGGTCTCAAACTTGGCCACACATGATCCGCCCTCCTTGGCCTCCCAAAGTGCTGGGATTAGTCATGAGCTGCCATGCACAGCTTTAGCTGTGACTTTAATCCAGGTAGGCAACTTAATATGTATTCGATAGTGTTATTGTGAGGATGAAAACAATAATGAAAACCACCTGGTGTAAATCCTGGTTCACAGTAGGTGTTCCATAAATTTAGCTGTTAATTCACTACTAGTGACAATTCAACTGGACGTTTCCCAGTAGCAGGCAGTACCTATTTTTAAAAAATTAACTGTTGTTAAATAGGCAGGTCCTATTCTAAGTGGTTGTAAATAGTGTGAAACATCTGAGTTCTCACAGCAAATTACAACTGTTTTATCTCTGCTTTATTTGGTATTATGTTCATTCATGACCTAAGCTTGATTTTATTCAGCCGTTACAATGAGTTTTATCAGAGATCTGAAATGTAATCATTGAACTTTAATGGTAAGTCATAGTCCTGTGAACTACTTGCAAGAATGGGTTTCCATGCTTTCAAATCTTTCAAAATAGAATTGCCTTTGTTAGTCATACCACTTTAAACTTTTTGTGGAAATAAGGTAGGTAAGCACATAATTAAGCAAGAGTTTAACTTGATACTTGCACTCCATTTCTCTCAAGGTTTTCCCTCATTTTCTGGAATGCTAAAGGTGAACGATAATGGACTGGAGAATTGTGACAACAGTATATAACTGTTTCCCCTCACTTTTTAATTTTATTAAAGAGACGGGGTCTTGCTATGTTGCCCAGGCTGGTCTCAAACTCTCCTGGGCTCAAGCGATCCTCCTGTCTCAGCATCCCAAAATGCTGGGATTACAGGCGTGAGCCACCGTGTCTGGCAAGAATATATAACTCTTTTGCCTTACTTCGGTTACTTAACCTTTTTAAAATTGGGCACTTGATATCCTAAAACTAGTTGTCTGGTAGACATTGATATGTTGAGAAAATGAAATTGTATGTTTGTGTCAGCTTTTGTGTAAGAGGTTTATGATTATGTATGTAATTTTTACTGAGATGCCAGAATGTACCTTTCCTCAGTAGGGAATATAATTTTGTTGTAGTCTTAATGCAATTTGAATTTTTTTTTTTTTTTTTTTTGAGATAGTTTTACTCTGTTGCTCAGGCTGCAGCACTAGCATGAATGTGGCTCACTGCAACCTCCACCTCCCGGGTTCAAGCGATTCTTATTCCTCAGCCTCCTGAGTAGCTGGGATTGCAGGCATGTGCCACCATACCCGGCTAACTTTTGTATTTTTAATAGAGATGGGGGTATTGCCATGTTGGCCAGGCTGGTCTCGAACTCCTGGCCTCAAGTGATCCATCCACCTCAGCCTCCCAAAGTGCTAAGATTACAGACGTGAGCCACCACGCTTGACCCTAATGTGGTTTTCTTTAATGGCTGGAGAGACGCAGAAACTAGCAGAAGGGAAAACAATGAAATGTCAATCTGGATACTGTAATAAGCAGGTACAGTCGCGTTATGAGAAGTTGGTGAGGTGAAGAAATACTTATTTTCCCCCTCAAATCTGGACTTAATGTCCTGACATTGTTTAGCTTTTTAAAAGTTATTTTGGTTTATTGAATATTAGAGTGAATCATTTTACAGAATGAGAAGAACCTGGCTACTAAGAAGTGCGTCTAGGAAATTCTGTATCCCCAGATAGAGACATAGAGGCTCATGCCATCTATTAAGATGTCTGCAAATTTCTTTTTTGAAGATTATTTTCTAAATTGAGTGTTGGCAAACTTTTTCTGTAAAGGGCTATAGGGTAAATATTTTAGACCATGTGATTTTTGTTCCAGTTACTCAACTAATAGTACCAGTGCAGCCACAGACAGTAAACAGGTAGGTGTGTCTTTTCCAATAAAACCAGCTGGGTAGGGACAATAGTTTGCTGGTCCTCGTTATAAATATTAAAAACTAGGCCTTTGGAAACTTAAGGAAAGTGAAAGTTGGGTTGTCATATTTGATCTTTACACCATTACCTGTGTGATTTTTCAGTCTTGCAAAATGCTTCCCCCTGTCCTGCCCAGTTCTGGGGCAATATTTGAAAGCCTAACTTTTTCTTTTAACACAGACATTCTGAATGTACAGAGCTTAACTTTTAAGACAATTATTTCCCACTTGTAAAACATGATTGTAATGTGTCCACACAGGATAAAATATAGTATGTCCTAAATTACAAGGAAAGAAGTGCAAATATATCAGTGCAACATAGAGACTTTTACAAAGAGTGGGAAAACTTGTGAAACATGGAGATAATTTTCAAAGGACAGACCTGCTTCCCTTTCTCCTCCAAAAGTGAGGTAATTTCTACTGTCACTCTGCCAGCATTCTCTGCTTTGAGTATCTTTGAGTATGAAGATAAAAACTCTTTTTTCCTTGATTGGATTGTGCCAACAATAGTAAGGACCGTTTATTTTAACAGAAGACCCTTGCCTTCCTTTGGTGGAAAGTATAGCTTATTTTTCTCCAAAGTGGAGACATTGTTGGCGAAGAGTATTTCATCACTTTGTTATGAATGTGAATTGAGAACTAGAGGCATCACTTTACTAGCAACAGGAAATCATAAAATAGGATAAGAGTTTTGAAACAAGAGGCCAAGGTTTGGTATTGAAGTTGCTGTGATAAGGCATCAGGTTGCCATAATTTTGGGGTTTGTACTAAAGTTGAGTAGATGCTGGTGAGACATAATAGCTCAGCAGAAAGCTATAGGTGATGAAGTTAGTATCTTATCAGTAACACATGCTTCAGACTAACAACTAGGCACAGAGGGCAATACTCAAATTCTTTCTAGGGTGGAGATGAGGGAAAGATTTCTGTGATGGGGCAAAGATGTGAAGTCAGTATACTGGACCTGAAATCTAGGAATTAGGAAACACTGTCCTCAGCCAGTGAAACCACCCCAGAGGTACAACATGATATCTAAATCCATAGAAAAGAACAAAGAACAAGTTGCTGCAGGAAGCACTGAGAACCCTCCTAGACCTAGCTAGAGGCAGGGCTAAAGGAAGTTCAAATAGCCCAGTCTATCTAACCTCCACGAGAAGGGACCATGATGATAAGTAAGTAGAGAAGGACTTCACTAGTTACATTAAAATGTGATCAATGATTTCTTTGATAGTAAATATTTCTTGTAACTGCAACTTTCCAGATTAAAACAATATTCTGCTTTCTCTTTAGATTGTATAAATCTTTCTCATTTTACCAAATTAAAGCAATAAAGTCAGTAAATAGGGACCTGCTAAGCTAGGCCTTGTACCGAGGGTACAAAGAATAAAGATAACCCTTGTGCTGAAATTGATCACAACCTTGTAGGACAGACCACTGCAAATGAGTTTTTCAGTATGTGCTGTGTACAGAGCATAGAGCATAGTAGGAGAGCTCAGGGAAAGCTTTCCAGAGGATGTCATCGTTTGGTTTTAACAATTGATTAACAATAGGCACACTATAGCCCGTTGGGTTCAGGAAACCTTTCGGAGTTCAGTATAAGCGTAAAGGGAGGAAAGGGAAATGAGTCTGGTGCCACAGCAGGAGCCAGGTCATGAATGACCCTCTACCATTTTGACCAAATTTTGATTTTATCCTGCAAGCAGTGGGGAGCCATCAAAGATGTTAAAACTGGAATATCAGACTTAATGTTTCTTCTGTTTAAAGATCCTTAAGTAACACTAAGATCCATACATATGATTGCTTAAAACTGCAGGGTAAAGGAGGAGAGAAAACTTGTAAATACTTCATTCAGGTGTCACTTAAAGTGAGGAGTCATCTAGAGGAGGATATGTTAGTAATGAAAGAGGCAAACTTCCTGGCATGTTGGGATGGGGGAAAGGTTGACCAAGGATCTGACCTGAATTAGAGAAATGGCCTAAGGCAGTCCCTCAATAATACTCTATCACATAATTTTAGATCTTACAAATAAAGATGAGGTTCTAATAAGTAATTTCTATCTCTTTTTATAAGCCTATTCTCTATTCCCTGTCCAAAGTAATTTTTACTGAAAATTAATTGAGTAATTATTGAGCAATTACTATAAACAAAATGTAGTGCTAGTGGAGGAAGAGACCCAAAAATATAAAAAATGTGGTCCTACCTCAAGAAACGTTCTCTATTTTATCTACATCTGTTTCCATATATAAATAAATCTAGGGAAGACAAGCCTTGGATTTTTCTGTATAGCTAGGCACATTCTCAGTACCTGAAAATTTGTGTCCAGAAAAACAAAATACTTCTTTTTGAATAGGTGCTTTTGGCATTTCTAAAAATGTAATCAATTTATATGTTTAATGTAGTTTTCTGTGGTTTGTTTCACAATGGGAGAAAATTAATTTTACAGTTTGCTAAGCTATGTCCTCTAAGGCCAAGAATTGCTACTATTAAAGATATTTAAGATATAACAAAAGAAAAAAATAATAAACTAAAAACCCAAAAAACAAACAAGATGCTTAAAATATGTTTTGACTTCAGAAGACACATCAGAAGAATAATTCCAAAAATGCTGTAAGCAATGGCAGCATTACCAGAACAATTCCTACATTGACTGAATGCCTTCTGTGCGCCTGGTACTATGATGAGTGTTATTAAATAAGTGCAGAGCCCACCAAAGTGATTACTATGAAGGTAGTCATCCAATAGTCATTTGGATGATCCAGTTTTTGTGTGTGAAAAAATAAAAATCACATTTGTTTATTACGACGTGACGTTAGTGAGAAATAAACACTCTAACACTGAGGCTGGGTGCAGCAGCTCATGCCTGTAATCCCAGGAATTCGGGAGGCTGAGGCGGGTGGATCACCTGAGGTCAGGAGTTTGAGACCAGCCTGGCCAATAGAGTGAAACCCTGCCTCTACTAAAAATACAAAAATTAGCTGGGCGTGGTGGCAGGAGCCTGTAGTCCCACCTACTTGGGAGGCTGAGGCAGGAGAATCGTTTGAACCAGGGAGGTGGAGGTTGCAGTGAGTCGAGATTGTGCCACTGCATTCCAGCCTGGGCGACAGAGTGAGACTCCAAAAAAAAAAAAAAAAAAAAGTAACACTGGTTGTTAGCCTTAGGATTTAGCTATTTGGTGTACAAGTGTTCTGCTGAAATTGCAGTTGCTAACTTTGATAAATTTTCAAGCCGTTCTTTTTGACTTGGAGTTAGTTATGAAGAGAGGTTAGATTCTGCTAGCGTATTTCTCAATGTAGGCTGGGTTGCATTTACTTCACAGATGTTTGTCTTGCTGAACCTGATTAGCATAGGCTTCCTTGGGTCTCAAAAGGTCCAGTGACCAATTGACTCCAGGATTCTGAGCCAGGCCTCTGGCCAGGCTCTTCTGAGCAAAAGACAAATGTGTGTGCAGGGATCCCCAAAGATAAAGCAAGTAGACAGTAGGTAGGAAAACTGTCTTCCAGTATTTGAAGGGTTGTTAGGAAAAGAGGAACTAACTAGGTTGTTTTTGTGTGACTTGGGTTAAGTTACCTGGCTTGTATGTGCCTCAATTTCCTTAGGTATAAAATGGTATACTATTTTGAGCTATGCCATTAAATTGTTTGAAAGAATTTTTTATAAAAGGGGTGAAACCATGGATGAACCATTGGCACATAGTCAATGTTCAGCAATAGTAGCTTTTTATTTATTTATTTATTTATTTATTTGAGACCGAGTCTCGCTCTGTCGCCCAAGCCGGAGTGCAGTGGTGCGATCTTGGCTCGCTGCAACCCCCGCCTCCTGGGTTCAAGCGATTCTCCTGTCTCGCCCTCCTGAGTAGCTGGGACTACAGGTGCCTGCCACCACACCCGGCTGATCGTTTTTAGTTTTAGTAGAGACGGGGTATCACTATGTTAGCCAGGATGGTCTCGATCTACTGACCTCATGATCCGCCCGCCTCGGCCTCCCAAAGTGCTGGGATTACAGGCATGAGCCACTGCGCCCAGCAATAGTAGCTCTTTAAAATTCTGTATGGCTCCATGGAAAGAAATCTAGCAAGGTGTCTTTCTAAATAAATGTATGTTGCATGGATGAACACTATTTTTATGTTTACGTAGAAGTTTTAAACATATTCTCCAGTGATCTTTGCACCAACTGCTGGGGTGTGGTTGAAAGAATTATTCTCCATTTTCATAAACTGAAACTCAAGGAAGTTAGTAATTTGCTCAAAGTTACCTTGCAGGTGTGAGTGCACTGGAATTTGAATGAGGTCTAATTTCCCAATTCAGTGTTTGTCTTAGTCCATTCAGTCTGCTATAACAAAAATTCTGTAACGTCTGTGTCTTATAAACAACAGAACTTTATTTCTCACAGTTCTGGAGGCTGGGAAGTCTAATATCAAGATGTCAGCAGATTTAGCATCTGAAGAAGACTCACTTGCTAGACTCCAAAGTCTCCTTTATTAAAAAGGCACTAATCCCTCTCAAAGTGATCACCTCTCAAAGGCACTAATCACCTCTCAAAGGCTCTGCTTCCAAATATAGCAATGTTCTTTCCACTGTATCAAATCGAGAAGTTCTGACTTGGGGGTTGTTATAGGGAGAAGTTACATTCTCTGCATAGTTCTCAAAGCAGGGTGGGTTGCATTGAAGAGGAATGTAATGAGGGCTGATCCAAGCATGTTGAAAGGATGCAGATTCCACTTCACTGAGGGAAAAATAATCTTTCTACCAGAATTCTTAAAAAAAATGATTTTCTTAAAAGGAAATGAGTAGTGGTGGTGTTTGAGCAGGAGATGTGTGACCAATCTTCCTAGATATGGTGGAGGATCTTGCACTTGGGAAAATTTTGACCAAGATGATTGTAATGGCCTTTTAAATTTTGGTTTTATAGTTTTAAGTACATGAAATTTGTTGACTCATACTTTTTTTTTGAGACAGGGTCTTGCTCTGTCACCCAGGCTGGAGTGCAGTGGCATGATCTCAGCTCACTGCAACCTCCACCTCCTGGGTTCAAGTAATCCTTGTGCCTTAGCCTCCTGAGTAGCTGGGATTACAGGTGTGTGCCACCACACCCAGCTAATTTTTATGTATTTTTAGTAGGGATGGGGTCTCACTACATTGGCCAGGCTGGTCTCCAACTCCTGGTCTCAGGTGATCCGCCTGCCTCGGCCTCCCAAAGTGCTGGGATTACAGGTGTGAGAGACTGTGCCTGGCCATGTTTACTCATACTTTTAAGATTGTCATAAAATGTCACAAGTCATGTAAACTACTTCTCCCTTAGATGTTCTAGAGTAATATGACCTGGAATATTTAGCTTTAGGTGTATGTCCCATTGCATCACACAGAATATGAAAAAGATGTTCTCAAGGTTTGAAACTTAATAAAATTAATAATTTTTACTGTTTTATACAGAACATCTGTAAGTGAAGCTGGCATTTTTTCCCCTTTACTATTAAATACCTGGGCACTAAGAAATACAATGACTACTAATATTCTTTGGTGCCATCATGAATATTCTTGATTCATGTTAAGACACCAGCAGTTTTATCCATTTCTTATGCACATCAGTGCAAATGTTTGACACAATTTTTTCAGTAAAACACCGTGTGATTCAAAAAAGGTTATTTAGTGCTTTGATTATTTAAGCATCACTTATGTTTGTTGGCAAGTATTCACATAAAAGAAGATATTCTTTGATAATTGGTTGGTGCTGACATCACATGAATACAAGTAAAACAGCAAGTTCAGCCACATATGTAGATTTGCCCATTTGTAAAGCAAGTACAGTTCTGCAGATGAGCTATTAACTGAGTCTTCATGTTTGCAACTAAATTTTTAATTTGACAAGTTATCTAAAATTGACCATCACAATAGCTTTCCTCACACTTTTTGTTTATATATAGTTTTGCCCAGTTTATTTGAAGTAAATTCCCTTCTTCCATGAGTTAGAAAACACTTTGGTGTCAATTTCATTCTTTGAACATTTTTAGATATTGATGGTGCAGCTATTGATTGAGAAAACAAGTCGTCTTCTTCTTTTTTTGACATGGAGTTTCACTCCTGTTGCCCAGGCTGGAGTGCAATGGTGTGATCTCAGCTTACTGCAAACTCTGCCTCCTGAGTTCAAGCAATTCTCCTGCCTTAGCCTCCTGAGTAGCTGGGATTACAGGCCTGCACCACCATGCCTGGACAATTTTGTATTTTCTGCAGAGATGGGGTTTCTCCATGTTGGTCAGGGTGGTCTTGAACTCCCAACCTCAGGCGATCCACCCACCTCGGCCTCCCAAAGTGCTGGGATTACAGGCGTGAGCCACTGCATCCGGCCTCTTCTTTTATTATTTTTAGCTAACTTATCTTCTTAATTATAATAAAAATAAAATCTATTTTTGCTAATTAACTTTTTATTTTTTATTTTTTTGAGATGGAGTCTTGCTCTGTCACCCAGGCTGGAGTATAGTGGCACAATCTTGGCTCACTGCAACCTCCGCCTCCCAGGTTCAAGTGATTCCCCTGCCTCAGCCTCCCGAGTAGCTGGAACTACAGGTACATGCCACCAGGCCCGGCTAAGTTTTGTATTTTTAACAGAGATGGGTTTCATCATGTGGGCCAGGCTGGTCCTGAACTCCTGACCTCAAGTGATCCACCTGCCTTGGCCTCTCAAAGTGCTGGGATTACAGGTATGAGCCACGGCACCTGGCTGCTAATTTTAGTATAACATATTAAACTGAAATATTTTAGGTAAAAATTAAAAATTTAGAAAAGTTCTAAAGAATTTTAAAATTTTGCAAAATAAGACATCAAAGTATATTAAATAGTGTTATTTCTACAGAAACTCAGAAAAATTTCTGAGTTTCAAAATAACAATTTGTTGGACAAAAAGGTTATAGGGATCATAGTGATATTACTAAAGATAGTTTGTAAGAGCCCTATGGAAGTACAGAAAACAAACTGAGTTAATCTCTGAAAGTGTACAAATTTATACGCTAAACTTACTCTCTTGGAGATTTCTTTAAAAACACAATTTAGAAGCATACATTCCATTAGTCAGCTGTATTAGTGTGTTCTCACGCTGCTGTGAAGAAATACCAAAGACTGGGTAATTTATAAACAAAAGAGGTTGAATTGACTCCGTTCCGCATGGCTGGGGAAGCCTCGGGAAACTTACGATCATGGCAGAAGGCACCTTTTCATAGGGCGGCAACAGAATCAGTGCCCAGCAAAGGGGGAAGCCCCTTATGAAATCATCAGATCTCATGAGAACTCACTATCACAAAAACAGCATGGGGGGAAACTGCCCCCATGATTCAATTACCTCCCACCAGATCCCTCCCATGACACGTGGGGATTACAAGATTACAATTCAAGATGAGATTTGGGTGGGGACACAAAGCCAAACCATATCATCAGCATAGCAACGACATCGTCACATGTCATATAGCCTTTGGAAAATACCACTCTACATGCATTAAAAAATTGAAAGCAAAAACATTTTACTATTATAATGAATTTTTTTTTGACCTTAACCCCAAGAGGATCTCAGAGACTCCTAGGAGTCTGGGCCCTACTTAGAGAACCACTGTCAATGACATTGGATGTGCTTATACCTGACGACAATAAGTAACTCAAACCATGACATTCTCCTCTGTAGCACTAAGCCACCCCCTTCACATGTTGAGCTCACTGACCAAGGCCAGCGATCATGTTTCATTTATCTCTGTGTCCTTATTACAGATCCTTGTCCATGAAGCATATAACAGTGGCTGGGTGCGGTGTCTCATGCCTTTAATTCCAGCTTTTTGGGAAGCTGAGGCAGGAGGATTACTTGAGGTCAGGAGTTCATGACCAGTCTAGGCAACATAGCGAGACCTTGTTTCTACAAAACCAAAAAAATGTATAACTGCTTTAAAAATGTTCATTGAAAGAATTTGAACTTTTTACTTCAGCAGAAAATATGGTAAAAAGATTTTTAATCCTTTGGTGCCCTCAGGTGGCATCTGATTGCAAAGCAATTTAGATAAAGTACTGCATGTGTTAGTTAAAAATCTTGAGCCCAGTTTGGATTTTGGTTGCCATTCTGTATTAAAAACACTTTTCTTCTGATTCAAATTATCTTGCACATGTCAAACAAATTATTTGAATTAATTCCATCTCCATCTCCTATTTTATTTTGATACAGGTTGAAATTGTTCTATTCATTATATAATTTTTCACTAGATTCATTGAGCTGACCAATCTATCATAGTCTTTCATTTCTTTCCCATTGCCATAAAATGTTGAGTGCTTCTCATTATTAGTTAGTTTTTAGATAAGAGAAATGAGTTATATACCTGGCAGGGTTCTTGAGCTAGCTCCAGCCTTTAACTCAAGTCTTTACATACTTTACTTCCTTATGGATCTGCATTTCTTTTGAGAGCAGATACTTATTTCGTATTAGGAATGTCAAGCATATTTTTATATTTTCTATTTTCATTTAGTTTTACTATGTTTTTTCTTGTTATGCCTCTTCCAAAATATATGAATTTTTTTCTTACTTTGTGAATTTGTAGGTGCATGTACTTGTAATCAAAAGAGTGAGAGTGGCCATATTCAAAGGGAACTCTGAGATATATGAAAAATGTCGGTGCTCTTCCAAATTATGATTAGGAATTTGGCAAATTGGATGACATACTGCAGATGTATTGAGTTCCTTTTACTCTCCAAACTGTTAAAAGTCTTTCAGGCCAGGCATGGTGGCTCACGTCTGTAATTCCAGCACTTTGGGAGGCTGAGAAAGGCAGACCACTTGAAGTCAGGAGTTTAAGACCAGCCTGGCCATCATGGTGAAACCCTGTTTCTACTAAAAATACAAAAATTAGCTGGGCATGGTGGTGGGCACCTGTAATACCACGTACTTGGGAAGCTGAGGCAGGAGAATCATTTGAACCTGGTAGGTGAAGGTTAAAGTGAGTCAAGATTGTCACACTGCAGTCCAGCCTAGGTGACAGAGTAGGACTCTGTCTCAAAAAAAAAAAAAAAAAAAAGGTCTTTCAGATCATTCAATCAATGGCCACTATATTGGAATGAACCATGAGTGAGACACTTGCTTTAGGGATGTTTGATTCGGGTTCAAGGATATGTGAAGAACCTGGATATATGTGTGTGTGTATATACACACACACATATATATACACATACACGAACACACACATATATATGTATTTTAGAGGTTCATCAAACTGAAGGTTGGGAGAACTAAAATTCTGTAACCAAAGAAAAGTCCGGGGTAGAGACATTCACCAAGGAAGTACATTTACAATATGGCCACCTTCCATTATTTAAACGTTTGTTTCACTCATTTGCTCAACCAATAGTTATGGACTCTAATACGTAATTTCAACTGTTGTGTATCTAGAAATATTTTTGTATTTGGAAACACAGATATTGAAAAAGGAGGCCTGTCCTTCATGGAGCTCTTCCTCTAGTAAGGAGACAGAGAGGTTAACTAGGCAGCATCATGAGCGCTATGACAAGCATAAAAGCAAGTTAATAGGAGAATCTGATTCAAGCTGGTACAGTGGCATGCACTTGTCGTCCCAGCTACCTCGGAGGCTGAGGTGAGAGGATTGCTTGAGTTAGAGGCTACAGTAAGCTATTGTGTCTGGAATTGGTTCCTTCCGGTGGGTTCTTGGTCTCACTGACTTCAAGAATGAAGCCGTGGACTCTCATGGTGAGTGTTACAGTTCTTAAAGATGGTGTGTCTGGAGTTTGTTCTTTCAGATATTCAGATGTGTCTGGAGTTTCTTCTTTCCAGTGGGTTCATGGCCTCCCTGACTTCAGGAGTGAAGCCACAGACCTTCGCAGTGAGTGTTACATTCCTTAAAAGAGGCGCATCCAGAGTTGTTCCCCGCGATGGGTTTGTAGTCTCGCTGACTTCAGCCTCAAAGCCTCAGACCTTCACAGTGAGTGTTACAGTTCATAAAGGTAGTGCAGACCCAAAGAGTAAGCAGCAGCAAGATTTATTGTGAGGACCAAAAGAACAAAACTGGCACATCACGGAAGGACACCGGTGTGGGTTTTCACTGGTTGCTGTGGTGGCCAGCTTTTATTGCCTTATTTGGCCCCACCCACATCCTGCTGATTGGTTCATTTTACAGAGTGCTGATTGGTCCATTTTACAGAGTGCTGATTGGTCCGTTTTTACAGTGTGCTGTTTGGTGCGTTTACAAACCTTTAGCTAGACACCGAGCGCTGATTGGTGTGTTTTTACAGAGTGCTGATTGGTATGTTTACAAACGTTTAGCTAGACACAGAGCGCTGATTGGTGCATTTACAATCCTTTAGTTAGAAAACTTCTCCAAGTCCCCACCTGACCCAGAAGCCCAAGGGGCTTCACCTCTCACTATGATTGCACCACTGCACTCCAACCTGGGTAATAGAGTGAGACCCTGTCTTAAAAACAAAAAAGGGGAGGGGAGGGGAAGGGGAGGGGAAGGGGAGGGGAGGGGGGGGAAGGGGAGGGGAAGGGGAGGGGAGGGGTGGGGAAGGGGAGGGGAGGGATGGGGGAGGGGAGGGGAGGGGAGGGGAGGGGTGGGGAGGGAAGGGAAAGGAAATAATCCGATCTTTGTTTTGAAGAACAATTACAACCAAATTAGCTGTATGGTTGAAAAAAGGGTGTTTCAATAGAGGGGCTAGTGTGTGAACGGCATTGGAGGAGTGCATGTGGAGGAATAGATGAAGGCTAGAAAGGCTGGTTGCGTTGGCTCACACCTGTAATCCTAACACTTTGGGAGGCCAAGGTGAGAGAATCACTTGAGGCCAGCAGTTCAAGACCAGCCTGGCCAACATGGCAAAATCATGTCGCTATTGAAAATACAATTATTAGCTAGGCATGGTGGTACAGGCCTGTAGCCCCAGCTACTCAGGAGGCTGAGGCATAAGAATTGAACCTTGGGAGCAGTGGTTGCAGTGAGCTGAGCTTGCACCCCTGCACTCTAGCCTGGGTGACAGAGTGAGACTCTGTCTCAAAAAACAAAACAAAACAAAAAATATAGAATTTAAAAAAAGGCTAGAAAGGCAGGTAGAAATCTTGAGACTCTAAACATCTGCAATGATTTCCTGGAGGCCAAGGAAATACTGCAGGTTACACTTTGGCCACAGTATAAAGAAAAGATTGGGCCGGGCACTGTGGCTAACACATGGACTTCTAGCACTTTGGGAGGTCAAAGTGGGAGGACTGTTTGAGGCCAAGAGTTCAAGACCAACCTGGCCAACATAGCGAGACCTCATCTCTATTATTTTAAAAAATTAAAAAAGGAAAAGATTGGAAGGGGTAAACTAAGAAATAGGGAGGCAGTTAAAATGTTGTAATACTACTAGAAAGGAATGAAAAAGAAGTAAGGTTATTGTAGTGGGAGTAAATTGAGATGTTAAGGAGACAGATCAATAGGGTTTGGTTGGTAAGGGAGTGAAGATGATAAGGATGCCTGCGCTGTACTTGGCTTATATGGTTGTGCCATCCATTATGATGAGAAATTCAAAAAGAAGAGTATTTTTGAGGGGCAGGGGAAAAGAGTTCAGCTTTGAATGTTGAATTTAAGACATTCAAATTGCAGTTTGTCATACAGTTTGAGAAGTCACAAGTGGTGTACTGGAGGGAGACTACCTAGCAAAATCAGGCAGGGAGTTAGCCCTGGAAGAAATGAATGGCATTGGCTGAGTTTCCTCTTTTCATGGCCTAAAGGCCTTGAAGTCAAGCCTTAATCAGGAACAGCTAAAACTCCAATAGAAAACCTGCAATCTTTTTGGCTTAAAGAAGCACAGAACAGACCTTGAGGCAACCACAGTTGCTGGAACTTTACTGGAGGACTTCTAGAAATAAGAAATCTACAGAGGAGGAGGTTCATTTTCAATGTCCTTCCTTGATATCCATGGGAGATTGGTTCCAGGACCCCCACGGATACCAAGATCCAAAGATGCTCAAGTAACTAATGTAAAATGGCGTAGGATTTGCATATAACATATATAATCCTCCCATATACTTTATATCACCTCTGGATTACTTGTAATACTTAATACAATATAAATGCTATGTAAATAGTTATGTTATATTTTTTAACTTATATTATTTTTTATTGTTTCTTCATTGGTTTTTAAATAAGATTTTTGATCCATGGTTGGCTGAGTTAGCAGATGCAGAACCCAAGGATATAGAGGACCAACTGTATAAACTCTGCCAATATCCATTGGGAAGACTTAGGTTTGAGCCTTAGTAGATGACCTGGGGCAAGGTACTTCACCCTTAGTTTCTTCATTTTTAAAATGCAAAAAATAATATTTTTTAGAGTAGTTATGAGCAGTAAAAACAAGTACTTTTAAGATATTTAACACAGTCTTGCCACATAGCTGACTCTCAATAAATGACTGCTGTATTAATCAGGACCCCGCTAGTGGCAAGTGACAGGAACTGAACTCGAGCTTGCTTAAGTGGCAAAGGAAGTTGATCAATGGCAAGGTAGAACAGGAGGCGGAGTCAGGGTCTCAGTGTCATCAGGTCTCTCTCTCTCACCCAGTCACACCTTGCCTTATCTCCTGAAGTTTATCCTTCACTTCTGTGGATGGCCTCCTCCTTTGGGAATGGGTGTGGGTACAAGTGTAGGTGTGGGTGTGGAGATGCCTGATCCAGAATTACACCCTCAATGATAAGCAGAAGAAAAGCCCTCAAATGAGCTAATTTCTTAATCTCAGAAACCTGTAAATATGTTTCCTTACATAGCAAAAGGGAATTAAGACTGCAGATGAAATTAAAATGGTTAACCAGCTGACTTTAAAATAGAGAGATTATCCTGGATTAGCTAGGTTAGCTAAATGTTATCACTAGGGTCCTTAGAAGCAGAAGAGGGAGGCAGGAGAGAGTCAGAGGGAAATATGACCACAAAAGGCCAGAGTGATATGATGTGAGGACTCGACTGCTGTGGCTGGCTTTGAAGATGGAGAAAGGGGCCATGAGCCAAGGAATGGGGGAAATCTCTAGAATCTGGAAAAAGCAAGGAAACCAATTTTCCTCTAGAGCCTCCAGAAGGAATGCAGCCCTGCCACTGATTTTAGCCTAGTGAGACCCATGTTGGACTTGTGATCTACACAACTATGAGACAATACATATGTATTGTTTAAGCCTCTAAGTTGTGGTAGTTTGTTAAAGCAACTATATACAACGAATATGCCATCCCAGTTTTGTTGGGGTGATATGTGTTTTGTGGAGCCTAAAATGTATGCATTTTGGGGGTCTCTCTTTAAGGAAAATTCAAAATCACAAAAGAGAATATTTAGAATAAGAAAGATCACAAAAAATTGCAAAATTTAAAAAGATGACAGGCAAGAACGAAGAATAGATGGCTCCACCTATCATTCCCCCAACAAGGGCAACAGTTTAACAACTATCTATGTAAAAAAACACCTTCATAAGAACAAAAAATTAGGTGAGCACTCACAATACCGGGTTTTAACTTATCACTGAAAGAAGCACTGAAGACATAGAAAAAACAGTCTTGAATCATTAGTGCCACTGATATTACTGGCATCTGTGTGCCCACACAAATCTCATGTTGAATTGTAATCCCCAGTGTTGGAGGTGGGGCCTGGTGAAAGGTGATTGGATTATGGGGGTGGTTTCTAATGATTTAGCATCATTCCACTAGTGCTGTTTCGGATAGAGTTCTCATGGTATTTGGTTGTTTAAAAGTGTGTAGCAGGCCAGGCGCAGTGGCTCAAGCCTGTAATCCCAGCACTTTGGGAGGCCGAGGCGGGCAACATCATCTGAGGTTGGGAGTTTGAGATCAGCCTGACCAACATAGAGAAACCCTGTCTCTACTAAAAATACAAAATTAGCCGGGCATAGAGGCGCATGCCTGTAATCCCAGCTACTCAGGAGGCTGAGGCAGGAGAATCGCTTGAACCTGGGAGGCCGAGGTTGTGGTGAGCCGAGATTGTGCCATTGCACACCAGCCTGGGCAAGAAGAGCAAAACTCCATCTCAAAAAAAAAAAAAAAAAAAGTGTAACACCTCCCCCTTCACTCTATTCCTCCTCTTTTGGCATGTAAAATGTGTCCGCTTCTCCTTTTTCTTCCACCATGATTGTAAGTTTCCTGAGGCCTCCCCAGTCATACTTCCTGTACAGCCTGCAGAACCTTTTAAGTCAATTAAACATTTTTTCTTATAAATTACCCAGTCTCAGGTAGTTCTTCATAGCAATGTAAGAACAGACTAATACAGCCACTCCTCCCCCAACCCCTGGCAGTTGTGGCATGGTGTGGCAAGTGTTTTGATGTTCTTGGGAGAGAGAGATTGCAGCATTTGTGAGGCATTGAACTCAGTGCTGCCCTATTATAACAGAAAACAAAACTGGACCAAACTCAGCTGATGCCCACCATAGAGGCAGAATTTAAATCAGCCCTAACCAGAGGGGAATTGCTGATTCCAGTGATCTGAACTTGAGTTCCTACAAGCCTAGCCACTGTGGGCTAAAGTGTTCTGGGGCCCTAAATAAACTTGAAAGGCAGTCGAGGCCACAAGGACTGAAACTCCTAAGTGAGTTCTAGTGCTGAACTGGGCCGAGACAGTGGACTAAGGGGGCATGTGATCTACTGAGAGCCCAACCTGGGCAGTCAAGGGAGTGTTGGTCTCACCCCTGCCCTAACCCCAGGCTGCACAGTTTGCAGTTCCAAAAGTGACCACTTCCCTCCACTTGAGGAAAGGAGAGGGAAGAATGGGGAGGACTTTGTCTTGCATCGTGGATACCAGCTCAGCCACAGGAGGATAGGGTACCAGTCAGAACTGTGAGGTCTCCTTTCCAGACCTTAGTTCCTGGATGACATTTCTAGACACATCCTGGGCTAGAAGGGAACCTGTTGCCTTGAAGAGGACGACCTAGTTCTGGAAGGATTTATCATCTGCTAACTGAAGAGCCATTGGGCCCTGAATTACCAGCAGCAATACCCAGATACTACGTCAAGGGCCTTGGGTGAGCCTCTGAGACTTGCTGACTTCAGGCAAGACTGAGCAACACTTCCAGCTATGGTTGCTGCAGGGCAAGATTCCTTCCACCTGAGAAAAGGGTAGGGAAAAGCAAAGGGGATGTTGTCTTGCACCTTACATACCAGCTCAGCCATGGGGGAGTAGAACACAAACGAGTTCTTGGAGGTCTCTGATTCCAGGACTTGACCCTTGGATGGGATTTCTGGAACTGCCCTTGACCAGAGAGGAGCCACTGCCATGAAGGTGAGTCCCAGGCCAGGTAGCATTCACCACAAGCTGACTGAACGGCACTTGGACCTTAAGGGGACATTGGTGGTGGCGTGGCAGTATTCCCTGTGGGCCAGTGTTGGTGGTAATCATTGGGGGAGGTTCCCTTACCTTTGGAAAGCGGAGGGAAGGGAAGAAATAACTGCATCTTGTGGTTTGAGTGCCAGCTCAGCCACAGTACAGTAAAATACCAGGTAGACACCTAAAGTTTTTGACTCTAGTCCCTGGCTCCCAGATGGGAACCTCTGGACCTACTTGGGGCCTGAGGGAATTCGCTGCCTTGAAGAGAGCATAGGCCTGTCTGGCTTTGCCATCTGCTGATTGTAGAGCCCTAGGGCCTTGAGCTCCAGGGCTCTGAACATGGGCCATAGCCAGGGAGTGGTTACAGCAGGCCTTGGGTGAGACCTAGCTGTCTTTAGGTCTGACCCAGTGCAGTACTAATGGTGGTGGCCACAGGGGTGTTGTGTCACATCACCCCCAGCTGCAGGTGGCTCAGAGCAAAAGGAGAGAGATTCTATTCATTTTGAAGAAAGCAAGATAACAGAATAAGAGTCTCTGGTAATCCAGATAATTATTCTGGATCTTTTCCAAGACCATCAAGGCAGTATCTCTATGAATCTGCAAGAACCACAGTGTTACTGGGCTTGGGGTGCCCCCTAAAGCAGATACAGCTTAGATCACAACACTCAAGTCCTTTAAAATACCTGGAGAGCCTTCCCAAGAAGGATAGGTACAAACAAGCCCAGACTACAAAGACTACAATAAATACCTAACTCTTCAATGCCAAGACACTGAAGAACATCTGCCAGCATCAACACCATCCAGGAAAATATGACCCCCTCACCAAGTGAACTAAATAAGGCACCAGGGTAGAAAGTTTATTTAAAAATATAGTAACAGAGAACCTTCCAAACCTAGAGAAAAATATCAATATCCAAGTACAAGAAGGTTATAGAACACCAAACAGATTTAACACAAGGAAGACTACCTTCATTTAAAAATGAAACTCCCAAAGGTCAAGGATAAAGAAAGGATTCTAAAAGCAAGAAGGGAAAAGAAACAAATAACATAAAATCAAAATCCAATATGTCTGATGGCAGACTTTTCAGTGGAAACCTTACAGGCCAGGAGAGAGTGGCATGACATATTCAAAGTGCTGAAGGAAAAAAAGCCTTTTATCCTAGAATAATATATCTGGGGAAAATATCCTTCAAACATGAAGGAGAAATAAAGACTTTCCCAGATAAACAAAAGCTGAGAGATTGGATCAACACCAGACCTGTCCTACAAGAAATGCTAAAGGGAGTACTTCAATCAGAAAGAAAGAAATACTAATGATCAATAAGAAATCCTCTGAAGGTACTAAACTCAGAGGTAATTGTGACTACACAGAAAAACACATAATATTATAATACTGTAATTGTGGTGTATAAACTACACTTAGGTAGAAAGACTGAACAATGAACCAACCAAAAATAACTATGGCAATTGTTCAATATAGGCAGTACAATAAGATGTAAATACAAACAACAAAAAAAGGTGGGATGATGAAGTTAAGGCATCAGTCTTTATTAGTTTTCTTTTTGCTTGCTTGTTTGTTTATGCAAACAGTGTTAAGTTGTTAGCTTAAAAATAATTGTTTATGAGATAGTATTTGCAAGCCTCTTGTTAACCTTAAGCCAAAAAACATACAATGGAGACACGAAAAATAAAAAGCAGGAAACTAAATCATATCACCAGAGAAAATCACCTTCATTAAAAGGAAGACAGAAAGGAAAGAAAAAAGGAAGAGAAGACTGCAAAACAACCACAAGACAAATAACAAAATGGCAGGAGTAAGTCCTTACTTATCAATAATAACATTGCATGTAAATGGACTAAACTCAACAATTAAAAGACATAGAATAGATGAATTGATATAAAAAAAAAAAGACCCAGTGATCTCTTGCCTACAAGAAACACACTTTACCTATAAAGACACAAATAGCCTGAAATAAAGGAATGTAAAAAGATATTCCATGCCAATGGAAATCAAAAAAGAGAGCAGCTATACATACATCAGATAAAATAGATTTTAAGGCAAAATTAGAAGAAGAGACAAAGAAGGTCACTATATAATGATAAAGAGGCCAATTTAGCAAGAGGATGTAACAATTTTAAATCTATATGCACTGAACGCTGGAGCACCCAGATATATAAAGCAAATATTATTAGAGCTAAAGACAGAGATAGGCCCCATTACAATAATAGCTGGAGACTTCAACTCCCCGCTTTCAGCATTGGATACATCTTCCAGACAGAAAATCAACAAACATTGGACTTAATCTGCACTATGGATCAAATGGATCTAATAGTTATTTACAAAATGTTTCATCCAATCGCTGCAGAATACACTTTCTTTTCCTAAGCACATGGATCATTCCCAAGGATAGACCATATATTAGGCCACAAAACAATTTTTTTTTTTTTTTCCGAGACGGAGTCTCACCCTGTCACCCAGGCTGGAGTGCAGTGGTGCGATCTTGGCTCACTGCAACCTCCACCTCCTGGGTTCAAGCGAGTCTCCTGCCTCAGCCTCCCAAGTAGCTGGGACTACGGGCATATGCCACCATGCTTGGCTAATTTTTGTACTTTTAGTAGAGATGGGGTTTCACCATGTTGGCCAGGCTGGTCTCAAACTCCTGACCTCAAGTCATCCGCCTGCCTCAGCCTCCCACAGTGTTAGGATTACAGGCACTAGCCACTGTGCCTGGCACAAAACAAGTCTTAAAACATCCAAGGAGATTAAACTAATTTTTTTTTTTTTTTTTGAGACGGAGTCTTCTCTGTTGTCCAGGCTGGAGTGCAATGGCGCGATCTCAGCTCACTGCAACCTCTACATCTCAGGTTCAAGTGATTTTCCCTGCGTCAGCCTCCCAAGTAACTGGGATTATAGGTGCCTGCCACCACACCCAGCTAATATTTTGTATTTTTGGTTGAGGCAGGGTTTCATCACATTGGCCAGGCTGGTCTTGAACTCCCAACCTCAGGCAATCCGCCCATCTCGACCTCCCAAAATGCTGGGATTACAGGCGTGAGCCGCTGTGCCCAGCCAAAATTAAACTAATTTTAAGCATTTTCTCTCTGACCACAGTGGAATAAAACTAGAAATTAATGACAAGAGGAATTATGAGAACTATACAAACATATGGATATTAAACAATATGCTCCTAATGACCAGTGGGTCAAGTAACAAATTAAGAAGAAAATTGGAAAATTTCTTGAAACAAATGATAATGGAAACACAACATACCAATATCTATAGGATATATAGCATGGCAGAAGCTGTGCTAAGAAGTTACTAAGGGGGCCATTTATAGCTATTTAAATACCTACATCAAAAGAAGAAAAACTTCAAATAAACAATCTAACAATGCATCTTAAAGAACTAAAAAGCACGAACAAAGAAAACTCCAAATTAGTAGAAGAAAAGAAGTAATAAAGAATAGAGCAGAAATAAATGAAATTGAAATGAAGAAAATACAAAAGATCAATGAAACAAACAGTTGGTTTTTTGAAAGTTAAACAAAATTGACAAAGTTTTAGCCCAACTAACTGAAAAAAAAGAGAGAAGATCTAAATAAATAAAGTCAGAGATGAAAAAGAAGACATTACAACCAATAGTGCAGAAATTCAAAGGATCGTTATTGTCTATCATGTGCAACTATATGCCAATAAATTGGAAAATCTAGAAGAAATGGACAAATTTCTAGACACATACGGCTTACCAAGATTGAACCATGAAGAAATCCAAAAGCTGAACAGACCAATAACAAGTAACAAGATGGAAGCTATAAAAAAAGTCTCCCAGTAAAGAAAAGCCTGGGACCTGATGGCTTCACTGCTGAGTTTCACCAAACATTTAAATAAAAAATAATACTAATCCTACTCAAACTATTCTGAAAAACAGAGGAGGAAGGAACACTTCCAAACTCATTCTACAAGGCCAGGGTTACCCTGATACCAAACCCAGACAAAGACATAACAACAACAACAATGACAACAAAACTACAGGCTGATATCTTTGATGAATATTGATACAAAAATCCTCAACAAAGTACTAGAAAACTGAATTTAATAATACACTTAAAAGATCATTTATTATGACCAAGTGGGGTTTATCTCTGGGATACAAGGATGGTTAAACATACACACATCAATCAGTGCAATACATCATATCAACAGAATGAAGGACAAAAGCCATATGATCATTTTGATAGATGCTAAAAAAACCATTTGATAAAATTCAACATCCTTTTAAATCCTCAAAATTTAAATCCTTAAAAAACTGAGTATAGACTAAGCATATCTTAACATAATAAAAGCCAGATATGACAGACCCACAGTTAGTATCATACTGAATGGGGGAAAACTGAAAGCCTTTCCTTTAAGATCTGGAACATGACAAGGATGCCCATTTTTACCACTGTTATTCAACAGTACTGGAAGTCCTAGCTAGAGAAATCAGAAAGGGGAAAGAAATAAAGTATATCCAAATTAGAAAAGAAGAAGTCAAATTATCCTTGTTTGCACATGATATGATCTTATATTTGGGGAAACCTAAACACTCTGCTAAAAAACTAATTCAGTAAAGTTGCAGGATACAAAATCAACATATGAAAATCAGTAGCATTAAAAAAGAAGTAGTCCCATTTACAGTAGCCATAAATAAAATTCAATACCTAGAAATTAACCAAAGTAAAAGAGCACTATAATGAAAACTATAAAACACTACTACTAATACAAGAAATTGAAGAATACATGAAGAAAGGAAAAGCTATTCTACGTTCATTGATTGGAGGAATCAACATTGTTAAAATGTTCATACTACCCATAGCCGTCTCCAGATTCAGTGCAATTCTTATAAAAATACTTATGACATTCTTCACAGAATAAAAAAAAATCCTAAAATTTATATGGATCAACAAAAGTCCCAGAGTAGCCAAAGCTATCCTAAGCAAAAAGAACAAAACTGGAGGAATCACATTACCTAACATCAAATTATATTACAGAGCTATAGTCACCAAAACAGCATGGTACTGGCATAAAAACAGACACATAGACCAAGGGAACAGAATAGGGAACCCAGAAACAAATACACACAGCTACAGTGAACTCATTTTCAACAAAGGTGCTAATAACATGCTGGGGAAAAGACAATCTCTTCAATACATAGTGTTGGGAAAGCTGGATATCCATATGTAAAAGAATGAAACTAGTCCCCTAACTATCACCATATACAAAAATTAAATCAAAATGGGTTAAAGACCTAAATCTAAGACCTCATACTGTGAAACTATTACAGAAAAACATTGTGGAAACTCTCCAAAAATTTCTTGAGCTAATACCTCACAAGTACAGGCAATCAAACCAAAAATGGACAAATGGGATCACATCAAATTAAAAGGCTTCTGCACACTAAAGGAAGTAATCAACAAAATGAAGAGACAACCCAGAGAATGGAAGAAAATGTTTGCAAACTACCCATCTGACAAGGGATTAATAACCAGAATATATAAGGAGTTCAAACAATTCTATAGGAAAAAATCTAATAATCTGATTAAAAAATGGGCAAAAGGTCTGAATTTCTCAAAAGAAGATATACAAATGGCAAACAGGCATATGAAAAGGTTCTCAACATCACTGATCATCAGAGAAATGCAAATCAAAACTATAATGAGATATCATCTCATCCCAATTAAAATGGCTTATATCCAAAAGACAGGCAATAACAAATGCCGGCAAGGATGTGGAGAAAAGGGAACCCTTGTAAACGGCTGGTGAGAATGTAAATTAGTACAACTACTATGGAGAACAGTTCAGAGGTTCCTCAAAAAACTAAAAATAGGATCAGGTGCGGTGGCTCATGCCTGTAATCCCAGCACTTGGGAGGCTGAGGTGGGTGGATCACCTAAGGTCAGGAGTTCGAGATCAGCCTGGTCAACATGCTAAAACCCTGTCTCTTCTAGTAATACAACAATTAACTGGTGGTGGTGGTGCATGCCTATAATCCCAGCTACTCGGGAGGCTGAGGCAGGAGAATCACTTGAATCCAGGAGGCAGAGGTTGCAATGAGCCAAGATCGTGCCATTGGACTCCAGCCTGGGCAACAAGAGCAAAACTCCATCTCAAACAACCAGACAAAACCCCTGAAAACAGAACTATCATGTGATCCAGCAATTCTACTGCTGGGTATATACTCCAAAGAAAAGAAATCAGCGTATTGAAGAGACATCAACATTCCCATGATTGTTGCAGCACAATAGCCAAGATTTGGAAGCAACCTAAGTGTCTTATCATCGTATGAATAAAGAAAATGTGGTAGTACTTATATACAATGAAGTACTATTCAGCCACAAAAAAGAATGAGATTCTGTCATTTGCAACAACATGGATGGGACTGGGGGTCATTATGCTAAGTGAAATAAGCCAGGCACAGAAAGACAAACATCACATATTCTCACTTATTTGTGGCATCTGAAAATCAAAACAATTGAACTCATGGGGCTAGAGAGCAGAAGGATGGTTACCAGGGCTGGGAAGGGTAGTGGGATGGGGGAGAGGAGTGGGATGGTTAATGGGTATAAAAAAATACTTAGAATGAATAAAACCTAGTGTTTTTTAAATAGAGAGAATAAAAAGATAATCCACTCTTCCCTCTTTAATTATTGATAGTTAAGAAAAGTTTCTTTTGGTTTAATGACTTGTAAACTTTTAGAACTGTTAACTTTGAGATACCCTCTATCAAGTGTGTTCCACATATAAGTGAGCTGTTAGGTCTTAGGCATTTAAAGTTTTCTTGTTCAGTTAATAATGTTAAATAATCTTTGAAATGATGACACTTATTAACCAGTTTATTGCCACTGTTCTTGTAGGAATATGTTATAAATTATGTATTTTCTTTAAGTAGGTATTTCATTTTAAAAATCAGCAATAAATTAACAAGAAATGCATAGATGGAGTCGGGCAGAGGAGGAGCCTGTGCAGAGGGGTGGGCTGGCAAAACAGGGGCTACAGGGGGCCTGAGAAGAGTGAACCTGCAGGGCAGCAGGTGGGTAATGAGACTAAAAAAGTATATTGGAGCCAGGTGCTGTTTGTGCTGAAGAGAGATCATGTTTTAAGTTAAACAACCCAAAGGCCCAAGATGGACTCCTAACCAGTTGAAGAACATCATGGAAATATTAAGGTCATTAACAGCAGAGTTGGAAAAACTCTGGTCTGAATCCTGACCCTGTCACTTGCTAACCTATGGCAGCAGGAGTAACTTGCTAGCAGTAACTTTCCTATATACATAACTGGCAGTGAACAACATAAATATGTCCCTTAAACCCAAACTAACATAACTATGTCCCACTAAAACCTAAACCCAAACTAAATGTGTCTCTGATTCAACTTCTCCTTCACCAGGTTTCAAAAGTGCCTGTGGCTGTTTCACATGCCAAGCACGCGTTGTTTCATTTAAAAGGATAGCTCCCCAGTCCTTTATGTTGTGCTGTGTTTGTTGATCTCTCTCCCAAAAGACAGAGAGCTCACAGAAGTCAGGGACTAGAAGCTCTTCATCTTTACACTTCCCAGCACTTGGCATAGTGCCTGCACATAGTGGGTACTCATACTCTATTTGTATATTAAGGGAGTCCACTCCACGCAAGCATTGTGGCATGTTTGGTTTGATGTGAGGATATCTGTATGGGCCTCAACGCTGGCCTAACTATACTTCTGATAAAGTCGGTATTCTCTAGCCTGACCCGGAATAAGGAAACCCTTTAGAGCAAGGATTGCCAAACTTCTGTAAAGGACCAAATACTAAATATTTCTGGCTTTGTGGGCCATTTGATCTCTGTTGCAGTGAATTGACTTTACCTTTGTAGTGAGAAAGCAGCCATAGGCAATATATAAACAAGTAGGTATGGACATGCTCGAATAAAACTTTATTTACCAAAACAAGTGGTCACTCTTGCTGTGGATCACCAGGCTGATAACTGGTTCACGTTATGAACCAGCCATTTGGCTCAGCCTCCCAGGTAGCTGGGATTACAGACATACCACAATGCCTGGCTAATTTTGTATTTTAGTAGAGACGGGGGTTTCACCATGTTGGCCAAGCTGGTCTCGAACTCCTGACCTCAAGGTGATCTTCGGCCTCCCAAAGTGCTAGGATTACAGGCATGAGCCACCGCGCCCAGCCATAATATGAACTTTTTTTCCAGGGTCAGAACAAAGAGCCAGAGGTACTATTCATCCTGGTATTTATTTATCTCTAAATGACCTGCATAATCTTGAAAATTTCTACAGAACATTGTACTTTTAGAATATGCTTATATCTTACCAACTATGCATTTGATTTTTTTTTTTTCCTGTCAAACTTAAATTCATTCTGCTTTTAACTTAAACATGATCCTTCTTATTCTACTCAAGGAAAGGAGTCCACCAGCCTGGGAGCCTGGGTATTACTTTATCAAATAGTTACTTCTCTTATGCTTTCAGGTAGTTCTTTGTTTTGTATAGTTTTCTAGCATATCAATGTAGTTAAAAACAACTGGCCAGGTATGGGGGCTCATGCCTGTAATCCCAGTGCTTTGGGAGTCCGAAGTGAGGTGATTAAGCCTAGGAATTCAAAAAACAAAAACAGCCTGGGCAATACAGGAGACCTCGTCCCTACAAAAAAAAAAAAAAAAAAAATTAGCCAGGTGTGGTGGTATGTACATATCATACCAGCTACTTGGGAGGCTGAGGTGGGAGGACCACTTAAACTGGGAGGTTGAGGCTGCAGTGAGCTGTGATCACACCATTGCCCTCCAGCCTGAGCAACAGAGTGAGAGACTGTTTCAAAAAAACAAAATAAGGCTGGGCACAGTGCCTCACATGTGTAATCCCAGTACTTTGGGATGCTGAGATGGGCGGATCACCTGATGTCAGGAGTTCAAGACCAGCCTGGCCAACATAGCGAAGCCCTGTCTCTACTAAAATACAAAAATTAGCTGGGTGTGGTGGTGGGCGCCTGTAATCCCAGCTACTCAGGAGGCTGAGGCAAGAGAATCACTTGAACCCGGGAGGCGGAGGTTTCAGTGAGCTGAGGTGGCGCCACTGCACTCCAACCTGGGCGACAGAGCAAGACTCCATCTCAAAACGAAATAAAACTTAAGATGATCTTCAGAAAGAATCATAACGACGAAAGCACATGACTGGGAATTTGTTGATGTAAAAATTTTTTAGGCTACAAATGATAAAAAACAAGCTGAAATTGTCTTCACATTCAGATGGATCGAATTCTAAAATAACATGTAGGGGAGGGGCCTGCTTCTGCCTTCTCTCAGCTCTGTCCATTTCTGTATCACTCTGTTCTCAGACAGGTTGTCCACCCATGGTGGCCCCAGGCAGCCCCAAGCTTACATTTTTGCCAGCAAAGCCCAGTGAAAAATAGAAATTCTGTTTTCCAGTGAGTTCCAATACAAGTTCTGAGTCTGACTTTCATGGGTCAATACTGAAGATCTTCCAGTCACAGAGGCCTGAGATGGTGTATATGCTGATCACCAGAGCCCGGGCCATTTGCCCTTGGCTGCCTTTTCTGTAATCCCCATCCAAGCTACAGAGATGGGAGTGGGCAGCGGTGTTTCCTCCCATGTTAGTTTCTAATTGCTGCTGTAACTGTTTGCTACAAACTGAGTGGCTTAAAACAACACAGATTGGTTAATCTTACAGTTCTGGAGGTCGGAAATCTGAAATGGGTTCTACTGGACAAAAATCAAGGTGTTGGCAGGGCTGCGCTCTTTCAGGAGGCTCTCAGGACAGTCTGTTTCTTTGCCTTCTGTGGCTTCTAGAGGCCACTTGCATTTCTTGGCTCATGGTTTTCTTCTCCCTGGGAAGCCAGCATTCGCTTCGCTCCAATCTTTGCTTCTGCCCTCACCTCTCCTCCCCCGACTCCTCCTCCTCTTTCACTTATTAGGATCCTTGTGATTACATTGAGCTCACCTGGATAATCTCCCTGTTCCAAGACCCTTAACTTAATCACATCTGAAAAGTCCTTTTGTCATGTAAGGTGGCATATTCAGATTCCAGCCATTTGGAAGTGGGCATCTTTGGGAGGTCATGATTCTGCCTTCCACATCCCTTAAATCAGGTAGCTGTTACTAGGTGAAGCGGGGATCAGATTCTTAGGCAGGTGAACCTGCAGGCTAGTTTCCAATTCAGTTATTTTGGTAGCTGCATAATTTAGGTAAATAACTTAATCTTTTTAGGTTTTAGCTTTCCCACTTGTAAAACAAGGAAGTTGTAATGGGAAATCTTGCTTAGACTCCCTCCCATATCTCACATTTGGTAATAGATGGGTAGCATCCAAAGCTGGTGAGCGTATGGTGGAATGAGAACTTCATGCACTGGTGGTGGGAATGTGCATCTTTTGGGAATACAGCCTCATTATCTAATCAAATCATAAATTTGTACACCTTTGATCCAGCACCCCCAGAAAAAAACTGCCAGAATATAAAGATAATTAGTTCTATTTTTTCTGTTTGCTATTTCATATAAGTATATATTTCTCTATATATATCTGAATCTTTGTAGCCATGTTATGTATATATGACACATGTATGTCACAGTAGCTCACATCTGTAATCCCAGCACTTTGGGAGGTTGAGTAAGGAGGATCATTTAAGCCCAGGAATCCGGCCTGGGCAACAGAGTGAGACTCTGTCTTTAAAAAGAAAATTAGCTTGGCATGATGGCATGTGCTTGTGGTCCCAGCTAGTTGGTAGGCTGAGGTGGGCAGATCATTTGAGCCAGGGAGCTCAAGGCTGCAGTGAGCCATGCCATGGCACTCTAGCCTGGGTGACAAAGTGAGACCCTGTCTCAACAAAAAAAAAAAAAAAAAAAAGACACATGTATATCTATCATATACATGTATCATGATAGCAAAAAAATCACTTGTTTCTTCAGTTGTTTCTACAATGGAAAGGTTCAAAAATAAGGAAATTTAGAATAAATTATGATATATCTGGCTGGGTGCAGTGGCTCACACCTGTAATCCCAGTACTTTGGGAGGCTGTGGTGGGCAGATCACTTGAGGTCAGGAGTTTGAGACCACCCTGGCCAATATCGTGAAACCCTGTCTCTACTAAAAATACAAAAATTAGCTGGGTGTGGTGGCTTGTGCCCATAGTCCCAGCTACTTGGGAGGCTGAGGCCAGGAGAATCACTTGAACCTGGGAGGCAGAGGATGCAGTGAGCTGAGATCATGTCATTGCACTCCAGCCTGGGCGATAGAAGGAGACTCCATCTCAAAAGCAAAAAACAAAAAACAAAAGAATCCAATATGTCTATATATTAGTTCAAATTACTTTGAAATTTTATTAGGTAAAAAAAGAAAATTGTAGAATATTATGTATAGTCTGATCCTATTTTAGAAAATTAAAAAACAAAAGAGAAAAAAGTATATGTGCATATATTAGGGTAGGTAGCTAGGCAGACATGAGCAGGGCAAGAGAGCCCCCAAAAGGAATGTCAGGCGACCATCATGTGATGACCAGGTGGTTGTTAAACTGTCTTTCTACAATAATTGATCACAGCGGTGCCAGGGGAAGGCAATCTCCAACAGATGGAAAATACCTGAAGCTAGTGATCAGCAGCTTCCTAATAAGATCTTGGGAGTTGGAAGAGTGGGCTCAAGCATGTGCACTAAGAAGCAAAATGGCAGAGTTTAACTGGTATATGACCTTCCCCTAGGAACAACTGACTGGTAAGGGAAAAATGCCTCAAATGAGCATGTGTACAACTTCAGTAAGTGCGCTGCACATGCAGCCCCTCCCAAGTGCTGGCAGGCCATTGCACATGCAGACAGCCCAGCCCAAGGAAAAATTAGAGGAGACACACATGACAATATATAAAACCCCATGTCAAAGGTCAGACAGGGCACTTGGATCTTTCAAGTTGCCCATTTGGCCCTCTTCCAAGTGTATTTTACTTCCTTTCATTCCTGCTCTAAAACTTTCATAATAGAGTCTCACTCCTGCTCAAAAAACTTGCCTTATGCCCCTTGGATGTATTCTTTGCTCTGAGGAGGCAAGAGTTGAGTTGCTGCAGACCCATATGGGTTCGCTGCTGCTAACACATCTGTATTTGTGTATCTTTGTATGAGCATAGAGAAAGTTATGAAAGCCTCTTAAAAGTGATCACTTTTGGGAAGGTGTGATTGGATGGGGGTGGAGAGGTCGTTACCTTTTTAAATTACTCAAGGAATTAACAAAGCCATTATGTTTGAAAACAAAACTTTAGAGCCAAGGCTGGCCCTATTAAATGCACTCCTGGCCCTCTTTCCTCCCTTGTTATATGTGGGTTTCCTGAGATTTTCTGTGTATTTGCCTGGGTATATATGTACATGGGGAGAATTTAGAATTTTTAAAAATACATGATACCACGTTGTATGGATCTTTCTATAATACACCTTTTCACTCCACAGTGGTTTTTTTTTTGTTGTTGTTATGTGTCCATGTTAGTACATGTAAACTCTCTAATCCCTTTTTAATTGCTGCATAGGATGCCTTAGCAAATAACCATCTATTTAGCTATCCCTCTACTGGTGGGCAGTTAGACTGTTTACATTTTTTAGCTATTAGAGACAGTGCCACAGGGGCCACTCGTGTACAAGCCTCCTTGAACTCATGTTTACGTTTCTCTAGGAGAGACACCAGTAGTAAAATTGCTGGGTAATAGTGTATGACATTTGAAAAATAGTTTTAAAGTAGATTCAGGCCCAGTGTGGTGTCTCTTGTCTGTAATCCCAGCACTTTAGGAGGGCGAGGCAGGAGGATTGCTAAGGCCAGGAGTTTGTGACCAGCCTGGGAAACATAGTGAGAGTTCATTTCTACAAAAACTTAAAACAAAAGAGACTACAGCATATTCTGTAGAACTGCCTTTAAAAGAGGCCATGACAGTTTATATTTTATAATCTGAAGGATATTTTAAACATTATTGTCTAATTTAAAGCAGGCATGTCTTATGTAATAAAAAACAAAGAAAATCCATAAAATTGTTCTTGAATTCCCTTTGTTCTCCAAATGTGTAGAAGAGATACGTGGATTTTCACCTTTCCTGGCTTCCTCCAGGGAGTCCTCCCAGGTGAGCAGGAGATGGAGAAGGTAGCTTCAGACAGCAAAGATTAATGAGAGTCTTCAGAGAGCTTGTTTCTGTCCCCTGGAACTTACCTGACAAGCAAGAAAAAGTCACAAATTTACTACATATTGAGTATGCCTAGTCTCAAAATCTGAAGTCCCAAAGGCCCCAAAATGCTGACCGGCATAAAATAAATGCTCCTTGGGGCATTTCAGATTTTCCCACTGGGGATGCTTTGCCAGCATAATGTAAGAATTCCAGAACCCAAAAGGTTTTGAAATGCTAAATACTTCTGGTCCCAAGCAGTCCCAGGAATTTCGACTAAAGGATGCTCAACCTGCATTTGGTGTTTTATTTATAGCTCCAGCATGAGAGAAAGGCATTTCTGAGTTTCAGAAAAGATTTTGGTTGAGCATATGAAAATATTGGCTGAAGAAAGAAAAGGCCTTTGGAATTTACAGAAACATGAAATGGAAATGACTCTTCCTCTGACTTCGGCAGTGAATGTAGAACACACCCGGAGAGCTTAATGGGATCTTTCCTAGAAATGAAACTCCTCAACAAATGTTCCTCAGCTTAGGTGAGGTTCTTATAAGGCACCAGTAGTGGACTTCGATATTCTTTTACAAGTGTATCACTCACCAGCAGAGGGGGCCAAAGAGCTTTCTACGGTTTGGAAACTCCCTGGCGTCAGAGAAAGCATCAGTATCACCTTTGCCTAACAGTGCAGCATATATAAAAATGTTTAAATTTGGTGTCCAACAAGAAATGCCATAGCGGTCATTTTCTTAAAGAAGTAATTTTAACTTATATATAGAATGACATACGCACATTGTCAAACTGCAAATACAAAGAATTAATGCAAGAAGGCTTTTTGTATATAAAAACATAAAATGTTTTAAAAGGCAGCCCTGGGGCTAAGGCTCAGAACTCTGTATTTTAGACACAGCTCCCCCAATAACCAGTTTGGAAACCTCCAGGGTAGCTAATAGCTTCCCTTAGGTAGGGAGTTGTCCTCTCCTTAAAAAGTCCCTGCTGGAGGGACAGAAAATGTGACTTTTGTGGTTCTGGCTTTGTCCTATGGCCCTTTGGATTCCTTCCCACCTTAGTGATCATGGCAGTGGAGTGGGTGGTGGCTGGAGGAGAGGCAGAAAGAGCATGTTTCTGTTCTAAACAACTGTCATGTAGGGGCTCTGTGTTGATAAAAACACCCATGCTTTTAACATAATTTGTGGTTTAATTTGGCTATTGCAGTGACAGTCAAGAGACGATTTTCTTTGGAGAGGCTGAGAAGAAAAGGAGAGACTCCTATCAGGGTGTGTTAAACTGTTTAAATAAACGAACACTAGGGGACAGCAAACCATTGTTCGGAGGAGCGTCTGCACAAAATTTAGTAAGGCGGAAAGATTGTTTTCCTGAACACGTGATGTGTTTGTTAAACATGATCTAAAAAGAGATGTCTGCTGTCAGGCTGCTTTTACGCTGTCTTTACTTTTCATTTTCCTCCACATGTTATCTGCCATCTTCTCATGGAGCACATTCACATGCCATACTCAGTGTTGCCGCACACTGGGCTTCTTACAGGGAGCCCTCCTAGGGCCTCCCACAAAGACGGCTACCACTGATCCTCCAAAACCACGCACCTCGTGGGGGAACAGGAGGCTTGAACAGCTCACTTCCTGCATCTTGTGGGATGAGGAGCTGGAGGCCTCCACCCGCTGGGTCTCTGTATTAGTCTGTTTTCACAATGCTGATAAAGACATATCAGAGACTGGGTAATTTATAAAGAAAAAGAGGTTTAATGGACTCACAGTTCCACGTGGCTGGGGAGGCCTCACAATCATGGCGGAAGGTGAAAGGCACACAAGAGAGAAAAGAGAACCAAGTAAAAGGGATTTCCCCTTTTAAAACCAACAGATCTCCCCAGACTTATTCACTACCACAAGAACACTATGGGGGAAACTGCCCCCATGATCCAATTATCTCCCACCGGGTCCCTCCCACAACATGTGGGAATTACGGAAGCTATAATTCAAGATGAGATTTGGGTGGGACACTTCCAAACCGTGTCAGTCTCTAAGTTAATACAGATTCGCCAAGACCTCCTCCTGGCCCCCAGGTGATAGGAGAACTCTAGGGGTCCTATTCAAGTAAGCATGTTCACAGGGGTGACCTTGCACTGTCCTGAGGGACGTTCCATATAGGCAAAGGCTACATTGTGTTTGGCTAGATATTTTATTCTAAATCACCTAAGCCTATTTCCTCTGCGGACTCTGGGAATTAGTCCCAGGATATATATATTATATAATATATATTAATTTTAGTTAATTATTCATTTTTAATTTCAATTTTTACTTTAGATTCAGAGGGTACCTCTGCAGGTTTCTACATGGGTATATTGCACCCCTGTAGTGAATATAGTACCCAGTAGATAGTTTTTCAACCCGTGCCCCTCTTCTTCCCTCCCCACTCTAACAGTCTGTTTTTCTCATGTTATATGCATGTGTGCTCAGTGTTTAGCTCCCACTTATAAGTGAGACTATGCAGCATTTGATTTTCTGTTCCTGTGTTAATTCACTTAGGATTATGGCCTCCAGCTTCATCCATGTTGCTGCAAAGGATATGATATACTTCTCTTATATGGCTGTGTAGTATTCTGTGGTGTATATGTACCACATTTTCTTTACAGGATACCTTTGCATAATTAAATTCTTATTTTCTTTTTCAAATTAAAACTTTGCACAATTTATCTAAGTTGGTGGGGGGCGGGGGAAGAAGGCACATTGCCTTTTGCTTGTATGAAGTGATCAAATATAGCTGTTATTGGCAAGAGGAAGGCGCTTTTCAGCTAGGACTCATATGGGCCTTGGTACCATGTGATGTTTTCTGGTAAGTGCTGCTAAGGTGCCATCAGAGTCCAGAATATTGGGTTATGGTGTCATTATCCGTGAGCTGTGTGGCCTTGAACAGACCATGGAACCTCTGTTTCCTCATTTGTAAAATGAAGAAGTGAGCCTGGAAGTGAGCCTAGAAGGGCACCTCTGAATCTGATTTGAAGCAAGTAGATCCCTATGCCCCATATTCTTTTACAGGATCACATTTGTAACTGCCTGTGATGGTTAATATTGAGTGTCAACTTGACTGGATTAAAGGATGCAAAGTATTGTTCTTGGCTGTGTCTGTGCCAAAGGAGATGAACATTTGAGTCAGTGGACCAGGAGAGGCAGGCCCACTCTCAATGTGGGTGGGCACAATCTAACCAGCTGCCAGCGTGGCTAGATTGAAGCAGGCAGAAGAATGTGGAAGGACTAGACTGGCAGAGTTTTCCATTCTTCATCTTTCTCCAGTGCTGGAGGCTGCCTGCCTTCGAACATCGGACTCCACGTTCTTCAACTTTTGGACTGTTTGACTTACATCAGTGGTTTGCCAGGGGCTCTTGGACCTTGGGTCACACACTGAAGGCTGCACTGTCAGCTTCCCTAGTTTTGAGGTTTTGGGACTTGGACTGGCTTCCTTGCTCCCCAGCTTGCAGACAGCCTATTGTGGGACTTCATCTTGTGATTGTGTGAGTCAATATTCCTTAATAAACTCTCTTTCATATATACATCTATCCTATTAGTCCTGTCTCTCCAGAGAGCCCTGACTAATTACACTGCTCAATGGGTTCTTCTTGCTCACTGCCCAGATGAATTGATTTACTCAGACAGGATAATTATGATAGAGAGAGAGTTTAATACACATAGAACCAGCTAAACGGGAGACCAGAATCAGCCTTCCTGAAAATTTGGAGGCTAAGGTTTTTCAAGGATAGTTTGGTGAGTAGGGTGAGCTATGCTGATTGGTTGGGGATGCAATCAGGGGAGTGGGTAAATCAGTTCTCATGCACTGAGTCCACTTCTGGGTGGGGACCCCAGAGGAGGTGCTAGTCCAGGTGGAGTCATCAGTTGTCAGAAATGCAAAAGGCTGAGAAGACATCTTAAAAGGCCAATCTTAGGTTCTAATAATTGGGGAAACTGTAATTCTTGTGACCTTTGAAACAATGACTGGTAATCATTTATGCCTACATTTAGCAGAATGTAGGCCCCTCTCATAATCCTAAACTCTTGACCTTTTATTAGTTTAACAAAGGTAGTATAATTTTGGGAAGCACTATTATCATTTAAACTATAAAGTAAATTTCTCCCAAAGTTAGTTCAGCCCATGCTCAGGAATGACCAACGGCTGTTTGGAGGTTAAAGGCAAGATGGAGTTTGTTAGTTCAGGTGTCTTGCACTGTCATGATTTTCTCAATGTTATAACTTTTGCAAAGGTAGTTTCACAGTCTCTAGTGGTGGGCCCCTGGTGTGCATTTGCATGTGGTGGTGGTGGTAATAGTGGGGGGACCCCCAGGTAATTCTGGTTTGCTCCCCAGGATGTGAACATCCAGGCTAGATCATTGCTAGTATTCCTTCTGACATTCATTCATTCATCAGATATTCATCAAAATATGTTGATATAAAGGTCTTTATGAGACAATTTTGAATTCTGATACAGTAAAAAGTTGCCAGATAGATTATACAGACTATGCCAAGCACACCTACACACACACACACACAGGCACACACACACAATTTTTGGTATGTTCCACTTAATATGGTAATAAGTACTTGGTTAGGTTACATTAATATCATTATTTATTTTCCAAGTCAGAGTGACTTCACCGTAGTTGACAAAATGAGACCTCCTAGGACACATAAACCAAGAAATAAGTAAAATTGAATTAAGTAGCTGTACTAGTCCATTCTCATGCTGCTAATAAAGACATGCTTGAAACTAGGTAATTTATAAAGGAAAGAGATTTAATTGACTTACAGTTCAGCATAGCTGTGAATTATAAAGAGCTATAACCCTTAATATTAATCTTGCCTTATTGCTATCACTACTCTATCAAGCAGGGGCAGTGGTATTTTCCTTTCAGGTTATGACTCTTAAAAGTAGCAATAGTTGATCTTGGTTTTAGTTTTTAAGTGGTGAATAATCTCTCTGGGTTTTCTGTCACTTTCCATGAAGTGTAACAACCCATGTCTTCATATTATTGGCCTTAACTGACACCTCTCCAAAGCTTCCTCCAGCCTCATCCACTAAAAAATGCACCTTGTGGTCCCCAGTGCCTCAGCTGAAGCCTTTTCCACTATGGTTCTGTAAATGTAAGGCCTTGTGGTGAGCTGTGGCCGTGGAGATACAAAATCTGCATCGTGGTTTATTTGGGACTGGCTTTCTAGGAAAACAAAGCAGAATGGGAGAGATGCTGGCTTCAGTGTGTTTGTGCATTGTCCTCCTTATCCCTTCCCTGAGACATGGAGGACTTTTGCAGCCCCATTTTGGGCCTCAAATTAAGCCTTTCCTGCTTCATATGTTGAGGGTCCTCATCGTGCTCCCTCTTCCTTTCTGGATTGAGAAGAAGGGTTGGTGCATTTGTGTCCTGCCTTACAAGAGGGATGAACACAAACAGCATATTTACTGAGAGATGCATTTTGATGTGAGATAGACTAATGCAATGGGTCTGGAGGTGCACACAGCAGGATGCTATGGTTCCTGGGGAATGTGGTGCCTTGTCTCCTCATGTTTCTCCTCCCCAAGGGAAAGGGGAGGCATTAGATGACCTTGTCAGGGTCACTCTTAGTATTCATGCTCGAATGAAGGCTCTTTGAGCAGCTGAAGCACAATTTATTTGTAACTTTACATACACACTAGTGGGGGAAATTTTGGGATTACCAAAGATGACTTAAGAGATGGCCAACCTCGTACCCTGCACCACTAACTCCTGTAGCCCCTATACCTTCTCTGTGGGGCAGTGGCTCTGTCCCGGGACACATGCTCTGCCATTAGCAGTGGTTCCTACTGAAGACAGGTGGGATATCGGGTCCTTCTTGTCAGCACTGAACTTGGGCAGTCTCTGAGCTTTGGGATCAGGGCTCCTCACACTCTCTGTGGTGGAAGAACAGCTTTAACAAAATCCCCAATCCATCACAGACTGATATTTGTGTAAAAAGAAATTTTTGCCTTTGTAAAAAATGAAATGAAGAAACCCAATACAAGCCCCACTTAAAAAATTATTTGATTTTTAACAGATATAATAGTCTGTCAAATTGCTATCAAAGCTTTAGAAGACTTTCCATTACTGGCACACTTGGTTTCTCAAGCTGCCCACTTGGCCCTCTTCCAAGTTGTACTTTTCTTCTTTTTTTTCTTTCCTTACGGTTCTAAAGCTTTTAAATAAACTTTGACACCTGCTTTTAAAAAAAGAGACTTTACATTACTACAGGAAACAATTCAGTAACAAATGTTTCTCCCCTCTGGGGCAGGTGCGTTGACCACACTTTGGGAAGCCCTGCTCTCCTGTCTGGGGCCCACCACCATGTGACAGGCAGAGGGCGCACTCCCGGTGCCTTGGCTTCTTTACCTGTAGAACAGGGGTGGTGACAGTGCCTCCCTCATAGAGATGCTGTTGTGAAGATGAAATGGGTTAGTACGTGTGCCTCTTAATAGAACATGGCTACTGTGCTCAGGTGTGAGCCAAATGTGATCAGTCTTCATTTACAATCAGCTCCTTAGGCTGGAGGCTGTTTGTATCACTGGGATAGGAGCTGAGCCTCCTGAGGTTTTGAGCCACCTGACTTGTGCTCTTCTTGTTGGATAGCAAGACTTTCCTTTTCTTACAAATACCCATTTAGGCACATTGCAACTGTTGGAACTGCAAACATTTTAGGCTTTTGGTTTTTCTCCTTTTTTTTTACAGTTTGCCTGTATTTTTGCTTGGAAAAGGAGACTTTATTGAGCGAATCTGTTTATCTTCTTTATTTCTGGTTAGTTTCTCTTTCTAGTTAAAATATACAAAAATTTTTAGACTCATAGTATGGCAGGGGGATGTTTAGATCTAAAATAAACTGTTTTGTCAAAGCTAAAAAACAACAAGAACTCGTTTAATCCATGTACCTTTTCCTTTAGGAATCACAAATTTTCTTTTAGACTAAGAGCACTATTCCTTTTAATTAGTATAGAATATCTTATTTCTGGTGATGTTTTAGGTTTTTACATGCCCTAAAGGCAGAACACATTAGTGCGATGTTTTAAACAACTAAATCATTCTTATCAAGTCATTGATCTAAAACTGAAATCTATAGCATAAACATGCTAAAATGACTCTTTTACTGTATTTCACCAGAACTTAGCTTCATGTTTGCATTAGACTTTTTCTAAAACACAACCAATTGTATTTTCAAAAAATACAACCGAGTGAGAAATTTCTACTTACATTGTGAATCCTATTTCTCCACAGGCTTCTGTTTTGTTTAGGAGTTGCCTTTCACAGTGTTTTGATTTGAGCACAAAATAAAGGCTGTGCAGTATTTCTGTATTCTAATGTTGCATTCAATTCTGGAGGGAAAAGTTGGTCAGATGAACAATTGATCTTTGTGTCTCTGTGCAGAGTAAATACACTACAGTAACATCATTCCCAGGGATCTCAGTTTTCTATGGTGATTCCTAAATACCTCACCTGTGTGTTCCTAGGACTCACCTGCTCATGAGTTATGAAGAAGCTAAATGCACAATAATAATTCACTACGCACAGGGTTGGGTATCCACTTCAAGTGCTAATGGGCACCTGCTTCACAATGGCTCCTGCCTCTGCTTCAGGCTGTCCTTAAAAGGTGTGCCCAGGGTTCCTTGCTTGCTCCTCCGGAGTTGCTGACTGATTGCTTCATTCCTTAAAATCTTGACTGAACAATTGCCAAGCTGTGTTCCTCGATGAACTGGGGGCTGCCAACTGCCGACTCTGAACTATCCTCTGTCTCATGTGTAGCAAAGCAGTCTGCAGTTCCTATAGCTTCTGCCAGAAGGCCATCTCAGGATGGAGTCCAGTCCTGAGTCTTGGGTGCTTGATTGTGAGGACAATGGACAGACTGTGCTGTTGACTCCTCTTTTGTCTTTCCCTTTAGGCACAGCCACCTAAGATTCCTTAACTGTACTCATTCGGCTGATAATGCCCAATTCAAATCAACTCTTGTAAACCCTTCTCCCAATCTTCTGGATTTATTCAGACATAGTATATAAATGTACATGATGAATTTATATACATATGTATTATTTTATATAATATATAATAATATATATTATATTATATGTATATCAGCTCACTGCAGCCTTGACCTCCAGGGCTCAAGTGATCCTTCCACCTTAGCCTCCAGAGTAGCTTGGACCATTGGTGTCTGCTACCACACCTGGTTAATTTTGTGTATTTTTTGTAGAGATGAAGTCTTACTATGTTGCCCAGGCTGGTCTCAACCTCCTGGGTTCAAGTGATCCTCCCACCTTGGCCTCCCAAAGTGCTGGGATCACAGGTGTAAGCTACTGTGCCCAGCCCTGCATGATACATTTGATTAGAGTGTTTCTTTTTGGATAATCTGGTAACTAACCACTGCTGTCAAATTTATTATTTGAAGTAGTCATGAGAAAATAATGTAAATATTTGAAGCATTTCAACTGTATTGATTGAAGAAATATTTATTTGAAATGGATAAATACTATTGGTCCCTCTCTAACCCTTTCAGGCACAATGTCTACCACTAAGTGGTAGAGTGTGGAATCACTTCCAAGAGCCCCATGAAAGTGATCATCTTGTCTGACAGAAAAGGGAAGTCACCTGAGCATATCTGCTCTGGCCCATTGTCTCTTCTCTTTTCTGGGTCTCCAATTTAACCTACATTTGATCGTCTCACTGTGGCCTTTATGTCTCTTATCCTCTTTCTACATTCCATTCCTTTTGCTCTCTGTGTTTCATTCTATTTCTTGTGACATATCTTCCAGTTCACTAATTCTTTCTTCAGCTTCTTCTACACTGCTGATAACTCAGTACAATGTTTTAAATTTTGGTTATTGTATTCTTTAGTTCCTGAATTTCAACTTGTTTCCTTTTCAAATCTGCAACATAACTTTCTACCTTTTCCAGTTCTTTGCTGAAATCATTTAGTTTTTGTTTTGATCTCTTTGAGCACATTAATTATAGTAGTTTTATAGTTTGTGTCTCATAATTTCATTATCTGGACACCTGTGTGTACAATTCTGTTGCCATTTGTGCTGGTTGTTGTTCATGTTGCCCTTTCTCTTTGAGGACTGATTATATTTTACTGGGTGTTGGACCATTGTCTTTGAAAACATTTCTTGCAGAAATAATTTGAGGCCTAGAATATATATTTTCCCAAGGAGAATTTTCTTTTGCTTCTGCTAGGTGTTAGAGGTACCTGGAAGTGCAATCCAGGATCACATTAATTTAATTGCAGGGCTTGAGACTTTGTGGGCCACACAAATGACTTGCAGTCAGATTGCAAATGAGAACAGGTTTAATTGCAGTTTGCACTTATTTCTAGGATGCAGCCCTCAGCATACCAACCCCAAGCACTGAAGTCTCCTTTTAACAGGGTCTAGATGCTGCCTTTTCCCCCGCTATTCTCATAAGGTGTCAGAAGTCCTGCTCTGCCTTTTATCTGTCTCTTCAGGACAAAGGTAGCCCAGGTATGGGTCCCTCTCTCTGAATTTTTATTTTTTACTAGATCATGGCCAAATAATTCCTCACTCTCTTGTTAGCTGTTTGATCCTTTACAATTTTTTTGTATATTTCATCTGGCTTTTAAAAATTCAATTCAGCAGAAGAGTTGGTTTGAATTATCCAGTCTATCTTTAATGGAAATAGAATATGGGAACAGATCTGTAAAGGCTGGCTAGTGCCTGTCTTCAAAGAGAAAAATTTCCAGCTGCTTGCTTTCTGCTCCAAAGCCCATCAGAAGTCAGCTCTGAGCCCACCAGAGCCCTCAGGTGCAACAAATAAAGCAAATTGCCTGAGGTCCTGTGGCCCTGTGATTTGATATCACATAGCCAGGCAAAATAAAACTTGCATGAGTCTTGCACAGTATTAGCCATTACAGTCTCACTCTGTTGCCAACATCCCAAGCCTGAGAAATGTGAGGAAAGCACCTGGTGGCTAAGATAAGACAACAAAACGATGCTCTCCAGACGTGAGCTGTAGCTCAGGCAAAGCAAGTGCCTACTTTTGCACTGCCTTGTAATATAGACTGTGCATTTGTATGATAGTTTCTCATTTTTTTTCAAGTGTCAACTGCACTAGCTTTCAAAATTTAGCATGTATGAGAGTTTTAGAAGAGCTTGTTACAACACAGATTGCTGACTATACCCTGAGTTTTCAATTTGGTAAATCTTGCCTGGAGTCTGCAAATTTGTATCTCTCCCAAGTTTCCATGTGATGCTGCTGGTTGGAAACCACATTTTGAGAATTGAGAAACCGAATTGAGAATCCTCTGTCTACTCCATTCATTGGACTGTAAGACTTAGGTAGGGACTGTAACTCATCCTCCTTGGTCTCTCTTACCAGCTAACTCAGTACTATGATCCACGTAGGACCTTTTAATGTAATAATCTGATATGGTTTGGCTCTGCGTCCTCACCCAAACTTCACTGTGAATTGTACTGCCATAATTCCCACATGTTGTGGGAGGGACCTGGTGGAAGATAATTTGAATCATGGGGGCAGTTTCCCCCAACCTGTTCTCCTGGTAGTGAATAGATCTCATGAAATCTGATGGTTTTATCAGGGATTTCTGATTTTGCGTCTTCCTCATTTTCTCTTGCCGCCACCATGTAAGAAGTGCCTTTCACCTCCTACCATGATTTTGAGGCCTCCCCAGTCATGTGGAACTGTAAGTCCAATTAAACCTCTTTTAATTCTCAGTCTTGGGTATGTCTTTATTAGCAGTGTGAAAACAGACAAATACAGTAAATTGGTACCAGTAGAGTGGAGCATTGCTGAAAAGATACCTGAAAATGTGGAAGTGAGTTTGGAACTGGGCAAAAGGCAACAGTTGGGACAGTTTAGAGGGTTCAGAAGAAGACAGGAAAATGTGGGAAAGTTTGGAACTTCCTAGAGACTTGTTGAATGGCTTTGACAAAAATACTGATAATGATATAGATAATGAAATCCAGGCTGAGGTGGCCTCAGATGGAAATGAGAAACTTGTTGGGAACTGGAGCAAAGGTGACTCTTGTTACGTTTTATCAAAGAGACATTTTGCCTGTACCCTAGAGACTTGTGGAACTTGAACTTGAGAGATGATTTAGGGTATCTGGCAGAAGAAATTTCTAAGCAGCAAAGTATTCAAGAGGTGACTTGCATGTTATTAAAAGCATTCAGTTTTAAAAGGGAAGCAGAGCATAAAAGTTTGGAGAATTTGCAGTCTGACAATGTGATAGAAAATAAAATTCCATTTTCTGAGTAGAAATTCAAACTGACTGCAGATATTTGCATAAGTAACAAGGAGCTGAATGTTAATCCCCAAGACAATGGGAAAAATGTCTCCAGGGCATATCAGAGACCTTTGTGGCAGCCTCTCCCATCACAGGCCTGGAGGTCTAGGAGGAAAAAATGGTTTTGAGGGCAGGTTCCAGGATACCCATGCTGCATGCAGTCTAGGGATTTGGTGTCCTGTGTCTCAGCTGATCCAGCTATGGCTGAAAGGGGCCAACATAGAGCTTGGGCCATGGCTTCAGAGGGTACAAGCCCCAACCCTTGGTAGCTTCCACATGGTGTTGAGCCTGGGGTTGCAAAGAAGTCAAGAATCGGGGTTTGGGAACCTCCACCTAGATTTCAGAAGATGTATGGAAATGCCTGAATACCCAGGCAGAAGTTTGCTGCAGGGGCAGGGCCATCATGGAGAACCTCTGCTATGACAATGCAGAAGGGAAATGTGGGGTTGGAACCCCTACACAGAGTCCCTACTGGGGCACCATGTAGTGAAGCTGTGAGAAGAGGGCCACCATCCTCCAGACCCCAGAATGGTAGATCCACCTACAACTTGCACTGTGCACCTGGAAAAGCCACAGACACTCAACACTAGCCCATGAAAGCAGCTGGGATGGAGACTGTACCCTGAAAAGCCACAGGGCAGAGCTGTCCAAGGCCATGGGAACCCACCTCTTGCAGCAGTGTGACCTGGTTGTGAGACCCAGAGTCAAAGGAGATAATTTTGGAGCTTTAAAATTTGACATCCCACTGGATTTTGGACTTGCATGGGCTCTGTAATCCTTTTGTTTTGGCCAATTTCTCCCATTTGGAATGGCTGTATTTACCCAATACCTGTATCCCCATTGTATCTAGGAAGTAACTAGCTTGTTTTTGATTTTACAGACTCATAGGCAGAAGGGACTTGTCTTGCCTCAGATGAGACTTTGGACTTTTGGATTAATGGTGAAATGAGTTAAGACTTTGGGGGACTGTTGGGAAGGCGTGATTGGTTTTGAAATGTGAGGACATGAGATTTGGAGGGGCCAGGAGTGGAATGATATGGTTTGGCTCTGTGTCCCCACCTAAATCTCATCTTGAATTGTACTCCCATAATTCCCACATGTTGTGGGAGGGACCCGGTGGGAGATAATTTGAATCATGGGGGGTAGTTTACCCCATACTGTTCTCATGGTAGTGAATAGGTCTCACAAGATCTGATGGTTTTATCTGGGGCTTCCTGCTTTTGCATCTTCCTCCTTTTCTTTTGCCACCACCATGTAAGAAGTGCCCTTTGCTCCCGTCTGCCATGATTTTGAGGCCTTCCTAGCCATGTGGAACTGTAAGTCCAATTAAACTTCTTTTTCTTCCCAGTCTCAGGTATGTCTTTGTCAGTAGCATGAAAACAAACTAATACATAATCATTGACTGAATAATTCAGGGGTTTTCTTTGGGTTGTTGTTGTTTTTGTATGTTTTTATATGGAATTTCCTAGGGTGTACTAGAGGTTTCATGGTAGCTCTGCTGTCTATAGTAAGAATCATAGTCTATAGTAAGAATTTTAGTAAGGTCCATTGACTTTTAGGTTTTCCTCACTCCATTTGTGGAGAGAGACAGCATCAGGATCAATAACTGTTGTTGAGGAACTTTCCCATTGAGGATAATTCTTCACTTTGCTTTGAGAAATGCACATACTCTTTTTTATGAACAAATGCTAGTTGTGGCAGGCTATGATTGCTAAAAATCAGGGGTGGTTGATTTAATCTGATTACAGAGACAAAAGCGTGTGGAGCCAGGAAGAGAAGCAAAATATGTGGGAAGATGAAGAGCCTAAAAAAGAGATAAAGAAAGAACCTTCAGAGCCTGAGCAGGTGGCCACATATGACCCCTGGTGCTGCCTGAGTGTATCTGAGATAAAGATCCCTGTAGGCAAGCCTTGTGTTTACTACCCTTCCTGCTGGTGGGTGGAAACGGACTGCCTGGTGGGGTAGAAGTGGTGCTATGGTTTGGGTGTGGTTTGTCCCCACCATACTCAGGTTGAAATGCAATTACCAATGTAACGGTGTTGGGAGGTGGGACCCTTGAAAGGTAATTGGGTCATTCAGAGGGATTAATGTCTTCCTTGCAAGATTGCATTAGTTCTCATGGAGATGGTTTCATTGTCAAGAAGAGTTGGTTGTAATAAAGCAGATTCGCCTCCTCCTTTGTCCCCTCTCTTGTGCCTGTGCCTGCTGCTGCTCTCACATGTGCTCCCACCACGTGATGCCTTCTGCCACATTATGACCACAGCATGAGGCCCTCACAATAAGCTGAACAGGTGCAGCTCCCTGATTTTGGCCTTCCCAGCCTCCAGAACTATAACGAGTACATTTATTTTTTAAATAACTTACTTAGGCTGGGTACAGTGGCTCATGCCTGTAATCCCAACACTTTGGGAGGCTGAGGAGGAGGATTGCTGGAACCCAGGAGTTTGAGACCAGTCTGGGCAACATAGTGAGACCATGTCTCTGCAAAAAATGAAAAAAAAAAAAAAAAAAAAAACAAGTGTGGTGGTGCACATCTGTGGTTTCTGCTACTTGGGAGGCTGAGGAGGAGGATTGCTTGAGCCTGGGAGGTTGAGGCTGCAGTGATCATGCCATGCACCCCAGCCTAGGCCACAGAGTGAGACACTGTCTCAAAAAAAGAATTACCTAGTCTCAGATAGTCTGTTATAGCAACAGAAAATAGGCTAAGATGGGTGTAAAATAGGTAAAGTCTTTTTTGGCACTTGTTGGTCTTTTTTGATGGGTTCATCTATCCTCTATTGCCCCAGTGTTCTGATATTTGGGGTCCCTCCTTTCTGGTAAGCTGGTAAGTGATTGGACAGTATAGTGTTAATAACTGAAGAACATTTCTATTTAATTTAGCTAAGTTCAACAAATTACTGGTTAGCTGCCACATGCCAGGCATCTCTAGCCACTGGAAGTAAAAAAAGAAATGCAACACAGTCTCTGTTGCTTTCATTCTAATGGGAGATGCAAGGCACTATGGCAGGGGCAGGCAGAGGACGAGAATGAATAAGTAAGTTGACCATGAACTTTTTAATCAAAATTGAGAAATTTTAGAAAGTGAAAGAGAATGCTAAAAAATTATAGTGGATCAATGGAAAGGAGGATGCAGGCTCATTCTATCTTTTCAGGGCCTATGAGAGCAATGAGAAGGGGCTATTCAGTACAGCTCGGCCTAGCCAGTAGGTTGTGGGTGGGGGCTTAGAGCAGAAATGTAGAACACTACTTAGTGGATATTGTGCTTGAGTTGAGTCTTGGGCCTGAACTTATGCATTTTAAAGCAAGACCCCCTGAAAAGGAGCATTGTTTTCCCCAAATGATTCTACTGTTGGAATTTAAGGTGTTATGATCCCTGGGAGTGCAAAAGGAGAAAATTTCCAAATCGTACTACTTTGAGTGATCAGTGATAGACCTCATGTTTGTAATAAACATTTATCATGTGTACAGGGAGCAAAAATCACTTGGTAGTTCACAATTCCTCATTTCAGAAAAATGGAAGTTCAGTTGATTCACTTAGCACTCTTAGAAAAAAAAGAGAAGCAATTTACTCATTCCTCCTCAACCCTGTCGTACCTCTCTAACATTCTCTATCTGTCTCTCTCTTTTAGTACACAAGATCAGTAAAGCTGTTCTTTGAACCAAGGTTGTAACATGATCAGTCCCAGGTTGGAGACAACTAATCTCATTGTAAGACAGCTCTCAATATTTAGACAAAGCTAAAATCTTTGCATTAGAACTCAATGGTATCCCCTTGAAGTCTGTATTTCGTTACCTAGTCTCTGCCCCAAACTTTCCCTTCATTACTAAGTTTCTTTCCTAATTACCTTGCCTGCATTTACTTTCTCACCTGCTGAGAACATATTCTCACAGTAGCATAATTGCGTAGCTGTGGCTTATATTTTGCTACTACCTTGGGTACTGTTTGCTGCAAGTAAGGACATTTACAATCCCTGAGAGATGTTGAAACAGTCCCAAAATAACAGACATGCAAACGCTTTGCCTGATTAGCTGCTACTTATTAAAACATGGTTTAAGGGCTGAGTTGCCAATTTTATGTTTCCATAAAGTACTGCATGGTCTTGAATAATGAGGCAAATTGCAGAATAACGATGTTTATGAGCGGTCAAATCTGGGTTTCCGGAGGCACAGACCATGACTTCTTACTTGTAGTTTCAAGTTAATACAAACTTTTTGCATTATGTATTTTTAACATCTTTTGCTCTTATAAGGATTGGGCTCTATTTGTTTTCTTTGTTGTGTTATATCTTAGTCTACTACTGTCTTTGACCTTGTTGATGTTTCTGGGTGCAAGCAAAATGGAAAAGGCTTAAGGTTTTCCTTTCAGAGTTTTTGCATAAAAGCGCGGTGTTTGGCTATTACAGGTTGAATTGTGTCCTTGAAAAGGATACATTGAAGACTTGGCCCCCAGAACCTCAGAATGTGACCTTATTTGGAAACAGGTTGACTGAAAGTGTAATTAGTTAAGACGTAATACTGGAGTGGACAGGGCTCCTTATCCAATATGACTGGTGTCCTTATATGAAGCTGGTTATGTGAAGACACAGACACACAGGGAGAACGCCATGAAGATGGGAGATGGTGCAACTACAAGCCAAGGAATGCCAAAGACTGCTGGCAACCACCAGAAGAAGCTAGCAAGAGACAAGCAAGGATTTCCCTCCAGGTTTCAGAAAGAGTATGGCCCTGCCAACACCATCCTCTGAGACTTCTAGCCCCCAGAACTGTGAGAAAATACATTTCTTTGTTTAAAATCACCCAGTTTATGGTACTCTGTTCCTGTAGCCCTAGGAATCTAATGGCTAATGAAGTCTGGGCCCGTGGTTCCCCCCTCTGGATGCCTCATTCACAGAAATGGTTCCAGGTGACCCGGGTGGTGTACAGCAGTCCTTGCTTATCTGCAGTTTCACTTTTCACAGTTTAAGTTAACCTGTGGTCAACGGCAGTCTAAAAATATTAAAGGGAATAATTCCCAAAATAAGCAATTCAAATAAGTTTTAAATTTCGCACCATTCTGAATAGAGTGCTGAAATCCGGCACTGTACCCACTGAGTCCTGTGGGGGACATGAATCATATCTTTGTGCAGTGTGTCAGCGCTGCCTCTGTTCCTTGTCAGTTAGCCACCTAGGAGCCATCTCGGTTATCAGATCGACTGCCACGGTTTCAGAGCGCTTGTGTTCAAGTCACCCTTGTTTTACTTCATAATGACCCCAAAGCACAGGAGCAGTGACGCTGGCATAGTGTTTTAATTACTCTATGTGATTATTGTTACTCTGCCTAATGTATAAATTAAACTTTATCATAGGTGTATTATATATGTACTGCATAGAATAAAACAGCATTTATAGGGCTTGGTATGATTTATGGTTTCAGGCATCCACTGGGATTCTTAGAATGTGTCCCCTGCAGATAAGAGAGGACTAGTATAATATGAGCAGACAGCAATAGGGCTGGACAGGAAGGTGGACAGCCACCCTTCACTTATGCAGATCCATCTGCCTGGTAGTTCGGAGCCTCCTGTAGTGGTGACTGTTCTGCTCAGTAGCTTTTCCTTCCCCCTTCTTTTTGGTGTCAGCCCCTTTAATGATGAATGTGGGGATAGGCAGGGTGCTCAGGACCCTGGCTTGGCTAATGGATGTGTTGCATCCCCTGCCAGCAGTGGCACGGAACTCAAACAGAGCCCAAATGGTTCTTCCTGGAATGGATGGAGAGGCACTGGGAGAGAAAGCTCTTTCTTCCCCCTGGTACTGCTAAGCTGGGGCTGCAGGCAGCCATGCATATGTTTTTCTGAAGTGGAGAGGGCTTGCCTGCGGTGACTGTGTCATGGAAGCCTCATGCTTCCGAGTCTCTGGGTCTCATTCCCAGGTCCCAGCTCCTGCAGTTCTGACGTCCATCTTATGAACTACTCCAGGAATCCTCCCAGCTATAAGATTCACTGCATTGCATTTCTACTTAGTTAGAATTTCTTCTTGTGATAAAGGCTATTTTTTTTTTTTTTGCTTCCGTCTCACCTTGTAATTCCCTTTCTTAGAATATTGGGCAGTAGTTATTCGGTTTACATGCAGTTGGATCCCACTGCACCACGAGTTTCTTGAGAATAAGGCCTGCATTATTTTTTTTTGTTACTTCTTAGTGCCATGCCTGCATTATGTCTGGGCACTCCAGTTTTTTTGGGGAGGGTGATTGGCTGCCAAAATGATCAAATGAATAATAAGCAATCTCTACTGGGATCACAGAATGTTTAAGTGGTAAAGGAACATAGAGTTGTTCCTAATCTAGTGGTTTTCAAAGTTTAGATGCAGAATCCTTTCCTCAAGTGGAGTGTTAGGTGGAAGCCCACATGGAGAGCACAGGGCGTGGAGTTGCTCTGGTTGGCGGGGAGGTGGTGGCCCAGGGGGCTGCCTTCTCCTCATTTCCTCAACATGGCCTCTGTGGAGGCTTTTGGAGTTTGCTGGGGGCCACATTTATCCTCATTGAGCTGCAGTTGTCCCTTTCCAATCCTGGCTTCCTTTCCTTAAAAAGTGGTTGTGAGAAATCATAAGTTGATGCTACTGCACTACAGCTACTTTCTCTCTCTCTCTCTCTCTCTCTCTCTCACACACACACACACACACACACATACACACCCCCCTCTCTAGTGTCCTGGTAAAAATAATGATGAGTGTGATATATAATGCTAAAAGTCTCAAAGAATGATCGGTGAATTTCACAGCAGCTTTTGGACTTTTGGGAATAGGATCAGCTCAAAGGAATCCAAATTTAACCAAAGTTTTAGTGAGAGAATCTCTTTTCTGAATTATGACACCTTTTCCAAACCATGCTTAATTCTTAATTCTACTTTCCCAACTACCACCTACCATCAACAGAACACGCCATGTCCTGTCATCAACCACTGCCCTGTCATCAAAGCACCAGGGCTGGTGCTGTTTTTCTTTATTATTATCAGTTTTTTTTTTTTATTGTGGTAAAAACACATAAGTTAAAATTTACCATCTTAACCATTTCTGAATGTATAGTTCAGTAGTGTTAGCTACATTCGTATTGTCATGCAACCAATCTCTAGAACTCTTTTCATCTTGCAAAACTGGAACTCTGTCCGTTCAACAACAACTCCCCACATCCCTCTTCCCTCAGCTCCTGGGAACCACCATTCTATTCTTGTTTCTCTGAATTTGAATACTCTAGGGACCTTATGTAAGTGAAATCACACAGTATTTGTCATTTTCTGCCTGGCTTATTTTACTTAGAATAATGTCTTCAAGGTTCATCTATATTGTAGCATGTGACACGATTTCGTTACTATTTATTTATTTATTTCCAGACAGGGCCTTGCTTTTTTTCCAGGCTGGAATGCAGTGGCATGATCACAGCTCATGCAACCTCCATCTCTCAGGTTCAAGCCATCCTCCCAACTCAGTCTCCCGAGTAGCTGGAACTACTGGTGTGTGCCACCATGCTTGACTAATGTTTTAATTTTTTGTAGTGACAAGGTCTCACTATATTGCCCAGGCCGGTCTCGAACTCCTGGGATCAAGCAATCCTCCTGCCTTGGCTTCCCAAAGTGTTGGGATTATAGACGTGAGCCACCATGACTGGCCTCCCTCCTTTTTAAGGCTGATGGGACAGAAAGCTTTTAAAGAATCTAGAGAGCAGACCACGTTGGGGGCACATAAAGAACACTTACTGAATATTCCCTGGATGATTTTAATTTTTCTGGTAATGTCTTTTTTTTTTTTTTTTTTTTTTGAGACAGAGTCTCGCTCTGTTGCCCAGGCTGAAGTGCAGTGGCGTGATCTCTGCTCACTACAAGCTCCACCTCCCGGGTTCATACCATTCTCCTGCCTCAGCCTCCTGAATAGCTGGGACTAAAGGCGCCCGCCACCGCGCCTGGCTAATTTTTTGTATTTTTAGTGAGACTCTGGTAATGTCTTTTAAATATGTGTGTTTTCTAGTTTCAATGTCAGATTCCCTGTGGACATGGATGAAAGAAGAGACCAATCTGAGGATGCTTTGAGAGTACCTGAATGTTCTATAAACTGTCCTGTCCCTTCCTGTCCTTCATAAAAAGAATGTTGTTTTTAACTTTGAGTAGTAGTTCTCAATGCAGGTTAGTGGGTGGGGGGTGGTTTTCTCCCCTCCCCAGAGGACATTTGGCATTGTCTGTAGGCAGTTTTGATTGTCAGGACTTGTGGGAGGGTGCTACTGGCATTTAATGGGTAGAGGTCAGGTTGCTGCTAAACATCCTGCAATGCACTGGACGGCCCACAACAAAGCATGACTCAGTCCTGTGGTAACAGTGCTGAGCTTGAGAAACCTGATGCGGAGACAGCAACTCAAGAAGGTCATGCTGCGTATGGAGGGTTTGCCAATGGGGGACTTCCAACCGTTACACAGCGTGATGATTCGCCTCTTTAAGAAGGCCTGGCATATATTGAAATAGAACAACCTCCATCTACGTCAAAAGCTCAAAGTTGATACAAAACATCACATCAACAGTGGCTTTCTTATCTAAACACCATTTGTTGAAACAGAAAGCCCTTCAAACAGCTCACATTCAGGGAGTGCAGCCTCTGCCCTGCTCTGGGAGCCTCAACCCGGGATATTTCATGTTAACATAAACAGGATAAACCTTTTCAGCTGCAGCGCTGTTTACCAGGAACCTGCTGGAATAAACTAGGTTGTTAAGTTTAATTTACTGAGCAGCAGTAATCACCATAGTTCTTCCATTTGTTGAGAAACAACAAACGCGTGGGCACATCTGACAGAATCTGGATTTGCCAAATGGTGAGGGTGACTTTGGAGTGCTGTCCCAGCAGATGATGAACGTAAGGATGACGGGCTCCCTCCCTCAGAGGAAAGAATCAACTTAAAAGCAAAAGAAGCAAGCCTCACTGCCCTCCCTGCTCTGAGGAAGGAATGGAAACGCATTCTGGAAACACATTTCTGTCAAAGCCAAACATCAGCAAGTCAGTGACTAAGTTGAAAAGGAAATGTGGTCAAAGGGTACAAAGTTTCAATGACACTGGAGGAATATCCTTTAGTGATCTATTGTGCAACACGGTGAGCACAGTTATTAATAATACATTGTATTTATGCATTTATTTTTATTTCAGTAAGATTTAATAGCTTTTTGGATTAAGTAGTAGAAAAACTTCCATACTTAGCTGAGACATTTTGTTAAGGCCAAAAAAAATGTCTCGCAAAATGGCTCAGCAGACTGACAGGCTGACGCAGAAAGTAAACTTGTGCCCAGTCACAAGTTGTGACTCCCATCCCTGGAGTGCTGACTGGCACCAGTAAGACAGAATCTCTTTAAATCCATTACTCCATGCCCACCTGAGGTACTGTTGAAGAAATCTCACTTTTCACTCAAGATGCTGGTTCTGGTACACTTGGATCATAAGTCCATTTGGTGAAAACTTGTTTGTAGAGGTTCATCAGTTCTGCGTTCTGAGATTTTAGCTTCCCATCAAAGCTGCACTTCATGTGGCCACGGGTACCTAAAGGCTCCTGGATGTGTCCTCTGTGGCTCCACTTTGTTCTCAGTTTCACAGGTTTAAAACACTGCACATCCTTTCTACTACTGAAGAACATATCACTGCCATCTTAGTACAAATTTTGAAAGGATGACCACTCAGGACGACTCTCTTGATGACCATTCTGTTTGGATCCACCAACAAAAGATGGCCTGTAGCAATGAGATTGTGCATTCCATTGCTTTTCTGCTTGAGAAGCAGCGAAGATGAATGAGCAAAAGTGATTGGCAGACATACTGTCACCGCCAGGTCCATGTCAGCAGTCAGGAATCTCTGAAATTTAGGTTTGTCTGCTCCAGCGTGCTGAGAGAATAAAGGTGAGGCTTGGCAGTGCCTGGATCGACAGTGGAATATGAGCTCCTCCTTGGCTTTCACAGAGTCAGTGCTGCCAGGGTCATGCCTCAGCACCATATTCAATACTGACATCTTCTGTTCATGAGGTAGTGAAGAAAATGCAGTCAAGGGTGCTCCTTGCCTGAAGCACTCAATCACTGAGACAGGGACTGCAAAGACGTGAAGTGTGACATACCAGCCAAAATCAACTCCTTCAACCTCTTTTTCTTCCATCTCTTTAAAGATGCTTTTCCTACTAGTAGTAAAGTTCTGCAACTGAAATATTCAAGCATAATCTTGAGGAAGATTTTTCCTTAGATTCCCATGGAGATGTCTGGAAGCTCTTGAGGCCTTTGTATTTCTGAAGTTGAATTCTGGCAGCCACATAACGGGGAGTGTCCACTTTATCTGGAACTATCTCTTCCAGTCTTTCTTGTTTACATTTCTCCAACATTTTTGCCTCAGCTTCTTCATCCACTTTCTTATCATAGAGATCATCATGCACAGACTCCCTTGTAGTCAGAGTTTCACATTCCTTCTCTTCTTCATCTTCACACTTTCTTCCTGAGACTCCTCCTCCACAAAATCCTCATGTTCTATATCATCATATTCTTTACCACTTTAGAAACTCCCTTCAAGGAATCCTTTGTCTCACTCAACTCCTCCTCATTGGGCCAGGTTTACTCCCCCTGCATTGGATCTGGGAATAACCTGTTTGTCAGGATTCCTGTCTAGCAGGGTCTGCCTTCATTAGGACTTTAAGGTCTTCTTCCATATCATCGACACTATCCATGGCACAAATCGCTATTGCCATGTCTGGGTCCTTTTGGGATTTAATTACTCTAGGATTTAAAGGGAAAGGGTCCATGGGGGTATCTGTGCGTTTCATCTGGAAATCACCACGTCCAGTGATATGCAGCGACCTATTTACATTCAGAGTCTGCCCACGAACATAGCCTGAAATTTACAAGGTGCCCACCAAGTTATTCTCTTCACTAGAAACAAAATCAGCGGTATGGTCAAATAGGTAGGCCTGCTGATCTCAAAAAGCAAGATGCCGTTGCTTCTGGTTAGCCAACTGCCTAACCAGCATCCCTGCCTCCTGTTGAGTGTCTAACAGGAGGAGTTTGTCATCCAGAAAGTGCTTCTCCACTGCTTTACTTCGCTTCTTTCTGGCCTCTCCTTGTTTCTTCAGTGGGAGACCAGATAATCCCTGGACAGCTAGTGCTAATGAGGAGGGTCATCCTTGCTTCCCAGCTGTCTCTTCTCTGCCAGAACCGCCTCCTTCTTCTGCTTTTGGAGCTGGCTGGCAGGATGCCTCTGGTCTATTCTGCTGAGTTCTTTTCTCACCTTCTTGCTTAGGGTGTTCAGTGCTAGACAGGCCTTGCCATCCTGCTGTGCAGATCCCCAACCCTGATGCCACCCACTTTTATGAGCTTTATTCTGCGGCTTGAGTGGGCTGGAGTGGTGGGCTGCCATGCTGCGGCTCACGTGTACAGAGTCAGCCCATTGTATTTATTTTATTTTATTCTTTAATTTTTTTTGTAAAGTCGAGGTCACACTATGTTGTCCAGGCTGGTCTTGAACTCCTGGACTCAAGTGATTGTCCCACCTTGGCCTCCCAAAGTGCTGGGATTACAGACATGAGCCACCACACCCGGCCAATAATGTATTGCATATTCCAAAATTGCTAAAATAGAGTTTTAATGTTCTCATCACAAAAAAATGGTAAATTAGTGAGGCAATGCATATATTAACCAGTTTGATTTAATCCTTCTATAATATATGCATAGATCAAAACATCACATTGCCTCCTTTTCCACTGTATAGCAGAGATACTTTGAAGGGAGCAAATGATACACAACAGATACTTTGAAGGGAGCAAATGATACACAACAAACACGCCAACAAATGAGTGGAAAATATTGTACTCCATAAATATATACAATAAAATAATTAAAAATTAATAAAATGTGGAAGATTTGGATATTATTTTTCTTTCCAGAGTTAAAATAATACCCTTTAATAAAATTTGCACAAGCTTTTTTTTTTTTTGCACTTGCCATATTAGAATTCCCATACAGAAGACCAGGGAAAGAATGAACGTTCTTAGCAGTAAGAGGAAATACAGTCTAGCCCAGCAGCACTCGGAGATCCAGTACTCTCTCGAGTACCACCAATTGAGTGGATGCATCCCTTTTTGATAACCATAACTATCCCTCAGTGCCAAAATTTACTGTTTTGTCTAATCTCTGGCCAGCCCAGTTGAGCTAGAGAAAGGTTGTGTTTAAGTGCAGTAAATACCTCACAGAGAAACAAGTGAATTTTCATCCAGGTGGTTCCCCTTTCAGTTGCAACTTAATTTCCTCTCGTTTTTTGCTCCATTGACATAGTATAGTTATCATCGGTCCTCAGTGCAGTGGTTAACAGTTCAGACTCTACATTAGACTAGCAAAGTTTGAATCCCAGCTCTGCTGGTTACTAGCTGAGTGCCTTTAGGCAAGCTACTAAACCTTTTTGTGTGTCTTGTTCCTCACCTTTAAAACAAGAATCACAATGCCTGTACCTGTCTCATATAGTTGTGCTGACTTAAGTGATTTAATATTTGTAAAGCACACGGAATAGTTTAGGTGAATGGTGAATACTATATTTGGTAAATAAATAAAAATAACACCTACTATCTTAAACTGGTATCTCTAAATTCACATATTAGACTGCAACTAAATTGGAGTCTGGAGCTAAATTTTAACAGGGAACAGGTATCCTAAAAACGAACATGAATTTACCAAATAGCCCTCAATGTCCCCAGGGCTGATTTTTAACTGCTATTGCAAAGCATTCCACCCTCCCAGGGCCTGTAGATGTTGAGGGTATACGGCGGCCTGGAAAAAGTGTCGACTGGTTTTCATAAGCTCGGCACTGACTGATCATCTACTTTCTTATCCGTTGGGTAGGTGCTAACTGTAAGTTGGGTAAAATAGAGGTTTTACTGGAGCAGGGGGCTGGGACGTCAGAGAACAAGCCCTGCATTCCCTCTGACACGGAGGTGATAACAGCAATTCAGTCAGGAGGTGACAGTCTGGACCAAGGGTGTGGTTAAAATGGCACAGGAGGGACAGAATTGGGAGCAGGTATAAGCTGCAGGCCAGGACTGTCCTTAGGGGCAGTAGTGATGGGAGAGACCAAACCAACAGCCCCATTCAGTGATGAAAGTTGACTTGGGCATGGCCAAGGAAGGAAAAGACCAGCACCTCTGTCTTAGCCCTGGCAGTGGCTCATCCACCTGCTCTCCCTGGAGCCTCCTTTTCCACTGTGTAGCAGAGGGATGGCACAGATACTTTGAAGGGAGCAAATAATACATGACCAACACACAAACAAATGATTGGAAAACAATTCTACACAGCAATTCTTGCCTGCTCCCTTGAGGCCTGAGAAAGTTCAATCAAAATCAGAATTAAAGAATGCCCGTACTGGCCACCACAAGCAGGGGCTCATGGACTTTGGAATCCAGGAGAGAGAGAGGACTCAGGAACGTCAAACACGTTGCTGACTGCAGAAGTTTCACTTTTTCACTCTACTGTTTTCCTTAAAATTTCCCATGAACGGTATTCTTGGTTTTGGGGGTGGAAGAGAGAGAGGGAGAAAGGAACAGGAAGGAAATATTTCAAGGAGGAGCAAAGTTGAATTAAGACTGGCGGTTGAAGGCTGGTGATTAATGCCCCATCTCTTACTTCTCTCCTTCCATTAATGTCTAAGGGGAAGCAACAGAAAAGGTCAGTTCTGAGTAGGGGAAGCAAAGGCTGAGCAGTCACGCTGCTCTCAACAGATTTAGCGAGATTTTTGCCCAGCTGTTTGCTGAAAGAAAAGCAGGAAAATGAAGAACCAGAGGGCGCAGGCAGGGCCACTCTGTCTTGAATGGTCTCATTCCTCATTCTCAAAGAGAATCTTTCAGGCGTTAGCTCTTCCTTGAGAATTTCTGTGGCTCAGAAAACTGCCCTTTGAAGCCCAGGATGACCACTTTTTTTAATGTTTATTTTTTGAGATGGAGTCTAGCTCTGTCGCCCAGCAGGCTGGAGTGAAGCGGCGCCATCTCGGCTCATAGCAAACTCTGCCTCTTGGTTTCAAGCAATTCTCCTGCCTCAGCCTCCCAAGTAGCTGGAACTGCAGGCATGTATCATCACGCCCGACTAATTTTTTGTATTTTTAGTAGAGACGGGGTTTCACCATGTTGGCCAGACTGGTCTTGAACTCCTGACCTCAGGTGATCCACCTGCCTTGGCCTCCCAAAGTGCTGGGATTACAGGCGTGAGCCACCATGCCTGGCCATTTTTTTTTTTTTGGAAAGACCTATCTGTGATCCTCCCACTGGGTGCCCCAGGCAGGGCTGTCGGCTTTGTTGTCAGGATATTTTATGTTGGACACTGTTATAGGTTGAGTTGTGTCCCCTACAATTTATGTGTTGAAGTCCTAACCCTTAGCAGCAGTGAATGTAACCTTATTTGGAAATAGGATTTTTGCAGATGTTATTAGTTAAGGTGGGCCCTCATCTGCTGTGACTGGTATCCTTAAAAAAGGGGGGAATTTGGGCTGGGCGTGGTGACTCACGCCTGTAATCCCAGCACTTTGGGAGGCTGAGGTGGGCAGATCACGAGGTCAGGAGATCGAGACCATCCTGGCTAAGACGGTGAAACCCCATCTCTACTAAAAATACAAAAAACATTAGCTGGGCGTGGTGGTGGGTGCCTGTAGTCCCAGCTACTCAGGAGGCTGAGGCAGGAGAATGGCGCAAACCTGGGAGGTGGAGCTTGCAGTGAACCGAGATTACGCCATTGCACTCCAGCCTGGGCGACAGAGCAAGACTCTGTCTCAAAAAAAAAAAAAGAGGCGGGGCAGGGGGAGGTGAAATTTGGACGCAGACACATGCACACAGGGAGAATGCCACATTCAGATGAAGGCAGAGATGAGGGCGATGCTTCTACAAGCCAAGAGATACTAAGGATTGCCAACACACCACCAGAAGCTAGGAGAAAGAACACATTCTTCCTCACCGCGTTCTAACCTCCAGAACTCCAGAACTATGAAACAAGGAATGCCTGCTGTTTTAACCCACCACTTTGTGGTACTTTGTTATAGCAGCCATAGCAAACTAATAGAGGCACCAACTTGAAGGTTTGGACTTACTGGAAATAAACTTTTCTGTGGCAGATGGATCTACTCCACATTGTCCCTCAGCCTTATATTTGACTTTTGCCAGTAACGGCTTGTACAATGACCCTTGGTGTGCTTCTGCTCCGGATCCCCCTATATCTCTCTGGTGGAAAATTTCCTAGCTGCTCCAGGCTGTGTGGGGGGATCAAGAATGGAGTTCTTTGTTTAGAGTTTGCGTGGTGTACATAAATAACGAGCATATGGGGAATTTTCAAGCCAGAGGCATTTCAGAACTAGGCAAGGGAAGAGAAGTTTCATTCGTTAAAGACGTTTCCTGTTAAAATTCATCACAAGCTTCTCTACATCCTCCCTTTCCAGTGTCCTGCCCCCTCCCCACACACCCCAAATATGTAAGAGACTTTCTTAGCAGCGTAGGCCCAACAGGATGTTGTGAGAATGAATAAGAAAAAACTAATACATCAAACCAGATGAATGGAGAAAGCTCTGTTTCTTTTTGTGCATATAACTTCAGAACTGTAAAAAGGAAACGAGTAAGAGAATTTCTCATAAGTGAACATGCTGTTAAGTGTGTCTAAATTGTTTATACAAAGTGTTGCCTTCAGAAAATCACCCCAGTTGTTCCTTTTAGTTATGGGGACATGCACTGAAATTCTACCTTCAGGATTTTAATGGAGACTTCTTGTGTTAGTAGCTTATGTGCCTAGCTGCCCCAGGCTGTAAAGTAGGGGGGTCAAGTTTCAGGTGTAAGAGCTGGTCTACTCCAAGGCAGTCCACCCAGAAAGCAGGAGGTGGGCCTGGCCCTGGGGAATAATTTTGGATTCGCTGAACGCAGGGTGCCCCACTTAGTTACTGCTATTTCCTATTATCCTGTGGATGCTTGATAGCAACCACATCTATTGGCTCTGTAAAAGCCCTTTTAAATAAAAATATTAGCTGCCAGGGAATTGGTGAGGCAAGCTGTGTAAAAGGCAGCTCCATTTGCTTGGGTCTGGGAAGGAGGTTGACTCCTGGTTAGCACAAGCATCCCAGTTTCACACCCCATTAACAAGGTGTCAGTTGGATTTCTCGCTTTTAACCCAAACCACAGCCCTGGGGAAGCTGGCCAGTCTTCCAGTTGCTTCTGGTGCAGATATTCATGGGTTCATGGTCTGACTTAGTTGAAGTGATTTCTTGCAATGGTTTCAGAAGAGGCGCGTCCACATTCAAATGTAACCACATATGGCAATGATAAATGTTCATCATATAAGGATTGCCTCGTATTTTGAATTACAGTGCTTTCTGGACAAACCTCCTGAAGATCAATGTGTATAATTGGTTATTTGCAGTAATGTTAGGAAATCAAATAGAAAAAGTAACAAAAAATAACAAAAGGTAACAAAAGAGTAATAATTCCTACTCTTAAAAATATTTTAAGATTTTTTAAAAATTTAAATGGTAAGGTGCAAGAGAGAATACAGAACATAAAGCATAAAACTGAAGGAAGTCAGATTAGGGTACAATTTATTGAAGATCTACAATGAGCCAGGAAATGCACTAAGTTCTTTATTGTGTATCCTTATCTTGGGAGGAGAGAGAGAGGGGTGGGGGGTGAGGGAGAGAGAGAGAGAATATGAATAGATCCATTTGGAGAATTTATCCTGAATTATTGAAGAAGGGTAATTTATAAGAGTGTCATAAAGTCATGTAGGGGTTTGAGGGGCAACAGAAGAGAGGTAATTATGTATCCCCAAACCCTAAACCCAACAATCACATTTTTCTGATTTACAGAAGGGTCTAATCCCTGAGAAATGTTTTTAAGATCAAGGTCCAAACTCTGGCTTTGGAATAATTGGTCTGTTGCCTGGAGTCAGGACTTTGGCTTTTAGAGACAAAAACAGTGATCAAAAACAGCTTTCAGAAAGATGTCACTCTACTCCAAGCCTACCACAGTGACTTGCACATAGTATGACCTGAAATAAGAGTTTGTGCAGTGGATGAACAGAGGATTTTATATTGAAATGTTGTTTGTAGCAGACAATTCCTGTACTTCTTTTTCCACTTGAAGATGATGAAGAAAGACTTGTCTGAGTTGCAATAAGAGAAAATAGGTTAGAATTCCCAGCTGCAAGCAGAAAGAAATCTTGGTAAGTGCTTCAGGAGGGTTAATGAAGTTCTTTCTGGAGTATCTATGGCAACAGAAAGGCTAAACATAGCCCTATGTACTATGTAGAAGAATAGGGTAGATCTTTTTTTTTTTTTTTTGAGACAGAGTTTCACTCTTGTTGCCCAGGCTGGAGTGCAGTGGCACAATCTCGGCTCACTGCAACCTCCGCATCCCAGGTTCAGGTGATTTTCCTGTCTCAGCCTCCCCAGTAGCTGGGATTACAGGCATGCACCACCACGCCCAGCTAATTTTTTGTATTTTTAGTAGAGATGGTGTTTCACCATGTTACCCAGGCTGGTCTTGAACTCCTGACCTCAGGTGATCCACTCGCCTCGGCCTCCCAAAGTGCTGGGATTACCAGCGTGACCCGCTGCACCTGGCCAGATCTTTAAAATCTGCTCCTTACCCCTTGCATGCATGCCTTTTCATTTACTACTTCGTGGGAGACATAGTCACCTAGAATTATACTAAATCTCCCGGAATGATGGAATTCTTTCTTTTGGTCAAGATGCTCAGTCTTTTTGAGGACACAAGCATCATGCAGCTGATGTTGCCTGACCCATGTTATGGTATAAAAAGGATGCATATCAGTTAGGGATTGGTTTAGCTGAGAATGAAGGCAAACCCCAAATAAAACGGCATAAACAAAATAGAAATTGAAGAAGTTCAGAGGAAAGTATCCTGTTCATGACATTGTCAGGAGCCACCTTTTTCATCTTGTGGCGTCTCTACCTCACGGCCCAAGGTGGTTGCTTGAGCTCCAGCCATCATGTCTACATTCTAGCAAGGAGAAAGGAAAGGTACATTTCATTTTTTGAGACAGGGCCTTGCTCTGTTACCCAGGCTGGAGTCTCGTGCCATAATCACGACTCACTGTAGTCTTGACCTCTCCTGGGCTCAGGTGACCTCTCACCTCAGCCTCCCGAGTAGCTGGGACTACAGGCATGTGCCACCATGCCTAGCTAATTTTCGTATTTTTAGTATCGATGGGTTTTGACATGTTGCCCAGGCTGGTCTCGAACTCCTGAGCTCAAGCAATCTGCCTGTCTTGGCTTCCCAAAGTGCTGGGATTATAGGTGTGAGCCACCACGCCCAGCCATATTCTATTCTTACAAGGACACTTCCTAGAAGTTGCAAGAAGCACCTTTGCTTTTATAGCATTGGCTAAAACTTACACATAGACATCCCACTTTCAGGGAAGGCTAGTAATGTGGTCTCTATTTTGGACATTAAGCACTAGTGAAATACAAGGGATTCTATTATGAAGAAAGCAGAGGAGTTGGATTAGAAGGGGACAACTTGCAGTCTCTACCATGAAAGTAAAATGGGCATCTGAGAGGTTTAATGACAAGGCTTGTCACACTGGCCATGAAAACACTACTTTCCTTTCTAACTGTTCATTGTTAGCTTCTCATTTGAGAGTAGGCACCAAAGGGAATCACTCTACACTCACCTTGGTTTTTCTCTCAGTTTTAACTTGATTTTGAAATCTTGACAGTAGGAACATCTTGGCAAACCCTGAAGGTGTTCACTAGACTCTTGGAGGCAGCCTAGGTTCCCAGGAGAAGAGCACTACTTTCAAACTCTAATGGAAAAATGCACTGTGAGGCAGTAGGTCTGGACTAGGGCCTGAAATTCTACATTTCTAACAAGGTCCCTAGTGACGCAGTGCTGCACTGCACAGACCATGTTTTCAGTGCAAAGGTTTAGAGAAAGTTCTCTATGGCTATCTGAGTCCCAGTTTGTAGTAGGATATTCAGGAAGGGATAGCGTACTTGCCCAATGACTTCTTCTTGCCTGCTGTACAGATACAGTCTATTCACTAAGACAGTGCTATTTCAGTAGAGAAAGAGCTTACTAAATGCAGAGCTAGCCAAGCCAGAAGGATGGGAGTCTGTTACTCAGAACAGCTTCCCTAAAAGGTCAGAGGCTAGGGTTTTTCAAAGACAGTTTGGCAGGAAGAGGGGTAGGGAATGGAAAATGCTGATTGGTTGGAGATCATAGGGGTGGGAAAATGATCCTCTTGCACTGAGTCAGCTTCTGGATGGAGGCCTCAGGACCAGTTGAGTCATGACTCACCAGTCCAGGTAGAGTCAGCTGGTCACCAGAATGCAAAGGTCTGAAAAAAATATCAAAAGACCCATCTTAGGTAACACTCTAGTGATGTTATCTATAGGGGCAATTAGGGAAGTTACAAATCTTGTGACCTCTTCGAACGATGGCTGGTTATTGTTTCACTATGCCCACTTTTAGCAGAGTTCTGGCCCCTCCCATAATTCTAATCTTGTGGCCTTCCTTTAGTTTTACACAGGCAGTTTCTGTTCCCAACAAGAAGGGGATAGTTTTGGGAATAGCTATTGTCATCCTTGCTTTAAGGTAAATTATAAACTAAATTCCTTCCAAAGTTAGCTTGGTCTATTGTCCAGGAATGGACAAGGACAGCCTGGAGGTTAGAAGCAAGATGGAATCAGCTATGTCAGATTTCTCCTACCATCATAATTTTGCAAAGGTGGTTTCAATGGGGGTGGTAGTGACCAGTATATCTTTTAGTGGTTTTCATATACTACTGTTCATAAGAATGCCCTTATGGAGCTTGGTAAAATACAGACTTCTAGGATCTTGACAATCGCTTTCAATGTGACAGGTATACAGTAACAGATGTCTGATTTTTATAACAGGCACTCTGAGTTACTTCTGATAAAGGTGGTCAAGGAGCAGCATTTTGAGACATATTGGTAGTCTGTGTGGGTGAGGGTCTTGACCTCTCAGATCATAAGTTTACAGAGATCCTGGTGTTCTGGGAAATGTGAGTTTTAGATAGTCTGGTTTAATTTATTTTTTTATTTTTTATTTTTTTATTATACTTTAAGTTCTAGGGTACATGTGCATAACGTGCAGGTTTGTCACATGTGTATACTTATGCCATGTTGGTGTGCTGCACCCATCAACTCATCAGCACCCATCAATTCATCATTTATATCATGTATAACTCCCCAGTGCAATCCCTCCCTCCTCCCCCCTCCCCATGATAGGCCCCAGTGTGTGATGTTCCCCTTCCCGAGTCCAAGTGATCTCATTGTTCAGTTCCCACCTATGAGTGAGAACATGCGGTGTTTGGTTTCTCTTCTTGTGATAGTTTGCTAAGAATGATGGTTTCCAGCTGCATCCATGTCCCTACAAAGGACGCAAACTCATCCTTTTTGATGGCTGCATAGTATTCCATGGTGTATATGTGCCACATTTTCTTAATCCAGTCTGTCACAGATGGACATTTGGGTTGATTCCAAGTCTTTGCTATTGTGAATAGTGCCGCAATAAACATACATGTGCATGTGTCTTTGTAGTAGAATAATTTATAATCCTTTGGGTATATACCCAGTAGTGGGATGGCTGGGTCATAAGGTACATTAGTTCTAGATCCTTGAGGAATTGCCATACTGTTTTCCATAATGGTTGAACTAGTTTACAATCCCACCAACAGTGTAAAAGTGTTCCTATTTCTCCACATCCTCTCCAACACCTGTTGTTTCCTGACTTCTTAATGATTGCCACTCTAACTGGTGTGAGATGGTATCTCATTGTGGTTTTGATTTGCATTTCTCTGATGGCGAGTGATGATGAGCATTTTTTCATGTGTCTGTTGGCTGTATGAATGTCTTCTTCTGAGAAATGTCTGTTCATATCCTTTCCCCACTTTTTGATGGGGTTGCTTGTTTTTTTCTTGTATATTTGTTTGAGTTCTTTGTAGATTCTGGATATTAGCCCTTGTCAGATGAGTAGGTTGCAAAAATTTTCTCCCATTCTGTAGGTTGCCTGTTCACTCTGATGGTAGTTTCTTTTGCTGTGCAAAAGCTCTTTAGTTTAATTAGATCCCATTTGTCAATTTTGGCTTTTGCTGCCGTTGCTTTTGGTGTTTTAGACATGAAGTCCTTGCCCATGCCTATGTCCTGAATGGTACTACCTAGATTTTCTTCTAGGGTTTTTATGGTATTAGGTCTAACATTTAAGTCTCTAATCCATCTTGAATTAATCTTCGTATAAGGGGTAAGGAAAGGATCCAGTTTCAGCTTTCTACTTATGGCTAGCCAATTTTCCCAGCACCATTTATTAAATAGGGAATCCTTTCCCCATTTCTTGTTTCTCTCAGGTTTATCAAAGATCAGATGGCTGTAGATGTGTGGTATTATTTCTGAGGACTCTGTTCTGTTCCATTGGTCTATATCTCGTTGTGGTACCAGTACCATGCTGTGGTTACTGTAGCTTGTAGTATAGTTTGAAGTCAGGTAGCGTGACGCCTCCAGCTTTGTCCTTTTGACTTAGGATTGTCTTGGCAATGCGGGCTCTTTTGTTCCATATGAACTTTAAAGTAGTTTTTTCCAATTCTGTGAAGAAAGTCATTGGTAGCTTGATGGGGATGGCATTGAATCTATAAATAACCTTGGGCAGTATGGCCATTTTCACAATATTGATTCTTCCTATCCATGAGCATGGATGTTCTTCCATTTGTTTGTGTCCTCTTTTATTTCACTGAGCAGGTGTTTGTAGTTCTCCTTGAAGAGGTCCTTGACATCCCTTGTAAGTTGGATTCCTAGGTATTTTATTCTCTTTGAAGCAATTGTGAATGGAAGTTCATTCCTGATTTGGCTCTCTGCTTGTCTGTTACTGGTGTGTAAGAATGCTTGTGATTTTTGCACATTAATTTTGTATCCTGAGACTTTGCTGAAGTTGCTTATCAGCTTAAGGAGATTTTGGGCTGAGACAATGGGGTTTTCTAAATATACAATCATGTCATCTGCAAACAGGGACAATTTGACTTCTTCTTTTCCTAACTGAATACCCTTGATTTCTTTCTCTTGCCTGATTGCCCTAGCCAGAACTTCCAACACTATGTTGAATAGGAGTGGTGAGAGAGGGCATCCCTGTCTTGTGCCAGTTTTCAAAGGGAATTTTTCCAGTTTTTGCCCATTCAGTATGATATTAGCTGTGGGTTTTCATAAATAGCTTAATTTTGAGGTACGTTCCATCAATACCGAATTTATTGAGCATTTTTAGCATGAAGGGCTGTTGAATTTTGTCAAAAGCCTTTTCTGCATCTATTGAGATAATCATGTGGTTCTTGTCTTTGGTTCTGTTTATATGCTGGATTATGTTTATTGATTTGCGAATGTTGAAGCAGCCTTGCATCCCAGGGATGAAGCCCACTTGATCATGGTGGATAAGCTTTTTGATGTGCTGCTGAATCTGGTTTGCCAGTATTTTATTGAGGATTTTTGCATCGATGTTCATCAGGGATATTGGTCTAAAATTCTCTTTATTTGTAGTGTCTCTGCCAGGCTTTGGTATCAGGATGATGTTGGCCTCATAAAATGAGTTAGGGAGGATTCCCTCTTTTTCTATTGATTGGAATAGTTTCAGAAGGAATGGTACCAGCTCCTCCTTGTACCTCTGGTAGAATTCAGCTGTGAATCCATCTGGTCCTGGACTTTTTTTCGTGGGTAGGCTATTAATTGTTGCCTCAATTTCAGAGCCTGCTATTGGTCTATTCAGGGATTCAACTTCTTCTGGTTTAGTCTTGGGAGAGTGTAAGTGTCCAGGAAATTATCCATTTCTTCTAGATTTTCTAGTTGATTTGCGTAGAGGTGTTTATAGTATCTCTGATGGTTGTTTGTATTTCTGTGGGGTCGGTGTGATATCCCCTTTATCATTTTTTATTGTGTCTATTTGATTCCTCTCTCTTTTCTTCTTTATTAGTCTTGCTAGCGGTCTGTCAATTTTGTTGATCTTTTCAAAAAACCAACTCCTGGATTCATTGATTTTTTGGAGGGTTTTTGTGTCTCTATCTCCTTCAGTTCTGCTCTGATCTTAGTTATTTCTTGCCTTCTGCTAGCTTTTGAATGTATTTGCTCTTGCCTCTCTAGTTCTTTAAATTGTGATGTTAGAGTGTCAATTTTAGATCTTTCCTGCTTTCTCTTGTGGGCATTTAGTGCTATACATTTCCCTCTACACACTGCTTTAAATGTGTCCCAGAGATTCTGGTATGTGTATCTTTGTTCTCATTGGTTTCAAAGAACATCTTTATTCTGCTTCATTTCGTTATGTACCCAGTAGTCATTCAGGAGCAGATTGTTCAGTTTCCATGTAGTTGAGTGGTTTGATTGAGTTTCTTAGTCCTGAGTTCTAGTTTGATTGCACTGTGGTCTGAGAGACAGTTTGTTATAATTTCTGTTCTTGTACATTTGCTGAGGAGTGCTTTACTTCCAATTATGTGGTCAATTTTGGAATAAGTGCGATGTGGTGCTGAGAAGAATGTATATTCTGTTGATTTGGGGTGGAGAGTTCTATAGATGTCTATTAGGTCCGCTTGGTGCAGAGATGAGTTCAATTCCTGGATATCCTTGTTAACTTTCTATCTCGTTGATCTGTCTAATGTTGACAGTGGGGTGTTGAAGTCTCCCATTATCATTGTATGGGAGTCTAAGTCTCTTTGTAGGTCTCTAAGGACTTGCTTTATGAATCTGGGTGCTCCTGTATTGGGTGCATATATATTTAGGAGAGTTAGCTCTTCCTGTTGAATTGATCCCTTTACCATTATGTAATGGCCTTCTTTGTCTCTTTTGATCTTTGATGGTTTAAAGTCTGTTTTATCAGAGACTAGGATTGCAACCCCTGCTTTTTTTGTTCTCCATTTGCTTGGTAGATCTTCCTCCATCCCTTTATTTTGAGCCTATGTATGTCTCTGCATGTGAGATGGGTCTCCTGAATACAGCAGACTGATGGGTCTTGACTCTTTATCCAGTTTGCCAGTCTGTGACTTTTAATTGGAGCATTTAGTCCACTTACATTTAAGGTTAATATTGTTATGTGTGAACTTGATCCTGTCATTATGATATTAACTGGTTATTTTGCTCGTTAGTTGATGCAGTTTCTTCCTAGCCTCGATGGTCTTTACATTTTGGCATGTGTTTGGCAATGGCTGGTACCGGTTGTTCCTTTCCATGTTTAGGGCTTCCTTCAGGGTCTCTTGTAAGGCAGACCTGGTGGTGACAAAATCTCTAAGCATTTGCTTATCTGTAAAGGATTTTATTTCTCCTTCACTTATGAAACTTAGTTTGGCTGGATATGAAATTCTGGGTTGAAAATTCCTTTCTTAAGAATGTTGAATATTGGCCCCCACTCTCTTCTGGCTTGTAGAGTTTCTGCCGAGAGATCTGCTGTTAGTCTGATGGGCTTCCCTTTGTGGGTAACCCGACCTTTCTCTCTGGCTGCCCTTAAGATTTTTTCCTTCATTTCAACTTTGGTGAATCTGGCAATATGTGTCTTGGAGTTGCTCTTCTGGAGGAGTATCTTTGTGGCGTTCTCTGTATTTCCTGAATTTGAATGTTGGCCTGCCCTAGTAGGTTGGGGAAGTTCTCCTGGATGATATCCTGAAGAGTGTTTTCCAACTTGGTTCCATTTTCCCCCTCACTTTCAGGCACCCCAATCAGACGTAGATTTGGTCTTTTTACATAATCCCATACTTCTTGCAGGCTTTGTTCATTTCTTATTCTTCTTTTTTCTTTTGGATTATCTTCTCGCTTCATTTCATTCATTTGATCCTCAATCACTGATACTCTTTCTTCCAGTTGATCGAGTCGGTTACTGAAGCTTGTGCATTTGTCACGTATTTCTTGTGTCATGGTTTTCATCTCTGTCATTTCGTTTATGACATTCTCTGCATTAATTAGTCTAGCTGTGAATTCTTTCACTCTTTTTTCAAGATTTTTAGTTTCTTTGCGCTGGGTACGTAATTCCTCCTTTAGCTCTGAGAAGTTTGATGGACTGAAGCCTTCTTCTCTCATCTCGTCAAAGTCATTCTCTGACCAGCTTTGATCCGTTGCTGGTGATGGGCTGCGCTCCTTTGCAGGGGGAGATGCGCTCTTATTTTTTGAATTTCCAGCTTTTCTGCCCTGCTTTTTCCGCATCTTTGTGGTTTTATCTGTCTCTGGTCTTTGATGATGGTGACGTACTGATGGGGTTTTGGTATAGGTGTCCTTCCTGTTTGATAGTTTTCCTTCTGACAGTCAGGACCCTCAGCTATAGGTCTGTTGGAGATTGCTTGAGGTCCACTCCCGACCCTGTTTGCCTGGGTATCAGCAGCAGAGGTTGCAGAAGATAGAATATTGCTGAACAGCGAGTGTACCTGTCTGATTCTTCCTTTGGAAGCTTCCTCTCAGGGGTGTACTCCACCCTGTGAGGTGTGGGGTGTCAGACTGCCCCTAGTGGGGGATGTCTCCCAGCTAGGCTACTCAGAGGTCAGGGACCCACCTGAGCAGGCAGTCTGTCCGTTCTCAGATCTCAACCTCCGTGTTGGGAGATCCACGGCTCTCCCCAAAGCTGTCAGACAGAGTCGTTCACGTCTGCACAGGCCCCCGCTGCTTCCCCTGTTGGTCTTCAGCTGTGCGCTGTCCCCAGAGGTGGAGTCTACAGAGACAGGCAGGCTTCCTTGAGCTGCTGTGAGCTCCACCCAGTTCGAGCTTCCCAGCGGCTTTGTTTGCCTACTTAAGCCTCAGCAATGGTGGGCGCCCCTCCCCGAGCCTCGCTGCTGCCTTGCGGATAGATCACCGCAGACTGCTGTGTTAGCAATGACGGAGGCTCCGTGGGCATGGGACCCTCCCGGCCAGGTGTGGGATATATTCTCCTGGTGTGCCTGTTTGCTTAAAGTGCAGTACTGGGGTGGGAGATACCCAATTTTCCAGGTGTTGTGTGTCTCAGTTCCCCTGGCTAGGAAAAGGGATTTCCTTCCCCCTTGTGCTTCCAGGTGAGGCGATGCCTCGCCCTGCTTCAGCTCTCGCTGGTCAGGCTGCAGCAGCTGACCAGCACCGATTTTCCGGCACTCCCTAGTGAGATGATCCCAGTACCTCAGTTGAAAATGCAGAAATCACCAGTCTTCTGTGTCGCTAACGCTGGGAGTTGGAGACTGGAGCTGTTCCTATTCGGCCATCTTGCTCCGCCCCTCTGGTTTAATTTATTAAAGGAGACACATATTGCTAATCTTCGTGGCCCAGGAAAATTTTATCAAAGGTACATTTTCCTCCATTTTGGAGTTAAGGGTTTTGTTCTTGCGGGAAGTTTGAGGGTGTCTTGGTCAGCTTAGCTGCCATAACAAAAGGCCATATATGCAGTGGCTTAGATAATAGACATGTATTTCTCACAACTCTGAAGAGTGGAGATCTGATATCAGGGTGCCAGCATGGTTGGATTTTGGCAAGGGCTCTCTTCCTGGCTTGCGGATAGTCTCCTTCTATAGCCACCTTCTTGCTGCGTTCCCACATGGCAGAGAGGGAGTGAGCTCCCATCTCTTTCTCTTCTTATAAGGACGTTAACCCCATGAGAATTTCATCCTCATGACCTCATCTAAACCAAATGGCCTCCCAAAGGCTCCATGTGAAATACTGTCACACTAGGGGTTAGGGCTTCAACATACGACTTTTTGGGGAACCCAAGCATTCAATCCATAACAGGAGATTCTGCATCACTAAGAATGGTACTGGCTGATTAACAAGAGGTTTGGGGTGGATAGAAGTGGATGTGAGGGCAGGGGCAGGGGAGAATCAGAAAAGGGAAGAAGGAGAAGGGGCGGGGCAGAAGCTGGTCTCTAGAGGGCACTGATGCATGCAATCATGGTGCTGGCCATCGTAGAGGTGTGACTTCATTTAACATGGTAGAGGTAGTGGGGAGTGTTTCATTTTACCTTAGACATTTGTTTTAATATTCTGTTTGCACATATTAAATATTTAATCTACAAAAGGGTTGGAGGAAAGAAATCGCTTTTCTGATGACCGAGTACCAGGACTCCTTTTTGCCTCTTCATCTTCATACCATGTACACTGCCTGAAAGGTGTTCCTCCCTCCCTTCCTCCTGCCTCCTTCCCATTCCCAGCTCCACATCTCCAGTTTGGTCTTTGAATCCTCTGTACCTGTAAGGGACTAGTTCAAGTGCTAGGTAGATATCTCTGTCACTCTTTTCAGGAGTCCCAGATCATAGTCCCTTCCATGGATTCAATCCTTCATTCATGTGGATTAAGTTTCCCACATTTCTGCAATCAGCCTGGGAATTCAGGTCAAACCCCAAATACCAGTAATCCCAAACCAAGCAGCGACTGTGTTCTGAGATTGAAGAGTTGGTGGATGATTCATTCTCATTTGGTTGCTTCTCCAGTGCACTCAATAGCTTCAGGCCCTGTTTCCCAGGAGATTACCATTCCACCTCTGAGGAGAGAAAAATGTGGTGGCCCTAGGGGTTCATTTCTTTTGATCTTTCAGTAAATTAGCAGACAGCTGGCTCAGTGGGTCTGCATTAGCTTGATTAAAGAACAGGCTGATTCCAGCCCTGGGCTCCAGAGGCTCCATTTCCAATAAGGACACTTCCTTGACAAGAGAGCACCCAGTATTATAGCTATCTAGATATTTCCTGTCCTTGTCCCCAAAAATGTTTGGAACTTGATGCTAGTGAGCTCTATTCTACCAGAACACCAATGTATTGCATTGATCAGGGTGTAGATTCCAGTCTGGGTCTGAAGACCTGAGAACAAAGAGCGGCAAAGGCAGAGAATATCAATATTCAATATTCAAGCTCAAGCAGTCAGACAGAGAGTGAATGGGACCTTCCTCTGCCTTTTTCTTCTGTTTGGTGCCTCTACAGATTGCATCATTCCCACCCACATTGGGGAGGGCCATCTGCTTTCTTATTCCACCAATTCAAATGCTCATCTCTTCCAGAAACACCCTCATAGACACACTAAGAAATAATGCTTAATCAGGCTGGGTGTGGTGGCTCATGCCTGTAATTCTGACACTATGGGAGGCCAAGGTGGGTTGATCATTTGAGGTCAGGAGTTTGAGACCAGCCTGGCCAACATGGCAAAACCCTGTCTCTACTAAAAATATAAAAATTAGCCAGGTGTGGTGGAGCATGCCTGTAGTCCCAGCTACTTGATAGGCTGAGCCAGAAGAATCGCTTAAACCTGGGAGGTGGAGGTTGCAGTGAGCCCAGATTGTGCCACTGCACTCTAGACTGGGCAACAGAGTGAGACTTCATCTAAAAAAAATAAAGTTTAACCAGCAATCTGGGCATTCCATGGCCCAGGCACGATGACACGTAAAATTAATCATCACATGTATTGTACGTATATTTAAAATGTCTGTATACTAATATGCTTTGGCATCTTAAAAAATGTTTCCAGCTGGCATGGTGGCTTATGCCTATAATCCCAGCACTTTGGGAGGCCAAGGTGGGTGGATCATGAGGTCAGGAGTTCGAGACCAGCCTGGCCAACATGGTGAAACCCATCTCTACTAAAAATCCAAAGATTAGCTGGAAGTGGTGGCACACACCTGTAATCTCAGTTACTCAGGAGACTGAAGCAGAAGAATTGCTTGAACCCAGGAGGCGGAGGTTGCAGTGAGCTGAGATAGCACCACTGCACTCTAACCTCGGCAACAGAACAAGACTCCGTCTTGAAAAGCAAAAAAACCCAAAAAAACAAAAACCTGTTTCCATCTCAGGATAGGCTGCCCCTCCCATTGCTGGCCAATTCTGGGATACAGCAAAGGGCTCAGCTGGGAGCATGCCCTAGGTATCCAAATTGCCCATTCCAGGGCCTCATCTCCTCTATCTGGTCCATGCACCCCAGGAGGTAATATTCCTCTGCCTTAATCATCCCAGGGCCAGGTACCAGACAACTAAGGACACACTTATAGCTTACAGCATGCTGAAATTATTCAAACTAGCCAATCCTAGTTTGTCTTTCCTATGGAAGCTTCAATAAAGACTCTAGCATAAACCATTTACTTGCTTCTATCTTCTGCTTCCTGACCACCCGGGTGTCTTTCCTCGTGGCCCTGAGTGGCCTGTTGTAGCTCCTGTCTCTAGGACCTGTGAGTATAATACACTTTGTTTTCCTGAGACTCTCCTCTGTCTCCTCTTGAGGTGGGCGCCTGGCTGAACATTTCATAAAAGAATGCAAAACAGTTGACCATGGGCTTGGGACTTACATACGCCTGGCCAAAGCTTTTGGGATAATGAGGGCTCAGGGAACTCTGTGCCCTGTGCTACTTCTCTGCTTGTCATCTTCCCCCTCCCACAAAGCCTATTTTCTATCTGTATCATGAGGCATAAATGATGTGTGTCTATGACTTCTTTGTAAAACAGTTTCCAAGTTTTGGTTATTAACCACTCCCGCATTTGAGGATAAAGTGACCTCTGTGGTGACAGATCATGGGATTAATAACAAATGGTTGGACAATTGCTTTCTTCCCACTTAATAAATATTCCATGGGTAATTGACTCCTGTTGAATTAGTTGGGCCATAAAGGCTTCTTCCTCCTTTGCTAGAAATGCAGCCAGAGTTGTGCTTTAAAAGATACGTGCACACGTGCTTACATTGAACAAATTCCCTGGCAGAAGGAAAGTGGTGGAGGAGTTAGAAAGGCAGAGAAAAGCAGAAGGCAGCACCAGAGGAAGGATGTACGTGAAAGCTTCAGTACATTATACAAATGAAATGGTGATATATTCCCCAGTAGAAGGAGACAATGCTGTTTGGGGCTTCATACATCCTGTTTCTTCTTGGGATTAAATTGAAAGAAATTAATGATGTTGGGAAGGAGGGAAAGCACAAGGCAGACCAGAGCCTGATGTCGTGGGGTAAGGATGCTGCCTCTGTCTGTGCCTTTTTAATGCTGACAGGAGCCACCCCTTCTGCCTAATGGAGAAACATAACCAGTTTCCATGCAGCTTAGAACAGCTGGGGTTGAAGAGAAGGTGCAGGGTTTTCCTTTTTTTGGCTCAGTGCCTTTTTAGTTAGTTCCACCAACTCAGCTGGGGGACACTGGAGATAGAAGTGTGACTACTGTTCCCCATCCACAGGGGCAGGCCATGTGGGCAGACTACCTGACATTTGTATCCTGCTTCCCTGCAGGGTGAGGAAGTCTCATGAACAGAATGCCCTGAGCTGAAGCAGGGGGAGGGCTCTGGAGAAAGGGGGCCTGGGTGCAGATCCTGCCCATTTAGTGATCCCAAGACCTTGGGCAAATTTCACTATCAGCTTGCCAGGGAGAATTTCCAGTGCTGAGGATAGGGTGGTGAACAAAGGAACTCTGGTTCTTGCAGGGAAACAGTCTAAGAATAAGTAGCAAGAAAAGAAAAGAATGGCAAATTTTAATAAAGATTTCAAAGGACACGCTGAGGGGCTGAAAGAGTGATGCTGGGGTGGACTGGGAAGAGGACCAAGTCAGGTATACTTCCTACATTCAGGGCACTCATGTCCTACTGGGAGTGAGACACACACATACATACACACCTGCACACATGGTGGAATGCTGCAAAGAAAGCAAACGAGGGCCTAAGAGAGGAAAAAGGCAGGGGATGCAGGTGGATGAATCCACTTCAGGTGGGTTGGTCAGGGGAGGCCTCTAGCAGGTGACCATTGAGCTGATAGATGAGAAGGCTGCCCTTCAACAACAGGAGCAGAGCATTCAATCTGAGAACCAAGAACAGCCTATGCAAAGGGACTGAGGAGGGAACGAGCTGGGAGCACCCAAGGAAGCGAAGGAGGCTCGGTGCAGCTGGAGCCTGTGAAACAGCATGTCTGAGGAGAACTTGAAGCCAGGAGCCAGGTTGGAGTCCCATCACAGGAAGTTGTGTGGGCTCTGATGGGGACTTTAGAGTCTCTTCTAAGTGCAGAAGAAAGCACTTTAGGCAGGAAAGGATATAATCCAGTTTATTTTAAAAGACATTCATGCTTGCTGTTATTCTTAAACCTCTGTATAGTGGCAATAGTCATAGTACCTACTTCAGAGGGTTGTGTGAGGGTTAAGTGAGGCCTGAATATAATGCACTTGGCCCAGTGTCCAGCACACAGCAAGTTCAGGGCACATTACCTATTATTGGTATTCATTTACATGCAAAGCTGGCTTCAAAGCTATTGAGCCCTCCTTATTCTAACTTTGGCTGTTCTTGCCATAGCCACTTGGAGCTGCCTTACAAGGTGAGGTCAGATCGTGTTTGTGTGTCTATGTCTCTCTACCTACCTGCCTGCCTACCTCTATCTCAGTCATCTTTAGATATAACGGAAGTAGCCAAAGGTAGGGTTAAGATTTTTCTCAGAACACAAATTTGGATCTAATCCAACAGTCAGACAAATGGGCAGTCCAGTTCCCAGGTCCTTGCTGTTGTTATCATTTTCTTCCAGGGGCTATGAAATATCTACTTTGGTCATAACATTCATGCCAGGCCACCACAGAATACTAAACTTTAAGCTAAAACTATCAATGTTGGACATTTTCTTCCACCTCCTTTTTGTTCTCTACCCTGCTGTCTGTGCTGGGGTTGACCTCCAGGGACCACATCCCTTCTGACTGCTGGATGATGTGGCCAAACGCAGGAGACTGGAGGACAGACAGACTGAGAGATCAGGATATGTATTCCTTCTGCTTCCTCCCTATCCAGCCACCTTCCTCTACCAAAAGGCACAGCCACTGTTGTGGTGAACTCCTCTACATTGCTGGTTTCTCTGGGTCCAGGTGACCTCTCTTTCCTCTTAGATCTTCAGGTCAGGGATTGTAGCAATTTTCTGCTATTTCTAGCCCAGAGGTGCTTGCTGGTTTCCCTCGATCCTGCCCACACTTTGATAAATAGTCTCTTCATTGAAATTATTTTAAATCACCCTTTTTTGTGTGTGACATCTATTTCCTACTGGGACCCAACCCATATACTCTCTACGATCAAATGTTTTAAAAATGTACCCTGGTTATTAGGGCAATAGCCAGCTAAATGCAGGTATATTTTAACATTCATAATATTTTATTGTTTCTAAGATGTGCCCCCCACACACGTATTTTAGCACCTCTGAAATCAGGATGAGATTTGCAAATGGTGATGTTTTACTCTTGCTACTGGCTTGGCATCTGTGGGTGTTTTCTTGTGCATGTGTGAACTTGGTCATTCATTGCTGGTCATGGAGTCCTCATTTTAATGGAGTTATGTTTGTTGTTGGTACTACTCACTGGTGTTTAAAGTATTTCAGTAGGTTTACAATATGATTCAGCTCTGGAATGAAGTCATTATGTACACAGAGGCATGAAACAGAGCAGCGAAGCTTAATTTTGATGTCAGTGAAGCAAATATCCATCTTGGCAGAATGGAGGAAATTCCATATTTTTAAAGGGTTTTATGGGACTTAAAAAAGGAAGATATTGATAAGTAGTTGGAACTGTGTTATATGTGTTACTGAGATATGTGCAAAAGGATTGCCTATAATAGGATGAGCAATGTGACTAAAGGAAGTAGGAATTCCCAAATGCTTTGGAATAAATCAAAGAAATTTCAAAGAAGCAAGGAGTTGGTGTCATTGATTGGCAGTGTTTTCTTTTCTTTCTTTCTTAGTGGCACATGCAATAATGGTGTACCTTACAGATTGTTGACATCTTAGATTTGATGAACTATGGTATTTCCTATAATGCTATTTTCCGGTCTCTAGCCCATTTATTGACTCGTCTTACCTCTCTGGCAAATTTACAGAGAAACAAAGGCATAGGATTCATCTCCAGGCTGGTGGAGGATGTGCTTCATCTAGCCCCTGATCCCACATACTCTAAGGGTTTGAAATTTGAAGGTTGATGAGTTACTGAACCTCTAAGGGAGTCTAGAACCTCTCAGAGGCCAAAGGCTTGCTGAATGTGCTGGGGTAGAGAGAAGACTGCTGCCTCAGGAATGTTCTCCTTAGCTGAGGTAATTGAACATTTTATCTCATGGTCTTCATGGAATAACAGAATAGGCCTTAAAATATAATTCTAGAAAGAAATTAGGGGGCAATCAAGTAACAATGCAGTGGAGTAAGAACATTCAACCCGGGGCATCACTGCTATTTTCTTCCAAGATTCCAGTGCAAGACCACCTGTGTCTTGTGGCCCTGCTGGGTAAGCTGGGGAGGGAATTACCAACAAGGCTGCCCCTCAGATCCAGGATGCAGATTCAAAGCACTTTATTTAGGAAGAGTTGAAGGTACTTACACACACCTATTTCCCCAAATGGCAAGAAATATGATCTGTTTGGCATACATTTTGAAAGTATTTGAAATACCCCTTTTGAAAATACCCCTTTTCAAATATGATCTTCCCAAGGGCCAGGTGCTGATGGAGAAATGACTTGAGTGCACAGTGAATTTGTGAGACGCCTTTAGAACTCTGTCCTCAAAATTGAAAAAATAAAAAAAGCAGAATAAACTTAGTACTTAACTCTAAAGGTCTGCTAACAGGTCATATACATAAAGGTGGGAAAGAGGTTCAGAGACAGATGAAGAAATTCATGAGGGACAGACTCTGTTCTAAAGATAGTTCAACTGCTGTGCCAGCCTCCTTTTGTCCCTGGTCCCTCCATCTCCCCTCCCCGATTCTCCCACTTTTTGCATCTGTCTTTCTGCTCAGAAAAACTGGCCTATATGACCCATAAAGGGTTTCCATGTCTTCATCTTCTGGGTTTGTCCAGTGAAGAAGGAATCCCAGGACGAGATGAGAAGGAAGGGATTAATGAGGCCAAATTTTGATTGCCCCGGCTCCCTGCCTGCTAGGTTGCCTGGAACTGCTGTGTGCATCTATGGAAGGTCACAGCTCTTCTCAAGGTGTGGTCTCTGCATAGTCTCTTCTTTGGTAACTTCTCTTCTTTTTAGGCCCAGTCAGTCCCAGTTCTACTAACTATTAAACTGCAGGTTACAGCACTATCTCTGTGGCTCCTCTACGCCTACAGCTTTGTAAGTATATCCTCCTCAGAGTATGCTATTTCAAGAGTGCCATCTGCTTCTCAGTGGAACCCTGATGTTCGGGTGCCACATACTCCCATTTTCATGGAAGATATTATCTGCTATAAGGTTTGAGAGATTGGAATTACCCTGTTTCAGTTCCTTTAGCCTTGAATTTCAGGAGGTAAATGCAAAGCCCTGACAATGATGACCTAATTCCCTCAGTTCTTCTTGGTATCAGAGATTTGGATGAGTTTAGAACATTGATTTTTGGACTGGACGCGGTGGCTCAACCTGTAATCCCAGCACTTTGGGAGGCCGAGGTGGGCAGATCACCTGAGGTCAGGAGTTTGAGACCAGCCTGGCCAAAATGGCAAAACCCCATCTCTACTAAAAATACAAAAATTAGCCAGATGTGGTGGCACATGCTTTTAATCCCAGCTACTCAGGAGGCTGAGGCAGGAGAATTGCTTGAACTCAAGAGATGGAGGTTGTAGTGAGCCGAGATCACGCCACTGCACTCCAGCCTAGGCGACAGAGTGAGACTCTGTCTCAAAACAAAACAAAGCAAACAAACAACAACAACAAAAACACTGATTTGAGTTTTGGGAATTTGGAGCTCTAGGTCTGGGACAAGGAGTGTGATTTGTTTGTAAAGTGATGTGTTGGGCTTCAGTGTTCATTTGAATAAGTCATTTAGTGATGGTCATTTCTGTATCTCTTATTATTCAGCCCCTCCAACTTACCTAAGAATAACAAAATCACAGATAATTTGTAGGCTAAAATTAGTCTTAAAAGCTATTTTTGGCTGGGAGTGGTGGCTCATGCCGGTAATCCCTACACTTTGGGAGGCCAAAGTGGGTGGATCACCTGAGGTCAGGGATTTGGGACTAGCCTGGCCAACATGATGAAACCCTGTCTCTACTAAAAATACAAAACATTAGCCGGGCGTGGTAGTGCACACCTGCAGTCGCAGCTACTCAGGAGGCCGAGGCAGAAGAATTGCTTGAACCCAGGAGGCGGAGGTTGCAGTGAGCCCAGATGGTGCCACTGCATTCCAGCGTGGGCAACAAGAGCAAAACTCCACAATTTTTTTTGTCTCCCCTCAACAGACCTTGAATAACAGTGCAAATTTGCTGAATATAGAGTTTGGTGAGTTTATCTTTCCAAACAGATTAGACTTTGACATTTCATAATTACAATTGCAAGTGATACCTAAAGGGAAGTTGGACTGCTACGGACAGTTGTTGAGGATGTGCACTGATACCTGTAGGGGGCACCATTCATATATACTGTGAATTCGCATGCAACCTGCACAACTGTGTGCAGTGACCCTAGGAGGGGCCATAATCACCTCCAGCACTGATGAGCAGAACAAGGTGGAGTTTAACCATTGCCCACACTGCCTCTGGTTATCTGCATTTTAAGCTTATGCCTTAACCTCAAATATCTGATTCACGGTGTGAATTTTGCCTTTACTGTAGCTCTTTGTATATTGCAGCTAAATATTTCACATACAATGTTTCAATGCTTGAGAATATTCTACGGCAAATTTAATTTAGGGTGCACCAAGATGAAGAGAAGAAGCACTGGATCTAGCTCTGGGTACCTGGATTCAACCTTAGCAGAACAATCATGAAGCAGTTCTATCGGAACTCTCAGAATCTCAGGCTTCTAAACTGTAAAACACGGTAAATAGTAGCTTTCTTATAGGTTTTGGTGAATAAACAAGATTACATATTTGAAAGAGCCTTACACGCAATAAATGCTGAGTAAATATTGGTTTACTCTTATAAGGCAAAACCTGTGTAAGTGACATTTTCAGAAAGGATTAATAGGTGAGTCTCTCAGGCATCAGTTTACAATAGTTTTTTTAATGCAACAGAAACTGTTTGGGAGGCTTGAAAGAGTAGGTTAGCTGGGCTTGAGGCTAACTGCACATGACATTCCGCTCCAGGGGCAAAGGCCTGATCCCTAGAGGGTTCAAAACTATTCCTGGCTTTTGCTCTTTTTCCTGACATCTTGAGTTTTCCTATTTATCAACAGGGCCAACTGGCAAAGAGGTATTCTTCTTTGTCTTTGAATGTTTGCACAGCCTCCTCTTCTGATTAGAGAAATCAGGTAGAGCTGGGACCTTTCACCTTTACCTTAATTGGTACATAGCACATTGTAACATTGTGTCTATTGGAGTTGAGTATGTGGGGGAGGATTTTTTTTTTCAGAGTCATACTTTGTCTGGGACTACAAGTGTACACCACCACAGCCAGCTAATTTTTAAAATTTTTTGTAGAGATGAGGTCTCATGTTGCTCAGGCAGCTCCTGGGCTCAAGTAAACCTCCCACCTTGGCCTCCCAAAGAGTTGGGATTCCAGGTTTGAGCCACTGCACCCAGCCTAGACATTATTTTCTATGGTGATAGGATTAGGGAGTGGAAGTGAATGATGCTATAACGTAGGCTTTAACTTGAAAAGGGATATAATCTACTCCCTCTTTTAGGTGACTCCTGATTCTCGAAGCCAAATTTTTCAATCTTCTTTTGTAATTCCAGGAGCCAAAATAACCAAGGAAGACCTGGTTCCAATAATAATAATGATATCTTATATTTGTATAATGCTTTGTACTTTGGAAAGCAGCTCTATAATCTCATTTGACTCTCACATAAACCCAGTGAGGTGGCTTGGGAGGCATTCATTCCTTATTTTACCGCCACGAAATCCAAGAAGGTATTAAGTGTCTCGCCATATGATCTCATAACATGTAAGTGATAGAGTCCAGGTCTCCTGGATACTAGTCCAGCATATTTTACTTTACACTGTATCATCTTGAGCATTCACATTCTTTTAAAAAATTAGAATAAATTTTTTAATGAATATATAATGTGTGTTCATGGTTTCAAATTTAAAAAGGTACGAAAGGATATATGGTCTAAATTAAGCCCTCTTCCTTCTTTTCTACTCTCTTAAGAATGTATTGCCCCTTCTGGATATGACCACCATTCCCTGTTTCTCATGTCTTCTTTGGTGATATTCTGGGCATTTTAAAGCATAAATGTATATTTTCCCCTTCCCCGGTGGACTTAAAAAAAAAATAGGACAGTGGAAATACCCTAGAGAAGTGGGCTTGGAGAAGTTGGTAAGTAATCCCACTTGGGCTTTTGTGAGAAATATACCTAATCTGTGTGGCTTTGCTTTTGGGAATCTAAACAGTATATCTTAGCTTTTTTTTTTAGATGGAGTCTCACTCTGTCACTCAGGCTGGAGTGCATTGGAGCTATCTCAGCTCACTGAAACCTCTGCCTCCCAGGTTCAAGCAATTTTAATGTCTCAGCCTCCCAAGCAGTAGCTTGGATTACAGGTGTGCACGATCACGCCAAGATAATTTTTATATATTTAGTAGAGATGGAGTTTTGCCTTGTTGGTCAGGCTGGTCTCGAACTCCTGGCCTCAAGTGATCTGCCTGCCTTGTGCTCCCGAAAGTGCTGGGATTATAGGCATGAGCCACCATGCTTGGCCCCTAAGTCTTTCTCTTCTTCTGCCTAACATTATGCTTGAGGATCAGGAGTTTGCTTTCTGGTTCATAAAGTTATTTGCCATCTTCCTCCATAATTCGTAAACCAGGGCCATAAGAGCTTTCTCTCCTGTATCGGATATTGTTTTCTGGAACATGAAATCATCAAGATAATACTTGAGAATTGGAAGTTGGAGAAAACCACCAAGCATAATAGAAATGTGAGTCCCTACATTCCTGGTCTTTAAATTAGCTCCTCTGATAGTGCCTCGCTATTCCACAACATCACAATGCCTCAGCTCTTCTGATACAGTGTGTTATTTATGGCTCCACTATAGGGCCAGGTTGGTTTTTCCCAATCCATCACCCACCAATGCTAATACTCAGTTCACCCTACCTGAAACTCACCAAGAAAGCTCCATGCCTGAACTGGCCCACACCTTTTTCAACAAGATGAATCTGCTGGAGCTTGTACTTGGATATCGTGTCACGGTCTAGTTGCAGACACTTCTAAGCACCGACATTTTGCAAACCAACAGTGGGGACTGGCAGTGGTGTGAGAACCACACTTTAAGCAGTCCCGTGTACAAAATGCTGTGAACTGTTTAGCTAAGTAAATGAATGCTGGCACTGGCTGCTTAATTAGGAGAATAAAGCTAGTGCTTTCATCTGATTTCTTCATAGCTTTTCATGAGGTGATGCTCTCCTATTTATTGTCCCTCTTTGTACTGTTTTTTCTTTTTCTTTTCTTTTTTTTTTTTTGAGACAAGGTCTCGCTCTGTTGCCTAGGCTGCAGTGTAACAGTGTGAATACAGCTCACTCCTGCAGCCTCAACTCCTGGACTCAACTAATCTCCCACATCAGCTTCTCAATTAGCTGGGACTGCAGGTGAGCACCACCATGCCAGACTAATTTTTTTTTATTTTTTGTTTTGTAGAGACAGGGGTCTCACTATGTTGCCCAGGCTGGTCTCGAACTCCTGGGCTCAAGTGATCCTCCTGCCTAGGCCTCCCAAAGCACTAGGATTACAGTCGTGAGCCACTGTGCCTGACTCATTTTACTTTTCTTCTTTTGGGATGGATTGGTGGACATAACTTGTATCTGAATCTACCAGAACAAGAAATCCTACTACAAAGATGAAATTAAGTTGACTGTGTGTTGAAGCACACAGTTTTTGCCCTTATGTGTTGCTGGAAAAAAATTCATATGTGGCAGATGGGGAAGACCAAATAGACACATAGCAAAGGAGAAGTCTACACACTAAAGAGAGACACCCAGTCATTGTTCAGGCTGTGGCAGGCTCAACCTGCTGAGTACCTGTCATTCATCCCAAGCCACCCTGTTGCCAACCACCAAGAAGAGAACCTGCCCGTTGACAATCTGGAATCTAGTTCCTGGGGACTTAGTCTCTAGGTTATTCCATTATAAAAGTGACATCTGTAACTGAAATTTCTTTCCCATGGGTCAGTGAAAGGATTTCCAGAAATACTGTTGATAATTTCTGAGCATCATTAACCGATCCATGGATCCCAGAGACTTTTTTGCTCTGTGAGGAAGAAAGTCCTTGTGATACTTTATGATAAGCTTGGACCACTTAGGCTATGCAAGAGATTCTGAGACCCAGCTCCCTACTAGGGTGAATGTTGCTGCACATTGTTGCAAATTTCCTTCTTCTCCATCAGTACATAGGGATAAGCTGAAAATCTCATCAGAATTAACAGGGAGACTGGAACTGCTTTTCATGAAAGGCCAAGAAGAGAAAGCTCTCAAAGTACTGAGTATTGTCCAGTCCAGATCATCCGTTGCTTGTAAAAAATGCAGATACCAGAGCCACTGAGTCAAAATCTCTAGAGGTGTAATTGTGGAATCTAAAATGTTAACAGCCTCCCTGTGGAGTCTTAAGCATGCTAAAGTTTAATAACCACTAGTTTAGGGGTCCTCATTTTAACTTAATCCTTAGCGTCTGCCTACACACTTTCAGGTGTTTCTCCAGACTCCATCATCCCCAGTGTGTTAAAATGGAAGAATCTGTGTCAAAATAATGCTAGCAGCAATGAAGAGGCCTCATCTTCCCAAATGTCTGAAGTGTCCCCTCTGAAGCTGGCATTGTTGCTGATGGCTCCCAGTTCTGGCTCCCCTCGCTGTCTGCTTTCTCACCTGCATGGCGCAGCTTTGCCCCTAGCCCAGGCTACCAGAACTTTCTTGTGAGTACATCACTGGCTGGGTTGCTGGCAGCATATAATAGCTCAGATTTGGTGGTCTGAGACTTGGGGTAGATCCTGCCTCTTTTGCTTGCCAAGTGACTCTTGCTGGTTAAATTCTCAGGCTCAGGTTCCTTATTTCTAAAAGAGAAAATAGTTTATACCTTAAAGGATTGTGTTAAGATTTAATAAGATAATTCATGTGTCTAACATATAATGAACACTCAGTACATTTTAGCTGTTATGATGTTAATATTACATATGAAACCACAGCATTTGTCGTGATTCTTGCCAACATCCCTAGATACAGGATTCTATCTTTGAGCTTGAGCCTCAGTTCAGGTGGCGACTTCTCAGCCCAGTCCAAGGGTGGAGCAGTTCTTGCCACATGGACATTGCCTGACTTGGTTAGAACACCGCTCATGGATACACAAGTCCACTGATTATTCAACTGGCTGCTCAACATCTTTTGTCTGGAGCTCCTAAAGGATGCTCAAACTCAAATGTCCAGAGGTAAGCTTGGCATCTTCCTCTCCCAGGCTGTCCCCTGTCAGCTTTCCTTTCTTGGAGAAGAGTACCATGGTTTCTATGGTTGCATAAAGCAAAAAATCTGGAAATCATCCTTGACAACACTTTGGAATCTATCACCAAGGCCAGTCAGCTATACTTTATAAATTTATCTCCAACCCATTTCTCTCATGTCCACTGCCACTGCTCTGATTCAAGTGGTTATATATATGTATTTTTAAACATATATATATCTTTTAAAACACACACATATATACATATTTTTTTTAAAAACTGGGCCACCAGTTTAAAAATCTAGTTAATAATCTCTTAACTAGTTTTCTGATCTCACTTGTATACCCTGTGCCATAGAGAATAATTAAAACACAAATCTAATTATAGCACTATCCACCCCTCTCTAGTCATTTATTCTAGCAAATTCTTTTTGATATTTATTTTGCTTGACAGGCTTGACAAATATATTAGTTGATATTATATTGCATATTTTTTGTTTATGGCCTGGCTTTCTCACTGGAATATAAGCTCCATGAGGGCAGGAACTTTGTTTTATTCACTATAGATGAGTGCCTGGTGCTGGTAGGCATGCAATGAGCATTTGTTCCATGAAAGGTCTTACTCCCTTTCCATGTTTTCCCACTGGTTTCAGGATACAGAGTAAATCTGTAGCACAACCCATGAGGCCCTGTACACACTGGCCCATATAATCCCTCTAGCTTTAGCTCCTCTCCTCTTCTCATGCTTGACCTTTCTTGAATAGGTTAGGCCTCCCCTGCTTCAGGGCCTTTGCACATGCTGCTCACTCTGCCAGGAAACGTGCCTAACAAATACTCCTCAATTGCATCTTAGCTTTGTGGGGATGTCTATACCAGCCTTTCCAATTCTGTAATTTTTTTGTAGCACTCATCACAGTATGCAATTATATACCTGTTTCATGGATTATTTAATTAATATCTCTGTTCTGGTAGAACAGAGATTGGCAAACTATGGCCATATGCCATACTGGGCATCCCATCTACTTTGTATGATCTGCAAATATATCCATGCTTGTTCATCTATGTATTGTCTGTGGATGCTTTCATGTTACAGTGGCAGAGTATGTGACCTCATGGACTGCAAAGCTTAGATATTTACTATCTGGCTCCTTATAGAAAAATTATGCTGACTCTTCTCTAGATTATAAACTCCAGGAGAGCAGGGGATATTTCTGTTTTATTCATTAGAGCACATATTATGTGTTCACTAAATATTACATAGATGAACAAATGATTTCGAGTAGGCCAACATTATGGTCCTACTGCTTCTCTAGAAAGTAATAATAACCTCCATTACAGGTATATTCCTAAACTTTTGATAATTGGCTCACATTAGTAATTGCAAAAGGTAAAATTATGACTCTCAGGCATTCATTGTGATTAATATTGCTTAAATGTGATGAATTGTGGGGCTGGGTGTAGTGCGTGTTCCACAGTGGCTAGTGGGATGGGTATATGAGCAGAACTGTGAACAGTATTTACATATGGAGATCAACCAAAGACAATAGAATAAATATCTATTGTCATTTATTTATAATGAAAGTATCATATAACTTTAAGAGAAACGTTTTAGGTAAAGTAGAAATGAGCGAATGAGAGGCAAAGGAAAGCTTTGAATACTTAAAATTCTATCCCATTAGTTCTTTGCTTACCTTGCTTTGTGACACTGAACTCTTCAGTAATGGCTCCAGGCTATAGAAAACACCACCTATTGGAAAATAAAGTATCCGATGACCAAATACTAGAAAGCTTTTTGGGTCAAACTATTTTTTTTTTTCTTTTCTTTCTTTTTCTATCTATTTTTATAGACAGCAATGGTATCTAGTAAATTCTACTTGAGTGATTTCCTGGGATTACATAGAATAGTATATTTGATGTTCATTTTACCAATTAGAATACAGTGGGCTACAAGTAACACAACATCTTTATTCAAGTCGAGTGCTTTGATAAAGACAGGTATGACTTCACAAATGAGAAGTTCAGAGGTGAGGCAGTTCTAGGCATGGGGCATTTGCTTATTAAACAAATATATCCACTATGAGCCAGGCATTGTTTTAGGAGCTAGCAACATGGAAATAGATAAAACTGACAAAAATCTCTGTTTTCTCAGAGATTATATTTTAGTGGGGTGAGGGAAGATCATTACTGGCCTCACTAGGCCATTGTAAGACTTTGGGTTTTACTCTGAGTGAAATTGGGAGCCACTGAAGGGCTTTGAGTGGACGATGAACATAATAAACTGATTTAGTTTCTAGGGGACAAACTGGCAAGAGTAGAAGTGGGGAGATGAGTCAGATGGCTATTGCAACAATTTAGGTGAGAGACAACCAGGGCTTGGACCAGGGTGGGAGTGGTGGAAGTGGGAGGAGGTAGTTGGAATCCACATACTTCAAGATAAAATATACTCACATTTCAAGGGCTAGAGATGACCCTACAGCTTTGAGGATTGTGAAATGAGCCTGGAAGAAACGTTTGGCAATGAAAATCTTTGTAGGCATAGAAAAGTTTTCATTAAAACAACAATAACAACAACAGAAACATGAAAAAGAGACTCAAATTCTACAAACCACTGAAGGGTGTTTGTGTAAGTTATCAACTTACTGCTTCTCAGTTCCATATGAGTCCTTCATTACCTGCTCTGAGATAATGAACCTGGACCCTGTTTAGCATTTCTCCTCTGCAGCAAACATGATAATGCTGAGCTTTGTTAACAGACAGCCCTGGAGGGGCATTGCTGGAGGAAGGGGGTTTCTCTTGCTGGTTCCAGTATACTTGGCTCATGAGGCTTCCACCCTGACAATGGCTGATGAGTATTGATACTGTGTGCCTGAAATGACATTTTGGCAAGTTTATCTGACATAAGGACCATAGGCAGCATGGTGGATGATAAGGTAATGTCCATTCTACTCCTAATGATTAGAATATGCCACAAAACAACCGTATGTTTACCTTATTTGGCTCAGTCATGATGATGATCTGATGCTATGACCCCCTGGCCCACATCAAATGGTCTCTACCCCAGTCCTAGCCTTTTCTTGTTGTTCAGAATGAACGCCAACTGTATTTCCTCTGCCCTTTTCTCAGAACAAACAGAGGGCAAATGAGCAGGTATTCGCAGTGGTGATTGTGGATTTAAAAATATTTATTCTCTTTTACTCTTTTGTGTTAAATTTTCTACAATACATACACACTACTTTTGTTGTAAGAAAATAATAAAGTTGTTTTCATTTTTTTAATAAAGAAAAGAAGTGTATTTTTTACCGTTTGGGAGGCTGGAAATTCCAGGGTCAAGGGGCTGCATCTGGAGGGTCTCCTGCTGGTGGGGACCTTCTGAAGGGTCCTAAGGTGGTGCAGCACATCATGTGGTGAGGCAACTTACGAGAGGCAGCCACACTGGCTTTATAGCGGACTCACCCTCTTGATACCTAGCCCACTCCTGTGATAACCCATTCACATATCAACCCACTAATCCATTAATTCATGAATGGATCAATCAACCGGTGAAGGCAGAGTCCACATAACCCAGTCACCTCCCGAGTGTTCCAGCTCTCAACACTGCCGCATTGCGGATCAAGCCTCCAACACAAGAAGTTTTGGGGGACACATTATTTATTTAAAAAATATTTTTATTTTTATTTTCATTTCAGAGGTACATGGGCAGGTTTGCTGCATGGGTAAACTCGTGACTCAGGGGTTTGTGATGAAATAATCTGTACAGAAAGTTATTTTTAGTTAAAAAATGTGTAGCAATTCTTCCTTTTCTACAATGAAAAACAATGGCATGCATTCCTGATTCTTTTTTTGTTTTTTTGAGATGGAATCTCACTTGGCTAGAGTGCAGTGGTGTGATCTCGGTTCACAGCAACAACCTCCACCTCCTGGGTTCAAGCAGTCCTCCTGCCTCAGCCTCCTGAGTAGCTGGGACTACAGGCAAGCACCACCACGTCAGGCTAATTTTTGTAATTTTAGTAGAGACAAGGTATCACCATGTTGGTCAGGCTGAGCTCGTACTCCTGACCTCAGGTGATCTGCTCGCCTTGGTCTCCCAAAGTGCTGGGATTACAGGTGTGAGCCACTGCGCACCCGGCTGCATTCCTGATTCTTTTTTTTTTCTGAGATGGAGTCTGGCTCTATTGCCCTCCTGATTCTTTATGTTACAATTTCCATGACACAGAAATAATTTGGAGATAATGTCATTTAGCTACGATTAGGGAAGGGAAAACTTTTCGAGCTCTCTAAAGGAGGTAAATCTTATTTGTATAATTTTGCCTTGTTTTATTTTCATTGCCATATGCACAGCTCCAGGGAAAAGTTATCTTTTTTGGACATTTGAGCTTCCTGCATACAGCCTAGTTAGAATAAACAGCTTTCATTGTTAGAGGGACCTCAGGGACTAAGTGTTACTGAGAATTTGAATGTGTCCTCCAGTTTGGAAGACAGGCTATAATAAGGACATGCCTACAGTCGTCTTGGGACCTCATTTGCAACTCTTTCCTAGCATGCTTGCAGTTTGGACAGGGCTCATGTGCCAAGGTGTAGGATGAAAGATAACCAGATCCAAAATAAACCAGGCAGTAGGACAAGTTTTGAATTTTAATGCGTATTAAAAATGTTGCCCTGACCTGGGGCTGCATTTCAAAGAGAGATTTAAAGATAAATGTAGGTATTTGAAGGTCTGTTTTACTAGGAGATGTTGCTACAGTGCAATGACCGTTGACAACAGCTGTGCTGGACACAGCTACTTAGAGACTCAATCACCATGAATTTAGTTCTGAATTCGTGGAATGCAGGGGTTAAGAGCATGGATTCTGAAACTAAACTGCCTGGATTTGACTCTGTCACTTACCAGCTGAGTGACTTTGGGAAAGCTACTTACCTTATCTGTGCCTGTTTCTTCTTCTGTAAGTTAGGAATAGTAATAGACTCTAACTATCCAGTTAGGAGGATTATTCTTTGGTGAACTTGGTGGATGAAGAATTGCTGGGTACTACAATATAGCAGAGGTTCTTTGGCTAAACTGGCAGTCATTCTCCATCCCTTTTTATCCTCAAGCTTTTCACCACAGATGCAAGACAAGTTAACATTTGCTCATTTGTTTGCCCTTGCAGATGGTGATGGCTATTTATACAGTTAGCCAATGAAACATAAGTGAAACTCTCCCCAGAAAAGGGACAGTTGCAAGCTGCACTGCTTGCTCCTCTGCTTGTCTTGAACATGATGTGATGTCTGGAACTATGGCAGGTAGTTATTAACCATGAGGTGACAAGCAAACAAGAAGCCAAGATAGTCTCAGAGATGCCAATCCTAACATCCATGAACTGCTGAACCAGTGCTAAAACCTAAATATTATAGACTTCTTGCTTCAGCAGGTCAGGCTTTCTGTTACTTACAGCAGAAAACATTCTTCTTAACTGATATGTATGGTAGATACTCCAGAGTTACCACTCTTTTTGTCCTAGTCCTGTGTTTCTCAAAATGTGGTTTTTAGAACACCTGCCTTAAAATCACTTTGGGCTCCTGCCAGTGATTGAGAAATCTCTGGGAGTGGGTGTAGAGGACTATGTGCTCGCAAATGAGACATTCCCAATAAGCCCTGCTCTTGCAAACGAAGCAGGGCATTCCCAATAAGTCCTGCTCTTGCAAACGAAGCAGGGTGTTCCTTCCCAGTTTGCAGGGAGGACAAAGGAGCCAGCTGCAAATGGCAGACCCTGGGGGCTTGTTTATGTGTAAACATCTTGAAAATCCAGAAAGTCAGGGAAAGGTCAGAAAAACAACAATGTGTCTTGTGACTTGGCAACATTCCACAAACGACTGTATAAAATAAAGCAGAGCGCGCCATTCGGGGCTGCCGCCATGTTTGTCTTGTCTTGTGTTGTCTTGTGTGTTCATTCCTTTGTTCAGGAAACACGTGGACCCCAACAAGTGGGGTCTTTGAATCTGTACATGAAAGAAGTTCCCTAGGTGATCCTGATGCACGTTCCAATTTGAGAAGTCTTAATCGGGTGTTGGCTTACCGAGTTCATTTTTGTCAGGCAATCATTGAGCATTTACTACGGGCTAAGCACTGCATTAGGCATTGTGAATGACAAGATGAATAAAATCACCTTGCTCTTGAGGGGCTTACATTCTGGTGGCAATTTCAGTACAAGGTGGTAATTGCTTTAAAAATAAAAAAAGGTTAGCGAAGCAGTAGGCCAGTCTGAGAGAGCAAGAAACTCTACCTGGAAGGGAAGGCTATTTAAATTCCACAGTTTCAATCAAATGGATGTTTTTATCCTGCTAATTTGACTTCATAGATGTTCCTTTTCTGTATTTGTGAATGTAAACTTTTAAACAGCATTACACCAATTTTGATAACATTTCATGATCACATATTGTGTGGAGCTAATTCTGTAAAGCTACCTCAATGCCTTAATCAATTTTATCTTCTGGGCAGTTAAAATTATCCATTATTTTCAATTTTCATTATGATTTTACCAGCATTATTTTTCATGGGAAATTCACAAGGGCAATTTTCCAGTTTATAGTTATTGTCATATTGCTTCATTTTTTGGTTATTATGACAACTAAGCCCAATTTGCCCAATTAAAATGTTACAGATCCAAATTCAGTGAAGAAGGACTTGTCTGTCAACTGTTTACCATATAAAGTTTTAGTTGTGGCTAGTTTCATATTCTTTTGATGAATATTTCCCCATGACAATTTTTAGTTATTGAGAAAATGTGATTCTTCAATCAAGCTTAAAAATAAATCTGTTAAAAATTCTCTATGTACATTTTTAGTTTGTCAGTTATGTTGAGTTTACTATTTCTAGTGGTAATATTTATTACAAATTTAATGCAAATTAACAGTTTATATGATATTTTTCTCAGCTAATCCAGGAGGACACTGGAGCAATACTTCTCAGCTATTTCAAGGCTGACCTGTTAGGCTGATTGGCCTATTATTTTGAGAATCCAATCATTCTATTCGTTTTGAATGACTTTATGTGCTGGATACCAAAGGTCCAGACTTGGTGGAGAGAAGAGAAACTGGTAATGCCAAAATGGTATGGGTATTGAAGAAGGTGGGTTGGGAGTGGAGAAGTGTTTTGCATGGTTCAAGTCCCTGGAAGTGGATGGGCAGTGGGTACAGAAGCCAGTTTGCTGTGACATTGTGGTTATAATGAGAAGCAAGTGCAGAGAGTAAGGATTGTACCTTGGGAGAAAAGATGAAAATGCAGGAAAAGGAGATTACCAACAAAACGGTACCAATGAAGAAAAATGAAGGAACAAGAGCAAGTGCTCAGGTGGAGAGCTAGCTTTGAGTTGGAGGAAAGGAGATTAAAATTGTTGCAGGTGTAGGTAAAATATTCTTAATGTTCTCAGTGAGCCAGGAGGCAGAAGTGGCCTACTGAGTGGGCTTAGTTGAAGCTGGGTTAGTAATGGGCTTGACAACTCTTGCTTTTGGTTTGCCGTGCAGGTTTTCCCATCTCCCTTCTGGTAATGACATCCTCTTTCATTTGGGGAGCTCTCCCTGTGGATCACAGGATTTGTCATGTAACCCAAACTGGGTTATTTACTGATTGGGGGAAGCCTGCTGTAAGAGTAAGTGAATAGAATAAGAAGGTTAATTTGGGTCCTACTAGATATAAGATGTCTATTACACATCCAAAAGGAAATGTTAAGTAGGCAGTTGGATATTTAAGTTCAGAGCTCAGAGGACAGGTTAGACATCATCTGAGGAACTGGCATGACCTAGAACCGGATGAGATCATTTATGGGGTTAGTCTCTGTTAGCTGGAGAGAGGGCCATACAAGAAGTCCTGGGGAGTTCAAGGCTGCAGTGAACTGTGATTGCGCCACTACACTCCGGCTTGGGTAACAGAACCAGATGCTGTCTCTAATAAATAAATACAATTTAAAATGAAGGAAAAAAGAAGTCCTGGTGCATCATTCAGCACTCAAAGATGAGGAAGAGGAGAAAAATGTTCTGAGCTAGGAATAAACCTGGAGAGTAGGCTGGGTGTGGAGGCTCACGCCTGCAATCCCAACACTTTGAGGGGTCAAGGTGGTAGGCTTGCTTGAGCCCAGGAGTTAGAGACCAGCCTGGACAACATAACGAGAACTCGTCTCTACAAAACACAAACAAAAAGTTAGCAGGGCACAGTGATGCGTGCTTGTAGTCCCGGCTACTCAGCTACTCTGGAGGCTGAGCTGTGAGGTTTGCTTCTGCCCGGGAGACTGAAGCTGCAGTGAGCTGGATAGCACCACTGTACTCCAGCGTGGGTGACAGTGTGAGACCCTGTCTCAGTGAGAAACGAACAAAATCGCCTGGAGAATATGGATTTTATTGAAGGCATGTGAAGAAAGCAAAGAGGGAGGTCAAGGGGAGAGGATAGCTTGAAGCCAAGAGTTCGAGACTAGCCTGGGTAATATAGCAAGACACCCCATCTCTAAAAAAAAAAAAAAATTAGCTCAGTACGGTGGCACATGGCTGGGATCCTAGCTACTTGGGAGGCTGAGATGGGAGGATCCCCCCAGAAGTTGGAAGTTACAGTGAGCAGATTGTGCCACGCCTCTGTACTCCAGCCTGGTGGAGGGATCAGCTGTGAAAATGATGCTGGAGGTCAAGTGAATTGAGGGCTGCATTAATGATTGGATTTGGCAAGGTGGAAATCATTGGCTTCAATAAGAGCAATTTTAGTGGAGAGGTGGAAATTAAAAGTCTCCTTAGAGTGGGTTGAGAGAGGGAGAGAGTGGGTTGAACAAGAGGAGGCAGGAAGCATAGTAATCCTTTGAGGAGTTTTCTTCTAAAGGGGAGCAGAGAAACAGAGCAGTAATTGGAAGAGGAATGAACACAAGGGAGAGGTTTTGTTTTGTTTTGCTTTTTAATAAGGAGGTATTGCAGCATGTATATACGCTGCTGGGAATGATCCCATAGAAAGGGGGAAAATTGAAGATGTAGGGCAAAGAGGGAATAACTGTTACAGCAAAGAGAGGATGGAATCAGTATCAAGTGGAGAGTTTGGGCTTAGGTAGGATTACGTATGGTTTAATTTTTGTCATTGGGATGTGTTACAGTATACGGTATAGTTGAAGCCAGGTTGGCAAAACTGCTGATAAGAAAATGAGGCCATTTCATATTAATTGCTTTTAGTTTCTTAGTGAAATGAGAAATAAGATCACTGGCTGTGGGATTAGCTGCGGTGCTTTCCTAGGGTAAGGTAGACAATCAGTTTGGATAATGTGAGGAGTGTAAATAGACCCCTGGATTTGGAAAAGTGGAGGTCATTGGTGACTTTGGCCAGGGCCTTCTCTGAGGCAGTTTGTAGGGGTGAGGTGTGTAGTGTTGAGGCTGGGGAAGGAACTATCCCTCCAGGAGCAGGGGTTCTGTGCACCTCTCTAGTATGTTGATGGCAGAACTAAGGCTGGAGGACGGGGCAGGTGCTGGTGGTGACAGCAGTGGTTGAGGGATATTACCAGCGAGAGAAATTGGCAGAGGAGAGTTCTTAAGTTGTAACATGTAAGTCTGGTACTTTGCATATCTACTTGGAAGAAGGCAGACTCTAGAAGGGGAGAATAGCGCTGATACTCAGAGGGTGGCTAAGGCAAGCAATGGAGAGAGTGAGTTTTGGGGGCCTCACTTGAACTGCTGGATCCAGTGGAATCCTAGCTTCATCCTTCCATCAATTTCAAGCTGTGGGAATAAAGACCACTCAAATGAGAACAAGCAAAGACTATTTGTTCCGTGCCTGCAAAGGAGTTAGCTACCATCATTTGTGTTTGGCAGAGACTCACAGGCAGGCAGAGGAGAGGGAAAGCTTTACAGTGGAAAAATGAGGAGGCTTCAGGTATGCCCTGATTGGAAGTTGCTGGCATGGGGAAACTGGAGGCAGGCTAACTGAAGTGGGGGCATCCTTTGTGGTTGGCTAGGGGAACATATACATACATATATTTTTTTCCTGGTTGGTTCTAAGTTGGAAGCATGGTCAAAGAAGGAAAGCTGGAAGTTATTGACCAAATATTAATGTTTTGGGCTGATTGCTGCAGAGGTTGTGGTTTGACTTTCTAGGATGATTGCTGCAGAGGTTGTAAATCAGAGTTCATCTTTTATGTATGATCTGTTTGTATATTCAATCTCTTATGCCTGTATGTTCCTTTTTTCTGCTTAAGTTACTTTGTGTGCTGAGTATTTGTTGCTTGCAATTGAAGGAGTCCTGTCCTTCAATATAGAGACAGAGTTTGAGCATAATTTGAAAATGTGTCTGCAGATGGAAGCCTGGGTGAGTAAGCAAAATAAACCCCATAGAGGATAATCAGCACATCTGAACACCTACTTTCTGCCAGAACCCTACATAAACCATCTCATTTAATTCTCAACAACTTATAGTTTAAACCTCTTCGCTTTCAGATGGAGAAAGGGACTCACAGTGGGCAAGTACGTTGCCTCATGTGGCAAAGACAAGGATTCAGTCTTGTGTTGTGAGGTTGAGTATCTGTTTTCAGGTTGTGCTACTTTGGATCGAACAGGAACTGGATTTTCCTCCTTCAAGGTCACCCATGACACCTACATATTATCTTTATGTTTACTGCATTCTAAATACAGGGTCCCCACGAACATGTGTTAACACATCCCTTGTGGCTGATTCACTGGACTGATGTCTACTTTGTGATCATGCCTTTTTAAAGAGCAGTTGTGATTTGGATGAAAACTTAATTTCATATCCAGATATTTTCTAATCCTCATAATATTATTTTGAAAATCACACAGTGTTCAAAAATAAGTTATTGATGTTAACAAAGATTATGATGGATAATTAATTCTGCTATGCAAGTTGATCAATAAAACTCACATCTTGTGGCCCAAAAGAGACCATGTCTTGATGTTAGTAGGCATACATTAAAATAAATAAACCAACAATAAGAAAACAAATGATTTCTGTGTTACTGAAGGAATGTTTGGTAGGAAAGTTATTTTCAAAGGTCCAGAAAAAGTCGATGGGGTGTTGGGGCTTACGCCTATAATCCCAGCAGTTTGGGAGGCCGAGGCAGGCAGACAGCTTGAGCCAGGAGTTTGAGACAAGCCTGGCAACATAGTGAGATCTCATCTCTATGAAAAAGAAGCAAAATTAGCCGGGTGTGGTGGTGCATGCCAGTAGTCTCAGCTACTCAGGAGGCTGAGGTGGGAGGATCGCCTGAGCCCAGGAGGTGGAGGCTACGGTGAGCCAAAATTGTGCCACTGCACTCCAGCCTGGGTGACCCTGTCTCAAAAAAAAAAAAAAAAAAAAGTACATCCCTTGGGATGGCTGTGGGTTAGTGAGAGAAACAATCTTTATGAGGGTGGAGAGTTCAGTAGAACCAATTAGAAATTGCTTCATCTGATTCGAGGGTCCCTCTCTCCACTAGGGGTAGATTGCATTGCCTTAGCCAAAAAAGAATCTGTTTTTTCACCCTCTATGGATGGCTAGGAAAGTTCACTGCTTTCTGGATCTGGATGGAATAAGTAAAACAAATTCACCTTTCCTCATATGTAAGATCCTTGTTCAGAACTCAATTTTTCACTTATTTAATATTTCCCGCTTTCTATCATTCTCCCTTAGAAACTTGTTGCAAAGCTAACATGCTTATTATGTGCAGGTGATAAAATTATTGATGTCCCTAATGAGGCATTCTTAGTCTGTAAGACATACAGGACATTTCTTTTAAGATTTGCATGCATGATAGACTTTAGTCGTTTGGCATATCAAAACATTATAGGAGGGGGAGAAAAGACACACCTGGATGGTTATAATCATTTGCAGAGTGGTCCAGATTCTCAGACCTTGTGAATTTGTTGTGGTCTACCATGTGTGAATTTGGTTAGCACCTCATTAATTTATTAAAGCCAAAGAACAAAAAAACAAATAAAATAATGGCTGTGTTCCCGGAAAAATTTTCCACAGATGGCTAAGTGAGTCTAGTAAACAAAATAAAACAAAACAAAATCAAGGGTATCATTTGGCTTGTCTGTTGATGATAGCCTGTAAAATTTTATATTTCCTCTTTAATGCTTTGGAGATAGAATGAATAACCAGCCAATGTTTCAGTAGTACTCAGTACTGGTTTTAGCAGTCGTCAAATTATCCGTTTTGTGATAATGGACAACCAGGAGCCTTTACTGGGTTTTGTCTACTGAAAGCCATAGTGGCTTCTTTTGGGGATATTTTACCTGATGACCATCTGGGTAGAAGTGATTTCAAGTGGTGACATGTAAGCTTCCGTGTAAAGGGTAAATACTGATATTTTTCTTTTTCTTTTTTTTTTTTTTTTGAGACAGAGTCTCGCTCTGTTGCCCAGGCTGGAGTGCAGTGGCCGAATCTCGGCTCACTGCAAGCTCCGCCTCCTGGGTTTACGCCATTCTCCTGCCTCCTCCCGAGTAGTTGGGACTACAGGCGTCCACCACCTCGCCCGGCTAGTTTTTTTGTATTTTTTGGTAGAGACGGGATTTCACTGTGTTAGCCGGGATGGTCTTGATCTCCTGACCTCCTGATCCACCCGTCTCAGCCTCCCAAAGTGCTGGGATTACAGGCTTGAGTCACCACACCCGGCCAATATTTTTCTTGCAATGAACAACTTAGTGGCTTGTTTTAAAAATTATGAATTTTTTGTACATATAAGAAAATATTGATAATATAAAGACTAGCAAAATAGCACTCATGTATTCAATATTCAGCATAAAAACTAGAACATTACTGATAAGAATTAACACTTTCCATGTCAGTCTTTCACCCCAATCTCATTTCTTTTCCATTCCACACACCTCCCCAGGACACCACTATCCTCAATTTTGTATTTATCATTCCATTGATTATATTTTTCCACACATGTATAATTTGCAAACAATATATTATTTAGTTTTGCATTTAAAAAGTTTTATGCAACAATATCTATGTTCTATAATTTTCTTTTCCACCTCTCAATATAATATTTTTCAGATGGTGTTTGTTGATCATTCCGGGACGTGTACATCAAGGGCTATGAACTCCATGGAGAGGACCAGAAGCAGATACACAGATGACTGAAGTTTCAGAAAACAGAATCTGGGCGAAAAGAATAAAGGTACTGGACTGATATATGTGCAAACTAAAAGGTGGTTGACAAGATATGTGTGTGTGTGTGTGTGTGTGTGTACATAACAAGCGCTTTTATAATGGATTTTTTTAGTTTTAAAATGATTTTACTCTTGATTTGTATTAAATCAAGTCGACTCATGTGGTACCCTTGCAAATACTCTATCTCAAGTAATATTCAAGACTATAGATCTTCTGAATCACGCTCAAGAAGCTGATGATATGCATTTTGGCAGTTTCCAAGAAACAGTGGTCAAACTACATAAAATTGCAATGTATCAGTTAATATTTACCAAGCACCCCTCTTGCAGTTAGCATGGGACTAGGTGCTTAGAACAAGTAGTTTGACTCAATAAATTAAAAAAAATACACACTTAAGGCTTATTCTTCATAGATTCATGGCATAGTTTTACTTAAATTTCTACTGCTGAGAAATGTGAGGTTTTGTTGTTGCTCTCTCGGCCTCCAAAACTCCTGTTTGAGTTCTCCAGGCTTTGGTGGAATTTCAGATATGATCAGATCCGGTGGGTGGGACCTGTTTACCACTTCAGCTCCTTGTGCACATGGCCAGGAGGCTGGCTGCAAGCATTTTCAGATGGACAGAGACATGCCTCAGGCACTGTCAGTGGGTGTGAAATGCACAGGAGCTGGGCAGCAGGCCAGAGGGCGGGCGGAAGTCTGTAATTGGTTATTATAAGACTCTGAATTCAAGCAGGCCTAGATTCAAATCCTACTTTCACCACTGCAGGGAATTCTATCTATCTATCTATCTATCTATCTATCTATCTATCTATCTATCTATCTATGTATATGTATATATATGTGTGTATATATGTGTATATATAATTTTGCCTTTGGAAAAAGTAGGGTGAAAATCATTCTGAAAAAGTTTAGGTTAAGATATTGAAGATGGTTTGGATTTGAGTGATTTATTTTGAATAAATAAAATCTCACCTACCTCGCAGAATCTGTCCTGGAAAGATTGTTTAGGATGAAAATATTCTGTCTTGGGGTCCTGGTAGGGTGTTTGGGTCGAGGTGAGGTGGGCACAAGTGGTGGGATGAAACATTAAATACATTTCCTTCACTTTTTCTCCTTTGACTTCTTTCTTTTTTATTTTTTTATTTTTATTTATTTTTTCTTTCTTTTTTAAATGTGTCTAGTAATAAGAGCTCGATTCAATTGCCCTTGATGGACGAGTTAGAGAAAATCTGGATGCTCCCCAATTCATGTTTCTCTGGCTAGTTCATTGATTTCATTTAGAAGAACCACATACTCACATGTGATCCTTGTCAAGTGTCTTGCCTTTTCAAAGACTTCGTTTTCTCATCTGTAATGCAGAGATCTTATCTGAATTGTTACTGTAACAAATGATGATGCATGTGAAAATGCTTTGTCCATAGTTGAACTATTATTACTGTTATTATTTCTTAAAGACTCAATTCAGGAGTCATTGAACTATGGAAGTCTTCTCTGACTTTTCTCTGTCCCCCATTGGGACAGATCATCTTCCCAAATCTTTTATGTGATGTGTCTTTTAAGCACTTAGTGGTTTTTTTTTTTTAGCATTCATTGTTTATGCCATTTGTAGTGCAAAGCTTGCTTACTGGTTGTCTTTCTCACTAGACTGTGAGTTCCTTGAAGGGAGCAATAGTACCTAATCCCATATCCAGGATATCAAGCTACTCAATAATTTTTGCTGCATGAATGATAAAAATTAATATTCTTTAAGATATGAATATTATATTTATTAAATATGAACTCAAAAGATGCTCTCATTTTTAAATAATTTATGAGTGACAGTTTGTTAACATTTATTTAGGGTCTGTGTGGTTATTTATTTTTAGATATAGGGTCTCTCTATGCTGTCCAGGCTAGCCTCAATCTCCTGGGCTCAACTATCCTCCCACTTCAGCCTCCAGAGTAGCTGGGATTACTAGTGCATGCCACCAATCCTGGCTTATGAGCTATTAACTGTCCTAAACACTGGAACCAGAAAGCATCAGGTGACACAGTAGCCTTGTATCATCATGAATGGGGAGCCAAAATAAGACACAGAATACAACACTGGGAAAATACATATCACCCTCAAAAAGTGGCTAACGCAGAACAATGAAAATAACAAATTAGGGCTCAAAACACGCTCCTCAAGTGAAAACATCTATCTGCGTTTTCTAAAAGTCTGAAAGTTTTAAAACTTGTATTATCAGTTTAATTGAGAATCTGTTAAACAAATCTGGGGGAATCATTCTCATCTCTGACGAATTGCTTCTATGATCCCCAGTCCAACAGGATAGCTGTAGATGGGAGGAAAATGCTCACCAAAATAAGGCATTTTAAAACCCATTTTTGGCCACCCTTTTTACAAGAGCTTAGATTCTTCCTTTTTTAAAGAACAAAGATCTGAAGCTCAAGGTGGTTCACAAATTTATCCAAGAAAATTTTCAGGGTGGCAAATTATAGCTTCAGGTTTTACATTATTTTTCTTAATTTGATTAAAAAGTTTCAGTCTGTTCTAATGTGCATGGGCCCCCAGGCATGATGGCCCTTGGAGGGTACTGGAGCATCTGCACCTGGTGTCTTTAGCGGGGTAAGATACTCTAGGCCATAAGTCACAGTTAAAATGTTCCTTAGAATTAGAAGCTGCCTTTGCGTGATTTTTTTTTTGAGGGTTTAACCAAATGGCCCTGGAATATGGGCCCACTCTCCCTTTTGGATTGAGTCTCTCTGTTTGAGCCTGATAACTGTTTTGAGCAGAAAGAGGAGGAAGGGGAACCAGCCACCTCTAGGAGTGAGTTTAGGTCCTATTTGCATAGCGGGTCAAGAGTGTGAAGTCCAAGGGGAACTCTAGCAGGGTCAGTGAGATGGGTGGAGAACCTAGCTGGTCTGTTTGGTTTTCCACAAAACATTCCAGGAGCAAGACAACATCCGCTGAGGAACAACATTAATAAGTGGCATCTTCCATCAGAAGCACTCAAAGCATTCATGAAGACTTACTCATTGAGCTGTGAGCCACACCTATGTTGTATCTGTGGCTTCCTTAAAGATTAAGACACCAAATTCCAGAAAGTTGGACCCTGTGGCTGAAAGGGAGGCTGGGGAATGAACAGATACAGACACAGGTTCCAAATCTCACTCAAAATTAACCTGGCATAGAATGGGATGTTGAGAAATGACAGTGAGCACCATTGTTATCGTTATGACATCAATTGGCCATTATCTTTGACTATGAGGATTCTACACATTGAAGAGGCAGAGTTTCTGCCATAGGAGCTTCTGATCAGTTTGGGAGCTTTGTCTCATGTGCAAAACTGAGAAGTATGTGTACCTACCCTATGTTAGGTGCCAAATACAAAAATACAGATGGCAAGTTCAGAGGAGGAGCCATCACCCAGGCTGTGGCGGGCGTGGAAACTTCATGGAAAAAGACCTCGAGTTGGGCTTTGGAGAAAGATAGGATTCGTGCATGCAGGAGGTGTGGGAAGATGATTTTCAGTCTGAAAGACAGGAGGGAGGTTGGGGAATGTGTAGAGTAATTGGGGGTACTAGAGGCACCCAACTGTGGTGGACCAGCTGTGTGTAAGATCCCCCACAGGGATCCATGGAGTGTCAACCTCACTGGTTTTTAGAATCTGTGACCAAGGGAATAAGTTCCCTTTTCTCTGAATTCTGTGACATTTAATTTGCTTCAGTCACAGGTAAACATCTGACCCTGCCTGGCAATCCCTTCCTAGGTTGTTATGATGAACAGTCAGCAGTTCAACTTTATCACCCAATTTCTTACTGATCAGAATTCCAATTAGAGACGTAGTTCCCTTTTCCCCTTCTGAACAGTGAAATTGTTCTTGCCTATAAGAAGTAGCGTGAAGCAAACTGGGACAGTACAGTTTTGTGAAAATCAAAAGAAGAAAGGGTATTAAAAAGGAGAGACTAGTCAACAGTTTTCATAGATGTGGAGAAATCAGGGAGAATCAGGTTAGATGTGTCTAATTTTCTTCACATATTAGCTTCTTGGATTAAGGGAGAGCAGATGCTATGAGTCAGTCATTGCCAGCTCTCCTTTACAAGCTCGAATACACTCTCCTATGATTCCTGCTTATGTGATTAAGACATTTAACTGTCATCTATATATATGTTAATTAAACTCAGCTGTGATTTTCCCTCCCTGAGATGCATATAACTGATGTATATGTTCTGTAGGATTTTATTATGTTAAAGAGTTACTGCCACCTCTTATTAAAATTGAGTGCCTTATTTTGACATTAGGCAGAGGAGTTTGACGGATGTTAACATTCTGAGAGAACTATGTGGGAAACGATTTTGAAGGTGAAATATTGATGCAACTGATACTAATTGCTAACATACCAGTAAAGCTCTTAAGAATCTATTTTGTGGCCGGGCGTGGTGGCTCACGCCTGTAATCCCAGCACTTTGGGAGGCCAAGGCAGGCGAATCACGAGGTCAGGAGATTGAGACCATCCTGGCTAACAACGTGAAACCCCGTCTCTACTGAAAATACAAAAAATTAGCTGGGCATGGTGGCAGGTGCCTGTAGTCCCAGCTACTTGGGAGGCTGAGGCATGAGAACGGTGTGAACCCGGGAGGCGGAGCTTGCAGTGAGCTGAGATCGCGCCACTGCACTCCAGCCTAGGTAATAGAGCAAGACTCCATCTCAAAAATCAAACAAACAAACAAACAAAATCTATTTGTATGGAAATTGAAAAGGACAATCAAATGGAAGAAGGATTCAATTTATTTGGAAATTTTAGAAAGTCCAGTAATAAAGAAATGATTTGATAAGGGAAGTAGAAGAAAACCAAAATGAGCAGATTATTTTGAAAATATTACATTGTAATAGAAAAACATTAAAGAAAAAAATGACACAAATCCCACCACAGTATCATAGCAATTATTATGATCTTTTGAATTTTTAAAAAGAGATGGTGTTTTACTCTCTTACCCAGGCTGGAGTGCACTGGTGCAATCATCACTCGCTGCAGTCTTGAACTCCTGTGCTCAAGCAATCCTCCCATCTCAGCCTCCCAAGTAGCTGGGGCTACAGGCGCTTGCCACCACACCTGGCTGACAGCACTTATTTTTGCTTTTTGAAAATATCCTGTCCTTGCCTTACCAAGTTTTAAATCCATAGTCATGCGTTTTTCAGAAACATTGTTGCAACATGGGAGACAAAATGAAGTATTTTGCATCATTTTATGCTTCATGACTTCAGGCATGCCCAGCACATGTCACTATTCCTACTTAGTCTTCGTGATTGTCTTTTGAAATTGCTCTATAATATTCCAGTAGGGGTTTCTTCTCATTTCTTGCATCTGGCCACTGACTTCTGATTCTCTCTGGATGGTTTTCATCTTGCAGTCTAGATGTAGAGTTAGTGGGAAGTTTGTTTAGGATCTTGAAGATAATTGCTTGTAGATGTTCTTGCCAGGGGTATGCTGTCACTGGGGTCTCATGCCACCCTCAGGCTGGGTGTGATAAAGGAGCAAGAGGAACAGCGCTGTAGAGTGGGAGAGAAGGGGGAGAGATGGAAGGCTGGGGAAGACGACTTCCCCTCCTAGCCTTGCCCTGACTCTTTCTTCCTTGGCTTTCTCCTTCTACCATATACAGTCCTTCTCGTACCCGTCATAGCTTATCTTCTCTTTTGTTCTGGTTCCTTCTTCTGCCCCTCTCTCCAGGGACCTCCCCTGTGCTTGCTGTAGTTCAGAGATTCTCAACCCTGTCTATGCCTACCCTTTAAAACGTATTTTGTAATGTCCCCTTTATCCTGAAATGAAATTTGTAGGTTATAGATGCTCAACACATATGATTTAAAAATTAATCTAATAGTCTAGTTGTAATATAAAGAAGAAACAAAAGGAAACCACTGTGAAATAAACGATGTAAATGCTCAGTCACAGCTGTATTAGAAGTCACGGCCGGGTGCGGTGGCTCAAGCCTGTAATCCCAGCACTTTGGGAGGCCCAGAAGGGTGGATCACGAGGTCAGGAGATCGAGACCATCCTGGCTAACACGGTGAAACCCCGTCTCTACTAAAAAATACAAAAAACTAGCCAGGCGAGGTGGCGGCGCCTGTAGTCCCAGCTACTTGGGAGGCTGAGGCAGGAGAATGGCGTGAACCCGGGAGGCGGAGCTTGCAGTGAGCTGAGATCCGGCCACAGCACTCCACCCTGGGTGACAGAGCGAGACTCCGTCTCAAAAAAAAAAAAAAAAGAAGTCACATAGAAGGAAACAGATGTTGGCACATGATGAATACGCTTGTCAGAGAAGCAGACAACATTCAAGTGGATATTGCTGATACTTAAAAATATATGTGACACTGTGTAATAAGGACTAGAGAAACACGGCACCTTCCTATGCAGGCATCTGTGTTCGGATAAGCGGTCTGCGCGGCACCAGGGCACCTGGCAGAGGGACCAGTGGTCGATGCAGCTCTTGCTTTTCTTTCAAAGCTGTGGGTCCCTGGGACTCTGTCTACTGGAGCCTTAAAATGGTCACAAAGCATCTACATAAGTTACTGGCTGTCCTGGCATGCCCCATCCCCACACATGCACGTACACATATATACATGTGCACTTAGATTAATAGTGGAGTGAGCCCTACAAAACACAGAGTAATACAGGTGTGCTATTTTCATGACTCAAATACTATGAAAGGTGTTGCTATTTGTGACATAATCTTCTGAAATGAATAGTTTTTGGTATAGTAGGGAATAAAAGCAAGCGCAGTCTTCCCTGGATTTACATGGTAGTTGTATTCCTGGAAAACTCAATGTATATATAAACATTGCAAAAATATTTATATAAAATAGAGTTAGATTCTAGGCTCAGATAATTAGAAGCAGATTTTTTTTCATTTTAGTTCAACAGTCATGGTGACCAGAAAAGTTCTTAGTTTTCAGGGTTTAGCATCCCTGACTCCTGCTCATTAAATTCCAATAGCACTCCCAGTCATTGTGACAATCGAGAATACCTTTTGGAGTATGATACACCTTCCACTGACAGTCACCTAGGTATTGAAGAGAAGGCTGAATTCTCAGCTGGGAAACGTGGATCTAAGTTTTACTTTCCTCCAGCTATTATTTCTGGGTGAACAGGAATAGTGAGTTTTTTATGGTGCTGCACTTCCTGATTGGTCTCTGGGAAGGGGTTGCTTGAGTGGGAGCCAATCTTGTAGGGAGAACCCCTGTACCCTGATCTCTAAAAAACAGTGGTACAGTGTTCTTGGCCTAGTATGCATGCATCTCCCCATTTTATGGGATATGCACAGCCTTTTTTTTTAATTTTAATGAATCTCCTCTCCACTCCAGTCATGAGATTCTCATGTGGACTCTCAGGAACACAGCATATAATGCATACCACAGTGCGGGATTCCAGGCAGTACCCTGCCCTCCTAGCCACAAAAGTGAATATGGCATCCAGTCTGAGCCAATCAGCGATCTTCCCTGGGAGTTCTTTACATTGAAGTTGATGGAGAAAAACTTTTTCTGTTCTGGGAGTGATGTTGGGTAATATAAGTCCAGAAACTTCTGGCAATTGTACTTCTAGCCTGTGAGGAAAGTTTGAGTGAGGGAACAAACCTGGTGAGGGGAAGAAGCAGAAGTGAGAGAGAGCTTGATATCTGATAGTGATACTATTTTATTTTATTTTTGTAGGTTTTTAGGGCAGAGGTGGTGTTTTGTTACATAAGTAAGTTCTTCAGTGGTGATTTGTGAGATTTTGGTGCACCCATCACCTGAGCAGTATACACTGTCCCCAATGTGTAGTCTTTTATTGCTCACTTCCCTCCCACCCTTTCTCTTAAGTCCCCAAAGTTCAATGTATCATTCTTATACCTTTGTGTCCTCGTAGCTTAGCTTTCACTTATGAGTGAGAACATGCGATGTTTGGTTTTCCATTCCTGAGTTACTTCACTTAGAATAATGGTCTCCAATTCCATCCAGGTTGCTGCGAATGCCATTGTTTTATTCCTTTTTATGGCTGACTAGTATTCCATCATACATATATACCACAATTTCTTTATCCACTCATTGATTGATGGGCATTTGGGCTAGTTCCATGTTTTTGCAATTATGAATTGTGCTGCCATAAACATTCATATGCAAGTATCTTTTTTGTATAATGACTCCTTTTCCTCTGGGTAAATGCCCAGTAGTGGGATTGCTGGATCAAATAGTAGTTCTACTTTTAGTTCTTTAGGGAATCCCCACACTGATTTCAATAGTGGTTATACTACTTTACATTCCCATCAGAAGGGTAAGTTCCCTTTTCACCGCATCCATGCCAACATTATTATTTTTTGATTTTTTGATTATAGCCATTCTTGCAGGAGTAAGATGGTATCACATTGTGGTTTTCATTTGCATTTCCCTGATCATTAGTGATTTTGAGCATTTTTTCATATGTTTGTTGGCCATTTGTTTATTTTTTATTGAGAATTGTCTGTTCATCTCCTTAGCCCCCCCCCTTTTTTTTTTGCATGGGATTGTTTGTTTTTTTCTTGCTAATTTATTTGAGTTTGTTGTAGATTCTGGATATTACTACTATGTTGAATGTATAGATTATGAAGACTTTCTCCCATTCTGGGGGTTGTCTGTTTACTCTGCTGATTGTTTCTTTTGCTGTGCAGAAATATTATAGTTTAATTAAGTCCCACCTATTTATCATTGTTTTTGTTGCACTTGCTTTTGGATTTTTGGTCATGAAATCTTTGCCTATGCCAATGTCTAGGAGGGTGTTTCTGACGTTATCTTCTAGAATTTTTATGGTTTCAGGTCTTAGATTGAGTCCTTGATCCATCTTGAGTTGATTTTTGTATAAGGTGAGATATAAGGATCCAGTTTCATTCTTCTTCATGTGGCTTGCCAATTATCCCAGCTCTATTTGTTAAACAAGGTGTCCTTTCCCCATGCTGTTTTTGTTTGCTTTGTCAAAGATCAGTTTGTTGTAAGTATTTGGCTTTATTTCTGGGTTCTCTATTCTGTTCCATTGGTCTATGTGCCTATTTTTATACCAGTACCATGCTGTTTTGGTGACTATGGCCTTATAGAATTGTTTCAAGTCAGGTAATGTGATGCCTTTAGATTTATTCTTTTTACTTAGTCTGATTTTAGATTTTATAGCTATTATGCTTTTTTTTTTTTTTAAAAAGAAAAAGCTGGCATTTAAAAACTTTTCTGCTAGAAGTAAGGCACCAAAATAGAGCCAAAAGTCACTCTAAACTCTTTAACAATGAAAATTATGACGTCAAAATGAAAACATAAACTCAAGAGCAATAGCAAACTTATTTAGTGCACCAAGTCACCTTTATTAACTCATCCCATTAAAAGAAACCTACAATCTGTAACATCTGAGTTAAGCTCTGCATCACCCTAATACCAAAACCAGGAAAGGACATAACAAAAAAAGAAAACTACAGACCAATATCCCTGATGAACATAGATGGAAAAATCCTTAACGAAATATTAGCTAACTGAATCCAACAGCATATCAAAAAGATAATCCACCATGATCCAGTGGATTTCATATCAGGGATGCAGGGATAGTTTAACATACACAAGTCAGTAAATATGATACACCACATAAACAGAATTAAAAACAAAAATCACATGATCATCTCAATAGATGCAGGAAAAGCATTTGACAAAATCCAGCATCTCTTTATGATTACAACCCTCAGCAAAATTGGCATAGAAGGGGCATATCTTAATGTAATAAAAGCCATCTATGACAAATCCACAACCAAGATAATACTGAATGGGGAAAAGCTGAAAGCATTCCCCCTGAGAACTGGAACAAGACAAGGATGCCCACTCTCACCACTTCTATTCAACAGAGTACTGGACATCCTAGCTGGAGCAATCACACAAGAGAAAGAAATAAAGGGCATCCAAATCAGTAAAGAGGAAGTCAAACTGTTGCTGTTTGCTGATGATATGATCAGATACCTAGAAAACCCTAAAGACTCCTCCAGAAAACTCCTAGAGCTGATAAATGAGTTCAGCAAAGTTTCGGGATACAAAATTAATGTACACAAATTAGCAGCTCTGCCATATGCGAACAATGACCAAGCTGAGAATCAAATCAAGAACTCAATCTCTTTTACTATATCTGCAAAAACCAAACCAAAACAAAACAAAACAAAAACCTTAGGAATATACTTAACAAAGAAGGTGAAAGAACTCTACAAGGAAAACTGCAAAACACTGCTGAAAGAAATCGTAAAACAAATGGAAACACATCCTATGCTCATAGATGGGTAAATCAGTGCTGTGAAAATGACCATACTGCCAAAAGCAATCTACAAATTCCATGCATTTGCCAACAAAATACCACCATCATCCTTCACAGAACAAGAAAGACAATTCCAAAATTCATACAGAATCAAAAAAGAGCCTTGCATAGCCAAAGCAAGACTGATAGTGGTATTGATACCTGCAATTGCTGAGGCTAATTTAAATTGCATTTCTGAGATGGGCAACCCAAAGAATCCTGGCTGACATGAGTGCGTTTCCATTCAATCTTTTCCTTATCCAGGGCTCTATATGACAGTCACTAGGGACGTGTAACTTTTGAGTGCTTGAAATGTGATTAGTCCAAATTAAGATGAAGTTGTAAAGTATACACTGTTTCAAAGACTTAGTACTAAAAAAGTAAAGCATCTCAACAATTTTTATATTGATTATATGTTAAAATGATACTCTTTTGGATATATTGGGTTAAGTACAATATATTGTCAAAATTAATTTTACTTCTTTCTTTTGTCCTTTTTAATGTGGCTATCAGAAAATTAAAAATTACCTAGTGACCCACAGTGTATTTATTTTGGATAGCTGTGTTCTAGAATATCTACCTCAATGCTTACCTCCCTCTATCAAACTTCCAGTAATTGAATCAATAGGTTAATTTCAGAGACTCATATACCAGAAGAGATGGGCAACTCAAATAACCCTGGCTAATACAACTGCATTTCCATCCAATTGTATATGCAGATTCTGATTTATGAGTGAGTTTTTGGTGCTATTTATGCGTGAGCTTTTGCAAGACTGAATGGATTTCCAAGAACACACAGAGGTTCAGCTTCTTGTTCCTCATAAACACCTACGTCTGAAGTGGCAAGCAGTGCCGTGGCTTAACAATCCTAGTTAATGACACGCTGCTGTTTTTCAGCCAGTAGACAGTAGTATTTTTCTATGAGAAGAAAGAAGCCTATAATCTGCACCCATCATATCATTGACGTTTATTAGAGCTTTTCAAAAAGCAACACATGGAGCTGTATTGTCCAGAGAGACAGAGACAGAGAGAGAGAGAGAGAAAGAAAGAGAGAGAGAGAGAGAGAGAGAGAGAGAGAAAAGCAACACAGATTAAGGAATGCAAGTTGCAGGTGCAGTTTCCACTGTATTTTACAGCGATGTTGATGAAACAAGAGATTTTATGAGGCTGTCAGCACCTCCAGATTAGTCGCTAAAAGTAATTGTGGGGTTCATGAACATCAGAGATCCTTAAATTATAGTTTGACACTTCATACAAATTTGGTCCTGATTAACCCCTGGAGGGGTTTGGTGGTAATTTATTGAGAGAGGTGATTTGGTATGTGCACACATGCATGCACGTGCACACGTGCACACACACACACAGATACGCAAATGCATATATATGTGTATTTATAATCTAAAATGTTCCTCCTTCCTGGAAAATGATTGAATTCTTATAAGTGAGCATATTTAGTCTAGATGCAGATGAATTCACTTATTCAGAGAACATTTATTAGGGTTATGAGCATTTATTGAGGGCCCCAGAGCTAGGCAGAGTGCACTGATTAGTATATGGCTGTTTGGGGACTAATGAAAGTAATAGTCCCTTTTAGAAGACTTATATGTAGGAGTCTACAGAACCACTAACCTAGCAGAAAATGGGAAAATGCAGAAAGATTTTTTGAAATAATTATAATGCAGTGAAAAGAATGTGAAATACTAAGTTATAAGACCCTAGAATTCATCATTTACTAGCTGCTCTGACTTCAGGGAAGTTGATTAGCATAGTTTTCAAACCTATAAAATAGTAATGGTGTTAATAAAATGAAATAATAATCCCCAACTTACAGGGTTGTTTTGTGGATGTGAGATGACATATCTAAGAGCAATTTTGTTAATAAAAAATTAACTCCAGAATATTAGATTAACACATTTTATTGTGATGTGGTGCCAACTTCATTTTATTTGCAAGCACTAGAGGGTCCCAAATTTATAAGTTAGCCTGTAGCAATAATCAGAACCTTAGATTTCCTACTTGAAGCGTGCAACATTATTTTGAATTAATGCATAATCTGAAATGAGGTAGAAGATTTAGCAGTATGATGCAATAAGACTTAGTACAATGAAGGAAATGACTGCACAGGTCACAAGATTGCATACATTTGAATGATACAAAGCTTAATTAAAATTAATTTGTTTTATCCTTACTGATGAGGCCAAAGCATAACATTATTTTTCTGTATTTTACAAGTGATGTCAAATAACTAATTCTGAGGCAAGAATTAGGTTAAAAGTAAAATTTACCAAAATCTGTGAATTTGATAGGGAAAATAATGTCCTATATTGCAGTATTGAAGTTTATAAGAATCAGACTACACTTTATACTTAAATTTTTTCCCTTTGGTTCATCTAAGGCAGCTACTTGCTGGGACTTTGCATACTTTTATTTATCTATCAGTCAGCCTGTACTCTGGCTTTTAAGCAGGTTGGTGAAAATCCTTACCATGTGGTTATGAAATGATTTCTTTTTTTGATTAAAATGGTAGGAAATTTAAAAGAAAAAAAATCAACTTTATAAGTTTTACTTAACTTCTTAATTAATAAATAAATTGGTTACAGAAAATTGTCACTTATAACATAATGTATACATATAGGGTGGCAATTTTCCAAAAATTTGAACACAATGAAATACATTAATAGAAAAATTCCACTGAGCATTTAATATTTTTGGATTATTCTGAAGGTATGTTGGGGTTTTTGCATGTCTTTAAGTTGCCATACCAATTACCCCAGTAGATATGGGATAGTAGGATAATCAGATAAAAGACTTTAGTACACAGTGTTTAAAAATAAACCTTGTCTATCCTGTGATTTTCATAGACGCTCTGATGATCATCTTTAGCTAAAATCTAAGACCCATTACAATTTGCAACATTGTCCCTTCCCAATGACTCTGTTTTAAAATATAATTCTCTTGAGAGGGCACCAGCATGTTATTGGGAATTAGTTTTTATCTGCTTTTTAGACTTCTTCCATAATGGGAACAAGGCCGGATAAACACCCTCATTCTCTGTGGGATGAAATGAGGTTTAGAAAGATGGAGTCTTTCTAAGTGGGAGTAGAAGTATGAAGCGGGTGAACATGTTTGCAGTGACTTCTACTTACTGGAACTGTTGCACATTAATCTTCCCAGATCCCAGATCCTGTCATGTTACTCACGCACTCAACAACCTTCAATGGCTCCGCATTGACTCCAAACTTTCCACTCTCCCATTACTCCCCTCTACACATTATCCTATCTTTCATTTAAACTGGATATCTTATTCTTTCTTAAACATGGCCTAGTGTCCTTCTTCTATTTCTTTGCTTCTTCATTATCTGCCTCTTCTCTAATCTAGTTTATGTTTCATGACCCCACTCGAATCTACTTTCTTCATGAGTTTTACTTTCCCCCTCCGTCACCCCATCCAAATAAATATATTACCTTCCCTCTCATTCCCAAGGCACTTTCTTTGTGTCTTTTTCACATCATGTATCATAGTGTGCCCTTTATCATAATTATTTTAGTGTTTGACTAATCCAGTCACACACTGTAAGCTTATTGAAAGCAGAAAGAGACTGTGTCTCCCTCAACTTTTTAACATATGCATAATATGTTCAATTATAATCCAGGTGAAATGGATTATAAATAAATTTTCACGGATTATTTAAATTTAATGTACATGTTTTATCTCCCCCATTAAAGGAGATGTTCCTTGATGGTGGGGATCATATCAAACTTACTGCCATATCCTCCAGAGCATTTAACCAGGGTTCTGCACAGAAGCAAAGTTCTCAATACACATGAATGAAACGAGCAAGGTGATAGATTGGACACATGAATGAAAGAATAGATGAATGGACAGATAGATGAAAAGATGGATGGATGGATAGATAGATGGATGGATTATGGATGGATGAAGAAAATTTATCCATTTCTCTCTAGTTCCTTGGCTATTACGTCTTCTAGTCATTGGCCCAGTTGCCAACTGAGTTTGAAAGAAGCAATACTCAGCAGTGACTGTTGATGCAAAAATGGAGCATAGAGGAAATTTCTGACCCACTTTTGGCAACGTGGATACACACAGCCCCAGCCCTTCTCTCTGAAAGACCGACAAACTGGGAGGGGATGACCTCCCAGCAAGGTGAATGTGGCTCTGTATCTGACAATGGTGACCAACTGAGGGAGAGCAGCTGGGCCAAAGCGACCTGTCCAGCCGTTGCCCAGAGCAGGCTCTAATCCTCACTGTGAACAAGTCCACTGAGTTTGCTTGTGGAGGATAAATGCAAGACTGACTGTATAGAAAGCTAAAGAAGCATCACCTTGGCCGGGGAAACCCCGGACAAAATCAAGAAGCAGGTGAACATGTTTGCAGTGACTTCTATTTATCCTTTTTGCCCAGTGTCTCCACCTTTCTAAACCTCATTTCATCCCACAGGGAATGAGGGTGTTTATCCCGCCTTGTTCCCATTATGGAAGAAGTCTAATAAAGCAGAGTAATGCTAAGCATTCATTGTTACTCTCATGACTTTCCAGGTTGGCTGCAGCCTGGCTGAGCTAGGCTGGACTTGACTGGGTGGCTCTGCTTCAGCTACAAGCCTGGCTAGGCTTGACCTTTTGCTGTGAGTTGGACTCATGTCTACCCCCATATGATCATGTTAGAGTCTAGGCTCGAGGGGCAGCAGCAACCTGAAGAAAGCTCTTGTTAAGGTAATGGCAGAAGCATAGGACAGGTATTAGTTTCCTAGGGCTGTCATAACAAAATACTTCAAGCTTGGTGCCTTAAAATAATGAAAATTTATTCTTCTACAGTTCTGGGGGTAGAAGTTAAAAATCAATGTGTAGGCAGGGCCATGATCCCCCTAAAAGTTCTAGGAAAGTGTCCTTTCTTGTCTCTTGCAGTTTTGGTAGCTGCAGGTTTTCTGTGGCTTGTAGCAGCATTACTCCAATCTCCACCTCTGTCCTCTGACATTCTTCTCATGTTTCTGTGTCTTGTCTCGTACAAGGGCACTCTTATTGGATTTAGGGCTCGCTTTACTTTAGTATGACAGTATGATCATATTCCTTTCAATCCTTACCTTAATTACATCCACAAAGACCCTAATCCCAAATAGGGTCATATTCTGAGGTTCCAGGCGGATGCACGTTTTTAGGAGATGTGATTCAATACACTACAGGAGGGCAAACCCAAACAGGCAAACACATTATGTCTACTCACATCTCATGAGCAAAACCAAGTCACATCAATTGGTAATTATCTTCTATCTCTAGTGTGAGGAACTGTAAAGTCACATGGAACAGGCGTGGATGCACAGGTGAGGGAAAGAAATGGGGCCAATAATTCAACCTACTACAAAAGCCTAGTTTGCTGTGAACCCAGAAGAGGAGATGGTTGGTGGTTCTGCACTGCTTCCTAGCCCTCCAGACTCTCATCTGTATAAATGGGTTTGCTGAGAAGTCCGTGCCTCATTGGGTTACAGTAATGATTCAATGTTAATACATGCAAGTTGCTTAGCACAGTATGTGCCACACAGTAAGCACAGAATTAACGTTAACTGCTATGATCCTTATGAACCTATCATCCTTTCTCTACCATCCCCTTCGCCACTCTCTGTTATTCCTTATGCTTCCCCCCCTTCCTAGTTTTCAACACACGTAATTTCCATTTTGCATAATTCACATAAACCAGCAAAGAAATTCTCCTGGTGAAGAGTCTTGTTATACTAGAATTTGGAAAAAAAGGGGTCCCAATTATAGGGAGAGATAACTATTTAGGACATTAACTATTAAGACAGTGGATAATTGTGGGCAATAAACAAGCTAAACTAGTGCTTTGATCTCCTGAAAGGGAACTTGCTGTAGGTTGAGGGATTTCTGTGGCTTTCATCAAAGGAGTGGGAATCACACTGGGCCATTACCTTTGCCGAGCGGAAATGATCCAGCTCAGTTTTGAAGCAAAAGCTGATCAGATAAGGGCAAGACAGCAAAGGATGCTGCATCATCACCGGGGCTGGCCTCTTGCCAGCAGGCGGAGAGATAAGAACATTGCTCTGGGGAATGAGTTCCCCAGCAGTAATTGCAGTCTCTGTTTGAAATATGAGTTGTTCCATGCTAATGAGTCATATTTCATCATTTCCGGGAGTTGATGCCCCAGAAGGCACTGTTGTCACATAAAACCTTTTTATAAAAACTGTTTATTTGGTGGAGTCTTTATGTTTAGCTTTTGCACCAAAATAATTTCTAAATGATGATTCACTTCCAACCTACATGACATGCATAGACGCAGCTAATGCAAAATAGTGTTGATGCATGTTTTTTACATTTTTTTCATTTTAAAGAGCCATTGTACAGTTTTTGCTAAGGTCTCAGGATTTCTTGAGATTCCTGTGAACACACTGCTGCAGAGCTGCACCCGAGACAGGATCTGATGGGAAAGAGTGCTGACCTGTTAAGGGCTGGATGATCATTCTGGATAGAATGTGCAGGAAGCTCAAACACTGAAAATGGACTTAGGGACTGTCTTTGCCTCTGTTGGCTGTTAATGATCTTGGTAATCCTGAGAATTTTAGAAAAGAGAGCAATAATGTCTACTAGTTGTATGGTTACTCATTTCTAATCATCTAAATATAACCTTTTATATTAAAATAGGTGTGATTACGGGCACAGAAAACCAAACACCACATGTTCTCACTTACAAAATGGAGTTGAGCAATGAGAACACATGGAAACAGGGAGGGGAACAACACACACTAGGCCTGTCTGAGGGCAGAGTTGGGGGCATCAGGACAAATATCTAATGCAAGTGGGGGTTAATATCTGGGTGATGGGTTGACAGGTGCAGCAAACCATCATGGCACATATTTATCTGTGTAACAAACCTGCATGTCCTGCACATGTATCCTGAAACAAAATAAAATAAAATAAAATGAAAAAAGTCTAACAGGTGTGATTAGTAAGATGAATTCTCCTGTGAAGCCTGGAGCAGGCTTCACTTTTTTCAACACACTGCTGTGCATCAACAACATCAGACAAGGTGTGGTGGCTCACGCATGTAATCCCAGCGCTTTGGGTGGCTGTTGTAGGAGGATCACTTGAGGCCAGGAGTTGGAGACCAGCCTGGGCAATATAGCAAAACCCTGCCTCTACAAAAAATAAAAATTAGCCAGGCATGATGGTGCACGTTTGTAGTCCTAGCTTCTTGGGAGGCTGAGGCAGTAGGATTCCTTGAGCCCAGGAGTTCAAGGTTACAGTTATCTATTATTGTGCCACTGCACTCCAGTTTGGGTGACAGAGCGAGACCCTGTCTTAAAAAATGTCTTCTGGCCAAGAGAAGTGAGTATGGGTCAGCAAACATGAAGTTCTTGCCCAGGGATGGAGAGAAGCTGTTGGCCTTTGAAGGGGGAATGGCCCTGCCCAGCAGTGGGTAGAACTGTAAGGGACCCTGCCAGGAGATTTTGCCCATGGGTCACTTGGAGAGTGAGGAGTCACCCTTCTCTCATTGACCATGTGCTTCTTGGTCCTTTCTCCACCAGCCATGAATGTGTGCATGCATACAGCTGCATGTGTATGTGTATGTGTATGTGTATGTGTATGTGTATGTGCATGTGCATGTGTATGTGTATGTGCATGTGTATGTGCATATGTATGTGTATGTGCCTGTGTATGTGCATGTGCATGTGCATGTGTATGTGCATGTGCATGTGTATGTGTATGTGTATGTGTATGTGCATGTGCATGTGTATGTGTATGTGTATGTGTATGTGTATGTGTGTAGCAGGGGCGGGTGAGGAGGCTGGTTCACCAAGATGTCAGCGATCCACCCCTCTTTGAGCTCTGCCACTGCCAACAGCATACAAACACTCATATTCAGCCTCTCCACCCAGACATAGCTACACAGGTCTCTCCCACTTCTACATTCTGGGGCAGACATTGCCTATTGCCTAAACAGAGCCTTATTCTTCCTCAACTGTCTTCTTTTCTGCTCACAGAACCTGATTTATTCAGGGAGCAGGTGGAGTGTAGCAGGTTGATCTTGGGGAGCACAGGCCCATATGTCAGCCATGTAAGATAAAGCATTGAAATCAGTTAAGGGACTCTCATTCCCTTTAGCCAGTGATTGGCCTGAGAGTTTGCACATAACCCTGTTCTGATGAACAATGTAAGGGAGATAGATGAAAGGGAAGATTCAAATAAAAGATTCATGAGAAGAGTCCTTTCAGCCTTTCCTTTTCTTCTCACCTGGAAAATATATATGAAGCCCGGAGGTTTAGTAGCTGTGTTGCAGCCATGAGGGCAAAACACAGAACACTAAGGAAGTTAGAGCAGAAAGACCACAAAAACCAGCCTTGGTTAGCCTACCTTCAGACTTTCTTATTATGTAAGAAAAATGTCTCCTTACCCCAACAAGTGTAATCCACTGTTTGTTACTCTATTTTTATGATACTGATAGCCAAATGCTTTGTCTGAGTTTTACTATTGGCTAGTTTTCTAAGCTCTGCAAAATGTGGGACTGCCACTGATGCAGGGAATAGGTGGCAGTGTTGAGGATAAGAAGTACGAGGGGATCCAACCAAATGGTGTTATCCCTTAGCCCACCAAAATTTCAAGGCACTACCCTTGAATTATAACACTGTTACAACCAATGCGACACCAAAGCTGCACGTGTACATTGCACCAAACAGAATGGGCTTTGGACTACCTGTCAAAGCTTCTCAGGGAGCCTAGAAGTGACATTCTTATTGGCAAAAAGTGATGGAGTGAAAAATCACAGGAAACTGAGGAGAAGATAGGGTTGTAAAGGAAATAAAGCAGGCCTTCATAACTCTTAAACACCTTTCACCGTTCTGTCGATTTCAGATTAAATGAGACCAGCTGCTGAGGATGTCAGGGAGTCTGGGTAGGCCAAGGCCAGGGAGCGGAGAGTTCTCGGTCCCTAAGGCCACATATGAGGGATGAATTTTGGCAGCAATGCTGCAAGGCTTCTCACATGTAGAGACAAAATGTACAATATCTGGAATGTGTTAGCATGGGAGAAGGGCTGCCGGCTGGTCTTATATACCAGCCACAGAGAGAGTGCTGCCATGTCCTACTTTACATGTGTGCGAATCTACATAATGTTGGAAATAATGTGGTTAAACCAGGGATTGGATCCAATTGTTTTAAATGACCAGGTGGTTTCTGTAAATGATTGAAACACAAATGCCTCATTTAAAGGGAGCAATTATTACTAACCTCCAGCCCACTGCTGCCAGACCTTAAAAACTTAAGTTTTCAAGAGGATATGAAGAAAATATCAATTTTTGTGTGAATTCTTCTATTTTAAAAGTTGGCAATGGGCCAGGTGTGGTGGCTCATGCCTGTAATTGCAGCACTTTGGGAGGCCGAGGCAGGTGGATCACCTGAGGTCAGGAGTTTGAGACCAGCCTGGCCAACATGGTGAAACCCCATCTCTACTAAAAATACAAAATAAATTAGCCAGGCATGGTGGTGCGTGCCTGTAATCCCAGCTACCTGTGAGGCAGAGGCAGGAGAATTGCTGGAACTGGGGAGGCGGAGAATGCAGTAAGCTGAGATTGTGCCACTGCACTGTAGCCTGGGCGACAGAGCAAGACTCCATCTCAAAAAAGTCTAAGTTTTAAAAATGCTGTATGACCAAACCAAACATGTGGCTGGTGGATCACATGTTTACAATCTTGGTGCTATCCAGAACTCTCCAAGGTAGTGTTGATAGAGTCATGTTCACATGTACTTGTAAGAGTCCAGTAATAGACCTAGAGAGGACAGGTAAGAGGGACACAGAGAACCTCTCTCAGAAAACAGTATGACTGTTTTCATTAAAAAATAAAAACTGGGGGGGGCACGCCCAAGATGGCCAAATAGGAACAGCTCCAGCCTCCAGCTCCCAGCGTGAGTGACACAGAAGATGAGTGATTTCTGCATTTTCAACTGAGGTACTGGGTTCATCTCACTGGAGAGGGCCAGACATTCAGTGCTGGTCAGCTGGTGCAGCCCGAGCAGCGAGAGCTGAAGCAGGGCAAGGCATCGCCTCACCTGGAAAGTGCAAGGGGGAAGGAAATCCCTTTTCCTAGCCAAGGGAAACTGAGACACACAACACCTGGAAAATCTGGTAACTCCCACCCTAATACTGTGCTTTACCAAGGGTCTTAGCAAATGGCACACCAGGATATTATATCCCACACCTGGCCTGGAGGGTCCCACGCCCATGGAGCCTCCCTCATTGCTAGCACAACAGTCTGAGATCTAACTGCAAGGCAGCAGCGAGGCTGGGGAAGGGTACCCACAATTGCTGAGGCTTAAGTGGGTAAACAAAGCCACCGGGGAACTCGAATTGGGTGGAGCCCACAACAGCTCAAGCGGGCCGGCCTGCCTCTGTAGACTCCTCCTCTGGGGACAGGGCATAGCTAAACAAAAAGCAGCAGAAACCTTGGCAGAGGTAAATGCCCCTGTCTGATAGCTTTGAAGAGAGCAGTGGATCTCCCAGCACAGAGGTTGAGATCTGAGAATGGACAGACTGCCTGCTCAAGTGGGTCCCTGATCCCCAAGTAGCCTAACTGGGAGACATCCCCCACTAGGTGCACCTCACACCTCACTCAGTGGGGTACACCCCTGAGACGAAGCTTCCAGAGCAAGAATCAGACAGCAACACTCACTGTGAAGCAATATTTTATCTTCTGCAGCCTCCACTGCTGATACCCAGGCAAACAGGGTCTGGAGTGGACCTCAAGCAAACTCCAACAGACCTACAGCTGAGGGTACTGACTGTTAGAAGGAAAATTAACAAACAGAAAGGACACCCACACCAAAACCCCATCAGTATGTCACCATCATCAAAGACCAAAGGCAGATAAAACCACAAAGATGGGAAAAAAGCAGGGCAGAAAAGCTGGAAATTCAAAAAATCAGAGCACATCTCCCCTTCCAAAGGAACACAGCTCATCACCAGCAATGGAACAAAGCTGGACGGAGAATGACTTTGACGAGTTGAAAGAAGAAGGCTTCAGTTGATCAAACTTCTCAGAGCTAAAGGAGTAACTATATAACCAGCCCAAAGAAACTAAAAACCTTGAAAAAAGAATGGATGAATGGATAACTAGAATAATCAATGCAGAGAAGACCTTAAAAGAACTGACAGAGATGAAAACCGTAACATGAGAAATACATGACAAATGCACAAGCTTCAGTAATCGACTCGATCAACTGGAAGAAAGAGTATCAGCGACTGAAGATCAAATGAATGAAATGAAGCAAGAAGAGAAGTGTGGAGAAAAAAGAGTAAAAAGAAATAAACAAAGCCTCCAAGAAGTATGAGATTATGTGAAAAGAGCAAATCTACGTCTGATTGGTGTAATTGCCTGAAAGTGATGGGGGAAATGGAGCCAAGTTGGAAAACATGCTGCAGGATATCATCCAGGAGAACTTCCCCAACCTAGTAAGGCAGGCCAACATTCAAATTCAGGAAATACAGAGAACTCCACAAGGTACTCCTTGAGAAGAGCAACTCCAAGACACATAATTGTCAGATTCACCAAAGTTGAAATGAAGGAAAAAACATTAAGGGCAGCCGGAGAGAAAGGTCGGGTTACACACAAAGGGAAGCCCATCAGACTAACAGCAGATCTCTTGGCAGAAACTCTCCAAGCCAGAAGAGAGTGGGTGCCAATATTCAACATTCTTAAAGAAAATAATTTTCAACCCAGAATTTCATATCCAGCCAAACTAAGTTTCATAAGTGAAGGAGAAATAAAATCCTTTACAGACAAGCAAATGCTTAGAGATTTTGTCACCACCAGGCCTGCCCTACAAGAGATCCTGAAGGAAGCACTAAACATGGAAAGGAACAACAGGTACCAGCCATTGCAAAAACATGTCAAAATGTAAAGTCCATTGATGCTAGGAAGAAACTGCATCAACTGGCGAGCAAAATAACCAGCTAATATCATAATGACAGGATCTAGTTCACACATAACGATATTAACCTTAAATGTAAATGGACTAAATGGTCCAATTAAAAGACACAAACTGGCAACTTGGATAAAGAGTCAAGACCCATCAGTCTGCTGTATTCAGGAGACCCATCTCACGTGCAGAGACACACATAGGCTCAAAATAAAGGGATGAAGGAAGATCTACCAAGCAAATGGAAAACAAAAAAAGCAAGGGTTGCAATCCTAGTCTCTGATAAAACAGACTTTAAACCATCAAAGATCAAAAGAGACAAAGAATGCCATTACATAATGGTAAAGGGATCAATTCATCAGGAAGAGCTACCTATCTTAAATATATATGCACACAATACAGGAGCACCCAGATTCATAAAGCAAGTCCTTAGAGACTTACAAAGAGACTTAGACTCCCTTACAATAATAATGGGAGACTTTAACACCCCACTGTCAACATTAGACAGATCAACAAGACAGAAAGTTAACAAGGATATCCGGGAATTGAGCTCAACTCTGCACCAAGCGGACCAAATAGACATCTACAGAACTCTCCACCCCAAATCAACAGAATATACATTATTCTCAGCACCGCATCACACTTATTCAAAAATTGACCACATAGTTGGAAGTAAAGCACTCCTCAGCAAATGTAAAAGAACAGAAATTATAACAAACTGTCTCTCAGACTACAGTGCAATTAAACTGGAACTCAGGACTAAGAAACTCAATCAAAACTGCTCAACTACATGGAAACTGAAGAACCTGCTCCTGAATGACTGCTGGGTACATAGCAAAATGAAGGCAGAAATAAAGATGTTCTTTGAAACCAATGAGAACAAAGATACAACATACCAGAACCTCTGGGACACATTTAAAGCAGTGTGTAGAGGGAAATTTATAGCACTAAATGCCCACAAGAGAAAGCAGGAAAGATCCAAAAGTGACACCCTAACATTACAATGAAAAGAACTAGAGAAGCAAGAGCAAACACATTCAAAAGCTAGCAGAAGGCAAGAAATAACTAAGATCAGAGCAGAACTGAAGGAGATAGAGACACAAAAAACCCTCCAAAAAATCAATGAATCCAGGAGCTCGTTGTTTGTAAAGATCAACAAAATTGATAGACCGCTAGCAAGACTAATAAAGGAGAAAAGAGAGAAGAATCAAATAGACGCAATAAAAAATGATAAAGGGGATATCACCACCAACCCCACAGAAATACAAACTACCATCAGAGAATATTATAAACACCTCTATGCAAATAAACTAGAAAAACTAGAAGAAATGGATAATTCCCTAGACACTTACACTCTTTCAAGACTAAACCAGGAAGAAGTTGAATCCCTGAATAGACCAATAGCAGGCTCTGAAATTGAGGCAATAATTAATAGCTTACCAACCAAAAAAAGTCCAGGACCAGAGAGATTCACAGCGGAATTCTACCAGAGGTACAAGGAGGAGTTGGTACCATTCCTTCTGAAACTATTCCAATCAAGAGAAAAAAAGGGAATCCTCCCCAACTCATTTAACGAGGCCAACATCATCCTGATACCAAAGCCTGAGAGAGATACAAAAAGAAAGAGAGATTTTTAGACCAATGTCCCTGATGAACATCAATGCAAAAATTCTCAATAAAATACTGGCAAACTGAATCCAGCAGCACATCAAAAAGCTTATGCACCATGATCAAGTGGACTTCATCCCTGGGATGCAAGGCTGGTTCAACATACACAATTCAATAAATGTAATCCAGTGTATAAACAGAACCAAAGACAAAAACCACATGACTATCTCAATAGATGCAGAAAAGGCCTTCAACAAAATTCAACAGCCCTTCATGCTAAAACTCTGAATAAATTCAGTATTGATGGAATGTATCTCAAAATAATAAGAGCTATTTATGACAAACTCACAGCCAATGTCATACTGAATGGGCAAAAACTGGAAGCATTCCCTCTGAAAACTGGCACACGACAGGGATGCCCTCTCTCACCACTCCTATTCAACATAGTGCTGGAAGTTCTGGCTAGGGCAATCAGGCAAGAGAAAGAAATCAAGGGTATTCAGTTAGGAAAAGAAGAAGTCAAATTGTCCCTGTTTGCAGATGACATGATTGTATATTTAGAAAACCCCACTGTCTCAGCCCAAAGTCTCCTTAAGCTGATAAGCAACTTCAACAAAGTCTCAGGATACAAAATCAATGTGCAAAAATCACAAGCATTCTTATACACCAGTAACAGACAAACAGAGAGCCAAATCAGGAATGAACTTCCATTCACAATTGCTTCAAAGAGAATAAAATACCTAGGAATCCAACTTGCAAGGGATGTAAAGGACCTCTTCAAGGAGAACTACAAACCACTGCTCAGTGAAATAAAAGAGGACACAAACAAATGGAAGAACATTCCATGCTCATGGATAGGAAGAATCAATATTGTGAAAATGGCCATACTGCCCAAGGTAATTTATAGATTCCATGCCATCCCCATGAAGCTACCAATGAGTTTCTTCACAGAATTGGAAAAAACTGCTTTAAAGTTCATGTGGAACCAAAAAAGACCCTGTATTGCCAAGACAATCCTAAGCCAAAAGAACAAAGCTGGAGGCATCACGCTACCTGACTTCAAACTATACTACAAGGCTACAGTAACCAAAACAGCATGGTACTGGTACCAAAACAGAGATACAGACCAATGGAACAGAACAGAGCCCCCAGAAATAATACCACACATCCACAGCCATCTGATCTTTGACAAACCTGAGAAAAACAAGAAATGGGGAAAGGATTCCCTATTAAATAAATGGTGCTGGGAAAATTGGCTAGCCATAAGTAGAAAGCTGAAACTGGATCCTTTCCTTACTCCTTATATGAAAATTAATTCAAGATGGATTAGAGACTTAAATGTTAGACCTAAAACCATAAGAACCCTAGAAGAAAACAAAACCTAGGTAATTCCATTCAGGACATAGGCATGGGCAAGGACTTCATGTCTAAAACACCAAAAGCAACAGCAACAAAAGCCAAAATTGACAAATGGGATCTAATTAACTAAAGAGCTTCTGCACAGCAAAGGAAACTACCATCAGAGTGAACAGGCAACCTACAGAATGGGAGAAAATTTTTACAATCTACTCATCTGACAAAGGGCTAATATGCAGAACCTATAAAGAACTCAATCAAATTTACAAGATAAGAACAAACAACCCCATGAAAAGGTGGGCAAAGGATATGAACAAACACTTCTCAAAAGAAGACATTCATACAGCCAACAGACACATGAAAAAATGCTCATCGTCACTCACCATCAGAGAAATGCAAATCAAAACCACAATGAGATACCATCTCACACCAGTTAGAATGGCCATCATTAAAAAATCAGGAAACAGCAGGTGCTGGAGAGGATGTGGAGAAATAGGAACACTTTTACACTGTTGGTGGGACTGTAAACTAGTTCAACCATTGTGGAAGACAGTGTGGCAATTCCTCAAGGATCTAGAACTAGAAATTCCATTTGACCCAGCCATCCCATTACTGGGGATATACCCAAAGGATTATAAATCATGCTGCTATAAAGACACATGCACACGTATGTTTATTGTGGCACTATTCACAATAGCAAAGACTTGGAATCAACCCAAATGTCCATCAGTGACAGACTAGATTAAGAAAATGTGGCACATATACACCATGGAATACTATGCAGCCATAAAAAAAGGATGAGTTCATGTCCTCTGTAGGGACATGGATGCAGCTGGAAACCATCATTCTCCGCAAACTATCACAAGAACAGAAAACCAAATACTGCATGTCCTCACTCATAGGTGGGAATTGAACAATGAGATCACTTGGACACAGGAAGGGGAGCATCATACACAGGGTCCTATTGTGGGGAGGGGGTAGCGGGGAGGGATAGCATTAGGAGATATACCTAATGTAAATGAGGAGTTAATGGGTGCAGCACACCAACATGGCACATGTATACATATGTAACAGACCTGCACGTTGTGCACATGTACCCTAGAACTTAAAGTATAAAAAAAAGAAAAAAAAAGATTTCTAATAAAAAAATAAAAACTGAATCACAGCAATGTGTATCTTGACATAAATCAAAATGTTTAAATAACTGTTGATAGAAAATTTAGTAGTAAAAGGTCGTACTTGGACAGATATATAAAATAAAAAAAATCTGTGACTGATTAATAAGAAGAGAACTGATATAAAAAATGACCATCTCAGCATAGAAAATGTGGAACAAGGGAAACATAAAACAGGTGAAGAGGACTAGACAGGATGGGAGAATGTCCCATCACCCACAATATTCATTGTCACCATTTTTTTTTAGACGGAGTTTCACTGTTGTCGCCCAGGCTGGAGTGCAATGGCATGATCTTGGCTCACTGCAACCTCTGCCTCCCAGGTTCAAGCAACTCTCCTGCCTGAGCCTCCCCAGTAGCTGGGATTACAGGCACGTGCCACCATGCTGGGCTAATTTTTGTATTTTTAGGAGAGACAGGGTTTCGCCGTGTTGGCCAGGCTGATCTTGAACTCCTGACCTCAAGTGATCCACTCTCCTTGGCCTCCCAAAATGCTGGGATTACAGGCGTGAGCTACTGCACCCAGCCTGTTACCAACTTTTTGGTGAAGAAGAATTAAAAGTTGGCATCAGAATTCTTTTAGATAGCTACATAAAATCTATTAAAGAATGTATCCCTTTTGATTGAGACTGATGGGTGGTTGAGTAGACCCATGCTCATAGATAGACATGTGTGTAAACAGATTAGCAGACAGGTACTGGGACTGGATAGATCTAAGATAACTCTAAGAATTAAGATTCTCATGGCCCTGCTGGGAAAAACCAGGTATGAATTTCTACCTTCATTTTTTTTTGGATGTGATATATGTTATACTTGTAAGGTCCGTTGCATAGGGAAAGAACTCTGTCTGGTTAAGTGCAACAACCTCTAACGATAAAACAAGGTGGGGTTGATAAAATTATTTGCGCTTTTCCTTGATAGCAATGTTCAGAATAAGCAATATGTAATCACCACATAAAACTCTTGCATCTTCTTCTCTTTCTACACCAGAGCCTGTGAAGTCCTTCCTAACCATAACTAAGGCAGCGTAGATGGGACTAGGCCTGGCTCATGTCAACAGCATTCTCTGCTTTGCTGCAGTTATGTGACTACATTTTTAAAAGTGTTTATGGCCTCAGTTTTATTGGTCATTAAAAAACCCCCTTTTTTAGAGCAGTTTTAGTTTCATAGCAAAATTGAGAGAAATGTGCAGATATATCTCATATACTCTAAATTACACATGAATGGCCTCCCACATATCACCATCTCCCATCAGAGTGGTACATTTTTGCAATTGATGAGCCTATGTTGATATGTCATTAATAACCAAAAGTCCATAGTTTACATTAGGGTTCACTCTTGGGGTCTTACATTGTGTTGGTTTGAACAAATGTATAGTGACTTGTGTGCACAATTATAGCATCATACAGAGTATTTTCCCTGCCCTAAAAAAATCCTGTGTTCTACTTATTCCATCCTTCCCTCCCTAGTAATCCTGGGTTTTTCAATGTCTCCACAGTTTTACCTTTTGGAGAATATCACATAGTTGGACTCATACAGTATGTGGCCTTTTAAAATTGTCTTTTTTCATCTAGTAATGTGTATTTGAAGTTTTTCCATGTCTTTTTGTGGCCTGATAGCTCATATCTTGTTTGTATTAAATAATATTCCATTGTCTGGCCATATCACAGTTTGTTTATCTATTCACCTACAGAAGGATGTCTTGGAAATAATGAGGCTGCAATAAGCATCTGTGTGCAGGTTTTTGTGTCACATAAGTTTTCAGCTCCATTGTGTAGATACCAAGGAATGCAAGTTGCTGGATCATATGGTAAGAGTATGTTTAGTTTTATAACAAATTGCCTAAGTATCTTCTAAAGTTGCTGTACCATTTTGATTTCCACCAGCAGCGAGAGTTCCTATTTCTGTTGCTGCACATCCTCACCAGCATTTGATGCTGTCAATGTTCTGGGTTTTGGCCATTCTAAATTGGTGTGTAGTGTCATCTTGTTTTAATTTACATTTCCCTGATGATATATAGTGTGGAGCGTCTTTCCTATGCTCATTTTCTATCTGCATATCTTCTCTAGTGGGATGTCTCTTAAGATCTTTGGCCCATTTTTTAATCAAGTGTTTTGTTTTCTTATTATTGAGTTTCAAGGGTTCTTTATATATTTTGGATAACAGCCCTTTATCAGATATATTGTTTGCAAATATCTTCTCCCAGTCAGTGGCTTGTCTTTTCATTCTCTTGACAGTGTCTTTTGTAGAGCAGAAAATTTTAATTTTAATAAAGTCCTGCTTATCGATACCTTTTTTTTTTCATGAATTGTGCCTTTGGTGTTGTATCTAAAAAGTCATTATTGAACCCGTATCATCTAGAATTTCTCTTACGTTGTCTTCTAGAGTTTTACATTTTACATTTAGGTACATTTTACTTTTATGATTGAGTTAATTTTTGTGACAAGTGTAAGGTTTATCTCTAGAATTTTCTTTACATGTTTAGATATGCAGTTGTTTCAGGACCATTTGTTGAAAAGACTTTTTCTCTATTGTATTGCCTTTGTTCCTTTGTCAAAGATCTGTTGACTATATTTATGTGGGGCTGTTTCTGGGCTTTCTTCTATATTCCATTGATCTATTTGTCTATTATTTCACCAATGCCACACTGTCTTGATTACCGCAGCCTTATAGTAAGTCTTGAAGTCAGGCAATATTCATCCCCTAACTTTGTTTTTCTTCTTCAATCTTGTGTTGGCTATTCTTTGTCTTTTACCTCTCCATATAAACTTTAGAATCAGTTTTTTTTAAATATCTACAAAATAACTTGTTGGTATTTTGATTGAGTTTGCATTGATCCATAGATCAAGTTGGGATAACTGACATCTTGACAACATTGAATCTTCCTTTCCATGAACACGAGATAGCTCTCCACTTGTTTAGTTATTTTCTTTCTTTCATCAGCATTTTGTAATTTTCTTCATATAGATCTTATACATATTTTGTTGTATTTATACCCAAGTATTTCATCTTTGGGGATGCTAATGTAAACAGTATTGTGTTTTAAATTCAAATTCCACTTGTTCATTGCTGGTATATATGAAAGTGATTCACTTTTGTATTTTAACCTTGTATCCTGAAATCTTGCTATAATCAGTAATTAGTTCTGGGAATTTTTTTATTGATTCTTTCAGATTTTCTACATAGACTATCCTGTCTTCTGTGAACAAACACAATTTTATTTCTTCCCTCTCAATCAGTATAGCTTTTATTCCTTTTTCTGTCTGATTGGATTAGCTAGGACTTCCAGTACAATTTGAAAAGGAGTGATGAGAGGGGATACCTTGCCTTGTTTTTAATCTTAGTGGGAAAGCTTCCAGTATCTCAACATTAAGTATGATGTCAGTAGTAGATTTTCTGTAGCAATTTTTTTTTTAAATCAAATTGAGGAAGTTCCCCTCTATTCCAAATTTGCTGAGAAGTTTTTGTTTTGTTTTGTTTTGTTTTGTTTTTTGATGGAGCCTCACTCTGTTACCCAGGCTGGAGTGCAGTGGCACCATCTTGGCTTACTGCAACCTCAACCTCCTGGGTTCAGGCGATTCTCCTGCCTCAGCCTCTGGAGTAGCTGGGATTACAGGCGTTCACCACCATGTCCAGCTAATTTTTGTATTTTTAGTAGAGATGAGGTTTCACCATGTTGGTCAGGCTGGTCTCGCTTGAACTGCTGACCTTGTGATCTGCGCACCTTGGCCTTCCAAAGTGCCGGGATTACAGGTGTGAGCCACCACAGCTGGCTGCTGAGAGCTTTTATCATGAAAGAGTATTAGTTTTTGTTGAATGCTTTTTCTCCATTTATTTATTTTTGCTTGGTTTCTATTTTTTAAAAAATATTTTTATGGAGATGGGGTCTTGTCATGTTGCTCAGGCTGGTTTCAAACTCCTGTCCTCAAGTGATCCTCCCATCTTGGCCTCCCAAAGTGCTTTTTCTTTATTTTTTTATATGACCATTTGCTTTTTATTATTTAGCCTGTTGATGTGATTGATTACATTGATTGATTTTTACAGTATCCTTACATACTTAGGATAAATCCCACTTGGTTGATTTTTGTGCTATTGTTTGACTTGTGTGCTATTGATTGATTTTTGTGCTATCCTTGCATACTTAGGATAAATCCCACTCAGTTCTGGTGTATAATCCTCTTTACATATTGTGGGATTCAAGTTGCTCATATTTTGTGGAGAATTTTGCATCTATACTCATGGGAATTGTTGGTTTTTAGTTTTCTCTTCTTGTAATGTCTTTGATTTTGGCATTAGGGTGATACTGGCTTGACAGAATGAGTTAAGAAGTATTTCCTCTGCTTATACCTTCTTAGAAGTACTTCCTCTGCTTATATCTTCTTAAAGACATTGTAGAGAATTGGTATAATTTTTCCTTAAATATTTGGTAGCATTCACCAGTGACCCCATCTAGGCTTGTTGCTTCTTGTTTTGGAATGTCATTAATTATTAATTCAACTTCTTTAATAGGATGACCTTTTCAGACTGTCCATTTCTTCTTGTACGAGTTTTGGCAGATTGTATCTTTCAAGGAATTGGTTCATTTAATCAAGGTTATCAAATTTGTGAGCAGGGTGTTGTTCATAGAATTCCTTTATTATCCTCTTAATGTCTATAATGTCTGTAGTAATGTTGCCTCTTTCATTTCCAATGTTAGTAATTTGTATCCTGTTTTGAATTTGAATTTTCTAGAGGGTTATCAATTTTATCTTTTCAAAAAATCAACTTTTGGTTTCATTTATTTTTCTCTATTAATTTTATGTTTTTAATTTCATTGATTATGCCCTCATTTTCATTATTTCTTTTTTCCTGCTTACTTTGGATTTAATTTGCTCTACTTTTTCTAGTTTCTTAAGGTGGAAGCTTAAGTTGTTAATTTAAATCAGAAAGATTTCTTTTCTAATGTATACCTTCAATGCTATAAATTTCCCTCTAATCACTGCTTTTGCTTTATTCCACACATTCTAATAAAATGTGTTTTTATTTTTATTTACTTCAAAATATTAAACAATTTTTTGAGGACTTTTTTCTCTGACCTATGTTTGTTTAGAAGTATGTTGTTTAATCTCCATGGGTTTTAGGATTTTCCTGTTATCATTTTGCTACTTATTTCTAGTTTAATTTCATTGTGGTCTGACAGCAGATGTTGTCTGATTTCTCTTCTTTTAAATTTGTTATGGTTTGTTTTATGGCCCATAATGTTATCTATCTTGATGAATGTTCCATGTGAGCTTAAGAAGAATGTGTATTCTGCTGTTGTTGGATAAATTACTTTATAGATGCCCATTATTCTAGTTGATTCATGATGTTGTTGAATTTGACTACGTCCTTACTAACTAATTTTCTGCCTGCTGGATCTGTCCATTTCTGATACAGGAGTGTGAAAGTCTATAATACTGGATTCATCTATTTTTCCTTACAATTCTGTGAGTTATTGCCTCACATAGTTTGGTGCTTGTTGTTAGGCATATACACATTAGGGCTGGTTATGTCTTCTTGGAGAATTTAGCTATTTATTATTAGGTAATGCTCCTTTTTAGCCCTAATGACTTCCTTGCTCTCCTCTGTAATTACTGTAGCTACTTCCACCTCCTTTTGATTAGTGTTAGCATAATATATCTTTCTCTTTCTCTTTACTTTTTCTTCTTCTTCTTTTTTTACAACAGTCATTCTGTACAAGAACATTAATGTATACCTTTACTTTTAATCTATATGCATATTTACGTTTAAAGGAATTTCTTATAAATAACATATGGTTTGATCTTGTTTTTTGATCCATATTGACAATCTCTGTCTTTTAATTGGTAAATTTAGACTATTGGTATTTAAAGTGATTATAGATCTAGTTGGGTTAAAATCTCCCATATTCGTTTCTGTGTTCTATTTGTTGTCCTTTTTTCGTTCCTAGTTTTGTCTTTCACTCTTTTTCTGCCTTTTGTGGTTTTAATTGAGCATCTTATATGATTTCATGTTTCCCCCTTTCTGAGCATATTGGTTATTCTGCTTCTTTTTCTCCCCTTTTATCTTTATAATTTTTAAAGTGTTTGCCCTGGAGTTTGAAATATAGATTTACAATGAATCTAAGCCCACTTTCAAAGAACATAATACTGCTTCATGGATAGTGTAAGTACCTCGGTCATGTTCTTTTAGAGTTCCCATATAAAAATGCTTCAAGAGAGAAAAGAATCATGATAGTAGCCTTTTGTGTGCTATACCCTTTAGGAAAAAACATGTTTCTAAACCTACTTGTTCTTGTTGGTGGCTGGTGACTGGCTTGAATAGTGGTCCCTTAGAATTCATGTCCACTGAGAATCACAGGATGCGGCCATATTTGGAAATAGGATCTTTGCAGATGTAATTAGTTAAGATGAATTCATACTGGATTAAGGTGAACCCTAATCCAAAGACTGGTGCCCTTATAAGAAGGCCATGTGATCACATAGACACACACAGAAGGGAGAAGGCCATGTGATAGCAGAGGCAGAGACTGGAGTGATGCAGCTACAAGCCAAGGAACACCAATGATTGCCAGGAGTCTCCAGAAGCTAGGAAAAGGCAAGAAAGAATCCTACCCTAGAATTTCCAGAGGAAGCATGACTCTGCTGATACCTTGATTTTGGACTTCCAATCTCTAGACCTGTAAGAGAGTAACTTTCTATTCTTTAAGCCACTCAGTTTGTGGTAATTTATTATGGCAGCCCTAGGAAATGGATACAGTAAGTGGTGGGGGAGTTTTCTTCACTCTGATTGCTGTCATGTGATTGGCATTCCACTGTAACACACCTGGCCACTCACTCTCTCACTCACTCACTCACTCACTCACTCACTCACTCAGGGGAGGAAGAATGACTTAAGTCTGCTTGTTGACCTGAGAAGGATAAATTGGACACTTGTACATCAACCTTTTCCCTTCTTTTTTTCTCTTGGATGTGAACTGTCCCCAGATAGCATGCAGGCTATGTGGGAGGCCTGCAGAGGACCAGTATTACGAGGCCCCTGGATAGCAATATAAGCAACATCTTCCGATATTGGCCTTAGCAGTGATAAGTTTACATTTGAATTGTCCCAATGTATTTTTAAATCTTATTTCTCAATTTGTTCAGTACTCAGCATGTGTATGGATGGATTGAGGTAGGGAAAGCAGAGCCCCTTTAAACTGGCAATACCATCCAAGTTCCTTCTGTTCTCAGTAAAGATTTGTTTAGTTTCCCTTGAGAGGAACATTGTATGGAGAAAGGACACCCTGAGGGATGAATTAGTCCTCCTGTCTGCCTAGCTAGGATCATAACACCTCAGTCATACGCCACACACAAGAGAACACATCCAGTTTTCGTATCTTCCAGGAGAATGACTTCAACACCTTCTGAAAGACCCCTGGAGTACTGCATACACTTTTTGTGTATTCCTTCCTTAAATGGCTGAGTTGATGAAAAAAAAAGTCTGGGATAGATTTTAAAAAACTTTTCTCTTTAAATTTTATTTATTATTATGTTTCAGTTTTACATTTTTATTTTGAAATAATTATAGTTTCACAGAAAATTACCAAAAAATGTATGGGGAGGTCCTATGTACCTTTCACCCAGTTTCCTCTAATGGTAACACTTTGCATGACTATAGAATATTATCAAAACCCAGACATTGGCATTGGTACAATTGGCAGAGTTTATTTGGCTTTCAAGGGTGATCCCAGCCTTTCCCTGGTCCCTGGCTGGGCAGGGGTCAGTCCCTTCCCTCATTTGCCCCCATCAGTAAGACCTTACTCTCCCAGACTTGTTCTCAGACTTTCTGGGGACAAATGAAGGAAGCAACTGGGGAGAAGAAACTAACTAGAGGTTTGGAGATGTTTCTTAGGTTATTTTGAGAATAGCAGATCTGGTAGGTGAGAGAAGTGGGTAAGAAAATAAATGGGAAGATTTTAAATATTGCTGTTGAGTGTGAGAAAACTCTGTTTTTCCTTTTCTCTCACACCCCAACAATTAACACAGAAGACTTCTGTGATGAAATGTGGTGGTGGGGGTTCCCTTTTACACCAAGCTAGCAATCGCTTCTGCAGCAGGCACCAGCTGGGTGTCCTCCAATTCAAATCTGACATTGTTTACTGGGAGATACCATCAGAGCCCACAGGTTGAGGGCTCAGTCCCACAAGACCACCCTTTCCTTCTTACCAGTCGTTAAGTCTGGGCCTTCTGACTGGTTTCAAGTTGGGGTTTCCATGATCCCCTCTTTGAGTTTAATTAATTTGCTGGAGTGACTTACAGAAGTCAGGGAAACACTTACTTATGCTTACCAATTTATTATGATGGATATCTGAAAAGATGCAAATAAACAGTCAGATGAAAACATGCATAGGGTGAGGTCTGGAATGGTCCTGAGTGCAGGAGCTGCTGTCCTCATGGAGCTGGGTTACGTGCCCCGACTCTAGCCCGTGGATGAGTTCTTCGCCTTCCGGCCAGCCTCCATGTGTTTAGTGCCCCGGAAGCTCTCGAACCCTGTCCTTTGGGCTTTTTTTGGAGGCTGCATTGATTGTCCATAATTGAAGCAGGGACAGCTGTGTCGAAATGTGATTGGATAAGAAGAGTATGCTCTAAACCCAGCAAGGCCTGTCTGTTCAGATTCTTTTTGGCTTCTCTGTGCAGCATTCCTTCCTCCTGGGAATGAGGCAGGACCCCTTCTGAAATGGGGGGTCTTATGACCCACAGTCAGACAAGGTAGGTCAGAGAATTTCTTTATGGCCAGTGCAAGACAGAAAGGTAGGGAATAATTAGAGTCTATTTTTAGTTCCTAAGGCCTGCCTTGGGAAATAAAGGGAGCAGGTGAAAGGAGGGCAGGAGACAGTCAGAGAGAGAGTGTATTTTCCCAGACCTGCTTCTGGGATCTACAGTGCTCCAACATTGCAACAAAACACTGTCACAAGGGCTGTGGGAGTTATGAGCCGGAAACCTTGGATGAAAACATATATATAAAATAGTGTCACAGCTGTAGTCTCTGGGTGCGCCCCTTCCCAGCCCATAGTGTTAGAGAATTTAAAGTAACGGCCTTTATTTTGCAACCTCTTTCAGGTGTTGTAATATCGTTTTCTAAATGCTGTCTTGACCCAGTTTTGAGGCCCTGTCTAGAGGCTAGTTTCCCTGCCTAGACAGGCGACTGGCCCACGCTTTGACTACCTCCACTGGCTACCGTTCACCCACCCCGATCACCCCAGGGCCAGTACCAGACGAGCAGGGACAGCCACTGTGCCCCAGAGCCCACTGAAATTATTCCAACTAGTCTATCCTATGCCTTTTGACCCTGCCTGGCAGGCACCTTCCCTGTAAGCCACAAAAAAGGCATTCATCCACAGATCCCCCTCCCTCTGCCTCCTGAGGGGGTCCTGGTTCCTGGTGTGACCTTTATCTTTTCAGTGATGTCATTTCCTGATCTCTTGGCCTTATCACACTTAAATAATTAGAAACCTATTTAAACAGGTGGGTGGACTCTTTCACCGTATTACTTCTTTGGAAAAATAACTTTATTCATTTCAGGTCAAGTATGGCAAAAAAAGAAAAGAAAAGATCGCCCTGTGGGCAACCTGTGGCTTTGTTCTCCTGTGCTGTTCTGTAGGATTGTAGAGGGTAGGGAGGATGTGTGGGTGTGGCAATGTGTATGTGTGTGTGTGTGTGTATGATGTTTATACTATTTTTTTCATGTAACTTAACTTTCATGGAACTTAAATATATATGAATAATGCATTATTGCAAATGTATCCATACTAACAATTTTAACTACTTTATAATATTGTGTTTTATGAATGTACCATCACTTACTTAACTGTTGCTCTGTTTTTGCCACTTTGAGGTTTTAAAAATTTTTTTACCACTAAAATAATTTGCTCATGAGCATCTTTGTACAAAACCTCTGTGTGCTCTTGGGATTATTTTCTTGGAATATTTGATTTAAAATTACAGTAGTCCCTCCCTTATTGGAGGTCTTCATTTTGAAGTTTTAGTTGCCCTCAGTCAACTGCAGTCTGACAATAGCTGAATATAGTACATTAAGATATTTTGAGAGAGAGATGACATTCACATACATTTTATTATAGTATATTGTTATAATTGTTTTATTTTATTATTAGTTATTATCTCTTACTGTGTCTAACTTATAAGTTAAACTTTATCATAGGAATGTATGCATATGAAGAAACATAGTATATATAAGTTCCAGTACAACCTGTGGTTTCAGGAATCCACTGGGGGTCTTGGGGTGTCTGCCCTGCAGATAAGCAGGGACTGCTTCCATATTAAGTTAAAAGGTATTTATATTTTTTCTCTTTGTATGCATGTTGCCCAAATCTACAGCTAACTTTTGTATACTTTGTCAACAGAAAATATTTATTTCACATTCCATACTTTTAAAAGTTAAGGAAGAATTATAGAGTAGAATTTTAAAAATTAAAAACAAAACCTCTCCATGGACTCCATAAATATATACACCTATGATGTACCCATAAAAATGAAAACGTTTTAAAAAAACAAACAAAACCTCATGCACATCTTATGTTGTGGAATGAAATTTGAAAACTATATCTAGAAAATAAGATTCCTGCTCAAGACCTGCTGATCAAAATCTCTTGGAATGAGACCTGATAGCTTACATTTTTAACAAACTCTCCAAGTTATTATTGTTATTACTATTATTATTTTAAACAAGGTCTCCTTCCATCACTCAGGCTGGAGTGCAGTTATGCGGTTATGGCTCACTGCAGCCTTGACCTCCTGGGCTCAAGCGATTCTCCTATCTCAGCCTCCTGTGTAGCTGGGACCACAGGTGCATGACACCATGACTTGCTAACTTGTTGATTTTTTTGTAGAAAAAGGGTCTCGCTTTGTTGCCTAGGCTGGTCTCGGGCTCCTGGGCTCAAATAATCTGCCTGCCTCAGCCTCCCAAAGTGCTGGGATTACATGTGTGAGCCATTGTGCCCGGCCCCTCAAATTGTTCTTTTGTGCACTGAAGTCCGTTTTATTTTACAAGTAAGGAATGGAGGCTCGGAGAGATTGAATGTCTTGCTCAGGGACACAAGTCCTGGTTTATAACACAGATGGTTTTGAGCATACTATGAAAATGCTAAGCCAGAAGTCATTTAAATGTCATTAATTCCCGCAGTCTCCTGCTCTTGAGAGCCATCTCCTGATCTAACCTGCTGCAATTATGGGTCAAGGGTTCCATTACAATCTCTTTTTAACGTGGGATTGTCGTTCAACTTATTTTTGCCTCACTCAGTACAGAAAGCCTATTTATTAAGCCATTAGTCAATTTGCTCTTTTTAAAGACAGCTCATGTCCTTTGTTCTTTTCTAGCGCCTGTGAAGTCTCTATTTTCCCATTAGGAAATGTATTGTCATGACCTGGCGTTTAGTTAGTAATGTGGAGGAAATTAAAAAGCAGTTGGTAATGTGAGGCAGAGACCCTCAGGCCTCAGAGTGAAGGTTACATGGAATCCTCTGAGAGGTGGGTCTTGTCACCCCAGCTGTCTTGTGACTGTGGGAGAAGATCTAAATTAGCAAGTGTGTTTGATGGCCTGACTTTCCAACTCCGTTTCTGAAGTTCCACTCTGAGCCCTAATCAGGGGCATTTTCTGGGAAATTGATGCAGAAGAGAACATGTTTCTTTGGTGTTAATTCACAGAAATGTCAAGTTTTTCGAGGACATATAGTAGTAGAAAATCTAGGACAGAACCTCTACTACGATGACATTTTTAAAAAAAATACACATCCATCTATACCCTCCATTGACAACTTCAATTTTTTTTTTCTGATGAGGGAAATGCTGCCAAACATGTATGGATGGTGATGAAACCTCTAAGAACGTGAAGGATTGTATGGCCAGGGCACGGATGAGCCAGCTTCTCCACCTCAGGCCTGCCCTTTTTCAGCTCTGTGATCCAAATCAGATGAAGCAGAAGAAACTGGAGTGCATCATTTGACAAAAGGAGGTGACTTCCAAATCTTTTCTCTTACTTCCACTTACAGGTCTTTTCGGCAGTTAACCATCTTGCTCCTTTTCCTCTTACTCCTGAGATTCAAGTTCCACGAATCTACTCATACAACTAAAGTTCCTCTCTTTTATTTTTTTAATGGACATATAATAATTGTACATATTCATGGGGTACATAGTGATTTTTTGATATATGTAATGTATAGTGATCAGATCAGGGTAATTAGCATATCCATCATCTCCAGCATTTATCATTTCTTTGTTTTGGGAGTGTTCAATATCCTCCTTCTAGCTATTTGAAACTATATAGTATTTTATTGTTAACTGTAGTCATTCAACTGTGGTACAGAACACTATAATCTATTCCTGTTATCTAGCTATTACTTTGTGTCCTTTAACAAATCTCTTCTGATCATTCCCTTCCCCCTACCCTTCCTAAACCTCTAGGATTCTCTGTTCTACTTTTCACTTCTATGAGATAATTTTTTTTTTTTTTTTTTTTTTTTTTTTAGCTCCATATGGGTGAGAACATGTGATGTTCAACTTTCTGCTCCTGGCTTATTTCACTTAACATAATGTCCTCCAGTCCCATCCACGTTGCTGTGAATGACAGGATTTCATTATTTTTTATGGTTGAATGGTATTCCATTGTGTATATACACCACATTTTAAAATCTATTCATCTGTTGTTATATGCATAGGTTGATTCCGTATCTTGGCTATAGTGCTGCAATAAATATAGGTTCGGATGTCTCTGATATATTGATCTTCTTTCCTTTGGATAAATGCCCAGTAGTGGGATTGCTGGATCATATGGTAGTCCTATTTTTAATTTTTCTTTTTGGGGCACCTCCATACTGGCTTTACTAGTTTGCCCTCCCACCAACAGTGTATGAGTTCCCTTTTCTCTGCATCCTCACCAGCACTTATTTTTTCTCTTTTTGATAACAGCCATTTTAACTGGGGTGGGGTGGTACCTCATTATAATTTTGATTTTCATTTCTCTCTGATAATTGGTGATACTGAGCATTTTTTCATATATTTTTTGGCCATTGTTATATATTTAAGAAATGTCTGTTCAGATCATTTGTCCACATTTTAATTGGATTGTTGGTTTTTGTGGTTGAGATGGTTAAGTTCCTTGTATATTCTGGATAGGGATCCCCTGTTAGGTGAATAGTTTGCAGATACTTTCTTCCATCCTGTAGGTTGCATTTTATTTTGTTGTTTCATTTGTTGTGCAGAAGCTTTTTAGTTTGATATACTTCCTTTTGTTTATTTTTGCTTTTGTTGCCTGTGCCTCTGAGGTGTTAGACTTTAAATCTTTTTTCACACCAATGTCCTAAAGTGTTTCCCCTATGTTTCCTTCTAGTAGTTTTTATTTTTTTTGATACAGAGTTTCACTCTTGTTGCCCAGGCTGGAGTGCAGTGGCACGATCTCCGCTCACTGAAACCTTTGCCTCCTGAGTTCAAGCGATTCTCCTGCTTCAGCCTCCCAAGTAGCTGGGATTACAGGCATGCACCACCACGCCCGGCTAATTTTTGTGTTTTTAGTAGAGATGAGATTTCACCATGTTGGTCAGGCTGGTCTCAGACTCCTGACCTCAAATGATCCACCCACCTCGGCCTCTGAAAGTGCTGGGATTACAGGTGTGAGCCACTGCTCCCGGCCCTTCTAGTAGTTTTAAAGTTTCAGGTCTTACACGTAGGTCTTTCTTTGACTTTGATGTGATTTTTATATAGAGTGAGAGGTGTGGGTCTAGTTTCACTCTTCTGCATATGGATATTCAGTTTTTCCAGCATTATTTATTGAAGAGATTGTCCACTCCACAATGAGTGTTCTTAGCACCTTTAGAAAAGTCAGTTGGCTGTAAATATGTGATTAATTTCTGGGTTCTCCATTCTGTTTCATTGGTCTGTGTTCTGTTTTTATGCCAGTACCATGCTCTTTTTGTTACTCCAGCTTTGTAGTGTATTTTGGAGTCAGGTAGTATGATGCTTCCAGCTTTGTTCTTTTGCTTAGGATTACTTTGGATATTTGGGGTCTTTTGTTGGTTCCATACAAGTTAAAACTTTTACAAAAATTTCTGTGAAGAATGTCATTGATATTTTAATACGGATTGTATTGAATCTGTAGATTTCCTTGGGTAGTAACAATTAAGGTTTTTTTGTTTGTTTGTTTGTTTTGACAGGGACTTACTCTGTTGTCTAGGCTGAAGTGTAGTGGTGTGATCTCGGCCCACTGCAACCTCTGCCTCCTGGGCTCAAGTGATCCTCCCACCTCAGCCTCCCAAGTAGCTGGGACCACAAGCATGCGCCACCATGTCTGACTCCTTTTTTTGCCTTGTTACCCAGTATGGTCTTGAACTCCTGGACTTGAGTGATACACCTGCTTTGGCCTCTCAAAGTGTTGGGATTACAGGCATGAGCCACTACACCTGGCCCACAACTAAGCTTCTTAATTGACTACAAATACTTAGATTTTGCAATAGTCATCCTGAAAAGAAAGGTCGCCACTTTGAATAGAGTTGCAACGTCAATGGATACAAATTTAATCTTTGCCTGCAAACATACAAATAAGAAGCAGGTATTTGTATTTACATCTCTTGGGAAGTGTTTATTTGTTTTTTGGATACATGAACTATACAAATCATGCATGAGCTCTTCTAAATTCTAAGGAGAAAGATAAACAAAATGATGGTAAATAAATGTTTCATTACTATTTATTACTTCAGCTAAATATTTGTTTGGGCCAAATTAATGATTCTACAAGTTTTACTATTTTTTTCTAATCTGTTTACTCATCCATTGGGATCACTTATGTGATTATTTCCACTATGTGTGTGCCATGTCTTACAGTAGAGGACTCAATCTTAAATTATAATCTGGTTCTAGTGGGAACATGTAAGCTGCTTTATAAAGATGCCCTTTGAAATGATCTATGTTACACTACTTGCCTTTATAATGATCTGCATTGCTATGCTCTTTAAGGCATTACACTAGAGAGCAGAGCAATAGAAAGATCATAGGCTTTCAAAAATTCCACCTGTCATTCATTGCAAGCCCTTGCCTTTAGCATTTTCATCTTTCCACATCAGTTGCTACAATTTCTTTCAGGGTATGATTATATCCACTTTATTTCACTTCCATTTTCTTTAGTCAGTTTAGGGGAAGAAATGCTTAGCAAAATAACATTTAAAACAACTGAGAGGTTTCAATTTTGAAGAAAGACATTATGAAACTGCAGAGTAAGGGAATATAATCTTTTCAATTTAATTTAGTCCACGTGTTTTGACAAAAGATAAAAAGAATTTCATATCATAAAAAAAATGTAACTCTAAGAATAGTGTATTTCCCCCCGCCCCCCGCCCCCGCCAAACAGTTTGCTCACTATTCTTAGAATGTATTTGGTCTTTGATATTTTTCCAAAATCAGAACCAAAGTGAATATTGTCAAAGACCATCCGGTTAAATGTGTACATGGCTCCCTACAGGCCTTCAATTTAGTGCAACAAGCATTTGTTAATCATGTCTGCATGCAGGGCAATGAAGCAGACAGAGAGATACAATCAGTGCTTTGATTCTTTCTGAGGGAAAAGGACACTACCAGGATATATGCAATAATAGAACAATAGAGAGTTTAATTCTAGGCCCAATAGCAAGTACTATTCATTACAATGTTGGGAAACACTGAGCTAATTACTGTAGCTACAAGGGAAAATAAAAAGACATTGTCTTTGCCCTCAAGGAGTTTACAGTCTAGTCTTGGAGAAAGGAGAAAGAACAAGAGCTAGAGTAAGAGAGAGAGAAAAAAAATTTATTACAGAAATTAATATAATTGCAAACTCTTATGGATGCTATAAATCCATAGTCAGGGTGCCATGTTATACAGGGCAACCTAGTCTGTGGATCCCATCACCGAACAAGTGACAGTTAAGCTGAGATAATGCCCCAGTCCTAGCTCACACAGATGATAATATTTGAAGAGAGTTTAATTAGGCACCCTTTACAAAGATGTGGTGGGAGTAGGAGAGTCATGTGGGATAGTGAAGCACCTAAAGATAGTAACACTGGGATCATCACATTTCTTGGGCTGAAAGGATTAGGGAACCACTTCAGAACCCAGAAGGAGAGAGCCCTATGTAGGGGAGCTGGGATCTTTGGTTGAAGGATCAGAAATCCTGAAGTGGCCTAGCAGGAAAAGGAGCTGAGAAGATAAATACCTCTGTCCCCCCAGCTCCTACTGGGCTTCCTATTGGCTGAATCTAATGGGAAGCCAGTGGGCAAGGGAGACAGGCCCCACCAAGTTTGCTTCTTGGGGCAGAGAATAGAATGGGGAAGAGTGGAGAGCAGATCTGGGGAGGAAATAGGAACTATCCAACAGAGATGTGTAGAGATTGATAAGGAAAAGAGGCAGGGACAGAGGTCTAGGGTGTGAGGGGGAGGGCAGATGGAAATACATGCACAAAGGCAAGGTGGTGAAGGAGGGTTGTGTGAAATCCAGGAACAGGAGAGGATTCATGGTGACCATGGATTGGACTTGGGTCTATATATTTAGACCAGTGGGAAGAGACATTGGAGAGTTTCATAAGGAATGGGGCAGGGGAGGTGGGGAGGACAGATGATTAAATGATCTTTGAAAAGATCAGGAGGGACTGGACAATGCCAGACTGGATGACAAGGGTCAAGGTCAAAAGGTGTTAAAGTTGCTTTGTAATATTCGTATGTTTTATAGTCTAATATGCTGTATATATGGCTCTGTAATTTGCTCTTGTTAAACTAATATATAGTGGATATCTTTCCAATTTAGTACCTCCTTTTAACAGCTGTATAGTATTTTGTAGCGTATATAAATGTCTTTAATCTTACTGAAGGATATTTATATGTGGTCAGTTTTTCCTCTTGTGTGCAGTGCTGCTGTGACTCTTCTAGTATCCGAGGGGCAGATTTCTAGAGAAGAATTGCTGAGAGAATGCATGTGACGGCCAAAGTGATCTTGAAAAAGGTTATACTGATTTTCACTTGGGAGGACTATTTCTAACTAAATGGAATTTTATGTTTTCACAAACTAGAAAACTATACCTCACTTGTAAAATGCATTTTAATTTTTTTTTTACAAAAACAAATCCTGACTATTCACTTGACATTACCTTAGATGTGGGCTCCCTCCTCTACTCCTATAACTAGTGACCATTATTCTTTTTTTCAAAAAAGATTTGTTTCTATTTAAAAATAATAGCTTGAAAAATAGTAAACAATTAAAATATTATTCAATATTTGTTAAAAATCTCTAGATCTAATTTAAATATTGAAACGTGACTTCGTTACAGAACTAAAATTGTTGAAGAAAAATACCATCTTGTGAAAAACTTCAGATATATCACAGATTGGAGTAAACTCCAATGGGAATTTTAATTTTTTATATGAACTATATTATTTATTCTATCAGATAAATTGATACTTTTTAGTAGCCAATAAAATTTTGGGCAACTTAACACACAAAACAAACAACCAAAAGACAAACAACCAAACCAAGGAACTTATAAAACTGCTGGAAACACCACGCAAGTGATTTAATATGTCAGATATATTCTAATTACGAACTAAAACCACAATGTAGCTGCATTACTTCATTAATCGTAGTTTCATAAACACCAAAATGAAGAGGAAAAGAGAATAAAAGGTAGCAGTGATTTTATTCAACAGAGGGACACATTAGTCAAAACTTTGGGTTGTAAGTGACAAAGCCTAACTCAATGAGGGCTGAGCACAAAAAGAGAATTTGCTTGTTCCAAAACTAGAAAATACAGAAGTGGCTACAGGTATCTGATCTGAACGCTCAAAAGATGTTGACCAATTGTGTTCCGTCTTCCGCACTCTATCCTCCATCATTTCACCTTCCCTCATATTTTAACTCATTTCTCTCAGTGTTTCATTTCTTCTGCACATGGCAGGCAAGATGGCCACCAGCAGTCCAGGACTAGAAGATCAGAGCTTAGCAGCCACAAGGGCAAGAAAGCTGCTTCTTTTCAGAGGAGACAGGGATGATTCCCAGAAAAATTGGCCCTAATCTTAAGAAACAACTTAAGCTCTCTGAAATACACTGTCTACATTTGTAAAAGTTTTGTGAGTTTAAATGAATGTTGTATGTAACATATGAATGCAGTGCCAGGTACAAGGCAGATGTCCAATAAATGGTAGCTTAAAAGAAAGAGAAAGTTGAGAAATGGTGTGTTCTGGAGAGGAAGACAATGCGTTGTCATGTTCCAGTGGTGTCTGAGGTGCTCATGAGAGACTTGGAAAGAAATGTCTAGCAGGCAACCAGTCTAGCAGGCAACCAGTGACAGGGATCTGAGACTTGGAGGTAACATTTGGGAGAGACTGTGGTTAGAATCATGGGAGTTTGTTACGGATTTTAAGGCCTCTTTGTGCTGGCCAAAGAAATCCTAGCTTGTAGTTACAAACACGGGTTCTGTGCTGGGAAGAGCTCAAGGGTGGCCATGCCCTAGAAGTGGGTTGGAACAGTATCTCTCCTGGGACTCTTGTGCCAAAACAGAGTTGTGTTTTTCTATTGTTTTCTCAGGAGATTCTTGCCTACAGCTTGGGTTGTTCCTTTTTCTCATTGCTGTTTTTATCCACTTGATGGTGTTGATTTTTTTCTGAAATTTCACTTCATTTATTTCAAGACAGTGCTTTAAAAAACATCTATGCCATTATTTTTTCCAAGTGCTATGTGAGGTCACAAGAGTGAACATTACAAATAGCAGTGAAGCAGATTAGAGCAGTTCTTTCTGGGATCAGATTCAAGATTTATCCATAGGACAGAGGTCTCTGGAGGAATCTGTGATATCCAAAGGGTATAGTCAACTCCTAGCAGTCATGGGCAGAATTCAGGGCAGAGAAACAACTGTGGATATATTAAGATATATGTGTAATGTCCTGTTTGAGGCTATAAACTACTAAGGGATCATTTGTAGAATCTGCATAACTTTTAGTTTAATGTGGTTCCCTAATTAGTGGCAAATAATAATACCTACCACTCAGAATGCTTAGGTGATGTGAGAAGAAGTTTACTCCTAAAAGAGAAAAATGGAGGGAAACTACATTTGATAACAGGATGGGTGTCATAGTTTTTTTTTTTTTTATCACTACTGTAACAAATCATCACAAACTTAAGAGTTTAAAACAACACAAATCTATCATCTCACACCACTGTAAGTCAGAACAGTAGGTTGACTAGGCTGATTTCTCTGCTCCAGGGCGCTCAAAACCTAAATCAAGGTGTTGGCCAGGCTGCGTTCCTTCCTGGGGGCTCTAGGGAAGAGTTCACTTCCAAGCTCATTCAGGTTGTTGGCCAAATTCAGTTTCATGTGTTTGCAGGACTGAGGTCCTCACTTTCTTGCTGGATCTTGGCCAGGGGTCTTTGTCAGCTTCTAGAGGCCACTTGGATTCTTTGGCTCATGGCCCCTCCCTCCATCTTCAAAGTCAGCAATGGTGGGTGGAGTTCCTCTCACACTCTGCATCCCTCCAACCTCTTCTTAGTTCTCCTCCATCCGGTAGCACCTCTCTGAAGGACTCTTTTGCCTTCCTATTCTGCTTCTAAGGGCTCAGGTGATCATAGTTGTGCCTACCTAGGTCATCCAGAATAATCTCCCCATTTTAAAGTCAGCTCATTGGTAACCTTAATTCTGTCTGCAACACTCCTTCACAGTAGTATTTAGATTCATATTCCATTGAGTAATCAGAGATGAGAATCTTGGGGGGACATCTTCAAAATTCTGCCTACCACAGTGGGTTAAATGGGATTCGTAGAGCTTCTTCCCCAGTGGATCTCTATAGGGCTTTTTAGAAGTTCTCGTGGTTCTTTCAGAATTTAGGACATTGTCTATGATTATATTAACAGAATTGAAGAGTCTGATCTACATAGACCCGCAAGAGAGTGGAGAAAATACTGTGTGTGTGTACGTTTGTGTGTATATGTGTGCACATGTGTGTGTGTGTGTAAGAGAGAGAGAGTGAGAGCGAGAGTGAGTGCGAGCGAGAGAGAGAGAGAGAGAGAGAGAGGAGTACGCCCTAACTAGGGAAGTCAGTCTAGCAGATGGTGTAATTTTAAGGCCTGGCTGGATGGTCAGCACCAGCATAAGTCTGCATCTGCTGCAGTTAGTAGAAGCAAGAGCTGTAGGAAGGAAGAAAACCAGTGGATTTTTTTTGGTTTGTTCTTGGATATGTTCAGGAGGTGTAAGGGGCTGAACTATTTTATCCCCGAATTCATACATTGCAGCTCTAACTCCTGGTCCCTGTGAATGTGACTATATTTGGAGATAGGGTCTTTAAAGAGGTAATTGAGTTAAAATAAAGTCATTCAGGTGGCCCTTAATCCAATACTGCTTGTGTTCTTTCAAGAAGAGGAAATTAAAACACAGAGATGTACAGAGGAGACCATTTGAAGACATAGAGAGAAGATGGCCACCTAAAAGCCCAGGGCAGAGGCCTCAGAAGAAATCATCTCTTTGATCTTGGACTCTCAGCCTCCAGAATCATGAGAAAATAAATATCTGTTATTTAAGTCACTCAGTATGTGGTACTTTGTTATGGCAGCCCTAGTGGACTAATAGAGGAGGCTTCTTTTCCACAAGGAAGGCTGAAATCTTGACCAGGGAGAAGCTGGTAGCTCCAGCCTGCCTGCAGCAACTATCTTTCCTTCATCTGGTGGCAGCTGGGGTTTTCTCAGCTAGCATGGCCCTAGAAGGAATTCTAGTGGCTGCCCACATCAACTTTGGAGTTCATAATGGTGGATACTGGCCATTCCCACTCCAGACACCTGTCACGAGTATTTGGATTGGGGGCACATGCTCAGAGTGGGTGTAGGAGGGATGTGGTTGCTTTCTTGGTGATTTCAGGGCCTGCCCAGCAAAGGGGTGTGGGCAACTTGCTGTGCATTCTCTGGCTTCTTTATTTTCTTGTCCTCCAGGGCCCTGCAACCCACAGTTGTGTGATTTTGGCAGAAGGGCTGTGGCATGCCTAGTTTTGGAATAAAAGGAGTACTGGGGTAGAAGGTCAGGTAGTCTGAGTTCCTATCCCAACATTGTAAATAATTAGAAATTTTACTGTGGGCACATTGCTACTTTTCTTCATCTGTAAAATGAAATGGTTGCATTCCAGAATTCTGTGATTCTGTGAATCACTGGTAGACATGGATTACCTAGATGGTTTAAAATATGAAATCTGAGAAACACCACCATATAAAGTTAAAGCTCAAACTCATAACTTCTCTTCCTAGGAAGTGTGGAGAGCTTCATAACTTCTATGCCGTGGTGCTTCTATTGGTGAATTTCATTTAGTTATTCATTTGTTGTAGCTAAAAAGAAAGATTTCAAAATAACCCCTTCTTGGATGGGATTAAAGTTCAACTCAGGAAATCTCAAAGGTTGGCTATTAATTTGCTTTCTATTTTTAACCACACTTCATTTCAGAGAATAACATTTTCCTCTGTGTCTGAGTGGTGCTCTAGAAACAGAATGAAAACATGCTTCTCAAAAGCCCTGTTGCTCTAATGAGTACCTACCCTGAAGGGTATGCCCAAGTTCAAGATGTGAAACTCTGAGAATGTAAAATTTTCATCTGTTGTTAATTATTGCTGTATGTATTCAGTTTTCTGAAGTCAGATGGTTTGTAGTAAGACATTGAAGTTTTATGTCCAGTAAATATTTGTATACACATCCCCCAAACGTGTAGAATAAACAGAATGATTTGCAACTTCCTGTAAATTAAGGTTATTTTGAATTTGAAAATGCTTGAGAAGGAAAACAAGCCTCTAGGCAAAACTGTGAGGCTTAATTTGTACTCATATACCTTAGGATTTCCTTTGCAACGTCAAGAACATGAAGTGCAGGGTCTGGATGTGAAACTATAAGTTTTTGCTTGGGTAAAATTTCCATGAACTTTGGCCTACTCTCTAATTGGAATGTGAAATTTTGAGCAAGTGCATCCAAATTTTATTAATTTGGCAGACCATTATACCTTAATGAAAAATGAACAAAATTTGCAGTTTTTGACATAGAAAATATTTTACCTCTAGACCATGAACCTCTTTGGAAAAATTTTATTTCTTCAATGAGGTGTACTTGATGATAAATTTGGGAGCGCTCACAGACCCAAATGTATAATTTGTAGTTGGTCATCTGTTGTTTAATGATATTATTCCAAAACTTCTCAAATCTTTTTTTTTTTTTTGGTCACCACGGAGTGGTTCTCATAGATTTTAAATGAAAGTTGAAGAGAAAGCTGTGATTTCCAGTGAATTAAAAAAAAATTGTCGAATATTTTTTGAAAACAATTGTTAGGTAAGAGCTTAGTGTAATTAAGGACCAATTCCAAAAGCAGGAAAATGAGGGAGAACTAGCCACTTACTATAGCAACTGGAGTAAAAACAGAAAATGAAGTTTTTCTGTAGCCTCAAGTACAATTGAGAGAAGTGTTTTCAGCAGGGGCTTAGGTTTGAAAATCGAGGACTTTCTTTTGATCCTCTGGTACTAAATTGAAAACGTTTAGCTGGAGCCCCAAAAGGCCTTACACTAACAGGAGGCTGCCACTCATGAGCTTGTGAGTGGGGTGGGGATAGGGGTCAGGGAAGAGTTGGGAGGATGTACCTATAAATAATGAATTAGAATGCAAAGTAGAGTGAAAAATGTGTTATCTTGAGTGATACACTTATTGATGAGAGGCGGAAGGAGGGGCTAATGATGGTTTTTGACTAAGGCAATTGAGGAAGTTTCTGTGGGGAGGTGGCATTTTATTGGAGCCTAAAGAATGAATAGTAGTTAATAAATACAGGCAAATTGAAAAAATAACAATGACCAGAACTAAAATGTGCACATTAGGCATTATGCTAAGCTTGTTTAAATGTATTATCTCTTAAACCCCACAAAAACTCCATGGTACACGTAATTATTGTCCCCATCTTAAAGGTAAGGAAACTCAGGTAAAGTTACTTTGACCAATATGACATAAATGCATTTGAATTAAGATATGTTGATTTAAGCTCTCCTGGGCTCTTTCCAGGAGAGAGGGGTGGTCTACAAGAAGGAGACACCTTCATCGAAGAGCCGGATGAACAATTTTGGAGGAAATGCAAGGTTTTATGTGGCTTACATATAGGAAATTTGGGGCAATGAAGTAGGAGAAAGAGTAGGAAATGAGATTGAGGCCAGATGGCAGAGTCCTGAATATTATTATAAGGATTTTTTTTTTTCTCCAGGCAATGCGGAGACACTAAGGGTTTTTGAGTGGGAGGGTAGTGTGATTTAACTAGTGATTGTAGGATAAGTCTGGTAGCAGCCTGAAAGACGGATTTGAGAAGGGAAGGTTTGGAGGTTAGGGAGACAGTTCCACAACAACTGTGGCACGCAGGTGTGGAGGACAAGGAAAAAAGCCAAGGCATGGTTAGTGGGAGCGGGCAGAGGCAGAGCTGAGGGCCATTGCGGGAGTGGAGCTGGCTGGGTGTTATAATTGCTTGTGTGGAGGGGTGAGGAGGGAGAGTTTCAGTTTCTTCTGTTTGGAATATAGTGATACCATTGACATAAGGAGTACAGAAGCAAGACTTGGGGAGGAAGAGTATGTGTTGGGTTTGAAGTGTGTTGAGCTTGGAACAAATATATCCAGATAGAGATGTCCAAAGGGAATTTGGAAAATCTGGGCCTAGGGCAGAGTAAGAGAATTTGGCAGACACAACATAAACATAAAAGTTGAACCATGGAACAGAATGGAGGAGAAAACGGAGGCAGACCAACCTTAGATCCCAGCAAAATGCCTGGATTTAAAGAAGTAGGTGAGAGAATAGAAAGCAGTGGGGGAAAATGTAAAAGGTGTGGTCAGAAGCTTAAGGGCAAACATCCTGAGTTTATAAGTGCCTAGTGGGCAGTGACAATGTCTTAATAATTTGGCTCCTTGGCTTCAGTTAGTGATGCCTTCTGCATAATGGGAGCTCTATGGGTACTTGTTGGATTGAGTTGCATATTTTTGCTCTGAGGAACTAAGAATGGAATAGGCTCTGTAGAAAGGGTTATGTGTGTCCCTTGAGCTGTCCCAGGAGTGACACAGTGAAGGACAAACCATTCTCATGACCAATTCCATATTACTGTCATTCATATGCTTTTGAATATTTCCTTTTTACAGATGTAACAATAGGGATCATCAGGCCCAAGAAAACAAACAAGTGGTATCAAGGCAGGAAACACACACTTGCCCAATTATGGCACCACATTTTAAGAGAAAAAGCACCTCAGGGGGTGGGAAAGGCAGGTGGAGAGAAGTAAGTGATGGATTTAGAGTGAACTATTGACTGAGAAATCCAGTGACTGTTCAGTTTCTTTAGATATAAAATGAAGACTGTAATGTCCTTTTCATGACGTTTACTTGACAATTGCACTAATTGTTTAATAACACGGGGGTGTATTTACAGAAAAACTTGGCAGTGATAGTTTTAAAATGGCCTTCCTGTCACTGGAAACCATCATGGACATATTTATATAAGAGAGCTTGAAATGATATGGTAAACAGCTTTTCAATGTGATATTTCTAAATCTAATGAGACATTAGGGAAGACTGATACAATCCACCAGGCTGGTCTAGTCTCCAGACCTCATGGAGAGCTGAGCTAATGGATAGGATGGAATATGACTTAACCCTAAGGCTGAGGACAAAGGCTGAAGTGGCAGATTTTGAACACATATTGACTATTGCAGAAGGGGAGAAAATGGCCGTGATCAGATCTGTGCTTTATTTTCTGCTCTCTGCACTAGAAGTTCTGATAACAGTGTGGTTTACGCCTGAGTGCAGCTGACTCAGACGGTGGCAGACTTTGAGTCAGTGTTTAAAGGCAAGAGATGATGCTGTTGGCCAGAAGCAATTTCATTTAGGATTAGTATTGTCAGATAAAATACAATATGCTCACTTAAATGTGAACTTCAGCTAAACAACAAAAATTTTTAGTGTAACTATGTCTCATGCAACATTTAGGGCATACATATACTAAAAATTTATTTGTTGCTTATCTAAATTTCAAATTTAAGTGGGTGTTGTATGTTTTTATTTGCTAAATCTGGCAATGTCACGTAGGACTGAGTCTCATTAGTGTGAGCTTGCTTTTCTCTTTTATTAGTGCAAACCGGGATCTGGCCTAGGGTGCCAGGAAAACTATCTTATTTTCAAATGTTTGAACTTCTGTGTATATCAGCTGTGAAGGTGAGAAATTGACTGAGAATTGGTGGGTTTGAAGATAACTAAGATACTCCTGGCTTTGATTTTATAGAAATTTTTTTTATTGTGGTAAAATATACATAACATAAAGTTTACCATTTTAACCATTTTTAAGTGTACAATCCCTTGACGTTAGGTACATTAACATTGTTGTGCAGCCAACATCGCTATCCATCCGCAGAACCTTTTCACCTTCCAAAGCTGAAGGTCTATACCAATTAAATATTAACTTCCATTCCCTATTCACCCTAGTATCTGGCAATCACCATTCTCTTTTCTCTCTCTTAATGAATTATTTGACTATTTCAGGTACCTCATATTAGTGGAATCATACAATATTTGTCCTTTTGTTTTGGGCTTAATTTATGTGTTTGGCTTAGCATAATGTCTTCAAGGTTTATCCATGTTGTAGAATCCTGTTAGAATTCCATTCCTTTCTGAGGCTGAGTAATATTCCAATATATACATATAACACATGTTGTTTATCCATTCATCTGTCAATGGTCATTTGGGTTGTTTCCACATTTTAGCTATCGTGAATAATGCTGCTATAAACTTTGATGGACAAATATTTGCTCAAGTGTCTGCTTTCAATTTGTTGAATATATATCTAGAAGTGAAATTGCTGGATTATATGATGATTCCATGTTTAGATTTTTAGGAAACTCTACACCTTTTTCCACAGTGGCTGCACCATTTAAGTTGTCACCAACAATGCACAAGTTTTCCTATTTTCCCACATCCTCCCCAGCACTCATTGTTTTCTAGTTTTTGAGTAATAGCTATCCCAATAGAATAGGTCTGTGTAAATGTAATTTTTCTTTTCTTTTCTTTTCTTTTTTTTGAGATGGAGTCTTGCTCTGTCCTCAGGCTGGAGTATAGTGGCACTATCTCGGCTCACTGCAACTTCTGGAGACCCAGGTTCAAGTGATTCCCCTGCCTCAGCCTTCTGAGGAGCTGGGACTACAGGTGTGCACCACCACACCTGGTTATTTTTTTGTGTTTTAGTAGAGACGGGGTTTCACTGTGTTGGCCAGGATAGTCTCGATCTCCTGACCTTGTGATCCGCCCACCTTGGCCTCCCAAAGTGCTGGGATCACAGGCGTGAGCCACTGTACCTGGCCATAGATATAATTTTTAAGGATGGCTTGTGGCTTCTGCTCCTAGTTTAAATAAAAATAGTTCACTCTTTCTTGCTCTGGCATCACAGTGGCCATTGGCACTGGCATAAAATTATATATTCACTGCATAAAACATTTCTACAAGGTTAGGAAATGGGTTTCCCAGAGGGACTTTTAAAGGGACTCTGAAGATAGTATCAAAAAGAAGAGTTCTAGAAAAGTTTCCAATTATGATAGCAGTGTTGGACTAAGCACATACCCCTCGTTTACTTTGCAAGACACAGGGTGCTTTTTTTTTTTTTTTTTTTGAGACGGAGTCTCGCTCTGTCGCCCAGGCTGGGGTGCAGTGGCCAGATCTCAGCTCACTGCAAGCTCCGCCTCCCGGGTTTACCCCATTCTCCTGCCTCAGCTTCCTGAGTAGCTGGGAGTACAGGTGCCCGCTATCTCGCCCGGCTAGTTTTTTGTGTTTTTTTAGTAGAGATGGGGTTTCACCGCGTTAGTCAGGATGGTCTCGATCTCCTGACCTCGTGATCCAACCATCTCGGCCTCCCAAAGAGCTGGGATTACAGGCTTGAGCCACCGCGCCCGGCCAGGGTGCTTTTCTTTCTGCAAGTTCAGGTTTGTTTGCTGAAGCACGCACTCACACTCAAACACATGCATCATGATTTTGTGGTCATACCTCAAGACCCACACCAATGAATCTGAATCAACTCTTGGAATAGACCTAGTGTCTTTTTCTGGATATTAGTTCCCAACATATTCTGAGTTTTCAGTAATAACACCCACGGTGGCAGTATCAGAGACAGAAGTGAGCTGAATTCAAGTTTGGGACAGAATGTGATTACTCTCAAATCCAGTTATTAACCACCTTTCAGAAAATAGAGGATGACTGTTCCCATGGCAACAGTAACCTTAAAGAAAGAGATCACTCAGCAGCCTGATGTTTTTAGCAAGCTCCACACTGACTCAACCTGCGGGTAAAGGGAACCAAGAACCAAAGTCAAATGTAGCCTCTGTGGCAGGGTTTTTTTCCTTTTTACTCCGACAGTGCTTCCTTTTCCCCATAATTCTTCAAAAGAAATCAGTCTGGTGCTATCTTCCCTGTCTTCCAGCCTCTCCCAGGCCCGTTTCCCAACATCCTGGTGTGTGCATATGTGTTTCTATATCTGTTCGTATTCTGTCTGCCTTACTCATCTCTATGTCAATCTAGATTCATGTCCTTCATAGCTGTTAATGAATCATTCAAGGTGTACTTTTAACTCAGAATTGAATAATCCACCAGAATAAAAAAGATTCCACTATTAAACATCTTTTGAGCAGGGCTTTTGGATTGCTTGTTAGGCAGAAGTCAAATTTTCTTACTGTTCTTTTCTTTCTTTTGTTATGGAAATATTTCTCACGAGTGAACACTTCTGATTTGGATTGGTACTAGTGCATGTCTCATTGTTGTGTCTTTACTTGTGAGTGAACATTCTGAGCTGCCTGCCTGCAGATTCCAGTGACAAATGCCATGTTATTTTTAGTACCCTCAGTCACACTGAATAAATCCAATCTTATTTACAGAATACATAAGGCTGAACTCATGGTTTGCTTTATGCTTTTAATGTCACAAGTAGACAATGATATGAACAGTTGCACACTCAGCATATGTGGACACAGTTTCCTTGTTGAATCAAACAGATTTACTAATAGAATGGATCTGATGTGTTAGAGGTTTGCCTAACAGACATTGGTAAATACCCATAAATGATTGCTTGTGGCATTACTTTTACCTAGAAAATGTTAATTCTTCGACAACTACAGTGAATCATGAGTTTTTCTTGAAACTGCGTTCACTTTAAAGTAGACATGTACAAATGAAATGTGCATGAAATCTCTCCCTTTCCCCGTCCTCTCACAGAATGCATGTAGTCCAGAAACACTTAGGCCAGGTAAAGAACAAGGATCTTGAATTTAACTATTCAGGCCTTAGTTTATTCTTGACCATGGAAGTAGGAGGGAGAGCATGAAGCCATGATCTTGAGTCAGCTGAGAGATAAGGACATGCCATGTCTCCCTTCATGAGAGATACTTCCTCCACTATATGCTCTCCACTATACACTTCCTCCACTATACACCCTTATAGCTTTTACTCAAAGACAAGGCTGATTTTTTTTTTTTTGAAATGGAGTCTCACTTTGTCACCCAGGCTGGAGTGCAATGGTGCCATCTCAGCTCACTGCAGCCTCCACCTCCTGGGTTTAAGTGATTCTCCTGCCTCAGTCTCCTGAGTAGCTGGAATTACAGGTGCCCACCACCATGCCCAGCTAATTTTTGTATTTTTAGTAGAGACAGTGTTTCACCATGTTGGCCAAGCTGGTCTTGAACTTCTGACCTCAAGTGATTCACCTGCTTTGGCCTCCCAGAGTACTGGTATCACAGATGTGAGCCATTGCAGACACTATCTCTAGCCAAGGCTGAAGTTTTAAATAGAACTGGGTTGAGTCTTAAATAATGAAATAAATCTATCTTCATGACAGTATGTGACTGAAAAGTTATGAGATAGTCTAAGATATGATTTCAGGAGCTTCTCATCCCATGGGAGATGGGAGCTTGAGAGGATTGTTGGTCAAATTTACTGGAAATAGAACTGTATCATGTTCAAGTCTAGCATGGAGACTCTGCACTAACCTCCTTTCATCTCTTTGTCTGGGTCCGCCTTCCCTCACCCGAAAAATCTCTTAGTAGCACGTCTAGTTATTTCATCTTGGTCTTTCAACCATGAAGGACTTGAGGGACTCCAGTCCATGGAAACACTGAGATTAAGCACTGTTGATGAGATAACAGACCCGAGTTCTGAAAAACAAACATCAATTTATTAAACTTGCCAGTCAAGTGAGCCCTGCATTTGGGAACGGTTTCCCCCAGATATGCTTGAGCAGAGCTAATATGTGTTACTAGGAACACACAGATGGTTCTGATTAACAGAAGTGGTGACAAGGAAACTGATGGTCTTCTAGACCAAGACAGAGCTGCTTTAACACACTCAGCATTCCATCTGTCTTAGGTTAAAGCTGGTTTATTTTGGCTTTGCAGGTCCTGATATGATTTCAAACAGCAAAGTTTCTCGAGGGGGGTGATTCTAAGGCATAAGGCTCTTCAGTATGATGTCCTTGATGTTGATTTGATTTAAAGACATGATAGGTTAAGGCTGTGTCCTTGATGCTTGCTAGCAGAAGCCCTTAACAGTTTCACAGCATGACAACTGTATGTGAAAGAGGCAGGACATGCAGGGGAGGTGGGGGAAGCCTGGCTAGAGATGGTGGCAGGCAGCAGAGAAAAACATGTTGTAAAGAGATCCTGGACCACAGCCACATAAATGTGCTTGTGCAAAAGAATGGAGAGGGGAATGCTTGCCCTTGCCTGAAGGCAGGGCGGACATTGAGTCTCCACTGCATCCCCCAAGCTTTGCATGGTACCTGGCACAGGACAAATGCTCTCTAAGTATTTGTTGAATGAATGAATGAATGATTGATAGGAAGATAGGGAAAACAGTCCAACAGGAGAACAATTTAAGACAGTAGAGGGTTCAAGGCCTGAGGCTGTGGCTGGGAGAAGATGATAAGAGCTTAGGTTCCCTGGCCTGGGTCATTTCTGAGACACAGACTTCACAGTCCATTGCCCCTAATACATTCACACCAAGTGGTAACTGCTATCAGGGTGAACTTTGCTCTCACAGAGGAGTTGTAGGGAGGGGTGAGGAGTGGAGAGGAGAAATCACCGGACTCTAGGTTCCTGAAGGAGTCGATGGAAAATGAGTGAAAACAAGTACCCCTGTCTTTTTTAAACCACTGTACGCTTAACTTGCTGCAGGTACTCTGCTAGACCCTTCCGACACTCTCTAGTCCTTATAGCAAGCCTCTGCAGTTACAGTAGTGAAACCAGTATTACCAACCAATGAGGGAGGGAGCTGTGACTTCCCTAGGCTCGCATAGATGACAGGGACAGGCTGATGTCATAGCCCAGTCTCCCATTCTGTCTTGCTCTTTGAGACCCTTGATGCCACTCTTACCTGAAGTCCACAGGCAAGGTGGGATCCAGAGAGCCAAGCTGGGATCCAGAGAACCCTTTGGCCAGGCTGCCCTGAGCATGACGTTAGGTAAAGAGGATGAGGCTGGCCTTCCCGACGTTGGTGCCCACCAGGTCAGAGGTCTGCCGTTCCAGGGTGCTGGCTGCTTCTCTTACAGGGTGGAACACAGAGTGAGTGCAAGCCCAAGGAACCAAGAACTTCAGTTCTTCATTCTTTTCTTGCTTTACAAAAAAATTTAGTGGAACTTGAAAGCCTGATTGTAAAGTTGACTAAATGAGAATTCCGCTAAGGTAATTTTGAAAAGGAAGAATACTTCACAAGGAATGCGGGGACTCTTTTGGCTTATCTCCTTACCTCAGATATAGAAAATCCATAAAGCTAGAGAATGAAACAATAGTGGCACATTTTTAGGTGGCAGTTCGGTATATTTATCAAAACTGACAATAAATAATTTTATTTTTAAGAACTATTCTTGAGAAAAACTAAAAATTCATATATAGATCTATGTATTAGGGTGTTCATTGCAGCCTTGTTTGTAAGAGTTTAAATGTGGAAATGTTCCAGATTTACATCAGTACAGTAGAGCTTAAATTAATTAGGATATGATCATACCATAAATACCATGGAACCATTAAAAGAAATTAAGCGGAGTCAAATATGCTGACTTGAAAGGACCTGAAATATATTGGGAATGAAGGAATGAAAAAAGCAAGTCACAAAACAATATTATGTAATTATGTTACAAACACATTGGAATGTATTTGGAAGGATGCACACAAACAATTTTTAGTGACAAACTTTGCAATTAGAGAAACAGTCAAGGGATGGTCTTACCTTTTTGATATACTTCCGTGTGGTTTTCCTCTTTTATAAAGAGCATATTCATGTGTTAATTGTGTATTAATAAAATGATAATGTGGGGAAACAGAGCCTGGATATTTGGGAAACGAGAAAGACAAGACAAATTAAAGATAATTTCAGGTTTAATCCTACAGGTGAGTTGACATGAAATTTAATGGACTAGATAGAACCCATGGCTATCACTGGTATGGGCTGCTTATTTGAAGGCAGAATATCTTTGAGCCCTAGTTACAGCCAAATTTTTGTGGCCAAAGAGATCATAGTGCCCTGAAGTATTCTGGGAGTGGTTAAGAATAGGTTTATTGCAGCCAAATTAAATGGGGTCTTAGTGGCTTTGATCGTAGCAGTTAGTACATGAAGAAAGGAAAAAAAGCAATAGGCTGAAATTGCTCCAGCAGAAGTAAGGAAGGGAGTATCCCCTGGAAAAGCATCAGGAAGCTGTGCAGCACTGCAGGTGGGTAAGAGGAGAGAGCTACTTGTCATAGCTGCAATTAATATAAGATCATTCTCTTATCCAGCAGAAACATGAGTTAGATGCCTTTTAAGAAAATTAAATGATGACTTAATTACCTCGTAAAAATTATGAATATGATAGAAGTATGAAGCCTAAAAAGAAACATTTCTTCTTCATTCCTGTTTCTAATTCTATACTTGTTCCCATTAATCACTACTGTTAGAGTTTGGTGTGAATTCTTCCAGAGCATTTAGGCTTATACATATGTACACAAACACACATAGAAGCACACTCACACACAATGACACATGTGCAAAATTAAAAAAAAAAACCTAAATATTTTCCTAATGTATTCTCATTCTGAGCCTCAACAGCAGGCTGTGCCCACAGAACTGGCTCACCAAATTTTGGAGTTATTCTTTGCGTTTCTTTATGGAATGCTCTGTGGCTGCTCTGGAGACAATAACTCTTCCTGAGTGTTTTCACCAGAACACTTGGGAAAGCAATGCAGGGTGGTTGTGTCACTGAGGGGGCAGATGTTGATTTGGATTTAGAAGAAACGGGATTCAGGAGTCTTAGATTTGGGTGATTTGTAGTGCAGTGAGTTTAAGAATTTTAACTCCAGAAATATGGATTTGAACACGGGTTTTCGCACTATCTCTATAAGCATAGGAAAATTACTTAACCGTTTAGAACCTGTTACCTGGCTTATAAAGTGAGAGTGCAATGGTGCCTATCTTATTGCAAGGGGGTTCTGAGGACTAAAGAGGCAATGCCTACAAAATGTTTATCACCTTGCAAAGCATGTACTGAATAATCAATAAAGTAGGCTGCATTTATTTCATTTTATTCCTGTTCCAGGTCACTTTTAGATCACTTTTGAACACTTAGAGTCCTCTTCTAGTCCTTCTAAAAACTCCTTTTCCAAAGGCTTGACTTGCTTGCCTTTGTTTTCTGATCTAATATTTATGCACATTTTCTACTTTTAATCTATCATGTTTGCTTCAATATGCCAAGACTCCCACATGGTGTTTTGAAAATGAACCAAGAAGTTGGGCATGGTGGCTCACGCCTGTAATACCAGCACTTCAGGAGTCCGAGGTGGGCGGATCACGAGGTCAAGAGATGGAGACCATCTGGCCAACATAGTGAAACCCCGTCTCTACTTAAAATACAAAATCATTAACTGGACATGGTGGCATGTGCCTGTAATCCCAGCTACTCAGGAGGCTGAGGCAGGAGAATCGCTTGGACCCAGGATGTGGAGGTTGCGGTGAGCCAAGATTGCTCCACTGCACTCCAGCCAGCCTGGGTGACAGGGTGAGACTCAGTTTCAAAAAAGAAAATGAACCAAGAACAAACCAAAAGTGCTTCACACACAACTTCTTGGACTTTCCTTAAATTGAGTTATAGTTGATCATTTCTTGTATTTTAAACAACTTTATTTCTTGGTTGATTTAGTGGTACAATTTTCCAAATTCATATTTGGTTTTTGACCTCAAGGGCTGAAGAGTCTCCTTGCTTTTGGCCTTGTGGAAATTTAGCTGTTTTCGTGCTTCTTGTCACTAGCTGACTCTTGACTCTATCAGTCCATATAGAATAGTCATAAATTAATCTGATGTTAGATTAAGTCTTAGTTGCACATCTAAGTGTTCTGTCCATTTATCTATTTAGTCAATAAATCTTTATGAGTGTCCCTGAGTGTCAGGAATTTTACTATGTTTCAGGGATAGGCTGGTAATAGAGACAGCCCCTTCTTTCATGAAATGCAGAGTCCAGCAAGGCCCATACACATTAAGTAATGAATTACTAATGCGGTGGTGCTCTGCTGGGTGATATGCTGTGAGAGGGACCCAGGCAGGGCTCCCTGAGGGAAGTGATACTGATTGGAGATATGAAAGAGGAATGAATAAAGTGAGAAGTAGAAGAATATTCTATCCAAAAGCAACTGTATATTCAAAGACCCAGACATAAGAGAAGTCTTGCAGTATTTGAAGAACTGAAATAAAAGTAATGATTGGAGTGGAGAGAGGGAGGGTATTGAGAGCTGAGGTGGGACTGAAGCCATATGAGGGATTTATTCCTTCCAGGAGTTTCTCTGACTGGTTTCTGATAACAAGTGGTTATATAGTCTAGACTGTTGCTGAGTTCGTAATGATGACAACATGTTTGAACCTCCCTGAACACAGCAGCATTTTATTACTCTTTGGTGACTAATGAAATTTTGTCTCTGGTGAAGTAATTGGATTCTTAGCATGACACATTTTAATTCAAGTCAAGAAGACAGAAATATAAAAGACTAGTGAGTGATTGCCTCGAGTTTATATAGAAATAGAAAGGACTTGGAACTAGAGAGTCTTTGTTTTGAACGGTCTTTCTGGACTTTTCTTTGTTAGTGTTTGTCTTTTGTCTACTTTTTGTCTTCTTAAACTTTGTCTACATGTAGTCAAACGGAATGGACAAAGCAAAAACAAAACAACAATAGATTCTGCTTCAGAGCTGCAAAGCTCCAGGCAACTTCGATGCTTCACAGTTAAAATTTTCCTTTCAGTAGCTGCAGTTGCAATCGTCTCTAGCATCAGCAAAGAGGTGGTAAGAGCATCATGTTTCCGAGATCCAACTTGTAAGGCATGTGGGAATGGGATACTACCTAAGAAGGAATTCTAGTCTTTCATTCTATATAGAGTTAAAAAGACTTATCTTTTAGCTAAAACCCCTGACTGTTTAGAATAATATGATTTAGGATAATCAATAAATATACTTATAGACATATAATACTATATAGAATATCTGATATAAATGTTTAATTCATTCTTAGTAGTATGTATAGAATTTCACCTATGGCTCTGTCTTGTCTTACTCAAAAAGCAGAACAATTTCTTTCTTAGAAAGAAAGCTACCAGTTCCCAGATGCCCACTCCTATTCTTTTTAAGGAATCATAATTTGTTCTCCTTCGAGCCCAGATTTCTCAGTGAATTCTCCAGTATGCTCACAGCTCTCCCTCCAGATATTTTGAGAGCTTGGAGTCATAGTCCTGCATTTTTAAGGAAGCTGTGAAAACCCACATGAGCTCTCCTTTTCCAGCCGTAGAAAAAACTAAATAGTGTCCAACACCACTGTTGGTTGAGAGTCCTTTGGATCTAAGTTTTCTTCTTCTGTATTCTGCTGGATTCTCATGAAAAACCAATTTGAGATAATAGCAGAAAATAAAAGACAATGGCAGAAGGATTTTCAATGTTAAGAACTGACCTATGACAAAACTGGCCATTTTACATCTTTGTCATATTTACAGGTTTACTTTTCTAATATTTATACTTTGGATTTGCGGGGCTGGAGGGGCGGTAAGGTAGCCATAGCCACGACGATTTGTGCAATGATGGAAAACTAATAAAGATGTGAATTTTGTTGAAGAAAGATTCTCAAATCACAATATATTCTTGGCAATGCAGAAGAGTATTCTCCTGGGAATAGAGGGAGTGTCCAGATAAGTCAGAATGAAAATGAGCGGGGAAGATGGGTAAATTTCCCAACTCTGGAATTTGTGGCAGAGAGAGCAAATAACTGCGGCTCTCCTGGCGCCTGGGCTCGCACCACGTCGGGGCCCAAGCAGGCGAAACCCCAGCGGATCACCTCGAAGGAGGACCTGGGCAAGCAGCAGCCGCAGCAGCTGACCCCGGAATTTGTAGACGTGGCCCCCAGGGCATCGGCGGCGGGGGAGCTTGGTGTTCAGTGGGAGAAGACGCAAGTCTGTGAGAAATGCTGTGCAAGTTCTTTAGCGCCTCTGAGTTGTTGGAACATAAGAAAAATTGCACTAAAAATCCACCTGTCTTCATCATGAATGATGGCGAGGGTCCAGTGCCTTCAGAAGACATCTCTGGAGCTGTACTGAGCCACCAGCCACCCAGTCCAAGCAGTGAGGATGTTCACAGGGAGAATGGGGGCAGCTCAGGGGACATGAAGGAGAAGCTGGTGCAGAATCTGTGATGTATCTAAAGACAAATACGGCCCTGCCACCCACCCCCCAGTACATAAGATATTTACCCAAAGGCAAAGTGGCCAACACTGACGTGTCCTTGCAGGCGCTACGGGGCACCAAGGTGGCCATGAATCAGTGGAGCGCAGATGCCCTGCCTGCCCCTGTGCCTGGCGCCAACAGCATCCTCGAGCCGATACAGTGTCTGCAGCAGCAGAGGCAGCTACAGCAGACCCAGCTCACCGAGCAGATCCGCATCCCGGTGAACACGTGAGCCGCTCATGCCTGCACTCCAGCGGGGCGGGGCCGACACCCTGAAGACCTTGGGCAGTCACATGTCCCAGCAGGTTTCTGCAGCTGTGGTTGTGCTCAGCCAGAAAGCTGGAAGCCAAGGTCTGTCTCTGGACACCTTGAAACAAGCCAAGCTACCTCACGCCAACATGCCTTCTGCCACCAGCTCCTTGTCCCCAGGGCTGACGCCCTTTGTTCGGAAGCCGGATGGGACCTGGATGCTCCCAAACGTCATGTCCCGCCTCCCCAATGCTTTACATCCTCAGGCCCTGGGCTCGGTGTTCTTCCAGGGACCTTTCTCCTCTGTGGCACTAGACCTATCCAAGGGAAGGGGAAGCCACCGAACATCTCTGTGGAGGAGGTCAAATCCAAAGATGAGGCGGTCCTCTCCAAGCCCAAGTGTAAGTGCTAAGTGCAAGGTTTTCGGGACTGATAGCTCCTTACAGATCCGCTTCCGCTCCCACACTGGAGAGAGACCCTTCGTGTGCTCTGTCTGTGGTCATCGTTTCGCCACCAAGAAAGACCTCAAGGTGCACTTTCATCCCTAGGTGAAGGCAAACCCCCAGCTGTCGGCTGAGCTCTAGGACAAAGTGGCAACAAGCAATGGCATCCCCTATGTACTCTCTGGACCCCTTCCTGTAGATGAATCAAGTCTCTTTCTAGACAGCATACCTGTCCTTGTAACCCCCTTGGTAGGGCTACCTGAGAATCCCTCTTTGGTGACTAACCCCAAGGACCTCAAGGGTGGCCCCCTGCCAACCAACTTGCAGCCTGGGCCTTCTCTAGAAAGTGAGGGTGGACCCACACATCCTGGGGTGGGACGAAACCATAATTCCCCAAGGACTGGTGGCTTCCAAGGGAATAGGACCATCGACCCCAACAAATGTCTCATTTGCCACCGATTCTTAAGCTGCTAGAGCTCCCTCAAGATGCATTACTGCACCCACAGCGGGGAGAGATTAATCCAGTGTAAGATCTGTGGCCACGCCATTTCTACCAAAGGTAACCTGAAGACACACCTCGGGGTTCACTGAACCAACACATCCATTAAGACACAGCAGTCTTGTCCCATCTGCCAGAACAAGTTTGCCAGTGCCGTGATGCTGCAGTAGCAGATTTGCCTACTCTAAGATGGATGGCTCCCAACCAGGTATCAGTGCAGATGTAGAAAAACCAGGTGCTACTGACAGCATTTCCAAAACCAGTTTCTTCACTTCTTGGAAGAAAACAAGATTGCAGTCAGCTAAGCTAAAGGAGAACTTGTGTGGAAGGAGAAATGCAGACAGAATGAAATCTCTAGAATCTGCTTTTTTTTTGTAAGAACTCATCTCCTGTTTTGTTTTTCTTACTGATATGCAAATGATGTTTATCACGGTTGTGATCACAGCATCAGGCAAGCTTTACAATCAACATTGTTGCTATGTTGCTTTGCAAACAATTGAAAAATAAAAAAAAGTATCAAAACAAATACAGACTTTTTAATTTTTTTAATTTTGGAAAGAAGCTTTGTTACTTGTGACAAACTGTATACACAGAAACTTTGTACAACCTAGAATGACTTTTTTCAAAGACTGTTACCTATTTCAAGGTAGAGCCGTTGGAACTTACTGAGCAACAGTGGAAAAGACAGCTGCATAGCCTAATTGAGAGGAGAGGGGTACACTTCTATGGTAACTGTATGCAGGTCTGCCATCTATTTAGGGACCTGTTTTATATGCCCCAACTCTGTCCTCATTTTATTGTTTGTTTTTTTGAATGTAATAATAATTAAAAAAAAAACCCAAAACTAAGGTTGTAAAATTGCTTCAACTTTAGAACTTTAAGTAGGATGCCTTCAAATGGACTTATGGTAGTCCTTGGGGAGTCAATTCGTGTGTTGCTGCTTATTTAAATACAGTTCAGTTGGAGCCCCGAGAGTGTCAATGTCTTCCTCACACTTCTTAGATGCCTTCCCCTTCCTGAACTCCAGAAGAGGTGGGCACCTGAGCAGGGAATCTCAGATTACTTAATTTAGTTTACCAGTACCTACTTTATTGAAGAACTGGGTTTTCATTCTTGAGAAGAAACTCATGGAAAGGCATGTTTCCTATCACAGGTTCACATACCAATTTTTTTTGTTGTTGTTGAATTTCCATCTACAACTTATGCCAAGTAATTGTGAAGATTTTTTGGTTTTCTTGCTGAATATTTCATGAAGGCTATGAAGTTGGAACAGGCAAGTCCTGGGTGTGAAATCTTTAACTGATCTACCTCATTTATTTTTTATTTTTTGTAGACATAGAATCTGTTTTCCTATTATTTTACACTAAAATATTCCCAGGCCCTGTCTAAAACGAAGAGTTGATGTATTGGTGGGAAGAGCTGAACGTTCAACATGTTTTTGTGATGCTTTTTTTCCCCCGCAATTTCCTTTTGTACATGTAATATTGAGCAAATGAAACATTGCTCTTGGTTTAATAAGAAAGAAGAAAGAAAGACTCTAACTTCTGGGAGAAAAGTCTTTCCCTCTATCTGGAAGGCCCTAGATGAAATGTGGATCCAAGACTATTGGCCAAAGTATCATCTTTTCATTGTTGCACCTGACTTTAGGATTCCCTCCACTCACTTTTTTTTGGCAAGTTGTGCCTTTCCTTCTAGAATTGTAAGTGAGTACAATAATAGTACCTGTTCACACTGTGAAGTGGATATTGTTACAGAAAACACACCAGTGGCTTTCTCAATGTTGAGCTAATGTCTTGTGAACGTATAATCTGTGGAGAAACCCTGTAGTTGTACCTGCTGATGTTGTCTGTTGGTAAATAAATTTTGAATTTTTTTCTCCCCAAAAATGAAAATGAGTGGGAAGAGAACCAAATAGTTAAGAACATGGTCATCAAGAGTGTAGATTTTGGTGAGAGAACAAAGGAAGAGTTAGAAATAAGGTGTGAGAAATGATCATAGTAACTGGCTAGGAAGAAAGCCAACTTTGTTTGAATTTAAAGCGGACCAGAGGGGCAAATGATGTGAAAAGCAGTGTGACTGATGATATCTAGTAGGTAGCAGATGCTGGTGGAGGGTAGACTGCACAGACAGGAAGGGCCTTCGTATAAAGTAAAAATGATTCATCATTAATAATGACTAATGGTTTTTTTTTTTTTTTAAGTATAGGTGTTGTGGTGAAGGGACAAGCACAGGAGAAAGTATATGGTTATTTAATTATCTTTCCAAATGTTGGAAACACACATATAGCCTTTATAAGATACAGTATTTTGTGAGTTAGATAAAGAGTTTGTGCATGGATACTGTAGTGCCTACGAGGGCACCTTCTTCTTAGGTTCAATGAAATATTTAGACTCACATCATGACCACAGGCCCCCTTGGCCCCAGTCTGCTTGAAATGCTATAGGACAAGAACTACATAATGTCAGAGCATAATGTCAGGTCACAGTGTCAGGTGCTCCTCTGCTGTGGGAGTCCTTGCAGCAGTCTTTACCACCATCCTCACAATTGTTCAGGAGTCATTCTCTGTGGCCCTGATTTAGAAGACTCATGCCCCACAACAGCCAATACCTCTTATAACAACTCCCATCCAGTGTTTATGGTTCATTTATAGTTCTGCCCAGTCCAGATGCAAGTTACCAATAAAGAGTCATTGTCATCATGAGTAACGTGCCAGACAACAGAGTTGATATCATTTTTATAAGGTTAGTTAGGGGACAGAGGGAGAAAGTTAACTGAAATTCCCAAGTAGAAATAAAAATGGTTAGCCCTTTACCTGCAGATATCTAAAAAGACTCGTGTACCTGTGCAACTATAAGACTGCTAATGCCTCCCTGTGCTGTGCTATCCCAGCCCATACATCTTGGTAATTAATATGGTTTGGCTGTGTCCCCACCCAAATCTCATCTTGAATTATAACTTCCATAATTCCCACATGTCATGGGAGGGACCTGGTGGGAGGTAACTGAATCATGGGGGTGGGAAGGTCTTTGCCATGCTATTTTCCTGATAGTGAATAAATCTCAAAAGATCTGATGGTTTTATAAAGGGGAGTTCCCCTGCGCACACTCCCTTGCCTGCCTCCATGTAAGACTTGACTTTGCTCCTCATTCTTCATTCACCTTCTGCCATGATTGTGAGGCCTCCCCAGCTATGTGGAACTGTGAGTCAATTAAACCTCTTTCCTTTATTAATCACCCAGTCTTGGATATGTCCTTATTAGCAGTGTGAGAACAGTGATCAATCATGATCTGCTGAATGGATATGGGCGACATGATGTAAATCGAGAAATGTGAGTTATCTGACACTGAAGGGCTGAAATAGACAGTTCAGATGACCCAAACCATGCTTCAAACTCCCCATAACGGCTGTGTAGCCAGGCTATATTTTCATTTGTTAGTCCTCACAAACACCTGTAAAGTTGGTGTCGAAGCTGTCAGTTTTAGCCCTTTAGTTTCTGATAACTCACATTTCTCAGTTTACATCATATCACCCATATACACTCAGCAAATAGTAATTGATCACCAAAAACAAAAAACAAAAAACCCCAGCTAATTTGGGAAATATGGAATGTAGAGAACCAGGGATGTAGAGAACGATGCAGGGAGGGAAGGCAGCTAAGGTAGGTGTGCTACCAAACCAGCTACCACAGCGGGAAACTGGAGCTCATCCTGGGGTGACTGTGGGGAACAGTGCAAACCCCCACCTCAGGATGATCCCAGCCAAAGGGCAAGGGAGCCAGGACATCTACACACCAATGCCCTAGAGCCATTGGGTGAGGGCTGCTCCCAAAAAGTGCTAACTCCCTGGTACTTTGGCCTGCTGCACAGGGGCAGAGCAGGCTTCTGGAAAAAATAAATTCCTGAAGCAGGAAATATAGATATGGCACCGGGGAGTCACTTGAGCACATTGAATGATCCCAGGGTTGTGGGCAGGACATGGACAGCATCTGTTACAGCAGCCTTGCATTTTAGGTCTGGAAATGCTATGACAAAGCAACTCTTTTCCTCCATTGATGAAGTCCCTCCACAAAGTCTCCACAGGTTTTTAATTGAGATATGAGCATGAAACAATCTGATAGAGAAGAAACAGTACAGCAAAGTGATTAGAAGCTCTCAGGAGTTCCACTGCTTGGGTTTAAATCCCATCTCTGCTGCTTGGATAGCTTAGTTGTGTAATTTAGGCAAGGTCCGGAGCCTCTTTGTGCCTCAGTCTTCTCATTTGTGGAATTGGGACAATAAGGTTGTTGTGAGAATTGAATTACATGATATGAGTGAAAGATGTAGATAGAACAGATTGTTGGAGTCAGAGATGAATAACTAAGAGTTTTCGCCTTCATAGAGGTTAAACTTTTTTTTTTTTTTTTGAGATGGAGTTTTGTTCTTGTTGCCCAGGCTAGACTTCCATGACGCTATCTCGGCTCATCACAACCTCCGCCTCCCGGGTTCAAGTGATTCTCATGCCTCAGCCTCCCAAGTAGCTTGGATTGCAGGCATGCACCATCACTCCTGGCTAATTTAGTATTTTTAATAGGGACAGGGTTTTACCATGTTGGTCGGGTTGGTCTGGAACTCCTGACCTTAGGTGTTCCACTTGCCTTGCCTGCCAAAGTGCTGGGATTACAGGCATAAGCCGCTGCACCCGGTGAGTTTAAATCTTGATGGGGAAGATACTTAAGCAAACAGATCATCTTAATATAACAGAATCAAATTTGAGATTGCGACAGGCACAACGTCTGTGGGAGCCCAGAGAAGATGCATTTAACACACTCTGAGAAATCATAATGGCTTCCGGGGAGAGAACATGACTAAACTCCCAGACAGGAGGGGCTGCATGAAGAGAGAAGTGCTAGGCACAGGGAAGAGCACTCCAGGTAAAGCAATGTGAGCCTCACTCACCTTTTTCCTTTTTTATAAAATTTAATTTAATTTTAAGTTCAGGGATACATGTGCAGGCCGTGCAGGTTTGTTACATAGGTAAACGTGTGCCATGGTGGTTTGCTGCACCTGTCAACCCATCACCTAGGTATTAAACCTTACATGCATTAACTATTTATTCTGATGCTCTCCCTCCCCCCACCCCCCAAAAGGCCCCAGTGTGTGATGTTCCCCTCCCTGTGTCCAAGTGTTCTCATTGTTCAGCTCCCATTTCTAAGTGAGAACATGTGGTGTTTGGTTTTCTGTTCCTGTGTTAATTTGCTGAGGATAATGATTTCCAGCTCTGTCCATGCCCCTGCAAAAGACATGATCTCATTCCTTCTTATGGCTGCACAGTATATGTACCACAATTTCTTTATCTAGTCTATCATTGATAGGCATTTGGGTTGATTTCATGTCTTTGCTATTGTGAATAGAGATGCAATGAACATACGTGTGCATGTATCTTTTTTTTTTTCATTTAAATTGTATTGGATGAAGTGATGCAAGAGCGAGTTTAGGCAATTGCTTCAAAAGCTTTACCACTCTGAGGCTGAGGAGTGGAGTGTGAGATGGAGGGCTAGGTAGTGGAGGGTGGAGTGGGCATAGGGCTGAGCCCTGGTGGTCTTAGCACTTCCTTTAACAATCTGCATGACTGTAGGCAAGTCCTTCACCTTCTCTAAGCCCTTGGCTCCCACTTGAGCAAAGAGGGGCTTCGGGTAGCTGGGTCGTGATCAGGGCTTATAGCCCTGTCTAAGCACCCACCTTCAGAAGGGTGCTTCAGCTTTGTGGGTAGGTGGTTATGCACGCTGCTATGGCCTGTGATTTAGAGGGTTTTGACAAGTGTGGAGAAGTGTCTGCTCCCCTCTCATGCTTCCCATCTGGAGTTCTCAGTTCTTTGCCAAATTTCCTCCAGCTCTTTGGCACAGAGGCCTGGTCTCAGAGCAGGCTGTGCCTTGGAATTTGGCTTTTTAGGGGCGTGTTCTCTAGTTCAGGCCTGTTGAGGTTGTCTTGTTTTCCTGGTCTCCATCAGTGCCTGCTGGGATTTGGCAGGCCGACCCCCAGCCCAGACTATGGACAGAAGGCAAGGGAAGCCCCTCACTGGGCTGCACCGATGCATGGCAGGACCACCCTATCCACGTCTTGGGTTTCAGATGTGGTCTTTCATGCGTGATTTAGTATCAGAACTAGGCTTTTGGTGTTTGGAAGACAGCACATTCTCCAAGGCATCACATCAGAGATGAAACTCTCACCTCTATGTTTTCTTTTTTTTTCTTTTTTAAATTTTTTACAGAAATGAGGTCTCACCATGTTGCCCAGGCTGGTCTCCAACTCCCGGGCTCAAATAACCCTGTCACTTTGAACCCTTAAAGTGCTGGGCTTATAGGCGTGAACCATGGTGCCTGACCACCTCCACGATTTCTTTACACTGGGATTGCTAGTTGGTTAAGGTTGACATTTAAGAGGTTGGATGTTAATATCGTTGCTCTTCCATCCAAGAAGACAAATATAGAAAAATGAGTTTCCATATATTAATTGGTCAGGTGATTGTGTCAAACCCCTCAGAAGTCACCTGGTTTTCCCATAGCAGCTGGTGTTCTAAGTCATTTGCAAAAAAGCCATATAGTCTAGTCAGATCATTTCTCTCTTCAGTCATTTATCTCCATCATCTTGTAGAGAAGGACTGAAATTATTTATCAGTTGAGTCTTAACTATCAGTTAAAGTCAGGTTCAATTGTTGACATTAGTAAAATTAAAATAATTGTAGCTTAAACAAAGTAGGTATTTTCTCTTTAATTTCTCTTTTGTATTTCTTTCTCACTTTAATGTCACCATGTAGGAAGTCCAGGTGGTTTGGTTACTTTATATCATTGCAGATCCCAAGTTCCTTCTACCTTGTTGCTCTGCTGTGTACCTTGTAGTCCAAGATGGCTGCTCCTGCTCCTGCCATCATGTCCACATTCTAGCTAGTCGTAAGAAGAAAGGAGTAAAGAAGGGCATGGTACCTCCCAAAGGCCTTTCCTGGAGGCTGCATATGCTTCTTTCTTTAGAATGTTATTGGATAAAACTCAGTGATATAGTCATACCTACCCATAATAAGGGCTGGGAAATGTCGTCTTTTTTCCTGGTAATATGACCAGCTAAAAGTTGAGCATTCTGTTATTAAAAGAAGAAAGGGAGAGGACATATAAGGGGACAATTGGCAGTTTCTACCAAAAACTAGATTTGACTCTTGACAGTGTTGTGTGATCTTGGGCACAAAATTAGAATTATTTGAGCCTCAGTTTTCTTATCTGGAAAACCATTATAATGTTACTTACCTCACTGAGTTTTTGCAAGAATAATACAAAAATTAAATAAGGTAATGTTTGTGAAAATGCTCTGTAAACTTCAGAAAGCACAGTACAAGATATTATTAGACAATAATTTGTTTTCACATTTTCTTAAGCAACTTCTCATTATGAAAACAGACAAAAGGAGGGGCACAGCAGGTATATTTTGAATGGAATAAAAGTCACTTTGGAAACAAAAGCCAATCTAGGGGCAAACATGGACCTTCACCTTGTGAAATCAGGCAGAAAAGTCTCAAAAGCAAATGTTCAAATGTGAGTTTCCCAATTGTAATTGGAAAGATGACGTACTCCACTAAAAAGGGTTTTCCTTTGGTATTTCAGCCTTATTAGCCTTGGCTCAAACCTACGACAGGAGAGGCACTCATAACCAACAAGTGGCAAAGAAATCTTCAAAGAGTTTCTATATCAGGAGGGCTTTATTTGAGTCACGGGAAAGGGTCTTTAAAAAGCCGAAAACCATTTGTCTGTTTTGCCTAATAAGAAAATACTTTACAGCATGTGATGTAGTGCTCCGGGAAAAGAATCAGCACTTTTTCCCTCTAGATTTTAATGAGAACTGACGTACTAGGAATGGGTCTCAGTAAATATCGCATATAATTATTTATTAGATTTGTAAATACCTCCTACTACTGAAGCCTTCAGGCATATGGACAAAGGTGGAATATCAGGCGGCAAATACATCCAGACTCAGCAAACACAATTGCGAGGTCATCCTATTAAGTCTCCAATAGAAACATGGGCTATCCATGGGGCCAGAAGCAAACACTTTGTGGAGCAAAATGACCAGATTAGGAGGTGATGACCCTTTCTTTGGGACTGGTCTGGAGTGTGGTTGCCAGAGGGAGGGGGCCCTCTTAACTCTTTGTGTCAATGGTGTGTGGGGCTTTGCAATACTGGCCATTGAGATCACAGTCCAACTCGCAGAGAGCTGACTCCATCACCCAGAGACCCAGGGAATCACTTGAAATCAGTTTTCTTTCATGTGGAAGGAGCAGGAAGCGGTGATACAAACCATCTTCTTTGATTTTCTTGTTATATAGAAATAGCCATACTAATGAAGAGGTGCTTAACATGAATCTTGAACCAGGCATATTTGGATATAAATCCAGATTCTGCTAGTTAATACCTACGTGTTCTGAAGTAAATTACCTGCATTTATGAATTTTGCAGAGTTATTTTGAGAATAATATGCGAGTAATTCACACATAGTAGAGACTCAATAAATGCATCTGATAGCTAGCTGAGGTATATCATAGAGAAGAAGGTTAAATACAGACAACTTATAGTCCTTTCTCTGTCCAGTGAAGCAAATAGGGCCTTATACCAAGTCTGACAATGCTACTGAATTTTGAATTTTGAAGGCACTATAAAAAAATTTGTTCAAAGCATCCCAACTCACCTAAAAAGGTAGGTTTATGAACCAAAGCATTCTCTATGGGAAGAATATCCTTCTGGTTCAATTGCTTCACTTTCCCTTATCTCCTTCACCTTCAATTTTGGATACTTTATGGAATCCCAGAAATGAATGGTCTGGGAAGGTTGTCTAGAAATGTTTTATCTTTAGGAAGAACTGCAAGCAAACCACGTTAAGGAGTTAAGAATACAGCCAAATATTTAATTGCCCAGTGAGGTGCCTAGACACCATAGTATGTCCAGGAGATTCACTCCACCCTGTGGTAACTTTGCTGTTCAATTCAGGGAATTATTCTTCATATATAACTTCAATTCCTTATGGTGTAATTTAAGGCACTTAAAAAATGCTCTCATTTGACATATATTCATTGAAAACCTTCTCCGTTCTTGACACTGCCAAATTGCTGAGACATATATTTGGCCCTTAACTGAAAAAAAAATATCACTGGTATTCCATTAGAAATGAGGCCCTTCTTATACTTGAAGAAAACTCATTATTTCTTTTCAATCTTAACTATTCTCTACTTAAAATTTTAAGAATCAATTAATACTTTTAGTCTTCACATCTAGGTATTTAGTCCTACCTGAACCCTATCTAATTTCTCCATCTTTCTCTTTCTCTCTCTTTTGTAGAAACAAAAACTGCCAATTCTTTGAACGAAAAAAGTTATTTATTTTTCTATTTTTGGCCACCAAATGCTCCCATAAAGAGACCAGATTGTTTTCTATGGAAATGTATTATAAGACCAATATTTAAATGGAAAAAAACTGAATTAAGAAGCTATAATTCAGTTGGGAAATTCAAATAAACTCATAAAACGCAACGGCTGGATTGAATTAGTCCCTTGATGGTCAATTCACTAACCACAAAAAATATGAAATGAAAAATCATTTTTTCCAATAGTTTGAAACAAAACTTAAAAAATTTTAAAGTCCCCAATCAGTGAGGAGAACTCTGGTTTCCTTTACCTTCACTGAAGTCCCTGAAAGTAAGACTTTACGAGAAATACATAAAAACTTTGCATCACCAGTCTTAAGGGTAGAGAGACTCGCTAGGTAAATGCTTCCCCCAACCCACCTTACATGTTTCAGATGGTAGACTTTAACACAACTTTGATGGAACTTTTTGATGATACAGAAGGCTTCAAATTTACATTTCAAGTTTATGAAATCAGTAGGGATACAATTTTATTTGTTTCAGTAGTACCACAAAAGAAGCAAAATACCGGTTTGTGGAGACCTCTGTAATTTATAAAGTATCTTTATCTCCCAACACACTGTGTGATAGGTCAGGGAGGTATTATTTCTTTTTTCCGTTAAGAAAATTAAAACTCAGAAGTTGAGGAGCTTGTCCTGAGTCTTCCAAAGAAAATGGCAGAGCTGTGGTCATAATTAAGTTTCCTGTGTCTCAAATCCATAATGATAGCCTATTGTACTCAAGTCTGTGAAATCCCTATTTTAATAGGTCCATGGGGATATTTGAGTCATTTCCCATAAAGATCAACCTTTACCTTTGGAATCACTCCAGACAACTTTTGTTTCATATGCATGTGTGGCTTATCACAGTGTCTTGTGTTTCTATTGCTCCTTTCTCTGAGAAAATCCAGGCACATTCCAGACACTCAAGTCTAATCAGCTCTGATAGCAGGGAAGCAGGATTGGACTACAACGGGGGTCATTTGGCACTTGCCCAGTGACTGTGGTGGAACCCACTCACTCAGGCATTCCTGGAGTAAGAACGGCCTCAGTGACCCACCACCTCTGTATACTAGGTACTTGGTTGGTGTTCCCTTCTTAAAATCATGCTCCTGTATCCCCTGCTGCTTATCCCTTGCTATTATCCCTTTTGTGCCAAACTTCTCAAAAGAGTAGTGCACACTTGTTATTGATAATTTCTCTGCTCTTATCCTTAATGTGTCATCCTGGCATTAGCCCTGACTTCTCCTCTAAATGATGCCCATACACTTTCTCAGGTTTCTTTCTCCTTAACCTAAATCTGGCTGCACTCTTGTTCTTGAAATTTTCTTCTCCATAACTGTCCTGATCTGGTTCTCTTTCTAGCTCTCCAGGTACCATTTTCTCTCTCTCTCTTTCTTTCTTTTTTTGTTTCTTCTGGCTCCATTTTATTGTTTGCACTCCATAAAAGTGTTCTTAACCCATAGTTCTTTAGGCTCTATTAACTTTTTCCTCTTAGCATATAGTTGCTTTTGTGGCTTCATCTCTGACATCAATTTTGAATGACTTCCAATCCACAGCTCAAACTATGTCCTCTTTTCTCAGCTTCAGCCTCAAATTTGCAGATGCCTACTGGACAGCTCCACTTTGATGCCCAGTTGCCACCTTAAACTTATGACTAAATGGATTTTTCCTGGTCCCTCTCAGACTTCTTCATTTCTGTTGGTGGCATCATTCTTTTACTCACTTGAGGTCATTGTTTATAATAATTTTGAGTTCATCCTTTTCCTTTTCCCAAATACAACATTGACTTTTTCCCTCTCATGTTACATTTCATCCTTCTATTCCTAATGCCATCATTGTAGTCTGGACCATGCCTATTGCAATGAGTTATGTGTCTTTGATTTCTACTGACTATAACACCACCCTTCACGTTATTGCCACCTGAGTAGTTATCTTTTATCCTCATTTGATATAATTTATGTCTATGCTTTGGGCTGTGGCTTCTCTGCCATATTTTGTTGTATGCACTTCTTCCAACTTAAAGATGAGAGATTTATAGTATAACTCAAATAAAATCAAGCTTGTTCTCCCATGGAAACCATAGACTCCCATAAATTTTAATGGGATCTTAACTTCCTGATGTTCTTTCCTATTTGGGGTGGAAGAATGTGGCAAGGAAAACAAAATCATTTCTTAGTCTTATCTTTCTGTAATGCGGTTTCTCTGGGCTGGTTCCTCTGGAAGAACTGGCTTCTAAGTGAAGTCTGATGAATGCTGTGTCCTGGGCTGTGGTCACTTTGTTTTTGACATGAGTGTATGCACTTCTCAGTCTCCCAGGCATGGTTTACAACATTCTTTATTGTTTTTCCCATCTGGAGAGAGATAAGGTATAACACTTCTTATTGATTTTGGAACGATTTCTATAATGCAAACAACACCTATCTGAGAAACCTTGTACTAATCACAGAAAAATGTGATCATGTGGGTCGAGAGTACAAGAATTTCCATAGCTGTAGGTCTGTGGGAGTATTTCCTTCTTATGATTCAGACGTCTGTTCAAAATGGTTCTTTCAATGGAAAAGGTACAGCACAAAAGCAGGATATTGGAATTCTTTCTGCATTCATTCTGGTTGTACCTTAAAGTTGGCAAAACCCTTGCTTGCTCCATCTCCCTGTTGGTGAATTATGCCCTAGATTTCCTTGTTCACTGAGGAGCTTACTGAAACTTCTAGCTCAATAGCCTTAAGGGGACTCTGAAGCCAGGGAGTTTGCATGACGCCCCCAGGCACACTGACTACTAGTGACAGAACCTAGACAGACTCCCCTATATCCTGCCTTTGGGTCTAGTGATCTCCTCACCGTGAAGTGGAGAGATTTTCGTGAAACACAGTGGACCCATCTTCAAACTTGAGAGGTCTAGGGAAAGAGTTCAAATGGAAGCCTATGTACCCTATGTCTAAATATTGAAAGTTGTAAGTCAGGCTGCAAGATGTTAAATAAACTATAAACATATCTTAGTAATAAACTGGAAAGTCAGATTTAAATTGTGACTTCTCAAAATCTCTATGGAGTACTGCAGTGGTGTAGTGTGGGAGAACGGGTCTTGGACCCGACCCACTCATTTCCCTTCTTGGAATCAACTCCAATCAGCACCTGAATGGGCCTTGTGTGCCCACATTCCAGTTCTATCCACTCCTCCTCCAAACAGCTGCCTCTTGGGGTTAAGTGGCACACACCAGCTGTGTAGTTTATTCTTAGGAGGTCGGATCTGGGAGGAAGCCCACATAAGACCTGGAAGCAGGCTTGGGATGTTTGGGCAAGAAATTCCAGGGTCTTCAGGATGCACAGAGTGGTATAGAAGGGGGATGTGAGTGCACCTTGGCTGTGCAGGCTCCTTGCCTGATAGAAAATGGTCATAAGCACAGATGGGTATCTAAGGCAGAACCCCTCTTACTTGGGGTCTTAGGACAACACTGAAATATATCAAAGGTGCATTGAGAATACTGTTCCTTTGTACCTTTGATACATTTGTAGAAAACTTGTTAGGTCTTTCCATTCTGACTTCCCATCATCTTTCAGGGCTGACTCTCACCTGCTGCAGAAAACACACAAACCCCACTGATGAGCTTCCAATATAGGTAGAACGAGTCCAACCAATCTATTTCCTCTATGTTACCGACCTGAAGTGACTCCCTCTTGTATTTCCTTGTGTTAAATTTTGCCCTCATCTCACTGCTAGGAGTCCAAGTAGCTCCTAGTACAAATTCACCCTTGAGAAAAGCTGTGATTTAGTGCCAGGTCTAGGAGATGCTGTGTAGCGGGTGGATGGGGAGCCTTAGGTCTCCTTGCAATTCTCCCTCTTGCCTCCCAGAAGTTTCTTCTCAATTGTCAGATGCTTATTCTCTCATGTCTCATCTACCACCTTTACCCCCCACCACCCTCATGCATTCTATACTTTGAAAATACCTCGCCTCCCCCACTCTTTTTTGTGCCATTTTCTTAAGACATCAAAAGTCTCTTCTCTTCAGAGAAGCTGTGAGAAGTGTATAAAAGTTTTTTTTTTTTTTGCTACATTAATCCATTAGAAAAACTTGTAAGAAAGTTCATCTTGAAGCCACCAGGTTGTCTTTTTCCAACCTTGTGTTGTCCCCATTGTGTTGTTTCCATTTTCTCTTTTCTATCAAATCAAAACCAGCTCTCAGGAAAGAATACTCATAGGTAATTTGTGGTATCTTAAAAGTGGCATAAATGACTTGGACTTCCAAAAGAAATGTTGCTGGTGGGGGCTGGAGGGAACAAGTATTCTGGGTCACTTGAAAAGGCCATAGAAGTCATAATATGTTGGGTGCCTGAATGCTCAGCCTCTGTATCTGGCCATTCAAAGGCTCTGCAAAGCAAGGCCTCTTATAATCCAAGTGTGTGTTTATAGGCACTGAGGGTCACATTGTAGAAAAAAAGCGCAAAGAAAGCAATTTATTCTTAGTTTGTGCAAATCGGGATTGTCTTCTCCTTGGGGCAGGAAAATGAATTTCAGGAGGGAGAATAAACACAGTGTGGAAGAGCCTGTTTACGGGGGTTCAAGCATTTCTGTTTCCTTCCTTGCTTTACACTTCCTCACTCTCTTAACACTCAGATTTCTGGAATGGACCCAGGATGCAAATGTAGCTGTAAGATTTGGATGCAATTCCTTTATGTTCTCTGGCATACCTCCTTTCAAAATGAGTCAAGAGGAGAGAAAACATAAAGATCATCTTTTCTTTTTAATATAAACAATCTGTGGCTGCAAGAAAAGGGGTTGAAATGGGAGGGACAGATATTATTCAGGGTGACAGCTGGCCTTCTGCAGAATGACCTTTGCTGTTTATCCTGACTGTTGGAGAGAAAGGCCAGGAAATGCTTTCAAAACATGGACTCATCTGTAACCAGGATATGTGTATGTTCAGTGACTGTTCCTACTCCACCAACTGAAATGATACACAGTTTTGTTTCTGCTGTTTTACAAAATAATTGAAGCGGGTCCCTTGTTTTCTCCAGGAAAGTAACTGAGACATAATTTTAAGTATTAATGCAACAGAAGTCTTAAAGGCATACTGGTACATGGTGCTTGAACTTTTACAAAATACTTTTCCTTAGAGAAAACTTTGGAGGCTGGATGATGTTGGGGATAGAGTTCAAGTTTTGAAGTTAGATCTGATTTAAATCTATTTCCCTGTGGGAAGAACAGTGCTGCTTATTCTCTTCGATCTCATTTCTTTCTCTATAAATGTAATAATAACATTTAAATCTTTCTGGATTGTTATAAGGATCAAATGAGAAAACCTATGTGAAGTGCCCGGCGGGGAGTTGATGCTCAATGAAATTTAGCTTCCTTCTATGGCCAGAGACTGCTTGTTGCCTAACCAATATCCATATCCCCTTTTTATTTAGTGCCAGACCCTGATTTCATTCTGATGGCTGTGTGCTCAATAATAAGGCCATATTTCCCAGCTTCCTTTGCTGCTAGATGTGGTCATGTGATGTAGTTCTAACTAATGACATGTATAAAGTTGTTGGGTAAGATTCTGGGAAAGTGACATATAGGGGAGGTCATCAGCTAAGGCAGACTTTTTCTGTTCCTTAATTCCTTCCCCCTATTTCTCTTGGAAAGCAGACATAATGGTTGGAGTTGCCACAGTCATTTTGGATCATAAGGCAACTTTGAGGGTGGAGCCATGTACTATTAATCAGAATTGTAGAGAAAGATAGGTATTTGGATCCCTAATGACACTATAGAGCTATAGCTGCCTAGGACTGCCTACCTCTGGACATTTTAGAAATATGTGTGAGTGAAAGACATTGTTATCTTGTTGAAACATCTCTTATTTCCAGCGTTTGTTATTAAGCAATGGAATACAATTCCTAACTAATATGCCTTTCTCTTATACCTATTTGCTCTTATTTAATCCTCGCATTCATCCTGTGACTTAGTTTAATTCTTCCTGTTTTATAAATAAAAAACCTGAAGTGAAGAGAGTTAAGTATTTTGCTCCACATCACTCAGCTATTCTGGATTACAGATGATTTTTAACTTTCTTATCATTGCTCTTTCTACCATAAAGGGTAATCTGTTGAGTTTTCCCAAGACCCTTTTACCCTAGGTCTTGCAGCCAGTATGGCATGAGGGTTAGGAGACCAAACTCTGGAGCCAGACTGCCCATATTTGAATCCTGGTTCTACCATTTACTGCTGAGAGATTTATGTGCAAATTGCTTGACCTCTTTGAGTCCCAATTTCCTCCTCTATAAAATTTAGATAGTACCACCTCATAGAGTTGGTATCATCCTTAAATGAGTCAATGTATCTAAAATGCTTAGAACAGTGCATGCTATATAGAAGAGTTATTAAGTGTTAGCTATTACCATTCCTTGTTCTACACCAGGAAGACAAATCCACTCACTGGACACAAAAACTCTAAAACCAAAGCTAATCTTTTTTTTTTTTAACTTTTTAAAAAATTATACTTTATGTTCTAGGGTACATGTGCACAACGTGCAGGTTTGTTACATATGTATACAGGTGCCATGTTGGTGTGCTGCACCCATTAACTCATCATTTACATTAGGTATATCTCCTAATGCTATCCCTCCCCCCTCCCCCCACCCCACAACAAGTCCCAGTGTGTGATGCTCCCCTTCCTGTGTCCAAGTGATCTCATTGTTCAATTCTCACCTATGAGTGACAACATGTGGTGTTTGGTTTTCTGTTCTTGTGATAGTTTGCTGAGAATGATGGTTTCCAGCTGCATCCATGTCCCTACAAAGGACATGAACTCATCCTTTTTTATGGCTGCATAGTATTCCATGGTGTGTATGTGCCACATTTTCTTAATCCAGTCTGTCACAGATGGACATTTGGGTTGGTTCCAAGTCTTTGCTATTGTAGGTAGGGCCACAATAAACATATGTGTGCATGTGTCTCTTTAGCAGCATGATTTATAACTCTTTGGGTATATACCCAGGAATGGGATGGCTGGGTCAAATGGAATTTCTAGTTCTAGACCCTTGAGGAATTGCCACACTGTCTTCCACAATGGTTGAACTAGTTTACAGTCCCACCAACAGTGTAAAAGTGTTCCTATTTCTCCACATCCTCTCCAGCACCTGTTGTTTCCTGACTTTTTAATGATGACCATTCTAACTGGTGTGAGATAGTATCTCATTGTGGTTTGATTTGCATTTCTCTGATGGCTAATGATGATAAGCATTTTTTCATGTGTCTGTTGGCTGCATAAATGTTTTCTTTTGAGAAGTGTCTGTTCGTATCCTTTGCCCACTTTTTGATGGGGTTGTTTGTTTTTTTCTTGTAAATGTGTTTGAGTTGTTTGTAGGTTCTGGATGTTAGCTCTTTGTCAGATGAGTAGATTGCAAAAATTTTCTCCCATTCTGTAGGTTGCCCGTTCACTCTGATGGTAGTTTCTTTTGCTGTGCAAAAGCTCTTTAGTTTAATTAGATCCCATTTGTCCATGTTGGCTTTTGTTGCCATTGCTTTTGGTGTTTTAGACATGAAGTCCTTGCACATGCCTGTGTCCTGAATGGTATTGCCTAGGTTTTATTCTAGGGTTTTTATTGTTTTAGGTCTAACATTTAAATCCTTAATCCATCTTGAATTAATTTTTGTATAAGATGTAAGGAAGGCATCCAGTTTCAGCTTTCTACTTATGGCTAGCCTGTTTTCCCAGCACCATTTATTAAACAGGGAATCCTTTCCCCATTTCTTGTTTTTGTCAGATTTGTCAAAGATCAGATGGCTGCAGATGTGTGGTATTATTTCTGAGGGCTCTGTTCTGTTCCGTTGGTCTATATCTCTGTTTTGGTACCAGTACCATGCTGTTCTGGTTACTGTAACCTTGTAGCATAGTGTGAAGTCAGGTAGCGTGATGCCTCCAGCTTTGTTCTTTTGGCTTAGGATTGTCTTGACAATGCAGGCTCTTTTTTTGTTCCATATGAACTTTAAAGTAGTTTTTTCCAATTCTGTGAAGAAAGTCATTGGTAGCTTCATGGGGATGGCATGGAATCTATAAATTACCTTGGGCAGTATGGCCATTTTCACAATATTGATTCTTCTTATCCATGAGCATGGAATGTTCTTCCATTTGTTTGTGTCCTCTTTTATTTCACTGAGCAGTGGTTTGTAGTTCTCCTTGAAGAGGTCCTTCACATCTCTTGTAAGTTGGATTTCTAGGTATTTTATTCTCTTTGAAGCAATTGTGAATGGGAATTCACTCATGATTTGGCTCTCTGTTTGTCTGTTATTGGTGTACAAGGATGCTTGTGATTTTTGCACATTAATTTTGTATCCTGAGACTTTGCTGCAGTTGCTTATCAGGTTAAGGAGAATTTGGGCTGAGACGATGGGGTTTTCTAAATATACAATCATGTCATCTGCAAACAGGGACAATTTGATTTTCTCTTTTCCTAATTGAATACCCTTGATTTCTTTCTCTTGCCTGATTGCCCTAGCCAGAACTTCCAACACTATGTTGAATAGAAGTGGTGAGAGAGGGCATCCCTGTCTTGTGCCAGTTTTCAAGGGGAATGCTTCCAGTTTTTGCCCATTCAGTATGATATTGGCTGTGGGTTTGTCATAAATAGCTCTTATTATTTTGAGATATGTTCCATCAGTACTAAATTTATTGAGAGTTTTTAGCATGAAGCACTGTTGAATTTTGTCAAAGGACTTTTCTGCATCTATTGAGATAATCATGTGGTTCTTGTCTTTGGTTCTGTTTATATGCTGGATTACATTTATTGATTTGCATATTGCATATGTCGAACCAGCCTTGTATCCCAGGGATGAAGCCCACTTGATCATGGTGGATAAGCTTTTTGATGTGCTGCTGGATTCGGTTTGCCAGTATTTTATTGAGGATTTTTGCATCGATGTTCATCAGAGATATTGGTCTAAAATTCTCTTTCTTTGTAGTGTCTCTGCCAGGCTTTGGTATGCGGATGATGTTGGCCTCATAAAATGAGTTAGGGAGGATTCCCTCTTTTTCTATTGATTGGAATAGTTTCGAAAGGAATGGTACCAACTCCTCCTTTTACCTCTGGTAGAATTCGACTGTGAATCCATCTGGTCCTGGACTGTTTTTGGTTGGTAGGCTCTTCATTATTGCCTCAATTTCAGAGCCTGTTATTGGTCTATTCAGGGATTCAACTTCTTCCTGGTTTAGTCTTGGGCGAGTGTATGTGTCCAGGAATTTATGCATTTCTTCTAGGTTTTCTAGTTTATTTGTGTAGAGGTGTTTATAGTATTCTCTGATGGTAGTTTGTATTTCTGTGGGGTCGGTGGTTATATCCCCTTTGTCATTTTTTATTGGGTCTATTTGATTCTTCTCTCTTTTCTTCTTTATTAGTCTTGCCAGTTCCAGCTTCCCCATGGCTTTGTTTACTACTTAAGCCTCAGCAATGGTGGGTGCCCCTCCCCAAGCCTCGCTGCCGCCTTGCAGTTACATCTCAGACTGCTGTGCTAGCAATGAGGGAGGCTCCCTGGGCATGGGACCCTCAGAGCCAGGCGTGAGATATAATCTCCTGATGTGCCATTTGCTAAGACCCTTGGTAAAGCACAGTATTAGGGTGGGAGTGACCCAATTTTCCAGGTGTTGTGTGTCACGGTTTCCTTTGGCTAGGAAAGGGAATTCCCTTCCCCCTTGCGCTTCCCGGGTGAGGTGATGCCTTGCCCTGCTTCAGCTCTCGCTTGGTTGGCTGCACCCACTGTCCTGCACCCACTGTCCGACAGGCCCCAGTGAGATGAACCCGGTACCTCAGTTGGAAATGCAGAAATCACCCGTCTTCTGTGTCACTAATGCTGGGAGCTGGAGGCTGGAACTGTTCCTATTCTGCCGTCTTGGAACTGCCCACCACTATAGTTAATCTTGAAAGATTTTACCATCTTTCTGAGATTTCAGACTTACATTGGTGTTACGGGGCATGAGTATTCTTAGCTAATTCAGAGTCTTTAGCTAATCCTGAGACCCTCCCACAGTCATGTAGTTATGAGTGGAGTCTCCCTGTAATGGCACCACTGATGGGCTGGGAGACCAGGAGTCCCTGGTGGTGGGAATACCATCTTTGTTATGTAGAAAATGGGAGGAGGTGGCTGATAGGAATCTGGATGAAGAATACTGGGACAGGAGGAAGTAAAAGTTAAGTATAGAATGGAGGCTCAAAAAGACACGTTGATATCTTATGAAGAAAAGTATAATTTTCTAGACTGGAGCCAGGAAAGAAAAAAAAAAAGTACATAAGAGAAGGCTGTAAGGGAAGGGTGTAAGGGAAGGAAATAAAATTTAAAAAGGGCAGAGAAATTCTCAAGTCTGGTGAGTTCTGGATCTTACAGACTTTAAGTCCTTGGGATTTCCACAGTATGCCAACCTGACATGCATGTTTCCATTGCATGACGGGGAGGAGTTAGGGGAGCAATTGCTTCCCGTGGGAACATTCTCTAAAAATATAACTTTTTATGTAGGTTTTTTTTTTTTTTTTTAAGGTAGTATGTTTCACAAGCATGAAGACCACAATGAGGACTTCAGAAGAAGCATTCTTGGTTTTTTTTTTTTTTTTTTTGGGACAGAGTTTCAGTCTTCTTGCCAAGACTGGAGTGCAATGGTGTTATCTTGGCTCATCATCTCAACCTCCGCCTACTGGGTTCAAGCAATTCTCCTGCCTCAGCCTCCTGAGTAGCCGGGATTACAGGCATGCGCCACCACACCTGACTAATTTTGTATTTTCAGTAGAGATGGGGTTTCTGCATATTGGTCAGGCTGGTCTTGAACTCCTGACCTCAGGTGATCCACCTGCCTCGGCCTCCCAAAGTGCTAGGAGTACAGGCGTGAGCCACCACGTCCAGCCCAGGAGAAGCATTCTGAAAGCTCAGCATGACCAAGGAGGGAAGGGAAGATGGTGAGAGGAAGGTCTTCTTCTTTGTGCTTGTTCCTCTGTGAGCCCACAGCAAGGACCTGGCCAACCTCTTCCTACCCTGCCCCTCCCTGAGGTGTCGCCTCACCCCAAGGTGTTAGAACTCGGTAAGACTGTAAGACTTCTGGACATCTGTCACTTCCCTATGTTGCCTATTTTTGAGGTCTTTTATCAGTTTCCTCATAGAATTTGTTACAAAATTCTTAAATTAAAATGGGATTCTGCATTTGTCCTTACTGTCAGTCAAGGAGGCAGGGTGAGGAAGACTGCCGCAGTTGGGTAGGTGAGGGCGAATGTGGGGAGTGGTAGTGACAGGGAGAGGGCATTGTTCTGGGGTTTGCTGGAAGGGAAGCAGGGCAGGTGGAGGGATGATCCTGGGTGCGCACTCAGAAAGGCTTGCTATGCTGTCCTCTATCCTGGCCTGCTTTGTAGAAGAAACCACACTGGGCTGGTCCTTGTGTTTCTTCTACCTCATTTTTAAGTTCCACTGAATCTTGTTGTCTGAGATAAAGGGGACACCTGTGTTTTCAGTGGGCTCAGCTCAGCTATTTAGTGAGCAGGAATACATTTAGTATACTTGGTCGTTGCATATTAAGTCCCTTGTTTTATTTTTAAAAGGTTCAGTGGTTTCCTTTTATCCATCTCACCCCCCATCCCATCCAGTCTGTGACGTGGCCAGGGTCACGTGTCTTAAACAGATGTTCTCAATTTCTCCGAGGAGTAAGTTACGGATGAGTCAGCCCCAGTGGGGTGGGTGACGGAGCTGCCTAGAAGTGTTTCTTATCAGCTCCCAGGAGGCTGCCTCAGGTTCTAAGAGTAGAGGTGGCCCCAGGCAGGGGGGTGTCAACTGTCCACAGAAAACAACTGAAGCAGGACTTTGAGAACCACAAAGAACAGGGCATCAGTCACAGGATAATTTAGGTCTCCAAGCACAAGGCATTGACTTTCTCCTCCCACAATACCTTTGGGAATTGTAGTTTGTCGCAGCTTACGTTGGTTCAAAAATATTGCAAGACAGCTCTCCTTGTTTGTCCTATCTAAGTGGCTCCTGAATCCATTGGAAAAGAACCCTCCAAGTTGAGCTATAAACATTAAAAGATGACCTGTTGGTCTTATAAATAACTTTGCTGTGCTGTGTGTGTGTGCGTGTGTGCATGTGTGTGTGTGTGTGTGTGTGTGTAGAAAACTTGTCCAAAAGATATTTCAACCCCTAGGCAATTGCCAGGGAATCTCTTAGAAAACCACAGTGGGCATTTTGGAAAAATGCTGTGGGGATTTAGTATTCTCAGGGCCCAGAACACCAGAACAGCTTGGTGGCTGCCTCTTCCATGATGCTATAGGGGAAGACTATAAGTCTGAACCCTCCGCTGCCCCCTCTCCCACATTACTCATATCTCAGCTCCAAGACAGCAATAGCAAATCACTGTGCTGGAGCCACTGCTTAACATGTTTTACTTCTTTTTGAGAAGCTTTTTGGTTGGTATTCAAGTTGTCTATTATTGTATAATAAAACCCCCAGACACAGGGGCTTAAAATAACAATAATCCTTCAGTTTGCTCATGAACTCACAATTTGGCCAGGTCTTAGGAGGGGCAGCTCATCTTGCTCCACAAAGTGTCACTTGAGGACACCTAAAGGTGGAGTCATCTGCAGGCTCACTCATTCACATGCGTGGCTGCTGCTTGGGAAATTAGAGCTTAGCCAGAACACCTACATGTGGCCTTTCCACATGACTGCCTGGCTTTCTCAGCGTGGTGGCCAGGTTCTAAGACAACAACCCAACAGAACAAGGCTGAAGCACATGACATTTTTATGACCTAGCCGTGGATGTCACTTACCACCATACTTCATTGGTCAAGGTAGTCCTCATTCAGTTTCTGAAGGTTTTCTTCTTTGATATCATTCTTACAATATTACTCTGAATCCATTTGTTTTGGTCTCTTATAAAAAAGCACTAATCATCCACGCCTTGGGTCACTTTTGTCATCTATACAAATAATTTTTCCTTTCAATGTGTTTTTTTTTTCTGTTTGTCATTTTCCTATGCTTCTGGGAGAAATTTTTGTGTTTATCCTCTATGTGACTTAATTTTCCACATTCTCAATCCTGTTCTTTTAAAGAGTGGTTTAAATTCTGCTATAACATTTTTTATTACATAATTTCCTGAACCTGCAGGGTTTTTTTCCCTACTTATTCTTATGTTTAACTCTTTCTTCTTTTATTAATCAAGCTTTGTATTTTGTTAAGAAAGATAGTAAATGTTAAGGTTTTTTCTTTGCAACAGTAGATCTGTTTTTTTTTTTTTGTTTTTGTTTTTGTTTTTTTTTTTTTGAGACGGAGTCTCGCTCTGTCGCCCAGGCTGGAGTGCAGTGGCCGGATCTCGGCTCACTGCAAGCTCCGCCTCCCGGATTCACGCCATTCTCCTGCCTCAGCCTCCCGAGCAGCTGGGGCTACAGGCGCCCACCACCACGCCCGGCTAGTTTTTTGTATTTTTTAGGAGAGACGGGGTTTCACCGTGTTAGCCAGGATGGTCTCGATCTCCTGACCTCGTGATCCACCTGTCTCGGCCTCCCAAAGTGCTGGGATTACAGGTTTGAGCCACCGCACCCGGCCAGATCTGTTTTTTTAAATGGGCTCTTTTCTACTTCGTTTTTTTTTGCTTTTTTTATCTATCTCTTTCTTCCACACTGCAGGACACTTTGACAGTCCCAAATTTTTAAATTTTGTTTTCTGTGTATTCACTCTTGAATAAGAAGAGAAATATCCCACTGTGGTAACAACTAAAAAAGTACAAACATGTTTGTTTGAGTCCTCTTGTGTCCACCTGTTGGCAGTTAGATTCTTCCTCCCAAATGTCAGGTTCAGGGGCTGTGCTTTCGGATGATGTTTTGAGAGGTCTGGTGGGCCAGGAGATCCTGGGGAGGAACCCAGCATTCTAAGGAGTCATAGTGGAGAATCTTCATTTCAGTTGCTACACAATTGCCAGATGTCCAAAACCTGAGGTCGCTGAGGCTGGCTGAAACTTGCCTCTTTTCTGGAACAACAGGCTGGTGTGTGTGGAAGAACGTCCCAGCGAAGGGAGAGTAGAGAGACTGAATCCCACTGCACTGAGAAGGATCCTCATCCAGGGATTCCTTAGGGTTCCTACCTGCAGGCTCTTGGTTTAGTGTGGCTGTGTTTGCTCTTGGGCCTTGTAATTCAGCTAAATCCGGGAAGCTGTCCATCAGCTGGTACCAGATGAACACTGGATGGGGTTGTGCTGCCCCTCAGCCTGCCCTCATCTCTGGCTCCCAGCCCTCCACATTAGGGGTAGTAGGGTATTCTGACAGGTTTTCCTTTGCTTACAAGAAGTGGGGTTGTACCATTTCCTAGGGAAGGAGAGTTGTGGTTCTCCTAGGGAAGGAAAGTTGTGATTTAGCAGTTAGCTTTTTCTTTCAGTATGGGTCCATTGGTTCGTTAGCAGAAATCCCTTAACTTTTAAGTATACAAACGATGCCTTTCTCTGGTTTGATCTACAAGATTTTTATCCCTCTTTTTTTTTTTTTTGAGACGATCTCGCTCTGTCACCCAGGCTGGAGTGCCATGGTGCCACGTTGGCTCACTGCAACCTGTGCCTCCCAGGTTCAAGCGATTCTCCTGCCTCAGCCTCCTGAGTAGCTGGGGTTGCAGGCGCCCAACACCGCACCTGGCTAATTTTTGTATTTTTAGTAGAGATGGGTTTCACCATGTTGGCCAGGCTGGTCTCAAACTCCTGACCTCAGGTGATCCACTCACCTTGGTCTCCCAAAGTGCTGGGATTACAGGTGTGAGCCACCACGCTCGGCCTTTGTCCTCTTTTTACCTCCAGATTGATATTCCTTAGAAATAATTTGTATTATTAGAAATAATATTATTCCTTAGAAATAATATTTCCTTCAGAAATAATTTCAGCTCATTTCAGGGTGCAGGAGTGTTGGGATTTCTGCACTCATTTTATCTTTTCCCCCAAATCCTTGCTGGATTAATTTAGACTAGAGCTTCTCAAACTCAGCCCTATTGACATCTTGGACTCGACGATTCTTTATTGAGGGGGGCTGTCCTGGGCATTGCAGGATGTTTAGTAGCATCGCTGGCCTCTGCCCACTACATGCTGGTAGCATCCTATCCCCACCACCAGCAGCCTCCAGCTGAGAACCACTACTCTAGATGCATCTGCAATGTGTCCTGACTCCTACCATCCCCACACCATGGCATCTCAGACCCCAGAACTGGAGGGCATCTTGAGAGATCACCTGTCTTGGCCCCCTTTTGTCAGGAAAAAAAGATGTTGCTATCTGCTTTCAACAGATGAGTTTAGATGATAAAGATGAGGAGGAGGAGGCAATTGAGCCTGGCCTGAGATTGCCCCTTTACATTTATTTATGAGAATGGGACTTAGGTTTCTTGTCTTCTGGAGCTTCTGCTATATGCTTTGTAGTCCTGGCCCATTAGGAGATAAAACTTCTCCATAAAGGGACCTGCTTGACAGGACTTCCCTAATCCTTATTTATTTGTGACAGGAGAAAATGCTGAGAGTGACTTAATTGGCTTACAGTGCACACATGTTGGAATTTATGCCCTAGGAGTAATTCTGCCATGCAGAAGCTCTGATTTCCCTGTGTGGCTTGGCTCTGCAAGGAGGGAGTAGAGATGAATGATGGGCAGAGACAGACAGCCATGGACATGAGAGTTTACTGCTCTGACCCTCACTGGTTCTGGTTCTCATCAATGTCAGGGAAGAGCTAGTTAAGAAGAAATGGGAGGTAGGGGAGTGTTGCTCAATTTAAATTACAGGGTGTTTGAGAAAGAGGCCACTGCTCTCAGACAGGAAAATCCTGGCCTGTTGAGTGGGAGAAAAAAATTGTACTGAGCATACATAAAAATAGTACAAGGGAGGTAGTTCAACTCCGTGTGACTGCTGAAATGACAGCTTTTTGGGAACTGCACAGTTATCACCCTCAGTGTGTGACTATTTTAACTCACAGGAACTCCAAGCGGGGTTGTGAAAGGCCTCATTTAGCTTTGAGGCCCGAGAGGCCCCCAGGGAGACAGATGTGTTCCTCAGGAACAAGAAGCAGCTCTGTAGTGTAAGCCCTACCTCTCCTCCTGCACTGTCCTTCTCCAGGGAAGAAGAAACGGTTTGTTGCACACATTGGAATGTGCTGAAGGGGAGCAGGGCAGTAGTCGGATCCTTCCCTCATTCCTCCTAATGTTACTGATGATTCCGTTTCTCAGCAATATCTGGCACATTGTTCCCAGGTCAATGGTGAGAACAAGCAGCCTCAACCAGGTCGTGGAGCCTCTCAGATAGAAGCCCTCTTAGCTGGAGCTGGCACCCATGGAGTTCTCATCCCCTTTGCCAGTCCCACCCTTGGCTGCAGCAGCCACTGCAAGTAACTGTTGACTCCCTACTGTGTGTGAGGCTCTATGGGATAGGAAGCTGCTGCATGAGATGTAGTTCCTGTCCTCAGGGGCTTCCAATCCATCTGAGTGGACACATGAGAAAGATGAGAATCGATGAGAAAGCCAAAACAAACCTCAGCATAACAACCACCAAAACATCTCAACATACTCTATGCTACACTCCTGAGGAGTCCAGACAGTCAATGTCAAGGCGATAGAGCATCGCTGTACCCTAAGGTGCTTGGGGAAAGACTTCCCATTGGCTCCTGTCAGTCAAGCTTGGAGGAAAAGGTGATAAAAACCACCAAAGTGTTACCAGTATCCAAGCAATTGCATCCGCTTCAACATCACAAAAGTCCTTCAGGCAAGATGTTATCAGTGCTCTCATTTTATGGATAAGAAACCAAAGACTCAATGAAAGTAAGATGGATAACTTGAGTATTCTACCATATACCATGTGTTATAATTGGAATTTACAAGGTTTCATTAAATTCCCACAACCATCCTGTGATATATTATTATTATTACCATTATTTTTACAATTTGAATTTTATAGCTAAGGCAACTGATACTCAGCACAGCTAAGTAGCTTTCCCAAGACCATACAGCTTGTCCATAACTTCAAGTCCTAAGCTTTTTCCATTTTAGTCACATAAATATGGCTTGGAGGAAGGAGTAAGGAGGGAGTGAGGAGACATTCTGGCAGGAAGGGTAGCTTAGGCAGAAATGTATCTGGCATATGTAGAAATCTGTCTGGTATCTTTGGGGGTAAAACCCATAGTCCATGAAGACCAGAACAGGATTGTCCAATTACAATGCATGGTATGTGATAGAATACCCAAGTTCTTCATTTCCTTCTCTTTCTTTGAGCCTTTGCTTGCTTATCGGTAAAATGAGAGCACTAATATCATCTTCCCTGTGTGGGACTAGTCAGGAGATCAGCTTGACAAGTAGCAGGGCTCTGATTTTCTTTTTTTGAATAAATCTATCAGGGAAGTGTTAGATGGGTGAAAGGGGAGAGTCTGGAAAGCTGTCAGATCACGTGGGTGAGTATCTCATAGTCCAGGATGGGATACCGGAACTTGGTGTGACTGCTGAAATGACAGCTCTTTGGGAAGTGATGAGAGTGACACATGGGAAAGACCTGCCAGGATGAGTTGACTGTATTTGTGAAAAGCATAAGCAGGCATTTATGAGGGCATCAAGATTCTAAGCATCAGTGACTGGGAGAATGAAGACAGAAACAGGTGCATTCAAAGAGGAGATATATATATTTAAAACATCAATTTCATTGCTGGGCTGCTCTAGGAGTACGAACAATCAACACTACTTAGAATGCTTTGATGGAAGCAGATTCTATTAGTTTTGCTGTATTAAGAATCAAATAATACCCTTAGGACAGTGGAAATACTCACTTACAAGGCAGTTTGGTTCAACAGTGGTTGAACACTAGATTCTTCCAGGTTGAGTTTGTAGCCTCAAGAATTTCAGGCAGGCTGCATTTTATGAATTAAATCAACTTTTGAAGTTCCTCTAAGCACTATGTTTATGAGATTCTAAATTGGCTCTACATAGTACTTGGATTATTGGGAAATGGGAAGGGATTATTAGGGGCATGCAGTGAGTTTACTGATATCCTTATTCACCCATTCATTCAGTATTTATTTTTTGTGCACCTACAGCCTGCCAGGAACTTTTCTAAGCACTTAGCAGTGACGAAAACTCTCATGGAACTTCCACTCTAGAACTCATTTCTTCAGGCAACTGGGTCAGGAGGAGAGATTCTAGTGTGGGGTTTTCTGGGTGTGAGTGTGCATCCAGTGGTAATCCCACAGACGTGGTAGAAGCTATGCATTGGAAGATGCCTGCTCTTGTCTTGAATTGCACATTTTGGCCAGAAATGTGTGGCATTCACATGCTCTTGGCCTTTCCAGAGGGGAGTTGCTATGTAAGAAACTGAGTTGCCCTTAACTGTTGATCCTACCCTGAGGTTAAAGAGCCATTTTTTTCCTTCCTTCATCTGACACTTCTGGGACCCGTCTTGTCTTTGTGATGGCAAGAGCAGAGAGTGTCAAACAGGCCACAGCCCAAGTTGTTTGGGAAATAATTTTCTTGGAAAAGCTTGAACCACAAGAGTTTATATAAAGGGCCCTTTGTACCTCACTACACTGAGTTTCGTTTGGGGGAAGCTTGTAGACTCCAGATAAATAATTTCATTCTTTATATTTATTATCTTTTTCATATTCTATTTTAGAGAACATGGAAAAGAAATGTTTAGCCTGAATGAAGAGTCAATTAAGTTTTTTTAACTGATAAAACCCCTGTTCTCAATTTTAATTGCTGTTCTTTAAAAAAATTCTTTTCTCGGTTGCATTTTAGACCCTTTCTGGCTTGTCTAGTCTATTCTTTGGACTAGGTAGGTATCCACCAAGGCTGATTTCCTACACAGAGGGAAAAACTTCTGTCTTCATATTCCTTCCCCAGGCACAGCAGGTTTTCTTTGGCTGGGTTTCTTCTGTCTCTTTCTCCTTGAATGGCTGCTTGTCCTGGAGAGACAGGCACACTTATTGTTCTTGGAGGAGGAAAGGATTGGATTACAGCTTTTCTCTCTGAAGAGGCTGCCATTCTGTCTCCAAGCCTCTGAAGGTCTGTTCAAGCCCAAGGGCAGCTTCAGTTCTCAAGGTTTCCACGAAGCTTCCCTTACCAGGGGCCCCTGTTCTCCCTGTGGGTGGCTGGGGAGAGCTAGCACTGAACTAGGAATGAAAGCCCTGAATTCATCCTGCCTCCATGTTATTGGCATCATCAAATAGGCCACTTAACTCTTCAAGTCTTAGTTTTTTCATCTATTATAAGGAAAGCAGTATCACCTCCTCAGAGCATTACTGTGAAGACCAAGTACAACAACGAATGTGAAGGGCGTATAAATTGCACACACCGTATAAATGTTGGGCCCTGTCTCACTTAACTCTGACACAGAATTCAGATAATCCATGTCTCTGCTTCTTTAATCTTTTTTCATTTTAATTATTATGGATACATAACAGCTGTGTATATTTATGGGTACATGTGAAATTTTGATACAAGCATAGAATGTTGAATTATCAAGTCAGGATAATTGAGGTATTCATTGCCTCAAATATTTATCATTTCTTCATGTTAGAAACATTCCAATTCTACTTCTTTAGTTATTTTGAAATATCCTATATGTACGTATATACTTTTGTTTGTTTGTTTTGAGATGGACTGTTGCTCTTGTTGCCTAGGCTGGATGCAATGGCGTGATCTAGGCTCACCGCAACCTCCGCCTCCTGGGTTCAAGTGATTCTCCTACCTCAGCCTACTGAGTAGCTGGAATTACAGGCATGCGCCTTGATGCCTGGCTAATTTTGTATTTTTAGTAGAGACGGGGTTTCTCCATGTTGGTCAGGCTGGTCTTGAATTCCCAACCTCAGGTAATCCACTGGCCTCAGCCTCCCAAAGTGCTGGGATTACAGGCATGATCCACCGTGCCCGGCTGAAATACCCAATATATTATTGTTAGCTATAGTCATCCTATTGTGCTACTGGACACTAGATCTTATTCCTTCTATTTAATTGTATTTTTGTACCCATTAACTAACCTCTCTTTCCACCCACTCCCTACTACTCTTTGCAGCCTCTCGTAACCATCGTTCTACTCTCTATTCCCATTCAGTCTTTTTTAGTTCCCACATATGAGTGAGAACATGCAATATATGTCTTTTTGCGTCTGGCTTATTTCATAAGATAATGACCTTCAGTTCCATTTATGTTGTTGCAAATGACATGAGTTCATTCTTGTTATGACTGAATAATACTCCATTGTGTATATATACCATATTTAAAAAATCCGTTCATCTGTTGATGGACACTTAGGTTGATTCCATATCTTGGCCATTGTGGACAGTGCTGCAATAAACATAGAGGAGCAGATATCTCTACCATATACTGCTTTATTTTCTTTCGTATATAAACCTAGCATTGGGATTGCTGAATCCTTTGGTAGTTCTATTTTTAGTCTTTTTGAGGAAACTCCATACTGTTCTCCGTAATGACCATACTCATTATGACATACTGGCAACCCATTGGCTGTGATTTGGGTCTGTTGGTGGGTGCAGAAGTTTGGGAATGCATACTTCAACTCAGTAGGGACTGAGTCCAGGAAGGGTTCTGTGCGGTTCAATGATATAGTCAGAGCTGAGTTTAAGAAGTTTAGTAAAAAGAGAATAGAGGATATATTGGATAGGAGAAATGAAATGTGGAGATTCCAAATGGAAAGCTACTTTAGGAGAGTAGGTGAGAGATGGAGAGGCCTTGGACTTGGGTGACAGCAGTGGGCTGGCCCAGGAGGAGGAGCGTTTGAAACATCATTTTTCCTAGGGCTGGGCATGCATCTGAGGGGTAGGGATCTATATTTTATTCAGTCTGTGAACATTATGGGGGTGGGAAAATGGTTAGAGCACCCAGCGCCATTAGAGATTTGAGGGAGCCCAGCTAAGACAGATCTCTTCTGGAGAAGTTCTGGTGAAGAGCTGGATGGTTTTGAGGCAATCAGGAGAGATTAACCCAAGGAGTGAGAAGAACTGGAGAAAGGAAAGACTGATCTACATATTTGATGTAAGCCAAGAAGCCGGATAATATTCCTGGATGGGTCTTCCCATACAGGGTTCTGTCACACCAAATTAGAACATTTCACAGTCTGCAGGAGCTTTCCTGTGGAATGCAAAGACTTCAGACCATGGATTCAAAATAATCAAAATCTCTAGAAACACTCACTCCTATTGTGATACCCTGTTATTTATTTTTCACAGAAAACCAGATTTTAAAAAAATGTGGTCTCCTGAATTTTTGCTTTATTTTCTTTGGATTCCATGTAGGGTACAATGGATGACCTGACAATTGCTAACCCTCATTCCTGGTAAAAATAAGCAAACTTTTGAATTAGAGTTGGCAGTTCTCAAAGACACGTTACCCAAAGACCTCTCATTCTGTGATCTGAACTCCATTATCTTTTCCCTGTGACTAGCTAAACACTCTTTCTGTTATTTTTCAGAGGAAGCAAGCCTGATTCACAAGGACTTTAATGTGTGCAAAAGGTGGCATGTGTTGCTGATATCCATTCTTGACCCTGAGAAATGCCTCTATGTTTTTTCACTTCACTAGCTCTGCCAGAGAAAACCAGCACTGGGACATAAGCTGAGAACACAGTGCTTGGAAACACCTAATTTGGACACAGACGCTTTTCATGTAATGGGTTACCTATGAAACCTACTGCTCTTTTGTTAGTAGTCACTGGTGGAGAAAGGCAGGAAATAATAGACTTCTATCGAAGGAGCCAGGCTGCAGCATGCTGCTGGCTGCTGCCTTGGGCACGGGACAGCCATAATAACCTTGCATTTGGCAGTTTCCTGTCAAGTTAAATTGTAGTTGGCAGTTTCCTGTCAAATTAAATTGTAGAGCCTCAAGATGTGCCAACTGCAATAATTGGTGTGCTGTGCTTGTGAGTGTTGTGCATTTAGAAGCTGACTTCACTGTGTCAGTTGTTCCTTTTTGCAGAGATGGAGTCACTTATGGTTAGGTGGAATGGCAAGAGTTGATTGGAGGAGTCTCTCCTGACCTGGCCAGTGCTGGCCTGGCGCTCACAGATTTCACTGCATCAGAAAGTTGGAGACAGCTGATGGGGATAAAATGCACAGACAGGACCAGTCTTTAAGTGATTCTTCCTATAGAAGAAGTATTGGCCCTCCAATTTTTTCTTTTTTTGCTGGGGTCTGCTGTCTTTCCATGCCTATTATTCATGAGGGACCCAGAAATGGGATGAAAGTGATTTTAGGGGTAAATCACAAACAGTGGTCAAAGCCCAGAAAAAGGAACAACTATCTTGGTTATAATACATAGCTCTAGGTTTCCTATAAGCATGTTACAGCCTCTGTTCTGGTTATGGACTACCAAGGGGTTTCCAAATAAGACCATTTTCAAATTTTGATCTATTTCCTTCTAAGTGGCATGTCTCTTGGTCCCTAGAATTTCTCATAAGGTCAAGAAGGAAAGAGAAAGAAAGAGAACTAATATTTGTTGTAGCAGAGAGCATACTATTTAGCAAAAATTCTTCTAGAAACATTAGTTTGTTATCTCTTTTAATTCCAAGCATGCCTCTACCAAGTGTAGGTATCACAATATAAATCTAAAGATGATACAACAGAGACTTGGAGAAGTTGACTCGCTTGTCCATGTTCATAACCGTTTTAAGAAGTGGAGACCAGATTGAACCAGGTTCAGTGTTTCTCCATGTCACTCACTGTGCTGCCCCTGTTGTTCTGCTTTATGGGCCAGCAGGCAGACACTCCAGCTGCTAGGGTCTTTTACCTTCAGACCATGCAGCTTTGGGTGAGCCTTCTCATCTCTCTGTGTCTGGTTTCCCGGTTTGATTCGGAGAAAATAATTCTGATTCACTTTGTGAAGATCTACCAGGGCTAGAAATTGTGAAGAATAAAAGCTTTTGAAAGGTATTAAAGTTTACTATAAGTCCACCAACATTAGACAGTATTGACTGAGTGCTTTTCTCTTCATTGCCCTGGCCCAAGTGCTGTGTAAACCAAGTGAAACAGGGCTGGTTTCAGCCCTCTAGGCACACGTGGTAGTCACTTAAGCTAGATTCACTTTAGTGAATAAATAGAAAAAAGAAACACATCAGTGATTGTACAAATATAAACAGATATAGAGCATAAGCAAACTGGTTAGGAACAAAATGTTCTTGCAGTGAGAGGACTAAAATTATCCTGCAAAATACTGAAAGAGAAAAGAGTTGCTTTGGTAAGAGTCAGTCTCCATGGGCAAGGCACTCATTCTCTCCTGGTAGGTGGTAAGTTTTCTGGAGGGTCAGGGGCAAATTTGAATACATGTTATTGGTGGTACAAGCATTGTATTAGGTTGGTGCAAAAGTAGTTGTGGTTTTTGCCATTCCTTTTAATAGATATGAAGAAGGAAGGAGCTGATAGCATGGTATCTTCTATGAGACAGCACATTCTAGGCACTCTCAGATATGCTGTTTTATTTAATCCTAATTCTGTAGGGCACCAGATCTGTACAGTAAAATTATTAGGCCCATTTTATGAATGAGAAACTGGAAGTTCCGGAAGGTTAAATATTACATAGCTGATATGTGTCAGATCAGGGTTCTAACCTGGGCCTTTCTGACTCCGGAGTTCCTGTTCTTGCTACCCTATGTAGCATTCTGCTTTGAAAGCACAAGTTTAGAGACAAGAATGGGACATGTTAGTAGGGAGAAAAGGAAGGGAGGCACGGAAAACTACAGATAGGAGAGCTGAGTGATCCCAAAGAAGTGCTGGAACCTGGAAGTGTCTTGGGTGTTTTGAGGTATATGGCTTATATTGTAGCTTCTAATCTGTGTGTGATAAAGCAAAGAGAGCCAGAGCTGAAGGCTCTGAGTGGGAGGTGCATTAGAATCCAAGAAAACATGGAGGCCTTGCCCAGACCCTGGCTGACAGAGGGTGTGGTGGTGGTTGCTGTGAGGGTGGGTGGTAAAATCACATCATGATGTGTGGGAGTGTCCTCTCTACTCCCAAATCTACATATCACAGTTGCACCCAGCCTCAATGACCATCTTGAATACTACCTCTTCTACAGAGTCCTTCTAGATTCCACCAAATTGGTGCCTTGTGTACTTTCTCTGAATATCTGTTGCTCCTTTGCATTTTCTTCAGGGACTTAGCACATTCAGTTGACTTCTCTGCTATTTTGTTTGTTTATTTATTTATTTATTCTTGAGATGGAGTCTTGGTCTGTCACCCAGGCTGCAGTGCAGTGGCACAGTCTCAGCTCACTGCAACCTCTGCCTCCCAGGTTCAAGCGGTTCTCCTGCCTCAGCCTCCTGAGTACCTAGGACTACAGGCATGCACCACCACGCCCGGCTGATTTTATGTATTTTTAGTAGAGACGGGGTTTCACCATATTGGCCAGGCTGGTCTCGAACTCCTGACCTCAAGCAATCCACGTACCTCAGCCTCCCAAAGTGCTGGGATTACAGGAATGAGCCACCGTGCCCGGCCCCCTGTTATTTTTGTACCTGCCACATCCCTCTGACTAGTGACCTTTAGGGCAAGGAAATGTTTTCTTCATTTTGGGTGTTCCTATGGCACCTAGGTTAGAAGAGGTACTAAACAATGTTTGTGGAATGGAATGGAAGGAACAGTGGCAGAATAAGAGGAATGTGGTGTTGCAGCTAACAGCAGTGATTGCATTAATAGTTATTGCCTGGGAAGGTGCATATTTTAGTGCTAGTCATGACTTCAAAAATTTGAGGCTGTTTTTGGCTCCAAATCTACCTTTCCTTTTGCAACTCCTCTATGCCTAGGAGGTTAATATTGTTCATTCTCCTCCTATGCCTACAGGAGAAATGGAAGAGAAGGAAAGAAAAAAGTCACTTACTAAGAACCTACTCCAAATCACAAAGTGTTTAGTTATTGGCTACTCTTAGTTATGAGATGACATTCATTTGGAACAATTTTTTTGGGAAAAATATTACAAAATGACTTGCTGTATGTTACATAAACATGTCAACTGTAAGTTTAATTTTCCTGAAGAAATTCTGGGATGTAATGTGAAGCTCAGTTGCTCTGTTCAACTTTGTCTTGGTGCTACTCCAAAGCTGTGTAACCTAAACCTCTTCCTCCTCCTTCTGCTCCAAAATAAATAAATAAATAAAAAACCTCTGCTTATCAGATTTCAAACCTTCACTCTCCATTGAAGCCTATATACCAAATACTTCTCATGGCTTGAGAATGCTTTTTGAGTTCTCACTCCAACTCCTGATTTTCTTAATATATTATTCCTTTAAAAATACTAAAATCTCTCCAGGAGGGCACTGGTGAATTTTTTTTTCTGCCATCCAATTATTTTGCCAATAAATATATTATCTACTGTACTCCTCATGTATCTATGCTGTGAGGTTGGTGTTATTTTCCTACTTTCTAGATAGAGAAGCAAGTAAAGAAAGGTAAAGTAACTTCCTAAGTTACAAGGAGTGGCAGTTAGGATTCAGATTCCGGTTGGTCGTTCTCTGAAGTCTGTGCTTTTTCGGTACACGGGGCTGCTTCATAGCAGTCATCTCTACTCATACCAGTCTCCGTACATGAAAATCCATCATTTCCCAGCAGGGAGCAAGCTCTTAGCACCACATCAGGCGGCAAACATCAACTCAGAAGCTACTGGATCAGGAACCAGCTCTGCACTAGGGGATCTATGGGAGTGGGGATGTGGTGAGACTGACATGAAATGTAAATTCTGAACAAGCTTTCAGTGTAGCCAGGGAAATGGAAACTGTTCTGAGAAAACTGAAACTTTGAAATGACAATCCAGGGCAGTAGATGTAGGAGTTTGAGGGGGAGAGGAAGGCCCTGTAACCTCAGGGAGGTCTCAGAGGAGAAAGACAAGACACTGGTGAAGGCAAGTGGTTGGTAGCAAATGACCTCCCACCTCCCTCCCCTCTGTGGCCCCATTTATGTCATGTTGAAGAAGACCTGGGTGATGGATGAGACCATCCCTTCCATTTTAAACATGTGCCCATGGGTGAAACAAAGCAAGTCTGCACACGGGAGCTTAATTGCACTCTTCGAAATTGAGAGCTGGGAGACACAGGGTTTTACAGGGCATTTCAGAAAACCTAACATTAAGTTTACAAAGATTACATTGTTTAGGAAAGAAAAGGACTTTATACTACTCCATCCATTTTCTCCCTGACCTTTCAGATGAGCCCGGGGGCTTTGAGGGAAAAGCGTGGAATGTTGCGCCTTACTTGCTCTAAAACCAGTTCCTATGTGCACAGATAGATTTTTTGTTGTTGTTGTTAAAGCTTTGGACTTTGGCTTTCTTTTTATTTCCTTGTTGCTGTAATATATTCCTTTTCTGTGATATGCCGTGTGCATCATTAGACATTTGGCAATAGCAGAGATGTCAGAACGTTTGCTGAGCAAGTTTGGGAATAAAGATGGGGATGGAGAAAGAAGGAGGAGATGAAGTTGAGCTTTAGGAGAAAGGAGAGGAAGAGAAAGGGAAGGAGAGAGAGGTGTGTCCCTGGGCCCTCAGCATAGTTGAGGAGGGGTGTTCAGATCCTGTACTGTTCCCTTGCTTGCAGCTGCCAGGCAGATGGCTATAATCTGAACACTGACCTACTTAGGGTGTTCTCTGCATTGGCTTCCCTCCCAACCCCTTCTATCACACGTGTTCATTTTCCTGGCTGAGCATTTGGGATTTTCCTATTGACATGGTTCTTTCAGCTCAGCTTTCATTCCCTCGGTTGTTTTCACTTCTAAGGGCATTTCCTTAGAGAGACATTTTATTATACCAGTGCAGCAGCCTTTCTTAAATGGAACTCTTACACTAGAAATGTTGGAGATGATTGTTCGGGACAATGTACCGTGGGTGGTCAGCCTCCCTGGGGAAGGTTGGATCTCAAGGCACAGGAATTGGCAGGGATTCGAGAGAGCAGCAGACGAGAATTCCCAAGGAAGTCTGGCTGCTGGGTGTCCCAGGGCTTTATCAGACATGCTTGCCCTGAAATACCTTCTGAAATGACCTTGACCCCTACATCCTTTTTCTGGTAAAGACTATGTGACATAAAAGAGGACTTGATTTGAAGAGTTTTTTATGGACGTTCTCTCTGTTAATGTAATTCCAATTTCCTTTACCATAGGGGATGTGGTTTCAACTCTGAATCTGTCTTTGTTTACCTTCAGATAGAATTCATGGAATTGATTTGCAGAGAAACTATATTTTATGTTTCTAGGCCTGAAGACACCTTAATTTACTTGGAAGGTGTTTCCTCTCCAGCAGGGTTCTCTCTGCCCACTTCTCCTCTTCTTTAAATTTCTGTGGTTGGGTCTATGTCTCTGTGAGCTTGGAGGAAGACTAATATGTTCCACCTGTCTGGTTCATGAACATCCCTTTAATGACGGCAGGAGGAAATACTGCTTATGGACCTGCCCCTAACAGTTACAGCTTCCAAGGCAAGAGTACAACTGGAGATGCACATACTATATGTCTAAATATTTAAAACTATAAACCAAACTGCATCCAAAGCCTGGCCAGCTTCTTGCTAAAGATTCCTATAGTCTATTTCCCAGGTCCAGCTGCTGGTGCTCTAGAAGCTAAAGCAGAGTGTTTCACTGGAGACCAGGCTGCTCACATGAGCTGAGCAGTAGTCCGGCTTTACTGGGGTAGGGCAAGACAATCAGTGCCCAGAACTCCTGGTTGGCCTCTGGAGCTGTCCAAACTCATAAAGGGAACCACAGACCAAGTCAAGTGCCCTGAGAGCTGGGAAGGGTGCATTTCCTTCCAAAATACCTCATTAAAAAAATAGTAATCTGGGATTTCAAGTGATTCTAAGCACCTCCCAAGATGATACCACTGGAGCAGAAAATAAAACAGAGAAAGGGTATGCAGGTATTTGGCAATATAATTCTGTCCAGACACATATGCTACATGATTTTTTTTTTTTTCAACGTTAGGCAAATGCAAGGGCAGAGGCCATGGTTCTCAGTCCTCCTTTCCTTCGATCCAGCACAGTCATGCCACAGAGCTCACGGTCCCTAGCTCCATCTGGCCTGAGGGCACTCAGTGGCCCATTCCTCTTTAATTTTCATTCACTCAATCAATGATCACACTTTCAAAAAACTTTCTTATGAGACTAAACAAGAAGAAACAAAATCTTTGTGCTTTGGTGTTTGTAGTTGGGTGTTCTTTTAAAGCAGAAGGCCCTGCCCAGAGGCTCTTTGACCAGGTTGTGAGAGGGGTATTGGCTACTTCAGATGCGATCCTTCACGGAGATCAGCCACCCCAAGCCAGCCTCTGAGCCAGCACACTTCTCTTCTCTCTCCATCTCCTCCCAATCATCTGTGGCAGCTGCAGAAAGACATTAGGGATGTGTATTTTATGTTTTCTCTCTGGTTTCTAGTTTCTGTTTACTCGGGGCATGTTTATGACTATCTTTCATAAATAATACACATTTATTTATATGAATCACGTGTATTTATTTATATGTATGCATATATACATATTATTTATTATATTATTATTTATTTAATACTATGACCATCATTAATAAATAATATATAATGACTGTGTTCTATTATAAATAATATTTAATGCTTACCACGCATAGTACCACATACACATTATTTCATTGAATCAGCCCAGCAATCCTATAAAATAGGTTCTGTTTTTAGATTTAATTTGCAAATAAGAAAAATGAGTTCCGAGGAGGCAAATTTACGTGGTCAAAATCACACAGTGAATAGGAGCTGGGGTGGGGAATTAAATCTAGGCCATATGAGCCAAGAGGCCACCACGTCTCACCCAGGTGTGACCAATACTGTGTCCTACTATTCAGTCTTGTGTTTCTGTCTGTATGTGGTTCTCACAGTATCTGAGGCTTATCCATGAGATTCCAAATGAAATAAACAACACCCCCATGGAAGGCAGAATGATGCTACTCCCCCAGAAAAGATGTCCAAATTTCAATTGTCCTAACCTGTGAATATGTTACCTTACATGGCACAATGGATTTTTCAGGTGTGATTAAGTTAGGCATGTTGATATGGGATTATTCAGGTGCGTTCAATGTAATCACAAGTTTCTTACAAGTGAGAGAGGAAGTGGGAGAGTCAGAGGAGGAGATGTGAAGGCTGAAGCAAAGGTTGGAGTGATGTAACTGCTGGCTTTGAAGGGAGGAGAGAGTCATGAACCCAGGGATGCAGGTGGCCTCTAGAAGGCAGAAAAGGCAAGGAAACAGATGCATCTAGAGCCTCCTGAAGAAACAGCCTTGTAGACACCTTGATTTTTGGCTCAGTAGAACCCTTTTCAGATTCCTGACCTCCAGAACTGTAAGCTAATATACCTGTGTTGCTTTAAGTCACTAAATTGTGGTAATTATTTGCAAGAGCAATAGGAAACTCATGGGGTCTCCTTGCCACACATCTTAATTACCTGTTGCCTACTTGGCAAACTAAGGCAGGAACAGAAAAGCAAATACACATGTTCTCACTTATAAGTGAGAGCTAAACGATGAGAACCAATGGGCACAAAGAGGGGAACAACAGATGCTGGGGCCTCCTTGAGGGAGGATAGTAGGAGGAGGGAGAGCATCAGGAAAAGTAACTATCATTTACTATGCTATGCTTAGTACCTGGGTGCAAAAAATCTGTACACCAAATCCCTGTGACATGAGTATACCTACATAACAAACCTGCACATGTAACTCTGAGTCCAAAATGAAAGTTAAAAAAGTACCACCTTAGTGTAAAGATAAAATATATTTCAGAAATTATTAATTCAAAGAGAAAAGAAAAAAGAAATCATAGCCTCAATTCCACTGCTCTTGGGATGCTTTTTAAAACTTTTCTGATGAGCTCATATCATCTCCCAATTCCCAGTAACACACACTGTAGCCTCAGTTTTTGGACTTAGATTTTGCGAAGTCCCAATATGCTCTCCAGTATTTTAGTGGAGAAGAGAGCCTCTGTTCTGTGGAGGTGCCAGTAAGCCAGGCAGACAGGCATCTGTGTAAGAGGCCCAGGTGACAGGCCGGGTTGGTGGCTTCTGAGGGACTTGCCTTAACTGGGAAAACTGATTAGTTGACTGCATACAACTCTCTGTCTTGAATCGCTTCATGCCATGCTTAGCCTTGAGTCAAGTCTCCATAAAGCATTTCACGTGTGTTGCAGCTGTACTACAGGCTTTCTTATTATTAGCTTTCCTCTGGGATGCTCAACTGCAGAGAGAATCCAAGATACTTTTCCCGCAAGAAGCAAGGCTCGGCCATAAGGATTTCAAAATGAAATTCCTTTATGATATGAATACATCTCACTGTGCGAATTAACCCTAGGATTTGGGGATTTGCAATAAAAGAATCAAGGAACTCAGGAGCTTGATGAAACTGAGGACTGTTAACCCCAGAAACACATAGAGGCAGCCTCTCTGCAGTCAGCTAACAAGTGGGTCATTGCTCCCACTTTACCCTGACGAGGACCCAGTTACCTCTTCCATAAAGTACTGACTGCAACAGTTGAATTGCGCGTACATTGTTGGCTATGTCTTTCTGTTATCATTAGGTGTTCAATAGCTGCTAAATATCTGTATGCGTAAGAATATGCATAACCTGTTTGATTGCTATAAAAAAGAAGCAATTTTACAAGCTGCATTTCTTGTAATGAGCTTACACTTCTTTTGAAATACCATGACCTTCTCCATAATGTGACAACTGGCCTCTTTTAAGATAAAAAGAGTCGGTAATGACTAGTGAGAGTAGACCAGATCTGGAGAGTACATGCTACACACTCAAGTCTCAGCAGCTCCATCTAAAACACAAAGCAGGACCAGTTTTTCAAAGCAATCACAAAGATGGCTTAAGCCTGGGAAACATTTTGGTTATTTGCGTAATATTTTGAAATTCTAACTTTTAAGCTAAAACCAAACAGGTTTTCATGGGTAGCCTAGTAGTCAGGACTCTGTAATAAACCAATTGTCTACTGCTTCGACTTCAAATGGAGGTATATCAAATCATCATGTTGTACACATTAAATATACACAATCTTTGTCAGTTAGATATTTTAACAAAAAAAGCTGAAACTTTTAGCAGCTCCAAAATATTTTCTTTTTAAAGAGGAGGAATTGGAAAATATAGTAAATGAGGGTTGAGTTGATGGGAGTGGATGATTGCTTTGGAACTAGTGGTGATTGTGGAAAATGCACTGACCGACTGAAGGTGATATCTGAGGTGGGAAGGGGTGCCCAACAAGAGGGAACAGAGATGTGGAAGGAAGTCAGAAAGTGACAAGTCCACCAGTGGACAATGCTGTCCCTGGGATCCCAGTTGTGGAAGTATTGATGTCCTGGGAACTGTTTAGAAAGAAGAAAGAAGCAATAGCTCTGTTCATTTTTTAAAAATTTCCTCTCCCATAAATACTTACCACATTAGCTGGTTAGAAAATGCAAGATGATTCAAAAGAGAATTGAAAAAATAAAAGAAAATTTTACTCAGGGAGTAGCTTTTATATAAACAAGTAATAAAATCTAATTTGTGAAGAAACAGTTAAGTCTATAACCTCACAGATGCTCAAGACGCATTCCTCATGTCACAGCACCCATCAGTTCTGTGGTCTAATTCATCCTGGACTCTTTACAGGGCATCATATTTGTATGCACACCCCATATGGGGGATTAGAGAAACCACCAGAAGTCAGTTTCATTATTCTCTTTTCTAGTTGTCATTTTATTATTCCAGCCAAGGACATGGAATGTCTTGGTAGGTTGGACAGATGTACATATGGACTCATATATATTGACTGAGAGACACAATGTGTCCCTGTCTGTAATTTCCAAGAAAGTATTGTGATGAGATTATTCAAATCATTTGGCAAATATAAGAAGGGGAAGTTCCATCATAAATCCAGGAGCAAAGACTGGATCATTTTTTCCTGGAACTGTCTGTACTTGAAGAATTAAAAAACATAATGTTGACCCGACTTGAGCACTTTTATCTAAAACTCAAGAGTTTTATATAGTGTCAACCTACTTTATATAATTTCCATGGAATTAGTTTTCCTTCTCAATTTAAAGTGCTCAGTCTCTTTTGTCTTTAAATTGAAGCCTAGCAATGAAGAGTTCATTATTTCTTAGTTTTATTAGATTTGGATTTTTAAATAGGTAGTCCTGTTAGTCTTTCTAGAAATACTGTACAGAGTGTTTCTTTATACCATTCTTCTTTATTTCCTGGAATAAATCAAATATAGCTACATATGTAATATTTTATTATACTATTTATAGCAATGTGTAATGGGTTAATATTAAAATAATTGGTGGAAATGCTGTAGATTTTCCTTTGGAAGAGGATGACTTCTCCAAGTTATCTATACTCTTAAGTCTTGTTGGATTCATATAAGGTTACTTAAGCATATTCCCTGGAATGGCTTGATATTTCATCACATTTTAAAGCATGTGTTTCTTTTCTAAAGTTGTAAACCTTAATATTTCTGGGTCTGGAAATAAAAATTTCAAATGGCAAACATTTCTCACATTTTCAAAGAGAACAGATTCCACCAATGTGAGTGGTTGAAACTTTAAAAGTTCCAAGCAAATGTTCACTTTCAACTGAAATTCTATTCCATATGCCTAAGGAAATCCATGTGAAGCATATTACTCTCAGGCCACAGTCATTCTTCTCCGGGTACAGGTCCTCAATCTAAAAGCCTGGGAAATGTGCCCCATTGAACAACTTACCTATATTAATCGTTGGATGATGCTGTAGGTTCTTACTGCAGTGAGCAAGACCTCCTGCCACTCCTTAACACTCAAGTTACCTGAAAGATAATATACAGTTGACTCCATGCTACCCACACATAGCCCGATCTCTCTCTCTAGCATGCCACTAAGTACAAGGCTACCCTGCTGTGGATCACATTAATTCTTGGGCTTCTGCTTTGTCTTTCTTTTTGCTGGTGACAATTTCTTTCTCTTAGCCTAGTGTTACCTGCTCCCCTCAGACATTTAGAGTCTGAAAAGAAAGAATCCTGAATTTCAATTTTGATTTTCTCTGATCCAGCTTCATCAGCAATCCATATTCTTTATGCTTTGCTGCCCCTACATAGTCTACTGATTCCAAACTACATCTGGTTCTCATCTGGATAATGCCTTGTTTTTACCATTTTTTGAGAAAATGTAGCTGCTAAACACAGAATGAAGAGGACTGCAACATTCCCTTCAAAGTGTAACTCACCTCTGTCTAGAAGTCTTCTGTGATACTACCGGTCCAGAAGTCATAACACTGGCTCTCTCTTGGGTCCATTATAATTTATCACAGCCCTAACCGCCCTCCCCCACCTGCAAAATTGTTTGGAATAGGCTTCTCAGTCCTCTAAAAATAATCACACATTAGTGTTCCAGGAGCTGTTAGAACCACCTTAATTAGGCCGGGTGCAGTGGCTCATGCCTGTATTCCCAGCGCTTTGGGAGGCTGAAACAGATCACTTGAGGCCAAGAGTTGGAGACCAGCCTGGTCAACATAACCTATCTCTAAAAAAAAAAAAAAGAACCACCTTGATTAGATTACCTTCATGAGACCCTGAATGGCTTTATGAAAATAAAGCCTGTGTACACAAGAGCACCAGCTCCTGCTCCAATGAGCACCAGCTCCTGCTCCAACAGTCACCAGCAAAGCTGGTTGTTCTTTCTCAGAGGTCATTGCATCATGGAATTTATCACTAGAAATTTTATGTACTTCCTAATATCACTTGTACAGTTGTCTTCATTTTAATTAATTTTTTTTACATACTTATATCTTGTATTCTCATCCAGAGCAATCTGATGAGAACAAACACATTGCTTACTATTCTTTAGTATTCTTAATCTTCTTAGCATAGAGTATATTAATCACAAATAATGAAACAATGGTCATGAAGATAAACATACTGCCTCTCTCTCCACCTCAGCACCTTTATGCTGTGATTTTGAATATGTTGAATTACTCCTCCATGTAAGTGCTGTGTTTGCTTTCTGGTTAACTTGGGGTGTCTTCTTCTCTGCCTCTCATCTGCCAGTCCCAACTGTTTTACATTAGCAGACAATTCTGTCTAGATGTCTTTTTTGAGTTGCAGAAAAGAGGACTATAGCCTCTATCTCTACCTTCTTGCTGTGCCAGGTATATACCAACCAATGTCTTTCTGGACCCTGAAACAACATTTTGAATCTGGAACTCATTACGTTTTCTTCCCAAAGGAAACATTTGAGGGGCAACTCAGCTGTTGGTCTTACTTTACCTGGTGGGATGATCCTTCACCACCAAAGAACTTGAGCCTTTGTGCTCTGTCTATATGAAATTATAGTTTCTTTGGTTAATTTTATCTCTGAACATAGTTATGTAAGTGGTACTCCAGGAGATTTTCTAGACCTTATCCATATTCATTCTTGTCTCCATAATGAAGCAGCAAACTTCTTTATTGTCAGGATCAGTTATTTATGCCAATAGTAATTTCCTTTTATGCCAGTTTGTGCACTGGTAGGGGAGCTAAAAATGGCCAGGGGATGGTTTTAGTTTTCAATGAAATGAAATAATCTTTATGTTCACTTGTAGAAGTATTCCTCCTCTGACTAAGATTTAGGAAACGATGGCCCATAGGCCTGTCACCTGTTTTTGTAAATAAATGTTTTATTGGAACATAGTCACATTTATTTATTTACATATTGCCTATGGCCATTTCCAAGCTATAGTGGCAGAGTGATTGTGACAGAGACTGCATGCCCTGCAGTGCCTAAAATGGTTACTATCCAGCCCTTTGCAGAAAAATGTTGCCAACTTCTGCTTTAAACTATCAGAGTGCAGAGCTATGGGGATGATAAATACAATTGCAAGGGAGTCATTAGCTGTAATAATGAGGGGTATTTCCCCAACTTCTACTTTTCCCTTGCAAGGTCCATGTATTCCAGTCACGGGAAAACACCATTTCTTGCTCACTGGATCAGTGTATGTACTGCATCCTGGGGGACAGCACCCCAACCTTTCAAGAGTTGTTTCCTAAGTGGTATTGTGGCTGATTCTTCAGTACAACATTCCATTCTTCTTTAAGACCAGTTACTTCAGGGTGATATGGTACCTGACTAGACACTGAAGCTCTTTAATGTCCAACCCTCTGACCTGCATTTTTTACTGTAATGTGAGTTCTTGCTAGGCAGCAATAGTAGCAAGCAAGATTGGCAGAGAAGGCAAATTCAAATCCGCTTTTAATTCCAGTGCTTCATCCATAATGGAAAAGGTGCAATGTAATCAACATGCCATCAGGGCTCTGGCTGGCTCCTCTGGGGTATGTCACTTTTTCAGGGCTTAGGGCTGGTTGCTTATGTTAGCAAAGCGGGCACTCCGCCGTGGAAGCAGCCAGAGTAGCCTTGGGCTGTGTGAGCCTGTGGTGTAGGTCCTCTGCATATTCTGCCCTCTTCTGTGGAGGCTTCTTTATTTATGAACTCGCTGCTCAGGCACTTGAACATCTGGGAAAGAAGACTGACAATCCTGCAGTAGGTCAATGTGATTATTTAGTCTCTTCTACAGTAAGGGCTGTTGAGAATGCATTCACATTAGATATGAATACTCCTTCCTTTTCTGAGTTCTCCTTCATGTCTCCCCCTTAAGTTTCTTTGTCAATCATCCTCAATTTTATTGCTCTTATTTGTTAGCCACTGCCCTGGAATGAGTGTAAATTTTTACCTCAAAGTTAAAGTGGTAAAAAAAACCCTGCTCTGATTGCAGACCTGCCTGCTAGGATGACCCCCTTCTCTGCTCTCCTGACCTATTCCTGTGGCCGGTTTGAACACTGCAGAGCCCGTTTCTGGTTGCTGGCAGCTCTCTGTAAGTCTGGCTCGCTTTTTTTTTTTTTTTTTTTTTTAAGCTCTTTAGACAACTGATTATAGGCAACTCCTCATGAAGTTGCATGTGTGAATTTAAATATGAATACCCTGCACCATTTACAAGGGTAACTGTATACTACAGGCATATGTTTCAGAGATTGACGGATACTGGTTCTAAGTTAACATTAATTCCTGGAAACATACACTACCCCGTGACCTACCAGTAAAAAATGGGGACTTACGTGGGTTAGGTGTGAGCAATCTGTCTGTGCAACTTATTTATACCTTCAGAATTGACTCAGTCTCAACCTGAATATAGTACTACCTGATTATGGAGTGCTGCCGGCATGGTAGTTTTTATGGCTAGGTGAACCAGTTTTTAATAAGTAGTTCAGGTTGCAAGTTACATGTTAAGATGACATATTCAGTCTCTATCTATATGCAACAGCAATTCAAGAACTTGTTTTGTTTGTTTGTTTTCTTTTGTTTTTGGGACAGAGTCTTGCTCTGTTGCCCAGGCTGGAGTGCAGTGGCACAGTCTTGGCTCACTGCAACCTCTGCCTCTCAAGTTCAATCGATTCTCCTGCCTCAGCCTTCTGAGTAGCTGAGATTACAGGTGGGTGCCACCACGTCTGGCTAATTTTTATATTTTTAGTAGAGACGGGGTTTCACCATTTTGGTCAGGCTGGTTTCGAACTCCTGACCTTGTGATCCACCCACTTCCACCTCCCAAAGTGCTGGGATTACAGGCGTGAGACACCGCACCCGGCCCAAGAACTCGTTCTTAAGAGAAGTAGAGTTGTTTGTTGAAACAGGTAATGTGTTGCTTTAAAGCCATAGGGCAGTACTCCCCAAACTTTTTGGTACCACGATTTTGTGGAAGACAATTTTTCCATGGATTGGGAGGTAGGGGGTGGTTTCGGGATGACCCAATCACTTTACATTTATTGTGCACTTTATTTCTATTATTATGGCATTGTAATGTATAATGAAATGATTATACAACTTACCATAATGTAGAGTCAGTGGGAGTTCTGAGCTTATTTTTCTGCAACTAGATGGTCCCATCTGGGGGTAATGGGAATCACTGACAGATGATCAGGAACTAGATTCTCATAAGGAGCTAAGGAGCATGCAACCGAGATCGCTTACAGGCGCAGTTCACAACAGGGTTCACCTTCCTACGAATCGAATGCTGCCGCTGATCTGACAGGAGGTGGAGCTCAGGTGAAAATATGAGCGATGGAGAGCAGCTGTAAATACAGATGAAGCTTCGCTAGCCCACCGCTCACCTCCTGCAGTGCAGCCGGGTTCCTAACAGGCCACAGAGTAGTACTGTGGCCCATGGTTTGGGGACCCCTGCCCTAAGGGATGCTGCTGAACTCCTGCCCTAGGGGATGCTTCCCAACTCTATTGAGTAACTCCACCTACCACAGAATTGTTGAGAAATTTTGTATTTGCTGGGTTGTAAGGGTGAAGTTGCAGAATGGCTTTCAAGGTAGCCTAAATCCATTGGAGAAATTATCACTCAAAGGTGATAGCATCTTGTTATTTGGAGCATATGGTCTAAAAATATATCCTAATCTCCATTCTCCTCCCTCAAAAAAAAAAGTTTCCTGAAGTAAAACTCTTGTTTGTATTTTTGTGAGATTTATCCCTTGCACTCTTAGTAAGATTTGCTAAGGTTACGTAATGCATTCTGCTCTATAGATTCCAAAATATTGATGTAAACCACTGTGATGTCCTCTGGCATTATGAGACAGTCACTGAACACTGAATTGTACTACAGAATTGGGCAATTGTCTTAAAACTGCAGCAAGATGGTAAAGTTATCTATGTCCATACAGGGTAAAAGCAAATTACTAAAAAGTTATTTTTTTTATCTCAGAGAAAAACTGTTAACCATGTTAATAGTTACAGGGAATTTACTTATTTGCTTCAATAAGTAGCAAATAAAATCTATGTATGGAATAATAGCCACATTTTGAATTACCACCAGATTTAGCTTACAAGATACCTCTTATATTTTTCCAGACTTATCCATTGTTTGCACGACTGCAAATAAAGACCCTGCTTTGCTCTGTCCTTTAGTGTGCTGACCTCTAAGAACTGTATCACCTGGCTTCCCTTGATCTCTGGCTTCTTACTGGTTTAGACCGATGGGAGACCCCAGTGAAGTTGTTGGGGAGTGAAGGAGGGGAGAGGTCAGGGTTTTTATTTTCTCTTCTTTGTTTTTCTTTTGCCAGGGTCCTGGCTGGGACTGTATTCCTTTATGGCCATAGCTCCTCTTCCTTGACATTCTTACTGGGCTATGATCATACCTCTTCTTTTTCTTAACCCTTCAAACTTAGTGATAATAATGGATTCTTGCTGTTGTTAGCCCTGGATGTCTCATCATACCTTATTGATTCCTTAATCCTGTCTAGACCTCTGTAAACAGTCTGTAATTAAATTTTCTTCAGTTAAAACCTTCTGAGTATTCTCTATTTTACATACAAGGATCCTAACTGTTAAAATTAGCTTTTTGTTTTCAGGACCTTCCATTAGGTAAGGCTGTTGTAGGTGCGCAACCAAATGATAAAGCTTTCATCATACAAGGAAAAAGAGGCTGCTTTGGCTTCAAAGGGGCAGAGCTGGATGTTTGGGATCTCCAGGTTCTCAATTTCTCCTAAATAGCCACTCTGGTTCTTGGGATCTCAATCTTTTCCATCTTTGCCTTACATTTAAAATGAAAGTCCTAGTGAATCTGTGAATTCAATCAATGAAGTTTGTTTTTGAGGTACTCAGTCCTATGTCTCTAAGAGATAAAAGATTCTTTTAGCTTAGTGTATGCTTTGAGATATGTGTAGGAATTTAACTTTGTTATACTCTCTTTTAAGCTGGCTGGAGTCAGTGAAGGCAGCCATCCATCCTTCAACATGAAATTACTCATATCCTTTATACTGTTCAATGACAGTGAAAGCTTCTTTCCCCACAGCCTTGACCCCCAAAAGTGTTTTATTTTAAGTGATCCCAGGAGATATTTTAATGAGCAATTTCTCTCCTGTTTGCCATGAGCTATAAGATTCCCCTTTGAATGGTAGTAGGTTTTTTTTTTTTTAAAACTGCGTTAGCCTGAATTGAGCCAGATGACCAAACCTAGAATTGCTCAATTCTTTAAGGGTCTGTTATCTACAATTCCATTCCCTGGTACCAAAATATGTTTAATTGCATGCAGCAGAAATTGCCTTTAGATAGCTTAGGCAGGAAAAAATAGTTTTGAAAGAATAGTGAATAGCTCACAGATTCCATTCTTGGGAAATGGACAGAAACTGAAAAGAAAATTAGCTTAAGTTGTGCCAAGGCAATAGTCTGTTTAGGACTCTATTACGGGACCACGCCATTGTCACTGATGAGTTCCTGTGTCACAAAATGCATGAGTAATTTCTGAACAGTTCTTGCAAATTTGCATCACTTTGTCAGATTCTAAGTATTGAAAAGCTCAGAATAGAGTATCTGATAGGCTGAGCCTAAGTTCTAGCTGATAATGAACGAGTATAACTCAGGAGCTTGCCTCCCATCAAGGTTCACATGAAAGGGAATTAAAGGAAATTCTTGTTCAATAAAAAGAGCATTAAGTTGCTGGTTAGCTAAAAATCAAGACAAAAACAAAAATAAATCATTCAGTATCTACTATATTCATCCTACATACTTGACCCTATGAATGGAAAGAATTCCTTTGTGGGGGCAGTATTTGAGGAGCAGTCAAGCAGACTGGCTACAGATTTTGGCTACAGTGACTCAAATATGAAAGTAATGAGTAAGTGTTACTGAGATCAGGTAAAAATAAAGACTTAAGAAAGCATTTTTAATTATCAGGGATACATAATAGTAATACGTTTTTATGGGGTACATGTAATATTTTGATACAAGCATTTAATGTATAACGATCAAATCAGAGTAATTGAGGTATCTATCACCTCAAGCAGTTATCATTTCTTTGTGTCAGGAACATTCCAATTCCACTCTTTTAGTTATTTTGAGATATACGATAAATTACCGTTAACTATATTGCATGTTCTCACTCATGTGTGGAAGCTAGAAAACACTGAACTCATGGAGATAGTAGAATGATGGTTACCAGCAGCTGGGAAGGGTGGTAGGAAGGAGTGCAGATAAAGAGGGGATGGTTAGTGAGTACAAAGATACAGTTAGATAGAAGGAATAAGATCTGGAGTTTGGTAGCACAAGAATTTTCTTTTTAATTGGTATTTTACCATCTTTTTCATTGATGAAATTTCCTTTCTCTACATCAACTTTTGTTTCTCTGAGTCCATCAAAATTTTAAAATTGTACATTTTGTCTTTATTTTACTGCTTATAATTTCTTCCATTTTGATAAAATTGACTAATTTAGCCAAAGATATAATGTTTTGATTCTCATCATTGAATAAATGCCATTTTTATAAAAAATAAGGATGTGTTCTACATTTCTTCTGACATTTTACCAACTCATTATCTAGAAATCATAGATTTCACATGTAATGAGCTCTTAAATTACCAGAGTAATTCAAGATTTATTTAAAAACTTGATATTTCTGTGGAAAACTTCCATTATGAATACGGTGTGCTGCCTTAGAAGATCCCAGCATTTCCACCAAAGAACATTACTTTGTCTTTACTGGTGAGGCCAGCTTTTCCTTTGACAGCCAACTATGGAAAAAAAAATAAACAATGTTGAGTAGCTACATTATTTTTCATGGCAAAAATCACAATTACTTTTGCACCAACCTAGTATTTCTCTGCTACAAGAAAGGCTGACATTCAGGGACATTTGAGTGGGTCACAGAGAATATGCGGTGTGAGAAGGAGCCATGTTAAAATATCATATTGGTGTCTGGCTTTGCCTATTCCCTCTTGACTTATAAAATGGCTAAGAAAAGCTTTTCTGAACTGGAATACACCCACAAAGGGGACATGAGCAGAAGGTTTTATCCTTCTTGCTGGGTCAGCTTTGTTTCTGCTCCTTTTGAAACAGACAGGGTCATTTAGTATATGCGTGATTACAAATGTCTCATTCCCAATTCCTGAGAGAATAACTTGCCGTTTAACATATATTGTCAAATAGCCAATTAAATAAGACTTTTCCATTTTTAAAGCAGTGTTATGGTGTTGTCTAGATAAAATTTCTGTCATCATATCATACTGGAACATCTGTTGAAGAGATATAACTGAACTTAAAATTATAAGGTGATTAGGACATCAGAGGAATAGGATGAAAAAAAGCAGGAAAACTTGAGGAGGCTCTAGAGTCTTCATTACTTATGGGATTAGTTTTTTTTTTTTTAATGACAGTTATAACTCAAACAGTTCCTTTTACATTTAAAAAGGAAGTCTTAAAGTATAAATTAGTTTTAATGAGAAGTCTGTCTACTGATATATACATATATATCTTTAAAGACATTCCAACTGTACTTATCAACATCTGGAAGCAGTATTGGGCAAACCACATGCTTAGTTCCTAACTTCAAACATTTTTTGAAAGGAATCTTTTGTAAACTCTGGAAGGAGGCTATGAATAGTTACCAGAAAGGCACACTTTTAAATGTATTATAATGTCTGAATTGTTAGGGTCACATATCTGAAACTGTCAACTCTAGAGTAATTGGAGCTTAGCAAAAAGAGAAAAATATCAGCAAGAATGCCGATAGATTAAAGATAGATTAAAAGAGCTGAATATACTACTGTACTCTGTGAAAGCCTTTCTTTTTCTCCCCTTTTCTTTCATTTCTCTCCCTCTCTTTCTCTAAATCTTTCTCTTTCTTTCTTTCTTCTAAATTTCAGCAGCCACATAGATGGCACATGTTCCAAAAGATGAGGTTGATGAGCCTTTGACCAATCAGAAGAATAACAAACTTTAATGGACAAGTAAAAGACTATTAAAACCCAGCTCTGCTGGAGGCCATTATCCTAAGCAAATTAATGTAGAAACAGAAAACTGAATACTTCATGTTCTCACTTATAAATGGAAGCTCACCATTGGGTACTCATGGACATAAAGGTGGCAACAATAGAAACTGGGGTCTACTGGAGGGGGGAAGGGATACAAAGGTTGAAAAACTATTGGGTACTATGCTCAGTACATGAGTGATGGGCTAATTTGTACCCCAAATCTCAGCATCATGCAACATATCCAGGTAACAAACCTGTGTCAGAGGCATGTACCCTCTGACTCTAAAATAAAAGCTAAAATAAAGAAACTACATGAGATGATCAGGGTTAATCAAGATAAATGAGTGGTATTAAAATGATGTTAGTCTGGGTTGTGTGGTTATGTTGTCCAGTCTGCCACCACTAGACCATATGGAAGGTGAGTGTCTTCTCCAGCCTGCCACCACTGGACCACTTCTGTATGTAAGGCAGTTCTCCTGTCTAGCCCACTGCTGCTGGACTCTCTTTCCTGTATGTAAGCCCTTAATAAAACCCCATGTCTTGTTAAAAAATGATGTTAGCAATAATTTTGACTATGGAATAAATAACATTATGATGGGGAAAAAATAAAATCTAGCTCTACATGTTGAGAAACATGGGAGAAGTGGATGGAAAAGGAAAGAAAAGAGAAGAAGAAATAAAAAAGAGAAAATATGCTTCAGAGGAAATATACTACCAACAAAACAAATGCTAACAGACTAGGAACAGATGCTAACAGACCAGGAACTGAGAATAGATGGGTAAAAAATAGGCAATGCAGAACTGGGTTCGCAAGGTATATCAGAATCCATGAACCCACTAACTTGTTAATTCAAACCATGTTTATCAATATGATGTGCCTGGCACTAGGAAAAGCCTGGAGGATTCCAAGAGGGAATAAATACTGTTCCCGTTTCTGTCCCCCAGGTGCATATTGATGATGTTGGGGGTGGGAATGGAGGACACATATTTGCGATGTGTTTATGAGGCTGTATGCATGTAAACAATACAGTAGGGATTCAAGGGAGGAGTTATCATTTTTTTTTTGGAAGAGGGGATCCTTCTCTAGACTTTGAAGGATCCTTTTGAAATGAGCCTTTAAAATTGTGAACATTTTTGTTTTACATTTTAAAAATGAGTTTCTGGTACAGTCCAATAGAAGTATTCAAAATAAGAATTGATCACCATACCAACCCCAACAATTAGTGATCATAATGCTGCCAGAGACACCTAAGAAAAATTTTTGTGTTTAGTACACTTTGTTCTTTAAGCACATTCTGGCATAAGACATTGAATTAATAATTGTGTAATGAGTGAATAAATGTGGCAACGTCCTTGTCATCCAAAGGATTATCCTTTGATTGCCTGGATAATGTAATACTCATATTTAGGCCCTCTGTATTACAGAATTGTGAACTGCATATCTAGATAGGATATAGTTCAACCTGTATCCTAGGATTACTGTAGCTCACTGTTGAAAATTAAGCACATTTATATGTTAGGAAAGAAGAGTAGAAGAATGTTGGAACTGGCATTGGATCAGTCATGCTTTCAGAAAAATATTACCTGTGATTGGGAAATAACAACAGTGTGCAGGGGATTGTGATACAGCCCCAGCTTTATATTGCTACTCAGGAGGCATCACAGAGGGAGAATGAAAATCATTTACAAAGGTATGAAATTCATCTGAGAAGTCGGCTTCAGTGCTGTCTCATCCTCGGAGGAAGATGGATGAAGCAAATGTCTGGAGAGCTTTCCAGTCCATGGAGCCTGTAATGTGCTGGGATTTTGAATTCTGTGGAGCTGTGATTCCTCTAGTTGGCTGTGCATTTGGATTTTTAGTGCTCATTCTAGACCCACTGAACCAGACCTTCTGAGCCCTGGGCCAGGGACCCTATATTTATATAAAGTTCTCTAAGTACCTTGGTTGATGAGCCAGGCTAGTGATACATGAATAGCATGTTAATCGCATTACCTATGTAGATGGCATTCTTTGATTCTAAAACGTAACGTTGTGAAATGGGCTGTTTCTTCATTAAACTCATCCATAAGTCAGTCAATGTTGATAAAGAAGAGAATATCCCAAAACTCTAGGTTTAAATGTCTGGCATTTTACCAACTTGCTATCTAGAAATTGTAGATTTTATTTATAATAAACTCTTAAATTACCACAGTAATTTAAGATTTATAATGCATAGTTTGCATTATGGGGCTCATATTTTCACCTTATGTTGTGGGGCTCTATAGCTCACTCTCTTGTATGTTCACATTACCTGTCCCATATATATTCTGTGGGTGGGAAGTCGTATTTTTTTTTTTTGTGGTAATTCAGAATGCAGGTCAGAATGTTTGTGAGAACTACTCACTCTGCAAATGGAATGCATTGTAGCATATAAATCCAAAATATTATGATTATTATTGTTGACATTGTCTCTGCCTATTAATTACCTGAAGATCCGTTTGTCCACTGAGTCCCAGCTTTAAAATTTAGATTATGAGAAATCTATATAATATTAAATGGCTAGCTATCTTTTTTTAAAAATTTGTCTTTTAATGTTTACACGATTAAATGTATGAGGTACAAAATTGTAACATACAGATGAATAGGTCACACATATAAAAAGAGATGCTATCTGGACCATTCTCTAATTCTAAGGGAATGGTTGAGGAGAAATAACAGGAAATCCAAGTATACAAGTATGAAGCAATTTTAATGTACTGAAAGCAAGTTATAGAAAATAAAGTGTTTTTGGAGATTAATTTTGCTTACATGCATTTTAAAAATTACGTTGTCAGATAAAGGCAATAGGAATAATCAAATTATTTGAAAAGTGTTATCTTAAACAAAAAATTCTTACTAATTCCATTTTAAAGATTTATAACATAAGTACAAGTTTCCCAACTAAGAAGAAAAGAAAAGCGATTCCTCCCTCCGGAGTACCTGATAATGCCTGAATAAGCAATCCAAATAAATATTTTAAATTTTCAGAAATTACCCTGAAAAATACAAATAATGCTGATATCCAAATATTCAGAAATCAAAGCATAGATTGGAATAAAAATACTGGTACTTAAAATTGGTTGATAAATCACCACTGGAGTAACTAAAATATTTTAGACATTATAGGAAGATACATTTATATTTTCAAAGATGTTAGGATCTCAGAGACAGTTTGCATAAATAAGTATTGCTAGTTATTGGACATAATAAAGTAGAATTATTCTAAAAGCTTTCCAAGAATAAAATTGTGTTGCTATACTGGTAGTAAAATTTATAATTAATGAAGATGCTGCAGCTATATTTTCCCACAGTGAAATCCTTGCATAAGAGAAATATCTATAATTCTGGTCTACAGAAATTGTTCAAGATGTGCTATGCTAAGAAACAGAAATAATATTACCTCTGTCAAATTGTAACATAATGACATTAATTTGATATTATCATATCTATCTCTTTTAAGAATTAGATGTTGTCTGTAGTTTTGTTATGAGGAGGTTCAATAAGAAAGATATTAAAATATGATTTGAGCAGCAGAACTCCACTATGAGGTGAACTTTAGATGATTTATAAACATTAATGGAATGGTGGCTGTCTCATTATGCTTATTTAGCAAGGGAAACAATTAAAATATGTACCTATTAAAATGATGACTTTTGGGAGTAAAGAAATTCACATTAGCTGTTCAGATAGCTAGATGCATCAGTATATTTCAAAATATATTTTATTTTCCTGGTGCTTATGTATATATGATATTATTGAACTTTATAATTCATTATCTCCATACAAAGAAGTAAACAAAACAAAGATACTTAACTCGTAAAACATGGTTGCTAAATGCATACACACCTTTTTTTTTTAAAACAAGTTTATACAGCTTGTTCTTGTTAAATATTTTAGCGAGAACTAGGTTTTAAAGCTTGATAATTATAGTTATCCATCCTGAAATGACATTTCTCATGATTTTACTCCTTGTCACTTATATGTATTTAAGCTGGCCTACATATCTTTGAACAGTATAGACAAAGAAAATAGAATATGGTATTAGAATTCACCTGTACTTGCCAGAGATCCGGATGTGGTTATCTGGGTAAAAGCCCAGGATACTTGGATGGAGAGTTAGGTTTGCTGGTTTACACTAGGAAGAGTGATGTATTCTACTGTAAGTGGATAAAAGCAGTACCATCACTGTGACCTAGGAAAAGGGAAAATGTAAGCCCACTAATATGGAAGCCCATTCAGAAACATTTTCTGTGAACGATAGGAGGACCAGCCTCATCATATTCCTGCTTACTGATCCACATCTGCTGGAAAGTGGACAGGCTGGCCAGGATGGAGCCCCCAATCCAAACAGAATACTTCCGCTCTGGGGAAGCTATGATCTTGATTTTCATGGTGCTGGGTGCCAGGGTTATGATTTCCTTCTGCATCCGGTCAGCAATGCCCGGGTACATGGTGCTGCCTCCAGATAACACGGTGTTGGCATAGAGATCCTTGCGAATATCCACATCGCACTTCATGATAGAGTTGAAGGTTGTCTCATGGATCCCACTGGACTCAATGCCCAGAAAGGAAGGCTGGAAAATGGCTTCAGGGCATCGGAAGCGTTCATTCCCAATGGTGATCACCTGCCCATCAGGAAGTTCATAGCTCCTTTCCAGTGAGGAGGATGCCGCTGCCCTGACCATCTCCTGCTCAAAGTCCAGGGCTACGTAGCACAGCTTCTCTTTGACATCTCGCACAATCTCCCGCTCAGCAGTGGTGGTAAAGTTATAGCCTCGCTCTGTCAGGATCTTCATGAGGTAATCAGTCAGGTCTCTGCCTGCCAGATCCAGGCGGAGAATGGCATGAGGCAGGGCATAACCTTCATAGATGGGCACGGTGTGAGTGACCCCATCCCCAGAATCCATCACGATGCCTGTGGTCCGTCCTGAGGCGTAGAGGGACAGCACAGCCTGGATGGCCACATACATCGCTGGTGTGTTGAAAGCCTCGAACATGATCTGAGTCATCTTTTCCCGGTTGATCTTGGGGTTCAGGGGTGCCTCGGTGAGGAGGATGGGATGCTCATCTGGTGCCACACGGAGCTCATTGTAGAATGTGTGGTACCAGATCTTTTCCATATCATCCCAGTTGGTGACCACACCATGCTCGATAGGATACTTCAGGGTCAGGACGCCCCTCTTGCTCTGAGCCTCGTCTCCCACATAGCAATCCTTCTGGCCCATGCCTACCATAACACCCTCGTGTCGAGGACGCCCTATCATGGAGGGGAACACAGCCCGGGGGGCATCGTCACCACCAAAGCCTGCCTTGCACATCCCTGACCCATTATCCACTACCAAGGCAGACAGTTCATCATCAGTCATGGTGCTGGCTGGGATCTTCCAGACGAATGAACAGAAGTTAAACACAGTAAGAAAAAGTGAACAGGCTGAAAACACTTCAGAAATGCCTTCAGACAGGGGAGCCTGCACTGGGAACACAGGAATTTAAAGGAACACACTGGCCCCACCCCTGTCCTACTCCACCAGTTCCCAGCATTTCTGGGTGAGGTCACCTTTGAGGTATTAATGATGATGATGATGATTATATAAATCATCAGATCTTTCTACATAAAGAGAAAATTGGCTGCTGAGTGGTCAAATCTCAGGTTCCTGTAATTAGGCAACCCACACATGACCATCAGTCTGCCTGGTGAGGTCTCTAGATACCTATGATGATACAGTGGGGATATAAAAGCAAGATGAAAGAAAGCTGGTGCTAGATATGGCAACTCTGCTGGGAGGAAGTCTCCCTCCTTAGCATCCCTGAGACTTCACTTTCCCTACACCAGCTTTACCTTTTCATTCTTAAGATATTGTTCTGATGAGGGGTCTCACCCTGCAAACTTCACTTTTTCAAGATTTTTGTTTCCATTAGATTCCTAATCCCACAGGATGTCATCATCATAGAGACTGTGTTAGTAAATGAAAATAATAAATGGCTAACGATGGCCTGATGGCTGTAATTACAATGCACTTGTGTCAAGCAAAATGTAGAGATATTTAATAGACTTCTAATCCATCAGAGATCAAGAGAAAGCAATAGAATGATCACTAAATTTAACCCCTACAGATATTTTTTTCTGATATAAATTTCTAATAACCAAATTTCATTAAACATTTACTGTGTCTAGACATTGTTCATAGAACCAGGTTCCTTGGGTTCATGTTAATTGTATAATGACTGAAAGTCAACTATTTTGTATAATTTATTAAGATGAAGTTTATAAAAATTTATTTGTTTGCAACAACTCTTAAGTTCTACAACAATGAACAAAATGAAATGATAAGACAAATTTGAAAAATTATATATTTAAACTAATCCTTAAAACATTTTGGTCTTCAAAATACATATACTATAACATTAAACCTCTATGTGGTTATTAAAATATATACAACTAGAATTATATTAGCTTTCCTTCCATTTCAAGATATATTACACCCTGATCACTTCATAGCAACAATTTGTTTGGATTCCATGTTTCATATAGAAATACAGACTACCTGGAAAGATGTGTATGATGGTAAAATGTAGGACATCAGCAATGTGTTATAGAGAAATAGCATTTAAGAAAGCTCATTACTTCTGCTCCCCTATGTGTTAGGCAAATAGAATATCATTATTTCTGTCAGCTCTTGTAAAGCAAAGAATTTCCATGTCTACATCTGGGTTCTCCAAAATCATCTTTATTTGGGTTCCTCATTCATTCACTTACCCAATAAAGCTCATTTTGTAAGAGGTAGCACAGCCCCTATTTGCTGGACAAAAAACACCCTTCAGCTCAAGGCCAGGAGAACCAGCCCGAGTCTTTGCCCAGTGAGCCTCTTGGAGAGTCATGGCATAGCACCAAGCTGTGAGTGTCCAGCCCTCTTCTTTGTCTATAACTTGATATAGATTTATTTTATCTAGTGCTATAATGTGCCTTCAAAACCTTTCTGGTGACAATTGGTCATGGCAGAATGTATGTTTCATCACAAGATCCATGGTTTTGCTTTAGGCCTCACCAGAACAGTCCTTTCCTTTAATCTTTTCTGTAACAGCAAAATTCCTTCTTCAACAATGTTAAAAACCTTCACACCGAATGGTTTTATGAACTTGCTTGTTATGTAGTACAACCAAGCTTTTGATTAAAACAATATTTTATTGCTATAGGATGGTGCTTCTGGGCATTTTTTTAAAATCCCGTAACAAACTATATGCACATTTTACAAAATGGAAAAAATGAAATACATATTGCATTTAGCATAAGTCCCCATTTATGAATGCTCCGGTCTGGAATATAAAACAAAGCCAAGTTGGTGGAAATGTTAGTGGAGGAGCCCTCCTAGTACCAAGTGCAGCCTTAGATCCTACACTTACTAGAGTGCTGTCCTTAGAATCACCTTGAACTAAGGGATATTTGGTACTAAGTCCACACAGCATAACTGATGCCTTGAGAGTATGGCTGATGTGTGATTTTGCTAGAAGACTGTCTAGCCTGTTTTAATTCCGGTGTCTCAAGAGAAAATTTCATCAATTATATATTCTTAAAGTAAGCTTATTCTCTTTTAATTAACTCAATAATGCAAGAGGGGCTTATCATAATTCAACAGCCATTAAAAAATATCATCTGTTGAGTTGGTTAAATTTTTAAAAAGTAGTAAGAATTTGTGTTGAGTAAAACATAGGAAGATGGGTTTATAAATACTGGGCTCTGAAGGCTGGGAGTAGGGGGTACTGTTCTTGGCGGTAACAGACTTTGTAACTGACCAGAATTTACAAATATTTAATTAATTACCTAAACCTTTAGGGCCCTTTAAGGTTCACTCATGGAAGCCCAGAATATTCTTTTTCTTTTACATTTTGCCTAGTTTGACTATTATGCAGATACACAAAACTAGAGTGAGGTTTAAGTACAGGCATCATATATGAAGACAGCCAGTGGAAGCTACTGTGTCTCCTTGCTTTGCCTTTGTCAACCTTAGATTTTTCAAGCAGTCCACAAACATTTATTAAACCCTTCCTATGTTCTGAGCACTGGTCATATATCAATGAATAAAACACAGCCCTATTTTTAAAGAGTTTACTGTCTTGTGGGTGAAAGTCACCTTACCCCAGGCCGACAGGTGGCCGTTTGGCACTGGTATGAAAGAACCGGCTTATGTTCTGACAGGGCTCTGCCAGCGCTGTCCCAGTTGTTAAAGATCTTGAATGTCACTCCCAAATACACAGATAACACGCATACAACACAGGAGATAAGAGAAGGAGCTCAAGGAGACATAGAGGTGGAATGAGGGGCCCCTGAACCTGAGGTCGGGGCAAAGAGAAGGAGAGGCCAACGGAGATGAACCCTGGGCTGAGTCTCAGAGGATGGGTAGGAGGCTGTCATTGGCCAGTGGAGGTAATATTGCAGGCATGAGCATCATAGCTTGGATGAAACCAGAGAATCAAGTACGTGTCTGGAACTAGGATGAGCAGGAGGCTGCCAGCAACCAATGGAGGCAGTATTACAGCAGCACCACTAACTTGGATGAAACCAGAGAATCAACTGTGTATTTGAAACTAGGTCTCCACACAGAATCAGCAAGAGTTTAGAGGCTTACAACAAGAGTTTGAATCTTCACAGGCATGTGGAAGGAAGAGGAACTCCAGAATTGGGTGTTGCTTTCCCTCCGGAGTACATGAGATCTGAGGAGTGGCTCTTACCCATGGGTCATGGAAGCCCTGTCTTAGTGATCATCTGATCATCTCCTATCTAGGCTCTCATCTGTTTAACTGAACTGCTGAGATTGAGCATTTTAATGAGGCCTCTTTTCGCCTCTACCCTACGGATGCAATTTAGTACTTGGAGGTCAGCTGCCTTCCTTTCTGTCCACACTTGGTTCCTTCCTTGTGCACCACACCCTCTTTCCTTCCATCCTTGGCTGATTTTGCACACATGTCTACCTCTCTAGTGTGGTGATGCTTTGAGAATCTCCTTCAACCATACTCTACTTTTAGTGGAGATTTGTAATGTGTTTGAGAAATAGATACATGAATGGGTAAGCAGTGTGATTTGTTTTCATTATATACTCATCTGTTCATTCATAGCTAGATATAGCTGACCACTTCTCAAAAGTTAAAAAGCTTACCTATTTTGTGGTTAAATACTGCCTAAGGTTTGTATTTCATATTGATACAATGGCTTAAACATCGTATCTTATGATACCAAATAATCTCTCTCTGGTAAAGAGAGATAAAATGGTAGAGATAATTACCATTATTTCTCTCTGGAGAAGTCTCAACATATGGCTTTAATAATTCTTACAAATAGTAAATCCACCAATAATAATTACTGATAGAGCTTATTGTGATTTTCTGTTTGTTTTAATATATAGAACTATGTAAAAAATGGCATGAAAAATCAGAAATACAACCAACACTTCCTCAAGTAAAACCTGACTCACATATTTCCTGAGGCAGGCAGGGGCAGAAAGGAGGAAAAGTGGTTTTGGTGAGGTACGTCTTGACCAGTTCCAGGATGCACTTGGAAGGAAAATCTGAGCATAAGAATCTTTTTATTGGTGCAGTTGACCACAGCTCCCAGCCCCTATCTGGTGTGAGCCCGCTGTCTGTGAACAAAACCAGCTTTCACGCCACAGGGCAATAGGGCTCCCCCATGATGGATAAATGGCCTAACATAGATTTTATGGCAGTTCTTCCTAACTAACTTTTAAAATATGCCATAGATCAGCTTTTGACTATTTCAATTGACCTGTAAACAAAGTTGTTAAGAGGAAGAACAGATTCCTGTGTGTAGTGGATGAACCTTTGGAAATGCCTTGATTCTAAGGAAAGGGGAGAAGAAACAGTTGTATAATTGGAAGTATCAATATTCACAGTTCAGCCACTGCTGATGGGAACCATGTATCATTCAACACAGATAAGCACCACATCGTGTTCTGATCCTGAAAGGTGAAGGGGATAACAATAAAAATAGTGATTATGGATCATGCATGTGCCACTCTCTATGCTAAATCCCTTACACACATCATTTCTTTAGTCTTCATGACAACCCTATGAGGTACCTAGGATTAGCATCCCCATTTTAGAAGGAATAAACTGAAACTTGAAGAGGAAACTGACCAAGGCTATATAGAGCCACTACAGTAGTGTCAGGATTTAGAACCCAAGAAGACCAAGCCCTGAGCCCAATCTCTGCCCAATGATGAGCTAAAAGAAAGTGCACAGGGTACCTGGCTGGCTCCTAGTAAGAGCGGCAGCCAACAAGGACTGTCCCTGTGAAGTCTTTGTATTCGCTGTTGGGAAACAACATCTGGAGGTATCCAAATGCTATCTCAGAGTGAATGAAAATCAGGCTGAATATTGGAGTCAAGAGAAGAAAATCAAATAAAAACTGAGAGAACCATAGCAGGTTCTTCCATGTTATTAATATTAATATCAGGATATCTTACTCCCAAAATGGAGAAAACAAAATGACAAGTTAATGCCTGAACTGAGAAAGAAAGACATTTACAAATAAAGAGGCAAATCTGCTATTATCTAAAATAAGAAAATAACATGAGAGTGATCTCAGGAGGGGACAGTAGGATAGGCAAGGGGACTATCAAAAAGCAAAAACTAGATCAAGGAGACAGATGAGACAGATGCATCCTTTGGACTGCAGCCAAGGGAGAATTGCCGCCTGCCAGGTGTCATCCTTCAGACCCCAAGTGGCATTGTCTTCAAGCACCTAGATTTGACCATGACATGCCAAGGTGTGAATAGTAGAAAGTGGAGAAGGGGGCTCTGTTTTAGGAAGTGGAGTGAGCCTGGGGTAATTGAGCAAATCTGATATCTCTAAAGCAGGCCAAGAGGGAAAGCCAATCCAGATGGACAGGAACCACCAGATTATAGAGGTGGGAGCAAAAGTGGAGAACAGGAAATCAGGTCAAAAGAAAGGTCCTGATGATCAGACCACAGTAAAAAGTATGCCTTGGAGTTGGGAAAAATTCACTTGGGAGCTGAGATAATTCACATAGCATGAGTGACCCAGGGCCTGCAAGGCTTTGAAGGGAAGATCTCAGAGATTTGGAGAGGAAATGACTCAATGCAGCTGTGACCTGATACAAACTAGGACCAGAGAACACAGGTCCTGAAAGGCTAATTTAAATCAATCCAGTCTGTCATAAAAGCACAAAGAACAAAAAATGCTTTGCAGTTACTAAGTTATGGTCAGTGTTTATTCTTCATTCCAGTGACAGCTTTGTGTCTGGCTTTGTGACAGCTTAGGTATCACGCCTGATTTCTTGCACATTTTCGTGAAGATCATCTAGAAGCCCATGTCTACTTATAACTGGCAAGATGGGATTATGGATTGTCAAGCAGCAGAACACACCCAGTGTCTCCTTTCCTGCAGAGCGTCTGCTGCTATGGAAATGAGCTGCCCTGGGAAAAGTCCCCTGAAGGTGGATGATGCAGATGAAAAAGCTACTTCACTTTTGGAAACTGCCTAGTTCACTTCCAGGAGCAAACTTTTTGATTGGTAGGATATGATTCAGTGTAAGTTTTTTTTCTTTTTTTTTTTTTGCCAAGGGAAACAGGCTTTTTGGGGATCTTAGGAGACACAGGTAAGAAATTATTTCAGGTATCTCGTATTAGTAAGGCTTCCTGAGGATATTTTTATTGTACTTTTGCTGACATCAATGAAGCACTTTATCTGTTTTCAGAGCAAAAATGAAGAGGCAGGAAGGCCCTGTGAAGTGCAGTTCAGGGGAGTAGGGGAACAGAATTTATAAAAGAAATAGGAAACCTAGATGAAAGCAAGAACAATGGAATATTAGGACTTAAAACCTGCTTAATGATGGTTTCTCTTCCTTAAGTTGCCATGTCACCAAGTCCAGGAAAAACAGCACTGAAGAAACTGCATAAAAGACAATACTAGTATAATATTTGGTTTTAAGATATCTAAATGCCATCTCAGAGCAGAAACCAGATGGAATCTTGAAGTCAAAGGAAAAAAAAAACTTCTAGAGAACCACAGCAGGTTCTTCTATGTTATTGATATTAATATCAGGATATCGTACCCTTAAGATGGAGAAAAAGATATGCTGAGTTGATGATGCCTGGATGAGAAAGAAAGGCATTCTTTCTGGATTGCTTATTCAGTCCAGATCACAGCTTAGTGCAGAGTACGCAGACAGGGATCCTCAGCATGACTATGTTGGCCCACACAATGTCCTACAAACATTTTTGAATTTTTAGTTTTTAATATTTGTAAAATAAGCGGATCTTTGAATTCCTACTTCTCTTGTAAAAAAAAAAAAAAAAAAAAAAGAGATAAGCAACATGGAGACCTCATTCCCAAATTAGCTGAATAGCAGCTACTCCCCTTAGAAGAGGTGCAGATTCTCCATTTCCCCTTTGCCTCCATGTCCCTGTAGCTTGGCTCCCAGCCAACAAGGACCACGAATGGAGGCAAGTGAATTCATTGCAGTAAGCATGCATTTGAGGGTGGAGCATGCATTTCATGTGGAGAAAAGAACTAGTGGGAAGCCGGTGTTCTATGGTCCTTTTTGTTTTGGGGATTGATTGGTATTGGTATCTACAAGAACAGAATATAAAATACTGTGTGACTAAGTTTCTTTAATCATATGAAAAATGCCCAAATGTAAAACTTAGTCCTGTTGATGGAAAGAGTCAGACTGTGTAAAATATTTGAAGAGATTTACTCTTAGCCAAATATGAGTGACCAATGACCTGTGACACAGTCCTCAGGAGATCCTGAGAACATGTGACCAAGGTGGTTAGGGTACAGCTTAGCTTTATACATATTAGGGAGACATGAGACATCAATCAAACAAATGTAAGAAGTACATTGGCTCAGTCCAGAAAGGCAGGACAACTGGAAGCAGGGGCTTTCAGGTCGTAGGTAGATTCAAAGATTTTCTGATTGGCAATTGGCTGAAAGAGCTAAGTTATGGTCAAAGACTTAGGAATGTCTGGGTTAAGATAATGGGTTGTGGAGACCAAGGTGTTTTCATGCAAGTGAAGCCTGCAGGTAGCGGGCTTCAGAGAGAATAGATTGTAAATGTTTCTTATCAGACTTTAAGTATGTTCTATCAGTAAATCCAAAAGGGAGGAGGGTAGAATGAGGCATGTCTGACTCCCCTTCCTATAACGGCCTGAACTAGTTTTTCAGTTTAGCTTTGGGATGCCCTTGCTGAAAGGAGGGGTCCTTTCAGATGGTTGGGGTGCCTAGAATTTTATTTTTGATGTACAGTCTTCAGAATTTTATTTTTGGCTTGCAGTCTTTAGGAATTTAAAAGGAATACATTCAAAAGATTGCAGGGCAGGAAGGGAGGTTCCATCCCTCTTTGTTTTACTGAGGATGGGATATGGTGGAATGCATTTATGTGACAAAAGGAAGAATTTTAACCAACAATTACAATAAAATTGCTGAGAATATAATAAAATAAAACTGTTTTCTGGTTAGTTGTTTTGTTGCCACTTTGGAGAGAAAACTCAGAGGTCTGGCTCCTAGAATTTGTTTCTGTTTCTGTCTCTGGTAGGATGGGCTGAAAGAGACTGGAACAGGTTTTTAAATGATGTTATTACTTCTGGGGACTTTTAAAAATTTTATTTCTTTTATTTTTTAGCAGGAGGGCTATCTTTATGAAAGAAATAGAAGCATTTTGACTTCTTCCGATCATTTTCCTCTGAAACTGGGTTCTTTGAAGCAGGGCACCCAAAGACGCCATAATATAAGAATTTGCAAAAGGAAAGCCTTGTTCGAAGCATTCAGGGCAAGCCCTCCTTCTTTTCGCATCCAGTTACAAATGGGATCTGGGTCAGACTAGTAGAGTATCATAAGTAGACTTTAGGACTAAACTTAAAGAGGAAGAATTCTTTTGTTGATATCCCTGGTTGAGATTAATGATATTTTCAGTTCCAACCAGAAAGGAAAAAAAGGGTTTCAGGTTAGATAAAAGGCTAATTGGAAATATTGTATAGAACATAAAAAAATGCAAAATAATTTAGGAATATTTACCCAAGGGCAAGATTGCCATAAAAAACAGAGTGAATGGGGAGAGATATGAGGCAGTTTCATTTATTTTATGAAATTCATATATTCATTTATCGAAATAAAAGATTAGAGTATGAGTCACATAAGAACTTGTCCCTCCTTGTTTGAAAGCTTTTGATGACTTTCCATTAGCTATTGAACAAAGTGTAAACTTCCTGATCAGGACTTTAAGGCCCTCTATTATCTGGCTCCGACCTACTTCCCCAGCCTGATATTTTAGTATCCTTTCTCCTCCCCCACTTGTGAACCTTATGCTCCAGTCTTTGGAACTAATTGCTATTCCTAGACAGCCTGTCACTCAGAATTGCTGACACTGCTTACTCCACTGGAAATGTCCTTCCCACCTTCTATATCCTTTGACATTTGATCCATCTTTGAAAGCCCATCTTAGATGCTCAACAGTTTCCCCAGGAGGGATGAAGATTTATGATTAAAGATTTATGACTTTAGAGATTTATGCATCTCTAAAGTCCCATAGCTTATATCGCTATTGTAGTTCTTTTCTCTTTTTGTTTTTTATTATTATGTATGTGGTTGTCTCCTTAAGTATACTCTCTGTATCATCTTCACATTTTATTTCTAACAGTGTCTAGAACAGGGATTTCCAACTCTAGTTGTTTACTCATTGACTATTGTACTTCCAATATTTATTTTTAAACTGATAATTGATTGTTTGGGTTATGTTAACATTTCAACATGTTACAGATTTAATTTCTAGCTTAAAATAGCTAAACCAAATTTATTAGTTTCTTCCAAGTGCTCTGTTTATATAAATGTTCTCAAGATTTTGAAAATCACTTTATTTTCTAATTTGAGAATTACATTTGACTCAAGCATTTAATTCACTTATTGATTGATGGATGGATTGATTGAGACAGAGTCTCACTCTGTGCTCAGGTTGGAGTGCAGTGGCACAATCTCAGCTCACTGCAACCTCTGCCTCCCAGGCTCAAGTAATTCTTGTGCCTTAGTGTCCCGAGTAGCTGGGATTACAGGTGTGCGCCACCATGCCTGGTTAATTTTTTATAGTTTTAGTAGAGACGGGATTTCACCAGTATGGCCAGCCTGGTCCCAAACTCCTGGCCTCAAGTAATCTACCCACCTCAGCCTCCCAAACTGCAGGGATTATAGGCATGAGCCACTGTGTGTGGCCTCACTTAATTCACTTTTGAAAAGCAAAGTATAGTATGATGTCAAATTATACTGAATATTCTTTGGGATATTTCTTATAACCTTTGCTGCTTTCTGCCCCATTTGCTTTGCTTTAGTTCAGGCACTAGTCCCTTCATAGTTAGGTAATTTCCGCAGTACTTTGATGAATAACTCTTCCAGCCCCAAACCTTTCTAGAGACCAGGGTCATAAAACTCTTAAGTCATGAATATTAAAATCTCCTGGGCTCCAAATTTGCTGCCACACAAAAACTAAACTTCTCTGCCTTGTGCTGGTCCTGCAGTAACTATGGAAACATAGTGATTAAGAATACAGCTCTAGAATCTGGCAAAGCTAGGTTTGTTCCCACACTTGCTAGGTTTGTAAAGTGGGGTGTTTCTAAGTTTTCCAAGTCTGTTTCTTCCTCCGTAAATGGAAGATAATAATTGTATCTCCCTCATAAGGTTGTCATGGAATTGACATGAGATGATGCCTCTAAAGTGTTTAACAGCATGCATGGTAAGAGCAAAAGTTGAACAAAATATTAGCAACACTCATTGCATTTTCTGTGGCTCTCCAGGATGCCTGCTCAGCTTTGGTGAGTGGAGCCTCTTCACTGTGAAGGAGGGTCAAGAATGGTGAGCACAACATTCCTGGCAGGTATCCTAATGGGTACTGAGCAAACCCTATGTAGTGGGTAGGAATCTGTGGTTAGTACAAGAAAAGGAAGCTTGGGATGGCTAAAGGGAGATGGACAATTGGTGAAAGACCCTGAAGCAAATACCTAGTTTTTGACCTGAGTGGTTTGAGTTCTGTAAGCCAGGCGGAAGCTCATTGTATTGTGTCAGCTGTGGCAACATTCTCTATGGAAGCTAAATTGTTTTTTGGGATTCATTGATTTAGGCAGTGTGTAGATGTGAAGAAACAAGACAGGAGATGTCTCTTACCTATCTAGATGTAGTGCTTTTTTATTCCTGGGGTTTGGAGGTATGGGATGTTCTGTGTGCTCCTATGATGCTCCACATTGACTTGATGCCCGCTGGAGTTGTGTAGAGGAGCTGAGCACATCCCTGGAATGGGCTGGGAGACAATATGGCAGCCCATGAAGGCTTTGCATAAGTGACCCTGACATCTGAACCAGGCTCTTCTGCATAATCAGTGATGCTTATTGGCAGAAACTAGATACCTGTAACTAGATATCTGTGGGCCATTAAATGTCAGAAAAGGTGATTAGCATATTCTGAAGCACCTGTTCTGGCCATTTCTTACTGGCTTGAAAGTCATTGCCTTGTCCAGCAAGGCTACTTTGTATACCTTGCAGTTTGTTTCAGTTTAGAGCACAGGCATTTGTTTATGTAGTTAGAATTTTAAACACTGATTGAATAGTTTCTAATTTGTGCCTGAGAGTTTACACATAATCTGCGAGCATACAAAAATTTGCAATTCTATGTGGATGATGGTTTAAACATCAGCAGGGAAAAGTAATACACTTTTATTGTATATTTTAAACTGCTGATTGAATTGGCTTCTTACAGTATTTGTCAAGGCTAGAACAGACAATGGCACTGCAGAATCTTATGTGCACAGAAGAAATCTACAGACATTCGATGAGAGGAGGATTTAGTTCCATCAGATGGGCCTCCTGACATAATTGCAAAGGTAGCACGGAATACAGAAAAGAACATTGGAGTGGTTCCAGGGCTCTAGGTGGTTTCAGATTTTTTACTGATCACTCAGGTGGCTTTGGGCAAGCCACTTAGCTTCAATAGACTTCTGTTTCCTCATCTGTAAAATGAAGTGAGGAGACTTCTTGTTAAGTTTGGCAGATTAAACACTTGTGTTTATCTACATGTTCTCTCCAAACACCACTAAACTTTGCAGTAAGGAAATAAAAAGACATTAAAAACAATGATAAAGAGAGCAGGAGAGGACAATAACAACAACAGCAATAACATTTTGAAAGCAAGACAGAGGTGAACCAGTGGTAACTCAGCTGCCCTGAGGAAGCAGAGCCTCCGTAGGAGTCGGGGAGGCCCAGAAGCAAAAATGTTCTCACTAGAGTCCCAGAAAGACTCAGTAATGGAAACCCAGGAACTTCTAAAAGTGGGGACAAATTAGGGTCAGAAACAGGGAAATAGGCTGAAGATACGGATAAAAAGCAAATTCCTCAGAGAACTCCTCTCCAACCCTGCCCCATATCTCTGGAGCTTTAGCTGGGAAAGCTGGGCTGACTCACTTCTGGTGAATGTGGTCTGCTCTCCTCCTGTAGGCAAAGCCCAGGCTCTTACATTGTGGCTGGGCAGGGTTCCAAGAGGTCTAGTCAAGGCACGCAAAGACTTTTGAGACTTAGGCTTGGACCTGACATAGTGTCTCTTCTATGCATTCAGCTGGGCAAAGCAAGTCACAAGTATAGCTCAGATTCAAGAGCTGGGGAGAGATAGGATCTACCTGTTGGTGGAGAGGGCTGCAAAGTCACATTGCAAAGGAGTGTGGCTACAAGGAAAGAAAGAGTTGTGGCCAGTTTTGGAAACAACAGAAGGCACAATAAGGTTGAGATTCCTGAAAAATTCACAGTTTTCAAACTTGCACACTAAAAGTAAGGCCATATGCAAAAAAAGATTGAGGTAGAAAATTCAAAACTTACTCAAAGCACTAGTAAAAGACAATAATTGATACTCAGGAAATTAACTTGTACTATTGAGGCAGGCTGCTTGTGGCTGGGGTCTATTACAATTGTTATGAAGTCAGAGGAATAATTGACTGCGAATGTTGGTAACACATACGCAAGAGCAGAGCTGGCAGGAACTCTGACAATGCAGTAGAAGTGGCCTTCTCAGTCAGTGTGGCTGCCCTGAAGGTGCCACAGAGACAATACCACCTGCCAGGAGTCAAGAGTCCCACAGGTCCGGGGTGTAGCCTCTTCAGGGGTGAAGCCCAGGTTTAAGTACTTGTTTTTAATTTTCAAACTACAGGCAAATGGTTTCTGTTGCCAGAGCAGCAACCATTAAAACCTTTTTCCTTTTCTACTGAAGGTTATACTTCTGCTCCACATCCTGTTTTCTTGAGCTGAGGAAGTACCGCATATAAATTAATTCTGCATTATACTGACATAATTTTTCTATTTACCAGCTGTGTAGGAGCTAATTTGTATTATAAAACCACATCTGTTGTAAAATAGACTCCACTGAGGAAATAAGTAAAAGTCTACATAGTGCATAGAGAGGTCTGCAGCCTCCTTTCCCAACCTGCCTTTAGGAACATGCCGGCAGCCAGGCTTTTATCACTTAGGCAAGAGGGTGGATGAGCCTAATTGGAAAGGTATACAGATATCAACTTTAGGGATCCCTCAATCAAAAGCCCAGCGAAATCATCCTGCAGAGCAGCCTGTCTCCTTAAGAGCACAGAGCTTCCAGTCAACATTTTATTGCCTTACTTTTAAAGGATAAGGGATGGCCAAGGATACCAGCTATTTGACAAAAGCTGCTAATTTGAAAGACACAATCAACAGAAACAATGGGAGCAAAAGGAACAGAAAGGAGGTAGGGACAATGTAAGGAATAGAAACAAAGAACAAAGGTAAAACTATAAATAATATCATCTGAGTATAAAAGATGATATTGCATATATAAAACAAGAAGAGAATATTATAAAAAAGAAATATTCAGAGAATAAAGAAGAGCTCTTAGAGCTTAAAAAGAAGGTTGCACAAATGAAAATTTTAATACAATTGTTGTAAGATAAAGTTGAGGAAATATCCCAGAGAGTATACCAAAATGATAGACCAAAAAAAAAAAAAAACAAGGATTTTTTTTTTTTTTAAATGGAAGGATGAATCCAACAGGTACAATATCTAACTAATAGAAGTTACAGGAAGGAAAAAAAAGCAGAGGGAAGGATATTATGAAATAAATGAGTTAAGAAAATTGCCCAGAACTGAGAGGCAAACCGATAGCTTGAGCTGGTTAACTCACAAATAGGTAAAAGGATGCACATCACATCCTACATCATTGAGAGAGTTTAGAATGCTGGCAGAGAGAAGGTCCTAAGAGCTTTAACTGGAAAAAAACTCCCAATAATCACAACCATAAAAATGAGAACCGAAGTGTCCTTAGTCTTGCCATTAGCAAAATGGGAAATTCACAGGGAAAATGATATCCAGACTAGAGTTGTACCCAGCCAATATCACAATTAATATGAGGGAATAATAAAAGCTTTTTCAGACACATAAAGACTCAACATTTTATCTCCCACCAACCTCTTCTTAGTTAATGTCAGCCCATGTGCTCCAAGAAAACCAGAGGATATATCAAGAAAGAAGAAAATATGAGACCATGAAAATAAAAACCTTAACTCAGAAGGTATGCCAAAGAAATCTCCAGGGTGACGGGGAGGGAGATGCAGATGGAATAGCTGTGAAACAAGCTTGGAGAGCAGCAAATCCCAGGAGAAGTGGGGCACAGAGCCTCCAGAAAAATGTTACAAAGGGAAGGATTAAGGCTTACAGAATACCTGATTGCTTGAATGCGTTGAAAAAATATTTATTCCTAGGAATGAATATTCATTAATATTGGATGAAGAAAATTGACTTTTATTGGCCAGGTGCAGTGGCTCAGGCCTGTAATCTCAGCACTTTGGGAGGCCAAGGAGGGCGAATCACGAGGTCAGGAGATCCAGACCATCCTGGCTAACACGGGAAACCCTGTCTTTACTAAAAATAAAATAAAAAAAAATTAGCCGAGCATGGTGGCGGGCGCCTATAGTCCTAGCTACTCGGGAGGCTGAGGCAGGAGAATGAGGTGAACCAGGGAGGCGGAGCTTGCAGTGAGCCGAGATTGTGCCACTGCACTCCAGCCTAGGTGGCAAAGCCAGACTCCTTCTCAAAAACAAAAACTAAAACCAAAAGAAAAGAAAAAAACCCATTAGGCCCTTTTTAAAGCAGAACAAATCTTTTGGTAATCTTACCACCCAGAGATAATCACTACTCTTATCTTTACATATTTTTTTTACATAGTTGAGACCTCTATGTATATTAAATTTTGTATTTTGCTTTCTCACACATCCATATCATGAACATTTCCTCTAAATTATATAAAACATAAGCAAGAAATAAATTGATAAAAAGGAGCTTATGGTACATATCTTTTCTAGGTCATTTCCTTCTATAAGATAAAATAATTTAATGAATTGGACTAGATACAATATTCTGAAATTGGGTGGAGGATAGTGCCAATTTTAAATTATCCTCTCTACTTATCAAATCATGTTTTCTTTTATTGGGTGGGTGCTCAGAATATGTGATCCTTGAAGAAATAAGCATCCATGTATATGGAGACATGACATCACCTTCAGGAAAATGACTTTGTGACAATTTATTTTACTGTATTTGACAATAACAATGACATGTTATATACGCAGAGTGCTGCTTATGAAATTTTAAGAGCTTTCTCTTGCAGTATCTCACTCTATTCTGACAATAATAATAGGTAAATAGACAATTTTTTTGTATCCCCAAAACATTAATATTTAATATAATGTAAATGTTACTAACAGTGTCTATCTTAAATAATACCTTGCATTTGTTCAAGATAGTGCTTTCTCATGCAATATTGCATGAGATTCTTTGTTTAGGAGAATTGGGCTATAGGAAATTCATGGAAATGCTGGAATGCTAATGGAAATTTCATGCCTTACCTATTTCTATCCATCCATCCATCCATCCATCCATCCATCCATTGACTTGTAGTCTGACGGCTATAAAAGAAGTCATATGGATTATCAGATAATAATTCTTTTTGGCCAATTGTGGAATCATGTCTTAATAATAATGTGGGTTTCTCTTTTTTTGCGCTGATGGTAGTTTCCTCAACCTTTTCCCTTGGAATAAAAGAAGGTCTGGATAGTAGTATTTGTAGGACCCCAGCAAGGTTGGAGGTGGGAAGTGGGAAGGGCTTCTCCGTTAAAACAGTGAGGAGGAAGAGCCATCCGGTTTTATGCAACTACAAACTGAATCATGAACTGGTCCGGGATCTACAGGACTTGATGGGCCAGTCAGAATAAAATGTCCTAGTCTTTTTAAACAACAGTTTCTTTGCCTAAAACACAGAAATAGAGTTCACAGCTATTTCAAAGGCATGTTGTGAAGATCAAAATAAGTTTTTGCATCATTTTAAGATGTTTTGGAACCCTTGTGTTAAAGGAGTTGGAAGCTTTCCATCTCTGGTGCATGAAAAATAATCAAAGTTCAGCCCATGCAGCCATGAATAAGCTTGAGAAAGACCACCGCTAAGAAAGGAATGGGGGCCTATAACTCTGGTACACTACACTCCTGCAAGCTGAGAGCCAGCTTCTCCAAAAACTGCAGAGAGGAAGTGCAAAATCCCTCTCTACACTCTTCTCAAAGCTCTTAGAGAAGTCCTTTTGGCTCTGTTATCATCATGGGTTCTCTGTGTGTGTGTGTGTAGGAATAACAACTTGTTTGGCTGGTGGAACACCTCTGTCTTCTGAATCCTGACTCTTCTTGATTTTCATTTAATTAGAGTTGGTTTAATTATTCAAGTTTCCTATTTTTTTTTTTTTTAAGAAGGCAAGGAGTTCTCTTGATTTATAATTTGCCTAGAGCTTATTGTTGTCTTGCTATGACCCAAAGAAAAGGGTGAGTGGAAAGAGAGGTCCTATCAGAGAGTTCTGAGGCCACTGATTGACCTTCTTCTTTCTACCCTAACTAAATATGAGAATAAAAGCAGTCAGCAAACATCTGCTTTCTTTATCAGAAACCTGGACTTTCAGTTTCATACCACACACGTGAAATGGAGAAAACAAATTAACTGAAGGCACGGTAAACTCTGAGTCACATATATGTATTTTTAATTTTAAACAATTGCTTGTCACAAAACCCAAACTATATATACATATTTTTCTTTTCAGTGTGGGAACATGGGAAATGAGTGCGTAGTGTGCCTGCAGGGCTTGGACCTTGTGCCTTTGGAGCTAGGAACGGGGTGCTTTTGGGATTCTCTTTCTATCCCCTAGATGGCAGCAACTTTCTTTAGTGCCTAACTGGTAAAAACAAAAAACAAAAAACAAAAAAAACCTCTGGAGAAGCTGCAAGTCCTGCCTCTTTAGTCTTGGCTCTCAAATTTACATAGTACCTTTATTGTGCTATTTATGTGACTACCTGGCTTAGAGAGTCTACTATTTATTAATGAGAATAAATTACTTTCTCTGTTATATGGAAAAATAATGGTTTTGTATATCCAGGACCGTTGGTATCTCTAGACCAGGGTTTCTCAGCATTGGCATGATTGACATTTTTCTTTGTGGTAGCGGGCTGTGCATTGAGAAGGATGTTGACCAGCATCCTTGGCTTTCACCCACCACTAGATTCCAGTGGTACTTCTCTCCTCCTCACCTCAGTCATGACAACCAAAAATGTCTCCAGATAATTGCCAAATATTTCCCGGGGTTGTTTTACCTATCTCCAAAGATTGACCCCCGCATTACTATCATTTAAGTTTGTAGGGATGGTTAAATTAAAGCATGTCTACTTATACTTTTTCTTTCTTTTTTTTTTTTTGAGATGGAGTCCTGCCCTGTCACTCAGGCTGGAGTGCAGTGATGCGATCTTGGCTCACTGCAACTTCTGCCTCCTGGGTTCAAGCAATTCTCCTGCCTCAGCCTCCCAAGCAGCTGGGATTACAGGTGCCTGCCACCATGCCTGGCTAGTTTTTGTATTTTTAGTAGAGATGGGGTTTCACCATGTTCACCAGGCTGGTCTCGAACTCCTGACCTCAAGTGATCTGCCCACCTCAGCCTCTCTACTTGTAATTTAAACATATTCTACTTTTTTGTTTGTCTGCTTGGGGGATACTTTTTCTGGAAGAGAAAGAAATGAAGCTGAAAAGACAAAGATACACGTAAAGACGTTGCTCATCTTACCTGCAAATGAGAAGATTGAGGTTTTCAAATTGTAGTTTCCTATTAATAATAGCCACACACATATACTTTTGTTACTTTTTGCTCCTTTTTATTTTAAGTAGCCTGGCTGAATATAAATGATGGGAAGGAGAAAAGCAAAAGGGAGTTATACTTGAAAATTGTTTTAGTCGATGAAAAAGGCTCAAAGAATTATAGCAGGATTGTGGAGGTCACTTGGTCCAACTTGTGAGCCTTAAATCTGGGGTGCAGTATTCAGGGTGAAAACTGAGGGGGAGCCAGGGCAGCATCATTGCGGGTGCTCAGCCTGATGGTCTCTCTTTGGTGAGCAAGGTGAAGCCAGTTTGAAAGCAAAGAGAGAGATTTGGTTATCCGCAAAACAAACAAAACCAAAGTCAGTGCCTCTTCCACCCAATCTTCCATTGTAAATTCTGAGAAGAAGGGAGCACCAGGCCTGGAGGATTTTGTCAGAACAAGACTCCTGAGGAATTAGATGCACCCCAGACAGTGATGGGTCCCAGGTGTAATAAGCAACACTCCACCTTCTATTAAATAGGAACTTTCTTCTGATTTGTTCCAAACACTCCTCACACTTGGAGAGCATTCCAGTGAAGTGGGTGGAGAAGGAGATAGACGACAGACCAGACCCAGAGCTGAACAAATTTGCTAGGTGAGTTCACTGATTCTTCCTTCTTTGGGAAGTGTTAGAGAAAGGAGGTAATTTCTGGAAACCAACCAAGTCAGTCTTGGAGATATATCCAGAGAACCCCATCAGCTATGAAGGGACCAAGTTCTTACCTTTAGAATAGATATGATTTCCAAAATACAGTGAATGCTTTTACTGGTGAGAAAAGACAGCGGGCAGAAAATGAGGTCCAAATAGAATGGTCTGAGTTGTCTTCATGTGAGCCGAAACAGTTTTGATGGAATCTTAGGAGGAGCCACAGGTATGGTATGAAAGGGTTTAATACTGAGTGAGCCTGGAGGAAAGACAGCACTGAAAGCCCAGTTCAGATGTACAGGGTGTGTCTGTTTTTTAAAGACACTGCTGCATTTCTCTTGAATTTTTCCACACTGCTGGGTCAAGCTCTGTCAAGAATCTCTGTCTCATTGAGAAATGAGATATTTTCTACAATCCGTTTTTTCCTTCATGATTCCCATGGAGTTAAAGGCTGGCACCTCAACAAGCAGCTCAACAGCCCCAGCGAGAGAGATTCCTTAGAGAGCTGGGCCCCAGGGAGAGACACAGCTGAGGAACTCTCCCTGCATTGACTTGGCTTTGTGGCCTCTGCCCGAGGTTTTCAGATCTTATCAAGTGGTGTCTCATTGGCACTGCAGTGCATGTCACGAAGCCTGGTGGATGCAAAGGAGGTGACAGCAAAAAAGGTTAACAACAAACTGGGGATAGTGCCAGGAATGGAACTTGATTCCTTAACTCTTGTTCCAGAACCCAAGCAGCCTGGCTCTTTCATAGAGCTGTCATTTGCCTTTTGGTCATTTATATACCATTTGCTAATTGTTCATAATTCCAGTGCAATTTTGCTCAGAGCATGGGACACAAAGACAGCAAAACAAGGGGCTGTTATGTTTTTCTGTGCTGTCATCAGTGGATGACGTTGGCTGGGTAAGAGTACAGTCTTTTCTTGCTACGCTTGATGGAGTTTCTTTTTTTAAATGAACACTTTTTAGGGAGAAAATGTCAGTGTACAGGGTAAATGCAGAATGCCCTGTTAAATATTTAAAACAGCATTTGTCCATCGATTTTGGCAGGGTTAGAGTCAATAGATTAATCATTCAGTCAACAAATATTTGTATAGATGCAAATCATTCATTACTGTCAGAGCTACTCCTAGGCCCCACTGAGTCTTTGTGCAAAATAGAAAAAGGGGGTCCTCTGGGCAGAAGCAGCTCTGCACCAGGCCACATGACTTCAGTCCCTAACTGTCAGTCATGTGCCTTTGTGTGGTATACAAAATGCACAACTGTACATGACTGTACATTGAGGGAGAGAGTGGGCCATACATTGTGCCATTATAGTGGAAAGTTTCCTGAAAAATTAGGTCTTGAGCAGAATTTAAAGAAAAAGTCCCTCTTTTTGGGACATGGCAAACAGAAGGAAGTAAGTTGCTTATTCTAAGGGAAAAACTACAAAAGCTTGCTGGGGTTTTGCCCCTAAATTCTTTACCCCTACAGCTGGGATAATGCAGCCTCCTCTGGGCTATAGAAACAATCCTGGCTCTAAGAAGAAGGAAAAGAAGGATCTGCGGACTCAGCATTGAATGAATCTCATCTTTCAGCTTGACAGTGATACCTCGTGTCCATCTAAGTACAGACCCATGGTTTTTTTTGGTTCATGCCCTATCTTCAGAATTCTCTTAGTGGTGGAATTTGTGCCTGTTTTTTACCCCTCATTTTCCCCTCTCCTTAGGGTCCTAAGTGAACCCTTGACTGGCACCCTATGACCATTTCCTGTGTTCTCCTAATGCCACACACCTTTCTGACTCTTTGATTTTAACTAGCCTGGCTGAATATGAATGATGGGAAGCCTCTATGCCTCCAGGAAACTACCACAGGGAATTATGACACTGACCTCACCTGTTAGGGTGACTACCTGGATCAAGGGCTCATTTTAGACCTATAAATCCTATTCGTGTTTCCTATCTTTTACTCCATGGATCTATTTCCTGGTTTTGGACTAATCTTTAGAACCATAGTTCTCAAAAACGAATGCTTATTAGCATCGCCTAGGGCACTTTGTAAAACTTGGGTGCCCAGATACACTTCTGCCCACTGAAATTAGAATGTCTGGGGAGGCACAGGCGCCTGTATCTTTAAACCTCCATAAGTTATTTCTACAGGCAGGCATGGTTGAGAACACTGTTTAAAATCACATCCCCACATTTGTCTACTCTTTTTTGTTGTTTGTTCGTTTTCTTTATCTCTCCTTCATTTCTGAAGTTCACTCTTTGATTAGTCAGCTTTCTTTATGTGTTTCCATGTTGAGAACTGTGGCCTTCACCTAGACTCATGAGTCTGATTGCACTAATTTTTCCTGGGCCAGCCTGGCTCACCACCAGACCAGCTTAAATTATGATTATGTTTTGGAGCCAGAAGGCTGAGAGGGCTATCTGGAGACCCAAAGTTAGCCTTTTGTGGTTTCTTTATCCTGTAATTCTAATAAATGCAATTCATCAACCTGTCTTGCACAGGAAAGAACATTCTTTGTAGGCAGACCTCAACTTATGAATGGGTTATGTTCCAAAATTTGTTTGTGGTCACTTGTTAGGGACATAGAACTCCATTCCCAGAATAACAAAGTTACAAAGGGAAGTTTCAGGTCACAATAGTCTACTGAGTCTTTGAAAAACTGAACTTTAGAACTAATAGAGCCAAAGGCTCAAGTCTGTGATTAGGCTGAACCACCTAAAATTGACATTTTTGTATGTCAAAAATGGTTGAATATTGGCAATTTTCTGTAGGCTCAACCGATAATATGTTTTGGTTTAGTGAGGGGGAAAACATTTTAAGCCCTGGATTAGAGTGTTTCAGAACAGTTCATGCTTATCAAGATTCTAAGAGGACCCTAAAGGCCTATCTCCTTTTTAAAAAGTTCTTGCACTGCCTTCAGTCTCTTTCCTTCTAGCCAGATAAAATGTAAGCAAAGAGAGCACAAGCCTTCTGAGGCAGCAGACATACAAATGAGGAGGGCTTCAGCAGGTGTGGACTTCTATTGATTCTGCTGGTGAATGGGATGGGGCAGAGGAGTCTAGGTGAGCTGGAGGGAGATGAGGTTCTCACGTTGGCAGCCTCCAGATGAGCAGATGTCTCCACAGAAGCCTTTCAGGTACTGTATAGAAAATCCCGCCCTCCCTTTTCCTCCTAGGGTAGGGGACAGCAGCAGCTGGGGTGCTGTCAGGAGCAGGGCAGACTGCAGGCATGAGCTGAAGAGTAGCATCATTGTCACACCCATGGGTCACGTGACTGCAGAGAGTGTGGAGGTGAGGTCAGTGAAAGCTACCTGCCTGGAGAGGTGACGAGTGTGTTGTTTGGGTGAGTCAAAGCTTATGTGCCTCACTTAGTGTGCATTGCCTTGCAATAGAAATTGTACATTTTAGACAGTGAATGGATTACTTTGTGAGTCACAAAGCTGCTGTATGTTCTTTCCTTACTTATGCAGGAAAGGCCATTCTGCTTTTAGAGCTCGAGATAAATGCCTTATACATAGTAGGGATGTGCTAAGGATTGCCTGGGCACCATCATTTTTTTTTTCTATGGAAAGCTCAAAGTTCATGTGTGTAATTCCTCTGGATAAAAATGTAGCAGTTGTCAGAAAAAATTTCATACATTGTATTGCTTAGGAAACTGACTACTTTAGAATAAGACTGTGTGTTCATTTAGAAAATAATGGTTTTCTTTATTTTAATGTTAATTGTATATTTGATATAGGAAAACACTCTTTTCACTGATGCTTATCCTTTCTCTAACGATCCAAGTTCCTATCTTGAATCTATACAAATTAAAATTCGACTTGTAGCCAACATTCACTCAATAAAGGGGCTTGAGAATTGTGCTGCTCCAAATGAATTCTAGGTCAACAAGGGGAAATCTTTGCACCCTTCTGGAGTTGACTGTCTGAGGACAACTGCAGATTTACATTTAGAACAGATGAGAATGGAAACAGAACATGATTTAAAAAGACTCGACTGTGAGGACTGCAAAGAGTGTGGAAGCTCCTTTTTTCCTCCTTAGTCAAGCATAAGTAAATAGAAAAATTGGAGTCCATGTATAGGAGCCTTCCCAAAAGTCTGGGTCACATTCTTCAAAAGAAGTGAATGATTACAAATTCCATGGACTCTGAAAAGTAGTCTGATCTCTTAGCTTTTGCAGTGATTTGCATAATGCATTTTCCTTCACCATGACATCTTAATGCCATACGTTGCCTGTTTTCACGCGTGAGGTCAATTCTGAATCACTTTGTGCAATTATGTAAAGTACAAGAAAATAATGTTACTGTCAGCCATTTTTGAAAATCTTCCCGTGATAGAGTCTCACTCTAGACTAGTAACACTGTATTGTTCTTTCAATTTTGTACTGTATTTTAGAATACATTAAAAAAGTTTCTAGGCATCTTTTAAAAATGATTTCTAATGTACCTGTTTTCAAGGTTTGCTTATTTTTAAGGTAACCCAGAGTAGTCTTTAACAATTTTAATAAAAGTCTATGAGCATTGCTCATTGGCTATTTCCAGACTGGAGCCAACTTGACTATAGAAGAGATCATTCTATTTCTGTATAGTAGCACCAGCGAAACATAGACACACGCTGTTATCCGTGCTGTGACAGTCTCTGGAGCCTTTTGCTTCAGCCTCAGACAAGGGGAGAAATCATATTGGCTTTGCTCATCCTCTTTCATCTGTGATTATGTTACTTACACAGCGAGAGGCATGGACCGATCCAAGGCACATGCAGAAAGTGTCTGTCTTGTAATTTGGGCGTGTCCAGGGCTGAGATAGGGGCTGGGAGAAGGCAGAGATGAGAAGCCTCTTTCTAAGAGCATAATCAGATTAAACTTCTCCTCAGAGGAGTATAACTAAAATAGTCTTTTCACTGTGGGTACATGGATTTATATAGCCTGTTCAGAAAATAGAGTGTGTAGATAAAGTCAGAGATGCAGCTTATAGAAAATAGATAAGTGATTCTAGCCTTAATTAGTGAAGTGCATAGCTAGTATTGAAGGCATAAAACTTTAGTAGATAAGAACTATAAATCAAATGAATTTTAGGCAAGTTTTAGTCAGATACCAAAGATAAGGGCCATATTCCCAAGGGCAATAGGGCATTGCAGAAGATTCAGTTATTGAATGTCAGTGTTCAAAGAGCAGAGACCTAGCACACAAGTGGAGATGGTATATCATGAGTGAAGAAGTTATCAATACTGTGAAATGCTGCTGAGAGGAAAAGCAAGATGGTGGTAGAGACTGATCACCAGATTTGGCCAGATAGATGGAGATCAATCTATCTATCAATTATCTATCTATCTATCTATCTATCTATCATCTTATATTTTACATACATACATAATATATACATACACATAAACACATACATACAGAAATTGAATAATGTTAATAGAAAAACTGATCATACAGCCCTTTAAATGTATTTTTTGTAGAGTTTTAAAAAAACCGATTTGTAGGTTGATGTTGTATTAATTGTTACAGAATAATTCAGATATTCTCATATTCATGGAACACCTTGTACCTCATATTTCTTGAAATGTCAAAGGCATTAGGAAGAAAGTATAACTTTTTATTAGAACTTTATTACAGTACTTAATAAATTGACTATGCTTTCATTTATTTTGATCTTTGGTAAGAATTCATAGGGTAGATGAGTAATTATTTTTCCAATTAGAATTCAACTGTCATAACTATTCAGAATCAGAATCATTGTAGAATTTTTGAGCTAGTGGGGTTGAAAGACAAAGGAGTCTTAAAACAGAAAAGCAATTCAATTTGATGTAATAAAAAGAAAATTGGTTTGAAAGTTAAAAAACTTGGGTGTAAATTCTAGCTCCACAACTTACTATTTGATTTTCTGTGATTTTGTGGAGTCTCAGTTTTCTAACCCATGAGATGTGGATAGCTAGCATTTACATGCTTGTGGGAAGGGTCAAATAAGGTAATGTATATAAAGCACATAGTGCATGCCTGATATGGACTAGGAGTTCACATAATATTGGTTGCCCTCCCTCATCTCTCCCAAAGTCCCAAAGGTAGAGTAGCCCAGCCAGGACCAGAACCAGGCCTCCTGACTTGATTTCCAAACTTGCCCATTTCTAATAATTTTTGACTTTGCTCCTGTCTTGAAAACTGTTAATTTCTCCAGTGAGCCATCATGATTGTGAGTGGAGATGAAGGCACGGAAGCCTCTTGCCTTGTGTGCTTTGGCTCTGCAGTCATGGTCACTGAGACCCTCACGTGGAAGTTGGGTGTAACATGGAAACTATCCAAAACTAATCAGAAAGAGGCTGCTCTGTGCGTCAAGGAGTTTTCATATAACATAAGCATTAGTGCTCATTGTGTAGGGAAATTTAAGTGAGAATTGGTGTATGACATTCACTCCATTCCCAAATTACTGATCTTTTAAAGTACTGAGGGGCCTGGGCCAGCTTTTTGTCATTTATTGCCAAAGGAAAAAAGATGTTTTCTCAACAGATGCAGTAACTGATCAAGTTCATGATGGCTGCCACCATTCCCGTCTCCCAGCAGTCACAGGCTACTCATGCATATTTTTAAGTCATGCACTTTGTGCATTCCCATCTCTACATCTTGGCCTATATCTTTCCTGTTTCTTCCTCCTTTCTCTGCCCACTGGAAATCACCTTTACTCTCTTTGAGACTTATGTACCCATCCTAAGAAGCTAGTTTCATTCCAATATATTTTTTTTTGAAAAGCCCGATACCGAAGAAAGTTCTCCATCCTTTGAACAATGGATAACCATTTAATCTAAAGAAATAAAGCTATGCACAGTTTGACAGAAAGACCACACTGATCACCATTCCCCTGTGGCTCTCTATTCTTCTAAAATTTATACTGATGACAGACAGGACTCTTCATGGGTCATCTTAGGACCAGTAATGACAGAAATAAAACTTATAGGCTTGGATCGTTAGTTTCAAGAAAATATATTCAGCACCATCAATGATATGAAGTAGCACAGACAAAGGATACCTTTAGGCCCCTCTGCCCCCCATCTAGGGTGATGACTGTGGGTGGTGCTGATGGTCAAGAGCCCATCAAACTAAAGAATCTGAGATCTAAGATCCTCTAGGACAAAGAATTTCATTCTTTTCCCAGCAAAAGGACTATGTCACTGCAGAGATAGCTTCTGCTTATACGTAAATCAATAACTCTAGTACTCAGTAAACTTAGGGGCTAACGCTAAAATTAAAGCTTAGTTAGAATAATTTATAATCCTTTGGGTATATACCCAGTAGTGGGATGGCTGGGTCATATGGTACATCTAGTTCTAGATCCTTGAGGAATTGCCATACTGTTTTATTCTACTACAAAGACACATGCACACGTATGTTTATTGCGGCACTATTCACAAGAGCAAAGACTTGGAATCAACCCAAATGTCCATCTGTGACAGACTGGATTAAGAAAATGTGGCGCATATACACCATGGAATACTATGCAGCCATAAAAAAGGATGAGTTTGCATCCTTTGTAGGGACATGGATGCAGCTGGAAACCATCATTCTTAGCAAACTATCACAAGAACAGAAAACCAAACACCGCATGTTCTCACTCATAGGTGGGAACTGAACAATGAGATCACTTGGACTCGGGAAGGGGAACATCACACACTGGGGCCTATCATGGGGAGGGGGGAGGGATTGCATTGGGAGTTATACATGATATAAATGATGAATTGATGGGTGCTGACGAGTTGATGGGTGCAGCACACCAACATGGCACAAGTATACATATGTAACAAACCTGCACTTTATGCACATGTACCCTAGAACTTAAAGTATAATAAAAAAAAGAAAAAAGAAAAAAAATTAAAAAAATAAATAAGTAAATAAATTAAAAAAAAAAAAAAAAAAAGCTTAGTTATGAGGCCACATTGGAGAGTGTCGAGTCTTGCTCAGTGCCTGTGCTCACAGGCTGGCCCAACCTAGGAGAGCCATAACAAATGCTGATATAGTGGGTTGTCATGCAAAGAGCATGCGTGATGGGAGCAGAGAGATCCGAGTTCAAGCCCTGACTTCTGACACAGGGCCTAGCTGTATGTTCTTGGGCAAGAGAGCTGATTTCCGTGTCTCAGTCTCCTCATCTGTTAAATGGTGGAAAGTTTGGCTTCTGTTTGGTTTTGCCTGGGTGCATTCATGTTGAGGTAGGATGTGGGACTTGACTCCAGAGGTGGAGCTTGGACACTGGACCAAACTGAGGACTTGCTAAAACAGGGACAGTGTGGGAGCAACTTCCCATAAGACACGCCCACCAGTGTGCCCTGTCAGTTTACCATTGCCATGGCAACACCCTGAAGCTACCTCCCCTTTTCATGGCAATGACCCAACAACTCAGAAGTTACATTTTTTTCTAGAAATTTCTACATAATACACCCCTCAATTTGCATATAATTAAAAGTAGATATAAATATGACTACAGAACTGCCTCTGAGCTGCTACTCTGAGTACACTGGCTATGGGGTAGCCCTGTTAAGCAAGGAGCGGTACCTCTGTTGTGGCTGCTCACTGTCGTTTCAGTAAAAGTTGTTGTCTAACACCACTAGCTCACCCTTGAATTATTTCCTGGGTGAAGTCAAGAGCCTTCTTTTGGGGCTCACCTGTCCTGCATCAATGTTACTGAATTCAGCTGGCTTGTCAGCTGAGGGTTGGTTTATATTCTCACATTTACCTCATTTTCTCCCACTCTTAGTTGAGGGCAAAACCAGAAATGTAGTCTGGGTGATATTCTGCCTGTATTCATTCATTTGTACCCAAAGAACTGGATGGCCAGAGGATTCATGAAGCTGAAAAAAGACTCAAGTGTTGACACTTGAGTCTAAGTCAAGGTGTCTTGAGTCTGCAAGGTAGAGAGGGCCCTGCTGGCTTCGCCATGTTCAGCAGCTGTGAAGCTGTTTCTCTCAGGACAAATGATGGTTGCAGACCTTTTAGAAACATTTCATCCTTAGATATCTAGCATTGATTTTTTTAAAAAACACAGATCTTTTGAACATTGCTGTCATCACTTATGAAATGTGGATAATAATACCTCCCTCTCAGGACAGCTGTGAAAGTTCGCAATGGAACTGAAATGCTTCACACGTATTATGTGCTTGTTTTATCCAAAGGGACGAGGTTGACTATGAGAGGATATGCATGCTAGGAGGTAGCAGAATTCATAGTTTTGTTTTTGTTTTTTTGCTTGTACAAGAACTGTGTTCTCATAGGAACCTTGATAAGATTAGCCCAAGAATATTTTTCTTTTCGTGAAGCACTGCATAACTGCTTGTTAGCATTCTCCATTCTGACAGCTGATGGGGTTTGCTGAGCCACAACATTGTGTCTGTGGTTCCTGATCTTATGATGCTTGCATGGGCATGCGGGGGATGTGAGCTGCTTGGTTCTACCGCCACCTCTTCTATTCTCTTGCTCTGAACCAGAGTGCTGGTCTCTGATCTGATGGAGTCAGTGGTGACTGGGGTTGCTGGGGGAATGTCTTCTGTGGGTCCAGGCAGTCCCTTAAGTGCAGTGATACATCCTTTGAAGTAAGTGGAGCCACATTTCTTTCCTGGCAGCTGCAGACCCCAAGCATCAGCAGAGAGCTTTGAAGTTTTCTGGGGAGCTGGAAAGACATTTCATTAAGAAAAGGAATTATTATTGCTTCCTGACTTTGGTGACTTAGCAATGGTCTGGTGAATTTGGAAAGCAGCAGTGGACTTCTTGTTTAATTGTCCTGATTTATTTTTCACCCAAAATGAAAACTCCTCTTAGCTAAATATGATTAGCAAAAATAAACAAAACAAGACAAACAAAACTCTGGCTTTTATTTTACTAGAGTTGTACAAATGTATATTTACAAATCAGAAAGTAAATAAACACAAATGAAAAATGTGTGTGATTCTATAATTCTCACAACATGCAGCAGGAATTCAGATGATATTAAATTAACTGAAATATATTTTCATTATGTCTTCAGAATTTGTCTTTAACCTCTCTTCTCTTTTGAATAGGCCTTGGGGTAGGAGTTATTTGTTTTAAGATTGACCCAAATTTAGCCCTCTGACATTTCCCCTAACTATTGCAGAATCCCTCCTCCTTCCTTTCCTCCTCCTCCTCCCATTCCTTCTTCTCCTCCTAATATTGGATATTTCCTTCTCCTCTGTCTCTGTGTGAAGAATAGCTCCCTTCCCTAATTGCATGCACAGTGTAGTGGTATTGCCTTTGATGGCAATTGGAATGATCACGTGCAGACATGGGTTTTACAAATGTGAATTTTATAGTGGGCTTTTTATTGATGCAAGGGAGACAGAGTAGATATAGCTGATATAACTGGCATGCTTGATTAGAACATCATATCGATGTGGCTAATATTTGACCACAGCTTATCAGACTTCTATTGCATTGTGTTAGGTGAGATGGGGCAATTTACATTATAGACTCTACTTAACGAGTCTTTGCAGAAGTGTACCACGAGGGATGCAGACAATAGAAATACAGTGAGGCGCCCCCTCTCTTTGATGAAGTGATCAGGAGAGGGAATCTTCATGCAGGAGTAAGATCCACTGATGTCCTTGAAGGGCATCTAGGCTTTGAGTGGTGAAGGGAGAAGAAATGGTATTTCAGGCAGAGGGACTGCAGAGACAAAGTCAGGAAGGTCCAGAACCCAGAGGTTTAACTCGGTGAGAGTGAATAGATCAATTAAATTAGAGCAAGATTAGCAGATAAGAGTTTAGAAGGTGAATGAGGAACAGTGAGTTGGCAAAGGCAAGAGTTGAGAGACGGAAGTGGAGAGAAAAGCTGGGAAACGGAGACCCAGGTCAAATATCTAAAAACATGAAAGTTAAGGGATCAAGGATTCAGGGAGAATAGAGCACAGAGATTAGAGAATCAGGCAGAAGTGGAATTAAAAGATAGCCTTACATTAAAGGCAGGGTTGCAAAAAGGAATAAAGGCAAGTGTTTCCTTCCTAATCTCAAGCACTGACTGCCCCCTCTTTCTGCCGGAAGGCTGGCAGTGCTGTAGGTCTCTGGAGCACAGTTTAACCCAATGATCAAGCACGTGGATTTGGTTAATCCTGGGTCCACCATGTGAGCTCTGTGACCTGGGGCAGATTAGCCATGTTGTGCTTCAACATTCCCATCAGTAAAGTGGGAGAAAATAATAGTTCCTTCCTTAGAGTTGTTGAGATAATTAAGATTATGGTCAAAAGACATAAAGTGCTTGACCACTACCTGGGCATTGGCTGTTATTGAGGCTCTTTTTGCTGCCATGTTTTCTGGAATTGGAGACCTGCCTTGGAGATCTAGCATGATTTTGAAAGAAAGGACAAGCAGCGTTTAAAAAATTAGAAACCAAATCCCTACTGTAGTCTAGCTAACTAGTTCCTTTATGCTAAACATTGGACAAAGATTGGAAAACTCCCCTCCCCCAGCCCCTCTTTGTGGCCACGGATGGTACATAGCAATCCTCTTTTCTGCTAGTTTCCATGGAACATTAAAATAAGGTGTGTGGGTTAGACTTTAGCTGAAATATGGAGACAACATGAAAAGCTTGTAAGGCTACCAGTGAATTGAGAAGGTATCGCTAATTTTCTGAATGCAGAATGCTGTACTGAGTATCTGTACTTCTTCTACAGAGAGGAAATTAAATTCACCGGTTAAGATGATGTGACTGACAGAGTACTATGTGCTTTCCCATACATGATCTCATTTAGCGACTATCACTATCCCACGAGAAAGGAATCATTATTCTCGTTTTGCAGATGAGAAAACAAATTGAGAGTCATTCGGTTACATGTATAAGGACAAAGAGCTAGTAAGTGACTCTTAATCTATGCCCCCTATAATGAAACATTAAAAACAATGTTTTGCTCTCCTCCCTCCAAGAAAAATAGGGCACTTTTTTCTCTTGAAATATTACAGGAGCTGGGTGATTGCTTGGAATGTCTTCCTAACCTCTATCCTTGTGATTGCAGGTCCTGAGTTTCTACTGATCACTGTAGCTGATGAGAAATGTCTGTGGCATAGTAGCAAGTCTCTCTGAACAACTTAGAATGGATGTTCATAAATTAAGGGCATAGATGTCAAAACTGTCATTCTCTGCCTATGAAATGGAGAAAACTGATTTTATCAGGAGGTAAACTGGTGTGTGAAAATACAGTTTGTAAAACTGTGTCCTATGATCTGGCTACATTCTTCTGAAGACTAATTCGTTTTGAAAACTTTATACCAGTGTGAAAAAGTTGCTGGTATAAGAGTTAGTGCCTAAGTCAAATGGTCAAAACAGTTGCCCCAGTCTGGTTCCTCATCCTTCAGTAATTTGTGCTCCCAGCTGGATACCAACCAGCCTTACGGGATGCTTAGTTGGTTGCCTGCATTAGCTGTCAGAGAACCTTATGGCGGAGAAGGAGACCCTTGTGTCTGGGGCTGTCCTGCTGGGGAGTCACATCTTGTTTGCCCCAGAGGAGGGTGAAGGGCTCATGATGCTGCCTGCAGTTTAGCTCTGGGATTTGCCAGCCCCCCTTCCCCTAAACTACCTTCCTATAGAGAAGGGGAGGGTCAGTCTGGTTAGAGGGTGATCTGGGAAGGAGTCTTTAGTCTTAAGGGTCAGTCTTTGTTGACTTGCAGGACTGGATTTAGCCTTAAGCCCATTGTATAAGGCACAAAATGTCACTTTATGCCACTAGACTATGGCCAGCTATTCCCTGTCCAAACCCACAAGCTGAAGGGTCTCTTTTGACATGTCTGTTTTTACGTTTTTGATGAGGATTTTTAGTCAAGGCATATTCGTTTTTATTCCAAATGCATTTATTTGAGAGGAAATACATGTTCATAGAAAAGTAACAAAAGGCTACAAAAAGGCATAATGTGAAAAGTGTGTATTTCAACTATCCTGTGCTCAGAATCCAGTTTCCCACTCCAGAGCTCATCACTGTTACCCTTTTCTTATTCTATTTTCTGGGGATATTCTATATACAAGCAAAACTACATGGATAAAGACCTGGCTTTTATTCTTGTTGTCTTTGGTTTCTTTTCTTCTTTTTTATACGTGTGAATGCTCTTGACTTTAAAGTTTTTTTATTTAACGAAATATCTTGCATGGCAATTCTTATAGACCTGTGTATTAGTCCTGGATCTCCAGAGAAATAGAACCAACAGGATATGTGTGTGTGTGTGTGTGTGTGTGTGTGTGTGTGGTGTGTGTATGCATGTGCGTGCAAGCATGCATGCATAGACATTTATTATAAGAAATTGGCTGACACCATTATGGAAGCTGAGAAGTTCCAAAATCTACAGTTGGCAAGCTGGAGACGCAGGAGAGCTGATTGATAAGTTCTAGTCTGAAAATTGGCAGGCTCAAGACCCAGGAAGAGCTGATGTTTCAGTCTGAGTCTGAAGGGCAGGAAAAAACAATGCTTCAGCTAAGCATTCAGGTAGGAGGAATTCCCCCCTACCCATGGGGAAACTTTTTTTTACTCAGTTTTATTGTTTAATTCAGGCCTTCACCTGATTGGATGAGGCCTGTGATTTTTCCAGCTTCTTCAGCTTCATTCCTGGCATTATTTGGGTCATGGATCGTTCTTCCATCTTCAGAGCCATCAGGATAGCATCTTCAAATTCTCTCTGCTTTGTTATCACATTCTCTGCTCTTCTGTCTCTGTGTCAATTCTCCCTCTATCTCCTTCTTATGAAGACACTTGTGATTATAGTTAGAGTCCACCTGATATTCAGGATAATGTTCCCATCTCAACATCCTTAATTCAATCATACCTGCAAATTTCATTTTGTCACGTAAGGTAACAGTCAGAGGTTCCAGGGATTAGGACCTGGATATCTTTGAGGGGCCATTATTTAGCCTGCCACATAGTCTAACTTTGTTTTAGTTTTATCCTTGCTCTACCTTCCCATCCCCTGAAAATGGTGATGTTGATATTGCTGCAGAAGAAATAGATGGGAACATGATTCACATCTGATTTCATAGACTCTCCTGTTTCATTATCTTTCTCAACTTGGAGAATAACAATTGTTCTGTACTCGAGAATATTTGGTCATGATATAAATATTTATTGAGAGCCTATCATAGTGCTAGGAATTTAGCAAAACAGACACACACACTCTACCTAACCTTAAGGGGCATATAGGAAAGAAACACAACAAAATAATCATGCAAATGTAGGGCTATGAAAGATAATGGCAGACAACTTTGAGCATGCAGAGTAGGTGCTTTATATTCCAACATAATGTTTTGTATATAATGGGGATGTTATAACATTGGGGAGATATTATATCTGTCCCCTTCCCCACAGGGATGTGGCAGAAATTCTTTGTAATTGTGCTTAAATTTATCTGGGAGTAGGAAACTCACATTGGTATGTAGGAACAGGGTTGTTACTGGTGAAAGGAATTCTACAAGGGCCCTATCTAAACAGAAATCAAGCAGGGGGAGCACAACTCCTCCAAACAAGGAAATATTTCCACTGAGAAAATATTTTGATGGAACAATTTATTGCATTTTCTTAGAAACTTTGAGCAGAGGATGAGGTTGGTTTCTGTTGCTTTATACATGATGAATTTAAGTTTAAGGAATGGTCCATGCTGGGCCTACGATTAGCATCAAAGTGAATTGGAATTTATGCCTTAGGAGTAATGTTATCAGGGAGAGAAATGATACTTTTAAGCCATTTTTCCAAGATTGCCTCAAGAAATGAAAATGCTACCTTCATGTATCATTGCTACAGGTACCCAGTGAAACAGAGCTTTGTTATTTATCTGTCTCCTTCTAAAATCTGGGATAATGGTCTAAAAAGGATTGCTAGATCAAAGCAGACCTACACTGCTGCTATGCCTTACTGAACAAAAATACTTTCAGACCGCAGTAATTTCACACTGGGGGCAAAGGAAGTAATCTGTTCCACTTTTTAAAATGAATGCTTTCCCTCTAGTGCTCCAAAAGTGTTCATTTAGAGTGTCTTTGACATAACACCTGTTGTGATTAGTGAAAATCCTTCAGATATTTGAGGGTAGTTATGTCCTCATCAAGCCTTATCTTTTGCATTAAGCTCTTATTACAGCTAGCTGTTCTGAGTACCTACTGTATACCAAGCTATAGGTTAAGGCCAGGTGTTGGCTCAGAAAGATGGTGTGATAATAAAGATATATTAGGAATTGTGGAGCCCCAACAGATGGATGAACCACATACTCTTAAGTGGATCAAAGAAGTCTTCACAGAGGAGATGATGCTGGGGCTGGGTTTTGAAGGATGAGTAGGAGTCTATGGGGGGAAATAGATGAAGGGCACTTTAGGTAACAAGAAGAGCATGGAGAGTAACACAGCATGGTATCCAAACCATGCATGGGGAAGAACAGGTTTTTTTTTTTTTTTTTTTTCTCTTGAGGTCATTCTTCAAATAGTAACGGCTTTTCAATGATTTATATGTTAGTGTGATGGTAATGAGGCTTTGAGGAAGATACATTAGGGAAATTAGAGAAAAAAGTAAAAGTAGTAGGCATGTAAAGAAAAAGTAAAATTAGGTGTGTTAGTTCTGTGTGACAAGAAGCAGATGTCAAGATGTGATTAGATATGCAAGAAATTTCATGGAGGAGGAAGCAGGAGGTGGAGGGAGCCTTCAGGACATGATGCAGCTCTTCCACCTGTCAAAGAGAGGAGAAGGAAGGCATATCGGGCAGGAAGAATCCCATACTGCAGCACAGTTCTGAGAAAGTTTTGGCCAGGCTGATGGGAAGATGTCAAGCCAAAGTTGCCCTTAGATGAGTCCTGCCACCTTTGAGAATGAGTCTGCCTCAGTATCCTCACCTTGTTTGGGCTGGGAGCAGCCAGAGATTGTGGCCTCATATAAAGGAAGTGGAGAATTTGAAGGAACAGCAGCAGGAGTTGCCGTCATGATATCCCCTGCAGAAGGAGGTCTGAATGGCATACTTTCATGGCTGCAGAGGAAGGTAACTCCTACAAGCAGTGGTACAGGTCTTACCTATTTGGCCTGCACTTTGCCCTCCATGCTTACTTCTTTGACAGCAGGACTGATTTACAGTTCCAATCATATCCACAGGAAATGCAAAGAATTAGGTATGTTTGGAATGTAGAGTACAGAGTGGAGCAACAAGAAGTGAGGTTGGTCATGAGAAAAAGGTTCAGATAGTGGAGGGCATCAGAGTTTATGCTAGGGAGTTTGGACTTGAGCTTATAGACAATGGGGTTTAAAGCAGAAGAACAACGTTATATGTGACTTTCGAGAAAATTGCTTATAGTGAGGAAGGTGGATTGAAGTGATGCAATACTGAAACAAAGACCACTTGGGAGGCTTTTGCAATTGTCCAAGTAATGGATACTGAAAGCCAAATAAGTCAGGGTGGATGGAGAGAAAAGAATGGACTTGTCATAGAAATTGATAGGATTGAGACTGGGTGTTGTGGCTCCCACCTGTAATTCTAGCACTTTGGGAGGCTGAGGTGGGAGGGCTGCTTGAGGCCAAGAGTGCAAAACCAACCTGGTCAAGGTAGCAAGACTCTATCTCTAAAAGAAAGAAAAATGATAGGAGTGAGAGATCAATAGTCAATAGTGGGATGGGTGGTGGTGAAGGGTGATATCTAGGTTTCTAACCTGGGGGGCAGGGATGATAGATAGTGTCAGTAACGAATATGGTACAGTACATATTGGAAGAGAAACACATGGAGTAAGGGGTGAATAGTAAGTTAAATTTTGGACATGTTGAATTACGTGTCCTGTGCTTCCTCATATGATTTCTAGACCCTTTGTGATACTGGTTGTTTTCTGGAGACACTTCAATGCACATCTCAAATGTGTTGTGGATCACAGTAAATCCAGCCCTGGGTGTGATCAAAGCTCAGGAGAATGACAGTTACATTTCTTTTAATTCAACCTAAGCCTCCATTAGCCTTTTGGCAGCAGGCTCATGCTGTGGGCTTATTTTGAGCTTGCCATCCACTCAAGCTGTGAGGTCTTTTTCACATGAACTGTTTCTAAGGCAATTTTTTACTCCGTATATTTCCAGTTGATTTTTTTTAAAATCTTAGGTGTAATACTTTTCATTTGCTCCATTAAATTTTGTCTTGTGAGTTTGGATACATTATTACAGCCTATCAAAAATTATTCTAAAATGTTGATTCTCGTAGTCTTTTTATTTGTGATACCTTTAAACTTTGTGATATCTTTGTCTTTAAAAAATATATTTTATCATAATCACTGAAAGAAACAGAACAGAACTACTTGAGAGCATCACGTCACTCAAGCCCTTCTTGACAGACATCTACCAGCTACCTCTTTTGGGGAACATTTTTTTCAGCCAACAAAATTTATTCATCATAATCTTAAGAATATTAAGACAGACATTTCCAATGTGTTATTGAATTCACATGGCCTGTGTCTCCAGAATTTCCCTGATTTGTCATTTTAGTGACCTTATCAGAAGGCATCATTTGTCCATAAGGAGCCTGGGCTGGTCCTCAATACTTATCACTTTCTTTTCTGAGTTCATAAACTCTGTTTAGACATGACTTGCTGTGGTTTGATGTCAGACTCATGAGGGTATCATTTTCATAATCTTCTTTAATCTGCTTTTGAAAATAAGAACCGTGACCTTTTCAGGTCTATTGACCCTAATCCCAGTCTTATGCACTGCTGCCAGTGTCTTAGCTATTGTATCTGCAGGTTCATCTGCAACTCAGCACAATATAGTAATGAAAGGTTGATTAATCTTCCTGGGCAGAAATCCTTGCTGTGAAACTTCTAGCAGCTGATATTTACCCCTCTGAACTCCTAATCCTTACCTGTGAAATGTGGCTAATAATAATGCCTATCAAATAAGTTGTAAAGATTTAGTGAGTTAATCTGGGCAAAGGATTTAGAATAGTGCCTCTCATGTAGTGGACACTCAGTAGATTTAATTATATTATTGCTCTAGAATGTTATTTGGGTGGGCCTGATGTCCTGCTTTCTTAACTATTTCCTCAATCTGTCATCTCTCCAATTCCTTATTAAGCCTATTAAGCATGGTTATTCTCTTCTTTAGAGTTTGAAGACTGTTCTTTTGATAAAGAAGATAGAGTTTTTATTTTTATTTTTTATTTTTATTTTTTGCAGTTGCAAGATTTAATAGAGTGAAGACAGAGCTCCCATACAAAGAGAGGGGACCCAAAGAGGGCAGCCGTTGCCAGCTCAAATGCCTGGATTTATATCCTGATCATTGTCCCTCCTGCTGTGCTCTCAGGCAATGGATGGTCTTTACCTCCTGTTTTTGCCTAATTAGCATTTTAGTGAGCTCTCTTTACTATCTGATTGGTCCGGTGTGAGCTAAGTTGCAAGCCCCATGTTTAAAGGTGGAAGCAGTCACCTTCCCAGCTAGGCTTAGGGATTCGTAGTTGGCCTAGGGAATCCAGCTAGTCCTGTCTCTCATTCCCCGCTCTCAGCAGGAAAACCCAAGTGCTTTTGAGGAGGTTGGCCAATGACCGCTCTAACTGCTTCCTGTTGAATTGGGGTGTAGTAGGGGTTGTGCAGCTGAGATTCCTTGGGAGGGGTGCCTTCGATGTCATTAACATGGGAGCATGGGCTAGCAGGCCAGTCTAGGGGTCCACGGTAGATCTTGGTCATGGACTGCATCTGGGGCCCCATTTGAAGAACCATTTGTAGTTTTACAGCTTTGATTCTGGAGGAGACAAACTTAACAAGGAGTTAAAGATACAGGATCCAAAGAGGAGTAGCAATATTATAGCTGCTAGAGGTCCTAAGAAGGGGAGAATCCAGGGCATCCATTGGCTGAGGAGGCCCCAGGGTCCAGTGTTTTGAAACTTCTCTACTCTGTGTTGTATTCAATTTCGAATTTCTTTAACTTTCTCAGTGATGATTCTGGATTGATTAACGTAATAACAGCCTTCTTCCCCTAAAAATAAACAGGTTCCCCCTATTTTGGTGGTTAGCAAGTCTAAAGCTCTTCAATTCTGAAGAACTACTGCTGCTAAGGAGCTAAGTTGATCTTGCAAGGTGACTAGGGAGTTGGTGACCCATTCCATGTCACCATTTAGTTCTTGAGACAGTTTGTAGTAGAACTGAGTAGAGGTTGTGATACTGCCGATGCCAGTACCTAGTCTGCCTAGCACCCCTGCTCTGATAACAAAAGGAAGAATGGGTACTCTTTTGTTGTGGGGGTTAGGTACAACATAATTGTATAAATCTTGTTCAGTGTAGATGGTCATAGGGGGCACTAAGAATGAGAGGAAGCACATAGATTCTGAAGAGCCATTCAAACAATGATAGACTGAGGTACCACAGACCAAAAATATTCCTGCGGGTAGACAGACTATTCATGTGGGAGGAGTTACCCACCTGATGCACTGGGAGTTGATTGTGTCTATAGTATTGCTAAATTTTATACAGGTGAGGTTTGAGGTACGGGTTATTTTCAGACTGGAAACAAGAGGTCCTACTAAAATGGAAGTGGTATTTATTTCTGTGCTGAAGTTGTTCCATTGTTCGGGTACAGGGATTGAAATGTATGGTCTGAAGTGCAGGGGGAGGCACATCCAACAGTTTGTAGGGTTTTGGGCCGAGACCTCATGGAGCCCAGTGAGGGTGGTATTAAATAGGCTTACCAGGCAAGAATGGGTATGGAGGGTTTCATGTAGTTTTGAGAGATCTAGTCCTTTGTATGGGGTAGGGGTGCTATGTACTCAGGTCAGTTGGGAGATTACTTCCTTTAAGTGTTTTTCTCTTGCCTGATCTTGAACTCCACCCCCATCAGACATACCGCTATGGGTGAAGTAAGTCCAACAGATAGTGGTTCCCAGTCCTCCAGGACAACTAGGATTAAACATTTTCCCTGTCCAATAATGAGTATTTGCATGCATGCAAAGAGTGGCAGAGTTATAGCAGTTGCAGGGCATATGGGTGTGGGCAGTGAAGGTGGGGGTTCCCTTAGATACACTCCTATATGATGGGGCATCAGTATTTCCGGGAAGCCGCATTCTCCACAGAAACTCTTGGTAAGTGCAGCTACTGGTCGTACAGCAGCATGGAGAGGGTATAGTAAGAGTGAAAGGAGGTAACAGAACAGTAAAGAGAAAAATATGATAAGGGATGGCCATGGGGATTTACGATTTTAATTACTTTCCTCAAGTTCTCTGACAGCCACAAGTCTCCTTTAGCAGTGAGTATGCCATTCACATCATGAGATGTCCACATAGTGAGATCTCTTCCCTGTATTGTTTTAACTGCTTTAGATACTAAGACTGCTACTACCGCCACTACCTGTAAACAATGAGGCCAACCCTTTGCCTCTACATCAATTTTCTTACTCAGGTATGCCACGGGTTGCAAGCTCATCCTATGGACCTGCGTAAGGACTCTTAGAGCTATTCCTGTGTTTTTCTGTGACATATAAAGAAAAGTCTTGCCTCATTGACAAGCTTAACACTGGGGCTTGGGTTGGGGCCTTCTTTAGGGCCTGGAAAGCTGCTTCTGCTTCAGGTGTTCATCTTACAGATAGGTACTGGCTTTCTGAGTTTCAGTTTCCTTAATTGGTGTATGTAATGGTCTGCCTACTTCGCCGTATCTGGGAATCCATATTCGGCAGCAACTTGTTATGCCAAGGAACCCTCTTAGTTTTTGGGATGAGGTTTTGGGATGAGGGTAAGCCAGTATAGGCTGGATACATTCCTCACTGAGGGCCCTGGTGCCTTTGGATAATTTTAGCCTGAAGCATTTAACCTGCTGTGAGCAGAGCTGAGCCTTTGGTTTGAAAACCTTGTATCCACGGGTAGCAAGGAAATTTAAGAGTGCTTGGGTCGCTCAATGGCACAAGGTTTCTGAATGGGTGGCTAAAATTAAATCATCTATGTACCAAAGGATAAGAGTGTCCAGGTATGAGAACTGGCTCAAGTCTTGGGCTAATGCCTGGCCAAATAGATGGGGGCCATCCCTGAACCCTTGGGGTAAAACAGTCCAGGTGAGTTGAGACATTGGGTTTTAACTGTGGAGTTATATCAGTTGAAGGTGGGTAAATTTTATTCAAATAACTTGGTCTTCTTTTGGCTTCTATGGTACAGAATAATTTATCAATCTATTTTCTTTCATTAGAATGGCCTAGAACTTGAATATGTTTGGGAATTAAACTAATCCCTTTAGTTTTTTGTCTCTTCTAAACTTGGCTTGTTTGCAAATGGAAGGCATCACCCCTCTGGGAGACATTACCTGGTGGCGAGGAGCATCGTTAAATATTTGGGAGTGTCAGTTCCCACATCTATAAAAGGAGGACACTGGCAGATGATCTCTAGGGTCCCTTCCAGTAGGAACATTTTAGGATGCAGTGATTCTGCATATGGGTTGTCATTCCACTCTAGGTCTAGCCACAAGGGTGCTAATTCTAGATTTCCCAAGGAGAAAAATATCAAGGCTTGAGGGGCAGGAAGTTCCATCAGAGGGCCTAGGAGACTTCTCATATTAAGGAGTGCTTACCAATTTGCTCTCATCTCTCAGCATCTATGCTAAGTATAGTGTCAGGAATCCTGTGATTTCTTCTTAAAAGTGAGCTGAAACAATTCACTGACTCCATGGAAAAAACATTATCAGTATTGAAAACCCATTTCTACATCTCAGATCTCTATAAACCGTCCACTTTAAGCAAGACTCCTTCCATTCTGTGACTAAACAAATGACTTTGTCTACGTATCAGAAAGTCAAGGTTCCTATGCACAGCCTTGTGGAAGGGATAAGCTTGCCAAAGAAAAACCTGAACTGGAGAGTAGTTATAGCAGAAAAAGCATATTTGATTCAGGACTATTGTAATAGGAGAAAAGAGGCCTCAGTATAGAACTGGGCCCAATTGCAAATATGGAGTGTGCAACTCAGGATGCATAGCCAAGGAGCAGGGTGGGTGTCAGTGGATGGAAAACTACTAAGAGAAAACCTCGAGGATTCTGGCTAAATGTACCCGACAGGATTCTTGCTGAAGGCAGGTCAGGGTCATCAGATACCAAGTGGGAAAGATGAAGAATTTGGTCAGGTGTTGTGGCTAATCATATATAGAAGGTGGAGATTCTCTCTAAACTGATTTAGCAAGATTTTTGCTAAAACTGGGCTCTTGAGAATGTGCCCAAGGATGGGGCCTAGTCAGAAAAGGCAGCTCAAAAGAGTCTGACTAGAATTTGGTCAAGGGGAGCATCTTGTTAGGCTCTGGAAGACTCCTTTTTCTCAAGATAGTTCTTGGGAGTTTTCCTGTTTCCATTCCTTTTCATTGCATTCTACACAGGGCTTACAGAATCTGACCATGGAGGTAAGCTGGCCAGGGGAGTTTCTTTAATTGATGTAGCATTTGTGAGACAAGATGAAAAGGATTTTTCTGGATGAGAGGGAGACATTTTCTCTTACCTCCTTTTCCCCCGATGACCTTTGAACAAACCCTCGGGAGAAATCCTTGGAAAAATGAGACTATTAAATCTAAACTTAACTACAAAGATTCAAGGCACCACAAGAGACATTAGAGGAAAACTTACTGAGACTGTTAACATTTCATGTTTCCTTTTTTCACTTGGAGACTTGATTTAAAGGAAGAAATCCGATATCTCTTTCTTTTGGAGAAACAAAGATGTGGTCTTTTTCCTTTTGTCTCTTCCTGAGATTTACTCAAGAGGCCGATGAGAGGCTGAATGTAACCAGCGCATCAACAATTTGTTCAGCTAAATGAGCAGTTCGATTTTCTCATCTGCACACTCTACTGCATGGGACCCCTTGCCCTAAACCCCCAGCTAGTTGTATTATTGGTGCTCATTCAGAACCCAGACAGCAGCTCCTTCTGATGCTGCTTTTTGTAGTGGAAATCATAAAACTCTTTGAAATGTATTGTTGCAGCCAAACCTCTCTGCTTAGGGGAATCCTGGAGATACCTTTTTATTCTCTCTCTTTCGTTCTCCAGAGGCTATGATCATGGCAGTCTCAGCTCAAAGTGGGCTTTTGTCATTTCTGTGCTTGGATGGGAGCCAGCGATTGCCTATGAAACCTCCGAACTACAAAGGTTTACCCAGCTGGTGAAAGTCATTCCTATGAAATTTGAAAATGATCTCTCATTTCACAGCAACTGAAAACAACGTTTAAAATTTTTTTTTAAAGTAATTGCTGCCATTTCTGGTTTTAATTCAAATGGAAAGAGGATTTCTCTCTGAGGGATTTCATTAGAAAGAGAAGGAACAGCTCCTCCTTCCAATCCTTGGTTAATTTCCAATTCCTTAAAATTCAGAGAACTCTGGCTTATTGTGTCTTTGTTTGGTCTCAGAATCTGGGTGGTAAAAGACAGGCTGGTTTACTGTTGAAGAGGACAGGAGGGTTAGGGAGCTTGAGAGGCACATCTCTTAGTTCTCGACCAAAGCCTTCTGAAGAGTGACTGCTTCTCACTCAGTTTTTATTTATAAGTCTAAATGGATGAATGCGTGGAGTGAACCTTTCCATTTGTTCTAAGAATTGATTCATAAAGCACCACTAACTAGCTCATTTTTTTCCTGACTTGTCTGCCTGGAAAGTACTGATCTAAGTCTGCTCTTCTTATTTTCCTTAGCCCATAAAAAATGTCAAATGAGATGGATGCATAGCTATGATTTCATTTCCATTATGCATTCATTACTGTTGAGTTATGATGGAAACTTGGGGCTTATTTATTTTAGAGTCTAATACAGATCGTATCTCACCCTCTGCTCCCCACCTCATAGTAATCTCAGTGGATCTCTGTATAGTACATGTCAGTGGGATGTGTACTCCAGCAACCCAGAGGAAATCACTTACGTAGATGTCATTGTGGATAGTTTGATAAAGATGTCTAAATGGCAAATATCTAGGCAAAAAAAAAGCAAGAGCAAACCAAATAGATGAAAAAAACAAAAACAAAACAAACAATCCAGAGAACCATAAACTATTAATGTACATTGTACTTAAGCAAAAGACTGTGTTCTAGTTTTAGATTTACTTTGGCCTTTTTTTTATCCTTAATTCTGCTTCCTTTACCAAAGTTATTTACTTTACCAAAGCTATTCTCAGACTTTTAGATAATACCTGGTCGTTGGATTTTATAGACTATTCCTGAATATGCTTTCCAAGGAATGTCTTTAAATCGAAGACAGGTGTTATGTAGTTGACACCTATGGAACTGGGCTGTATTAGGCAGCAGCTTTGTGTGCCTCTAAGCCTAGTGTACCTATCAGGACGGTGACTCCAAAGGTGGAAGCTCTCACCAGATTCAGATGGTCTTCAATAAACTCTGGACCTCAGAGAGACACCAGCTTCATTGAAAAGTTAATGTAAATTCATTTTTATGCATAAGAGATATATGATATGATTTGGATATTTGTCCCCTACAAATTTCATGTTGAAATATGATCCCCAGTGTTGGAGGTGGGGCCATGTGGGAGGTGTTTGGGTCAAGCAGGCAGATCCCTCAGGAAGTACTTGGTGCCTTCCCTATAGTAATAACTGAGTTCTTGCTTTATTAGTTCACAAAAGAGCTGGTTGTTTCAAGAGAGCCTGGAACCTCCTCTCCGCTTCTCTCTTTTTCCCCTCTCTTACTGTGTGACACGCCTGCTTCTCCTTCACCTTCCACCATAAGTGGACGCTTCCTGAGTCCTCATGAGAAGGAGATGCTGGCACTATGCTGTCTGTGCAGCCTGCAGAACAGTGAGCCAGATAAGCCTCTTTTCTTTATAAATTATCCAGTCTCAGGTATTCCTTTACAGAAATGCAAAATGGACTAATATAATATATTTATATGTGTATTTATGTAAATACAATATATATATATTTTAAAATGGATGTTTAATCTCCCCATACAGCAAATTTAAATCCTAATATATGAGTATGATTTAAAGCCATTGGTTTCCATACCATGTACCACCATGTCCAACTGAGTGGCTTTATGGGCTGAGGGAGACCTGAGAAGGTGGACTTCTTGACACTTTTCCATATTAGATTAGACCCTCTTTTGTCTGTTTATACTGGGCCTGTAAACGAGGTTTGGTTGGAAGAGTTCTTTAGCTCAAATTTTAAAAACCACTGATGTAAAAGGTCATTCTGGCATGAACCACCAATCTCTTCTACCTAGGATATTGATGAAAGCCTTGCTAGAATGGTGAGTGTTAAGAGTACTCTTTTGGTTCTAGTTCTGATACTGGTCCTGATTCTCTTCTTGTTTTGCCCTCTCTTTTGCTAACTACCCCTTGTGATGGCACAATTCTCTACACTCTAGAAACTTCTCTAATAACTGAAGGAAAAACTGGATGTTTTCTAAAATGTTTTCCAAAGCCACAGTTTTCCTTTATGCAAAAAGTCTGTAATAGAAATAGACTGTCATCAAACAACAAATCTGGGGTAATGATTTAATTTGAATTTTTAGTTTGTAGCTTCTGTTTGCTTTCTGGCATCCTAGTCTTTTGTTAAGACTATCTTTACATTGAATTACATTCCCTTTCTGAATACAAAAATACTAAATGGCAATTCTAGAAATGTTGGACAATACAGAATATCATAATAGACCATTCTTAGAATTTATTTTGATGTTATCTTTTTGTCTTCTTGGTGTTATCTTTGACTCTGAAAGTCTTTGCTTTCACTTTCTGAATTTACTTTTCAAATTCCCTCTCTTGATTATTGTTTAAATGGCATTATTTTTCCTACATAATTGGATGAACAGAGTTTCCTTTCCCCTTGAAGTTTAAGATCGGGATCAGAGATGAAGTTCTCACATCCTCAAGTTGATCTTTCAGTGGGCTCTGGTTTATACTCTTTCTTTCACTATCTGCTATTAACCTCTTCAGTATTTTGGTTCCAGTCAAGGAAATGACTTTTCATTTTCATCCTTACCCATTCCTCATCCTCTGATCCGGTGTACCCTCTTTCTGACTATTTTGATTTGCGTCTCATCTCTCATTTGACAAATTATATCACTCTCATTCTCTAAATCTCTTTTAAGAGTTTCTTTTCTTTCCATTAGAAGTAGTACTGAAAAGTTTCCTTTTCCTTTCTAATTTAATTTGTGGCTTTTATATCATATACTTTACTTCCCAAATGTTTAGTGATTCATTAATACCAACCAACCAGACAACCAACCAACCAAACGAACAAACAAATCAATGGTTGACCTTAAGTGACAACAAGATTTATGACAGAGTTGAGACTAGAGATTCAAAGACCCAAATTCCGGTTCTGTGATCTTTCTTCAAATGATGGTGCCTCTCACTACTCGCCTAATGAAAAACTAATAAGATCCTAGAGTAACATTTAGATTAATCTTGCATAGCATGTAGTGCTCACTTAAGGGCATTCAGGTAGAGCATTAGGACTTCATTTTGGAAGGGGATTAGAACAGGGTGATCAGAACAAAGAGTAGACTGCCTTGTTCCTGTTAAAATGTACTTTCTTCACATGAGTATTTGCCAGATTTTGGGAAGATAAAAACACTACAGTATTTTCAACTTTTTTTTTCCTTTTTTTGCCATCTTTTCATTGGGGACTTCCCTAATCCTTCCATTTAAAACAGAAACCTACCATCACCCTCGCACTCCCTGTCTTCCTTCCAGACATTAGTTTTTCCACAGTACCTTTGACATTTTGACATGCTTGCTTGTTTGTTTGCTCATTGTTGGATCTTCTCCCCTCCCGCCACCTCCCCTACCTGAATATAACTCCATAAGGTGGGAATATTTGTCTGTCTGTTCACTGCTATATCTTACTCCTGGCTCCATCCCTCCATTCGTTTCAATACTGGCTAGGATATAGTTGATACTCCATGAGGATTTCATGGAGAAAAATCAACAAATGAATTGGTTAAGCCTCAGAACCCAAACCAAGCAGGGTAATCTCCCCCACCATTTAACAGATGGAGGAATCAGTTTACCTCGAGCTTATGGTACTTGGCGAAGGTCTCAGAATTTAGAGTCTCCTTTTCATCCTGTAAGCAACTAAGCTTTGCAACTGATGAAAAGATGCCGTAATACGTACAATTAATGAAAACGTTGTGGAATTCATGTTACAACTCTGAGTATAAACTAAACACCAATTCCAGATGTTTGATGAAAACACTTCTTATGACTCCAGTCTATGCAAATTTGGTTAGATCCCTTAGTCAAATGACAACCACGAACAAATGGAACACATACCCTCTGCATTAGAGCAGTGTCTGACAGCTGTCTCAGACCGAAAGAGTCTATTAGCACTTACCTTGGTCTGTTCATTTTAGAGACCCTCAGCAGCATCTGTAACCCAGAACTTGGCAAACAAAGTAAACTTGGAGACTGATTTGATTTCATCCCAGCTGGCTGAAGCTCCATTACCCACTAAGTCTGTTTAATGTGGCTGTTATTGTCCCTTTGCCCCATGTCTATAGTCTGGCTGTAGTTTGGGTACAGACTGTTACTATTAATAACATAGTGGGTTTATTATTTTCATCTAGAACCATTTTTTTAAATCACAATAGGGATTTGCTTTTGTCCTGAAATGTGAGGACAGATCTCTACACCAGCCATCCAGGGCTGGCTTTTCTACTTACACTGATGAAGATATCTGGTGACCTCTATTTTATCTTCCTACTTTATTACTGGTTTGGCTTGTGCTCTAGTTTCATTTGTACGGTGTTAGTTTAAAAGTAGTTTGGTAAATCAAAAGTGCCAGAGAAGAAAAAAAGCAACAAGTAAACTTGGATATTGTTAGTAACGCAACCTCTTTGCTTTTTCCATGGAAGTAAAGAAGGATGTGAAATCGTCTGATTATATATGATAGTATTTATGATTATTTCATCTAGGTGGGGAAACCTGGTAGTGTTCCCTGTGTTAAACTAAGAATGGTCAAGAGAAAGAGGTTATGAAGACTCTTGCTATTAAGCAAATTTCCAAGAAGCAGAGGAATAGATAAGTTTAGTCCTCAAAGTAATTTGCAAAAATAATAAGACCTACTAAAATGATGCTAGATCAAATAATGGTATGAATCTCTATTGTTTTGGTCCTTTGCCAACATTAGTGTACACACAGACACAAGCTTGCACATGGCTCCTACATCCAAATGTTCACAAAATCCCCATTAGTACATGTTTCCTGAGTACAGTTTCATTTCTCTCTTTTAGAAGCAAGTGAACGCTGAGAGCCTGTGGTCATACCTGGAGGGAAATGTCCTGAACTACGAGTTAGAGATCTCAGCTTTTGGTCTTGCCCTCTGTGGACTCACAGTGTGAGTCAACTGATTCTTTTTAGCTTATTATTGTTATTATAGTTGATGTTCTCTGCTGTACCAACCTCACAGAGTTGTAGGAGACTTCAATGAGATAGTAGGTGTGAAAACTGAGAATTATAGAGTATTGTGCAAATAAAGATAAAGGATTGTTTTGAGGATCACATTGTGGTTTGCTCAATGCAGGATTGTAAGGAAGTTAGTCCTGATTGTAGGTATTCAGGGCAGTGTCTGGGAATCCTCACAATCACCCTTTTTTTTTTTTGTATCTCTGAGGAGGGAGCATGCAGTGGAAAACAATTGCCAAATGGGAAATGAGAATATGACTTTTTAAATATTTGATAAGCATCCAAAAACCTCATTGTAAAAATATCGAACTGGAAAACTACTTAGGCTCCAGGCCTAAGTGAGGCTTCCTATTTTATTGCTCTTGAATCTAAAAGCCCCACAGTCGTGGGCAGAGGAGATGGAAGAGAAGGAGTGGTGGATGTGGAGCGAGATGGAAAGAGAGAGCGAGAGTGAGCTACTTGGTTGTGGCTAAGGGAAAGAGGTGAGCCCTGGAGACTGGCCTTGGCTGGTATGCTATATGGAAGCTGGAAGAACATGCCAGGGCTCCTGCTTTCAGGGCACAATCACTCCCTGTGTCAAGCTGATCTAAGTCCTGGACTCAGATGATGAAATGGACAATTTCTGCTCCACTGGAGTTAGAGGCAGGGGGTAGCATGTGAAGGGGTGGGCAAAGAATGAAAGGGGGGCAGGGGAGCAGAAGTTCCCTCTTTAGCTGCTCCTGCTCAGGAAAGAATATATGTGCCACCCCAATTGAACAGTGAGAACACATGGACACAAGGTGGGGAACATCACACACCGGGGCCTGTCGGGAGCTGGGGGAGAGATAGCATTAGGAGAAATGCTTAATGTAAATGATGAGTTAATGGGTGCAGCAAACCAACATGGCACATACATACCTATATAACAAACCTGCACGTTGGGTACATGTACCTTAGAACTTAAAGTATATATATATATATATAAAAGTAGCTTAACTAAAAAGACTCCGTGCAGAAATAAAATGACGAGAGTTTAGAAAAACAAACAAACAAACAAAAAACAGAATATATGTGCCACCCCAAAGGGGCATGAGAGGGAAGAGATAAGGAGCAGTGCCAATGGTAAGGGGCTCTTTCCTATAGGGCTCCAGAGGAGTTACTGATTTACGACCTCAAATAAATCTCTTTGCCAGGAGTTTTGTACCTGGTCAGTTCTGTAACTCTAGCCAATGTGAGAAGAAAGTCTAAAAAGAAGGTGGAGATGTATTTGTGTTTCTAGTGTATGAGAGTGTATTTTCCTTCTGTTTCCTAAGTGACAAAGAAGTGAAACCTTGCTAGTGGTTACTTAGCAATTATGTTTATTACTTTGTGTTTTTAAAAATTAATGAGCTGCATTGCAGAAAACTACTCCTGTAAGCATACTTAGGATGTTTCTAAGACAGCAAAGGTTTTTCTCAACACCCATGATTTAATACAATGCAAATGTTTAGTTTTTTTTTCTTTTTCTTTTTCTTTTTCTATGTTCTCAGAGATAAGATTAAGAAATGAGACTGGAGACAAGAGGGTATCTTAAGAACGGAAAGATTGTATGTTTCAGCTTTATTCATTTAAAGTTGGCTAATAATGGGTAATACGGATATTTATATACAAGGAAGGAATAGAAATGACTGTATTCTATCAGTGAATTCTTAATTTGTGCTTTATATTCACTTTTAATAAGTTAAACATTTTAAATATCTCCTGGTCAGTAATTTAATTTTTTAAAACAAAATATGATGAGGTGAAAATAGGAAACTTTCTGCATTCTATAGTAAATTCTGTTAAATGAATGAACTAGTGAAAAAGTTTCTAGTAAAATGACATTGAATAATTTCGCCATATTGAGTCCAAATGTCCTGTTGGGTTTCATGACTTTTCAGCTTATTCTATCCCTTTGCTCATTTAGTGAGTTATACAGAAAAACTTCCAACTCCTGAAGTGATGGTAGATGCCACAAAAAGATTTAGACCAGCATCTTCTGAGAAAAATACACATTCCTGAGCCCTAAAATGACATTTTACCAATCTTTTAAAAAGTAACAGACTTAACAAATAGCTTCTTCTCCTATAAAAGTTGGGCACAGGGCTACTATTTATTAACAGTGGCTTTGGCTCACAGATCTTCATTTGTTTAGAGTTTTGAGTGAGGCTTTGCACACAGTAGGTGCTCAATGAAATAAGAGCCATTCACCAGTTTATGATACTAGCTTGCAGCCCCTCCCCTTCTTTCACTTGACTGCACTTTTTCAGTGGAATAAATGACACTAAAACTACTGCTACCACCTGCTGCTTGGTAAAATCTCTATCATCCTTCTATTCTTCCAGTCTTCTAAAGTAGATGTGAATTTAGGTTCTAAGAGGTAAATGGGAAGAATGTCATAGGGTGTATTGTTTATGGAGTAACAACAGAATGAATTAAAAGTTTAAAGCTTTAATCAGTGTGTGTGTGTGTGTGGGGTGGTGAGTCGGGTCAGTGTTTTGACAATTGGTAGTGTTTTGATAATTTAAACAGTTTCATTTTTCTCTTGAACTAATTATTTTGGTGTCATATCGACTCCATTACCTTTTCAATAGTATGTTATTAGCCTTTTATTTGAGAATTCATCATGTTCTTATTGTGTTTTGACTACATATACTGTTAGTTCTTTAATTTTTTTTTCTTTTTCTTTTTGCAGGAGACCATGAAATGATTCCAGTATGTTTGCTTAATTGTTGGGTATTCCTGTGACAAAGAAGGCACTAATCAGCCAGCCAGAATGCACTGACCACCACTGCAGGGTTTCAGTCATATGAGACATCTGGGTGATAGAGAGAATTGTGGGGAATGGCTATCGCTGATGAGCCTGTATCTTCTAAGTGATCTGGGGACTAAGGCTTATTTTTCTCCAGGCTCGTCTTAGGAAGAATTTTTAGTCTATTTGGAATAGATAAGGCTTATACACATAAAAGTAACTGATACTCAATTATATGTAATTATGTTAGTTGGGGATAAGGCTAAGCTGTTTTATGTAGTGACTCAAAAATGCGATGACTCAAATAAGATTGGAGCTTGTTTCTCTCCAGGAATGGACGGTCCCACACTCAGGGGCAGCTAGGCTGCTGGGATCCAGGTTCCTTTACCTGTTGCTCTGTTATGGTTGAAGCTGGCTTATCCCAACCTCATTCACATTTCAGCCCACACAGGTAGGCAGAAAAGGGGTGAAAGTGGAGCATGAGCAATGCCTTTTCTTTTTTTTTTTTTTTGTGTCAGTATTATTGCGGTATAATTTACAGAAAATAAAATACGTCTATTTTAAGTGTATGCTTTAATGAGTTTTGGCAGATTGCTCACACCCATTGAACCACCACCCTAATCAAGATAATGGCATTTCCATCATCCCTAAACATTCCCTCATGCCCTTTGCAGTAAATGCCGTCTACTCTTGGCCTAAGGTGGCTACTGATTTGATATCTATCACTACAGATTATTTTTGCCTGTTCTAGAATTTCACATAAATGGAATTATATGGCAAGTGCTTTCAGACTGGGTGATGTAAGTCAGGTGCCTAAGTTGTGAATTTAAACAGACACACTAAATTTTATGCTAGTGCTGACTCTACAATGCACCCTGTGCCATGCCCCACTGTATCTTGTTTCTTTTGCCCTGTGTATTGTTTTTGAGATTCATTTATTTTGTTAAGTGAATCAGTGTTTCATCCTTTTCTGTTGATGTGTAGTAGTCTATGTCACAAATTCACACAATTTGTTTATACATTTGTCTGCTGATGGATGTTGTTTCCGGTTTTGGGCTTTTATGAACATAGCTGTCACAAACAGATGTGTACAAGTACTTTAGTGAACATATATTTTCATTTCTCTTGGGTAAATACTTAGGAATAGAATTGCTGGAGCATATGGTAAGTGTGTCTTGGTAACTTCAGGAGACTGCTGAACTGTTTTTGCAAGTGGATATAATACCTGATAGTCTCATTAGCAATGTATGAAAATTCTAGCTGCTTTACAGCCTCACCAACACTAGTTATTATCAACGTGTTTAACTAGCTATTCTAGTAACCATGTAGTGATATCCACTGTAGTTTTTTCCTTTTTTGTCCCTGTACCCTAAGCTCCTATCCATTGTAATTTTAATTTGCATTACCCTGATGACTAATAATGTTAAGCATCATTATATGTGATTATAAGCTATTGTAGTTTTTTTGTAAAATATTTGTTAAAATTTTTTGAGTATTAGAAAAAGTAGGTTGTCTTATTATTATTGAGAAGAATTCTTTTAATATTGTGATTCATGCTTTATATGACCTAAGAAATCTTTGCAAACCTCAAAGTGTCAAAAGGTATTCCTTTATGTTTTCTTCTGAAGACATCACAATTTTGGCTTTAATATTTAGATCAGTGTTCCATTTTGAGTTAATTTTTATGTATGTTGAGAGATAAGGGTTAAAAAGCATTTTCCCCCTCTTGTAGATATCCAGTTGTTCTAGAACAATTTGTTGAAAAGACTCTCTTTTCCCCCATTGAATTATGCTGATTCTTTCTTAAAATAAATTTTCCATGTATGCATGGGTCTGTGTCTGTCCCAATGGTCTATATGCCCACCTTTATACCAATACCACACTATCTTGAATACTATAGGATTATTATCATTCTTGAAACAAGTAGTATACGTCTCAAATTTCATTCTTTATCAAAATTATTTTGACTTCTCTAGATCCTCTGTATTCCCATATGACTTTTAGGATCAGCTTGTCAGTTTTCAGAAAAAAATGCCAGAATTTATATTTTTATTTGGTTAAATGTACAGATCAATTGGCAGACAACTGACTCTACAATAGTAAACATCTTAACAATAGTATGTCTTTTATTCCATGAACGTAGTGCTTATTACAATCTGTAAGTTTTCTCAGCAATGTTCTGTAGTTTTCAATTTACACATCTTTGTTAAGTTTTGCTTTATGTACTTCGTGTTTTTGCTGTTATTTTAAATGCATTGTTGTATATGTTTTCAGTAGTTTTTTTTGCTCACATATAGAAAGGTAATAATTGTGCATATACTTTGCATTCTGTGACCTTGCTAAATTTATTTATTAATTCTAATAGCTATTAAAATATCATTTTAAGACTTTTCTGTATACATAATTATGTCATTTGTGAATAAAGATAGTTTACTTCTTTCTTTTGAATCTATATGCCTTCTACTTCTTTTTCTTGCTTTATTACACTGGTTAGAACCTCCAGTGAAATGTTGGGTAGAAGTGGTAAAAGTATTATTCTTGCTCGTTCCCAATCCTAGGGGAAAGCATTCAGTCTTTCATCCTTTGCATGATGTTGTCTGTAGGTCTTTTATACAATCAATTTATAAAGTTGAAGAACTCTTAGTTTGCTGAGAGTGTTTATCACATATGGTTGTTGAATTTTAAAAATGCCTTTTAGCCATTATTAAGATAATTATATGAATTTTCTTTTTTATTCTGTTAATGCTGTAAATTACAATGATTGATATTCAAATGCTGTATTCCTGGGATATACCACCCAGCCCCTAGTCATGATATAGTATCCATTTTACATATTATGGAATTCAATTTGCTAACATTTTATAAACAATGTTTTGTTATATGCTCACAAGGGCTATTATTCTATAGTTTTCTTTTCTTGTAATGTCTTTTTGGTATCAGGGTTATGCTGTCCTCATAAAGTAAATTGTGGCACATTTCTTAAAGCAATTTTGAAAGCTAGTATTATTTGTTCCATAAATATTTTATAGAATTTTATCAGTGAAGCTATCTGGGCCTAAAATTTTCTTTATGGATAGTTAAAATTTTTTATTATAAATTTATTTTTAAATATAGAACAGGGCTATTTATAGATTCTTTTTCTTCTTGTGACTGCTTTGGTAGTTTATGTCTTTTGAGAAATTAGTTCATTTCATCCAAGTAGTTAAATTTATTGCTCACAATATTCCCCTTTAGTATTTGTAGTATCTGTGGTCATGTCTCTCATCTCTAATACTGGTAATTTATGTTCCTCTCTCTCTTTTAAAATCTTTTATAATTGTAGCTAGAATTTTATAACATTTATTGACATTTTCCAAGGGCCAGCTTTTGATTTTATTCATTGTTTGCATGTTGTATGATGCATTTATTTCTGCTTTTTCATTATTCTTTCTTTTTGCATAATTTGGATTTATCTGCTCTTCCTTTTCTAGCTTTTTAGAATGATAGGCCACGGTTTTTTTTTTTTTTTTAGAATTTTCTAGTTTTCTAATATATGCATTTAAAGCTATAATTTTTCCTCTAAGCATCACTTTAGCTGTATCCTATAAACTTTGATATATTGAATTTTATTTTATTTTATTCAGTTCAACATAATTTCGAATTCCTCTGTATTGGTCACGGTTCTCTAGCAGGGCAGAACTAATAGGATAGATAGATGTATGTATAAAGGGGAGCTTATTAAGTAGTACTGACTCACATGATCACAAGCTGAAGTCCCACAGTAGGCTGTCTGTGCTGAGAAGCAACGAAGCCAGTACGAGTCCCAAAGCTGAAGAACTTGGAGTCCAGTGTTTGAGGGAAGGAAGTATCCAGCATGGGAGAAAGATGTAGGCCAGAAGACTAAAGCAGTCTAGTCTTTCCACATTCTTCTGCCTGCTTTTGTTCTAGCCGCGCTGGCAGCTGATTAGATGGTGCCCACCCAGTTTGAGGGTGGGTCTGCCTTTCCCAGTCCACTGACTCAAATGTTGCTATCCTTTGGCAACACCCTCACAGACACACCCAAGAACAATACTTTGCATCCTTCCATCCAATCAATTGACTTTTGATTTATTCATGAATTATTTAGATATATGTTGTTTAATTTCCAGATACTTGAGGATTTTTCCAGATATCTTTTTTTTTTTTATGAATTTCTTCATTAATTCTCTTGTGGTCAGAGAATGTATTCTATATGTCAATCTTTTAAATTTATTAAAATGTGCTTTATAGCCAAACTACAAGTGTTCTATCTTGCTGAATGTTTCACTACCATACAAGTTGAATATGTGTTTGGCTCCTATTGGATCTAGTGTTTTATAAATACCAAATAGGTCAAATTGGCTTATAGCTTTTTTCAAAAAGGTGTTCTTGTGTCTTTACTGATTTTATCTCTACTTGTTCTATCAATTAACTAGAATTAAAATTTCCAAAATTGTTTACATACTGTCTTTGTTTTTATAGGATGTGAAGAAATTGTATAATTGATTTCTGCTCACATTCATGGCAAAATTTAGGTTACATGCTCATATAGAAGCTAGGAGATATAGTCTTTAGCTGGGAGCCATGTGCTTAGCTAAAAAACAAAAGATTCTATTACTTAAAGGAAGAAGAGAATGATAGAAACTGGCAGAAAATTTACAGTATCTGTCACAATAATTAAATAGTAATCTACTTGGGACAGACTATAAATTATGTAGGAGTTCAGAGGAAGGCATCTTCAGTGCGGGATGAAGTTTTTGGGTGGAGGGGCTTTAATGCTAAGTTGGACTTACATGCATAGATTTGATGAAGGTCATTCTCCATATATAGAGCAGTAGGAGAGTGATAGAACTGAGCACAACAATGTGTGTGGTATACAGTAAGGGAGAGATTAAGGGGGACCACACAGTGAATTAATATTAAAAGTTACTAGGAAATAAGGTTGGGTAGGCACGTTGGAGGATCGAGTTAGGTAGGGCCTTCAGTAGCCTGATAATGGAGTTTAGATTTACTTCAGCAAGCAGAAATTTAGGTTCTTGAGCAGGGAGATGATATAATGAAAGCAGTGCTTAAGGCTGATTTGTTGACTGCTACCTTGAGGTAGGAGAGACCAGCTGGTGCAGCCATCCAGATGTGAGGTGATGAGGTATCAGTGTGAAATAAGAGAAAGCAACAATATTGCTTTTTTCTGTGCTGGATATATTGATATGTGCATTCACTACTACTCCCACTATTGCTCCCAGAGCAAGTCACACGGGTTAGTGAGGTCTAATTAGTGGGCAGTTTAAGATCTCAGTATCTTAGTCTTCCTAACAGTAGTGTTTGAAAGTACTGAATCCCTATTTTGGGTGAGACAAAGCTGTTTTAGAATCACAGTTGAACAAACACAGCAGGAAGCTTTTCGTGACTCAAAGACCAGTTCATCTCCAACCATCAGGCTTTTTTTTTTAAAAAAGAAAAAAAACTTACAAAAATGCTGCCAGTTGCATCAGAACAATCAATAAACCCACAGGAACAAAAAACAAGTTGTCCGCCCCACCTTTGAGTGGTAATCCCCTATTGTCTCCTGGGGAACTCAGTGTCATGTTTCCCTTCATGTGGGACAGCTCCCAATTGCTGCAGCTCTGCAGGCTTTCCAACCTTCTCTCCACTGGGGCTCTCCATGCAGTGATTAAGTGTCCATGCTTACTATTCCATATTGGGGTTATCGTGAAAAATAAGGGCAATGTAAGATTGCTAATAAATATATCATGGATGAATCACAACCATTTGAGAGTTCACATCTAATTAGTTAGTGTCTCTAAGGGAGGGCATGGTCTCAATTAGGTTAGGAATGAGGTAGGAGGGGTGGAAGAAAGAGAAAGCCTCTCCTTGATCTATGGCTTCTGGGTGGGATTGAAACCCACAGCTCTCTCTAGACATGCAAACTGAAGTCAAAACTCCCCGCATGAGTCATGTGTGGGCTGCTTATTTTGTTTCCCAGAGCTTAATTTCAAGGTTGTATTTCCTTCCCTCACCTTTCTTCCCTCTTCTTCAACAGTTAGAAAACTTGAGTATATAGTGGATACAGAAGGAAGGAAGGAAAGAAGAAGAGAAAGGAGGAAGAATATTCTTCCACCATGAAGAAAGTTGCAAAAGAGATATACCACGGGCAAAAGAAGCCAAAAAGATCAAAGACATATGACCATTTGACTCCACTCATATTTCCTTTTCTTGCTCCTAAGATTATTCTAACCCCAGGTAGAAATCACATAATTAGGTTGTATCTTATTTCTTTCTCAACTCTTAACCTAGCAAAAACCATGACTTTAGTTTACTGGTGCAGCTCCTGAGGCTGGGTAAAGTTGTCATGGCAAGCAACATGACTCTAGCATTCCATTTTTGACCCTGGTCTTGATGCAGAAGTGTCTCTTTCATATGTCTGCTGTTTGGTCATTATGAGGTTTGCTATGATATGGACCTTCCCTTAGACGACTACTTGCGTGACCAAAATCAGCTTTTATGAGCAATCATTAGGAGTAGTGAGCTAATGAGAATCACACATTTGGTTAAACAAGTTTTACTTAGTTTTCAGTAATCTATTCTATAGACACAAAGACGTTTCCTTAAATACCATGTGGCTCTGATTAGCTGGCTTTTGGTTAACCCAAACATGTAGTTAAACAAATGTGATCCATCTTGCCCTGCAGCCCTGAGGCCAGCTCCCCCAAACTCTGGGTTTAGCAATATATCTACAGACTCAGGGAGCTTGGGTAATGTTGAGTTAATTTATATGTAGATGGATTACTGCAGATGACCTAGTACTGTGGTTGCTAAAGGAGAATCTACATATTGATCAAGAATGAAATATATGAGCATCTTCCCAAATCTGCAAATTATGCCTGTGAACAAAGCATTGTGATTTTATTAAGTTGATGGGATAAAACCTGTCTAAAAGTGATTGAGAGAAATTGCTATATATTTATTTTTCCTAGTGAAGAAGACTAGGGTACCTGAAAAATCATAAAACTGTCTTTGTGGTAGTGCTTAGTGTAGCAGTTTTTGGGAGGATGGTAATACTCTTCTCAAATTCTACATTATTGTCTTCTGGTGAATGCTTTCCCTTTTCTTATTCAGCCATGATAGAGGCAGTGGTCAAGCCCCAGGTTCTACCTACCAAAACTCCCCTTAGAAGTTCAAAATATGCCTGGTGGCTACAAAGGGACACTTCTGTAAATGTTGTGGAAGTTGGGAGAGCTGAGAGAAGGTGTTGTGGTTTATTACAGTGAGTTCAGGAGAGTGAGATCCCAGGGGTGAGGTTGGAGATAACTGATGAGGAGTAATTAGTAAAGTGTGTATGGTGGGCTGTCTCCCCACTTACTTTTCTGCCAGCCTACTGGGAGTTTCAACATAGTATCTCTCCCTCCCACACACCCTCCCTCTCTCTCTCACTTCTCTCTCTTCCCTCTCTCTTTCTCTTTCTCTCTCTCTCTCTCTCTCCTACTTTTGCCATGTGATGTGCCTGCTCCTGCTTTGCCTTCTGCCATGAGTAAAAGCTCCCTGAGGCCTCCCCAGAAGCCCAGCGATGTCAGTGCCATGCTTGTACAGCCTGCAGAACCATGAACCAATTACAGCTCTTTTCCTTATAAATTACCCAGTCTCAGGTATTTTTTATAGCAATATGAGAATGGCCTAATACACTGTGTGATTTTGGGCATGTGATTTAGCCTCTGAGTTTTAGTTTTTTCCATCTGTAAAATGGGTGCAATGATAAAACTATGCTGTCAGGTTGATGTAAGGATACTGGTACTGGTACAGTACCAAGGGCCTCATGCAGAGTTGGCACTTAACAAATAGCAGCTGTTATTTTCTATTGTATGAGTTGGTATTGTTTTCTTTTTACAGAGGGATTAACAGAGAAATAGAAGTTAAATGTCCTGTAATAAGTTATCAGTAGTGCTAAGAATGCCTTAGGCATCCTTGGTAGCAGTGGGCTGTGTTTACTTGCATTAAAGAGAATAAAAGCACAAAGAACAAAGTACTATTTCAGGACTATTTATGCTTGTCAGCTGCAACAGAAGTACTGTACACAGTGGAACACATGTGATTCCAGAGGCTGCGTGTGCCTGCTATTTCTGAGGCAAAAATATCCAAGTGCACATTTATTACATTGAAAAAAATATTTATGTGTATTTGAGACTTGTGGAGGGCATCTTCAATACTGCAGGTTTAGAAGTCATTATTAATACCTTTGTCCTCTAGTTGCCTTCCTCAAATCAATTTTTTTCATTGCACATTTCTGCATACTATATAATTCTCTTGGATTCCTGGAGCATGAAATAGGGTTTTTCCTTTCTTATTTTCTTGAGCAAATCTGCAAGGCACACACAAATCTTAGTCAATTTGCATCATCCAGGCCAGTCCAGCTCCTCTCAGAATGCTCTTGAATCTCATTTGCCATTGGAAAAAGAAAAAAAGCTTAAAGCTGTGTAAGATGGTATGACTTCAGTGTTTGAGAAGTCTGCCTTGGCTGAATATCTAATCCCATGAATGAGGGGAAATAAAACATTCATTGTCACCAGAACAACACTGGCTCTGAGATGTTGGGCCAAACATGACCACTTCGACAGCAAATGCCTCAGCGAGCGGCAGATCACAGTGGGCAGAGAGGCAGTTTCCTGGGAAAGCCTAGTGGCCCTCCAATGCGAATAATTCTGGAGAAAGGGTGCCAGTGCAGCAGGAATGCTAGCTAGGAGAGTCACCAGTGTGGTGGGAGGTACGACAGAAAAATTGGAGCTTGAAGTTTGAGAGTAAAGCTTAGCTTTCTAATAACCTGAGGGGATGGGTAAATATCTTATTCATCCATCCATGTATTTATTAATCTACTCATCTATCCATCCATCCATCCATCCATCCATCCATCCATCCATCCATCCGATTACTCTCTTTGTAGAAAGCTAAAACATTTTGATGCATTAATAATACATTCTTCTAAAAAAAAGAGAGGATGTTGTATAGGTGTCCTTGAGTTGAAAGGCTATGACTTTCTGAAGACAGGCTTATTTAGTTAGTAATCACTCTGGATTTCAGGGGATGGACTTCATAAAATGCTGTTTTAGGAAGAGATGAGGCATGCTGGAGAAATTAGGTTTGAGTGAGCTGCAAACAGGACACCATCTTAATTTTTATTTATTTATTTTTTTTGAGATGGAGTTTCACCCCCCTTTTTTTTTTCTTGGGAGGGTGTCTTGCTGTGTCGCCAGACTGGAGTGCAGTGGCACGATCTTGGCTCACTGCAACCTTTGACTCCCTGGTTCAAGTAATTCTCCTGCCTCAGCCTCCCAAGTAGCTGGGATTACAGGCACGCACCACCACACTCAGCTAATTTTGTATTTTTAGCAGAGTTGTGGGTTTTATCATGTTGGCCAGGCTGGTCTTGAACTCCCGGCCTCAGGTGATCTGCCCGCCTCAGCCTCCCAAAGTGCTGGGATTACAAGCATGAGCCACTTCAACCAGCCCCCATCTGAATTTCTTGAAGTCTCTGTGGATGATGAGGATTAATCTTACTTGTGATTTGCAAAGGACTCTCCCATCATTCCATTGCTGTGGGGTTCCACATAGCAGTTCACAGATGATTCTCTTTGAAATGACTAACGAAACAAATACAGTCAGCCCTTGGTATCTATGGATTCCACAATCATAGAGTCAACCAGCTGCAGATTGAAAATATTTTAAAAAACTGCACCTGTACTAAACATGTAGAGACTTTTTTTTCTTTTTACCATTCCCTAAACAATAGAGTATAACAACTATTTCATACCATTTACATTGCATTAGGCACTATAAGTAATCTAGTGATGATTTAAAGTACACAAGAGGATGTGCATAGGTTAGGTGCAAATACCATGTCATTTTATATCAGGTACTTGGGCATCCCTAGATTTTGGTATCTGTGGGGCCTAGAACCAATCCCCCACAGATACTGAGGGGGGACTTTACCTTAGAAAATCACTTGTCACATCAACACTTCAATGTTTAATGGATATTTTCCCCTTGATGAAGGTGAGACAAAGAAAGGCTTAATCCTGAGTTTGTCACATTAAGCCCTCAGTTCTCCCAGCCACAGGAGCCGCTTCCAAATCTACAAAGATTCTTCTTTATCCAATCTGGGCCCAGCTTCAATCCATGAACAGTCATGGTGCTCTGATCACATCACTTCTCTGCTCAGGAACAGACAACATCTTTCAAATTTTTTTCAAAATAAAGTCTAAATGTCTTCATATGGTATTTGAGATCTTCCTCTTCATGAATCCTACACTCCAGATGAACAGAACTATGTATATGGGCTCCCACTGTGCCGCAATATCCCCTCTCTGTTTTAACTCATTCTAGTTTCACCCTGAAATGCTCTCCTCCACATCTCTCTAGTGTCAAATTCTACCTAACTTTCAAGGTTTGTCTCCGCTGGGAAGCTTTCTCTGACCTCTCTGCTGGAAATAGCTTCTTTCCTCTTCTTATTTCACATAGAATTTGGTTTCTATCCCTCTTGTTTACAATAGTGCTTCTCATACTTTCCTCATAATGAGACTCAGCTACAGGTACTTGTTTAAAAAAACCCAAAACCTGGGCCTGGTCCCAGACCTACTGAATGAACAAAAGTCTCCAAAGAAGCAGCCTGGGAAGCAGTATTTTTAACATATGCTCCAGGTGAGTCCTTATTTTTTACTTTATTTTACTTTATTATTCTACTTTGAGTTCTGGGATACATGTGCAGAATGTGCAGGTTTGTTTCACAGGTATATGTGTGCCATGGTGGTTTTCTGCACCTATTAACCCATCATCTAGGTTCCATCCCCTCGCCCCTCCCACCCCCCAACAGACCCTGGTGTGTGTTGTTCCCCTCCCTGTGTCCATGTGTTTTCATTGTTCAAATCCCATTTATGAGTGAGAACATGTGGTGTTTGGTTTTCTGTTCCTGTATTAGTTTGCTGAGGATGATGGTTTCCAGCTTCATCCACGTCCCTGCAAAGGACATGAACTTATTCCTTTTTATTGCTGTGTAGTATTCCTTGGTGTATATGTACCACATTTTCTTTATCCAGTCTATCATTGATGGGCGTTTGGGTTGGTTCCATGTCTTTGCTACTGTAAATAGTGCTGCAATAAACATACATGTGCATATGTCTTTATAGTAGAATGATTAATATTCCTTTGGGCATATACCCAGTAATGGGATTGCTGGGTCCAATGGCATTTCTGGTTCTAGATCCTTGTGTAAAACACTGTCTTCCACAATGGTTGAACTAATTTACATTCCCACCAACAGTGTAAAAGCGTTCCTATTTCTCCACAGCCTTGCCAGCATCTGTTGTTTCTTGACTTTTTAACAATTGCCATTCTGATGGTGTGAGATGATATCTCATTTTGGTTTTGATTTGCATTTCTCTAATGATCAGTGATGTTGAGCTTTTTTCCTTATGTTTGTTGGCCACATAAATGTCTTCTTTTGAGAAGTGTCAGTTCATATCCTTTACCCACTTTTTGATGGGAATGTTTGATTTTTTTCTTGTAAATTTGTTTAAATTCCTTATAGATTCTGGATATTAGACCTTTGTCAGATGGGTAGATTGCAAAAATTTTCTACCATTCTGTAGGCTGCCTGTCCACTCTGATGATAGTTTCTTTTACTGTGCAGAAGCTCTTTAGTTTAATTAGATCCATTTATCAATTTTGGCTTTTGTTGCAATTGCTTTTGACGTTTTTGTCATGAAATCTTTGCCTGTGCCTATGTCCTGAGTGGTATTGCCTAGGTTTTCTTCTAGAGTTTTTATGGTTTTGGGTTTTACATTTAAGTCGTTAATCCATCTCGAGTTAATTTTTGTATAAGGTGTAAGGAAGGGGTACAATTTCAGTTTTCTGCATACAGCTAGCCAATTTTCCCAATACCATTTATTAAATAAGGAGTCCTTTCCCCCATTGCTTGTTTTTATCAGATTTGTCGAAGATCAGATGATTGTAGATATGTGATGTCATTTCTGAGGTCTCTGTTCCATTGGTCTACATGTCTGTTTTGGTATCAGTACCATGCTGTTTTGGTTACTGTAGCCTTGTAGTACAGTTTTAAGTTAGGCAGCACGAGGCCTCTAGCTTGGTTCATTTTGCTTAGGTGTCTTGGCTGTATGGGTTCTTTTTTGGTTCCATGTGAAATTTAAAATAGTTTTTTTTTCTAACTCTGTGAAGAATGTCAATGGTAGCTTGATGGGAATAGCATTGAATCTATAAATTACTTTGGGCAGTATGGACATTTTCATGATATTGATTCTTCCTATTGATGAACATGGAATGTTTTTCCATTTGTTTGTGTCCTCTCTTATTTTCTTGAGCAGTGGTTCTCCTTGAAGAGGTCCTTCACATCCCTTGTTAACTGTGTTTCTAGGTATTTTATTCTCTTTCTGGCAATTGTGAATGGGAGTTCACTCATGATTTGGCTCTCTCCTTGCCTATTATTGGTGTATAGGAATACTTGTGATTTTTGCAGATTGATTTTGTATCCTGAGACTTTGCTAAAGTTGCTTTTCAGCTTAAGTTGTTTTGGGGATGAGACGATGAGATTTCCTATATACAGAATTATGTCATCTGAAGAGACAATTTGACTTTCTGTCTTCCCATTCCAAAACCCTTTATTTCTTCCTCTTGCCTTATTGCCCTGGCCAGAACTTCCAATACCATGTTGAATAGGAGTCGTGAGAGAGGGCATCCTTGTCTTGTGCCCGTTTTCAAAGGGAATGCTTCCAGCTTTTGCTCATTCAGTGTGATATTGGCTGTGGATTTGTCCTAAATAGTTCCTATTATTTTGAGATATGTTCCATCAATACTTAGTTTATTAAGAGTTTTTAATATGGATGGATGTAGAATTTTATTGAAGACCTTTTTCTGCATCTATTGAGATAATCATGTGGTTCTTGTCATCGGTGCTGTTTATGTGGATTACATTTATTGATTTGCATGTGTTGAACCAGCCTTGCATCCCACGGGTGAAGCTGACTCAAGCTTTTTGATGTGCCACTGGATTCAGTTTACTCATATTTTATTGAGGATTTTTGCATCAATGGTCATCAGGGATATTGGTCTGAAGTTTTTGTTGTTGTTGTTGTGTTTCTGCCAGGTTTTGGTATCAGGATGATGCTGGCCTCATAAAATGGGTCAGGGAGGAGTACCTCCTTTTCAATTGCTTTGAATAACTTCAGAAGGAATGGTACCAACTCTTCTTTGTACCCCTGGTAGAATTCGGCTGTGAATCTGTTTGGTCCTGGGCTTTTTCTTTTTTTTTTTTGTTGGTTGGTAGGGTATTAATTGCTGCCTCAATTTCAGAACTTGTTATTGGTCTCTTCAGGGGTATGACTTCTTCCTGGTTTAGTCTGTGGAGGGTGTATGTGTCCAGGAAATTGTCCATTTCTTCTAGATTTTCTAGTTTATTTGCATAGAAGTGTTTATAGTATTCTCTGATGGTAGTTTATATTTCTGTGGGTTCAGTGGTGATATCTCCTTTATCATGTTTTATTTTGTCTATTTGATGCTTCTCTCTTTCCTTCTTTATTAGTCTAGTTAGTGGTCTTTTTATTTTAATTTTTCTCAAAAAACCAGCTCCTGGATTGAAGGGTTTTTCGTGTCTCTATCTCCTTCAGTTCTGCTCTGATCTTAGTTATTTCCTGTCTTCTGCTAGCTTTTGAATTTGTTTGCTCTTGCTTCCCTAGCTCTTTAATTGTGATGTTAGAGTGTCAATTTGAGATCTTTCTAGCTTTCTGATGTGGGGATTTAGTGCTATAAATTTCCCTCTTAACAATGCTTTAGCTGTGTCCCAGAGATTCTGGTATGTTGTCTCTTTGTTCTCATGGGTTTCAAAGAACTTCTTGATGGTCCACTTGATCCAGAGCTGAGTTCAAGTCCTGAATATCCTTGTTAATTTTCTGTCTCATTGATCTGTCTAATATCGACAATGGGGTGTTAAAATTTCCCACTATTATTGTATGGGAATCTAAGTCTCCTTGTAGGTCTCCAAAAACTTGTTTTATGACTTCGGGTGCTCCTGTATTGGGTGCATATATATTTAGGATAGTTAGCTTTTCTTGTTGAATTGATTCCTTCACCATTATGTAATGTCCTTCTTTGTCTTTTTTGATCATTGTTGTCTTAAAGTTGTTTTACCAGAGCTTAGGATTACAACCCCTGCTGGTTTTTGTTTTTTGTTTTTTTTCCCTTTCCATTTGCTTGGTGAATATTCCTCCACCCCTTCCTTTTGAGCCCGTGTGTGTCTTTGCACATGAGATGAGTCTTCTGAATACAGCACACCAATGGGTCTTGACTCTATCCAATTTGCCAGTCTGTGTCTTTTAATTGGGGTCTCTAAGAACTTGTTTTATGAAGTTGGGTGCTCCTGTATTGGGTGCACATATATTTAGAATAATTAGCTTTTCTTGTTGAATTGATCCCTTTACCATTATGTAATGCCCTTCTTTGTCTTTTTTGATCATTGTTGGCTTAAAGTCTGTTTTATCAGAGCTTAGGATTGCAACTCTTGCTTTTTTCTTTCTTTTCTTTTTTTTGTTTTCTGCTTTCCATTTGCTTGGTAAATATTCCTCCACCCCTTTCTTTTGAGCCTACGTGTGTCTTTGTACGTGAGATGGGTCTCCTGAATACAGCACACCAATGGGTCTTGACTCTTTATCCAATTTGCCAGTCTGTGTCTTTTAATTGGGGCATTTAGCCCATTTATATTTAAGGTTAATATTGTTATGTGTGAATTTGATCCTGTCATCATGATGCTATCTGGTTATTTTGCACACCAGTTGATACAGTTTCTTCATACTGTCATTGGTCTTTATATTTTGGTAGTGACTGGTACCAGTTTTTCCTTTCCATATTTAGTGCTTCCATCAGGAGCTCTTGCAAGGCAGGTCTGGTGGTGACGAAATCCCTCAGTATTTGCTTGTCTGTAAAGGATTTTATTTCTCCTTCATTTATGAAACTCAGTTTGGCTGGATATGAAATTCTGGGTTAAAAATTCTTTTATTTAAGAATGTTGATTATTTGCCCTCTTTCTCTTCTGGCTTGCAGGGTTTCTGCTGAGAGGTCTGCTCTTAGTCTGATGGGCTTCCCTCTGCAGGTGACCTGGCCCTTCTCTGTGACTGCACTTAACATTTTTTCCTTCATTTTGATCTTGGAGAATCTGATGATTTTGTTTCTTGGGGCTGATCTTCTTGGGGAGTATCTTAGTGATGTTCTCTGTATTTCCTGAATTTGAATGTTAGCCTGTCTTGCTAGGCTGGGGAAGTTCCCCTGGATGATATCCTGAAGTGTGTCTTCCAACTTGGTTCCATTCTTCCTGTCTCTTTCAGGTACTCCAATCAATCATAGTTTCAGTCTTTTTACATAGTCCCATATTTCTTGGAGGTTTTGTTCATTCCTTTTCATTCTTTTTTCACTAATCTTGTCTGCAAGCCTTATTTCAGCAAGATGGCTTTCAAATTCTGTATCTTTTCTTCTGCTTGGTTAATTCAGCTATTGATACTTGTGTGCGCTTCACAAAGTTCTCATACTGTGTTTTTCAGCTCCATCAGGTCATTTATATTCCTGTATCAACTGGTCATTCTAGTTAGCAGCTCCTATAACCTTTTATCAAGGTTCTTAGCCTCTTTGCACTAGGTTAGAACACGCTCCTTTAGCTCAGTGGAGTTGTTATTATCCATCTTCTGAAGCCTACTTCTGTCAATTCATCCATCTCATCCTCCATCCAGCTCTGTGCCTTGCTGGAGAGGCATCACAATCATCTGGAGGAGAAGAAGCACTCTGGCCTTTTGGGTTTTCAGTGTTTTTTAAATTGATTATTTCTCATCTTCATGAGTTTGTCTAGTTTTGATCTTTGAGGCTGCTGACCCTTGGTTGAAGTTTTTGTGGAAACATTTTTTGTTGATACTGTTGCTGCTGCTTTCTGTTTGTTTGTTTTTCTTTCAGTGGTCACGTCCTTCTTCTGTAGGGCTGCTATAGTTTGCTGGGGGTTCACTTCAGGCCCTATTCATCTGGTTCCCTCCTGCACCTCGACATGACACTCGAGGAGGCTGGAGAACAGTCAAATGGGTGCCTGCTCCTTCCTCTGGGATCTTTGACCTTGAAGGGCACTGTCCTGATGCCAGTAGGAATGCTCTTGTATAAGGTGTCTGACAACCCCTGTTGGAGGGTCTCTCTAAGTTGGGTGGCACCGGGAGCAGGACCCATTTACCAAAGCACTTTGGCTGTCCCTTGGTGGAGAAGGTGTGCTTTGCTGGGGGGAAACCCACTCATCTGGGCTGCCGGGATTCCTCAGAACCAGCAGGAGGAAAGACTAAGGCTGCTGGTCTGTGGGGACTGTGGCCACTCCTCCCCATAGGGGCTCAGGCCCAGGGAGATGAGGGTTTGTTCCTGAGCCCCTGGCTGGAGTTGTTGGAGTTCCTGCAGGGAAGCCCCTCCCAGTGAGGAGGGGTGGGTCAGGGTCAGGCCTGAAGAGGCACTCTGGCTGCAGTCGGCCACAGCCAGTGTGTTGGGCTATGGGGGACACCTCTTGGGACCAAGCCGTCCAGTCTCCCTTGCTCCAGCAGGGGAAAGGTGTGACCTGGAGCTACAGAGATGGCTGCTGCCCTTCCCCAACCCTGAGAGCTTAATGTGTTAGGCAGCTAGCAGTCCCAGTGTTAGCTGCTGCCCCTGGCGCCCCCTGTAAGATGCTCAAATGGCTTAGATAGCAGGCAGCTGCAACTGTGGTGCTTGCCGTCCCTCTCCGGGGGAACTCGGCAGACTTAAGCAGATTCTCACTGAGTGGTTGTTGAGAATCTGTTCTCAACAGATGGTTGTTGAGGCTTCATGGTTGGGACCCTATGCCCCAGTGGTGTGGGCTCATGAGTGGGATCTTCTGATCCGTGGGTTGCCTACTTCCGTGGAGAAAGCACGGTTTCCCAGGCTGGGTAGGATTCTCACTCACCACCTCCCTTGGCTGAAGGTGGGGGTTCCCCTGCCCTGCGTGGCTCTAGGATGGGCTGCCGCACCACACCATTCTTCCTCTGTCAGTTCTGATGACAGAACCTGGATACCTCAGTTGTGAGTGCAGGATTGGCATGCTGTTTAATGGTTTTTTTCAATGGAAGCCTCTTATAGCTGCTGCTTCTAGTCGGCCATCTTGGCCCCGCCCCTCCAGGTGATTCTTATTAGAGAAGGGAAACATCCTATAACCTTGCTACTCAAAGAGTAATCTCAGATCAGCAGCATCAGCATCATTTGGGAACTTGGTAGAAATGCAGATTCTTGGGTACCATCCTAGAACCACTGAATTAGCATTTGCATTTGAGTAGGATCCCCAGATAATTCCTAGGCACGTTAAAATTTGAGAGGCTCTGCCTTCTATACTTACTACTTGCTATTTTGGTTACCGGTAATTATGCAACCAAAATCCTTTACACTTATTATTTCATTAATTACTCAAAGTATTATTATTCTTCTTATTTCAGATAGACGAGACTTCAATTAAATTGAACCGTATGAAATTGTAAATGTTAGATCATTCTTTGACTTACTTATAAAAAAGGCAATTTTATATGTTTCAGCTTAATAGCAAGTGGTGATGGCACTGGGATTAGAATTTTGGCAGTTTAACACTGGTGCGGTCTCTTAAGCCTTACATTATTATTATGACTGTCATATATACCAATAACTGTTGGTTTTCAATATCAAAAAAAACTCACTCAAATTGAAATACATTATTGAGTTTCAAAGTTAGTATGTGATAGGGTTCTGAAAACGAAAATGTGCTTATATAAACAGTATGAATGTGAGGTGGATATGAGGGGGTAGGGGAATGAGATAGTAAAGAAAGCAACTGAAATTACATGCTTTTCCATCCATTTGGTCCATATGGACTTGGAGACTACAGGTATTAATGCTAATTTTCTTCCAGACGTGAAGGACTGAAATATCTTTTGTTCTGACTTATAATTTTCAGCTTGGTTCCAAATCTCAAAAGCTGCAATTTTAGTCTATGATTAGAATATAAAATTGCTCCTGTCTTCTAATTTTCAGGCAGAATAAGTTTACAGTAATAGGCTTATATAGCTTTTGTGTTCAAGGGCCAAAGTTTGTAAAATATGTGGGTGATTGGAAAAGGAAGGAAAGGTTTCTTGCCAAACTTTGATACGTTTGATCCTTTGCAATGACTAAATATGCAATGAAGATGCAACAAAGAATAGACTGCCATCAGAAGACCACTAGGTAGTTTTTTTCCTTCCCTAGACAAGAGTATAAAAATGTTTTCTATTTGAAGGTTATAATCAACTCATTTTTAGTGTGTTGTTCACAGAAGATTGAAGCTTCTCAAAGGAGTATTTGTTTCTCTGATTTTTGCTGACACCCTTTATCATGCTACAGTTCTTAGTCTTAACAAAGGGCCTTTATATATGAAAAGTGCTTGCTGTATTTTAACATGATAAATGAGTCAAGTGGTGATGACTTAGGCATAAGAGAAAAAAACAAAAGATGCTCTAAAGATGTTTAGGATTACTAGACTAGAACTGGAAAGAGTAACTGGAGATGACCACTTCAGTGACCCGCAGTTGGAAAGTAGTCTCCGAGAGGCTCCTTGTGGAAGTGGATCATGTTGCTTCGTTTAATGAGGCTGGGTTATGAGGGTCCATGTGCCTGAGCCATGCAGCTTCGCTTGGCATTTGAGCGTCCAGCTAAAAAGGTACCTGTAGTGGAGTAATATTCTGAACCTCTGTTCATTCTTCTGCAATGTTTTCTTCCTCATTAAATATCCTGTATTTCCCCCAAATTAAGGTGCGTAACTACTCTTTTACCCAAGTATCACACTCTTCCCTGAATACATTTATTGTATATGCACTGCACATATCTTTTCAGAAGAGTAGGAATGGTAAAGGTTATGGAAAATGAGAAATAATTGTTTTAATGAATGAAACTAACGGTGACTGGTTGCCTTTTCCTTTTGTATGGTTGGTCCTGTTTTGCTTACGAACATGAGAATAGTGGCCTTGGTTTTGTTTAGATTGCCCTAGGAATGTGTTCTTTAGGAGCTGTGACCTAAGCACTTTCAACTTTGATCTTGTAAAAAACAATGCTTTTGTATTTTTGTTTTATTTTTACATAAGTGAGAAAAGGAAGGTGTTTTATATGTTTGCCAAGTGGGCCTTTGTATGTCAATATCTATCACATATAATCATAGAAAATACAGACATTCCTCCAGGCCTCATACTCTGTGTCTGGTCCCAGGCCTATCAGTGACTCTCTATATGATTTAAAGTATGTCCACTCTACTTTTCCTTCTTTCTTTTTTATATATTGTAAAATCAATTTCCCCTCTGAAAGTTTGGAAGGAATGAATGAAACTAAACAATGAATATGAAGTAGGAAAACACATTATTTCAGTACTTAATAAATTAATTTCTTATTTAAATATGGGTTTTGGGGAAAAGAGGAGGAACATGGAGCAGAGTGGTTCTAGTTCTGCGTTAGCAGTGTGTAATGACTGGATGTGTTCCTGGGTCTGCAGTGGTTCACCTATTCTCACTCCTGTTACGTAGCCTGAAAATATTTTAGCATTGTTCTGACTTCAAAGGACTTGACTAATAGCAATACACAACTCGATATTACCTGTTCATTGTGATTCTTAATTTGCAAATAATAATAAATGGAATCTAGGAGAGTATCCTCAATCTGTCTTAGTATCTTCAGGATTAAAGGGAAAAGTTTCCTAAAGCCAATCTTCCAATTCTCTGTGAAAAGAACATTAAAAATAGAGAAAAAGTCCTTTGGGTCAAATGAGTTTTGTGTTTGGCACTGACACAGGAGAAACCTGTGAATACATTAAAAGTAGAAGGCACATAAACCCAGTCTACCTGAATTAAAGACATGAATACCAAAAGGCTTTCCTTGGAGATCAGATGCTATTGGTTGAATTGTGTCCCTTCTGTCAAATTCATATTTTGAAGACCTATCCCCAATACCTCAGAATGTGACCTTATTTGGAGATAGGGTCTTTACTGAGGTAATCAAGTTAAAATGAGGTCATTAGGGTGGGCCTTAATCCAATATGCCCATTCTCTTTATGATTGGACAAAACTTAGATGCAGGCACACAGGGAGAATACCATGTGAAGATCAAGGCAGATGGAAGTTGGAGTGATGCCTCTATAAGCCAAGGAACACCAAGACTAACACACAATGAGAATATAGGGGAGAGGCATAGAATAGATTCTTCCTCACAGCCTCCAGAAAGAACTAACCCTGGTATAACCTTGATTTTGAATTTCTAGCCTCTAGAAGGGTGAGAGAATAATTTTCTGTTATGTACCACCCAGTTCGTTATGGTGACAGAAGCCTTGTTATGGCGACCCTAGCAAACTAATACACGAGGAAAGGAGTTAAACCTTGAGATTCTACTTACAGGGGCCAGTGTGATGACTGCAAAGACCACTACTTCCCAGAACTGGGCAAATAAAACTGAAGAAGGAACAGTCTATGGAATTGTTTCAAATAATGTTCTCATTTAACGATGTCTTAAATACGGTCTTGCCTATTTACCTCAACTGCAGAAAGAAAAATAAGTAAAATTGAGGAGAATGAACTTTCATTTCACACATCAAAAAATGTGTTTTCTGATTTGCCAGTGAAATTTCGGCTGACTGAAAAGAAAAAAAAGAATTCCTCATGATATTTTCACTCTAATTTTTCTAGGTCACCAGATCACAGAAAATATCTGACTGCTCCATGCTGAATTATACCAATTTGCATAAACTAATAAAATCACAACTTAACTACCACAGTGAGGTGTTATCCTGTTCGTTATGGTGACAGAAGCCGGGCATGAAGAAGGGAAAATGCTGCCAATCCCCCTGAAAGCCATTAATGTTACTCTGCCAGGGGATCTAAAGGTGTGGGAGAGGATTTTAAATATAGCACCGGTCTTAACCACTGTGAACAAGCAACACTAGTATAGGTAATAAGAAGCCAACCTTAGACATATGACTGGGCCTTAAAGGGATGCAGCTGAGAAAACATAGCCCTCATCAGGTACTTTAATAGAAGGAGTTTAATATGCTAAATTCATAATAAAGGTGTTATTAGAAGAGCTACAACCACTCAAAGATGGGGTTGATGGGAGAAAGGGAGGTGGTGGTGTTTCTAGAGCCTGTGCTCTTGGGTAATAAGGACAAGAACTGAGACCATCGAAGAGGTACAGCAACTGCTGGGGCATCGTCCAGAGCAGGAGAGGGGAAGTAGTACCCTGGCTTTTGTCTTCCTCCCAGCCTCCAGTGTCTTTCCAGCACTTGTTATGGTGGCCCTAGCAAACTAATACAACAGGATAGGAGTTAGACTTTGAGTAAATCCTTTCCTTGGGATGGCTGGAGGGAGCATGCCTCACCCTGGTACTCCCACTCGTCACAAGTCAGCCACAAGCATTGCTGAGCAGAACTGAAAGCAAGCGGCAAGGAGGTGTGGGAAACATGGTTTACTGGTGTTGGCTCCTTGGATGACAGAGGCAGGGGAGGAGTATTAGTTTCTTTATGCTGCTGTAACAAATTACCACTGACTTAATGGCTAAAATCAGCACAGAGTTATTTCCTTATAGTTCTGGAGGTCAGAAGTCTGCAATCAAGGTGTTGGCAATGCTGCATTTCTTCTAGGGACCTCTAAGGAAAATCTGTTTTCTTGCCTATTCCAGCTTCTAAAGACTGCCTGCATTCCTTGGCTCACTGCTCTCTCCTCCATCTTCAAGGTGCATTGCTTTAAACTCTGGTTTCATGGGCACATCTCCTTTTTTTGACTTTGACCCTCTTACCTGTCTTTTGTGATTACATTGGACCCACTAAAATAATCAGGAGAATCTCTTCATTCAAGATTCTTAACCACATTTGCAAAGTCCCATTTGCCATGTAAGGTAACATTTTCATAAGAGCCAGAAATGGGGATGTGGACATTTTGGGGGGCTATTATTCTGCCTATCACAGAAGGGAAGGTATCAGACATGGGAACATCAAGCAAGTGATAAAGTCCTGCCAGCTCTGAACAGGCCTCTTCTATCCTTTCCAGATGCTCCTTTGCACACAATTCCATGACATTTCAACTAGCTGAAGTCTTTTTTTTTTTTTTTTTTTTGAGACTCTGTTGCCCAGGCTGGAGTGGTGTGATCACAACTTACTGCAGTCTCGACTTCCATGTTCAAGCAATCCTCCCATCTCAGCCTCATGAGTAGCTGGGACTACAGGCACATGCTACCAGACCCAGCTAATTTTTTTTTTTTTGTATTTTGTAGAGTTGGGGTTTCCATGTTGCCCAGGCTGGTTTCAGAATCCTGGGCTCAAGTGATCTGCCCACCTTGGCCTCCCAAAGTGCTGGGGTTACAGGCATGAGTCACTGCACCTGGCCTGCCCAATTCTTATACAATATCAGTTGGATCACCATTTTGGAGGCAAAATAAGTTTGCCCATTTACAAGGTACTACACTGAAGGCTTAGTGAAATGTTGTGCTAGAATACCTTCTTGGAAACTTCGATTTAGCAGAGTCGTTTTTGAACCCAGCAGTTGCTGAGATGGAATCAGAGGGTGGAGAGGAAAGGAATAGGATTTGTTTCAGCCCAGGAGCCTGTGGACGTTGATGAGCCGACCCCTAGGTGAGGGGAACCCTGTATGTAAGCTGAGCAGTTGTCAGGAGAAAGGCCCTGGTGTTTTTATCTGCATCCCATTTGTGTGTGTGTGTGTGTGTGTGTGTGTATTTGTTGCAGCTTCTGTGGAAAGCACACCAGCAGAAGCCTTCTGGACTTTAAACCCTCCCCCTGGGATGGCTGGAGGGAGCATGCCTCACCCTGGTGCTCCCACTCATCACAAGTCAGCCACACACAGAGATGAGCTGTTTCTGGAGAAAGTGAAGACCCAATTAGACAACAGGTCTCCTCTAGGCAATTGGAAAATTTGAACATATTTTTCAGGGAGAACAAAATCAAAACCCTAGTAACAGAAAGTTTATAAACAACTGCTTCTCTCCTTCTCTATTTTTGCATGTTCTGAGGGTTCTGAGCACTGTCTCTCCCTCCCTCTAATGGAGTCCAACAGAAGCTTCTGATTTTGTGGGTGGCAACATCCTCCATTTGTGGCTTCCTAAGAAAACACCCTAGGGATAAAGGTGGCGTAATGGAGTGTATTTTCCAAAGCAATCTTATCCCTGTTAATTCTATCAAGAAATTTAGGAAGAACAATAACTGTGAGACAAACTTAGATATAACTAGGCCTTATCCCAGGCTGATTTCTAAACTTTTTTTTTTTTTTTTTGATTGAGACTAGTCTCTTCAATCTTCACCTTTTGTAGTTGCAATGGTCTAAATTGTACTAGAGTGTATTATTTTGAGTGTATGCATGTGCTGTAAGCAGAAATTCAAATTTTCTGAAGGGTGTAGGTGCCTCTATTTCAGGAACACAATAAGCACCCAGATATGGTTTGGCTCTGTGTCCCCACTCAAATCTCATGATGAATTGTAATCCCCAGTGTTGGGGGAGGGACCTGGTGGGAGGTGATTGGATCCTGGGGGTGGATTTCTCCCTCGCTGTTGTTAGTGAGTGAGTTCTCTGTTTGAAAATGTGTAGCACTTCTCCCTTTGCTTTCTCTCTCTCCTGCCCTGGCCATGTGAAGACCATGCCTGCTTCTCTTTCATCTCCTGCCATGATTGTAAGTTTCTTGGGGTATCCCCAGAAGCAGAAGCCTGTATAGCCCACAGAACCATGAGCTGATTAAACCTCTTTTATTAATAAATTACCCAGTCTCAGGTAGTTCTTTATAGCAATGCAGTAATGAACACACTCACCCAGCCAGCTCTCCAACAAGAGTCTGTTTCATACAGTGTGAGGCCTGGCAGAGAAAATGGAATAAGCCATGGATGTATCCACAGTCTGTCTTGGTTTTTGGAAATGGGAGTTTCAGAAAAGAGAACGGGGCTGGGATCATGAAGGGTCTTGGCCATCATATGATAACTTGTACTGACCACTACTGATATTAGTCCATAACTTCCAGGCTGTGACCATTTGACCAAGACAGCCTCTTCCTGGTGTAATTCAGGATTGTGGAGATCCACAAGGAGGCAACAGTACAGTTTAATAACTGAGGAGCATCTTTTAAGGCATACAAATATCTTGGTATGAAATGAGATTTTTAAAGAAACTAATCATGGTCCAGTTCCTACATATCCTGGTGAAACATCAAAACCTTACCAAGGATAAAGGATTTTCCTTTAAAGATGTGTGTGGTGTATGTTTGTGTGTGTGTGTGTGTGTGTGTGTGTGAGAGAGAGAGAGAGAGAGAATGCACATCGGAGTCTGTGTGCTTGGCTCAGGGGAAGGGGGAGTAGTTTAGGAAAAAGGAAAGTCTGACAATAACAAGTAGAATCTGGAAAACACTTTTCTATTAAACTTTTCAAGGGCCAAATACCTCTGCAGTGTCCTCCTCCTTGGCTACTAAGTGGCATAGGTAAGTAACCAAGGAGCTACATATGGTCTGGTTAATGTCCTCAAGTTGTACGGGAATAAATTGGTATCCTTCTGCAACGGAGATGTATTTATGGCTACAATGGACTCTTGGAACTGCTTCTAAATCTTTGATTCTAGGAGGCTTATTGTGCCTGCTGTACCAACTGGACCCAGGAAGTTAAGTGGTTTTAACTTCCTGGAGTTAACTGTGTCACTCTGACTGCCAAATTGTAGTCCCTGGCACCTGGTTCCCTATGAAGACCACAGTGGGTTGTATGTGGTGGTGGTGATGATGACATGTATGCAGGGGAAGGCAACAAGGGAGTTGTAGAGATAAATTATGGTCTATGTCTCCCTTCATCTTCTGTTCAGGCTATGGAAAAAACATTCAAGCAAGAATCTCACTTTCTGCAAAAATAAGTCTTTCTGAAACTTTTAGCTCTTGCAATTCTACACAGTGAGCATAGCATCTGTGTTTTCCCATCCCTACTTACTTATCTCTGACATGCAGAATATGCTGTAGTATTTTCAATACTGAATGGGAACGCAGAGAGAGGCTGACGGCAAGATAGCAATATTAAAGTAATATAATTTCTTGGTTCAAATAAAATATTGTATGCAAAAACACTTAATAAACTGAAATGAATCTGTATATTTACTTTAAGTTCAATATTTGATATGCAGTAAGAATGCTTCTTGAAATGAGAAAATGATTTAAGGAGAGATAAAAACCAGTGTATTGACTTAATTTTTTTTTAACTTGTGACGAAATACCCTTAACATACAATAAACCATCTTAACCATTTTTAAGTGGATAGTTCAGTAGTGTTAAGTGTATTCAGATTGTTGTGCAACCAATCCAGAACTTTCTTCATCTTGCAAAACCGAAACTCTATTCCTATTGAATAGCTTTTATGAATTGTGCTACTATGAACATCTATCTACGAGTATTTGTTTGAGAACCTGTTTTTAATTCTTTTGGGTATACATGTAGCAGTGGAGTTGCTGGGTCATATAGTATCTCTATGTTTAACTTTTTGAGGAGCCATCAAATTGTTTTCCACAGGGCTGAACCATTTTACAACTCCACCAGCAACATACAAGGGTTGTGATTTCTCCATATCTTCACTGACACTGTTTCTTTTTCATTTTAAAAAATCATAGCCATCCTAATGGGTGTCAAGTGCTTTCTATTGCATTTATCTAATGACTAATGATTGTTGAATATCTTTTCATGTGCTTATTTTCCATTCATATATTCATTTAGAGAAATGTCTATTCAAGTCCTTTGTCCGTTTTAAAATTGGGTTGTCTTTTTGTTGTGGAGTTGTAAGAGTTTTCTAAATATATTCTGGAGATGATTTTCAAATATTTTATGCTATTCTGTAGGTTGTCTTTTCACCATTTTGATATTGCCCTTTGATGCATGGAAGTTTAGATTTTGATGAAGTTGAATCCATTTTTTTTATTTTGTTGCTCATCCTTTTGATGTTATATCTAAGAATCCATTGCCAAGTCTGAGTTCATGAAGACGGACTCTTATGTTTCTTCTAAGAGTTCTATGGTTTTATCTGTTATATCTAGGACACTGATCCATTTTGAGTTAATTTTAATGTGTGGTATGAGGTAGGAACAGCTTTATTCTTCGGCTTATCAAAGCACAAAGAGGACCATACAGGGAAACTAATTAAAGAACAACGTTTGGAAATTATTTGTCTTCCCTTCTCCCTCAGTTTAAATGGAGTTGCAGGCAGAAGTAGAATTTTCTCCTGAGATGTAACTCAGAGAATTGTCTTCAAACCAAAATACACTGATTGAGAAGCACCCCTAGCATTGGTGTTGGATATAGATAGAGAAGAAAGGCAGAGTGAAGCAATCAATGTAAGGTCTTTACAAGGATAGTATAGGGAGGAGGAGGGGAAGGAATGCAGTGACTGACTTCAGTGTTCACTCCTAGAATAAACTCTGAGTATATCTCTTTAAGGTTGGAATTCTGACCTGGGATAATCACTTATTGGGTGGTAGGGCTTGAGAGACAGGGCTGTATTGCATGTTACAGACTATCTCCAAGAGGGTTGAATAATTTCCATACTCAAAACAAGCTACCTACATACTCTGTCAAATTTCACATAACCATAAAGAACTAGCTGTTGTAACTAGGGTATTTATTTATTGACATAAAAACAAGAATTCTCGTATCCAGATGCAAGCAGTTAACCAGGAATCACTAAACACTTGAGGAAACCCAGCACGGTGAATAAGAAAAAATTCAGTAAGTAAAAGAATTAACATATGAGAAATTGGACTTCAAAAAGCAAATGGAAGAAGAGCTAAAAAGTTAAATTAAAATTCTCATAAAGATTCCAGCAACTTTACTAGCATGCACTAATAATAGAATGTCATAAAAATCAATTAAAATTATTGTCGTTTATAACTGAAAGAATAATTTTAAAAAGTCAAACCTCAGATTGGATGCATGTGAGGATGGCCACAGCTGAAGAAGCAATATGAGCTGGAATATGTAGTGGGGAAAATACCCCAGAACTCAACCCACACATGCAAAGGGGAAAATGTGTGAAAGAAAAGTTAAGATAAAATTGTTTGAAACTTAGAGTTCTTTATCCAAAAAAATATAAAAGTGTTTGAGAAAATAGAGACATTCATTAAACAGTGAAGGACTCAATAATATTACTGTCTGTGGGCTTTTTCTGAAGGAATCCTTAGAGGACGTACTCAATCAACACAAAAAAATTAAGAAGGAGGAGGAAAACTTGGGATAAAAGAAGTTTGTTCTTTGTTTCCTTTACTGTTTTGCTTGTTTTAGCTGAAACTTGGCTCTTTCTTGAGAACATGTTTCTTTCTGTAAAGCCACTTGACACCAAAAAGCTTGAAGTTGGGGTGACTGTTTTTCTTATCCTTGGTTGCTATTCAAACAAAATTTCCTCCTTCCCTAAAAATCCTATTTATTTTGAAGTGCTTCAGCTGCACTCCACACAGACTTTTCTTGTTGCAGAAATTCCCTCACAACTTAAATACTCCTCTTCATTCATTGAAGGTTTGATCTCTTCCTCTGCATACTTAAATTATAATTTTTGGTAACCTCATCCTCACTTAGTTCTGAACCTTCTCATTTCCTATGATCATGTATTTTTTCACTCCCACAGTCATGCTCTAGACCTTGTCCTAGACAGCAACTACCAACACCGGAATTTCAATGTCAAGCTGAGTTCAACCTCCTGAGTTTCCAGCTCACTCATCCAGCAGCTTGATGGTAACAATATTTCAATTCTTTGGAGACCTTTAATCTTTTAGCCTACCAGTTTTCTCTGTGTTACAGTGGGCTTCTCATCTCTCTTCATTTCTTTCCTTACTCAGTTTAGCATCCATGGTCCTTCATCATGATTACACACTTGTAAACACCCCATCCCCTTTTCAACTATTGCTTTTTTTTTTTTTTTTTTTTGAGACGGAGTCTTGCTCTGTTGCCCAGGCTGGAGTGCAGTGGCCTGATCTCGGCTCACTGCAAGCTCCACCTCCTGGGTTCACGCCATTCTCCCGCCTCAGCCTCCTGAATGGCTGGGACTACAGGCACCCACCACTACGCCCGGCTAATTTTTTGTATTTCTTTTTTAGTAGAGACAGGGTTTCATCGTGTTAGCCAGGATGGTCTCGATCTCCTGACCTCGTGATCTGCCTGCCTCGGCCTCCCAAAGTGCTGGGATTACAGGCGCGAGTCACTGCGCCCGGCCTTCAACTCTTGCTTTTTACAGGGAAAAAAAAAAAAAAAAAAAAAAAAAACCATCCCAGTTAAATTTCCAACTTTTAAAAATCCACATCTAAGCCACTGATTAAATAGAGTAGAACACAATGTTTCTATCTGGTCTCATTTTGTGCTTCCTGTCAAGCATGCTGTCATTTCATGCGTGTTGTCATTATTGCTCAATAATTCCAATATGTATCCCTAATAAATATTATGTTCAATATTCTTGATGAGTGTTTCATGCTTTCTTCTTCCTCTTTAAATCCTCCAGGGTTCCCCACCCACCCCTGCTTAGCTGATGTATTTGAGTCTTATTTTGTTGGAAATAAAAAAGAGACTAAGGGAGTATACCCTCAAATATCTACTGACCTACCTGTATCTGTACCCACGTTCTCCAACTTGCCTTTTACTACAATGGACAGATAGTCATATTCTTAACTAAGGTGAATCTCTCTACTCATGCACTAGACTCCATCCTATTTACCTACTCCAGGACTCGTCTCTGAATTTTTCCCATTCAATTTCACATCATCCCATTTCTTATACATCAGATCATCCCCAAAGTCTACTAAAATGTAATATTCTAAGTCTTGAAGAAAAAATTATCTGTTGACACTACATTCTCCTTCAGTTGTCCTTTGTTCCAGGAAAAAACTACCATCACTTTCTTTCCCTTTATAACAGACATTCCTGGAAGAGGTCTCTATACTCACTATCTCTACTTTACTTCCCATTCTTCATACAACCCAGTTTAGCCAGGTTTTTCTTATTTATTTATGTATTTATTTTTTATTATACTTTAAGTTCTAGGGCACATGTGCACAATGTGCAGGTTTGTTACATATGTATACATGTGCCATGTTGGTGTGCTGCACCCATCAACTCGTCAGCACCCATCAACTCATCATTTACATCAGGTGTAGCTCCCAATGCCATCCCTCCCCGCTCTCCCCTCCCCATAATAGGCACCGGTGTGTGATGTTCCCCTTCCAGAGTCCAAGTGATCTCATTGTTCAATTCCCACCTATGAATGAGAACATGCAGTGTGTGGTTTTCTGTTCTTGCGATAGTTTGCTGAGAATGATGGTTTCCAGCTGCATCCATGTCCCTACAAAGGACACGAACTCATCCTTTTATATGGCTGCATAGTATTCCATGGTGTATATGTGCCACGTTTTCTTAATCCAGTCTGTCACTGATGGATGTTTGGGTTGATTCCAAGTCTTTGCTATTGTGAGTAGTGCTGCAATAAACATACGTGTGCATGTGTCTTTATAACAACATGACTTATAATCCTTTGGGTATATATCCAGTAATGGGATGGCTGGGTCATATGGTACATCTAGTTCTAGATCCTTGAGGAATCGCCATACTGTTTTCCATAATTGTGTAATTGTGTGCATGAGGATGGGATACAGATACTTATTAGCATTGGTAATAAGTAGACAAACACATTTAAATCTTTATGTTAAATTTTAATACTGAGTATCTTCTACTTAAAGTTGGCAAATGAGACATAGTGGATCCACTCCCTTTCAAAAGTTTGTTATAATTACAGGAAAAGGACTTTTTAAGGCTATCATTCACAAAGAAAATAGACCTGGAAAGGAGACAACAGCAACAGTGTTCTGGGAGCTGGAAAGTGGAAGAATGAAGAGCTGCTGACCTAGCAAAACACCAAGAGCTGAATTTTAAATTGGCCTTGGGGAAAGTGAAGAAGCAATCCGATATACACTATGGAATCCCCACATCACAGGAATTGGCAGCATGGGGTACCCCTGGAAGTGGGAGGTGGAGGTAAGGCCAAGTCCAGTGTGGTGGGTTGAAACCCTATTTATAAGTAGTAGGCCTCTAGACCCTAACCCAATCCATGCAGCTGTAGCCTGTCTGTTCCTCTCCTGGAAGTAGCTGAAAGTTTATTGTCTGAAGTGTATAAACAGAGGGTCAGGACTGGGGCACACAGGCACATTTGAGGGTGGGGTACCACATTAAAGTAAGTGGTAAAGTGCAAGTCTACTCCCTGACTGTGAAGACCAGCAATCTTCACAGATTTCCCCATTTGACTGCAGCAATTCCTGGCTAGAATTAAGCCCTCCTAGTGTAGCACGACCAGTCTAGAGAAGACCTAAAACAGATCTACACCGAGGCTTCCCCAGTAGGATGTACAACCAGAGTTCCCCTCACTGTGAAGCTCCATGCACAGAAAATATACCCAGCCTTGGAGCCCCTCACTCTTAATTATAGATGAACAGTAAGAATCACTAGACATTCAAGGAAAGCCTCTAAAATCAAAGCCAGAGACCAGGAAACAAACAAACAAACTAAAAAAAGGCAACTTGAAAAAAAATAGAGACTATTCGGGAAAATGGAAACTTAAAAGAAACCAAACAGAACACATTTATTTTCATTACTATCCTTGGAAAAAGAAGATAGTTCATTTATGAAATAAAAGACAGGAAACCATAAAAATAAAACATTTAAAAGACAAAAATAAAGTCTTTTGGAAATTAAAAATATGAAAACAAATTTCAAACACAGTAGAAGTTTTAGAAGATAAAATTGAAAAAATCTCCTTGCAAGCATATAGCAAGAAGACCAAAGAATAGATTGAAGAGAAAGTAAAAGAAATATAGAGAACTGAGTCAAGAGTTCAAGATATTCCAGAAAGTAGGAATAAAGAAAATAGAGAAGAGGATGCTTTTAAATATTTCAAGAAAAATTTCCAAAACTGACGAACTGAGCTTTAAGATTCAGAAAATACATCAAATGCTCAACACAAATGTGTGAGAAAGTTCATAGCAGTGTGGACAAAGCAAAGTCCTAAAAGCAGAGAGGAAAAGGCAGGAGGGGGCATTATGCTTTTATAAGTTTTCACATTTTTATAATCATGAGGAGAATAAATAAAATTTATATACCTTACCACATAAAAATTAAAAATTTATATCCACAATGAAACCATTCTCGAATGCCAAGCATAAGACTAGAAGAAAATAGTTGTAATATATATACCACAAATAAAGGCTTTAATCTATATTGTATAGGCAATATCTACAAGTCAATGGGAAAAAGGCATTCTAACAAGAAAATGGGAAAAGGCTAATGGAGAAAAACAAATGCTCTAAAAATATATGAAAAGATGTTTAATCTTACTGGTCATCATAGAAATCTGAATTGAAATCTGCAGAGTCTATTTTTTTTGCCTATCACACCGGAAAAACATTTAATTATTAGTAATATCCATTGTGTCAGTGCAGGTTGGGAAGGGGTGTGAAGGAATGCACACTCTCATATGCTAGGTAGGAAGGCAAATGACTTTAAAAAAGGAATTTTGTAGTATTTATTAAAATAACAATGTATAAACCCTTTGACTAATCAAATCTCCTGAACGTCTGTCCTACAGAATACTCCTGGATAAGCACAGAGAAATGTTTATAATTATGTTCGGTGTAGCATTGTTTACAATGATAAAACTTGAAGGAATCTAAGTGTCCACCAATAAGGGATTGATTAACAATCATAGTTCATACCACAAAAGAGAACACACTCATGAAAAAGAGAGGGCCCAGTCTCTCTGTATTAACTCTACAAAACAGTTCAAGGGAATTTCACGCAGTACTAATAGATACTGAGGATCGCAGTGTTTTGCTGATGAGCATAGTTGCTATGGAAATTTAAGTAAACCAAAACTCCCTTGGGGAATGGATTAATCTTAGCTGGCTTTCTTGAAGCAGTGAGTAGGTGGGAAGTAAGTGTTGGGCTAGAAAAGACTAGAAGAGCAGGCATTTCAGGAGGGTAAAATAAGGCCATAGTTAGCATGCAAAAAGCAGAAAAAGGGGAAACGAATCACTTGTAGAGGATGGATGAGCGACCTTCTCACTGAGGGTGAAAGAGTCTGGTAGAATCATGTCTTCAAAACAGAAGACAGTCTCTTGAAGAATGTTACTGGCTTGCTATTTTCTTTAGCTTAAGAGAATCAAAAGACTTAATTAGAAGATTCTTTGGTGAATAGATGATTTGTACAGAAGGAGAAAGTTCTTGATTGTGATTTTCTTCAAACCATGGAAGAAATCATGTGGAGAAGCTCTGTAATTTCCACCCCCCAAGATAATTTAAAATAGGATAGCCTCTCCCTTACATAGTTCAGATCAGGTTTTGGAAACCTTAAAATGCAGTGTCCAAAGTTCTAACTTCTCACCTGCTGGCAGTAAGAGGGCAGCAAATCACATCCTGTATCCTAACTATTCTCTGCAGGTATGGGTTGGGAATGGGGGGGAAGTTTTGATGGTAAAATGAGCAAAGTTTTATCCCTTGCCCATCGATGCCCTGGAATGCAGTGACGAGAGGACAGAGGTGGTGAACCTGCTGTGCTGGGTATTTTGTTTGCTCCTCTAGATTCATTCCTCCCTTTTCAGCCCTTTCTTCTCCAGGAGGCTGACCTATGTAGAGTATATCAACTATATCAAGAACACCCTTGTCCTTGGACTTCCAGTTGGGTTAAGCCAATGGGGGCATGTGCAGGAGACTGGAAGGACAGAGGGCGCATCCCAGGTGTGATTCTTGGCTCCCTTCCTTCTAGGTCACCTCAACCTGGCTGTGGCCCTTCAGTGTAGGTCCCTGCTTCTCACAAGGCATCCTGTCTCTGTACAAGACCTTTTTCCTCTTGGCCATTTTACTATGTATTAGCATTTATTATTTTTTTTAGTATTTAGTATTCTTTTGGCGGGGATCCTTTCTAAGTCATTTTTCATTTTATTTCTGTCATTTATTACATGTCTGACCTTGAACAAGCCTCTAAATTTTTCCGTACCTCGATTTCCTTATTTGTAAATAATAAAAAAGGGTATCTATCTCATAGGGGTCTTGTGATAACTAAACGAGACAGTCTATGAAAGAGTTAGCATAGTGCTGGTGGTGCTGGTATGTACCATATGGCCTCTACGTGCTGGCTTTTTTTTTTTTGTCCTTACAGCTCTCTCTTGTCGGAATGATTTCAACTCTCCATTCCCTCCCCAATCATCACTCTAACAGTTTCCGAAGTGAATTCTGTCTCTTGTTAATTTTCATTACCAGTTGCTTTAGTATTTATTATTACATTTTGATGTTTTGGTAAGCTTTTCACCAGAAAGTGTCTTCTAATTTCACACTTCTAAATAATGCAGACAATGTAGACAGCCCTGCTGAAAACCTGAAAGACACTGTCAGATTTGGGGTTCAGTTTTTAAACTCTGTATGTTTTTGATGCTGGTGGGCAATATCAACAGTGGTACAGGATGGGCAAGGCTGCATTGCAGGGAGGAAACAGTTCATTACTATGCAATGCCATCTGAATGCCATGCTTGGAGAAAGTACATTAGTATCTCATTGACACATTTACATATCCCGGAAGGGAATCCCGTATTTCTTTAGGGCAGAGATTGCCGATTGCCTTCCCAAATGCATTCTCTGCTTTCTCCTATGCTGGGCACTTTGCTACCTGGCAAAAGACTACCTTCTCTTACGTGACGAAAGTTTGGCCACATGACTGAGTTTAGACAACAAAATGTGATTTGGAGGTAGGTATGCTGTGACTTCCAAAGTGTCTTTCAAGGGAGAGAGCACATTATTTCTTTATTCCTTTCTTTTCTCGGTTTTTCAGAGTGTAGACATGATGGCTGGTGCTCAAGGAGCCATCGTAATCCATGAATTGGCAAACTAAGAATGGAACAGGGCCACAGAGTAGAAGCCTGGGTCCCTGCCTGTAGATTCATCATCTCAGCCCTCAACTGCCAGCCTCAGGTTTCTACCATGCATTTAAATCACTGTTATTGTTCTCTCTCTCTCTTTTTTAAAATAATGCAGCCAACCTAGTTCTAACTGATGCATTTAATCTGAGTTTTGGATATAGGAGGCAAGAGCCCAAGGATGTTTTCTTTTTTCTTGGATCACAACAAAGCACTTAGAAAGGCAGAATTACTACCCATTTCTGAAAGCAAAACATTCTTTTTTCCAGTGATCCATGCTACCTTCATACTATTCTCTTTCTCACTCCTCCTCCCCAGCCTCTCTATTTCTTCTCTTCTTTTTATCAAAAGCTGAGGTTCAGTGCTCAATATTCAAAATCTGGTTCTTTTTTTTTATTATTATACTTTAAGTTCTAGGGTACATGTGCATAATGTGCAGGTTTGTTACATATATATACTTGTGCCATGTTGGTGTGCTGCACCCATCAACTCGTCAGCACCCATCAATTCATCATTTATATCAGGTATAACTCCCAATGCAATCCCTCCCCCCTCCCCCCTCCCCATGATAGGCACTGGTGTGTGATGTTCCCCTTCCCGAGTCCAAGTGATCTCATTGTTCAATTCCCACCTATGAGTGAGAACATGCGGTGTTTGGTTTTCTCTTCTTGTGATAGTTTGCTAAGAATGATGGTTTCCAGCAGCATCCGTGTCCCTACAAAGGATGCAAACTCATCCTTTTTTATGGCTGCATAGTATTCCATGGTGTATATGTGCCACATTTTCTTCTTCTTTTTTTTTTTTTGAGACGGAGTCTCGCTCCGCTGGTACCAGATCTCAGCTCACTGCAAGCTCCGCCTCCCAGGTTTACGCCATTCTCCTGCCTCAGCCTCCCGAGTAGCTGGGACTACAGGCGCCTGCCACCTCGCCGGGCTAGTTTTTTGTATTTTTTAGTAGAGCCCGGGTTTCACCGTGTTTGCCAGGATGGTCGCGATCTCCTGACCTCGTGATCCGCCCGTCTCGGCCTCCCAAAGTGCTGGGATTACAGGCTTGAGCCACCGTGCCCAGCCTATGTGCCACATTTTCTTAATCCAGTCTGTCACAGATGGACATTTGGGTTGATTCCAAGTCTTTGCTATTGTGAATAGTACTGCAATAAACATACGTGTGCATGTGTCTTTATAGCAGCATGATTTATAATCCTTTGGGTATATACCCAGTAGTGGGATGGCTGGGTCATATGGTACATCTAGTTCTAGATCCTTGAGGAATCGCCATACTGTTTTCCATAATGGTTGAACTAGTTTACAACCAACAGTGTAAAAGTGTTCCTATTTCTCCACATCCTCTCCAAAACCTGTTGTTTCCTGACTTTTTAATGATTGCCATCCTAACTGGTGTGAGATAGTATCTCATTGTGGTTTTGATTTGCATTTCTCTGATGGCGAGTGATGATGAGCATTTTTTCATGTGTCTGTTGGCTGTATGAATGTCTTCTTTTGAGAAATGTCTGTTCATATCCTTTGCCCACTTTTTGATGAGGTTGGTTGTTTTTTTCTTGTAAATTTGTTTGAGTTATTTGTAGATTCTGGATATTAGCCCTTTGTCGGATGAGTAGATTGCAAAAATTTTCTCCCATTCTGTAGGTTGCCTGATCACTCTGATGGTAGTTTCTTTTGCTGTGCAGAAGCTCTTTAGTTTAATGAGATCCCATTTGTCAATTTTGGCTTTTGCTGCCGTTGCTTTTGGTGTTTTAGACATGAAGTCCTTGCCCATGCCTATGCCCTGAATGGTACTACCTAGATTTTCTTCTAGGGTTTTTATGGTATTAGGTCTAACATTTAAGTCTCTAATCCATCTTGAATTAATTTCGTATAAGGAGTAAGGAAAGGATCCAGTTTCAGCTTTCTACTTATGGCTAGCCAATTTTCCCAGCACCATTTATTAAATAGGGAATCCTTTCCCCATTTCTTGTTTCTCTCAGGTTTGTCAAAGATCAGATGCCTGTAGATGTGTGGTATTATTTCGGAGGACTCTGTTCTGTTCCGTTGGTCTATATCTCTGTTTTGGTACCAGTACCATGCTGTTTTGGTTACTGTAGCCTTGTAGTATAGTTTGAAGTCAGGTAGCATGATGCCTCCAGCTTTGTTCTTTTGACTTAGGATTGTCTTGGCAATGCAGGCTCTTTTTTGGTTCCATATGAACTTTAAAGCAGTTTTTTCCAATTCTGTGAAGAAACTCATTGGTAGCTTGATGGGAATGGCATTGAATCTATAAATAACCTTGGGCAGTATGGCCATTTTCACAATATTGATTCTTCCTATCCATGAGCTTGGTGTGTTCTTCCATTTGTTTGTGTCCTCTTTTATTTCACTGAGCAGTGGTTTGTAGTTTTCCTTGAAGAGGTCCTTGACATCCCTTGTAAGTTGGATTCCTAGGTATTTTATTCTCTTTGAAGCAATTGTGAATGGAAGTTCATTCCTGATTTGGCTCTCTGCTTGTCTGCTACTGGTGTATAAGAATGCTTGTGATTTTTGCACATTAATTTTGTATCCTGAGACTTTGCTGAAGTTGCTTATCAGCTTAAGGAGATTTTGGGCTGAGACAATGGGGTTTTCTAAATATACAGTCATGTCATCTGCAAACAGGGACAATTTGACTTCTTCTTTTCCTAACTGAATACCCTTGATTTCTTTCTCTTGCCTGATTGCCCTAGCCAGAACTTCCAACACTATGTTGAATAGGAGTGGTGAGAGAGGGCATCCCTTTCTTGTGCCAGTTTTCAAAGGGAATTTTTCCAGTTTTTGCCCATTCAGTATGATATTAGCTGTGGGTTTGTCATAAATAGCTCTTATTATTTTGAGGTACGTTCCCTCAATACTGAATTTATTGAGCGTTTTTAGCATGAAGGGCTGTTGAATTTTGACAAAAGCCTTTTCTACATCTATTGAGATAATCACGTGGTTCTTGTCTTTGGTTCTGTTTATATGCTGGATTACGTTTATTGATTTGCGAATGTTGAACCAGCCTTGCGTCCCAGGGATGAAGCCTACTTGATCATGGTGGATAAGCTTTTTGATGTGCTGCTGAATCCGGTTTGCCAGTATTTTATTGAGGATTTTTGCATCGATGTTCATCAGGGATATTGGTCTAAAATTCTCTTTTTTGTTGTGTCTCTGCCAGGCTTTGGTATAAGGATGATGTTGGCCTCATAAAATGAGTTAGGGAGGATTCCCTCTTTTTCTGTTGATTGGAATAGTTTCAGAAGGAATGGTACCAGCTCCTCCTTGTACCTCTAGTAGAATTCAGCTGTGAATCCATCTGATCCTGGACTTTTTTTGGTTGGTAGGCTATTAATTATTGCCTCAATTTCAGAGTCTGCTATTGGTCTATTCAGGGATTCAACTTCTTCCTGGTTTAGTCTTGGAAGAGTGTAAGTGTCCAGGAAATTATCCATTTCTTCTAGATTTTCTAGTTGATTTGCATAGAGGTGTTTATAGTATTCTCTGATGGTAGTTTGTATTTCTGTGGGGTTGGTGGTGATATCCCCTTTATCATTTTTTATTGCGTCTATTTGATTCCTCTCTCTTTTCTTCTTTATTAGTCTTGTTAGCGGTCTGTCAATTTTGTTGATCTTTTCAAAAAACCAACTCCTGGATTCACTGATTTTTTGGAGGGTTTTTTGTGTCTCTATCTCCTTCAGTTCTGCTCTGATCTTAGTTATTTCTTGCCTTCTTCTAGCTTTTGAATGTGTTTGCTCTTGCCTCTCTAGTTCTTTGAATTGTGATGTTAGAGTGTAAATTTTAGAACTTTCCTGCTTTCTCTTGTGGGCATTTAGTGCTATACATTTCCCTCTACATACTGCTTTAAATGTGTCCCAGAGATTCTGGTATGTTGTATCTTTGTTCTCATTGGTTTCAAAGAATGTCTTTATTTCTGCCTTCATTTTGTTATGTACCCAGTAGTCATTCAGGAGCAGGTTGTTCAGTTTCCATGTAGTTGAGCGGTTTTGATTGAGTTTCTTAGTCCTGAGTTCTAGTTTGATTGCACTGTGGTCTGAGAGACAGTTTGTTATAATTTCTGTTCTTTTACATTTGCTGAGGAGTGCTTTACTTCCAATTATGTGGTCAATTTTGGAATAAGTGCGATGTGGTGCTGAGAAGAATGTATATTCTGTTGATTTGGGGTGGAGAGTTCTATAGATGTCTATTAGGTCCGCTTGGTGCAGAGATGAGTTCAATTCCTGGATATCCTTGTTAACTTTCTGTCTTGTTGATCTGTCTAATGTTGACAGTGGGGTGTTGAAGTCTCCCATGATTATTGTATGGGAGTCTAAGTCTCTTTGTAAGTCTCTAAGGACTTGCTTTATGAATCTGGGTGCTCCTGTATTGGGTGCATATATATTTAGGAGAGTTAGCTCTTCCTGTTGAATTGATCCCTTTACCATTATGTAATGGCCTTCTTTGTCTCTTTTGATCTTTGATGGTTTAAAGTCTGTTTTATCAGAGACCAGGATTGCAACCCCTGCTTTTTTTTATTCTCCATTTGCTTGGTAGATCTTCCTCCATCCCTTTATTTTGAGCCTATGTATGTCTCTGCATGTGAGATGGGTCTCCTGAATACAGCAGACTGATGGGTCTTGACTCTTTATCCAGTTTGCCAGTCTGTGTCTTTTAATTGGAGCATTTAGTCCATTTACATTTAAGGTTAATATTCTTATGTGTGACCTTGATCCAGCCATTATGATATTAGCTGGTTATTTTACTCATTAGCTGATGCAGTTTCTCCCTAGCCTTGATGGTCTTTACATTTTGGCATGTGTTTGCAATGGCTGGTACCGGTTGTTCCTTTCCATGTTTAGGGCTTCCTTCAGGGGCTCTTGTAAGGCAGGCTTGGTGGTGACAAAATCTCTAAGCATTTGCTTATCTGTAAAGGATTTTATTTCTCCTTCACTTATGAAAATTAGTTTGGCTGGATATGAAATTCTGGGTTGAAAATTCTTTTCTTTAAGAATGTTGAATATTGGCCCCCACTCTCTTCTGGCTTCTAGAGTTTCTGCCGAGAGATCTGCTGTTAGTCTGATGGGTTTCCCTTTGTGGGTAACCCGATCTTTCTCTCTGGCTGCCCTTAAAATTCTTTCCTTCATTTCAACTTTGGTGAATCTGGCAATGATGTGTCTTGGAGTTGCTCTTCTCAAGGAGTATCTTTGTGGCATTCTCTGTATTTTCTGAATTTGAATGTTGGCCTGCCCTACTAGGTTGGGGAAGTTCTCCTGGATGATATCCTGAAGAGTGTTTTCCAACTTGGTTCCATTTTCCCCCTCACTTTCAGGCACCCCAATCAGACATAGATTTGGTCTTTTTACATAATCCCATACTTCTTGCAGGCTTTGTTCATTTCTTTTTCTTCTTTTTTCTTTTGGTTTCTCTTCTCGCTTCATTTCATTCATTTGATCCTCAATCGCTGATACTCTTTCTTCCAGTTGATCGAGTCGGTTAGTGAAGCTTGTGCATATGTCACGTATTTCTCGTGTCATGGTTTTCATCTCCGTCATTTCGTTTATGACCTTCTCTGCATTAATTAGTCTAGCTGTCAATTCTTCCACTCTTTTTTCAAGATTTTTAGTTTCTTTGCGCTGGGTACGTAATTCCTCCTTTAGCTCTGAGAAGTCTGATGGACTGAAGCCTTCTTCTCTCATCTCGTCAAAGTCATTCTCTGACCAGCTTTGATCCGTTGCTGGCGATGGGCTGCGCTCCTTTGCAGGAGGAGATGCGCTCTTATTTTTTGAATTTCCGGCTTTTCTGCCCTGCTTTTTCCCCATCTTTGTGGTTTTATCTGCCTCTGGTCTTTGATGATGGTGACGTACTGATAGGGTTTTGGTATAGGTGTCCTTCCTGTTTGATAGTTTTCCTTCTAAGAGTCAGGACCCTCAGCTGTAGGTCTGTTGGAGATTGCTTGAGGTCCACTCCAGACCCTGTTTGCCTGGGTATCAGCAGCAGAGGTTGCAGAAGATAGAATATTGCTGAACAGTGAGTGTACCTGTCTGATTCTTCCTTTGGAAGCTTCCTCTCAGGGGTGTACTCCACCCTGTGAGGTGTGGGGTGTCAGACTGCCCCTAGTGGGGGATGTCTCCCAGTTAGGCTACTCAGGGGTCAGGGACCCACTTGAGCAGGCAGTCTGTCCCTTCTCAGAAATCAACCTCAGTGTTGGGAGATCCACTGCTCTCCCCAAAGCTGTCAGACAGAGTCGTTTGCGTCTGCAAATGTTTCTGCTGCTTTTGTTGTTGTTGTTGTTAATTGTGCCCTGTCCCCAGAGATGGAGTCTACAGAGACAGGCAGATTTCCTTGAGCTGCTGTGATCTCCACCCAGTTCGAGCTTCCCAGCAGCTTTGTTTACCTACTTAAGCCTCAGCAATGGCGGGCGCCCCTCCCCCAGCCTGGCTGCTGCCTTGCGGTTAGATCGCAGACTGCTGTGTTAGCAATGAGGGAGGCTCCGTGGGCGTGGGACCCTCCCAGCCAGGTGTGGGATATATTCTCCTGGTGTGCCCGTTTGCTTAAAGCGCAGTATTGGGGTGGGAGTTACCCTATTTTCCAGGTGTTGTGTGTCTCAGTTCCCCTGGCTAGGAAAAGGGATTCCCTTCCCCCTTGCGCTTCCCAGGTGAGGCAATGCCTCGCCCTGCTTCAGCTCTCACTGGTCGGGCTGCAGCAACTGACCAACACCGATTGTCCGGCACTCCCTAGTGAGATGACCCCAGTACCTCAGTTGAAAATGCAGAAATCACCGGTCTTCTGTGTAGCTCACGCTGGGAGTTGGAGACTGGAGCTGTTCCTATTCGTCCATCTTGCTCCGTTCCCCCAAAATCTGGTTCTTATTGGGATTTGGATTGCAATTATTATTTGATGGAGTCTTTAATGTGTTTCCAAAGCCACTGCCTAATTGTAGAAATGAAGTGTCAAAAAACAATAGAATCCTGCTGTAAGCAAGCATCCAATAAATTATTCAGAATTTTTAAAGGATGCTTTATTATCAGACGTTTGTAGCTTTAAAGCCAGGAGAACAGAGAAAGAACCCAAAAGAGGCCTTCAAGTCATCCTCTTTATGATGGTGAAATGTTACTACGAGCTCTGCTGTTGCTACCCTAACTGTCTGCTCTCCCTGGAATTTAATGGAGATGGCAATCTAATTATTACCAGAAGCCCACCCAGATAGTTAAATACAGTTCAATAATAGCGTTGTGAGGGAGGGAGCTGTGGCAACACAGAATGGGGAACAATTAGTCTTTTTCAGGCCAGAGAAAGACTAATATTATAACATAAATTCCTCAGCTATAACATTGCCATTTTCTCCAAGTCATCATAAAATAAACTAGAATTAGGAAAACAGGGAGATGTGTGGAATGCTGTCACACAAAAGGTCCACAGATGAGTGTGGATCAAGCTAATTTTCAATGCATAACCACATGATTTGAATACCAAATTAAGCAAAAATAAAACACAACCCCCCACACCAACCTCCCCAAACCTCACCTAAATAACAGTTTCATAGACATTTGAGATGTAGAACTACTGAGATTTTCTTTTTTGTGAGCTCAAGGGAAATGTCTGTGTGCTACAGCTTGAAAAACAAATATCTATAAATTATAAAAGCATTGTCTCTGTGAATCTAAAATCTCTGTGTCTTGACAATTAGGAGGCAGAAAATGTTATACATAAGCAATTCCTTGTGAACTGGAAGGAAAATGGTGATATGCTTCCAAATTTGTTACTTTCAGTGTATGGGGAGCGGGGAGGTAAAAGCGTTTTGAGAAAATTGGGAAGCTTGAAATTCTCAAGTAGCATTTGATTTGTTAGCAGAGAATCTGCCCTGGTACCTTATTAATCGATGAGGATCACTTTTTTATGTTCTCAGTCTGATGGCATATGTCTCTTCATTCATCCTACACCATCACCCATTTTTCCTCCATCTGTTTTTGTAATTTCCTGTTACGTGCCCCAACCAGAAGGTTGCAGAGTGCAGTGGCTGAGAGATGGATACTGGAATTACTTCTCTGAGTTCAAAACCTGGCCCCTCACTTTCTAGCAAGTGATCTTGGGCAAAATACTTTCTTCATCAGTCTTTTTGCCTGTGAAATGGAGACAATGCAATTCATGTGTGGTTATGAGGATGAAATGAGTTATTGTTTGGTTCAGTGCCTACAATAGTGTGTGGCAAACAGCAGGTGCCATATAAATGTTTGTTAAATGTCCTAGAAAACAATTATTGTGAGCTTTGGAGCCATAAATTGCATACTCAAAATGGATAAATGAATGGATGGTATTACCATTTCTCCAACTGAGGCAAAAGGAGCACATGTGTGTGTATGTGGGGGTGGCGGTGGGGATTTGGTGGCATCGGGAATTGTGAGGAATGAATGCCTGAGAACCTCTGTTTTGCATGCTCTTAACCAGTATTTTGGTCATGGAATCACTAGCAGTGAAGCTCTCACAAAGGGTTCCCTGGACTTTGATGTCACATATTGAGTCAGGAAGCACACAGAGGAGGGAGGAGGTGAGATCTTCCCTAAGCAGTTACACAGTGAATTGATGTGGGCAGACGTGGGTCTTGCTTTGCTGAGGCTGGGTGGTCAGAGCAGGAGTGTTAAAGACACAGTGAGAGGCAGCTTCAAAAGCCATGGTCTTGCCAAGGAGTGCTGGTAAACAAACGTGGTTGCCAGACCAACGCAGTTAGCAGCATCCCACAGTAGGGTGGTCCCTGAAATGCTGACTGACCTGAAGCCAGGTCCTGACAGGTGGTGGGCAGATGCTGCCCAGCTTTTCTGATCAGGACTAGAGAATGCCCCCAGGGAAGGCTCTGTATGGAAGGACCAATCCTCCAGCAGTGGCTGCATGATAAATAGCATGTATTTGGAAAACAGAAAGAATATGGGCCCTCTGCTGTTGATTCTCTAACCTTCAATTTCCTCATGTGTAAATGAGAATTAATAATTTCCACTTCATTAGTTTGTCATAAGAAAAAAGTGAGTATAAAAGTACTTTGTAACTAGAAGTATATATTACTGATATTGGTTATGATTGTGTAGATGATAGAATCAATTTTGTGATTTGTTTATAATGCAGAAATGACATGCTTTATATAGTAGAGATACTCTTGAAAAAGTATGCAAATATTTTCTCATTTTACTAGATCCCAGGCCCTGTAAGAGAGAAGACCATGATGTATTAATTTCAGTAGTCTCCCTGTATTCTTTTGTTTCAACACAATGCTTTTCTCTTAAAAGATGTGGAACAAATACAGAATCTTGCTCCACAAAGAAATTGTATAAGAAAGAATCATTGTCTCATCTTTAAAACCATGGAGATATTTTATTTAAATAGCTTCCTTCATTTGCTGGGAATATTATCTTTTTTTAGAAAACACCATATTTACACTATTTACTATAGGACTCCTCTAATAATTTATCTAACTACTCAATATTGATAAATCTAAGATGGATTCAAGTTCATATAAAATTAATGGTAAATTATTTTGAGTAACTGTTCACTCTGTAAATTAAAAAATTTTCTATGATTTCTTTAACAAAATAAAATTAGAGAATAGAAGAAGGATCAGAAATTTTTATGACTTTAAAGACAAACATCTGCTATGTCTTGAGTTTCTTTTTAAAAATATGGAAGCAGAGTGAAGCTGTCATCTATGAAAGATAAAAATAAATCACTGGAAAGAACTCCAAAGGTTTATAACTATTTGGCAAAAATATTTATGAAATCTAAAAGCTAGGAAGAAAGAACAGAATGAATCAATCAAACATCCTCTTCGTTGCATGGAGTGAAGCTTGTTTGGAGTTTTTATGGGCTGGCTGTTATTTTTAATTAATTAACTAATAATTAAACATGTTTTGAAATATGTCTACCTTGTAGAATGGCTAAATCAAGATAATTAAAATATTCATTACCTTATATACTTAGTTATTTGTGGTGAGAACACTTAAAATCTACTCTCTATGCAATTTTCAAGCATATAATTCATGGTTATTAATAAGTTACCAAGATGTACAATACATTTCTGAACTTATTCCTTCTGTGTAACTGAAATTTCATATCGTTTGATCAACATCTCCCCAATCCTTCTTGACTCCCCCAGCCCTGGTAGCCACCGCTCTACTCTCTTGCTTCAATGAGTTTGGCTTTCTAGATTCCACATATAAATAAGTGAGATGTGAATAAACTTCAAAGTACAAACGATGACATGAGTCCATCCTCATTTTGTGAGGAAGAGGAGTGTTAGAAGTAAAAATGTGCTGGGCCACTCACAGGAAAGTAGTAAATACACCAGTGAGGTTGAGAAGAATATGAAAGGGAAGGCTGAAGGTGTCAGTGGGCTTCACTGTTTTGTCCCACACTGGATCTGGTCCATTTTCACTCCATTTTCCAGCAGACAGAAGCAGGACTGATGACTTCTATGTCCCAGTTACCAAGACTGTGTTCTTTGATCTCCTTCAAACTTCGCAGAGCAAATCACTGTTTCAGAGGCTGTCTGAACCTACACCTTCTGCCAGGGCACAAGTTGGTACAGTTACAAATTGCTTCTAATTGTCAGAGTCCACCTCTTTTTCCACTCCAATGCTTTTCAAGAATTTTTTTTTTTTTTTTTTTTTTTACCAGTCCATTACAAGTTTGGGCTTGAGGATCTGAGTCCTTGTTCTTCCATGTTGGTAAGTTTAAGTCACTATTGCCGAATAGGGGAAGAATATTGATTTTTAAGTTAGGTTGACTTTTGCATCATTTATGTTTATTTGTTTCCTTTGCATGGACTAAGTTAAAAGACTTAACTATGCATTTTGTATTTAGAAAACCGTTTCTTTCTTTTTCTTTCTTTTTTTTTTGCAAACTAATGACCTATGACTAGCTCTGGTAATTATCCTAAAGTTTGGTCTCATTACGCCCAGCATTTTGCCATGAGTGTGCCCTCCAGGAATTTGGAAAGATGTATAATGAATTCTGTTTTCAAATCACTCCATCTTTGGTGTCTTACAATTCTTCAATTAAGAATAGAACAAATGTTTCTAATTAGGAATAAAATAGAATTATATATTTTCTTTACTCTTGTACAGAAAAAAATTATGAGACTTTGACCTTGAAAGTTTCATAGTGAGTGCCTATCATGTTATAACAGGGCAAAAAGCAAGTATAATATTCAAACCTTACTAACATGTAAATTGGGGGAGAAAACCAATTTGAATTAGAAGAAAAGACTGAATCATAAAACATTGTAAATAAATGAAATGATTTCACCTTTTAAAGTACATGGAATGAAGCTTTATTTAATTATAGTGATGATGATGATGATGATAGTAATACAATTACAATGGCTAACACTTATATAGTGTTTCCTATGTTCTAGGCACTGTTCTGGGAGCTTTACATTTATTAAGTTAGTTGATCCCCACAACAACTCCATGAAGTAGATAATAATATCTCTGTATCACAGATTAGAAAAGTGGTGTGCAGAGAAGGGAAGTAACTTAGCCAAGAGATTGAGTAATTTTGCACAGTGATGAGTGGTATTTAGTTACCTTACCTCTAATGAATTAATTCTAACTAAATGAGCATTTGAAATGCTTCACTTTGACTGTTGGTGAAATGATATAAATAGGCATTTTCAAGATCGAATCTAGCTTGGGGGGTTCAGTGAGTGAAAGTTTCTCAGGCTATAAGGCATTCCAAATGGATGAATATTTCCCAGTAAACAAATGTGGGAAACACCATTCTTTTTAAACTCCAAACAAGTAAATTTGTAGTGCTGAAATTTAGTAAGATTGATACATTGTTATTTACCATTCTGCTCCCATAAATTTCAGATATAAAGCAATGCCTAAGCATGGACTGTATACATTATTTTTGGAACACTAAAAGAGGCACTAGTTGTAAAAAAATTTAATATACAAATTTTAAATAATATATTGTTCACACTTAGTTTGTTCTCTCTGTAATTCTATTTGGTAGCAGAAACCTTATTCTTAGTTTTCTACATTCACAGAATTGTAGTGAATACCAACTATTTCACTACATTTGACTCTTTTCTAGAAGAAACACAGAAGTACTGAAAGTATCAGTATGTTACCACATATTCAGGGTTTGTGATTAACCAAAATATAATAGAAGGAATTTAAGTATATCTAGTTCAAGCTTATATGTAGAAAATTTAATATATTATGAATATGCCTTCAATTATTATATTCACGATTGTTTATTTGAGAACAGTCAGAAAACTTGGTTAGAATGGGATTTCAGTGAAATTATATACCGTTGTATAACTGTGAATCATGACATGAATAAAGCTACAACCCTCTGTACTCCTGATAGCTATTATATCATCTTTTATGTTATACTTGTCAACTGAAGCCTAAGTAAGAGTTAGTGTGACCTTGTGCACGTACAATGGGCTTGGGTAGTTAACACAGCGCATCTCATCAGATGGTTGTGAGGATCTAAGTATTTATTACATAGTAGGAATCATCCTTACATTAATCAACTAATCACCACCCCATCATTTAATTTATGGATTAGGAACTAATATCATCCCCACTTGATAAATGAGATAATGTAAGTCCAGAGAGGTGAGGTAATTTGGTAAGCAATTATTTGAGTCTGAATGCAGGCAGGTTCTGGGCTCCAGAGCTCATGCCCTTCATGGTTAAGGTCATGAGGACCAAGTAGACCACAGATAAAAGCCTTTGAAAAGCACATTGTATATTGTGCATGAGTGTTAGTTAGACATGAGTCATATTAAAGATACTCGTGATAATAGTGAGAAGATTAACAGTGAACATTTTGAAGTTTCTTAAACAAATTTGTTGAGACTTTCATTTTTTAATGTTAATAAGTGCAGCTCTTAGCATTGCCCATCAATAAGTAAAAGAAGTACCAATTGCTGTGGGTTCCCCAGGAAACAGGCTGATATGATTTGACTGTGTTCCCACCAAACTCTCATGTTGAATTGTAATTCCTGGTGTTGGAGGAGGGGCCTGGTGGGAGGTGATTTAATCACGGAGGTGGACTTCCCTTTTGCTGTTCTCGTGATAGTGTTCTCACGAGATCTGGTTGTTTTAAAGTACGTGGCACCTCCCCCTTCCAGCAGTGTTGAATGTGTCAGCTTTCCCTTCACCTTCCACTCTGATTGTAAGTTTCCTGAGGCCTCCTGAGGGATCCTTCCTGTACAGCCTGTGGAACTGAGAGTCAATTAAACCTCTTTTCTTTATAAACTACCCAGGTAGTTCTTTATAGCAGTGTGAGAATGGACTAATACACAGGCTCTGAGAGGGAGAGGTTTATTGGAAGCTCTCTCTCGAGATACACCTGTGAAGAAGCGAGGAAGACAGGACTGGGCAGAGTGAGGTGCTGATACACAAAGTGGTTGCACCTGAGGTCTTACCCAATTGTACTGGGAGCTGGGATGCCATTGCAGAGTTTCCCACCCCAACGTTCAGCCCAGGGGGACTTCATGTTACTACTTAGCCACTCATTAGTCATGGGCTGCTCCCCTGGAGGGGAAGTAACCATGGGTGGGACAGTTCCCTGCCAGGGGAGGAAATGCCCAGTGAGGAATGCAGCTGTGAACCATCAGCAGCTAGTATTCTCAGCAGCTGTAAGAAGAATGCTTGAGTCCTGAAGATCTGGGTGAGACACCACAGGATCCACTATACCACCTCTTATAAAAAGTGAAAAAAGTCCCAAACACATAATTAACTAAAAGTAAAAATACAAATGCCAAAGAAAACTATGAAAAACATAGTGTTTATTAACAAGAACATGTCAATTACAACAATTTTCTCCTATCAAATTGGCATAGATGAAAAAATAGCTAATAAGCAATAGTGAGAGTACCCCAAGGTAGGCCTAATTTTTATTAAATAATTCTTTTAGAAATAATTTCAAACTTAAAAGAGTAGCAAGTACAGTACAAAGAACCCTCACATCCCTTCACCCAGAAGATTATGTTGTATATAATCTCTAAGTATTAACATTTCATCACATTTGGGCACATACTATGTGTGTATGTACATTTATCTATATCATCTATACCTCCATTGATTGCCCCTTGTACACAGAGTTTTTATTTATTAAACTAAGATGTTAAAAGCAGTGTCTTGAAATTCAGATCTGAGTTTGAGTCCCAGTCACTCATTTTCTATGGGACCTTGAGCAAGATAGGTTTTCTTATGATCTCTGTTTCTTCAGTTATAAAATGGAGATAACTCCTGTGTTCTTTTTTCTTGTTGTTCAAATTAGATCCTCCATATAGAACTCAGCACTGGCTAAGATTTCAGTAAATGTTAGCTGCTGTCATTGCTGTCTTCATTATTCTCAGCTCCTTGAGAGCTGGGACTACACCTTGTGCATTGCTGTGAACCCTCAGAGCTTAGCACTGCATCTTGCTGGGTCCCCAGGAAATGTTTATGGATCAATTTGCTTTTCTTGCTCAACATATTATAAGATCAGGCCCATGGGGGTGTTGGCAGGGGCTCATTTGGAGGGCTGTCCCTCAGACTTCAGTGGGAGAGGCTGTAGAGAATGAAAGCAGCACTTAGAAATGAAAACTTTGTTAATGACCCTGCTGCAGCGAAAATAGGCGATTCATTGGTTGATCAGATAAAAGAGTATTATTCAAGAAATTCCCTTCTCTCCCTCGCTCTTTGAAGCTCCTCATGCATGTTTGGCCTGTGTATATTGTCTGCCATATAGTATTTTGGAACAACAGCAATAAAAACTGGTAAGACCGAGAAGAGGAGAAAATTTCGTCATGCTCAGTCCTTAGAGTCCCTTAAAGGAAGCATTTACATCTAAAGAAATGCTTGTGCCTCTGCCTGTCTCCTTCAGCTGGCTGCTCTTCTCTACATTCAGTGGCCTTGGGAACACCAAAGATGTGGCCTTGGCAACACTTGCACATCATGGTCAAGAGGCCAGGAAGGTGATGGTGGATGGTGGCAGGGGTGAAGTGATGTATATAGGAGGGGAGGGCTCTTGTTCAGTGAATATGGTATGAGGTAAGCAGGAGCCTAGATAGGTTTCACATCACTTTTTCTTGGCTGGCTGTATATATCCAATGAATTAGCCTGACTTTTTGTTAACAGTAACAGGCAACCAACTTCAAGCAGACAAAGCCACAGGGAGAGTTACTGGTACAGTTTGCAGATTCCAAGGAAAGGCTACGCAAACCAGGGCAGCTCCTGGGACCGCTGAGGGTTGGAGCCTACCAGAAGTCTCCCTTTCATCCCTGTTTCTTTCTGAGGCTTGACCCCATGCTCCCAGCTTCTCATGGAAAAGGACAGGAGAACATGACTGCTGGCAGCGTGCATCACGTCCTTACAGCTAGCATCAAGGAAGGTAGAAGTTGTTCTCTTCCCCAAAACTGAAAAATCACGGGGGAAGGACCCTGGCCTGGCTGGGATTATGCATCTGCCCCTGATATGAAGCCCTGAGGCTTGAGTTGGGGAGGCTGTGATTAACTTAGCCCACCTGTGTTCAAAAGGACAGGGTTTGTATCCAGGCGAAGGTGAGATGTCAGGAAGCCAGCTCAGTTTGGAGAATGTTACCTACTTCTGCAGGAGAAAGCTGGGGACTTGCTATCATTTCCCTTGTATCACTTCTGTCACTCCTGCAGTATTTTGGCCCCGCCTTCCTCAGAGAGGTGAATTCTTTGTAATTTTGTCCCAGCCTTTAAAACCAGATACCTGTCTGTTCCCCTGGATAAGCTCCAATCTCAATGAGCCTTGGCCTTTCTAACCTCCTCACGGCAAATGTCTTTGCCCCTTTGCCTCCCTTTCTGACCTAATTTTAACACCCCCATTCTATTCCAGAGCATCCTGCCTTCTAACTCCTTTGATGTTTACTCAAAATTCTCATTCTGAACTGGACTTTTGGACTCAACAACAAAAGGCAGCTTCTTCTGGGGCTTTGGCCTTCTGGGTTCTTTAGGGTCTGGTTTGGGATCTCCTCATGGTGCTGTTGGTCCACACCCTCCTGGCTTAGCTCTGGCCCAGGGTCACCACACTGGCACTGGTAGTGTTCTGAGAGTGAGGACCAGGGAGATCTGAACTCGAGTCACAGGGTGTAAGGTCTCAGTCACTGAGTAATATTCCTTGCTCTGCTGTGGAAGGACTCGGCAGAGAGAATCCACGCATGGGTGCACTGAATTCCACATTTTTCCCTGAGGAGGCTCTCCATGAAGGCCATAAAAGGTGTCATCTATAACTCCCCCACTCAGGTGTACAGACGCTACCATGCTGAAGTTCAAAGGCCAAAGTGGAATCTCTTCATTCACATCCCAAACCCTTAATTGAAAGAGATATTGCCGTTGATTTTTCTTAAATGTGCCCAGCATTGCCAGTTCTGGCGTGAAGGGAACACTTAACTATGAAGTTGGAGGATGCGCCATTAGTTTTCTGTGATTTAGGACCCTCTAGAGGATATGTATTTTTCTAACTTAATTATTTTAATATCCTTCATATTCTTATTCACTGAAGAAATAGATTCCAACCAAAGATGGAAGGGTACTAGTAGAACCAAGGATACCCAGCAATAATAGTTACTATATGTCGAGTAAATACTATGTGCTAAGTGCATTTATGTGTTTTTTTCCCCATTTATTATTTATTTAGTTTTAGATTTGGGGAGTGGATGTGTAGGTTTGTTACATGGGTATATTTTGTAAGGCTGAGGTTTGGGCTTCTAATGATCCTGTTGTGCAAGTAGTGAACATAGTACCCGATAGGTAGTTGTTCAACCCTTCCTCCCCTCCTTTGGAATCCCCATTGTTTGTTGTTCTCATCTTTGTGTCCATGTGTACCTAATGTTAAGTTCCCACTTATAAAAGAGAATATGTGTTACTTGGTTTTCTGTGTCTACGTCAATTCACTTATGATACTGGCCTCCAGCTGCATGCATGTTACTGCAAAGGACACAGTTTTGTTCTTTTTTATGGCTGCATAGTATTCTGTGGTGTGTATGTAGCATACTGTCTCTATCCAGTCTACCACTGATGGACACCTAGGTTGATTCTTTTCTATTGTGAATCATGTGTGATGAACATGTGAGTGTATGTGTGTTTTTGGTAGAACTATTTGTTTTCTTATGGGCATATACCCAGGAATATAAGGGGTTGCTGGGTCAAATGGTAGTTCTATTTTTAGTTCTTTGAGAAATCTCCAAACCGCTTTTCACAGGGACTGAACTAATTTGCATTCCCACCAATAGTGTCAACTAGTGTTTGTTGTGTGTTTCTTTTTCTCTGCAACCTCACCAACATCTGTTATTTTCTGACTTTTTAATAAAGCCATTCTGATTGGTGTGAGATGGTATCTCATTGTGGTTTTGATTTGCATCTCTCTGATGATTAATGATACTGAAACTTTTTTTCATGTGTTTGTTGGATGCTTATATGTCTTCTTTCGAGAATTGTCTGTTCATGTCGTTTGCCGTTTAGGGAATTTTTAGATGGGTCCCCAATTTTATATATATTTTTATTTCCTATATTTTTTCCAGTTAACAGATATTTAATAAATTATTTCTGTTTGCCAGTAGTCTGTGTTAGGTATTCTTGGAGATGAAAAAAGGAAAACACAGTGTCTACCTTAGAGAGCCTCAGAGTCTCATTAGGGAGATAGTTAACAAACAAAAATATCTGACACTATAATGGCAAGTGCTGTAAAGAAAAGAAGCATATAAGCATCTCAGTGCATAGCAGGTATTGGGAGGGGAGAATTTATAAACTGAGGTGATAGGGTGTATTAGTGTCTTGTGGCTGCTGCAACAAATTGTTGCAAACTTAGTGGCTTAACACAAGTTTATTCTCTTATAGTTCTGGAGGCCAGAAGTCTACAATCAAGGTTTTGGCAGAGCTGCATTCCTTCTAGTGGCTCTAGGGAAGAATCAATTTATTTATCTTTTCGAGCTTCTATAGGTTTTCTGTATTCCTTTTTTTTTTGGCTCACAGCCCCATTCCAGCTAGCAGTTGCAACACTCTGCCCTCTACTTCTAGCAGCCATGCATCCCCATTTTTAACTCTCCTGCCTCCCTCTTTCACTTATAAGGACCCTCATGATTACATTTGGCCTACCCAGATAATCCAGCAAAATCTCCCACATAAGTTTCCTTAATTTTAATAACATCTGTAAATTCTCTTTTGCCATGTAAGGTAACATATTCATAAGTTCTGAGGATTGAGACTTGAGTGTCTTTGGTGATGGGGCATTATTTTGCCTTCTACAGAAGGCTAGATTGTCTTGAAGTTCTCTTCTAACTTGAAAATTCCATGGGTTGATTGGAGCCATGTCAGCATGATTCGTCTCATTTAATCACTAGCCTTGACTGTGTACTCTCATTGTGTCTCATTGTGCTCAATGAAGAGACAACTTTGTGGAGTTCCAATTTTTTCTGTGTATCTTGACCTTTGCGCTGCTGTAGAAGGAGTCATGTGGAGGAATTACAATATTTAATACCAAGGGTTTCAAAACCCAAGCTGTTTTGTGATAAACAATAGTCAGTAAAGGACATCTTTTGTCTCCCGTTCAGTCCCTACTTAAACCCTGAGCTGACAAACTTACTCTTTACTCTTAGATCATGGCCAATCTGTATCACACAAGGCTTGGAAAGTAGTCATAAGAGAACACACTTTCATTACTGTGGCCTGAAAAGTGTGGGTAGGGTATGAAAAATCAAAGGGATGGAACATAGAATGGGCAAAGTGTGTCTGCTGAAAATGGACTGGGAACTCAGTGACGATTATGGGATTCTTCACCATTTGTGCAAATAAGCAGAGGCAGTGGAGGTACAGCTAGTACCAAACAACAGATATTTAGAAAGTCACTGACTTGCAGCTTTGAAATAAAGTCTTTGTTTTTATAATGCTTTAACTTTCGCAATGACCTATTGCTTTGGCTACTAAAAATTAGATAGTTTTCCCTGAGCCAAACCAAAGAATGTGGGGGTAATAAGAGGCCGAGGGATGCTGGCTCAGGACTGAATAATTGACTGAAAGTATTATTCTCCCTTCTGTGTTTTTAAGCTTTCCCGCATTGGCTCCTTTTCATTTGTAAAGAGAGTTTCTGTGGGCACTACAAGTTGCCTACCCAGCAGAATTCCCTGCCCTCCTTCTGAACAGATCCCTAATTGTGTGCAGGTATCCACCCTGCTCTCTTGCAAGACAAGTGCCTCCAGGGATGCTGCTTCTACCATCAGCACTGGCAAAGGGAACCTGATTGGTTTAAGTGTAATCTCATCACCTGGCTGGTGATTGGTTGAAGAATGGGCATGTGGCCCTTTGTGTTTTACTGCTGGCCATTGAGACATAAAGAGAGTTTGTGGGTAGCCGTGGAGACTATTCTTATTTGCTTTTAAGAGATGTTGAATGTCACCCTCTTTCCCTCTATGGATGGAAATAGAGAAGCATGTAGCTCCAAATTCCTCTAGTGACAATTATATAACTATGAGAAAACAGAAACAAACCAAAACAACATACCCTCCCGGCATTACAAGGAGTGATAAAAAGAAGCTAATGCTTGATCTCTTGCTGGACTACGTGGATCAACAAACTCTGGAACCTGCCTTTTCTCTGAATTTTCTGTTATTTAAGTCATTCCTCAACTGTTTATGCTATTCTGAGTTATATTTTCTTACTTGCAGCTGAAAACATCCTAATACCTATGCTTCAAGTAGTCATTGTGGCTCTAATGTCTCCTGACTAGCTCAAAGACTTGGCCTCCTAACTTGGGGAGCCCCAGTTTTTTTCATAATCTCCAGCTGGTATTTTTGGGAGTTCTAGATATTCTTGAATCAACTTGGGCAGTGTTTCAATGCTGTTCTCTTTGTCTCTTAACTGTCCAATTCCTACAGGGCTTCCATTGGGGCTTAGCAGCTTTAAAAAAAATTTAGGAGAGCGCTCCCTCCCTCTGTTACATTCTCAGTCTCTATGTAGCAGGAGTGAACCTAAAACAGGGATGCTTGAGTTCCAAATTATTAAAGAGATAAAAAGGCCAGTCCTTTTATTTTTGTAAAATTTAGATACACAATTCCCTGTTGACCTACAGGCTCTGTAGCTAAGTTTGGCTAGACCAGTGTCCAAGATAAATATAATACAAAATACAGGTGTAATTTTAAGTCTTCTAGCAGCTGCCTGAAAAAAGTAAAAAGAATCAGATAAAGCTAATTTCAATAATATATTTTATTTTCTTCAACATGTAAAAAATTATTTCAATATGCAATTGATATAAAAGCTTTTTCTGAGGTATTTTATGCTAGCTTTTCCAAAGCAAGTCTTCGAAATCCCATGCACATTTAATCTCAATTTACACAGCTACATTTCAAGTACTCAGTAGCCGCATGTGTCTAGTGGCTGCTGCCATTTTGAACAGCACAGGGTTAGACTCTGCCAAAGTTCTGTCCACAGAGGGAATTTGCTTGAAGTGGCTTTTTCCTCCTTTCTTGAAATCTGATTTATTTTCCCTGTAATCCCAGAGCTGCTTTCTTCTTTTGGTTTTTCAGATGTGTGTCCATATGTTTGAACTCCAACTGTGAATATGGCTGGAGTTAATGATTTCCCCCAGAAAACTTCTCAACCCTTATTTAAATAAATAAATTTAATTGTTTGCAAATGGAGCTAAGTGGGTGGGAGGAGCTGTTTATGAATGCAAACATATTTGCTTGAGGGGAAAGGTGTCATCCAAATCAAAGTTCTTTTACCAGAGCAATTTCTTCCTTCATGTTAAACCCAGTGGACCCTTTCTAATTCTTTTTTTTTTTTTTATCTGACCTTCCCATTGACCTTGGTGAACACCATTTTCTTCCTGGAAGTTTCTCTTCTCCTGACTTCCATGACACTTGCCTCTCCTAGCTCTTCTGCTTCTCTGACTGCTCCAACCTGGAGCTCCCCTTTTACTGCCCTTTCCTTAAAGGCGATACTCCAATGGTTACATCTTTGATCTTCCTTTCTTTTGTACTCCATATATTCACCATCAATACTTTCATCCATCCATGGCTTAACTGTAATTTACATACAAATATTTCCCAAATATGTATGTTCAGCCCATATTTATCTCTTGACCAAACCCATATAATACATTGTTCATGAATCAACCCCTTTTAGATATCTGAAGGTTCACCATTTGTAAAACTGAAGTCATTACTTTCCCTCCTCTAAACTGGACTCTCTACTTTTCTGTTTTACTAAACGGTACCACTAACCCTTCAGTTTACCAGCCTGAAACGGGTTGTTATTCTAAATTTAATGCCTTCCCATCGCTCACCTCCCCTATGTAATAATCAGCAAGTCCTTCTGATTAAACTTAACCACGATCTCTTGATTGAGTCACATATTCCCCTCATTCCCACTGCTACCATTTTGTCTTTTCTCAATTACTTAACCTCTGACTAGTTCCTTGCCGTCACTCTTGATCCCTCTTTCCAGCCTCCTTACTGCACTGAGAGGAGCTTTTCTCAAACTGAAATTGCTGGTCAATCCCCTGTTTCTTTGCTTAAAATTAAACTTTTAAAAAATTTTATTTTAAGTTCTGGATACATGCACAGAACGTGCAGGTTTGTTACATAGGTAAATGTGTGCCGTGGTGGCTTGCTGCACCCATCAACCCATCAACCCTAGGTATTAAGCCCTGCATGCATTAGCTGTTTATCCTGATGCTCTCCCTCCCTGCCCCCACAGGCCCCAGTGTGTGTCGTTCTCTTCCCTGTGATTCGGCTTCTACCTTCCTCTCCCATCTTTCTGCCTGCTTGTGCTCTACATTCCACTTACAATGAACTTGAGGTTCCTTTTTGTCTCCTGGGCCTTTGCACGTGCTGTTCCTCTGTCTTAGACAGTCTTTCTGCTACCTTCTTTCCCTGGCTAATTTGATCCTAGCAGTTCTAAAATTTTTGGTCTCAGAACTCCTTTAAACCATAAAAATAAATTGAGGACCCCAAAGAGTTCCTATGGGTAGGGGGAATAACTATCAGTTGTTACTGTATTCAGAATTAAATTAAGAAATCTTAAAAATAGTTCTTCATTGATTGACTTTAAAATAACAGTACATAATAATGACCATACCTAGATAACATTTTATGGAAATGACTATATTTGACAAGACAAAACATATTGGTGAGAAGAGTGGCATCGTTTTATAATTTTGCAAATATCTGTAATGTTTGGCTCAATAAAAGACACTGGTCTCATATCTGCTTTTGAACTCAATCTCTGTAATATGTTGTTTTAGTCAAAGCATGTGTAAAAGATCTACCTTCAAGTAGTATACAGTTGGAATATTAGTTTATTAGGGCTACCGTAACAAAGTGCCACAAACTGAGTGACTTAAACAACATAAATTAATTTCCTCACAATTCTGAAAACTGGAAGTCTGATATCAGCATGGCTGTGCCCCCTCTGAAGGTAGTGGGAAAGAATCCATCCTGTCTCCTAGCTCCTGGTAGTTTCTTGGCTTATGGCGGCATAACTCCTGTCTTTGCATGGAGTTCTCTCTCTCTGTGTCTGTTTCTGTGTCAAAAATGTCTCCTTTTTATAGGGATACTTGCCATGTTTGAATAGAGCCTATTTTAATGATCTCATTTTAACTTGATCACTTCTGTAAAGACCCTTTCTACAAATAGGGTCATATTCTGAGGGAGTAAGGACTTTACTGTATCTTCTTGGGAAAGTGGAAAAGGCAGTACTTCACAGGACCCTTCTAACAGAGTCTCAGATGTCCTTGGATCACACTTTGAAAAACACTGCTTGAACCCATCCTTCATGTCTCAGTTGAGAAGTTGCTACTTTGCAAAGCCCTTCCTGACCCAAGCCCATGCTGAGTGCTTTGCTATGTACTCTGCAACATTCTGGACTTCCTTTTTCAGAGCACTTATCATACTATTGTGGAATTCCTTCTAGAGGGATCTCTTTCCACTACTGGACCTGACCATAAAAGTTAAGATCAATTGACCATGGTCAGGAATCACTGTTTTGTAAATTTTATTTTGAGCAATATGGCAAAATATAATTTAAGTTGACTTGTATCGGTTTTAAATATTTTATTTAAGAAAACCCTCTAAACTCTTTCTGAGAGATTTTTAAAAAATAGCCTTTTTAGCACATAAACTCTCTAAGGTACATCCTTTAGATCAGTGGTACAGTGGTAATTTAAAGGAGTAAATTATTAATATGTTCATTAAAATGTGTAAAGCCATCCTGTGGTAGATATGTTTGCCAGTGTTTATAAAAAGAACTTTTTATAGCCTCATTAGAAGTTCCTAAAATATAAACTGCTTAGGGAAATGCATGAGACTACAGCTCTGAAGGGACTCTAATTTCCTATAAAATGTTTGGAACATTACATTGCTAAAGTAGTATTTATGCATTTTGACTGTGGGTTGGAATACAATTTGTCTATACTAGACCAGAAATGGTGGTAGAGATTCTGTCTGTACACAGTTAATTCTAAATATCCTAACCATATTCTCTTTCTTCTCTTTTATATGTGATTGTCAAAAGTAATTAAATTTCTAGTTCATATAATTCAGTGGCCACCCACTACCCCAACTGTGTTCATGGGCCTGCCTTCTTTAGAGATAAAACTCCAAGTGCTTTCCAAGCCAAGAATGTCAGCGTTAGTGAAGATCTATGAAGACAAACTTTGATTGAAAACATATTTATTTTGAACTGAACTTCAAGTAATTTTAGTTTTGTTGACTAGATCTGGCAAGATGGTCACTGTTGAGGTTATACCTCCTTTTGCTGCTTCCTTTTGAAGTCGGGATCTGTCCTTGTGGCTGATAGGGAGAGCAGAGCATTCTGTGTTATATCAATTCTAACTGTCAAGAGAGGAGTTTTAACACATGTGTTTATGACAGAATGTGGTAACATTCTCCATCTTGCCCACTGGATTGACTTGGATTCCTTCTTGGCTGCCATGACCTACAAACAAAATGGGAGAAAGTTCTGGAAAAGATTTCAAAAAATTCCTACAGCCCGAGTCACTGCTTATTCTATTCTCTCTTCTCTTTTCTAATTCAATTCCCTGTAATACTCTCCCATGTGTAAAGAATTTTTCTAAAATTATTTACCTGTCTGTATCTCTGACCCCTTGGAGAATGCCTAGATTTAGGTTAATTTGATGTTGGTGATTGTTATTTTAGGTGCTGGATTTGAAATGATTTTTGGAATTCTTTTATTTTTTAGTTGATAGAATTAAAAAAAAAAACAGTTTGCAGGTATTGTTTTCACAAAAATAGGGGTTCTACTTGATATGGTTTGGCTCTGTGTCCCCACCTAAATCTCACCTTGAATTGTAATCCCCATAATCCCCATGAGTCAAGGATGGGACCAGATGGAGGTAATTGAATCATGGGGGTGGTTTCCCCTATGCTGTTCTCATGATAATGAGTGAGTCTCATGAGATTTGATGGTTTTATAAGTGTCTGGCATTTCCCCTGCTTGCACTCATTTTCTCCTTCCTGCTGCCCTGTGAGGAAGGCACCTTGCTTCCTCTTTGCCTTCCGCCATGATTGTAAGTTTCCTGAGGACTCCCAAACCATGTTGAATTGTAAGTCAATTAAACCTCTTTCCTGTGTAAATTACCCAGTGCTGTGTCTATACTACTTTAAGAAAATTTGTCAAATTTTGACAATAGGACAGTGAAAAGGAAGAATGGGAACATATCAATTAATGTTTTTTTCAACCAATAGTTACTGAAGGTTACTGTATTATGTATGAATCCTTAAAACTGATTGAAAAAAGACATCTATACTAAAAACTATTGAGGCTAATTAACCTATGACTTTGAAAAATTTAATTAATGAGAGTATTAATTTAAAGTAAAAAAATTGCAACTAATACAAATAGGTAGTTAAAAGGTTTACTCAGGGCTTCTGTGGGATTTTATTGAGTAAGTAACAATGATGATAATACAATAATGACCCTTTATATAGCGTTTCCTTAGTGCTAGGCACACGTAACTCTCACAATCCCTGAGACACATGCTAAAGGATTCTCTCCATGGTATGTCTGAGGCAAAGCACAGGGTGGATAAGTGCCTTGCCCAAGGTTACATAGCAAGTATGTGGTGGGGCCAGGCTTCAAACCCCAACAGTTAGGTCCAGAGTCAATGCTCCCTAGAAGAACAAACTACCAGATATTCTCCAGAGGTACATTTGTCAGAGTCAAACTTTGTATTCAATGCCTTGTTATATCAGTTTTGGGGGTGGTTCCTCTGGAAGACGAAGGCTTTCATTCTGACTTTTGGTTGTCTGGGCAACCCTACCAGGCCTATCTGATATGTCCCCATTCTTCCTTTTCACTGTCCGATTGTCAAAATTTGTCAGTTTCGTTCCTCAGTCTTCAAACTTCTGACATTTGTGTGTTGGTTTTGATTAGCAAAGCCAGGCCTGATAACATGTTGCCAGAGACATGTAATTGTTCTTAGATAGGTTACATCTGACAATGTATAATGTGTGCACATATCCACAGGGCCTTATCAAATGGTAATAATAATAAAAGTAAATGATGAAGATTCCAAGATATGTTAGTAGCTAATACTAACAGTAAGTGCCTAAGTATTAGGCACTTACTATATGCAATGAACTTCTCATACAGAATTTCTAATTATTTGATCATTTTAAGCTTGGTGTCATACACTCATTTTGTAAGTGAAGAAGCTGGCCCAGCCACCAACTTCCTTGCCCACAGTCACTAAGGTACAGCTTGGGCTTTGTGACTCCTGCCTCCCTCTGGCCTTTACTCTGGATATCTTCCAGCTGCTACTAGTGGGCTCCTGAGACATGGACCTTAATGTGACAGGTCTGGGGTTTGATCTGAGGTGTCCAGTAACCTCACAGAAGAGCACAGCTTGTCTTCTTTCCTCTCATTTTTTTCTTAACATCCCAGAAATGTTGCCTTACTTAAACATTTTAGGTCTTTTAATTGTTTGGTTGTACTTCTTTGAAATGGTTGCTATTATTGCTTTGAAACTTCTATTACCATTTTAGATTTTCTTCTATGCTATTTTTATGTAAACAATGAGTAGAAGTGGACGTTGTTATCTTTTTGTTTTGCATGAATGATTTGAAGCTTTCATATCTCAATTCAAAATTTGTTCAGACATCAAATCATTTCTAAGTAATGGAGTAACTACAGGGGGTACCTACACCTGGGTGATGAGCAGCTGTTTTTAAAAGGGTAAATGTCATCTACACTGCCCTTTCCCTCTCCGTGCCCTTCATGGATCCCTAATCCTGACTCTGACACTTCTCTTCCATGGCACATCTAACAAAATGCAGATTATTTTCTAAATGTTGCACCTGAGTGGAAACTGCTTACACACATTGGTTAAATTTCACCAATGTCTGTTTGAGTCAGCACACATTGATTGCATGTGTGCTGAGCAGAATGTTGGGGTATGCTGGATAAGGAAAGAGCTTGTTCCATTAGTATTTTAGTAAAATCACACAGCTTTTTAAATTTTATTTTATTTTATTTTATTTCATTTTACACCTGTGCTACAGTTTTTAGTGCAGTAGACTGGTCTATCCCTGAGGAATATTGAGGACATCTGACTGTTAATTTCCATATGAAGAGAAAAAGAGGTGATCCTGCATAAGATTATCCTAAAGCTCAGTAATCAAGTGCCCTGGGGATCCGCCTCTGTTCTTAGTCACTGCTCCCTCCCTCAAGCACCTGTTGTTTTTGTGTTCCCACTGAACTCTGAGTTCCAAAAAATCTGGGATCCCCCCAGCTTAGAGTATCTTTTCCAAGACTTTATTTCCCTTCTCACTTGGCTTCTTAAAATTTATCTTTTTCTGGCTTCTTTCCCTCCCCATACATTAGTCCCCTGGACTGTAGCCTAGAAGCGTAATTATAAGCATCTAGTGGATCTAGTGGGTGCAGAATCATGGGATACTAGAGTTGGAAGAAACTTCAGAGATTATTCTAGCCTAGCCACTGAACAGATGAGAATTAGACTTGGAGATTTAAAGTGAATTGCCACGCTGGATCTTCACGCCAGGACTCCTCCATTGAACCAGTTTATGTTAATCTTTCCATATTGACAATGTCTTTATTTGCATTTTAACTGGGCCTTCAAGTGCTTAGACCAGTGTTTCCTAAACTTAGCTAATCACTGAAATCACCTCCATCATGGTTCTGATTCTCTAAGCCTGAGCTGCGAATAGGAAACTATACTATTAACAGGCACAGGTAATTGTAATAATTAGCATATGTTGGAAAACTGCATTAAACCCAACGGCTGACTTAATAGCATTGTAAATTCCAGCTACTAAGTCAGGCTAATGGACTGTGTAGTTTTAGGCAATCGAGTTTTTCTAGCTCAAATCAGTCCACTCAAGGAGGCTGGTGTTGACTGTAAAGCAGAAGTAGTTCTCCCTTATTGAAAACTGGAAGTGCAGAAACAGCCCTTCAAACTCAGAAGACCCAAAGTTAGTGTTTGTTGACATAGAAAATATTAACATAATCATGAAACTAGGTGAAAAATAAATGTCTTTCCAGGTGGCAGTAGAATCCCTGATAAAGAAGGGGCTATCTTTGTTCAGGGCCATAAACTGGTAAAGGCATTTCAGAGAGAAGGTGACACGGAAACTAAGAGATTGCTAAATCACTCTTCATTAGAAAAGAATGGTAGTTTGAGTCTGGGGAAGAGCAGAGCAAAGAGGAGAGGAGAGAAGAGGAGGAGGAAAAGACTAAACAATATAGTGAAGTGACAGCAACCAAATTGAACAGGGTGCTTTATATTTCATCTTTGGTTAGTTGTGTTGCTGCAGTATTAACACTTTCTCCTCAGACCTTTAGCAAAGTCAGCTTCATCCACGAAGGCATTGTATTGCTTTTTTGGACAAGAAATAAGATGTACATCTAAATTCATATATGTAGAACCATGACAAAACATGTAGGATTGCGAGTAGATCAAACCAATTCAGTGACAGAAACAGCTTGGATTGAGGGTATCTATGGATTACAGGGTTGCCAGCATCCTGTATATACAGACCATGTCCTTGTATTTTTATGATTTTTGTCCTGAAGCATGTATTGACTTAGTCAGGAGACCCCAAACATCTTAGATTCAGTCTTTTCCCAATAAACTGCAAAATTTCTATGTCAAACTATTTTTCAAATCTAACTGTATGTCCTGTATTTTTATTTGCTACATCTGGCAACCCTACCAGAGAACCACAAGTGCCCTAGCAAATTTGCAGAAATCTTGGCAAGGGCATTGGACTTTCCACAAGTTGTGAATGGGGTTTCAGAAAATCTTATCTAGATTATCCAGGGTGGGATAATTTCAGTTGATGTTGAGGTTATAATGAAAACTGACCTGTCAAATTCAGTGTCTTCCAACCTTGGCTCACAGTAGAGTCATCTAGAAACTTGTAAAAAAATCATGCCCAGACCCCACTGTCAGGATTCTGGTTCGTATATGCTGGTATGGGGCCAAGTCTCAGTATCGTTAAAGTTTACCAGCAGGTTCTAAAGCGGAAGCTAGGATTGAGAGTTACTGGTCTGGAGGCCACCCTTTATGAAGTCTTAGGCATATATAGCTGTGAGGGGCAAACATAAAAGACTGGAGGCTTGGGTGAAAGAGCGAGGGAATGAAGTCCAGTAAGGGGCTATTTCCTTTGGAGTGTAAATACCTGCTGGAAGGCTTGGACCTGGCCAGGCCTGAAATATGTGTCAATTAGAAACCTATCTCATTCTTTCTTGCTATGTAATTCTACAAAGAAGAGGAAAAAAAGTCAAGTGTCTTCTGCCCATCCCCTCAACCAACAACCCCAATATTAGTCAGAGTTTAAACAGAAATAGACAAGTGGGAGTTATATATTAAGAGATTTATTGCATGGAACAGGCTTAATATGACTGTGGGAGCTGGTAAAGCAATTTTGAAATCCAAAGTGCTGGCCATCAGGAAGGGCAGGTTGGAACTCTTGGACATGAGCTGGTGCTGCTGTCTACAGGCAGACTGTCTCCTTCAGGGAATCCTTAGCAATACTGTTACAGCCTTTCAACAGACTGAATTGGGCCTTTCAGGTTATCTGGGATAATCTCCTTCACTTAAAGTCAACTGATTCTGGACTTTTGTCACGTTTACCAAATACCTTCATAGCAACACCTAGATTAGTGTTAGATTGAATAACTTGGGACAATAGCCCATTCAAATGGACACATAAAACTATCACATCCATACTTTTAATCACTTCCTAAAAGTCAGTTAGCTGCTAGACTGCAGCAATTCAAAGCAGACAGACAAGATACACTGAGGCAACATGGCTAAGGTGACCTATTGTTTGTTACCATTCTCCAACCTGTGTGACCCAGGAATGACAGGAAACTCAGGTGTGACATCCTTTTTTTCTTTTTTCCTCCAATTTATGATATTAATAGAAAGATGCCAGGTGAGAAAGAGAGACAAGAAAATGAGGGACAAAGAGCCAAGCTCCTATTCAAAGCCTGTGGACAAGAGAAGAGATGAGTGCAGGGAAGAAGATGGAGACCCATTTCTAATCTTGTTTGGGCAGTTGTGTGTGAGGCTTAGTTTCTCTTAATTTAAAATGCACTTATGCTGCCTTTCTTAGTGCACAGGTGGTGCTAATGAAATTGAGGTTGTGAATGTGATTTCTCTTGGAGCCATTTAGCTTTACTGCTTCACCAGAACAGCTTTCGCACTAACCCTGTAGAGTCTTCTTAAAACTGCCACAGCTCCTGGGTGTGGAGGAGTGTAAACAGCTCAATCCCAAATCTATTTCTAATATTGGAGAAAGAAAAGTCTCTCTCACATTCACAACCTCCCGATTATATGCAGCCTGTGAAGAAGGAAAAATGCTCTGGGGGACGGAGGATGGAGAGAAGCTGGTTAGGGAGCACCGAAGTACAGTTAGCTAGAAGAAACAAATTCTAGTACTTGATAGTACAATAGGAAAATCAGAGTTAACAATAAGTTATTGTATATTTAAAAACAGCTAAAAGAGAAAATTTGTAATGTTCCCAACAGAAAGAAAAGATAAAAGTTTGAGGTGATGGATATCCCAGCTACCCTGGTTTGATTGCTGCACATTGTGTACAGGTATCAGAATATCACATGTACCCCTATAATATGCACAACTAATATATATCAATTTTAAAACAGAATAATGAAACTAAGAAAAGAAAAGCACCCTGGACCAAGAGTTCGGAAGCACCGTGCCTGTGATTGGCTCTGTCGTCAGTTTCCTCACTGGTAAAACAGTGGAGTTACTTAAATTGGAGAGTCTTTTCTGGCCTATTGGTTCCATGATTCTAAATGGCAGCAGTCTCTGCCCCATACATGCTTAGGGTGGAGGGTGGCAGGGTGATGGTTGGTCCTTCAGATTTGCTGGGGTCCTGGGCTTGTGTTTAACAGAATTATGGTTGGAGAAGCTCCTATTCAGGATAGGAATGAACTTTAAGCCAATGAGTTTCAGCTTTACATTATATTTGAACAATAAAATGATTGTCCAAAGTTGGCACACATCTGAGAGTGAAAGAGGATGTTCTTAAGAATTGTGCCTGAAACAGAAAACCAAACACTGCATGTTCTCACTCATAAGTGGGAGTTGAACAGTGAGAACACATGGACACAGGGAGTCGAACATCACACACTACCAGGGCCTGTCAAGGGGTGGGGGTAAGGGGAGGGAGAACATTAGGACAAACACCTAATACATATAGGGCTTAAAACCTAGATGAAGGGTTGACAGGTATAGCAAAGCACCATGGCACATGTATATTTATGAAACAAACCTGCACGTTCTGCACATATATCCCAGAACTTAAAGTAAAAAAAAAAAAAAAGAATTGTGCCTGAACAGTGGATATAAATTGAAACAGTCTTGGGTAAACTGAAACTCAAGGTCACCTTGGATGAAGGCAACAGGGACTCTTGGAACTATTCTAATTAGGGAAATGATTCCTTTTCTTTCAGATTACTTCAATAATTTAATTAAAAATGTGTACTGGATGTTAATCTATATTGATATGTGGTAAAGCAAAGTATACTTACTAGTTTTGCTGAAGGTAGATTCATCTACTGCCATATATTAAATAAGTAGAGGAAGAGGAGAGACCAGAGGCAAGGAGACCAATCAGAGACGACCAAAATAATCCAGGCAAGAGACAATGAGGGGTGGATTAGTTTGGGAAAAGGCCTGAGAAGGAAAAATGAAACCTGCTCAAGCCATTCAGATTATCATTGTGTATACTGTAAGTGATGAAGAAAGAAACAAGAGTCTGATTTGGTGGTTGTTAAAAAAGTGACGTTAATGTAGTGACTTTAAATGTAGGGTTTCATTCTGTATAGTCATTTATTGCCCAGAACCACAAAGAAGGCATAAACTCTCTGAACCTTGAGATTCTGCTCTTGGTTTTTCTCAAAATAGAACCACTTGGTAGCTTTCTCAGCTAAATGCCCTGTCTTATAGTCAGGCCTGTCTGAGAGACGAATTGAATAAATGTTTCTGGAGATATTTGGTCTTGGGATTGTATCGTTAGGACTTATAAAGCATGTCTGATTTACTTAATGGATTATAATGTCTTGGAAATGGCTATAATGATCTATTTACACTGAATGCCTGAGTGCACAGACCATTTGTATAAGTAAGCAAATGTTCCCTGCTGTCAAGATGTTTTTTGGTCTATAGATCAGTTACCTGACAACCTTAGTCTATAGTATTAATTTGGGTAGTGATTATATCCTGCATATTATAAATCTTCAAATAATCATTATGCATAGCAGCTGCTTGGGTCTTTGCTATTTTTACCTAGTTATGAAACCCAGCCTGCAATATCTCATTTTAAGATGGGAAATGATGTGGAGGAGTCCAAAAGAGCATTCCTGGACCTATTTTATGGGCAATGTTGAACATGACCTGAAGCACATGTGTGTTCTTTTATTTTTCTGGAAAGAAATAAAAATACTTAGGCTCTAATATAGTCAGTGCCAAGAGCACATGAGTACATTTTTATATTTGTTATGCATACCCAAACCTTCAACCTCCATTGATCTGATGGACACGCCACAAAAGGCATCCTGACCTAACTGAGGATTTGCTTATTCCAATGCCCTTGAATCCACTGCTGATTGCATTAGACCTCTGGACATTTGTCATTCATGCCATTTTATTCTCCCATTTTTTCTTGCTGGTAGCATTCATTGTTAGTAATGGACTCATTCACTTATACCTTTTCTTGTTTCAAAAGAGTCTTAATTTTGTTTTTATAGATGCATATTATAAAGAACAAACAAATTTAAGAAATGCAAGTAAAGGGAAAGTAAAGTAGGAAAATCAATGAAGGCAAAAGTGAGGTTAGTGCATATAAGGTGTATCATAAAGTCCCATCCTATGATCAGCAGTGGGTTGCAGTTTGGGCCTTATATCTTTTAGCAATCAATTGGAAAGGGGAAGAATTACCTGAACAAGCTTCACAGTATCCATTCAGTAAAATGAAACCAGTCAAATAAGTGAAACACAATTATTTCTTTTTTCTCTTTCTCTCTCTTTAGAGACAGGGTCTTGCTCTGGAATGCAGTGGCTCAATCACAGCTCACTGCAGCCTGGACATTCTGTGTTGAAACAATCTTCCAACTAAACCTCCTGGGTAGCTAAGACTACAGGCGTGAACCACCGTGCGTGGCTAATTTAAATTTCTTACACTGAACTCATAAAAGAAAATTCCCCTTGTGTCCTCATTGACAGGACACCTTACGATAAAAGGCAACTTTGACAACATTCTTACATCTCATTATTGATAAATTAGATGCTTTACTTGCCATATAGTTTCTGAATAAACTACTGTCATTTCCTAGTCTCTATTAGGACCCCCACATCTGTGCCCATGGAGACTTGGTGTTGAGATTGGTTGGCCCTCGGTAATTTTTTCCAACTCTTTTGCTTCCCCATGAACTTATGATGCCTTTTATTTTTCCACGAACATCTACAGTTTCTTTTAGTGTTCCCTTTTCCCTAGGCTGGGTGATTGTCTTAGATGACCTTTGCAGAATGTATTAATTCCCTATATCTGCTATAACAAATTGGAAAAAACTCAGTAACTTAATTCCAATTTATTATCTTACAGTTCTGGAGATCAGGAATCCAAAATGGGTTTCACTGTGCTAAACTCAAGGTTTATCAGGCAGGTCTTGGCGGCTCCAGGGGAGAATCTAGTTCCTCACCCTTGCCAGTTTCTTAAGGCTGGCTGCATTCCTTGGCCTTCTTTCAGCAATCACATCACTTCGACCAACCTCTCCTTCCATCATCACAATTCCTCTGGCTCTGTCTTTCCTGCCTCCCTCTTTCACTTATAAAAAGCCTTTGATTACATTTGGCCCAACTGGATAATCAAAGAGAATCCTCCATCTCAACTCTCTTAATTTAATCACACTGGTAAGGTTTCTTTTGCCATGTGAGATGCCATATTCACAGATTCCTGGATTAGGATGTGGACATCTTGAGGGAGGGTAAGGATGAGCATTATTCTGCTTCCTACACAAAAGAATTAAGAACAGGAGGAATGGAGCAGGGCAGGGAGGCTCACACCTGTAATCCCAGCACTTTGGGAGGCCGAGACAGGTGGATCATGAGGTCAGGAGCTGGAGAGTATCCTGGCTAACATGGTGAAAGCCTGTCTTTACTAAAAATACAAAAACTAGCCGGGCGTGGTGGCAGGCACCCGTAGTCCCAGCTACTTGGGAGGCTGAGGCAGGAGAATGGCTTGAACTCGGGAGACGGAGCTTGCAGTGAGCCGAGATTGTGCCACTGCACTCCAGACTGGGTGACGGAGCGAGACTCCGTCCCAAAACAAACAAACAAACAAACAAAAAACAAAAAACAAATGAACAAAAAAAGAACAGGAGGAATGGAATGTGTGCCACACCATATCAGACAGAGTCCAGGCAGAACTGGGCTGTGCCAGATATTTCAGAAAAGGGAATTACATGTGGAGACGTTATTGCTCTGGTGAGTTGTTTCAGGACCTGAAGGCAAGGGAAGGTGAGATAACACAGAGATTACTTCATGGGGAGATGCGCCACCAGGCTGGAGCTGACAATGTGGAGTAGGCATTGCTTGGAGGAGCTGAGACCACTGTAGAGGTACTGCCATCACTGCAGGTGCTATCTCTAGTGAGAAAAGTCAGGGAGAAACACCCTGACATCATCCTCTTCCCCGCTGTCCCCGTCTACCAGTGCCTCCTATGTATTGGCTAGACTTATCAGAAGCTAGCAGGCAAAGGTGTATGAAAGCTGTAGGTGGCAGGCCCCTGTGATGTAACCCTAAGAGGGACAGCTAGGCAACACATCCGAGAGCAAATAAGCAAATGGACTAGAGGGCAGACATCTGGTGCCTTTTTCTTTCAGTCTGTCCATATGCACTGGCTGTCAATACAGTGAAGAATAAAAGGCTTCTGTGTGTATGTGTTGGGGGCAAGAGTGGGGAAATGGGGATAGAAGCAACTGATTTTCACTTTGGTAGCATTTTTTTCAAGGAATAGGCTTGAAAAGATTTTCAGTCACTTGGAAAGGGCAAATTTATTTTTATGAAACTGGATAGATGATTCCTTCCTTCTGCTCTTTCATGCTAATCCTCACTCCTTTTTCTCCTCCTTGCCTGTGCTTCCACCTCTTCTGCTTTGTCTTCCCTTCCCTCCCTCTCCTTTTCTCTCACTCCCCTCTTTCTTTCTTCTCTCTTCTATTTCTCACTCCCCACTTTGTTTCCACCTTTCCTCTCCATGCTCTCTCTCTCTCCTCCTTCCTTCCCAGTAGTTTCCCCTACTCCCTCGCCCTTTTCTTGCATTCATTTCTACAAACACTGCTTTTATGAGTCAACAGGCACATTCTCATAAGCAGTGGTTGCTGGTGACTGGTTGCTTTTATGAGTCAACAGGCACATTATCATAAGCAGTGGTTGCTGGTGACTGGCTGTTTCCTTTTTGCTCACCTTGCCTGTCAGGTGATAGGTATTGATCCCTTGCAGTGTTCTCAAGACAAGGGGCCTCAGAATTATTTTGTTAGCACCTCTTTTAATCTCCTGTCATAAGAATCATTTTCAAGACCTCTCCTAGGACCCAAATCAATATGTGGTATTGAACCCACCTTAAGCTCAGTTATCTGGATTCCTCTCTGCCTTAGATTCCCTGACATTTCCCTGGACACTTCAGAGTGTCTTTTATTTAAGTTTTTTTGGCGAGGCCAATTCTCTGGGGTCAATTGTGAGGCTCAAATATAAGGCTCTGCACAGCCAAAGATCATATCTCTGATTCTCAAATAAAAGAAGTATGCAGTATAAAATTGTGTGCCGAATTATAACCATTGTTCAGCTATCATTGTCTACACATTTTGGGTTTAGACTCTTTGCTGAGGAAAATGAGGAAAATATTTTTCATGAAATATGAGCTTCTGATGGAAAGAAATTGAAGCTTTAAATGCGATTGGCCTTACTCAGATTTTTTTTTTGTTTGTTTGATAATTCATAGGTAAATTGGTCAATTCATTTTGGGACCTCAGGAACAGAGCACTGGATGAGTCATCCCCTCAGCACTGCTGTTGAGCTGAAGCCTCCAGGGAGAGGTAGCACAGCACAGACTCCCATTTAGATTTCCTGGGTTTCAATCCTGGCTCTACCATGTTCTTGCTGTGTGACGTTGGGCGTTACTTAATCACTTTGTGCCTCAGTTTCCTCAGCTGTAAAATAGGAATTATAATGGTATTTGCTTCCCAGAACTGTTGAGATAATTAAATAAGCCAATGGAAAGTGCTTAAAACCATGCTAGGTACCCCAAAAGAACTCTAAGAGTTTACTCATCTTTTTCTTTTATTCCCTCCTTCCTACCTGATAGCCACTTCCATAGGCATCTGTTTCTAATACGTTTATGTTCTTTAGTATGTATATATTCTTCTAAAATATGTCTGTGTGTTTGACTTGATTTAAATTATATATATATATTTTTTTCACCCAGCACTGAATTTCTGAGATGTATCCAGTTGGCTATATTTGCATCTAGTTCATTACTTCCACCTGCCTCATAGCACCCTTACAGCGTATGTCTATTGTATTTACTTGGTCCATTGACCTAGTGATGGTCACCTAAGTTGCCTCCAACTTGCTCCACAGACAATTCCCATGACAAGTTCCAGAAGTGGGATCACTGGGTCACAGGGTATTCACAACCTCACCATGACTCTGCCTGGCCATTTTCCAGTATGACTGCAGCAGTTGATACTCCTACCAACAGGGGCAAGAGCTCCTGATTTGATGGAACTTCCCTATTACTAGACAATAAGTCCTTTTTCTAATTTGATGGAATGTGGTAGTTTTTAAAAAAATTAAAAGAGAAAATCGTATTAATTTTCAATTCTCTGATAGTTTGTGGGGTTGTACATCTGTTCTTTTGCTTTTTCAGCTAACAGATTTCCTCTTCTGTGTATTATTCACGCACTGTGAGCTTCCACTTTCAGGTATGATTGAGTGCCTACAGCTGACTAATGCTCCCACCAAGGGGTAAAGGGTTTAGAAAAGTCAGATTAAAAAAGAAATATGTTTAAAGGCATTAGGCAACTTCTGAGGCAATCAGTACTTAAGGGGACAAAGTCCCAGAAAAAGGGGAGATTTGTCAGTGTTCTGCAGCTGCTTTCATCCTTGGGACTTTTGGCAGTTCTAGGTGTGGGGCAAGAGGTTGACATCTGGGAACATGTTCTTGCGCAGAGCTGTTACTAAGAGGGGGAATAACCAGCAGAGTCTAGTGGGGCTTGAAAGGCAAAACCTGGAGCCTTGCGAAGTCAGAATCCTTTGAGAAGGGAGGGGTAGAAAATTGAACCCAACACACTGCCAGCTTCCCCCTCAAGACATTTGTTGAGTACTGGTGCTAAGTGGGCAGGAGGCTAAGAAAATTGCTAAAAAAAAAGGGTGGAATAGTCACCAGACCCGCAGGCTGAGAAGACAAGGATTAGCTTTCTAGACACAAGGTGGGAGGGAGTGGGGGGAGGGAAAGAGAGAGATGTGATGGACACACACACCTGCGATGAGGCAGGTAGAAGTAATGAACCAGATGCTAATATAGCCAACTGAGTACATTTGAAAAATACAGTGTTGGGTTTAAAAATAAGAAACAGAACAAAATTTATAACCTAAAATTAAATGTTTGTGTAGGTTTTGAAGATTCTTTTATCTTGTAGGAACATTGATTTTCTTATTTGCTATTGCCTAGTTTAATAGTTCATGCTTGGTATTTTGAAGGCCCAAAGTCAAACTGCATTCTTGATTTTTGATGTTTTATCTACATTTATACATTGGATTATGAAACTGATGCTTTTTTGAGTTTTTGTTACTTAATTAACAAATGCTTATTTTTGGGAGGCAAGCTGGTGTTTACCTTAAAAGTTATTTGAAAATAAATTCAGAGGGTTGGGCGCAGTGGCTCACACCTGTAATCCAAGCACTTTGGGGGGATAAGGCAGGTGGATCCCCTGAGGTCACGAGTTCGAGACCAGCCTGGCCAACATGAGGAAACCCCATGTCTACTAAAAATACAAAAATTTCCTGGCTGTGGTGGTACACGCTTGTAATCCCAACTACCTGGGAGGCTGAGGCAGGAGAAGCTCTTGAACCTGGGAGGCAGAGGTTGCAGTGAGCTGAGATCATGCCACTGTACTCCAGCCTGGGCCACAGAGCAAGACCTGTCTCAAAAAAAATCAGAATCCCTTTGTTGTATATGCTAAATTATCAACAGTTATTATTCCCTTTGTGATATAAGTGTAATTTGAATACACTGAACTTTAATTTCTGCAGCCTAAGCAGTGCACTCAACTCTTACTCAAAGGATTTGGGATATAGTCAATCATGGTGGTGACAGAGCTGACAATGAGAATATCATCTCTTGTTTGACGCCTGAAGGAGTAATTTTGAATTTGCTCTCAGAGTAGCAGTAGTGTATTCTGGAAGTCACATGAAATGCTTAAGTATAAGATTGCTCCTTAGCTGTGTTCTGGATCCTGATGCTGTGTTTGTGAATTATGTGTAACTACCAGGAAGAAGGAAGAGCAAAAGGAAAAGGAGGAGAAGGGAAAGAAAGAGGATGAGAAGGAGAAAGAGGAAGAGGAGAAAATGGACTAGAAATGAAATTCTCTATCTTCATTTCAGTTTTTCTACTTTTGAAGTGGTATGAACCTCTCTGAGACAGCCCTTTTCATATCTGTCCCATGTCTCAGCTTCTCCTTTCCTTTCTCTTTGCTTTAATATTTTCTAGAGATAATCAGGAGTTAAGAGAAATGTCACTGAAACTCATATCTTTCTTAATATTTCTCAGAATAAAACTTTGGCTTACAGGCATGGAAATGTAACACAGTGCCTTAGCTATAATTTTCAAGGCTTTTAAAACCTTGATGGGACTGATAAAATCTGAAATAATTGTCATTTCAAAGCTTCAAAAAGATTTAGTCTTAAAAGAGGTAGAAATGTGACTACTCTTTTGGGGTACAGTTCTTTCTTTTTCAGAGAAAACTAACCAAATAGATCCTTTAGCTAAATACAAATGCAAAAGCAAGTGTCCACTTGGGGAAAACTGAGAAGAAACTGTAATCTGATTGCAAGTGTTGTAGGTGGTTTTGTAATATAAATTATTTTGTACAGATGAATTAGGGGTTTTGTTTCTAAGGAGAAATGCTTCTTTTCTAAGTATGTTTTTAGATATTGCTTTGCGAGTACGTTGTAGCTTGTTCCAATGAAAGGGTGCAGAGGCGAATATGTAGCTTATTTAAATGCTGAGAGGGACCAAAAGCTGAGATGAAATAGGCAGCAGGAGGCATAGGCAAACCTGTTCTGCACCACACACTGTAGGAGCCAGATACAAAGAAAAGGGACCAGACTAGGCGAAGCTCAACCTGGACTTTCTTGAAATTGAGTTTCATCTGTGACTGCTCCAGTGGAAGTTCATGTTCTCAGGTAGAAGCTACTAATGTGCAAGCTGCCAGTCCTTTTAAGATAGAAGCTGCCAATGCCTGGAGCTGGCACAAAGTCAATTCTACAGTCCCCTATTGATCAAAACGTGAAAGATCAGATTGGAAGGGGTGGAAGAATATTCTCTGCCTCTCAAACTACAAAGACACTTTTTCCAAATGAGGTCACATTTGCAAGCTCTGGGCAGACTTATCATTTTTTCTGAGGGGTTGGGTGGGTGGGCCACCATTCAAGCCACTACAGGACATAAATATAAATAACTGTCCATATTGATCTTTTGAAAATAGCTATTGAGGCTTCTATGGTATGAGTGCCGATTTGGGAGCACTTTTAACAAGTTATAAATTATTGAAATATCAGGAAGTTGCATATATATATCTATATATATATATGAGTGTATGTGCTAGAGAAAGTGTTTAAGATTTAGGCAACATATTATGAAAGACTCCTAAATTCTTTGAATTTCATACTCCTTCTTTCTCTTTATCTTGAAAGAGAAGAAAAGTAGAAGAGCAATCAAAAAGTAAAGACAGAAAGATTAAAAAAGAGGTAAAAAAGAAAGGAAGAGGAAAGGAAAAGGATGGTGAATTCATGTTTTACGTCGCTTACTAGTTTGTTGATAACTCATTACTGTTCAATTGTAGATTTCATTTTCATATTTGATCATCCTATTCTCTATATTGTTTCTGCATCTTTCACCTCATCCAAGTAGATTATAAATATGGTAAGTGGAGAAACTAGGTAGTAGTACTCTTCTTAGTATGTAAACCACTTTAAGGTGTGGTCAGGGTTGAAATCTGAGGGCCGAGACAGTGGAGGATAGAGGGATCCCAGCTCTCTCTGGATGTCTAGAATAAAGGCTTCCCTAAAGTACTCTGACCTAAGTGTAATCTACCCTCCATTCAACACAAGCCACCTTCTATTTGGTAACTGATGTGAAATTATTAGCTACAGGTTTTGCTAATCATTCCCACAAGGATTTCATGCTTATTCCAAATCATCAATTCAATCAGTATAGAACTTATCTAGAAACATTCTGATTTGCCCTTGACTGTGAAACCATTTATACTATTTAATGAATACTATTACCATATGAATGTGATTATACTATTATATACTACATATTATTATACTATATATAAATACTATTATACTACTTAACACACCAGTATACATGGTTTCACAGTCAAGGTATGTTTTGCCTTTTAAAAACTTGTCATAGCATTCATTGCACAAACATTTATAATACTGCTGCTGTGTGCCAGACTCTGCCCCAAGTACCAAAGCTTCAGAGAGGGATTAAGACATGCCTTGCACTCAGGAAACATGCAGGCACCTAAGTAGACAAGCATGGTGAGTACGATAATGTTGGGGAGAAGCAAAGAGTATAAAGTGCCCACAGCCTTCTTTAGTGTCAAGGGATTTAGAAAAGACTCCCCGGAGTAGATGATGTCTAGGTTGAATTTCGGAGAATGGAAATGACATATTCAAGTCAGGAGTGGGGAAGTGAGCAAAGGGCATTCTAGGCAGAGAGAATAGCAAGAACAAAGGCATGGAGGCAAAGCCGCGAGCTTGAAGTGTGCAGGAAATAAAACATACCTTTTCTTTATTTGGGGCAGAGAATGAAAGGAAATGGTGAGGTGCGAAGTGGATAAGGTCCACCGAGGCCAGAGGAGGGAGTCTTTGTCTGCCTTAGGGAAAACCTTTGACTCTATGCCAGAGACCACAGGGAACCACTGAAAAGGGTGAGTGGGAGCGAACATGACCAACTTTGCATTTTAGAAGAGTCTCTCTAACTAGATAGTTTTGAGGCTAACAAACCAGAGACAAGAAGGGAAACGTGAAGCCATGTGCGGCTGGACCAAGCCAGTAGTGGCAGAGTTGGAGGGGAGAGAATTCACAAATACACTTAGAAAGTAAAGTTGGCCCATCTGGGGATGGTGGTTCTACAGGGGTCTGAGGGAGAAAAGGGTTACACATGATGATCAAAGAGAGGCTAAGATATAGGAGAGAGAATTACTGAGAGAGCAAATTCCAAAGTAGGCTGTATCAGCTGACCCAGGACCAAGGCAAGGAGGTTTGCCTTGCACCAAGAGTCAGTATTGCCTTCAGGGGTTAGCCTTTCCCTGTCTCTGTCCTGGGCTTTAGCTATTAGGTGGGCTCTGACATCTAACTCTGCTTGCCCACAGAAGCCCACGAATTCTCTACTCTTGATAAACTCTGATCTGCTTTCTTATAACCACATTTTAGTTGTTCTGTTTGACTTCAGAGTACAGAAGGGGGAGATGTGAGTCAAAGTTTCTGGGGGCTTTTAATATTAGTTCTCTGTGATGCTAGCTTCTTGGAGGGAGATCTGGTCAGGGCAGGATGAGGAGGAATTGGCAGAAGGTGGGGGAACCTCTTGCCTATAGTTTCGTAGCTTTGTGGAGCCAGAGAGCAGGTAACAGATTATGTCACTGAGCATGTGCTGAGTGATGTGTGGGAGAAGTGGGTCTAAATAGTCATCAGAGCAAGCTGGGCCTGAAGTGGGTATGGGGACCTGTGGTGCTGGGTCTGGGGCTCCGAAAACTAGGGAAGACATGGACGCCTAGCCCAGAATAGGTACATTGAAGTGGGCAAATACAGGACACCATAGGCTGGTAGAAGGCTTTGCCATGTCCCTGTAATGTAACGCATAGACAGCGAAGATCTTTTGCTAGGTCTAAGATAGCAAGAACATGTAGGAAACTTTCCCAAATTCGGAGTTTCCCAGGGATAGTATGAATGGCCAGTGAGTGTGTCATCACTGGAATTCTTCAGCACAGTCTGGATGATCTTCTACTGGGCGTTATTGAAGAGGGCTCCAGGCAGCAAGGTGGATGGCGAGTCTAGCTGACATTTGAGTCTTTACCACTCAGAGGTGCTTTTCTGCTGTGATGCTCTAGGCATAGCTCAGGGTGTGGCCCTAGCAGGATCCCTGACTGCTGTTTGACTCAGATCAGGGTTGTCACATGAGACTGGCAATTCGGTTTTTCCTTATAATTCGGGAAAAGGAGTTACATTGACTGAACTAAACTTTAAGCTCCCTTTAATCAATATTAGTCTAACAGGGAAGTAAAATGTTTTAGGTTTGGAGTTACACATTCTGAAAGGGCTCTTTTAACATTTTCTATAAATAAAGATTTTTCAGCCCTTTTGCTGTGGAGGAATTTCTTGAACAACATTTACCAGAAGTGGAGATTGTAGTAAATGCCTATGTTTAAGGAACATTAGTGGGCTTTATTGCAATTCCATGAAGTTAATGAATTCATTGCGTAGGTAGTTAGAGGATTTCAGTTTTTCAAAATGTCTCTGAGCTCCTGGGAAATTGCTCAGCTACCTTATTGGTTGTATGAGGGTCCTTAAGCATTAATCTCCTTAGTCATTTGTGTGTGTGTGTGTGTGTGTGTGTCCTTGTGTGTGTGAACAAGAAAATCTTTAGAGACTTACCTTATCCCATTAATTGAGATAGTCTGACAAATGTGAATAATACATTGAACTGCTTGTAATGAGACTGGTAGCTAATCTAGAAGAATTATACACATGGTAATACTTAGAAAAAAGAAACAAACACAAAATATTCCCTTTGCTTAAAGGCAACAAAAGAAGCATAAGCAAAGTGTACTGAAAACTGTAGCGTCCAATACTTATTTGGGAAACGAATGTTTTACAGCTAAGCTTAGAACACATTTTCCTTTAGGTTAACTTGGCACACAACAGTCCTACCTCCAAGTGTTAGTGTGTGTTCTTTCAAGATATCACTATATTAGGCAAGATGAATGTATTAAAATTTTATATTGACTTTAGTTCCTGTCCTCAAGATATAGTATTTTTTTACTAGACCGATGGGACTGCCATTGTTGTACTCAGAGTGTTTGGCAGAGATGTAGAGATCTGTGCTTTCCAGTGAATTTGCATAATAAAACTCTCATTGAATTATGGTTCAATGAAGGGGAAAGTACAAGCCTAATTTGATTTGACATTTATATACTGAACGCTTCTGAAATACATCTCATCTGTGTTGCCAATTACTATTTTCACACAAACGTGGTCTGACCTATTCCTGAGTACAGGGGTGGAGCTGGGACATATTTTTCTTTAAAATAAAACAAGAAAAAAAGAGTTTTTTCCCCATAAGCTTAACAATTGTGTACTTTTAATCTACTCTTTATATCTTCTGTTTTGGATTGTCAGAACTAGTTGCTATTATTAGATGTTAGGTTGGTTGTCATGAAAAAGAAAGGACATTCATCTTTCTGTGGACCCACCTACAAACAGGAGTTCTGCTTCTTTAGGGTGCGCAGGTGCAATTATGCAGCAATCTGAATGCTTACCCTCAGCTTACACATCATTTCTCTCCATGTACTTGAGCTGGCTAGAATAAGCAAATATCTATCATTCATCTGAAAGCCCTGTTATGATTTGAATGTGTCTCCTTGAAAATTCAGATGTTGAAACTTAATGGCTAGTGTGATAATACTAAGAGGTGGGCCCTTTAAGTGGTGATTAGGCCATGTGGGCTCCTTCCTTTAATGGGATGAAGCCCTTATAAAAGAGGCTTCACGGTGTTCAGCTCTTTTACTCTTCTACCTTCTACTGTGTGATGACACAGCATTCAACCCCTCAGGAGGATGCTGCAACAAGACATCTTGGAGGCAGAGAGCATCCCTCACCAGATAACCACACGTGCTGGCAACTCATCTTGGACTCCCAGCCTCCAGAACTGGGATAGAATAAAGTTCTACTCTTTATAAATTACCTGGTCAGTGGTATTGTGTTATAGCAGCACAAATGAACTAAGATAGACCCATTCTTACTCCAGCCTCTTCAACATTTGAGTGGACAGTTCAACCTGGAAATATATACCAGTAAGAAGTCCTTAAATGGGTCTTACAAGTATTTGTAGATGTTTTCTCTTGTGTTTGCCCATTTTATTCTTGTGACAGAGAAAATTTCAACATGGGCACATGTTTATTGGGTCTGTTCATTTGGATTGATTTACCTGATTAGTTAGCATTTTTACACAACTAATTCATCTCTTTGACTATGAAAATTTGGTTTCCTAATATAAAATATGCAACAGTAAGTGCTGATTCTCCTCATCTTTGAGCTCATTCAGAATTGTTGAGTGTTGAGTATTTATGTGGGAGGCACATTTTAGAGATCATATTTATAAGATATTAGAGTTAGAAATGTAATGTCTTAGGCCCTTAAAACCCCATTATCAAGATCTTCTTTTCATCTACTTTAGAGATGAGTATAATTTATTTTATCCATACTTAACATATCCTGAAAGAGAATTAAAAATTGTCAGTGTTGTACTTTGGTTTCCAGTTCTGCATGTTAAGCTTAGAAATTGCCACTCTGTCCTAACAACAAGTAACATTCCAAATGGACTGAAAAATCAACTCTTCTGTAAGAGAAGCGAGAATACTGGGCATACCACTGCTCCATGGTTGAAGAGACAGACAGATGAATACAGGGGCTCATGGCTTGTCTGAGCAGAGTTATCAGTGAAAATCACTTTGGGAGCCAGTGCTAGCATAGGAAAACCTGGCCTGTAATTGACAAATTGCTGGAGGCTCAGTGTGGGACCCAGTCATAGGTGGCCTCTCACACTTTTGTGAGTTTTAGCTCCAGGAGCTCAACCAGATTTTCACAGTAAATATTGAAGGAAAATCCCCTCATGCTTCCAGTGGCAACAGTGAGTCGGGTGGGGCAGTGGGGAGTGAGGTTGGGGAGGTGGGGGGAGGTGGAGGGGTGGGAGGGAGGAACCAATTTGAAACACACCAGAGCACTCTGTTCTTCTTGACAGGATCTATTCTCAGGGGAAACTACCAGAACCTAACCTGCCGGGGTTTTACCAGAGGCCAGCTGACCTGGAGGGAAGGGAAATACCCAACTGTAGCCCCGTCTCACCATCCTATCTCACCTAAGCAGGGACTGAGAAGCACTTGCGAAGTTAACAGTCTAGAGACAGAGGCTCAGTGAAAGACTATACCTTACCACCACATTGCTAAGGGCTATTTATGGCAGTTTTTTTAACCCATTATATCATGTCCAGCTATCAAGAAAAACATGACAAAAGATACTAAAAGGCAAAAAACACAAATAAGAGACAGAGTAAGAACCAGTCATGGCAGGGATGTTGGAATTATCAGACCAGGAATTTAAGATAACTATAAATAATCTGCTAAGAGCTCTGATGGATAAAGTAAACACCATGCAAGGACAGATGAGCAATGTTACCAGAGAGATGATAATCCTAAGAAAGAACCAAAAGTAAATGCTAGAGATCAAAAACATCATAACAGAAATAAAGAATGCCTTTGATGGGCTTATTGGTAAACTGGACACAGCTGGGGAAAGAACTCTAAGCTTAAGGATATCTCAGTAGAAACCCCCTAAACTGGAAAACAAAGAGAAAACACACTGAGAAAACAAACAAACAAAACAGAACAGTACATCCAAGGACTATGGGACAACTACAAAAGGTGTAAATGCGTGTAGTGGGAATACCAGAAGGAGAACAGAGAGAGAAAGGAAGGGAAGAAATATTTGAAATAATCATGATGGGGAATTTTTCCAAATTGATGTAAGACACCAAATCACAAATCCAGGAAGGTTAGAAAACACCAAGCAGGACAAATGAAAACAAAAATAAAAACAAATTATATGTAAGCATATGGTATTCAAACTTCAGAAAACCAAAGATTTTTTAAAAATCCTGAAAGAAGCTAAAGGAAAAAAAATCTTACCTATAGAGGAGAAAACATAAGGATTATGTCTGACTTCTCAGAAACCATACAAACAAGAGAGTGAAGTGAAACATTTAAAATGTTGAGAGAAAGAAAACCACCAATCTAGAATTCTATACTTGCTAAAATTATCCTTCAAAGTGAAGAAGCAATACTTTCTCAAAGATTGAGGAAGTTTATTTTCAATAAAGCTACCTTGTCAGAAACGTTAAAAGAAAATTTTTAGAGAGAAGAAAAATAATATAGGTTAGAAACACAGATTTTCATAAAGAGCATTGAAGAAGGAATAAGTGAAGTTAAAATAAAAACTTACCTTATTGTTTTCCCTAATTTAAGCAGTCTCACAGATCAAAGTAATAGCAACAATGTATTCAATTGTATATTATGTATACATCCTATATATGTACATATGTTTATATATAAGCAAAATGAGTGAGAGCAATGACACAAAAATAGGAAGAAGGCATTAGAATTATTTTGTTGTTATAAGGTACTACTGCTACCTGTAGTGGTATAGTGTTATATAAAATTGGATTTCAATTAGTAGTAAATATATACTTCTTAACTCCTGTTTTTAGTAGTTGCTCTAAAAAAATAAGAGATGTAATTGATATGCTAAGAAAGGAGAGAAAATGGAATCATATTAAATGCCCAGTTAAAACTACATAAGGCAGAAATAGAATGAAAAACAATAGGAACAAAGAATAAGAGCAACAGTAAGAAATATGGGACATATTAATCCAACTATATAAATAGTCATTTTGAGCATAAATGGTCTAAATGTATCAATAAAAAGACAGATTGTCAAAGTGAATAAAAAACAAGACAACAATATTTTGTCTGAAAGAAACCCACTTAAATGTAAAGACATATAAAGATTACAAGCAAATGGTGGAGAAAAATACACCATGCTAACACTAACCAGAAGAAAGCAGGAGTCGCTATATTAATTTCAGAAAGAGTAGAGCAGGCTTCAAAGCAAGGAAATTATCAGGAATAAAAAGAGGCATTACATAATGATAAACAGATCTATTCTCCAAGAAGATGTAACAATACCTAATGTGTATGTGGCTAACAACAGAGTATCAAACTATATGAGACAAAAACAGATACGAAGTTCATATACAAAATTTAATCACTTTTCTATATACCAGCAATTAACAAGTGACATTTCAGATTAAAAACACAATATTATTTACATGAGCACTGCCCCAAATGAAGTACATATATATTTTTTCTTCTGTTTTCTTTGTTCCCTCCCAGTTACCACATTACTGATTAGCATATCTTAAGTTGTAGTATTTTTAAAAATTGTTTATTATTATTATTTTTTGAGACAGAGTTTCGCTCTTGTTGCCCAGGCTGGAGTACAATGGCACGATCTCGGCTCACCACAACCTCCGCCTCCCGGGTTCAAGCAATTCTCCTGCCTCAGCCTCCCGAGTAGCTGGGATTACAGGCATGTGCCAGCACGCCCAGCTAATTTTGCACTTTCAGTAGAGACAGGGTTTCTCCATGTCTCCATGATCACTCGAACTCCCGACCTCAAGTGATCCGCCCGCCTCGGCCTCCCAAAGTACTGGGATTACAGGCGTGAGCCACCGCGCCTGGCCTTAAGTTGTAGTATTATGTGATATTAGAGATGTTAGAGAACTGACATTTCTGTATCCATTCTCTCAATATCATTGAAAAGCATAGCATGAAGCAAAATGTTAGGCTGACTTTGATCACATTCCAAGGTCTAGCACTGAACTTGGAGAATAACAATAATCAGCATTGGAAACAGATTTGAGAGGGAACATTAAAGCAGTGAGAATAATTCAGCCAGAAAAGAGCTAGTAAGGACACTCATAATAGTGTTATATACATGAAAAACGATTTCAGCTCTGCAAATCGTTCTGGGTAATCACAGCAATGCTAAAGTTGTGTTCAGTCTATAAAGTTTGCATGGGCTCCTTCCTCAGGTGTTTGACTCTCTTGCTTTGTATGCTTTCCATCACTCTAAATGAAACCTCACCTTTCAGCCTCATCCTTTGACCTTTTTTCTGGAAAGGCAAGAGACCCGGAGAACCTGGGACATAGCACCAGGGCAGCTCACAATGGAGCTCACAGGTATTGTTAACGTCCGGTGTCCTCTCTGACTTCTGTCTGCCACATGACCATCCTGGTGTCCTTTGTAAATTCTGCCCCTAATGCCAGCTGCCTTAACTCAGTGTTTCCCAGTGCTCAATTCTGAAGAATGGAACTTGATTGGCTCAGGTTATCTTTTCCCACCGGGCCAAAGATCTAAGTCTGGCGTATGGGTGGGTTGCCATATTTAATTTAATTTAATTTAATTTTTATTTTTTGAGACACCCAGGCTGGAGTGCAGTGGCGCGATCTGGGCTCACTGCAAGCTCCACCTCCTGGGTTCACGCCATTCTCCTGCCTCAACCTCCCGAGTAGCTGGGACTACAGGCACCCGCCACCACTCCCAGCTAATTTTGTATATTTTTAGTAGAGACGGGGTTTCACTGTGTTAGCCAGGATGGTCTGGATCTCCTGACCTCGTGATCCGCCTGCCTCAGCCTCCCAAAGTGCTGGGATTACAGGCGTGAGCCACAGTGCCCAGTCGGGTTGCCGTATTTTTTTTTTAAAGAAACACATGCTTGATCCATTTTACTGTGGCTTAGTGTAAGGCTTAGGTCACATGGTACAAATGTAGTCATTTAGTCCTAAGAGGCTGCGGGTAGGCGGTTTTTCTCAGGAAGGGGATATGGGTGGCAGGTCTTATAAATCTAACAGCGGCTCAGAGAGAACGTCTCAAGTTCACATAGTAATGAATGGTGGGAGGGACTCTTGTTTCCACTCCCGGACTGCTTCTTTTCTACCTCAGTGCTTCTACTGAAATAAAATGGGATAGGTTAAAATTCTTCACTTGGTTTTCCAGGAGATGAAAAAGAGGCTTTCTTATATGCAAACATTTTTCAGATGTTGCTTACTCCACAAAATGAAATGTCAGGGCAAAAATATTCAAAATGCTCGTCTATATAGTATAGTATGAAAAAATATGCTAGCTAAAAACTGTTTATTTGGGTCTCCTACTAATGTCTTTTTTTCCGCCTCTTCTCATACGGCAATGCAATGGGGTTAGAATTCACAGAGGGAGACTTCTAAGTGAGCCAGGAGAGGAAGAAGATGACGGAATTTTTTTTTTTTTTTTTTTTTTTTTTTTTTTTTACATTTTGGATCTCTAAGGAGTTGGTGTCAGAAAGTTGGGTTGCCTTGATGATGATTCAAAAATCCGTCTGAGGAGCATCATGTTCTAAGAATGGCATAGATGCCAGGGAAGGTAGCTGCCATGCTTCTTAGACACCTATTCTTGCAGTTTGATAATGATGCTGGCTGCTACAGGTTCTGTAGGTGGAGAATTGGGAACCTGGTTCAACATAAAAGATGCATTGTGTGCACATGTGAGAGAGAAAGAGGGAGAGAGAGAGAGCACTGGAGGCCTGGATATTTTCTGGCCATTGGAAAATATACACAATTTCTACCAGCCATATGTGAAAAAAGATTTTATTTCTTCATTGTTATATTTCAGATATGCCTCAGTTTTGTGTAAAACAAATATTCTTATGAATTACTATAATAATTGCTGTGATCTAGTGAATCCTGCTGTAATTTGGTAAATGTGTGCTATGTTCCAGATCTCTGACACCTTATGAAACAAACAAACAAAAAAACAGATGAGTTGGTCCCTTCCCATTTTACAAATTAGAAAGCTGAGGATCAAAATGTTAAACAACTTGTCTACCTATTTTACAAGTGGTGGAAGAAGATGGCATTCAAATCTGTCTGAAGCTAAAACTTGTGTCTCTGAGCCAGGCCCTGCATCCTACTTATATTCCAGTCTGGGTGTGGAATTTAAGGCTGGTCTTCTGGGTGGGCATGGAGGTTAAATGTTAATGTAGAAGAATTTGAGAGATTTTGAAAGACTACCCCTCCCTACCAAATACACATTGAAAATTATGTCCCTGTCACCTATAACTGAATAAACTATGTCATTAGAGACTTTAGTCCATTGGGTTTATAAGTCTTCCCTTGTCTTCTAGAATGTCCCACAAAATCTCTCACACAGAAGCCCCTCTCCTTCCTGTGTGGTTCCGCAGTCTTTGCATGGCCTTCTTTTACAATGCTGATCTCACAACCAGTAAGACTGTTATTTATGCATTTTTTCTCCTTTGAGTACAATTTTTTTTAAGAGGAGGAACACTTGTCTTAATACTCCCATGTCTACATTTTGCTCTGCAGTTAGAAGAAACTACTGAAATGTATCACTTAAGGGCTGTGTGTAAGAGATGTTTGGTTCACAAAAGTAGAAAATACTTTTCTCCAGGGGACCCTGCTGGAAGAGGAAGCTGAGCAAGGCAGAGAGGGTAGAGGAGGTGTCATAGGGGCATTATGAATGAGTTTCTATGAGAAAATGTCCTCTCTAGTTATGTTTGTGTAAAATCTCATTCATTTTTCCATTCTGAGCCTGATATTTCTTGTGTTCAAGTTAATCATTCTCTGTTAACTATATTGTTCTTCGAAGAGAATATTTATAAAGTAGCCCATTCATAATTATAAAATGAACTTCCTGTAATCCAAAGGGGATAAAAATAAAAGAAAGAAAGGAGAAGGAAAAGAAGAAAGAGAGGAGGGAAGGAAGAGGAGGTGGGGGAGGGAAGAAGGGAAAGTTTAGAGGAAAGGATGGAAGGAGGGCAGGAGGTAGGCAAAAAGGGGAAAAGGAAGGACTGACTTTAGATCTCAAAGATGAACTGATTTAGCCTCCGTTTTCTTCAAAAGTGACTTGAAGACATTTCATATTTCCCCAGATCACATGAGGCCAGACACTCTTGGATTCTGTTAGATTCTAGTTTCATGCTATCAGATACGAGAGAAAACGGCACAAATCAGTTCTTCCATATCACCACTTGACAGATTTTCTCATGAGACAAATGAGTGAACTAAGTTTTTACAGGAAGATCCTGAACACTTGATGATGAGGAGGATGCTTTGGTTCTTTTCAAAGGAGTGCTGAAGAGGATTTCTCCCCTACTAGGGCCATGGAGAGCAAATTTCTATATCCTGGGATATGGGCAGGGGAAGAGAAGACAAGGTAGACACACTATGGGTTTAATTTGACTCTGTTTTAAGTAAGGCATTGGGAGAGTGTTGTTTTAACAGACCACATGTCATTCTTAGGTATTCTCTTTGCCTTTTTCCAGGTGCTAAATGTCAACCCTTTTTTTCTCTAAGATATTTATGATGGTATCACCTCATGGAATTTGTTCAAGTCCTTGTTTTCAGGGTTATATATGACCTCAAGCTACTTCAGGGCCCTGGCAATTTCTTAAAAATTGTCTCACTCTTCTTTCTAAAGATGGGATAGTTGATTTGGGGGGAATTGTTATGGTGTGTGTGTGTTTGTATATTATCAACGTGGATGAATAGCCTTGGCAATGTCTTACATTATGTGCGTTTTTGGCAATTGTGACTAGGGTTTATTTATATCTATGTACTTTTTTTTTCTTTCCCGGGGATGACGCTGTGTTTGAGAGGAATTCATAAGCAGAATTGAATTTGTTTTAGTTAACTCCTTCTTTGATTGGAATATTGTCGACTTAACAAAATAGTGGAAAGAGCATTGGGCTGAAGTGAGAAGATTTGAGTTCTAGTCCAACATGTGTTACTAACCAGCTCTTTGACCCCGAGAAGTCATTTGACTTGAATTATAGTCTTTTTCTTAGATGGGAAAGGTGGAGTATACTCAGAGTCTCTCCAAAGTGCTAAGATTCTGTGATTCTATGAAATCAGACCATCAGAGAGGAATCCTGCAGTGTACTCCTGCATGGATTGTAAATGGTAAGTAGAAGGTTAAAATGTGCTGTCAGATTACTTTTGTAGGATTATATTTATGCTTTACTTTAGAGATTTTTCAGGAATATTATAGAGAGAAATTTTGGGATGTTTCTCAATTTGTTAGAATCTGTTCCTGATTATCCACTGCTATTTGTAATAATTTGAGCTCAGAATTCTGTGGACATTTTTTATAAGTAAATATATTTGATATAGGTATAGATATAGAAATTATAGCTAAGTAGGAAGTTATTTGTATAAATCAGATTGTATGTGTGGAGGAAATGGGGGCAGGAGAAAAAGAAAGAGAAAGAGAAAACACTAGTTTATTTATGTAGATTATCTAAGGGCAGAGCATTAGCTTAAAAATATATTGAGCATAAGATGGGAGCTTAGATGGTATCTGATGAAAAGTTATCTGTAATGTAAGTTACAGCCATCTGTCAAGATACGAACTGAGAGAACAGAGCAGATGGAAGGGAATGAATGTATAAGAAGACACAATTCTCAGTCTAGGTGAAGGTCTAACAGGGTAGATTGATATTTCAGGCATCTAGTAATGACTTTGTTAATAAATGAACCATACCATTTCCAAACTTTAAGCAAGACACCCAAGATAGAACAGCTTCACAGACAACTCTAATCTCATTTATCATCCTTGCCATTTGCTGATGAGTCTGGAAATTTGTCAGACCTATTTTGTTATACCTGGGAAGGTATGGTTTCTTTATCAACATCAAAATAATAGACAACCAGCCAAGAGGTTGTTCACCTTTCTCCAGGAAAAGACAGTTTGGGAGGGAGACATTTTATAACAATTTTAAAGAGACAAGGGCCTCTGACTATGTTTCTTAATTTGTCCCCCAATAACCTTGTCTACTATAGAATCAAGTTTAGAAAACTTATTTAAGGTTTTGAGATTCAAAGAGAATTAAAGGAATGAAAGTTATCTGTTTCAGAAATCATTAGATCTTTACGCAAACAATTGTATTCAATGGAAGGTAGAGATGATCTTCATTTAGATGGAAACTCAAATTATAAAGATCATTCACTACAGGAAGGCAACTGCAATAAACATCCAACTGATTCAATTGCAGAGATGTAGAGTAGGTACAAATCCTTTGAAAATTTGATTTCACGTCTTTCTTATGTTCCAGGTAGTCTTTAGCTGTAAACACAACTGGACACATTTTTGTAATTGTTATACATCCTATAATAGTATACAGCTGGGACATAAATTGACTATTTGGCTATCTTCTTGATATAATTGGTTTAATAAATTTATAAGAAACTCTGAATATATAATTCAGTTCATTATTACTTAGGAGAGAGTGACAAGAACTGTAAAAATAAGAGGAAATTTGAATTTAACTTGAAGGTGACCTTTATGATATTTCAGGATGGATAGTAAAGTTGCCAATGTAACGTCTGAAGATATTCAAAGTTATAATAAAAGCTATTTTTTTAGTGCAGATACTGTGTCTACTATGCCGTAGACATAATATTGTTTAGAAGAAGAGGAATCTACATTATGAAGTAGAATTAGTAGGTGAAGCCTGCTTAAGGCAGAGAAGCTTTGATTTGCGATTTGAAGGAACATTGTAGGGTAGATCTCAACAGGGATTTGAGAAGTAACATTCTGGATTGGGCTATAGAATAAGCCAAGACCTGCAGGCAAGAAAGAAAAGAAGATAAAATATATGTGTAGGAGAAAAGGGGCCCTGGCTGTGACAGACTGGGAGGAAGGTAGGTACCTAAGATGAGTACAATTTGTCAGGCTATGGATTTGCTGTTAAATCTAATTTAAAATGATTTTTACAGTATAAAATACCATCTTGTTAGTGACAGACCTTTTGTTCCTCCTTTCTTTTGCTATTTAACTGTTCATCATGAAAAATATATGAGAGAAAACAAAGAATAATGAAACAAAAGATTTTGCTTGTGGATATGTCAATCAGTAGAGAAAGAACAGATGACAACTCTAAAAACTCTATTCAGAAATTCATAGTTATTATTTTGGGAGCTCTTTTCTTAACAACACAAAGCCTGCTGTTTTTTTTTTATTTTCCTTCATAGCATTGCTCAGTAGACTAGCATTCCCTCGGTCCAGTTGTCTAACTTTTCAGTCACATATTTTGTTTTGTTCTGTCTTATTTCTACCAGGCACTAAACACTGTATTCAGGATGTTTATGTGTTTTTTTTCTGGTTATATTTTTTCTTTCCAGAGAAAAAATAAAGAAGGCGAGCAAAATGACTTAAAGACATTTTCAAGAAAAAAGGAGGAGAGAAGTCACTGAAATGGAAAAATAAACATATTATATAACTATTTATTGCACTATGCAATAAAAACATCTTCAGCAACAACCACCCAAGTGCGGGTGGAGGGTCTGCTTTGAAGAGAGAAAAAAACCTCAATGCATAATTGGAGCTTTTGTTCTTTCTGGATTGTTTTGTGAAGAACATGCTGCCAAAAAAACGTTTTTCTTTCTGTAACCGCTTCTTTGGAGACTCCATTCGTTTTTATTTCAAGGATGTTTATTATCTACTCATTTCTTCTAATTTATTTTTGAATCATATACCCCAATGTCTAGATGACTGGGACCACTAGGTTTCATATTTCTAAGAGGAGATTAGTTGTACAGTTCATTTTGCAGGTTTATTCAGAACATTTCAATGGCATTTCACCTACAGTTCACCTACATTTAGTCCTAAGAAATTGAAGGTGCTTCTTGCTAGTTTTCCTGCTCCATCTTCTTCCAGGGGATTGATTTGGCTTCTTATGTTTTTGTATTTGGTTGCTCATTAGAGATAAGCCTGATTATTTGGCATTGTGCATTTTCTCTGTTTTAAAAAGGGAAAATACAGCGTGTTATTAATTATTGTGATAAATAAAAAAATGGAGAGAAGGCAAAAGATTTTCATCCTGACACTTCGAGTCATTTTAAGAATTTTCAGCTTGCTTTGTCATTTTTTTCTTTAAACTTAAGAGATTTGGTTTCCGAATTTGAATCATCTTCAATACAGTGCATGCTGATTTCACAGGTCTCCATTAAAACAACTTGAAAAACTAAAAAAGGCATTGAGTGGCATCATCTGTGAATATAAAGTCCCAATCATCTACAAATTGCCTTTAAAAAGAAAAGCTATTTCAAATTTATATGAGCATCATGTAACAAAAATATTAATATTTTAGCTCTGTGCTCATTTCAACTTATAGAAAACACCTCATTCCCCTGCTCCCACCAAATTATTACTTAGTTCTAAAGCTAGGTACATAAAATTTTAGGATGAAACCAGATCGAACAAATTCTGCATCCTTGAAAATACGTGAACACTGCAAATGATGATACAAAATCTCAGCATTACAATCTGTTTCTAGCTACTTAATAATGACCTGGATTGAAAATTAAAATGGCAGTATAGATAATAAAAATAGGGACAGTGTAGTGCTTTTTCTCCAATCAGTTTAACTGAATAATGCATAGATTCAGTATCCAGATGGAATATCATCAACAAAATGGCAGTTACCAGGCTTCAGGGCACAATAGGACTTAATTGTTTCTGGATATGAAGCTCCTGATAGCATCATAAGAACTTTTAACCAGCACTTTGCTTACTGCAGTGGAAATTTAACTGTACTGTATGGGTATGTATCACTAAGAATAAGATGAAAAAACGATGAGATGGCATGTAGAGAATCAATAGCCCTCAGAGATTTGAATGCAGGATGCAGTTGCTTTCTTGCAGAAGAATATGTGGTGGTCCCCTATTCCTAACAGTTTCTTCTATTAGCCTGTTATTGATAGTCAAAATGCAGTACACTAATTAAGATGGTTTTGAACACAGGTAATAGAAAGTCCAACTCAACTTATTTTAAATGTATTGTCCCATATAGAAAGTGAAGCAGTATGGATAGCCATTAATGTTGGTTGATTCACAAGTTAACTGTGTGATCAAGACCAGGTTAACACCATCATTCTGTTCCTGCTTTTCTGAGTCCACTTGGTTTTTGGCCTGTCTCTTATCAATGATGTAAGATGACTTTTCGGGAGGATGCTGGCCTTTGGAACCCAGTTACCTGGGGAAAACCACCAGGTGGGTGTGGGGAAACCCAGGCTGCATGGAGAGGCTATATGTAGGTGTTCAAACCAACAGCTTCAGTAAGTTTTAGTTGATAGCCAGCATCAACGACCAGAGTGAACGAGCTTTCTACTAAGTCCAGCTCCCAGCCTTGGAGTCTTCCAGTTGAGGTCTCAGATATTGTAGAGAAGAGGCAAGGCATCCCTCCTATGCTCTGATGAATTATTGACTCAGACACTCTAAGAGATGATAAATAATTACTCTTTCCAGCCCGCTGAGTTTTGGGCTGGTTTGTTATACAGCAATAGATAACTATTGCTATTGCTGTATGTTTCATTGTTCATGTGCAGTGTGTAGCGGGGAGAGAGGAAGAGAGAATGAAGCTATGATAAACCATTCTCCACTATGAAATTACAGTCTTTCTGTTCTGTCTGATTGAGTCAACTTGGTCTTATACCCACTCCTAGACCAGTAGCAGTTATCAGAGAAAGCTATGCATTGGTTGGTTTGGAATATTTTTGGTCTCTCTCTTGAAGCTGGGAATGGAGCCAGCTTCCTTGGCATTACAAGCTGTTTAGGGGTTAGTTACACACTTGAACTAAGTATAGTTAAAAAGGAGAAAGAGGAAATGAAAGGTGAGTTAGGTGAAAATGTCCACTGCACGCAAATCGAAAAGGATTTACAGATGTTAAAGTACCCTGATGATATTGCTGCATTACTATATGATAAAAATTTAATGATAGGAAACTTTTAGTATTGAAGCATAAATCAAAATTTATAGAGTAACTTTTGTATAGAGGCACTGTAGCTATTTCAAGGAGATGATGATTAGTTAAACATGAATCTTGCTCTGCAAGAGCTATACACTAGAGTTGAAAAAAAAAGTGAAAGCAAAATACAAATTAAGTTACAGGGTAGTTTAGAAAAGAGAGCACTCACTTCAACTTACGGCAATCAGGGGAGTCTTTTTGGAGAAGCCGGTTTTTGTCCTGAGAGAATGAGTCAAATTTGGATTTATGGAGAATGATAGAAAAGGGATTCTAAGCAGAAGGAAGAGCACATGCAAAAACATGGAAACAGGAAATGTATAAAGTCTGAGAATAGCACAGACAAATTAGAAAATATAAGTGGGGCCTTATATTGACTTTTTTTGTTATTATTATTATACTTTAAGTTCTAGGGTACATGTGCATAATGTGCAGGTTTGTTACATATGTATTCTTGTGCCATGTTGGTGTGCTGCACCCATCAACTCGTCAGCACCCATCAACTCATCATTTACATCAGGTATCACTCCCAATGCAATCCCTCCCCTCTCCCGCCTCCCCATAATAGGCCCCAGTGTGTGATGTTCCCCTTCCCGAGTCCAAGTGATCTCATTGTTCAGTTCCCACCTATGAGTGATAACATGCGGTATTTGGTTTTCTGTTCTTGCAATAGTTTGCTGAGAATGATGGTTTCCAGCTGCATCCATGTCCCTACAAAGGACACAAATTCATCCATTTTTATGGCTGCATAGTATTCCATGGTGTATATGTGCCACATTTTCTTAATCCAGTCTGTCACTGATGGATATTTGGGCTGATTCCAAGTCTTTGCTATTGTGACTAGTGCCACAATGAACATACGTGTGCATGTGTCTTTATAGCAGCATGATTTAGAATCCTTTGGGTATATACCCAGTAATGGGATGGCTGGGTCATATGGTACTTCTAGTTCTAGATTCTTGAGCAATCGCCATACTGTTTTCCATAATGGTTGAACTAGTTTACAATCCCACCAACAGTGTAAAAGTGTTCCTATTTCTCTCCGTCCTCTCCAGCACCTGTTGTTTCCTGACTTTTTAATGACCGCCATTGTAACTGGTGTGAGATGGTATCTCATTGTGGTTTTGATTTGCATTTCTCTGACGGCCAGTGATGATGAGCATTTTTTCATGTGTCTGTTGGCTGTATGGATGTCTTCTTTTGAGAAATGTCTGTTCATATCCTTTGCCCACATTTTGATGGGGTTGTTTTTTTCTTGTAAATTTGTTTGAGTTCTTGTAGGTTCCGGATATTAGCCCTTTGTCAGATGAGTAGATTGCAAAAATTTTCTCCCATTCTGTAGGTTGCCTGTTCACGCTGATGGTAGTTTCTTTTGCTGTGCAGAAGCTCTTTAGTTTGATTAGATCCCATTTGTCAGTTCTGGGTTTTGTTGCCATTGCTTTTGGTGTTTTAGGCATGAAGTCCTTGCCCATGCCTATGTCCTGAATGGTATTACCTAGATTTTCTTCTAGGGTTTTTATGGTATTAGATTTTACATTTAAGTCTCTAATCCATCTTGAATTAATTTTCATATAAGGAGTAAGGAAAGGATCCAGTTTCAGTTTTCTACTTATGGCTAGCCAATTTTCTAGGTACCATTTATTAAATAGGGAATCCTTTCCCCATTTCTTGTTTTTCCCAGGTCTGTCAAAGATCAGATGGCTGTAGATGTGTGGTATTATTTCTGTGGTCTCTATTCTGTTCCGTTGGTCTATATCTCTGTTTTGGTACCAGTACCATGCTGTTTTGGTTACTGTAGCCTTATAGTATAGTTTGAAGTCAGGTAGCGTGATGCCTCCAGCTTTGTTCTTGTGACTTAGGATTGTCTTGGCAATGCGGGCTCTTTATTGGTTCCATGTGAACTTTAAAGCAGTTTTTTCCAATTCTGTGAAGAAAGTCATTGGTAGCTTGATGGGGATGGCATTGAATCTATAAATTACCTTGGGCAGTATGGCCATTTTCACAATATTGATTCTTCCTATCCATGAGCATGGTATGTTCTTTCATTTGTTTGTGCCCTCTTTTATTTCACTGAGCAATGGTTTGTAGTTCTCCTTGAAGAGGTCCTTCACATCCCTTGTAAGTTGGATTCCTAGGTATTTTATTCTCTTTGAAGCTATTGTGAATGGAAATTCATTCATGATTTGGCTCTCTGTCTGTTACTGGTGTATAAGAATGCTTGTGATTTTTGCACATTAATTTTGTATCTTGAGACTTTTTTGAAGTTGCTTATCAGCTTAAGGAGATTTTGGGCTGAGATGATGGAGTTTTCTAAATATACAATCATATCATCTGCAAACAGGGACAACTTGACTTCTTCTTTTCCTAACTGAATACCCTTGATTTCTTTCTCTTGCCTGATTGCCTAGCCAGAACTTCCAACACTATGTTGAATAGGAGTGGTGAGAGAGGGCATCCCTGTCTTGTGCCAGTTTTCAAAGGGAATGCTTCCAGTTATTGTCCATTTAGTATGATATTGGCTGTGGGTTTGTCATAAATAGCTCTTATTATTTTGAGATACATTCCATCAATACCAAATTTATTGAGAGTTTTTAGCATGAAGGGCTGTTGAATTTTGTCAAAGGCCTTTTCTGCATCTATTGAGATAATCTTGTGGTTTTTGTCTTTGGTTCTGTTTATATGCTGGATTACGTTTACTGATTTGCGTATATTGAACTAGCCTTGCATCCCAGGGATGAAGCCCACTTGATCATGGTGGATAAACTTTTTGATGTGCTGCTGGGTTTGGTTTGCCAGTATTTTATTGAGGATTTTTGCATCAATGTTCATCAGGGATACTGGTCTAAAATTCTCTTTTTTTGTAGTGTCTCTGCCAGGCTTTGGTATCAAGATGATGTTGGCCTCATAAAATGAGTTAGGGAGGATTCCCTCTTTTTCTGCTGATTGGAATAGTTTCAGAAGGAATGGTACCAGCTCCTCCTTGTACCTCTGGTAGAATTCAGCTGTGAATCCATCTGGTCCTGGACGTTTTTTGGTTGGTAGGCTATTAATTATTGCCTCAATTTCAGAGCCTACTATTGGTCTATTCAGGGATTCAACTTCTTCCTGGTTTAGTCTTAGGAGAGTGTAAGTGTCCAGGAAATTATCCATTTCTTCTAGATTTTCTAGTTGATTTGCATAGAGGTGTTTATAGTATTCTCTGATGGTAGTTTGTATTTCTGTGGGGTTGGTGGTGATATCCCCTTTATTATTTTTATTGCATCTGTTTGATTCTCCTCTCTTTTCTTCTTTATTAGTCTTGCTAGTGGTCTATCAATTTTGTTGATCTTTTCAAAAAACCAACTCCGGTATTCATTGATTTTTTTGGAGGGTTTTTTGTGTCTCTATCTCCTTCAGTTCTGTTCTGATCGTAGTTATTTCATGCCTTCTGCTAGCTTTTGAATGTGTTTGCTCTTGCTTCTCTAGTTCTTTTAATTGTGATGTTAGAGTGTCAATTTTAGATCTTTCCAGCTTTCTCTTGTGGGCATTTAGTGCTATAAATTTCCCTCTACACACTGCTTTAAATGTGTCCCAGAGATTCTGGTATGTTGTATCTTTGTTCTCATTGGTTTCAAAGAACATCTTTATTTCTGCCTTCATTTCGTTATGTATCCAGTAGTCATTCAGGAGCAGGTTGTTCAGTTTCAATGTAGTTGAGCGGTTTTGATATAGTGCTTTCCTCATTAAAGAAACGTGTATGGTATTAGTACAGGAATGGGGAAAAAAAAGATCTAATGAATAAATAACCAAACAAGCTAACCAATCAAAAAAAAAAATAGAAGCACACATAGAAACATTCCCATATATATGTGGAAACTTGGTTTACAATGGAGGGCATTAAACTTCAGAGGCGAAAAGGACTATTCAATCAAGAGTGCTGAAACAGTTATCTAACGTGATGCAAAAGGATACAATTAGGTCTCCATCTCATCCCACACACAAAAATAAATTTCAGGTGGTTTAAGGACCTAAGTGTGAAACACAAACTGTGAAACTTTAGAAGAAATACTGAAGCGTCTCTGGATGATATCAGAACAGGGATAGATTTTTTTAAAGACATCACAACAAACTAAAAGAAAACACTGATAAATTTGACTACTTATATAAACTTCTAAATGAGAGTAGACGTCACAAGTAAACAGACACTGCAAAGCTGAAATGCAAGCCACAGATGGGAGAATACACATGCAGAATATATAACTAAGAGTTGGTTTTCAGAATGTGAAAAGAAACTTTAAAGCCATTGTAGAAAACGTAGTCAACTCAAGTGAAAAATAGACAAATCCTCAAGACGGGCAGTTCACAGAGGAATAAACTGAAATAGCCAATTAACATTTGAAGAGTGACCTTACTAGTAAACATAAAAGCAAATTAAAGCAATGAGATTTATTTTATACTTATCGAATTGGAAAAAAAAAACATCTGATGACTCTATGTATAGGTAAAAAGTACGGCAAAGAGGAACTCTTACACATTGTGGACAGGAGTGTAATGATCAAGAACTACTGAGGAGTGCAATTTGGCAATTGTTAGTAAAGTTCAAGATGTACATTCACATCACATCTGGAAATTCTCCTCCTATGTACGTATATCTGATCCTGGCTCAGACATGTCCACTAGAAGAGTTGAACGAGGATGTTCACTGCAATGCCATTTATAATAGTATGATTGACCTCCATATCTATCCATAAAGAAATATATATGTTATGATTTAGTCATATAATAAAATGCAATAGGGCAATTTAAATGACTGTACTAGATCTACCTGTGTTAAATTGGACAAATCTCAAAAATATACTATTGATTGAAAATATCAGTTGTGTGCTCACAACATATTAAGTTTTAAACTTGATACCTCAACAATATTATATATTGCATATATGTTAGGTAAGGCACCAAAACAAGCATGGAATTATCCACACTAACCCCAAGATGACGGTTACCTCTGGGATTGAAGGAAGGAGAGAGTGGAGTATGTCTTTGTATGTGTACAAAAAGTCTGAAATAATTATGACAAAATATTTATAACTAGTAAATCTAAACATTGGGCACACAGATCTGTTATATTTTCCATATATATTTTTCTATGTTTGAAATATTTTAAAGTGAAAACACATTAAAAAGAATAAAAAGGGAAGTATTTAGATATGCCTTTCCCCTGTCCAAATGGCTATAGATGTACTGAGAAATTCTTTCAGTATAGAACATTTAAAACTACAAAAAAGGTTCAAAATATATATAGCTGAGACTGTAAGAAATGAATGAACTTGAACAGGGATAGCTGGCAAAACCTAAAACTGGCATTTCCCCTGGGCCATCAGCCAGACTTTTATAACCTAGAGCTTGAGTTATAAAAGGCTACAAGGATCATAGGCAGCCAATACTGGATCCACAAAAGGTGGAAACTTGTATAAAAGACCCTTACATAAAGGTAGGGTTTCCCAGACAACATCACCACAAATAAATGATCCAGATATAAACCTGCCCAGTCGATGGAATGAGGATTTATGTCTGTTACAGAACTCTCTCAAGTTTAGAAAGAAGGGAAGGAGCCAGATCATTAAAGTCTGATGTGACAACTGACTAACAATATATTCATACAGATTTTCTGGGGGGGAAAAAAGCAAAAGGAAAAAGAAAAACAGATGGTATGGCACTCCCCTAGAGGGAAGGACTTGGGTAGAAGTTGGCATGAAGACATGTGAGTGGGGCAGGATATGAGATTGAAAAGAGAGGAGAGAGCCAGGAAAGCATGCCACCTCCTTTCTCATGTTTCATATGGCCATCTCTCATTTGTAGGGGCCAGGACAAGAGGCAGAAGTGATGTTCAGCCGAAACAGCATGAAAATAATGCCTTTGTTACTGATCCCCCTCTAATCCCGCCATAGTTTCTTAAGCTAATCTCTGCTTTTTTCTCCACCTTCCTAAAGTCTACACATCTTCTTAAAGTCTAGCTTAGACTCACTCTCCCCATAAAGACTTCTCAAACAACTCTTCTTTGAATGCTATAGTCTGTAATAAAACTTAAGCATAGGTCATCTTATTTTACAACTTATCATTACTTGGTCTGTGTTTTTCTTGTTTTCCCATTTGGATTACAAGTTGTTTCGCAGTCATACATATCTTATGGAATACCTAACACAGTGTTAAACATTAACAATTTCTTAGTAATTGCTAGAAGGGTTATAGTTTCAATAACGAGTGACAAATCTGAGGGGAGGATTTAACTGTAAAAAGTGTGGCCATTCCTGCTATGAGTTCTACCCTTGAATCAGGCATTAACTGCTCTTTTTAACCTTAATTCTATTAGTATTATAATGGTGAAATATTGAATAATCTTCTGTCATAAGTGTGTGTGTGTGTGTGTGTGTGTATGTGTGTGCATACTAATTACTTGAAGCTTTTTTGTTTCTCTTAAAGCTATTATGTTGTTCACCACTATTTGATCTCAGGCTTAACAGTTGAGGTTTGGGGTTACAAAAATGAGATATAGCTATACCTGATTAAGCAGAATTAGATATCAATTGAAGGATTTAGGGTGGCTTAAATAATCGATAAGGAGTTTGGAGAACCCAGGTTGGACCTGAACCACAGAAGACAAAAACTAAACCAAAAACTTGAGATAGAATACTGTATGTTAGGATCTCTTTTGTTGACAGCACTGTTGCTGGGCTCTCTTCAGCTTAGCTTGGAGTCTATTGCCAGTACTTGCTCCACAGCACTGGGCTCCCATCTCTGCAGAAGCCATTGGAAGACTTAGGTCATGCACCTTTGCATGTCATTCTTAACACTAAAAATCCTGGGAGTTTCTGTTTGGGTGGGCTGAAATCACCACTTTAAAGGGTTGGGGAGATAACATTAGTTCCACTTTTGCATCAGCAGTGGAAGGTGCCTGCTATCCATCTTGGAATTCTCTCTGAATATGAAGAGTGCTTAGATGCTGGGAAGAAAAAATGACATGAGACTATTGCACAGGAAGAAAAAGGGAAAATTAAAATCAAATGCAAAATGACACTTCTAATCCATAAAATATATTAAGCATATTTATAGTGCCATGTTGTTTATGATATCAAATACATTGAAGAAAAGATATGGTTCTGTGTGTTTATCTGAAAATCAAGTTTGTAAATTTTGTAAAGGTATTGCTGATTTTGTCATTTCTGAGCAGCAATAATTTTGACTGTAATCGTTACGTAGGATCCACACAGTTCACCTTTCTATAAAGCAGCACCTGGATGAGCTCTTTTAACTCGGGACATCTGACGGCATCGAAAGGGTTAGTTGAGAATGACTTAACATGTCTTAAATGAGAATATATTAACACATACACATATGCATTACTTTTGAGAGACCTCAGGTATACAGATATAGCACTAACTGTGGTTTACAAGAGCGTCTCTGTATAAAAATCTCAAATTTCCCCTTGTTAATAGACTCACAACTTGCTCTTACCTGTGAGAGCTGCTTTTATTCTGATTCTCACTGGTCTTTCCCCAGATTCCTCTGGTCTTCTTTTATGTGTCCCACACTGCTGTTGACACACACTTGTCCTGGGAAGTGACTTTGTTGTTTCGGGGTGCTATTACTATTTCCAGAAATCTTGGAACCTATTTCTACAAACTTCTGTAAAAAGTCTATCTATGAACAGTCTTTATTTTTGTTTCCCCAAATAGTGGAATAGTGGCTGTTTATTACACCTACTGTCTATATCTGATGCTGTTTATGTTCTGATTCTTTAATCAGCCTTCTGTGTTTGATGTGCTCTTGTAGTGACGAAATAGGTTAAATTCCGATTTAATTGCTCAAGAGACTGACTCCTTAATTGTGATCTTAGCTGAAAAAAATATTTTGTGATTGGACAATTTATCCATATTTGGACTCCAACACCTCCTATGCACCACTGTGAAGCATCCTCCCTGGGAGTGGGCGTTCACTGTGGAGGCAGCGGGGGCAGAGGCCATGAGGACACTGAGCAGAAGGGCAGCAGCACCTGGATGAGCACCTGGATGAGTCACCCAAAGGTGACTTCGGAGAGGAGGAAACTGAACAACCTACATCCTAATTTTTCTACATGCCTATTTTTTTTTTATGCTTCAGATTTATTGGGATGGGAAATACTGGTTCTATAAAGCGTAGGCAACATATTATAGTCACAGAGATCTCAGTAGTTTTTTATTCTTTCTTTAAAAAAAAAAAAGTTTCGTAGGTTTTTGGGGATCAGGTGGTGTTTGGTTACATGAATAAGTTCTTTAATGGTGATTTCTGAGATTTTGGTACACCCATGACCTAAGCAATATCCCATGACAGTAATATTCTTTAACACTGAAATGACTGGCTATCTCCAAACAGTAGACTTATTTTTGCCACTGCTTTGTGTACGACTTTGAGTAAGTCTTCCCACTCCTCTGAGTGTCAATTCTAGAATGTGCAAAATGAGAACACTCAAGGAACTCTGAAGTGTTTTACCATTATGATGATAAATTGAGTGAATTGTACCCTCAGTGAAAGATATGCCACTGGAAGTTTGAACTTGTTAAATGATCTATAAATCAAATATGATGATAATATAAGTTTGGTGTTGTTTCCTTTGTGCAGGTCAACTCTTAGTGAAGACAAAGCCGATGTGTCTTTGTCTTTACAAAACCGTGACCGCCCCCCAAGCCAAATAAGCCCTGCTGTCTGTTTTTGTCAATAACATTTTATTTGCATAGTGAAACTTGCTCATTTATGTGTTATCTGTGGCTGCTTTTGTGCACAATGGCAGAGTTGAGTGCTTGTAACAGAGATAGGGTTGCCAGATAGAATACAAGAAATCTAGTTAAATTTGAATTTTGTATAAACAAAAAATATTGCATGGGACATACACTAAAAAAAAGTATTTGTTGCTTATTTGAAATTCAAAGTTAAGTAGGTATGTTGTATTTGTCTTTGCCAAATCTGTCAGTCCTAGACAGAGACTCTTTGGCCCACAAAGCCTAAAATATTTTCCGCCTGGCTTTCTATAGCCAAAGTTTGCCAACTGCTGATATAGAGGATAGATTTCTGAGCTAGTTAAGAAAAAAACCCTGACTTTCAGACCTGGTTTTGTTACTAATTTGCTGTCTAACATTAGATTAGACCTTAGTTTATATATCTACAAGTAAATCTAATAATACCAGCCTCTAAGGGTTGTTTGAGGATAGCTGACATTAAGGATGAGAAGGCACTTAGAGAAGAACACAGATGGAATGGAGATAGGGTTCACGTTAAAGTTCCAGAGGGCAAGGATACATTTCCAAACATTGCATTATGGACCCTTAGTTTATGCTCCTCCTTTTATTGAACCCTGTTGTTTCTGGTCTCTGTATTCTTCCTGGATATAGAGCCAAAAGGATAAATAATAGCACAAAGTTTGGTGTAGCTAGAAGGAAGGGTGATAACCAGATACTCTTCACAAAAGTCAGTTGACTAGATGTTACATGAAACTTCAAGCATGTCTTTTTATTTATTTGATATAGCTTTGTGCTAGATAGTATTTTAGTCTATGGATTAGGAATACATGTAACTGTTTCCTGTCTTAAAGAAAATATCTTTATTTAGGAATCAGACATGGGAGTGATAGTTCCTATTCCCCCATTTTGACAACTCTAACATTAGTGAGAGCAGATGCTATATTTCAAAGGCATGGTGACCCTAATTTCATTTCTGTACAGAGGCAGAGTAAAACAATGTGAAGAAGAGAAAAAAGGAAGAACATTAATGCTACTATTATGCCACCTTAAGAGAATTATTCCAGTCCACTTGGAGTAATTAATCTGTTGTACAACATTTGATGAGGTGCTCACCGAATTACTGCTACGTGCTCCATTAAAAATTTTGTCTGCTTTGTTCTACTTTGGAATTCTGTGCTTACGAGAACTTTACCTTAGGCAGAGTTGAGTACTATCTTCTGTGCTCTTATAACACTTTAAATATAGTTTTGATGTGACCTAATAATTTATTGTTTATTTGCTTTCCCAGAGGGTGGTGATTATCTTGACTTCAAAAGTTTCTATTCATCTTTATATCCTTAGCACATAACTTTGTGCTCGTAGACACCACATAGATGGTAACTGAATGAGCTGAGTAAATATGAAACTGATAGAATCACTTTTATACCCTAAAATGCTATACTACTTCACCTCAGCTTATGTTATCGGAATTAATTTTTTTCAGTGGCTCAATCATAATTTGTTGTGTATTTGGAATTGTGATATGATTTCTATTCCTCATAACTCTTATTTTTCTCTCTTTGGCCATCTGACCTACCAACATGGATTCCACTCTTCACTCAATGTCAATAATTCTCTATTAGGTAACTCTATACCCTGCCTCCTTTCCAAATTCCAGTCCTGGATCCGTCTACCTGGACATTCCATCATACTAAATATTCCATATGCAAAGTCTACTAAAAATATCAGAGGAACTGGGAGGCAGAAGATAGACAGCTAATTCTAGCTCTTCTACTAACTGACTGGGTAAACTTGTCAAGTCATTTAATTTCTCTGCCTAACATAAGGCAGTAGTTGCAATAATCATTTCCAAACTGTTTACAGTGCAGTTTTGTAGTGTTCTGAAACAACAAAAGGCATCATAAGCGTTTAATATTGACTGTGCATTACTTGTACTCAGTTGTGAAAATATAGAACTTGAAAGAGATTGGTGAAAAATGCATTGTAATTTTTCAAAGCATTTCTCTTAAGCAGTAAAATAGAGGCCTTGTTCAGAAGACAATCTGTTAGAATTTTGCCACCACAGCTCCACTGCTGATGAACTAGACCCTGGGTATCACAGGAATGCTATGGAAGCCAATGTAAACCACACAGCCAACTCCTCTGGGAATGACTTATATTACTGCTTGGACCAATTTTAAAGAAAATCCTCTGTCAACACTTTCTGTGATGGTCACTGGGCCTTGCAGAGCTGCCTCATTTGGAACAGACTGCTTCAAGATATATTAATGTCAGGACACATTGCTTCTTATTACAGCTCCCACCAGTCCAGGTTTCAAGGCCAAGATATACTAGAATGTGAATACAGGGCCCACTTGGCAAGAAATATGTGTTGTCAGAGCAGAGGTCTAAGGTTACACTGTCTTTGGGTGAGAATGGGTAGTCTGACTTGAATGGGACTTGGCATCACAGCATGCAAAGTTATTAACTACCTGGACTCATAAGTGGGAATATGATATGTTTGATAACAAATATGTTAAAATGTACCATTTGTTTTTATGTATAATTTTTAGGTCCATTTCCTGATTTTTTTTTCTTTAAATAAATGAAATGGAAAGCTTTTCACTCAAGAATAACTTCAACCTTTCTGAACATGATTCTTGTCCATTTCATATCTAGTCTTTATTATAAGGCCAATCACCCATGCACTATGAACCCATGAAATTAAGAAGGCAGGTCATGGGTACACTCTGATGTTCATGGACAGTGGGTTTGTAAAATCTCACTTATCTCCTCCTGCATGGTTACCATTGTGATCTTAGCACAGCTCCACCCCAATTTTTTTTTTAGCTATTATGACTTAAATTTGAAAATGCCTCTGGCTTGAGTGTTGTACTGGATATGTGGATCTGAAGCATCTAAGAGATCTACAAATGGATGCCCTGCTGGAAAGTGTAACCATGTACTTTCAGTTCAGGGAAGAGATCTGAGCTGAGAATATGAAATTGAGATTAATCAGCACTAGATAGTTATTGAGAGTATTGAAGTGGATGAGGTAACCTAGGACATGAGTATAATGAGAAGGGCGTCTGAGGAAACTTTGAGAAATATTTAAAGGACTTAGCACAAAAAGATTGAAGGTCATCCTGAGACAGGTCTCTCTGTTTCTTCCTAATAAGATGTACACTGAGAGCTGTTTTTCTGCTTGCCTTGTTAATGCGGCATTGACGACTTTTACCTCCTTCATCCTTAACCACAGCTTTAGATTGAGTTATGTTGAATTTGTCAATAACTCTTGTTGATATATTTTTCTTAGTCTGTAGATAGTTTTCTCTTTATTGGCCAATTCAGTCATTTGACTGGACTTCAACTAGTATTTTTTGAGATCTTCTTTAGAAGTTTGTAGTCAGTAGCAGTTAAAAGGATTTTAAATATGAAAGTTTAAATTTGTCATATGAGAAAACCTGTGATTCTCAACCGGGGGTGATTTTGCCCTCCATGGGACATTTGTCCAGGCCTGAGACATTTTTTATTTTCACCACTGTTTATGTGGGGATGTTACTAACATCTGGTGATGAGAAACCAGGGATGCTGCTAAGTATCTTCCAATGCACAGGATAGCCATCCCCAACAGCAAAGAATTAGCTGGTCTAAAGTGTCAGTAGTGCACAAGTTAAGAAAAGATGGTATAAAAAGATGCTACTAAAAGATTTTTAAGCAAGGAAGTTGTATTCCCAGGTTCATATTTTAAAGACCACTCTACTATAAGGAAACTAGATGGGTGGTAGGGGTGGGAAGGGAGAAGAATGGAAACCAGGTAGGATGCTATGGTGGTCTTCTAGACATGAGCTGTTACTTACCCGAGTTATTGTGGTGGGAGCGAAGATGGAGCAGATGGAATCAAAATATGTTTTGGGGAAAGAAATGTTAGGACTTGTCAGTGATTGAATATTAGTATTAAAGCAGAGGAATAAATCATTCTGAACCATCAAATTTCTGTCTTGAGAATCTAGGGAATGCTTATTTAATGAGTTGAGAAAAATGGGCAAAAAGTAAGCTTGGGGGCTGAGTTAAGTTTCAAGTCTATTAAGTTTGAGATCCTGTGTGAATTTCAAATGAAGTAGGCAACTGGATATATATGAGTTAGAAAGTCAGAACGTTTAGAATGTGGCTGCACACGCCATATTTCTATGTTGTCAAAGAAGATATAACATGGTTGAGAGGTAGATACCTTGAGTAAGAGCTGGTTTCTAGCTCTGCCACCTACTTGCATAAATCTAAGCAATTTAGTACTCCTCGATGAAAATACCAGTTCCACTGTGAATGAAAGAAATATATTAAACTAGGTAAGGTTTTTCAACCAATTCATCGCCAACAATTCCTTCTATTAATTTTCTCTCATTGATCCCATGTTTAAAATTTTTAATCATCTTAACATACTGCATTCATTATGAAACAATATATTAATTTTATCTGTGCCATCAATGTTTTTCCATTTTAATATTGGTTCAGATTTTAAAGCCTTGTTAATTATGGCTTATTGGCTATAATAATAAGGGATCCAAGAAATGAAATTCAAATGCTGGGACATATGTTGGAATGGTTGACTGCTACTGATAATTAACTTCTGCTCTTTTTCATTTCAGGATCATTTATATACCAGATATATGCAGTTTGGGTTCTGAGATCTCCTGGCATATGATTATGTTAACAAGTATAAACCAGCTACCACATATAACTAGTTAAAACTTCTGATCACTAATAGATAACTAGCACTGTATTATTGTGTTACAGTTACAGTATATGAAAAAACAGATTTGATATAATTTCATGCAAAGCAAATATCCTGATATTTTAGTTAGTCTGATATCTTCACTGTAAGTAAATATTTCCATTCTTTAAAAAAATTGAAGTTAGCTCATGATCACTGTTTTGACTTTTATTGATCTGAGATTGAAAACCACTGGACTTGATAATGTTTCGTGTTTTAGCCTTAACACCCTTTGATCCATGTCCTTTTTTATATTGTATTCTGGTTGCTACTCATAAGACTTCTAAATTTAAAAATCGTGTAGCCATGTACTTGCATTTGCTACTAGGTATTTTTAACATTGCAACTCTTTAGCAGTGGGACTAATCAATAATTTCAAGGTGGTTTGTCACTTTCTTCTTAAGTCAAGGTTTTATGCTGTAAAGTTACATAAATTTCTTATGAAGAGAATTGCAGAATATATGTGATGTATCAAACAGATATGGAAGAATTAACTGTGGAGAAATGAGCAAGAATTTTATGATCATGATCTGAAAATAATCATTACTTGGGGAACAGGCAGGTGCTGGCAAGACAGCAGGGAATCACAGTCGCAGACCTTGCTGCTGTGAGGAGTCCAAGTTGGTAGAAAGGGAGAACATGAGAATATACAAACGGATAATAGGCAAGCAGGCAGCACAAAGAAATCCCTAAACCAGGTGCTAGGAACATTGAACAAGCAGATCTTTGACTTCTAAGTACTACTACGAGATAGGTAGTTGTCATTCAGGGAGTCTGGAATGTAGTTATAAGGGACTGAGTCCAGGAGCAACTGACCTCTGGGCATTATCAGCATCAGGGTTTTGGCAAAGGAAAACAAAGGAACAGGAATATCAGGTGGCATCTCAGCCTCTGGAGGAAGCTCCACTTATTGGAATGCAGAGTCAAGGTCAAAGCAGAATACTGCCAAGTCCCTGAGGATTAACAGCAAGTGGCAGAAATCCAGTCTAATTTAGTTTAAGAAAAAATGGACAGTATGGGGCCATATAATTTTGAAGTCCAAAAGGTTGTGTAGTGGTTTTAAATGTCTACATTGAAACGAATTCTCCTGTCCTTGACTGTGGGCTGGATTTAGTGACTCAGTTCCAGCGAATACAATACAGTGGAAGTACAGTGTGTGACTTTGGGAGACTAGGTCATAAATGGCTCTGTGACTTCTTGCTTGCTCTCAGTCTCAGATCACTCACTCTGGGGGACTCATGTCAGGAAGATACTCAGCCCTGTGGAAAGACCCACATGGCAATGAACTGAGACCTTATCCTCCAATCTCAGACAATCTTCAGATGACATCTTCAGATGACTGTAGCCTTAACCTATAACTTTACCACAGTGCGTGGAAAACTCTGCACTAGAGCCACCCAGCTAAGCCACTCTCAGATTTCTGACTCCCAGAAACTGTGAGAAATAACCCACTGCTCTTTTGAGTTTTGGGTAATTTGTTATGCCGCAGTAGATAACTAATAAAGGAGGACCCAGTTTCAGACATGGCTGGATCCTGGTGCTCAAATGTTATAGTCAACAGACCATGCTATTTTGTTTTCTTAGCTCTGTTTTCCCAACTTATTTCTTTGTTCTTGAGCTAGCTCTCTGTATGTGTCATAGGAGATGGCTACAGGTAATTATAAGCTTGCATCCTCATGGCTCATGACTTAGGAGAGCGATTCTCTTTTCCCCAGGGTCCATATAGGACATCTAAAGAGAGGATTCTTATCTGACTCCATTTAGTCTTGTATCCACCATATGTGCGCTCTGTCCAGGGGGATATCATGGAGAGCTGGAGTTCGCTCTTGTGCTCACCCTTGTGGCTGCATGTGAAGCCTCATTGTCCACAGCCATCTCCCACTGCATGAAATGTGGAGAGATAATTCCCTCATAGCAGGTACTAATGCCAGAAGAAAGGGGTAGGAATGCTGGTACCGAGAAAACAAAAGATGTCTGGCACAAGTGGAATCAGATGGAATCTACAAAGAAGGTTCTGATTTTGTTCTTCTACAACTATCCACTCCGGGCAATCTCAGTAACTTTAAATAACTGACACGTATGTTAAATAATTATCGACATCAACTTTTAAAATATAGTAGCAACACTGCTATTATCTAGCAATCTTGTCTATCCTAAATAAGCTCAAGAACCAAGAAGTAAAAAGGCACAAATATAATGGGTTTATTAATAGATATGCCCTCTGGTCTTCCTTGTAAGCCTAATTTTCTTTTTTTATTTTTTAATCTACCACTTTTAGAAGTGGAATGTATAGCTCAAGATGGGATATCCTGGGAACTAACCACACCCACAATCCAGTGCTTTAGAGGAGCAGCTGCCAGTGTCGTCTTATGCAGAGTTACTAATAACGAGTGGAATCCTTTGAGCACATAACTATATGCTCCAGGCCCTGTTCTAAGTGCTTATATCATCAGTCAACATTCAACCAGACAAGCAGAACCAGTAGGAGAGTATATAAATGTTACACACACACATACACGCATACACACATACACACATATGCACGCACACAGAAATTTATTTCAAGGAATTGATTGTCATGATTCTGGGGGCTGGCTAAGCAAAGCCCCAAGTTCACAGGGCAGGTGGTCAGGAAGGGAAAATTATGAGCAGGCTAGAATCCACCAGCATGAGCGAAAGCTGTTGAAGCTGTTGTCCACAGGTAGGAGTTTCTCTCTTTGTCTCCTCAGAGAAAGCATAAGTTCTGTTTGAAGGTCTTCCAGCTGATTAAGTCCACACACCCAGGATAATTTCCCTTTCGACTAATTAGTTCAGGCCCACACAGGATCATCTCCCTAGATTGGTGTTGGAATGAATAACTGGAGTCTGTAGTTCAGCCTAACCAGTTGATGCATCAAAAAACCATCAGCGCTTTAGGTGAATATTCTCTTTTACTTCTTGCAGTAATAATAACTATTATTATTTCCTTCTGTAAGTGAATAAATAGGGACCGAGAAATGCTCACTAACTTGCCCAAAGGCTCAGAGTATTATAAATGGCATAAGCAGTTATCAAACCAGGCCTTCTATCTTCCAAACCTGAGCTCTTTCTAAGATGCTATTTGACATCAACCACATCTAATTAGATGTTATTTAGAGAGCAGAACTGGAGGCAAAGGCAGCCATCCACAGAGGTGCAATGACTTATGAGGTGGTCTGGTGCACTATCTATGTTCAGGTAGAATGGCCCCAAACTGGTTAGTGATGAACATGCACAGTCAAATTCTCTGTGTTGGGGAGTTTGAAAGTGAGAGACACAGAGAGGGACAGAGACAGAAGAGTTGTAGGAGCCCAGATTCACTTAAAGAGACAAGTGTTAGCAGAAAAATGGGGAGCGATAGAAGCCATGTACAATCAGAACCACAGAAAAAAGAAAGAGGGAGTGGGTGGGTGGTAATAAGAAAGTGAAAGGAAAAAACAGAGTAAGAAGACAACAAGGAGGAGATCGTGGGAGCTCAGTTGTGAAGGCCAGCTGCTGAAGGGATGGACTGTAGGCGCACTGGCTCTCTCCTTGGATCGCATGTATATGTGCTTCCCCTAGCTCACTTTCTACTGGCATGGCAAACACATGATTTCACTTTAAAAGCATGAGTTCTGAGTTTTAGGGAGAGGCCTAAAGGGATATTCAGTAGCTGAAGAAGTCACTCGTATCATCTTGATAGTCCAGGGAGCCTACCCAGCATCTGCGTAGTCCACAGAGGCCTGATCCAGTCTGTGAAGCTGCACTTTAAGACCTCAAAGTGGATGTGAGGCACAGGTAGTGTTTATCACTCCAACAGGCGACTACTGAACGTACTCAACGACCTTGCTACCGGGATGGGATCATAGGCATCACTGGGAGCTTGTTGGCCAGGCAGGCACTCAGGCTTCATCTACACTTAATGAATTAGAATCTGTATTTTAATAAGAGCCCCAGATAATTTATGTGCACATTAAAATTCAACAGGATATATCATTCAACTATGGCAGGCTACCTCTGAACATGTTCCAAGTCCTTTTTTTTTTGAGAAGGAGTCTCACTATGTCGCCCAGGCTGGAGTGCAGTGGCGCAATCTTGGCTCACTGCAACCTCCGCCTCATGGGTTCAAGCAATTCTCTGCCACAGCCTCCCGAGTAGCTGAGATTACAAGCACCCACCACCACGTCCAGATTATTTTTGTATTTTTAGTAGAGACGGGGTTTCACCATCTTGGCCAGGCTGGTCTTGAACTCCTGACCTCATGATCCACGCGCCTTGGCCTCCCAAAGTGCTGGCATTACAGGTGTGAGCCACCGCGCCCAGCCTCCAAGTTCTTTTACCTGGTGATGATTGCACTAGGGGTCCAGTTTTATCCCATTCACTCTATGAACTCTCATTCTGCCTTCTCCACAAAGAATATGATAAGTGGGTCAGAAGAGCTGGCTGTGTGCACTAGACAATGTTTTAGTTCCTCATGGGGGCTGGCTTTGTGAATGCTAAGCCTTCTTAAATATTGTGTGTATTTTTATATCACCCTTCATTAACTGAGGATCCTGAGCGCATGACTGTTCCTTGCAAGCTAATGGGCTGTAACAAATAGCCTGAGTGATTTAATTTGCAGAGCCACTAAGATTGTAACAGGAGTAAATTAAACATGAGAAGAGGGGCTTTTAGAAATACATACAGGAAGCTGTTGACAACAGACAACCCCAAAATGTAACAATCTGTGCTAGTATTTTGTGGGTGAAAATAGCTCCAAAGGCCTCAAAGGGATTGGAGGCTGTCTCTGTGTTGTAGAATGTATTATACAATATATGGTGGCTATAATGATGCATGAGTCATAAGAGAAAGGTTTAGTTGTCTGTAGCACACTGATTAGAAAGGCAGGAAAGCTTAAAATACATGTTTAAAAGATTTTCAATAATATGTCAACAGTACATAATTTAAGGGTTTATATAAAATCTTAGCACTACGAAAAATAATTTTCCAGAATGACTCACCTGAGACCCAGGTCTCAGAGTGCAAGACGTATTGGAGATGCTCATCACCGCTTCCCATCAAATTCAAATTCATGCTTCAGAGAACCATCAGGTTGAGACACCATATGAAGACAGGCCTGGGTCCACTAAAGTTTACCAAAACAAGAAAAGTTGGCAGCAGAAAGTAAAAGACACTCAGGCCCGTGGACCTGGAGAGTAAGCTTCTTTTGTTTCCTCTCACTCATTCTAATCTTTCTTGAGGCCCTATCATTTTACCTGCTTTGAGTACTGTGAAATACATATGTCCTTCCAGAAGATCTTACTATTTTTAATTAAGCTAATTTGAATAGTGTCTATTCCTTGAAAACAATTGTTTCTTGTTCAAGATAAAAGGCTTTACTAAGATTCATGATAATTCCTAATATTTTAGCAGCAATGTGGGACAAAGTGGGGTGCACGGACAGAGCATAGAGAAGGAGCTCAACATAGTCATTTGGTCCAGACTGGCGGTAGAAGGAATGAGGCGTCATGGTGACCAGATAGGTCCAGGAGGCCAGGCTTTACTCTCAGGCAGTGGTCAATGGCTGACGGCCTAAGGTGGGCAGAAGGACTCAGGTATGGTCTTGAACTCAGGATACAAGCTTAGTGAAGACAATAGGCTGAGGGAGATTTGGTACCAGTCTTACCTGGTTGTTTTGGAAGCAACACTTTAGGATCTGACACAGTACAAGAAGGTTTACATCCCCAGTCAAAAAAGGGGCACAGCTTTGCCCTGATTATAGGAGCTGTTCTAGTTTGTGTTGGGTAATAAGGGATCCTATAGGCTCTGGTGGTCATGGCAAAGGCCTTGGCCCTCTCAGACCCACCAGAAAAATCAGAAATCATAACTTCTACTTCCCTGGTTTTCACTGCTTAGTGGTTGTCTTTGGAGTACAGGCATTTTCTTTCCCACCTACTTGTGTAGAAGCCATTCATTAGATGGTTAGAGTCTGTTCTGTAAATTTGAACAAAACCCACTTGCTGTTTTTTACACCTTTTCCAAAGTAAACCTAAAACTTATCTGTGGCTCTTTCTGATCCATTTGGCCATACCCTCCAATTGGTATCTCTCAAGCCACAGCTAAGGATGATCAGTCATTTTTTTTCTAAAATGCCTAGAATTGGCCCATATAAGTTTTGGGTACTTACTGAGAACCTATTTAAATCAAGTGTAAATAGCTTCTGTAAGCTCTGAGGTATTTTTTTCCTATGGTGTTTTGCTTAATTCTGAAGAGAATGTGAATGTGCTGGGTGGTGTGTGTATATATGCATTTATTCAGAGAACCCACAATGGTGTGTTTTTAAAAATTTCCCAGAAATTTCAAATTTATGAAACAGAAAATTAAATATATGGGAATGCTCAATGTTAGGACATTTATTAAGAGGAAGCCAATTTTAGCTTTCTGATGTTCTATTCAGACACTTTAGAATTTTTCTGTCTGCCAATTTTTGACAACATTTATTACTCTGATTTTCATGCAATAACCAACTAGGTTTTGACAATTTTTCCGTGTCTTCCTCTTCAGAAGCGTATAACTTTGAAGTTCTCTGGCAAAAATTTTTCATGTGTTTGCTCTATCAACATCAAATATCTACATAACAGAGAAAATGTATCAACTTCAATGAAATCACCTTCCATCCCTTAAATTTTTTTTTTTGTTTTTGAGATGGAGTCTCGCTCTGTCGCCCAGGCTGGAGTGCAGTGGCGCGATCTCGGCTCACTGCAAACTCTGTCTCCCGGATTCACGCCATTCTCTTGCCTCAGCCTCCTGAGTAGCTGGGACTATAGGCGCCCGCCACCGCGCCTGGTTAATTTTTTGTATTTTTAGTAGAGACGGGGTTTCACCGTGGTCTCGATCTCCTGACCTTGTGATCCGCCCACCTCGGCCTCCCAAAGTGCTGGGATTACAGGCGTGAGCCACTGCGCCTGGCCTCCATCTCTTAAATTTCATTGGAAAACATTCATTTATCAAATATGGATCGAATATCTACTATGTTGGTGCTATGTACAGAGACTGGCCTATGAGTGTTGAAGTTTGTCATGAGATGGGTTCCCCTTGAAGCAGATTTTGGGACAAGAGCTTGTATGCAAGAAGTTTCAGAAGGAAGTATTCTTATGGGAGACAAGTGAGGAAGTTGGGAAAGAAGGCCAAGGAAGGGGAGGAAGCCAAGCAAGGGTGTAATCTCAGACGAAGTACCACACAAGGTAGTTTCACCCTTCACACAGGAAACCCATCCACCCCCCAAAATCAGTAAAGATACATTTCAGTGGAGCTGGGCAAAGTGTCGGTATTAGTCCTTAAAGAATTAGAGCTTAAATATGAATGAACAGCCAAGAATATTAGGTAGTAGAGGAACATCTCGAATATGCATGTCAAAGTACAAAGCAAACAAATCAAAACAAATTTAAAAAGAAGGAAACATAGAACAGAAGAAAAAACATTTAATTTTTCAATTAATATCCAAGAGATAAGTGAAGATATTGCATCTATGGAACAGGAACAGTAGGCTATAAAAAGGAATGTTCAGGAATAGAAAAGAACACTTTTAAACTAAAAAAATAATGGCTTGATATACTTTGAATGTTGTCTCCTCTAAATCTCATGTTGAATTGTAATATCCAGTAGTGGAGGTGGGGCCTGGTGGGAGGTTTTTGGATAATGGGGTTGGATTTCTCATGAATGGTTTAGCACTATCCCCTTGGTGCTGTCCCTGCAATAATGTCATACAGTGAGTGAATTCTTGCAAGATCTGGTTGTCTAAAAGTGTGGTATCTTCCTTCTTCTCTCTTGCTCCTGCTCTTGCCATGTGACATGCCTGCTCCCCCTTCACTCTCTGCCACAAGTAAAAGCTCCCTGTGGTCTCAGAAGCCCAGTAGATGCTGTTGCCATGTGTGAATGAGCCAATTAAACATTTTTTGTTTATAATTTACCCAGTCTTAGGTTTTCCTTTGTAGCCTCAAGAACTCACTAACACATGGCTCAAACAATTCAATAGAAGTGTTGATAGGTAAAATATTTCCCAGAAAGGGGAACAAATAGAGAAATAGTCAGAAAATTAGATCAATCCCCTGATTGTCTATCATCTAATGAATTAGAATTTTTAAAAACATGAAGAAAAAAACCGAAGTTTTAAAGAAATAATTAAGTTAATTTAGAAGAACAGATAAATATGAGCCTTCGGATTGAAAAGTTCTTATGGTATACCTATACCAATGAATAAAAAATAATTTACAAGACAGCATATCATTTCAGGAAATTGGAGGGAAAGAGAAGTAAAATATTTTCAATGAAATAGAATAGGGGAATAGATCACACACCAAGGGCAATGAATAATGGTATTGACCTCTTCATGGCAACGCCGGAAACAAAATGCCACCGGAAAAATGCCTTTAAAATTTAGAGGGAAACTGTTTTCCAGTCTCATTCCAGATAGGACACTATATCTAACCAATCTATCAATCAAGTATACAGGTTAAAATAAATTTGTTTTTACATATGCAAAGCCTTAAGAAATGTGCCTCTAATGTACCCTTTCTCAGAAAGCTATTTGAGTATATACTCCATCAAAACAGCTGAATAAACAAAGACAGACATTTTTTTATCTAACCAAAGAGTATGCAGTACAATAAAGAGGCCAAGGAAGTCTCCAGGATGTTGATGGAGAGTTTTGAATGGCAACTGTGCAGCAAATCTAGAGAGCAACTGTTCCAGATTGAAGAAGCAGGATAGAAGTTTCCAGAAAGAATGTCTCTCCAAGTAAAAGAAGAAACTCATAGAATGTCTGACATGTGTGAATATATTGAAAATAATCATATTTTTGGCAGAGAATTTGGGGATATTATAATGATAGATATATAGAAAAGCAAGTCAATAACAACAAAAATATGAGGCAATTAACAACTTCAGAAAAAGGCAACTGTACAATAAAGGAAATATAGTCATTCTACACTACTAGGCTCAGATATTAATAATATTTAGGTATTATAACCTATAAATATATGCATTTGCATATAATGTATAAACTGAAGACGGATTCAACAATAACAACAAACCTGTGATAACATTATATTGAAAAGGCACAGAGAGAATATGTATATGTCTGTGTCGGAGATGGGATGGGGAGAGGAAAACTATCAAATCCTCGTCTTCTAAAGTGAGAAGTCGGAAGACAATGTCTGAATTGACAAATTCAGCAACATTGTAGTCATTATTACTATGGAGGTAATTATTATGCTAAAGAAAGAAGCTAAAGGAGCTGAAAGTGCTAACTGGGCTTGAGTCAAGGTAGAAAGGAATAGAGCAGGAGACCAGTGGTTTTATTATAATCCTTGTGGTATTACTATGTTCTGTTGCATTTTGCATCTGGTGCACATATTACTTTGGAGCTTAGAGCACATTTGGCCAAAGCAGGACACTGTGCATAGCGATTACCATCATTGCATGGTTCACAGTCCACCACTATTACTGTCCTCACAAATGATTTTAGCTATGACATAGCTGGGAATTGGTTCTCACGTTTCCATAACACTCTATCATCACATAGAACAGCATTTGAAGTAGTATCTCCTCTCCATTTGCAGGATCTTCTTCCTACTCTAAATTAGAGCTGAGACGTTTGGACTTACCCAGCTCAAATCTGTTAGAAAGGGCTGCAGGTTTGAAAGAGCAGATGCTTTAGGAAAAGTCTGGCTCTGGGAGGAAAGGGGCTGGTACACGGCTCCAGAACTTAGGGAGGAAATGCTGGAATAACAGCTTTGTGATGAGAAAAGGAGCAAGACTGGCTGTGAAGCAGCTTGAGGGGGTGAGGAGCCAATTTGGAGATAAAAAGAAAGGTGAAGTTTTTTTTCTCTTCTTTCCTCTGCCCCCAACTTCCATGAGCCTCCTTCCTTCCTTCCTTCTCTCTTCTCTGTGTTTGGATGAGAAAGGCAGAGAGACGTTAAAGTGGTGTCAGAATGGGGTTTATTCTCCTTTCCTTTTTCTTTCATCTAACTTGGCAACAATGAAATCAGTAGTAAGTGGGAGGTAAGGCTTGAGCCTTGGTACCTGGAGAGGGAAGCATGGGGGTAGTCTGATGTGAGAGGGGTGTCCCCTTCCCACCACTTCAGAACTACAAGTTTTTTCATCAAGAACAGCTGGATGATAGAGAAGACAGGTTTGATGCTTACTTGACTAGAGGGACCTGAGGACTGCTGAATTTGTATGATATGCAAGAGTATGTATTTCCTCAGCAGCTTGGGAACCATCAACAGGCAGTGAAGGAAAGGCTATTTCTGGTTTTAGCTGTCAGATTGGGATATACCTTCTTATATAAGCAAGGTACATAAAGAAGAGGTAGGAAATTAAATATTATGTCTCTGAACTCCTCTGCTCCATCATCCTTCTCCTTCTTTAACCACTGATGATAAGGGCACGTCCCTGATTTCTTCATATGGGGTATCATGTGAAATCCCAACCTGGATAAAGGTATTTCTCTTTTTAAAGTAGCTTCCAAAATAGAGTATACAAATCAAATGTCAAATTCTCAGACAGGTCCCAAACACCTAGTAGCTTAAGAGTTAGTTCTTTTTTTCCCTTCAACCCCATGCAACAGGAATTGTTAAAATATTAAACACTGTTCTAACTCACAAAGTATTCCATTCTTCCTTCCTCAGCCTTTGTCTCCCAACTCTGGTTTCACAATGGGGGTGGTATGGAGGGAAGATGTATTGAGGTGGGAGGTGCAGGCAGTCTAGAATTTGATATTTTAAGTGTTTGATATTTCAGAGTATGGTGCTCCCACATCATGCTACTTCCGAGTCCTACTCAGCTTGTGTAAGAGTCCAGGGCAATTCCATGGCCATAATGGAACTATGGGGTGGAGGAGAGATAGTATGCCAGCTTCCTTTAATGGACTGCAGATTGGTTTCAAAGTGTGTTTGCAGATGCTGAACAGTAGGGATAAAAGTTAGAGATCTTCTAGGGCTGATTTTTTCTGTGTTTGAATAATTTGATCACAAGCATGTGTCCCCAGATACTTTCAGGCAGGAAGTCATTGCTTTGGGTGTGCCTCCTGTACCCTACCTTCTTTGTGGTGTTCTAGTTTTTGAGGGGTCATGGGTATCTTCTGACAAGACATCCCCTTCAAAATCATAATAATAATTTTAAAAATCACATTTCATGTCTCCTACACTAAGAAGGAGGCACAATAGGCTTCCTTGGGTTCTGGAGTCAATGTATTCCATGTCTGGGAGTGGATTTGAGTAGTACTTGTAGAAGAACAGTACTCTGCCGCAGATGCTGCATGTGGTTCCAGCAACACTGCCTTATTGACCTTATTCACTGCAGAACCTCTTGTGTTAGAGATGTCTTTGGTGACAGAGATGTCTGGGGCTTGTGGAAGCCCCAGTGGAAGAAGTGCAATGTAGATCCTGTGATTCCAGAACAGGACCATGTCATTTGCAGCAGGCAGTCACTTATTGGAAATACAGCTTCTGGACATGCCATGGGGCCCTTGTACAGAAGGAGCATGGGACATGCAGTGACAATGTGGCCCAAACTGCTCATCATGAGCTGAGTTCTGACAGACCATGTTGTAAGTTCAGGCAGGCCCAGCAGAACCTACTGTGAGATATACTTGGAGAACCTACTGTGAGAAAGACTTGGTACCTCCAGGGTAGGGATAACCAGGAAGAAAGGACATAATGAGCTGCATGAGCAAGTGGCCCAGGCCCTTCTATCATTTACCATAGTTATGCCGGCCCTCACTGCCTTGCCCTCAGGTCACCTCAAATCAGGAGACTCCCTGCTGACAAGCTGTTGGGAATAACAAAGGCTAATCCTGGCTCACAATGGGTAGGCTTGCTATGTAGGTGAGCACCTCATCCCCTTGCAGGAGTGATCCTGAAGCAAAGCAGTGAATGGGAATCTTCCCAGTGTGTGCTGGATGAACTGTATGTTCAAATCATTTGATTAGTCATGACATTTTATGGGCCAGTAGAAGAAAGTGTATGCATCAGGGATTGGGATTTGGACAGGTTATTTTTGGAGGAAAGTAAGAGGAGATGAGAGAATGGTAAGATGGTGTCAGAAACTGCTATAACTGAGGCAGTTATTTGTAAAGAGAAGTGGTCCAAAGGGTTTTGGAAGTAAATTCATCTTCCTCCAGTATGCTACACATGACCAACCCTTTAACATAGGGCTGCTTATTACTCTAGCTCCCCTAGGTCCTTTTGGGGAAGTGTAGCGATCAAGGTAAAATATTTTCCTGCAATGGCATATGTCACTTGAACTTATATACCTTATGAAACAAGAGATTCAGGAAACACCAAAACAGTTATGGCTGCTTAGCAAAGAGGACAGGGTATAATGGAGGAAATAAGAGAATTTAAAAAGAGAAAGCGAAAGGAGGAGAGAGCAGAGAGTCTGGGAAGTATTAAATTGGTGCAAAAGTAATTGTGGTTTTTACCATTACTTTTAATAGCAAAAACTGCAATTACTTTTGCACCAACCTAATACGTAGCACTCAAATGTGTACCCATGTGAAATATCGATTGGATCATATTTGGAAAGTTCTCGAAAGTTTTCAAGGTTTTTTTTTTTTCTTAAGAGAACCAATAAAAAGGAAGAAAGAAACATTTATTTGAAATGGAGGTAGCAATATATTGGAAGTCAGGAGACTTGTCCTTTCATCTTTACTTTGATACTCACCAATTTTGTGACTTAAGATGATTCCTTTTTGGCCTTGGTTTTACTGTTTTTAGACTAACCAGTGGATTTAATGAATTCTGAGTTTCTTCCTAATGTTTCCTTATTTTCCTAACTTCTGGAACAACAGAAGTACTGAAACAAATAACAATGCAAAAGGTGGGGAAAGTAATTGATTAAAAGGAGGAAGCACACTGCACAAAAGAGGAAAGACCCATGAGAAAGAGGAAACTAAGAACTTTTAGTTTTAAAAGGTTTTTCTAATTTTTATATATTTAGGAGGTACAAGTACAGTTTTGTTACATGGATATACTCTGTAGTGGTGAAGTCTGGGCTTTTAGTGTTATGATCACCCAAATAGTGTAAATTGTACTCAACAGTTAATTTCTCATCCCTTGTGCTTCTCCCATCCTCCCACTTTTCCAAGTCTCCAATATCTATTATTTCACTCTATGTCCATGTGTACACATTATTTAGCTTCTGTTTATCAGTGAGAACACATGACATCTGACTTTCTGTTTCTGAGTTACTTCACTTAAGATAATGGCCTCCAGTTCCAGCCATGTCGTTGATTTCATTCTTTTTAATGGATGAGTAGCATTTCGTGCTACATATAACACAACACTGTCTATATCTAATCAAATCCATGGGTGGACATTTAGGTTGATTCAATGACCTTGCTACTGTGAATAGTGCTGTGATAAACATATGAGTCCATCTATCTTTTAGGTAGAACAATGTTTTTTCTTTTGTATATACACCCGATAATGGGATTGCTTGGTCAAATGGTCATTCTGTTTTTAATTCTTTGAGAAATCTCCATACTGTTTTCCATAGAGGTTGTATTAATTTATACTGATGTAAATTTATATCATGTACACTGATGATATTCCTACCAACAGTGTGTAAGTGTTTCCTTTATTCTGCATCCTCACCAACATCTGTTGTTTTGTGACTTTTTAATAATGGCCATTATGACTGGTGTAAGAGGGTATCTCACTGTGGTTTTAATTTGCATTTATCTGATGTTTAGTGGTGTTGAGCATTCTTTGACTTTTTTTTTTTATACTTTATGTTCTAGGGTACATGTGCACAATGTGCAGTTTTGTTACATATGTATACATGTGCCATGTTGGTATGCAGCACCCATTAACTTGTCATTTACATTAGGTATATCTCCTAATGCTATCCCTCCCCCCTCCCCCCACCCCACAACAGGCCCTGGTGTATGATGTTCCCCTTCCTGTGTCCAAGTGATCTCATTGTTCAATTCCTGCCTATGAGTGAGAACATCCGTTGTTTGGTTTTCTGTTCTTGTGATAGTTTGCTGAGAATGATGGTTTCCAGCTGCATCCATGTCCCTACAAAGGACATGAACTCATCCTTTTTTATGGCTGCATAGTATTCCATGGTGTATATGTGCCACATTTTCTTAATTCAGTCTGTCATTGATGGACATTTGGGTTGGTTCCAAGTCTGCTATTGTGACTAGTGCCACAATAAACATACATGTGCATGTGTCTTTGTAGCAGCATGATTTATAATCCTTTGGGTATATACCCAGTAGTGGGATGGCTGGGTCAAATGGTATTTCTGGTTCTAGATCCTTGAGGAAGCGCCACACTGTCTTCCACAATGGTTGAACTAGTTTACAGTCCCACCAACAGTGTAAAAGTGTTCCTATTTCTCCACATCCTCTCCAGCACCTGTTGTTTCCTGACTTTTTAATGATTGCCATTGTAACTGGTGTGAGATGGTATCTCATTGTGGTTTTGATTTGCATTTCTCTGATGGCTAGTGATGATGAGCATTTTTTCATGTGTCTGTTGGCTGTATAAATGTCTTCTTTTGAGAAGTGTCTGTTCATTTCCTTTGCCCACTTTTTGATGGGGCTGTTTGTTTTTTTCTTGTAAATTTGTTTGAGTTCTTTATAGGTTCTGGATATGAGCCCTTTGTCAGATGAGTAGATTGCAAAAATTTTCTCCCATTCTGTAGGTTGCCCGTTCACTCTGATGGTAGTTTCTTTTGCTGTGCAGGAGCTCTTTAGTTTAATTAGATCCCATTTGTCAGTTTTGGCTTTTGTTGCCATCGTTTTTGGTGTTTTAGACGTGGAGGTCTTGCCCATGCTTATGTACTGAATGTTATGGCCTCTCTGACATGTTTTTTGGCCACTTGCATGTCTTCTTTCGTAGAATGTCTGTTCATGTCCTTTGCCCAATATTTATTTATTTATTTATATATTGTTGTTGTTTTTCCTGTTGAGCTGTTTGAGCTCCTTGATTTTGGATATTAGTCCTTTGTTGGATGCATCGTTTGCAAGCATTTTCTTCTTTTCTGTAGGTTGTCTGCTTACTCTGCTGATTATTTCTTTTGTTGTGCAGAACTTTTTTAGTTCAACTAAATCTCATTTGTTTAATATTGATTTTGTTGCGCTTGCTTTTGAGGTCTTAGTCATAAATTATTTGTCTAAGCCAATGTCCGTAAGAGTTTTACCTAGGTTTTCTTCTAGGATGTTTATGGTTTCAGTTCTTGTATTAAAGTCTTTAATCCATCCTGAAGTTAATTTTTGTATATGGTGATAAGTAGGGGTCCAGTTTATTTCTTCTGCATATGGCTTTGAAATTTTCCCAGCACCATAAAGTATCCCTTCTGCATTATATATTTTTGTCAATTTTGTCAAAGCTCATTTGATTGTAGATATGTGACTTTATTTCTGGGTTCTCTATTCTTTTCCATTAATTGATGTGTCTATTTTTTATACCTGTTCCAGGCTGTTTGGGCTACCATAGCCTTGTAGTATAATTAGAAGCTAGGTAATGTGATGGCTCCAGCTTTGTTCTTTTTGCTTAAAATTGGTTTGGCTTTTAAGACTCCTTTTTAATTCAGTATGAATTTTAGGATTGCCTTAAAAAATTCTGTGAAAAATGACATTGGTAATTCAATAGAAATAATGTTGAATATGTAGCTTGCTTTGGGTAGTATAGTTTTTATGTTTTTTCAATGATGTTGGCTTTTCCAACCCATGAGCATGGGATGTTTTCCATTTGCTTATGTCATCTACAATTTCTTTTAACAGTGTTTTGTAGTTCTGTTTGTAAAGATCTCTCACTTCCTTGGTTAAATATATTCCTGGGTATTTTATTTTTTATAGCTATTGTAAATGAAATAGACTTCTTGATTTGGTTCTCAGCTTGATCATTATTGGTCTCGTGCCTGTAATTGCAGCACTTTGGGAGGCCAAGGCAGGTGGATCATGAGGTCAGGAGATCAAGACCATCCTGGCTAACATGGTGAAACCCCATCTCTACCAAAAATACAAAAAAATTAGCCAGGCATGGTGGCCCGCATCTTTAGTCCCAGCTACTTGGGAGGTAGAGGCAGGAGAATAATTTGAACCTAACAGACAGAAGTTGAAGTGAGCTGAGATCACACCACTGCACTCCAGCCTGGGTGACAGAGCGAGACTCCATCTCAAAAAAAGAAAAAAAAGCTACTGATTTTTATACATTGATTTTGTACCCTGAAACTTTACTAAAGTCATGTATCAACTCTAGGAGTCTTTAGGGTTTTCCAGGTATAAGATCACATTGTCAGTGAACAGATAATTTGATTTATTTTCCAATTGTAATGCCTTTTATTAATATTTTTTTCTCTTGTCTAATTGCTCTGGCTGAGACTTCCAGTACCATGTTGAATAGGAATGGTGAAAGAGGACATCCTTGTCTTGATCCAGTTCTCAGAGGAAATGCTTTCAAATTTTTTTCTATGCAGTACAATGTTGACTGTGGGCATATTGTATATGGCTTTTATTATTTTGCAGTATGTTCCTTCTAGGCCTATTTTGTTGAGGGTTTTCATCATGAAGGGATGTTGAACTTTGTTAAATACGTTTTCTGCATTTATTGAAATGATTACTTGATTTTTACTTTTAATTCTGTTTATGAAGTGACTCACATTTATTTGCGTATGTTGAACAATCCTTGAATTTCTGAAATAAAACCCACTTGTTTGCAGTGTATTGTCTTTTAGATGTGCTGTTAGACTCAGTTTGCTAGTATTTTGTTGAGGATTTTTACATCTATGTTCATCAGGGATATTGGCTTTTAGTTTTCTTCTTTTGCTATGTCCTTACCTGCATTTGGTGTCAGGATGATACTAGCTTCATAGAATGAGTTAGGGAGGAGTTCTTCTGTCTCATTTTTTTTGGAACAGTTTTAGTAGAATTGATGTCAGTTCTTCTTTGTACATCTGGTAGAATTTGGCTGTGAATCTGTCTATGCTTGGGCTTATTTTTGGGGGGAGAGAATTAAAATTACCAGTTCAATCTCACTACTGATTAATGATCTGTACAGGATTTCTATTTTCTTCTGGTTCAATTTTGGGAGATTGTAGATTTCCAGGAATTTGTCCATTTCCTCTAGGTTTTCTAGTTTGCATGCATAGAGCTGTTTATAGTAGTCTATGATGATCTCTTGTATTTTTGTGATATCAATTATAATGTCTCTTTTTTCATCTCGGATTGTGCTTATTTGAATCTTCTCTCATTTTCTCCTTGGTTAGTAGTCTATCAATTTTATTTATCTTTTCAAAAAGTCAACTTTTGTTTTATTGATTCGTTGTATAGTTTTTTGGTCTAAATTTCATTTCTGTGCTGGTCTTTGTTATTTGCTTTCTTCTGCTAGCTTTGGATTTGGTTTATTCTTGTTTTTGAGTTGCAATGTTAGGTTGTTAATTTGCAGTTTTTCTGTCTTTGTGTTTTTGATATAGGCATTTAGTGCTATAAACTTCCCTCTTAGTGCTGCTTTTGCTACATTCCAGAGATTTTGGTATGTTATAGCTCTATTTTCATAATTTAAAAATTTTTTTAAATGTTCATCTTAATTTTGTCATTGACCCAAAGATCATTCAGGAGCAGGTTATTTAATTTCATTGTATTTGTATAGTTTTGAATGTTCCTCTTGGTATTGATTTCAAGTTTCATTCCACTGTGGCCCAAGAAGATAACTGATTTTTTTTTTTGTTTAATTTATTGAGACTCGTTTTGTGACCTAACATATGGTCTATATGGTCCATTCTGGAAAATGTTCCATGTCCTGATGAGAATATATGAATATATATCTCTCTATATATATTCTGTAGTTGTTGAGTAGAATGTTCTGTAAATGTCTGTTAGGTCCATTTGGTCTAGAGTCTAATTTAAGTCCAGAGTTTCCTTGTTGATTTTCTACCTCTATGATCTAGTGCTGTCAGTGAGGTGTTGGAGTCTTCCACTATTATTATATTACTGTATATCTCTTTTCTTAGGTCTAATATAATTTGTTTTGTGAATATGGGTGCTCTCATATTGGGTGCATATGTATTTAGAACTGTTATATTTTCTCATGGAACTGATCCCTGTATCTTTATATAATGGCCTTCTGTATTACTCCATTTTCACACTGCTATAAAGAACCACCTGAGACTGGGTAATTTATGAAGAAAATGGGTTTAATTGACTCACAGTCCCACAGGCTGTACAGGAAGCATGACTGGGAGGCCTCAGGAAACTTATCATCATGGTGGAAGGTGGATGGGAAGCAAGCACATCTTACCATGGTGGAGTGGGAGAGAGAGAAGAGGGAAGTGCTACACACTTCCAAACAACCAGGTATTGTGAGAACTCACTCACCATCGTGAGAATAGCAGGGGAAACACTCACCCCCATGATCCAATCACCTCCCATCAGGAACCTCTCCCAACATTGGGAATTATAACAGCATGAAATTTGGATGGGACACAGAGCAAGACTATATCACCTTCTTTGTCTTCTTTTTTTTTTTCTCATAGCTATCATTAGTGTTAGTGTATTTTATGTGTGGCCCAAGACAATCATTCTTCTTTCAGTGTTGCCCAGGGAAGCCAAAAGATTGGACCCTCCTGATTTTGTCCATTCACGTTTAAGGTTAATGTTGATGTGTGAGGTTTTGTTTCTGTCATAATATTAATTGTTACCAAGTGGCTTTGTAGTGTCAATTGTGTAACTGTTTTATAAGACCTGTGAATTTTGTACATTCATGTGTTTTTACAATAGTGAGCACTGACCTCTTGTTTCCAAGTGTTGAACACCTTAAAACATTTCTTAGGATTGGTGATGAATTACTTTAGCATTTGCTTGTCTGGGAAAGATTTTATTTCTCTTTCTTTTATAAGGCTTAAATTTAGGAGGATACAAACTTTGTGGTTGACAGTTTTTGTCTTTAGGAAGTCTGAAAATAGGACCCCAATCTATTCTGGCTTGTAAAGGTTCTGCTGAGAATTTTACTGTTAGTCTGAAGGGATTCTCTATATAGGTAATTAGATCCTTTTTTTCTTGATGATTTTAGAAGTTTTTCCTTCATATTTACTTTAGAGGCCCTGATGACTATATGCCTTGGTGAAGTCCATCTTGCAATGCATTTTCCTAGAGTTCTCTGAGCTTGTGCCTGGATGTCTAAATCTGTCTCTCTCTCTTTTTTAGGTTTTGGGCTCTTTATCTTTTGTTCAACATTGATGATGAGAAGTATCTATGAATGGCAGTAACCTGAAGAGGCATAAATGAGAAAGAGTGGATGAACCCTGAGCTTTCTGATTTCCATTATGTAAAGTTGCACAAAAATTATTATTTTTTGTTTGTTTTAACTTTTAAGTTCAGAGGTACATGTGCAGACTTGTTACCTAGGAAAACTTGTGTCATGGGGCTTTATTATGCAAATTATTCTATCTCCCAGGTATTAAGCCTAGTATCCATTAGTTACTTTTCCTGATTCTCTCCCTTCTCCCACCTTCCACCATCTAGTAGGCCCCAGTGTATTTTGTTCCTCTCTATTTGTCAATGTGTTCTCATTACTTAGCTCCCAATTATAAGCGAGAACATGTGGTATTTAGTTTTCTGTTCCTGTGTTAGTGTGCGAAGGATAATGGCCTCCAGCTCCATCCACGTCCCTGCAAAGAACATGATCTCAGATTTTGTGTGTGTGTGTGGTTGCATAGTATTCCATGGTGTGTGTGTACATCATGAAACTGAATTTAGCAGAATACAAAATTTGTGGCTGACAAGTTTTTTTATACATTTTAAAAAATCTAGTGTATCATTGGTGGGCATTTAGGTTGATTTCATGTCTTTGCTATTGTGAATAGTGCTTCACAGAACTTTTGTGTGCATGTGTCTTTACAATAAAATGATTTATAGTCCTTTGGGTATATACCTAGTAATGGGATTGCTGGGTCAAGTGGTATATCTGTCTTTAGGACTTTGAAAAATTACCATACTGTCTTCCACAATGGTTGAACTAATTTGCATTCCCACTGACAGTGTATAAGCATTCCCTTTTCTCCTCTCCAGCATGGATGTTTAAATTTCTACCAAGCCTAAGGAAATACTCCTTAATTATTTCCTCAAATAAGTTTTCCAAACTTTTAACTTTCTCTTCATCTCCCCCAGAAATAGCTATGACTTGTGCATTTGGTTGTTTTACATCATTCCACACTCCTCAAAGTCTTTGTTCATTTTTTAAATTCTGTTTTTATTATTGTTTGACTAGGCTAATTCAAAAGATCCGACTTTGAAATTCTTTTTTTCTGTTTGTTCTAGTCTATTATTAAAGCTTTCAACTATATTTTGTAATTCCTTCAATGAATTTTTCATTTCTAGATGTTCTTTGTGTGTGTTTTTTGTTTTAATGTCTATCTCTTCAGTAATTTTTTCATTGATGTCTTGAATAGTTTTTCTAATTTCTTTGTGTTGGTTTTCAACTTTCTTTTGTATCTCATTGAGCATCTTTAAAATAAATATTTTGAATTATTTATCTGGTATTTCAAAGATTTCCTTTGGATTAGAAACCATTGCTAGAGAGTTAGTGTGATTCACTGGGGTGTTTTAACACTCTGTTTTTTCATATTACTAGAATTTTTCCTTTGGTTCCTTATCTAGATAAGCTATCTCTTCTTCTCTCTTCTTTTTTTGAATTTACTTTCATTTGGACAGGAGTTTTTTTTCTCCTTGAGGATGTGACTATGCTGTATGCTGTGTGTGGTTATTTTAATTTGGTTTTGGATGCTTTCAGTGACAAGGATTCTCCGTGTGTTCCATGGTTATAGATAGCTTTTGTGTGGTGGCTTTCTCAAATGCTGATTGTAGCTACATACTGGGTGGGTTTGTGAGCAGGCTCACTGCCTCCTTGGGTGTCAGGATAGAGGAAGTCTCAGGAATCTTAACTCATTCCTCACTGTTGTGCACTTGTATCAGCAGGTTTTGTATTGCACTGTGCAGTTCAATCTCCAGGCCATTAGGTGGCATTTACAGGTAACAGCTGACCATCTGCAGAAGCAGGTGGGCATATACTTGATCTTTGTTTATTGAGAGAAGCTCTCTTTTGCTTCAGCCAATGGGCTGTTCTGTAGACCACCCACAAAGCTGGGTGGAGCTGGACTGTCAAGCTGGACTTTGACCTCACATATTCCAATGGTAAACACAAGCACCAGACCTGACTGGGTGGTTGAGGGAGATCCTGGTGAAATGTGCTGAGGTTTCTGCAGTGGGGAGCTCTATCTCAGCTCCATGGCCTGGCCAGGTAGGAATGCAATTCATCTTCCTGTCATGTTTCTGTCCTGGCACTCCAGACACTCAGATAGACAGATCTCTCTATCTCCAAGCTGCAGTGAATCTGAGAGCCATGAAAGGTACCTGCTCTGTGACTCTCCACCAAAGTGGTTATGGGGTGGAACTTCTTTTCTCAGCCCAAAACATAAAACTTTGAGGCTCTCCTCTTCTCTGCTGCAGGAATGCTGCTGCTCTGTGTAGAGAGTGGGAAGGACCCTGCCTTTAGTGCAAGCCTGGGCCTGGTGAGCACACATCCAATGGGGTACATCCACCCCTAACAGTCCTGGAATGACCATCTACCAGCATACCTATGCCAGTCTCCCATGTGTGCAGCCATGGCTATTTCTGCAGTAGTTGTGGGGAGGGTAGAGAAAAGAGGTCTTCCTCTCCACAGCCACGTTCAAGCACTGGGGCCATATGGCCACTGGGGTGGAACCACATTTCTCTCTGATAGAGCTGAGCATGGCATCTTTGCCTCTGTCGGAAGAGGCACCGTCACCTTCACCCCACAAGTGGAAGCTCTCAAGCACAGGAAAGAACATGCTGTGGTTTCCTTTGACCCAGGGAAGGGGTACTTTCTTGGTGGGTTGCACTCTCTCTTCCCATAGGAGCAGCACTCCCTGAGACCTGGGCCATGGGCATTCTGCAGCTCTGCTAGGTCCAGTCAGGCCTGTGTGGCTGCCACAATCCCAGCTGCTGCTGGGGAATGTCTGCGGGAGATCTGGCAATGTGGAGACACAAGGACTGAGGTTGCCTGGGCAGAAAACAGTCTCAAAATGGATGTGCAGCAAATATGGCACCTGCTACCACAACTTGGGTCCAGGAACAGGGTGAGTGACTGTGTGCAGGTTGGTAGTCTGGTGTAATGTCCTCAAGAAGTCCCCAGATCACCACCCATACTAGTGCTTTGGCTCATGAAAGCAGAGGAGACCTCTGAAGTTTGGAAACCAGCAGTCTGCTGCAAGGGTGAAGGGAGCCAAGAACATACCCTTTTGATGAAATACCAAGTCCCTCAGGAGGGTTTGATCTCAGCCAGCCTTTTGCTTCCCTCTTTTTCTGTACCCTAGCTTCTTCTTGTGAATTCTCCACTAGTTCCAGCACTCTCTCCTTAATATTCTATATGAGTTATGATTATTCACCTCTACGTTTGATTCTTCTTTCTGAGGGGAACTGACATGTGACCTTTCTAGTCAGCCATCTTGAAATTTATAAAACTTGAATTTTAGTTTTTTATATTTATGGAAAGGCAATATGTGATTAATGATATTTTTATGGAAATGTTTTTATGTGTAGAATAATATTTATAGATGTAAGTAAAGGATATTTAAAAGGATTTTTTTTCTATGTGACAGTGTCCAATTTGTCTGAGAAGGTAGCAGAGGGCAAGTACTTTCCCATCCAGCACATGCTGTCAGATCACCTGTGCAGGATTTTCAAAGGTGATAGAGAAGGGCTGATTTTATGACCTCTAGCTCAATATGTACTTTGAGCATAAGAAGGATTGGTATTTAAAGAGAGGATTTTCTGTGTACTGGGAGTCTGCCCTCACTCCCAACACCAGAAAAGTGCTGGGTGCTTCACTTTCACTTCAACCTAGTGTAAAGGGCTGCAAGGTGACCAATCAGGAATCTTGATGTGTTCCTGGATTTGAAGGGACACACTAGTTTACTGCCTGTGTACTATGGAAGATACTCTTACAATGAAATATTGGCTGAAGCCATGTGTGAAGGTGGGGAAAGAGCTAAGGCTGCACTTTTACCATTTGGCAAGAAGTGGGTACTTTCCCATGGGCCTGATGTGAAAGCTGGAGCCTCTGGAATGAATTCTGCAAAGGCAAGGGGGTCCTGGAACTGTGGGACTGTGGGGTTTGTTGCAGAGGCAGGAGCTGATGAGGAGTAGCAGTTGGTCAGCTAAAGAAGATATATCAGGGACCTCTGAAGAATTCACAATCGTGTGCTCAAGAAAAGAGTCAGCTTTGGTCATTCATCACACCACCAAGAGCATCAACACTGAGCAAATCAAGCAGGTCTTTTCCTGCTTCCTTATCTTTTGTTTCTCTCCTCTTGCAACCCTGGGGATTTGGGTGTAAGGTAGAGAGAAGCTGACGGAGAAACGAGATGTCTGCTTTTTTTTATTTCTACTGTAAGTTTCCAAAGGAGGCCCAATCTGGAGGAGGGAGAAAGAGTCAACTTAAAATGACTTGTGGAGTTTTTACTATTACAAGAACCTGTTTGAATTAGTGAAATGAGACAGTTCTTGCAAGTAGAAATGACTATAGAATTTTTAATTGTTCAGCAACAAACAGAAAATCTTTTTCATCCAGGGACAGGGAAAAAAATAGTTACACCCCATAGACCAGGTATTATGGGCTGACATTGAGATGGAAAGAATTACAATGGTCAATGACTCTATTTTTTAAAGAGAGGTTTACCCATGATTGTTATGTAAATACATTTATAATCAAATGCTGTTTGCTTACATGTTCAAATTATTAAGTTTTCTGTGAATTATCAATATTAAATTTTTAAAAAGTTAGAAAGCATTTAGTCAAACCATTTCAAGGTTTATTTATACTTTCTTTTTTAAATTCTGGCTGCAATTTGAAAAATTGGGGTCATTTCTTGAAGATGAGATTTTAATGAAGTTTTTAAAGAAAACGCGGGAATAAGTATAGAAACTTAAGGTGGGAGAAGGTAAATGCAACGCAAGTAGAGAAAATAAATAGGTGGCTTTAAGAAAGAATTGGAAACTGGAGGGATATAGGGGGAATTCGAGAGAAACAAGTGCATGTGTGTATGTCTGCTGCTCATAGTAGTGAGGGTATAAGCATCCTTCTCCCTAAATCTAACTTTTCTCTTAAACTAACAGGTGCCTTGAACTTTAGGAAAAGTAAAATTTGAAAGTGTATCTTCACATTATTTAGTGATCTTTTCTTCCCTTAATATGTCTTTTTTTCAGAGCTCTTCTCCATGGTTTGGCATGGCTACAGTTTATTGTTCTATTTTAAAAGACAATCCCAGGTTATTATGAGGAGGGTTAGCTGAGGAGACAGAGCAGGGCCGTCTCCCAAATCTTCTTCTGGAAGGCATGAACAAAGCATGTACAAGCAATAAACCTATTTCCACAAGCTTCTTAGTGTACTAAGCCACATACAACATTGATATATTAGTGCTAAATCTCAAATTAGCTACTGGATTTTTAGAACTAGGGGAGGAGAGCCAAACAAAGAAGTTTCTTCTGAATCTATAGCAGCTCCAGGCAGCTGATGAGCTACCAGCCGCTAGTCCTATGAACAGATATTCTGGGCTGTCTATTTATAATGCCATCTTGTCACATGGGCTGGCATTGTTGTCTGGCATTATGCTTTACAGTCAGGGAGCTTTACTTTTCGAATAGCCAACTCCTTTCAGTAGACTAAATGGGATTCTAAGCAGGCCAGCACTGAATCCTGGACTGTACAGCCAAAAAGGTGTAGAATATCTAACTCCTTCATTTTTTTAACATAGGGAGAAATTGAGGTCCTTAAAGATTAGGACAGTGATTAGTTAGACTTAGAAATACACCCTATGCCTCTTGACTCCCAAGTCTAGTGCCAATAGCAAAAACTTAAACTAGACGGGTGGATCGCGAGGTCAGGAGATCGAGACCAACCTAGCTAACACGGCGAAACCCCGTCTCTACTAAAAAATACAAAAAACTAGCCGGGCGAGTTGGCGGGCGCCTGTAGTCCCAGCTACTTGGGAGGCTGAGGCAGGAGAATGGCGTAAACCCGGGAGGCGGAGCTTGCAGTGAGCTGAGATCCGGCCACTGCACTCCAGCCTGGGCTACAGAGCGAGACTCCGTCTCAAAAAAAAAAAAAAAAAAAAAAAAAAAAAAAACAAACTAAGAATTTTGTTTTGTTTTGTTTTGTTTGGAGGGGGATGAGTTTTAGATATGAGGGGGCCAAAGATTTTTTTTTTAATTCTTAAACCATATAATTAAACAAATTAACATTTTATAGTTTCTGAGGCTCCTCTATTATTTGCATAAGCAAAGGAAGAAAAAGAGATGTGTATTCTTTCAACATTTGCCACTGATAATGGTAAATATAAGTTAACAATGGCATAATCTGAATAACTTCAAGAGAGACTCAACCGTGCTTATTTAGGTGCAGGCTTAACACATGTAGGTGTACTCAACTGACCAGTGGTGTCTGTGACCCTGCGTAAGGCACTAAACAGTCCTGAAAATGTCTCCTCTGTTGTTAAAAAAACTGAGCCAGACTCATTTACAAGTAAAATTTTAAAAATTGCAAAATATGAGGATAAAGTATTAAAATTAGTTTTTGTAATTGCTATATTGTAATTACAGAAGTGCATCCTCTTCTGTATACACTTGTTACCAGGGCAACTGCATGGATAGTCTATGGAGTTGTACTCCAGGGGTGCAATTAACATAGACTGCGGTGCAAGTAGTGGCCTCACTGGCTTTGAGCTATGCAAGGACCCTGTTACCATATGTGATTATATCTTTTTGTTAAAAATAATTATTTTTTATTTTTGTGTGTATATAGTAGGTGTATGCGTTTATGGGGTACATGAGATGTTATGATACAGGTATGCAATGCATAGTAATCACATCATGGAAATGGGGTGTCCATTCCCTCAAGCATTCCTCGTTTGTGTTACAAACAATCCAATTTTACTCTTTTCATTATTTTCTTAAATGTACAGTTAAATTATTATTGACTATAGTTACCCTGTTGTGCTATCAAATACTAGGCCTTATTTATTCATTCTATTTTCGTGTACCCATTAACCATCCCCTCCTCCCCGACACCTCCCACTATCCTTCCCAGCCTGTGGTAACCATTCTTCTACCTTCCGTCTTGCGGGCTGTCTGTATGTACATTGTGCAGTGCAGGATTACTCTGCAGAACATGGCCCTGAATAGCCTTTTCCTGATAGAATGCCTCTTGGATTTTATAACTTCAAACAACATGCTTAGGTCTTAAATTAATATTTTTGACAATGTTTATAAGAAATTATAAGCGCACCTCACTTCATTGCATTCACTTTATTGTACTTTTCAGATAGTCTATTTTTTACAAGTTGAAGGTTTGTGGCAACCCTGCATCAAGAAAGTCTATTGGCGCCATATTTCCAACAGCATATTTCAAACATGCTCACTTCATGTCTGTGTGTCACGTTTTGGTAATTCTCACAATATTTTATACTTTTTCATTATTATATATACTATGGTGATTGTGATCAGTGATCTTTGATGCTAATAACGTAATTATTTTGGGACATCACGAACTGCAACCCATGTAAGTTGGTGAACTTAATTGATAAATGTGCTTGTTGTGACTGGTCCACTGACCAGTCATTCCCATATTTCTCTTCTTCTCCTTGGACATCCCTATTTCCCGAGTCACAACAATATTGAAATAGACCATTTAATGACCCTACGATGGCCGCTCAGTGTCCAAGTGAAAAGAAGAGTGGCAGCTCTCTCATTTTAAATCAAAAGCTAGAAATGATTAAGTGTAGTAAGGAGGGCATTTTAAAAGCTGAAAAGGGCAGAAAGCTAGGCCTCTTGTACCAAACATCCAACTTGTGAATGCAAAGAAAAATTTATTGAAGGAAATTAAAAGTGCTACTCCAGTGAACACAAAAAAGAAAGAAAGCAAAACAGCTTTATTGTTGTTATGGGGAAAATTTTAGTGGTCTGGATAGAAAATCAAGTCAGCCTCAACATTCCCTTAAGCCAAAGTCTAATTCAGAGCAAGGCCCTAATTCACTGATTCTCTAAAGGCTGAGAGAGGTGAGGAAGCTGAAGAAGAAAGGTTTGAAGCTAGCAGAAGTTGGTTCATGAGGTTCTAGGAAAGAAGCCATCTTTATAATCTAATTGCAAGGTGAAACAGCAAGCCCTGTTGGAGAAGCTGCAACAAGTTATCCAGAAGATCTGGCTAAGTTAATTGATGAAGGTGTATACATTAAACAACAGATTTTCAATGTATATGAAACAGTCTCCTATTAGAAAAACTTGCCGTCTAGGACTTTCATAGAGAGAAGTCGATACCTGGCCTCAAAGCTTCAAAAGACTGGCAGACATTCCTGGGGGCTAATGCAGCTAGTGACTTTAAGGTGGAGCCAATGCTCATTACAACTCAGAAAAACCTAAGGTCCTTAAGAATCATGTGAAATATACTCTGTCTGTGCTCTAGAAATGGAACAACAAAGCTATTTACAGAGTGGTTTCCTGAATATTTTAAGCCTATTGTTGAGGTCTATTGCTTAGAAAAAAAGATTTCTTTCAAAATATTGCTGCTTATTGACCAGACATCTAGTCACCCAAGGACTCTGATGGAGATGTACAAAGAGATAAATTTTTTTCATGCCTGCTAATACAAAATCCACTCTGTAGCCCATGGATCAAGAAGTCGTTTTGACTTTCAAGTCTTATTATTTAGGAAATACATTTCACAAGGCTATGCCTGCCATAGATGTGATTCCTCTGATTGATCTGGGCAGAGCACATTACAAGCCTTCTGAATAGGGTTCACCAGTCTAAATGCCATTAATGGCATTCATGATTCATGAGATGAGGTCAAAATATCAACAATGCCAGGAGTTTGAAATAAACTGATTCCAACTCTCACAGATGGCTTTGAGAGGTTCCATACTTTAGTGGAGGGAGTAAATGCATATGTGGTGGAAATAGCAAGAGACCTAGAATTAGAAGTGGAGCTTGAAGATGCGACTGAATTCCCATAATCTCATGATAAAACTTGAACCACTGAGAAGTTGCTTCTAATGGATGAAGCAAAGAAAGTGATTTCTTGAGATGGAATTTATTTCTGGTGAAGATGCTATGAACATTACTGAGATGACAACAAAGGATTTAGAATATTGCATAAATTTAGATGTAAAGCAGCAGCAGGATTTGAGAGGATTAACTCTAATTTTGAAAGAAGTTCTATTGTGAGTAAAATGCTGTCTGTTCTCACTCATAGGTGGGAACTGAACAATGAGATCACTTGGACAGAGGAAGGGGAACATCACACACCGGGTCCTATTGTGGGGAGGGGTTCGGGGGAGGGATAGCATTAGGAGATATACCTAATGGAAATGATGAGTTAATGGGTGCAGCACACCAACATGGCACATGTATACATATGTAACAAACCTGCACGCTGTGCACGTGTACCCTAGAACTTAAAGTATAATAAAAACAATGCTGTCACACAGCATCACACACTACAGAGACATCTTTCATGGACAAGTCAATCAGTGTGGCAAACTTCATTGTTGTCTGATTTTAAGAAATTGCCACATTCACCCTAGACTTCAGCAACCAGCATCTTGATCAGTCAGCAACCATCAAAATCTAAGCAAGACCCTCCAGAAGCAAAAAGCTTATAACTTGCTGAAGGCTCTGATGATCTTTTTTTTTTTTTTTTTTGAGGCAGTGTCTCGCTCTGTCGCCCAGGCTGGAGTGCAGTGGCGCGATCTCGGCTCACTGCAAGCTCCGCCTCCCGGGTTTACGCCATTCTCCCGCCTCAGCCTCCCGAGTAGCTGGGACTACAGGCGCCCGCCACCTCGCCCGACTAGTTTTTTTGTACTTTTTAGTAGAGACGGGGTTTCACCGTGTTCGCCAGGATGGTCTCGATCCCCTGACCTCATGATCCGCCCGTCTCGGCCTCCCAAAGTGCTGGGATTACAGGCTTGAGCCACCGCGCCCGGCCGGCTCTGATGATCTTTAGCATTTTTAGCAATAAAGTATTTTTAAATTAAGGTATGTACTTTTTAAAGACACAATGCCATTGTACATTCAATAGACTACAGTATAGTGTAAAGATAACTTTTTGTATGCACAGGTAAACAAACAAATACCTGCGACCCACTTTACTGTGATATGCATTTTATTGTGGTGGTCTGGCACTGAACCCACAATATCTCCCAGGTATGCCTGTGCATTTATATTCTTAAAATTCAAAAAAATCCTACCTTTTCCAAAATGGTAAAAATTATTGTGGAAACTTCTTGATTTATGTTTTAAATTCAACTCATTGGAAATCAAAATCACATAAATACAAAGTTTGAAAATGCACCAAATGTCAGCAAGGGAGCTTGAAAATTTTAAAAGATACATTTGTGTGTTCATGGTCCTAAAAGAGTTACTTCAGTGTCCTATTTAGTGCTATATGCTATTGTGTGCTTGGCTGGTCCTGAGCACATTTCCACACTGGTTGACCACTGCAAATGGAACAAATTCTGCTCTTAATTCCTCTGCATGCGGTTTTTCAAGAGCTCCATGACAACCTTTTAATTCATCTTTTGAAAACCAGCCTGCATTGCAAGAGCAACAACTTTCACTTTGGCTTGAACTCCCTCTTCAGTCTTTGACATAGGCCACAAATTACAGGGTTAGTTTCTTGCATGTACCCTTCATTTTGGTGTGAAAACTTTTTCCTGTTATTTCTTGCTGAACTCTAGATTTATCCCTTAAAGTATTTGATTCTATTGGCTGTAGCAACATGCCAAGCTAAACAGCTACATTCTTAAGCCTCCCTTGCAGGTTTTGGGTAACCATGTGACAGAACTCCAGCCAATGAGACATAAATGGAAGTTGTTGGGGAATCTCTTCAAAGGGGAAGTATGTGCCTATTTGCCCTACCGATTCTGTCTTCCTTTTGTTTGAAATATGTGTAGGATGGGTGGAGCTTCAGTAGCTATCCTGAGAATATGAGGGTCATGCCCAAAAGATGGTGAAATAGAAAACTAGAAAGAACCTGGATCTCTAATGACATCAAGGAGTACCACAACAGACCTGGCTCAGCTCCCTTTGGACTTCTTTTATACTGGAGAAAAATTAACCCTGAATATACTCAACATAGTATTTTGGGGGTTTTGGAACACAATTTCTCTTTTTTAAACAATCTTTCATTTTAAGTTCAGGGGACGTGCAGGATATGCTGGTTTGTTACATAGGTAGACTTGTGTCATGGGGGCTTGTTGGGCAGATTATTTCACCACCCAGGTATCAAGCCTAGTACCTATTAGTTATTTCTCCTGATCCTCTCCCTCCTCCCACCCTCCACCCTCTGCTTGGCCCCAGTGTGTGTTGTTCCCTTCTATGTGGCCATGTGTTCTCATCATTTAGCTCCCATTTACAAGTGACAGTGTGTGGTATTTGGTTTTCTGTTAGTTTCCTAAGGATACAGGCCTACAGCTCCATCCCTGTCCCTGTGAAGGACATGATCTCATTCTTTTTTATGGCTGCATAATATTCCATGATGTACCATATATTCTTTATCCAGCCTATCATTGGTGGGCATTTAGGTTGATTCCATGTCTTTGCTATTGTAAATAGTGCTGTGATGATCTTTGTAATAGAACAATTATATGCATGTATCTTTATAATAGAACAATTTATATCCCTTTAGGTCTATACCCAGTAATGGGATTGGCTGGGTCAAATGGTATTTCTGTCTTTAGGTTTTTTGGGAATCTCCACACTGTCTTCCACATAGGTTGAACTAATTTACACTCCCAGTAACAGTGTGTAAGCATGGAACACAGTTTCTAAGTGATAAATAGATCTTGCCTATTTTTATCCAACATTCCCTGAGATCATTCCCCAACCCTAATTTGCAATGATCTTACCTACTCCAGCCAAGTCAGACTCTCCATTTCTTTCAGGGCAATTCTCAGACTCACATTCTATAAGAAATCTTCTTTTACTCATCTCCTTCTTCTCTCATCAGTCTTTTAATTAAAACTGATTTAAAATTTTTGGTGTTTGAGTTAATCTCTCCTACATGTAATATTTTTTTAATATAGTCCCTTTTCTATGTTTTCTGTCCTTCAACATGGAAAGTCATTGGGACTAGATATCTATTGTAGTTTCTTCTGCAATCAAATTACGCTGCAGCAATTGGGTCCAGCAAAGTGGTGAGCTCCTCTAAAACGCCATGGTTATTAAGTGAATGAACTTTGTCAAATCTAGAGAAGCATGGGATGTAAGCAATTTTTCTTCTTCCTTATTCATATTAATCAGACTTGGATTGTGGAGCCACCTCATCCTACAACTGATTTCAACGTCCACGTTTCTTACAGAAGGAAAAGGGAGGTCTCCTGACCTTTCTTGAGTATTCACTTCAGTCTGTCTCTGGGCTTCTCTCAGAGGTTTTAGGTCACTACTCTTCCTTTTCTCTTCCTTCCTCCCTCCTTCCTTTCTTCTTCTTCTCCTCCTCCCCTCCTCTTTTCTCTCTTTCTCTTTCTCATTCTATTTCTTCTACTGAACTTTACAAAAATTTTTAAAAAACAACATTTGAAAACAAGGGTTCCAAAATCTATGAGAAATTAGTTAAAAACCTGACCCTTTCCTAGCTTTTTTTCTGCCTGGTAACAAATCCCTATACCTGAATTCAGTCACCATCTTGTTCTTGTCATTCAAGTGGTTCCTCAGATTCTTCTTTTCCAGAAATTCTTCTTCAATGAACTGGCAGTGTGAGGCACAACCTATTCAACAATGTCTATTCAGTGTATGTGTTGAAATCTAGTATGTGCTCATTGCTCTGAGATGATGTTAGTGAGTGGGAGCCAAATGTAAAATCAAGTATGATTTTTGACTTGAAAAAATGTATAATCTGGAGAATTTTGGAATTCACACTTACAGAATTCAGTAAGGGTATTCACCCTGTCATACAGAGGTTTAAGATTAAGTTCATCCTCTCTCTGGCTCCCCACATTGTCTCTACCTCGTATCCCATGTCAAAGGGGCAGTCAGTGAACTCATGAAGTACCTACTCAATTCCTTCCTTACTAGTCAGCTCACCTTCCACAGTTACTCTTCAATTGCTCATAATGTAACTTCTACAATACTCAATTCAGGCATTTACAATTTGATTATTTTTTCAAATATTAATGCATCAATCAAAGAGCAGGGAATTAGCACTTACTGTTACATAGCTAACATTGGTTTAGATATTTGGGGAGTGCAGTAAAGGCTGACTAGGATATTCTCCTGCTTCCTTTCTTCTTCACTTCTTCTAACCTTTGCTGATTCTGCCTATTCCTGGCAGAGTTATTCATTCTATGTTTCCATAGCAGTGATAATGATGATTAATATGGAGATTTAGTAAGTGCCAGACACTGCGATAAGTACTTTTCTTAAGTTTTTTTTTTTTTTTTTTATTGAATCCTCCCAACAAACCTAAAAGTATTAGTATTATTATTCTAATTATTATAGGTAAGGAAACTGAGTTTCAGTTAACCAAACTAACCAAGGGTCTGCAACTAGCAAATGTGGGAGGAGAATTCCAACATGGGTAGTCTGGTTTGATCATCTCTAATTTAAAGGGACAGAAACTGTCTCAGTCATCTCAGGCTGCCTTTAACAAAAAAAAAACAGATTATGTGGTTTAAACCACAGAAATGTGTCTTCTCACAGTTCTGGAGGCTGGAAATTTCAAGGTCTGATAGAGGGTTGTTTCTGGTGAAGGCTCTTTTCCTGGCTTGCAGACAGCTACCTTCTCACTGTATCTTTATATATAAGAGGGAGAGCAAGCTCTCTAGTTTCTCTTTTTATAAGGGCACTAATGACATAATGGGGCCCTACCATCATGATCTCATTAAATCCTAATTTCTTCCCAATGATCTCATCTCCAAATACCACCATGTTGGGGGTTAGAGCTTCAACATATGAATTTTGGGAGGTTACAAACATTCAGTCTATAATAGAAATAAGCCTTAGGAAGATTAGATAAAATAGCCAAAGTCAGAGTTACTGGGTGGCAGAACAAGGACTGAATCCCAGATTTCTGGAGAGCGATGTTCCTCTGTGTTACTCTGAGTCAGGAAGGCAAAGGGGTCAGAAAGAGCAAGGAGGATCGTTGGTACTTCCAAATGTTCTTGACTCTTAAACAGCAATCCAGGTCAGGGCATCTTAACTTCAATAATTATCTAGGTACAGAGATCCCTTTCTGTTTTGCTGCATTATATTGATAATATTTTTACTCACAGAGAGAGAAAGAGATCTTTCTCCACCTGATTCAGAGACGGTGAGTAATTAACCCACCAGAAATGGAAACCAGGTCTTCAGAAAAGAGCTATCTCTTGTACTTTTTGAGCTTGTATCTTAAGTAGGGATTTTATAGAGTAGTCATGTTTTGGTGAGGCTTGCAGGCTTTTGCCAACATTTTCAATATTGCATCAGTCAAGATTTCTACAGGAAACAGAAGGCACATTAAGATTGGGTAATTTGAACAGAGTTTGATAAACAGACTATTTACAGGGGTATGGACATGGCTTAAGAAAAGCAACAAGGGATGGCATGTAACCCTGTGTTAATATGGGCTCTTAACACTGGGAGGCCTGAAGGGACAAATAGAAGGAGGAAGGAGAGGTTAGAACTAGGAGGGGGAGCTGTATGAGAGGGCTGTATGACAGGCACCAGGGCCCTCACGGGGGCAATGTGGCCACCCACGGCCCAGCATGGTGAGCCTGAGGAAGAATCAGCACCCTCACTCTCTTCCCACCTCTGATCACTTGACACTGCTCCTCCAGAGCCAATGGCAAGAGTTATATTGATGTTCTCCAAATGTGACCATCTCCTGGGGCAGACACCAGGACTGAGAAGTGTGGAGAACAAACTAGAAGGAGAAAGAAAAGATATCCACAAAAAAATACCATTTTCAATGAAATGGAGGCTGGGGAAGTTCTCTTAACTGTCATTTAAGTTGTTTTGCCTCTTTCTGTTAAACCTTATAGGTGGTAGACAGTCTACCGATTGGCATGGTTTATTTTAGTATATATAATGAAGAGAAAAAGACAGCGTGAATTTAGATTCTTACTGAAAATGAATTGAGAAATATCTTATTTAATCATATTGTACTCAACAACTGGGTTCAGAGTTGTTATAAATCAACAGTATAGTTTTTGAAAACCAATTTTCTGATTGATTGGACTACAGTGGTACTTAATATCAAGTTATTGATAAGAAATTCAAACCGGTTTTTGAGAGAATAGTTTGTAGAAATCATTCTGACAGCTGATTGAGGAGACTTCGTCTGATAAACTGTAGCCTCTATTTCTGCACTCCCAGGAGGCAGTAGTCCCTACAGTCATGGAATAAAAGGTCAAGGTCTAGCTGTACCACTCACTAGGGCACAGCCAGGGATGATCATCTCAGCTTCTTCATCTGAGACCCGAGGAAGAGAATCATATCTCCCTCCGTGGGTTGCCGAGAGACATTTTGCTTAGTGGCTGGCACAAAGTAATTCCATAAATGTTAGATATTCTAGTTTGAGTGAGTTGGAGAATCTGGCCTGCAAAGAGCAGACAATATTTTTCTAAATAAGGAAGTGATACGTTCACTGGAATGTTGGCTTTTTACAAATGAAAATGAGGCTTCAAAGGGAATATGCGCCTTCTCCAGAAAATGATTAATTATGGGTGTTTTTCCAGTCTGTGATACAACACAATTAATTAAATCAAAGTTTGCTTGGGGTGTATGGAAACTGAGCCTCAAAAGTACATTGAGGTATTGAGGCAGGATAGATGTTAGGAACCAAGGAGCAGCAGGGGAAGAAAAGAAGCTGTTCTTTTCTGACCAAGGGAATTTGTTGGAGCTGTGGCAGCCAAGGGATGCCTTGAACGTCAAATGCAAAGAGGGTGTGCACGGCTATCACTTTCTCCCATGACCAGGAGATAAATTTCCCTTTTTAGCAGCCAGCTTGTGATATGCTTTCAACAGACTCGTGAAGTAGAGTCACGTTCAAATGGCCCAAACCCTGTGACATAATAAGGTGGTTGCTCAGCATGGAAAAGAGAATTCCTCCTTTTTTTTTTTTCAAATAAATAAAGAGAGATCTTTATTAAAACAACTAATTTATTTCTTTCTATCCTTTTTTTTTTTTAGGTACCTCCTAATTTCTAAACATTATTTCCTAGTTCTTTACAAATCATTCTGCAGTGGGGTTCAGATCATAACTGTGCTTACATGCCTTGTATTTCTTTTTTTAAATTTTACTTTAAGTTCTGGGATACATGTGAAGAATGTGCAGGTTTGTTATGTGCAGGTATGCATGTGCCATGGTGGTTTGCTGCACCTAGCAACCTGTCATCTAGGTTTTAAGCCCCGCATGCATTAGGTATTTGTCCTAATGCTCTCCCTCCCCTTGCCTCTCACCCTGTGACAGGCCCCGGTGTGTGATGTTGCCCTCCCTGTGCCCATGTTAAAACAACTGATTTCAATAAGCCTCAAAACTTTAGCTGATAAAAAATAACAAAACAATGTAAAATATTTCATGTAGGTGGTATCTCTGTTTAAGTAACTCTTAACTATTCTTGAGAGCTAGACCCAGAAATATTTGTTCTCAGACCCAGAGTGGACTTTTCTCACTTGAATTTCCTCTTTTTGTTAGGTCTCAAAGACTCTGGCAACTTCCTTTTTCTTTGCCCTTTGACCTTCTTATCCCGTGTTTGAAAGTAATTGCTTTCTGACTCCTAATAGAAGTCCTTTTTCTACTCACAGCCCCCTCTTTTTTTAGTACCCCTTCCAAAGCAATCCACCATCATGAAGACACGGGCAGATGTTCTTTCTTTCTGATAACTAAATTCAGATGTAATTCCCCTATAATAAAGTCTTCCCTTATCCTGCCTTTTCCCAAATTAAATTGGTCAATTTACTCTCTATAGAATGAGTTTCGTTATTTTCTGTGTCTCATTTCTTTTGTAGAGATTGCTTTTCTGTAAAATGAGGATCTTAAAAAACTTTATGCATTTATTAAACAAAACTAGAACAAGGTTTTCACTGGTTTCAACATCATATACCTTCGGAAGTTGTTCAAAATGAAGCCTGTACAATGGGCAAAGACGTTTGGAAAGGACTTTCCAAATGGAGTAGCACTGAGAAACTGAAGTCTCCACTCCTGTACATGTCTGGTGCCAAGTAGGTCGAAGGGCAAATATATCCCATGAATGGAACACTAGTTGAGAATATTATATCACCTGTGGTGCATCCTGGGAACTTGAGAAAAACATTTCCTCCTTCTCATGGAGGTAGTGAGATTCTGCCTCTTAAGAGAAGGTGCCTAAGAGACAGCAGAATTTATCTGCACTTCTTGCTGAGATGTAGAACTGCTGTCTGGGGACAGTTTGAAGACAGTCTTAGGGATGTCAAGGGTAGCTTGGTAGTTGGGCTCTATGAAGTGAAATTTCAAGCCTACTTTAGCACATAAATGTATGGTTCATAGCTTTGAAATAATATTCTTGTTTTTTTTTTCTTGGTTCAGTGCATTGAAGAAAATGCTCACAGAAGGAAGTGAGATGATTAATTGATTCAGAGGGCCTGTAGCAACTCTGTTTAACATGCTAGATGAGCCAGTCTTATTCAATGATGACTAAGGATCTAGAGAAAACTGGTGTCAGGATGGTCTTCTTTCCACCTACTTTCAGTTGGCCTGCAGTGCCTAGGATGTGTATCCTGCATGCTGGTCACTGGAAGATAGGTAACTTTTTGCTTTGTGGCTGGTTCTGGGACAACAGCCATAGTAAGACCACCTATATCAGTTACCTATTACTACATAATAAGATCCTCCACAACTTAGTGGCTTAAAACAATAACTCTTCTTTCTTACAATTCTGTGAGTGGGCTGGGCTCTGCTGATTCATTTTTCTCTTCCATATGGTATCAGCTAGAATCCTTACATGGCTACACTCTTCTGGGGTTTGATAATGAGGCGAGAAGGCTTTACTCACATATTTGGTGGTTGGTACTGGCTGTTGGGTGACATTTCTCCCCACACATCGTGTGTCTGGTTGAGTAGCAGAACTTCTTTACATAGTGGCTCAGGACTTCAAACAATAATGAAAAAAGAAACTGCCTGGTCTCTTAAAGCCTGGGTCCTGAACCACAGTGGTGTGAATCACTTCTGTCATATTCTATTGGGCAAAACAAATCACACAGCCAGCCTGCGTGTCAGGGGAGTGGAAGAGAAATAGTCTTGAACTGTGATGGGCATGTGACTATAAAAATGGAAATATCTCTTGTTGGCTGTCCTTGTAAATCACACACCACACCACCTGTGGTAGGTAAGTGACACCAGAGCTGGTAAGCAATCACAGCACCTCAAATACCAAGGCACAGAGCCAGAGGCATGGGTATACTCAAATACTTCTGAATTCCATAAGCACAAATATTATCTTTTTGCCTCACAAAGATTGCCAGCTCAAGTTTGTAGGTGATTTGATAATCACATATGCAGAGATCTTTTTGACTCATTCTACAGAGTAAGATGTCATAGAGAAAAAGGATAGCAGAAGAAATGCACAAATAATAATTTAATGACTCCAGGACTTCTTCAGTTCAAAGTAGCAACTAAAACTTTGACCACTGGTTTCATCGTTAAAGAAATTTGGTCATAGTGGGAAACAGAGGGCTTTGGAAAGTCATACCTATGTTTAATCCTGACTCCATGACTGACAGCTTTGTGATCTTGGCAAATAACCTAATTCTCTTAGTCTAATTTTTCTCTTATATAATAGGGGAATGTCATCACTTCCCTCACAGAATTGCTAAGGATACAAAGTACCTTGCATACTGCTTCTCACATAGTAAATGTTTAGTAAATATGAACTATTATTATCCTTGGATCATCTTACTAATTTGGTTATCAAAATACAGTCCTTTAGGGTTATCTAAAGAACAGGCAGCCTCTCTATACTTACCCACTTCCAGTTTATGAAAGAAACTTTGGAAGAGTACAAGTCTTTCCAACTCCATGGGTACCCAGGTGAATCCTTGTGTTCCTGGCTTGTAAGCTAAGTGAAGAAAGTCTGAGTCATTTCCCTTCTTTTTTTCTTTCTTTTCATCACCAAGTTTACTATTTCCCAAGATGAAACTTTAAGAGTTTAGCAACTATATCCATGGAGGCACGGTTACACATTGAGTATATCCAGTGAAGCTTTGTCTCTGTTCTACTCTTTTTGGTGAGATAAGCGTTAACTATTAAGATATAAAAAGTAAAGCCATAAACTATTCTGTTAGAAAGGAAAGCTATATAATTTTTAACAATAAACATACTGAATTTCCTGGGACATCACTCATTTGAATTGTTTTTCTCTATTAATAAGACCATTTTTGGGATCATGTATCAGTTTTTCTAAGTTTTGGAACGTGGAAATATGGACACCATAGACATTGGGATTAGGAAGTGAATTTTCTCACCATGCATTTCTTGTTATGTCTAGGAAATTCCTCCTCCCTCAAAGGCAGTTGAGAGCTCTACCTTCCCTTTGTCAATTTTTTTTTTACTACTAACCACTACTTGATTACCTTTACTTACTAAATCAGTCTCTTGTGTTTCTCAGCTCCCCCATCATAAACCATCATGTTATTTTGATATTGAATAGATCTTCCTTTTTAAAGTGGGGGAAGGGATTAAGGTGTTAAGTGAAAAGGAGAACCAACCATACTCTCTTCTTAGGATTAGACCAAAATTCTTCTCATGTCATGTTATCTAATTCCAATAGTCAGTAAGCAGCTGGGGAAATTTATTTGGATACTGTGCATTTTTCCTTTTTTTGGAAGAATAGATTTTGCTCCTCTATTTAATAAAAGACAGAAAACTGCTTCTTGAAAATAAAGGCATTGGCATTTTTAAGTGATCATGAGTTCTTGCAGAATTGCAAACATGCATTTTCTAGAAGGAAACGCTGTAAAGATAGAGATAAAACATAGGTTTTTCATTTGCCCCATACTATATCCATATGAATGTTTTACTTTTCTGTTTGATCTTTAATTGGTTAGGGAGAGGACCTATTTGTTGTTTTTCTTCCCTATTCCCCAAATCACTTCTCTGCTTTCTCAGTCTCTCAACAGTGTTTATGATACCTCAGACTTGGGCAATTGGATTCTTGCCCAGGGTCCTGCATTTCAGAAGGGTTTATTCTGTTCTTCCTTCAGCCTTGCCATTTGTCAAGCAGGGAGGAGTCTGAGTGGCAAAAGGGATGCCCCCATCCAGGGTTTGCATCTCTCCCAACTCCACTTTGAGCATGTGAGACCCCAGGCAGCCCTGAGCTTTCAACCCTAGGCCACAGGGTTGGCTGAGGGGCAGCTATTTGGGAGGATTGGTATAGTCATACCCGACTATACCCATAAGTATCCACATGAGGATCCTCATAGGTAGGACAGTGAGGGAGAGTAGGAAAAACAGAGCATCTGAAAGTGTCTATTTATATTTATACCCTAGGTCCCACAAATGTTAGGGGCCTACCCCTGTTTGACAGCTAGTTCTAATCCTTTTTTACAGCTGCAGAAAAGGAGTAAACTGGGGGACTAGTCTCCAGTTATAGAGAGGCATGGGCCAGAGACACGACTAGAACTCTGGTTATTGCCTTGGCCGGCTGCTGCCCTCACTGGCAAATATTTACCATCTGTAGAGTGCTAAACTTTTCCTCAGAAGCTTTACTCTCTGGAAAAAATAAAGAGAACAATTCTTGCCCCTTACTCTGGAAAAAGGTGCTGTAAAAACTAGAGATATTATAGTGTAATCGTCAGAACGCTCTAATCCTAGAGGCCAGAGAGTAGAGATTTGAATCACAGGTTCTGCTGTCTTGCTCAAATGCCATGTTTAGCATCCAAGTGCTCTATGATTGATAGGCCAGTAGTAGCTAAAAGATTATAAGCTTTTGTAAATGGGTGACTAGCTCCTGAAGAAAGCCACAAATTTCAGCTTATAATACTCAAGTAAAATAGTTATTGTGACTTTTAGAAATGTTGTCAGAAATAAATTGAAGAGTTGTGTGTCTTGAAATTTGGTGCTATAATTTCTTTTCAGCTGTCACTACTAAGTCTCCTATTAACTGAAACACTTTCCAAAGTTCTCTTGAGGTTAACTCAGTATTCCAGGCAATCTATAACTGGCATCGTCTTGCTCCTGAATCACATTTCAGAGCAGACTTCACACAAAACAGATGATAATGTTAGGTGATCTTCAATTAATAGTCCCTTTAAATTTACTGTCTTCTTGGTGTCTCAGTTTGCTGGTGTCTTGAAGATTTTCTATTTAAAGAATGAGCAAATAATCTAGAATAAGCGAAGACATATGCTCTGTGAAATATAGTCCTTGCTTCATCTAAATAGAAATAGCCATGCATTCTGTTCTGTGTCTCACTCCCTTGACAAAGTTGGACTAATAAAAATTCAGAGTTCCAGAGACTGTGTATAAATCCTGTGCATGTATAGGCATTTAAGCAAATATTTACCCCAGAAATTATTATTGGTAATCTATATTTACTTAAATGAGCAGATTATAGATACTGGGTTCAATAATCTCAATTCCACTGGCTTTGTGATCTTAGATCACTCAACCTTAGCTGCCTTCAGTTTCTTCATATATAAAATAGTGATTTATAGTCCCTGTCCTATAGCTTTTAAAACATATCAGATGAGATTCTGTATGTAAAATGCTTATTATATATAATATCAGGCACAAATTAAGCCCTCAATAATTCATAGTTATTAGCTTCTGTAAGCAAATCTTTGACACAGAATGCATTGCTGAAAAATAAGAAGGCTTCTTGGTGACCACAAGGTTGGGGACTACTGGAATCAATAACATCAAGTATGTCCTTGGATTCATATGTACGTATTTAGGTACTCAAAGTGGAAAAATTAATAAATCATTATAATTATCACTGATTCTTTCTGCCTATTTCCAGATGACTTCTTGGCAGTCATTTCCAGACTAAGGTAGCTTTGAAGGTGAAGATTCTTTGTATTAGTTCATTCTCATCCTGATATAAAAATACTACCTGAGATTGGGTAATTTATAAACAAAAGAGGTTTAATTGACGCACAGTTACTCATGGCTGGGGAGGCCTCAGGAAACTTACAATTGTGGCAGAAGGCAAAGGAGAAGCAGGAATCTTCCTCACAAGGTGGCAGGAGAGACAGTGAGGAAGTGCCATACTTTAAAACCATCAGCTATCATGAGACTTCACTCATAATCATGAGAACAGCATGGGGGTTACAATTTGAGAAGAGATTTGGGTGGATACACAGAGACAAACCATATATATCAATTCTAAATGTTTGATATCAGTACTATTAGAGGAGGGTCTAGTCCCCTTCAGAACATAAGGATCTATGATCCTCTGTCAGAACATATGAGACCCTTTCCTTTGACTATAATCAAAAGATTATAAATGTACATCCAGAATTAAAAATAATGTATTAAAATTTTGTGTGTGCGCGTGCGTGTGTATGAATGTAACTATTTTTGTGCCAAATCTAAAGACTCTTTACCTAGTCCTAAGGCGTCATGAAGATCTTCTGCAGTTTTTTTCTAGCAGTTTTATAGTTTTATGTTTTACATTTAAGTCTGTGATTCATTTTGAGTTAATTTTTTTTTGTATAAGATGTGAAGCTTAGGTTAAGGTTCATGTTTTTGCCTATGGTTGTTCAATTGCTCTAACAGCATTTATTGAAAAGGTTAATTATTTATTTGTACTTTTGCCAAATTTAATTATTCATACTCATGTGGCCATGCTTCTGCTTTCTATGTTTTATACCACTTAGTTGTGTCTATCCTACTATCAATCCCACACTGTCTTGATTACTGTAGCTATATATTACTGTAGATATATAGTAAACTTTAACAATAGGAAGATGAACTTTCTTCTTCTTTTTTCAAAATCATTTTGGCTGTTTAAGGTCTTTTTTTGGTATACATTTTAGAATAAAAGTCATACTTATATGAAATACCTCACTAAGGTTTTGATAGGAATTATGATAACTCTACAGAACAGGTTATGGAGGATTGGTATCTTTACTAAATCTTCTAACCCATAAACATGATATTTAGGTCTTCTTGTCTTTCACCAACATTTTGTAATTTTCAACATGCAGATTCTATACAATTTTGTTGAGATTATGTCATCTGTGAATAAAGACTGTTTTATTTCTTTTCCAATTTGTATGCCTTTTATTTTTTGTGTGCTTAATACAATGACTAGAACTTCCAGTAATATGTTGAACGATAGCGCTGAAAACAGATTTCCTTGCCTTGTTCCTGATCTTAGACTGAAAGCATTTAGCCTTTCACCATTATGTATTACATAGATATTGTTTCTTTTTGTGTGTGTGTAATTTCTTGTTATGAGATTAAGGAAGTTCCCTTCTATTTCTAGTGTATTGAAAGTTTTTATAATGAATGGGTGTTGAATTTTATCAAATGCTTTTTCTGAGTCAATTGATACAATCATATGACTTTTTCTTTAGTTTGTTAATATTATGGATGATGATAGATTTTTGAATATTAAACTATCCTTATATACCTAGAATAAATTCCACTTGGTCATGGTGTATTAATATTTTTATACACTGATGGATTCAATTTGCTAACATTTTATTGAGGGTTTCTGCCCTGCTTTTAAGTCACTTTTGTTTACCTCTTTTTCTGTGTAGCTTAAAGTTTGGCAAGTGCCTGAAGAAAGAGGAATTCTTCATGCAGAGCTCAGGTTAAATTAGTCATCTGCTTGGAACTATAATCACTTTATCTGAAGAATCACTCAAGTAAGTAACTGTGACAGTTTCTTAAAGGCATGCAAAATGAAAATGATGTAATTGGAAAGATAAAGTGTTACTTACAGAAACGTTGACCTATAGATTTTCCTATTCATTTACAGGCAGGGTTTTAAGATTCTAATTTGAAGACATGTTAGATGTGAGACCATGACATGTCTATGAATGATAACCCATAAAGCTTATGTGTGCATGAATTTATTATAAGCACTGATTTGATGCAAAGAGCCATTTTAAGAGCACCAAGTGTGAAGCTTTTAAAATAATTTTTCTTTATTTGTGCAGCAGATGGAACTTTGCATAGCCATTGGAATAAGGATATGTCCCACATGTGTTTCTTTGCACAAATAAAGTCCTGTAAATACAAGGCCCAATTGCAACTTTAGAGACAGTTTCATTATTTCTTTGGGGTATCTTGAGAGGAGAGTGCTATAGGAGACTCTTGATCTGAGCCATCTCACAAAAGTAAGGAACTGATGAAGTCTTTGCAGGCACTTTAAAGTGAGGGAGACAAGGCCTAGGGAAAAAAGGCCACATTTTTATGATCTTCACTTTACTGGGCTGGCTTTGCCTTCATTGCTTGCAGTTCTAGGTCACAGGATTTAATGAGCCTCTATATATGAATAGGAATCCATTTATGCAAACAAAACATCTCTTTAGGGACTGGATGATTTACTAGGCAATTATCCTAATTAGCTCAAGAAAATATAGTTTTTTGGGTGAATTGCTGGTCATTAAAAGAATTCTATTACTGATTTCAAATTCATGGAACATTTTGTCTTTAGGAGATCTGATAAAAAATAAACCATGTTTTTGCTTTTAATGCAGCTGGACCTGTAACCACACAAAGATGTAGACTTTTCAGTGATAGATATTTCATTGATTTAAGTAATATTGTCCTCTTAAAACTCTGCATCATTCCTAAGTAGAACAGGAAAAAATAGGTTTGACTATACCCCATTTTTTAGGATAATTTTCATAAAAGAAGATTGATTTCAGATGAATTTGAAAGCTCTTTTCAAAGTGCTCTCAGAATATTCTCTTTAATGTTCATGGAAACAATATTTGAACTATGTCTGACACTTTTGTACACTATTCGCAATGCTTCTACCATTAAAAAAATGTGCTCCAGGCTTATGTTCTTGAGATTCAATATGTGTATTACATTTTTAGTAGCAAAAGCAGATTTTCTTTGGTATTTAATGAGTGTCAAAAGAAGACAATCCAGAGACAAAACAGAAACAAAAAACAACAATCGTTTAACTTAGGTTTTCCCTTGGTGAGTCAATGCTTGAATTTCTATTTATTTTCCTTTACCTACCATCTTCTCTAAATTCCAAGTGACAAAGTAAAAGCTTTCGATTTACTGGTGATGAAAACTAAGATCACTCAGGAGGGCCTCATTTTCATAGGAGCACTTGAGTTTTCTGTAGATTTAGGTCTCGTCACAAATTTTTAGTGACGTTATTCCTGGAACCTTACAATGAAGTGAACATTCTTACCAATAAGACTTTCTCCTTGTTTCTAGGTTGAGTAGTCTGTTGGAGACTTGCATTTATAAAGAGACTTCCACAAAGAGACTCTTATCAAAGCATTCACCTTCCTTTTCTGAGGAGCCAAAGGTGAGGGCTTTTATTCATTTTTAAAGGTCTTGAGGTGTTTGATAACAGATGTTCTGTCTTCAACTGCAAGTACGGTTTTCTTGCAGTTGTATTGATTGATACTTTTATTCTAATATCAAGGGCTGTCACCACTCATATTTATTTGCAGCTATTGCTATATGCACTCATTGTTTTAAGTACTAAGGAACACGTACGTACCTTGCAAGCTCATGTACTATATTCAGAACGATATAGCTACCTTGAATAAATATGCTCCCATCCCTCCATACAATAGAAATTAGGCTATGCTAATTATTCGCCCTTCTCCTTTTCTGGTTTCCCTTCAAATGAGAAATTTAAACAGAAATATAATTACAGATTTAAAAATAGAATTAGATTTATTTGTGAACTAGGCAACTTTCCTCAAAGTGAGAATTTTTCTGGTAAAGCTGAATTGTAGAATAAAGTGATTTATTGTCTTACCTCTAAGACAGAGTTGAGTTTTCACCCATGGATGAAAAGGAGATCACTTCCCTTCAGTGAAATCAGGAGGAGTATAGTGGCCACAAAATGTGCGCCTTTGGTCTCCCACTGAAGTTTTTATGTACATGAAAAAGTACCCCATTGGCTCTGCTTTAAAATTAATCACTACATTTATGCCTACTTTCCAAAGGCTGTTTTTAGCCAATGACTGAAAGTTCCAGGGATACAAAGGCAGGCCCATTTTGGGAGACAGAGAACTCCTCTGACAGGTGACTTTGGCTCAAGGGAGACTCCATGCCAGCCTTGATAAACTTCCTTAGAAATGCTCTGCAGTCTAAGATCTTATTCCCTCCTTCCTTCTCTCCCTCTGTATTAGTGAGTTTTCACACTGGTATAAAGAACTGCCTGAGACTAGGTAAATTATGAAGAAAAAAGGTTTAATTGGCTGATAGTTCCACATGGCTGCAGAGGCCTTAGGAAACTTTGAATTATGATGGAAGGTGAAGGGGAAGCAAGATACATCTTACATGGTGGCAGGAGAGAGAGACAATGAAGAAAGCTACACACTTTTAACTATCAGTTCTCATGAGAACTCACTCACTATCAGGAGAATAGCATGGGGGAAACTGCCCCTATGACCCAATCACCTTCACCAAGTCCCTCCCTTGACAGTGGCATGGGGATTATAATTCCAGATGAGATTTTGGTGGGGACATACAGCCAATCCTCCCTCCCTCCCTTCCTTCCTTCTTTCCTTGCTTCCTTCGTTCCTTGCTTGCTTTCCAGGGGTCAGCCCTGCATTGCAGTTTGATGTTCTCCCAGCCTTCTCCAGTTTCCTCTTTCCCATTTTCCCTTTCTGGCATTGCCCCATTACATCTATTTTATTTTCAATCTGTCTTGTGGCCTGCTTCTTAGAGGATCTGGAAAACTTCATGTTGCAAAGTTATAAGCTATCTACCAGCACCAAATATAGATACATGTGAAATAACGTGGAGAAGCGCAACACTTGATGAGTTTGCCGTATGAAAAGCTATTCCTTAAGACAAAACTGGATCTTCTAGAGTGGAACTTTTCAAATTAACAATGGCAAAGAACACTTTCTTTTTAACTTTGCAATTCCTTGTAGACTCATACTTTTGTAAAATACAAGAAAAAAATGAATGACAAAAATGCCATAAAAAACATCAAATTAAGTCACTATTTTTAGAATAAACAGACATAATGCTTACTATCTGCAGTTATCTCATGGTAGAGTGGTAACAGTCCTAGCCTGGCACTAGTCCACGGACCACACTTTGAGTTACCCAGTGCTAAAGGATGTGGAATGGAGTTATGTCTAACTGGCACTAACTCAAATGGTAGAAAAGTTGAAAATTCAAACAATCAACTTTCTGCTTCTGGAGGCCTGAAGTTTCTATATAATAGAGAGCTGATTTGACAAAGTCAGTGAATTTACTGGTTGCACTGGGGGGAAACTGTATCTACAATGCTGTGGACTTAAGAAAGGGATTAGGCTTTGGTCACAAAGAAATATCTGGCTTGTGGTTGACCACAAGTATATTTCTTAGTCTTGTAAGTTGCATTTGGGGCGGAACATCAGATTCCCCTCCACTTCTAGCAATTTCAGGACCTGGGGTGGAGAACCCTGACCCTGGATTCTCGCCTCTTTACCTCAGTTCTGCCTTACCCTTGTCCCTTCCTTGGAGTTGAAAACATTGTAAATTTTGTGCTGAGAGGATCCTAGAGTTGGGAGAACCCTAAGTGGCTATGTGGCAACTTAGGAAAACACACTCTTGCCCTCCTTCTACTTTTGCCTTGGTTTTTGAATTTTAGTGAAGTACTAAATACAAGTTATACAAACATGCAATTTTGGCTTTCTACCTTTTGGTTAACAAAGCTGTAAGCAGAGACATATGAAAGCTTATTCATAATTTTAAAGCTTTAGAATGCTCTTGCTGGGGCCTTTCCCCTGCAATGACAGAAGCTTCTTTTGCTTCCCTTATGATTAGATCATCATTTTGAGTGGACTCAGCATTTGGATCATGTTGTGTTTTTATAGTGTTTTGCAGTTACTTTTATTAGTGCTTATCCTTTGTCTAAGAGTAAACTGACGTGTCAACTGTCATCTCCTGCTGTATTAGTTGACTAGCCCAAGTACTCCAAACCCATCCTATCTAAATGGGCAAAATAAGCAAAATAAATACAGGGATGGGGGAGGGAGTGGAAAAAGGGTGGGTTATGGTGGGGGAGTATTTGACTAGAAAGAAAAAAAACTGGTATCAAAATGTTTACCTGCTGTGGAAAGGGGCACAGACACAAGAGTAGACAATGACTGCAATTTTCTTTTGACCTCTAATGTCTGTAGGAGTGCACTTCTTCCTCAGCATCCTGAAGAGTTCATAGCAGCCTGGAGCTTGTAACTTGCAGTGCCGCATCCTGGATTCAGAGAGCTGATCTCCACTAAAAAGCCATTTAGCAATGTGAGGTCAATAGGCAATTTACAACCTAGAAAGTCAGTTTGTTTTGAGGCCCCTGAACTTTGGTAGACTTTGCCCTCTGCATGCTTCTTCCATAAAGATTACACAGCTGGATAATAACAACTTTTTCATCATATACAAATAGCCAATGCCATTAAGCTGCCTGTCTCTTCCTTTTATCATTTTGGTGGATAGCCCTATAAAAATAAATTAAACCAAATAAAATGTAATGCATCTAGATCAGTAGTACATCCTGAGCATCTGGGTGAATATATTTCATTTGCGGTTTCTTTATCATCAGCAATGATAATAGAAGCCTGGTTATTACCCTTATAGTCTTTCATTGAGGGTCTCAAGAAGAGTTACCTGAATTCAAAAAGAAACGGCAAGAGGAGACCTGAATAATTTCCTGGCCTGCTAGCTCAGAGCATCTGTTTCATGTTTAACAGAAGTTAATCTGTAGACTGTGGCAACCTGGAGATATCCATTTCTAAACAAAACTAGGGTTAATGCAATAACAGCTTATAAATAGATCATATCCCAAAACAAATTTGATGTGAGTCATCCTTAGTGGAGTATCAGCCATTGTATTTTACCTTCTTTAAAATTCAGTGTTTAAAAGTTACACTGTGTCTGTTAAGCATATATATTCTGCTTAAGCTTTGGTTTTCTCTATTGCCCTATATGTAATGGGCTGGGTGGGTTGGATATAAAGACTGAACAGCATTTTTCAGTGACCTTATAGGAAATGATGGTAAGAACAACTCACAGAGACATGGTGTTTGAGAGTTTTATTTCTAGACAGTCTCCTCAAATTTCTGGTATTGGGAGATCAGAGGTACCAAAGGAATTGTAGTATGTTGCTGCAACCTGAGTATAAACTGCATATAGTAAAAGAGTCTGCTTTGAAATTATTTTTTTAAAACTTATAGAGGAACCACAGATGAAACCTTTGAACAATGACAAAAAGTACCCTGCCCACAAATCTCTACCTGCTTCCATGAAGGCTTCTACTTGCTCCTCTTGACATCTCTGACCCCATGTTTTCATCCCACCAAAGTGACTTGGAGGTTCTTAGTCTCTTTGGTTTTCTGCCTTCAAGTCTTTGCTTCATGCCAATGGGCTGTAATTTGAAAAGCAATCAAAGCTCTGGGAACTGGTTAAGCACTCATGAAAATCTCGATAGCAACTCAATGAATAGTAAAATTAAATAGGACAAGTGAGGCTGGGTGTGGTGGCTCATGCCTGTAATACTAGCACTTTGGGAGGCCAAGGTGGGTGGATTACCTGAGGTTGGGACTTCAAGTCCAGCCTGGCTAACATGATGAAACCCCGTCTCTGCTAAAAATTACAAAAAATTAGCTAGATGCAGTAGCACGTGCCTGTAATTCCAGCTATTCAGGAGCTGAGACAGGAGAATTGCTTGAACCCTGGAGGCGGAGGTTGCAGTGAGCCAAGATCATGCCACTGCACTCTAGCCTGGGCTACAGAACAAGACTTCATTGCAAACAAACAAACAAACAAATAAAAAGCAGGACAAGTGAGCAGCTGGTAAATCAACAAAGACTAATGTGAAAAGTGATGTTTACATAAATAGCAGCCTAATTAATCCCTTGAAATATGAATGTAAAGACTTCACGATGTTTACAACCTTGGACGTATCAAGTCCCAGGTATTTCAAGGGCTTCCAGCATCTTTTTCATGTTTTACCTCCAATATCTTTTAAAGCAGGAAATAAGAGAAACATTTTCTTTCTCAAGGTGAGATTTAAAACTGCCTTTAGCTCTTGCTCAGAATTGGAATGTGTGTTCTTCTTGACCCAGCACAGCAACTATAACTCTCCAAAAATAACAAGTTGTTTTCTGGCAGCTCCTAGAACAGAGCTCAATCACATCAGAAAGTGTCTGAAGAAAAGGCTTCAGAAGGCATTCTTGGAAATAAGCAGAAATGTACTTGATAATAAGAAAAGGAATGGATCTGGCTTAACTACATACAATGTATGTGTGCATATGTGTATTCCCGCTCTTCTTACACCACACGTTTTTTAAAAATTCTCAGATTCATTACACATTAATTGCCAATCTTCTACTTGTGATGATAATAAAGTTTGTGTACTTTGATGTAAAGGTTTGATACTTGAACCCTAAAATTATTTAAAGAATAACATCAGCTTCAGCGGACAGACATCTTGGCACTGTCATAAGTTTAAGCTCTGTATTTGCAACTGAACAATTCAGAAACTGACCCATTTTGAGGTGGGAGGATAGGGTTTGCATCAAAGAAAGGTAATTATTTGCCCTCTCTCAAGTTCAGGGAGCATGCTAGACCCTACCAGAAGCATAGGGATATAGTCACAGAGGGAACTTGATTTCACCAAGCATTATTCTGTTCTTCTTGGTACAACTGTGCATTTCCCAGACTTTCTTAGATTTGCAACAACCATGTGACTAGTTCTGGTCAATGGGGCGTGGGTGGGAGTCAGGAAGGTCACATCTGGGCCTGGCCCATAAGTTCCCTCAAAATCTTTCATGCTCTCTCTTCTCTCATCTGCCAGCAGAATACAAAAGATTCAGTGGAAGGCTCTGGAGCCCTGAGGAATAGGAGTTACTAGACTGAAGGAACCTGAGTTTCTAGAGTGCAGTGTTGAGCAGAGTCCCTGCTAACTCAGGAAAACTATGATGTGAGAAAGAAGAAAACCTGGATTGCACTAACTCACCGAGATTTCACAGTTTAGTTGTGCAGCAATGAACTTATCCAGACCAATATAGAGGAACAGTGGGAATACATGGAGTGTGCTTATGAGAAGCTATGGTAGGCAGGATTTCAAGATGTCCTTGTGATCTCTGCCTCCTTGTGTTTCTCCCATGACTATGTCATGTTTCACAGCAAAAGGGATTTTGCAATGTATTAAGGGTATGGAACGGTTGACCTTAAGATAGTGGGATTATCTGGGTGGGCCTACTTTCATCACATGAGCCCTGTAAAAGAAGTGAGTTTTCTCTAGCTGGTAGCAGAAGAGGCAGTCAGAGACATTTGAAGTATGAGAGGGATTCATTGCTGAAATGGAGAAGGTCATATGGTAAGAACCTGAGAGTGGTTTCTGGTAGCTGAGAGTGGTCCTTGGCAAGATATTGGAACCTTAGTCCTAGAGTCTCGAGGAAATTAATTCTGCTGCCAATCTGAGGGAACTCTGAAGCAGCTCTTTTCCTAGTTGACCCTCCTAGTTAGGATTCAGCTACATAGCCGGTACTTTAATTTGAGCCATATGAGTCTCTGAGCAGAGGACCCAGGGAAATAAAGTCAGGCTCCTAATGCATGGTGATGATGACATGATAAGTGTGTTTTGCTCTAAGCTACTAAATTTGTGATAATTTTTAAGGTAGCAATAGAAAACTAATGCAGAGGGTGAAAAGTGCTGTGTCTAAGATATGTGGCAAAATCAGGGTTGGTCCGTGCTGGTGTCACCATCCAAGGAATTGGATCTGGTGAGCAGAATGTTGCAGCAGGAGGTAGTGTAATGGTGACAGTCACAAGGAGATGGGTTCTGGGGCTGCAGCTTGAGGGTCGAAGCAGATGCTGTGGATTTAAGGGTCTGAGAACTCAGGCACAGAAGTGGAGATCTGGCAAAATCTGGGCAGAGGGTTCTGGCCCCAACCAAATGGCCTGGGGTCAGAGATTGCGTCTAAATCTCAGTGTCAAGAACCGAAGTTCACTTATTATTTTTTTTTTTTAAAGAAACTTCTGGTTTCATGAACTAGGCTACTGGTTTTAAGATATTTATTTATTATTTTTTCATGGTTCTTCAGAATTACCTCAGAGGGGTCTGAGAGGCTGAGCAGACATAGCCTTGGTTTCCCATTTCTGCTTTAGCCAGGGCAGCCCTGCATTGAGGTATTTATATTTAGGATTCCATATGACACTGCTCTTGGAGAAAGGCTTTCATTGTTAAGACTGTTAGAAAATGCCTAATTTAGGGAAAAACCATGTATCTTTGGGAAAATGTGGGGGCTTCTCATACATAAGGCAGCAAGGCCAACTCTAGACTCCAAAAGAGGGGGCTTGGTTCACTTTGGCTCAGGTTCTGGCTGAAATAAGTCTGAAGTATAAAATACCCCAGGCAAGGCTGGTCAATCAAGGACTGGACAAGATCTTGCTTGGCTTTAAAGGAGCCCCTACACAATCCTCAGAGATGGAAGAACAATAGGTATGGATACGTAAAAATATTATATACAACACACATTATATATATATATATATATTATATATATATATACACACACATATACATGTATGTATAAAATATGGATTTTCTGACCTGCTCATCTAATCTGGCTCATTTTGTGTCGATTTCAGTGTCTTCATTTCTAATAAATATTTATTAAATACCTGTGTGTGCCAGGTCTTGAACTTAGACCTGGGGATCCAGAAGTAAGAACAAGAAGGGAGAGAGAGGGAAACAAGATAATACATGATCGCATCAGTTTCAGACAAGAAAACAAGTTTGACTTTCTGATTGTAGCAATTCCGTGGGAAAGGAGCAATGTGATCTCAGTTTGACACAGGGCTGCTATGCAGGAACAGCATCCCGGAGTGACCAAAAATAAAGGCAGCAAGCACCTGGAAGCCCAGGCCTCTGTCTTGTAACTCAGTTAATGAGATCTTTGGCATAACCATGTATACACATGAAATTTTCTCCTCCTCAGTCTCTAATTGTACCATTTTAGTTGCCATTAAGATTATTAGCATAATTCTACTTTAATTACTGACAACTTTACCTGGTGCAATGAGTGAACCTCCCGGGCAACTTCCTAAAAAGCACAGTTGCTCTATCACTGCTGGGTAAGTGTGATCATAAGCTTTCTCAAGCAGAGAGACAAAGTGACACTCTACCGACACACCCTCACTTCCTGTCTTCACCTCCCAGCAGCACCATCATGCTGGTGGCCCCATCATTTTCTTGGGCTAGTTTACAGAAGCGAAGACAAAGGGAGAGAAAAGCACCTGCTGAATCAGCCACTATCAGAACCAAGGCAGCAATTCCCATTGCTCTGACTCACTGCCTGGAAGGAGATGGTGGTCATCTTATCCCATTAACTGTTTTTCTGCAGTTTCAGGGGACAGTGTGTTCTGCTTTATTGCTTCAAGTGATAAAACAGGTAAAATTTGTTACTATGCAGTGACAAGTAGCCATAAACTTAAGCAAAACCAGACTGATGGTAGGTTAAATCATATTTGAAAAGCGTAGTCAAGTATAGTTTTCTCTTTTGAGAGGCAAAAGACCTAAGTCTTAATGGAGGAAGAGCTTTTTTTAGCTTATCATGCATCCAGGTGTTCAATGATTTGAAATCTTATATCAGGCTTTGTTTCCGAATTAGTCTACTTCCGCCTGATTATAGTGTTTTAGTTATTGCTGCATAACAAACCACCTCAAAACTTAGTACCTTCACACAATAATTTGACATTATCTCTTAGCTCTTACTTGGAGGTCTCCCATGTGGTCACCTTCAGCTATGGCTGGAGCCATCTGAAGGCTTGACTGCGCTAGATGTCCAGATAGTTTCTACATTCACAGGTCTGGTACCTGGGTAAGTATAACTGAACAGTCGAGCTTAGTTGAAGCTGTTGACTTGAATGTCTACACATGCCTTTCTCAGCTTGTGGTCTCAATGTGCTCAGCTTTCTCACGCAGCAACTCAAGGCTCCAGGCAGGAGCTGTCAAGTTTTTTTTAACCAAATGTCAGAAGTCAGGCAATGTTATTCCCTCCACATTCTATTAAGTGAGTCACAGAGCTGTCCCTGGTTCAAGAGGAGATAACTACAAAAGGACATGAACATGGGAGACATGATTCATTGAAAGGAGACACCTTTGTAAAGTAGCTATCATATTAGTGTCTTTAGCATTTTATATGAGCTCAGGTAAAAACCTGAGGGATTGTAAAATCCCCAAACCTTATTGTGAGTAAGCTGATTATGAGGGTCATTTAGTATAAAATGCCCCTCCTAGCTGAAACCTCTCTTAACGAAACTGACTAAACTTTATCTGTCAAGCTTATGAACTTTACTGTTTCTGGTTGAGCCCCTACCTTCTAGGAAAGTAGACAATTTATTCTGAATTAGAAAATTTTGATCTGTATTTTACTTGAGCAATTTTTTCAACAATAAAATCCAGGTGATAATTTTTAAAAATAAAGAGGCAAGAGAATCACAATTTCCTATGGCTACACAAGTGACTTCAGATTTGACTTTGTCAGTTTGTCAATATACACGTTAAGGAGGGCCTCATGTACGGTAAGCAGCCCCTCTATGAGGAGCGTGGGAGGAAGAAAGGACGCTTAGGCATGGCTCCCGTCCTGGATAAGCAGGCAAGTCCTGAAACCAAAACTTAGGAGTAAGGATTTCTCTGGCAGCCTAAAATTTAGTTGAAAAAGCAAAACATTGCATGTATAGAAGAATAGAGTAAAAATTGCTACATGGTGGAATACATGTAGATTTTATGGCTTTCCAATTATTTTTCAGCTTTCGGTTTTATATGGGAGATAAGCTTATTGGATTTTTTTTCTAGTTGTTGCTGTTTCTGTCTCTCAAGATAACTTCTAGGATAAATCATTTGTCCTTGACATCTTTGTTTATAATCCAGTTGAGTTCTGGTGTGTAGCCAAGTTTATATGTAAAATTGATACCTGGAAGAAAAATGACTTAATTTAATGTCAGAATGACTTGTTCCAGGTTGATGGTTGTTGACAGAACACAAAACATTCTCTGCCTGCAATCTGAACAATGCCCGGCATTACTAGACAATAATTGAATCAAGAAGAGAATTAAGCTCCTCCATGTGATGAGTACTATGCTAGCTCCTTGGGTCACAAAAATAAGTAAGAATCAGTTCCTGCCCTCAAGGGAGTCAGCATGGAGAAAAACACAGGTAACACTACTAAAGTTCATGATCTAAAGAGATATAAACAAAATGCTGGAGGGAAAAATGACTTAACTAGAAGGGTCACTGATGACCTCAGAGCATAGTAACATTTAAGTAGGTTCTTAAAGGCTCAGTAGGATATTGTCAGGCAATAAAAGAAGATTATGCCAGGCAGAGTAGGTAGCATGTTTAGGAATGGGATGACAAAAGGATCCAGAACATGTAAAGAAGAGTTAGAATCATGGGAGCTACAGTGTAAGGTGCATTTGTGGGGTGGGGTGAATTTTGTGTTGCAGGTGAGAGAACTGATGATAGAGGAGGCCAGCGAATAGGCAGGAGTCAGATGGGATATATGGTATGTTTGCTTGATAAAAGTAGGGTTTGGGTACTTAAGGATTGACTAGGACATAGAGGCCTGAAGAGTTAGAATGAGTCCAGCTGCCAGAATATATAACTTAGGCCAAAATTCTTCAACTGATCTCAGATTGTTCCACATCTGATAGATCAGTCTAGGAGAACAAATGACAAGCAGGATACAACCACCTCTAGACAAAGGTTGAAAATGAGCACAAGATCAGGGTAAAAAACAGAAGCTCAAGAGACAGGAAAATAGACCTGTCAGCTGCCTGCAGTCACATGGGACTAGACCTTAAGAGGGGGAATTGACTGGGTGCGGTGGCTCGCACCTCTAATCCCAGAACTTTGGGAGGCCAAGGCAGGCGGATCACCTGAGGTCAAGAGTTCGAGACCAGTCTGGCCAACGTGGTGAAACCCCGTCTCTATTAAAAGTGCAAAAATTAGCTGGGCATGGTGGTGGGTGCCTGTAATCCCAGCTACTCAGGAGGCTAAGGTAGGAGAATTGCTTGAACCCAGGAGACGGAGGTTGATTGTGCCACTGCACTCTACCCTAGGTGACAGAATGAGACTCCATCTCAAAAAAAAAGAAAAAAAAAAAGAAGAAGGGGGAATTGCTGTCCCTCTAAGAGGGTGGGGAGGGTGGGGCTACTTAGCAGGGACTTGATCAGCCAGGAACAATCCAAGAGTCTAGGACCTAGGCATCTGATATGGTTTGGCTCTTTGTCCCCACCCACATCTTATCTTGAATTGTAATCCCCATCTATCAAGGGAGAGACCTGGTGAGAGGTGATTGGATCATGGGGGCAGTTTCTCCCATGCTGTTCTTTTGATGGGGATTTCTCATGAGATCTGATGGTTTTTAAAGTGTGGCAATTCCCCCTTTGCTGGCTGTCTCTCTTGCCATCTGCCACGTAAGGTGTGCCTTGCTTCCCCTTCGTCTTCTGCCATGGTTGTAAGTTTCCTGAGGCCTCCCTAGCCATGCGGAACTGTGAGTCAATTAAATTGCCTTTATTTATAAATTACCCAATCTCAGGCAGTGTCTTTATAGCACTGTGAGAATGGACTGATACAGCATTCAAGAGCCAATCAAGTTGATTATGTGGTGATTCAGTGAGCCCTGTTTTAAAGCTCATTTATAATCCCTACATTCAAAGACGGGCTCTGAGCTATGTTCAAAGGCTAAACCTAAGAAGAAAAATTAAAAATCCCAACCTTCAATGGCTAGAAGTATAAAAAGACCCAAAATAAAGCCTAGTTTTTCATAGGCAGCTCTATTAGTCAGGGTTCTCCAAAGAAATATAGTCAATAGGATGTGTGTATATATAGAAATTTTGTTTTAAAGAATTGGCTTATACTATTATGATATTCAACATCTTCAGTGTAGGCTGTCAGGCTGGAGACCAGGGAACTGACCAGCATCACAGTTCAAGTACAAAAATTGTCTGCTGGCAGAATTCCTTCTTACTTGGGAGAGGTCTGTCTTTTATTCTCTTCAGGCCCTAAGTTGATTGGACAAGGCCCATCCACATTAGCAAGGCAATTTTGTTTACTTAAAGTCCACCAACATAATTGTTAATCTCATCCAAACACATGCTTGTGGAAGCATCCAGAATATTGTTTGACCTAATATCTGGGGACTACGGTCCAGTCAAGTTGACATGTAAAAGTAACCAATCATGACAGGTGGAGGTTGATAGATATAAGTAAATACTAGAGAGTTAATATTTTATAAATAAATTTACACGTGAGTAATAAAAACAGAATTTTAAAAATTTAAATTTATTTGCTGGACTGTTCTTCATTCATCCTAAGGTCATATGTAGTAGAACATGAATTTACATCTGTGTGTATGTGGTGTATGTGTGTGCACTTGTGTGTGTGTGTGTGTGTGTGTGTGTGCATGTGCATAGGGGTGTGTGTGTGTGAGAGAGAGAGAGTGCATATTTTTGTGTGGTGTTCATAAAACTATCCTGGAGATTTCTCTCTTTACTCAATTGTATCTGTTGAACCAAGATGATCAAAGGGTGGTCAATTGATTTATTTTAGCTATCTTTAATGACTAGTGCTAGATTTTTCCTCTGGTTGACTGATTGAGCGATATACTAGTGAGAATGTCAATGCTATGTCAGCCAGTCTCATTGTGTGAAGGCATAGGCTAGAACTACACTAAGTGTAATCCATGGATCAGTAGCTCAAATCACTTATAGACCTAATTACTTCAGCTAAATCACTTGTAAGTTCATAAGAAAACAGAATCTTATGGCCCTCCTGACCTGTGAATTAGAATCTGCACTTCAACAAGAACCCCAGGTAATTCATATCTATGCTGGAATTTGAAAAACATAGGTTCAGAATAGCAGCCATTGAGTATATTGCTCATGTGATGGCTCTCCAAAGCATCTTCTTTACTCACAGAAAATGAGAGAAAATACTGTGTTGCAACACCATTTAAAAAATCAGTGTAGAACCCTACCAACCTGAGGCCTCTGTTAACAAATCCATCCCATGATGGAGAGGAGAGATCTTGAATCTGAATTACTCTATTATTTACATCATATAATTCACCATTTTGCTATAAACTGTATTCTGTTCTTTAGCTGCTTTATATAAATATTTTGAAACCATTGATTTACATGTTATGTGCTAGTTCAAGCTATTCTGTTGCTCTGATCTAGCCTACAATAAAGGTCTCAAAATTTTCAACCTGGAGTACAAGGCCTTGCATAACTTATGCTGCCTTCAGATTTTCTACCATATCTTTTTTACTATGCTTTTAAAGATTCTTTCATTATTGTTCATCCTACACAAACACCCTGGTACCCTCTGCCCCATACCACTTACCCTTCTATAGTCCATGTATCCTACAGTTTTCCAGACATTCTTTCATGTCTGTTGTTTCTCTGACACTCAGGTAAAGCTCCCTTTATTTTTATTTATTTTATTATTTTATTTATTTTATTTGAGACAGAGTATCGCTCTGTCACTCAGGTTGGAGTACAATGGCTTAATCTTGGGTCACTGCAACCTCTGCCTCCCGGGTTCAAGCAATTCTCCTGCCTCAGCTTCCCGAGTATCTGGGATACAGGCGCATACCACCACGCCTGGCTGTTTTGGATTTTTAGTAGAGACAGAATTTCACCATGTTGGTCAGGCTGATCTTGAACTGCTGACTTTATGATCCACCTGCCTCGGACTCCCAAAGTGCTGGGATTACAGGTGTCAGCCACCACGCCTCTTTACTTTTATTTTTCCTTTGATGAATAGATGCTATCTCCTCTTATGGAATTTAAGACCTGTGAAAACAAGGGCTGAGTCACACATTTCTCCACTCCCATCGCCTAGTGCTCTGCCCACAACAGGGGTTTAATTACCGTTTATTTATAGTGTAGTATGGCTGAGAAGAATAGACCATTGCTTCTCCATATACAGACATAATATAAGGAGACCCTGAATAAAATGTAATTGTTGGCCGGGTGCGGTGACTCAAGCCTGTAATCCCAGCACTTTGGGAGGCCGAGACGGGTGGATCACGAGGTCAGGAGATCGAGACCATCCTGGCTAACACAGTGAAACCCCGTCTCTACTAAAAAATACAAAAAACTAGCCGGGCGTGGTGGCGGGCGCCTGTAGTCCCAGCTACTCGGGAGGCTGAGGCAGGAGAATGGTGTAAACCCGGGAGGCGGAGCTTGCAGTGAGCTGAGATCTGGCCACTGCACTCCAGCCTGGGCGACAGAGCGAGACTCCATCTCAAAAAAAAAAAAATGTAATTGTTTTAGTGTAAACACTTTGCAAATGGCATAAACATTATCCAACTCATTGCCAATGGCCAACTAAACAAACTCTTCCTATTAAAATAAAAAACATCATTCTGTATTCTCTGTTACACTTTAATTCACTTCTCATTATTATTCTGTTGAAAGGAAAGACAAATGTGGTTTAAAGATATACATTAAATATAAAACTCTTCTTTATAAAGTTTCCCCTCAAATATATACTTTACATTTTTCATTTGAAGACTTCAATTTCCCTTTTCTTTTTCAGTTCAATGTCTCTGACTATTTTGCTTCTCAATGACACAAAACACTCACTTTCTATCAAATCATTACACATTTTTCTAATGGGACAAGGTGTAAAGCTTTCAAGGTATGATTTTGTGATAGTTTCTTAGGGGGAAATGCTCTCTATCTAAACAGACAATAAAAGAAATCCTGAGCTCACTTATAGACATAAGATCTTTAATTTCAATGACCAAAACCAGATTAAGCAATATATTGGAATTCAGAAAACCCTCTAAAAATGGGAATTCCATTGTAATTATAAAATACTTGGAGATCACCACATGACCTGTAAACATATTCTATTTGCTTTCTCCTGTGCCAGTAGATTTAAGAAATTCATAAGCAATCTCTTCAAGAACATAATATCCTAACACTAATTTATTGAGCACACCATATTTAAACCAAATGCTGGTGTACTGCATGTCTTTAAACATGACCTTGGAATAACCTTGCCTGAAAATGTTCTTCTGGGCTGTACGTGTAATGTTGTCTTGACTACACCGCCAGCTTCCTATCTCTGAGCCTTGATTCCCTTGCCCCCACTTTTGCCAGAATTCTCTGTGAATCTGAAAACAAGGAATGCAAGTCTGATCATGTCCTTCTCTTAGGATACTGTCCAATTTTAGCAGAGTTACTAGAAACTAGACCATTTAAAGTCTACCTTTGTTCGGTTCTTTAGCTAGATCTTTCACCGTTTACTCCATTATAATCAATGATCAGCCATAGTATGAGGAACATGTTGCTACTTTGTGGACATATCATGTTGTCTTTTTTCTCCATGCCTGGCAAAGTCGATTTTCAAACACTCCAATTCTCTCTTTACCCAATCTTTATCAAACTCAATGGTTCTCAATCCTGATATTATCACTTAAGGTGCTCAAAAACAACAAAACAAAACAGAAACAGATGCCCAGGTCCCACCCTCACCAGTTAAATGTTATTTCCTGGGCTCAAAGTTTATTGAAATCTTCCCAGGTCAGCTCATATATAATCAGGATTAAGAACTCCTGAAGCTAAGTTTTTATTTTCCTTAAAAACTTTTCCTGTTTGTCTCTTTTTCCAGATTATTTTCCTGGTTCCCCAAGGCCAGGGTTGGATGCTATTTATTTATATATTATGTTATTTCACTTATTTTAATTTTTTTTTCGACACAAAGTCTCACCCTGTCACCCAGGCTGGAGTGCAGTGGGAGGATCTCGGCTCACTGCAAGCTCCGCCTCCTGGGTTCACGCCATTCTCCTGCCTCAGCCTCCCGAGTAGCTGGGACTACAGGCACACGCCACCATGCTAGGCTAATTTTTTTGTATTTTTAGTAGAGATGGGGTTTCACCATGTTAGCCAGGATGGTCTCGATCTCCTGACTTTGTGATTTGCCCGCCTCAGCCTCCCAAAATGCTGGGATTACAAGTATGAGCCACCACACCCGGCCTTATTTTAATTTTTTATAGTTCTCTTAATTTTATCATTCAAAAAATATCTATTGATGATAACTATGTGCAGGCACAGCGCTAAGTGCTTGGGTAATAGTGATGAAAAAAAGTTGTCTGCTTTCATGAAGCTTAGTGTTTAGTGAGGTGGCAGGAATAATCAACTATTCACACAAATTGTACATTGTGACAAGGGCTGGGAAGCAAGAAGACAGGATGCTCTGTAGAAGCAGGTGGATGGAAGGTTAAAGAAGACATCTCTGATATTTATATTGATACATAAAGAATGAGTGGGTATTACTGTAGCCAGGCAGAGAGCAGTGGAGAGGGAGAACATTCTGGGCATAAGAAAGAGTATATAAAAGGGTTCTGGAATGGTGCACTAGAGGAACTAAATCAGAAGCCTGAAGCATGGGTATTGGAGGAGAAATGGTATGAGATGGGGCTCTAAAGAAGGCAAACTCATATGGGACTTGTATTTTACCTTAAGTGCAGTGGTAAACCAGTACAAGACATTTTAAGGAAAAGAGAGAAATAAATTAACATAGATACATTAAAAATAAAAAATCAATATTAATGCTTAAAAACACATAAAATAGTTCTGACTTTACTGAAGCTGGATTAGAGTGCTGAGATAATGCCTGACACAATGCAAGTGCTTAATAAATACTACTTATTATTATTACTGTGATTAGTCATTAATTTATTCACCAACAAGGACATTACCTTTGATGCTAAGAATGCATTTTCTGTCTTCAAATAATGATTAGTCCAATGGGGGAGGAGAGAACATGAGAAGATAGGTAAATAGGCAATTACTATTCAGTATAATAATTCCTCAGCATATAGGAGGAATACCCAGTTAGAGGATTATGGCAGTAATCTCAGAAAAAGATACTGCTGACTCCTTGGTCAAGCAGTATCTTGACCTTGGTGGGTCAAGGATTCAGCAGTATAAATGGAAAGAAGTAGAAACATTTGAAGTATATTTTGTAGAAAGACTAAGCAGAACTTAGGATGGATCATGTGTTTGGGCTAAAGAGGAAGGAGTGATCGTGGCGGGCTCTGAAGTTTCTTCTGGGTAAGGAACTGGGTGAGTAAAGGTATGTTTCCTGAAAAATAGAATAGAGAAGGAGTAAGTGCATTGAATAACTAAACACAAGAATGCATTTTTGAACATTTCACATCTAAGTTGCATATGAAAAATTCACTTGGACATTTCAAGTAGGTAGTTGTCTGTCTTAGAGCTATCTGCATGTGCTTTATTAGAAACTACAGTGGACACTTTGTAGGTGCTAATTGAATGGAAATTGTTATAAAGTGCTGCTTTCTGAAATGCTCTTCTTTATAAGATTGTTATTGGCGTTATCATTATTAGCCCCTGAAATCTTGACAAGGAGTTGTTTGCAGGGCGTGTATTGCATTTTCTATTTTCCGCTCCTTCCTCCCTTCTGAGGTTTTCTTTGATCTCCCAGGTAGTGCTGAGCCTCTTCTAAATGACTGAAAGGACTGCGTAAAGCACATGGCTTCTATCTTTATTTGCTTGGTTTTTACTTATGTATTTTTTCTACCATGTAGCATTCAGCAGAAGAGAATACTTTTTTGTTTATAAATGTATTGTTTATAAGTATTTATTGTTTATAAATTTTGTTACTAAAAATTCTAATAATTTCATGATGGTAAATAATTGATACTTTAGACTCAGTTGTCGAGATTTAAACTAGGAAAAGTAAATCCATGTTGGGGTTATTTTTCACATATCTTTTCCCTCATTAGAAAAATTTACAAGCAAGTTAACACAATTTTAACCCATCTGCTTGCTCAGTAGACAGTACTTGAAGAAAGCCTCTGTCGCAAGTAGCGGCCATCTGGGGCCAGTGGCATCAGTGGTAAGCAGGATTTACTAAGACAGTTATAGGTAAAGAAAGGCAGGCTTATTAGGAAAAGTATGAAAATACATTACAAGGGTGCAATGGGCCAATCAGCAAGAGAAGAGCTGACTGCACGGAGACAAAGGCTTGCTGGGGATTTTATAAAATGATGCTTATGCTGTGTGCTGAACAGGGCTTTGTGCAGTACTGATAATGCCAAGGCTGCAATGAGCAGACATCCTTTTTTTTTTTTTTTTTTTAAATCAGCCTAAGGTATGGTGATAGCTGGGAGCAGGAAGATTGTATTTGCATGGGAGGGCTATGTGTCCTGGACCATGGAGAAAGGCAGACTTGTAGCTTATCTACTTTCTCTCTGCTTTTTCTTGCTCCCACCCACTTGATTCCTTTTTCCTAATTAGGACTCCACATTTCCTTTGTGTCTTAAGTTAAAGAAAGCTTGGAAAGTAAAATTACTTTGCTCTTAAATAAATGTAAACGTAATGGCCAACTTTTGACAACTGGATTTTCAGCTAAGTGTCCGAATGTGCTGAATATCTTAGCTTCTCCAGATCTACTCTCTTTTCTGTCCTGCTCTGTGTTGCAGGAGGCTGTAATCTAAAGGCTGGCCTCTTTGTCCCTGGCTTTCTTTTGGAATTGGCCAGTGGGGAACTCTGGCAGGGAACTGGAGGGTGAGAAGAAAGAGTTGTGGTATTTGTTGCCTCCATTTGCTCCCTGCCTGGCCACTGGCTGGTAGTGACTGTGCTCCTCCACCAAATATCGGCTCCAGTAGAGTGGTCCTCTTCCAACAACCACAGACCTCATCACATTTCAGCTCTACCCCTCACCTCTTCAGGCCTTGAGACGGCCATGGGTCATTGCTACTGACTCTGAGAAGCTGCCCCATTTGTCTGTGAGGATGGTGTGGTGTGTCAGAACCCACTCCAGCATGGAGGCTCTTATTCCTCTAGCTGTGAAGAAAGTTGCCCTCAGTGAAGAACCACTTTGGCCCGTGTTTCCAGGGTCAGCAAGCATTCAGCGAGTGCCCTATCTGGGGATGAATACAAAGGCTTGGCCCTTTGTCTAATAGTGAATAATTTTCAAGGGCCATGCCAGCTTCAGAGCTCCCTGTGGGACAGCCACACATCTTTGTTGTGATTGCAACAATGTTCAGCTCCTACTTCTGCTCAATTTTGCTTCCCCCACCTTCACAAGTGTTAATACTCTGGGCACTCCCCAAGAGACTTTCTACAAGAAAATTCCATCTCAGACTCTCTTTCCCCCAAGACACTACCCACATCTTTAATACATCTTTTCACTAAAACCTCTTTAATCACCCTCTTTGAGTAAGCTATTTGCTTCTTGATGAGACACTGACAGATATACTAATTGTTTTCAAATCAGGGCATCTGATAAAATCTTGATTTGTTCCACCTAAACTTTCTTCCAGCAAATTTTTTGGAAGCAGTGGGAGAGAATTGTTACTCAGGGTTCATCTGGACCATCGAGGAAGAATTACCTAGTAAAGTAGGAGAGACAGAAACCTGAAGATAATGACATGACCATCTTAAAATGTATACTATCATATATCGTGATTCAACTATTTGGTCTATATAACAATAAATATAATAATAATAATAATAATAAATTCTACATGTTTACTTAAACTAAGCAAAATGTATGCTTTGTCTTAATGGTCTTGACTGAGTCATTGTTGAATACATTATAAGCACAGTCTCAAACAAGAAAACAAATCAGGAAAAAATTATTAAATAATTGTGTGGGATTATTGGATTGATAAAATAATAAGTTGATTAATCTTGTTTACACTTGAATTGGTTGTGATACCAATTCAGCAATTATTTTTGTCGTATGTAATAGCCAGCTATGTTCCATTATCTCCTGGGAACACAGAAGAATGAGATTCAACTGCACTAGCTAACTCTACAGCCAATACAGGCAACGTTCTGTGATCTAGAAGACATTGCTAAGAGTGTCTGCAAAGTCTTTCCCTGGAAACCTCAGAAAACAGACAAATGTCTGTTTGTCTTGGATGGTACAATTGCAGTGCTGTGCTGCTTGCAGTGGGTCTGCGCTCAGTGCCCTCACAGTCCCCATAGCCAGGACGTGGTAACTTGGAGATTGAGAATCAGCATTCCTGTTTCTTAAGGGGAAAAAAGGGGCCAATCAGAGACAAGGGTGGCTTGCTTAAACTGAGTCTAGTGTGGAAATGAGTTCCTGCCTTTTCCTGTAATGGAATTGGTAGGAAATTATGCTTCCTTTTTAGAAATCTAATAATCAGCATGTGAGCTTAGCGTCTTCACTCCTTATCTATGTCTGTTACCAGACAGTTCATCTTTTAAGGTAAATGTTGTTCTTTTTTTAATAAGGCATTAGAATGACCTTAATCCTTCTAGACAGACATTCCCAGGATATTTTTAAGAGGTGGCCAGGGAAGGAGCATGTGATTTTTGGCAGTCTGCTGACCTCAGCATGACCTGCACTAGAACGTCCCATGGAAATGCTGTGGCCTCCCTGGGCCTGGAGTTCAGCTGATGACTCACCAGGGGCCAGGCAAGCATGAGTCATTCCACATTGCAAATGGCACTGAATGAATGCCAGTCTCTGTTTTCTCTCTAGCCTTGTTCTAGTCAGTCTTTACAGAAACAGAATAGCAACCATTTGCTGGCCATGCTTACGTCTCAAATGAATCCCAACAAATGATGTGTCATTGAGGATAATACATGTTGCATCTACATATATATCCTGAAAAATAACATTTAACTAAGCAAGAAGGAAAATATTTAGAATGGAATTCAAATATACTAATGTGATTCTCTGTGTCCCATTTCTGATTTGAACAGAGCCCCCCATTGTTACCTGGTATGCAATTTTAGATCCCTGAATTCCTGTTGTTCCTAACAATGGCTTGAAGTTCCTTGCACCTTAAATGGTTTCCCTCCCTCCTTATCAGCAGTGAGAGTTGACAGTCTTCTACTTGTGTCCTGTAACCTTCTTTGCAAATTGATTGCAAATAAGACATAACTAATTAACAAGATTGTGTGCATTGAAAGAAAAACTATCCTTTTGATGATTTATGGGAAATGAGTGTGTGTGTGTGTGTGTGTGTATAGGGAGTACAACGCAAACAAGAAGAAACTAATCTCTGCATGAGATTTTGGATGTGAAGAAATCCATTTTGGAGCTTGCTTGAGCCAGTCAAGTAAGGAACAAAGAGAAAAATATCTTATTTAATAGCTATCTTCCTGGTGTTCTCCCTTGCTTTTAACAAAGTATATTGTTATTTGAATTACAGGATAATACATGCTTGTTGCAACAGTTTCAGACATAAGCAAGTAAAACTGGTCATTTCTTTTCCTCTGATGAACATTGAGTTTGCTTTCAGTTTTTCCAGTTACACACAGTGTTGCAATCAATATTCTTTCATATGTATCTCTGTATATTGGTGCTTTTATTTCTCTTGGCTAGCATCAGGACAGTATTAAAAAGGCTGCGTATTTCTGACAGAGTAGGTTCTCAAAAGGTTGTGGAAATTTATAATCCCACCTACAGAATTTAAGAATCTCAAACTCCTAATAATCTCACCAACTTTGAAAGCTACCAACCTTTCAAAGTTGTTGTCCATTTGAATGGAAAAAAATGCTATTTTGGGGGTATTTAATTTGCAACTTCATTTATACTTACTATACCTACTGCTTTTTTTTATTTAAAAAAGGAAAGTGACACACTGAAATAAACTCAAATATTATGGATGTCACTTAAGAATAAAGGAATGGCATTTTTCTATTCACAGTTTAGATGTGAAGGAGAAAAACAGTAATATTAAACAAAGCAAAAGATAAGTAAAAGTAGTATTTAGTTGGAGATAAATTAAGAAATTTCTTATTCACATCACAGTTGACATTGTTGTTAATTCTTCTATGTGAATTGTGAACTTAATTTGGAAAATATGCACTCATATATTACATATTAAAAGCTTTGTTTTTGTTTAAAAATGTGCTGAATAAATTTTTTTAGTGAAATATATTAAGGTAAATACAGAGGAACTTGCATGTTCTTCCTTTTGTTTTAAAGTCATATTTCTTGGGTTCAGAGTGACACACAAAACAGAGGACTTCAGGTGCCTGAGGCAGTGGTTCTCTATCTTGGCTACATGCTGGACTTGCCAGAAGTCACCTGGCAAGCTTTATCAGCTACTGATGCCTCCATCCCACACTCCAGAGCTTCAGATTTAGTTAGTCTGGGATGTAGCCTGATTTGGGGATTTTAAAAGCTTCCAGGTGATTCTAATGTGCAGCCAAGGTTGAGATCCACTAATCTACAGGATATCTTAGTTCACCCTATTTCTTATCCTGCAAGAAATTAAGAAAATTGAACAAAGGAGAATTGCATTATTAATGAAGCATAATAAAACACAATTTATGACAGAAAAAGCTACACCGCTTTTGCAACTTTCAGGGGACCAGTTTACCAATGCAAAAAACAAAAATCCTTTTCCCGTAGTGATGCAAACTCTCTTTTGCTCTCTCTTACACACACACAAACACTGTTTTCATTCTGATAGACCATAATGGCTTGTTTGTCTTGCCCTTGAGTTGCATAAGTTGATCTATATAACCAGGGAAAAGGTACTGACTTTCTGTATGAAGAGATACTAGGAAAATGTCTCAGCTAAAAGAAAAAAAAAAAAAATAGCCATAGCAACATATCACTTTCTGCTAGGGAACAATGTTACCCAGGCAGGCCAACCCTGAATTTCCCGCTTTCTGAAGTCCAGCCAGCAGGGCAGTGCCCCACCTTCTTTTTGCCAGAAATTGCAGGGGCAATTTGATTCCAGTACGTGCTTTGACCAGTGAAATGGGGCGCTGGTGTCCTCTTGAGGGGCAGCCTTCCAGTGTTTCATAAGCCATGAAAGTGCCTCCCAAAACTCAGAAACCTGTGTAGTTCCTGGGTCCTGGCCTATAGTTTTGCCTATGTCCTCATTATCACAACACCAGCCCCTGCAAGCCTGGAAATCCCAGGGTGAGGAATAGGCGGTCGGCGACTGTGTGCCAATGGCAAGAAGGCAGAGGAAGGCAGGCTCCATCTACCTGTCAAGAACACTACCCCGGGGCCTGTCACAGGTGACACCCATTCCTGTGTGTCTATTCGGTTAAAAGTAATAACTGTTACCTTGTTTAGGAGACAGGTGGTGGAGATTTTTACTTTTGTTCTTGGCAGTGAAGGCGCATACTCTGGAGAATAGGGATTAGGTCATATACAAAATCTAGAAGCAGATTGCTTTGTAGCCTTTCCCTTCTCTGTCCTTCTGAGGGCCATGCATCTGATAGGTAGGCTCTTCTGAACTCCTAATCAGACAACCTTCCCACCTCCTTGTCCCTGGCATCTCAACCAAAGGCACACTTTAAAGATGAACCATTCCCTCTGGAGTCCTAAGGCGAAATGAATATAAACCAGGACGCTTACTCTGCAGACTGCCCTCTGTCTTTGCTAACTGGGATAATATTACTCACAATCCCTCTGTTTTGCACTCTCTGGAGAGGTAGGGGGTGAAAGCACTGGTATGTCTATCACTCTTGGGCAACTGAAAGTGAACCCCATTAGCTATTCCAGTGCCTCAAACTGTTTGGAGAAGGAGAATATAACAAATTTCTTTGGAAAAACATATTCTTCCTATAATTCAGAAAGTCAAATAAATGCATTTTTTTCATCATTTTCTTACAGAAAGCTGTAGGATAATTTTAGAGGATATCCTTTTCTCGAGTTGCAGTTTCTGTCTGTTCTGTTGTGTTTTTGTGAATAATGAGGCACAGCTGAGGAGCAGGCCCCTCACACGGGCAAGTTGAGGTCAGCACCCCAGCCTTTTGTTCAGTTTCCCAGTTGCTTTGTCCCTGGAGCTTCCCCTTCTGGGTTGAGATTGGCTATTTTTCTTGTTTATGCTGTTTTCTTGTATTATTTTTATCAAATTGAAATTGTTTTCTTTTTGACTTAAAAATTATTAATCAACTTGGCTTGCATCCAAGGAAGATAAGGAAGCCAGGATGAGTGTATATTCAAGTTTGGGGCCTGTAATTTTGTCTTCTATGCACACCGAGTTGAAATTTCACAGGAGGGATGAGTCTTCCATATGCATGATTGTATAAATAGCATGGCTTTGTAATATGGGAGTGTAGCAGTCTTAAAATAGCTAAACTGGAATATGCAATGATACTGCTAGATTTTAGCTTTATACATCTGTGTAGAGTGAACAACATCTTATTATGTGTACATAATGTGTTAACCAAATGCCTAGCAGACAACGATTGGCCTTGCTTGGAGGAGAACAAGCCCAGTGACAGAGCCTTGGCCCATTGGTATACAGAGGAGCAGAAATTAGATCAGAAGTCATAGTGCTGGGGAGGCTAGATAACATCCTTAAAACAGTTCAGCCTGAAGCTGGCTGGGCCCGTCATAGAAAAGGGAGAAAATGAATCTGGAAGTCTACATGCCAGATGGCTAAAGTCTAAATAACAGTTTTCTACTGTCCAGGGCTATTCATTTGTTAGCCCTAGAAATTTATCTCTTAAAAACTTTTTATGCAGTTAACTTTTACTTGAGTTGAGGTTTTTTTTTTTTTTTTTTTGAGATGATGGAGTCAAGTGACTTGCCAGCCATGAGACAGAGTGAGTGTGTTTGGATTGAATACAGAAGCCAAAGTTAACTTTTTCTTTTCTTTCTTTCTTCTTAAATAACAGGATGGAGTTCCACTCCTGGTTGGAGTAGAAGGCCAGGCCAGGGATTTTTATGTTAACATGATCCCTTAACCCTTTAAAGCCTTGAAGATAAAACTGAATCCATTGTTTGTGCACTATTTACTGATAGAATATCATGCTAAACTCTGTATAATGAGTAAGGTATCCATTTCTCACTGTACTATTTTAATAAGTAATCATTCACTTTTATTGGTAAGAGAGTACACATGCCATACTATCATTTTGACTGGAAAAGCCAAACTCTGTATCTTCCTTCCATATATACCACTGACCACATCCTTTCCAAGATTCAAGGGTAACATCTGTAATTAAGATTTTAACCTTTAACCTAATCTTAACACAGAAAGGAAGCAGAGTACCATAAGCAGAGGCCCCCTTAGTGTGGCAAATAGGGCTTCATTCCCTATAGTCACAAGGTCAAGGGATAGTGATGTTGGTCCCTGATGACCCGTGAAACCTCAAATTCTCTACTCTGCCATCATTTTCTTGTATTGAGTCATGCCAATGGGAGCAAGTGTGTAGACATTAGTAAAACTCATAGACCCCCCCACCCCATGGTCTAGAGGACTCCTTGATTCTATGAATGGAAAATTAAGTTTAGACGAATAAAAACTAAGACTCACTGAATCTTAGAGGTGTCATAAGAACAGGGGAAGAAGTAATTTCAGAGGGCCATGAATAATACTTGCATTTTAACAGGAAGCCCAATTAGATCCTGATATTTTCATGTGGAAATGTTTTTAAAGATCAGAATGTAAATAGAAAATACATCACCTTGTGAAAGAGGAACCCTGATTTTTGTTAAGAGAATGAACTAGGCCCTAGAAAGTGTGACTTTAAGCTTTAGCAGGATAGAATGACCTATTTTTCATGTTTTTTATTAGGGGAAATTCCTCTGGAATTTGCAAGTATGCTTTTGGGGAAAATTGTTTTTGTGTTCTACTTATCAGCCTCAATCAGAGGCTCAATGATATAAGGTACTCCTCATTTGTATACTAAATCAAGAAAAACATAAGCAATAAACCCAAATTATTGTATTAACTTTTGAAAGGGATGTAAAATATCATAAAATTTGTCCCAAGTTCTAATTGTGTGCAAACATTTCTAGTGTATTTTATATTATACATATTAATTTAAAAAGAATTAAAACAATTAGCAAAAATGGCTATATTAACTTATTACAGGAAGAAATCGAGGTCTATTCCTCATAACAGAGAAAAGAAGCTAAAATTATAATTTTGAAAGTCATACTTCCTATAATTTCAAATTGCTATTTTTACTTTCTGTTTATATTGTAGTGCTTGAGTATTCATACTTCATAGGTCCTTAGTGTATTTCTTCTTCAGCTTCCTAAGTAAAAGGCACTGAGTAAGCTAAGAGGAGATTTAAACTTAAGGGAATAAAAACAGGCCTGACCTTCCATGGATCTAATGAAAATGGGTACACAAGGTACCAGCAGGGAAGGGTGAGCGATGCCCTTCACATTCCTGAGAGTAATGACACATCTGAATGGAATGCAAATACTCCAGGTGAAGAGGCTGTTCAAGTAGTGACAGAATAATGCTCTCACCTGCACTGCCCATTTACCCTCACGATTACAATAATCCAATGGCAAAAGCCAGCTGGCTTATGTATCAGCCTGGATTTATTCTTGACTCCTTTTTTTCCTTATTGTAATATATGAAAAATGGTATAAAAATAGAGAACGGAGACCACAGTGACTTCCCACACAGAAGCTGATTCATAAATTATCATATAGTTATTATATAAATTGAAAGTGGCCACTTCTACAAACAGACGCAATTAAAAGGTGCCTATATGATTTAAGACAACAAAGGCTTCCCCCTCTTTCAACAACACTGTACTCTAAATATCTACTGTGTGAGCACATGATCCAGCTAGACAATTACGGAGCTCCTGCACATTTCCACGGTGGTGGGTCTAGGAGTTGGTCTGTGACCAAGCATAGCCAATAAGTCTTCTTGATGTGTGGGTACTAGATGAGATCTTATTTCTGTTTGAATCGTGAGTCTGATGACAGATTTGTGCTGCGAGTAATTATCTTTCCTGCTATACAGGGAAAGGCTATCTGAAAATGAAGCCAAGACATGGGGATAAGCATGAAATTGAGAGAAAGAAAGTCTTGAGAGCAGAGTTCCTACATCTACATGCACCTTTGGATTCCCCAGTGACATAAATGTTTCACCATTTTTTCCAAAAGTCAATTTGAGTTAGATTTATTTTGCTTGCGATTGAAAAGGTATTAAAAACTTTAAAAGAATTCAGTCACTGATGCTCGGTAACTTCCCTTGACAAAGCTTTTCTTTATGTCTCTTGTATGCTTCCCAATCTAGGTACTCAGGTAATATTGCAGATTTGGGATTGACAATAAAAAAGATAAGATTAAAGATTTATATAAGTTATAGTTTTATTTATAATTCAGTCTGAAATTGGTTGCACAAAGAGTAAATACTTTAGGATTTTAGAAGGGGGTAGATAACTGGGAGCCAATGTAATTCAAAGAAGGCCTCATGCAGGAAGGAAAGGGACCTGTAATGATGGGGAAGGGTTGAAGAATAGGTGGTGAGGAAAGAGAATAATATTGCAGGTGAAGAGAATAAGAGAAACAAAGGCACAGAGATGGGAATGAGTCCAATGGAAATTGCCCTGGATAGCAGGATGAAGCTGTACTTGGGCTGGTAGGGAGGCGTCGTTGTATGACAAACAGATTTGGAAACCAGGCAAAAGACTTGCGATGTGGTGTGGTAGGAAATAGCAGCCCTTGAAAGTCGTGACCTGAAAAAAGGGGTGTTTCGCAAATATTAGTGCTGCTGTGATATGAGAGAATGGCATAAGAAAGGCTTGTTAGGAAGCTATTTTCAGCAGTGCTATTCGAGGTAACAATATGAAAACTTGGATTTAAATTGAGGCAGTGAGAATGAAGACAGAGGTGAGAGGGTATAAAGACATTTAAAATGAAAAATAAAAATCCATAGGGTATGATTGGGAGGATGAAGTGTGCTTGGAGACAGCTGACTCGGAGTTTTACATTCCTAGTCTCAGTATATATTCCTACTAAATTGTAGGTAAAAGATTGGATTTGGATTCTAGGATATAGTGAAAATGGGACTGGATCTATCAATTGGGAGGAACTCCAAAGAGAAAATAGCAACCAGAGAAAGGATGATGAGAAGTAGAGAGGCAGAGAGGGAGACAGACCCACATTCAAGCAACATGGAAAGGGGAAGACAGAGGGAAAGAGACCCACATTCAAGCAACATAGAAGGGGGCAGAGAGAGTGGCACAGGGCAAGGCAATGGCCAGAATTATGGGACAGAAGAAGCAAGGAAAGTCAGAAAAGCAATAAAAAAGGAATGTTTAAAGAAATGATATAGATCTACATAGAATACTGTCATCTTTAAAGAAGTGGTCCCTAAACTTTCATCATTAGTATTTCCTATAGTAGCAAAAATATTTTGAGCCTGCACCAAAGGTATTTATTTATTTTAAGTCACTTATATTTGTATTCTACTTATTCCTGATTAAATAATATACAAAACTTTGAGCTAAAGAAATTAAAACATTAAATAATATTTTTACAATTCTAAAGCAAACATTTCCCTCCCATTAAAATAATGATGCTAAGAATAATATTAATATTTTCAGTAAAAGCATTGCAGTTTTAATTTTTATAATGGAATTTTCAAATATAAAAATAAATAGAGGCAATACTGTAATTGCCCTCCGTGGAACCATCACCCAACTTTAAAAATCAGTAACATTTTGTCAATCTTGTTCATTTACCCATCTCTACAACTTGATGTTTTGTAGGGGGACTAGAGTATTACAGAGCAAACTCTAGACATCGTTTTACCTATAAATATTTCAATATGTATCTTTAATTTATAATCAATTTTAAAAATAAACACAATGTTATATCACACCTAAAATTAGCAATAATTTCTTAATATCTAATACCAGTCCATATTCAAATTTCCCTAATTGTCTCAGAAATATTTTTTAGAGTTCGTATATGTCCAAACCAAGACCCAAGCAAGATCCATATAGTGTTGAGTTATGTCTTATCTCCTTTAGTTTATAAAAGCTTTATCTTAAATATGTATAATATATGTTATATATATTATATATTTTATATATATATATTTCATTTATTGTAGAAACCAGGTCATATTTTCTATAGAATATCTTATGTTTGGATAGAATTATTGCTTCTCTATGTTTTGCTTAATTTGTTTCTCTAGCTCCTTATTTGCTAAAAACCAACAGTTAGATTTAGAAGTTGTGTCTTTTACTATTGGAGTATACCAGAAGATACATATCTCTTGACCCACTTTTAATAGTCATCTTAGATTTTAAGATTTATCAGTAAGTTTATGTATTTGAAACCTTATTCTATTCGTTTGTTATAAAGAACTATTTTACCTAATGATTTTAATGTCCATTGATGTCCATTACTTAGATACATTATTTGGGGGGGATTGTAAAATGGTAACTTAAAAAAATCTATTCCTCCTTCTGAATTTACAAACTAGAAATCTTCTGTAAAATGAATCTTTATTTGTCAACTACTGGTCACCCTGAAATACAGTTCACACAAGAAAGATAGAACATTGTTTGATAATTTCCCTTTGTCAGTTTTTCAGAAAATTGAGGTTTTTTAAAAAAATTATTTAATATCATAATGAAGTATAAATTCATGGATTTTTATATATTTTATGTTTTAATAAACTTTAGATGTTATTATATTTGGTGGTCAAAATTATCACATTGCTGCTGAAGGAGCCTCTCCAAATTGGCTACCAAGTCTTTTTATTAAAACCCATTAGTCTTTACTACCTTTTTTACCATTGTCTCCAAACGTAGCACCAAACATCAAGATGGCCTCGGTTCATCTTGTATATATTCTGCTCCAGACCTGCAAGCAGCATTTTTCCAAGGATCATTGATCATTTTTAGGGGGCAACTGTATTTAGAAATCACAAGCTGTGCAGTAAGGGTGTTTCCTGCTACTGGATTATTAATTCTTCTAGGATTTTTTTTTACTGGGAGAAGCTATAAGTGTGTGAGTGTATGTGTGTGTATGAAAGAAAAAAGTAACTTGTAAATACTTGTTATTTCTACTTCTAATGTAAGAATAGAGGGTTTTTATTTACATCTTTGGTTATATAATTTGCTGAAAATATTGATTATGAATGAAATTAACCTAATTAAAAGCTTTTAAATTTTGGTTTACATTTATAAATCACAGAGTAGTATCATAATTACAAGGTCTGGTCCTGAGTTCCTTTAATACTTGGTAGTGGTGTTCACATGAAAAAGATATGAAGAACTAAGCAAAATCTTCAATGATACACTTAATAATCCAGTGTTCAAATTTTTCAATCTTATCCACCAATTACAAAGTTCTTTGTTAAAATTCAGTTTGTAAGTTTACTTTGTCCCCAATGTTAAAAAAATTGTCAACAAATTATTCACTCTATGTCGTATATATTCCATATATATGTATTCACATAAAACATATGATCACATTTATTTTGAAGACTTTAAACACATTAAAATTATATTTTTAATTATTTTTAGAGTATAGATGTAAAAGTGTGTGTAAGTGATATACTTACAATATTTTTGGCATCAAAATCATATAATGATTTCACATATAATGACATAATAATTTCTAAATTTCAATTTCAACATGCTTTCACCATAGCATATATTTCCTTTGAAAACAGCTGAGTCATTTTTCTTTTTCTTTCAACTTTTATTTTAGATTTGGGGGTACATGTGCAGGTTTGTTACCTGGGTATATTGTGTGATGCTGAGGTTTGAGGCGCAAAGGATCCTGTCAGCCAGGTACTAAGCATAGCACCAAATAGTTAGTTTTTCAACGCTTGTTCTCCTTCCACCCTCCCTCTCTCTTCTTGTAGTTCCCAGTGTCTATTGTTACCGTGTTTATATCCATGAATACCTGATGTTTAGCTCCCACTTGTAAGTGAAAACATGTGGTATTTGGTTTTCTGTTCCTGTGTTATTCTGTTCCTGTGTTAATTTGCTTAGGATAACAGCCTCTGGTAGCATCCATGTTGCTGCAAAGGACATGATTTCATTCTTTTTTATGGCTGCATAGTATTCCATGTGGTATATTACCACATTTTCTTTATCCAATCCACTGTTAATGGGCACCTAGGTTGATTCCATGACTTTGCCATTGTGAATAGTATTGTGGCGAACATAAGAGTGCATGTGTCTTTTAGGTAGCACGATTTGTTTTCTTTGGGATATATACCCAGGAATGGGATTGAAGGGTTGAATGGTAGTTCTACTTTAAGTTATTTGAGAAATCTCCAAAGGGCTTCTCACAGTGGCAGAACTAATTTACATTCCTACCAATAGCATATAAGTATTCCCTTTTCTCCACAGCCTACCCAACATCTGTTGTTTTTTTGACTTTTTAATAGTAGTGATTCTGACTGGTGTGACATGCTATCTCACTATGGTTTTGATTTGCATTTCTCTGATGATTTAGTGATGATTAGCATTTTTTCATGTCTGTTGGCTGAGAAAGCAGCTAATTTCTTACTCATTATTTAGAAGCCACTTTTAACAGCTTAAGCTTTTACGTCTTATGTCTGTAGTTATATTTTCATCAGCTAATTGTCATTACATAAAAGATTAACTAATATGAAGCACTTGCCTCTTTGTAAAATAAAATCTCATTAACGATAATGGAAATAAGTACATATTTCAAGTAGTCCTCCTCATATTTTAATCGCTCTCCTTGTTGGATCTTATTAGGTATGTATATTAATTTTGTTATGTGGTACAAAAAATAGTTGAAACTAAAAGTAGAAATGTATTCTTTGCCATTTTCTTATTTCCTGTTTTATAAACATTACTTTTTTTTCAACCTGTGGTTTCCTATAAGAAATGTTTTTAAGGTACTTATATCTTTTGTGAGGGTTAGTTTATGTTTAAAAACATGATACGATCTGCAAATCTACCTTGATAGGCATACAAATTACAGGTTTTATAATATGGTGGAAATGAGTAATTGCATGTGAGCAGCATGCTAACTTCATACTTGCTGTGCATATAGACTTACACACATATATGATATTTTTATATTAAATACCAATGCCTACTTCCTTTAAAGTTCTTATAGAATATAATACATTAATAGAAATTCTGATATTTTTGCCAGGCTGCAACTGAGTATTGTTTACCTCTTGGGTGCATTTACACTGCTATGGAGATTCCTCCTTGAAGGATGAGACACCTTCAAAAAGAAGAGAAGTTTTAGTAGCTGGTTGATGATGAAAGTCAGAGCCCACTGAGTTAATGAGAGAATCACAAAGGGGGCAGAAGATTTTAGACCACTGTGGCAATGAAGAAGGAATAGGAAAAATAAAACTCTATGGTACTTGGGGAAAATCAAATGTAGAAAATTCCTCCCACTGACAAGTTTAGGGGAGATTTCTGCATTTGGAGATTGAAGGTAAAGAGAATATGTAGACTGTGGATTATCAAATAAAAGGTTAGGAGAGGAAAGAAGAGGGAAAAGAGGATTGTGTTAAAATCTGTGGAGAAAAGAGTTTACCTTTCATGACTCAGAGAGGCATCTTGGAGAAGCAGACCAAGAAGAAAGCAAGCTTGCAACTTAACAACAATAGCAGCAGCAACAGCAACAATAGCAATAATAATAAATTTCCCTTGGCTTTGTATTCTTCAGATAAAATCACTGGTGAATAAAATCTTTGTGGAGAATAGAAACACAATGACCACTTTGAGTAGGGAATGACATGGGTGAAGCAGGTGGAAGGAAGAATGAACTGGCCACAGGCAATGTGTAGGATGATAGAATGAAAGGGAGAAACAAGGAGTTTGCACAAGCTCAGAAAAAAGATACTTAAAAAACCCAAACAAACATGGTAACAGGAGAAAAAACGGTGAAGGTGGGAGATTCTGGCTGCAACAAAGAGTGACTTTGGTGGCCGATAATGCTTGGAAGAGTGCAGTCAAATATGGTTCTTCCTTTGTGTGTCTTATTTATCCTCATTGGTCTAGATATCTGCTTTTCTGAAGCGTACCCATGAGGGTGTGACCTCAGGGATATTCATTCAGATTCCAGGCCTTCTCTAGCAGAACTACACAAAGGCTAAGAATATGTTGTAACCACAAATTCTCATTTGTATTTCTAATGAACATGTTTTGAAGGACACTTTTACCAGCTAATGTTTTTCCAGTCTTATTCTAAACTCATCTATCCAACTCCCTCATGAAATGTTTACGCCATAGTATTTAAGTTTGTGGATTGAATGAGACATAATCTCCATAATACAAAATCTAACCAGCTATTTTCATGATCACAAACAAGCATTGAAATCAGGGAGTTTATCTTATGTTAACATTAGAGTAGCTTGCCACCAGCAGAACCCAATGTATAATAGCAGTGTATCTCTTTTCAGTAGTTGATGGATTTTGAAATTTGTCCTTGGCTTCAAGGACTATTGTCAGAGTCCGGAGGTGAGCTTACCTATTATTTCCATTGGTGTTTGGGTGATACATGGTGGCAGATGTTGGAAGACACACAGAATGCCTACTGAACTCTCTGAGATGCTACTCAGTCTAATGGCATAACCTCTTATTTATTTATTAGAATGTAAAAAGCATACTCATATCTGAGTAAAACAGCTAAGACAGAACGCATCTTACCAGTGCAGATTCTTACTGAAGGGAGTGAGAGGAGAGTGCACTTTTAAGAGTACTTTGTTCTCTAAATTAATATTAACTTTATATTCAGCTTTAAATAAATTATATTTTCAGAATAGTCAAAACCTATAAAGTTAGTTTGGACACTATTTTCATTTGTCCTTGAGGCTTTCCAATTTTTAATAATTGGGATTGAATTCATGTTGGGGTCTATTAATTCAAGTTCTAATGGTCAAATAATTATTACATTGGAAAATCAAGAGTCCTGCATCTTTGTTATATTTTCACCAGTGATTTACTCACTAACCTTGAGAATTTACTTCAGCTCATTTGCCATATGTAATTTCTCTTTTCCTGTCAAATTTTTGTTAATGAGGATCATTTCCATAGAACTCCTAGAAGGTTTAGAAGATAAATGGAATTTGGGTTGAAATGAGAAACATATGTTTTGCTGATAAATATCTTTTTAGTGGCTGTGAGTATGTACCAAATACCATTTGCATAGAATTGCAATTAGCTAGGTAGCCATATTTGTTCTCATAGTTACTTTTCTTCAAAAAAAAAAAAAAAGAAAGAAAGAAAACAAAACAAAAAAGCTGAAGTGTTTCCTGTATATATTTCTAGCAGTCCTATAAAATGAGATGTGATTCTCTTTGAAGTGAGGAAAAGGATAAACTTACAGATTACTTATGAGCTTTCAAAAACTCCTCATGCTCTATTCCTGATATGAGTTCTTGTGGTTTAATTCTTATTGGATTCAGAAATAAAACGTTCAAATTTATCCTGTCAAAAGAATTCTTGGGCACTGAGATAAGAGCAACTTTGAGTCTCTTATCGGTGGGTCTTGTCTTATAGCTCTGTGGTACACTTAAGTTATCTGATGGCAATCTGTTATTTATGATGATGGTTTGCCTTGTGTTTGTGCAGCATTTTATGAATTAGCCCAGTTGTGGTTTTTCTGGCAGTTTTAAAATGGGCTTTGAAATGGACTTAGATAAAAAAAATTGGTGAAAATAGTTTCTCAGTGTGTGGTTTTTTTACTTTCTTTTTTGAAAGGGTTTAGAAATGACTTCCCCCAATATCTGGTTAGGGAAATTTCAGACTATGCTTACAAGTCAAAGGAAATACCTCTGAGCATAAATTGTGTCTACTAGGATTTAAAGATCTATTTCTAATATATTATTTGGAGCACTTAAAAACTTTATCAAAGTCAAATCAAATCTAAGGGGGAAAATGCAAGAGCTTACTTTGGTAATACTGAATCTAAGAGAAGAAGGCTTAGGACAAACAGACAACAGGTTTAGTTTGGTGATTCAAAACATTTTTAATATTACAACTCTACATTTATACTCACACACACTACGTTAATCTTTCTTATACTGTTGTAGTCATGATAATGCTTGGGCTTCAGCTTGATGTGCTATTTTCTTCAAAAATGCTCTTTCTTGGAGACCCTTTTTGATGTTACTGTCTTCAAATGTCCAGATGTCTTAGATTTTTGTTACATACTTATTGTTCTTCTCTCAAGTGTAAGTTTGTTGGTCATTTACTGACTTCACAAGCCCTTTTATTTTCATGATCATGATCATTGCTTTGACATGAAGTAAGCCGCTCATTAGAATTCTGAGACTTTTCTATGATTAAGCCCTTCTGATTAGATAGGCTGGGCTTTTGACCTATACTCCCTTGTTATCTAGGCCTGCTCAGCTCTTTTAAAAATTGATCTTATATACCATATAAAACAACACTTCTATTCTGAAATTGATTCAGTTTTTAACTTACAGTATTTCTAAAGCATAGTATTTCATACTTCCTCTTTTATCTTTCTTGTGAACAGACTCAGACTCTAACTTTCACTTATTAATTGTCATTTATGTGTCAGGCCCTGCATCTGACACCAGAAATATAAAGAAATTATAGCATCTAACCTCAAAGAGTTCATAGTCAAGTATACTCCACTTTGCTTTCTGTATCTCCAAGATGTATAGGAAAGCATCTAAGCAATTTTTATCTGCACAGCAGCTCAATAGAATTGTGTAGGGGAGTCCTCACATTCGCATTTTAACTTACTTATGCTTTTCTGCTGAGATTTTATTTTGCAGGACACGGAGTAAATGAGCCTGTCTAATACTTCCTAAAGATCTGTTTTGAAGGGAAATGCTTCACACAAACAATCAGCTACACACCTAAAAGCCATAGCCTTATGGGAAGGGATTAGTCATAATGATCAAGTCTGTTCCTCTAATTTAGTGGCATATTCAGAGGCTCATGGGAGATTGTTCAGAAATCCTGGATGGGATCAGTTAGACCATTTTTTAGCAAAGAGAGTCTCTGCTGAGCAGGCTGTAGATATCTCATAAAAATCAGAGGCAATAGAATTGTTCTTGGTTTTTTTAAGAATGGAAAAAGGGTACTGTTATAAGAAAAACATACAGACTCCAGGTAGACTAGTGTCACATGCAAATAGTGAGCATCAGGAGGCAGCTAGAACGTCACAAGGAGCCCCATAGCACTTCCTTTTCCCCACAACCCCATTGGTGGACTTTTCTATGGAAAGCAAATCGATGAAGCGTGGGATATTGAATGGGGAAGTTTACAGTGGAGTGGGGCTGGCTGTTGAATGTCAGCAGTGCCACCCTCTCTCAGGCAGTACCCCACCCAAAATCCCCACTATTTTTATAGAATGGAAACCCTATTCTCCACAGATGAAGGAAAAGCCCCACAGAACTCTCATATATAATTTTCTTATGAAAATAAAACAGTTCCTGATACTTAAGTTACACCAGAGAATTCCCAAAGTGTCCAACATGCTCCACTCAAAAGAGACTTTCCCTTTCCCAGATGGATGCAACATTTGTGTGACTTAACCAGGATGAGACAGAAATAATTACCCCTGTTATCTGTCACTGTAGTGGTTTAAGGAGAGGGCCAGATGGGTCCCCACCTCTGGTGCAGTCATGAAGCCTCCAATCACCTCCACCATGAGGTAGCTATCCTCCACATTTAACAATTCAAGCTTCTGCAGCCACCCGGTGGATTCATTTTGCCTGCTGCCCAGATAGAGCTGATTTGCCAAGACAGGGGACTTGCAATAGAGAGAGTTTAATTCACACAGAGCCAGGTGAACAGAAGACTGGAGTTTTATTATTACTCACATCAACCTTTCTGAAACATTTGGAGGCTAGAGTTTTTCAAGGATAGTTTGGTGGACAAGGGAATGGGTGCTGCTTATTGGTTGGAGATACGATCATAGGGGTGTGGAGAATGGTCCTCTTATGAGCTGAGTCATGCTTCTGGATGGGGCCACAGAACAGTGGTTGAGGGGTCTGAGTGGAGCCATCTGTCGGCAGAAATGCGAAAACATGAAAAGACATCTCAAAAGGCCAGTCTTACATTCTACAATAGTGATGTTATCTGCAGGAGTAATTGGGGAAATTACAAATCTTGTGACCTACAGAATAAACACTAGTAATCATTTCAGTCTACACCTTAGTAGAGTTCAGGCTCCTCTCATCCTCTTAACCAGATGGTCTTTCATTAGCTTTCCAAAGACAGTGAAGTTTTGGGGAAAGGCTTTTGTCATTTAAACTAAATTTCTCCCAAAGTTAACCTGGCCCACGCCCAGAAATAATTAAGGGCAGTTTGGGAGGTTAAAGGCAAGATGGGGTTTGGTTAGATCAGAACTCTTTCACTGTCGTAATTTTCTCAGTTATAATTTTTGCAAAGGCAGTTTCTCTTAAGTTTAAGATTCTGTCTTCCTCTTCCTTTGTCTTTATCATTTACGCGTACTGTTCTAGGCAACTGCTCTTAGCTCTAGTGCCCCTTCTTCAGGGATGGGATTTTCTGAGTCCTCGCCATGGTTTTCCTGTTCCCAGGGAAATCCAGCCTGAGATGCTAGGTTGGCTCTGGGAGGAGTACCCAAGGCCAGGGAAGGAGAAGTGGTAGGAAACGAGGACTTCATAGTGCAGTGTTCTTGCGTATTTTTAGAAAGCCTCTTGACTTTCCAGGCCGACTGTGCTGCTGTACCACATCAGTCTTTACTCCTTTCTGTACTAATTAGTATTGAGTTCTCTCTATCAGAGAAGTCTGTGGAGTTGATTGTGCAGTTCCTCCCATAGCATATCATCACTGTTGCCAGTTTTCGCCAGATGATTTTTCTTCGGTTCAGTAATTAGCTCTCTGTGTTTGTAGAAAATGGTTTGGGGATGTTGGGATCAGAGAGATGACCTTTGTCTGTGTTGTGGAGAGATTGTCTTCCTGGTGGTTCAAAGAAGAGGAGAAAAATGTTCAGAAATTTTGGCCTTGGTTTCACGGAAGTCAGATTCATCATGGCTGTGTCACTTGTTTTTCTAAATAATAAAACCATTTAGGCATACTTTTCATATCTTTTTTTAAACAAGCATCTTGCTTTCTTTATAAAATAAGAAGTCCTATAAATTTGCAAATGATGTTATACTTGGGAAATAAATGTATGTGCTAGGTACACTCTATTGAGGCCTCTTTGTCAATGCTGCTAACGTTGGGAGTAGGTTATAAATACCCAGATGATTCTAACTGAATTGTGTTATCAGTCTTTCACTTATTGAAAATAATGCATTTAAAATTATACATTTTTCAAACTGTTATTATTTGTTATGTCCTGTGCTACCTGTGTGAGTCATTTAGCTTGGGCAAAACTTTTAACTTCTCTTTGCTACATTTTTCCCTTTCACAAAGTAAACACAATTTTGCCATGATTAAATAAAGGAATGACACTCCAACATCTGGATATAAAATAGAATAATCAAAATTAGGGGCACAATGAAAAGAGCTAAGGGATTTCAGAAGCTGAGGATGTAGAGGGATGGGCATAGGGAGAGGTTTTGTAAAATAATTGTTTTTGTGCCGGACCTTGGAAATTAGTTTGGTTATGTCAAGATGGGGGAAAGGTACCAATGGAATAGGGGTGCTGAGAAACAGGACTGGGGAGTATAGTTAGTTGGGCTAAAGGACGGCAAGAAATAAGTAGTGAAAAGGGATGCTTAAACCAGATTATGGAGGGATTTGGATGCCAAACTAAGAAATATGGACTTTGTTCAGAGATGGCATTTGATAAAATTGTCTTCAAGAGCTAAGTTAGATTTTCCCCTCTATGAGCCGAATTAAAGCAACCTGTTACAGGGTGTGCAGGGGTTATCTGGCACAATTCTGATCCACAGCGATTCTTCTTATGACCTATCTAGCTTGGGAGAGATGTGCCAGGAAGAGATACATTTCTTTCTCTCATTACCCAAGGATCAGTTCTCACTGTGGCAAGACCCTTGGGTTGGGAGATGATTCTACATCATGTTTATTAGGTTCCATTAACACTACATGATATTAGTTGCTATACAAAGCACTTCCAGCAAGCCTGGTTCACAGAAATGTCAAGTCCCTGCTATTATCCACATGAAGACCCTCCTTCCTGGCCCTGCACACACTCACTGCCTTTCCGTGAGTAAACAGATTCTATGACCGGACTTCGTGTCATGCCTTTCCCTTGCTGGAGCACAACAGCAGATTAGGTTTGCAGTCTTATTGGCCTCTGCAGAAGATAAGAATCCAGACACAGACTCATAGTAAAAGGCCATAATGTCCAATTGTCTTTGCCTTGGCTGATTTAAGGCTATTGACCCACTTTGTCCCCATTTTATAGGAATATGAATTTCTCGTTGATCTTCCATGTGGACATATGATTTTCTCTTATAATCAAGGTGACATAAATCCCAAAGAGAGTGAAATTTATTGTTTTAAGAGAAGTTATGGAAATTATAATATAACTTTCCATGAACTAATCTACAATTCAAATTTTCAGACAGGAAATATTAGATGACATTGTCAGTCTTCCAGCCAAGGGACAATTATTCAATGTTTACTTCAAAGCTTGGTTGACTACAGGCTTTAAACAATTGCACTGCCATCAAATATTCTGTGCTGGGAACTGTGTCCCTTTCTGTCACTGTTGATGGATTTCTCTGTCAGCATCAAGATTTGCTTGTGCCAGACCCTAAAGTAGAGGCTGGTAATTTTATGATGACTTCCAGGCCCTCTGTGATATAGTAAGCTTTCAGCAGATGTTGCTCTTAGGCTGCAGAACTATAGAGTAATGAATATACTTGACGTTCAACAAATATTTCTGAGTAGCTACCATGAGCCAAACATTCAAATGCTAAACCATAGTACAATGGATTATGAAATTTGGTTTCCTTTTTAATGTCAAATATTCACATATAAATACCTTTTTAAACAGAATAAGAGATTTAGAAGTGATTTTAATATTCATGAGACAGCATTCACCACTAGGCATTCCCTGCCTACCCACTTCTCTATCCAATATTGCAGTTCTAGCCTGAGAACTTTCTCTCCAGTCTATATATCCTGGATTTTGTTCAGTTCTTCATAGATACCAATAAATAGCCTTCCTCAAAGCTTGCACATTGTTTCTTTTCCTGGAATGCTCTTGCCTATCTGCCTTCCACCAGCTACACCAGCTAACCCCTATTCTACATTTAGGCTTCAGCTTTGCTGCAGCTCTCCTGAGGAAGCATTCCTCGATCTCCCAAGACTCATATCTCTTTAATGAATGTTCTTTGATCCCCTTGTTTTATGTTCTTATTGTTTCCTCTTTCAGAACTTTATACACCTATAGCAATTTGTTTTAAATCTGCTATCTGCATTAGACTATTATCTCCACGACAGCAGGTGCTTTGCTTGCAGAACCATCTCAGTTCTAGCACATAGCACATTTTCAAAAGCTATTTAATGTTTGATTGAGAGATCATCTTGCTTAAGCCTCCTTTCACATCAGAACACTGAAGCTCAGAGGTTAAACACAGCTTTCCCATGGAACATGATTAGGAGCCAAGTTGATATTAAATTTCCTGACAGTTAGTCCTATGCCTACACTACTTCAATCATGGTGCCAGAGTGGGCGCCTATGGGACTGTGAACAATGTTCCTCTGGGTAGCAGAGGTAGCACATGTAGTGTTCTGCATATATGTTCTTGCCTTCCAGCCGACCCAAATTCAAAGATAAATATTTTGATATATATTCAGATTTACAAAAAGGTTGTCAGTATAATACAGAATGATCATATACTCTTTGCCCAGATTCTCCAACTGTTAACATTTATTTTTTATGTCTATCTACCTACCATCTGTCTGTCTATCTGTCTATCTATCTATCTAATTTATCTATCTGCTATAGTCTGAATGTTTCTCTTCCCTACCCCCTCCAAATTCATATGTTGAATGCTATTCAGTGAGGTGATGCTATAAGTAGATGGAGCCTAGGGAGATGATTAGGTCATGAGGGTGGAGCCTTCATGAGTGAGTTAGTGCCTAAAACAGTTTGGCTGTGTCCCCACCCAAATCTCATCCTGAATTCCCATATGTTGTGGGAGGGACCTGGTAGGAGGCAACTGAATTATGGGGACAGGTCTTTCCCATGCTGTTCTCATGATTGTGAATAAGTTTCATGAGATCTGATGGCATTGAAAAGGGAAGTTTTCCTGCACAGTTCTCTTTGTCTGCTTCCATCCATGTAAGACATGACTTGCTCCTCCTTGCCTTCCATTGTGATTGTGAGACCTCCTCAGCCATTTGGAACTGTAAGTCCATTACACCTCTTTTTCTTCGTAGTCTTGGATATGTCTTTATCAGCAGTGTGAAAACAGATAAATACAGTGCACTTAGGAGAGAGGCCCCAGAGAGCTGATACCCCCCTTCCACCATGTGAAGGCACAAGAAGAAGACACAGTCTATGAAGAATCAGGCCTTCACCAGACAATGCATCTGCTTGTACCTTGATCATGGACTTCCCAGCCTTCAGAACTGTGGGAAATAACCTTTTTTTTCTTTATAAGTTACCTTGTTTGTGTATTCTTGTTATAGCAGATTTAATGAACTAAGACTCTATCTAATCTATCTATCTATCTATCTATCTATCTATCTATCTATCTATTCTCATCTATCTAATCTATCTATCTATCTATCTATCTATCTATCTATCTATCTATCATCTATTTATCTACTATCCCTTCTTCCTCTTTCTCATCATCATTGTCATCAGTTATCTATCTATATATGCTTTTTCCCTGAACTGTTCACCAGTAACTTATGGATATGATTCTTCTTTATAACTAAATAGTTTAGCATGTATTTTACAAAAACAAGAGCATTCTTTTCCATAACTACAACATAGTTATCAAAATCAGAACATTAAACTTTAACATATTATCATTTAATCTCAGTCCTATTCAGATTTATCAATTTTCCTAATAATGTTCTTTCTAGCAAAAGAAAATCAAAGTTTATGCATTATATTCAGTTGTCACATGTCTTAGCTTCCTTTTAATCTGGAATAGGTTTTTAGTTTTCTAGAAAGAATAGGCCAAGTATTTTGTAGATTGTCCCTTAATTTGGATTTGCTTATGTTTCCTCATGATTACATTGAAGTTACAATATACTTTTGACAGGAACGCTGCAGAAGTTCAAATGCATCATACCAACAGGCATATGATAGCATTTTGTCCCAATATTGGCAATATTAACTTTGACTACTTAAAGTATTGTCTGCCAGGTTTTATCAGTGTAAAATTACCTCTTTGTCTTTTGTAACTGATAAATATCTGCGGGGAGATACTTGGAGATTATGTAAATATATTATTAGTTGTCAAACTTCCCTCTAGTGGTTTTAGTACTCACTGGAGATTCTTGCTTAAGTCAATTATTATTATGATTACTAAATAGTAATTTTGTATTTTACAATTTCTTCTACATTTATTAGCTGCCTTTCTACTACAACCCTTCTCCCATTATTTTGTTTGTTTATAGCAATGTAGACTCATGGGGTTATTGTTTTATTCAGTGGGTTTTAATACTTTACTATTAGTTATTTTGATTCTAAATTATCTCAGTTTTGGTAAGTGGGAGTCTTTCAGATTGGCTCCTGGGTCCTTTTGGTACATTCTCATGCTTCTTGTAGCACTTCTTTGCTTTCTGGTACAACAAGATGTTGTGACCTCATTTTGTAATCTCCCTGCCTAAGCCCTGAAATCAGTCATTTATCTAAAAAGATGTGCTCATTTCTGTTGGGAAATAATTACTTATAGACCCTTTCACACATTTATATATTTTTATATCTATTATCTCTCTCACTCCTACTACTTTTATCTAAAAAACATGAGTCTACACTGATATCTCCATTTCCAATTCATACTACTGGATCATTCTAGCTTTCTGCCTTCTCATGTTTGTTTATTTTTTTTTCATGCCTTCCCATACTTGTAATTCCCTTTTCCAGTGGTGAGAAACCTGGCTACCATTATTCATAACATAATGCCTTATTTGCCAATCATAGAATACAAAGAAAATGGTTTCAGATTGCTAATTCATGTCTCTATAAAAGAAGCCCACTAATAAGAACTCAATATTTGTTTAGAATTATTTTTGCCTTTAGCATAAGGGTATATCATCTAAATTCTGTATGGAAAAGTTACCTGGGTTAATTCTCTTACCAATGTATTCAGTGTAGATAGGTTATTCTTTTGACATATGGTTTGCTATATTTGTTTTTGTTTTGACTCCATTTTAGAGTTATTTCTCTATCCTTTCCGATTTTGTGTGTGTGTATTTTTTCTTTCTTTTCCCTTTTTTTTGAGTATGTAAAACATTATCATGGTCCCAAAAGTCAGACCTGTACAAAAAGTATACACAAAGGATTCTGTCATTCCTTTCATGCTTCCCACCGATTCTCATCCACCTTCTCTAGGTAGCCAATCACATTAGTCTTCTACTTATTGTCCCTTTTTTGTTTTTGCATAAATAATCGGATACTTTATTTCTTCTTCTTTCTGAAAAAGGGAACTCTCTTCCACACTCTGCTTCAGTTTTTCCAGCTTTGCTTCATTCCTTTGCGCAGTTGCTTAATATTCCATTACCTAGATACACCACAGTTTGGCTAATGAATCTTGTTTGTTTAGACATCTTGCCTCCAATATTTTATAGTAATAAACAGTGCTACAAGGAATATATTTGTGCACAAGTATTTTCAAATTGTTGGAAGCATAGTTGGCCCTTGAAAAATGTGCAGGTTAGTGATGCCAACTCCCATGCACTAAAAAGTCTATATATAACTTTTGATTTCCCAGCAACTTAACTACTAATAGCCTATTGTTGACCAGAAGCCTTACCAATAACATAAGAAGTTGATTAACATATATTTATATGTATTATATGCTATACTACAATAAAGCAAGCTAGAGAAAAGAAAATTTTATTACAAAAATTATAAGAAAGAGAAAATATGTTTACTATTCATTAGGTGGAAGTGGAATATCGTAAAGACCATCGTCCTTGTTGTCTTCTTGTTGAGTAGGCTGAAAAGGAGGAGCAAGAGGAAAGGTTGTTCTTGCTGTCTCAGGGTGGCAGGGGCAAAAGAAAATCTGTGTATAAGTACACTGGCAGTTCAGAGGATTCTGTTCAAGGATCAACAGTATATGTGTAGAGTAAATTACTTAAAAGTGGGAATTCTATATCCTAAGGGAATGCATATGTAGCTTTGTTAGATATTGCCAAATTCACCTACATAAGGATAGTATCAATTTTCTTTTTTTTTTTTTTTTTTTTTTTTTGAGACGGAGTCTCGCTCTGTCACCCAGGCTGGAGTGCAGTGGCCAGATCTCGGCTCACTGCAAGCTCCGCCTCCCGGGTTCACGCCATTCTCCTGCCTCAGCCTCCCGAGTAGCTGGGACTACAGGCGCCGCCACCTCGCCCGGCTAGTGTTTTGTATTTTTTAGTAGAGACGGGGTTTCACCGTGTTAGCCAGGATGGTCTCGATCTCCTGACCTTGTGATCCGCCCGTCTCGGCCTCCCAAAGTGCTGGGATTACAGGCTTGAGCCACCGCGCCCGGCCGGATAGTATCAATTTTCATTCCAACCAGCATGATATGATCGTGTACCTGGAAACCCCCTAGAGAATCTATGGTGACTCAGCAATAAAGAATTCATTAATGTGTCAAGATATAAAGTTAACAAATAATAATCAATTATATCATAAAATGGTAGGGGAAATTTCATTTATAATAGTGAAAAAGAAGACAAAGTACAAAATACTTAAATTTAATAAGAAATATGTAAATCCTATACATGGAAAACTTTAAACCATGTCTGAAAGACATAAAAGTAGACTTGAACAAATAGATCCCTTGTTTTAGGTCTGATGATTCAACATTATAAAATTATCAGTTCTTTCTAAGTTAATTTATAAATTTAATATAAGTTCAATAAAACTACCAACAAGTGTTTTATTGTTTGTTTTTTCGTATGTGTGAAGCTAGAAAACAATAATCAGAAATACACAAAAGAGTTATAAAGAGCAATTAGCCCAATTAGATATTGACATACAATAATATTAGTCTCTGTAATTAAAACTCTTTAGTATCAATGTTTGAACAGAATATCAGACAAGTGCAATATAAAAGGAAGTGCAGATATAGGTCCAAGTACATGTAAAACTTAAATGTTTAAAAAGGTGACATTTCAAAACACTGGGGCAAAAATAAGTTTTTCAGTAAATGAAGCACAAACAATTATTTATTCATTTGAAAAAATAAAACTAACTCCATATCCCACATCATACATAAAAATAAATTAGAAGTGGATCAAGGATCTAAATATAAAATACAAAGCCATACAAATACCAGAAGTAAACACAATAAAGTGTGAGTCTAGTTTATCTAGTAGAGACCTTGGTCTTTGCCACATGCTCTGAAAATGACCTTCAGGGATGGTTTAATCAGAGAACTCTACACTTTCCCTACCTGTTGGTGTCTTTTTAGTTTTACGATATACAACCCTGCATTAGTCAACTGCACCCACTAGCCATAAGGCTGCTGAAGTTGGCACTTGTGCATTTCACTCTCTGGTGGGATGATGAGAATGTGTGATCGTATTTCACGATGTCATGCCTTTCTCATGCAATTTCGCCATCTTCATGTCCTTTTTTGTCCATGCTTTTTTATCCTTATCCTTTTTATCCTTAAAAATAGCTTATTGTAGCATATCCAGGAAAGATTTTTATAACTCTTATCCCTTATTTTGTTTGCCATACTCTGAGTTTCCTATGTCACAAATACTTTATTGTAAAACAATTGCTGATTTGCATCTGAATTCCTCCCTAGGACATAATCTCTTAGAGAACAGGAACCTTATTTTATTTGATTTTTATTCCTAGTACCTACATAGAGACTGGCGTATGGTTAGTGCTTGCATTAATCCTTATAGGTTAGATTGTGTTGCAGGAATCATCAACTGTTCAATCTTAGGGGCTTGACACAACAAAGATTTAAATATAACTCATAAAATATATTGGAAGTCTGGGTAACTTTCCAGGGTAGTTATCCTTCCTGTGGCTGCTCACTGATACAGGTTACTTTGATCTTGTGGCTCAAAGTTCAACAAACTGTAGACATGGCACATGTCATTTTATTTACATTTCAATGACCAGAACTTATGAAATGGCCTCATCTAATTGCAAGAATTTTGGGAAATGTAGCCTTCCATATTTACAGGAATAAATGGAGAACTGGATATTGCTTAATAACTGTTCATGAGTGAAGTACTATGAGGGGCATTTCTGAAAATTCAGCAAAGAATCAAGGAACTTGAGAGGAGTCTGTATTGCAAAGATCTCCAATCAAAAGAAACCAACTTAGATAAATTCTGTAATTTATTTTCAGGATTTGATAATATAATAACTCCCTGATTAAAACTTTAATCTGAAGTCTCCAGATCATTCTAGATGTTTCTATATTATTCTAGGCCGTAGAGTCTTGTCCTTGTCTCACAGAGAGGTAGCATACCCTAATCTGAGTTCACAAACATCTATAAATCAAAAGGTCCTAAAAGCAAGTAGGTCTCAAATCATAGTCCCAGAAAACACTTCTGAGTTGGAGAATTTGTCCAGTCAAGGACAGGGACGAAGATAAAAGGATTAAGCTATTTGAATAGTAAGAAGAGTGTTGACAGAACAAAAGATTGTCATGGTCCTGGATGGGGTTCTTGTCCTAGGTGAAATTAGAGGACAGCCAGGAAATGGGGCAGAAACTCACCCTGAAGGCTTAACTTAAGGAGTCATGGGAAGCCACAAATGAGAGAGCATGTGGGTAGCTGAGGAGGCTCATTCAGGATATTTGGAAACTTGACCTTGAGAACAGGAATAATTCTAATCTTCATAAATTCTTGGAATTACCACATGTTGTTCTCATGGGATTGACGGTAAGATTGAATCTGAGGATTGTATTATAAGCCCAAACCCTCTGTGATTAAAAAGAAAGATTTTCTTACTTTTACTCTTAGAAGCAACAAAAAGTAATCCTTGAATGAGTATGCAACCGGATGAAGAACTGGCATGGGAAAACATTAGGCCTATTCATTTGGGCCAGGGTTTGTTCTATTTCCCCTGAACGATCGTAAGAAGAATGCCTTCCTCATGTTCCACCCATCAAGTTTTCAGGATTAAGTAAATACTTTTGACAAAACCATGCTGTTTTAAATTTAAACTCCTTTTCCTGCATTTCTGACATTTTCTTCTGCTGAGTCCAACAGAGTAACAGTTTTCTATTATGTAAAGAGGAAACATGGGGTTTAGGTATTGACTTCTGTTCTTATATCCATATAAATGACCTATTATGTTCCAAGGCTTATAATTAAACATCATTTTGGCTTTTCTTTGTGTATGGATGTGACCTTATATTTTGACATTAGTTACATTTTGTGTAATTCTCTTTCTCTCTCTACAGACACACACACACACACACACACACACACACACACAATTTATATTATTAATATAGTTTTACAAGAATAAGTGGAAAACATCATTCATTACCTCATACTCCTAAATGCTTAAGTGTGCAATTCTTAAGAGCAAAGCCTTTTTTAAAACATAACCATGATATCAAGAAATTTAACATTGATATAATACTTTTATTGATTCTCTATAGTCAAATGTTATCAATCGGTCCAATATCATCATAGCTATTTTTTTTCCTAGTCCAATATCCAACATCATATGTTACATTTGGTTTTTATGCCTCTTTAGTCTCCTTTTACCTGGAGCATTTCTGTCTGATGTTTACTCATGAATAGACTCAAGCAATGCATTTTTGGCAAAAATATTAGTGAAAGCATTTTGTGTCTTTCTCAATATATTAAGAGTCATATGATGATCATGTGTCTCAATATTGGTGATGTTAGCTTTGATTTCTTGAGTGAGGTGAGATGTCATCCAAATTCTTCCTTTGTCTAATTACTGCATTTCCCTGTGTAATTGATAGAGAATTTGTGGGAGATACGTGAGTCTATATAAATACCTTTTCTTACCAAACTTTCACCTGCTAATTTTACTATTCATTAATGTTTTTCTAATATCATGTCTTGAATATTTATTAGTTAGCATTATACTGAAAAGAAGGATTTTTCCTTTTCCCTAATACAGTTGTTTATTCGTGTGTGTATTTATATCAGTATAGACTCAAAGATTTTTGTTTCACTGAAGTAGTTACAATTCATTATCAGCAATACTAGATTTTGATATACAAATTGTTCCAGATCATTTGAGGCTAGTTCCTGCGTGGTCTTGCCACATCCCCATCATTTTTTGAGCAGCTCCTCATTTTTTCTTTTATTTTCAGTTTTTTTAAGAGACAGAATCTTACTCTGTCACCCAGGCTGGAATGCAGTGGTGTGATCATAGCTCACTGTAACCTCAAATTCCTGAGCTCAAGGGATCCTCCCACCTCAACCTCCTCAGTAGCTGGGGCTACTGCGCCACCACACCCAGCTCATTTTGGTAGAGATGGGGACCCACTATGCTGACCAGGCTGGTCGCAAACTCTTGACCTCAAGTGATCCTGCAGCCTCGACTTTCCAAAATGTTGAGATCACAGGCGTGAGCCAGTGCACCCAGCAGCTCTCATTTTTGTGCAGCGAAGTGTTCAAGGCTCACATTATACTTTCCCCGCCCCAGCCCTGGAGTCAGTTATTTCTCCTAGGAGCTTAGACTTTTCTTCTGATTTAATTAGAGCAAGTTTATATGGTAGTAGGCTTTCCCAACCCTCTCCTCACTATCCCCCACACAACTCTATATTTAAGACTATCAATCTCCTCACTGCTCTGCAAAAATAAAGCACTAACTTCTTCCATGTCCACTCTTTCTCCTTTTTGCTGCCCACCAAGCTCAGTCCTCTCTGAGGGTCAGTTCCTTTCCCTTTATCTCCATGATGGATGCACGTGAAGAGGCGCTATGAAAGCTGTAGCTCATTCATCCCCAGGCTTGATTCCACTAAACTGGCTGGCTACACAAGTGCCTTCCTCTTTCAGGAATACTTGTATGTTTCCAGAGGCTGTACAATTGGAAAAAGACTTTATGCTCCTGGGAAGAGGGGATTTGTGTTTTAGTGAAAGGTTATATGAGATCTTCAATCCTTTACAACAATGTTAAACATATTTTTGAGCTCTGTTTCCCCCACTAGAGGTTCCTAAGAAACCCCAGCCCACACTCATTTTTCCCTTCTTTGAACTCCTACTACACTTGGAGGCTGAACCACACAATCTAGCTTTTGTCTATGTGCCTACTATTTCTGTTATAGCTTCAAATTTTCCATAGTGGTCATTAACTACTTAAAGGAAAAGATGGTTTCATATTTATACATAAATATGATTTCTTCCGTAGGATCTGGCCTCACTTCCTGTACACAGACAAATATACAGTTCTTATCCCTATGCCTCACACAAATAACTGCATTAAAAAGATGATTTTTTGAGGAGGTGAACACAGATCATAGAATTCCATGAGACTAGAACTTAGGTCTCATGACCTCCATGCCTATGTTTTCTTAACTCTTAATATATTATACCATTAAACCCCCAAACTTGGCCATATGTTTAGCATTATTCTATATTTCCAGATGTTACAGTCTTATAATATTAATCATCTTCCCTTCATGTTGGAATAAGAAATTTTTTTTTAATTTCATATAAATGACACGTGGAGGATAGCATGAATCTCTGACATTCATTGATCATCCCCAGGCTCCACTTGAGCGCCTAAGTAAGAAGTAGACATGGTTCTTTGTTTCTCTTTCTCCAGGTCATTTCTACAGAGCAAGGTAAGTCAGTATGTCATGTCGACAGCAAAAGAAAAGGGCACGGAGTATCTGCATATCCACTGTTTAATTGATCCCGAGCCACATTTTCTAATTATTGAATATTTTTTCCATTAAATCAAGTCCATAGGTATTCATTTTAGTTTTCTAGATATATTTATATTTAAAAGTCAAAATTTAAATACCAAAAAACTTCTTATTGTATGTTTATTCCAGAATGTTTGTGAAATTTACTATTTTTTGATATTTTATTCATTAATTCAATAAACACTTACTGAAAGTCCACTACATGTATTGTGCTGGGCTCCTGGGTAAGGAATGGTTTACTGAGGAAGTAATATTGAGGTCAGACATGAAGGAAGAGCAAAAGTTGCCAGGTAAACTCTGCAAGGAAGAGGATTTAGGCAGAGGAGCAGCATAGGAAGTTGCTGGGTTGTGAAAGAGCTTAGAGAAACTGTCCAGAGGACAGTGGCAAGAAGAGATGCTTGGGAGGAGGCTGGAGATGTAGGCAGGGACTCTTTCCTAAAGAACTTGTAGGGCATGTAAGAGTTTCAGGTTTAATGGAAAATTTAAGGCATTAAGGTGAAGTAGAAGTTGAATAGCTCGTAGCAAATAGCTTCGTATTGCTTAATACCCCTTTAACATAGTATAATAATTGATGTTTATGAAAATGATTCTTTTCATAAAGAAAAGTTTACATTCTGTTTCATGAAATCCTATTAGAAAGGTAGAAAAGTTGTATAATACTTTTAACAATTTTTTCATCATAGTTAAAAGTGTTTTGATAATTAAAGGGGTCACCCTCACTTCAGAAAATTTGTTTGTTTATAAAAGATATGCTTATCCCAGTTGCATGTTTACTGGTAGCCTTTTAACTTAATACACCAATATTTGTCACAACATATACAAAAAACTGTAAAATCTCTCTATAAATATTGTTATTCATACCCCATTTATTGATATAAAGTAAGTTTGATATTGCCTTGTCCCAATCTAAGACCTCCTCTTCATTCTGAAATTGTGTTTTACTTGTTTAACTTCTCTCTCTCTTTTTTTTTTTTTTTGAGACGGAGTCTCGTTCTGCCGCCCAGGCTGGAGTGCAGTGGCGAGATCTTGGCTCTCTGCAACCTCCGCCTCCCGGGTTCATGCCATTCTCCTGCCTCAGGTGCCTACCACCATGCCCGGCTAATTTTTTGTATTTTTAGTAGAGATGGGGTTTCACTGTGTTAGCCAGGATGGTCTTGATTTCCTGACCTCGGGATCTGCCCGCCTCGGCCTCCCAAAGTGCTGGGATTAAAGGCGTGAGCCCCTGCGCCCAGCCTACTTGTTTAATTTCTTAAAGAGATGTCACTAATACATTTTCAGTAGCTGATGTATATTTCATAACATTCTGTAGGTTTCTGGAAAATGCATAGCTCATTATGTAAAAGAATGTTCAGTATCTGTCATAAACAAAGAAAACAAACTCAAAACTCTGGTAAGGCATGTTACTGTATGGCATGTTTCAATGTTATTATACCCTAAGAATCTTTTCCAATGAAAACATAATCATAGGGAAAGAATTCCTGGGGACAGGGGAGTGGGGAAGGAGGATGGAAATTAGATCGTTGATGATATTAAAAGCCGTAAGAAACAGAAAATAGATAGCCATTCTCTAGGATGTAAGGCATGGAAGGACTTACCCAGCTTACCCAAGGCTATGAGCTCAAGGCTATGAGTCTCCTGCTGGGGACTCAGGAAAACAACAACGTAGACCTTTTGGTGTCTCAACAGAAAATGACTCTGGCTGATTTAAGCAGAAATAAATTTACCAAAACATAATACAGTAGTTTACATAATCACAAAGAAGACTGGAGACCTGGGTTCTGAGGCAGCCCAAAATGTACCCCAAACCATGTTACAAAACTTTTACCATCTCCACTGAGTGTCAAGTGCCTCAGCTTGTGCCTGTGATAGCCATCAGGCCTGGGCAGTACTCAGTTTTATTGCCATTGTCCCAGTCCTCTCTTCTATGTACCTCTAGCTCTTGAGTCCACAGTGAATTCTTCGAGCATATATAGTGGAAGGCAGATCCTACATCTCTCAAAGACTTATAGTGGAGAAATTCCCAAACATAAGAAGTGGGACTGAATATGTAGTGGCCAAAAATAATGACATTTTTTTACATAGCTCATCCCTTTGAATATCCTTCATACATAATTTCATTAACAACTCTTGGTTCCTGACTATCATGCTAAAAATAACCCTTGACAGCTTTGGCACACTTACCTCCTCCCCACAGTGACAAGACCCAGAGCCTCATCAATTGATGCCTGCAGCTCCTGGCTCAGGATCTCGGGAAGATGCCCAGCTTTCCTCTGTTTCTCTCCTGATCTTGTGTCTATATTCTGTAATCTATGGACTAAACCGAGAAGGTGTCACCCACATATGCTGTGTAGATGTGAAAGAAAAAGGAAATTTGGTAAAAATAATTAAATGCAAGTCTGACATGGCAAGGAAAAGAACGTAAGTATACACTTATGACACGAGGACATAGATACGATTTATTTACTCTTGTATTAACTTAGTATTTCTTTGACTTTACCCAGGAACTTTCATTCCTGAAGGATCTAACTCCCAGTGGTAGCACCTATATGGGGTTGCTGTGATTGGCTATTATATTTTGCTCTTGTTGTTACACTACAGGTACTGAAAAGTCCCCTCTGGTTTCCATCCACCTTATTCCCATATCTCCATATGTTAGTCACCTCACTTCTCATAGACAGACAGGTTCAGGCAAAAATAAAACTTTTTTTTTTTTTCATTTTCACCATTCAATACAGGAGAAGCCCAAAGTAAACGAGCAGTTTTCTTAACTTCTAATTCATTAGAATCATACTTGCATTCTCTTATGAAAGTGTTTCTCCCATGGTTTCTAAAGTCTCTCTCTGTCAGCAGTGCCTAAAGTAACAGGAATGTGAATCACATATTGTAAGTCTTTCTTGTGTGTTTTACAAGATAAGTCACATCCCATCTTGAAGCTAGAGGCTGCATCTCATACCACTTTGTTTCTGAAGGACTGGAGGGTGAAGTATGATAGGATCTCAGAATTAGGCTGGATACTGCTGAGAAGGCTTAACACTCTTGAAAATGCGGGATTGGAGAACTGGGTCAGCTAGAAGCTCATTACTACAATGAGTAGCCAGTGATCTAGTATACTGTGTTCAAGGTTGTCTTTATTTATTTATTTTTTGAGATGGAGTCTCACTCTGTTGCCCAGGCTGGAATGCAGTGGTGCGATCTCAGCTCTCTGTAACCTCCACCTCCTGGGTTCAAGTGATTCTCCCTCAGCCTCCTGAGCAGTTGGGATTACAGATGCCGGCTATGACACCTGGCTAATTTTTGTATTTTTTGTAGAGATGGAATTTTACCATGTTGTCGAGGCTGGTCTCTAACTCCTGACCTCAAGTGATCTGCCTGCCTTAGTCTCCCAAAGTACTGGGATTACAGGTGTGAGCCACTGTGCTTGGCCAAGGTTGTCTTTAAATTGGGCTTGGTTACAGCACTGTCCATGCCTGAGGTATAAAGATGTTCAGTCTACTGGCTGGAATTTATATCAGACAGACTATTGTGCCATGTTCCCTTACAATCAATCTATTTCTAGCTGAAGTCTGTGAAGTAGCTAGGCATAAAATAGACAGGGTCCAGCCCTCCAGAGGAAAAGATAGTCAAGAGCTAGGCTGGACATCAGTGTGTGTCAGATAATCTGGGGTTTATGGCAAGGCCACTGGGCTAGAAGGATATTGTATTGCCATGCGTAGAAACTGATGACAGTTAGTATCACAGTGGTTTGGGACAGATGCCAAATAAGTGTGTCTGCAGGCAACCCACATATGAAACACATAGCAGAGAGACAGACAAATTGTTGACCTCACTTGTTGGTGGGCTAAGATTGTTGGTCAACTTGCTACTGTGGCCCAGGCAGCTGGTGCAGCTGAGTTGCAGATGTAAAACTTCAGCAGCCCCAGTGAAAGGGGCAGGGAGAAGTAGGAGCTGAAAACAGGAACCAAATGTGAAGCTGGATGGAACCTAATAGGATGGTCTAAGTTTGCTCACTTTTCAAATGTGATAGTCAAACTTCTGTACCATTTTTAGACCAAGACTCTTAACACCTGAATGAAAAGAAATACTATGAGTAAAACTTACAATCAAATAAAAAGAAAGAATAAATAAGAACTAAAAAACAAAACTGACCTAGAGATCTGACACCCCTTTCTGTTCTGAAAGTGGCAAAGACATCTGAGGAAACTCTCATAAGGTCATGGTTATATTTAAAGCCAGCACAATGTACAATTACCTAAGAATGACAGGAGAGTCCAATGTATCTGAGATTCATCACATTAAATGTATTTGTTTTGAAGTTTTGGTCCTTTTGGAGGAATTTTATGTTAAAATTATAAGTACTGGGCATGTTACACAGCTACTGAATTGATTTGTTTCTGGTGGCACACTTTCCTATGGGTTAGCAGAGAGAAGAAAGTCAGTAATATTGTGAGTCTGGTGCTACATGTGATTTGGGAAACCACAAACTCCCCAAGTGTGCTGACCACTCAGCACTAATTTATAGCCCCAGAAACTATACAGAGGCTTAATTTCTTTTAATTCTTGCAATCTAGCTTTAGAAACCAATGCTTGAATATTACCAGTACCTTTTGTTTTCGTTTTTGTTTTTTTAGTAAGTGGAATCTTGCCATGTTGCCCAGGGTGGATTTGAACACATGACCCTCCTGCCTCAGTTTTCCAAGTAGCTGGGACTGAAAAAGCAGCATCTCTGTTTTTGTGTTCAGGGTGACATTAACCTAATTCTGTTTAAATGAATAAAATTATCTTTCCATTAGATTCATTTGGTGAAGAATTTAACTTAAATGTAAAAGTAAAGAGAAGTTAGAGGTGAGCTAGAATTTTATAGTTTAATACCATGTAAATATTGCCAGCTTATTTTTTTCTGCTAATGTAATTATAACTAATAAAAAGTTAATAAGATGAAAATTAATTCGTTGTCCAGAATTATAAACATTAGAATGAGAGTAAGGATCCAATGCTATTGACTTTCCTTTCTTTTTTTTTTTTTTTTTTTTTTTTTTTGAGACGGAGTCTCGCTCTGTCACCCAGGCTGGAGTGCAGTGGCCAGATCTCAGCTCACTGCAAGCTCCGCTCCCCGGGTTTACGCCATTCTCCTGCCTCAGCCTCCCGAGTAGCTGGGACTACAGGCGCCTGACACCTCGCCCGGCTAGTTTTTTGTATTTTTTAGTAGAGACGGGGTTTCACCGTATTAGCCAGGATGGTCTCGATCTCCTGACCTCGTGATCCGCCCGTCTCGGCCTCCCAAAGTGCTGGGATTACAGGTTTGAGCCACCGCGCCCGGCCGACTTCCCTTTCTTTGAAGCAGAATAGCATTGCTAAAAAATGATATTAACATGTCAGGAATTGAAATTTAATGAAAAAAATGACCAAAGGTTTATTTCAAGATTTTTCTCCCTGTCTCAGCATGTAATCAAATATACCACACAATAATTTGAGTTGCCAACCATTAAGAAAATCATAATCATTTTTAGTTAGAAGAGCATGTCATATTCTCTTATTTCTCCCACATAGTTAACTCATAGAAATGCTCAATGAATCCTTGTTGAATTTGATTTTTTTTCACACTGCAGTGAGGTATAACTAAGTTTGAAGGATTTACTACACTGGAACCATTTCCAATCTAGACAGGGTGCCTTATATTTTAATTCCAAATAAAAAGATATTCTGCATATTAAACGAAAAAGCAAATTTTCAGTTAGTTAACTAAGCAATTCTTCTAGACAGATACTTTTGAAGGCCCCAAAATAGAAATATATGTACATATGAAATAGAAAAACAAACTCTATGGAAATAATGCAGTTGGATAACTGTTTACTTGTACTAAATATGAAATGCAAATAACTCTGTTGGAAACTAAATGTGTTTTTTATCTATAAATGTTACTCAGGGACTCAGGAAAGAAAGTCGTAAGTCTCGGAACTTCGTGTTTCCAAGAAAGAGCAAGAACAATGTTGAACTGCTGGAATATTTCTCTTTATTTCTTGATAGAATGTTCATAATTGGATCTCATGTCCCAGGAAACCCTAATGCTGTAATACATAGGTATGAATAGCAGATATGGGACTGTTTTAGTTATTTAACTAATATTTTTTAAAAGTGAAAAATACTAAAGGGATTGGAATCTCTCTGGAAATAATCTTGGAAGCTGTGAACAATGTAGTTGAGGTCCTCCCCAAATTTTATTCAAAATCTTTGCAGACAAATCTATTATGTAATTTATAATTGTTTTGACCATCTGGTCTCTAGAGCACCCAAAATCAAACACATAAATATTCTGACAGAAAAACATATAGATAGTCACACTAAGTGAAATAAATAAAACCTTTAAAGAGTCTTGAATCAGTTCATACTGCCTTGATTTAAGTCAACTTTTGTCATCAAATGAGTTGAATAAAAACTTTCTGTGAGCCTGTGCTTTTAGTATCATATCAAAGAAATATTAGCAAAGACCAATATTATGAATCTTTTCCCTTATGTTTTCTTCTAGCAGTTTTATAGTTTTAAGTCTTGCATTTAAGTCTTTAATCCATTTAGAGTTGATGTTTGCATATGGTAAGAATAAGGGACTAATTTCATTTTTTTTGCATGTGGATATCTAGTTTTCCCAGAACCATTTATTGAAGAGACTGTCCTTTCCCTATTGTGTGTTCTTGGTATCTTTGTCAAAAATCAATTGATTGTTAATGTATAGATTTAATTTTGCACTCTCTATTCTGTTCCATTGGTCTATATGTCTGTCTTTATGCCAGTACCATACTATTTTGATTCCTGTAGCTTTGCAATATGCTTTGAAATCAGGAATCATGAAGCCTCCAGCTTTCTTCTTCTCTCTCAAGATGATTTTGGTTATTCAAAGTCCTTTGTTCCTCCATGTGAATTTTAGGATTGTTTTTATCTATTTCTGCAAAAAATACCATAGAGATTTTGATATGGATTGTAATGACTCTATAGATCACTTTGCATAGTGTACCATTTTAACAGTATTAATTCTCCCAATCCATGACCATGAGATGCCTTTTTATTTATTTGTCATCTTTAATTTCTTTTAGCAATGTTTTGTAGTTATTATTGCACAAGCCTTTCACGTCTTTGTAGGACTACTAAAAACTGAAAAACTTCTGTGTAGCAAAAGAAACAGTGAAGAGTGAAAAGGCAACCTGTATATAGAATGGCAGAAATGTTTGCCAACCATATATTTGATAAAGGGTTAATATTCATTATGTATAAGAAACTTCTATGACTCAAAAGTAAAAAAAAAAAATCTAAATTACTTAATTAAAATATGAACAAAGAGCTTGAATTGCCATTTCTCCAAAGAACACATAAAAGTGATTAACAAGTATATGAAAAGATGTTTAACATCACTAATCATCAGGGAAGCGCAAACTAAAACCACAGTGAGATATCAACTCATACCTATAAAAATAAATACCATTATAAAAATAAATAAGTAAAAAAATAGCAAGCGTGCGTGAGGATGTGGAGAAATTGGAATGCTTGTGCACTGTTGGTGGGAGTATGAAATGGTGCTGGTGCTATGGAAAACAGTATGGAGATTCCTCAAAAAATTAAAAATAGAACTAGCATATGATCTAGCAGTCCCACTTCTCACTATCCAAAAGAATTGGAAACAGAATCTTAAAAAGATATCTGCACTCCCATGTTCATTGCAGCATTATTAACAATAGCTAAGATGTGGAAACAAAGCAACCTAAATGTTCACTGACAGATAAATGAATAAATAAAACGTGGTATATACATACAATGGAGTATTCTTCAGTCTTAAAAATGAAGAAAATCCTGTCACATATTATAACATGGACGTTATACTATGTGAAATAAGCCAGTAACAGAAGAACAATACTGTATGATTCCATTTCCACGAGATATCTAAAATAGTCGAATTCATAGAATCAGAAAGCAGAATAGCGGTTGCCAGAGCTGAGGTAAGGGGACATGGGCAGTTGCTGTTTAACAGGTATAGATTTTTAATCATGCAAAATGAAAAAGTTCTGGAGGTCTGCTGCACAGCAATGTGCATCTAGTTAACAATACTGCACTTTACACCTAAAATGTATTAAGAGAGTAGATCTCATATATGTTTTTACCACAATAATAAAAAATTCTAGTGTTTAAAGATTTTTTAATTTTAAAATTGCAGTTAAGAAATTGTTGATCAATTTACCAAAGTATGTTCTATAGATATTGAGTAAAAAGGGAAGGCAGTGTTTATTGTTAAATAAGTTTGAAAAACATAAGTTTAAATAAAATTAAACAGATTCATTACTGTAGAATTTCTCAGAGATTTTTATATGCTAATGTCTTGGGAATCCCAAGAAAGGTGGTATACTATGCAACATTTCCTATGCATATCAAATCACAGAAGCCTTTTTGAAACATCTTGAAGGCCTGGTGTTTTGAAGAATGGATTTTAGAAAGGCTGTTGGAATGGCAGAAAATAAAGGTACTGGTGGCCTTTTCTGGTGAGATCGGGTTCCTTATTCAGTCCTAGGCACCCATTCATTCAGAAAATACTAAAGAACATGGCTCTGTACTTGAAAACTGGCTAGGGGTGCACAGAGAGAAGCAAAAGCCTGTGCCCCCAACAAAGTCAAGTCTAGTGTCAAAAGAGCCAAGAAAACAACTGAAGTAAACTTAATAATTGATATAATGGTGATAAAAAGCAAATCTTAGGATTTGCTGTCTGATAATTAATTTTTTAAAAATCAACTCATAATGACTTAGTGTGTGATTATACTAAGCCATCTGATAAAAATGTGTATGAATCAAGCAGTTGATTGATTAGTCCTAGAAACACAGAAAAAAGATGTATCATGTGGACAAAATTAGACAGTGCCCATCCAAACACTAGGGCAGAGAAATCTAGCTTCAAGTAGCTGCCCCATTGGTGATGAGCCTAATGAGGATAAAGACATAGGAGGTTGGGACAAATAATCTCTGTCAGAATGTTTTCTAATGTCTGATGTATGTGCATTAGTCTATTTTATCCCTATGCTACTGAACATTTCTTTGACCAACCCAGCTCGCCTTATTTTCAAACCATGCTCACAAAACATCATTCTGATGATGATCGAGCATGTCCTATGGTGTGCCTGTAGGAAAAGATTGTGCTGCCTAACAAAATTAGATTATTCTTATTTCTGTGTAAACTATTCATTATTGTCAGTAGGTAAATTTGTGTTAAGGCTACCAACCATGCTGGTTTGCCTGGGACTGAGGGTCTTCTCTAGACACTGGACTTTCAGGGCTAAAATCGAGACTGTCCTGGACGAAACTGGCTGAGATGATCACTCTAATTGGTGTTCATGCTTATAGACTGATCTCAAGAGCATCTCAAGACCATGTCTCACCTTGTTGTGATGACCAATCCAGTTTCTGAACTGGTAATACTGAGGGTGGACCCTAGCCTAAGACCAATTCACCAAATTAATGAAGGTCACACAGAAACAAGTCTTCTTGAGAGTGACCAGCTTTGGTAGAGGCAAAATAAACAGGAGAACTTCATGCTTCCTGACTCAGAATTCAGAACCTTCAAGAAGGAGGTTGTTTTGATCTGATGGGACTGGAGGTATTATACAGGAGTTTTTTCAAACAGACATACAAGGAGACAGCAATTCATTTATTAATTATCAATTCACTTATTTATTTAACAAATTCAATTAATTCAGTTTCTCAAACACTTCTTTGAGCACATACTCTCAAACCACTCAATAAACAAAGATCAATTCCTGCTTTCATAAAGCTTATATTCTAGGGAAAGAGGCAGAGAATAAAGAATAGGCAAGTATGGTATAGTATATGTTAGATGATGGCAAGTGTTGAGAAGGTAAGTGAGGCAGGAAATGAGGACGGTAGCACCTCATTTCTGCTTCCTAGGTAGGACCTAGGAAGGTGCCATTTGAGCAAATACCTGAAGGATCTAACGGACAGGCCATACCAATAAGACAAGAAAGAGAGTCCTGAAGAGGTCAAGAAGGGATGAGGCCGCTGGTGTGGCTAGAGATATTGAGAGAGCCGATGAAAACAAAGGCAGAAAGGAGGGGGGTTGTTTGCGGATTGAGTAGGGGCTTAACGGTAATCAAAATGAATTGGGCTTTTAATCTTGGTGCGATGGAAAGTCAATATGGGATTAGAACAGAGAAAACAGAAGTTGCAAAGGCCCTGACTAGAGAGAACCAGATACGCGGGAATTAGAAAGAATTCCACATTTGGCTGTAGTATTGAATACTTTGGAGAATCAAGCAAGACATGGACCAGAAACAGCCTATTGACTTTAGGAGATCCTAGGTACTTTGATCATTTCCTTGGTTTAGAGAGAAGGAAAGGCAGGTATCCATGAGTGAAGCAGTTGGTGTGCAGAGCCTCGGGTGTTGTTCAGAGGTTGCTGAGGGGCTGACGGGGCAGGCAGGAGTAAGTGAAGGACTGAGAGGAGGGTTCTCTGCTCTCCATCCCGTCTCTCAACCAGTGAAGTTGTTCTTTGTGTGTATGTGTATGTTGATGCTTCACAAAAGATTTAATTTGAAAAAGAGTGTTCTGCTGCTTGAAAAAAAAAGGGGCATTAAAAAAACAAAAATAAACAGGAAGTAAGAAAATTAATATATCTAGCTGGATGAACTTTCTAAGAAAGGACTGAAAAGGGAGATGCAGGCAGTAGAGGGATTTGAGGACAAGGTAGAAATTTTTATTTTGTTAAGAGAGAACTAGGATAAGCTTGTTTTAGGCTGAGAAGAAAGAGCTGTTAAAGTGTAAAAGTTTGATACAAAGAACAACAGGAGGTAATGGGAAAGTGACTAAGTTCTTATAGCAGGTAGGAGTGCGTCGGGTCCATAGCAGACATGAATATATTTGCATTATATTCAGTTTATAAGCTATAACTCTTCAAGCTCAAGGATTTCCTTTGACTGTTTTTGTTTATATCATTTAAGCTTCAAATAAACATTTAAATAAGCACTTTTAAAAGAAAGAAAGCTGATTTTCATATCTAGTTATTATCCTGCTACCTTTGCCAACATACCAGAATCTTTTATTACTTTTTCTCCTATGGCATCAACCTTGAGAGGAAGGATCTTAATTAAGTATGCCAACTATCTTAACACTCAATTTGACCAAAGGTCAACTCTTTTTATGTTTGTAATAGGAATGTACTGAACAAATTCTGAAATGCACTTTCATAAACTTTCTTTCTCTTAGACTTTCAGAGTCGAGTAAGTTTTTTAAAAGCTGAGTCACCGTTTTAGTCTTTAGGGCAGACAAAAGTCTACATACTCTTTTTTTTTTTTTTTCTTAGAATCCCAGGCAATGGAATTCTGTAATCTACTTTAAAATCTACTCTAGCCCTCAGCAAGATTTCCAATCAGGAGGCTCCTTTTCATCACTAAACTGCTTTGGCGCTGCAGCTGATTTAGTGGGTTTCCTCTGAGAGGCAGTGGAGAGCAGCCTCCCTTGACTCAGTGTACAGAGTCACAGGCCGCAGAGACCTCCACTCTTACTTCCCAGTAGCACACACAGCACAGTCAAATAAATGCCCTCCTCAATTCCCATGCCATTAGGGAATGTGCTGAAAGAGCTCGCTGGAGAAAAAGCTGAAATCATCTGTGAGTTAGGGCTTGCTACTCAATGTGTAGCCCAACAACATAACATCAACACCACCTGGGATCTTGTCACCATCTTCTGAATAACAGGATTTCCTTTTAACGGGATCCACAGATGATTCTTATGGACATTAAAGTCAAGGAGCCACTGCTTTAGAGAATTCTTTTGAAACAATTATATAATCAGCTTACTGGACTTCAGAATTCCTCCTTTACCAGTGGCTGGGTCTTCAGGGTGGTGTCTTTCTCTTACTCATCTTTGTGTTTCTAATGCCTAGCACAGGGCCTGGCATATGCCCCTTTGATTTCTTGTGGTGTCACAGCTTAATCCATGTTTACTGAATAAGTTACAGAATCAGTTGAGTGTCACAGTATAATCCTACTACCATCAGAAGAAATTCATATAAACAATTTTTCTGAATATGGCTTTGATTGTAATCATTATTTTACACCACATATCATGAAACCAAAAATCCTACTCTAAACTGATGACCTCTTGATTTCGTCTGGGCATAGTTTTCCTTCTGTTTTAATTCAAAGCATCCCTCTAATTCCACATTCCCATTTTTCTGGGGTTCAGTTTATCTCATGCTATTTAATTAATCTGGGCTTTTCTTTTCGTCCCCCCTTTCTTTTCTTCCCAAATGACTGGTGCAGGTGGAGGGTGGAAATTTTTGAGTTATTTTTGTATCTTGTTTTTCCCTTTAGCTTTCATCAAGGTGACACTTTAGAGGCTTAAGGTGGGTAAGTGGAAGGACATAGAGGACTTTCTGTTTTCATCAGCACCTTCAAGAGATTTTTCCCTATTGCAACAATAGCATTGATTTTACATTTTATTTGCTCTGAGCAGGATGACACGCAAAGCCTTAGCATGATAGATAGTGTTAACTTATTTTTAGACCATTTATATTTTTCATTTCATGAGCCCTCTGCCACTGCACATTTTTGATAGAAAAGTAGGCATCTTTCCTAAGAACATTTCTGCTTTGCTCTTTGACTTGTTGCCCTTCTGCTGGCAATATAGTCATACTGCAGGCTGTTCAAGGATAGAGTTCTTTGTGAAGCGATGAAGATGAATTATTCCTGCCAGACACAAAAACAGTTATTTTACCTGTTACTTAAATCGGAAAGAGACGAAGAATACTGTTCAATTTTAACTTGCCAGCAGGCACTCGGGGAAAAGGAGTTTCCTAACAACTTGGAGAACGCACTTCTAACACGTCTGTCGACATTAAAGTGAGGCTAAAGATTGGTACCAGTGTAAAACAGAGCTCAATTTTTGTCTCCAATTTCACCAAAATCAGTAGGGAAGGCAAGGGGTGGTGGCTTTCCTAGTTAATTGGAGAAATGCTTGGGTGAAATGTTGGAAAGACCCTAATTGTTCATGGACTCCCATGTAAGTATAAATTCTCTGCATTATATTTCCTACGGGGGTTACAGTGGGTAGAGAGAAGTTTTTTGCGGTTACCAAAATTTAGATAATAAAAGTGAGACTTCAAGATTTAATTGAATGGCTGTGGCCTTGAGTCAAGGGCAAAATAGTAAAATGTCGTTATAGATGCATATCAAGAAGAAAAACAATCCATGATTTCTGAAACTATAGCAGAGTTGCATTGTGCTACAAACACCCAGAGCAAACTCCCCTCAGAGACTGCCCTGAAGGACAAAACAGTTCTTAACTGGCAAAAAAAGCACCTTCTGGAATGTCAGCAAAGCATGTAAATTACAGATGATTTTTAAAAAGAATCCTCAACTTTGAAACTCCTAAGCAGATCATGAACAAATGTGTTCAGTAGAACCTGTGGTACAGCCTGGCAGCAACCTCGAGAGACGGAACTGACATCTCCTTACATTTTCAAGTCATGTTTTTACTGTAGAAAAAGAAAACCGTTGCCTATCGCCCAGTCCATGGCAGTGTCAGAGGCGTGTGAAGTAGAGCAACTCCATCTTGAATAGGAGCTGAGTAAAATGAGGCTGAAACCTATCGGGCTGCATTTCCAGATGGTTAATGCATTCTAAGTCACAGGATGAGATAGAAGGTCGGCACAAGATCAGGTCATAAAGACCTTGCTGATAAAACAGGTTGCAGTAAAGAAGTTGGCTAAAACCCAGCAAAACCACAATGGCTAGGAGAAGTACCTCCGGTCATCCTCACTGCTACACTCCCACCAGCGCCATGACAGTTTACAAATGCCATGGCAACATCAGGAATTTACCCTATATGGTCTAAAGAGGGGAGGCATGAATAATCATCCCTTGTTTAGCATATCATCAAGAAATAACTATAAAAATGGGCAACCAGCAGCCCTCAGGGCTACTCTGTCTATGGAGTAGACAGAGCATTTATAAGTAAAATATCTTTTATTCCTTTACTTTCTTAATAAATTTGTTCTCACTTTACTGTATGGACTTGCTCTAAACTCTTTCTTGCACAGGATCCAAGAACTCTCTCTTGGGGTCTGGATCTGGAGTGCTTTTCTGTAACAGAAGAAGGAAACTTGTTTTTCTTTTCATGGTTTGTGTGTTTGGGGGATGAATCAGAGGTCAGCCTTGGTCGGACTCTACAGTCAGCCCTTTGGAATCAGGGATTTTTTCCCAATAGCCAAATAGTGACCAACTCTTCTCCTGGCAGTGGGAATATTAAAATTGTTCTTTTAGGCCTGGCTGATTTTCATCTTGTGATGATGTTTTCAGAAAGCAGTCCTATTGTGTTCTTTCACAGTATCTCTCCTTGGCTCCATTCAAATTGTAGATGGTTCTCAGGAATGCTGTCTAGAGATGTGGAAATCAAGGTATATTTAGTCAAATTTTAGTATCGACGTTCGGTTAATTAGAGTTATTTGAGATTGAGTGGGAGACACTATGCCAAAAAAGACTCTTACAAGTTAAAATTCAAGCTTTAATCACTAACTCCATGCCTTTTTTCCTGAGAAGTATCTGATGCCTGCCTGAAACATTGCAATTCCTTTCTTCTTTCTTTTTTTAATCCCACCCATTCCTTTTAAAAGTTGACTTTTCTCTTTAATGCCGTAGCTCAGGTGATCTATGACACGTCTTCATTTCAAGGTTCATCCTTTTGTAATTCACTAGACAAAGGGAATTCCAATCTCACAGGGACCTTCATCTGTTCACAAGAAGAAAGAGGAAGAAAGGGGCCTCCTTAAGATAGTAAGTGAAGGGATTTAGGGAGTGACAAAGATATTTTTCTTGGCCTTTTTTGTCACCTAGATCAATTTTAAGGCCATTAATCCTTTGATTTATGTTTGCGGGTAAGAGAACAAAGGAATGAAACTTAACTGCAATTGGATTCCACATGAATTATCAATTGGAGACATATGAACATGTGATTTATAGGACTGTTTTGCAAGTGCTCCTTTGTGTAGCCTGTTGACAAAGGAAGAAGAGAGATGTGCTGTGATTTCCTGGCCTTTTTCCAAAGCCCTGTTGCCAACTTCTTTCAGCTATGAATTCCCAAACAGATTTTAGCACTTACTTCCAAAACCAGATGAAGTATCAAAATAATTTCTAAAAGGCTAGTGGCAGTGCAAAGTGACAGTGACAGGGACTTGCGACAGCCTTCCTGGACGCCGTCCACCACCGCCCTACCAGCTGGTGCCCTGCAAGTGCATGCATGGTGCTTTCTGCTTTCTTCTAACATAATCCTAATCATGATGCTTTGAAATAGTCTAAGTCATTTTTTTTTCCTAACTCCATTTTGAGGATAAAAGCAGCTGTAACATCTTTTCTCAGGGCCTGGTATGTTTGAGGAGTTCAGTTAATATGTACTTGATAAATAAAGATAAAACAAATAATTTAACTAATGGAAAAAGCTTCTTAGGAAGTTAGACTTAAGAACTGTATTTAGATCACATTCAGAAGCAGAAAAGGAGAGAAAACCAAGCCTCTGCTTGAACATGCATTTGTTCATTCTACATAACAACTCCTACGAGTTGGATTCAGTGATCTATTTTGGGGGTCATGTGGATGTGGCTATTTGGAAACCATTAAGAGGCAGTGTACCAGCTCAGGGCAAAGCTTCTCTACATGACTTGCACTAGTTACAGTCTGATAAGTTTTTCTTGGATTAAACAAGAAGAAACACAATTTTTAAAGTTACCTCTTGTACCTCTTATACCTAGATTAAGCAATGCTTTAACATACCCACTGATGACCTAATGAGAAAAGTAGGATCTGTTCTTTTAATACAAATCAGAGCACGTTTATTAGGCACCAACTCTTCTCTCAGCCAGACTCAAAGACATGTACAGATACATAAGAGAGTAGAAGACACAGTTTCTGTTCCCAGAGTCAATAATGCAGTTGGATTGGAAACATTCCTATAAACAGAGACATGATGAACCATTTACTGATCGTTCAGGGGTATTTATGCTAAATTATGCTCCTTAATACTTATATCCAAATTCACTGACATCAACTTAAAATGAAAAAGATTAATCTAAATAAAATCTTGATATATCAGAAATTTATTATTGAAGACCAGAGACTGAGGTCTGGGGTTTTGACCAACAGGGATTGGAAACTAGAAATTAGGGCATTTAATTAAGGTCTTTGACTGCTGACTACAGAAAATCTTAGATTGCTTGGAATTTTCAGATGACCAAATCTTCTAAAGAGTAATAGTAAACAGCTGATCTTTATATCCAGATCATATTTATCAGTCCTACAGCTCAATGCTGACCCCGCTTGAAGGGCTGATGAGGGTGAATAAATCAGGATACAAACAGCCAAGAGAAAATCTGTAATAAATACAGAGGTGCTTCTCTTGCCCAGCAAACTTTTCCCCGTTCCACTCCCATCAGTCAACCTTCTCTATATTCCACGAGATCCTAAACCATTAGAATCCTAGGCTTTGTTTTCTCCTTTCTCATTTGTCATATTATTTGACAAGGCGGCACACTCAATTTTCCAACCTTTTTATTCTCTTTTGTCCAACAGTGCTGCATTCTAGCCTGGGTCTCAAAATCCTTCTCTTTGCTTTGCTTTCTCTAGGCTGTTGCCCTTCTTGCTAATTTTTTGACCTTCTCAACTGTACAAAGGTCATCTGTCTGTTGCACTATCTAAGTCAACTTGTGCAGTGAGTAAAGATGCAGTCTCTGTTAGAACTCTCAAGTTTCTGTGTTCAAGAATGCTGGGTCAGTAGGCTGTCTTTCAGAGTGAGACAGTGAAGCAAATAATTCCCCAGGGTGTTTTCTGAGATTCCGTTGTTAAACTCCAGTTTTTCATGAATGGCTCTAAATGCTCATTATTGGAATTAAAAAACAATTTCCCTGTGGTTATGTGTGTGTGTGTGTGCTCATGTGTGTGTAGGGCCAGAGTAGTGCATTGGGGATATGAGATTTGAGGGTGAAAACTTTGCCTTGAAGATTTTTAGGTTCTGAAGGCAAAATCTAAAATTAAGGGATCTTACAAGAAAGAAAAAAAATAGAAGGCAACCATAAGATTTCTGGGGCAATCCAGTGTTCATTTGTGATTCACTCAATAAACATTTACTGAGACCTTATCTGCACCAGTCACCCTAGACACTGAGCAGTAAGATGCATGCTCTACCCTGAAGATGCAACTGTTTGAAAACAAACAGGCTATTCAATATGATGCAATGACTTCTGTAGTGGAAATATTTGCAAAGTGCTATAATAGCATGGGCATTAGATTGTAAATTGAATGAAGGCAGAGCCTGGGTAAAATTTACCTTTGTGACCTCAGCATTTAGCTCAGGTTTTGGCACTTAGTACGTGCTTGATTTATATTTAATGATTGATTGAATGGATAAATATTGTCCCCTATGTGTCTGCCTATATCAGCCATTTCCCTCCTGTTATTTTGATACATGGCTTCTCATTTTGATATGCAGCTTTTTGTCTGTGAGAGCGTTTTACCAATGTTTTGTATGTCTACTGTATTCCAGTCTTTATTGGGCACCTAGTTTTGTATCAGTGATACTCGTTGATGAATAACATGTGCATATATCAAAACATCTCACTATACCCCGTGAATATATATAATTATTTGTCTATTCAAATATGTATTTTAAAAAGCCAATAAATTTTAGATGCCATGTGCTTCAGGTGACTTTCACATGTAGGTCTCACATTTGGTTGGGAAGACATAAGAAGTCAAAAGGAACTGATTCTCTGTACCTTGGGTCACTCTTTAAAAGGAAAAAAAGACAGAAACAAAACAAACCCAAATTCCAGTGTCGTTAATGCCAATGTAAAGTGAAGCTTTTTCCTTGATGAAAGGGCCATGTATTTTGGGTCAGATAACAAAGAGCAACATTCTATCCTTCCCCCCAATTTTGAAATTATAAAATATTTCCTCTGTATTTTATAAATACAGAAGACTAGATACAGTATAAGTAATAACAAAATGATCATCACATCAGCTTAGACATGGCAAATATGTCCTGCACACCCCATCTCCTTCCCTCTGGGCCTCTGCTTCATTGTGTGTGGCCTTCTTCCTACTCAAGGGCACTCAGCACTCTGCAGGTGGAGCATGGAAGATGAGTCCTGGTGTACTTATAAATGGAAAACCATACAGTAGCAAAATAGAATAAATGGCCACTTCATACATCCACATGACTGACTCTCAGAAACACACTGTGAAATAAATAAAACAAATCACAGAAGAATATACAGAATATGACACCATTTACATTAGCTCAAATTTCAAAATCATATAAAATGTAATCGTGTCATTTGGAGATGCTTAAATAAGCAGTAAAATGATGATGAAAAACAGGAAATAATCATTTTTAAGGACTGTATCTTTCTTTGAAGCTTTCTTTGATCCTTTAAAATATATTGATGGTCACTGGGTCACATTCATGCAACAGGAAGAAGAAACCTTTACTCATTATGCTGGATGAATGACTAGGATGGGATTCCTATGGGCAAATTAAATGAAAGCTTAGTAGCTTAAGAAATTATTCACCTATCATTTGGCTTTTGCCTCAATTTTAAGCAACATCACAGGGCGTTTTACTTACTATAGTCTTTACAGTGGCGCTATGAAGCTTAAATATCAAGCTGAAGGCCCCAGTGACTGATTTGCACTTTTGCTCATTACATTTGTTGTGAACATCCTAGGTAACGAAGTAACTAGCTAAGGTAACATTTTACTAGTAATAGTGTGACAGACACAGAGGAAATACCAAATGAATTACAAATGTGCTAAAGCAGGAGAACACAGATTATCAACTCAGTGTAAATTATAAACTTTGAGGCAATAGAAAGCCATAGTTAAAGTTTAAAATATTTAAATGTCAGACTCTGTGACATGTCCTTTTCTTACTTAATCTTTATGTGGCGGCTTTAAGTTAGGCATTATTATCCTGGATTTACAAAGGTTTGCAAAGGGGACACTGATACTTACGGGGATTACATTGCTTATCAAAAGTCATAAAACTGTTACATGACAAGGCTGGGATTTGAATGCAGGTTCATTTGACTCCCAACTTCTTGCAATGTTATTAATGCTGCTTATCAAGAAGAAATAAGATAAGCTTTATCTTAGGTATGTGGGGTCTCGATACATCCTATTCAAATTATCATGTGGATAGGAAGCTATTACCAATGTAAAACAATTATGTTTACCATCATAGCATGAGACCTGGAGATTTAGGGGAGAGAGAATGGGATGTGGAGTCAGAACACTTAAGTTAGAGCTCTTGTTTAAGTATTGGTTGGGATCATGATGACACATTACAACACTTGATTCTCAGTGTATCTACCTGTACACTGACAGTAATAATACCTTCTCTTATTTTTTGTTTGTTTATTCCTTCACTTTTAGCCTAATTTCCACTTTCATTCCTTTCCTCCTTACTCCCATAAACAACCATTCTAATGTGTTTGATTATGCTTATCTTTTAATTTGTAATTATTCTTATAAAATGTGAATTAAAATGCTGTGTGTGTGTGGTTGCCATTAGGACTCTCCATCTGTATTTCAGTTTCTTTTCTTCCAGTTAGGATCACAGTTATCTAATTTTTTGAGGTTGGCCATGGCCATTTGACTTATTTTGGCAATGAAATATCAGTATAATTGATGGGTGTCATTTCTGAGTGGATGCCTTTAAAAGCCAGGATATGATTCCCCACATTTTCTTCCCCTTACTACAGTGACCAATGGTGTTATTTTAAAAATGTATTATCTGGCACACACTCACACTAAAAAAGTATTTGTTTATCTGAAATTCAAAATTATCCAAGTGTCCTATGTTTTATTTGGCAAAATCTTGTAGTTGTTACATTTTAGGGTTTCAGAATAACCTAATAGCAATAAAATCATTTATTATGTTCAATGTTATTTCAGAATTTAAAGCTACTTCAGTAGCACTTTTATTTAATGTCATTGTTTAGAACATATGCGGGGATGTGAAGCAAAAATTAGACAAGTGAAACATTTGTCAAAGGGGTGTTAAATAGTGTCTTAGTTGGCTCAAGCTGCAATGTCTTACTCTGTTTTGGCTGCTGTAACAAAATACCATAAGTTGCGTGGCTTATAAACAATCGAAATTTATTTCTCACAGTTCTAGAGGCAGGGAAGTCCAAGATCAAGGTACTAACAAATTCGATTAGATTCTCATTCACAGGTGGCATCTTCCTTTTGTCTCCTCCTATGACAGAAGGGGCTACCTCCCTCAGGCTTCTTTTGTAAGGGCACTAATTCCATTCATGAGGACTCTGTTCTCATGACCCAATCACCTTCCAAAGGTCCTGTCACCTAAAATTATCACACTGGAAGTTAATATTTCAACATATGGCTTTAGGATACACACAAACATTTGGACCACAGCAAATAATAACTTATGTGTTTGATGCCTCTAACCTAGTGGGTCTTAAAGAAGCCTATTATGCAGAAGGCATTTTAAAAAGTTATAATTTCCACTTTTAATTTAAATTCAGAGGGTACATGTGCACATTTGTTACATGAGTATATTGTGTGATGCTGAGGTTTGAAGTTTGATTGATACCATCACCCAGGTTGTGAGCATAGTGCACAATGGTTAGTTTTTCAACTCTATTACTCCTCCCTCCTTCCTCCCTCTAATACTTCTTGGTGGCTATTATTGCCATCTTTGTATTCACAAGTATGCAGTGTTTAGCTCCCAGTTATAAGCAAGAACATCAGAAGGCATTATTATAAGGACAGGGTGTGGCTATAAAATCTGAAAACATATTATTGATCATGTCATCTAAAATAATGTAATAGCAATAAACTACTTGTTATCTATATTTGTTTATGTTTTCAGACTTTGTGACTATCTTATAATTTCTCTGCTCTTCAGATTAAAAAAGAAACAGGACCTAAGGTTCAAATACTTTAATCCTATTCTGTCAAAATTTCTCCCTTTCTTAGTGAAGTTCTTAAAGTACCTGCATAGAGGAGAAGGCAAAGGAAATGTGTGCTATTACTATAAGGCTTTTGCCTCAAATCTTAGTCTAACCTCTTGGTGAGAAGGATGGACCACATAAAAGTCTCATTTTTCCTAGATCAGTCAAGCTGACCATATTGGTTACCTCTAAGCTAGGTATCAAAGTTCTTCCTTTCTTATCATTCCAGTGTAAGGAAAGATAAACCCAAGAAAAGGAGCAAAAAATAAACCAGGATTCCTAGAACAGAGCTGATCTCTGCTCTCCAGGCCAAGCCTTCTCATGGCAGCACAGCGATCCATGTTAGCACTTCAACTGCCTAAGACAGAGTCCAGAGCGAAGATATAGCACAGCACCAGAGCTTTAGGAATTTAGCTTCTCTGGTCCTTCACATAAAAAAAAACTACCCACGGCCAGCACCTGACATTGTTTCCCATGGGTGGCAAAACATTTATTTAACATCAAACTATATATTTGTATCATATTTTTTCAATTCAAAGAGACCCTAGATGCAAGTATGATACACATAAAATTTACTGTGTTTTTCAAGGTGAAAAAGAAGTAGTACATTAAATGTATACATTAACTGTAAAATCAAACTCAATTTCTCAACAGTTTTGTGAAGGGGCACAAATGATATTAGAAACAAGGAAGTGTGGAATACACTCATATATTTCTCTCTTAGTTACCAGAACTGTGCTTCTTCAGAGTGGGATGGAGACGAGGAGGTGGAAAGAGTGCGGAGAGAAAAGGTGTTGAGGGCTTCTGCTGGGATATGCACTATCATGGGGAAACGCACTGCAGGCCTTGGTGTGTGCTGGTGGTAAGTGGGGAGTAACGGAAGAAGCACTCTCTTTCTTCATTCGTTTACTTCTAGTGCTTATGGAGCTCTAATTACCCACCAGGCCATCTAGTTGCTGATGCCACAGTGGTGAAACAGTCATCTTACTATAGGCTACCATTCTGGTGGTGGGAGACTAAAAAACACAAAATCATTTTTAAAAGGCACTGTATTTTTTCATAGCAATAAGAAAAAAACTGTTTAAAAACACAGATTTAGCAGAATAAAAAGAGGATTAAAATGTCAACATTACAAAGAGCCTCTAACCAAAGCCAAAGGATGTTTTCTGCTGATAAATAAAGCAAAGTACATATTTCCTTTATTTTGTTACTGTGAGCGTCCACTGGTAGAATGCACTGGGTCCATTCGAATAAGCAGGGCAGCCTTTACTTAATTCCGTAAGTCTACATTTATCCCAAGCAGACCATGTTCCAAAGATGAGCGAGTTTGTTTGAGTTTAAATGTTCTAGAGTCTCAGCAGCCGCAGTTGTTATCTCTGCTTGTCCTGCCTCCATCCAGCCTTTCAGGTCCACATTACATCTCTGCTATGTATACAGTTGAGCCCCTAACAGTGGCTCATGTTCTAGGCTGCTACTCAAGATCCCTCCACACACCTATGAGAGGGGGATGTTCTCTACAACAACCCTGCTGCTTGTGCTCGGACGTACCATCCCATCCCTAGTCATCTGCATGTGGTGGCTTATTCTTATTCTTCCTTATTCTCATCCTGCTATGTTGGCCTTGAGTCTTCTAGTTTATAACTCAGACAACTACTGTAGACTTTCACCCTGACTGGTATCAAACTTCCACTCCTAGCTCTTGTGCCAACCTTGCTGCTCAAAATGTGGTTCAAAAATCAGCAGCACTGGCAATACCTCGGCTTATTTGCCATCACAATCTCAGGGCCCACTCTACACCCACTGGATTTGAATCCGCATTTTTTGAGATCTCTAGGAGATTCATATGCACATTAGAGTGTGAGAAGCTATTCTAAACTTCACTGCCTTACTCTGGACTCTGTATTAGTGTTCTATCAACTACTTACAGTTTTCTCATGAACAAAGGCATCATGTACTGTCATTTACAGTGTATTTGTTTGTGTGCTTTTTGTTTCTGTTTTTCCTTCTTTGATGTGTTTCATTCATTTGTTGTCTAAAATCTGACATTATTAAAACTCTGAAGAAACTGCATTATTTACCTCTAACTGTCTCCCATATCTAAGTGCCGTGTAGTATAGATGTAGTTGGTGTACTTGTTCTTGTTACTTAGTACATTGATTTCTCAAGGTTTTTTTTTTCTCTCTCTCTTTCTCTGTCACTCTTTCTCTCTCTTTCTCTCTCTCTCACACACACACATGCACATACACATACACAAACACACACTTACTTCAATGAGGGCCTCAAGAAGAATCCTCACTCAGTTCCACACAGCACAGAGATATCTTAGAAGTAACTGACTGGAACACTCTATTGAAGGTCTCATGATGTGTATTCTACCCACTCTACAAATACAGAACGCTTTTGTTTCTAATTGGTTTGCAAATCTCTCAGATGCTTCCTCCTGTGTGTGGGCTGCCTAGGATGGCAGGTTTTATTACATCTAGGAGTTATTCTCTCCTAGTATTCATTTAATTTAGTGGATTGTTTATAATTTGTTTCATCTGACTCACGCTTGATCTAATTTATTTTTTATTATAAACACTTGAGGAAGAATCTCAAATAATCATTTTCTCCACCATACTGTTACTTCCATTATACTTTTATCAAATTTTCTAAAGGATAGTAAAGTTTAAATTGTTATATTTAAAGCGTTTTGTGGAAAAATATTCAGAGAACACTATGTGCACAGATCTGATGGATTACTTGATGCTTGCATTTGTTAGCTGTCTTTAGGAACAAAACCCCTAATTTTCTGCAATTACTCTGCAACTCCCAATTTGCATTAATATTATAAGCAGCCCAATATAAAATTGGGCTCAATTTCATGTGCTTCATTTTGGTCTATGAACAGAGAAAACTACACATACCTCAATTTATGCTTTAGGAGATTTCAGTTACAGTGAGTCAGTTACTGCTAACTCATCACCCATATTTAAGGGCCATATAGTACGAATTTTGCTGTGATGTTCTTCTGTTGGTTTAAGTCTGTGAAGAACTTGAAACATTCTCTTCCCTGGCTGCACTGACCCAGAGCTTCCCTGGTTGTTATTCTTTTCTGCCTAGCAGCTTCCTTTCTGCTTCTCTTCTCCTTAGGCTGCTACGATTTGCATGTATGTGTCCCTCCGAAATTCATATGTTGGAACTTAAACTTCAAGGTGATGCTAATAAGACATGAGGCCTTTTGGGAAGTGATTAAGTTACGAAGGCTTTGCCCTTGTTTATGGGATTAATGCCCTTATAATAGAGGTTTCTGAGGCTGTGACAGTATGATCATCTAAACCTTGGAGGTGGAGGCTGCAGTGAGCTATGATCATGCCAGTTCACTCCAGCCTGGGTGACATAGCGAGACTCTGTCTCAAAAAGAAAAAAATGAAATATCACTCATATCCATGGTTTCAAATATACATATGTATAGGTGACTTACAGATCTTTGGTTTTAGCCCCAGTCTTGTATATTGAGGGTCTGCATGGTATCTGCACTTGGATGTTTCAATACAACTGAAACTGGATTAACGATTGTCTCTGTCATATCTGCCTCTAGCTGCAGGAAACTCTGGGAAAATTCCTCTGTGTTTTTTGTTGGCTTACAGGAATTGTGGGATGAGACTTCCTTTAGATAGCTGCAAGCCCACTAATGCAAACACTAATGGAAATGCTTTTCCATTCTGGGAAAGTATGAAATCAAAGAGCAGAGGCTACTGGTGCCTGTTCCACACTTTCTCATCCACCCTTGAAGTCATTTGCAGAGAGTTCCTATATATGCCCATGACTTCCTTTGTCTTTCTGTTTGAGGGCTTCCTTATGCCCAAAGGTAGGCTCAGCAGTACATCAGGAAGGCTGGTAGGGTTGGGCATTTAACACCCCAGGAATAGACTGTTCATCAACAAGGAATCAGAGTTGGTGAATTAACATCCCAGCTTTCTCACCAGTTGGAAGGAGAATTTCGAGTTGCGTTCATCATATTCTCTCAAAAGTCCCCAGTAGACACAGACCTCAGGTGCTCATAGAAATAGCCACTCATTAAAGTGCCTTTCATTGGCTTTCTACCATTTCCTCTCTTACTTTCCTACTCCCTTCTTGTGCTTCCTGGATCATCTCCAAAATAAATGATTTTCACCCACATTCTTTTCTTGGGGTGTGCTTTTGGAATAACCCAAACTAAAGTGCTTAGCATCCTTGGGGACCTACAATCCACTCTAATAAACTTTCACTTCTCTTGCTTGTAAATAATATATACTGACTAAGTTCCACATAAGTGACATTATTGAGCATGACCCTACTCTGCATTTGGGGCAAAGGGCTTATGGAAAGCAGCATACAAAAATGAGTTGTTGTGTTTAGCTGAAAGACATAGATGTGAATTTCTTGGCATTAGGTATAATCACAAGTAAAATAACCTGAAAATAATAAGTAACCAGAGTGACAGCTCTTGGCCATTGGTGTTACCTAGTTTTCTTCTATTCCAGCATTGTTCAATAGTAATTTCAGCAGTAGTGGAAATACTCTAGATCTGCATTGGCCATTGTGGTAGCTACTAGCTCTGCATGGTTAATTAGCATTTGGAATGAGATTAATATTACTGAAGAACTGAATAACAAATTATATTTAATTTTCATAAATTTAAACTAAAATAGCCACATGTGACTGGTATCTAGCATATTGGACAGTGCAGTTCTAGTGTTTCCTATGTTAGTAGTGGTGCTGCCTTCCATTGTGTGTTTTGTAAGTCAGAAACCTACAAGTCCACCCTCACACCTCCCTGTCTTCCACATTCGATATACAATTTGGCTAACATCTGCTTATTATCTTTTATCTTTGGCTTCTTTCTACCCTCCCAACCACCACTGGAAACCAAGCTGCCATTTTCTCTTACTTTGACTGTTGGAATAACCCTTTAGTTTTCCTGCCTGCATTCACTCTTGACCTCTTCTAATTGACGTGCAACCCTATGGCTTTTCAAATTACAAATTGTCATCCTCAACTCCTCAAGTAAAAACATTTTAATGGCTTCCATTGACTTTAGGTTAAATCCCTACACTTTTAACATGGTCCCCAGAGGCCTCTCGTGGCCTGGCCCTTCTTACCTTTCTCCTAATTTCTCCTGCTTGGGATACATTTCTCAAGAAGCAAAACAGCAAGAAGGATAAAAATTTATCTTTACTTCATTTCTTAACCTACTATGTGTCTTAATAAAAATGATTTTATACATGTGTATCTCAGGTACATGTTTTAAGATTATTAATAATTTTAGGAAAGTCATCTAGGTAGAGAGATTGGAGGCAGAGAGGTTTCAAAATCACATGTGTCACTCTGAGAACCAAACCAGTTGTAAACACATAGGTCACTGTCACTTTATTAATATGACTTTACTATTCCAGTACATTCTTGCTTAGGAAGATGAAATGAACATCTACCATGCAAATTACAGGGTTTTTTTTTGTTGTTGTTGTTTTTTACATGTTAATAGAAGAAAGCTCTGGCAACCAAATGTGTTGCTGTTACTGGACGGGGTTAGTGGTTGTGGTAGGTGAAAAGACATTTATAAAAATCAAAGGAGAATAAAAACTTTGAGAGAATAGTGAATTCAAAAGGGAATGAGAAAGATGGGAATAAAATGAGAAAGGCAAAATTTGAGAGACTGATACTTAATAATCTTTTCAAAAGGAAGAGAATTCTCAGTTGAGATAGAGGAAGGTGTGGGGTGAAGGAGATTGGGGGGTATCATTCTGAGCCTTTGTCAATGTGAGTGGAGTTGCGCTGGAAGCAGAATGGGGAGAAAAGGCTTGCCAAAGGACTTAATCTAGAGAACAGTAGCTGTAAAAGAGTTACATCTGGAATTTAAGGAAGATGACGTAGGGTTATATTAGAAAATGTATACACACACACACACGCATACACATTTAAACATATATATATTCCTTCAGTGACATATATCAGTGGAGGAATTAAAGAGAAAAATGAAGACAAAAAAATGGATCTTATGTAAAAAAGAAAGTAATATATAGAAGAAACAAGGAATTTAAAAGGAGACTAGAAGGAAAGTAAAGTTGAAAAATAACAATGACAATGTAGAAAAGACAGAATACAAGTAAAGCCGAGTTAAGTTATCCAAATGGGTTTATGTGGATATTTAATTAACTTAATCTCTGTGTGGTTTGAACTTCAAAATTCCACTACAGTGAAAATAGTTGGTGTGTACATGAGCTCACAGTCCACATGAGACCTTTAGTGGGGAAACCCTAGATATTTTTATAAGGAGAGGAGAGACGACTTTAGAGAAGAATTTAAAAGGAGTCGCAAAGTATTTCTTAGATAAAAAAGAGGAGAGGTCCCCAGAGGCCTCTTCCTTTGAGTTCATCTCCCCATACTCATATTCTAACCCATGTCAGTTGTCATGCATCTTAGCCCACAGCATACTTGAGAGCAGCAGCCCATGCTCCTGGGGCAATGCCTGAGCTCCATCCGGTCAGGCAGTTGGCTCCCCATCCCTTCTTCATTGAAAATCTTACTTCTACACTTCTTTTCAGGACCCTGAAGAGTTATGATTTCATAATTTCTGATTAATTTTTCATAATCTTAACAGTATACTTTTCTACCCCTCTCAACAGAAATCATATTTAAAGAGAAGAATCCTGGAGATATCATTGCCTCAACCTAAAGAAAAGAATCAACAAAAGAATGATCTCAAAACAGAAGGTGCCAGTGGTGAGACCAGGAGGCAGAGAGTTTCAAAATCACATGTGTATCACTCTCATGAAAACAAAAGCCAGCTGCAACCACATAACTCACTGTCATTTTATTAATATGACTTTATTATTCCAAGAAATTCTTGCCTAGGAAGATTAAATTAAGAATAACTTTATTCTTAATTTTTCAGGAAATATTCCTTATTTCTGGAAGTTCTGGAAAATCCATTTTTTTTTTTTTTCTGAATAGACCACTCAGCTAGCCTCATTATCCCTTCTCAGTATACCAGCTCTCTTGACAGTTCACCATACAACTGACTACTAGTCAAGACTCCATTCAAAATCTCACCTTGTTTCATCTGTCTTACAATGTTGTCATGACCTTTGCCCAATCCCAACCAAGTGCCTTCCCCATACTCCCACCAGTAAAAGACTCACCTTAAATCAGACCCCTAGATGTCATGAATGTCTTTGCCTGCTCCCCTCCCAGATGCTATTGAGACACTGTCAAGGTAATGGTCTTCCTCATTCCAGTAAGCAATAAACTTGTCTCAGCTTCGGCCACAGTTTACTGAGGGTAATATCTTCAGGTAATCAGCAGCCAATACGCCTATGTGGTCTCCAGTGAGTGTTATAAGTTGTGTGTGCAACAATGTCACTCAATACATGTAACTTGGAAATGAGAATTTTGTTAACTGAAAGGTACAATGTTTGGACATGCTTACTGGCTTTCCAGTGGAAAACCTGGGGTCAGAAAACAGACATCTCAACTGCTTATGAACAGCAGTTCTCAGAAGCTAGCAGACAGCTGCTCTCTCCAACTCACCCACCACCTCCAACTGAAATGGGAAAGGTTCCCTTGTCCCCCTTGCAGGGCTTGTGAGAAGGGAAGTGACTCAGTTCCTCAGTGCCCCACTGCTCTAGGGGAGCATACAGATGGGCAGCCTGTGGGGCTCCAATCCCACAGCAGCATCTAGGGATGGATGTTTACAGCTCCTGAAGCCCCAGTGGGCATGTGTTACAGGGTGCTCTTTTAGTTTTGCCATCTATAGGCAGCTTGTGTTAACCAGTGCAATTAGACTCTATCTTGTTGCAAGGACAGAGGGCTTTCTGTATCCTGCGTTCTTGCCTTGGTATACTGGAAGAATTGGATCACACGTGGGCTTGGAGAGTGATTGCAAGGTTTTATTGAGTGGAAGTAGCTCTCAGCAGATGGGGGAGCTGGAAGGGAGATGGTTTTCCCCTGGAGCCGGACTGCTTGGTGGCCTGGACTCTCCTCCCACTGCCCCAGCCAAACTCTGAGTTGTTCTGCTGGTCGATGGCCTGCTGGTGTCTGTCGGTGTGCTCTTCCACCAGCATGCTCCCCTAGACGTCCTCTCAACATCCAGCCACTTATGTGTCTGCCTGCTAGGGTCTCAGGGGGGTTTGTAGACACAGAATGGGGCATTGTGGGCCAGGATGGTCTTGGGAAATGCAACATTTATTTGAGTGCCAAGGCAGGAGTGCTTGTCCTCACCTAGGTCCGTGGGCACAGGCCCGAGGGTGGAGCCCTCACCAGGGACCTGCCCTTCTCCTCCCAGCACTTCCCCACCCCCATCGTGTATCACAACTACATTGTAATTACAGCTCTGAAACGCCAGAACTCTATTTCACTGTCACTTCATCCATTACTAATTCTGGAAGTACAGAAATAATGAACATACTGGATGTTCATGAGGGGTGAAAAATATTTTAAAATATCAAAGATTTATGTATGTGTTTGTTTATAATTGGCACTTAGAGTAATATCTTTACAGGAAGCACAGAACAATAGAAAATTACAGTCCATTAGGATATGTAAAGAGATGGGATTAAAGATTGAGAAGGGTGTCATTTCCTTAAAAGTACCATTCCAGGCGAGGCGTGATGACTCACACCTGTAATCCCAGCACTTTGGGAGGCTGAGGTTGAATTCGCCTGAGGTCAGGAATTCAAGACCAGCCTGGCCAACGTGGTAAAAATCCTGTCTCTACTAAAAATACAAAAATTAGCTGGGTGTGGTGGTATACGCCTGTAATCTCAGCTACTTGGGAGGCTGAGGCAGAAGAATCCCATGAACCCGGGAGGCAGAGGTTGTAGTGAGCCAAGATCATACCACTGACTCCAGACTGGGCAACAAGAGCAAACCTCCATCTCAAAAAAAAAGTACCCTTCTGTTGCAAAGCATAAATGGTTTCTTGAGAGCAGAAGAAAGTTTTATTTAACTTTTCAGGATGGCCAGTCCTCTGTAATCAAATTACAGCCTGCTAAGTTAGCAACTTTTTCTTTTCATTGGGTGAATACTTCTATATCTACTGATGCAATTCTGAAAGATGAACTTACGGTTGATTTGAAAATTTTCCATGCTTTTTATACCAGGTTTTGTAATTTAGCTAGAACCCAGAAGTGCCATTGACCATAAAGTGGTTTTGAAAGTATATTTGTAATTTTGACTTAGGCTGCAAGATGTTATAGGGATATTTTCTTAATTCATTTTGCTGGAGCCCAGTCAAGTCCTCCTCAAAGAACTCTACTTTGACTACAGCAGTATTATCTGTGAGAAAAATTTCTATTTAGACTTAATAAATGGAAATAAGTAATGGAGACTGGCATTTATTAAGGCTTTATTAAAGGCTAGGAGGGCAGTGTGCCCTTATTGGATTAAATCTTTGCAACATCCCTAGAAAATATGTGCTGTTGTCATCACAAGTGGCCCAACTGGTTACTTAAGTCTTTAAAAATTAAATAACTTTTCCAAGTCACACAGCTAGTAAGTGGCTATGTAGGGTAGGATGCATCTCAGTTTTGCTTGGCCATGAAGTTCCTGCTTGCCACTACTATTCTATATTGTAAGATGCAAGTTCCTTAAGAACAAGGAGCATATCTCACATTATATTTTTCTTAAGAGTATGTTCATCTGTATACATATTACGCTAAATCTAGTACTGTCTTGGTTGACTCAAAAAGCTATGAAAGATGTGAATAGATAAACACTGAATAAATACTAAAGAAGATAACAAATAAGTCAAATAAGAGCAAAAATTTTTTATTTCCTCTCAAAAATGTAAGCTGAATCATCATGTATAAAAGCCCAAGGAGCCAAATTTCTTTTATTCACTTAATAAACTTTTATTCACTCTGTATTTACTGTGGGCCAGACATTGTGCTAAATGCCCTGGAAACAGAATTGAGAAAAACACAATCCTTCTTTCAAGTCCAGTGAGAAAGAAAGAGATAAGAAATTCAATAATTGAAACACAATGTGATATGGAAGAAAATTGAAAGTCTAGAAATAGAACTACATAAGTATGACCAAGAGGTGCAAAAGCAATTCAATGAAGAATGAGTGGTCTTTTCAAAAGATGGCATTAGAAACATCGGGTATTCATTGGCGCAATAATGAGCCTCAACTGAAAACCCACACCGTATGTAATAATTAACTCAAAATTGATCAGAGACCTAAATGCAACGTGTAAATCTCTAAAACTTTTAGGAAAAAAATCGGAGAAAACTTTCATGACCTAGAGTGAATCAAAGAGTTCTTAGATATGATACCAAAAACATGATTCATTAAAAAATAAATTAAATAAATTGGACTTCATACAAATTAAAAAACTTTTGCTCTGAGAAAGATCCTGTTTGGAGAATGAAAGGACACATGAAAGATGGGGAGAAATATTTCCAAATTATATTCTGTGACAGATAACTTGTATCCTGAATATATTTTAAAAAGTTCTCTGAACCTCATGCCTGTAATCCCAGCACTTTGGGAGGCCAAGGCGGGTGAATCATGAGGTCAGGAGATCGAGACTATCCTGGCTAACATGGTGAAACCCTGTCTCTACTAAAAATATAAAAAATTAGCCGGGCGTGGTGGCAGGCAACTGTAGTCCCAGCTACTCAGGAGGCTGAGAATGGAGAATGGCATGAACCCTGGAGGCAGAGCTTGCACTCCAGCTTGGGTGACAGAGCGAGACTCCGTCTCAAAAAATAAAAAAAAAAAGCTCTCCGAACTCAACAATAACTCAATTAGAAGACGGGCAAAAAAACTTGAACAGACACTTTACCAATGAGGATGTATAGATGGCCAATGAAAAGTTTTAACATTATCAGTCATTAGGAACTGGCTAATTAACGCCACAACAAGATACTACTACACACCTATTAGAATGACTAAGATAAAAAGTACTGGCAATACTAAGTTCCAGCAAAGATTCACAGCAATTGGATCTTTCCTTCATTGCTGGTGTGTATGTAAAATGGAACAGCCATCTGAAAACAGTTTGGCAGTATTTTTGACAAGTTTATACATATACTTACCATATGACTCAGTAATTGACCCCCAGGGTATTTATTCTAGTGCAATTAAAACTTATGTCCACACAAAAGCCTGTTCACAAATGTTTATAAAAGTTTTATTTGTACTGTAATAGCCCCAAATTGGAAACAACTCCAAATGTCCTTCCTTGGGTAAGTGGATAAACAAACTGAGGGGTACCCATATGGTGAAATACTACTCAGCAATAAAAGGGAATGAACTCTTTCAGCCTTTTCTATCTCTCTTCCCTGATTTTTCCCTAGTGCTTATTGCTTTGTATTTTATCACATAATAGATTTTTATTGTTTATTTTTTGTCTTTTGTTCTCTGCTGGATTATAACTGTGTGAGGGCAGAAATGTAGGTCTGCTGTTTTTGTTCTTTAATGTTTCATCTCTAACGCTTGGAATCTTTTTATTCTAAGCTACCTGGTGAACCATCCTGAAGTGATAAGCAGTATTTGCCAGTAAGATAGTTCACGTCCACTAAATATATTCTTTCCTTTTAATGTGCTCTGCACCTTAAAATTTTTTATTATTTATTGATTTTTTAAGTTTTATTTATTTATTTTTTGAGATGGAGTCTCACTCTTGTCTCCCAGTTTGGAGTGCAGTGGCGTGTCTTGGCTCACTGCAACCTCTGCCTCCTGAGTTCAAGCAATTGTCTTGCCTCAGCCTCCCAAATAGCTAGAACTACAGGCATGCACCACCACACTCCTACTAATTTTTGTATTTTTAATAGAGACGGGATTTCACTATGTTGGCTGGGCTGGTCTCAAACTCCTGAGTTCCAGTGATCATCTTGCCTTGGCCTCCCAAAGTGCTGGGACTGCAGGTGTGAGCCACCATGCCTGGCCTGTAACTTGAAATTTTAAAACAATTTTTTTTTTCCATGTCCTGGAATCAAAGCTCTTCATGCCATGTTGGGGTGGAATTGGATAAAACACTTTACACATGTTTCCCATAAATAGGCTTCCCAAAAATTCCTAGGAAATTCTGTGGTTCCATAAACCATTGCTTGAAAAATTAGTTCACCCATTATGACAAAGAGCTCATCTTTGAAAGTACAAAGTATTTGCAATTGATTTTCAGGATGAATCATATTCTTAATAATTGCACAAGATTACTCACAAATTCGAGGGAGTTAGATTTAAAAAACTAACTCAAAATCAAATGAACCCAATTTATAACTTGTGCTTACAACATGTTCTCATATGACACCCACAAATGTTTCTTTTGTGAAGACTCAACCTCAAGTTACAGAGAAGGAAAATTTCTACTTCCGTGACTTTGCCAGTAACACAATCACAGTGGTACTATGCAATGTTCTTATTTCATTATATGGGACATAGAACAGTTTGCTGACTTAATTAGCAAATAACTGTCTTTTCAAGACGATCGAGAGGTCAATATCTGAAGAGTGAGTGAAATGGAAATATTCAGAAATGTCCTAAGAGAACCATAAAGAAAGTTGAGTCTCCAAGATCTCAAGATGAATGCACTGATGATGAGAAAGCTGCCTGCGATTCCATGTGTACATTGTGAGTAGTAATTTAGCAAAGTCATTCACTAACTGGGAAATATCTACTATGCACCAAGTCTGGAGTCGCAATAACGAGTTTGGCAAATGAGCTGAGGGGCTATTGGTATGAAGCTGATGAACTAATAGGGATAACAAAGAAATAATAAAAAATAAAGTGTAATGGGGAAAGGCAAAGTTCTACAAGGATAGAGAGATCAAGAAATTTTGCTGGTTGGCTCTCACTGCTTTGATTACCTGGTTTTGATACCTATATAGGGCCTTGGCAAAATACATGAAAATTATTTTTAACATTAGTGTTGAGAAGATCAAACTGTTTTTATTTCAATTCTCTGGACTGCTTAAGAGTCACATGCCCTTATGACAAGAGTAGGTTTCATACTGTAAGCTACAGGTAAGATATTTTAGGATTGGGGATTAAACGTTTTATTCCTTTAATGTTGTCTATTCCTTTCACCTACCAATATCCAAGGAGATGCTAATGTAAAAACTCTTCAGAACTGCTTTCCATCTCTCTTCCTTCCCCTACATCCTGTTAAAAATGGACTGAGCAGGTATACAATTAATAACAGCAGGCTATTTTCTGGGATTAGACGAAAACACCCAGCTGTAGGCACTGAGAGATGCATTCATTCATTCATTTGCATTTATTGAGTGCTGTCATGCACTAAGCATTATGCTAGGAGCTATAGATTTCGGACTCTGGTAGTTAGAAAAAAAAAGGCTTACCAAAATGTCCACATTTTATTCCCGGGGACTAGTGAATGTTAGATTATATGGCAAAGGGGAATCAGAGTTGCAGATGAATGAAGGTTGCCAATCAGCTGACACTGAAATAAGAAGAGTATTCTGGATTACCCAGCTGGGACCAATATAGTCACAAGCATGCTTTTTAGAGTAAGGAGGAAGCAGAAGAGGGAGAACCAAACAAATTGCAGCATGAAAAGAATTTGGCCTGGATTTGTTGGCTTTGAAGATGAAGAAATAAGGCCATGAGCCAAAGAATGCAGGTAGTGACTAGAAGCTAGAAAACACGAGGGAATGAATTCTTCCTTAGAACCTCTACAAAGCAACAGTCCTGCCAATACCTCAGTTTTAGCCCAGTGAGACTGATTTCATGCTCCTAACCTCCAGACCTATACAATAAGTTTTTGTTGATTTAAGTCACTAAGTATGATAATTTGTTACAATAGCAGGGGAAAACTGAAGCACAGACCATACTGCAGTGTCTGCCCTCAAAGAGTTAATGGACCATTGGAGGTGTTAAGAATTCAGTGAGGGAAGGTTCTACTGAGTGACACAGTGCTGACCAGGGCTGGAATTGAAAAAGGCTTATAGAAAAGACAAAATATCCTCCGTGCTGGATGAGACAAGAGCATTGAGGTCATAGCATTTTTGCTTCCATGTGATCATTTGTGCCCAAGAACAGATGAAGTAACACTTTGAGGGCATTTTCTTAGACAGCTAGGGAATTTGCCAGAGAAATAAGCAGCTGGGCCCACAGAAAGTTGGAGGGGTGGAGGAAGGAATGAGACCCGGGTTTTAAAGGATCTGAGATGATTATATTTTATATACCACCTACACAGTGACTTCTAACACATATATCTTCAGCTCATAAGCAGCCCTCTCCAAACTGCAGATCTAACTATGAACCCCAAATGTCTCCTTGGGTAGTGACTGAACAACCAACCCCAAACTCTCCATCTTCTCCTTCAATCCTGCTCCTACCCCATTTTTTCCCCTTTCAATAAATGGTGTTGCTACTTTTCGAGTTCTTCAGGACAAAGACCTTGGAATTTTCCTTGACTCCTCATTTCCACGCACATCCCACATCCAACCTATCTGGAAATCTGGTTAGCTCCACCTGCAGTATATTTGCAGAATTTAATCATCTCTCACCACCTCTACTGCTATATGTCTGGTCTAAGATATCTTTACCTGGCTCACTTAAATAGCATCAAACTGATTCCCTTGCTTCCATCTTTTTCCAATCACAATCTATTCTTTTTTTTTTTTTTCTTGAGATGGAGTCTCATTCTGTCACCAAAGCTGGAGTGCAGTGGCGTGATCTCAGCTCACTGCAGCCTCCCGGTTTCAAGCAATTCTCCTGCCTCAGCCTCCTGAGTAGCTGGGATTACAGGCGCCCACTGCCACGCCCAGCTAATTTTTTGTATGTGTAGCCGAGACCGGGTTTCACTATGTTGATCAGGCTGGTCCCACACTCCTGACTTCATGATCCACCCACCTCGGCCTCCTAAAGTGCTGGGATTAAAAGCATGAGCCACCACACCCAGCCTACAATCTATCCTTAATATAGAATCCAGGATAATTCTTTCAAAATTATTTCTCTGCTGAAAACTTTCCGGTGATGTACAGTCTCACTCAGTGTAAAAACCAAAACCCTTCTAGGTATTTACCCAAGGGAAGTAAAACTTTTATTCATACCAAGTGTGTATAAAAATGTTTGCAGCAGCATTAAACAAAATAGTTAAAATGTAGAAACAGTCTGAATGTTTATTACTGAACATGAATGGATAAATAAAATGTGATGTATCCAAACACTGGACTATTATTTGGCAATATGAAGGAATGAAGTATTGATACATATTATGACATGGATGAATCTTGAAGACATTATGCTAAGTGAAAAAAGCCAGTCACAAAATATCATGTTTGATTTCATTTATATGAAATTCCCAGAATAGGCAAATCTCTAGAGACAGAAAGTAGATTAGTGACTGCTAGGGACTAGGAGAAGAGGAAGTAGAGAGCAACTACTAATGGGTGTGGGGTTTCTTTTGGAGTGATGATAATGTTCTGGAATTGGATAATAATGATGGTTGCAGAGCTTTTTGAATATACTAAAAACCACTGAATTATACCTGGAGGAAGGTATATATCTGGACATAGTTGGGCTTCCATCAGAAAGGTAGAAGGATGTTGAGAAGATGTGCAAAACCTTCTGCTTCATTCTTGTAGGCATTTGAGTTTATAACCCTGTCCAAATCTTCTCTGCCTGGAGAAGTTCTGACATAGAGTTGAGACATAAACAACCTTGCCAGTATATTGAACATTTCCTAATTAAGCTTTCAGAAAATAAATGGCCAAAGCATAAGGTTAGTAAATAAAATGGTGGTTCCTGTATAGATAGTCAAGTGAATGAAGGGATAGAGTAATTTTTTTTTTTTTTAGTTTACACATATCAATTTGGCCAAATACTAACAAGCATGGACTGCTGGGGTTCCAAGGGAGCCCCATGTCTCCTTGAATATTAATGTGGTTACTATGACCCTTATTCCAAATAGCATTATGAGCCGAGCTTAAAACATAAAATAGAAATGCACATTGGATGGGTGAGTTATAGTCATTATTTATTTATTCATTCTTTTTTTTTATCCTTCATTCAACAAATTTTTTTTTAGTCCTATCCAGTCCTGTGGGTAGAAGGAGACTGAGTGTCATTACTCTGCCATTATGGAGCTTAGAATCTAGTGGAGAAGACAGACATTAATCAAATTATTGTACAAATAAAAGTAAAACAATTGGGAAACGTAAAAAAGAATCAACACACAGGTAAACAGAGCTTACCAGTGAATTGATAACTGAACTGATATCTAGAGAAAAGGAAGAGGTATGTAATTGAAGGTTGAAGGTGATTTGTGGTAAAAGAGATGGGTGGCAGTGGCTCACAGTGTTTTAGGAGGAAGAAAAGGTGTTTGGCAGGAAGAAACACGATGCACCACTGGAAGTAGAGGGTTGGTATGCTTGGAAGCCAGATGAAGAAGGAGGGTGATCTGTAGGATAAATCTCCAGCCTCTTTGAGGGCCTTTAGATCTTGTTGAGGCATTTTGATCTGAATCCCAAAAGCAGTGGTATGCTATTGGAATGTTTAGGCTGGACTGACATGGCCAGACTTGCACTTCTAATAGATGCCTCTTGCTAAACTGGGAAGATCAAATTAGATGGAAAGCTCTAAGTCTGAACATGTAGGTAGAGATTAGGATGTCATTGTCAGCATTTTATTATTATTACCCAAATTTCATATAGCTCAATGCAATATATTAAATATAAAAAAACTAATTGGACTAACAGCTATAGTTGAACTAATATTTACTTTTTATTATCTAGTTAAAAGGAACTTAGAGTTAATATCTAACATTCGTTGAGTACTCAATGCTTACTACTTCAACAAATAATTCTGTGTGTATTGAGAGCCTATTAGGTGCCAGGTCCTGTTTCAGACACTGGAGATTAAGCAGTGAACAAAATAAACCAAAAAAACAAAAAACAAAATACCCTTTCTACATACAGCTTTCATTCTAGTGAGGGGAAACAAATAATAAATAAGAAAAAGTATATATTATGTCTGATAGTGGAGTGTTATGAAGAAAATTAAACAGGATAATGGTTGTAATGTTTAACAAGATTGTCTGAAAGGGTTCACAGAGAAGGTAACATTTGCACAGGTAAGGAAGTGGATTATATAGTCAGGGGAAGGTCCTCTGAAGTCAGAAAAAGAAAACAATGCAAAACCTTGAGGCTAGAACATGTCTGGAGTGCTCCAGGAATAGCAAGACCACTGCAGGAGAACAAAGAGCTTGAAGGAGAAACAAACAGATGTCATGGGCAGGAGTTGAGGCGAGGGTGGGGGATCTCCAATCCTGCAGGCCTCCAGGTCACTGTGAAGACTTTGGATTGTTTTTTCTTCCAATGGGAAGACTCAGGAGGCTGTGAAGAGAAGGAAGTACAATCCGACTTACATTTTAATAGTAACCTTCAACTGCTCTGTGGAGGAAAGACTATGTGGGAAGAGTGGTGGCAGGGAGATCATTTGGAGGCTTTGTAGAAATCCGGGGGGAAATAGTATGATACATTGGACCAGGGATAGATCCGTGAGGGTCGTGATAGCTGGTAGGATGTTCCATCTATCCTGAAGGCAGAAGCATTAAGATTTCCTGACAGATTGGTTGTGGGGTACGTGACAAAAAAAGGATTCTATGGTTAACTCCTGGACTTTTAAGGTGGGAGATTATAAGGTTGTTGTTTCCATTTACTATGAGGTGGGAGATGGGATGAGAAGCAAGTTTGAAGTGAAGGATTAGGAGTTTGAGTTTGGACATAGTAAGTTTGAAATGTATATTAGACATGCAGAGATGCTGAGTAAGCAGTTGGATATATAAATCTGAAATTCAGAGGAGAGGATTATCCTGGAGATATTAAAGCTGTGACTACCCAGAGAGTGTATATAAACAAAGAGAAGATGTCTGAAGACACTGGAACACCTGGGAAGATTTGGGAGAGAAGACTTCCAAACACGGAAATGTAGAAAGTTCTTTATTTTAATGAACTAATAAAAAGCAAAGACCAGTTCAACTATAGCTGTTTAGTTCAATTAGAGTTTTCTATATTTAATATTTAGGTTGGACCACATGAAATTTAGGCAATAACAGTCAAATATAGACAACTTCATGTAGTTCAACTTGATAACATATTCATATAGGAGACTGAAAGGGAGTGGTTCATAAGGTAGGAGGAAAATCAAGAGTTGGGGTGCTTTAGAAGTGAAGCAAGTGTTTTAAGGAAGAGAAAGTGCTGTGGGCTGATCAAATAAGATGAGGAATTAGAATTGACCACAGATATAAACATGTAGAAGGCACTGGTGGCCTCCATAAGAGAAACTTGAATGGAATGGTGTGAGCGTGAGCTTTATTGGCGTGAGCACAAAAGAAAATGGGAACAGAGACGGTGAGTAGAGACAACTCTTTCAAGGTGTTTTGCTGTGGAGGGAAGCAGGAAAATGGAGTGGTGTTCGAAGGTAGATGTAGGATCCAAAGTCAGTTTGTTTTTTATATGGGGAGAAATGTCACCATATTTATGTCCTAATGGAATAATTTACTAGGAAGAGAAAACCTGATGATGAAGGACAGGGAGAATTGAAGAACCATGTCCTTGAATAGGTGGAAAGGGTAGGTAGTAATACACAACTGGAGGGGGCAACTGAAGGAGAAGCATGAACAATTTATTCTAACTAGTGAAGAAGAAGTCAGAATTTATGGGTTAAGATTCACACAAGTAGTTAGCTACCATGATGGGAGCTTGTGAAAATTTTCTTCTGTTGGTTTCTCAATAAAATAAGAAGCAATATCTCATCTAAAAGTAACAATAGGGGAGGGGGTATTGAAAGTCTGATAAATTAGTAGACGGTATGGAACATCCCTTAGGAAAGTGGGGGAATAAAGAGATAGAATAACAGTATTTGAGTGTAGCAATAAGGGCCATTTTTATCGCAGTGGCTGCTGCCATGCTGGCTGCAGCAGGGAGGCCCGGCTGGAGCTGCACACTCCATGGAGCCAGTAAGAGCCCCGACTCTTCTGATATGGGGCAGGAGGTCCCCGGGTGCCTCTACAACTGTCCCAATCGCAGCTGCAGACGCAGGCCTACTGCTTTATGGAGCAGGCAGGAGCCATGCCCTCCTGGGTGGGGCTACAGCCTCGAGAACTGAGAACTGTGACTGTGAATCTCAGCCTCCCTGTGCTCTTCTACGGGGCCAGGAAAAGGCAGGATCTGCCTTGCCCTCTGGGTGAGGATGCAGCTGCAGCTGCTGGACCCACATCTGCAGACCTGCGCCTCCCGTTCCACAGAGCCAGCAGGAGCCAGGGACAAGCAGGAGCTGCCCCTTCCAAGTTGGTGGGGCAGGAGCTCTCGGGTGCTGCTGCGGCCACCCTCTCAGGCGAAGGACCCGGGCATCTCTACAGCCTGCACCTTCACAGATTCCAGAAAGGACACTCCCCCATCCCCCAGGCAGGCTCTGGGGTGTTTTCTCCCACTGCCTGGCCTCTCTACTGTCGTGACACCAGTTCCGATTGTGGAGCAGGGTCTGGGCTGAGTCCCCAAGCCATGAATGGCAGTGGGAGGCAGACACCTGGGTGGAAGGCGGTGGGTCCCCAGTAAGGGCTCACCTTCAGCCCAGGGAGGACTTGGAGGCTGGGGGCTGGGCTGCCAGTCCTGCAGACTGGAGTGGGGACTCGTGGTGCCTCTTCTCAGGTAAGAATCTTACCTTTTCACCGGCCCATGGCTGCCCATGGACCAATTGACATGCACTGCCTCCCCTCTGAGGTCTGTAAAAGCCCTGGGCTCAGCCAGAGCAGGGCAGAGGACAGCCAGAGGACAAAGAGGGCAGAAAGGCTACTGGACGACGAGACCACCTGCAGAGAGGAGCTACGCTCTCTGCTGAGAGCTGCAGAGATGGCCTGCCAACAGAGAGGAGCGACCCTCTCCAGGGCCTTCTCTCTGCTGAGAGCTGCAGACATCTGGACAAGCAGTTGCAGAGAGGAGTACCCTCTCCAGGGCCTCCTCTCTGCTGACAACTGAACACTTGATGGATGACCTACCTACAGAGAGGAGCTACCCACTGTGGGTCTCCTCTGAGCTGTAGTAACACTCTATAGAGCTCATCTTCATCTTGTTCACCTTGTGCTTGTCTGCGTACCTCATTCTTCCTGGGTACAGGACAAGAACTCTGGCAAAGGTGCCACTGGCCACAGAGGTTTCTGGGAAGAAAATCGACACCCCAAGGATCCTGTAACAATTTCATAGTCAAGAATTTAAGTGACATCAAATAGCATGATTGGTTGTTTCTACTAGCCAGGGCCACCTTCATGGTGGAGACATGGAGTAAGTAGAGAGCTGAATCTTCTAGGATTGAGGTTTTGTCAAATAAGAGCAAAGCAAGAGAAAAGTAATGAAGTTGAAGTAGTATGTAAGAAAGTGATTTACAATATTAGACCACAGACTGAAAGCTCAGTAGGGGAGAAGGAGTTGAGGTAGAATCAAAGAATTGTTGGAGTTGAGGTACAGGAGGTACTAGCTGCAAAGGCAGTAAGGGGGTGGGCAGAAATAGGATGCTTGACATTGAGATGGTAGTTATTTTTAATGACAAGTCTAGGAATGACAGATGTATTGAATGCCAAGTTTTCTGATAAATGCTTTACATGCATTATCTCATTTAACCCTCATTAATCCATAGAGATTTACTTTTCCAATTTTTCACATAAGAAATAAAGGAAAGACAGGGTCCAGATCCTTTTGTATTGTTGACAGCTATCAGTACTGTATCTTACCATAAAAACTTTCTCTTTTCACAAATTAAGTATCTCAAGTTCATAGGTTTTAAACAACCATAATCCTACAGCTCATTAGTGGCAAATTAAGGGTCTAGAATCCAGGTTTTATAGTTCCATGGTAAATTTTCATGACAATATTCATGTTTTCTATATTCCTTAGAGAATTAGCAATTTGAAACCTTCTGAGAAACTCCTTGAGAAATAATTTTTTTCTTGCACCTTTTCTTCAATAATTTGATATATTAAATTCAAGGCCCAGATCACTCTCTCAACTAAACCTTTCAGTAGTGAAAAAGAGATTGTAGCAGATGGAAACAGAATGTCCAGATGATCTATTTGAGCATTTCCTTTTCATAAACTTATCTGGACTTGGTAGAAGCCAGCCTTAAAATAATTGACAACACTGCTTAGACAACTTCTAAGTAGTTTAGCTTTTCCTTTATTATTTCACCAAATATACAAACTGAATCTTAATTGGAAATGACAGACATTGATGATTAAATTACAACTTCATAGTTGTAATGCTCCATTGAAAAGAATTCATAATGAATTTTTTTGGGGGGCTTGTCAGTTTTCTAGGGTTAAGTCTATGATAGAGGGTGGGGCGTCAATTTTTAGGTCAATAGATCATGAGATTAGGCTTTACTGTAAGCACTGACATTTCTCGTTTTTCCTTATTCTGATCCCTCATGGATCCCTCTTCCTCCCCAATTAATCATGACAGTAATATTCAAATAACAAATGAATAAGGTATGTCTGGCCTGTGTAAGTATGAACTTTATCATTGTTTGTTTCGACTGTTTATTAAAGCAAGCCTCTAAGGAACAGGAAAATATTGGAGATGATCAATTTATTGTAATGCCTCCAAATGTAATATCTTAGCAGTCGTACACTCATCTCCATTCACTGTTAACTTTCCCATGCTTTAAAACCTTGGGGGGAGCACAAGAAAACTTTGTTACTTGTATTAGTTTCCTATTGCTGTTAACAAATTTCCACAAACCTAAAACAACACAAATTTATCTTACAGTTCTAAAGGTTGGAAGTCAAAAAAAAAATTTCGGTGGGCTAAAATCAAGGAGTGGCAGGACTGCATTGCTTCTGGAGGCTCCGGAGGAGAATCTTACCTTGCTTCTTCCAACTCCTAGGGACCACTTGCATTCCTTGGCTCATGCCCTTCTCCCAGCAATGCCATTGCTCTGACCTCTGCTTCTGTCCCCACATCTCCTTCTCTGGTTCTGAACCTCCTGTCTTCTTCTTTTTTCTTATAAGGATCCTGAAGATTATTTGGGGCCAATCTGGATAATTCAGGTTAATAGCCTCATCTCAATATCCTTATCTTAGTTACATCAGCAAAGTCCCTTTTGCCACTTAAGGTAACATATTCACAGGCTCCAGAGACTTGAATATTTATATCTTTTAGGGCTATTGTTTAGCCTGCCACATGAGAATGTTTTTCTCCTCTGTCATGCCTTTTCTGGGGCACAGCTCACACACTCTTTCTGCTGAGTCACTTTGTCCTGTCAGGGGGTCCTCATAGATGGGGCCATTTCAAGTTGTATCTAGCCCAACGGTCTGTGTGACATCCAGTTAATCCATGATAAAGCTTGATGTCTTTCCTTGCCAAAATCTGGCGATGTAATCCTTTCCATCCACCACTCATCATTAGTATCTCCCTCTGTCTTTGTCTCTACCATCATAGGCATTCCAGAAAGCCTTTAGTTCATCAGACAAGGTGTAGGGTGTGTGTGTCAGTTTCCTTTTCTGGTAGACACTCCCACTCTTTATGAATGGTTCCTTTAGAGGCTCCTCCACTGGGTTTGAGGTGGGGAAAAGAAACGATAGGTACTCCGGCAACTCTTTTTCTGAGAAATCCTCATGCATTCTATAAACCTCTTTGTTTTAGTCTGTTTGGGCTGCTGTAACAAAATACCATAAATTGGATGGCTTAGAAACAATAGACCTTTACTGCGTACAGTTCTGGAGGCTGAGAAGTCCAAGATCAAGATGCTGGCAGATTTAGTACTGGTGAGGGCTCCCTCTCTGGTTGATAGATGGTGTCTTTTCCCTGTGCTCACATAATGGAATAGATGAAGAGCTTCTCTCAAGCCTCTTTTGTAAAGGCACTAATCCTATTTATGAGGGCTTCACCTTCATGACCTAATCACCTCCCAGAAGCTTCACCTCTTTTTTGTTGTTGCTTTTTGTTTTTTTTTGGTTCTGAAATGGAGTTTTGCTCTTGTTGCCCAGGCTGGTGTGCAGTGGCATGATCTTGGCTCACCATAACCTCTGCCTCCCAGGTTCAAGTGATTCTCCTGCCTCAGTCTCCTGAATAGCTGGGATTACAGGCATGCGCCACCATGCCCAGCTAATTTAGTATTTTCAGTAGAGACGAGATTTCTCCATGTTGGTCAGGCTGGTCTCAAATTCCCGACCTCAGGTCATCCGCCCGCCTCAGCTTCCCAAACTGCTGGGATTACGGGCGTGAGCCATCGTGCTTGGCATCCTCACCTCTTAATACTACCACATTGGGAATTAGGTTTCAATGTATGAATTATGAGGGGACACAAACATTCAGACCATAACACTCTTTAAGTTTTTTTTTTTATATATGTATTTATTCCAGATGGATGATGTACTAAGGCTAAGAGAATCTTCTTAGCAAGTCCTGCAGTGGTGTCTGACCCCTCTCTGTAGAATGGGGAGTTACCTGTACTTTAATTGGCTTTGGGTCTTAACTGATATGCCGAGATTTTAACATATCTATTGTAGAAGTGAGGAAGGGATTCCAGCACAGCTGCTAGGGCAGGATGTGTGGAAAGAGGAACATAGTTGAAATTCTAGGGACTTTTACATAATAGAGGATCCATTAACCTGTGCTCATCTCTACCTTGAAAGTCCCCCCAACCAATTCCTCTATTGAGTAGTTTCAGATGGGATGACTGGTTCTATGTGTAAGTGAACCATGTATACCCAGAATACTCTTGTTTATCAGTTTGATGGAATAGCTTTTAGGGTTAAATCTGCTTTTGTGATGTCTGCTGGAATAGTGATCTTCAATCTCTTTCCCTAGCATGACCTGATTGCCAAAATAATTTTTTTTTTTTTTTTTTTTTTTTTTTTGAGACGGAGTCTTGCTCTGCCACCCAGACTGGAGTGCAGTGGCCGGATCTCAGCTCACTGCAAGCTCCGCCTCCCGGGTTTACGCCATTCTCCTGCCTCAGCCTCCCGAGTAGCTGGGACTACAGGCGCCCGCCTCGTCGCCCGGCTAGTTTTTTGTATTTTTAAGTAGAGACGGGGTTTCACCGTATTAGCCAGGATGGTCTCGATCTCCTGACCTCGTGATTCGCCCGTCTCGGCCTCCCAAAGTGCTGGGATTACAGGCTTGAGCCACCGCGCCCGGCCTAATTTTATAAAACCATATAGCTTGCACATTTTTAAGTTGAAAAAAATGACACTTTTAAGATTTTAAGATGAACTATCTGCAAATGTCATAATTCTAGCAAATTGTAAATATTGACATTTTATTTTTAAAATGTAACTTTTAAATGTATCCAATAGACTCCAAATGCCATAGAGATTTGATATCCATCATCATTAACTTAAAAAACTTAGAAAGTTCTTCTTTAACAGAATTTTTACATAATTCATTTTTTCCCCTTGAGCTTGCATTTTCAATTTTCTTCCCCTACAAAATTTAGTTTTATGTAATACATTTTATGTTTGACAATATTATATTGACAACACTATTGTACTTCTCTGCAACATGTATAATATATATATAAATGGTAATTGCTTTTAAATTTTTTTGAAAAGGGAGGCTCTAAGCATTTTTAAAAGGATCATTTGAACTGAGCTATTATAATTATTATGACAATATAATTGATCAAAATTATAATTGTTATTAACATGAATAATTATCAAACATAAAATATAAGATTTTATCTTTTAATGAGATAGGCTTTTTTTCTTTCCCCAATTAGGTCATGTACTTATTGGCTTCAGAATCTGTTTTATTCCTTTTTAGTAGGTACAGATTTTGATGAACTTTGTTAATATATATCTGAGTAGATGTGGATATAATAAAATTATATTATAGTAATATCATTCTATTTACTCCTTCCTATTTATCACCAAATTTTACTGCAATAATTTATCAACAAACAATTAAATTGGGTCCTTTTTCAATTTTATTGAAAGCAAATAATTAATAATTATTTAAATTGCAAAAAGTTTTTTACCCAGTCATTCTTTTTCACTTTTTCAACTTGGACACCAACAATTTAAATTTTTTCTGGAGGTTTTTATACCTGGAGTAATTTTAGAGGGGTGAGAGGTTTTTTTTAACTTTATATTAGTGTATACATACAGAAAAGTGTATGTTTCATAATGTGCAGCCTGATGAATTTTTACCACTGAATGCATCACTGTAACAAGTTCTCAGATCAACAACAAACAAAACATTATTAGTACTCCGTGAGCTCTTTACTTGTTATTTTCTTTTTTCTTTTTTTTTTTTTTTTTTTTGAGACGGAGTCTAGCTCTGTCGCCCAGGCTGGAGTGCAGTGGCGCGATCTCTGCTCACTGCAAGCTCCGCCTCCTGGGTTTACGCCATTCTCTTGCCTCAGCCTCCCAAGTAGCTGGGACTACAGGCGCCCGCCATCTCGCCCGGCTAGTTTTTTGTATTTTTTAGTAGAGATGGGGTTTCACTGTGTAGACCAGGATGGTCTCGATCTCCTGACCTCGTGATCCACCCGTCTCGGCCTCCCAAAGTGCTGGGATTACAGGCTTGAGCCACCGCGCCCGGCCTACTTGTTATTTTCTAACCACTATTCACTGACTCCCCCAACCATATTTGTCTTTTTATTTATTTATTTTTTTGCGGTAATTGATATAAGTGGAATCATTCATTATGCTCTCCTTTGCTGAACATTATTGAAATTGAGATTCATCCTGTATTTTGCATATATCTGTAGATTATTCACCCTTATTACTGCATAGCACAATTTCTTTATTCATTCCATTATTGATGGGCACTTTTTATAGTTTGGGGACATTAGAAATATTACTATTATAAGCATTCTAGTATTTGTTTTATTTTTATCTGTGTGTACTTTTCTGTTGAGCATATATACATTGCAGTAGAATTGTTGGGTCATGGGGTCATGGAATATGCATTTGAGTACAGCTTTAGTACATACTGACAGATAGTCTTTCAAAAGAGTTGCACCAATGTATATACTCAGCAGCAATGAATAACGTTTCTGGTTGCTTCATATTCTTGTCTACACTTAGTATTATTTGTTCATTTTATTAGCCTTTCTAGTGGATATATAATGGTATCACTATGTGATTTTAATTTGCATCACTTTGAGCAATAAAGTTGATCATTATTTTATATGTCACTTGGCCATTTAGGTCTCCTTTTTTTGTGAAATGTCTAATCTTTTTTTTGGCCAATTTTTCTGTTGTTAAAATTGCTTTATTGATTTGTTGAAGTTTTGTTTTCTTAATGAATTCTGTGTATAACACTTTTTCAATATAAGTAATGGAAAATATTATATTTCATTCTATGAGTTGCCTTTTCATGCTATTAATAACTTTTTGTAAACAGAATACTTAATATAGTCCAACTTATCTTTTTTCTGTTACAGTATATGCTTTTTTGAATCTTATATAAGAAATCTTTGCCTATCTCAAGGTTGTGAAAAAGCTCTCCTATGCAGCTTTATTAACTCCAAGAGATTTATTATTTTACCTTTTATATTCAAAACTGTAATCCACAAATAATTCATGTTTGTATATGCTGTGAGGTCAAGACCAAAACATACTTTTCCCCGGTATGGATATCCAGTCGATCCAGTACCACTTATTGTGCCCTTTCTTCAAGCTGGAGAGGAGCTATTATAAACGGGGTGATGAAAGAAAATCTGAACTTCCGTAACAGGCTCATTCTTAGACACCACAATTTTAGAAACAGTAAACATGAGAGTTGAAGAACAGAGAATCTACTACTCTAAAAATATCTCTTTCTTCATATCTTTTGGGAAATCTTGAAGTACTCTTGGGCATTTCAGTTTGAAGACTACTGTTCTAGGAAGTAAGTCAGGATAGAGGAAGATAAGGATTCTTAAAAGGGAGGATAGAGTCCATATGGCAACTCATATACCCTGTACATGCAAGAGGACTTTGGGGCCCAAAGGCAAACAAAGAGATAATGATATTGTGGAGTAAATTGGGCAAACTTTCTTGCCTAAATGAAGTGAGATCTCTTTTCTCCCTAAGCTACTTGGCAGTTCGTATTTATTTTTCTGTTGACTGCACAGAACTTTTCAGTGGTGACTACTAAAACCACACCATGCTATAGCTTCATTTTGGATCATCATTTTTTCTTACCTAAGGTCATTCAGCTAAAGATTTTAAATAGATTTCGATGGAATTTTATATGACTGGAAATTACTGAGCAACCACATTTTACCAGTTACTCTCTTTTTACATACGAAAATTCTAAAGCAGTGAAACATTAAAATATATTGTCCTCAGTCATGTCCTGAGTTTCATGCTTAGTTTCTTAGAAACCAAAATTCCCTATTTCCAACCTAGTGCTTCACCCCTCTCTAAAAGCTATGCCTTTGCAAATAATTAAAAATTCCTGTCAAAGGAGCCCCCAAACATCACAGTTTTTTTGTTCTGTACATGAGGAATCAGCCCAAGGCTGTCTTCGTGGGCATGTGTGCTTCTGTGGATTTCCGAAGGGCCATGGGAATGGCTGTGGACACAGAGCAGGCAAAGTGTCTGTGATCAGGACATGATAGAGATGACACTGCCTTTCCTTTAGCTGCCCTTGGAGGCATCTTATGCCTCATAACAGAAGGTAGAAATGGGGAGATTTTTGTCTAATAGGACAGTTTCAGGCTCTGTCAGAGCTGAGTGGGTTACGTGCCATTTCCTCAAGCTGTACTTGGGGGAGAAGTTGGGGCGAACTGGTGCATTTAACTGCTTGGGTTGGCCCAGCAGTGTTTCTTGCTTTTTCAACCCTCAGAGTTCTGAAGCAACCAGGAAATGTTACAGGAAGGAGAAAGAGGTTTTCAGGGACAGAAGGGTAGTGACTAGTAGGGCAATGTTGGAAATGGAAAACAAACAAATTTTTAAAAATAAACCTTTTACTTTGGAACATTTTAGATTTGCAGAATTATTCAGAAGATGCTACAGAGAGTTTTTGTATACCCTACACCCAGACTTCCCTGTTAATAATTGCATCTTACATTAGTATGGCACAATTATTGCAATTAATGAATAAACATTGATATATTATTATTAACTGAAGTCTATACTTTATTCACATTTATGAAGTTTTTCTATAATGTCCGTTTTCTGTTCCAGGATCCCATCCAGGAGATCATATTTTATTTAGGAAGGATGTCTCCTTAAGTCTTCCTTGTTGTGACAATTTCTTAGACTTTTTGTGTTTTTGATGACCTTGATAGCTTTCAGGATCAGGTATTTTGTAGAATGTCCCTCAAGTGGGATTTGTCTGATGTTTTCTCATGATTGAGTTGGGGTTAAATGTTTTTGAAAGAAAGGATACAGAGGCAAAGTGGCATTCTCATCACATATCAAGGGTACATATTGTCAATGTGACTTCCTACTGTTGATGTGAACCTTGATTGCCTGGGTGAGATAGTGTTTGTCAGCCTTTTCGACTGCTTCCAGCAGGGCCAGATTACATTTTGGAAGCTCTAAAGCATTGAAAACATTGGAAGACACATTTTGTCAAATTAATTTTAAAATATATATTACAACATTTTAGATTGCTCTCATTTTTCCAATGAGGACTACATTTTTTTTTTGTTGTGATTTTTAAGCTACAAAATTGTTTCCTAAAAAAATTATACTATGAAAAAAATATATCATGGTGCTTCTGTTTTGTTGACGTCCTCAGCACATACTCTATCTGTCTCTAGGGTAATCCAACAAAGGCCTTCTGGGAGCAGTTTCTTACTCTTCATCCCATTTGAGAGATATCCTCATATTCTCTCTAATCCCAAGGACTCCTTGCATTTAAATGAAATTAATATAATTTAAATGAAATTAGCATAATTCTCTCTATGAATATTTATTAGGAACAATAGTTTCTAATATATTAAAACAAAAGCAGATCTCTGCTAGAAACAGGAAGAGTAGCTACAAAGGTTAGTAATAAACCTTTGTTCTTAGGGTTCTTCTGATCTATAGCAAACCCTACCTAAACCTAAACCAAATGCGTGAATCACTGGTTTCTAAGACTTGCCACATGGCAGATGAGGTATGTTTTGTAGTCAGCAGCTTCCTGGGAAATCTGCAAATCACATTCTCATCTTCTAAGTTGGGCCTTGTTCAGAAGGAACCTGGATGTTAATTAACACCAGCCCCTTCCTTCCCCCTTCCCTTCCCTTCCCTTCCCTTCCCTTCCCTTCTTCTTTCTTTCTTTCTTTCTTAGATGGAATTTTGCTCTTGTTGCCCAGGCTGGAGTGCACTGGCGCGATCTCGGCTCACAGCAACCTCCGCCTCCCGGGTTCAAGTGATTCTCCTGCCTCAGCCTCCTGAGTAGATGGGATTACAGGTATGCACCACCACATCTGGCTAATTTTGTATTTTTAGTAGAGATGGGGTTTCTCCATGTTGGCCCAGGCTGGTCTCAAACTCCTGACTTCAGGTCATCTGCCCACCTTGGCCTCCCAAAGTGCTGGGATTATAGGCATAAGCCACTGTGCCCGGCCAACACCAGCCACTTTTCTTAGCATGCAGCTGGAGCAGGAGCTATGCTTGACCATACAAAACCCAGAGTAAGTGACTAAAGTCATACAGCTGGTGATAGTGGAGCCATGACTGGACTCCTAAGCATCTGGCCTCAACATTTAGCTGTAACTCACAAGATGGTTTACAGTTTTCTCATGTCAGGTTTACATAAAATCCTGGTGCATTATGAACTACACAGGTAAAAAGATAAAACGATTCCTTTCTCTCCTCTAAAGTACTCTTTTTCATCTTGGTGAGGATTTACTCATAAATAGTAGTTAAAAGGTAGAAGAGGGTTTAATGCTCATGTTCCAATATTATTCTCAAGCAAGGCAGCATCACATGCTAAGATTAGCTGCTTATCAGGAATTTAGTATCACTTTAACGTATGCATTCATTTAATAAACTCTTCAGAATAATGTGTTAGAGAAGTTAAGTCTTCTCCACTAACTAATTAGTTATTATAAGAGGAGGACGGTGTATAGTATACTAATAAAAAATAGCCTCATATTGGGTAGATTACTTCATATATTTAGGGCCATTAGAGAGTTAATTTTCAGTAATATTCCTACTTTCTCCCATGCATAGCATTATTCATGGCAGAAGAGGAAATAATCTTCTATTAAATGGGACCTTAAAAATATTATCTTTTAATCATACCTCATACCAGCTAATTAGCACTAATGTATAAAACACCAAACAGAAAAAAGTGATTAATATAATTGATATGTTACAGGCAGATATTTTATTTAAAATATCCAACATTTGGTAGGGAAGGGAGATAAAGCACATAAGAATAATTTATTTAAAATTAAAAGTTTGAAGTTTATAATATTAAAATGTGGTAGCATATTAGTGAGTTCTGTATCATTAAAAAAAGTAAATGGCTTTTATAAATGCCACAGTCTTTATTAGCAACCTGATAATCATTTTTCTGGTCTAAAACCAGAGATTTTTCTCTAACTGCTAATTTAAGAAAAGTAGTTAATTTTTTTTCTATTTCTCACTCTCTTTTTTTTTTTTTTAATGTAGCATAAATATCTAGTTCCTTCTCAAACACCCAAAGAACCATTCCATATCTCTTTCTTGCCAGTAGAACCTTGATTTTCTGGAATAATTACACGGAGTCATTTCATGATTTGAGGTAAGTTTAAGCTAGTCATAAAATTTCATTCTCCTTTGCCAATGACTACATTTTTCAGCTTTCTTTGCAGCATTTGATGTTCTATAACTATGTATGGACAATGAAGGAAAGATCCTGATAAGAAGCTTCTGAAAGAAAATTGCTTTCCAGATAAAATGGCAATTGTACCACTGCTATTCTGTCACTTTTCTTTTCCTTCCTTTGAATTTAGGTCTGAAACCTAGTGTTATAGAAGTCATCTTGTGACCACAAAACCACAAGCCACATGAAACAGATAAAAGTAGCCCCTTTTTTTATTATCAGCATTGAATTTATCATGGAATGCCTGTCTTCAGACTTCTTATTATAATATTTTATTCAGTTTTAAAGTATACATTTATTTTGACACTTTAACACCTCCAAAATTAGGCATGGAGACTATAGAAGAACATTCTTTTAATCCTTAAGAACTAAGAAAGGAGGCAGAGGAGATGGTAAATTAGATGGGTTTTAGCATTGTTAAAGGGGATATCTACCTATTTTCAAAGTTGGCCTCAGAATTTAGCTCCAATGGTGTTTACTTCTTCCAAGGACTATTTTAAGAAATGTTGCATCATTTATGTTCCTGATGACACAGAAACCAACACTGAATGGAAAAACTCACTGGCAATTTTAAGTTGACTATGATTCAGAAGAGTTGAACTCTGAATTTGAAAGAGTTTAGAGACATTAACCAGTTTATTTCTCATTTTAAAGTATGCAGATAGGTGATATGATACAGATCCAGTTTTGATACATCTGTATATAATAAAAATTCTAAGTAATATAGAAGCATGTGTAATAGTTACTTGGCAGCATGTTTCTTTAGAAACATACAATAATGATTACTTTTATAGCTGATGGTACTTCAGTTTTGACAAACGGTAGTGTGTAAGAGAAAGAATCTCCTACTTGGTTAAGCCGTTCCTACTTGGGTATTTTCTTACTTGGAACTGAAATAATTTCCACTGTATACAAGAACACTCCGAATTCTTGTTCCATAAGCTTTACTTGAAAACGTGTTGTTCATCCTACTATATTATTCTTATGACTCCATTTAGCATGGCCTTTTGGTGGTCTGAGTGTGCGGGGCTTCCTTTAAATACCTGGATTGGCTTGAATTGATTATTAACTTACTATAAAAATCTTACACACACACACTAATGTTTTTGGATAGCTCCTGCTTCTTCAACTTACATTCAGGAATTATTTACAAATTTCAGAGTTCTTGAAGTCAGCTCTGTGATGGTTAATTTTATGTGTCAGTGTAACTGGGCTAAGGGATCCCCACGTAGTTGGTAAAACATTAGGGTGTGTCTGTGAGAGCGTTTCTGGAGATTAGCATTTGAATCAGTAGACTGAGTAAACAAGATTGCCCTCATCAAGGTGAGTGGTCATCCTCCAATCTGTTGAGGGCCCAAAGAGATCAAAAGGCAGAGGAAGGGTGAATTTGCTCTCTCTCTTCTGGAGCTGGGACATCCGTCTACTCCTGTCCTCAAACATCAACATACCTAATTTTAGGGCCTTCAGAATTGGATCCGTACTTACACTATTACCCCCACTCTCCAGTTCTTTGGCGTTTGGACACACATTGGGACTTACGCCATTTACGTCCCTGGTTCTCAGACCTTCGGGCTTGGCTTTTCTTGGCCTCCAGCTAGCCCACGGGAGATTATGAGCCTTCTCAGTCTCCATAATTACTTGAGCCAATCCCTCTTAACAAATATCTTTGTATTTATCTACATATAGTCATGCATTGCTTAATGATGGGGCTACACTCTAAGAAATGCATCATTAGGGGATTTTGTTATTGTGTGAACATCACAGAGTGTACTTACACAAACCAAAATAGTGTAGCCTACCACACATTTAGGCTATGTAGGATAGCCTGAATATTGTAGGCAATTGTGATAGAATGATAAGTGCTTGTGCATCAAAAGACATGGAAACATAGAAAAGATAAAGTATAAAATATAAAACACAGTACACCTATACAGGGCACTTATCATGAATAAAGCTTGTGGACTAAAAGTTGCCCTGGATGAGTCAGTGAATAAGTGGTGGCGAATGTGAAGGCCTAGCACATTACTGTATACTTTTATATAACTGGTAGCACAGTCGGTTTGTTTACACCAACATCACCATAAAGATATGAGTAATGCATTGAGATATGACATTATGACAGCTATGATGTCACTAGGCAATAGGAAATTTCTCAGTTCCATTATAATCTATGGGGCCACTGTTGTATATGAGGTCCGACATTGACCAAAATGTGGTTATGACTATGCAGCCTATTGGTTCTATTTCTCTGGAGAACTCGACTAGTACAAGCTCCCAACTGGATTTTGTGATTTAAAGTGAATCAGTTCTACCAGAATGAGTGCTAGATATTCCTACTAGACATGTGCTTCTCAGTTTGCTAAATAACATGCTTCTAGGAGAATATAGTAACTCTTCTTGCAAAAGCATTTCTTACAGAGCTTTGCAGAACTTTTGGTTTTTTATTTTATGATTATTACTCTTTACTATTGGGTATTGACTTCCTTTTCTCTTAAAGATTTAAATGTAATGGTGTCTGTGCACCATTACATTCAGGGAAGAAAAGAGACCTATATTAAATCCCTAAAATAGGCCATTCTTTTGTGTAGGCTTTTGTCATAACTGACTTACTCCATCATCAGAATAATTTCTGAGGTAGATAATGGCCTGAGGTCATGCCCTATGTTATATCTGAGGAAACTAAGGCTGGGAGAGATTTAAAAAGTTGATAAGCCATTTTGATTCAGATTAGCCACACTCAAAAGTGCAGACGACTTCCAAATCACCATGTTTTCTCCTGAGAACGAGGGGTAATTCACAACAAATATTTGAATGTGTCCTACGGGCCACTCATTTTACTGGCACTGTCCCTGCCTTTAAAGTGCCAATAGTCTCGTGAGAACTAGAATGACGCATGGTGCTTTCAAGCCACATTGGCTGAGTAAAACCCAATGGTATGACCAGAACAACTGGTCTTTAAAAAAGGCTCTGGCAGCCTTTTAGCACAGAGATTGGTTAACAGCACTGAGCAAAGACCTTTAAGTCAAGATCTTCTGGCTTCACATCTCCAACCATTAACTTATTGCTTGACTTCATATAGCCTGTTTCCTCATCAGCAAAAAGTAATAATAATGGAAATAATTATGCACTTTACAAACATTGTTGTGTGAAGTAAGTGAGAGACTACTTACAAAGTGCTCATGTGGTTTCTGGCACTTAACAGGCCTCCAACAAAGCTTTGGATGAGCTAAGAATGAGACTCCAGGAACGGAATGTCTCAAAGACAGGACTTGTGTGTGAGGGCTCTGGACTGGAAAGACTGCGAGAATGTTTGCTATGAGGATTCCTCTTCCATACCCTAAACACAGTGCTAAAGTTTTCAGAAAGGACTTGCTTGGGAGCACTATGAATACACAGAGTGTCCCCCCTGGGCTTTTTTTTTTTTTTTTAAACTGCTGACAACTGCTAAACTACTCACAGACTTAGCCTGGATTTTCAAAGATGATTAGATATCACTAACAAGATTGTCCAGGTGCCTAAAAAGTTATGCGATGTTTTCTCTGATGAAGGAGTCTTTGTTGTGAGCTTGCAGAACATCTGTGATCTCTGTTTATAGGGCTCACCATTATTTGAGTGTCTGTGCTCTGCCTCATGGGCTATAAAATAAGCCAAGTCATCGTGTTTGCTCCTCGTAAAATATTACAAATTAAGTCAATAAATCCACCTCTCCCAACTGAAAATCTGCACCCCTTGGGACATCACAGAGCTATCTGATGCCTTGTCTTTCTGTACTCTGGTCTCTAGGTTCCACGCAATCTGCAACTTGATTGAAAAATTCCCAGTTCTATATATGAAGAAGTAGTACTGCATCTGTAAGCCAGACCCTTGTTTCCTCCTGCTTACTTTATCTCTTCCTATATTGTTCTAGGAAGACATGTTTGCCTTCTCGGTCTGCAGAGAAAGTTAGATAAGTATTATATGTTGCTTTTAATATCTATCCAGACAATTACATCAAAAACTTTTAAGTGCTTCTCTTCTGTTCCCTATTTGACTGCCTGCAGCATTTCTCAACTAAAAGCTCTCTTTCCAAACTTTGCCTTAATTGTTAATAGGCATCTGCTGAGGCTTAACTTTGCTTTATGGCACAGTGTGGGAGATTTCAATGTGCCTCAGCTTGTCTGTGGCAGAACTTGGGGAATGGTGAGAAATTAGACAACAGTCTGTTGAGTCCTGAACATATATTAGTAAGAGATCACTGCAGAAATAATAGCTGACATTTGAAAAACATCTCATAATGGTATACTAACCGACCTTCCTGGGTTAAGAACTAGATTGAGCAGCACACAATCCCCGTGAAAATGTTCTCAATTTACTACTAGCTGAGAGCCCTGCTGCAGTTCTGTTATTAACTGCTCCACTACGGCCAAAGGATAGAGAAGGTTGAACAGGGCTTTTCTAATTAGTGTTTGTGGTACTAGTCTGCTGGCTGGCCTTGAAATTGGAATAAGGCAGGTCAGACATTAAAACTCAGAGAAAGAAATCAGAATTCTTTAACTCTCTTCTCTCTATACTATCTTTAGCTCCCGTTCTCTACTCGTCTACTCTACTTCTCTTATACCACCATCGACCTACAACTGGGCAACCCTTCATACTATATGTTTATTTGTCTTACACTTTTACAAGGCTTAATAACACTCCAGCTTACTAGCCAACCAACATGGGAGTTTTTCTGATTCTCCATAATGACTTCTAAATGTCAAATGAGTAAGATTCAGTTTATCCAGTTCCTTAGGCAAGATAGCAAGCCCCCGATTTCTAATAATGAAGGAAGCTTGTTACTTTTTAACAACTGGCCTTGAAGACTTGGGTGGTTCCCAAAACCCCTTAATTTGACTGCAAAGATGAGTCACTGAAAACTCTGTCATCAACCATAATATGGGGACAGTGCTAACAGAAATCCTTGAAATTCCCAGATAATCCCCAAACTGCCATTTCACTACTAGCTGTAGCCTCTTAACTTAAATCTTCACTAGAACTGCTAACAACATTGCACTGATAAAAGCTTCAAAAGAGCTAGCATATTTCTGAGAAGTGTTAACATGGGGATGTATCAAGAATTGGGCCATAGAAAGAAGTTATAGAGGCAAAAATTGATTGAACATTCATTTTTGTATAACAAATGCATTGTATAGTTTTGAGTACTTAATTGCATCCCTTAATTGTCGGTAGAATAGCTTGATTTAAACTATATAACAGTTTTATCATTTATTTGTAAGCCTTAACTAGATAGAAATATCTTTTTATAGAACTTAAACATGATATTAGGAGCAGAAACTGACTTGCTGAGAAATTGCTGGGTCTTTCCAGAGGTCGTATGAATAGATTCTTAGAAAAAACAGAAATACAATTCTAGAAATCTGTCTAGTTTTCAAATGTCTATTACAATCTATCTCTGAGTCTTAAGTGTTAAGGCCTACTGCTCTTATGGGCTTTTGCTTGTTCCCTGCAGAGTCTAATTTTCTTTCCCATATAGATATAAATAAGGACAACCGTACAAAAGAGAAAATGGTGAGGGAGGCCTTGGAGCTAGAGTTGGGAGCCTTGTAGGATTTCCTGGGTTCCTCAGAAAGAGTTCACTAATGTGGAAAACCAAAGTCAGGTAAATGGAAGAGGAAATGTTAAAGGAGAACTACTTTCTGCTATTTATGCTACTTTCATAGTCATCTTTTATAGCTCCTGCAAAGGCAAGAAGGAAATTATTATGGACTTTGGATAGTGACCCAGACCCTGGCATGGAAATCAAAATACTTGCTATTAACTCTAGCTCTGCCACTAAAGTGTGTGGCCTCAGGCATGCTATTTCTTTTCCTGCACCTCTTTGTTTATAAACTGAGTAGTGTAAACCATGAGTGAAACACTCATTTTCTGCCCTCACATTTGATGTTAGAAATTTTGTGATATAATGGAAATACCATACATTTAGGAATATCAGCAAATTTCTAGTTATATGTTGTATAACACTGATTGAGTGAGCTCTTTTAGTTTCTTATCAGTAAAATAAATAGGTTAACACATACTTTGCAGGGCAGATAACATATAATAAATACCAGGAAGTGTGAACAGAATATAGACAGCTTTACATCAAAAAATAATGTTTATTCAATGATGCCATGACCTGGTCCTAAACGGCCCTGCATTGCAGGTTGAGTTGTAAGTCTGACTTCTGTCTCCATGGATTAAGCAACATGGAGTCTGTCTTACCACCTAAGAGTAAAAGTGATTCAAAGCTCTTGGCTCTGTCTATGAATGAATGCAAAGGCAATTCTCTCCCAGGACCTCTTGGCAATGCTATGGGAGATTAGAGCTCCATTGCACAATCTTGTCTTAACTCAGCCTCTATGGCCCTGGGACCTCTCTAACCCCTCTTTAACCCCTCTCAGCTATGTTGAAAGCTCTGCTGGTGAAGGAAAATGTAGTGAAGAATGGCAAGCTACTTTACTCACATCAGGAAATACAAAGCTCTGACAATGTAGAGGGGTTCCAGAATAATTATTTGAATCCTTTTTCTGATATTCTCAAATACTTGTGTTGAAAATTGGGCAGGACACTGAGGGGTGGGGAATAGGCAAAAGATGGCTAAAGACATCCACTTCAGCGAACCTCTAACGTTTCAGATTCAGTTGGGAATCTAATGTTACAGATTCATTTGGGAATCTGTCATTTCTTGAAGCCTCTTGTGACTGTGAGAGCCAAAAGCTATTTTGCAGCTGTAATATTGACAATGTATTCACATTTTCCCCAGAGCAATGGATTCTTTAACCTTAATATTGAGTCTGTAATGAGATTCTGTCCTCTAGAGGTCACCAGTGCACCAGATTTGAAGGCCATGGCGGCTTCTAAACTGCTCAGGAAGAGCTAGGTGTCCTGTTCATATATGATGAATGAAAGAGAAAATAAGGCAAGTAAAATATCTTAATGGTTACTTTCCAGTTAGTCTCTGAAGAAGTAGGAAATCTGGTTTTCAATAAGGCATTTTAAAATGGATTTATCTTGGTTTATCTTGGCATTTCTCTGCATTGATTTAGCTGGAAGAAACTCTTACAATGGTTAAATACTTCTTAACAGGTAGCTTACTTTTGATAGTGAGAGAAGAAACTTCTCCAAATAGGAGAAAAACTGATGTAGAAATAGGCTATTTTAGCCTCCACTAAATGAGTGTTACTTTCACTGGTGCTGTGACCAAGGCAGAAGTTCTCTCTGTGCCTCCTCAGCACACTGTCTTCAAAGGGCGTGGGGACACGGGAGGCAGGGAAACATGGCCCTTTAATTCACTGTTACATAATTTTTGAGTTGCTTCATGAGGAGAAATGCCATTCGAAGTACTCATTTCTCTACAGACAAATTAGAAACTGTACATAAAGGGATCACTTTGATAGTCAAAACACGCCTTTCCCTTGGGAGAACAACCAGTCAAGAGCCAAGAAAGTGGTAGTCTCCTTTTGGGACTAATGGGAGCTAAAGGAAAGTCTTACTCGGATTTTGCCTTTTTAGTTATCCCAATGCATTAATTTTGTGTGAAGCTAGTTGTCTCCCTTAAAGAGAACAAGCCAGGAGAACGGCACTCCATGTCGGCAGCTGGACTGAACAAGGGGAGTAAACACTGCGCTGCCCAGGGTTCGGGAGGTGCTGTGGCCTAGCCTGGTGCCATGGACTGCACTGTTCAAGGCGTGACCTGAGAGTCACCACCAGCAGTTCCCAGCATTGTTCCTGCTCCTCTGGTTGCTCTCCAAGGAGACGAATTCTTACACCACGACTTTCCCAGGGTCCAGACACTTGCCAGCAACTGATCCATCAGGAAATCGCCTCTCCCTTCTTCCTCCCCCTATTCCTTCCTGAGCATTCCCCAGTCCAGGGTGTGGTCAGCCCTCAGAAGATCTGCTGGGATTGATTGACAAGAAAACAAAAGCTTCCTCTAGATAAGAAATATCATAGTGCTATAGGAAATCGATTTACTTCTGGGTAGCACTTGTCCACCCTCTCTCTCACTCTCTCTAACACTTTTAACTGCTGACTGTGTAGTTTCTTATCATTTCTTCAGGATATGTGGGGCAGTCAATCTTCAATCAATGAGCATTGTTTGGGGAACTCTTTTTATGGCCAATTCACAAGGAAGTAAAACACTTTGTCCTAGAGAGTTAGTGTTGGTCTTTCTCAGGGTAATTAGACATTTTCTTTAGCACTAAGAAAGAACAGAGGCAAATTTTTATTTCTGAGCTGTTTCCTTTAGCTGAGAGCCCCCTCTAAAAGCTGCTGGTACTACAGAGATGTGAGAGTTCAGCAAAGGATGCCACTCATCATCTATTCTGGAGAATACTGTAACATGGATAATATGCTAGGTGGGTGGCAGAGTGTTGTGCAATGTGCTTAGCTAGGTTGAGAATCGTGTCCCTGACTTCTTGTCAATGTAGGGCTGACAGAAAACTTTCTGGGAACTCAGCGGTTTGATCTTGGTTACCAGTTGTGTGACTGTAAGCAAGGCTCTCTTATGTCTCATTTCTCTTATTTGTAAAGTAAAAGGGTTGGACATCATTTTCTCTAAGGTCCATTTTGAAGCCAGAACCCACTCTGAGAAGTTAAGGCTGCTCAGTCAGGGCAATTGCATCTTAGCAAGTATATTGGCCTCTTAAGACTCCCATAACAGTGTACCAAAACCCAAATGGCTTCAAACAACAGATAATTCATTTTCTTACAGTTCTAGAGGCTGGAAGTCTGAAATCAAGGTGCAAGCAGGGCAAAGGTCTCTCTGATAGCTCTCGGGAGAATCCTTCCTGGCTTCTGCTGCCTCTTGGTGTTTGCCGCAATCCTGGCATCCCCTGGCCTGCAGATGCATCACTCCAGTCCTATTACCATCTTCTCCCTTTGTGTCTTCACATGGTCTTCCCTCTGTGCATGTCTGTCTCTATGTGAAAATTTCTACTTTCTGTAAAAACACAGTCACATTGGATAGGACCTGCCATAAGGACCTCATTTTAACATGATTACTTCTGTAAAGACCCTATTACCAAATAAGGTCACAGCTTGAGGTACTGGGGAGTAAGACTTCAGTGTATCTTTTTGCAGGGATACAGTTCAAACCATAACAGTAAGCACATAAAAAATCCCTCTGTGCTGGATATCTTCTCTTTGACCTCTGGTTGCATTGTCCATGTTATTTTGTGCCCTGGCTTCCATAGATTATACCAAGGGATCCCCCTTGTCCTCCAGCTTTCAGGTGGGTTTAGCAATGACAGGCCATATGATGGCACAGGAGAGTCAGATAGGGTGAGTGGTGGTATTTAGTCCCCTGCGGGGTTCTCTCTCTGTAATGGGAGATGTTACTACAGGCTGGCTCTTCCTTTAAAGGGACTTTATCCACACAGATTTCTTTGCCTCTGGGACCCTTAAGGGCTGCTTCAAACCTTTAGGCTAAAGGTCAACAATTGTCTCCCTCCTCTGGCTTCACTTTGGTTTCCCTACAGTGGATCTATTACTTTAAAAAAAATTCTTTTTATTAAACTCTCTTTGTATTATCCATTTTGAGTGAACCATCTATTTTCTACAAGGATTCTGACTCTCTACCTTCTCAATGACTGAATTGTTTTTCTAGAAATTTAAGGTGTCAGTTTGGCCCAGAGAAGTCTTGGGAGGAATAAGTTGTCTTGCAATTTGGAGAACCCCTAGTCCAAGAAACATTCAAAAGTCCAGGTCTAGTGAAGCAGGTACACCAGGCTCGGTGACGTACCTAGCCTGTATCTGGATGATGTAGGTAGGGACATATGTGAGTTTATGACCACTCTGAAACAGCCCTTCCAGGGTAATTGCACATCCTGGAGCCAGGCTGGCTTTCAGTAAAGCCACCTGGACTTTCTCTGTCTTGTCCCTGCCTCCCTGCATGACTTCATGGCATTCTTTTCACCCAGTATCCAGATTTCTTTCAGTAATACAATGTCTTTCTTTTAAAATTTGTTTCACATATAATAATTTCCAAGTCAGTTTTTTAGGTCAACTTAGTCATTACTAACAAACATGCTAGGGAAAGAATATTGTGCCAGATATTCTATTGCATATTCCATTTGATATTCTATTTTCCAACTGGAGAAAAGAGGCACATATGTGAAAGGGATTGATGACAATCTCTAGAATGACACATTCTTAGACTACCCTGTGAAGCAGATTACTATCAATTTTAACTAAATGAGGGAACTTGAGTTTCTAAGCAATTCAATGAATTACTCTGCTTATACAGCTAGTAAGTTTATGAGGGCTGCTTCTCAAATCCAGGTTTTCGAATTCCATTATTTGCTTCTAAAAAAGTCTGTGTTACTATGATGCTCACAAACCTTTAAAAAAAAAAGAACATCTGTACTATACGATTTGGTACACGGCCTTTCCTCCCTCCCAGTGTCCAAGATAGCACTTTGCCCATAGCGTTCTGAAGACTTCTTGCATGGAAGAGGCAGAGAAAGGCACCTGAGAATGTTGCATAGCTGTTAAACTCCCTTTCTTAAACTCATTTCTCTGTTGGATTTCTACAGATCCTTAAAACATTATCTGTTACACATTAAGTCAGTCTCTCTTTTTTTTTTTAACTGGCCTTTCTTCAATGAATTTCAATCTTCCCTGTTCACCCTGGGTGCCCCGTGGCTATTGCTTTCATTCTGGACCTTGGGTAAAATCTACACCCACATCAATTTGTTAACAATATCTCTTGAAAGTCTATTGTGCATTAGCTTAGCTGATCTCTGCTGTAGCCATGAAAATGGACGCCTATATTTAAGGGTGAGAATTACACCACAGACATGAAATGTCTCTTAGAATGGACAAGGGAGAGGGACACATTACTAGAAAACAAAGAAAACACACTGAGTTGAATATTTGTGGCTTAAGTTGCTAGTTATACTTGGAGAATTCTGAGTTGGTTTGCATTAGAATTCTTATTACCTTTTTTAAGGAGGAACACCCCCCCCAACAAAAACTCATTAAAAAGTAGAAAGGTTTTTTTGTATATCAGGTAGCTCTTTCCATATCACATTTGGCTGATTGCAGTGTAAGGGGATAAGAAATGCTTAAATGTTGTTTTCTTTAAAGCCGACTTGGGATTAAGTAAGAAGTGGAAAACATCCTACAAAACCCATGTGAATTGTTTTGGAGCTCAAACATTTGGAGAGGCACTTACAAGAATTCTTTTATATTTGAGAATACCCACGTTGGTTTCACTTTTACTCTGGATTTTTTCTGTGTACCTTATTACAGTATCATCACAGTTTTATTATTCTAGGCATAAAAGCAACAGCTTTTTTTAAAGATGTAAATGATATAAAGCAAAAGAAAAATTCTAGAGAGAATAGGAATAATTGTGTCTCCCTCAAAAAAATCCCTTATTTATGATTGCCTTTCAGGGTAAGAATGGTGGGGCAATATGAACTGGTATTCATGATAAGGCAAGGGTAGTATGCCTAAAGCATTGCACAGAAGGCAGATTTATCTTTGTTTAGTCATTTATCTTACTCTTGCCAGACTTATTTTCCTGAATGTCACTTTCACTGTGTTGCGTTCCTGCTTAAGCAATTAGCCTGGCTTTTTACTGTCCACTGAGTCAAGTTTGTGCTTTGTTCCCTGGATTTCACAGCTGTTCCAAATAGTATCCAACTTGGTTTCCTGCTCTTTCATGAAGGACGAGGTCAGAAGAAAAGCCCAGAACTTCATAGGTGATAAGCAACGTCTTTCTGGGAATGGTCAGGCTCCTTTACTGGGTGAGTTCACAAAGGTGAAAAGAGGTGCTTGAAGACACAGTTCCTGGGGGGTGCTAGGACCCCATACAGGTTATTGAGACAGGAATCAAGGTCCAGCTTCCTGATCTCAGTAAAAATGCGGGGACTTGACTACGGGACGTGGCAGAAACTCTGTTCAATGCTAGAACGCAAAGGCCAGAGAGAGTCTAGGGTCAAGTCTTCATATGTAATCCTTGAAGGTACTGCACAAAGGCCCCTAAGTATGAAACAGGAATAGTTTTAAAAGAGAAATCCTGCAGGTGAAGGTGGAAATCACAGTGTTCCAGTGCTAGAAATCAGGAGGCAAGGGGTAGACTCTTCTCTTGCCAAGTGGCTTATATTAAGTCTGATCTGTGTTCTTTGGACTGTAGACTTGCCTGAGCATGTGTGGTAGATTTGAGGGAAGGGCCAGGAGGACTGCATTTATATAAAGGACCAATATGATATCTGGTGCACATGGCTTTCTCTAGAAATAGGGTAGTAATTATGAATACCATATGAGCTGTCACTCTAAATGTCATCAACTCAGCTTCCATGGATTTATGTCTGAGTCTTAGGTTCAGAGGAAGCTGCAAATAAAAACTGGAGGAGTTGTTCCCTTGTAGAATAAAAATTAGCACTATTTTGGGACCAATAATAATACAATATTCAGAGGTTTTTCTAGCTCCATTATCGACATACCAAAGCTTTGCTGCATGTGGGGGCTTTTAGAGGAAGCACTGTTGTTTCTTTTTCATTTTAATTGATGACTGTAACACATCAGAGATTTTATCTGGAAAAGAGACAAGTCCACTTAATGTAATTGTGATGAGTAGAAAATACATCATTACTGCATATTCTTCCATGATACTTATTTCATTTTTTTCTTTCTAATTTTAAAAATTTTGGGAAATGTACATTAGGTGATTTATAATATATTATGTAGATATAGTCATTTAATCCTTTTGAAGGATCATGTTTGAAAGAGAAACGTATTGTCTTCCAACAAACTGCAATGGTTTGTTTATTACATAATTAATTCATGGTAACATGCCAATCTCATGCTATCAAATGCAAAACCTATAGATCTTGTCATCTTGGCAATTCTTCCGAGGCAATACAAGAGTCATCCTCTCCCTTCCCTTGTATGTTTGCAGTGGGTGACAGGAATGGTTAATGGTTAGTATCACATTTAATTATATAATTAAGTGCATTATATAATTGGAAAACATTACTTTTTGTAAGATTCCCTTTAAAAGATGGTTTACCAAGATATAATTTGATTTTTTTCCACCTCTAATGACTGGAAATAAGATAAGATTATGAGAGGGTTCAAAGGATAGAATCAAAGACTATGAGAAATTAAAAGCAATACAATTGACTGATGTTCTCAATCATCAATTGTACTGATTCCAATAGCCTTTAGTTTGGACTACCCTGCCATATATATGAGGTAACTCATATATAACCCAAGAGACAAAATAGAATAATCTGTTTCATGGAAATATTTTGTATCCAATACGGGATCCGAGAAATTAGAAACAGTCTGAAGTTCTCTTGGTCCTCTAAATAATCAATTAATGATAGAGATGGATCCCCAGACTAACCTGGATTTAGTCAGTTAAATGGTGTGAAGTTGTTTAGAAACTGGATCAACATTTATATGGGTCAAAAGTCCAGGGACCTTTATCTCAAGACTCCTAAGAGAACAAAATAAGTATGATGAGATGAAAAGAAAAATGTTGTAAATGTACAATATTAGTGAAAGGTTTTGCGTAATGAAGTGTTACAGCTGAGAGGTTCTCTGAAATAGCTAACACCTGTTTTCTAGGACTGAAGAGTTTCCTGGGATTCAGGGCTTTCAGTGCTAAGACCACCTGTGACCAGTTGGCCAACTATCTTTGAGCATGTTCCACCCAACTTCTTCATGTTCCATAAAAAAATAACAAGGTACAGTTAGATGAAATCACCAGGGTTTTAGTCTGTTTGTGCTGCTGTGAGAAAATACCTCAAACTGGGTAATTTATAAAGCTCAGAAATCAATTTTCTCACCATTCTAAAGACTGGGAAGTCTGAGATACTAGAAGATTCAGTGTCTGATAATGACTTGTGCTTTCTTGCTATGACCTCACATGCAGAAGAAATGAAAGGGCCAGGAAGATCACCAAAGACTCTTTTATAAGGGTATTCATCCTAGCCATGAGGTTGGAGCACTCATGGCCTAATCAGTTCCTGAAAACTCTACCTCTTAATACTATCACATTGACAACCGAGTTTCAATGTATACATTTTGGGGGTACATTCAGACCATAGCAACTGGCCAGTGGCAAAGTTAAGAATACATTCCCAATCTGGTGCTTGTCCCACCACACTTGGTTTAGATGCCAGAAGATGGGGTTGAGGGCCTCTAACTAGGGAGGACTGATTACAAGAGAGTTAACAGTAATGAAAAATAGGATTACAGTAGCAATAAAATAAGCAAGAAATTTCTAGAATCCTGAAAAAAGTAACAACTTTAAGTCATTTCTCCCCCCAAATCATAGTATTTTTCAGTTTAAAATATTTACTAATTTCCCTGAAGATTTCATTTTTAACTCTAAGGGTATTTACAAATATGATCTTTAATTTCCAACTATTAGGATATTTTCCAGTATCTTTCTGTAATTGATTTCTAATAAATTCTCTTATAGTCAGAGAAAATACTCTGTATAATTTCTGTTCTTTTGAACCAGAATATGGTTAATCTTAGTGAATGTTCCATATGCACCAGGAAAGGATGTGTATTCTACTATTCTATAATGTGTCTTCTTATAAATGCCATTTAGTTTGAGTTGATAGTATGGATAAGATTTTTTTCTATCTGTATTGATTTTCTGTGTGTTCTTTTAATTACTGAGTGAGGGGTGTTAAAATCTCCAGCTGTATTTGTGCATTTATCTGTTTCTCCTTTTAGTTCTGAGGGAGTTTTTCTTGTATTTGGAAGCTCTGCTATTTGCTATATATATATTTAAGATTACTGTGTATTCTTGATAAATTGGCCCTGTGGTCATGAAATGTCCCTCTTTATACCTGGAAGTACTCTTTATTCTAAAGGTTTCTTTTTCTGATATTAACATAGCCACTTCAACTCTCTATGTATTGATGATTTAATGATATATTTATTTTTCATCCTCTCATTTTTAAGCTATTCATGGCCTTGTATCTAAAATGGGTTTCTTGTAAACAACATCTATTTTGAGTCTTGCTTTTTTTCAGTTTGACAATTTTCATTATTTAATTGGAAGTTAGACCTTTCAACTTAATGCAATTATTGATATGATTGGATTTATGTCTGCCATCTTACTATACATGTTTTCTATGTGTTCCATCTGTTCCTTTTTAAATTTTTTAAACTGCCTTCTTTTGGATTAATTGAACATTTTTAAAATGATTCATTTTATCCCACTACTAGCTTATTAGGAGTATCTTTATTTTATTTTTTATGGTTGCTCTCTGGTTTATAATATACATCTTTGATCACAATCTATATAGCATCACACCACTTACTAAGACTTACTTTCATTTCAATTCTCTGATTTATTGAATTATGTTTTACTGTTGAATGTGTTATACTCCATGATTGTTATTTATTTTGTCTTAAATGTTTACTTTTCTTTCAAATAACTTAAATAAAGGGAAAAAACATAATACATTTACATGTTTACATTTTTAGTATTTTTTCATTTCTCCAAGCAAAAGGAAAATGATGCCAACTTACCTGCTGGCATCATTTTCCTTTTGCTTGAAGAACTTCCTTTAAGATTCCTCGTAGTAAAGGTCTGCTGTTGACAAATTTTCTTAGCTTCGGTTCGCCTAAAAAAGATTTTATTTTGCCTTAATTGTGAAAGATATTTTCACTGAATATAGAATCTCACATTGACAGATTATTTTCTTGCAGCTGTTTAAAATGCTGTTCTATTGTCTTTTGATTTGCTTAGTTTAGGATGATAAATCTATAGGATCTATATCTTTGTTTTCTGATACTATGTGTATTTTTTTCTGAATACTTTAAAAACTTTCTTTTTATTTCTATTTTTTAGCAATATTATTATGATGCACATTGGAGATGTGTGTGTACATTTGTATTTGTATATATATGTGCAGGAGTGTGTTTGTCCAGTTTGGATTTCACTGAGCTCCTTGGAACATTTGGCTATTATTCTTTCAAATATTTGTATTCATTCTCCTTACCTGGATCTCCCTCTCCCCCAGTTTTCCTCTTTCTGAAACTTAAATTACTTTTATGTTAGTCCACTTGGTATTATCATACTGATTATGAAACCTCTGATCATTTTTTGTTTTTCACTTAGTAGTTTTTTTCTATGTGCTTCATTTTGAATACATCTTATTATTGTGTCCTCAAGTTTATTGAAATACTCCAATATTTTCTTCCACAGAATAGAATCTACTGTAAAATACCTTTCAGTGTAATTTTTCATCTCCAAACGTTTTATTTTTTTGTTTCACCTATTTTTCTTAATTATGCTCATGTTTTTCTTGACATATTTTAATATTTGTAATATATAATAGCTTTTTAAATGTGCTTACCTGCTAATTTTATAATCTCTGTCATTTCTGGGTCTGTTTCTTTTGAAAAGTTTTTCTCCTTGTTATGGACCAGAGTTTTCTGCTTCTTCATATTCTAGTATTTTTTAACTGGATGCCAGCTTTGTAGATTTTATATTACTGATTGTTAGTTTTTGTGTGTTTTTCTTTAAAGAGTATTAGATTCATTTTCCTACAGAAAGTGAAGTTAAGTACAGATTAGTTTGATCCTTTTGGGGCTCATTTCTGAGTTCTTTGAGGGTGACCCTAGAGTAGATCTAATTCACTCCCAGTTTTAAGATGTGATTTTTTTTGTCTCTATTATTTGCCATATATATTCAGTGAGATCTCTCTATTTTTAGTGGAGAAACATTGAACAACTTCCAGTCCCATGTGAGCATTGGTATTTGTGTTATAGCTATCCTGTTGTGTGTTACCCTGTTATTTGGCTATTATTCTTTCAAATATTTGTAGGCACGCTCCTTACCTGCATCCACCCCCAATTTTTTCTTTCTAAAAAGCAAAATAACATGTAATGATTAATATTCAGCCAAAGATTCAAGAAAACTTCAATTCAGATATTTGAGGCTCTTTCTCTGCATTTCTTTCTCTTCTTAGGAAATTGTCTCTGCCTATTCTAGAAATTTCATCTTCCCTGAACTCAGATAGTCATTTCCTAAACTCAAGAAGACCATTTTTCTCTGTTTATAGTCTTTCTCGCTGTGCTATAATCTTAAAATTACCTCAGGCAGAGGATTGTAGGGCTCATCCAGCTTTTTACTTCTCTCTCCAATATCAAAGTCCTGGTCTTTGATATTTCCAATGTCTAGAACTATTTTTTTGCATAGTTTATGGTTATTTATCATTCAGAGTGATTTTATTCCCTGTTACTCATTTGTAGCCAGAAGCAGAAGTCAATAATTGTATTTTTGATATGAGCAAAATTTAGTTTTTAAAATTAGAAATGTAGAATTCATCTTTTAGCTCTAGTTTTATGCATCCAACTGGTTAACTTATAGTTTTCCTTCAAACTTGAATAGATATCTCAATCTTAACAATCTCCCAAACAGAAATCTTAAATTTACATAGCACACCCTCACTCAAAGTGTGCTTCCCTTGGTCTTAACATTTAGTAAGTGGCACAAACATCCATCAGATTATTCAAGCTAAGAACCTAGAGTCATGTCAAATCATCTCTTTCCTTCACATCCCATATTCAACTCAACAGTCCTGTCAATTTCATTTCTAAGATACACCTCACATCTACTCAATTATTATCTTCACTGACAACAATGTAGTCTATCACCTGTCATATAATTATTATAAGAATTTCATACCAATCTCCTATCTTCCAATTTTGTCTCTCATTTATTCTCCATACAATAGCAAGAGTAGTGTCCTGGAGGAAGTAAATTGAATCATATAATTCTCCTAGTTTAGATTTTCAATGGCTTCCTTTGCACTCAGAATAAAATTTAGTCTCCTGACTACAACCTGCAAAACCCCACAAGACCTGGCTCTTGTCTGTCCAGATCTTTGCCTCACCATTATCCAGTTTTTCACTGTGTTCTAACCATACAGTTTTCCCTGAGGTTATTCATGTGCCGTTTGTCATCTCAAGGCCTTTGTATATGAATTTCTTTCCTAGAGTGAGTGTACATTCCCTATTCTTTCTATGATACCTCATTATCCTTAAAGTTGTAGCTTATATATCACCTTCTCCGAGATATCTTCCCTGACCGCTCCATCTAAGGAAGTCCCCTAATTCATTGTTTTTATTTTATTTTATTTATTTATTTATTTTGAGACGGAGTCTCACTCTGTCACCAGACTAGAGTGCAGTGGCGTGATCTCGGCTCAGTGCAACCTCCACCTCCCAGGTTCAAGTGATTCTCCTGCCTCAGCCTCCCGAGTAGCTGGGACTACAGGCGTGCACCACCACACTCTGCTAATTTTTGTGTTTTTAGTAGAGTTTCACCATGTTGGCCAGGATGGTCTCGATCTGCTCACCTTGTGATCAGGAGGTCCACTTCGGCCTCCCAAAGTGCTGGGATTACAAGTGTGAGCCACTGCTCCAGGCCTTAATTCATCGTTCTATATCAGTCCTTTGTTTGTTTCTTGGCTAAAATGGATCACTTCCTTTGGAAGTGATTAAATTTGTCAATTTAAATTTTTATTTTTGACTTTCTTCCTCACTCAATTATTATCTCCATGAGGGCAGGTACCTGTCTGAAAGTCTTGCTTATTTTTGGCCTTGCAATGTCTAGCAAAGTGCTTGACTGAGGGCAATTTCCTAACTGCAGAGCTGAGAAGGGGAACCCAAATAGAGACATGTAGCTTTAATGAGTTGAGGAAATAAACATTTTAGTCTATGGGACCTGAGGTTACTAGAATTGGTTGGCTTAAATAATTAATGTATTAGACCAATGTAGAGAAAGTACACTTAAAATAGAGGTGAGAATAGAATAAATTGATATATCTGGCAGGACTTTATAAAGCAGATTTATAGAAAGCATAATTAGACATAGAATGGTACAACAGCATTAGATTTTAGCACAGTGTCTGTCTTAGCACTCAATATATAGTTGTCGAATCAGCGGAAATTGATAGACACCTTCAATACTGGGTATTCTCTCCTCCTCCTGTTGGAGAACTTTAGCCTGAGGACTCTATTTTATTTCATCCACAGGTTATTAGAATTCAGTTTGACTTATTTTCATCTTGACTGATCCTAGAGTGAACCAGTCTGTCTAAAACACTAAAGCAAAGTACTCTCCTCTCTTCTAACTGTATTTTCTCTTTCTCTGAAAGTGAAGGGCTATATACCACGTCACTACTACCATTCCCACTACTATTTTGAAGATGAGATTATCACATTATACTGAGTATCTAGAAATCAGAGCCTTGGGGCATTCCTAGGATAACATTCCATCCTTCTGATGGTATCCTGGAGTAAAATACCTGCAAATAAAACTGCCTCACACTTAGACACCTTCACTTTTATCCCATCCCACAAATATGTGGATGCCTATTCAAGCAATAGCTCATGGAAACTGGAAGGCTTGCATTTAAAACTGACATTCCTAGTAAGAATCATCTTTCTTCCTTCTTTCTAGTTGCAGCATTTTTTAAACACATGACATTAGTATTACCTGTTATTTTGAGATTAGTTGTTTTTTGTCCTTCCAGTTTTTTTTCCTTTTGTTTCTTAAAGAAGGAGACAATGTATTTGACATTCAAGAGACTTAAACACATTTCTAGAGTCTTTACAATTATAAATCTGTAATTTCATGTAATTGCATATTAACCCTAAGAAATAGTTATTATTGACCATACTTTATACATCAGAGAATGAGGTTCAGAGAAATTAAGTAACTTGTCCATGTTGCACGGCTGATAACTGGTGGAACTGGGGTTGGAACCCAACTCTCTTTCAAACTATTGGATAAGAAAGCTTATTAATTGGCCAGACACAGTGGCTTATGCCTGTAATCCCAGCATTTTGGGAGGCCGAGGCGGGCAGATCATCTGAGGCCAGGAGTTCAAAATCAGACTTGATCAACATGGTGAAAACCCTTCTCTACTAAAAATACAAAAATTAACTGAGTGTCATGGGATCTGCCTGCAATCCCAGCTACTAGGAAGACTGAGGCAGAAGAATCGCTTGAACCCGGGAGGTGGAGGTTGCAGTGAGCTGAGAAGCCCCGTTGCACAACCTGGACAAGAGGGAAACTTAATCTCAAAAAAAGAAAAAAAAAAAAGAAAGAAAGCTTATTAATCCTAGCATGTTGTTTAGCAGTTCCATTATGAAGCAATCTTGACATGATGAATATGATTTTTTTGAAACTAGAATTTGTGTGACAGAACCTGACATAGTGATCAGTGCTCTATACACTATTTGGAGAAGACAGTCAAGTTCTCCTCACCATAGATAGTCTCTTGGGGGTTTATTAGACAAATATTTTCATAGTTTGTCTACAGCTTGTCTTATTTATATATACTACTATTGTTTATTTGTCCTCTCTCTCTCTTTTATTGCCTTTGGCAAAAGCAACATTAAGATATCCTTCATCAGACTTTTTACCTTTTAAAAACTATCAGAGTTTTCGGAATTTGATTCACAGCTTGCCATCTTGGGGATTATAGAACATAGGTCAGAATTGGCATTTACATTTATCTCAAAAATGTTTCTTGATAGTATATCATGTGCCAGGTACAATTCCAGGTATTGAAGTATTGATGTAAAAATAACCTGACAAGGCACCAAAGACTTTTTTTTTTTGATTGAAGGAGAATGAGAGACAAGCAATAATATCATAAAAATGATATTTTAATGATAGCAACTGTCATATAAAAATAAAGCTATCTAATAGTGAGTTACTGGGGAAAAGCTGCTTTATATTAGGTAATCAGAAAAGCTGAAGTGTCTACATGAGCAAGTAGACTTCTTTGTATGAGGCATATGGAAAAACTGAGGCCCAAGATGATTAAACAGATTATTCATCGTCACATAAATAAATGTTTACTGGCTAAATTAGGACTGGAACTTGAGTTCTGCAATTTTGTTAAAAAATAAACTTTTTTTCAGCTTTTATTTTACATTCAGGGTATATGCACAGGTTTCTAACCTGGGTATATTGCATGATGCTGAAGTTTGGGGCATGAATGCTCCCATCCCCAGGTACTGAGCATCGTATTCAACAATTAATGTTTCAACCCTTGCCCCTCCCTCCCTTCCCCCTCTAGTAGTCATCAGTTTCTACTGTTGCCATCTTTATGCCCATGAGTACCTGGTGTTTAGCTCCCACTTCTAAGTGAGAACATGTGGTATTTGGTTTTCTGTTCCTGCATTGATTCTCCTCAGATTATGGCCTCCAGTTCCATCCATATTGCCGCAAAGGGCATGATTTTGTTCTTTTTTATCATTGTGTAATATTTCATGGTGTATATGTACCACGTTGTCTTTATCCCATCCGTCACTGATGGGCACCTAGTTGATTCCATGAGTTTCCTATTGTGAATAGTTCTGTGATGAACATGCAAGTGTGTGTATCTTTTTGGTATGATGATCTATTTTCCTTTGGATATATACCCAGCAATGGGATTGCTAGGTCATTTGGTAGCTCTGTTTTAGGTTCTTTGAGAAATCTCCGAACTGCTTTTCACAGTGGCTGAACTAATTTACATTCCCGCCAACAGTGTGTAAGTGTTCCCTTTCCTCTGCAGCCTCACCAACACCTGTTGTTTTTGACTTTTTAACAATAGCCATTCTGACTGATATAAGATATTATCTCATTGTGGTTTTGATTTGCATTTCTTTGATGATTAGTGATGATGAGCATTTTTTTCATATGATTGTTGGCTACAGGTAAGTCTTCTTTTGAGAAATATCTGTTCATGCCCATTGACCTTAATGGGGTTATTTGTTTTTTGTTTCTTGATTTAAGTTCCCTATAGAGTCTGCATATTAGACTTTTGTTGGATGCACAGTTTGCAAATATTTTCTACCATTCTGTAGGTTATCTGTTTGTTGATAGTTCCTTTTGCTGTGCAGAAGCTTTTTAATGTAATTAGGTCCCACTTGCCATTTTTTGTTTTTATTGCAATTGTTTTTGAGAGCTTAGACATAAATTATTTCCCAAGACCCATGTCCAGAATGGTGTTTCCTAGTTTTTCTTCTACTAGTCTTCTAGTTTGAGGTCTTACAATTAAACCTTTGATCCTTCACTTGTAGCCTATCTTGCATGAGATTTTGACAGCAAACATGGGGAAGGCATCAGTTACACTTTGGAGGCACCACACAGAGAGAGAGCCAGATTCATATACGCTGTGTAGACACCTGCTTCCAGCCCATTTTCCTGATTCTTTGGCTTGCCAATTGAGAGTAACCTCACACTTGACTTTCCTTTTCTTGGAGGTATAAGTATCCAAAGATGGCCCCAGGTGCTCCACATTAAAGATGTATCTACCCTTTGGTTTTTCTTCAGGAATTATAAAGTTTTTACCTGAGAACTAATTCAGATGGTCATGGATGGGAATATTTGCTGATGCTCAATGTCCTTAATCCATAGATTGGACTGGTTTAAGGTCTACTTTGTCTTGCAAGCATCTTTGTTCCCATGGGTAGTGACCTTGTTCTCCATTCAGCCTGACAGCTGCTATGCTTCTGTCAAAACCAACTAGATGGGAACTTGTTCCTCTGCTGCACTGTACAATGATTGGTGTCACCCAGTACTTTCATGTGAGAATGAACACCCTCTTAACAAGAAATTTTGAGTGTTTTCCTTTTATTCACAGCTGAATGCAACAACTCATTTGTTTTCAATTGTGTTTGATTATATGTGATTAAAAACTGTGTGCATTTTTTTGGCAGCCAAGATTTCTGTACATGTATTTAAGAAATAGTTCATTAACTGCATTTCACAACTGTATACTACAAATGTTATACTTTTTTTTAATTAGCTAAGAAGCTGTATTAAAATATCTCATTGCAAAAAACATGAACTTTGTTATCTGATAAAATGAATTTTGCACTTCAAAATTGTCTTGAATATTCTTGTCATTGCAAATGTTTTTATGTTCATTTGTGGAGTTTTACCAAAGTAATCCTTTTGGAATTTTATTAGGATCAAATTGAATTTATTGGTTAATTTGGGCATAATCGTCATTTTCACCTTACTGAAGCTTCATCGTCAATATTTCAGTAATGCCAATATTTTGTTCTTCAAAGTCTTATGCGTATTTTGGTATATTTATTTCTAGACATTTTATAGTTGGATCAGTAATCAAAAGTAGTACTTTTTTTTTTTTTTTTTTTTTTTTTTAGACGGAGTCTCGCTCTGTCGCCCAGGCTGGAGTGCAGTGGCGCGATCTCGGCTCACTGCAAGCTCCGCCTCCCGGTTTACGCCATTCTCCTGCCTCAGCCTCCCGAGTAGCTGGGACTACAGGCGCCCGCCATCTCGCCCGGCTAGTTTTTTGTATTTTTTTTTAGTTGAGACGGGGTTTCACTGTGTAGACCAGGATGGTCTCGATCTCCTGACCTCGTGATCCACCCGTCTCGGCCTCCCAAAGTGCTGGGATTACAGGCTTGAGCCACCGCGCCCGGCCAGTAGTACATTTTTTAAAAGTACATTTCAAATGATTTGCAATGGCATATAACGATGACTGTATACATTTATCTTATATCCAACCAGCAAATTTGTTGAAATTCTTATAAGTTCTAATAGTTTGATATTAGTTTCTTTACATGTCACCTTTTATTTACTAGCCCACTCCTTCTTTTTATGAATAGTCTTGACTGAGATTTGTCTATTATCTTTATAAATATCCAGCTTTTGATGTCATTGGTTAGATAGTCTGAGAATCTCTCTGTACCTTATAAATTTAATGAATTTACATTAGTTTTGATTACTAATATTTAGATTCCCTTCTAGACGCATCATAATATACTAGTTAATAGTACAGACTTTGGTGCTATACTTCTTATATTTTAATTCTAACCTCCCTTTACGTTACTTTTCTAATCTGTAAAATAAGGAAAATTATAATAATATCATAGTGCTTCATTGGGTTGTTATGGAGAATGAATGACTTTATATATGTAAAATATTTAGAGCAGTACCTTACACATATAAGGACTGTATAGTTAACTCTTATAATTCACATTATCTTTTCTTTATATTTTATAGGTGTTTTATTTGCTCTCTTCTTCATCTTATATTTTATTAAATTACCGTGTTTTCTTTTTCCCTTCCAGCCCTACCTACACATACAAAAATTGAAAATTATTTTCCATTTCTATTTGTTAGAGATAAATCAAACCTCTCTGAATATTCTAGACTTAGATTATTGTAACTCTTATCACCCCCATCTTGTTTGTCATTGTTGTCTAGTATTTTAATACTGACTAATTTTTTGATCCTCCAGATTAGCCATTAGGTTTATTTTTATGCAGTCAATGCATGCTTAAATTTATCAAAACATGGCCAGGCACAGTGGCTCACGCCTGTAATCCCAGCACTTTGGGAGGTCCAGGAGGGCAGATCACAAGGTCAGGAGATCTGGACCATCCTGGTTAACACAGTGAAACCCCATCTCTACCAAAAATACAAAAAATTAGCCAGGCGTGGTGGCACTCCAGCTTGGGCGACAGAGCGAGACTCCTTCTCAAAAAAAAAAAAAAAAAAAAAACTAAATAGATGCTAATTTCCAAGCTCATTTTCTTCATGCTATTTCATTTCTTCTTTCTGTGTTCAATTTCCTTCTTTTTGGATACATTTCTTTTGATATCTTTTCACAGAAGATCCTTAGTGATAAACATTCTCTCAGTTTTTCTGATTTAAAATTATCTTGACTTTTACTTTCACTCTTAAATGAGAATTTAGCTGGTCAGATATTTATGAGTCGATAGTTACTTTCTTTCAGCACTTTGAAATATCCCTTTATCTTTGTGAGACCAATTCCCCTTGGTCTCTACAACTGTTTTTGGGAAGCCTGTTGTTAGTCTAATTCTTGTTCTTTTTACATTATCTACTTTTGCTCTCAGGTTATTTTAAAGATATCTTTAAAATAAAGATATCTGTAGTTTTACTGTAAGTATGTCTAGATGTGAATTCATATTTATTTCTTTGTGTTAGTACTCAGTATGCTTCCTAATCTGAGAAATAGATCTGTAATCATTTCTAGAAAATTAACAATTTTGTGTTTGAATAATGCTATTTTCCAGAACTCTTTATTTGCCTCATAGAACAAATAGATGCATATTGATTTTTTAATCCTTAGTCTTTCAAACAAAAGAAAAGTTTGTATGTATTTTACTTCTTTGATAATTACCAGGTATTCCTTATCTTGTAAGGTAAATAACCTGTGTCCCCATCTAGATGCTGAACTCTTGGGGTCAGTTTGCTACATGTCATAAGTCTTTGGGATATCATGTTTTTGAGCATAGGTTCTAGAGATAGACTATCTAGGCTTGAATCCTTGCTCTATCACCTATCTTTGACATCTCAGGTGCTATTACATGTGTTACAGTATGATGGAGATATTAATAGTATTTACCTTAGAATTTATCAGGAACTCAGTGAATGTTAGCTATTACACTATTTTTACATAAAGAAAAACTGTTAAATAACCTTCACTTCACAAAAATATACAGATTTAGACTAAATTTTGAAAAAAGGTTAACTTTTAGTATTGGAGGAGGAATAAAAGAAGGAGGAAAGAAATGAACATTTTAGGCCGAAGAAACAGCATGCACATAAATACAGGAGTTGTGAAGTGTAGAGTGTATTTGAGAAATGTAGGGGATGTTGCCTGTACCCCACCCATATCCTCTCAGCACTCCCGGGTCATTAAGACCCATTTCCTTCTAGAGGCATTTGCAGTTCTTCACTGGATGACTTGCTCTTGACCTGAACACCAAGCTAGTGGAATTCATGCCCCTAGGAGCAGCTCCCAGCCAATGATGGATGGGGTTGGAAGATAAATACTCTAGCTTCCTATTTTTCAGCTATGTTAACTCTGAGTTGTGTTCCACACTGCCACCCAATTACCAGTGGAATTGAGGACCAGTTACCTTCTAAGATAACTTGCTTGACAATGTATCCTGCTTTAGCTTCTCTTCACCTTCCTAGTCCTATTTTACTACCTTATCTTCTGATAAGCCTATGAAAACAAGATATGTTGAAAAGACTTTCATTTTATTTCCTGCTTCTAAAATGTAAATGCTTTAATTATTTAAAACTCTCTGAGGTTTTCTTCCAAAAGACTGACAGAGCACTGCAATTCCACTCATGAAAAACTCTGTCAGGGCCAGAACAAAGTCTGTGATTTAATGAGAGGCATTTTAAAGACGATGAGAACAACTTGATGCAGGTATTTAAGAAAAAAAAAATCTTTTAATAAAGGTTTTGTTTCTCTGAGGACCTTAATTTTATTTTATTTTTTGTATGAAACCAGTTGCTATGTGGGCGTTTACTGTGAGATTAATATGCGTTGCCACAAATATATAAATGAGTTTTCTCATCTTGAAGGAAAACACAAAATTCTATCTCTCACATTGCTTTCCTAGTTGGAAGAAAAACAGAACTTTCCAAAATAGGGCGGAGAACACATGACTTCCAGGAGTCCTTGGAATATCCTATGAGTGAACAGATTTGTGTATCTATGGTCATAGCAAGTCATAGTACGTAATCATGCCTATAATCATATAGATGAATGGTGGGAAGGGTTTTTAAAGATTATGTAGTCCATCTAGATTTTATAGATAAAGAATATAAGGTCCACAAACTTAAATGGGTTACCTAAGATTACCAAGAAGATTATTTATTTATTTACTTTTTATTATACATTAAGTTCTAGGGTACATGTGCATAACGTGCAGGTTTGTTACATATGTATACTTGTGCCATGTTGGTGTGCTGCAGCCATCAACTCGTCAGCACCCATCAATTCATCATTTATATCAGGTATAACTCCCAATGCAATCCCTCCCCCCTCCCCCCTCCCAATGATAGGCCCCGATGTGTGATGTTCCCCTTCCCGAGTCCAAGTGATCTCATTGTTCAGTTCCCACCTATGAGTGAGAACAAGCGGTGTTTGATTTTCTCTTCTTGTGATAGTCTGCTAAGAATGATGGTTTCCAGCTGCATCCATGTCCCTACAAAGGATGCAAACTCATCCTTTTTTATGGCTGCATAATATTCCATGGTGTATATGTGCCACATTTTCTTAATCCAGTCTGTCACAGATGGACATTTGGGTTGATTCCAAGTCTTTGCTATTGTGAATAGTGCTGCAATAAACATACGTGTGCATGTGTCTTTATAGCAGCATGATTTATAATCCTTTGGGTATATACCCAGTAGTGGGATGGCTGGGTCATATGGTACATCTAGTTCTAGATCCTTGAGGAATCGCCATACTGTTTTCCATAATGGTTGAACTAGTTTACAATCCCACCAACAGTGTAAAAGTGTTCCTATTTCTCCACATCCTCTCCAACACCTGTTGCTTCCTGACTTTTTAATGATTGCCATTCTAACTGGTGTGAGATGGTATCTCATTGTGGTTTTGATTTGCATTTCTCTGATGGCCAGTGATGATGAGCATTTTTTCATGTGTCTGTTGGCTGTATGAATGTCTTCTTTAGAGAAATGTCTGTTCATATCCTTTCCCCACTTTTTGATGGGGTTGTTTGTTTTTTTCTTGTATATTTGTTTGAGTTCTTTGTAGATTCTGGATATTAGCCCTTTGTCAGATGAGTAGATTGCAAAAATTTTCTCCCATTCTGTAGGTTGCCTGTTCACTCTGATGGTAGTTTCTTTTGCTGTGCAGAAGCTCTTTAGTTTAATTAGATCCCATTTGTCAATTTTGGCTTTTGCTGCCATTGCTTTTGGTGTTTTAGACATGAAGTCCTTGCCCATGCCTATGTCCTGAATGGTATTACCTAGGTTTTCTTCTAGGGTTTTTATGGTATTAGGTCTAACATTTAAGTCTCTAATCCATCTTGAATTAATTTTCGTATAAGGAGTAAGGAAAGGATCCAGTTTCAGCTTTCTACTTATGGCTAGCCAATTTTCCCAGCACCATTTATTAAATAGGGAATCCTTTCTCTATTTCTTGTTTCTCTCAGGTTTGTCAAAGATCAGATGGCTGTAGATGTGTGGTATTATTTCTGAGGACTCTGTTCTGTTCCATTGGTCTATATCTCTGTTTTGTTACCAGTACCATGCTGTTTTGGTTACTGTAGCCTTGTAGTATAATTTGAAGTCAGGTAGCGTGACACCTCCAGCTTTGTCCTTTTGACTTAGGGTTGTCTTGGCAATGCAGGCTCTTTTTTGGTTCCATATGAACTTTAAAGCAGTTTTTTCCAATTCTGTGAAGAAAGTCATTGGTAGCTTGATGGGGATGGCATTGAATCTATAAATAACCTTGGGCAGTATGGCCATTTTCATGATATTGATTCTTCCTATCCATGAGCATGGTATGTTTTTCCATTTGTTAGTGTCCTCTTTTATTTCACTGAGCAGTGGTTTGTAGTTCTCCTTGAAGAGGTCCTTTACATCCCTTGTAAGTTGGATTCCTAGATATTTTATTCTCTTTGAAGCAATTGTGAATGGAAGTTCATTCATGATTTGGCTCTCTGTTTGTCTGTTAACTGGTGTGTAAGAATGCTTGTGATTTTTGCACATTAATTTTGTATCCTGAGACTTTGCTGAAGTTGCTTATCAGCTTAAGGAGATTTTGGGCTGAGACAATGGGGTTTTCTAAATATACAATCATGTCATCTGCAAACAGGGACAATCTGACTTCTTCTTTTCCTAACTGGATACCCTTGATTTCTTTCTCTTGCCTGATTGCCCTAGCCAGAACTTCCAAGACCATGTTGAATAGGAGTGGTGAGAGAGGGCATCCCTGTCTTGTGCCAGTTTTCAAAGGGAATTTTTCCAGTTTTTGCCCATTCAGTATGATATTGGCTGTGGGTTTGTCATAAATAGCTCTTATTATTTTGAGGTACGTTCCATCAATACCGAATTTATTGAGCGTTTTTAGCATGAAGCGCTGTTGAATTTTGTCAAAAGCCTTTTCTGCATCTATTGAGATAATCATGTGGTTCTTGTCTTTGGTTCTGTTTATATGCTGGATTACATTTATTGATTTGCGAATGTTGAACCAGCCTTGCATCCCAGGGATGAAGCCCACTTGATCATGGTGGATAAGCTTTTTGATGTGCTGCTGAATCCGGTTTGCCAGTATTTTATTGAGGATTTTTCCATCGGTGTTCATCAGGGATATTGGTCTAAAATTTTCTTTTTTTTGTTGTGTCTCTGCCAGGCTTTGGTATCAGGAAGATGTTGGCCTCATAAAATGAGTTAGGGAGGATTCCCTCTTTTTCTATTGATTGGAATAGTTTCAGAAGGAATGGTGCCAGCTCCTCCTTGTACCTTTGGTAGAATTCAGCTGTGAATCCATCTGGTCCTGGACTTTTTTTGGTGGGTAGGCTATTAATTATTGCCTCAATTTCAGAGCCTGCTATTGGTCTATTCAGGGATTCAACTTCTTCCTGGTTTAGTCTTGGAAGAGTGTAAGTGTCCAGGAAATTATCCATTTCTTCTAGATTTTCCAGTTTTTTTGCATAGAGGTGTTTATAGTGTTCTCTGATGGTAGTTTGTATTTCTGTGGAGTCCGTGGTGATATCCCCTTTATAATTTTTTTTCATTTTTTTTTGCATCTATTTGATTCTTCTCTCTTTTCTTCTTTATTAGTCTTGCTAGCGGTCTGTCAATTTTGTTGATTTTTTCAAAAACTAACTCCTGGATTCATTGATTTTTTGGAGGGTTTTTTGTGTCTCTATCTCCTTCAGTTCTGCTCTGATCTTAGCTATTTCTTGCCTTCTGCTAGCTTTTGAATGTGTTTGCTCTTGCTTCTCCAGTTCTTTTAATTGTGATGTTAGAGTGTCAATTTTAGACCTTTCCTGCTTTCTCTTCTGGGCATTTAGTGCTATAAATTTCCTGCTACACACTGCTTTAAATGTGTCCCAGAGATTCTGGTATGTTGTATCTTTGTTCTCATTGGTTTCAAAGAACATCTTTATTTCTGCCTTCATTTTGTTATGTACCCAGTAGTCATTCAGGAGCAGGTTGTTCAGTTTCCATGTAGTTGAGCAGTTTTGATTGAGTTTCTTAGTCCTGAGTTCTAGTTTGATTGCACTGTGGTCTGAGAGACAGTTTGTTATAATTTCTGTTCTTTTACATTTGCTGAGGAGTGCTTTACTTCCAACTATGTGGTCAATTTTGGAATAAGTGTGATGTGGTGCTGAGAAGAATGTATATTCTGTTGATTTGGGGTGGAGAGTTCTATAGATGTCTATTAGGTCTGCTTGGTGCAGAGATGAGTTCAATTCCTGGATATCCTTGTTAACTTTCTGTCTTGTTGATCTGTCTAATGTTGACAGTGGAGTGTTGAAGTCTCCCATTATTATTGTATGGGAGTCTAAGTCTCTTTGTAAGTCTCTAAGGACTTGCTTTATGAATTTGGGTGCTCCTGTATTGGGTGCATATATATTTAGGATAGTTAGCTCTTCCTGTTGAATTGATCCCTTTACCATTATGTAATGGCCTTCTTTGTCTCTTTTGATCTTTGATGGTTTAAAGTCTGTTTTGTCAGAGACTAGGATTGCAACCCTTGCTTTTTTTTGTTTTCCATTTGTTTGGTAGGTCTTCCTCCATCCCTTTATTTTGAGCCTATGTGTGTCTCTGCATGTGAGATGGGTCTCCCGAATACAGCACACTGATGGGTCTTGACTCTTTATCCAGTTTGCCAGTCTGTGTCTTTTCATTGGAGCATTTAGTCCATTAACATTTAAGGTTAATATTGTTATATGTGAACTTGATCCTGTCATTATGATATTAACTGGTTATTTTGCTCGTTAGTTGATGCAGTTTTTTCCTAGCCTCGATGGTCTTTACATTTTGGCATGTTTTTGCAATGGCCGGTACCGGTTGTTCCTTTCCATGTTTAGGGCTTCCTTCAGGGTCTCTTGTAAGGCAGGCCTGGTGGTGACAAAATCTCTAAGCATTTGCTTATCTGTAAAGGATTTTATTTCTCCTTCACTCATGAAACTTAGTTTGGCTGGATATGAAATTCTGGGTTGAAAATTCTTTTCTTTAAGAACGTTGAATATTGGCCCCCACTCTCTTCTGGCTTGTAGAGTTTCTGCCGAGAGGTCTGCTGTTAGTCTGATGGGCTTCCCTTTGTGGGTAACCCGACCTTTCTCTCTGGCTGCCCTTAAGTTTTTTTCCTTCATTTCAAGTTTGGTGAATCTGGCAATTATGTGTCTTGGAGTTGCTCTTCTCGAGGAGTATCTTTGTGGCATTCTCTGTATTTCCTGAATTTGAATGTTGGCCTGCCCTACTAGGTTGGGGAAGTTCTCCTGGATAATATCCTGAAGAGTGTTTTCCAACTTGGTTCCATTTTCCCCCTTACTTTCAGGCACCCCAATCAGACGTAGATTTGGTCTTTTTACATAATCCCATACTTCTTGCAGGCTTTGTTCATTTTTTTTTCTTTTTTTCTTTTGGTTTCTCTTCTCGCTTCATTTCATTCATTTGATCCTCAATCGCTCATACTCTTTCTTCCAGTTGATCGAGTCAGTTACTGAAGCTTGTGGATGGGTCATGTATTTCTCGTGTCATGGTTTTCATCTCTGTCATTTCATTTATTACCTTCTCTGCATTAATTATTCTAGCTATCAATTCTTCCACTCTTTTTTCAAGATTTTTAGTTTCTTTGCACTGGGTACGTAATTCCTCCTTTAGCTCTGAGAAGTTTGATGGACTGAAGCCTTCTTCTCTCATCTCATCAAAGTCATTCTCTGACCAGCTTTGATCCGTTGCTGGCGATGGGCTGCGCTCCTTTGCAGGGGGAGATGCGCTCTTATTTTTTGAATTTCCAGCTTTTCTGCCCTGCTTCTTACCCATCTTTGTGGTTTTATCTGCCTCTGGTCTTTGATGATGGTGACGTACTGATGGGGTTTTGGTATAGGTGTCCCTCCTGTTTGATAGTTTTCATTCTACGAGTCAGGCCCTCAGCTATAGGTCTGTTGGAGATTGCTTGAGGTCCACTCCAGACCCTGTTTGCCTGGGTATCAGCAGCAGAGGTTGCAGAAGATAGAATATTGCTGAACAGCGAGTGTACCTGTCTGATTCTTACTTTGGAAGCTTCCTCTCAGGGGTGTACTCCACCCTGTGAGGTGTGGGGTGTCAGACTGCCCCTAGTGGGGGATGTCTCCCAGTTAGGCTACTCAGGGGTCAGGGACCCACTTGAGCAGGCAGTCTGTCCCTTCTCAGATCTCAACCTCCGTGTTGGGAGCTCCACTGCTCTCTTCAAAGCTGTCAGACAGAGTCGTTCGCGTCTCCACAGGCCTCTGCTGCTTCCCCTGTTGTTGTTTAGCTGTGTCCTGTTCCCAGAGGTGGAGTCTACAGAGACAGGTAGGTTTCCTTGAGCTGCTGTGAGCTCCACCCAGTTCGAGCTTCCCAGTGGCTTTGTTTACCTACTTAAGCCTCAACAATGGCGGGCGCCCCTCCCCCAGCCTGGCTGCTGCCTTGCGGTTAGATCGCAGACTGCTGTGCTAGCAATGAGGGAGGCTCCGTGGCTGTGGGACCCTCCCGGCCAGGTGTGGGTATAATCTCCTGGTGTGCCCGTTTCCTTAAAGCGCAGTATTGGGGTGGGAATTACCTGATTTTCCAGGTGTTGTGTGTCTCAGTTCCCCTGGCTAGGAAAAGGGATTCCCTTCCCCCTTGCGCTTCCCAGGTGAGGCAATGCCTAGCTCTCCTTCAGCTCTCGCTGGTCAGGCTGCTGCAGCTGATCAGCACCGATTGTCCGGCACTCCCCAGTGAGATGACCCCAGTACCTCAGTTGAAAGTGCAGAAATCACCGGTCTTCTGTGTCGCTCACGCCGGGAGTTGGAGACTGGAGCTGTTACTATTTGGCCATCTTCGTGTCCTTTTTTTTATAGGGATAATTAATCCTTTAGTTTGCAGGGGCTATTCACAATGATATATTTTGGTACAATTTTTATCTATTATGTGCTAATTTTTTTCTAGTGGCTTTTCTTTTTTGACTTTTATTTTATGTATTTCTTTCTGCATTTTTCTCTTGTCAAAATTTTGTATAGAAATTTTTATGTTCAGTGTTCATCTTTGAAGGAGGTAAAATTGCCCTGGATCAGATATTGATAGGAAATTTATGTGCAGAGGAGTGAGCACAGAATTCCAGGCTAACTGGAGTTTTCTTATCCTTGGGTGTGTAGGGAGTTCATATAGCACTTACCTCTCCCCAGCTTTGGCATTGTTTACGGTGTGAAGTCTCTCCTCTGCTGTGCTGCTGTACAGACAGCCAGTTTCCCGGAAATAAAGCTTGACTATGTGATTTTTTTTTAGCTCCACCCTTATTTGCTGCTTCCCCCAGTGTGTGCACTATTGTCCAGCTGTTAAAAACAAAGGATTTAGCAACTGGGACTGTTTTCTCCCCCTAGACCTACTGCTGTGAGTCCCTCTATCTGATTCTTTCTGCGCTACTCTTGCTTATCATGATGTGAATAGCCGTCTAGACCTATTATGTAGTTTGGCACTTCAGCTATTTTCTGTTTTTACCAAAACTGAAGTTTGCATTCTGAGTTTTGATTTTTATTCTTAGGAAAGAAAGACGGAAACACCCACCTTCCACCACCATCTTTAAAATAGGAACCTCATGCATTATTTTGTGGAATACTTGGTATTTTTTTAACTTCTCCAAAAACAAACAAACCCTAAGGTATGAGTCATAATATTTCAGCCTTTACCGATTATTTTATTTTGATCAAGCCTAAGATTTTCAATTGCTTAACAGACACGTCCTTATAGAAATTCTACCAGTACATCAAACTTACACTTTTTAGAGATAAATTCATCCTCGTTTTTTCTACAAATATGTTTTTCTGGGATTATGAAACTCCCTTTTAGCAGTCTGCAAAGTTTAGCTCTTTTATATTCTCTTCACTCCACATATTTATAATTAATTAGTAACTTTTATAATAACTAAGGCATTTGTCGAACCCCACTATACATAAGGTAGTGTGCTAGGTACTGGATAGTAATGGCTCTGGACTTGGATTAAAGGTGTTTCTCACCAGAGTTCTTAAGTTTTTAAGGATCCTACATGTCATAAATCTACATTAAAAATTATTTTAAAACTCACAGGCATCTCTTTCACTTAGGATCCAGAGCTCAGTACCTGCAGAGATGTTCTTATGGCCCAAGGAAATGCTTCTTCACTTCTCTTGCCCTATTACCTTGAAAGAAAAACTGCCTGCCCCAAATCCCCAAATGCCATGAACATTGGAGGATGGTGCCACTGTCCACGTTGCATTTGGACACCTTCTTGGAGCATCACGAGGATTTGAGCAGTGGAAGCTCTTAAGAAAGAAAATACAGATTATTTTAACTTGTCATATTCTTTCTCTCAGAGAGCATAAATGCAATAAATTTGACTATAGCCAACTACCAGTAGTGCTAGCATCTGTTTTATGCTGTTTCTTATTTACAGTTCATGGCTCAGAAAGTACTTTTAAATTAGCACATTATTTGTCACTGTCACACATGGAGAACAAGGAATATTTTACAATGTTAAATAATTCATAGAACTTATAAATAAACATAGTTCTAGCTGTAACACAGTGCAGTCAGTTCTTTAATATTAGCAACTAAATGGATGTGGATCACTAAAATTTCAAATAGTTTTATTTTTATAAATGTATTTCATAAGAATAACTGACATGTTTTTCAAAATTAAATGACAATCTTTAGATTTACAAAAATAATTATAAATTTTGATTACTGTAAATTACATTTTGTATTTTGCTTATAATTTTGAGAATTTTGTGTATTTTAGAAGAAAGGTAACATTTTAAAAACTTATGAAAACTAACCTTTACTTATTTATATTAATATTTACTTTGTTATGCAAGTTTGACAAAAATACATTTAAATTTTGAAAACTATTTATGTGCTTGTACTTTTATTCCTTTAGATCATTGACATTAATAGAACACAAGTTGTGTAAAACTTGATCATGCAGCATAGTCATCCTATTGAAATAAAGGCAGAAAAAATAAATTAATTGAATAAGCATGTTACTAGTTTATGACTTATGCATATTTTTACTTTATTACTTATCCAAACATTGCTGATCCATGAATAGAGTCCTCAGATATGTAAAAGAATAAGTAAATTTAGTTTTTTAAAAAATTTGGTTGACTTTTAGTCATATCAAAACATAACTTTTATATATTTTTAATTCTGTCATTTAAAAATATATTTGCCAAGATTAAGAGGGTAGAACATATGTTAAATCACCATTTGAGAGTCTAGTTGATTAACTTTTATGTATTTAGACATACTACATATGGACTTTAATTTGTATTCTGGCCCCAGGCCTGGCAAATGAATATGAAGGCACAGGCCCTGTCCCTAAGGAGTGCATCATCTAGGTTTCTCCTTCTCAACTTCTTTCTCAGAGTCTCTTACAAGCCTCATTTTCATTTCCATCTGTACTATATTCACTGAATTCCCCTTTTAAAGTGTCTCTAATTCCAGTGGAGTTACCATGCTTTATTAACATTTCAAATCCTTATAGTGTCTTACACATAACAAGGACTAAATAAATAATTATGAACTAGTGTGAATTGAGTTGAAAGAAAAATAAATGAGAGAAGGAGAGAAGGAAACGTCTGTCAAGAGAAATAAATTGGTGAGTGCTGAGGAGGGAAGAGTCATTGTGACTTGGAGAAGGTCATTTGAACATTACTACATCTGTGAAAACTGCCCTAGAAATCGCCTTACATAATTTACTGGAATATAAAGTAGCAGGCTCAATTTTCACATTCACATAACTTTCTTAAAACCAGAAAAGATTTAGCAAAGAACATTATTGTGTCAGTTCAGGAAGTCTTATTTGTTATAAGTCTCTTCAGGAAAGATCTGGAAAGAATTCTCATCCTTAGATGCTTTTGTTCACAACTGAAAATCTAATCAATATCTTGCTCCTGGCTATAAGATCATATAAAGAACTTTTGTTTTAAACTGTATGTGGCTTTACTTTCACAATATGAGCCAAGATTTCTCTCCTACATGCTTACCATTAAATAAAATGTATGGGTGAACACCAAAGGAACCCTGATAAAATAGGGCAGTTATCGTTTTCATGGATGTAAAAGACAAGATACTGGCTAGTTAGAGAATAGAATCTTGAAAATTTCTTTTGTGAGTGATTCTATTTCTGCCAAACATATATATATTAGAAACACTAGTTTGGAAACTGCTGTGTAGAAAAGAAAGCTATGAAACTATTACAGACTGTGTTCCATTGCTCAGAAAATATGAAGAAAATGTCTCTTAAGACAGGAGTATATTATTTACTATTAAATTATATGCATTATTTCTAACATATTATTATATATTATTTATTATTTTTCTCACCCCATGACAGAAGGTCAAAGATTAACAATGATATTTTGAAATATTATAAGTTAAGGTTGGAGAAAAATTTCTATTAAATCTTTAAAGAAGGTATCATTTGGATGTAAAATTTTGGGGGAATAAAATATAAAAACGAGTAATTTTTTTTACTGTAGTGTAAGACTAGCTATCCTTGCTCAAGAAGGACAGTAGATCACATGCATGGCTATTTGCTCTAATTTTTTTAAACTGCGTCTGCAAAGTCTATTTTATTCAAAAGTTTAGTAAAAATAATTAAGTTTGGTGAAGTGACTTATTTCATTTGCTGCTCTGTATGACATTTAGCTCTCTAATCCATGTGTTTAAAGATTTATTTCTAGCTAAATCTAGAGCAGAAATGTTGCTAAGGGTAACCAACTAAAAGTTGATAACTGACAAGTAACTATAAGTAGATACCTTAATTAGACAGTGTCTGCAAAGGCCACCATGGGGGCTGGGAGAGGTGGAAGAGATAAGTTCTGTGTTTTGATTTGGATTTCTTTGTCTATGTGTATGCGTGTGTGTGTGTGTTTCAATTGACAAGGTTTTCCCTAATTAGTAGAATTACCACAGATACATACAGCAGAGTCTCATAGTTCCCATCTATTCCCCCTTTTTTAAACTTTCTGCCTCAGGGTTTTAGAAAGATTGACAATTGGTTAATGAACTGGGAAAAAAGTCTGAATGAATATAGCTGAGTAAAGGTCCTACCTGGTCCGAAGAAAAGGAAAGCTTTCATACAGGGAATAAATGAGTTGGCAGCTTAGATAATGTTCAGGGATGTATAGCTGGAACTTCTGAAACTAATGCTTCGACAGCTAGAGACCTTTGCCTCTAAGCTAATGTTGGTTTAAGTGATTTCTTCTTAGTAATGGTCATAAACTGGAAAGGAAAGATACAGCTACCTTTTAGAACTTAGAGGTTTCACATTTATTCCCCAAATATTGATTTTACTCTCTAAAACATCTAGTTTGATGGTATACATTATTTCTCAAGCAATTTATTTTCAACAGAATCCTTAAAATTCGTGCATAACCATTTTTCCCCAGTCTCCAATCACCATGGGAAATAAAGACCCAATTTATAATCAGAGTTATTTTATATCAGCTCCTACCAGGTAATTATTTTACCAGAATACCTAGCCTCTTTTCCTCAACTTTAGTGGCTGGTGTCTATTATTCTCTTATACAGTCAGTAGGGAGGCAACCATAGGTCGTCTTTCATCCTGAACTCATGTGACCTAGGGCTTCAGCAAAGATGTTGTCCACCTTCACCTTCAGTGAATATTGGCCCAATTTTGGTTCTTGCTGATTCTACTTCTAAACTAGAATTATTATACCCTTTTGTGATCTGCCAAAGTCAATCTAAAATTCCCAGGGAGTGTTTATAGTTTACACTTCACTAATATCCATACCAAACTTCCCTATAAAAATTTGTGTATACATGACTAAAACCAAGTATTTAAATTATCAGACAAAGCCTGTTTCAAACAGCTAGATCTGTGAGTCCCTCAAATACTAAAGAGGCAGTAATTAGACAAAAGTTAAGCTCCTGGGCATTTATTTGACACCGTTAACTACAATATCCCTTGGCAGATGAAAACTTCTTGTGAATTTATTCAACGCATTCCTAAATATTATGTACTCCCTATGTGATGTGCATTGTTTCAAATACTAGATACATGGCTGCAAATTAAACACCTAAAATTTTGCCCACATGAAATTTATCTTCTAGTGGGTGGAGAAGACCATCAACAATTTTTGGTGTTCTTACGTGGTAATGCTGTTTAGTAGCTACGAAGAGCCTGCACCAACAAGGTGGGGTTAGGGAAGGGAAACTTGAAGTAATGGAAGCCATTACTAATGATTTTTTTTTTTTTTTTTTTTTTTTTGAGATGGAGTCTCACTCTGTTGCCCAGGCTGGAGTGCAGTGGCCGGATCTCAGCTCACTGCAAGCTCCGCCTCCCGGGCTTAGCCATTCTCCTGCCTTAGCCTCCCGAGTAGCTGGGACTACAGGTGCCCGCCACCTCGCCCGGCTAGTTTTTTGTGTGTGTGTGTGTTTTTTTTAGTAGAGACGGGGTTTCACCGGGTTAGCCAGGTCTCGATCTCCTGACCTCGTGATCCGCCCGTCTCAGCCTCCCAAAGTGCTGGGATTACAGGCTTGAGCCACCGCGCCTGGCCCATTACCAATGATTTTAAAGGTTGCTGTTCCTAGCGTTCACTAGCCTACCACCCACATTCTGAAAACTCAGGAAACATATTAATCTTCCTATTACGTTGTTTTGAAAATACTCTATGATAAAACTTTTTGTGTCTTGTTCATTCGAACAGATATAATTTATTAATTAAAGCAGCATCTCAAAAATGAATGAGAAGAATCTTGAGTCCTCTTGGTCTAGTCTTTTGTTAGATCCTTTCTTGATTTTTCAAGTGTTAGAGTCATTCAAAGGTCAATAAAATCTAATTAACTAAAAAACAGGATTGAATATTTCTTTCGATGATTCAAAACAGCGAGAAGGGCCAGGCGCGGTGGCTCACGCCTGTAATCCCAGCACTTTGTGAGGCCAAGGTGGGTGGATCACGAGGTCGGGAGATCAAGACCATCCTGGCCAACATGGTGAAACCCCGTCTCTACTAAAAATACAAAAATTAGCTAGGTGTGGTGGCACATGCCTGTAATCCCAGCTACTCGGTAGGCTGGGGCAGGAGAATCGCTTGAATCAGGGAGTTGGTTGTTGCAGTGTGCCGGGATCGCACCGCTGCACTCCAGCCTGGGTGACAGAGCAAGACTCCGTCTCAAAATAAATACATACATACATACATACATACATACAATAGTGAGAAGGGTAAAATACCCGAAGTACACAACTTAACAGTGGCACTGGTAAAACCTATGCAACCTGGTTAATAGACATTTCAACCTCTAGGATGACATGAAGTAGCATTTAAAGCATTATAAGAGAAAATTCAAATTCCTATATAAGCTCATTCAATTTCTTTTTATAGTTCCTGCTTACTATTTCTCTACAAACCTATTTATATTCTAGAAAAAAACATATTTTAATTCAAGCTCTTAAAGTCAATATGAGCCTAGATAGACCTGCTGTGTTGGTTCTTTCATAAATTTATGGTAAAAATTCACTATATATCCTCTAGCTGTACTTCTCTTCTACTGTGTATGACCGGAAAGATTCACTCTTTGAAGAATACACCTCCCACTGATTGGTTCTTTTGCTGAGTGCTGTTGACTGCTCTGAAGTTGACCTCATAGTTAGCAATTCACTCTAAGGCAAATGAATCATTTCATCAGCAACAGTCATGCAACTATGAAATCTCGGGGGTGGTTTCCCTGGCCATCTCTGCCAATTACAAATACCAGGGACATTGCTAGGCTGACTTCAGTCTTCATATCCAAATAAGGAGAGGCAGGTCAGCTTAAAACTGAACAGGGCTTCTGTGCATTTTATACAAAGGAAGTGGGGAGGCGCTGCAGGAATTAGTCCATACGCACATTTTCAAAAAGGGCTGGCACTGCCCCCTCCTCTTCTCAGTATACTGTACATTCCTCAAATGCAGAATGAACAGAGTAGAGCAAGTTTTACTTACCTCTCCATCTTGAATGCCCACTAACATTCTCTCAAGGATCTAGGATATAAACCTGGTGCACTAATTCTCATCACAATAAATTTCTTCTTTATTTTTTCTTAATGCCTTCAAGAATAAGAGAAAACCCCATAAATCTACTGCTCCTAAACCGGGCGCGGTGGCTCACGCCTGTAATCCCAGCACTTTGGGAGGCTGAGGAGGGTGGATCACAAGGTCAGGAGCTGGAGGCCATCCTGGCTAACATGGTGAAACCCCGTCTCTACTAAACATACAAACAATTATCCGGGTGCGGTGGCGGGTGCCTGTAGTCACAGTTACTACGGAGGCTGAGGCAGGAGAATGGCGTGAACTCGGGAGGCGGAGCTTGCGGTGAGCCGAAACTGCGCCACTGCACTCCAGCATGGGCGACAGCAAGACTCCGTCTCAAAAAAAAAAAAAAAAAAAAAAAAAAGACCTACTGCTCCTTCAGAGGTGGAATTGTCTGAGTAATTGTTGTATAATGGTGCTTGGCACTTAGTAGGAGCTTCACAGATATTTGTTGATTTAATGAATAAATGAGAAATATTTGTTAGGCTGCAGTTTTAAATGAGTACAACTAGCTGTACAAGATCCAAGCTCACCAAGTCCAAGACAAGAGAATGTGGTTGGTTTGCCATTCACATGGCTGGTCTTGGTTTGGGATTTTTTGTTACCTGAAGGAGTCTCTGCTGAAAAAAAACATCCTAGCAGAACCAGGCTGCTACTGTGACTGAGATCATTCTTCTGCGTCTAGATATTTTATATGCCAAAGGAGAGTACTTCCTCTGCCTGTCTAAGCTACAAAACTAACCATTCCTGTCTCGAAGCTTCTCAGTGCTTTCAACAGCATAGCTTGGAATGGCGCCAAAGAGATCTAGAACTACTTTGTATCCATTTGGATTTTTCAGTACCCATTTTCCAAGATAGACAAGAGATTCACAAATTTTCTGTCTCTGAAAATGCTCCTGTTTCTGCCTTGAAGGGCTGTATCATATCTAGCCTGTAAGAAATGAGAGGTTTATGAAGAACAGCTTGGGGAAAAAAAAAAAAAAATGAGAATTGCCTTCCAATGCAGAAGTGTATGAAGCAATCTTCACTTTTGAATCACAGTGTGTGCTTCATGCCAAAATTCAATAGCCACATCGAACATCAATCAGCTGAGTGTGGGATACATCTTTTCACAAGTGATTTAATGCTTTTCCTAAGTTGACTCTTTTGAAGTGACACAGACTTCTGTTGCTTCATTTTTAACTTCTTTTCTTTCTTATTTTATATCTAGCTTCTAGCTTTGTCCCTCAAAACTGATGTGTTAGTGCTTCATAAGCCAGAAACAATGGGAAAGACGCACCTCACTGATACTTCCCATGACCAAGATGTGTGATGTTGCTGTTCAGTTGAAGGGTTCCCGGCAGGGGGAAGTGTTAAGTGGACTCAGTGCATGGTGTGTAGCATGTTTGGAGACTACTCCTCTGCAGCTTTGATATTAAAGTCTGATGTATTGTGAATCTGTGCATCACTTGTAAAATCAACAACCATAAAGACCATTTAAATATCCATAATATCTTTTGTCAGTAGGCAAGTCAATTGCTTATTCAAGAAGTAGATCAATTTAACCTTTTATTTGGCATACATTTTCTCTGGTTTTGTTTTGTTTTGTTTTTTGTTTTGGCACAGACAGCAACGTTTTTATAATCAACTCTTAGCCAGAGCAGAAATTCATACAATCACATTTTGCTTTCCTGTTCAGGATTCTTTTCCTGACACATTTGTCATCTGTGACCAAGATTTGCTCTAACACTCTATGTTAAACGTTGTTCAGAGACAGATGTTTGGTTACCCTTTTAATAAGGAGATGTTATGGGATTTCTCGGCCAGGTAGAAAAGCAGAGGTCAAAGCAGAAAATCCGATTCTGGACCTTGCTTTTTTCTTTTTCTCTTGTCAGACATAATGGTGCTTCTTGGAGGCAGATTTCACTTCTGTGTCCTATGCATCAGCATAATAGGCTTTCTCACTTATGTTTTGAGACAAACAAATTATCAGGCTAATGTTTAAAATCCAACAACTACCAGAAATGGTTATAATTCTAATAATTCCAATATTACAGAGGTAAGCAATAATAGGTTTACACTCACTGTCATTCACTCTCCCTCTGTCTCTCAAACTTTATTGAGCACTCTTTCCATGCCAAATATTAGTCAATGAGCCCTACATTAATTAATGCATTTAATTCTCATAATACTGCTTGGACGTAGATTCTAAATTTTTAAAAATGAAAGCATTTAAAAGTAAAGAAACTTGTAAAGGGTTATACCATAGTAAATAATGATACCACCCAGGCAGTGTGACTTTAGAATCCATACACTTAACCAGACACCATAGAGGCTCTTGTAGATGCAAAATTCTTTATCGGATATGTGATTTGCAAATATTGTCTCCCAGCCTGTAGCTTGTGTTTTCATTTTCCTTTCATAATGTTTCAAAGAGCAGTTTTTTATTATAATGAAGTACAAATTATCGTTTTTTTCTTTTTGTGGATTTTGTTTTTGGTGTCATATCTAACAACTCTTTAACTCAGGGTCACAAAGATTTTCTACTTGAAGTTACAGAGTTTTATGTTTTAAAATGAGGCCTATGATCCATTTTGAGTTAATTGTATATATGGTGAAAAGCCTTCATTAAAGTTTATTATTTTACATATGAATTGTTTAAGCATCATTTATTGAAAATACCGTTCATGCTCCACTGATTTGCTATTGCATCTTGGTTAAAAATCATTATTCCATGTATATGAGCGAGCCTATTTCTGTACTCTGTTCTCTTCCACTGCTCTATTTAGCCATTTTGATGCCAATGCCACAGTCTTTTTTGTTGTAACTTTATAATAAGTTTTGAAACCAGGAAGTTTTGGTCCTCCAACTTTGTTCTTTTTCTGACTTGTTTAGGATACTCTAGATCCTTTGTACTTCCATGTGAATATTAGAATAAGCTTATCAATCAATGTCTACAGAGATGGCTACTAGAATTTTATTGACTTTATGAATAAAGAGATTTGACATTTGAACAATGTTGAATTCTTTAAGTTATGAACAAAATATACCTATTTATGCCTTTCAAAATTTCTGTCAGTGACGTTTTACAGTTTTCAGTGTGTAGGTCTTGCACATCTTTTGTCCAATTTATATTCCTAAGTATTTTGCATGTTTTATGCTATTGTAAATGGTTTTGCTTTTTAATTTAAATGTATTTCTGTTCATTTTTCTTTAGAAATAAAATTGGTTTTTATGCTGCTCTTCTATTCCTTAACCTTCCTGAAAGTTCACTTATTAGTTCTAGTAGCTTTTTTGCAGATTTCATTGAATTTTCTACAAAGATAATCATGTCATATACAAATAGAGAGTTTTCCTTTTTAATCTGTATACCTTTCATTTCTTGTGCTTGGGCTAGAATATACCAGTTGAATAGAATGTTGAATTTCTATTTCTATTAAGTGCAGACATTTGTTTTGTTTTTGATCTTAGGGGAAAAGGATTTAGATTTCCTCTGTAACATGTGCTGTTAGGTGTGGTTTTTGCATAGATGCATGCCTTTTATCAGGTTGAGAAAGTTAATCTTAAAATAGATTCCAATTTCATCTAAGTTTTAAAACTTAATGGTATAAAATTTTTTTATAACATTTCCTATTATCTTTGTAGTGTCTGTAGAATCCATAGTGATGTTTCCTTTTTCATTTCTGATATTATAAATTAGTATCTTCTCTTTACTTCTGATCATTCTGGCTAGTGGTTTAAAAGTTTTATTAGTTTTTCAAAAATCCAGCCTTTGACTTATTTTCTGTTTATACTTACATTGGATTGAATTCACTTTTTTTCTGTTTTCCTAAGGTCATTGATTTGAGGTCATTTATTTGAGACTTTTCTCCTTTTCTAGTATTAGTGTTTAGTGCTATAAATTTTTCTATAACTACTGCTTTAGCAGCATCTCAGAAAATTTTAAATATTTTGCTTAAAATTTTATTGAGTTCAAAATTTTTATATTTTTCATTTTGATTTCTTCTTTGACTGATGGATTATTTATAACTGTGTTATTAAATTTCCACATATTTGAGATTTTATAAGAATGCTTTTGTTATTGATTTCTAATTTAATTCCACTGAAGTCAGAGGGCATCCTTTGATGCTCTCAAAGTATGATAGAAAACTTTTTATATTCATTGAGACATTTTATGACCCAGAATATGTCTATCTTAATAAATGTTCCATATGCACTTGAAAAGAATACGTATTCTGCCACTTTGGGGTATAATATTCTATAAATATTAATTAGGTCAAATTGATTGTTAGTGTTGTTCAAGTTTTCTGTATCCTTTTTGTCAGCTCGTTCTAACAGTTACTTAAAAAGCTGCATGAAAATCTCTGACAATAATTGTAGATTTATCTATTTCTTATTGCATTTCTATCAACTTTTGCTTTATGTATTTTGAAACTCTGTTATTAAGTACATAAATAATTCGTTGTTTATTTACTTATTTATTTTTTTTGAGACAGAGTCTCGCTCTGTTGCCCAGGCTGGAGTGCAGTGGCACAATCACTGCAACCTCTGCCTCCTGGGTACAAGCAATTCTCCTGTCTCAGCCTCCCAAGTAGCTGGGATTACAGGTGCCCACCACCATGACCAGCTCATTTTTGTATTTTTAGTAGAGGGGGGATTTCACCATATTGGTCAGGGTGGTCTTGAACTCCTGACCTCAGGTAATACACCTGCCTTGGCCTCCCAAAGTGCTGGGATTACAGGTGTGAGCCACCCTGTCCAGCCAAAGATTAGAATTCTTATATCCCCTTGATGAATTGGCCTCTTTATTATTATGAAATAACCATTATTCCTGGTAACAATCTTTGCTCTTATAGCTGCTTTGCCTACTACTGACACTCCAGAAGTTTTTAAAAAATTGATGTTAGAGTATGTATATATTTTTCCATTCTTTTATGATTAACTTTTTTTTGTTTTTACATTTAAAATTGGTTTTCCATATGCAGAATTTAGTTGGTCTTGATTTTTCATCTAATGTAATGCTCACTGAGTTTTATTTGGGATATTTACATTAAATGTGAGTATTGTTATAATTAGTATTAAGTATATCATTTTGTTGTGTTCTATTTGTCTGATTTTCCCTTTATTCTATTTTTAATGGCTTCTTTCAGATTAACTAATTTTTAGGATTCCATTTTTTAAAATGTTGTGCCTTATTAGCAATAACTGATTTAATTTTAGTAATTTAATAGCATTAGTGGTATTTTAGTGGCAATTTTAGTATTTTAATAATAGTGTTATTTTTGTATTTTAGTGGTGGCCTTGGGATTTATAATATCACTCAGTTGCAACAGTCTTTATTTCTAAGGTAGACTCATTGGTGATACTCTTTTTTTCTCTCTTTTTGTTTATCTATATTATACTGTAATAGTGCTATGCTCCTTCAAGTTGAAAGGTTACCGTAAAACATGCTCCTGTTACCTCTGTAACTGGGAACTGAGTATTAATACACATGGGAAACTAGAGAGAAAGAAAAGGTCTTCTCAGCAGAAGCATGGATGATACAGCTAACATCCCAGTCAGGTCTCCACATCAGACCTTTGAATACTAGTCAGGACACAGATCTATAACTACTAATTTGTCATCTACATACAATATTAAACCAGCATTTCTTAAATCCTGCTTTCATTGATCCTGACTCTTCACCTCTGCCTAGTTCCCTGTTGCTGCAGGTTTTCTTTTGCTCCTTATCTTCCTCTTGTCTTACTCTTGCTCTCTCTGCTTTTACTTCTCCGGCTGCTGTTAACGAGAAGATTCTTTTTATGTACCTATAAAAATCCAACATTGAAAGAGAGAGGATCAGACAGGCACGGGGCTCACGTCTGTAATCCCAGCATTTTGGGAGGCCAAGGAGGGTGAATCACTTGAGTTCAGGAGTTTGGAGACCAACCTGGCCAATGTGGTAAAACCTCGTCTCTACTAAAAATACAAAAATTAGCCAGGTGTGGTGGCAGGCACCTGTAATCCCAGCTACTCAGGAGGCTGAGGCAGGAGAATTGCTTGAACCCAGGAGATGGAGGCTGCAGTGAGCTGAGATCATGCCACTGTACTCCAACCTGGGTGACAGAATGAGACTCCATCTCAAAAAGAAAGAAAGAAAGAAAGAAAGAAAGAAAGAGAAAGAAAAAAGGAAATAGAATCTGATTGGCTTCATTGACCATTATCCTAAATAGAGGGCCTCTTTTAGGCAGGTATTTCAGGCTCAGCCAGCTCATTGGCTGGTGCTATTCCTGTTCCAGTCAGCCACGACCAGTGGATAGAAACACACATTACAGAACAGCCATGGCAGTTCTGAGGAAGTACATTGGCAGCCATGCTGAGGAAGTACATTTCACCGTGTGATAGACACTCAGAGGCTGCTCTGAAAAGGTCAATGTTGTAATTAGTGAAAAAGGAAGAAAGGAAGGGAGGAAGGGAGGGAGAGAAGGAGGGAGAGAGGGAAAGAGGAAAAAGAAATGAAGGAAGAGAGGGTCAATCTATTATATATTTTCAGAGAGTTCTCATGATTAGAAGTTTTTCCTTATATTGAGGTGAATTCCACCACTATGTAACTTCCACCTCAATTTTGTTTTGTCCTTTTGTACTTCATCCTAGTTCTGTTTTCTTCAAATGTTTGAGGAGAGCTATTTACTCCATCTCTTTCAACCATGCCTCATATGATAAAGCTTTTAACTTGTCTTTAACTTGGCCACTGTCTTCTATGAGAGTGAGGAGTGAGGTCCAGTTTGATCATACACTCTTAAACACTCTTAAAACGTGGCTCCCTGAAATAAACACCATAGCCCAGATGTGATCTACCTACCTATAATTACAGATTACCTAAACCTGTTCACCAGCCAAGTCAGACTTCTGGTCTCTGTTGAAATGCTCTCCAGACAGGTCTCTCTCATCTGTTGCTCATACAATGGATGTATTGTAATGTGGATGCAAGAAATTTACATTTGCATCTATTAAATTTATCAACCATGTCTTCATAACAGTTATTAGTGTGCTCCTGTTTACAAGTACTTTCACAGACATTATCTCATTTAATTCTCCAAACATGTTGATTTTGGACCATAGCTGCTACCTGGTCTATATGATCACTCCTAGTTGAAGTCTTTCCTGTATTCACTATTAATACTGGAGTCTTCAGAATAATTAAAGTACTGAAGGAAAGTGAACTAAATGTCCTCTTTGGGCATTAAATAACAAACTCTGTGTAGACCAATGCACTAGACATGGCAGGATGCACAGTGTTGTGGAAGAGGGTCACTGCATGAACTGAAATTATTGTTGAATTGAGAAAACGCAGAATAAGAACTAATGGGAGATGTTTCTGTGCATTGCTTAACAGCATATATGTCAACAGAACAATATTTTCTACAAAATGTGTTTTAAATAATCTCTTCGTTCTCTGCCCTTAGAATGGTTGTCAAATGCAGGGGTGGGACTTTCCTCAGAGGTTTGTAAAGTCATGGATAAAATATAACAAACACATTTGAGTAATCTCTTGCACATCCGCACTTTTATACTAGTGTTTCCGAGTTCTGTTCCCACATATTGATTCTTTCTCACTATGGTAATATGAAAGCTTTGTGGTTCAAGGTGGTGCTCTCTAATCATTGGGCTGCTGCCTGGTCTGCATGACTAGCCTGAGAGTCACTCTGTCGGTAGCCTTGTTCATTCGATTACTATCATCTCCACCACATTCCATTGCCTCTACTCCCTATATAAGGAGAGTATTCTGTCTTGTTTGTTTCCCTGTCATATTTTCCCTGTCTTAGGTCATAAATGAAATGCAGGATGGATTTTTTTCCTATACAATAATCTGTACTGCCCATCTATAGAGTACAGATATCCATCTGTTATTAAAATTCATTGCCAAGTATTCAATTTTGAACAGAACTTTCTCCTGTTGACTGTCTTAGTAGCTAAAAAAAAATTACCACATTTAAATCCAGTAACTGGTGTGATACCTATGATACATCTTCTATTTGTTTAAGCAGCATAACCTAATGTCAAGTAAAAAGAAAAGTATAGCTGTTTTTTGGGAAAAATCATAAATAATTTTTAAAATTTAGTCTATACATTTTTAAATAAGTATATATATTCTTTTGGGGAAGTCGTTTAGAAATCCTTGTAGCTCCTAATAATTTAAGTGAGATTATGTGTGGGTCAAGACAGTCTGAAAAGGGCGTATGTGTGAATATATGTGTATCTATGATTGCATGTCTGTCTCTGGGGAGGAGTGTGTCTGTGTGTGTGGAGTGTGTGTCTATGTATCTGGGTGCCTGTGGATGTGGAAAGGACAGAGTATGCGGAAAAACAATAGTCCTATAAATTCTTCCCCTCCATTTGGTATCAGTTCAACACTGATAAATGTGCATATGAAAATAATATGGAGAATGTCTTGTTAATAGTAACAAAACACCTGGTTCAGGAAGAAAACATGGAGCCAAAAGCCTTTATTCCCAATTTCTCTTTTCCACAGCTGCCAGTGGGTGTGGCTTGCTAATAGTTTTAATACATTTCATGAGTGCATAACAAAGTGTAATTTTTTAAAGTTGAAAAGTAGTTGCTGGTGAGTCTGCTGAAATGGTTTATTTTACAACTATTTCTACATTCAGGAACTTATATAAATATTTAATCCAACCACTACATATTTGCTTGCTTCCTCAACCACATTCCTTTACACATGGGTGGACCCTGGCTCTGCATGCCAGTCAATAAGCATAATTTATCTCATTTGTTCTGCATAACTACTCTTTACAGTAGGTGTCTTGCCTCCATTGACCACCGTGGAAAGGAAACTTGATAGTTAAGGAATTTCCTTTAGGCCATTCAGCTAGGAAGTTGTTGAATCCGATACAGATTCATTAGCCAGCACAGCCCATAATTTCCCACTCCTGTAGTGCTTCTCCAGTCTCTCTTTGATCCTTTCTTTCCTATTCTCTTTACCCTTTGACTCATAAACTTGATGGCCTGACCTATATCTTGCTTCCTGATAACAATTTTAATATGTAGCGTTTAATGGTCAATATTTTCAAAAAAATGGAAGGATTATTAGTAAAACTTGCATTCAAATTCTTCCTCCTCTGAGCCCAGAGGAGAATGAGTGACTCTTCTTTCTATTTCAGAAGAAACTCTCAAATAGTCACTTAGCTAACTTGTCTGTTCCAACTCTATAGAAGAACAACTCCATATCTGTATTGAGTTTGTTAATCCTGTGTTAGACAGGACTCTGCCTGTTGTCTGGATATATTCCACCTTCAGATACTCCATGTTGAGGCCCATGTTTTTGCATTATCTAAATAGCATTAAGAGAAGAATCACTAAGCCCTCTCCAGAGTCCTGTCTGAGGAGAGTTGAGAAATGGTGGTACTATCTGGGTCACTATAGGTGTTCCTAATCTATGCTTTTATTTTGGCTTCTCTAGCAATCTGAAGACGATCTCTAGCTTCATTCATAGCTTGGTGATGGTATTCATGAATAGGAATGCTTGTTGCATTTAAATTTAATTTAAAACCATCATATTGTGATGCTGATAAAACGTTGAACAAGATTAGTATCCTGGATAACATTGGGTTTACTATGCTTTGGTAAATGGATAATAATTGGGTTGCTTGTTGCCATATATATATATGTATTTTTTTTTTAAGACAGTGTCTTGCTCTGTTGCCCAGACTGAAATGCAATGGTGTGATCTCGGCTTACTGCAACCTCTGTCTCCCATGTTCAATAGATTCTCCCACCTCAGCCTCCCAGGTAGCTGGGATTACAAGCATGGGCCACCACGCCTGGCTAATTTTTGTATTTTTAGCAGAGACGGAGTTACACCATGTTGGCCACGCTGGTCTCAAACTCCTGACCTCAGGTGATGTACCGTCCTCGGCCTCCCAAACTGCTGGGATTACAGGCGTGAGCCACTGAACCCAGCTGCTTCTTGCCATTTTTCTCCACCCAGGCAAGAGGTTAGGGTTGATGAATGATCGCTTCAGCTCCTTATCTCCACTTGCAGCTTTTCATGTTACCTAAGACAGCAAATTTACAGCTCGACCTAATCTCTTTGTTTGTTTTGTTTTGTTTTGAGACAGGATCTTGCTCTGTCACCCAGGCTGGAGTACAGTGGCATGATCTTGGCTTACTGAAACCTCTGCCTCCTGGCTCAAGCAATCCTCCCACCTCAGCTTCCCAAGTAGCTAGGGCTACAAGCATGAACTACCATGCCTGGCTAATTTTTTTTTTTTTTTTTTTTTTTTTTGTATTTTTAGTAGAGATGGGGTTTCACCATGTTGCTCAGGCTGGTCTTGAACTCCTGGGATCAAGCGATACTCCCACCTTGGCCTCCGAAAGTGCTGGGATTATAGGCATGAGCCACTGCACGTGGCCTTTACCTACTCTTAAACCTCTTTAGAACTATCTCTGCATCCTTGAGGTTAGCCTATAGCCTAGTCATGGCCTTTTTCATTCTCTAACTCAATAATGTTCTATTTTTATTCAAAAATAGAAATAAGTAGAACAACATTTAAGATTAAAAGAGCATTTTTTCTTGGAGGTTAAAAAAAAACAATTGCAAATTTGTTTCTTCCCCCCTCGCTTTTGCTTTGATAGAGCTTGAATCATTTCTTCTTCATTTGATTTAATAAAAACTTTTAAATGCTTTTACATTAAAACACCTTGTTTAAAAACAAAGAAAAAAATAGAATTGAAGAAACTTATTTTGTTTGTCTATAAATATTTGTAATCCTACTGGAATTTATTGAAATGTATATAAATTAGATGAGCTAGATTAGTTACAAGAAAGTACAAAACAATGAGATTTCTTTTAAAACATAGATATTACTTAGAGAACCACAGAACAAAAGCAAATCCTAGAGTATCCCTCAAGTGAAGCCATTTGAAAGAAACTTTAAGTCATCATATATAATATGTAATACTTGTACGGGGATAAAATGACCAGGCTAATTCCATTGGAAGAGTAAATACTTACATAAGAAAGTTCACTTAATATTTACTACCCCATTAAATTACAAAGCATACAATAACATGCTATTGCACACAGTATGACTATGTCAAGTGTCTATTAAACATAATTAAAACCAGCAACTCTGGCCATAATGAGATTTAGACTACATGAGAAATATTAAAAATATATTTGCCTAAGTCCTTTTAGACTGAGTAATTTATAAAGAAAAGAGATTTAATTGACTTACAGTTCTGCATGGCTGGGGAGGCCTCAGGAAACTTACAATCGTGGCAGAAGGCACCTCTTCACAGGGTGACAGGGGAGAGAATGAGTGCTGAGTAAAGGGGGAAGCCCCTTATAAAACCATTAGATCTCTTGAGAACTCACTCACTATCGTGAGAACAGCATGAGGAGACTGCCCCCATAATCTAATCACCTCCCACGAGTTCCCTCCCATGACACGTGGGGATTATGGGAACTACAAATCAAGATGAGATTTGGGTGAGGGCACAGCCAAACCATATCCCCTAAATGTTAACAAGTTCAACTTTTAACATTAACTTATCAAAGCAGTTAAATTCTTAGAAGACATTATTTTGGTTGAATTCAATTCTATGCCACACCCAAAGCAATCAAAGATAGGTTCCTAATGAACTTAAGGACCTATGGAGGCTAACCCCAAATCCACACTAAGGAAATCTCAAAGCAAATGTGTTTTCAATAAACGTTCCTTTATCTCCACACAAACTTTGGCAAAATCCACTTGTTCATCATCATTAAAAAATAGGGCTAAAAGATTCCACGGATTCCGATATAGAGATGCATTACCTCTTTCAAGGAGTTAACAAAAGAGGATGGAAACAATGAATAAGCTTTGTTTTGAAGTCCAATATCAAAAACTTATAAGTTCGTGGCCTCCTTATATTTTAAGCACTCATGTAATCCTAAAAACATCTCAAAAGTACTCTTGGTATTCTGACACTGTTTTTGTCATTTCATAGCTTATAAGAGTAAATTTAAAACCTAATTATTAGTCCTGAGTTCTAGTTTGATTGCACTGTGGTCTTGAGAGACAGTTTGTTATAATTCTGTTCTTGTACATTTGCTGAGGAGTGCTTTACTTCCAATTATGTGGTCAATTTTGGAATACGTGCGATGTGGTGCTGAGAAGAATGTATATTCTGTTGATTTGGGGTGGAGAGTTCTATAGATGTCTATTAGGTCCGCTTGGTGCAGAGATGAGTTCATTCCTGGATATCTTGTTAACTTTCTGTCTCGTTGATCTGTCTAATGTTGACAGTGGAGTGTTGAAGTCTCCCAATTATATTGTATGGGAGTCTAAGTCTCTTTGTAGGTCTCTAAGGACTGCTTTATGAATCTGGGTGCTCCTGTATTGGGTGCATATATATTTAGGAGAGTTAGCTCTTCCTGTTGAATTGATCCCTTTACCATGATGTAATGGCCTTCTTTGTCTCTTTTGATCTTTGATGGTTTAAAGTCTGTTTTATCAGAGACTAGGATTGCAACCCCTGCTTTTTTTTGTTCTCATTTGCTTGGTAGATCTTCCTCCATCCTTTATTTTGAGCCTATGTATGTCTCTGCATGTGAGATGGGTCTCCTGAATACAGCAGACTGATGGGTCTTGACTCTTGATCCAGTTTGCCAGTCTGTGTCTTTTATTGGAGCATTTAGTCCATTGACATTTAAGGTTAATATTGTTATGTGTGAACTTGATCCTGTCATTATGATGTTACTGGTTATTTTGCTCGTTAGTTGATGCAGTTTCTTCCTAGCCTCGATGGTCTTTACATTTTGGCATGTTTTTGCAATGGCTGGTACCGCTTGTTCCTTTCCATGAAACGCTCAACTACATGGAAACTGAACAACCTGCTCCTGAATGACTACTGGGTACAACTAAGAAATGAAAGCAGAAATAAAGATGTTCTTTGAAACCAATGAGAACAAAGATACAACATACCAGAATCTCTGGGACACATTTAAAGCAGTGTGTAGAGGGAAATTATAGCACTAAATGCCCACAAGAGAAAGCAGGAGAGATCTAAATTGACACTCTAACATCACAATTAAAAGAACTAGAGAGGCAAGAGCAAACACATTCAAAAGCTAGCAAAGGCAAGAAATAACTAAGATCAGAGCAGAACTGAAGGAGATAGAGACACAAAAAACCCTCCAAAAAATCAATGAATCCAGGAGTTGGTTTTTTGAAAAGATCACAAAATTGACAGACCGCTAGCTAGACTATAAAGAAGAAAAGAGAGAGGAATCAAATAGACGCAATAAAAAATGATAAGGGGATATCACCACCGACCCCACAGAATACAAACTACCATCGAGAATACTATAAACACCTCTACGCAAATCAACTAGAAAATCTAGAAGAAATGGATAATTCCTGACACTTACACTCTCCCAAGACTAAACCAGGAAGAAGTTGAATCCCTGAATAGACCAATAGCAGGCTCTGAAATTGAGGCAACAATTAATAGCCTACCCACCAAAAAAAAGTCCAGGACCAGATGGATTCACAGCTGAATTCTACCAGAGGTACAGGTGGAGCTGGTACCATTCCTTCTGAAACTATTTCAATCAATAGAAAGAGGGAATCCTCCCTAACTCTTTATGAGGCCAACATCATCCTGATACCAAAGCCTGGCAGAGACACAACAAAAAGAGAGAATTTTAGACCAATATCCCTGATGAACATCGATGCAAAAATCCTCAATAAAATACTGGCAAACCGGATTCAGCAGCACATCAAAAAGCTTATCCACCATGATCAAGTGGGCTTCATCCCTGGGATGCAAGGCTGGTTCAAATTCGCAAATCAATAAAGTAATCCAGCATATAAACAGAACCAAAGACAAGAACCACATGATTATCTCAATAGATGCAGAAAAGGCTGCCCTTCAAAAGCTCATCAACGCATTTATGCTAAAAAGCTCAAAAATTCGGATTGATGGAACGTACCTCAAAATAATAAGAGCTATTTATGACAAACCCACAGCTAATATCATACTGAATGGGCAAAAACTGGAAAAATTCCCTTTGAAAACTGGCACAAGACAGGGATGCCCTCTCTCACACTCCTATTCAACATAGTGTTGGAAGTTCTGGCTAGGGCAATCAGGCAAGAGAAAGAAATCAAGGGTATCCAGTTAGGAAAAGAAGAAGTCAATTGTCCTGTTTGCAGATGACATGATTGTATATTTAGAAAACCCCATTGTCTCAGCCCAAATCTGCTTAAGCTGATAAGCAACTTCAGCAAAGTCTCAGGATACAAAATTAATGTGCAAAAATCACAAGCATTCTTATACACCAGTAACAGACAAGCAGAGAGCCAAATCAGGAATCAACTTCCATTCACAATTGCTTCAAAGAGAATCAAATACCTAGGAATCCAGCTTACAAGGATGTAAAGGACCTCTTCAAGGAGAACTACAAACCACTGCTCAGTGAAATCAAAGAGGACACAAACAAGTGGAAGAACATACCATGCTCATGGATAGGAAGAATCAATATCGTGAAAATGGCCATACTGCCCGGGATTTATAGATTCAATGCCATCCCCATCAAGCTACCAATGAGTTTCTTCACAGAATTGGAAAAAACGGCTTTAAAGTTCATATGGAACCAAAAAAGAGCCCGCATTGCCAAGACAATCCTAAGTCAAAAGGACAAAGCTGGAGGCGTCACGCTACATGACTTCAAACTCTACTACAAGGCTACAGTAACCAAAACAGCATGGTACTGGTACCAAAACAGAGATATAGACCAATGGAACAGAACAGAGTCCTCAGAAATAATACCACACATCTACAGCCATCTGATCTTGACAAACCTGAGAGAAACAAGAAATGGGGAAAGGATTCCCTATTTAATAAATGGTGCTGGGAAAATTGGCTAGCCATAAGTAGAAAGCTGAAACTGGATCCTTTCCTTACCCCTTATACGAAAATTAATTCAAGATGGATTAGAGACTTAAATGTTAGACCTAATACCATAAAAACCCTAGAAGAAAATCTAGGTAGTACCATTCAGGACATAGGCATGGGCAAGGACTTCATGTCTAAAACCCAAAAGCAACGGCAGCAAAAGCAAAAATTGACACATGGGATCTAATTAAACTAAAGAGCTTTGCACAGCCAAAGAAACTACCATCAGAGTGAACAGGCAACCTACAGAATGGGAGAAATTTTTGCAACCTACTCATCTGACAAAGGGCTAATATCCAGAATCTACAAGAACTCAACAAATATACAAGAAAAAAGCAAAAACCCCATCAAAAAGTGGGGAAAGGATATGAACAGACATTTCTCAAAAGAAGACATCCATACAGCCAACAGACACATGAAAAAATGCTCATCATCACTGGCCATCAGAGAAATGCAAATCAAAACCACAATGAGATACCATCTCACACCAGTTAGAATGGCAATCATTAAGAAGTCAGGAAACAACAGGTGTTGGAGAGGATGTGGAGAAATAGGAACACTTTTACACTGTTGGTGGGATTGTAAACTAGTTCAACCATTATGGAAAACAGTATGGCGATTCCTCAAGGATCTAGAACTAGATGTACCATATGACCCAGCCATCCCACTACTGGGTATATACCCAAAGGATTAAAATTACTCTACTACAAGACACATGCACACGTATGTTTATTGCGGCACTATTCACAATAGCAAAGACTTGGAATCAACCCAAATGTCCATCTGTGACAGACTGGATTAAGAAAATGTGGCACATATACACCATGGAATACTATGCAGCCATCAAAAGATGAGTTTGCGTCCTTTGTAGGGACATGGATGCAGCTGGAAACCATCATTCTTAGCAAACTATCACAAGAAGAGAAAACCAAAACCGCATGTTCTCACTCATAGGTGGGAACTGAACAATGAGATCACTTGGACTCGGGAAGGGGAACATCACACACTGGGGCCTATCATGGGGAGGGGGAGGAGGGAGGGATTGCATTGGGGAGTTATACATGATATAAACGTCATGCACATGTACCCTAGACTTAAAGTATAATAAAAAAAAAAAAAAAAAGGAAAAAAAAAAAAAAAAAAAAAAACCTAATTATTTAGAGACATTTGATACTTTGCCATTTAAAAGACATGTAAGTATAATTTATCCTATAAAATTAAAGAATATTTTAAAAGACTCAGTAAACATGTTTTAACTAAATTTTGGGGAGTAACTTTTCCCCTAAGTGTTTGGAATTGATTCAGCTTTTACATTTACTAATCAAACACAAGTCAAACATGATCTTTTTGGGACAAGATCTCGATCTAAGAAACTCAAAGGAAAATGAATTTAGGGTTTTACATATTTAATAAGCAAACACCCATCTCTGTCTTGCTGGGCAACTGTCTTCCTAATACTCTTTTTAGGAAACACACACAGAGACGCACACACACACACACAAAAGAGTAGGGGTAGAAACAACTAATTACTTACTAAGACATTTCTTATTGAATACTGATTTTCTTCCTGGTCTATACCAGGCTTTGAGGATATAAAAATTATGTTTTTCCTCAAAGCATTCACACTGTAAAATAATTAATCCACTGATTTCTTCACTTATAGACTAGTCTTTATTAAGCACCTCCTAAAGGTAAGGCACTTGGCTCAGAGGTAAGGATGTATTAATGAACCAAACAGACCTGGTTCCTCCCTTCATGGAGTATACAGTCCAGTGGGGAGCATAGACACTCATCAGATTAACAACAAGTTCATGTAGAATCATCACATGGAATCCAAACATATGATGAGAAGTATATGGTTCTATATAAGTGCTGAAATATGGGATAGGATTTGGTCAAGAAAGTGAGAAAGGTACTAATTATGTTGAAATCATAAAGAATGGGTAGCTATGAGTAGGAGTATCTAGGAAAAAAGGAGAAAACGGCACATTCCTAGCAAAATAACCAGTATTGTGGATTGACTCGTGTCCTCCCGAAATATATGTTCAAGTCCTAACCCCTAGTACCATGCGATCATATTTGGAAATAAGATCATTGCAGATGTAATTAGTTAAGATGAAGTCATACTGGAGTAGGATGAGCCCTTATTCCAATATGATTAGTGTCCTTATATGTAGAGGAGAAGACACAGATGGGGAAGATTGCCTTATGAAGACTGAACCAGAGACTGGAGTTATGCTACCACAAGCCAAGGAACACCTGGGCTGCCAGAGATTAGAAGAGATAAGGAAAGATCCTTTCCCAAAGACCCAGAGTATAGCCCTGCCATCACCGTGACTTTGGATTTCTAGCCTTTAATTCTGTGAGACAACAAATTTGTATCATGTTAAACCACCAAGTTTTTGGTTCTTTGTTACAACAGCCCTAGGAAACTAATATAGCCAGCATCAGTAAAAGCCCCGTGGCAATAAAAAACATTTCAAATAGAAGGAACCAGAAGAAATCCAGGATAGCTGATACTGTATGGTAGCAGTAGGGTTGCTGATAAAATACAAGATGGTTAATTATATTTTGATTTCAGAAAACAACAAATACCGTTAGCATGTGTGTCCCATATTACATCTAGAAATCTGCTAAAAATATTTGCTTATTGAAATTTAAATTTAACTGGGCATTCTGTATTTTTATATTCTAAATCTTGCCACCCCAGAAGGAGGATACATGGTGAAAGTTGATGGCAAATAGACATCTTTTCTATGCCTCTTTAGATTGTTGGATTGAAGTGGAATAAATTTGTGGCAAGTGAGAGAATGGTGACAGCAGGCGTAGATAAGCTTGCGGAAATTTAGCTGTGAAAGGTCTAAGGAGCTGGGGATAGGAATGGAAGAATGAAGGGTTGAATGAGGTTGTTTTTGTGTTTTAAGTGGAAGAAGCACATGCATGGTTAACAGCCAGAAGATAGAATCTACTTGAGAATTTGATTATATAAAAGGAAATAAAGAAGGGATATTAAATATTTATAGCTCATAGAAAAGCGATAAATGATGGGATACAAAGGGATTGGTTTTAGATAGAAGAAGAGGCATGTCTTCCACTGTAACAAGAAGGCAGGAGGGCAGTGATGGTTCACTGTGGATTGTTGTATTTAATATTAGGGAAATATTTGATATTTGGGATTCTCATCAGATAATCACATACTCTCTGTTTCCCATATTCTGGGAAATTCTTAGCTATGATTTAATGAATAATCCTGGATGAGGGTACATGATATGCTTTGGCTGTGTTCTCCTCCAAATCTCATCTTGAATTCCCACATGTTGTGGAGGGACCTGGTGGGAGTTATTTGAATCATGGCGGCAGGCCTTCCCTGTGCTATTCTCATGATAGTGAATAAGTCTCATGAGATCTGATAGTATTATAAGGGAGAGTTTCTCTGTACAAGCTCTCTCTGTGTCTCTCACTTTTATTTTTTGACTGCTGCAATCCATGTAAGATGTGGCTTGTTCCTCCTTGCCTTCTGTCATGACTGTGAGGCCTCCCCAGCTATGTGGAACTGTAAGTCCAATAAAACCTTTTTCTTTGTTAATTTCCCAGTTTCAAGTATGTCTTTATCAGCAGCGGGAAAATGGACTAACACAGTACAGCACCCATAAAACACATTTAAGGTATACTTACAGACGTTTTGTTATGGAATTTATAAAAGTGTAAGTTTGAGTCAAAAACATTTTAATGAAATCCTGGAGACAGATTTATCTTCTAAAGACTGAGAACCCTTTAAACTTACAGGCAGGTTCATATGCTAAATACCAGAAGCAACAAAAGTGTTTCAGAGGTTTGAAGGGAGAGGAGGTGTAACTAGTTACTGTGAATTGCATTGAGCAACCCAAAGGGATGTCAGGCAGTGTGAGTGGCCCACTATCTCAACAATTTCACAATAATATAATTGCTACTTTTGTTTAATGAGAAAAATTTACATGAGGGCCATGGAGGAGGAAGTAATTAGTTGAGGGTAGAAGTGAGGAGAGTCCAGGCAGGTGTAAAAGAGGAGAAAAAGCAATGGGGCTGATCTGGCCATGAGGAATGAGTAGGATTTTTTCCGGTACATAGAAGGTGGGAATGGAAATATCTTGCCAAGTGTACTGGAAAATGGAAGGAGGAAGGAAAAAAGGTCTATTATTTAGTTCTCCTTGTGTCTGTAATAAGCTTAAATTCTTAATTTAGGGGAGCAGAGAAGAGATAATAAAAGTTGCATCAATTTGGAGGACGGACAAATCACTGAAGGCTGAGATAGTTAAAAAGGCTTTAGAGAAGGACAAGTTGAACCTGAAAGGAAGAAAGACAAAGCCGTCCTAAGTGGAGCCATGGTGGAAGCGTGGCTGATGAAAAGACATGGTGCCTGGAAGGCCTGGTTTTTGCTCCCAGACTTTCTTTTTAGATGCCTCAATTTTTTTTAATTAGATGTACATGTTTATAAATTTTCTATATTCATCCTACTTACGTAGGTATTTGTGATTCCTAATCTTACTACAGAGGCTACTATATTTATTTTTCAGTTTCAAATTTCCCTAGAGACTTTCTTGGCCTTGGACAGGGAAGTAACCCAGAAATTCTCCTCATCCAGAAAATATGTATGGGATGCCTCTTTTACACTCACAGCATTCTATAGGTGTGATAAGTGCTGTGAGCCATCCATATCAGAAATGGTACTGAGTGCTGTGGAATCCAATGCCAGGTAGTACGGTTAATCATGGCTCCATAGGTGAGAGTTCAGAGAGAGGAGTGAGCATGTGCTGGCGGGATCAAGGATAGCACCCCGAGGGAGCTGGGGCTCTGCAGTGTGCTCAGCCTTTAGAAGATAAATCTGTCTCCAGGATTTCATTAAAATGTTTTCACCCAAACTTACACTTTTATGAATTCCGTAACAACATTTTTATATGTATACTTTAAATGTGTTTTATGGATGCAGTACCATCATCCCAGGATCATTCATTGAATCATAGGTAACGACACTCTAGGGTTTCGAGATTTCCAATTTTGTAAGGGTAATTAGAACACTTGTTTTGTTTGTTTTTGGTATAGTACTACATTGGTATTTTAAAAGACTATCTTTTATTATATTGTTATAATCTTCTTACTTTTTTGTTGTTAAAATGTCCTTGTTTTATGAAGTAACGATGACCAGTCAAGAGGTTTTTGAAATTTGTCTTCTCATTTTTAATGTCCATGCTCACCAGAAATTGCCTTTCACTTCATTTGATGTGTGAACGTTGGAAATCTGGGGAACTCCACTTGTTTTTAAAGAGTTGCATATTGTTCTCCTGAGGACCGAAGTCAAGGCTGCTTCTGGCTGTCATCAGTACACATTATATTAAGGGTCATGTATGGGGACTCTGGGTTGGGGAAGCCTCCTCTTTGCTTGTGATTTGGATGCCTGACTATCCAGATGAATAAAATCCCCTTGAAAGCAACTAAGTCCTTTGCTGGCAGGAGTCAGAAGCCCTCCCCTGGATGAGGGCTGGATGCCAGATGTAATGCCAAAACATGCGTACACCTCCTCCTGCAGAGAAACAAAACAAAAGGGAACAATGACAGCCTCCTTGGACCACTCGGCATCAGTGGCTCTGCCAGAAAACACATTATATCTCATGTTTCCATTCTCAGGAACTCAGTGGTAAGATTTTAATCAGGGTAATTCCATCATCACATGGGCATGGACACCTTCCTGGGCTTGTCACCAGTGAGATGGTAAGAGTCCTGGGCACTCACTCACTGCTGCTCCTTCATAAGCTCTGAAACAGAGGTCTGGCCTTCCTCTGTTCCTGGCCACTTGGTCTTAAACTGGCTCGGAAAAAATGAGCGCTCTGCTTGAATTAGGAAATAAAGCCATTTTAAACAAATGAGAAAATCAGTTCAGGCTAGCCTTGATGAAATTAGGGGGTAAGAAGAAGTCTTTCATTGTAACTAGAATTGACTCTATTTTTGCTTTGGAGAAGAAAAAATAGAATATTCCATCACTAAAGAAATATCCTCATGCTACTCTAACTTAAGGCTGTGATGTAGCTGGATTTTAACACTGAGTTAGTGAGGGTGGGGTGGGGCCTTCACTGTTGGCTGGTGCAATGAGCAAGTGCATACAAATGGGCTGTTTCTTGATTACCATCTCTCGGTGGCTCATGGTCTTGTTTTCACCCTTCTTCTTTTAATGTTGCTTCATTATAGCCTTAACAACTATCATGCCAGTACCTTAACATACTACCTTTAAAACATCATCGAAATGTGCCTCTTTTGGAGATTATGCTGAGTAGGACCACAGGTGTACTTCTGGAATGGACCCATGTCCTCTTCCCAGTTATCGATCAACCATCTGGTTTTATTAAAAACATGGCTGGATTCTGGCTTAATCCATAACCTTTTAAAAATCATCTTTCCTGAATAAATATGAGGTACATTTTTCCTTGCTTTAGTGTTTTATTTCTTTATTTTTGGCCTGAAAATATCCATGGGTTACTAAGAACACTTGCATTACTTAATCATCATCTTCTAATCGATTGCTAATGATCTAATTGTAATAATCATTAACTAACATTTATTTAGCATTTACTACGGACTATTCATGGGGCTGAGCCTGTCCTCATATGTGTTATCCATTGGCCTATGGCTTACATACATACAGTGTGACATAACATTAATAGCAATATGGGTGATGTGGCGTAGAGGCTGTCGAGTTAGACACACCTGGTTCCAATCTTCACCCCCTCACTTGTTATCTTAAGAAGTTTAATCTTTCTCAGGCTAGATTTATTTTTCTCTAAATGAGGGACAACACTACGTGTATTGGATAGTTACAGTGAGAATCTGAGGGCATTTATACAGCTTTTGGCACAAAGTAAGCCTCAAAAACCTGGTTACTGCTATGCGCAGTGGCACTTTCGGAGGCCGAGGTGGGCCGATCACACGGTCAGGAGATCGAGACCATCCTGGCTAACACGGTGAAACCCTGTCTCTACTTAAAAAAACGCAAAAGAAATTAGCCGGGCATGGTGGCGGGCACCTGTAGTCCTGAGGCGGGAGGCTGAGGCGGGAGAATGGCGGAGCTTGCAGTGAGCCAAGATGGCGCCACTGCACTCCTGCCTGGGCGACAGAGTGAGACTCTGTCTCAAACAAACAAACAAACAAAAACAAAAACAAAACCTTGTTACCGGGTTTTCAGTTACCTGGTTACCAATGCCCTGGTTACCATTAAAAGGAAGACCAGGAGAAGTAGTGTAGGAAGAGTCCACCAAGCATGAGGGGACAAAGAAAAATCACAGAATTGGGGCAAGTCAGCTTCTGAGTGAAGAATGAGATTTCCATGAGAGTAGAGATGGAGGAAGTCACATTGAATGAAATCTATTTAAGACTGGGGAGACTATTGTTTGTTGAAGGCCAATTATGAGTCAGGCACTATCAGAAAGTGCTTTATGCACATTATCTTACTTAATTCTCACTGCAAGTCAACAACAGGGGAAATAATAGCTCTATTTTTTCAAGTAAGAAGTTGAGGCTGAGAAACTTTAAGTCAGTTTCCAAAATAACACTGGTAGTAAGAGGTGGAGCCTGGATTGGAACCCATTCTCTCTGGCTCCCGGGGTCATGTGCTTTCTTTCAGCTGAGGCAAGATAGTGCTGTGGTCATTACCTCACATGATGGAGCCCCGCTTTTGAGTGCATGCAGCTTTTTCTAGTTTTAGTCCTAACCTTCTGGAGGTTGTTTTCATTCCCTAGTGTAAGGGGTGGAACTCTGCTTCTCTGGAAGGTGTTTCAGCTGAATGTTATTCCAGCCATTGTCAGTCTGTGGGGGAAGGAGCCTGGAGCAAAGGTACACAGACTCTCCTCTCTGCAGGGGCCTGACAGTTCCAGGCTGGGGCTTGCCCATGCATGACCCACAGCACTCTGGAGTCTACAGGCAAACCTGGAAGACAGCATCTATGCCTGTCACTTGTCCCTTTACTTGTCCTGGGTCCCACAACAGAAGATGGTGACATTCATATTTAAAAAATGAGATCTGAAAAACAAACAAACAAAACATATGTCAATGGAGGAAAAAAAGCAAAACATTTATCTGGCACTGTGCACCGGATTTGGGATTTCACATACATGGTCTCATTGAATCCTCACTATAAGCTTCTAAGGTGCATCTTGTTTTTGTTGCAAAAATGTTAAACAGAGGCTTCCTTCAGGTCACACAGGCAAGAAGTTTCAAAACTGCAAATGACACGTAGGATGACTTAACACCAAAGATTTGACAGACACAAAAATATTAGGAGTTAAGCAAAAAGTGTATATGTTGAGAAACTGCAAATATTCTGAATAAATTAAGATAAATTGTGTTTTTCATTTTCTATCCACAAAATGCTGCTCTTTTATTTTCTTTTTTGGTGTTTCTGCAATAAAACAAAATTATAAAGGACTATAAAATCAAACAATATCAAACAGAATTTCATAATAAAACTTTTGGTCAAGTGAGATCATACTTTGTATATCAGACTTGGTTTCTCACAGTGGCTCAATCAGATATCTGTTGACCAATGGCAAATTATATCTATGAATGAGCCACGACCTATAAAGCCTCCAAAACTCTTTGGAAAAGAAGAAACAGGAAGCACTCCATCTTCTATTGTGAAAGCTGGAATGAATATGCAAGCTCAAGGATGTAAAGACAATCTACGTCTTATGTGTGTGCCTAGCTGCTTTCTATAGCTGTTAACAATATATATAAGGAAATGCTACTAGAATATTGTCATGTTGTCTGTAATTCACTTTGAGATACTTCAGCATTAACATTGTGAGATGTGTGTGTTTCAGGTGGGGGTTGGGGGTGGTTTTTTCATACTATTCCCTGGGGTAATTAATTGCCCTAGATGGAAATACATTTCCATGGCATATTGGTTTCCTAGGGCTGTTGTAACAAATTCACACAGACTATGTGACTTAAAACAACTGAACTTATTTTCTCACAGTTTTGGAGGCTGGAAGTCCAAAATCAAGGTGTTGGCAGGGTTGGTTCCTTGTGGAGGATCTGAGGGAGAATCTGTTCCATGCCCCTCTCCTAGCTTCAGATGATTGCCAACAATCCCTAATGTTCCTTGTCTTGTAGATGCATCACTTCAATCTCTACCTCCATTTTCACAGGGTAGTCTCCTCTGTATGTTTCTATGTCCAAACTTTCCTCTTATAAGACCACTAGTCATTGGATTAGGGCCCACTCTAACTCAGTATGACCCTATCTTGTTTACATCTGCAAAAATCCTATTTCCAAACTGGGTCATGTTCACAAGTTCCTGGTGGATATGAATTTTTGGGGCACACACTTCACCCCAGTTAGCATCTAATTAAAAGGTCGTGTTACAGAGTTAGCGATTGCAAGAAATTTAGCTGCCTGATGAAGTCAAAGTTTGTAAAGTGGCATAGCAAATATTAGAAATATGTTTTCATTCATCAAATTAGTGTCTTTAGATATGTGCACTGACTGGAAATATTAAAAACATGATCCTCCCCCTTTGCCAGATGAGGCATAAAAGTGTGGGGAGCTCTGTGGTCAGTACACTTCAGCATGGTGCCAAAGACCTGATGCTGACAATCTCCCATTGGTCTGCTGACTCGAAGTGCTGGTTTGCCTGGATTTGGCTACACCTTGCCTCTGAAATACTTTTGCATCTGCTTTGAGAGAACTTTTAATGCAGAATGCAGTCCAAGCACCTAAAATATCAGAGAGGGAGCCAGAGAACATGCAGGTACCAGTTGTGTGTTGTGATGCTTTCTCTGCCTGCTTGGTAATCAATGTTTGTAGTTGTAGCAGAATTCAGTTTGAGACTTGATGTCATACTTGAGAGCAAGGCTGTAGAAAGGTGACCAAGAACACTCACATCTCTCTTACAATCGGACATGTCTACCCCAAAGAACTTAATAATTACAAACAGCAAAATTGGCTTATGTCAATTCATAGCACATATCCGTGGACATTTTCTCAAAATGCAAATATTCTATTCTCCTTTGGGAATAGAATATTTTCCTTTTTTGAGGTTTGATTCATATAAAACAGTAAAACTGAGCATTCAGATAATTATCCCATGGTTACAAAACTTATGTCATTGAAGGTTTTTAATAAGAAAGTGGATTCAGCAAACTTTGAACTCTTCACCTGGGACTTTTCCCATGTCCCTCCCCATGCCTGGCAGTATTAAAATGGCTTCCAGGCTGACTCAGTGTCTCTGGAATTCCCTCCCTCTTGCATTCCAACAGAGCCTCCTTTTCTGTCATTTAGTACCTGGTGCCAGGCATCTGCTGATTTGGCTTGTGTTTAATCTGAGTTGCTGCTATTTGACTGGGTTTTGTATTTCAGAGGGACTGTTAATCATAAGTCACCAGCAGAGCAGCATGTGTGGTTGTTGGGACAGAGTTCAACTTGTCGTTACTATTGGAAACATAATTTTAAAAAAATTCTTCACAAGTGCATGTCATCTGAATTGTTGAGAAGCAACTGTTTTAGAAAAGAAAAGCTCTGTCTCATCCCCTTGTGTTGTTCTCCCTTCATGCATTTCAACAAATAAGCAAGGTCTGGGTGTGGTGGCTTACGCCTGTAATCCCAGCACCGTAGGAGGCTGAGGCAAGTGGATCACTTGAGGCCAGGAGTTCCTGATAGCTGGCCAACATGGTGGAACCCCGTCTCTATTGATTAAAAAAAAAAAAAAAAAAAACAAATAGCCAGGCATGGTGGTATGCGCCTATCACCCCAGCTACTCCAGAGGGTGAGGCATGAGAATCGCTTGAACCTGGGAGGTGGAGGTTGCAGTGAGCTAGGATCATGCCACTGCAATCTAGCCTGGGTGCAGAGACTAGAGAGAGATTCTATCTCAAAACAAACAAACAAGCAAGCAAACAAAGTGATAGACCTGCATTGTTTCTTCCTTGGTTTAGGTCCAGACTATGGATTCAGTGAAGGAGTTGTGGTCATGGCAGGCAGGAGGTCACTAAATAAATGAACCAGCAGAGCAGACTAATGGAGGAAATAGAACTTATCCATGTGGCTCTGTTTCTCTCTTCCTACCCTAATCTCTTTATACTCATTAATCCTAATGAAAGGAGGCTGGAGGAGAGAGCTGGAAGAGACGAAAATTGTGGAGAACAGAATCTCTCTGGACAGAATAATAAATACAAAACCAAAATGTGAAATTTGTTATTGAAAGTGATACTTGCTTGTTCATGCTCTGTGAAGTCTGAGTGTGTGTTTGTGCTGAGGTGTGCTACACTCCCCAAGAGTAAATATGCCTAGAGTCAGGGGTCTCGTTTCCTGATCAATACATATAATACATCAATCACCACCATGCTGGTGGAAGTGGGGAGGGTGTAGAGAAACGTGAACACATGTAATGCTGGTGACGGCAAAGGTCATTTTTTTTTTTTTTTTTTTTTTTTTTGAGACGGGGTCTCGCTCTGTCGCCCAGGCTAGAGTGCTGTGGCCGGATCTCAGCTCACTGCAAGCTCCGCCTCCCGGGTTCACGCCATTCTCCTGCCTCAGCCTCCCGAGTAGCTGGGACTACAGGCGCCCGCCACCTCGCCCGGCTAATTTTTTATATTTTTTAGTAGAGACGGGGTTTCACCGTGTTAGCCAGGCAAAGGTCATTTTAAGAGTTGATTCTGTCAGATTAATTTACCTGTCATGTTTAGGTAGCTAATAGTATTTTAAGGGAGTTTTTAAAGTTGCACATAATTCTCATATTTCACAGGACACACCTTTGGAACAATTACTTGATTTTGTATTTATAGCAGCTTCTCTGCGTCCCTCCCATAAAAAATGCCAAAAAGACTGACCATAAATTGGTCAAAACTTTATTCATGGGCGACAGTCCCATTATAAAATAGAAGGCAATAAACATGTCTCTTCTTTTTTTCTCTTCTGATGACCAATCTGTAAACCTTGATAAGTTATTCACTTAGTCATTTAGCAAACATTTCATGAGAACCTGCAGCGTAATAAACATGAATATAAATAAATATGTGGGGAAAATAATAATGAACAGGAATTAAAGGGAGCTACTGTTGATGTTTATTGACTGCCTTCTATAGCCCAACATTCATTTTAAAAAATAGTTTTTATAATTAAAAATATACATGTATATCAAACTCAAATCCTCTTCAAGGCTTATAATATAAAACATCAACTTCTGTCTTCCATAGCCCTTCTCACCTCTCATCACCTAGAGGAAAACACTTTTAATCCTTTTACCCTTTTCTTCTGGTATTTGCCTTCAGGGTTACATAACATGCTATTCTGCTATTTATTCATTTGTTGATTTTAAATATTGCCTATAAACATCCTACAATGGAAGACACTGGTTTAGCAATACCTCCTCTCACCCTAGCACATACTTCCAATTCTCTGTTTCCCAAGATCATGAACATTATAATTTTTATCAGATCACTATTCAGCCTATACATTGCTATGTTTATATGAATATTATGCATAGTTAAGCCATGTAGACATTCTGTTGTGCAGGAAGGGAAGAGATCCCAGGTTTTCACTTCTCCTTACAAAGACTTTCAGTTGGCCTTCATCTTTTTATCACCATCATCAACACCCTACTTTCAAGGCACCTCCTGCCTGAACCCCTGAGCCTTCTGAGATTCGGAAGTGCAAATAAGCCTTCTTCATGATTCATTCACTGCAGAGACTCCATGTTTGCCAAATCAGTTCCTTCAAGTCAGTCCATTGCTTTCCATATATGTATACATAATCTTGTTTTCTCTTTTATCTTTTCCTTTGCTTTCTTTGTCCTATAGGTTTAAAATGTTTTAATTTATTTACTGAAATTTTAATGTGTTGCTGGAGTAAAGCACATATGTTTCAGTCTTCCATGTTTAATCCAAGTCCCAAATACTCTTTTGAAATTCTAGCTAATAATACTATATACTGTTATGAATCTTTTTTTTTATAGAGGAATAAATCAAGACTAGGAGAAGTTAACTTGCCCAAGGTTGTGCAAAGAGTAAGTGGCAATTCCACTTACTAATAAAAGTTTTGTTAGTTTCTTTCCAGCACACTGCCTTTTACTGTAAGGCACAGTTTCCATTTTAAAGAGTTTATAGTTTTTGTGGGGAGGTAAAACTTGTGCACAGACGTAAGAATACAATACATTAAATGTCAAGAAAAAGAAAAATGGCCCAATGTGCAATGGGAATTCAGAGAAAACATAAATGTTTTCCTACCCATTTCTTTGTGTCTGAAATGCCATTTGGCATGAACTACACATCTTTCAATTCTGTAGGAACATTTCTTCATACTGAAATCTTATTTTAAGGGATAGAACCTCTATTCTTCAGCCAGTTGCAATTTGACAGTATTCCACGAAGTAACTGGAGATGAATGGGCAATAATATGAATTTTCAAATGACAATGACCGTTAAAGTGATATTTTAGAAAAAAAAAAGGTGTAAGATTTTTCAATACATATGAGGATATTTGACTTTAAAGACATTCAAGAGAAAATTTTTGCCCGTATTTATTTTTGCCACTGATAATACATAGTCCTTGATCTTGTTACATACGAAGTGTATGCCTGTATCTCTCTGTCAAAGATGGTTTATGAACATATCCACATCTGTCCAGACTTGAGTTTTTTGTGTTTTTTTTAATGACTAGTTAGGACTACTATCACTCATGCCACTTATATTCTGTGAATCCAAAGCACTATCTCAGTTTGCATCCCAGAAGGCAGAATCACATCATGGATTGGGGAACAGTCTCTAGAGCCAATTGGACTGTGCTCCACTCCAGGGTTTCCCTTTACCTTCTTGCCATGTGATGTTGAGATATTTCACTAAACTTCTCCCTTTATGTCTTATATTTCTTATCTGTAAAATGGGGAAGATGGTGGAATCTAGGTCATAGTGTTTTATGAAGGTTAATAGATAAAATCAATGTGATGCAGTTAGAATAGTGTCTGGTACATAGAAAATACTATATGATCATCATTTCTTCTTCTAGGAATGTCAGGCAGAAGCAATCTCTAAGGACCACTTATGCATCAGGTGCTATTTTGTTTGCCCTAGCAGAAGTTTTTTCAATCATATATTCATTATTTTATCTTGAAACCATTTATTGAGTGCCTGCAGATACAATGGATAGCACAATTAGACATGTCACTGCCTTCCTAGAATCCTGAGCATAGTGAAGAGACAGTCATGGCTCAGCTAATTATACAAATAACCGTAAGATTACAACCATGGTAACTGCTAGGAAAGACAGGCTTCATGACTCCTTATTACATTTGAATACACAGAGTTTAGTGTCTAACAGAGCAAAACTGTGTGGTTCTTGAAGAATCCAAGTGCTTTAATGCCACAGAAGGGAAGGGCTGCTCAGTGCAGAAACTAAGAACATCCTGAGAAACTAATTAAAACCTTCCTTTTTGATGACACCCAAAGGATGGGAATCGCTTCCTCTCTCGCCTTTCTTTGACACAACTTGCTCAGGAGGAATGCAAAGGATGGGTGGGATCTTCCCCAACATGAGAGTGAAAGGAAGCCACATACCAAAGAGATGACGGTGGCACAAGAAATGCTGCAGCTGCTAATTCCACCTCCACCCTGTGGGACAACTGCTTAGCGAGATTTCAAAGGCAAAAGCAACGTACAGGAAAAAAGAAAAAAAATGGATTTAACAACTTCCTTGACTGGAGGTCTGGATAAGAGTTGAGCACATTTTAAAGTTGCCTTTATGGCAGAAATATATGTGGCTTTTCAGACATCTGTGCCTGGGATTCACAGAGCCCAAGTGTACATTTGTACATGAAGCACAATGAGCTATTGAAGGCATTTGGCAAGAAACTGGAATATTGATGCCATTTCAATATAATACGTGTTCATCTCCTGTGCATCACTAATGCCAGTTTTACCAGAAAGCTGTAGCTGAGAATTACATCCAGAATTCTTTCTGCCAATCTTCATTACCAGTGCTTGAAAGGGCAGTGTCCTCCTGCTGAACTTTTAAATTGTTAATTTCAGAAAAATGTATTCCCTTTCAGTATTATGTAACACGTGAAGAGAAACTGAGTTTAAATAAGAGCGGAGACAGAGTGTCATATATCAATGGCTGGGAAACAAAATTTAAAGAAGAATGAATTCAAGAGATCTACAGCATAAAGACTATAGTTAATAACAATGTCTTACATACTTGAAAATTAATGAGAATCAATTTTAAGTGTGCTCACCACACAAAAAATGATAGGTAGGTGAGGTAATGCATATATTGATTAGCTTGATATAGCCATTCCACAATGTATATGTATTTCCAAATATCATGTTGTACATATAAATATATATAGTTTTTATTTTTCAATTTAAAAAATTGTTCTCATTTGACCTTTGTACTTCCCTGACTATATTTCTGTATCTCTATATTCATTTACCTGCTTATCTGTCTATCTGTACCTCATTCACTTTCTCTTCCTTTAAGCTTTCACGTTGCATGTCATTGTTTGATGGCTCTGCGGTCAGGATGGACAGCAACAGTTTAGGACTGTTTCCCAAACATCCACTATGAGTTGGGTAGTAATGTCTTTGAACTCATGAAAATTGCCATCTGGAAGTGAAGACAAATATGAGACATACTTAAAAGTGTGATGAATGTCAAGAAAAGAAATACATAGGATACTCTGGAATCAAACAGCAATAGTAAGAGTAATAACCACTAAGGTTAATTCCATGCTCACTATGTACCCAGGCACTCTTCTCAGTGATTTATATGTATTATTAATTTTACTGTACATATCATATCCATAAGGTAACGTACTATCACTTTCCATTTTATAGATGCGAAAATTAAAACCCAGAGGGATTAAATACTTAAGTATTTTTCCAAGGCTGCCCAGATAGAAAGCAGTGGACTGTGATTTGAACCATGTGGTTTGGCTACTGTGCCTCTGTGTACTCTAAGTACACTCTCATACACAAGAGAATTTAGCCTGATCTGCCTGGAGAAAGTGTACTACAGTTTAAAATAATATTAATACATTTTGGGGGTTTGTTTGGGTACTCCTTTAATAAAATAAATGTGAGCAAACATTTGTCTCTTTAAAAATTAAGGTAGATTGAAAATAAACATAAAATGCCTCTAAATGTAACGTAATGGGATCCTGGGGAAAAAATGGCTATGAAGGAAACACTAGTGCAATTCACATAAAGTGAGCATAATGCATCAATATCGGTTTCTCAGTTGTGACAAATGTACAATTTTAAGATGTTAACAACAGCGGAAAGTGGGTAAGGAATATACAGGGGTTCTCTGCATTGTAATATCTTTGTGACTTTTCTGTAAATTTAAAGCTATTCTGAAATTAAAAATTTGCTTAATCAAAAAAGAAACGAAAAGAAAATACCTGCTAGACCGATCAACCTCCATTAAGCACTTATTAGTTGCAAACTAAACAGTTCTCTGGAAAAGGTAACTCCTCTTTGGCATGTTCTCTCTGCTGCTCAGGCAGACAACACGGCAGCATCTTCAGCATCTCACAGGGTATCGGTGCCCATTTGTTTCTAGGCCTCTTACCTGGTCAGGCCCCGCAGATCACACATTTATGCAACACCACCCTCTTTAACCTGTATATCTATGTGCTCAGCATCATTTGCTTGCCCTTTTCCTGGTCAGTAGAAACTGGTAGCTCTTGTCCTGATTCCACCCAATAAAATAATATCTTAACAATTTGCTCCTTTGGATCTTCAAGGTGTGTTCTTAATCCAGTACTGATACCTGGGCTGTCAGATTCGGCCCTGTCCTGCAAGGTTCTCGCTCATTCTGTGGAAGCTGCCAGTCTGAAGCCTGGGAGACCTAGACCGTGAATGGTTCCTGTGGAAATCAAGCACCCACAGAGACTTATCTGCCTCACACAGGTGGCGTCCTATTGTTTTTGATCTTTTAGTATTTTTAAAAAGAATTTAAGAACTGACAAACTCTCCAATATGGCAAATAACTTCCTATGGAAGAGGGAGAAGCCAGGTAGATGAGGAATCAATACAACACACTTCAGTTCGATAATATACAAAAGAGTGAGGCCAACTTTGATTAGGGAGTGAGGTTTTATCTCCACAAAGTTCCAATGACTCTGCCTTCTAATAGAGTCATTCTAATATTTCTCAAATGCATCCCCTTTTGTATCAGTCAGGGTTCAACAAGGAAAAGAAAAATCTTTTCAAATATTTTAAAAGAGAGAATTTATAGAACAGATTGGTTGTACAGGTGATGGAAAAGGTGAGAAGCCAAATAGGAGACAATGAGACAACTCAATGTTAGTAACAGCAGGAAGCTACAATCAACTCTGGGCTGGAGAAACAAAAGGAGGAAGTGGGGTTCCCAGAGCCCATGGGCGGGGTCCTTGGGTAGAAGCCAGAACTGTGGCTTGTGTGCAGGGAGGCAGCTAGAGGCAAGAAGAAAATACAATGGCTGCTGGAGGTGTCACCTGAGGCCTAGACAGAAGATGAAATACATTGATTTTTTTCTTTCTTCTTTCTTCCCAATCTCCTTCCAGTAAATACCACTGGCCAAATCTAATAAAAAACTAGCTGACATGGAAACCCAGTAAAGACAGTCAAGTCTCTGCTTAAACCTTTATATGACCCCCTGCTAACTACAGGCTAATTCCAAGTTTTTAGCATGGTGAAAAAGCTCTTGTCTCTGGTCCCTGCCCTCCTCTCTGGCTCCTTTCTCACAGCTCACTGCATGATTCAGCTTCAGTGCTTGCAAGACTTCAGGGGACACAGAATGGTGTTGGCTATTTAAGTGTTTGTACTTTGTAGGCTTCAGAAGGAGGCACCCAGGCATAAGGGTTTTCATGGGGGGCATGGCAGGGGCACCAAATGTGTCACTCTAAAGAGGCTTCTGGATGCCACCATGAGCAGGTCTGGGGAATGAGAGAGTACTCAGTGAGAGCGTAGAGGACAACTGGGAGGAGAAATGGAAGAGCCTTGAAAGGACATCAACTCATGACGATGTGAGATTAAGGACATGACTAAGTGAGATTTGAATGATTCTTAATGAAATCCATCAGGTTGGTTAACTTTGAGGAAACAGAGATTACATTTGGTTGAGAATATAAGTCAATGTCCAAAGATGCTGCTGAGGCTATTGTTACTAAAGTTAATCCGCCAGTAAACAGATCTCTATCAGAATAAACGAATATGAAGGGCTCATTTCTGATAAGCACTAGAGGCTATTTATTTGTGATCCTGGGGCTTAATTAAAATGAAAGAAATTAACATACATGAGCCTCTTAGGGAATAATCAAGTCCCAGAAGCTATGATGAGGAAGATAGAAAGCGTGCATTTGAGAAGTCAGAGAAAGTTTTGATGAAGTTTCCATAACTTCTATACATACATATGAATTTTCTTGAATTTACCTGGAGTCTTACTGGAATGTGAACCTCCCTTATGGTAAGGTTAAAAGATAACACGACTCTTCAACCTCAGAAGAAAACCAAAAATTTATTGGGCTAACGAAATGTGCCAAACATTGAGCTGGGCAGATTCCATAATGTGTTTCACTTTGTTATCATATTTTTTATTTAACAGACAGGGTCAACAAGGCTCAAAGATGTTAAGTGACTCGCTGAAGGCTGCACAGCAAGAGAAGGGAGTTGGTATTTCATCCTAGGTGTCCTTCTACTCCATGTTGGCTTTCATCTGTCAACAGGCAATCCTCATGATGGAGTACAAATAAGAATCACTTAGTATTGAATTCAGCTTTCTCACTGAGAACATTAAAATAATATTTGAATGTATTTCTAAATAGAATCATTTTAAAATCCTATATAAAAGATTTCTGAAAACTGTGGAATTCATTTTGAAGGTTTATTTTCCTACTGATTTATAAAAACCATTCACCCTACATTTCTCAAACTCCAGGCTGACCCATGGTATCTTTGATCTGCCCAGCCTTTGAATATATTTATTATCTTATTTTCAGTCTTTAGGAAGAGATACTAATTACTATAACTGTGATGTGTTGGCAGAAGTCCCCAGAAAGCAGACTCTGAGATGGGAATAAGCATGCAGAGTATTTTTAAAAAGCGTTCTTGAAAATCAATCCTGTGGAAGAGAGGGCAAGGAAGCAGAATTTGTAGTAGAAAAAAGTTGAGCCATGCTGCAATACCCACAAGGGACTGGCCCACCTTGCTGGGAGCCCTGGAGCTGGGATGGCCCTTCTGAGTTTTTCCGAGTTGGATAAAGAGAGTTCCTCATGTTGATCAGTAACTGGAAGGAAACGTATCTTTGCCTGAGATGTTTTTACTTAGGTGAGAGAATTCCAAAGCAGGACTAAGAGAGAGGACTACTTCCTGATAGCTGGGGACATAAGCCCTTCATTTCTTAAGGGAGCTCTGAATGGCATGTTACACCATTCATCACAATGACAAACATAATTCTTAATAAATCTCTGTACATAAAATAATTGTATCTATCTATTAAATATATAACACATGGTAAGATATATAAATATATCTGATATACAAACATTTACTTTATATAATTATAAAATAATGCTTCTTTTATAACCAAATGACAAATGCAGCAACTGCCTGTATCAGTAGTGCCTACGAATTAAACATGCAGGGTGCCCATCTCCGGTTCAAGAGAGAGCAGAAACACAGAACTTCTTAAGGTTGTCTCGCTTGTGTACCGTTGCTGTGCTGATAATAAAAATGCAAAGGTCTGTCTGTCATGGGATTGTGTTTATTTTACTATGTACAGAGGAGGGTGCTAAGCTTATTGACTTTGTTTTTGTATGTTTTCTGGTTCTAAAGACTAATAATAGACGACAACTGAAAAAATATGAAGTCAACATGTGGTAAAAACTGTTTTTAAAAAAACAAACATTCATTTCTCAGAAATTGCATTGGCCTTCCTCTATTTACTTGGTCCACTTCTTCCCATTTGACCCATTTTCATCAATTTAGCTGTACTTTAGAAGTTTGAGAAGCCAAATATGTAACCACAAACAATAAATGTAGAGAATCCCGACATGTCCAAGGTGAAAAGAAAGAGGCCTAACATATTCTTTCCTTTTGGGTTAACTGCGAGGCTGCTGAGACTCTGCCTGCTGTCTCCTTTGCTGTGCCCATCCTGCTTCTGACTCAGCCATCTAAATCAAGGGTACATAAGATCTCTGTGACTCCTTAAGGTACAGTCCCTAATATCTAGTATCCAAAGGGCATGTGTAACATGATCACAGTGATTGAAAGGATGAGTGACTTAAATTTGTTCAGATGATGGCATGGTAGTGTATGGAGTGTGTGAAAGGAAAATATCTTGTGTCCCCCAAATCACTAAGAAGAACTCAAGCTGGGAACTGATAAGGGCAAACCTGCCTCCCATTGTATTCAAAGTCACTCCTCTGCTCACTGATATAGATTGATGCATATCTGATTTGTCTCTTTTTGAAACGCTAATCAGAAACTCAAAAGAATGTAACCATTTGTGTATCACCTAGTTGTGACCTGGAAGCTCCCTCCCCACTTGGAGTCTTCCTGCCTTTGCTTCAAGTGGTCCTGCCTTCCCAAATTGAACCAATGTACTTCTTACGTATATAGATTGATGCCTTATGTCTCCCTAAATATATAAAACCAAGCTGTGCCCTGACCACCTTGGGCACATGTTGCCAGGACTTCCTGAGGTTGTGTCACAGGCATGCCCTCAACCTTGACAAAATAAACTTTCTAAATTAACTGAAAACTCTCTCAAATTTTCGGGTTTCACAATGCATGCCTAGAATGAACTGAGCTGTGCTTCAAATTAGGAAACACAGGTGCCCAAGGAAATCTGTAGAACATTGGCCCTTCTAAAATGACAATTGCCATCATCGTTACATTTTTCTTCTGTTAGTTCTTTCTTGTGTTCTGTGATTTGAATGTTTGTTCTCTCCAAAACCCATGATGAAATTTAATTGCCATGTTGATTGTATTGGGAGGTAATACCCTTATGAGGTGTTTAGGTGTTTAAGGGTCCATGCTTATGAATGGAGTCATGCCCGTGTTTGCAGGAGTGGTTTGTTATTATTATCACTGAAGTGGGTTTGCCCTATCTTCCTCTCTTTCTCTCCCTTTTTGCCCTTCCACTATGTGCCTTCTGCCATGTTATGTCATAGCCAGAAAGTCCTTGCAAGATGCCAGCACCTTGATATTGGACTTCCAGCCTCCAGAACTGTGAGCCAATACATTTCTGTTCATTACAAATTAACCAATCTGTGGTATTCTATTATAGGAGCAAACAAAGACGCTGTCCTTTTGTACAATGTTAGATCTGCTTTGGCTACTATTTATACAAGAAAGCCTTAGTCATGCCCCAAAAGATGTGGATGGGCCAAATATACTTCTTTACTTTATTTCTTAAAAGTTTATTTTATCCATTCATTCATTTATTAATTCATTCAATCATTTTCACATTTATTTAAAGTTAAGTAATAATTTCGTTTTGTGGCCAGATAGTGCAGGTGCTTGCTCTAAAGCCAACATATATAACTAGTATCATGTGCATTGAATATTGCTTGAAAATTTGAACCTGAATGTTTAGGATAGTAGAATTCCAGTTACTATGATTATCACTGTAATGAGACAGCAGACAACTAATTATCTGCTATTTATTTATTTTACTTAATTTTCTCAAAATACTGCCACATACTTTACTTCAGAAGCTCTTGTTTTTCTTTTCATCCTTTTCAAAGCCATGCTTTGAGAGAGTACCCTAATTCATTTTCTCCCAATAGTTTTTTGTTTGTTTGTTTTCGAGATGGAGTTTTGTTCTTGTTGCCCAAGCTGGAGTGCAGTGCAATGGCACAACCTCGACTGACTGCAACCTCCGCCTCCTGGGTTCAAGCAATTCTCCTGCCTCAGCCTCCTGAGTGGCTGGGATTACAGGTGCCTGCCATCAAGCCCGGCTAATTTTTGTATTTTTGGTAGAGATGGGGTTTCACCATGTTGGCCAGGCTAGTCTCCAACTCCTGACCTCAGATGACCCACCCTCCTCGGCCTCCCAAAGTGCTTGGATCACAGACATGAGCCACCGTGCCAGCTTTTTTTTTTTTTTTTTTTTTTTTTTTTGAGCTAGAGTTTCACTCTTGTCACCCAGATTGGAGTGCAGTGGAGTGATCTCGACTGACTGCAACCTCCGCCTCCTGGGTTCAAACCATTCTCCTGCCTCAGCCTCCTGAGTAGCTGGGATTATAGGTGTGCTTGTTTTGTTTACTTGTTTTGTGGCCATAGGCAAGTCAAACTCAACGAACCATAATTTCTCCACTTGCAAAATGGGATAATAATACTTGCCTCCTACACACCTTGAGTGTTGTGAGAATTAAAAAGATAAAGTTTGCGAAGTACTTAGTAAAAACACAGACCCTTTCATCTAAGGAAGGAGACAGAGTGTTATTATTTTTGTTGTTATTGATAGCCGTGTTCCCACACAGCTTTATTTTTATAGTGTGCTTAACTGCATAGGGATGAATCACAGAAATAAAAGGTGGCAAACATTTAACGGGTCATCCAGTTCAAACTCATTGTAGAATTCTTCTCCTGCAACATGCTGTTATATCTTAGTCCTATTTTAAAGTCTTAAAGCATCAAACAAGAAATGGTTCATTTCTTTCTGCTTGACAGTGGAACTGTTATAAAGAACAATTCCAATGGCGACTTTTGATCTCAGCATTTTCCTAATGGCCCAATTGGAACAACCGTTTGAATCTCTGCCAGGAGGTTATTTTTGCCCAATGTGAGTGTAATTATTTTTGGGACCCTTTTACTACTTTCCTGGGGGAAATGGAGTCACAATCCATTAGCTCTTTTTTTGCTGATGCTCTTTAAAATGTTCAGTTTAAATGTTCCATTTAGGAATTTCCTAATCATTGGTCCATGGAGTAGACCAAATCTTATTCAGAGATATCTGATTTCAAACACAGTTAAACTGCTTTAAATTCAACCCCAGGAGACTAATTTAAAAGCATGTACTAATCTCAGCCTTGTGGAGTGCATATATTTTGTATTTGGCAGTTATATAATCTATCACTGAAGATCGAGAGATTCTAACGTGTCATAGTACATACATATTTATGGAATAAATGAATTATTTATATTATCATACATGTCTCTAACTCATTGTTGCTTAATTCAGTGGGACAATAATACTTCCTTTGTCTTTTTGGATTAGTATTTATCTGTCTATCCATAAATAAATTGTTTTGAAGCATCATACTTCTGATGCAAATACCAGTTAGAAGGTCTAAATACCGGCTAGAATGATATTTAGACTTTCAAAATTCTGAAGCATTTACTATGTATTAGTAAATGACAATAGGTTGGTAAGCCAAACAAACTTGTTTCTGTCGCAGTGCTTACTGTGTACTTCAGTCAATGAGAATTGGTTTTGAAGGTACGATGATTCCATTTTTTTCTCCAGAGAGTTTATTTTGTCATTCTTTTGTTAAAGTAAAGCAAAAATTAAATCAATATCTCAAGTGATTTTTTTCCCTTCTACTAATGGTGGTTTAATTAATAACTCCATCAAATTAATATCTTAATTAAAATTACATTTTTAAGTGCTTATGATGACTATTTTTAATGTAAATGTGATGTCCAATTAGAACAAAGTTCATTGGCTTAAGTGAAAAGATTTTGTTTTTCATTCACCTGTAAATTCCCCAAATCTAAGGATTATGAGCAATGGTTAGACTTAATACAAAATAGAAGGACGTGGCTTCTAAGAGAGAACTACATTCTAATCTCAATTAGTCAAAACACTAAAATAAATCTTTTAAAAAAAATCATTAAAATAATAAGGTTCTCCTTTGTGAGGTGTGTGAGGAATCTAGAAATATAATTTCATTCAAAACTGCTCAAGTTATTATCTATTGAAATTGGATCACAGAGCTTTTGATATTTAAAATATTTTTATGTGGCATATTTTCAGATAGTGAAATTATTGGTGGTCAACTTTTTGCATGCTTTGCTCTTAAATTTGTTTTGCCTTCATCTTAGTAACTGGGTAGTGAGATAGGTGGTGGTAATTAGCTATCTGAGTCAGTGGGGAGGAGCCTGTAATACCGAATACAGTATTACAGTGTCTTTGGTGTGTGGTATGGTTAGCACACATAAGATACTTAAGACAAGCCGGGTGCCAGATCTGGGAAAAGGAAGTAAAATCACTTTAATAGACTCTGTAGAATACAAGATAGCAAATCTCAGACTTCACACTTTGCCATTCTTTTACTTAACTGTTTTGTTTTCTCAAACTTTATACCAATTAGTTTAGGCACTTAATTTGTAAATTCCTGGCCTAGAAAAATGAAACAAAATAATATCATGGTAAGTCTGTGGATTACTTTATCTGCTTTAATCTTTGTTTCAGTAATTGTAGAACGAAAGTCTGGACAAAAATATAAAGGGATGATGACACTACCGTTTTGGAAAGAAATGTATTTTAGTGTCCTTAGACCTATAACTCTATTCTGTCAATTTAATGGTTTTAATTAAGTGCATAGTGAGTATTTCCTGACAGTCATCTTATTTCCATAAGAGATACTACTGTTAGGTCAAGCCTTGGGGGTTTCTAAGGGAGACTATAGAACCTGGAGTTGAAAATCATTAATTTTGTTATCTCTGTAACCATCAATGTATTACAATGAACTTTTGTGCAATGGAAAATTATTGTCTCCTTACGGATATCAACAGTTTAAAATGGGAGGAATTTTGTTGGAGCACTTGAGGATTTCACACTATGCATCTCTTTCCTTCTCTCTAGCTGCCTTCTTCCAGGTTTTGTAGCCTCTCATTCCCGAGAGAACAGCAGAAAGCTGAGATGTGAAGAGGTTATGAGGTCCTCTGGTTTTTGAGCCTCATTTGTAGTTGTGGCAGTAGATCGATAAGAAGAAGCATGAATTGAAGTGAGCAGCAATGGCAAAGATTCATACTGTTAAGTGAAAATTACTAAACAGTAGAATGATACCGACCTGCAGAAAATGTAATTCATTACATGGATTTTGTGCCTCTTATGTAAGAATAACTGGTTGGATTCAAATTCATGTTAAGGCACGTATTTCCCATCTTTACTACTTGACACCTCTGCTTAAATTTTGGTTTTGACAAAAATAGCCAATAGCTTTACATGACTCTTTCCAAAGACAGCCGAATGGCATTTCCTTGTCCATCACTAGGACTTTGCATCAATTGCAATGGCTAAGTGCAATTGACTTGCACCAAGGAAGGTTTCCATGTTGTATTTTTGTTGAAGTAAATTCAACAGGTGGATAGACGAACAGCAGCTCTTGTCTTTTGCGGACAGGTCTCATTCTCCTGACTTGACTAATATTTATCTGGGCTTATTTAATCTCTTCCTCCTTTCTCAGAGTTTTGTTTTTATTTTTTTTTTTCAACCTACATGCTTTCACCTACAATTCAACTTCCTCAGAATTGTTGTTGCCCCACCTTGTGCAATTTTCATTTCCATAGTTATTATTTTTCCTAATGAGTGCCTCTCTTTGTTCTATGACATGGCGTTCAACACTGCTTTCCTGCTCTCCCCAGAGTGCTCACTGCTTATTAGTGTGCTTCCCACCTGCACAGCTATGCAACATGTTTCTTCAGCTAATCTCTTGGCTCATCTTCCCTTTTATATTTCCCTAACATGCTGTGTAGTTCAGCCTTATTTGATTTATCACCAATGTATCAACTCCCTTATAACTTTGCCTTTCTGTTTGCTTCTGCGGATGTGAAGGTCTTTCAGGAGAAGCTGATTTTTTTTTATTAATAACAGAAACACTATCAGAAAACTTTTATAAAAGACCCTTTCAGCATCTCACAAACATCACCATCTTCATCTTTCATGTTGTCCTTTTATTAAAAACATAGGTAGAGGATAATCATTCAATTTTCAGATAAAAAAAATTGAAGTGAAAGCCAATTGCTTACATCTAGTGAGTAGATAGAAATTCTGAGAACCGGTTCAAATCTTATTTTGAAATGAAGGATAATACTGTAACCAGCCAAAATAATAATGAGGTGTGATAAAAAGAGAGCAAAATTTTATTATCCACATCAACAAAAGAAAGAACAGGAAGCAATTCAACTCTTCAATTTGTGGAGGGAATGCTGGAGTTTTTAAAGAGAAAGTTTGGAGTGCAGAAGAGACAGTGGGGCTAGGAGGTGTCAGGTAGCGTGACCAGCTCCAATGACTTGTCTTGAAGTATTGTTTCAGCTGGTGAAGGGGACGGCACCGTCATAGCTGGAGGTGTCTAGCCCATATCAGAACCCAGACTCTGGAGTCTCTAAGGAAATATATGACCAGATGAGTGGGTATGGTGTGTGCTTAACATGCAACTTGGTAAATTAACGTGCACAGACATGGGAGCATAGAATGGTAAAAGAAAGTGATTGGAGGTTTACATCACATTCTGAGACTGTATTTTAAGAAAAAAGAAAACATATATGCAGTTTGTCTCAAAATTATATCTTGAGATTGGGGAGAAAGGAGGAAAGAAAACAAAGTTTTTAAATGGGGATTTGAAGCCTAGCTGCTCAGTTACAATATGTTTACACTTCTCTCTTTTGGAAGAACTATTCCTATAACACAATTGTATAATTTTTATTCCTTTCAACAATACTTATACAATAGGTAGTATACACAAGGCATTCTAATTAAGTCTAAAATACATAATCCATAGAAGTCATGGCCCTTGTCCCTGAGAAGATGGCGAGATGAACTTGAATGGGTTAGTCTAGGTAAGGTAGGCCATGTCACAGGATACATGATCAACACACAAAAATTAATCACAGTTCCAGAAAGTAACATTTAACACATGGAAATCAAAATTAAAAACAAAATACTGTTTATAATAACTTAAAGTATAGCGCTTTGATATATATTTAACAAAACATATAGATGATCTGTATATCAAAAATTATAAAATGCAGATAAAAAATTAAAAACCACAACAAATGTAGAGATCTACCATTTTCATAGTGTTAGCGGTGGAAGAGATCTTAGTTACCCCGTGTTACTGGCAGCATATCTGTATGCGTCTGCAGCAACTTTAGTCCTTGCCTTCTCAGAAGAAAGAATTGGACTGAGGGGCATAAAGCAGAAGAAAAGGGAGACTGAGGTAACTTTCAGAGCAGGAGTGGAAGTTTATTTAAAAAGACTTTAGAACAGGAAAGAAAGGAAGGTGGGCTTAGAAGAGACTCAAGCAGGCACGTGAAGGTCAAAGAGAGAAAACAAAGGGGTGTTTAATGTTGATCCTCAGGCTTTATAGGTTCACCTCTTTCCTATGATTCTTCCCATAGGGTGGGCTTCCCACATTCGCAGTGCCTTCCTAACCCTTGGGAACTGAGCCCATGCAGTGTGTTTAGGAAGCTGTACACGTGCCCATCCGAGGCTTTCCACTCTCTTCCGGTGGAGTGTACCGGGAAGGTCATAGTTCACATTTTGCTTCTTAGTGCGCATGCCCAGGAAGTTTCTTCTCCCTGGAATCTGCATTCAATAACACTTTCAATGTAAGTAGCTCTGGATCATCAGGAAGTTGTCTCTCCCTGCAACTGCCAAATTATCATTTTTAGAGAGACAGTGTGATAATTGTCAAACCATCACCTGACATTCCTAGTGGGTCGGGGGAGAGCTTTGTAACACTACATTGGAGTCATCCTAATTCACCGCAAACTGAACTAGAGGTCACACCTTGTATAAAAACTTTCTCAATCTGACTGGGCTGATGTGTAATATTTCATGGGGGAGGCAGCAGTGGATTGGAATCATACTGGAATGGGGCTGGGCAGAAATGGAATCACTGCCTCCAGAGGAAACACCCTAAACTGTTTTGTATCGTTCCCCTGCTCACAATTTCAGGCTCCCATTTCATTACTAATATAGCTTACTAATATAGCTAATGGGATCTAAAGATCCCATTTTGCAAGTCAGGAATTCTCCTTTTCTAAGAGCCACCTGAGTATAGATATCTCTGTGTATTATATCACACAAAGTGAATGTAATTTTGGTCCTCAAATAAATGAGTTTAAAGATTATAATAACAAATTAGTAGAAATTCTGCGTGTCTGAACATAGTGATGAAAATAAATGACAATAAGAGAATTTAGAAAAACATTTTCCAGGTTTTGAAGCTGTATATGTGCTTAACTGAGACACATATTATAAAAATTCTTCCCAATCTAGTTTCCCAATCTTGTAATTATACTTCTGAGACACTCACATCGGCCCATTTCCTGTAAATCAGTATTAGAGAAGGATACTTCAGGCAGACCACCTTGAAGTAATGATTGTCTTTCTCAGGAGATGGTCACATGTGTAGCCCTCTGGGAGGAAATGAATGAATTGCCCATTGTGCCTTGAAGCACAGACAAGAAATTTTAAAGGTGAAAATTTCCAAAGTGTTAATGCTCAGAGTAATCACCGGAGTGTGGCAGCTAGCCCTCGAAAGGCCCACCCTTCCTAGAATCAGTAAACTCTTTCCCCATAGAAAAATTACATAAACATTTGAAGATTTCCTTTTGTCCTAAGAATTCTATTTGTCTGCCAAGATGATAATTATTTGGGCTGGAAATTTGGCCAGTTGCAATCTCTATTAAGGCATTGGTGGCTGTATTCTTTCCTGCTCTTTTTCATTTGTGATCCTGTGATTTGCTGGGCCTCTGGGGCCTCTTGAGTCAAGAGCTGCCTCTGAGAGCTGTCAGCAAGGAGGAGGGGACATGCCTATGTCTTTTCTCTCTAAATAGCAAGCCTCACTCTGGAGCTGCCCCATGGTAGTGTCCTCATCTCTTCTCTATGCCAAGCAAAAGGCTTTTGGCAAGTCTGGATTGGGCAGAAACCCAGAGATGCTGTACGGCATTGCTCTCACGAGGACAACCAATAGATCTGCACAATGTCCATGACCAGTCACAAGGCCACTTTTTTCATGTTCTTCTTACATGCCAATCCCCATCCTCCACATCTTGACAAAATTACTAGAGAGGAATACAAAGCTTGGGCAACTTTACTCCCTCCTCATTTCCATTAAATAACTTCACTCTTGGCCCCCTAACACCCTACTACCATACTGCTTTAGGAAACAAAAAGTGTATTCTTCCTCCAAAAGGTAAATGACCTGGAATTTGCTATTTCTCTCTCCAGATATTCTCTTTTATTGCAGTTTGGGTTATATTGAGAAACTCTGTGTTGGAGTTTAAGGTACAGAATTTTTTTTAATGGAATATCCTTGGGACCAATGTCTCTGGAGGGTGGAAAAAGAAACAGGATTAGGAGGAGAAGGTATTGAGTTGAGACACAGACTCAACATCCTTGGTCAATTCCACAGGGATCTCTGGAACAAGAATGGCCCCTCAGAACTGTTCTCAGTTGGTCCAAGATGGCCAGTCCTTTACGTTCCTGCATCATTTGGTGATCACATGTGAGTATTCCTAGCAAATACATAATCTTGGGCTAGAGGACACTTATGCCACTGAGGCAATCCCTGAAAGGGCTGACAGATGATGGCAGCCTTCTGACAGCATTCTATGGTAAAGTAGCTGGGACGATAACTCTTTTATTAAAGAGAAATCTGTGTGGTGTACTACTGTGTCTACCATAGGCTACCCTTTGCTCCATTCAGATTCTCTTATTAATAAACATTTAGGAAGCAGTTATTTGGAATTCTGCTGGACTCCTCATGAGATAAACTGAGAATAGGCAGATATTAGGACAAACTATAGCCCCAATACTGCAGCTGATCTCAGAGTCACAACTTAAACTCATTGTTCCCCTCTACTATTGCGTCTAGATTTTCTTTCTCTCTCTCTCTCTTTCTGTCTCTCTCTTTCTTCCAACAAGAATGAGCTTGGGATCTTTTCTTCTATTTTCTTTTTTGTTGAGATGAAATCCTGCTGTGTTTCCCAGGCTAGTCGTGAACTTCCGGCTCAAGTGACCTTCCCACCTCAGCCCCCAGAGTAGTTGACATTACAGGCATGCACACTGTGCCTGGCCTGCTTTTCTTTATTTTCACCTTGCATCTCTTTTGGTTTCAGTGCTTACCTGGGCACTACCCATACTCTCAGCCTTGAGTAGTCTTAGTTTCTGGTCACCATGCCATTCTCAAAACCAGGATTGCTGAACTTGTCCATTTGCCATCATAATTGGCAAAGAGAATATCAAAAGCTACCCAAGTGGGTTACCTGGGTTGCTAGACTTATTCTTCCTTGTTCCATTGTGTAATAGCAGCCCTACTTCTACTGATAGTTTGGTTAATTACCTTGCCAAAGTGAAGACTTCTCCTCTTGCCATCTGGTTCCTTGGCACAAGAAGCCTAAATGCCTAGGCTACATTCAAAGCTTCTAAGACAATGGGATTGTTACTGTATCTTTTGGCAGAAGTGTTCTCCTTTTGAGAACCAGGACCTCAAAATCCATAGGATCCAGAGTGGCAGAGAAATGAATTATTCAATCAAGTCACTGGGAGAGAAGGGAGGTGAGACCACTTTTTCTCCTATGCCTTAGTTCTTAGAACCATGTATTTTTCCTGTTGGGAAAATAGCACGATCTGAAGGTCTTTGAATCAAAGTGTATACTAGTCCTAGAAGCTGACACCCTATCATTGTAAAGCATTGGCCATTGGCCCTGAGCTGAGATTTTAGTTGTGTCTTCAGAAGACTGTTTCAATGCTCTTTCAGGCTACTAACTTTCATATAAGGAGATAAAAAATATGCCCAGAGGATCTCATGATTCGGGGCCAACTCCATCTCTGTTCTGCTATAGTTCTTCTGATGCAATGTTATGTGAGATCCCATACCAATGGATCCAGCACTTTATAAACATTTTTTTTTTTTTTCAGATGGAGTCTCACTCTGTTGCACAGGCTGGAGTGCAGTGGCGTGATCTTGACTTACTGTAACCTTCACCTCCCTGGTTCAAGTGATTTCCTTGCCTCAACTTCCTGAGTAGCTGGGATTCCAGGCACACACCACCATGCCCAGCTAATTTTTTTTGTATTTTTAGTAAAGACAGGGCTTTCACCATGTTAGCCAGACTGGTCTCAAACTCCTCACCTCAGGCAATCTGCCGGTTTCAGCCTCCCAAAGTGCTGGGATTACAGGCATGAGCCACCGTGCCCAGCCATATAAACACTTGGATAGTGGTAATGACTAAGTGCCTGCTTGCAAGAAGGCAAATCAAGTGGCAAGTTGGTTTCCTCAAGGAGTAGTGCCATAATTGAGAGTTAATATTGGTCTCTGTTGCTGGCAGGTTGAATATTTAGCAGAAGTAATAGCTAAATTACTTCTTGTTAAGTTAGGAACCCATGCTCTTGGAGACCTCTATTTTTATCAACTTAGCTACTCTGTTCGTGTGCCCATTGTATCAGTTTTGGGGTAGATAATGACAGAGGCAGGCTGATGTTATCTGGCTGAATCATTTTGGTTTCATGGTTGTTTAGTAACTCTACTGTGTTGATTGCTATCTGGTGGGTGTAATCTTGTGATACAAAGATTTTATCATTTGAGCCCCCTCTCATAGGTTTATCCACATGTCTCTACCCCTGATCTTTTCGTCGCTGATCTTTCCATTTTCTCTCTCCAGGCCCCAATTTACCTACCAAGCCACTTGCCACTGCTGATTAGTCCATACGTGTAGTCTTACCTACATATGTGTAGTCTAATCCACTTCTCTTTCCACACAAAGTAGATGGTCAAGGTGCAGAGAAGTGAGCTGTCACTATTTCCTGGGGCCTTTGCCAAGATTCTAAATCCTGTATACTGAGAGAGTGCTCTCCAAATGACAAACTCTCCCTTATCCAACCTTACGGTATAACCTCCTTGATCAAGCACCCTCAACATGCAATCACATGTATACTTTTCCAATTCCTGCTGGTACATTCCGGTTCTTGTAGCTCCTTTGGGTTATAGTACCTTTCTTCCCTAATTAGGCCCAGCATGTCCCTGGTTTGCTTTTGCTGCAGCTTAACCATAGCTATCATAGCCAAAAAGAAGTAGGGGCATATCCTGAGGGAGACAGCATTGTCTTGCAGGGGGCAGGCCTCTGAATTTTCTTCCTATAAGAGAGGAGGGAGGTTAACTCTTGACTGGGGAAGGAGAGCCCTTCTGCAATCTCAGAGGATTTCAGGAAATCTAAGGATTCAGGACTTGTTTGGACATCCATATAGATACCTATCCAATGCATCAGGGGCCTATTATTTTTTCCAAGCCAGGGTCCTAATCTTTGCATAGAATATATGTCTTGATAAGGAGTTTAACCTTCTTCAGAGCTTGGCAACTCCGATTATTAAATCCTATTCCTGGTCCTATGGTTTCTAGGCCCTCCTGCTGCAGAAAATTAGATCCTTTATGTATGTTATCCAGAAAGCTCTTTATTTTCACACCTGCTTTCAATTACCTGTAAATTTCTCTCAGTTTTTTCTGTCTTTCTTTCAGAAAAGGGAGCTTAGAAAATAGCCACATGGGCTGGGTGCAGTGACTCATGCCTGTAATCCCAGCACTTTGGGAGGCTGAGGCTGGCAGATCACGAAGTCAGGAATTGGAGATCAGCCTGGCCAACATAGTGAAACCCTGTCTCTACTAAAAATACAAAAAATTAGCCAGGCTTGGTGGCAGGTGCCTGTAATCCCAGCTACTCAGGAGGCTGAGGCAGGAGAATCCTGTGAACCCAGGAGACAGAGGTTGCAGTGAGCCAAGATTGTGCCACTGCACTCCAGGCTGAGTGACAGTACGAGACTCTGTCTTAAGAAGAAAAAGATAAAATAGCCACATGATAGTATTGTTCTTATAGTTTCTATTGCTGGCTTATTTTTCAAATATCTGATATATAGCACTATCTAGAGCATCCCATTCACCTTTATATCATCCCAATTCACCAATGAATTTTTGAACAATAGGAACCCCACCTAGTATCAGGATTGCCTGTGCCCTACCACCAGTGAGGTGGTTCTCATTGCCAGCAAAGCCACAAGTGATCCGGCTCCAAACTCCATCTTCTTTCCTACAATTCTTGGAGTACTCCTGGTACCAACTGTCACAGGTTACAGTTTCCCAGGAAGCAGACTTTGAGATGGGGATTAGAACATGCTACATATTTATTAAAGAGCACCCTATGGATAGACACATATGGAAAGGAATATAGGAAAACAGGATTAGGCAAAAGGAGAAGTTGAGCTGAAATTCAGACTTGACAGCAGCCTCAGTCAACACTGCAGGGACACTTGGTGCTAAAATGGCCCTTCAGAGGTATCCCGAGCAAGATCAAGATCATTAGGTCTTTATTCTTCTGCACTGATCAGTTATTGGATGTGTGTGTCCCTGGGAAAGAGCATGACCTTGGACAAGAGGGTTCTGCAGCTGAGGCAATCCTTGAAGGGGCTGATAGCTAACAGCTGCCTGCTGACATCTCTCCAAACAGCTGGGTCAACAAGCCCTTCACTGAGGAAGGATCTGGACACTAGAACTAATCCTTTTGGGGAAGAAGCAATTTGAGGAAGCTTGAAAGTACTTTCAGAAAGACTGTGCCTTCTTTCTGTATGACCTTGTGCCTTTGCATATTCTTCTGTTTCTACACCAAATGATTTTTCCCCACTCTTCATTCCTTTCTTTGCTAACTAGAGCATGTCCTTCAAGCATTGCCTTCCCAAAGAAACCACTGCAGAATAGATTCCTTTTCAACCCCACTCCCAAGTCTCCTTGCCACACAAACTCCCTGACTGGGTGAAATGTTCCTATGAGGCTTTTAAGATGCCTATATATTCATGCTTATCACCCTGAGGTTTTTTTTATTTTTATTTTTATTTTCTGAGATGCAGTCTCACTCTGTCATTCAAGCTGGAGTGCATTGGCGCGATCTCCGCTCACTGCAACTTCCGCCTCCAGGGTTCAAGCAATTCTAGTGCCTCAGCCTCGGAGTAGCTGGGATTGCAGGCATGAGCCACCACACCTGACTAATTTTTGTATTTTTAGTAGAGACGGGATTTTACCATGTTGGCCGGGCTGATCTTGAATTCCTGACCTCAGGTGATCTGCCCGCCTTGGCCTCCCTAATTGCTGGGATTACAGGTATGAGCCACCATGTCTGGCCCACCTTGAGTTTTAATTATGTAGTCATCTGCTATGATTTTCACTGGGCTGTGAATCTCTTGGGGGTTTTATCTTTTCTTTTACTGGTATATATCTAAGGAGCAGAATCAGTATGGTGCCTTTCATGTATCATGTATGTTAAATGGATGAATCCATCAAAAAATTATTATTCATGTCATAGTAGAAGGACATAGAACTAGAGTTAAGAAATACAATTCGAGTCCTTACTTGGTCACAAACAGACTATAGATAAGTCACTCAGTCTCGTCATATCAGTTTCACCTTGCATCAGATATAAATAAGTTCTCTCCTTACTTTATATCATTTTTATAAAGACAAAGAAAATGAGATGTGTGAATGTTGGGTAATAAAAGTGTTATACAATGCCAGAAATTATTATTGTTTATCTATCACTTATTCTTCATCAGTGATCACTGTTTGCCTACCTTGCTGCCTATAAATGTTTCATTTACTGTTGTAAGTCTCTGGGTTAATCACAGATGCAAACTTTTACTGTTGCTAAGGTGTGTCTGCTCTGTACTCTTCAATTCTGGACAACTAATCCATATGTGTATTTGAAAACTGGAAAATAAATGAGCCACTGAAAACTATCACCTCTAAAAGAAAACCCTGGATTAGTGAAAGGCCTAATCAGTGGGTAAAAAGGAGATTACAATATTGTCTCTGACTTTAAGAAAGTTATAGTCTGCTAGAGGGAGACAAATATATGATAATATAAATGAAATATTATAGATATTTTCTAGATATGAGATGGGATTTATTGCAGGTACAAAGGAAGGAGTGATTAGATAGAGACTGAGGAGATGAAACTTGCCCTGTCTGAAACACAGAAGTACATTTGATTCAGGCAGGCAAGGAACTGAAGGGCATGCAGGATACGCAGAGGCACAAAGGGATAATAAGATGGAGGATTCCAAAGAGTTCTGTGTGACCAGAATGTACGGCAGAGGGGATGAGGGAAAATAAGGCAGTCACATGTGTCTGCCACCTTGGCATCAGGAAGGTTTCAATGGACATACTGTATATGTGGTCCTCTTCTGCTGCGGTTCTGAGATTCTCTGACTTATCTCAATTACTAATTTATTATTTGGTGTGGGAGATCCATTCCATTATGATGGTGGTCTTATGCAATAAGTTTTACTTCATCATTGTAAATATATTTAATTCTGAAAATGCAAGGCTTTGGGGATAGGATATAATAATATCTATCAGAAGTTTAAAGGATTCAGATAGCCATTGTTTCACGGTACCAATGATAAATTTAATATCAGTTTAAAGAATGCTTTGAAAGGAAAGTTAGGTGGTCTTTAATTGTTTGTTATTGAGGCCAAGGTAGAGGTGGGGGAGATTTCCTTTGCTTTTCCTTTAGTATAGAACCTTTTGTGTTTTGTATTTTTTAATTTTTTTCATGAGCACAGAACACAGCAAGACACATCAAGGCACTTTAGGGTTGGTAAGGACTAACAATTATCTTTCCAGCTCCCTTCAGGGCAACCCCCACCCCCCACGCCCAACAAAAACCATAATTGCTTCTATAGGTCCATGATACCTTAAAGATCTTGAAAGGACTGGAGTGGTAGGGAATTACAATACTGTTTAGTCATTTACCAGTGATGGCATCATATACATTTCTACATATGTCTGGAATATCAGAGATATTCTGGGTACTTTGAAAAGTCACGACAGAACTCAGTGGTTTGGAAAGATTGGAACGAATATGCATTTCTCCTGCTGAAGGCAGCATATAGATCCATAAGCACCATTTTTGCTCCACCACTGGCTTTGTAGATCATACATTTCCCAAAGGTAGATAATAATAAGAAAATATGAGAAAATATAATTCTCTAGTTCTTCTAGTAAAGTAGAGTAGCAAAATCATTTTAAAATGATAGTCCAATGGTTGTGACATAACCAGATAAGTCAGGTTGGAAGGGTTCCTAAAATAATTCAGCTGAATCCTTTAATGATGAGGAAACTGAAGTCCAGAAAGGTCAAGTGGTTTGCCCAAGGCCACAAAGCTCTCTGATCATCTAAAGTGGTCCCCAATGAAGTAAAGTTTGTAGGTTTTCAGACTTATTGTTTCATAGAATAGAGTTCCTTCTCATCAAAACGGGTTTTATAGAACATGGCATCCTCCTCAAATGCCGTAAGGAAGCTACTCCCTTCTGAGAGCTATTGCTTGTCCTTCATTATTCAAAAGATCAATTATCTTGGGCTCCTCCCATTCATTGTTGGTTTACTTCCCTGTCCATTAATTAGTTCTGAGAGGAGAGAAAAGTAAAGGAGGTAAAACTCATAGCCATTCTTTTACTTACAGGTAGGTGCTAGGGGAAAGAGGGAGGTTTGGTGGAAAAAATGAAATTAAAGATTTTTAAGATGATTACCTGTGAATTTCATTTGTTCCAAGGTATTAATGACATAAAAAAATCGAGAACTTCACAAAAACACATTGACAGTCTTATCTTGCAATATCTCCAACGTTTCACAATCCAAAACTCATATTTTAAACATTATTCAGTCACCTACATCACTAGTCTTTAATCTATGGATTTCTCATGATTTGTATTTCTGTTAGAAGCATGATGGGTTTTACTTATGAGTGTGTGAGTGAGGAAATGAAGGTAAGTTCCCAGGCTTTTCTCAGCTGAGACTATCACCATATGTGTGAACAAATGCCTTGCAGCCGATACTGGGTGTAAACCACTTGAAATATTGGAGAAAGGCCAACATTTCATCATCTTGGCCCATCTCTTTGCACAGTGTAATGCTCTCATGTGCCGTTCCAGAGCAGTGAAACGCCGAAGGCTTGTCTAAAATGCCAATGATAATACACCTATTTTTATCTAGCAGAGTCACTGTGGTTCACATAGTTACTTTCCCAACTGAAAAATGCTGGTGAACCAGCACAACAAGGCCAAGATAAGTAGCTTCTTAGAGTTACTGGCAAACAGCAAAGACAATTAAACTTCAGTATTGAGTCACTTGTCAACTGGGCAAGCTGACTTCAACTCCTACCACTGAGTTTTCAAGCTGCGTAGGATTTTGCCATATTGAGCTTAGTTTACATTAAGCCATTTGTGCTGCAAAATTCTTTAAAAGCCAAATTATTTGATAAGAGGCTGTATGCTTGTATTTTGGAGCACGTGTGATACTTACTGTCCTAGTTTCTAAGCTGAAATTGTTGATGCCAAGAGGGGAGATTATTACATGTGTTGATGCGCTGTAAGCAGACCAAATGTGACTCCTTTTTGCAAAAGAACCTATGTGAATACCAAGTCAGCCTCCCACACACATGAGTCTTCTTTGTCACTTCAGTGGGAGTTTTATGTGGGAATTAAGAAGAGAAAAATGTCAGAGTGTGTCTGATCATGATTTAATATCTGAGCCAAGATATCTTCAGAGAGTGAAAGCTCCTACCCACATAACATTAAATTATAAACATATGCAGCAGTGGGCCTTTGAATACGCCTTTGCAATGCTTTGGATGGAATGAGCCATAAGCTATGTTATTTGATAAATTGAATTGACATTCACAGGAAACTCTCATATTAGGATATTTAGTTGAATGTAAATGACAGAATGGTCAGCATTTTGGTTCAACCCTTTGGGGGAGGACCATAAAAGTCCCAATGTCTGCTGAGAGAAGAAAGCCTAAAAACAACTTACATGCCTTCGTGGCCTAAAACAGGGTGTGGTAGGAAGTGGGGGAGGCAAGAGAGGCAGAGTGTGTGTGGGAACCAAAGGCTTCCTCTAACAAACTAATTAATTATACCTTTATGTATGATTAAGATATACTCATTAAAAATTAGAGGCCATATAATTTTGATTACTGTTAAAACAAATGCATACACCAAACAAGCACAACCATGTTTTATTAAAATAAATAAAGGAGCTCATGGAATCAGTCCACGGCATTTAAATGCAGTTCCATCCTGTGTTTCCCATGGGGTAATTACATGACTCAGTCCACTGGACACCCAGCTCAGCCAAAGCAGATTTACAGGCAGTAAGGAGAGATCATCCTGGGATTTCTTTTGCTTGACTTCAGAGTTCCTGAATTAGTGTAGAGTTGGGTGTGAGCTACAGGCTGCACCATTAAGCAGCTTCCTCAACCACAGAAGCACTTATAAAGAAAGAGGCAGGCATCGTATAGTTCTGGTCCTATTCATGTTTGAAAGCTCAAGAAATGGGAGAAACACTAAGATATTTATATAGATTTTTCCTGGAGACCTAGGTTGGCCATATGGAATCTAAAAGGATTAGAGTTGAGTGTGTCCCTGTGTAAGGGCGTGCTGCTGTTCAATCACAGTGTTATCTGGCCGTTGTTCCTTGATGCAAACAGATTCTATCTATGGCTCCTCACACTACACAATATGGTAGGTTTTCATTACCTTCAAGGAAAGAAGTCTCTACTCAAAACTTTTAAATACTTTAGCTGCAGGCCCCAGAAGCAGTCCACACGGCAGTTTGCAGGTAGAGTGGATCATGAATAGGGCTTTGTATGAGGACCGTTAGAATTATGTTGGAACACCTGTAGCCCATTTATAGACTAAACATCAGTAACTCTTTAAGGCAAGTAAATAAAACAGAGCATCATGTTTCAGGTAGGATTTTATTATATCTTATCAGTGGCATCATTATTCCCCTTGAGCTGAACCTCCTGCTGAGTTAGAATGAGCATTTTTAGACTTCTTTTTTTTTTTTTGAGGCGGAGTCTCGCTCTGTCGCCCGGACTGGAGTGCAGTGGCCAGATCTCAGCTCACTGCAAGCTCTGCCTCCCGGGTTCCCGCCATTCTCCTGCCTCAGCCTCCCGAGTAGCTGGGACTACAGGCGCCCGCCACCACGCCCGGCTAGTTTTTGTATTTTTAGTAGAGACGGGGTTTCACCGTGTTAGCCAGGATGGTCTCGATCTCCTGACCTCGTGATCCACCCGTCTCGGCCTCCCAAAGTGCTGGGATTACAGGCTTGAGCCACCGCGCCCGGCCGCATTTTTACACTTCTTATAATCATAAATATAAAATGAGTTCTGCCTTTATAATAAATGCTTCTCTCATCTACTGGATTCTCCAACTCAACTTCAACACGGTAAGTTGTGTTTTCTAATTGATCTCTCCACAGGTATTGGCTCCTCTTCTGCAGATCCAGGTACTTAGCACCGCTGCCCCCCACACCACTCCAACTGGTACAGATACTGTTGTAGAAAATCCAAAGAAATGCCGATTACAAGATTCTGAGTGTTTAGCAATTAATACAATGTATCCTTTTGGCTTGGAAAATTTACTCACAGAGAAATTTTTAAAAAGCCTACCATGTAATACCCTTTCAAGATTCCTAAATAGTATTGGGAAAATCCAAGTCATACAAGTCGCTTTCTTCTCAACCCCAGGTAAATCAAGCTACTAGATTATTAACTCTGGGTTATATCATCACTACATTTTTATCTCATATTAACACTATGTATACTATTAAGTTATATATAGGTATAAATTATATATAATATATGTAAGTTTTTTAAAAAGTTGTGTGTGTATCATAGGAATATGTATATATATATTTATGGGGTACGTGAGATAGTTTAATAGAGGCACACAATGTGTAATAATCACATCAGGGTAAATGGGATATCTATCCCCTCAAGCACTTATTCTTTGTGTTATAAACAATCCCATTATACTCTTTTAGTTATTAAATAATTATTGAGTAAAATCACTTGTTGTGCTATCAAATACTGGGTCTTATTCATTCTTTCCAACTACTTTTTGTACCTATTAACCTTCACTACATCTGCCCCAGACCCCTACTAACCTTCCCAGCCTCTGGTAACCATTCTTCTTCTCTGTATCTCCATGAGTTCAACTGTTTTAACTTTTAGCCCCCGCAAGTAAATGAGAACATGAGAAGCTTGTCTTTCTGTGTCTTGCTTATTTCACTTAGCAAAATGACCTCCAGTCCCATCTGTGTTGTTGCAAATGACAGGATCTCATTCCTTTTTATGGCTGAATAGTACTCCATTGTGTATAAGTACCACATTTTCTTTATCCATTTGTATGTTAATGGACCCTTAGGTTGCTTCCAGATCTTGGCTATTGTGAGGAGTGCTGCGACAAACATAGGAGTGCAGGTATCTCTTCAATATACTGATTTCCTTTCCTTTAGGTATATACCCGGTAGTTGGATTGCTGGATCATATGGTAACTCTACTTTTAGTTTTTTTGAGGAAACTCCAGACTGTTTTCCATAGTGGTTGTACTAATTTACATTCTCACATGCAGTGTACAATGGTTCCCATTTCTTCACATCCTTGCCAGCATTTGTTACTGCCTATATGTTGGATAAAAGCCATTGTAACTGGGGCTTATCACTACACTTTTCGATGATGTGTCTGGGTTTTAGAGGACTAACCATTGCAGGCTAGCCTGGGTGTTGGTTATTTTGAAACTGAGTTTCTTTCCAAAGAACTCTTTACTAGTTGTTGTATGTTACGTTGTTTGGCCCAGAGAGTTGATACAGGTCTTGGAACTGGAGATCATGTAATAAATAATGCAAAGTAGAAACTTACCCCACTGATTAATCACAGTCCTGTGAACCTGAATGGAGTGAGTCGTGGTCTGTCAACTAAGTAGAATTGGTCTTCTACTCTTCTCGAGATGAAAGACAACCACCATTCTGAATCTTCAGGTTATACAAAAAAAAAAAAAAAAAAAGAAAGAAATAGAAAAAGAAAAAAATGATTAAAAAGTTTAGAACTGATTCCTGATTTAAAACATTGTGACTCAACACAATCTTATTTATAAATTCATTCAATAATAAACACCTGTTAAATCATAAAGAATTAAACAGAAAGAATTCTAGGAGTTATTATTTGTAACAACTTGCAAGTGTATAAACACATCCGTAGTGTAACAATTTGTTAGACCTTATGAAATCCCTCATCAATTTACCTTTTCTCAAACAGGTGTTTGGTCTTAACAGGGAGGTTTTCTATATGTAGTTTTTTGCAGTGAGTTTTTAGTAGGTTATCACCTTCTACTGCTCCATCTTTGCTTTTTATCTTTTGTCTTTGTATTTTACTTATTTTCTGAGTCTCTATATGAAATAATTATTTAAAATTTACAGTATGTCTTTTTCTTTAAAGAGAGAAGAGAAAGAGAATTCCTTGAACCTGAAAACAGACCATCAATGGTGAATACTTGCCCAATATTCAAAAATATCATCAAAGTGTGTTATCTCATGATGGATCCTAACCATATAAAATATTTCCACTAATGCCTCAGTCAAATTAACATAAAAACTGGGAATGGCGTTTTTGGCAGCTTTTGACAGTTGACTAGTCTCAAATATTGCAAGACACCTGAAGTTTAATATCAGTGAGATCTTTCTCACATTCTATATCTTGGAAGTTTGGGTGAGAATTGTATGAAGGATGCTTATGAAGTCAAAAAAGTAGACATATGTGGAAAGAGTTTTAAGGTCTAATTTATCCCAGATGAATACATACTAATACTTCCTGAGACTTAGGTGAGAATCAAAATTTTTTTAAAATCCTGATATGGAACAATGATCTACTGAACATGTTCTCAGGAGGCCTCCACACGAGGCTAAACTTTTCCCCAGTGATATGAAGTGTTCCTTAGAAAACTTCTTTTAAATCTTCATAATCACTGATGGAAATAGAAATTGTAGCAACAAAAACACTGGAATAAGAAACATGCTTTCCCAGGCACTGTTAATCTAGAGGAGACCTGCTCAACCTCACTGAAAGCCTCTAAGTGTTAATGGAACGTTTACTTAGATAGTGAAGAGGATTCTTTTGTATTAGGTGGGTGCAAAAGTAATTGCGATTTTTGCAATTAAAAGTAATGGCAAAATGCTAGTAAAAGTAATGGCAAAAATCACAATTACTTTTGCAGCAATATAATAAAATGCCTTTATCCTCAGACTGTACTCATTTGTTTGAAGAGAGGTAGCGTCACTTAGTTATTAGATACAATACATCTGATTTCCAGTCCCAATCCTACCTCTAGCAAACTTTTTGACCTTGTCTGGAAAATGACAGCCTAAACCTTGTTGCTAGCAATGGACTCTGTGATCTTGGGCAAATCACTTAGTCACTATGTCTCTATTAATCTCTCTCTAAAGTGGACTCCTCTTTGCTCTCTTCCTTATGGGGATGTTATGAGCATCAGGGAGATAATATTGGTAAATTACTTTGAGTTCCTAAGAAGAAAAGCACACTTCAAATAGAAGCACCATTATATTGTTGTGCAATCACGTTATATCTCCTTTTCCTTCAATTATCCCTTCTGCTGTTATGTTTACTTCAACAGTAAGGTGTGTCTATTTTAACTGGGCAAACCAATACTTACCTGTTATGCTTTTCCCTATTCCTGTTACTTATCCTATTTTGCATATTTTCCCAAGTTAATTTTTTGGGAGAATAATCTATAAATGAGTTAATCATCCTGATCATGAGAATACACTTTTCGGAAAGACAACTGCACTATGATATATAGATTCGGTGACAACAGAACAACACCCAGCAGCTTCTAGTATTTTCAAATTACTATGTCCAATAAAAATAATAATTAATGATGTACATTTAAAGTGTACCTTTCATCTGATCATCTCAAAGTATTTTAGAAACTCTAATTAAACTCTGGAACACCCCTTTACTAAACATATTATTATTTCCATGCTGCCAATGAAGAAACTGAGGTTCAACAAGGTTATGGGACTAGCACAGGGACACAAAATGAGTCAGTGTCAGGAATGGGACTTCATGTTTTCAAGGCCTGGCCAAAAGTTTTCCATCTTGAGCTAATTAGTGCTCTATAATTTCAAGGATAGAAGATATCAGGTTACCAAGTAACAACCACTGACTCCCAAAATTCAGATGTAGCATTGCAGTGCTTAGGTGATCTGATGCTCCCCTTTTTCCAACCTATTTCTGTTCTTAATTCTTGGAAGGTTTTCTGGTTTCTCAAGCTCATCCACCAGTGGATGAGTAGAGCTAGGCATATATAGGCTATAAAGCTCCCATCAGTTGTTATAATAACTCTAGTCTAGCACAAGCACAGAGTGAGAACAAATGCTGAAAGTCAGCACCAAGCTGATGCTAATGAATTACCTGTAGATTTTCATATCCTGCTCTGCCCCATGCTATATTGTAGTAGGAAACTTTACTACACTAATAGCATCTTATCGCTAGAAAAATAGCAGTCTGTAATGCTGATTTAATTTGCTTTGAATAAGAAGAATTAGAAATTGACTCCCTGCCACTAATAACCTAAATCCTATGAACTGGCTCCAAGGATTGAGATATAGTCCACAGTCTTAGGTAAGCCACACCTCTTTTTCAGTTTAAGTGGGTCAGCCTCACTTCACACCTGCGTCTTCGGGTTAATTTGAGGAATTTCGAAGATTCTAGCTCAAATGACTTTGTCTACAATATTTTTCTCCTTATGGATAAGTTTACAAAATTTTTCTTGTCTAATCTATGGAATCATTTCATAAAATCCTTTTTAGGGAGTGAAAAGTATTAACCTAAGGATAGGAACTTATCTTTGTGTCAGAACTGTGGCATAAATACAAAATCCTAGTGATTGTCCAGGTGTGGAAGGCAAAATGGCTCGATAGTGAAGAGCTCTAGTTTGGAGTCAGATTTAATCTGGTTAAGTTTCTTATTAGCTGCAAGAAGATCACTTAAGATCTTTGAGTTTGTTTTATTATTTGGTAAATGGAAATAATATTCCTATAGCCTGCACTTGTTGTGCAGGTGAATTGAGTTGGTTGTAGGAAAATTTTGAACATGACACCTGGCATGTGGTAGGTATTCAGTAAATGGTAGCTCTTAGTATTAATATTAATTTTAATTATTCTCTGAATTTGCCAAGGAAAAGAGCCTAATAAGTATGGAAGCTTGAAAAGGGTAAAAAGACAGAATACGTCCAAAATAAAATGGTTACTAAGCTGAATCCTTTGCTATTTGTGACTAGGGAAACAAAGTAAAAAAGGATCAAGTGTGTGACCAGATGGCTCTTGGTAACTGAAGCAGGAATGGACAGCATATTAATTATAGGAAAAAGCAGGATATACAGACTGGCACAGAGTATTAACACGTTCTTTCTCTAACAAAAAATGTGATCGTCACATTCATGTATTACAATGGAAAATGTTCTTTCAAGTCCGACTTTTCTTGTGATGTTTTCCAGGGAATTGCATTTGACTAATGCCCTAAAGCATTTAACACCATTTTCAAAGAAGTTTTCAAAATGTTTGTGAAAATAATAAGACTAAACTTAAAGTTAATGTAAAATAAAATAAACCATTCCAGATGTGGCTGAGAGGAAAATATAAGTAACTTTTTGCTTAAAAAAAAGACTGATTCGGCCAGGCGCAGTGGCTCACTCCTGTAATCCCAGCACTTTGGGAGGCCGAGGCGGGCGAATCACGAGGTCAGGAGATTCAGACCATCCTGGCTAACACGGTGAAACCCCATCTCTACTGAAAATACAAAAAATTAGCCGGGTGTGGTGGCGGGCGCCTGTAGTCCCAGCTACTCGGGAGGCTGAGGCAGGAGAATGGCATGAATCTGGGAGGTGCAGCTTGCAGTGAGCCGAGATCGGGCCACTGCAGTCCAGCCTGGGCAACAGAGCGAGACTCTGTCTCAAAAAAAAAAAAAAAAAGTCTGATTCATAAAACATCCATTTGCCATTTAGATGTAAGAAGTATTTGGGAGGGAGAGGGAAGATAGTTTCCTTTTGGTCAAAGGAGAGCAGATGCTTAGGAGACGTGAAGTTATTTTCTCTTTTCCTAACTTTGCATGAAGATCCATATAGCCTGAATGAAATCCACAAGACAGGAAATCTCATTGAAATTCATAATCTGGGACTCTAGGATAATTCATAAAAATAAAATTTATGATAGTCCAAAGACCCAGAGTACTAACTTATCAATATATAGTCTGTAGCTCAGATAAAAATCTTTATTTATTTTCAGATGATTATTCATCTTGATTTATTAGTCTGTTTTTTCAGTGTTTGCCTGCTTACTGCAGTTTAGTACTACTACTGCTACCTTTAGATGGGTCATTGGAGAATTTTAACTTTTTTCATTAATTTTATAGGTGATTTATCCCAGGGTTACCTCTTAATTAATTTTCCTATCTCTAATTTATTTCTGATTCAATCTATTCTCCATATTTGCTGACAAACTGATCAAAAACAAAAACTCCCAAATATGACTGTGTCACTGCTAAGATTAAAATCTTCAGTATCTCCTTATATCTTCAAAAAAAAAAAAAAAAGACAAAATCCCAAAGGTTTAAACTGATTAGAATGACATTCCTCTCACTTCAAAATAAGGACCGAACATGGTTTTCAAATTTTATGATGGATTACTCCCTCACTTAAAAACATTTTCTTCTTCATGCCATTCAAACAGTCAACATTAATATCAATGTGGCAAAAACAAACCAATCTGGAGGTTATGAAAGAGAAAAATCTTTGTGGCACCCCAGCTTCTAGAATATAACAAGAAAAGAGCCACTAAGGACAAAAATGAAACCCATATTCTATACAGGTTGATGATAATAGGCAAAAAGATGAGGAAGATTAAAAATTTACATGAACTTATTATTATTATTTTATTTTTTAGAGATGAGGTCTTGCTCTGTCAGCTAGGCTGGAATGCAGCAGTGCATTCAAGTGAGGGTTCAAGCAACCCTCTCACTTCAGCCTCCCAAGTAGTTGAGACTACAGATGCACACCACCATGCCTGGCTAATTGATTTTTATTCATATTTTTTGTAGAGACAGGGTCTCACTATGTTGCCCAGGCTGGTCTTGAACTCCTGGATTCAAGCAATCTTCCTGTCATGGCCTTCCAAAGTGCTAGGATTACAGATGTGGGTTACCATGCCCCTTTATTGTTATTACTATGATACCCATTGATTTTTGTTCTATTAGCTGATCTCAGTAGGATACAAACTTGAAAGCAACTTTATGTTTTCTCACCACTCGTAAAACCATTTTTTCCCACCCCAGGGTAAAATAGCTTTTCCAGTCACTCATTTTTTCTTTTTCTTTTTTTTTTTTTGAGACAGTCTTGATCTGTCGCCCAGACTGGAGTGCAGTGGCGAGATCTTGGCTCTCTGCAACCTCTGCCTCCCGGGTTCACGCAATTCTCCCGCTTCAGCCTCCGCAGTAGCTGGGACTACAGGGGCTCACCACCATGCCCAACTAATTTGTTGCATTTTTAGTAGAGACAGGGTTTCATCGTGTTAGCCAGGATGGTCTTGATCTCCTGACCTCGTGATCCACCCTCCTCGGCCTCCCAAAGTGCTGGGATTACAGGCCTGAGCCACCGCACCCGGCCCCCAGTCACTCTTAAGTAATGAAAAGACTCCCATTACTTTCAAGAATTAAAGAATTGAGACCAGTTTGAAAGCAATTCTTTGCCATGGAGCTGTCCTCTCTTCTAATATTATAAAAATGATCTGGCGGGGCACGGTGGCTCACGCCTGTAATCCCAGCACTTTGGGAGGCCAAGGTGGACGGATCACGAGGTCGGGAAATCGAGACCATCCTAGCTAACAAGGTGAAACCCCGTCTCTACTAAAAATACAAAAACAAAATTAGCTGGGCGTGGTTGTGGGCACCTGTAGTCCCAGCTACTGGGGAGGCTGAGGCAGGACAATGGCGTGAACCCGGAGGCGGAGCTTGCAGTGAGCTGAGATCGCGACCCGCACTCCAGCCTGGGCGACAGAGCGAGACTTCGTCTCAAACAACAACAACAACAACAACAACAACAACACCAAAACAAACAAACAAAAAAACGGTCTATCTGCTCAATGTAGACTTTGTGAATACATCGTATCTGCTGTTTTTGTTCTTGTTTTTTTTTTTAATCTTGGTTTTTGCATCTGTGCCAAAATGGAGGCATGGAGGCATCAGAAAGAGCAATGAGCTCATAGGGAGAAGGTAACCGAGGCAAGTGCAGTTGTCATCTATCTTTCTGCCCCATGGATGACAAACTCATTATTGTTGGCTCCTCCTCTTGGGGAATGCGACTTTGGGATTTTTGGAGTTCCTCTGCTGAGATATCAGACTGCAGTAAACTTATAAAGGAGGACTCGTTCTCACTTGCTGGTCACTTACAACTGTCTACCTCATTCCTGAGGCTTCTTAAGGGGCACTTCGCTATGGAACACCGTGTAACCCATATGTTCCTCTTTGGAATGGTCCTATTTGAATGAGCTGTAGTAGGTTTTTATTTTTATTTTTATTTATTTATTTATTTTTATTTTCCCCACAGGATCCACATTTAGAACCAGGGAAATAAACTCCTTTACCACTTCCTTAGTGGAGAAATATTTCACTTTCTACACAGCTCCTTTCTTTGTTCTACCAGCTCCATCCAGACTTTCACCTTTCAACTTTTTGCAACATCTGTCAAACACCAGTCCCTTTCACCCCCAGATTTCTGAAGATGCATGTCAAGCTCTCTCATTAATCTCTTTTAAACCTGTTATTTGAGGTTTGAAGTCAGACTAAGGCTCCTCCCTACCTTTATTTGAGAAGTAAAATACTCAACAACTTTTTCCACAGACATTTTCTCATTTGATTTTTTTTCAACCTCAGTCTTTTATGTGGGTGGAGTGGTGATCACCTAATTCTCGTAGACCTAGCTGGGGGCGTCTTCTCTTCTAATCTTACAAAAATGGTCTAGCAGTTCAGTCTAGACTTTGTGAATACATGATATCTACTGTTTTTTTCTTGGTTTTTGCATCTGTGCCAAAATTCCAGAGCAACAGAAAGAGTTTTCTTTTTCTTTTCTTTTCTTTTTTTTTTTTTTCTTTTGAGATAGGGTCTTACTGTGTTGCCCAGGCTGGAGTACAATGGTGTGATCTTGGCTCACTGCAACCTCAACCTCCAGAGCTCAGGTAATCCTCCCACCACCGCTTCTCAAGTATCTAGGATTACAGGCACATCCCATCATGCCTGGTTCATTTTTTTTTTTTTTTTTTTGTATTTTTTCTAGAGATGGGGTTTCACCATGTTGCCTAGGCTGGTCTCAAATTTCTGGGCTCAAGTAATCCTCCTGCCTCAGCCTCCCAAAGTGCTAGGATTACAGGCATGAACCACCACATCCAGCTAAGAAAGAGTTCTTTTTGAAATCCCGTGACACTGGTGCATGCTGCAGCACCTCTGAAGGCCTATGTCTCTGCTCCCTCTCATAGGCCCTGACTTCCATGCCTGTCACAAGCTAGGTATGCTATGTATTTTCAGGCCTGTGTTAGCTGTTTAAGCCATTCTTTCTGTCTAGAACGCCCTTCCCATCCTCGAAAAAGCTTCTTTCTAAGACTTAGCTCAAATATTATCTTTTTTGTACATGCTTTCTAAACTCCCTTGGGTAGAAGAAATACTTATCCCAGCTGTGCTTACCCAATGTTTAAGAATTACATAATGAAAATCTCAGGTTTCAGAGTAAGATAGACCTTTTAGGTTTCAATTTGAGTTCAGCATGTTAGTAGCTCCATGTGACCTCAAAAAAGTTCCTTAATTTCTCATGCTATTCATTTTTAAAAAATGAAGGAAAACTAACCTCTTATTATTTGAGGTTGTATACATATTAAATGAAGTAATTTCTATAAAGTACACAGTACAATATCTTAATATAGTCACTACTCAGTATGATAGGTAAGTACTTAATATGATAGTTGCCTATTACTACTACTAACAGTGCTTGTACTACCACTAATTTTAGTTCTTGTGTTCTATTGCTATCACCTAAGAAGTAATTAAACACAAATGCAACAAAAGGAAGTCTATTTCTACTCATCTTTGACTTTTTATTCATTGCCACTTGCCAGCCACTAGCCTACATTCTTTATATATGCTATGCAATTTCATTCTCTCAACTTCCCTATAAGGTAAGTATAATTATCTCTTTTTGACAGATGAGGAAATTAAAGTTCAGAGAAATGAAGTAACTTGTCCGAGTTCCCACAGCTAGCAAGGTGCAGAACCGGAAATGAAAATCTAGGTCTGCCTCCTGTCAAAGCTCATGCTGGTAACAACCACACTGCACAGGACAGTCCATAGGCTCTTACTGCATATTTGCTCGATGTCCAGCTTTCACAAAATAGCATCGCCTACTCTAGTATTTCTGTGCCTGTTAATTCCAGCACAACTGTAACTCCAATGTGCTTTTATTCAACACAAATTCCCTGATGTAAATATCATTCAAAATTCCCATGAGTTTCCTTTAAGTGTGGAGTAGGATAATCTTTGCCAGCCTTTCTGGTTTTAGGCTGAGAATTCCCTGAAAAAGCATCTTTATTTTCCTCTTCCTGAAAGTTTTTATATTAACCACCTGGTCATCCATCAAATCAACGATTCCTCACAGTACCTGAAATTTCAAATGAACAGCTTGGGCCCAGCCAAGCTATTGCTGTGAAATTGTGTCATGCTTAATATGTATGGTGCATCCTCCCAGGAAGCCTGAAGTGCAAAGTGCTATTAATTTTCAGTCAGTGTCCCAGTTTTGTCACTGGTATTTTCTCCTTCTCTGTGAAAGGTACTAAATTTCAAGTGCAAAGGCTGAGCGGGAATGTGTGAGGCAGATGACACCAGATGATCCATTTCCCCATTCCTGGAATCGTACAATCCTGCTACCTGTTTGCCTCCCACTGAGGCTCCAAACTCATCAGCATTCTTCTAAGTGATGTAGCAAACAGGAGACTCTGCTTTTAATCAGAAGCTCCTGTTTCTGTTTCCGTTTCTTTTCTTTTCTTTTCTTTTTCTTTCATTCTTTCTTTTTATTTTTTGAGACAGAGTCTCGCTTAGTCACCCAGGCTGGAGTACAGTGGCACAATTTCGGCTCACTGCAACCTCTGCTTCCTGGGTTCAAGCAATTCTTCCACCTCTGTCTCCTGAGTCACTGGGACTACTGATCTACTGGTGCCTGGCACCACACCCTGCTAATTATTCTATTTTTGTAGAGACACGGTTTCACCACGTTGCCCAGGTTGGTCTCAAACTCCCGGGCTCAAGCGATCTACCCACCTCGGCTTCCCAGCTGCTGTTTCTTCACAGACCTGCAAGTTGCACTTTGATGCAAATCTTTTCTTTAGCCAGAACGCCGCTTACTACCAGCTTGAAGTGGCCCTCAAGTCCCAAAGGTTGCAATTCATTTAATTTCAGGTAGAGAATAAACAAAACAAAACAAGAACATCTCTCTCCATCAAGTGGATCAATTTAGAGACTCAGGGAAATAATAAGTGGTTCAGCCTGACTTCCCACCAGAATTTTTGTTAATATGTCTTGGCCAGTTTCAAAATAAACAAGGTGCAGGGACTGGCTTATTGGTTGATAACTCAGAGATGTACCAACTTAAAAGCCACAGAAGCTGTATGTTTCCTGAAAATAGTATTTGTATGCAATACCTCCATGACTAAAAACCCTAGTGATAGTTTATTTTTCTTTCCATTCGGGGTGGGATAGGTCTGGGTGTAGGGTATAGGTTGTTGCATGTTGTCCCCCATTCATCCTTTAGGAAAGACACAGGTGAGACAGTGCCTTTACCTTACAGCTTCTTCAGTTCTCCAGGAAATCCTCTTCATTTTCTACTTCATGTACTTCTGCACAGGCAGATGCTTCTTTAGCTTGTTACATAGTAATTATCCATTTACTGCTCTATGTCCTCACCCTACCTGTGTCTCCTTAAGGGCAGGGACTGTGTCCTACACTTAGCCTTCTCAACACCCGATAGGTGTTCATTATCATATTTTTGTTTGTTTGTTTTTTGAGATGGAGTCTCGCTTTGTCGCCCAGGCTGGAGTGCAGTGGCACAATCTCAGCTCACTGCAACCTCCACCTCCCTGGTTTAAGCAATTCCCCTGCCTCAGCCTCCCGAGTAGCTTGGATTATAGGTGCACACCACCATGCCCAGCTAATTTTTTTTTTTTTTTTTTTTTGAGGCGGAGTCTCGCTCTGTCGCCCGGACTGGAGTGCAGTGGCCAGATCTCAGCTCACTGCAATCTCCGCCTCCCGGGTTTACGCCATTCTCCTGCCTCAGCCTCCCAAGTAGCTGGGACTACAGGCGCCCGCCACCTCGCCCGGCTAGTTTTTGTATTTTTAGTAGAGACGGGGTTTCACCGTGTTAGCCAGGATGGTCTCGATCTCCTGACCTAGCGATCCGCCCGTCTCGGCCTCCCAAAGTGCTGGGATTACAGGTTTTTTTGTATTTTTAGTAGAGATGGGGTTTCACCATGTTGGTCAGACTGGTCTCGAACCCCTGACCTCAGGCAATCGGCCCACCTCGGCCTGTGAAAGTGCTGGGATTACAGCGTGAAACACCATGCCCATCCTAGTATCATATTAATATATCCCTTCATAAAGTAATTTGAACTTTACAGTGGTATCATTATCAATATTATGTTGCAACAGTTTATAGTGTCATACAGTTTAGTGTATTTCAGTTACTAAAATGTTTGGGCTAAAAAATAAATAAAATGTCAACATAAAAATAAAGTGTGATCTGCAGTTTATTCATTTGTTATTACTGATATTGAATAGTAAAGATAATCGTACATGCAAATGTTATCTTTGTTTTGCCTCTCCCGTTTTACCCTATGAATTTGGAATAGCAAAACTAATCAATACACTTATTCCTCAAAATTTTGGTAGTGAATAATGAGTGAAATTATATTAAATTCTTTGACTTCTTAATCTGGCATTGAGTTTTTTACATTCTGCAAGCCATCACGCATGCTCATCATGGAAAGGAGTGAGAGGTCTCAGTAAGTGGGGTCCTCAAGTGGGAAGGCAGGGTAATTAACTGTTATGAAGGCAGAGGCCACATCACCTTTGTTCAAGAGGCGATGTGGCAATAGCAATAGCTCTTTACCTAGAAAAACATTCCTTGCATGATTTAGCTCCAAATATTCTTTCAGGAATTCTATAACCTTTCTTCTGAGGATTAGTTTAGTTTATTGTCAGAGCTATTCAGGTAGCCTTTTCAAATCCACAGCTTAGACTTCCCTGCCACATGTACACACATATACACACATGCACACACACAAATGCAGACACATATATGCAAATGTTTATATGCACACACATGCGCATACATACATACTCAAACACATAAACCACTTTCACTAATACATGCCTATATATACACACACGTACATATGCACATACATATATAATTACTCAAAAGCACGAAATATGCAAATATGAACATACACAGCACACACACACATGTATCTACATTATTATGGACTGTATGTTTATATCCCCTCAAAACATGTATATTGAAGCCTAATCCCTAGTATGATGGTATTTGGAGGTGGGGTCTTTGGGAGGTGACGAGGTCATGAGGGTGGAGCTCTCATGAATGGGACTAGCGTCCTTATAAAAGCAGCCCCAGGGAGCTCTCTTGCTCTCTTTCTGCCATGTGAGGATACAGTGTGAGGTCAGCAGTATGCAGTCCAGAAGAGGGCCCTCTCCAGACATCTTACTTGAGCTTTCCAGCTGCCAGAACTATGAGAAATACATTTCTGTTGTTATAAACCACTCAATCTAAGTTATGCTAGTAATTATAGCAGCCCACGCAGATTAAGACACATATGAACACACACACACATTTACATAAGTACATGCACACATGCATACACACCCACACAAATCACTGTAGGAGCTTTGCCTCAGTGCCTAGATTTTCTCCCATTCTTCTCCTAAGATTCCTAGGAAAGTCTAGCATATGAAGAAGTAAACAGGATAGTGTTACTTACTCTCTACCTTAGGAAATCTAAGAAAGATTTGCAGGCATTTCCATTCCCATTTGGGGTGAGTTACCTGAAATCTCCAGACTAGCAGCTGTCAGGAATGCTGTTCCTCCCTAGCATTGTGTGGTCAGGACTAATGTACCTCCTGGTAGCTTTGCTAGGCTAGCATGAAGATAAGCTAAGACCCAAGCTCATTCATCTGCAGCACCAGAATGAAGCCACTGGGGACCGGGTCCCTGATGTAGCCTCAGTGAGCACCCTAAAAGCCCAAACTCATTTACGTGTCACCAGCAGAATGTGTGCTTTTACATGCCACTGGTCTCCTTGCCCAAATATGTGGAAAACAGCTTAGATTGGAGTTTTAGTGACTTGAGCTTAATATAAATACAGATTTTCTTCATAGCGAAGGCTGTTAAGCATTAAAATTGCTTCCCAAGGGAGACTGTCAAATTTTACATAAAAGTATTTGAAAATAGGGCATTTCTATTTACCTGGGATAGTGTCTGAGTGGATAAATGACCCAAATAGCCACTTGGTGACTTTCTAAGCACTAATATTGTCTGAAGCTTCCTAGAAAATCCTTCTCTCTAGCACGTGGCAAAGTATTTTATGATTTCAATCACCAAACCTATAGAAATAAAAACCTTGATTTAAAGTGATTTTTCTCATGGTCTTTGATTAGATACTTTGATCATTCTAGATACATCTTTGATCTATCATGGCACAGTGCTAAGGCCACTGATGGATTTCAAAGTTATTTTCAGAGAGAGGCACAGACAATGAGTTTACAACTCAGAGTCAGCTGAAACCTAACTTCTAATGACAGCTACAGTATGGATGTTTTTGGCAGGTCTCTCCCTCTTTACTTATTCTTACTGTCTTTGTTTCTCAGCAGGGAAACCTGATATCTTAAAGGCATTATTTGCAAAATTCATTAAATCTTATTTTTGTAGAGCTTCAAAGGTTGATATATGTTGTATGCTTTCAAAAGACGAGTATAATTTTCTATTTTTGAGACTTGTCTGGAAGAAGAGTCATCCCGGAGAACAGAAAAGTGTTTAGAGCTTTCCTCACACTCAGCAGTCTGAGATGCAGCCATTCTATGTCCTTCTTGGGAGAGGTGCCCTCAGGACTGAGGCCACGTTACCAGACTTTTCTCCTCTTCTAAGAGGAAGCTGAGCTATCACATGCATACCCTCCTATATCTTGGGGCTGGAAATTGCCATTCCTAAGAAACAGGTGTGGATTGGTTCAGAAGCAATGTGGCTCGTTTTACTGTTTATGGGCAAACATGGAGTCTACGAGATGGATCCAGTCAAATGTACAGTGGTTTAAAGGGTAATTCCCTTAGAAAGCCTGAATCTGCAAGAAAGAAACAAATTATCCCACAGAAGTTTCTGCAAAGAACACACCTCTCAAGCTCCTGCCTCATTTGAACTGTGTCAGAAACTTCAGCCCCTGGGAAGGTTGCTCCTTGCCTGCTACAACCACCAGAGGCATAGAGATAGAAGACATCCTTTGTGCCTGCTTTTCTTGACTTTGGAGAGGAAAGATGACCAATTCTTCTGTGCTCTACCCACCCATTCAACTGGCATTTCTGAACACTATTAGGTGCTAGGCGCTGCTTGAAGCATGTGCCTAATGAAATAGATACAAATGTCTGGCCTTATGGAGCTTACATTCAAGTAAGGGAGAGAGACAATGATCAAGATAAAAAAAAAATTATGTTAGGTAGTGATAAGAGCTAAGGAGAAAACAATAAACAAGGTAGGAGGTTATTAAATACAGAGTTGGAGAATGAAGCAGGGGGTGTGTGTGTGAGTGTGTGTGTGTGTGTGTGTGTGTGTATGAAATTTTAGATAGGATCTCCAAGCCAGAGACCTATTGGAAGTGAGGGGTTAACCAAGTGAATATTTAGATAAAAATATGTGATCTATAAACAAACTTCTAAAAGTAGTGAGGAGGCCAGTGTGACTGGAGAAGATTGAATGTGGAGAAAGTGGAAGGAGATGAGAGCAGAGGGCCAACTGGGAGCGGGCTTTTGTAAGGCCCTATAGTAGCTAGACTAGGCTATGTTCGGAGAGAGCTGTGAAGCATCTGGAAGATTCTGAGCACAAAATGGCCTGCAGTTATCTATGGAAATGTCTTTCCTAGAGGGACAGGTCTGCCTTCGAAGAGCACCAAGGTATACATTTGTAATTATTTTCATGTTTTAACAGGTGTTTATTAATTTTGAAATTAGAATCACTGGTGACTGAGATTCAGTGGAACCAACAGCTGGTGGTCCCTTAAATAATGGCACAGATTTCCACTGCTTTCTGAGCTACAGCTAGGGTTAATCTTGTCTTGAAGTAAGTCTTGGATAGTTGCTTTCTCTTACACATTCCACTCTGCATTGCACTTTGCTCTCTTTTTGGTTCTCCTATTTCTTCCTTATTCCATATGACCTTTTCCCAAACTTCCATCCCAAACTATACTTCCTTGTTAGAAAGTATTTTATCAGATTTAAACTACCCCTTCTCCCTCCTTAAAAAGAGCCCAGTGATTTTATCTGTTGTTTGAGTCACATGAATTAAAATCCTGTCCTTGCTTCTTAAAATCCCTTAACATTTCCCCTCCTCTTCTGTAAAATGGGTGTAGCATCTGCCTCAGAGAGTTGTTAGGAGAAACAAATGAGATTTGGCCATTAAAAGAGTAAGGAAATTTCATGAAACTTAAAAAGAAATTACTTTCTTTTTTGAATTTTATTTTTCCCTTTACTAAGTATTTTAAGTATAACCCATTTTTTGTTTCTTTGTTTGTTTCTAGCTTTATGGTCTGCCAATACAAGAACATCATCAATCTAATATAAACAGTTTGGTCAAATTTCTTTGGGACCTATCTCTTGGGACCTATTACTTGGGACCTATTCATTGCTACTGTAATTAATAGTATTCTTTTGGAAAATATGTCACTGTACTACATTCATGTGTTAATTATGAATGCAATTCACAAATATGTGGTAAAAGTTACACTGCACCAGACGCTCCAGACACAGGGCTAAAGAGGACTGATATTGCCACACATAAAGAAGTATTTATTACAACAGGAATAGAGTCATGTAACAAGCAAGTGCAAGCACAAATACAGAACCACACACTATTACAGAGGTGCCTTGCCTAAGGTGGGGGCCTCAAGAGAATCTGAACATTCTGATGTTGAGAAACAATGCTTAGAGGTATTTGTTGTTGCTGTTGCTATACAAATCCTCCCCTTTAATGAACATTTTTTCTTTACTTATTTTATGGGTTTGTTTGATTCCCTAATTTAGGCTTTAAAATGTGTTGAGTTTGTAGTCATAATTATGGTACACTTTTCAAAATTGTCAATGCGGGTGACCAAAACCAATCCCTACCCTTTCACAGGCCTGCCACAATCCTATTGATAGCGGCAACTGTCAGCAAGGTTTTGGATCTTGTGATTGCAACGGAAACTGGCAAGATCAATCCACGTATTTACTAAATTACCTGAGCTTCCTCTACTGTAATTTTTTGTTTTATTATACCTTAAGTTCTAGGGTACATGTGCACAATGTGCAGGTTTTTTACATGTGTATACATGTGCTATGTTGGTGTGCTGCACCCATTAACTCATCATTTACATTAGGTATATCTCTAATGCTATCCCTCCACACTCCTTTCACCCCACAACAGGCCCCAGTGTGTGATGCTCCCCACCCTGTGTCCAAGTGTCCTCATTGATCAATTCCCACCTATAAGTGAGAACATGTGGTGTTTGGTTTTCTGTCCTTGCGATAGTGTGCTCAGAATGATGGTTTCCAGCTTCATTCATGTCCCTACAAAGGACATGAACTCATCCTTTTTTATGACTGCATAGTATTCCATGCTGTATATGTGCCACATTTTCTTAATCCAGTCTGTCATTGATGGACATTTGGGTTGGTTCCAAGTCTTTGCTATTGTGAATAGTGCCAAAATAAACATATGTGCGCATGTGTCTTTATAGCAGCATGATTTATAATCCTTTGGGTATATATCCAGTAATGGGATGGCTGGGTCAAATGGTATTTCTAGTTCTAGATCCTTGAGGAATCGCCACACAGTCTTCCACGATGGTTGAACTAGTGTACAGTCCCACCAACAGTGTAAAAGTGTTCCTATTTCTCCACATCCTCTCCAGCACCTGTTGTTTCCTAACTTTTTAATGATTGCCATTCTAACTGGCGTGAGATGGTATCTCATTGTGGTTTTGATTTGCATTTCTCTGATGGCCAGTGATGATGAGCATTTTTTCATGTGTCTGTTGTCTGCATAAATGTCTTCTTTTGAGAAATGTCTGTTCATATCCTTTGCCCACTTTTTGATGGGGTTTTTTTTTCTTGCAAATTTGTTTGAGTTCTTTGTAGATTCTGGATATTAGCCCTTTGTCAGATGAGTAGATTGCAAAAATTTTCTTCATTCTGTAGGTTGCCTGTTCACTCTGATGGTAATTTCTTTTGCTGTGCAGAAGCTCCTTAGTTTAATTAGATCCCATTTGTCAATTTTGGCTTTTGTTGCCGTAGTTTTTGTTGTTTTAGACATAAAGTCCTTGCCCATGCCTGTGTCCTGAATGGTATTGCCTAGGTTTTCTTCTAGGGTTTTTTATGGTTTTAGGTCTAACATTTAAGTCTTTAATCCATCTTGAATTAATTTTTGTATAAGGTGTAAGGAAGGGATCCAGTTTCAGCTTTCTACATATGGCTAGCGAGTTTTCCCAGCACCATTTATTAAATATGGAATCCTTTCCCCATTTGTTGTTTTTGTCAGTTTTGTCAAAGATCAGATGGTGGTAGATGTGTAGTATTATTTCCAAGGGCTCTGTTCTGTTCTGTTGGTCTATATCTCTGTTTTGGTACCAGTACCATACTGTTTTGGTTACTGTAGCCTTGTAGTATAGTTTGAAGTCAGGTAGCATGATGTCTCCAGCTTTGTTCTTTTGGCTTAGGATTGCCTTAGCAATGCAGGTTCTTTTTTGGTTCCATATGAATTTTAAAGTAGTTTTTTCCAATTCTGTGAAGAAAGTCATTAGTAGCTTGATGGGGATGGCATTGAATCTATAAATTACCTTGGGCAGTATGGCCATTTTCACAATATTGATTATTCCTATCCATGAGCATAGTATGTTCTTCCATTTGTTTGTGTTCTTTTATTTTGTTGAGCAGTGGTTTGTAGTTCTCCTTGAAGAGGTCCTTCACATCCCATGTAAGTTGGATTCCTAGGTATTTTATTCTCTTTGAAGCAATTGTGAATGAGAGTTCACTCATGATTTGGCTCTCTGTTTCTCTGTTATTGGTGTATAAGAATGCTTGTGATTTTTGCACATTGATTTTGTATCCTGAAACTTTGTTGAAGTTGTTTATCAGCTTAAGGAGATTTTGGGCTGATATGATGGGGTTTTCTAAATATACAATCATATCATCTGCAAACAGGCACAATTTGACTTCTTCTTTTCCTAATTGAATACCCTTTATTTCTCTCTCTTGCCTGATTGCCCTGGCCAGAACTTCCAACACTATGTTGAATAGGAGTGGTGAGAGAGGGCATCCCTGTCTTGTGCCAGTTTTCAAAGGGAATGCTTCCAGTTTTTGCCCATTCAGTATGATATTGGCTGTGGGTTTGTCACAAATAGCTCTTATTGTTTTGAGATACGTCCCATCAATACCGAATTTATTAAGAGGTTTTAGCATGAAGGGCTATTGAATTTTGTCAAAGGCCTTTTCTGCATCTATTGAGATAATCGTGTGTTTTTTGTGTTTGGTTCTATTTATATGCTGGATTACATTTATTGATTTGTGCATGTTTAACCAGCCTTGCATCCCAGGGATGAAGCCCACTTGATCATGGTGGATAAGCTTTTTTGATGTGCTGCTGGATTCAGTTTGCCAGTATTTTATTGAGCATTTTTGCATCAATATTCATCAGGGATATTGGTCTAAAATTCTCCCTTTTTGTTGTGTCTCTGCCAGGCTTTGGTATCAGGATGATACTGGCCTCATAAAATGAGTTAGGGAGGATTCCCTCTTTTTCTATTGATTGGAATAGTTTCAGAAGGAATGGTACCAGCTCTTCCTTGTACCTCTGGTAGAATTTGGCTGTGAATCCGTCTGGTCCTGGACTTTTTTTTGGTTGGTAGGCTATTAATTATTGCCTCAATTTCAGAGCCTGTTATTGGTCTATTCAGGGATTCAACTTCTTCCTGGTTTAGTCTTGGGAGGGTGTATGTGTCCAGGAATTTATCCATTTCTTCTAGATTTTCTAGTTTATTTGCGTAGAAGTGTTTATAATATTCTCTGATGGTAGTTTGTATTTCAGTGGGATTGGTGGTGATATCCCCTTTATCATTTTTTATTGCATATATCTGATTCTTCTCTGTTTTCTTCTTTATTAGTCTTGCTAGTGGTGTATCAATTTTGTTGATCTTTTCAAACAACCAGCTCCTGGATTCATTGATTTTTTGAAGGGTTTTTTTGGTGTCTCTATCTCCTTCAGTTCTGCTCTGATCTTAGTTATTTCTTGCCTTCTGCTGGTTTTGAATGTGTTTGCTCTTGCTTCTCTAGTTCTTTTAATTGTGATGTTAGGGTGTCAATTTTAGATCTTTCCTGCTTTCTCTTGTGGGTAGGGTCTCGCTCTGTTGCCAGATTGGAGTGCAGTGGCATGATCTCGGCTCACTGCAAGCTCCACCTCCTGCGTTCAAGCGATTCCCCTGCCTCAACCTCTGGATTAGCTGGGATTACAGTTGCACGTCACCACGCCCGGCTAATTATTATTATTGTTATAATATTTTAGTAAAGTTGGGGTTTCACCATATGACCAGGATGGTCTCGATCTCCTGACCTCGTGATCTGCCCTCCTCTGCCTCCCAAAGTGCTGGGATTAGAAGCTTGAGCCACCGTGCCCTCTACTGTAATTTTACTTGTCCTCTGTGGGGTAAATATTTTCAACATACTTTTTGGTACTGCAGTAAATCACATTCTATCCTCAAGGATGAAAAACAGGAAGACTCTTAAATTATTCATTAGAATAGAGTTTTTTCCCAAACATCTATGCAATTTTAAAGGCTCCTATTGACTATGTATTAGAAGCACTTTTTTCATTTTCTTTTGTTTTTTACTTTTTACTAAAATGACATTGTTGGCTCTACAAACAAATGAAACCCAATAATGGGTTTCTCTATTCTTGCTGGTCTTTTCCTCCTTAAAAGAATCATGTGGTCATTCCCCATTTGAAAAAAAAGAAAAAGAAAAAGACATTGAAATGCCGCAATCCCTGATAAGGAGAATCTGCAACACTTGGCCATCTTGTGTATAAGAAAAGATTCTTATCCTTATGCTACTGTCATGAAGCTTGGATATTTACAAACCTACTGCTTTTGACAAGCTTGTGGGAATTTACATAGTCTCACACCACCCCTAATTTATGGCAGAATGTGTCTCACATTTGTAATATTCTCAGAGCTCCTCAGGATTCTAACCTCTCTAACTAGAGACAGTTTCTGAGCAGGCAAAAGGAAAAAGAGGCAAAAACTGATTCCATCTTTTGTTCCCTTTTCAAAGCCAGATCCCAATCAGCTCCGAAATTCCCAAGAATCCTTAAAGTTGGAGACATGTAGCTAATGGAATTCTAGTCAATCCACATATTTATGTGTTTGGAAAGTGGCTGTTACCAGTTCTTCTTAACCATGTGCACTATCATCAGGGCCCTTGCAGGCAGCCACACCTGATGAAAGCTGTGATTGCCCTAGATTTCCACTAGAGACCTCTAGCTGTTCACAGGAGCCTGGCAAGCAGCTCTCATTACTGGGCGTTTCTCTAGAAGCAGCAGAGGATAAGAGTTTGCCAGTTGCCCCCGGGAGAAGGTGGACTTTACCATCAAAGGAAAATAATTCTGTATAATCTTTCTCTCTCTCTCATTTTTTAAAGCAAATTGAGGCTTATTCAAGTAGGTATATTGTGAAAAACTGAAGAGGAAATGATTTCTGTGTCTTAAAGCTATGGCATACAAAAGACAAAATAGAGATTTTTATAGTTTGAAAGGCCCGTTCTCTAAGGGGCTGTTCATACTGATATTTGGAGGCCAGCCTCCAAACTGAGGCCAGCCTCAATTCTCAGTGTTTGAGAGCCTCTCCTGCCAGCTATGAGGGAGAATGAGTTTACTCACAGTCTAAGAGCTTCTAGGCATTATTGCAAAGCTGAACAAAGTGCTCCCTGTGCCCCATGCCCCAGCCTTTTACTGCAGCCCCCTATATGTGAAGGACGGTGGCCCCCCAGGTGCATACCACCTTCAATGCCAGGCCTATAGCTGTAATCCCACGCAACAGAAACAGATGGGATACATCTGCAAGGAGAGACTGGTAGATGAAGTTTCACCATTTTTCCAAAAACGCAAAACACATTAATCTCCATTTGCCTTTGAATAGTCTGCAATAGAAACAGAGGGCCAAAAGGGAAAATAATCTCCTCTCATTTAACCTGTGCCCCTGTGAAAAATTTTGATAGCTTGTATTTCAGAAACTGAGTGTAACTAATTTTGCCCTCTATCCATGATCTTCACTACACAGCAGCATTAGAAAGAGAATCAAAATCGGATCAGGTCAATGAGCCTATAAAGCCTTCTTTGGAATGTATTGCCAGCCATGAGTTGATCAGTTTCTCCAGAGACACTCTAATATGCAGTTTTCTCTGGGGCAATTGTAGATCCTTTTGCATTCATTTTTAGGAAAAATCTTGTCATTCTTTTAGGTAGACTGTCATGTGTTCATTCATTTATTCATTTGTTTATCTAATGCCTATGCTGCTCCAGTTGCTGTGATTTGCAAAGAAAACATAAATGACGATATACAGGGCTTGAGTGAGAGTTCCTAACATTGGATCCACAGATTCCTAAAAGTGAACGACTACTTCAAGATGTCTGTAATCCTCCTAAGATGTGTGTGTGCTTTAACTATGAGAAAAATCCAAGATTTAGAACAATCTTTAAAGAGGTTGATGTAAAAACCATTGTAGAGGCTGACAGTTACACGAGCAAGTAATCGGAAGACTACATTAGAATTGTCATGTAGTAAAGATACAGTATGTACAGTGTCACATGAGGTCATGGGTGGAGTTTTCTCAATTGTCACTGATGACAGAGGTCAGGGAAGGCTACAGAGAAGGTAGCATTTGTGTTATATGTGAAGGATGAGTAGGAAGTGGCAAGATGACTTGAAGGGAAGGTAGATGAAAGTCAGTGTACTCTGAGGGGCAGTTCACCTCCAGGGTCTGAGGGCACCCTGCAAGTTGGAGCATGCTTGGAATTTTCTCTCCTGCAACCTGACAAATGGAGAGCGCTTTGCCATGAGTCAACTGTTACAGGAAAAGGAATTCCACAAGCATGCCCTGGCTGACCACAAATGGCTGAGAGCACATGTGAGTACAGAATGCCCAAAGATTGGTGTGGAATAATCAAAAGGATTCAAATGCTTGGTGCTGTACCAGAGTTGCAGGAGGCCTAGGCTCAGCACTGTATTGCTCTCTCACTCTCCAACCTGCACTGGAGAGGAAGGTCAACTACAGTAGACAGAGTTCTGCACCAGGTCCAGAAAGCAGACCTTGATTCTGCAGCTGACCAGCTTCTGCTCACTTAATTCCACCAGCCTCCACTTCTACTTCTGCACTTAACAGTTACATTTATTGAGGGCCTCTATTTCCCAGCTACTGTGCTGGGTGAATTACCTGCCTAGTTTCATTTTATTCTTCTGACACCCTGCAAAGTAATATTCATTTTCCAAATAGGGAAAATTACTCAGAAAATTAAAATAATGCCAAAGCAGTCATGCTGCTATAATGTGGTGATACCACGAGAACCACAGCCTCTACTTCATCTTGATAATTCAACTGGGTTTTAAATGTCACCATCTTAAGGCTATTGATTTATCAGTGAAACAAGAGAGGTCAGTGTAATTTAACACAGTTTTGCAGAGTTAGAACACTGCATTGGGCCTATATTGCTTATCTGGGAAGTTATAGATCTGAGTTTGTCTACAGGAGTGCCAAATTTTGATGGTAATGATAGTTTAATTTGAAGCTTACAGGATACAGGTTAAGATTAAACTGGCTCTTTCATGTGAATCTCATCACTGAGATCTGATTCCACCTACAAAGGTAAGAGAATTTGAAGTAAGTAGCAACTAGTCTTCTCAAAATGTTCCAAATTGCAAAAACAAGTCTGGATTTTAATCTGAGAATTATTACTTTATCAGGATCTATCTATAAAATATACCATCTGACCATAACAAAATAAATTATAAGCTGGGTGTTGGTTTGTTTTTTAAGAAAAAGCACTTGATCAGCCTAATTGATAAATATTGTCTTATTCCTTGGTGAACCAAAGGCAATAAAAGCAGCAAGACTTTTTTTTCGTATGAACTAAAACTATGACTTTGCATTTACAAAGAAATGTTCAATTCTTATGCTAGCATTTTAAAACCTTTTCTCATTTAAAAACATATCTAGCATATCATTGAATGTAATGCTTAATAATTTCTCTTTACATATTTTAAATTTGCGTATCCAGTATATTTTAGTTATCTCTGTAGCAAGTGCCATAACCTAAGAAATGAATAGTCAAAAATGCAATCTTTGATACCATCTTTAGCAACTTGAATTATTTTAAATGGAGAGGGGATTTCTATATATAGAATCCGTAAAAATCCTTTCAACTGAGCAATTGTTTGCAGAATTTCATAAATACTAAAGAATTCTGGTCATTATATTTCTTACATATTAAAAATACACTGTAGCCATATTAAAGATGCTTCTAGCTGCTGTATTTCCTAACCTGTATATTTAAACTTGAACAGTGTAAGCATCCATTATAGCATGTTATAGAAATATCTTTCTAACAAGAGTATTGGTTACCTAAATCCAATTATGATTTTTGGATATTGTGATGTAATGCAGTGAATTGACCTGCTATTGAGTGAGACTGACTTCAGTAGTAATTCATTTAACTTTAACATGACAGACCCCAAAAGTCCCCAATGATATTGCCAGGCAGTATGCTTTAAGACAAGGCAGTTGACAGGATATTTTTCTTTCTTGAGATTTGCAAGTCTCTCTAACTTTCAGAGAAAGAAAAAGCAAGTAGGTGGATGTAACTCTGCTACTCCACCTATTTAGTTAAAAAGTAAAAAACCACCCAGTCACTCAGTTGAAAACACAGATGCTTGGCATTCTGTACTCAAGTTACCTGAATTTGTAACTTAAATTTTCAATTTCAAAAGAAAGAGCTGTGTCTCAGGTTCCCAGAAAGCCAGCTCTGAGATGGAGTTTGCCATGCAGGAAGTTTACTGTGGAGTGTCCCTGGGAACAGCCCCTATGCAAGGGAAAGGAAGGAAGCAGGGCTGGAGAGAGGAGGAAGAGGAAACGCGATACAGTCACTATGGGCACCTTTGCCTACCATAGGGAAACTTGGAGGATAAACGACCTTTCAGAGCGGATCTGAGTTGAGGCAGAATGGCTGGGATATTAAACTCCCATGCAGAGAAGTCATTGGACATGGGTCACCTGGGAAGGCGACCTGGCCTTGGGCAAGGTGGCTGTCTTCAACAGAGATAATCCTGGAAGTGACTGACAGGGGAGGTTGTCCCTCAGCAATGCTCCTAGTCACTAAAGGAATGAGTACTTCAGTCCTAAAGGGGACTCTGAGTGACATCACAGCATCCACCACAGGTTGACATACAGAAATATACAGTTATCTAATGTTACTTATGTGCAGTCTGGATATTTATTTCTCATTTGTAAATTTGTGACATCTTTAGCTTTCCTGTAGGTCCTCAATAATATTGCCAAATACAGAGGTATAACCTTTTGGACACTAACAATATCATAACAAGGAATTTGTCAAATGTGATATATAACTTCTTTGTGCTGTGTGGAAAATATTTGCATTATGTCATTTTGGAATGTTGTAGTTATAAATCTGTGATTCTCGTGAGTCTCTTAATATAGAAACGGTTTGGGCTTGCAATGTCAACATGCTTCCTTTACTATTTCATTGTCCTCTTATCTTCTCATACCCCATGATAAATCCTTGATATCATTAATTTGATATTATTTTTTAACTATACTTCACCTTTAAAAGGTGATTAGAGGTTATGGGAATAAATTAAACAAGTCAAAATAATATTATATTGGCTGGGCACAGTGGCTCATGCCTGTAATCCCAGCATTTTGATAGTCAAGGTGGGCGGATCACCTGAGGTCAGGAGTCTGAGACCAGTCTGGCCAACATGGTGAAACCCCAACTCTACTAAAAGTATAAAAATTATCTGGGTGTGGTGGCACATGCCTGTAATCCCAGCTACTCAGGAGGTTGAGCTGAGGCAGGAGAATTGCTTGAACCCAGGAGGCGGAGGTTGCAGTGAGCTGATATCACAACATTGCACTCCAGCCTGGGCGACAGAGTGAGACTCTGTCTTGCAAAAATAAATAGATAAACGAATTGATTAATAATAACTATCATCCACCAAAAGCTTACTATGTGACAGGCACCAAGTGCTTTAGATAGCAATTTATTAAAGTGTCTTTTAGAAATGATGAGGTGGAGCCTATGAGAAACTAAGTAACTTCCACCGGAAAGTAATGACTAGTGAGTGGTAGAGATGGATTCACACCTAGAAGAAAAACTCCCTTATCTGCTATGCTTCACTAAGCCAACACAGGTAAACAGGTATAGATATATTCTTTCAATCATTCCACTGAAATATCCCAACACTTTTCATATCATTAGATACTGCTGAAAAAATTTAAGGGAGGCAAAAGAAGATCACATGATTTACAACATTTTTCATGTCCATGAAAATGCATTTTGTTTCTATGTAAGAACTGAATTATTCTGTTCTCTGATGGGCCATTGAATGTATTCATTCATTCACTGATTCTCTCATTCATTTAACAAATATTTGCTGGGCACCTACTATTGCCCAGGCACTTAAGATTCACCAAAGAACAAAATGGACCAAATGCCCAGTTCTGATGGAGTTAAATTCCAGTGGAAGGAAAGAGATGATAAATGAGATGGAGAAAGAAATAGGTGAAGGTTAGGGAGATAAGGAGTAGAGACAGTTGCCACTTTACATAGGAAGGTCAGCATAGGCTAATCTTCAATCAAAGACAGAAGGGAAGGGAGATATACAGCCCCACAGATACTTAGAGGAAGAGCATTCCAGCAGCTGGAAGAACCAGTATATGGTCAAAGATAGGAGTGTGTACATTGCATGTGTGGAGAAGGCTGACAGTACTAGAGCAGAGTGAGCCAGAAAGAATTCCTTTCCTTTATTTTTAAAGGCTTTCCGTTAAAATTTAAAAAAAAAAAAAAATCAGTCAAAAGACCTGCTCAAACTTTCTCCAGTCCAAGTTCTTCTGCAAAAGCTTGGGTCAATAACAGACCCAAGCTCACATTGGACATGGAAGGCAGGATAGACTTGAGCAATTGCTTCTAAAAGCAGTGGAACTGACGCATGGCTGTTCACATGTGAAGTTTTGTTTTTCTCAGAAGGGCATGAGCTGTCCTACCCTTTAGGAGAATGTGCAGACATGATCGCAAACAGGGTCCAAATGCTGGCTCATGGAGCAAAGTCTCGGGAAAGTTTACTGACCCAACTGGCTACATTGAAAATGTACTCAGGGAATTATTATGTCATGATCTGGGTATTAAATCCTTGCTAAGTATGCAATGATGAAGCAAAGAAGAATTGAAGAATTCCACCACACCTTTGATGATGAGAATTTGGGCTCTTGGAAACATTCTCAAAGACTTCAGTCAGTCTTGCTCTCTTCTTTCCAATCAGATCAAAAGGAGACACATTTGGGAAAAGTTCTTAATTCCAATGATTCTTTCTCAGCAAGATGGATAAAGTTAGGAAAGAAAGTAAGTGGCTTGGTTAAAATCAGTGAGGATCAACTTGTTTTATTAACATAATGTCAAATATTTGTTTGGCTTTTTGTGTATGATACTGTTAAATTTATTTGATTAAGCAAACTTTATTTATTTATAAGAAAGATGAATGTAAAGATACTAAATATGCTACAGAATGAAACCAAATTATGTCTCTTAATATTTATACAAGCCGTGGGTAAAAAATCTCTCTGATGTCCTTGAATTTACACTATGTTTACATTTCTTTCTTTGAAGCTGTAATGAAATCTGGCATATAGGTTCTAACTGTGTTTATGCAGAATAGCTTGAGTGAGATTTAAGGTCTAAAAGGAAAGTGGGTGTGGAATATTTAAAACCCAGAATCAAAGGCATCTCTATTTACAATAACTTTCAGCTGTATAAAAACATTAAGAAAGATTATTTAAATCCATCTTTTATTTCATAAAATATTTCATCATTGATCTAAAATCAGAATATTCTTGCCATTGGTATGGATCAAAATAAATTTAAAGATGTGATACATTCTAATAATTAATGGGGATTTAAAAAATGGTTGTTAATTAGAACAAATAACAAAAGAACCTTCTTTTATAACTTAATTGTAAATTTTCTTTTTTCTGAAAATATTGAGCAATTATTTTAAAGAATTTGGAAAACACAGCAATTTGCTTAGAAAAAAAATTGTAGTTGGGTGTAATGGCATGTACTCATATTCCCAGCTACTCAGGCGACTGAGGTGGGAGGATTGTTCTAGCCCAGGGGTTCAAGTCCACTCGTATTCCCAGCTACTCAGGTGGCTGAGGTAGGAAGATTGTTTGAGCCCAGGGGAGAAAGAAAGAAAGAGAGAGAGAGAGAGAGAAGGAAGGAAGGAAGGAAGGAAGGAAGGAAGGAAGGAAGGAAGGAAGGAAGGGAAAGAAAGGAAGGGAGAGAAAGGAAGGAAGGAAGGAAGGAAGGAAGGAAGGAATTAAAAATTTCATTAATATAGTACTCAGAAATAATTCTCAGTATTGTGATATACTACAGATAGATGTCTTGGGAAATTATACATGTTTGTATATTGCACCAAAACTGAAATATTGACATGAAATAATTTTGTTTCATAATTAACTAGTTTTTAATTATGTTTATAATAAAAAATCTATTACCAAAGGATTGAAAGTAAAAGTTCTCTCACCCCAACCTTGACCTCTGTTTCCCAAGGTAATTGCTGCTGATTGTTGTATATTTGTTCCAATTTTACAGAGATATTACATCCTACAGAAAACATTAACACTGTATGTTTGTCGTCATGTATCTCATGGAGAATCTTAAAAATTAAAGAGATTAGCAGAGTTTATAGCATAAACAAGTACAATAAAGGGCCCTTTTTTTGTCTTTCTCAACATGTAACTTTTAGGTTAAGGTATTAAGTCAATGATATCAATTTGACATACTTCCAAGTCCATACACTAGAGTCTGTTTCCACATCCTAGAAGATAACACTTAGGTAGGTAGCTCTCCACTTACCAGGTCAAATCAGTCATCTCAAAAGCCAGCCTATTCCACACAGCATTGCTCTACCAAATCCCAGCCTCTTTCCTACCCCACCACTGAAGAGCTGATGTGCTTTCATGTAGAGGCCATGACCACCTTTGCTTTGGCCTTCACTGGATCCCCTGTCTTCTGTTCTTTGCATCTGTGCAATGAGATTCAATGCTTCTCTGTGCTTATCTTTCCAGGCTTTAAAAATCCCTTCTATGCATAAGATGGTCATCACTAGTATTCAATTCCTTGGTTTCAAGTTTCAAATGATAAAAACTTTTCTCCTTCTTAAATTCCTGTTTTCAATTTCTTGTCACAGTCTTAAATATTTGGCATCAGAAGGGAGACAAATGTTCATTCTACCCTAATATTATATCTTCACTTTGCTTGAAATCAACGGTTGATACTTCCAAAAAACAGCATTCCACAACATTCTGTGGCTAGGAATTCCCCAAGTCATGCAACAGCCTGCTGCTTTCTAATAAGAATAGCAATTTCAGATCTCTCTTAGTATTAAATCTTGGTGCAAGTTCATTCAAAGAAAGTTTAGGTTAATTAAAAAATTATGTCATTTAACTTAATTCCCCAGTACCTATCCATCTATGATGTAATTGATCACATATCCATTGGCATACATTTTCAACTACCAACATGCCTATATTGAGGAGCTTAAAGTGCCTCGGATTATGCCACAAGGATTCCTAGTAAACGCTTGTGATAATAAATTAGTCTTGATTAGGATGCTAATATGTGCAGCAGTTGCTATTACATCAGCTTCCTTTGGTGGATAGAAATGTTATTTCATATCACCTATCCAATAGCATGTATAATTATTCTGAAAACTCCCAAAATTCCTGAAATTTATTCTTTCTTCCTTATTTCTTCACGTTCCGTCTCTTCTCTCACCTGTGATATATATTATATGTGTTGTAGATACTTTATGTAATTTCAACCTGTGTTATTCCAGTCAAATGCCCCAACTGAAAGAAAGGTAAGGAAATGAATGCCTTCTGGCCCTCGATGATATGTAAGAAGAACCTAGCTCTGTAGCTTAAATTCCCCAAAGCAAACAGAAAATGAGCAACTCCATGAGTAGTGAGATTTGTACAACTTTTATCATGACCTAAAGTGACTTGAGTAATTGTATCCCAGCCCAAAGAAGGCTTCTACTCATTACTAATTCAATGAGTATGTTTAAAAATAATAAACTAATATATTTTAAAATAATAATGAGTAAAACAAATGACTTCAAGCCAATCTGAATATGATTAACTGAATACAAATTATAATAGAAGCAAGATGGGATACCGAGACAAGAGAATAGCTTGAATCTGGGAGGTGGAGGTTGCAGAGAGCCGAGATTGCACCTTTGCACTCCACCCTGAGCAACAAGAGCAAAATCCATCTAAAAAAATAAATAAATAAATAAAAAGATCAGTCATGTTTTCTTCTTCTGTGGGAGGAGGAGAGAACACAAACTTACACTGAACAATTTTACTTTTTAGGATTTCCAAAAGATAGAGCCAAAATTAGGCCTAGATTGAGTTCATGGTAAGCAGAAATAAAAACAACCTAAAGATTTCCCCTGATATAGTCAAAGCATACTTTACCAATACATAGCTCTGAGCTAGAGAAGTCTTTTACAGATTTAAAAGATGGGTAGCCACACACTTTAAAAATGTTCCTCTAATGGGAGCTGTATCCTCTTCTACACCTGTGGCATCTTGACCCCTCTCCACTTCAACCAAAGCTGGATTTTCTCTACTCCCTTTCTTCTTCTCTAGCTATCACAAGAGCTCTTTCCCGAAGAAAAATGTCAAGTCTAATCCATCCCACTGAGATCTCATCTTAAAAATTGCATTAAAACAAATAGTCATAGTATAGAGAACATGTATTAAGTTATCTCTGTTCACTAACTTGTTTCCTTCAGGTTTACAAGTGAAAGCAAAGCATACTTTACCAATACATAGTTACGAGCTAGAGAAATTTGTTTTCACAATGGACCATTTTCCCTCATTTCCTTCTCTAAACATCCTCCTTCTTAATGCTTCCTCCGTTCTCCTCAAGCTGTCAAGTTTAATCAAAACTTGTTCTGATGGAAAAATTTGCTATGCATATCACCTCTGCATAAGAGAATGGAATTAGTTGAAAGCAGCGGTCCCCAATCTTTTTGGCCACCAGGGACCGGTTTCATGGAAGACAATTTTTCCCCGGATGAAAGTTGGGGAAAGTTTCAGAATGAAACTGTTCCACCTCAGATCATCAGGCATTAGTTAGATGCTCATAAGAAGCATACAATCTAGATCTCTCGCATGTGCAGTTCACAATAGGGCTTGCGCTCTTATGGGAATCTAATGCCGCCGCAGATCCGACAGGGGGCGGAGCTCAGGTGGTAATGCTCGCTTGCGGGCTGCTCACTTCCTCCTGTGTGGCCCAGTTCCTAACAGGCCATGGACCCACATCAGTCTGCACCCTGGGATTTGGGGACCCTTGGTTTAGAAGATCACCTATTCCAGGGGCATTTGCACTGAATTACCCAGTGCTATGTATTTTTAAAATTTAATTTTAATTCTTTTAGTGACAGGGTGTTACTCCGTTGCTCAGGCTGGAGTGCAGTGCTGCCATTCACAGTTCACAGCAGCCTTGAACTTCTGTAATCAATCTATCCTCCCACCTCAAACCACCTGAGTGGTGGGGACTAGAGGTGTGTGCCACCATCTATCTAATTTTTTCAAAAAATTTTTTTTCTTTTTAGAGATAGGATCTCATTATGTTGACCAGACTGGTTTTGAACTCCTGTCCTGAAGCTATATTCCTGCCTCGGCCTCTCAAAGTGCTGGGATTCCAGGTGTGAACCCCAGTGCAACTTCAGCATTTGTAAAATAGTTCAAATTAATTGAATTTTAGAAATTCTTACAGTCTCCTGTGGTAGGTATTAGTTACTTCATTATACAGATGAGCCAATCAGAGCATAAATAGGTCAGTGCCTTGCACCTACTCACAGGCCTAAATAAGTGGCAGAGCCCAAGTCTTAGTACACCTTTCATTGAAATCTTTTCTCTTAGGGCACAGGTACCTTTAAAACAACTTAAAGTCTGAGTGTAAGTGAACAGCCCTATGCGAGAGAATTTCAGGTACGTAAGATTTGACGAAAAGGGAAAGGCAAAACTTTCTGGTATCAAATTTTGGTCCATTGTATTTAATTGAATTGTTGAAAATGTGTCTTTACAAATATACACATATAATTGTCTGATATTAAGGTTATGACCAAAGGATTCTGATACTCCATTTGATGTATAAGAGGAATTCTGTGGGGTATCTGCTTGAAAAGACTCTTCACGTTAGAACTTTTAGCCAGCAAGTCATATTGAAGCCTGCTGTGCTTCTTAATGCGCAAACAACGAAACAACAAAACTAAAAAACCCACTCCAGCCTAATTTTGTTTTGCTGTCTTCTCTCCTTTTCCCAGTGTTGCTTTTTGACTCTACACTGCCCTTGTTGTACTTGCATGAATCCCTCATGCTTATCCTTTCAAGGAAATGATGAATGGCTTCCTATCTTGCCCATCTGACTCTTCTGCTTCCCAATAGCTGCTAGAAAATAATTCAGCACCAGTTTACTTTTCAGTGTGTGTGTTATGGACTAAATGTTTGTGTCCCCTCAAATTCATATGCTGAAGTCCTACTCCTCTTGGGATGGTATTTGGAAGTAAGACCTTTGGAAGGTAAATTAGGTTTTAGGTTTAGATGAGGTCAGTGGCCCTGTGGCGAAATTAATGTCCTTATAAAATGAAGAAGAGAGATCATAGTGTGCGCGCACTCTCTTTCTCTTTCTCTCTCTGTGTCTCTCCCCTTCTCTGTCATATGAGGACAGAGCCAGAAGGTAGTCCTCCACAAACAAGGAAGAGAACCATCACCAGCAACAGAATCTGCTGCCACCTTGATCTTGGACTTCCAGTCTCCAGAACTGTGAGAAATAAATAGCTGTTGTTGAAGCCACTCAGCCTATGGTATTCTATTATAGCAGCGTGGGCTGACTAACACAATAGGATTTGTAGCTAGTTTGTGTGATTGTACCACACCCCTAGTACTTTTCTACTGTACTACTGTAATAAGTGATGTTTTCTATTTATGTAGCTTTACAGCATTCAATTCACCTTGGCTAAATATACAGTGACACTGTGGACACTGTAGTACATATTTCATATACTAAGATACTGTTTATTTGATTATTCATCTAATAATAATTCACTATATTCAACAATTTTTACCTTAAAAGATTGTAGTGTCAAGCCTGAACAGTGCAATATTTTTTAAGTCTGTGTAATTTTAAAATGCTGCATTTGCACTGCATTTTAATTATAATTTTTACCCAGTTCTTACAAGCATGATTGAGGCAGCTGAATATTTTATTTTAAGCCCTGAAACTAAGATGGGGCTTAGCAACGTCTTCAGTGATCATTGTAGGCAAAGGGATATTCGCAGTAGAACACCCAGGACTACCATGCAGATCTGTGGGTTATAACTTGACCCAGTTGCTTGCAGTTCTCTCACTAGGAAAGGAAGCCCTCCCTGCTCAGGCATTTGGCAGAAAGTCCAGTGAAACTACTTCTGTTTTGGTGAGAGCAACTGATGTGTGATGAATTCTTGAATACAGAGGAGAGAAATAGGGCATTTTCCAAGGTCCCAGTAGCTATAGGAACATGGAACGACAGCATTTTGGAATATGTATGCAGGGCATCAGGGAGCATAGCTATGTGACTGGATGTCTGGTGGGAATGACTGTCAGAAGTTTCATTTACAGGCTCCTGCAGGCTTCACAGAGAATCAGCATATTATTTTTTCAATACTGAAATGAGATAATAAAAATACGTTGACCTAAACACTGCCTACCAATTTTCTATTTCTATGTATTGCCTCTTATGCTGCAAGATTAAAAATAAAATAATAAGAAAAAAGTCATCGCTTCTAGGTACTGAAGACCTAGGATGGATTAGGTACAGATTTAGGCCTTTAATGTTTTATCTAATTAATCCCTCACAGAATCCCACAGATTTGTGTGCCTATTTGATATATCTAAGATGAAGCACAGACTTACAAAAAATAGTTCCTGGGCTGGGCACGGTGACTTATGCCTGTAATCCCAGGACTTTGGGAGGCCGAGGTGAGTGGATTACTTGAGGTCAGGAGTTCAACACCAGCCTGGTCAACATGGTGAAATTCCGTCTCTACTAAAAATACAAAAATTAGCCAAGGGTGGTGGCGGATGCCTGTAATCCCAGCTACTCGGAAGGCTGAGGCAGGAGAATCACTTGAATCCTGGAGGTGGAGGTTGCAGTGAGCTGAGACTGCACCATTGCACTCCAGCCTGGGCAACAGAGTGAGACTCCATTTCCAAATAATAATAATAATAATAATAGTAACAGTAATAATTTCTGAGGTTCACATAACTATGTCATAGAAATGAGATTTAAATCTGAATCTGTTTAATTTAAAGCCAAATCCAAGAACAGAAACATTTGGCATAACTAATGTATTGCATTCCCTATTCTCACATAGATTTTCATCCTTACAGGTGTAATAAGTTTCTCAACAAGCCAATTAACTTATTTTCATAGGCCAATTTTATGATTCATTTCAGGTTCTAGGAGTAAGCTAGGAGTTGCTTCTATCACCTACCATAATCAAAGCATGCTAACTCACCACCATCTTTGCCATAATCCTAAGAGATCATATACTGCCCCTATTCAAACCAGACCTGCTTACACCAACCTCATTTGCAAAACAGAATTTATATTTATTGTCAGTCATAATATCTGTTAGATTGCAAGTATACAAATGAACAATTTTTGAAATTTGTCTATATTCTATTATATTCTTCTTAGAGTAAGCTCATGTTTGGTGGCCAGGTGATAGTTACATATTTTTCAGTACACCTTAGAGATCTAATTCAGTGTCCGATTCCTCTTTATTCCATGAACTCTTTAGGTCTTATTTTCTAAATTTCAGATTTTAATATCCAGTTTTATTTTTATATAATTTGACAATGCTTCAAACTCACGTAAAGGTATATACTGAGGTGAAACCGCTGGTATTTATGAAAATTGCATTCTTGCATTAGCCTATTCAAAACCCCTCAGCACTGAGAGATAAAATTTCAGTCTAAGTAGGTTAGCTCCATTTGATTTAAGAGTCCCTAATCCTAGTCTTTGGCTCAGTTCCCTGGTATGGGAACTTAATACAGAACCTCACCCATAAGCCAGACAAATGAGCCTTCTGTTTGGGATATAATGTATATCTAAAGCAGTGCTTCTTAAACATTTTCATCTTTTGGGCTATCATCCAGGCTTTGTGGTCGCTACTAAAAATCCTGTCATTAAAGTGACTTCTTGAGCAGCAGACACAAAGATGGACCCTTCCATCCTTCTGTGGATGAAAGCCAATTTTATCTAGTATTTAAAGAAACAGCAAATGTTGCAAACATAAGAAAGAGAAGATAGAATAATATCCACTGCTTTATTTGACAAATCTTGAAATCAAACTTATATTTGTCTTTATACTTACCAAGTTATAGAGACTAGGTGTGACGCAAAGTGCAGAATGTAAAAGGAGACTGCCATACTCCGCTGTAACCCATTTTTATTACTATTTCTTAAAAATCAGTATCTGAGGAAAGTGCAAAAATCAGTTACTTGTGGCAGAAGGCCTTGGCCAGGCTTGCCTATAAAAAGCCCCTCATTGGACATTTACAGAGCATTGTTGGGTGCTGATCAGGGGAGGTTGCTCAGCACTGGCAGAACAAACATTCCATGTTTTGGAGCCTGAATATACAGCCTGGGTAGCCTGCTAATCAGTAACTACTATTGCCTGATAAGTTATTTCTGGAAGTCAATGTGCCCTGAGTATAGGAGACAATAGTGCTATGTTTATCTGACTTTGTGCACTTTTCCTTCCACCCAGGCTTCCAAGACCACCGATACAGGAAAACACAAATGAGACAATGGGGCTTATGCCCATCCACTTACATCTTTACCCTGTATAAATTCTTTATACTCCTTATTAGCTGATTTTGGAATGCAGAAGAGTAAAAGCATCATCTAATTGAGTTCAAGTCATCATTCTTGCCCATTATCATCTCACGAGCAGACTTTGAAATCTGACTTCCCTCACTTGTAACTTATAGATAGCTGTATGAAATAACAAATACCTTAGGAAGCCCAACTGATTTAGCTTTCAAGAAAAAGAAATTATAAATATGATGATACTAAAAGAGCTAAATAGGTGTTACTTGGGTAAAAAACAAAATGTTTGATCCCTGACTCTGAAACTTAGACATCTTGAATTATATAACTGCTTTCTATGTTTCCAACCACAGGGCATACATAATGTGCACAAGTGCAGGGAAAAATATTTTAAAGCATGCCTTTTACATAAGACATATTACACAAGTAACAGCAATGAAGGCGAAATCTGTGAGTGAACAAAATTCAAAAGTAGGCAGAGTTTTTCATGCTCATAGAGAAAGAGAATTACTTAAGAAATACTTAAGCTCTTAAAAGGTGGGACGCATGTGGGAAACATCATTTTTTGCAGTAATGACATCTTTGTTATTATGAGGCTTTGATATTGCCAAGTTGCTGAAAATGAGAGTTCCTCAAATGTCTTGGCTATTCTCCAGTTACAACTACTGTCCAGTCTACCATTCAACTATAAGCACATTATCTACTATGGCAGACTTCCTCAACCATCACATTAGGGATAAACTTTTCATTTTTTCTGAGACTTTGACATTACCATGAGTGTATTATTCAGGACCCTCATAGCTGTGGAAGACAGCAACCCAACTCAGATTGTCTTAAGCCAGAAAGGGAATTCATTTACATATATTTGAAGAGGCAACAGCTCCAGATGCTCAAAACACGGGTTTGTTTTTGGACTCCTTGATGGATTAAGGTGGGTAATAAGTTGTTACTGGAAAATATTTCTGTTGCAGGATGGGGTTTACAGTCAAGCAGACATCAGTTCAAATCTTAATTCTATCACTTATTAGCTTTGTGATCTTGGGACATGACTAAACTCTGAGCTTCTGATTGCTCCTGTGTAAAATTGGCATAGCATCAAAATTCCTTGAGAAAAGGACAAAAGAAGCATTACTACCTTCTCTTTTGGGGACCTCATAAGCCTCTGAAAAGGACCAGGTCGGAGAAAAGAGCTTGTATGGGCAACCAGCTGAGGAATGCAGCAGGTAAAGCACAGGTGTACCCCAGAACAACATGCTTTGTGGGTTGGGAGCTTTTTAGATAACAGGATGCAACAGATACCACCAGAGAGATATCACAGAAATAGCAGCTAGGGACATAAGCAAACATACTTTTACTCTCTCCTACTGAAATGGAGGTTAACACCAGTGCTACTCAGTGACAGCATGACATGTTCAGCCCTCTATTAATCAGTAAGCTATGTTAAAATATGTTTATATCACAAGTGCTATATATTCTAATCTAAACATTAGATATATTTTTATAATTAAATGTAGTTTAAAAAATTTTGAGATGTACTTTTAATTCTTAATTTTTGTGAATTAATGAAAGGGGATGTTAACCTTAAAGTTTAAAAAATAGACATATGAATTAAATTATATAATGGACATGGGACACATATTCAGATCTCTATTAAGGAAATTAAACATGTAGAGTTTGTTTAGGAACTCAAAGCCTGAAGCAGGGAAAATGAAAAGGTCCAGGTCTATAGGGAGAAAAGGAGCAGGTCTTTTACTCAGATACATGAGTAAGATCACTTACTAAGGGAAGTTCTTACATGGATGGAGCTGGAGGCTACCCTCCTTAGAGAGCTAACACAGGAACAGGAAACCAAATGCTGCATGTTCTCACTTACAAGTGGGAGGTAAATGATAAGAACTTATGAACACAAAGACGGAAACAGACACAGACTCTTTGAGCGGGGAGTTTGGGAGGAGGAGAGGAGCAGAAATGATAACTATTGGGTACTGAGTTTAAAATACCTGGGTGATGTAATAATATGTACAACAAACCCTCGTGACATGTGTTTGTCTATGTAACGAATCTTTACATGTACTTTCAAAGCTAAAATATTTTTTTAAAGGTGAATTCATAGCCCAGCCTCTCAGCACATGATCTTACTTGGAGAAGAAAATTGCATGTATAGATGGCACTTTTCCTCTCTGGCAAAAACTGGAAAGCAATTTGCCTTTCACAGTATACAGAAGCAATAAAGTGTATTTTGGAAGAAAAGGTTATGTTGCTTTAGGGTAGTACAGCCCTTGAGACACAGCCAAAATGTTTTTCCTTTTTTTTTCCCATTTTATAGCTGTTTTGTTCTTGAGTAGTTCAAGATTAAAAGTCATCATTAGAACTGTTTTTCCTATTTAAAATTTTAACCTAAAATTATTCTTTTACAAACTCAGGTTGTGTTTCATGCCTAGATCAATAAACAAGATACTAATGTTGACTATCATTGGCTAGAAATTGAAGTTCTTTAAGTCTAGGGAATTATTGAACTGATGACTTTTTTTTTTTTTTGAGGTCTTGTCATTTATAGGCTTGGCTCAATTCATTGTAATAATCTCAGTAGTGTGTCTATGCAAAGATGGAGAAAAACCTTTGTCAAGAATGCTACTAAAAGGTATTTCAGCTATCTATTATTCCATAAAAAGCCATGCCTAAACGTATTGGCATATAAAAACATTATTTTAGGCCAGGAACGGTGGCTCATGCCTGTAATCCCAGCATTTTGGGAGGCCAAGGAGGGCGGATCACGAGGTCAGGAGATCGAGACCATCCTGGCTAACATGGTGAAACCCCATCTCTACTAAAAAATACAAAAAAGTAGCTGGACATGGTTGCACATGCCTGTAGTCTCAGCTACTCGGGAGGCTGAGGCAGGAGAATCGCTTGAACCTGGGAGGCTGCAGTGAGCCGAGATCGCACCACTGCATTCCAGCCTGGGTAACAGAATGAGACTCTGTCTCAAAATAAAATAAAATAAAATAAAATAAAATAAAATAAAATAAATAAAAATAAAAAAAATTTAAAAATTCTGCTAGTTGTGTTAGGTGTCTTTCACGCAGATGCAGTGGGGTGGCAGCTGACCCTAGAGCTTCTAAATGGCTTACTCAGATACCTTGATGATTGGAGGGGACATCTGGATGCTAGGACATCTCTTTCTCCACATCATCCTTTAATGTGACCAGATTGGGTTTTCTATAAAATGGAAAGTTTTGGTCAGATTTATCAGAATACTAGCCTAGATTCAAAGAGAAGAGAAATAAATTCCATCTTTCCATGGGGGATAGGTAATACAAAATTTGTGGCCCTCTCTAATCTATCATAGTTATCCTTGAGTATTTTTAGTCAAAATGATATTTTTTCCTTCTCCTATTACAGGTTTTTTTCTTCTTCTTTATTCTCCTCAAACTTCATGATTGGTTTTTGTCTCCAGAGAACACAGGGATTTCTGAGACAGTTGCCTCTTTATTTTGCAGTGTGCCAAAACTTTGGCATTTCTAAAGGGCCTCTTAGAGGCCAGGAACTCGGTTTCATTCCTGGGCTGAGTATCAGCAAACGAGAATCAGCTCAATGATGATGGCCAAGCCTGCAAGATTGTTTGAAAGCAGTCTGGGCAAGCTGGTTCAAACAGTCCCCAAAATGTGGGCCAGGATCTACCGTGAGTGCTGTATTTGTCACTAGACGACTAGGCTCTGCCAAGTCCACAATGAAGATGTCCAACAAACACACACAACACTGCTGACTCTGCTTCCCAGGACAAGGCAGTTCTGCTTTTTCCTGCCCACACCCACAGCACAGCGCATCCCTGGGTAATGACAGGTCTCATCTTTATTAAATAAATCACATTGGCATTACAGCACTCCCATGAACTCCTTGACTTTGCCAAATTTGCAAAAACCAAAGCATTATGGGGACTTGGCCCTGAAGTTTAAACCAGTTTCTTAGGGCGGACTCTTAAATGGTTATATTTGTGGGTACATCCCATTCTTAACTGTTGCATAATACATAATGTGAATTTTAATCAAAGAGCAGCGTTTTTGTTGTTGTTGTTTTAGATAGATACTTGATAATTCTTCTTTTATTCTGAGCAGTCAGACAAATAAAGGACCCTGGAAATTACGAGTCCAAATGGTCTTCCTAGATGCAAAGCCTAAGTAGAAAAATATTTGACCTCATTCATTACTAATCTAATAACAGATTTTCAGATTATTGGATGACCATTGTCTAGACTTTTGGCTATGAAAATGTGTATGGACCTTTTCAGTCATTATTATAACAATTTTTAGCCATATCTGAATAAATAAAACCAATTTCAGTAGAAAAAAAGTGCTGTAGGGTTCATGGGGATCATTTCATATGTAATGTTTAAGTGAATAACCATGTCTTAAGAATTTTCCTGATTACAAAGGAGTACAGAGAAATAAAGAATGAAGAATAGATGGATTTCTTTCCTTGCAATGAAGATAATAAGGTCCAACAAAAACACCATAAACAAGCTCATATTCGAGTTTAAATGGTGAAATTAAGGGCAGAGTTTTGGTTGCTTAATGCCTTGACTATTCTATGATGTTGGAGTTACCATAGAGAATGTTAAGTACCAAAATGAATACTAAACTTTGATAGGAGCTCATAAACAAAAGGGGAGTGGAGGCTGAAATGGAAAGATAGATAGGCATATTGATAAAACACTCTCATCATTTTCTTTCTTTGTCTCATTGGATATCTTTGTGACTACACGATGGTAAATTTTTGTATTTAAGGATTTAGGAATGGCCACCAAGGCCTTCCGCCAAAGTAGAAATTTTGAAAGAATAAGAGTGGAAATCAACATTCACCTGGGATGTGGATCTGTTCATGGCTTAATGATGACCACATAAAAGATAATTACTGATATCTTTTGTGTCATAGATTGTATTTATGATAGTTAGGAAAAGAAACTCAGATCTGCTTTTGAGTTCAGGTTTTGGTGGAAACTAATTATGGGCATGTTCCATAATATCTTAGGTCTAGGTATCTTCACCAATAACACAGGGATAATAATAGTATTATCTCATTATATTGTTATAGGAATTAATTGAGATAATATATGTCAGGCACTTAAAATGTCTTGCATATAGGTAGACTCAATAAACATTGGCCGTGAACACTGTTATTATCATCAGTATCATTATTTTGTGTCCATGTTTTTTACTTGCCCAGTACCCAAAATTTATAACACTTACTGATGCCTCCCTTTTCTTTCTAATTTTTAAACTCCTGCTAGTATGATCCCAGACCAAATAAATATGTACTTTAAAGTACCTATTTTGAAGAATTCCATCATTTTATTTATAGTCCTGGCTATGAAGGCTTTTACAACACTTAAACTGTATGCCTGCTCAGTCTTACACATTGGACATATCACCATTTGAAAACACCAACTTTTACAAACTTCCTTTTCTATGTAGCTGTCTCACTCTCTCCACTGCACTTTTTTTCAAGATACCTGCATGAAATTTCATTTTACTGACTGATATTTCTACTACTCATTGTCCTTTTTAGGATTGTTCTTAACCATGCTCAAGTCCTAAGGTAATTTGGTGATGACATGTTATAAGCAACATTATGTCCATAATGAAAAGGTGACTTGGGAGGGAAACAGTCACCTTAGGCTTGCTGTCAAACATGGGTCACTGAGGTCATTAACGCTGTTTGCTCTACTTGACCAAATACTCTCTTTTGGGTGTGGTGATGGTTTGCTGGGTGGACATGTCTGACATGTGACTGATGTAATTTGTCCTTATTCCAAGTAAATGGTTAAATTAAAAATATTCGTTGAGGTTCTACTCTTCACTTTTATCATGTTTTTATGCAGATTCTTCAAACTTTATAAGCATTTGTGCAACTGTACAGATCTTTTAGTTCAAATCTAACTTTGGTAATAACTAAAATAAAGTTCTTACTTATTAGAGAAACAATAAAATATGATCATAATGAAACATATTATTTAATGGCTTGATAACATATTTTTGCAAGCAGTAGATGATATGATGACCACTATTAATCTGGATTTCTTTCTAACGTTTTACCCGACTGTCCCAGTAGAAGCTAACCTGTCATTCATTGCTAAGGGAAGAACAATCATGGCCGGAATGTTCGGTAATTGGGTGTGTGTGATGGTCTCTGTAATTTTATAAAACTCTCCAGGGCTATCTGATAACACTCACTACCACCTCTTTCCCAGCTTCTTCTGGAGATCACAGAGGGACCCACTCCTTCTTCATGCTCCTTTTCCTCTTTTTCATTTGCTAGGTATCATCTCCATAGGAATAGATACCACCACATGAAAAAAACATATGAAGATTAAAAGTGCTCTTATGCCCTGTTAAAACCTCATTTCTTAATTTTTATTTGCTTTCTTTTTTACCTTCTTTTATTTTTCTATCAATTCAACTCTACAGAGAATAATAACATATTGTAACAAGCACTCATTTGCCACATGTAATGAGTAAAATATTAGTTTTGAATTATTCAAAAAAAAATTTTAAATGGCCAGGATGGAGTAATATTTGCGAGGGTCTGGAAAAATTTCTATGGAAGAACTTGTGGCATAGTAAATGTTCACGGTAGTTCCATAAACAAGGGGCTGCCTGCAGCCTTCTTGGGAATTATCATCTGCATATCTGCTTCCAGCAGCCTGATTGCACTGGTTTAATCATTTTAAAATAAGGGCATTTAGGATTTAATTTGTTCATATGGACAAATATTCAAAAATGTAAGTACATATATTACATCTATCATATATTTATTCAGTCAAATTTAGATGAGCTAATATATTTGTACACTCACAACAATTTCTATTCCTTCATTGAACATTTATTAAATATTGTACTTTGTGGATATTAAAATGGTGAGAATAAAACTTTAATCATTCATAGTAAAACATCTGTGGCACCAGTTTATTCAGTTTAATTCTCCATTTAGGTCACCAACATGTATTAGAACTGTACACAATAGTTTTTAAAGTAAACTTAATCTAGAGCTATAAGGATTTCAAATAACTTGGTTATTTATTGAAAGAACTGAGGCCGGACATGGTGGCTCAGGCCTGTAAGCCCACCACTTTCAGAGGCCGAGGGGAGCAGGTCACTTGAGGCCAGGAATTCAAGACCAGTCTGGCCAACATGTCTCTACTAAAAAAAAAACAAAAAGAAACAAAAATTAGCTGAGTGTGCTGGCACACACCTATAGTCCCAGCTGCTCAGAGGGCTGAGGCATAAGAATCGCTTGAATCTGGGAGGCAGAAGTTACAGTGAGCCGTGATGGTGCCACCACTGCACTCCAGACTGGGCGGCAGGGCAAAACTCTGTTTAAAAAAAAAAAAAAAAAAAAGCTGAAAAATTCTATACAGTTCCTTCCAATTCAGATTTCAATATGAATGAAAAGAGTAAGAAAAGAAAAAGTCCAAGGGCTATAAAAGTAATTTGGGAAACATATTAAAGGAAAGTGTTATAGCATGTCATTGATCAAAAGATTGTCACATGTACAGCAAATTTTAATTTAACTTGATCGCTATATAGCAACCATATCCATTAAAATATGTCTTTGTTCTAAAATTAAATTAAAAAAAAGTTAGAAAAAGTCATACCCTGCATGATGACCTACTGTATACTTTAACTGTACAATTTGCATAGTCAAAAATACAGTAATACCCTAAGTAATAGTTTAAGGTAATAAACTATTACTTTCTAACTATAAAATATGTTTTAACAAAAACATATTTCCAGCTCAATTCATATTTCAATTTGTGCAGGCTATTTGATGGCACACTAAACAATTATAATAAATTTCTCTCATGAGAATTTGACCCAATAGTCAACCTGACTTTGAAAAAAAGATCAAAGCTGCCCAGTCAAATTAATTCTGCCTTGACATATTTCTCTTTGCTTATTGAAATTTGACCTCTTAACACTTTATGTATTTATTGTTCTTCATTGCGCCTCCATGTGAACGGATTGTATTTTACTGAGGAAAGACTCACAGTGTCTGTTCCAGATGAATATTCAGAAATGTGAAAGCAGTTTAGTATTTCTTTGGGGGTACACGTTGTATTTGTGTCTCATACATACTTTTGGTCTGGCCAGGAGTGGGAAAACAAGAGAAGGGGGATGGAGGGCATTGTGGCATGGCTTTTGCTGACTCCTCAATAGCTTGGGTTTGTAAAAGATCACAGATCAGAAATGGTTTTAAGCTCTAGTGCATTTGAGCCTCCAGCTTCTGCTTGAGCAATGTGACAAGTTTGAGATGCCCTTCTGAATGTGCCCAGCTTAAGTTACAAAAAAGAAAAAAGTTAATAGCTTTGACCTCTTAAGCTATTATATGAAGAAAAGGCTCTACTCACTTAAGGGCCACCCCATTGTAATCTCTATCTTTGAAGTGAGTCACGTACTAATTTCCTCTCAGGAAAGTTTAAATCAAAATATGTTTAGTCAGAAGGATTCCTTTTTCTTTAAAGAACCTCAAACATTTTATATTTGTGCAGTATAATTAAAAGATACCAAATTAATGCATTAATTTAAAAAATGTGTATAAGGTACTGACTGAATTACTAACAACCCACAGACATTTTTTGTTTATGCAAAAAAGAATTCTGTTAGTAGATGGAATGAAAGAATGCAAGGAAATTTAGGATCTGACTGCGTGAGACAATGACTGACAGCCATAAAAGTAATTGGTCTTAATTACTAATTAAACAGTCGTGTAGATAACAGAAACTATTTGAATGATGAAAGTCTTCCTTCTTGTACTTAAAATTGATACGTTAAGATTTAGGAATATTTAAAACGACATCTTGTTCACTGTGCTACCAGAGATATAATGTGCAATATTTTAAAGGGCTCTAGAGTTCTAACTATTTTCTGGTAAACAGAACCTAGCCCCAAATCATGCCTCTGATTGCCTTCGAGGCACTTTGCATTAAAATAATAATAAAGAAACCTTTATTATATCTTTACTCCACTGTGAAGTTTGATAAGCCTATGATTTAGCCATGGATGCTATCAGAAAAACCTTAAAAACTGACAGACTCAGTTCTTCTGAGGCTATTCCAGAACATAGATCTGTCTTTATGATCTGTGAAAATAGATGCTAGGTGGCTGACAGATTAGAAATCAGAGACAGACAGAAGTTTATGCTTTCTCTTTCTCTACTGTATTGTACCAATTCCTATTTTGTTCCTAAAATCTGAATGAATGGTGTTTCATAGTTTAATTACAGTGGTTTTTTCATTGTTGATATATAATATTACAGAACATCTTACAACTGATGGAGTGATAAATATACCAAAATGTGGTAGCTTCTGTCTTCTGATTTTATCTATCAAGTGAAAGGATGGTATACATTAAAGACTAAATAGCTGATATTTCATGATTTTTCTATCAGTGAAAATCCACCACCTAATATCAGCCTCTGAGTGTAGCTAAGTGTTTCTCACATTTCACCATTTTCAGTTTCTGAGCTGGCAACTTTGTCTCCTTTGCTTAGTTATCACATTATAAATATTCTCCTATTATCTCCACATGTGCAAAGATTTCTCTAGAAGTAGAATTTCTGAGTCATAGGGTATACATACAATCTTTAACTTAAGATAATGCCAAATTATTTTCTTACTGGTTGAACAAGCTAAACCCCCACCAACTTATACACTAAATACATAGGATTTCTTATGGTCCAAATTTGACTGACATTCAATCTCATCAAACTTTTATGTTTTATGTATTGCCAGCATAGTGGGTATTCTGGGAGTTAGAACGTGGACTTTTTTGTGTGTGTGTGAGCCACTATTCAAACCACTAGAGTAGGTTTGATACGCTTCTTCCAGTCCAGCACTACTTTGAAGCCATATGATCCTTTATTTCTTTGCAAAACCCCTGCTCATTTGAAACTGATACTATCCTGTTATGCCATTGTATGCTCCCCTCCTCTTTGCTTTAATTTGTGGTTTTCTTCCTCTTCCAAATTTGCATCTTCACGGGCAACTCAATCCATTTCCAAGCTCTCTGTCTCTTTCTAGATATCACTACCTTCACTTCCTCTCTGTCTGAGCCACCCCACTCTATGACTATACCCATGTTTCGTTATAACCCTGAATTGCTTTACCTCTTGGCTTTAAATTCAACACACCTAGGACTTCCTTCCAGATCTCTTATTCACTTACCCCCACCACATATGTTCTTCAATGTCATTGAGATCTAGAGCCTCTGCCCCTCTCATATTTACCGTATATGGAAGTCCTCTTCTCTCTTTACTGGAATATTGTCTAGCTTATCAAAAGTGCTTAATGATTGTTATCTGCTAGTGGCAGCAGAAGTATTAATAATCAGATTCATATTCAGCTTAACCACTTCCTTGCCCGTATTCTCACTTCTCTTGTCCCATCGCCTTTCCATTCTCTTACCTGAACAACCCCAAAAATGAATCAATACAACAAAACAGACGTAGTTCTTACTCTCACGGACCTTCAGTGATTACGGAAAGTGTGAAGTATGAAGTATGAAGTAATAATGGAAAGTGTCATTAGTGTTCAGAAAGTGAAGCAGAGGAGAAGGAAGGTGTCCCTGAGGAAGGGACATTTATACTGAAACCTGAACAATGCTAAGAACTGGTTGAATGAAGTATGAAGAGAAGATAGTTCTGGCAGTTGGAGAAATATGCATGAAGGCTAGATTATCAGGCTTTTCTGTTCTCAATTTAGGCATCACTTTCTCTGTGAAGTCTTTCAGATCGCGTGTGTTTAAGTCAGGTGTCCTTTCTTAGTGCTCTCTCAGGAATCTTCAGTTCTCCTTTCTCATTATGTCTTACAATATGTCATGTTCTCCTGTGTTCTTAACTCTCTTCCCCACTGGGGTCTGGAAGGATGGTTTGGTGTTTGACTTGTTTCCTATAATATCGCAGTGCCTATACTTGTACCAGTTCCTGCCACATACTTGAGGCGTCATGAAATTTGTCAGATACATTGACAAATCAATGGGAGAAAAGTCTCCAAAGGGCAACAACTCAATAGATATAGACGGAAGCCAAGTAATATGGGGGTCGTACTCATAGGACTTATTCAAACATAGGAATTCAAGGCATGTGTGTTTATTGTAGGGTGTGGGTATTATACCCGGCACTGTTGAAATGTCATTTATTCTTCTCCATTCACACGGTACGGTGATAGAATTCTTGTTTATCTGAGAATATTTCATAGAAAATAAGTAATGAACATGATATGTTTGGACAGTATTGAGTACTCAGTCCAGTGGAGAAAGATTATTGTCTTATATATGGATAAAATATACTCTTGTGTCTATATATAGAGGGAGCACTATATAGAGAGAGAGAAAGAGAGACACAAGAGTGTATTTTGTGCTCTTATAAAAATTATAAAAGTGTAAAAAGTATAAAAAGTATAAAAGTGCTTCGGATGGTATATATATATGCATATATGTGTGTGTGTATATATATATATATATATACACCATCCGTAGCACTTTTTAGTATTCACTGGGTCACTGCTTAGTTTTCAGGCTCTGTCATCACAAGGGTCCTCAGAAAAGCAGTTCTCCACAATACTGGAGTATGTCAGAGTCAGTTGTGAGATAATGTCACAGATAATACAACTAGTAACCATGTAGCACCATGGCTTGTGATTTATTATTTTTTAAAACTAATTTAGAAAAAAAAGTAAATGATAAATTAGAGAAGATTTGAGATTTTCCTGCTAATATTACTACATTCATTCGTTATATTCTGATATGCTTTCTTGGGAGGAATAATTGTGACTATTAATATTGAAATGGAATTAGGACTTGTCCCCGGACGTGTGTGGCTGTGACTGTTACATCTGTCACGTATGTCACTGTTGGTGCCCTAGAGGTGGCTCCTACCCCTATAATAGAGCATATTATCTCAGCTTTTCCTAGTCTCGAGGGTGTTTTAGAGCTCCTGAAACTTTGCCATGACTTGGGGGAGGATAAAGGCAGTTCGGTGGGATGGAAATTTGAATGGATATAAGCTGTTTGCACATCACCTCCCAGGGATACTGTTAGATCAAGGGTTTTACCCCTTTCAGACAGATCAATGCTGTTATAGGCTTAAGTAAGATCCCTTGAGAGGAAACAGGTTGGGCAGGGACTGCTGGCAGGCACTGTTTTCTTGTTTAGATTATATTTGATGAAAATCTTTACTTTGAAGTCATGCATTGGTTAGGAATTTCCCCCCAAGAGTTAGCGTTCTAAGTATTATCAAAGCAAATCTCATAATTTTGCTATGAAGGCACCAAAATTCCAGTCACCTCAGGGAGAGAAAGGTGAGCCAGCCCACTTTCTGAACTAAAAAAGGAAACACCTGTCTCTGAGAGGTGCTGATTTTTAGACATGATGGCATTTATGTTAATGCGAAGGAAAATTAGATGTAGGCTTCTTGACAAATTTCCTCTGAAGTTTGAGCAGATTGTTCCCAGCATGATGCTATCATGTTGGCGTTTATAATTTAGGCTTTAGTAATCTCCATTTATAATAACCTCGTTTGGGGTAAAATGGAAATTGCCCTATTATTATACTTCTGGGACAGTGAGTGGAGTGAGCACTGGACTGAGAGTGTGAAAGTCTGAATCCTTAGGTAAGGTTTATTTGCTATGTAAAGATACTGGATGAACTGTTGTAAGCCTTAAGTATGTCAACTCAACAATGAGGAGAGTGGACTAGGTCAGCTAATTTCAATCTGTGTCCCTCGGAAAATGTAAGGTTTCCTAGGACCCCTGCAAGGCCACCAAAAGAAGTGCTGAGTAGAAAAAATCCTTAGGGCGTGTTCCAGGTTTCCACATCCACTTTAACTGGAACCTCCACTTTTTTCTTCTGTGGATAATGGTCGTTCTTAGAACATTTTGGCTGGAGAGATAATTCTTTTGTTAATCTCTTTTTTTAGCAGTGAGCTAGATGATCTTCAATATTACTGCTGCACTAATATTTCACTACTCTGTTCTGACTGATAATTAAAACATTAATAAATTGACATATTAAATACTTTAGAAATTCAGCTTGAGATGTTTCCTGAATAAGTCAGACAAAAAAAAATGTCAGGAAAGACCGATATAAATATGTCATAAATGTTCAATGTTCAATTTATCTAAAAAATAAGAAAAAGATGTTTAGCTTATTTTGCAGTATATCATGAATATTTTTCTGGAAATTGATTCTATTCTCAGAATAGAGCACCAAAAACTACAGGAAGTAACATTCTCTTACTCTGGGAGTGATTTACTGAAGGCTAATATTTTTAAAATTTATACTGACCAACATTGTTTTAATATCAGGTGTCTGCTAGTTTGTTACTATTAGGCTGTGGAAACAAAAGCAAAGAAAACCCCTCAGCCTTGAAGAATAAAATCTAGCAGGAAAGACAGACATATGAACAGTTCATTGCAAAGTAGTGAGGTATGTACATAAATAAAAACATATAACATATAATTAAAAAGTGGTAGTAAATATGGCCATCAAAAGCATAGGATCTGTGTTCAAATTTCAATTCCATTATTTATAATAGCTTATAGCTTCTAGTTTTATGACTTACTCCACTGATGGCTCTATTTTCTTCATTTGTAAAATGAGAGGAAAAGAAGCCACTTATAGGAGTTTTTGTGCCAATCAAATGTTATGTTATAATCAATGTTAAATGCTTGGTGCATGCCTGCATTTACTACTACATAAATGGTAGCTATGATTATTACACCACTTAAATGATAGTTTAAAAAATAGTTAGTTTACACATACTCATTATACATATTTATGAGGTACAGAGTGATGTAGTGAGATGCATAATGTATACTGATCAGATCAGGGTAATTAGCATATTCATTGTCTCAAGCATTTTGTGTTTTGTGTTGGGAACATTCAATATCCTCCTTTTAGCCATTTGAAACTATATAGTTTATTATTGTTAACTGTAGTCATCCTGTAATGCTATACAACACTACAACCTATTTCCCCTGTCCAGCTGTAATTTTGTATCCTTTAACAAATCACTCCCTAGCTCTCCCTTCCCTCTATTCTTCCAAGCTTCTAATATCCTCTGTTCTACTTTTTACTTCTGTCAGATTAACTTTATTATTTATTTTATTATTATTTTGCGACAGGGTTTTGCTTTGTCTCTCAGGCCAGAGTGCAATGGTGTGATCTTGGCTAACTGCAACCTCTGCCTCCTGGGCTCAAGTGATCCTCCCATCTTAGCCTCCTGAGTAGCTGGGACTACAGGCCCATGACACCAATTCCAGATGAATTTTTATATATTTGGTAGAGACACGGTCTCGCTATGTCGCCCAGGCTGGTCTCAAACTGCTAGGATCAAGAGATCCACCTGCCTCAGCCTCTCAAAGTGCTGGAGTTACAGATGTGAGCCACCACGCCCAGCATAACTTTTTTTTTTAGCTTCTACATGAGTGAGAACATGCGGTGATTACCTTTCTGTACCTGGCTTATTTCACTTAATGTCTCCCAGTTCCATCCATGTTGCCATGAATGACGTGATTTCACTTTTTTAAAATACCAGAATAGTATTCCATTGTGTATACGTATCATTAAAAAAAAAAAAAAATTATTTTAGGTTCAGGGGTATATGTGCAGGTTTGCAATGTAAGTAAACTTGTCTCATGAGCATTTGTTGTACAGATTATTTCGTCACTCAGGTACCAAGCCTAGTACCCAATGGTTATTTTTTCTGATCCTCTTCCCTCTTGCCACACTACACCCTCAAGTAGGTCCCAGTGTCTGTTGTTCCTCTTGTTGTGTCCAAGAGTTCTCATCATTTAACTACCACTTGTAAGACAGAATATGTAGTATTTGTTTTCTGATCCTGAATTAGTTTGCTAAGGATAATAGCCTCCAGCCCCATCCATGTTGCACAAAAGACATGATCTTGTTATTTGTTATGGCTGCATAATATTCCATGGTGTATCTGTACCACATTTTCTTTATCCAATACGTTATTGATGGGCATTTAATTGATTCCATGTCTTTGCTATTGTGAATAGTGCTGCAATGAACATTTTTGTGCATGTATCTTTATGGTAAAATGATTTTTATTTCTTTGGGTATATACCCAGCAGTAGGCTTGCTGGGTCAAATGGTAGTTCTGTGGTTAGTTCTTTGACATTCTTTTCACAATGGTTGAAATGATTTACACTCCTACCAACCATATATAAGTGTTCCCTTTTCTCCACACCCTCACCAACATATTACTTTTTGACTTTTTTTTTTTTTGGAGACAGAGTCTCACTCTGTCACCAGGCTGGAGTGCAGTGGTGTGGTCTTGGCTCATGGCAACCTCCATCGCCCAGGTTTAAGCAATTCTTCTGCCTCAACCTCCCAAGTAGCAGGGACTACATGTGTGTGCTACCACACCTGTTTACGTTTTGTATTTTTTTAAGTAGAGACAGAGTTTCACCATGTTGGCCAGGCTGGTCTCAAACTCCTGACTCCAGGTGATCCACCTGCCTCAGCCTCCCAAAGTGCTGGGATTACAGGCACGAGCCACTGTGCCCGGTCTACTTTTTAAAATTCAGTATATACTCATTTTGGTATACTCAGTGAAATGCAGTTCATACCATCGCTTTAACTGTGCACTGTGAATTCCTGCTAGGTAGGCCTGTCCCTTCATTGTATTAGGAGATGATATTTTCATTTCTCATAATTCACAGTTTAAAATAGAACATTTTCACTAGCCTTTCTTTTCATAGCTTTAACTATACACTCATACCTGCTACTTACCATTCATTTACATGATGAGTGGGGTCCTGAAACCTGTTCTATCCTCTTTCTTATAAGAACTCTGTGAAATTGTCAGCTGCAGTTGCCTACTGCCATAGGAATGACAACTTCGTGTCTACTGCCACATGGCAGAATGTAGATATTTGTGAACCATCTTGTATTTTAGCAGACTAAGCTCTACATGAAGAGAATTTCCTCATTACTCAGTGGTCTCTTCCTATGTTATTCTATTAGCATTTGACTTCTTAGCTTTTGATATGTACTTCTGTGTGGGCTCCATTACCTGTTTGTTATTTAAGTCTTACTGTTGGTGTAGGTAGTATGAGTTTTCTTGTCATAGTAACCAGAAATTCATTTTTATAATGTTGTTGTCAATTATGACTTTATGACCTTATTATATAAAAAGGCTCCACTTGTCGCATTTAATCAATCATGCATAGATGACTTTTTTTCTAGAATATTTTAGACTAAATTAGATATTGAATTCCAAACTGGTTTCTTCATTAATGAGTGTAGCAACAGCCTGAAATAAATGACCATGCCTGTTTAATGAGTTTGGAGGCATTAATAATGTCATCCAAAACCCAGAGTCGCTTCCGTTTGTCCATTATATCTTCCACTTTTTACTTTTCTGAGATAATTAGATTCAATTATAGAAATTTATAAAAGTAGAGCGCTCATATCCTGCATTTAATACTTTAAGGTGTCACGGTGGAGAGATCCACTGCTTATTCTTTGTAGATTGAAATGGGTCCTTTAAATTTTGTTCAAAATCGTATAGCTTCTCCTACCAATGGCATTAATAATACCTTAAGAAAGGTGCTACATACCATCTATTCATTTCATTCCTGAAACACAGACTAGCAGAAGGGAGAGAACAATATAACTAATTGTTTTAATATCTAAGTTGAAAGTGAAAAGTGTGCTTTCAAGAAGGATTTACTGTATAGTGTTTCACTATAAACGATTGGGTTTAAATTATTAGTTTCATGTAATACTGTTGGCTTTACATAAAAGCAGAATGCTTACCAGTTGCTTACTTTGACATGATTCATAATGGCCTCACTGGATATCAGAATGATGACAGACATGCTGGTCTGGTATTTTCATTGCATTTCCGTGGGCTCATACCACATAGGGAATAGAATTAGGATTTTTACCCTTGTAGCTCAGTGAATGGAACTGCACAGAGATGCTTTGTGCCATGTGTGAAGTACTTGGAAAAATGCATTCTAATAAATATTTTATGAACCATCAATTTATTGAGAACTATTTTAGCTGCTTTTTTAAGTGGAGAAAATAACATTTTTAGTTTATTTTTATTCTTTGTGTAATATGCTTTTTAATTTTTTCATTTGATGGCTCTCTGGATGATTCAGGCAGAAGGGAAAAAAAAGACACACACACACACAGAGAGAGAGAGAGAGAGAGAGAGGTGAGTATGGTTTAAAAATACCTGAATTGGCTGCTAGGCTTGAATACTCTAAGCTAATGATGTTCAAACAAGAGTGTATATCAAAGAAAACTTGAGGAGCTTTGTAAAACAAGAATGTTACAGTCATCTCAGACATCCTGTTTCAGAAACTTCCAGAGAAAGGGCCCTGAATAAGTTTTTTCAAATAGATTTCAGGTGCCTCTGGCCTTTCATGCTGGCTAAGAATTACAAACCTATATCATATATTTTGTATGTGCACTTTTGATTTCTGTCTCATGATTTAAATTTTTTGAAAAATTCACATGACATAGGATCTTTCTAAATTTCCTGTTTCAAAGCTAAAATTTGATTATATTCATGACTGTACATTCCATTAGGTTTGTATTGCTCTTCAAATTTTGCAGAGTGTCTTATTTCATCCTCACAACCAGCCATACTGTGAGATAGACCATGGTCAATGTACATGGATGTGTAAGTTGGCTCACTGCACATGAGTACCTGGTTGAGGGAACATGTGGACCTCAAACCCAGTACACACACTTAGTGTTAATGAGTATGCCTACACTAGGCTGGATTTTCCCAGAGGGGAGATCTTCTAATTCTCACAAAGTTGTGCCATGTGTTGGTGGCAACCCTTCAGTAAGCAACCCAAGGATTATCATCCCCATTTAAGACATGAAGAGCTTGAGAGCTCAGAGAGGATCAATATTTTTTCCAAGGTTTCACCGTGATCAGTTCAAAGTCATTTGGCTTAATCCAGTGTTCTTTCTATAAACACTGGAAATTATTCTTGCATATTCATTGAGATGCCCATGTAATTTCATCAAAGTTGTTTAACAATGCTGTATTTGTTTATTAAAAGTGGTTCCTTGCCATATAAGAATTTGTTTTTCTTTTTGATCAAGAGCAATTTAGTCAACTTTGGTTGTGACTTGCATTTAAAAACAAAGAAGCATACAAACAAAACAAATCAATGGCCTGATAGCCTTCAACATTTCCAGACAATGCTAAAGGTTGAAATTTTAGGAGTCATTAAAATTTCTGGAGTTTTCATAAAGACAATGATAAAGACAAAGATTATCCTAATGATATATTGTTAGATACACTGGAAATGGTAGAAGGTTTGAGATGAGGAAACTCAATTTCTAGTCCTGATATTCTCCCTAGCTTCATACTTGCATAATCCAGTTTATAAGCTCCCCTGTAAGACAGAGACCAGGCTGTATTTATGTCTTTATTAACACACCATAAATAGTGAATATGAATAGCAGATGAAAAGTTCAACCCCAAGGAAAACTCATACCTACTCAACAGGCCCTGGTGTCCCCTTCTGGGCTGGCTCCCTGAGTCACTACAGCCTGTCTTCACTTCTCAGCAGCGGTTCACCTGAAAGGACTGGCAAGAGCTAGGCCTCTCCAGACATTAGAGTCCAAGCATAACTGATTCTCAGCCACAGAAAGGGGAGATTTTTTTTCCCTCATCTTATTTTAAGACCTATCTTCATAATCTTCAATTTATGCCCAGGTTTTCTTTCTTTCCCAAATTATTAACAATAGCAGCATCCATTCACTATAGGACAAATCTCAGTTCTACCCAGAGGGATGTGGCATGTTCCTACAGACCCGACAACACTGTCAGTTTAGTCAAACATTAGTATATTAGTTAAAGTCAGACGTAAGCACATTAATCAGAGTCTGAGTGATATGGTTAGGCTTTGTGTCCCCAGCCAAATCTCATCTTGAATTGTAATTCCCAGGTGTTTAGGGAGAGACTTGGTAGGAAGTGATTGGATTATAGGGGCAGTTTCCCCCATGCTGTTCTCATGATAGTGAGTAAATTCTGGTGAGATCTGATGGTTTTATAAGCGGTAGTTTTCCCTGCACTGGCACTTCTCTCTCTTACTGCCATGTGAAGAAGGTGCTTGCATCCCCTTTGCCTTCCGCCATGATTGTAAGTTTCCTGAGGCCTCCCAAGCCATACAGAACTGTGAGTCAATTAAACTTCTTTTCTTTATAAATTAGGCAGTCTTGGGCATTTCTTTATAGCAGTGTGAGGATGGACTAATACACTGAGTTATTTCACCTTAACTGTGAGTCCAGTGTAAAATACTGCAGTTATACCACATTTAGTCTAGTTCTCTCTATATTTCTTCTGAAGATTTTGAGTAATGTGTGTCCATCTCAAGAATCGCTTTTTATGTCTTTCTATTGTCAATTCCTAATATGTTAAATGAAGATGAAAAATCCTTTATAAAGTTTTTAAGGGTCAAATGTAATGTACAATATACTATCCTATTTAAATGGTAGATTTAATGTAAATTCTAAGTAACTTTTCATAAATGTATAAATGTATTCATGTATTTTAGTTTAACAAACACTAAAATAGTAATTTTCATATTTCATGCACTATTTTAAATGTTTTAAAAATAATAACACATTTTATCTTTATGCCATCTCTTTAAAGTCCTAGAATTGTTTCTATTTTATTTTCTCTCTGAGACTCAGAGAGGTTAAGCAATTTGCCCAAAGTTATACATTTTGCTATGCTGCAGAAACAACCAAAGTAAGTTAAAAATATATATTTACTTGTATGCTGGTTAATTTTATGTTTCAATTTGGCTAGGTTATAGAATGTCCGGATATTTGTTTAAACATTGTTTCTGGATGAGATTAGCATTGAATTGGTGAACTCTGTAAAGCAGATGTCCCTGCCCAATGCAAGTGGGTATCGTCCAATTTATCCAGGGCCTGAATAGGACAAAAAGCAGAGAAAGGGAGAATTTACTCTCTCTGCCTGACAGCTTGAGAAGCTTAATATTGTCCTGGCCTCAGACTAGGGCTTATGCCATTGGTGCTTCTTGTTCTCGGGTCTTTAGACTTGCTCTGGAACTACACTGCCAGCTTTCCTGAGTCTTCAGCTTATAGACAGCAGGTCATGGGACTTCTCAACTTCTCAGTCTTCATAACTGTGTGTGCCAGTTTTATATATATTCATATTCTATTGGTTCTGTTTCTCTGGAGATCCCTGAATAACATTCCTTGCATCAGATTTTGTTTAATGTAAACAATTATCCAAACATATAAATCACCAAGAAAACAATGATCTATGTTTTTTCAGATGCCATTTGTGTATGACCTGTTATTGAATTTTTATGTATATCAATTGTTTGTAGAAAACAAAAATAAGGCTCTTATCTTTAATTTAGGACCTTGCTCCTTAAAGTGTGACCTCCAAGACTAGCAACATATGCTTCACCTGAGAGTTTGCTGGAAATGAGGACTCTCAGGTTCACCCAGACCTATTGAATCAGGCTCTGCATTTTACCAAAAGTCAAGATGATTCGCATGCACATTAAAGTTAGAGAAGTGCTGGTCTGGAGTAGTATATGTTTAAGTACTAACATAAAACTATGATTTTACACAGGTGTAAGCAGCTATTTACCATATGTGCCCAAAGAGGGGATAAATATGTTGGCATACCTAGAATGCATATGCAGCATAGCACTGTTCATCAGCTGGAGAAACCTGTGCTAGTAAATGGTGTTTACTGTTCAAAACATTCCTCTTTAAAGTTTCTTCTATCGATACAGACATCCCAGGGCTTCATTTTTAAGGTCCATTTCAAGGCCTTGTAGACCTTATATGAGGAGCTCATGTAATCTATTCCAGAGCATAACTAGTAGATCTGCTTGTGAACGGGCTCATAAGCTCGTTTGTGTTATCCAGGTGATTTAAACTCTTCTATGACATTACTTGTGTGTTTCAGATTCTTGGTGCTTTTCTGCCTCCTGGTTTACACTTTGACTCTTCTCTTCCAGCCAAGCAGATTTCTGACTCCTAGCTATGTACAGCCACTCCTCCTGTCTGGCTCAGACTTCTGTGGACTGGGTTCTGGTCTGAATAGTCTTGCCAAGTTTTTCTTGTGTCTTTTTGTCCTACTTGAACACCCTAATACTCATATGACCACCCATCTCCTGATTCTGAAAATTGTATTCTCTAGCTATGCCTGGCAGTGGACTCTACTCTCAGTGCTCACCATAGTTGCATGGATGATATCTATAGGGCTATTCATACATTCTTGGCTGCCCTCGGCTTCTGATTTTGCCCTTCCAGGCTTGCTCTGCCTCATGTCAGTTCACAAACCATCAGCATCCCTTGCCCTGCGCATAGAAAGAGGCACTGTAGGTACTTTTTATTGTGTCTGAGCATGAGAACACAAATGTACTACAAACAAGGTGAGGTTGTGAACACATTCAATTATGGGGAGCTGATTTTTAATTCTTTTATTACTGTTAATCCCAGCACTTTGGGAGGCCGAGACGGGCGGATCACGAGGTCAGGAGATCGAGACCATCCTGGCTAACACGGTGAAACCCCGTCTCTACTAAAAATACAAAAACTAGCCGGGCGAGATGGCGGGCGCCTGTAGTCCCAGCTACTGGGGAGGCTGAGGCAGGAGAATGGCGTAAACCCGGGAGGCGGAGCTTGCAGTGAGCTGAGATCCGGCCACTGCACTCCAGCCTGGGCGACAGAGTGAGACTCCACCTCAAAAAAAAAAAAAAAAAAAAAAACAGCCTATTCTGCCAAATAAAAACATGGGCAAAGCACAGTCTAATTGGGTTAATAGAAAAAAATTTGAATTGGATATTTTATGACCAATCAGTTGCTTAAATGAAATAATGTGCCTCAAGCTCCTAGCATGATTTCTGGTCCACAGTATGTGTGTTAACAAATGCTAGTTTTCTTTCCTCTGGCCATCAGGTCAAATAAAATAGAAAGGTATTCCTCTGATGCAGTGGATAAACCTGGCTTTTGTGTCTATATTCTAAATCTGTTTTCCTAGGGGCATGTTTTGAGCATCATAAGAAGAATCTGAGGCTGTTAACTTCCACTGGACAGTGCAATCATTACAGTCAGCAGCACATCATCAAGAAAAGTTTGTTGTTGTTGTTGTTTGACAATGGTTTTACCATAATTGGTAAAAGCTCTACAGAACAGTCTTTGCAAAACCCAGGGTCACTGTAGGAGTGTGATGCCAGCTTGTGAACGAACAGTATGTATGCATTCTGATCAACTTGATTCAAATCATTGAGCATCTGGTTATGCAGATAACAGACAGCATTTGTCCAGACACCTGGCGTGTGCAAATTGCTTCTCATTTTTCTGCTTGCAAATTAGGAATCCAAGACCCCTGCAAGGTTATGAATAAATAACATGGCTTACAGACCAAAGTTATCATTAAAATAAACAAGCTCTAGCTCAAGCTTTAACAAGCCAGACACTCTGCAAGTAGTGCATTCCCAGTTCTTCATTGTCATCTTTGTGGCTTATGTTCACCAGTAATTTCTTTCTTCATTTTTCTTAAGGGATTGTCTTCATTTTTCCATTTTGATGGCCTTTGGCAGTTGATGGATAAAGAAAATATGGCTTACTATAGTGAGCTTGTTTGATATAATAATCAAGTAAGAGGACCTTGATTTTCTACCCCTTGTAAAATCTTAGGAAATAGTTGGTCCTGAGCAAAATTATGAGGAAGTGCATCCTCCCATTCCATGAAGTTCCCCTTTCTCTATGCTGACTTTGTCTTTTGGGAAATTGTCTCTCTCCAGTAATTTTTTTTTCTTCTTCTCCCTTCTGGAAACTTAGTTTCAGGAGATATGCAGAAAAAAAAACATACTAATGAGCAGACAGCTGTTAAAATAGTAATATGTTCCTTTTAGCAGAAACATTGATATTTTAACCTCAGACAAAAAAAGCTACATGTTAAGAAAAAAAAAAATCTGTGAATTTCAAAATTTTAGACATGAATGAGCAGGCGGAAAACGTATTTTGATGGGGGAAGAAGATTTGAAGTTTCGTGAACATTACTCTTCATAGGCTACTTGCTCTACCTACACAAAGGCTGTACTTCGGGATGGAAAGCCAGGATTTAAGGGAAATGGTGAGAGAGACGAGTGGCAATCTGTGAGGATCAGTGGAGAAAAAAAGAAAGGAGAATATTTGTGTGATGGTGAGGGGTTCAAGTTAGCTTGCTATGTAAAGACATTCTTTCTGGAAAATGCTAAGTCTTTATGGAAAAGCTCCATGATGTTATTTATTTTGCTAGTCTTTTCACTTCTTTCATGCTAGATTTGTTTAAAGTAAGCACTTTGGCACAGAAATTAAAACCTAGGCAGTAAAGTCTAAGTAATCAGATGTAGTGTATTAGCAAGCCTCCCAGATGGGCCCCCAGTAACTCTTGTCTCTTTGTATCCATGTCTTTGTGTAGTCTTTCCTGATAGTGAATATTGTTGACCACGTGGCAAATGGATATTGTAACAGTGATGGTATGTGACTTTCTGGAAGGTGAGGCTGTAAACCCACTGACCCTTCTGTCTCATACTTTATTGCATCACTTGCTCTAGAGGAAGCCAGGTGCCATGTGATGAGTACACAAGCAGTCCATGGAAAGCCCATGGGAAGTGGAAATGAAATCTGTCAACAAGCTCCAACTTGCCAGTCTTATGAATGACAACATTCCCAAAGCAGATCCTCCAGCCACAGCCAGACTTCAAATGACCACAGCCCCACTGATATTTTGATTCCATTCTCATGAGAGACCCTGAGCCAGAAACATCTAACAAAGCTGCTCCCAAATTCCTGACTCCCAGAGGATATGAGGGATAATAAACGTTTATTGTTGTTTTAAGCTAGTAGATTTTGGGGCAGTTTGTTATGCAGCAGTAGAAAATGAATACATATGTGTAAGGCAAGAATCCAGGCTAGAGGTTTAGCTGGAAAAGTCAATAAATTAACTAAATAATTGTGACTCAGGGGCCTGTCATGACCCAGCATAATTTCAGACATTGCAGTTAGAATCAAAAGACCCCACAAAATCCCCATCTTCAGATAAGGAAAAGAGCAAGTAGAGAGATATGCTTACATTTTGCAGATATTATAAGCTGTAGAAAGGAGAGAACATTGTAAGGTAGACCAGATAGTTAATCACTCGTGGAGAAGATAGCACCTGAGGTGTCCCACGGAAGAAGAATTAAGAATAGATTCAAGAGAGGTTTTCTTGATGGGAAAAAATATGATCAGAGGAGATGGTGATAGAAATGAGCAAGCTCATTGTGGGAGGTTTACGGTGTGTGTGTGTGTGTGTGTGTGTGTGTGTAACAGCCTTAAATGTTAATTTCTTATCTTGGAACACAATGTGAGAAGTAGGAAAACATTTAAAATATTTATGTTAGAAATCATCTTGGAATGAGGTGCTAAGAAAATAATTTGGTTTTAGACTAGAGAATAAATTGAGAGTGAGGTCACTGAGGGAATGAATTTCATGGTGATCCGGGGTTGAGAGAGATTTCATTGCAGGTAGTAGGAATAAAAAGGAAGGGCAAATTATGAGAAGACAAAAATGACGTCATCAAGACCAAATGACTTTCTCTCTTCCCCTGGACTACAAACACCACGGCATCAGAAATGGTGTCCCCATTGCCTAGCACATGATTGGCATTAGTAAATGCTCAATACATATTTATTGGATGAATAAACAAAGTAGGACCAGTCCTTGGCAGAGATGTCAATAAATAGTTAATCAACAGTTGGCAGAACTGAGGTCTCAGAAAGTATGAACAACTCCCATCCAAGTCCATCCTCCCGTTCACCATTATCCTATTTGCTTAATACATTCGATAATGCTGGCCTTCCTTCAGGAGTGAGATGGGGTCATGTTACTCACACCATCAGGGTCTTTCCTCATGATAGTTTCTTCCGCCTGGGCTGACTACTCCTGTGTTAGTAATGTAAGGAGATATGGGATAATTTTCTTAGTATCTGGCTCTCCTATTAAATTGCAAATAAGCTCCACTAGGAGAGGGACTGTGTCTGTTGAAATCACCATCATATCTCCAGTGTGTTTTATTGCACACATCTAAACTGATGTGGTTTGAATTTGTGTCCCCACCCAAATCTCATGTCAAATTGTAATCCCCAGTGTTGGAGGAGGGGCCCGGTGGGAGGTGATTGGATCACGGAGGTGAATTTGGATCATGGAGGCAGATTTCTCCCTTGCTGTTCTCGTGATAGTGAGTTCTCATGAGATCTGGTTGTTTAAAAGTGTGTAGCACCTCCCACTTTGAATCCCTACTCCAGCCATGTAACATGTGCTGCTTCTCCTTCCCCTTCTGCTGTGATTCTAAGTTTCCCATGGCCTCCTCAGCCACGCATCCTGTGGAACAGCCTGTGGAACCATGAATCAAAACCTCTTTTCTTAATAAATTACCCAGTCTCAGGTAGTTCTTTATAGCACTGTGAGAATAGACGAATACGTAAGTGAAGGATGAGATCCCATCTATTTGTTTTTCTGGTCCTTCACAGTAGAGTCCACAGCATCTATTTCTCTTCTTGAATAGTTATTTATCTCATTTCTCATATTCCATCTGTAAAAAAAAAGAGCTTAACATAGTAGTGCTGAGACTGACATCATTAGAAGGTCTGCTTGTGTGGTTGGCCCTTGGTTGGTGTCAGGAACTTAAACTTCTGGAGGATTCTCATCATTCTCTTACTGGTAAGAGTGGCTCATGGTGCTGAAACTGTGCAATAAAAAGGTTCATGCTGAGCACCTACCTGCTTCCTTCTGGGAGTCTGGAATTTTGTTACATGTTAGGCAGAGGGTGTCTACATGGTCAGCCCTCAATAAACCTTGGGTACTGAGTCTCTAATCAGCTTCCTTGTAGACAATATTTCACATGTGTTGTCACAGTTCAATACTGGAGAAATAAGTGACTCCGTGGGGTGGGGAGTCCTGGGAGCTTGTGTCTCATTTCCTCTGGGCTTCTCCTCATATACTTTTTCCTTTTGCTGATTTTGTTTTGTATCTTTTTACTGTAATAAATTATAGTTGCAGGTACAAATGTATACTGGGTACCATGAGTTCTTTTAACACATCATAACACTGATGGGTTATTAAGAATCCATAACTAATTGTCCATTGGAAACTGCTGTCAACATTGCCTTAAAATATATTCTGAATATGACTGTTTATCTCCTCCATGGTTTCCACCTTTACCAATACCATTATCATCTTTCTCCTAAATCACTCATCCTCCCAACTGGTCTCCTTGTTTCCAGTCCTCTTTTTCTGCAGTAGAGTGGAGTGAACTGAAAAATCCATAAACATGTCCTGTCATTTTTGTTGTCAAACTCTCTAATGACCAGACATCACATTCAAAGAGAAAGCAAAGTGTTCATAGTGACCTAAATAACCTGGATCCCCATTGCCTCTCAGCCTTGATATCCTCCTCCCTTGTCATTCACCTCACGCCAGCCATATGGGTTTACCCACTCTTCCTCACAGACATGTTCTCCCTCAGAGTCCTGACACTCACAGTCATCTCGCCCTGGAATGGTCAGTCCAAAAGTTCCTGCATGGCTCATTCCCTCACCTCTTTTAGATGTTTTACCAAATCCGTGATGCCCTCCCCAGCACTTTGTCTAATGTCAGTCTCTCCTTATACTCCCCCATCCCTCTTTACTTCTGCTTAACCCTTATTATCAACCTACTACAAGTCTCATTTATTTATCTTGTTTTTTGTCTGTTTCACTCACTAGAATGTAACCCTCATGAGGGCACAGATTTTTGTCTATTGTGCTCACTGCTGAATCTCCAGTGCTTATGATAGCTTGTGACATACAGAAGGTACTCATTAAATGCTTGATGAATTAAAGTATACATAAATGAATAATACATGACCCAGCCCCAAGCTTCATCTCCATTGTACAGTCTTCTTCACTTGCCCAGAGAATTTTGTATATACTTATTTTTCATTATAATTTATCTCATTCTCCTTGTCTGCTACAATCAGAAAGGATTGGCAATCATTTTCTAATTGTTCTTGTGCCCCATACACCTATAACAGTGCCTGGCATGTTGTAATTATTAAAAACAACACTCATCATTTTTTAAATGACTGAATGAATGAATAAATGATTTTTCTTATGATGTCAAATTGTTCTATAAAGGAATATTCCAAATTATACTGCAGTATATGAGTGTACCAGTATATGAATGTACCAGATTCACTAAAGATAAATCAGGATTTGGGTTTGTTTTTTGTTAAGATAAGCATACTGAGTGGTAACATTTATTTCTGTTTGCTTATTTCTTTAATCGCTACTGCTTAACTGTTTTCAATTCTTTTTCTTAAGTTTACACATACATTCTGCTTATAGCATTTTGTAGTTTATATTAGAAATCATGAGAAAACAATTTCCAAAGAATATGGAAGTTAACTGTTTCTTTGCATCACCAGCATTAGGGAGTATTGAGTCACAGACCCACATGTTTCCAGGGGCCTGATAGGCAGCGTAAGTGAGCAAACCTCCAGGTCAGTGTCCAGGCCCTGAAGACATGAAGTGCATTTTTCACAGCCCACAGCTGGTGTTCAGTACGGCCAATGGGTGCCACGTGGGAAAGCAGGCTTGATGCTGCCAAAGTTCCTTTTTCAAAATTAAACCTTTCACTTCTTAGTTCTGGAGATGAAAATACATAGTAACACATGTAGTAGAACTATTTCCTAAAAGACAATGCGATGGTAAAAGTACTACAATCAGAGATGATAACATGAGAAGCTGTGATATGGATTCACCACCCTTAGAAGTGTTGAACGTAGTGTATGCTACATATTCCAGTCTCCAGGAAGTGTTAGAATGGCTTACGATGATTAAGAATTAATTTGTGTTTATTCTTTTCCCCCTACTCTCTATCATATTTCCAAATTATAATGATTATAATGATAATTCATTGGAGGCCACTCATCTGTTTGGTTTGGAATATGATGATTCATTACACCCACTATCAAATTCCTGGCCAATATGGAGCAGAAGCTTTTGGCTAGCAGAAAGCACAAGGTGTACACATTTGATCTACCACACAACACGGCAGATACCCCATTTGCATTGCCAGTTGTGCTACACAAACACTTTCCTGGAATTATTTGAAATACAACAAGGGTTATTGCTAAAATCTCTATTCTGGGAAGAAAAAAAAAAAAAAAAAAAAAAACTGCCATGTTTTCAAAGAGTTTCTTGCCAGAGAAGGGGAACAACATTAATAATACAGGCCAGTCTATCATTCGGATAGTTCCCTTGGTGGTCAATTACAGCTGGCATCCTAGAGGGAGCAGCATCTGGTATACAGACTTTAAGCTCTCTTCTGGCAAAAGAAGATCTAGAAGCAGTTGAATGTATATTGGGACTCTTCCTAACTTTTCTCTAGGTAGTATTATCAAAGCTTAATGCTTGGCAATTACTTTGTGGTTATCATTTTACAACTTTTCTTTTTTTGATTTCTGAAAGTTTATATGGCTACTTAGGAGACACCATGACACAACAAGAGCCCAGATATGTCTTTTTTTGTGTGAAAATATCCCAGGTGCTTATGCACTTCTTTAAATTCCAGAGGAACAGCATTTGTCAGGTTTAGAGCTCTCAGCCAGTTACTGTGGAAGAATACAAAACAGAGAGAAGTTTGGTTTATCATGCCTAACAGAAGGTGGCACCAAAAATATCTAATAATGGTTTATTTAGTTTTACTTAGGACGTGATTGTTATGTTGGAATATAAAGAAAATTACTCAAAATCATTTTCATAACACCAAGTAATCACTGTATTTTATCACAGTACCATTCTCCTGTTGTCTAAACATTATTGCCTTATTTATCACACCAGTACCATCATTTTCATATTATGCCTCTGTTTATTTCCACGGTCTCAAGCAAAACAATAAGTAAACTAAGTTACCTTTAACTTTCATTGGACAAAATTATCCAATAATTAACTTTATTACTTTCTAACTTAAATATTTTCTAAATTTAGAATTCAATTCTTGATGTTTAAATGGGATCTCATTTTGTATATGCCCTGGTAAAAGAGATACGACTATTTAGGAAGTGTTTACAGCTCCTTCTTAAAGATAAAACCAAAAAGAAGAGCACAATAATGACATACATAAATGCCTGCTTATTTGTTTGCGAGAATATATGAGATTCAGAGCCTAGTAGATTCATACCTAGTAGCAGATACGAACAGAGTGGTTTGAAAGCATTCATTGTTTCTAAAAATCAGCCTTATTTGGTGAATATCAAATTCAGTTTTTTACAAATAAAAAAAAGTTTCAGAAAGATTAATAAGTTGGCCATTGAGCTAGTAAGAAACAGGGCTATTTATACTTCACTATTTGAAACTTCTCTATTTAAAACTAAATCCTCTCTTTGCATAAATGGCAGAAAGATTCAGGATAAATCTGTGTAGATAAATTAACTACATAGTGGCATGTAGGCTTGTGACATTGCAGAGAAGTGCAGCAAACTCATTTACTGTCATAACAGTTATGTTCTATTCTGCCTTAGTTGCCCTTTATAATGGAATTGATTTTTTTTAACTCACAGCATCAAATTTCTCTACATGAGTTCTGTGTCCTTTAAAACAGACACCTTGGGGATGCTGAGCATCAAGAAAATGAGCCAAATGTTTCCACAGCTCTTCCCTTTCAGTTGCCTTGGGAGTGCCTGCCACTTTCTTTTTAACATTTTCAGTGGTGACAACTCTTCAGTATTTGATGGCTGTTTTTTTTTTTTTTCTTAATGTGAAGAGAAAAAAAGAAAAAGGCTATCTAGAGCTAAGTCTAGAAAATAGGGTGAAAATTGCATTATTTAAGCTCCAATTCAAATGTGTTTATAAAATAACAACCATGATGCTTCCCTCCCTCCCTCCCCCTTTCCCTCCCTCCCTCCCCCTTTCCCTCCCTTCCTCCCCCATTCCGTCCTTCCCTCCCTCCCTCCCTTCCTTCCTTCCTTTGCTTCCTTCCTTTCCTTTCTTTCCCCTTCCTTCCCTCCCTCACTTCCTTCCTTCCTTCCTTCTTCTCTTCCTTCTTCCCTTCCTCTTTCCTTTCTTTCTTTCCTCCTTCTTTCCTTCTCCTCCTTCTCCATAAATCATCTGTTTCTATGAAGGGAATTTCAAAAATGTTATCAGGATAGAAAATTATTGAAATAATCAAATATCTTCCTAAGTGACAATTTTAAATACTAATACTTTGAGAAGGAAATGCTGGTGTGTTCATTTATCTTTGAGTCAACTCTAGTGAAAATACTTTCTCTGGTTATGTTTTACTGTGTAAAAACCTCTCCCAAACATAGTGGTGTTAACCCACAATTATTTTACTATGCGCACAGTTTTGTGGGTCAGAAAACTGGGTGGGACATCACAGGAATGGCTCATCTTAGATCACAACAGCTGGGGCCTCTTCTGGGTGGCTCTATGGGCTGACGATGGCTCAGATGGGGCCATTTATCTGCCGCCTCAGTTCTGGCTTTTGTCGGAATTTCTTAATTTTTCTCCACATCCAAGTTGTCTTATTTTCATTCACTCACATGTCTAGAACCCGGCTTAGATGGGTGGAATCTCTGGGGCTGATTGGTCTCCTTTCCTGATGTGGCCTTCCAAAATGCCCAGCTTCAACTTCCTCACAATGTGATGGTTTCAGTAGCTGGGCTTCTTACCCAGTGGCTAGCTTTCCCCAAAACAAGAGTTCCAAGAAGCAAGAAGTAGGAGTTGCTAATCTCATAAGACCTGGACCAGAAACTAATGCAGCATCTTGTCTGCCATATTATGTCAGTAAAATCATTAACAGAGCCTGCTCAAATTCAAGGGACAGAGACATGAACTCCCAAAACTCAATGAGAAGAGTATCAAAGAATTTCATAGCTACCTTTAATCCACCACAAAAACTACAAGTATCCAAATAGATAGGAGACATATTCTTCTCTGAATTTTTCTCTGTCTTGAAAACATCAGAGATGTTCAGGGTGCTATATGAATTAAAGAAGAAATGTTAAGCATAGATTTGCCTCAAAATACTGCAGGTATATGCTCAGAATCTAGATATATTTATTTTAGTATAGAGCTGGTTCTGATTAATTTTTATGTCTACATAGCTGACTCATTCGAAGATTTTTGGACTCTTTATTTCGAGAACAATCGCCTGACAAATTAGTGCAGTTTACTTATGCTGAGTTATAAATCATGTATTCCTCTCTACTTTGCTTAAGTTCATCTCTTTCCCTGCAGTATCCTGCCCATATCCATGCTAGCTTTGCTGTCTGAAATTCCTATCCATCCACAAAAATCCGTGTCTTCCATTAAGCCTTTTCTCATCCCCAAACCAGATATTTTCTTCCTTTCATGTAAGCCTCCATAATACTTTTTGGAGGGAGGGGATTCTGTGTTATTTTTCTTCTCATACTTTACTTTGAATTAAAGCCATTTATTTATTTATTTATTTTCCTCTCACTCCGGGCAAGCTCTTATGAGGCAGGACAACTTATCATTTATTTTTCATCTGACATCATTCTTAGTGTGGTGCCTTGTCCACAGTAGGTGCTTGAGAGGTATTGCTCAAAGTGAAGAATTGAAATATTTATATATGAGAATTTCTGTTGATTTTGCTACTTTTATAGAAAGATCCATTACCTAAAGGCGGTGATAAAAATTGAGTACTTACTCTGGTTAGGATGATGGTGATTACCTGATATACAACATCCGTTGAGCAACCATGAAGAATCCTGGCACTTGCCTAAACACCATGCTAGGCCAGAAAGCAATCAAAGTTTTCTCATGCACAAAAATTCATTTTAGTGGGGGAATTAGACATCAGATAGCAAGTAGATAACCATTTAGTTGAATTATGCTAAGTTCCATTAAAGAGAGGCTGAGTGTGCTAGCAGTGGGTAGAATAGGGAGATCTAACCAATCTAGGACAGTATTTAGGGAGGGCATCCCTCTGGAGGTGACTTCTGAGCTGAATTCTGAAGAACAACTGGTAATTAACAAAAGGAAGAGGACAGGTGGCAGTCTGAGACTTGAGCGGGTAGGACACGTGCCTTGTTGGAAAATAGAGAGGAGTGATGTTTGCACTGAGATCTGAAGGATACATAGGAGCCAACAGGGTATGGAGTGGAGGGAGCCAATATCAGGCAGATGAGACAGTATGTGGAAAGGATGTGGGGTGGCAAGAAGCATGGAACATGAGACAGGCAGAAAGATGGTCAATGGGGCATGGGAGAGACTGGCTGAGGACCTGGGTCACTTTGTGGCAGGCCCCTCATGGACCACACAAAAGATTATTAATTGGCTTTATGCCTAATGTAAGAAGAAGGCATTGAAATAATTTAAGTAGAGATGTGCCCTGTTCAGATTTGTGGTTTCAAAAGAATATCTTCATTATAACAATTTAACTACACTTTAAAAATCAGAAATTTTCCCAGGGTCAGAAAGTTTGAACGACAAATCAACAAAGGCAGAACGTAAATTCAAGCTTTCAGATTCAAAACTCAGAGTTTTTGTTTAAAAGAGTGTTGGGAAGTGCCATTTTCCCTTAAGCTTAGGGGTGATCTATTTCATGTTTCAGACATGTGACCTACATTTCAGGTCCATTAAGACCTGAAATGGCTTTCTGTCCGCTTCCCATCCACATCAGATACAGGGATGTGGTTAGAGAAGGTATACAAACAATGACAGTACTGGCTCTAGAGAGGAGTTTACAGCTATGAAGTCTAGGCAGAATTTCCTGGGTATTAATGTTCTCTGGAAAGTCTTTTTTTTCCCCCTACACCATGAAGAGGCAGGCGGTGGTCCTCTCTTTAGTGTCATTGTAGAGTAACAATCTGCATATAGACACACCAGAAACTATGAAAAAAAGCCTGGTTTAGGAATTTAAAAGACTTAGATTAAAATCCTGACCTGGCTTAAAGTCCAAAATCCTGGACTAAAACGACTATGTCTGCGGCACTCTTAATTTCAGTGAGCTTAAGGTTTTCCACCTGGAAGAAGAATGTGATAATCCTGACTCCACGGGCATCCCGTGAGGATGAATAGAACATTGCTACTGCAAAATCTCTTCAGTCTATTAGTCTGTAAATGATCCTGATTATTGTTGTTATTACTATTTTATGTTTTGTGTCCTTTGTTTACTGGAGCAGATATTGCTATTTAAAATCCACTTAACTTTTGTTCTTCTTCATAACATTTCTTTGTGTGATAGACAGAAAAGTCCTCCTACCCCTACCCAACCAAGTTGACCACATCTTAACTCCTGGAACCTTTAAACAAGTTACATAATGTGGCAAAAAGGACTTTGTAGAAGCAATTAAATTAGAGGTTTTGAAATGGGAAGACTCTCCTGGATTATTTGTGTGGGCTGTATGGAATTACATGGGTCATTGTAAGAGGGACTCAGGTGGGTCAGAGTTAGAGAGAAACGTGGGAAGATGCTATGCTGCTGGCTTTGAACATGGCAGAAGGAGCCACCAGCCAAGGAATGCAGTGACTTTTAGAAGCTGAAAAGGGGACAAATTCTCCCCTAGAGCCTGCAGAAGAAACCTAGCCCTACTAACACCCTAATTTTAGCCCAGCAAGGCCCATTCTGAAATTCTGACCCCCAGAACTATAACTTGTGTTGTTTTAAACCATGACTATTGTGGTGATTTGTCATTCATAATACACTATAAAACAATGAATTTTAGCCAGCAAAATTTTTATGTCCCATATTTTTGTGCAGGAGGGCATTTTGTTTGTGTGTATGGGGCTTTAATAACTATCTAATTATATTGATTTATGATACTTTCATTATTTTAAAAAGCCTGCATTGAATCTAAATTTAACCCAGTAATTACTTTCTTTCTTCCTTTCCTTTTATTATTTTTTCTTGTTTGTTTTAATGGTAACCAAAACATAAAAATAATACAGTAGAAAGTCTCTTGAGAGGAGGATTTTTTTAAAGTGCTGTTATATCTGGCATGATGAAGCAACTACTCCACCAACTAAATTTGTAACTGGAAAGCAGAAAGTTCTTCAAAGTTCACACAGAATAAGAGCCTGGCCTCCCAGGCAGGAGGATGCCATCTGTCGTCACCATGGCTTTCTGCCAGAATGATTGCTTTCTCATCCCTTCTAGGGAGGAGATTTTTAGGCAAGAACTACCAGCACAATCTACTCTAATAAATTTGAGATTTTAGAATTTTTTCATAATTCTGTATTTTTCTTGGTATTGAATGGTTTAGTTAACAGAAATAAAATGGATTTTTGTTTTCGTTCTTTGCATCTTTTCTTACTCTGTGGGCATATAATCACCTTAACTTCTACCTAAAGCCATTTGCTCTGCAGCTAGTAAGAGGACTTTCTGGCTTGACTGGACATAAACCCTCTATGTGCCATTTTTAAAAAATTCCTACCTCTGATGAATAAACAGACAGCCATACAAATATAGTATTAAATTCAATATAAAAAGAGAAAATGGGGAAAATTTTAGCATACTATTAGGAATTGCATTTTTCTAAATGTTTACTAACTTTCTGTATGTTATGCTTAGCCCATAGAGTCTTCAAGTCCATGACAACATTCTGGAAACAAAATGCCAAGCAGAGATGTTAATGTTCTTTATTGTTGAATACTGCTCTTAGAATCACAGTTAATTTTTTCTTCTCTGGGAATAAACATATAAATATATCAATACTGCTCCATTTAATTAATAAAGCTATCAGTACTGTTCCATTTAATTAATAAAGCAATTATTTCTATTGATAAAGAAAACTATTTGCTTAGAATGGTAGCTTAAGTCAACCCTATGAGCAAAAAAGCTACTTTAGTTGAAACTTCTTTTGGTGTCTGGTTTGCTACAATAAAATTGGACATTTCTCTAAAGTCCTATTTTCCCTGCTGAGTGCTAAAGTTATAACTGTGACAGTTAAGCTGTTTACGTTTGAGCCCTTTAATAATTTTTATTGTCTTCCTGTCTAAACTTGCTTGAAGTATGCAATAAACTTTCAATATTTAACACAGAGCCTTGCTTACCTTGGTAGGGAGGGGGCAAATTTCTTTCAAAACAGGGGTGTAGCGTATTGCATGTGGTTTGCAAAATCCCATATGTAATTCTGATTCAGGGCTCCTTATATTTCCTCCCTACTCCCAGTATGAAAAGTGTCTCTTTAGAGTATCTTTTAGTTTGTGATAAACTTTAAAGTAAATAAACTATCCTTTCAACGAGGTAAAGGATGATACCAAATGTCATAATTCCAATAAATTGGAAAAATAACTATGATTCTAAGAGCAGTATTCAACAACTTTCTAGAAAAAAACTTTCTAGAAAAAAAAAGTCTACACAGGTATCTCAAAAGTGTGATAAAAGAGGGACTATATTAGATGCTGTCAGCACTCTGTCTATATCTTCTCACCTTTATCTGTTCAATGCTCTCTGACCAAATTCCAACTGCATTTCTCTGCCAAAGGGCTTTCTCCACATCCTACAGCTCATTTTGCTGCCCATAAGGCAAGCTGGAAGAGGCAGAAATTATTGCCCTGTCTAGAAACAGCCTTCAACTAATGACTAACAAGGGCTGTTGTACAAATAACCCAACTTCAGCATCCCTCAGGTGGGATACAACTGAGACATGCATTTTACACTGGAACATGGCCTTCTCTGGAAAGATTAACCCACTGGATATGCACAGTGTAACTTCCTTTATTTAAAAATTACTTTCTTGTCTATTTTCTTTTCTTCCTTGTTTCACCCCTTTATATTTCTGCTGGTGTTTCCCAGAGTTACCTTTAATATAAACCACAATGTAGGATCCTGGAGTCCATCTCCAGGAAAAAAGTAGGCAGCTTTTAAAAAACAACTTTTGATCAGCCCCTGGTTGACATAAAACTCCTAAACATGGAACCCTGAGTCACTATGAGTTCAAAACTGCTTATTGTGCTGTTCTGTGAACCCTACCAAATTACAAAGTTAGGTGGGCCCAGTGACAGTCCACTGTACAACAGCAGCGGTACAAAAGTAGTATCTCTTCAGTGGATAAGCTGAACAAGAAAGATAAATTTGAGTTGGCCTAGACACAGGTTGGCTGTAAGTCAATGCCATCTATATTGAGCTTCACCTAGGGATAGCCTTGAAAAACAGTAGTGAAGGAAAATTCCCCCAAAAGGCAGGCCATCCACTTTGTGTTAGGGAAAAGTAGCCTGATATTAGAATATATACTAATCCATGGGCAGCGGTAGATGACCTGACCAGCTGGTAAAAGGCCTGGAAAGAAAAAGGATTGGAATGTTTGGGACAAGAAATTCTGGGGTTAGGCAAGTGCCTGGACATTTGGCAGTGGGCACAAAGTGTGAAGATCTTAACATTCACTAGAGAGTGTAGACAATGGAAGAGACATTGAATGAATAAGTAGACAAAATACCTTGGCCAGTTGGCATCAGTCAGTCTCTCATTGGCCAACTCAGTGCTGGTATGATGGGCACATAAACAATGTGGTCATTATGGTAGAGATGGAGGCTAGGCATTCCCACTCACCTAGACTAACCTAGCTGGTGCCACCACTGACTGTTCAACTTGCTGACAGCAGAAACCAATCAATGCTGAAAACATTAAATCACATCATTTCTCAAGGAGACCAACCATCTCCTGGTGGCAAGGTGACTACATTAGACCCCATCTGCTTTAGAAAGCTCAGTGGTTTGTTTTTACAGAAAGAGACTTACAAGATAGGGCTTATGAACATTTGGCCCATGAGTCCAGGATTCCATATAATATCGTGTTGGACCAAAAAATCCACTTTGTAGCAAGAGAAATGCAGAAATGGAATCATCACTAAGGCACTCACTGGTCAGATCATACACTGGTCAGATCAATCACAGCTTCTGGTTTGGGGTGGTGCAATGTATGATCTGATCATTGGAATAGCCTGCCAAAGACATGACTGAAGTGTCAGCTCTGCTTTGCAAGGATGGAGCGCCATCCTTCAAAAAATGCATATCAACATTGAGTAAAAGACTTTATGTGGGGATCTGTCCCCAAAAGGAAACTATAAAGGGTGGAAGCAGGAATGGCCCCACTTGTGTAACTTCCAGTGTCCCACCGGGGGACTTTGGCTTTCCCCCATGCAACTCTGGGCTGGAGGTCCTGGTCTTCAAAAGGGGTACATTTTCACCAGAGGACACAGAGAGAGCCTCATTATGCTATACACTACAGCCCCTCCCTGAGAACTGTGGGCTTCTTGTTTCCAGGAACCAGCAAATCGTCTCTTGCTAGGGGTGATTGACCTTGATCATCAGGAAGCTGTAAGGCTGTTATTATAAAATGGGAGCAGGGAAGAACATGTTTGGCACACAAGGGCTCTACTTGGCCTCTCTACACACTTCCTTGCTCAGCTGTGACTGTAAATGGACAAATACAGCAACTCTGGTCTGCAGAAGCATGGTAACCAGAAGCAGGGACCCCCTAGTGGTGATGAGGGTCTATGTCATGCTGCAGCCGACCTGGTAGCTAAGAGTGAGAGAAATTTGGATGCAATTGTGGCAGAAAGAAACAATGAGTAACAATTGTAACTCCATGCCAGCTGCAGTGGCTGAAATTCATCCTATTAACCTCTTACTTGTTTTTCTTTGAGAAGGAAGGCCCGCAAGAATCCTGGAGGAGCCCTTGCCTGAATGTATACGAAGAAAGGAACTTGTGTGGCACAAAGGATGAGCTGTGATAGCAACAGATTAGGACTGCTTGCATCCCTATTCAGGCAAGGACGCACTGCCCAGCTACGGGGAGTGCAGTCAGCAGACAGCATCTAGCTGTCAGCTCCTTCAGGGTCTGTCTCAGCTACAGAAACCTGCCCTGTAGGGAACATCCTTCAAATGACAACCCCACATCTGGCATCTAAGAGAAGCAAAGGCATAAAGACCCAGGCATTTTAGTCCAATGTGAGATAACTTTACTGGACAATATTCATTCCAGAGCTCCCTGCCAGGGTTTCTGCATTCTACTTTTACAAAGCAAAGATGCTGAAATATAAATAATTTATTATTTCAAAAAAAGATGGGATATTTTGCATCCAAAGGTTTAGTGAGGAGTAAAGAGCTTGCTTACCTTCAAGGAAAACTTGGTATGATCCTCAATTTCTCCTTTAACCTTGAACTTGTGACAATATTACCAAGGTAAGTGCATGACATAGTCTAGCTGTTGGTCCCTTGGTGCAAAGGACAGAAGTGTCCCAGAGGAGATAGTAGGCCTAGACTCACTAAGCCAGGAGTCTTCCATTTTTACTTAAATGTAGCTATCTCATCTGTTAGATTGGTTAAGTTCAAGTACAATTATCAATAGGCTCAGTGAAAGACAGATAAATATGAAGCCCAGGTACAGAAAGGTAAAATCATTTGCATCTCTTCATGGTATCTCCTCAAAAAGTAACTGCTTCCCTTGTGATTGAAATGACAAATGTGTCCCTGAGCATTCTCATAAGATTAACCTGATTTCTGGGTTTTGAGATAGTACCAAAGGAACTATTACCATATAGGTAAGATGTAGTCACAGGTGAAGAAGATCCTTGTTGTCAGGTACCGATTAAGGAAGAAGCCAGTTTTCTGTCATTTACTTTGCTAAGTTCTTCCAGCAGATAGGATTGTGAAGTATGAGCCAAATAAAATATTTTCTTAAGAAAATATTTCAGCTTGGAAGTTGATTCTGCTTTATCAAAGTAATAATAACCTTGGAAATAAAGTGTTTCTGCCTGCCAATAGCTCATGTTAATAATTAAACAGCTTGCTGTTTGCAGCATTTTAGAGAGAGACCCTTAGGTGGATGGTCATGTTTACAAAATGATTCACCTCTTAGTATTCTGAAAATATGATTTCACTGTTAAGTAAGATTATTTTATTATTTGGTGTCTGACTCTTCTGTAAAGTTGTCTTCAGGTATTTCAATATCTGTCTTTTCACTTCCTGATTATTTTCCATTTTTAAAAATTATGTCCTTTTTCTAAGCCTTAATGAGAAAGAAATGTCCAAGGCAAACATGTTGGCTAGAGTTGATGTTGGATTTGGCATTCATTCTCAGTATAGAAGTTGATTATCCCAGAAACACGTTTGATTCAACACTGCAGGTCATACTGGCAGCCAATTAATTAAATTTTCATACTGATCTGCACCAAGTTCCATAAGATTGCCCAGGGTGGTGGTGTTTGAGTTGATGTTTCAGTGACAAGTATCATATTGATGAGATGAATGGCTTAGTCAAATTTACAAACTCTGGTGTGAAATGTATTGCATTTCTGCAACTCCAGGGAACTGTAAACATATTTAAAACCAATGAAGTGGAAACTCTCTTTCTTGGGGGTAATGCTTTTAATTCTTCCTAATTTTCCAGCATGAACATTAAAAGAAGTTCATAGAGCTGTGTAAATTAATACCAACCTATAAACTCATGAAATTATTCTGAGGTAATATGGAAAATTTATAATAAATGTTCAAAGTACAATTACCTCTGCTATCCTGAAATATTTTCTTAGGAAGCCAGGGTATGCATACTATATCAGAGCAGTTATAGCAATTAATGGTTGAGAAGGACAGGTATTAATTTATAAGTTATAGTAAAAGTTTTTGATTCACTTAACTTGGATGAATGGACCTAAGGTACTTGGTTCAACTTTTTAGAACTATAGAATAATAAACCCTAGTGATCATGTATTATAGGGAAAATATTCCTGTAATAAATTGTAATGGGAATGAAAACAAAACTTTTAAACGATTTGGAAAATAGAAATAGCAGAAACTATTATAAGTTATTTGGAAAATAGGAATAATAGACATTCATGAGTAAACTGGTTTAAAATTGGTTTGCTTCTGTTATGAATTAGAAGTAAGATTGCAAGAAAAAAAAAACCTTTTTGAATTGTTCGAATTAGGTTAATCCTTTAGTTGGAACATCGTGAACCTAGTAGCCTTTTAATCAGTCTTTCTCCAGGGCAGCACATCTGCGATTGGAAATGGGAGAGTGGAACTAATTCAAATCTTTTCAAAAAGTGGTTAATAAGCAGGAACAAATGGGATGGTAACCATGGAGAAGATAAATGGCTATCACATAGATGTGTTAAGTGTTGCTGACTGACTCCAAAACAGAACCAGAAGAAAAGAACCAGTTCGTCTAAGATTACCCCACTGCCTAAATCAGGGTCCTCTTTAGAGCAGGCCCATCTGCTGATTTTCTGAAGCCTTTCCAATGGTGCACACTTTGACAAATGCTTGGAGACAGGACTGTTTGTATACACTATCGCATATTAGATATAGCTTTTGGGTAGCTAACAAATTCTTTGAACCTTAAGTTTTTATCAGCTATAAAATAATTATCATTTTCCTACTAACTTCCAGCAGAGTTTTAAAAGTTTTAATAGGTTAGTAAAAATGGGATTTCTCAAAAACTTGTGGCTGTACTCCCTGCATGCCTTTCTAGCTTTAGCTTCTCCACTAATTACCTCATTCTTGCAATTTTTTCTAATACACATTTTAAAGACAGGGAAGCTGACAGACCATGTTCTTTTTTTTTTTTTTTTGAGACGGAGTCTCGCTCTGTCCCCCGGGCTGGAGTTCAGTGGCCGGATCTCGGCTCACTGCAAGCTCCGCCTCCCGGGTTTACGCCATTCTCCTGCCTCAGCCTCCCGAGTAGCTGGGACTACAGGTGCCCGCCACCTCGCCCTGCTAGTTTTTTGTATTTTTTTTTTTTAGTAGAGATGGGGTTTCACCGGGTTAGCTAGGATGGTCTCGATCTCCTGACCTCGTGATCCGCCCGTCTCAGCCTCCCAAAGTGCTGGGATTACAGGCTTGAGCCACCGTGCCCGGTCCAGACCATGTTCTTATACCAGCTTTCTTTGCAGGTTGCCTCTAGGGCTTTAGATTGAGATGGTATTATGGACTGAACTGTGTCCCCACAAAAAGCCCCAGCTCCCAGTGTGGCTGTATTTGGAGATAAGACTTTTTAAAGGAGATAATCACACTTAAATGAAGTCATAAAGGTGGAGCTCTAATCCATCAGGACCGACGCCCTCATAAGAAGAGGAAGAGACAACAAGAGTGCACATGCACAGAGAAAACGCCATGTGAAGACACAAGAAGGTGGCTGTCTGCAGGCAAAGGGGAGAAGCCTCACAAGAAACTAATCCTGCCAACACCATCATCTTCAACTTCCAGTCTCCAGAACTTTAAGAAAATAAATGTATGTTGTTTGAGCCCACCAATCTGGCACTTTGCTGTAGCAGCCTGAGCAGATGAATTCATCTGGATTGACTTCTTGTTGGTCTGGTGTCTATTGCATTCTGCCTGAAATGGGTTGCAGGCTTACCAAATGTGACAGATCCTGTACCAAGTACATGTACACAGCTAAGTGTTCTTGAGGGGGCACTTTCTAAAAGACTTTATACTCAACTTATTAGAGAGGATTCACCTATTATTATTTTATAGTTAACAGCAATATAATCTTTGCTTATTCTTTGCTTATATTTCAGTTTGTATTTCTCACCAAGTCCATGGAAAAAGTTTCTTACTAAAGCAAAACTAAAATTGGTTTCCCTTTACATGTAGAAAACCAAAGGTTGTTATCTCTTCTTCACCAAAGATAAATTCATTCCATTACTGCTAAAACATTCTCCGAACAGGATTCCTAAAGCAAACACCTGAGTCCTCCTCCTAAGTGTCCCCATGTTCTCACTTTCAGGATCCATCAACCAAGGATACAAGACTGTACTAATGTTCACATTCAGTAGTCTTGCTCAGTACTTTCTAGGGAATTTGCTGGAACCTGAATTTTACTTACGTCAAAATTTTCTTCTTTGATTTTTTGCTAATATTTTTAAGTGTGATATTATTGTGTTAACATCTTTAAGTTTTAAAGAAGAAACTCTATTTTTTGGAGACACTGAAGTGTTTATAGATTAAATGATAAGGTATCTGGGATTTACTTGAAAATTCAGGATGAGTAGGTGGATGGGAATTATAGATATAAGAAGTTTGGTCATGAGTGGAGGATTTTTGAAGCTTCACCATTGGTACAAATAATTTCATACATATATACTTTTTTCATATCTTGTATAAATTTGAAAATTTTTACAAGTCAAATAATTTTGCCTCTTTCCAGAGAAACAGACTTTAGGAGTATGTTATGTGTGCTCCAAAAGGCCATGGCTAATTCATTAAGGTTATCAAAGCTTATCACATTTCTGATTTTTGACCTTGTCCCCATGATACTTACTCCTGTCACACTGAGGCAAGGCCCTTCAGCCTCTTTCTAGCAAACACTTGACTGAAGTCATAATCTATTACCAGCAATAGATCTTTCATGACAGGTTCTAACCTACTCTTAGTTTTTAACCTCACTCTTAGAAGTCCAGCTCTCTGTATATTAGGCTTTTTCAGTTCATATCAATCAGCTCCCTATTGGGGGTCTAGGATTGAATTATCAGTTGACTGACAACCCATCTTACTGCACTCAAAGTAATCCTCTTTGCTAATTCTCCTAACCATTCCTACCTCCTGTTTTCTCTTGTCCATCCCCAATGAGTGTTGGACAAATTGCTGGTCCTTGATTCTCTGTAGCTACAATGAACATCCATTTCCTCCAATATTCTCTCTGGGAGGTCAAGAGTTGACTTTTGTTCTCCAACTGCTTAGAGACAAATTCTTATCTCTCACTCAGTATGTAAGCCCTTATTCAACCAAAGTTCCTGTTGGCCCCATGCCATGTTAGCCCCTGCAATTAATTATTAATTACCTGAATTCTTAGTATCTACACACACACACACACACACAGAGAGAGAAATACATTAATTCTAAAATCATTCTGAATAATATTCTTGATTCTTGGTTAACCCAATTATACATTATCCTTGGAACCAGTGACATATTTGGAGAGACTGATATTCTGAATAGCTGCTAGTTATAACTCCACAAAAATAGGCACCTGCTGACCAAAAGTTGGTTCCGGATTAGTTTTTAAATGGTTCTGGTGTTAAGCTTGTAAACAAAGCCCAAATGGCTTTGGGTACTAGAACTTTAATATGATTTTCTTTTTTCCCCAAGAATATAATGTTCTTTGGAGACACAAGGAAACTTTGAGGCTGGAGCAGGCAGCTTCCTCTGAAAGACCATATGTTCAACATTGACATGGAGGCTGGTATGGCAAGAGTGGGTGGAGTGCACTGTCATACCGAGCTGGCATTCAGAATCCCAAATAACATGTTGTGGCCTTGAAGACAGCTAGAATTATGCTACCAACCTTTCTTCTCTTGAACTTTCTCCTGTGTCCTTTGAAAAGTCTACCTTGGTAAAATTTATTCAAAAGACAAGACAGTTTCCTAGTAACAACTCAATTTGATAAATGGAAATTGAAGCCTCACTCTATGCATTAGAAGTGAATGATTGCATTTATTGAATATCCTTCCAAGAAGAACAGTTTCATTCCTAAGTACTTATTTTCTTTGACTAGTCATCCCTAAGCAAGGAGAATATTAAGACTGTTTAGTGACTAATGAAACTTTAATTATATTGTGATACACAAATTACTTGGACATGAGGTAGCTTCTTAGGGGTGCTGTTAAGGAGTGGGAGAAGCAAGGTACAGAACATTTTCCTATGAAAGAGACATATTTCTCTCAAGGCTAGATACAGTTGGAAAAAGATTTCAGGAAAACCATGGCCTGGCTTTATATGATAAACTCCCTGATAGATGGTTTCCTTCCTGAAAGTAAAGGTCCTTAGTAAAGCTAGCCCACACCTTCCTGTGGTAACCTTAGTGGTGTTTAAAAAATTTATGTGCAGATAGTTCTTCATAACTAACCTTCTTTCTTCCTTATTTCCTCTTTTGCAGGTCTGGAGGAAATGGAACCCACTGTCATTCTTCTTCATTCACATAAATGAAAACAGTGTTTCTGGATCCAAGCTAAATAACCACAACTTCTGAAATATTTATTGAAAGGGCCTGTCTTCTAATACTTTTATTGTTTTTATTTTGTTTTTACCTTAGGCTTTTAACCAATTTTCTACATGTATGTCTAAGTTGTAAGACTCCCAACAGACAAAACACATAGTACTCTAAGTCTTAAGTAATATTTAAATGAACAAATAATGTATCTTTCTTATTTCTTTTATTTTAAAGTAGCACATTGAAATTCATAGTCAGTGTGTGGCATATTATGACCCCTGGATTTTCTGCCACAATCCTGAAAAACAAAGTTTTTCCATAACCTTTCTGAGATATTTGCAAGTTCATATTTTAAAATCCTGAGTTGCCTGCTGATTTTTAGTTAATTTGAAAGCTGATCATTTTGTTTTTAAGTACACTATTTTTTCTGTTTCTTAATAAGATTGAGTTCACTTTCGTGAACATCAGTAATAAAGCTGAGAATCAGAATTTAAGAATCCCATCACACTATCCTTTTAAACTTAATTCAAACTCTGACACGTGTTTACCACACTAACATAAGGAGAGAGATAAAATATCAAGAATTTTCCACTTCATGATGTAACTGAGCCATCAGGTTTTTAACTGTGGTATCATTTTGTTTCAAGGAATGTGATTTGCTAAGGGAATATTCAAGTGATGCTGTGATCAAAGATATTCAATCCAACCAAAGCATAATTTCATAAAATTACAGTGTGTGTTTGTTTTTCATGACAGACCACAGGAATACTGTCAAGCTTCATCCCCAAATTCTTGTCCATCACTTCTTTCATTCAACACAGCTTTTTGTGCTTTTAAATTTGTTTTAAAAATTGCTCATTTTTCTCGTTATTCTTGTTCCTTTCTGTCTTTTAGTGCTTTCAGCCTTATTTTGTCCAAGACAGTATTTTTAAAACAGCTCCTAGATCCTACTGGCTTTACATTAAATTTTAATTAGTATTTCTCATTGTCCTTTCGATCTCTTCTCTGAAACATTGATTTGGATGAGGGATCAGGGTAGAAAATAAGCATAAATGAGTGGCTTTGGGGGAAAACAAGACTATTAGCTGTTAGCTGAGGGACTTTTTTACAACATTGCCTTAAGAGTTGTGAAATTGCTTCAGTTTGTTATTCCAGAAGAGACAAATATGAACCATAGGTCCAATTATATATGCACCAGAATTCTCTCTCTCTCTCTTTTGTTTTGTAGCAGACTAGTAAAAGCTGCTAGTATGGAATTTGTCTTTCTGGTACTGATATCTAGAGCCTTGAATACCTTTTCTCACCTATACAGAGCACTGGGATCAATGCTGTGGGAAGTCAGGTGCTAGTTGTACAGGTACAGAATGTAGAAATTTATCATTTCATAGTTCTACACAGCACACCTCAGTAAAGTAGTTCACATATTGCAAGTTCATTCACATATAATCTATCTTCTGTACCTCATTGCACTCCTAAGAAGCAGGTAGGGTAATTCCCAGGCAAAAGAGGTCAGAAAGGTTAAAGGACTCTTCCAAGTTCACTCACTAGTAAGTCACTGAGCAGCTATTCAGACATTGTTCTTCCCATTAGTTTTGAGCCTCTCACAGCGACTTGTTAACAGCTCACAGCATGTTATTCTTGGACAGAATTCTCTTGATAGGAATTGTCTGGGACATTATTCATAAATTCTAATAATACTGTGAGGTTGGTGACAAGTGGAGATGTCTCCTTTTTATACACACAAATTGTGTCACTAAACAGCAAAATGACTTGTTCAAAGGACAAGAATAAGTTCACGTTACTGGACAATACTGTCTGTGTGAGACTAAAGAAATTGGTTTATGAGAATTAAGAATCCCGTCAAGCTCAGAGGTCTTCATTGTTAGATACTGTTAGACTCACTGTATGCTCCAAATAAATACGTGTAGTAAACCTGAATTGGTGTTTTGAGTTGACACCACAGTTAAATGATGTAATTAACTTCCTGAATATAGGAGAGTAAGCCACAGAACAACCCCACCACATCATCTTGAAATGATGGAATTCATGCACAGTAACTATAAAATTGTTCAGGCTGTCAACAAGATTCCATAAGGTGCCCTAGCTAGACTCTCTGATTGCTAATAACCTCAAGTGGCTGAGAAGACATTACACTAGTTTTCTTAGTTATCAAGGAGAAGGTTACCCTGGATGTCCCCAGATCCTCGCTAAAACCATTGGTGCAAAGTCATCCCAGTTAACTTGATGGTAATTGTGTTTTACAGAAGTATCTTTCAATTAAAAAAGATTTAAGACAATATAAAAGTGTTTAAGAGAATCAAGATAATACTGTAAATATTTTTGTATTCAAAAACGAGAAAATATTTGGAATTTTAAATAGTTTTTAACAGAATTCTTGCCCATTAGAGTGATGACCTCATAAAGTCATATTCAAATCTATAATTGAGTGACTAATTAAGACTTGTGACCTTAAGGGGAAATCTTCCCTATTTTATGTACTATTTTGAAACTGGTAAAAGTGCAAAGTTCTAAAATATTTTTAAGTTGATTAGCCCTGTAAATATAATTTGAATGTAAGTATAACTGAAAGGAATTTTGTTTATTTCAGAGAAGATAACTTGAAAATAAAATAAGCTATAAAATGCAGTTTTATATTTTTGATCTAAGTTTTGAAATGGGAACCCTTTCAACAAAACGATTTTTTAAAATTTCCTAGACATAGAGTAACAACATTTGGAGGCTAAAGTTACAATCTTGAGGAATTACTGGATTTTTAAATCTAAAACTTTAAAAAGTTAAATATGTTTTAAACAAAAGTAAAAGCTCTGCATGTTCTTTCCTCAGCACAAAAATTACTCTCAAGGGCACCAGAAAAATCTTATCAATGCCGCATTGGCACTAATCTATTCATTTTAGTATTTTTAAATTAATTTTTCTCTGAATATTTCAATTTGCTTTGCCATAACTCCCTAAGAAAAATCTAAAGAAGACTTTGACTCCCATTAAGTATGCAAAATTTTACTATATGGAAAAGTAATATTAAAACCTGGCACCAAAATGATAGCTTCCTTGCAGACATTGTGAGTCAAGGAAGCTTAAAAAGCATAGAGGAATAGGGAAGGAAGAGGCTTATACAGCTCACCAAACTCTGTCCCAAAAGCCCACACATCTCCTTTCACACACTGAACACAGGTACAGATGTGCAAGCATCATTCTCAAGGAAATGGTTGCCACCCAAATTAAGATTTCAGAATCTCACCTAATTTCAATTTTGTGTTTGGCTTATGTATCCAGGATTTTGTTGCTAAAAACAAAAACATAGGGGAATGCCAAATAACTGTGAAGGAATTATATTTCTGTTGATTCTTTGATTTACAAAATCTTTGTTCCATTTTGATTCTACAAAAGTTTATTTCATATAAGGGAGACATGTAGTCTACAGTTTTGCCTGTTTTGCCACAATTTCAATTTTGATTTGGGAAGTTTTCAAGGAATAAACTTGTATCGAGTGTCAGTTATACGGGTAAAGAAGTTGAAGGTATTTCTCCTTTCTGAGACAGACAAGGGACTGCTCATCCACCCTCTTGTCTGTGTGCGGGTGGGTGTGCACTCTTGTGTGTATATGTGTGCTTTTGGATGGAGGGGCTTCAGATTTGTGATCTTTCAACCTGAAGTCAGACTTTCCAGGACATTATCATTCCTCTAATTATCCTGTAGTATTCAAGGGGCTTTCTTGAGATCCTAGTGAGGGTACTACAGAACACAGACAATTTCTGAGTATGAGCTCATCCACTTCAGTAAAGTGTGGTGGCCATCAGCGAGTGGTCATAATAGTGTGGGATTTATCCTCTTTGCTTAAAGTAGTTTATGTTAAAAACAACACACACACACACAAACTGAGAATAACACCATTTGCTCAAAAAATAAGCCTGTAATCTGAGGGTCAATTAGGAATTCAGTAACAGATTTTAGGTAGAAAGAGAGTCCATATACAGCACTGGTTACTTACAAAAATGGGCTTTAGATTGGGGCTGCAGGAACAGAGCAGTCTCAACAAGACAAAGAGGGGAAATTGAGTAGCCAACCAGAGAACTTTGAAGTTTAGAAATACCACTGTAGCTGCGGCAGGCACCAAGAAGCTCCTGACATGACTATTGTGTCCAGAGTCATGTGACAACTGTTGGGTCTACACTGGGAGGAAAATGGATGCCAGTCTCTACAACCCATGAAGCTTATTTTTTGACAGTGGGAATTTTATTAACATTGTTTGTGAGAAAGTCAGAGCCTCTACAGCAAAAACCTCACAAGTGCAGCCTTTCTCTTACTTCCGCTTCCAAATATTTTCAGAGTCCAAATGATTTTAAAAATCTATTCATGGCCTTTGCCCACTTTTTAATAAGGTTGTTTGTTATTTTTTCTTGTAAATTTAAGTTTCTTATAGATGCTGGATATTAGACCTTTGTCAGATGCATAGATTGCAAACATTTTCTCCCATTCTGTAGGTTGTCTGTTCACTCTGATGATAGTTTTTTTTGCTGTGCTGAAGCTCTTTAATTTAGTTAGATCCCATTTGTAAATTTTCTGCTTTTGTTGCAATTGCTTTTGGGGTTTTCATCGTGAAATATTTGACCATGCCTATGTCCTGAATGATATTACCTAGATTTTCTTCTAGATTTTTATAGTTTTGGGTTTTGCATTTAAGTCTTTAATCCATCTTGAGTTAATTTTTGTATAAAGTTAAGGAAGGGGCCCAGTTTCCATTTTTTTGCATATGGCTAGTCAGTTCTCCCAGCACCATTTATTTAAAAGGGAATCCTTTCCCCATTGCTTGATTTTGTCAGGTTTGTTGAAGATCAGATGGTTGTGGCTGTGTGATCTTATTTCTGAGTTGTCTATTCTGTTCCAATGGTCTATGTGTCTGTTTTTGTACCAGTACTATGCTGTTTTGGTTAATGTAGCCTTGTAATATAGTTTGAAGTTGGGCAGCAAGATGCCTTCAGCTGTATTCTTTTTACATATGACAAAAAGCTCAGGCCAGGCGCTGTGGCTCAAGCCTGTAATCCCAGCACTTTGGGAGGCCGAGACGGGTGGATCACGAGGTCAGGAGATCGAGACCATCCTGGCTAATATGGTGAAACCCCATCTCTACTAAAAAATACAAAAAACTAGCCAGGCGAGGTGGCGGGCACCTGTAGTCCCAGCTACTCGGGAGGCTGAGGCAGGAGAATGGCGTAAACCCGGGAGGCGGAGCTTGCAGTGAGGTGAGATCTGGCCACTGCACTCCAGCCTGGGCAACAGAGTGAGACTCCGTCTCAAAAAAAAAAAAAAAAAAAAAAAAGCTCAGTATCACTAATCAGTAGAGAAATGCAAATCAAACCCACAATGATACCATCTCACACCCATCAGAATGGCTATCATTAAAAAGTGAAGAAACAACAGACGCTGGCAAGGGAATACTTCTACACTGTTGGTGGGAATGTAAATTAGTTCAACCATTGTGGGAGACAGTGTGGTGACTCCTCAAAGATATAGAAGCAGAAATATCATTTGATCCAGCAATCTCACTACTGGGTATATATCCAAAGGAATATAAATCATTCTATTATAAAGATACATGCATGTGTGTTCATTGCAGTACTATTCACAATAACAAAGATTTGGAGTCAACCCAAATGCCCATCAACAGTGGACTGGATTAAAAATGTGGTACATATATACCATGGGATATCATGCAGCCATAAAAAGCAATGAGATCATGTCTTTTGCAGGGACATGGAAAGAGTTGGAAGCTATTATCATCAGCAAACTAACCCAAGACCAGAAAACCAAACACTGCATGTTCTCATTTATAAGTGGGAGCTGAGCAATGAGAACACATGGACACACTGGAGCCTGTTGGGGTCGGGGTTAGGGGAGGGAGAGCATCAAGAAGAACAGCTAACGGGTGCTGGGCTTAAAACCTGGGTGGCAGGTTGATCTGTGCAGCAAACCACATGGCACACGTTTACTTGTGTAACAAACCTGCACATCTTGCACATGTACTTCTGAACTTAAAAGTTGATTAAAAAAAAAAAAAATCTAAATCACATTCCAAGATCTAGCTAGAAGAGAGTCTGGGAAATACAGTTTTTAACTTTTTAGGCCCTGAGTTTTAGGACAGTAGATTAGAAGGTGGACTAATTGAATTTTTAGTGCTAGAATGTTTAATATTCACCCTTCCATACACTTAAGCATTCAAACAACAAGTATAACAACAAATACACTCAACAAATACACTGTAGTTGGTGTTCAACCAACTAGAGTCATCACTTAATATCCAAGGGGGATTGGTTCCAGGAACCCCAAAGATACCAAAATCCATAAACGCTCAAGGCTTTTATATGAAATAGTGTAGTATTTGCATATAACCTATGCACACACTTCTTTACAATTTAAATAATCTCTAGATCATTTACAATACTTAATGCATTGTATTTGCTATGTAAATTGCAGATACTATATTTTTTATTTTTATTGTTTTAATTTTTTACCATAGTAGATATTTATACTTTTTGTATAAATGTATAGAATATAACTTTGTTACATGCATAGATTGCATCGTGATGGAGTCAGAGTATTTAGAGTATCCATTATGGAAATAATGCACATTGTACCCATTAAGTAATCTCTCATTATTCACAGCACTTCCATCCCCTTACCTTTCTGTGTCTCCATTGTCTATCATTCCACACTCTACTCCTTGTGTACATATTATTTAGCTAACACTTGTAAGTGAAAATGTGTGATATTTGTCTATGTCTGACTTGTTTCACTTAAGATAATGGCCTCCAGTTCCATCCATGTTGCTCCAAAAGACATGATTTCATTCTTGTTTATAGCTGTATAGTATTCCATTGTGTATATGTAACACATTTTATTTATCCAATCATTTGTTGTTAGACACTTGTATTGATTTAATATCTTTGCTATTGTGAATAGTGATGTGATAGACATATGAGTACAAGTATTGTTTTCATATAATGATCTCTTTTTCTTTGGGTTGATGCCCAGTAGGAGGAAAGTTGGATAGAATGGTAAGTCTATTTGTATATTTTTGAGAAATCTTCATAGCATTTTCCATTGAGGTTGTATCAATTGACGTTCCCAGGAAGAGTGTATGAGACTTCCCTTTTTTCTACAGCCTCACCAATATGTTATTTTTATCTTTTTAGTAACAGCCATTCTGACTGGTGTAAGATGATGGCTCATTGTTATTTTAATTAGCATTTCTCTGATGATTAGTGATGTTCGATATTTTTTCATATGCCTATTGGCCATTCACATGTCTTCTTTCGAAAAATGTCTATGCATATCCTTTTTCAACTTTTTAACGAGAGTTTTGTTGTTGTTGAGTTGCTTGAGTTCTTTGTAAATTCTGTACATTAAATCCCTGCCAGATGCACAGTTTGCTAATATTTTCTCCCATTCTGCAGGTTCTTTGTTCACTCTGTTGATTATTTCTTTTGCTGTGCAAAATATTTTTAGTTTAATTATGCCCCATTTGCCTATTTTTGTTTCTGATGTCTGTGCTTTTGATGCCCTAGTCATAAATTTTCTGCCTATCCCAATGTGCAGAAGGGTTTTTCCTATGTTTTCTTCTAGTATTTTTATAGGTTCAGCTCTTACAACTAAGTATTTCATCCATCTTGAGTTGATTCTTGTGTGTGGTGATAGATAGTTCCATTCTTCTGCATATGGCAATCAAATTTTCCCAGCACTATTCATTGCAAAGGGTGTCTTGTCCCCAGAGTATGTTCTTGTTGATTTTGTTAAAGATCAACTATCTGTAGATTTGTGGCTTTATTTCTGGGTTCTCTATTCTGTTCCATTGACCTATGTGCATATATTTATACCAGTACCATGCTATTTTGGTTACTATAGCCTTGTACTATAATTTGAAGTAAGGTAATGTGATGTCTCCAGTTTTATTATTTTTACTTAAGATTGCCTTGGCTATTTGAGCTCTTTTTTATTCCAAATAAATTATAGATCGTTTTTCTAATTATGTGAAAAATGACTGGTATTTTGATAGAGATTGTACTGACTCTGTAGATTGCTTTGGGCAGTATAGTCATTTTAATAATATTAAGTCTTCCAATCCATGAGCATGGGATGCTTTTTCATTTGTTTGTGTCATCTACAATTTCTTCCATCAGTGTTTCCTTGTAGTCCCAAATGTCTCAAATGCTTTGTTCATTCTTTTTATTCTTTTAAACATTTGGTCTGATTGGATTATTTTGAAAGACCTCTCTTCAAATTCTGAAATTATTTCCTCTCCTAGGTCTAGTCTGGTTCATCACCATTGGCACCTGATCACTCCTGTCAGGTTCTGAGGTTGGGCTGACCCAACCTACCAATATGACACCCACCTGCATACACTACCAGCAGGCCAGGGGACTAGCCTGCCTAACCTATTGCAATCACCAGCAACGCAAGCATGAACTGCTTGGGTTCCAGTAGATTGCTCCACCACTGCTATGTAATCACCCACATCACATCAGCTGCCCTGGAAGCCTGAGAACCCACCTGCATAGCCAGCCCACTGCTGCCACTACCAGTATCCAAGTAAGCCACCTGCAGGCCCCAAAGTTGGTCTTTCAGCATCCATTAACACCAGTCGCAATATCAGCCACTCTAGGGCCTAAAAACAGGCACATTCAGCTCACTGTTGCCACCACTGTGAACTGAAGACTGGCATACCTGGTGTCCTAGTCCCCAGCAAAACTTCACCACGGACTCAACTAATAACCAAATGCTAAGCCACCAAGGAAATCACAGATACAACTGATTGTGTACTGCTGAAAAAATCATGCAGAGACTATACTACCATAGGCACCTAAAATCAAAGCCAAAGCATACTACTCAATCAACAACAAATATACATCTTCAGCATAAAAATCCTGTCCTTTGAGAGAAATTTTTAAAAAATTGGAAGAAGGGACTGTTACATCAGATGCAGAGATAGCAACATAAAGATACAGGAAGTATAAAAAAGCAAGGAAATATGCCACTGCCAAAGGACTACAACAATTGTCCAGCAACAGATCCCAAACAAAAAGAAATCCTCCAAATACCAGAAAAGGATTCAAAATATTGATTTTCAAGAGGCTCAATGAGATGCAAGAGAAATATGAAAACCAATACAAAGAAATCAGAAAATCAATTCACGATATGAATGAGAAATTTACCAAGGAGATAAATATCTTTGAAAAATATCACGTTTTAGAATTAAAAATTTATTGAAGGAAATACAAAATACATTAGAAAGCTTCAATAATAGACTGGACCAAGCAGAACAAAATCTCAGAACTTGAAGACAGTTCTTTTGAAATAATCCAGTCAGACAAAAATAAGGAGAAAAGAATAGAAAAGTATAAATAAAGCCTTCAAAACATTTGGGACTCCATAAAATGACTATAATACATTTTAAAATTTGTATTATCTTTTACTATTGCATTATAATTTTTAAACTTATTTTTAAAGAATATTTTCAATCTACACTTTGTCGAATACACAGATGTGCAGCCCATGAATAGGGAGGGCTGACTGTACTATCCAAAACAAAATGAGTCTTCAACTACTTCTGTAAAGGGGAGATTGGCCTTCACCACTTCAGTTATTACACTAAAACATCATCATTTCTTTCCCATTTCAATCACAATCTTCTTTTGATAGCCTGTACCTTACGTGTGAATTATAAAGTTAGCCACCAACAACACAACAAAACCTACATGAAATGGAAAGGTAAAGAAAGAAGGAAACATTAGTATTAAATATACCAATTCATACGTGCATAAATACGGCTAGCTACTGTAGTACTTATTTCTACAAGGCAAAAGATGGCATTTTTAATTTCCTTCACCATTATTTACACCATATTCTTTGCAGCTGTGGAATGATTTGACATTCCTAGTGTATAACTTGTGGGACTGAAACCTTCATTTGTGAAGTGTCTGAACCTTCAGTGATTCTGCTATATTAAATTGCTATTGCTTTCCATCATCTTTTACTCCTGGATATGACAGTACAGGAGGTGCCTCAGAGGACCCCATTGGTTAACAGCAACCCCCTCTCCCAATAATAATCAGAACCATTCACTTCAGCTAACGAAATAATTGACTTTTATGCCCACTGTTTGGTGAAAAAAATGGCAGTTGCTTATTTCAGCCCCTAATTAAACTAACTATGGTTGTGTACCCTGATCTCTTGAGTGCTGAAATATCCAAAACAACATAGCCAAAAGCCAAAATGATAGAAACAAACATTTTGTCAGTGGAAATTAGGTGTAACAGGAACAGGCATCCCTTCTAATTTCTCTTTACGGAAATCTGTTTGTTCCCTGACCTATGAATTTTGGTTATGGATCTACAGAGCCTATTGGAAGATACATTTCATCTATAATCTGATCTCTGTAAGTCCTCACTTACAGAGGACTTACAAATAGACCATAATGGCATTCTGGTTCCTCCAGAGTTAGAATTAATTCAGAGCCAGTGAACAATAATCCCCAAAATGTTTGAAGATTTTCCTTTCTCGAATGTGCAACGACCTTTGTAAATAGCTGTAGTTCTCTTTAGAGAAGACTAGGAAGAAAGTCTGTAGTTCACACTGGAGAAATCATCACAATATCATTCCCCAGTGATACTCGGCCTCTCAATCATTCCACGTATACTTGTACTGTAAACTTACTTAGGTCTCAGCAGTAGTTCAGAGACGATGATCTCACATTATGGTGATTTAAATCAGGTTTTTGTTCAACCTACCTAAAGTTTTTGTCCATATGTTTTGCTTTATCTTGTTTTAGTCATACAGATTATATAGAAACATAGTGGACTTTGTATCCAATCTGTACTTGGAATGTTCAATTAAATAGCCACTCCCCAAATGCCTGTAGGTAAAACCATTCTGATGACCAGTCTGTCCCTACTCACCATACTTCCATTGGTGCAGTGATGCTTCTTGTTCTCGTTCAGGATCTTATCATTCTCAAAGAAATATGATGTTTCATTCCACTTATAGCATCTCTCACCTTAATTCTTATCTTCAATTCCTATCTCCATATGACAGTCATTGTGTCTGTTGCTTCTATTACCAATGTATTTCTCAATGCCTTTGTGGGATGAATTCTTTTCAGAGGATAAAGTCAGGAGATATTTTGACATGTTTATTTCAAATAAAAATCCCTGTCTCCCTGACTCTTTAGATTGTCTTTTCTAAATTTTACCAAGGCATTTATGACATTTCAACTTCATTCAATATATGCCACCTGCTATAATCTGAATGTTTTTGTGCCCCCAAAATTCCTCTGGTGAAATTCTCACCCCCAAGGTAGTGGTATTGGGAGATGGGCCTTTGGGAGATGATGAGGTCATGGGGTAGAGTTCTTATGAATGGAATTAGTGCTCTTATACGTGAGGCCCAAGAGAGACCTCTTGTCCTTTCCATCATATAAGGACACAGTGAGAAGGTGACATCTATGAACAAGAAAATGTGCCTCACCAGGGGATACACCAGTAGATTCAGATACTGAATCTACTGCCACCTTGATCTTAGACTCCCCAGTCTCCAGAACCGTGAGAAATAAAATAGTTTTGTTTATGAGCTACCCAGCCTATAGCATTTTGTTATAGCAGCCTGAATTAACTAAGATACTACTCTTGAGATAAAGTTTTAAATAAAACCTTGAGCAGAAATTAGAACTATATTCAGCTTCTTGAGCCAGCATATCAAATTCAGAATTTCTAGTAATTTCATACATCTTAAAAATTCATGCTGATCTAAAATATTTTCTCCTTTTTTTATCATATCACTCTCAAAATCCATTTTCATGAAGATTCTCCAGATATTTGCTGATGTACATCTAAAAAATCTTTCAAAATCTGTGGCATTTAAATGTTCTTCCTCCAGGCTAAACATTTTATTTGGCTGCCTGGAAAAAGCTGACATGTGATTCTCATTCTAAGTTTGGAAGCAATTTAAAATGGTGGGATTGGGAGAGGAGAAGATTTGACACTGTATTGCAAAAAAGAAGTCATTGCAGTATTTTCAAGCTAGTCAGAACTGGCCTTATAAAACAGGAAAATAAAGAATGTTTCAGATTGCAAGGAAACATAGTGAAGGCTGAGATTTAGAGTACTTGAAGTTATTTAAATCCTCCCAAATATCACCATTTCAATTTGAAAATTCTACTCTTTCAGGATGAATCATACCCTATGTCTTACCTATATCTGATTTAGTTGATATTTAGATGAAACACTGGAGTTTAGACTTGAGTAGACACTGGAATGAGTGAAGACTTCTGGGGCTATTGAGATGAAATAAATGCATTTTTAATATAAGAAATACATAAATTGTGGGGGCAAGGGCAGAATGCTATGGACTTAATGTTTGCATCTCCTCCAAATTCAAAACAATAAACCCCCAAGCCCCAGTGTAATGGCATTTGGAGGTGAGGCCTTTGGGAGGTCATGAGGTCATGAGGTTACAGCCTTCATGAATGGGATTAGTGTCATTTTAAGACATGTCATCAGACAGATGTGCTCGCTCTCTCTCTTTCTTTTTTTTCTCTCTGCCATGTGAGAATACAGCAAGAAGGTGACCATCTGCAAATCAGGGAGAGGATTCTCACTAGACACCAAATCTGCTGGCACCTTGATCCTGGACTCCTCAGCCTCCAAAACTGTGAGAAATAAAATATTTGCTTTTTAAGGCATCCATTCATGATATTAATTATAGCAGCCCCAGGTGATGAAGACAATAGGCTACTAGTTGTTAACTAGAACCTCACTGCCTTTAAACTCAAAGAAACAAAGTAATCAGCCCCAGATTCTTATCTTTGAAGAACTATTACATGCGATCATTTTTGGTGTTTACTACTATAATGGTCAGAATTTTGTTTCAGGGAAAAGATACTACTAGCTATTTTAAACAAAAGTGGTTTGACACAAGGGATTGAGCACTGGCACATTATTGGAAGGTGTGATTTTATGTGTGCCTTTGTCTAGGCCACAATACCCAGATATTTGATCAAACCTTATTCTAAATGTTTCTGTAAAATTATTTTTTAAATGAGGGTAACATTTAATCAGCAGACTTTGAGTAAAGCAGAATACCCCCCCATAATGTGGGTGAGCTTCTTTCAATTAGTTGAAGGCCTTAAGGGAGAAAAACTGAGGTCTCCTGAAAAAGAGTGAATTCTGCCAGCAAATGGCATTTACACTTGAACTGGAACATCAAAACTTCCTTGAGTCTCTCACCTGCTGGCCCACCTTGTTAGATTTTTGACTTGCCAGCCTCCACAGTCATGTGAGCCAATTGCTTAAAATAAACCTCTCTGTCTCTCTGTGTATACACACACACATGTCCTATCAGTTCTTTTTCTCTGCACATCCAGCAAAAAAATGGGTATCTTGACTCTTAATACACATGCCATCTTTCCAGGTGGGTGTGGACACATCTGGTCTTAGTGCCTAGAGGTGATGGCCTCTCACTCTGAAAGCTGGAGCTCTCTGAAGGTGCTGTGTACACAGCCTGCATGGAGTTTTCTGCTTACCTTTTTCTTGCTATTTCAGAAGCAACCGGGGAGGGGAAAATAATAATGGAACAGATGAAAATAGAAGAATGATATACTATATCTCTACAGTATTTCAAATTTTATATTTATATTTTCAGTACACATACTACAGTATTGAAAAAACTCTTTTAGATTCTCTAAGTTAAGTGAAAATTACACTATTTCTGCCATCTTTAGTCTCTGGAAAGCTTGAAAAATGTAATAACCCACAACAGAGGCCAAGATTTTCACCGCAGAAAGGGGTCCCAAGTGTCAGGGTTCACCCTATTTCCTACAAAGGGCCATCTCTGGTCCTGTGTTCTCCTTCCTAGTTTTTTCTTTCATACTGTTTGCATTCAGACAGCTGGTTACTATATAAGTAAGGAAATTATTGAAGTTACTGTGAGAAAGATGTAATCATATTTCATACCACTAATTGCAATGGAATTAGTTTACATACTTTGGTTTACTTTTACACCAATTAGGTGCATAGCCACATTTTGCATTTTGCATGCAAATCTCTATCTTGCAAATATAAGTTTTAAAATACTTATTTCCTTGTTGATCTTTCTTACATTTTTAGGAGACTTCCATCTGTCTGGACGGAGGGAGAGGGAAACAAAGAACAAAGGTGACTAAGATGGCGCACTTCCAGGTTCTTCATCACCAACTTTCTCGTGCCCGGGGAAGGCACAGGTCAACTGCGCAGGCGCAGCATGACGTCCGACTGAGGAAACCAAAGCCTACCTGGCCACGCCCACTGCATGGCCCTCGACCCGCCCACATCCCCCCTACCGCCCTCCTACTCCCTGGCCCAAGACACAAAAGCCGCTCCTGGCAGGCGCCTGGCGCAAACTTCCTGGGCCCTCCTCATATGGGGACCCAGGAACCTTCGACCCAGAACGCCGGCACGAACTTCCTGGGCCCCTCCTCATATGCGGACCTCGGAACTTCCCCCGGGAACCCCGGAGGGACTTCCTTGGCCTCCGTTGCCAGAGACAGGTGAACTTCGCCCCTTCTTCACATTGGCTAGCAAATAAAGTTTCCTTTTATCTTGCCTACTTGCCTTTTTCTCTGGCGCCGGCTCTGGTGGTCGTGTAAAACAAATCACCATCCACTCTTTTGTATTAATGAATCTTTAAGATAAAAGAGTTCCTTCATCCTAATGTCAAATTTAATCTTCTGGTCTATGCTCAGTGGATCATGAAGAGCTTATGGAAAGCATTTGAAATAGTTCAAGGCCTCCAGTTCAGAAGATAGAGGCCACTCTGCACATTGCAGAATCACCCCTCCCGCATGTGGAAACATACTGGTAAAACACTACTATCAGGCAGCATGTGGACTTTAGGAAGGCGCTTCCGCAAAGGGTGTTCCTGTTTGTTAACTCATTAACAAAGTCACTACTTGTAAATTCAAATTGTGGAAACTCAGGGATAAGTATATAATGATAAAGAGTTCTTCATACCACAGATTCATCTATTACTTAGTATTCTTTCTGTTATAAAAAGCCTTGTCAGTATCAATCAAACACAGCGGTCTGCTTTCCCTATTGAAGGGGTAGTTTGCCCCTCCACACTTGTGGGTGTTTCTTTTAGGTGGAAGGAGAGACTTAAGAAAAGAAATGAGACACAGAGACAAAGTATAGAGAAAGAAAATGTGGGCCCAGGGGACCAGAACTCAGCATACAAATGACCAGTGCGGGCACCAGTCTCTGAGTTCTTTCAGTATTTATTGATCAATATCTTTACCATCTTAGAAAAAGGGACGTGGCAGGATAATAGGGTCATCGTAGGGAGAAGGTCAGCAGTAAGACATATGAATAAAGATCTCTGTGACATGAATAAGTTTAAGGAAAAGTGCTGTGCCTTGATATGCATATGCAAACATCTCCATAAACCTTTTTAGTGCATAAAGAGCAGCATTGCCGCTAGCACACCCCACCTTCAGCCCTAAGGCGGTTTTCTCCGTTCTCAGTAAACAGAACATACAATCAGGTTTTACACCAAGATGTTCCATTGCCCAGGGATGGGCAGGAGACAGATGCTTTTCGCTATCTCAACTGCCAAGAGGCCTTCTTTCCTCTTATACTAGTCCTCCTCAGCACAGACCCTTCACGGGTGTCAGGCTGGGGGACGATCAGGTCTTTCCCTTCCCACGAGGCCATATTTCAGACTATCACATGGGGAGAAACCTTGGACAATACCTAGCTTTCCTAGGCAGAGGTCCCTGCGACCTTTGGCAGTGTACGTGTCCCTAGGTACTTGAGATTAAGAGAATGGTGATGACTTTTCACAAGCATACTGCCTTCAGGCACTTGTTTAACAAAGCACACCCTGCACAGCCCAAAATCCATTAAACCTTGAGTCACCACAGCACATGTCTCTTGCAAGGACAAAGTTGGGGGTAGGGTCACAGATTAACAGCATCTCAAATACAGAACAAAATGGAGTCTCTTATGTCTACTTCTTTCTATATAGACACAGTAACAGTCTACTCTCTTTCTTTTCCCCACACATGTAGTCAGACTACCAGGCACAAATTATGCAGAAAGCATTAAAAAATATAATTTATTACAGCAGACCCTTGTAGTTATTGTTTTGGGCTATTAGAAAGTCTTCACATTACTGATTTTTAATATCATGCTACCTGACCCTACCCTAGTAACCACATTCTTAGTCCCCACAACATAGTTAGGGAAGTGACCCAGGCCTGGCTTCTTATAATATTTTATTCCTCTGGACTCTGGGATTGGCCCAGTAAGGGATATGTTATTCAAAGCAAGCAGAGAGACTTGTTATTGAGTTATTTAGGGAAGTAGAAAAAATATACTTTCCTCTTGAATCGCATACTAGAAGGATATGAAGTTGAGGGTGCTATCAATCATCTTCCCATCACACTGAGGCCTGTCTTCAGTAAGAATGAGTAAGGAAGCTAAGTAGACATAAAATTGATATCCTCTTTTTGCTTAGAAAAGCTGACTTTCAAATATAACACTCACTTGTTTAAGCAAGCAATAGGTGCAACTATTGGTTTCAAATATTGAGTAGTGACTTATTTCTTACGTGAATGGAATTAAGAATATTGCAGAAAAAGTATTAGGAGGCCGAAGCTATAAAAAATATGACCTCTTCTGTCTCAACTGTTGGTTGACAGTTCATGGTAATGGATCTATTGTTTTGTCTTGAGCATTATCCTCTACTTTTGATTTATTTTAATTTACAAATGCTTCCATTGAGGAGGTAACACCTCAATTCCAAAACTTAAATATAACCCAGTAAATCAAATCATTTTCATGCTGAAATAAAAGGAGAATATTGAGGTCCAGATAGAGAACATATTGTAGTAGACAGGAGATAGACCTTGAAAGTGGACAGTCTTCCATATCTATCACCTATGTGCCCTTGAAAATATTCCTTAATCTCAGTTTCCACCATCTGTAAAAAGTAATAGTAAAATCTTCCTCACAAAGTTACTGTGAGGATGAATAACAAGACAGGAATGTCAAGTCTATTACACTGGAATATTAATTCTGACTTCCTCACCTATTAGATGGCATAGTCTTGGGGAAGTTTCTTTCTCTCGATGAGCCTTAGGCTCTTTATAAGTAAAAAGCATATTGATGTCTACTTCATAGATTTAAATTTAAAGTAAGGTAAATTGTTTAAAATGCATAGTGTTGATTCTGGCCTATAATAAGTGCTCAATAAATAGTATTCTATTTTTTGTTAAGACATACAAATTACTAAGTACAGTGCTTCAAACACATTAATGCCCAATACATTTATTTCCTTATCTTCCCCCATCTTCAACCACTGAATGTTGAGAAGAAACAGACATTGCAAGAAAGAGAAAGTGTCAGTGGGATGCTGAAGCTGGCTTGTACCAGCCTGCAAGAACCACTTGTTAACTGGTTTTTCTTTCTGTTTTTGAGACAGAGTCTCACTACGTAGGCCAGGCGGGAGCACAGTAGCATAATAGCTCACTGCAGCCTTAACTTCTTCAGCTCAAGAAATTCCGCCATCTCAGCCTCCTGAGTAGCTGGGACTACAGGCACATACCACCATGCCCAGATAATTTTTATAGAGACAGGGTTTCACCGTGTCGCACAGGCTGATCTCGAAGTCCTGGGCTCAGGCAATCTGCCGCCTCAGTGTCATTACCCACTGACACTTTCTTCAAAGTATTGGGATTACAGATGTGAGCCACTGCCCCGGGCCCAATTGTTAACTTTTGAATAATGTTGTGAGCCAATATTTAAACAGTTTTATTTTTAAAAAATTAAATTATATAAACCTACAATTAAATAAGTTATACTGAAAACAAAGGCAATAAATATTAAAAACTCATCCCTTTCTAATTATTTTACTATATTTTACTATTATCTATTTTTTGAGGTTATATAAATCTACTGTGTCTGTATCATGAAATACATTGGTGGGCTATTGCACATCTATTCCCAGTTCCATGGTTACTGATATTATATTGGTAACTTGAAATTGGTCATTATGACAGTATTTACACCAGGGAAATCAGTCAATGCTACAAATCAGATTGTTTTTCCCCTCAGAGAGACAATAGTTAAGCGTGTCCAAGCACACCACTGGAAAGGGCATCCACTGGATACCAAAGAGACTGTCCCCTGTTTACAGAATTTCCAAATCTGCACCAGGGTAACTTTTGGTTCTCAAATGATACCCTTATTCATTAAAAACTTTTCAACCTTTTAAAAAGTAGTATTTGAAAAATAAGGTACAGAAATTGTACCCAGATTCTGACATAGTGAGTTTATGTGGGCTGGGCAACTTGAGCTCCAGTTCCTATGTGTCAATGAGAAATGAGATGACAACAGCAGAGACGCAGCCATCAGAGGATGCCTTAGTCACCTCTGCTTCATTCTCACAAAAAGGAAAGGTGCATGGAAAATAGAGCATCACTTAAAATCAGTCATAGACTTTCTAAATAAAGACTTTGATCATTAGAGCTGAAAATAATCATAATTTTAAAATGGGAAGACCAATAGCACTCCATTTTTGTCTTGCAGTTGCCGCATTTAAAAATCCAACAGTTATTTGGTTTTAATTTTTATCCCTAATGACAGAGGAGATAAAGAAGAAAAGAAGAAAGGGAAAAAGGGGAAACAAAGAAAACCACTTCCAGAAAGTTAGCGTTCAGAGCAAGGACACTGGAGTCCCTGTTAAGTTATACATATAACTTTTAGATTAATTGAGAAAAAGAATCATGGATGGTCCTCAGCTACATATATTCTTAGAATTATTTACTAATTCAAGGTGCCCAGAAGAACAGTTATAAAATACACGTAAATAATGAGAGCAGCTATTTTCCAGATAATAAACTGTTATTCCTCTAACATGAAGTTGACCTATCTGTCAAGTTCCACATTGATCAAATAAGAATCACTTGTATTCATCTTATAGGACTCAAATGTTTGCTAAAAGTCCATCATAAAATGGGTAAACCCTTCCTTATGTTATACATATTAGATAAGGGGAACAGCAAGTGAGGTCTGATGGAAAGTAGCCAACTCTACAGATTATTAAGCAAAATGATTTCTGAAGGCTTGATGAAAATGGACACATTCCGTGTAGCACATTGTATTTCTGGAGTTGTGTATGGACTTTCCAAAGCACAACTGTGCTGTCCACATAGTCTTGCTTAGATAGAATTACCATTCCATATAGTGAGAGGAGCGCTTTCAGGGTAGTACAGTTTTCATATAATTTTTCTAACCTGTGTTTCCAGTGAATGACTGGCATAAACAACAGGCCAGGTTGTGACTCTAGAATAGACAGAAGTCAAGTCAGTGAAATGATGAATTATGATTACAGATGGTCCTCATTTCCTTTCACCTAACCCTGTTCTCTTCAAAAATGATTTTCAGCTACATATCAAAGATATTCACATGTTCATGTAAAATGTAAAATTTATGAATTTATTCTGCTGCCCTGTTGATAGCCTGACTGTTTCCATCAATATCCCTGTGCAGGCATAGAAGTCTGCTAAACTTCACAATTAAACATATTTTGAGTTAAATATTGAAGGATGCGAGGGAGGTCTTAAAATTAATTTTATTCTCGTGAAAAGCTGTTATATTCTTTCCAACTGTTTTTGTTGTTGTTTGTACAACAGTCTTATACTCAACATTATTCTTTTTTCTTTTGGCATACTGACTTTTTCATGGATTTCATTGTAGTGCTGTGTCTTCAGTTTATTTGGGCTGTTATAACAAGGTACCTTAGACTGGGCAACTTGTAAAAAATAGAAATTTATTGCTCATAATTCTAGAAACTGGGAAGTCCAAGACCAGGATGCCAGCATATTTGGTAGCTGATGAGAACTCACTCTTGCTGCATCCTCACACGGTTCAAGGAGTGAACAAGCTCCCTCAGGCCTCTTTTAATGACATGTCTCATTCATGACTGCTCCATTCTCATGACCTAATCATTCCCCCAAAGCTCCAACCTCTTAAAACTATCACATTGGGGATTAAGTTTCAGTGAATTTTAGGGAGGACATAGGATCACAGCACCCTTTTAGCAAGGGCCATTCTGACACTAAAGACTAAATAGACTGATTTTTATTTCCATTTCACCATTTGACTTTTCAGGGACTTCTATTACCACTATCACTTCTGAGATATCAGGTTCTGAGATCTTGCTCCCTCTGAATTAACACGGTGTATAGAGCCCCTCACTATGGCACGGTAGTCTTTTGCTGTCACACACATATACATGCACACGTGTACACAAGTACAACAAAGTTTAAGCAGCAGGCTCTGCTGAAAATTTAGGAAAAATGTAGACCCCAAAACAAAAGTAACTTACAACTGAATCTTAGATATCCCTGTTATTTAAAAAAATCCTTGGCCGGGCGCGGTGGCTCAAGCCTGTAATCCCAGCACTTTGGGAGGCCGAGACGGGCGGATCACGAGGTCAGGAGATCGAGACCATCCTGGCTAACACAGTGAAACCCCGTCTCTACCAAAAATACAAAAAAACTAGCCGGGCGAGGTGGCGGGCGCCTGTAGTCCCAGCTACTCGGGAGGCTGAGGCAGGAGAATGGCGTAAACCCGGGAGGCGGAGCTTGCAGTGAGCTGAGATCCGGCCACTGCACTCCAGTCCGGGCGACAGAGCGAGACTCCGCCTCAAAAAAAAAAAAAAAAAAAAAAAAAAAAAAAATCCTTGAGTATTCTGTTGAGTGTCCTCTCTCTCTTCTCTCACGTTTCTTTTTTTTTTTTTTTTTCTTCTCTTTGTTTTATTTTCACTCCCAACTTCCTGTTTATTTCTAACATACCAGCATCTAGGTCTCTGTTAGTACCTGGTCTTCTACTAACCCATCTTTTACCCCAAGCACTTTATTTAGGTAGCTGAAAAACAAACAGAAAAAAGAAATCTGGTTTCTTCTTTAAGAGAACTTGTGGTTTTAGCTGTTATTATAATATGTTTTTACTCTACCTTGTACTCATGAGTCAATCATATAAAGTAAATAAATAGCTTAAAGCATGAATTGTGTGAACAGTTACGCAAATTAGCTTCACCTCTATGTATATTATATGTGAACACCTGTTCTTATGTGTAGAAATAGCCATGTGTAGCACATTCATTTACAAAAAGGCTCATTAATGTTCCCAGAATGTTTAGCTTCATGAAATATTGCTGGGCCACATGGTGCTTTTACCACCATTTCCTATACCTTATTTTCCTTCCTGGGAACACTGAAATAGAGGAAAAATAATAACTAAAGCTGTTTGGAGAAGTTTTCGAAACAGAACCATAATAAATGCAACACACAGAGCATAAACTTTAGAGTCAAACAGATCTGGAACTTAATTTTCACTGTTCTGATTACTGAATTGTGTGACCAGGAAAAATTACCTGAGCCTTGATATACTCTAAAATTGGTAATAAAGTGCTCATTTTTTTTTTTTTTTTAAGACAGATGTTCACTCTTGTTGCCCAGTCTGGAGTGCAGTGGTGTAATCTCAGCTCACTGCAACCTCTGCCTCCCAAGTTTAAGCAATTCTCCTGTCTCAGCCTCCGGAATAGTTGGAATTACAGGTGCCTACCAACATGTCTGGCTAATTTTTTGTATTTTTAGTACAGACGGTGTTTCATTATGTTGACCAGGTTGTCTCGGGCTCCCGACCTCGTGACCCACCCGCCTCGGCCTCCCAAAATGCTGGGATTACAGGCGTGAGCGACCACGCCCGGCCGATAAAGTGCTCACTTTAAAAGATTATGTCAAAACTTAAGAAAAGAATGTAAAATTCTGAGCACCATGTTTAGCATACAGTATGTGTTTAATAAATATTAGCTATTATTAATGATTTTATTAAGATATCAATCATTGCATGGGTCAACTATCTAGAGGCCAGGAAAACTCTGAGCCTTCACCCTTCAAACGCAGTTTATGTTACCTGAAGTATTGATGCTTTAGTCCTTCCCAAATGGACATGGAAAATTGGATGGTAACTTGCTTCTTTGCATTATGTGTCAGCTTCACACACTAGATCTCATACCCCATGTGACCAACATTGATCACTCTTTCGCAGTCACTACAGGAATAGGGGTAAACGAGATGCACCTCCCTCAGTTGCTAGCACAGGCTATCTAGTTGCTAAATAATAGGTAATAAATAATGTTATTTTCCTTCTCATCGCTATTATTGATCCCATTTTTATTCAGAATCCACAAATTATCACTTTAACAAAATTTCTAGCCCAATAGCTTTACTTCCCATTATCATTGCCTAAGCACTAGGGACAGTGGCTCTCTTTATACACCTGCTAAGCAAAGGACAATGACTTTTGTCTGTGATTTTCTTATGTCTCCCTTCCTGGGTACTCTCTCTCCATGAGGGAATATCGCTTGATCTCCCTCATTGCCGTCCTGGGACTCACATAAATTAAGGATTAACTCTTGTAAATTCAACATTTATATAGAAATATATGTTCTTTCCATTGTCCCCACATTGCTCCTTCTCTACCCATGGGTCAGTGATTTGCATCCAGTATACACTTATTAACTATTGGCAGGGTTAACTATTTGCAGGGTCAATAGGACATCAGGAAATCTGAGCATGGGGTAGGGGTTTTTTTATATGTATCCCTTATTAATAAAAACTATCAGCAGCATATCTTTTAGTATCGTATCAGGACATTAACTGGCCTACACAAGGATACATAATTCTAATGTACATTTTTCCCTATTTAATTTTTTCTACTTTATACAATTATTTTATATCCTTTTTAATTTTTGTCAAACATTTATATATCAATAGTAACTTTTTTATGTCATTATAATTATATCTGTACTAATTATGTGGTGGATCAATTTAAGATGATAATCAGGATCCATATTTAATTAAAATATTAAATATACAGATGCTCCTATACTTATGATGAGGTTACATCCTGATAAACCTATCGTTTAGTTGAAAATATCTAACTTGAAATAGCTAGTAGCTAAATAATAGGTAATAAATAATGTTACTTCCCTTCTCATCACTATTACTGATCCCATTTTAATCAGAATCCACCAATTGTCACTTTAACAAAATTTCCAAGTTGAGAGTTTCTCTTGCCGTTGTCATCTCCTAAGCACTCGGGGCAGTGGCTTTCCTTATACACCTGCTGAGCAAAGGCTGGTGACATTTGTCTATGATTTTCTTATGTCTTTCTGTGTAGAATTTCTATGGAGACTCCTAGAAAATCCCACGGACTTGTGATTTCACCTGTAAAAAGGAGAAATGAGAGAAACCATTCCATAGTTTGGTACATTCAAACTAATTGTAACACACCTAACCTACCAAACATCATAGCTTAGCCTGGCATATTTTCAACATGCTCAGAACACTTACTTAGCCTATGGTTGGGCAAAATCATCTGTCAACACAGTACACTGTAGAGTGTGGGTTGTCTACCCTCTTGATCACATGGCTGATTGGGAGCCGTGGCTCACTGCCACTGTCTGGCATGGTGAGAGAGTATCCTACCGCATGTTGCTAGCCTGGGAAAAGATCAAAATTCAGAATTTGAAGTCTGGTTTCTACTGAATGCATATCACCTTTGCATCATCACAGAGTTCAAAATTCATAAGTTGTACTATCATAAGTCAGTGACCATTTGTGTATATAAAATCACATGTAAAAAAAGGAAGGAAAAAATATATATGTATGTGTATGTGTGCTTGTGTATGTGTGTGTGTGTGTGTGTATATATACACATATATATGAATGATATGGTTTGGATTTGTGCCCCAGCCCAAGTCTCACGTTGAATTGTAATCCCCAATGTTGTAGGTGGGGCCTGGTGGGAGGTGACTGGATCATAGGGATGGATTTCCCCCTTTGGTGTCATTCTCGTGTGAAGTTCTTATGAGATCTCATTGTTTAAAAGTGTGTGGCACCTCCAACTTCTCTCTCTTCTTCCTGCTTTGGTCATGTTAAGACACGCTGCTTCCCCTTCACCTTCCACCATAATTGTAAGTTTCCTGAGGCTTCCCCAGCCATGTTTCCTATACAGCCTGTGGAACTGTGAGCCAATTAAATCTCGTTTCTTTATAAATTAACCAGTTTCAGGTAGTTATTTACAGCAGTGCGAGAACAGACTAATACAATGTATGTATAGGTATATATATACATATATACACACACACATATATATATACACAGTATGCTTACTGGATGAGGTTGTTCCAAAAATAAAGATAATAAAGACATTCAACTGTGTATGCAAAGCAATGAGGTTTGTTTTTGCTAATCAATGAAAAAAGAGAGCAAATTTGTCCCAAAATAGTGTCAAGTTAATCAGATAGCTATGCTACAACCATTTATCATCAGGCACCCAGCCTTCTATTGCAACCATGTAACCAAATATCCTCTCACGATCATTTTTGATTTTGCCTTCCCAAGACCAGTATCTAAATTTAGAAAAATAAAATTTTAAAATATCCTTTGAAACTAAAATTATCTTTCAGATTTCCTAGTAGACTCCTAGAAAATCCCATGGATTTGTTATTTTACCTGTAAAAAGGAGAAATGAGAGAAGCTATTCAATGCTTGGTACATTCAATATTTTTTAATTAGTTAACACTATTGTAAGAGCTATACGGGGAGATTTGTAAATCAAAGAGAAGCTTGGCTTTCTTTGTGTTGATTTTTTAGAGACAAAATGTTACTAATATCAATGTCCCAAAGACTGTACACTTTAAGGAATAAATTTGGGGTCTTGGTGTCTATCTATATCCCATCTGTGATGTGATGTTCTTATCCTCAGGGGAAACATTGATCAGGCCCTGATGGGATAGCTGTGCACTGCACTCCAATGGAGCACTTTCCTTTCCTCCATTTGGTTACTGATTACTGTAATAAATTCATGACAGCCCTTCAGTTTCATCAACAGATGGTTTCTGAGTTATCTGATGCTTGCCTGAAGTCTCTGCTACACACTTCAAGTTACAGTCTGTTTCTTCAGTAAAGTGGGATGGTCTCAGAACCTTGTGAAAAGGACTGTACCTGATATTCTTAACTCTTGACATTTCAACAAAAAATATGTGGGTACAAGCTTCAGTGCTTAAAGCTGAAATAACTTAGACAGCTTTCTGACCACAGCAAACTGACTCTTTTCAGTCCAATGAAATGATTTTATTAAAAGAGATTGCTGACTGAAAATCTAGCAGAAATAATAATTACTTACGGAAAAGTGAATGAACTGATGAAGAAAAATTGTGATTTTTTTTAAGTGTCATGGATATTGTTTTAATGCTCTATTTTCTGATTGGTATATAAGGGAGAACTTTGCCTTTCTCTTTATTTATTGTGAATCCTCAATTTAGGAGACTATGCCTTTGTAACTGAAGCGAAACTTTAAAAAATGTTTGCAATCTACTCATCTGACAAAGGGTTAATATCCAGAATCTACAAAGAACTTAAACAAATTTACAAGAAAAAAACAACCCCATCAAAAAGCAGGCAAAGCATATGAATAGATACTTCTCAAAAGAAGACAGACACATGAAAAAATGCTCATCATCACTCGCCATCAGAGAAATACAAATCAAAACCACATCTCACACCTGTGAGAATGGTGATCATTAAAAAGTCAGGAAACAATAGGTGCTGGAGAGGATATGGAGAAATAGGAACACTTTTACACTGTTGGTGGGACTGTAAACTAGTTCAACCATTGTGGAAAACAGTGTGGCAATTCCTCAAGGATCTGGAACTAGAAATACCATTTGACCCAGCCATTCCATTACTGGGAATATACCCAAAGGATTATAAATCATGCTGTTATAAAGACACATGCACACGTATGTTTATTTTGGCACTATTCACAGTAGCAAAGACTTGGAACCAACCCAAATGTCCATCGATGATAGACTGGATTAAGAAAATGTGGTACATATATACCATGGAATACTATGCAGCCATGAAAAGGACGAGTTCATGTCCTTTGTAGGGACATGGATGCAGCTGGAAACCATCATTCTCAGCAAACTATCTCAAGAACAGAAAACCAAACACTGCATGTTCTCACTCATAGGTGGGAATTGAACAATGAGAACACTTGGACACAGGAAGGGGAACATCACACACTGGGGCCAGTCGTGGGGTGGGGAGAGTGGGGAGGGATAGCATTAGGAGATATACCTAATGCAAATGACTAGTAATGGGCGCAGCACACCAACGTGGCACATGTATACATATGTAACAAACCTGCACGTTGTGCACATGTACCCTAGAACTTAACATATAATAAATAAAAAATAAATAAATAAAAAATAAAAAAGATAAATGGTATCTGATTCTCATTGATTCCTCAGAATTCTGAAAAAATACTTTTACCGGGCCTCATTACTTTTCATGGTAATACATTTATTTGCATAGGTTCAATAAAAATCTGTTCTCTTACTTATCAAGTTATAAATAGACAAATCTGAGATACGAGGCCGGACTTGACTCAGTAGGCAGAGCTCAGACACTGGACCAAATTGAGGACTAGCTAAAAAGGGAGAGGTAGAAGCAGCTTTCCACCAAACACTCCCACCAGTGTGCCATGCCAGTTTACCATTGCCATGGCAACATCAGGGAGTTACTGCCCCTTTCCATGGCAATGACTTGATGACTCAAAACTTACTCCCCCTTACCTAGAAATTTCTGCACAAGCTGCTCCTTAATCTACATGTAATTAAAAGTAGGTATAAATATGACTGCAGAACTGCCCTGAGCTGCTGTTCTCTGCCTGCGTGGTAACCTTGCTCTGCAGGAACACTCATGGAGCTGTAACACTGCTACTTCAATAAAGCTTTTTTTTTTTTTTTTTTTTTCTGGCTCTGACTTGCCCTTGAATTCTTTCTTGGGCAAAGCCAAAAGGCTAAGCCTCACTTTGGGGCTCACGTGTCCTGCATCAAATTGATTTTGCAACAAACTCCATGGTTGGTGTGTCAGTCATGTAAAGAGTAATGCTCATTTAATCAGCTATGACAAGCCTACCACTAAGGTGCAAGGATTGATTTGCTATATGAAGTTAATGCCTGCAAAATCTTCCTAGGAAAGCCAGGTTGGTCTCTGTCTTTCTTACAGGGTTCCAGCTTCACAGCAGATTAAAAAAAAAAAAAATCACTTCCAGCAGGCCAGAGACCTTAGTTTATTTTAAGTAGATTGAAGAGAGAAATTCACTTACATTTATGAAGAAAGGAGGGGAGGAAAAATTATTGGGCTATGGTTCCTATCCCTAGGTAGAAGAATAAACAATTAGAAGCATTTATAAGTCAAATCTAAGAGTTCTTATAAAAATTTCCAGGCAGAAGCTAATCACTGGTTCATTGTTGCTCAATGCCAAATAGCTTTGGATTTACTGAGCAAACTCAAGGAGGCTAACAAAAGTAATTAACTCCTCTTGTTCTGCATATGTAAGTAATCAGACCAAAATACGAGACCAGCCTTATTTTGTTAATCAAGAATATGTGTGCAGATGATTTACAACCAAAATGGGAGACTTCAAAAAAAAATAGTATCTAAAATCTAAAAATAAGTCAAAAGTTGGGGAAAGCATGTCTTTTCAATATCACCTCGGTCGTGTTTAACAAGACTACTGGATGATTTATTTGTATATATTTAATCTGTTATTCACCATTTAGTTTTCATCCAGACATATGTTAATTTGTGTACTTCTATCCAGTTGAAAAGATAACCTCAAATTTTGTGCTGTCATTGCCCTATAGGACATGAAGCAGTTTTTAAAATTTAACCCAGAAATCTTATTCTAACCTGCCTTTCCTCCTTCCTTCCTTCCTTTCCTTCCTCACTTTCTCCCTTCTTCCTTCTTTCCTTTTTTTTTATTTAATGCTTGTAAGTATCCAGTTTCTCAAATGTTTCTGAAACTAGTTTTGTCATCTCATTAGTTTCTTTCTTTTTTTCTTTCTTTCTTTCTTTTTTTTTTTTTTTTTTTGAGACGGAGTCTTGCTCTGTCACCCAGGCTGGAGTGCAGTGGTGCCATCTCGGTTCACTGCAAGCTCTGCCTCCCAGGTTCATTCCATTCTCCTGCCTCAGCCTCCCGAGTAGCTGGGACTATAGGCACCCGCCACCATGCCTGGCTAATTTTTTTGTATTTTTAGTAGAGATGGGGTTTCACCAGGATGGTCTTGATCTCCTGACCTCGTGATCCGCCCACCTCGGCCTCCCAAAGTGCTGGGATTACAGGCATGAGCCACCGCACCCGGCCACTAGTTTCCTCATTATTAACTTAAACATTTTAAAACATGCAACATTTATATCTATATGAATTATTTCTTTGAACTTCTGTAAATTATACTTTGATACCATTAGATCACACCATATAAGAATCTGTTTATTTTGGCTATGAGCACAGCCTTTTCCACATTTCTTCTGTAGATAAAAATATAAGCTTTTACTTATGTGTGTATAATAACATTGCTCGTCTGCTTCTAAAAAGGAATTGAAGTAGCTTACATTTAAAGTAACAGTGTGGCACGTTTGAACCCATGTGGAATCCTCTGCTGGATTTGAAAAATGTCTGAGCAAGTTTGACAAATGAGTGGGAGATACTCATCAGAATACCATTTTCCTGATGATCTGTGAAATGTTTTGGCACCTAGTGCATTCTAGAGAACAGAGTGCCCATTTGGTGTTATCATTTCAGAGTCTCAGTTTCTTCAATGGTGACATCTGCAGTGGTACCCAGCAGAGTATGTGGTACCCAGTAGTAGCTGGTGATACCCAGAAGGAGAGAGTAGCATCTGCTAGAGTGACGGCGGTGCCTAACGCAGTGATGATACCCAACACAGCAGAACAGACTTTGGAGGAGACAGCTGCTGTATTGGCAAATGGAAGCAGTTCAGAAAGGAATTAAGCAAATGTAGTCCAAGTGCATTGCTTATTAGAACTTGGTAGAAAAAAAAAGAATTTGACATCAGTATTACTTTAATGATGTCTCTTGAATATTATTAATCTGAAATCCATGTTTGATAGGAATTCCTTGGAGAATGACTGAAAGGCAGCTTTTTTGAGTTTTATTGTTAATTGTGAAGAAATTTGCATGCTCTCAATAGTGAGGTAGTAGTGTTGTTATTCTGTTAAGGAAATTAAGGAGTCTTAATGTTTTCACCTAAGCAGAGCACAAACCTCTTCTCACCGGAGGTGAGTCATAGGATACCCACAGGCAGAACCAACAAAACCTTCAGAAAAGAGACTCAAATCTGATTCAAAGTGCAAACGAATGAAGCTGGGAATAGTCTCCTATCAGCGGTTTAGAAATCACTTGATAATTAGGATGTCTACAATAGATATTTTATTCTCTCCTTTCTTTTCTCATTTTAGCAGATTGGTGGTAATAAAGAAGTTCATGGGCCTATTCAATTATTCTAAAAGACAGTCTGTATTACCTGAAAGAAAATTAGATAAGTGTAGCAATTAGTAGAAACTGTGTTATTAATACTATTCTGGGAATGCAATGAATTTAAAGTATTGTCAATGACAATGAGAATATATACAGCTACTGCGGTAAGTGCAGGGTGCTTGTTAAATGAAAGTTACTAAATAACATCCAGTATTGAGTCAATTGGTTACAGTTCTAAGTATCCCTGTTGTTTTTCTCTTATAACAACTGCGAGACTATTGAGAGCAAAATGGAAATTGAGTTAAGTAACAATAGCTGAATGGGAATCCAGTGTTGCAAGTATCCTTTGATTGAAAGGAGGTACTATCAATTTCATTGTTTTTAAAACAAAAATTCTGCTTCTGAGAAAAATCTGACTTTTGAATTACCTCACGTTGCTAAGGCATGTAGTCAGTAACGGAGCTGAACTATGTTGGATTTTGGAGACTACAGCTGTGAGCTAACTAATGATGCAGGGAAAATAGCAAGCTAAAATTTATTTTTCTTGCTAAACATGTCGCTGTTTAAGAAGGCCATGCCCTTCATGACTAAGAGAAAGATTTTGGTAGAAGTAAGAAAAAAGAAAAGGATAGTCTGGGAAGAAACTATCAATTCGCTGCTCACTTCGATAGTAACTGGAGCATTTTATTATGACTTAAACTCAATGTCATGAAAGAGACACTAGGGAGAAATTTCTGAAAAATATTTTAACACACCCATGTCTTAAACATTCTTTTGGGCTTGTGTAGTATTCAAAGTATTTGCATAAAATGGAAATGCAGTTTTTGTAGAGTTCATAAATCATAATACAATTAATTAGGGTGTTAGGGGTCTTGAGATAGCTGGTCCATTTCTTGTATAGAAAGATGAGCAAATTGTAAAGAAAAGATGTATTTGACCTACAGGGATGCAGTTATAGAGTTACAGAGCAGGAGGGGAGCCTAGGTCTCTGGATTTGTGGATGACGTTCTTTCATAGACTGCAGCGCAGTACCAGAGGAAGCTGTGTTAGAACCTTGAAACAGTACAGGGCAACATTTCTCTTTCTCCTCTCTAATCAGCCAGGACATATTGAATCGTTCTTGTTCTGACCAGTTTTGTGTGGTAGATTTGATGATTCCTGTGTCTATATAGGTTCTTACTGCCACAGAGGGACAAGATTCGGCTATCTGTCAGTTGGAGAAATGTCTTTGACTTTTTCTAAAGAAGTGTTAAATTCTTTCACCCTTTCCCTCTAAATCTAACAAAATGTATTCAATGTTTACTACATATTTTAATTCAAACTTTCATTAAAGTAGTAAATGATAAAAGGAAAATCATTTTATCATGAGTTCCAGGTCAAATTAGTCTGTGTTCTCTGGATGTAAATTCAGAATGACTATCAGCAGCAGATGATCTAAGTAAGAAAAAATACTTTTACATCAATTAGTGCTACCTATTCTAATAATGCAGAAAGGAGTGTGAAAGGTAGTTAGCAGTAGATAGGGAAAGGTTTATGAGAGCCTTAATTGCTACTCAAAGGAGACCAAGATCAATGGAATTCAGATTCAGAGGTGGGCTTGTGTGTGTTATTTGGCTGTAAAAGTCTGATGTACATGAAAGTAGGGTATATATAAGGCATGTCAAGGGGGGGTGTCAAAGACTGTGGTCACATTAGAGATGGTCTGCCTTACTGGACTCTGGAGTTTGGACACTGTAGAAGCCATCAATTATTTGAGTCAAATGCATGTCAGAATTGAAGCTGTTTTTCATGAATATTAAGCCAGAAGCAATTCACAGGAGGGATTCAAAGAGATAAGAGAGGAAGCATAAACAGTATCTAGGAGGCTGCTTCAAAAGGCTAGGTTAGAAACAGTGAGAGCTTGAGCTAGGGCTTTGACTGAAAACCTGGAAAAGATAAGGTAGATATAAATGCCCCTGTTGAAGCAGAATCAATCGTACTTAGTGCCCAGTAAGAAGGCTGGATAGTGGAAAATGTATTTCAAAGAAACACTAACATTTGAAGCCTGAAGTGTTATGGTGTTAACTTTAACAGAAGGGATGGAGTCAGGGATAAAATTTGTTGAATTTTGTTTGCTAAATTCATTCCTTCTCAATCAAGATTTGATAATTTCAGAACTGCAGAATATTCAGGTACAAAATGACTTTAAGAGGCAGCTGTTCCCATAAAACTATACTTGACAGTGCTTCTAATATTATTCATATGTACAAGGAGACTTCAAAAAGTTTGTAGAAAACTGGCATTAAAAGATACAAAAGTATAAGATTTATTTCTTGACATAAGCTCTGTCACTTTCAAGACACTTTAGTAAGTGATGATATCATTTAGTCTATCACTAAAGAACTGAGGGTCCTGGGAATTTAACCATGTCAATGCAGTATTTTATATATATAAAGTTAACTGAGGACAAATGGATGCCTTTCCAGATTTTTTAAGATTAGGAAGCAAAAAGAAATTAGAATGAGCCAAATCAGGACTGTAAGGTAGATGCCTACTGATTTTCCACTGAAACTCTATAAAAAAAAATTACCCTGGTTTGCAGGAGCATTGTAGTGGAGAAGGACTCTCAGGTGAAGCTTTTCCAGGTGTCTTTCTGCTAAAGCTTCAGTTAACTTTCTCAAATTATTCTCATAATAAACAGATGTTATTGTTCTTTGTTCCTCCACAAAGTCAACAAGCAAAATGCTTTGAGAATCCTAAAAAACTATTGCCATGACCTTTGCTCTTGACTGGTTTGCTTTTGCTTTGATTGGACCCTTTCCACCTCTTGGTAGCCATTGCTTTGATTGTGCTTTGTCTTCAGGATTGTGCTGGTAAAGCCATGTTGTATCTCCTGTTACAATGTTTTGAGGAAATGCTTCAGGATCTTGATCCCATCTGTTTAAAACTTTCATAGAAAGCTCTGCTTTTGTCTGTAGCTGATCTGGGCACAACAGTTTTGACACCCATCAAGTGGAAAATTTACTCAACTTTAATTTTTTAGTCAGAATTGGGTAAGCTGAACCAATTGAGATATCCATGCTGTTGGCTTATTTTCGGTGCTGTTAATTGTTGATCTACTTCAATTAGTGCGTGAACAGGATGATATTTTCTCTTGCAAACTGATGTAAATAGCCCACTGCTACAGATTTCATCTTCAACATTATCTCATGCTTTCTTAAAATAAATTATCCATTTGGAGACTGATGATTTATCTGGGGCATTGCCCCCATAAACTTTTCATAAAGGCTCAATGATTTCACCATTCTTTCACCCAAGTGTCACCATAAATTTGAAGTTTGCTCTTGCTTCAATTTTAGTAGAATTCAGGTTCCTCTGCCAGGAGCTCTTTTCAAACTGATATCTTATCTTTTCTAGTCCCTCAAACTAGACCTTGTTCAGGCATGTTACAATAAGTTAGTATAAGTTTAATTTGGTGCAAACAATTTTTTAATTTAATGCACAGTTTTTCTTTTATTTATGTATTTATTTATTTTTATTTTAAGTTCTGGGATACATGTACAGAACGTTCAGGCTTGTTATATAGGTATACATGTGCCATGGTGGTTTACTATACCTATCAACCCATCATCCAGGTTTTAAGCTCTGCATGCATTACGTATTTGTCCTAGTGCTCTCCCTCCCCTTACCCTCTACCCCCGACAGGCCCTCGTATGTTATGTTCCCCTCCCTGTGTCCATGTTGAGAACATGTAGTGTGTGGTTTTCTGTTCATGTGTTAGTTTGCTGAAGATGATGGCTCCAGCTTCATCCATGTCCCTGCAAAGGACATGAACTCATTCATTTTTATGGCTGCATAGTATTCTCACGGTATATATATGCCACATTTTCTTTATCCAGTCTATCATTGATGGGCATTGGGGTTGGTTCCAATTCTTTGCTGTTGTATATAGTGTTGCAATAAACAGTTTTTCATAATACACATTTTTCATGAGCTTTTTGAAGTCCCCCTCATATTATCTTTAGTAAAATATCTCCATGGCTCTATTTTTATTTGCAGATAGCTTGCAAAGTATTCTAATCTAATGTCCTTTTTTTTTGAGTAAAATGGTTCTCCAAATAGAGAATTTATAATTTTCTAATCTTTAATCTGAAATTTCTAGGTGATTATTTATGGTACTACAATTAAGTGACTCAAACTTTACAATTAGAACTCATTATTTGTTATCTCATAATCTAATAGCATTTTTATATTACTGAGAGCTGCTCATGTTGTTAATGACTCATTAGCATGGCTCCACTTGCAATGGGAACACAAACCAGATACTTCCAAAAGTAACCAGTACCCAGTTTTGATTCTGTGGAGGGCAACAAAGGAGGGGTCAAAATAAATGAAGAAAAACAAGAAAGACATATTTTTTTCCCAGAAGAATGCTAGTTTAAACATAACATAGATGTAAAAATTTTCCCAATTTTAATTTTTCTAGCATCCTAACATTGAAAGATTACATTATGGATAACATTTCCTTGAACTGATTGGTTAAGTTTAGAGCCACAAAATAGCCAAATTTGCATAGCTTTGCTTTCAGATATTTCATTTACTACATGGAATTATTGCAAGCAAGTTTACTTGGCCATCCCTTAGCTCTAGTAGAAAGTAAATACACTTTATGTGTTATGTATGTTATATGTAACCAGCAATCATTCAGCTTTGTGTGGATTTTATTTCTCTTTCTCAGCTCTAAATTGGAAATTTAAAACCTCAAGGTCACATTCAAAAGTGAATGAATGAGAATGCTAATGACAATGCAAACTCAGTATGCCTAAATGTAATGATACCAGGCCATGGTAAGCACTTTACATATATCACTTTATGTAAACCTTTCACAACTCCTGTGGTGGCATTTTATTCTCCATATTTTCACAGTAAACTGAGATTTTGAGTATTTCAAGGTCATGAAACTAGGATATAGAGATCCAGAATTACGCTGAAATATTTCACTAAATTACTAATTGTTCCCTATATTTGTTCCCTTTAATATACTAATTGACATCCAAACTCTGGCCTAAATAAAATCATGTAAATTGTTGATCAATAAATGAAATAAAAGTAACGAATTTGGCAAGGATAGAACTGTGAATGTCCCTTGGCAAAAGGCAGCTGCAACCCAGAAATCACATCAAAAGGAGCTTTAATAGAGTTTGTAACTTACAAAAAGCCCCTTGTCTTCTACCTTAACTTTCCGCAAGTTAGAAGGTAAGTCTAATCTTACCATTTATTTTTCACAATTACATTTGTAAAAGGTCTCTCTCATATACCACTCTCATTGCTTTTCCTTTGGATTTCTCTTTACAAGCAGTCTTCCTCGTGGATGTGGTGACAGTTTCCCTGTAGAGAGCACAAGTGAAATTCGGCTATAATCTCCAAACCAGATCCCACTGCTCCTTAGTAGATTAGCTGGTATATACTGCAGACTTGTAAGAAAAATGGCCGTTGCATGTAAAAATAGATTTGTTCAAAGAAAAATCAATACACAGATATTTGACAAGAGGCAAAGGACAGTGACACCAATTTCCTTTTGAAACAAGTCTTATTCTCTCTCAGTTTTTCCATCCAGGGTTATTTGTGTAACAGATGGTATTCTATGGACACTCACCATTTAATCCTCTACATGATAACTTCCATGCCAAGCCTCTGAGACTCTTCTGAAGGCTTTTCTCTGCCACCAGAGACCATTCAACCTGAATAGGACAGATGGGAAAATTCAAAAAGTTACTGTCCCTTGGGAGCAGCCTACTAGTGACTCAAGGGCATTGGTGATAAATAGTCCATCTGGCCTACCTCTCTACTGGCATAACTCTAGTCATATTCTATCTTGTCTCCCAGAGTTCCCAGTGGGTCTGAGCCCGATTCACCCACAGAAATAACCTGTATGCTAAAGCACTTTCACTGGCTTCTCTCCCTTCTTTGTCTCCTTTTCCCACAAGTGGTATCACCTCACAAATAAACTAAGTGTATCCAAATCTCTATCTCAGGGTTTACTTCTGGGGAAATCCAACCTGAGACATCTAGATATTATCAAGGCAGCCTTAAAATCCCCCTCCTCCTGTGACCTGTGAAATGACCCCAGGACCTTCCTTAAAAACCTTGGAAGTTCTTCATTGTGCAGGCACAGTGTTAGACACTGGAATTGCAAGGTAAGTGAGAGGACACTGTTTTTTAAGATGCTTATGGCCAATGAGGGAAGTAGACAAATAAAGAGACAATCACAATGTGATGTGATGAATTTTCTGCCAAGGAGCACAGAGGAGGGCTCCCTGACTTCAGGAGGGCAAGAAAGGACTCCCAGAGAAAAATAAACAAAATGTAAGCTGAATCCTAAGAAGAAGCTGTGAACTAGTTAAAAGAGAAATAGAGGCAGAGAGTTGGGAAAAGTGGACACTGTAAGTGGTAGAGTCCATGTATGAAAAGGTCTGAAATTTGGAAAGGCCCATGGTAAGTATAGGCAGAGGAAAGCTCCCTGCCTCTATTCCTCCTTTCATACATGGAGAATTTATTTTAAGGCTGCCTTGATAACATCCAACAGCCTGGAACCCAGAGCTGTTGACCCCAAACTGTGTACCAAGGCATCCTGGAGCACTGTAGCAAATTCACAGGGACATCACAGGATATTTAAATTCTGTGTGGGCAATGCAGTGATGCTCTACATGTATCTATAATGAGGGTTACTTAAGAAAATATTAAAATACTTTTCCTTCGGTTTATATGAATTACATCTTTACTGGCTACAAAGTTGCTAGGATATAAATACTCATTACATTGCTTGGACCTCACTATGTAATAGAGGGAACTGTTAGGCAATTCTTTGTACCTAGGGATAACATGAACATATTGAGATTCTAAGGATTCTGTTAACTGAGAAAGTTTTGGAACCTCTGACCTAGAATAAGGAGGGGACATGAGTGGCTAGAAATAAAGTTGGAGGGGTAAACAGCAGACAGGTTTGAGGAGTTTAAGTTTTTGTCCTGAAGGTGACAGGGAACCTCTGAAGGAACAGGAAGTGACATGTTCAAAGTCTACAGTCAAAAATCAATTAGGACAAGAAATGGGGGAAGAAGGGGAGGGACATATGGCACAGACAGGTGGAGGCAGGGAGAGTCACATAACTGTCTTTAACAGCTTTAGCAATAATACACGTATATGAATTTTCAATTGCTGCTGTAACTTCCACAAACTTGGTTGCCTAAAACAACACGAATTTTGTCACCACCAGCCCTGCCTTACAAGAGCTACTGAAGGAAGCATGAAATATGGAAAAGAAAAACCAATACTGCAGCCACTGCAAAAGCATACCAAAATGTAGAGACCATTGACATGATGAGGAAACTGCATCAACTAATGGACAAAATAACTGGCTAGCATCATAATGACAGGATCAAATTCACACATAATAATATTAACCTTAAATGTAAATGGGCTAAATGCCACAATTAAAAGACACAGACTGGCAAATTGGATAAAGAGTCAAGACCCATTGGTGTGCTGTATTCAGGAAACCCATCTCATGTGCAAAGACACATATAGGCTCAAGATAAAAAGATGAAGGAATATATACCAAGCAAATGGAAAGCAAAAAAAGAAAAAAAGGCCAGGTGTGGTGGCTCACACCTGTAATCTCAGCACTTTGGGAGGCCTAGGTGGGCAGAGAATGAGGTCAGGAGATCGAGACCATCCTGGTTAACATGGTGAAACCCTGTCTCTGCTAAAAAAAAATACAAAAAAAATTAGCCAGGTGTGGTGGCAGGTGCCTGTAGTCCCAGCTACTTGGGAGGCTGAGGCAGGAGAAAGGCATGAACCTGGGAGGCAGAGCTTGCAGTGAGCCCAGATCATGCCATTGCACTCCAGTATGGGCAACAGAGAGAGATTCTGTCACCAAAAAAAAAAAAAAAAAGAAAAAAAAAGAAAGCAGAGGTTGCAATTCTAGTCTCTGATAAAACCAATTTAAACCAACAAAGATCAAAAAGACAAAGAAGCACATTACATAATGGTAAAGGGATCAATGCAAAAATAAGAGCTAACTCTCCTAAATATATATATACTCAATACAGGAGTATCCAGATCAATAAAGCAAGTTCTTAGAGACCTATAAAGAGACTTACACTCCTACACAATAATAGTGGGAGTATTGATAGTGGAACACCCCACTGTCAATATTAGACAGATCAATGAGACAGAAAATTGTTAAATTAATAAGGACATTCAGTACTTGAACTCATCTCTGGACCAAGTGACCTGAATAAGACATCCTCAGAACTCTCCAACCCAAATCAATAGAATATACATTCTTCTCAGCACCACATCACACTTATTCTAAAGTTGACCACATAATTGGAAGTAAAACATTCCTCAGCAAACGCAGAAGAGAAATAATAACAAGCCGTCTCTCAGACCGTAGTGCAATCATATTAGAACTTGGGATTAAGAAACTCACTCAAAACCATGCAGCTACATGAGAGCTGAACAACCTGCTCCTGAATGACTACTGGGTATATAACGAAATGAAGGCAGAACTCAAGATGTTCTTTGAAACCAATGAGAACAAAGACACAACATACTGGAATCTCTGGGACACATTTAAAGGAGTGTGTACAGGGAAATTTATAGCACTAACTGCCCACGGGAAAAAGTGGGAAAGATCTAAAAGCAACACTTTAACATTACAATGAAAAGAACTGGAGAAGAAAGAGCAAACAAATCCAAAAGGTAGCAAAATACAAGAAATAACTATGATCAGTGCAGAACTGAAGGAGATAGAGAAACAAAAAACCCTTCAAAAATTCCATGAATCTAGGAGCTGGTTTTTTGAAAAGGATAACAAAGAAGATAGACCACAGGCAGACTAATAAAGAAGAAAACAGAGAAGAATCAAATAGACACAATAAAAAATGATAAAGGGGATATCGCCACTGATCTCACCGAAATACAAACTACCATAAACTATACTATACTATAGTTTAAGAATACTATAAACACCTCTATGCAAATAAACTAGAAAATCTAGAAGAAATGGATAAATTCCTGGACACATACACTTTCCCAAGACTAAACCAGGAAGAAGTCGAATCCTTAAATAGACCAATAACAAGTTCTGAAATTGAGGCAGTAATTAAGAGCCTACCAACCAAAAAAAGCCCAGGCCCAGACAGATTCACAGCCAAATTCTGCCAGAGGTACAAAGAGGAGGTGGTACCATTCATTCTGAAACTATTCCAATAAATAGAAAAGGAGGGACTCCTCCCTAACTCATTTTATGATGCCATCATCATCCTGATACCAAAACCTGGCAGAGACACAACAAAAAAAGAAAATTTCAGGCCAATATCCCTGATGAACCTTGATGTGAAAATCCTCAGTAAAATACTGGCAAACCGAATCCAGTAGCACATCAAAAAGCATATCACAACTACAATCAAGTCAGCTTCATCCCTGGGATGCAAAGCTGGTTCCCAAATAAATAAATCAATAAATGCAAATCAATAAACATAATCCATCACATAAATAGAACCAATGACAAAAACCACATGATTATCTCCATAGATGCAGAAGAGGCCTTCGATAAAATTAAACACTGCTTTATGCTAAAACCACTCAATAAACTACGTATTAATGGACTGTGTCTCAAAATAGTAAGAGTTATTTATGACAAACCCACGGCCAATATCATACTGAATGGGAAAAGGCTGGAAGCATTCCCTTTGAAAACCGGCACAAGACAAGGATGCCCTATCTCACCACTCTTATTCAACATAGTGTTGGAAGTTCTGGCCAGGGCTATCAGGCAAGAGAAAGAAATAAAGGGTATTCAAAGAGGAAGAGAGGAAGTAAAATTGTCTCTATTTGCAGATGACATGATTGCATATTTAGAAAACCCCATCGTTTCAGCCCCAAAAATCCTTAAGCTGATACGCAACTTCAGCAAAGTCTCAAGATACAAAATCAATGTGCAAAAATCACAAGCATTCCTATACACCAATAATAGACAAACAGAAAGCCAAATCAGGAGTGAACTCCATTCACAATTGCTACAAAGAGAATAAAATACCTAGGAATCCAATTTACAAGGGATGTGAAGGACCTCTTCAAGGAGAACTACAAACCACTACTGAAGGAAATAAGAGAGGACACAAACAAATGGAAAAACATTTCATGCTCATGGATTGGAAGAATCAATATCATGAAAATGGCCATACTTCACAAAGTAATTCATAGATTCCATGCTATTGCCATCAATCTACCATTGACTTTCTTCAAAGAATTAGAAAAAACCACTTTAAATTTCATATGGGACCAATAAAAGAGCTCATATAGCCAAGACAATCCTAAGCAAAAAACAAAGTGGGAGGCATCAAGCTACCTGACTTCAAACTATACTACAAGTCTACAGTAACAAAAATAGCATAGTACTGGTACCAAAACAGATATATAGACCAACGGAACAGAACAGAGCCTAAGAAATAACACCACACATCTACAGCCCTTGAATCTTTGACAAACCTGAGAAAAAAGCAATGGAGAAAGGATTCCATATTTAATAAATGGTGTTGGGAAAACTGGCTAGCCATATGCCGAAAACTGAAACTGGACCCCTTCCTTACACCTTACATAAAAATTAACTCAAGATGGATTAAAGACTTAAATGTAAGACGTAAAACCATAAAAAACCCTAGAAGAAAACCTAGGCAATACCATTCAGGACATAGGCATGGGCAAAGACTTCATGGCTAAAACACCAAAAGCAATGGCAACAAAAGCCAAAATTGACAAATAGGATCGAACTAAACTAAAGAGCTTCTGCACAGCAAAAGAAACTATCATCAGAGTGAACAGGCAACCTACAGAATGGGAGAAAATTTTTTCAATCTATCCGTCTGACAAAGGGCTGATATCCCGAATCTACAAAGAACTCAAACAAATTTACAAGAAAAAAACAAACAACCCCATCAAAAAGTGAGTGAAGGATATGAACAGACATTTCTCAAAAGAAGACACTTATGCAGCCACCAAACTATAAATAAAAAAGCTCATCATCACTGGTCATTAGAGAAATGCAAATCAAAACCACAATGAGATACTATCTCATGCCAGTTAGAATGGCGATCATTCAAAAGTCAGGAAAACAACAGATGCTGGAGAGGATGTGGAGAAATAGGAATGCTTTTACACTACTGGTGGGGGTGTAAATTAGTTTAACTATTGTGGAAGACAGTGTGGAGATTCCTCAAGGACTAGAACCAGAAATACCATTTGACCCAGCAATCCCATTACTAGGTATATACCCAAAGGATTCTAAATCATTCTACTATAAAGACACATGCACGCATATGCTTATTGCAGCACTGTTCACAATATCAAAGACTTGGAACCAATCCAAATGCCCATCAATGATAGAATGGATAAAGAAAATGTGGCACATATACACCATGGAATACTATGCAGCCATATAATAGGATGAGGTCATGTCCTTCACAGGGACATGGATGAAGCTGGAAATCATCATTCTCAGCAAACTACGACATGCACAGAAAACCAAACACCGCATGTTCTCACTCATAAGTGAGAGCTGAATAATGAGAACACATGGACACAGGGAGGGGGACATTATACACTGGGGCCTTTCAAGGGGTGGGGGGCTAGGGGAGGGATAGCACCAGGAGAAATGCCTAATGTAGATGACAAGATGACGGGTTGATGGGTGCAGCAAACAACCACGGCACATGTATACCTATGTAACAAACCTGCAGGTTCTGCACATGTATCCCAGAACTTAAAGTATAAGGAAAAAGAAAGAAAGAAAGAAAGAAAGAAAGAAAGAAAGAAAGAGAGAGAGAGAGAGAGAGAGAGAGAGAGAAGGAAGGAAGGAAGGAAGGAAGGAAGGAAGGAAGGAAGGAAGGAAAGAGAGAGAGAGAAGGAAGGAAGGAAGGAAGGAAGGAAAGAAAAGGAAGGAAGGAAGGAAGGAAGGAAAGAAGTAAAAGAAAGAAAGAAAGAAAGAAAGAAAGAGAGAAAGAAAAAGAAAACAAAAATACCACAAATTTATCATCTTATAATGATGTTGTTTAGTAGTCTGACGTAGGTCTCACTGCACTAAAATCAAGGTATCCAGAGGGCTGCATTACTTTCTGGAGGTTCCAGGGGGAATCTATTTCTGTGCCATTTGCATATTTTAGAGGCCATTGAGATGCTTTGGCTCATTGGCCTTACTCCATGTTCACATTCGGTAACTTTACATGTCTCCATCTTTTCTCCCTGCTAACATTGCTGTCTGACCACAGCTTGGAAACAATTCCTGTGATTACAGTAAGCAGGCCTGGAAATGCAAGATAATCTTCCCATCTCAAGGTCCTTAACTTTATTCACATCTGCAAAGTTCCTTTTGCCATGTAAGGTAACATTTACAGGTTGTGGAGATTAGGCTGTGAACATCTTGGGAGGCTGTACTCTGCCTACCACTGTTTTTGTTCAGAAACACTTTCCTGGATTTCAGGAGGAACTTACTTAATCTATTTTGCTTTATGCTTACCTACTTCTACATCTGCAGAAATTATTAGGCTATGTGGTCATCTTCAGTCCTCCAGAGTGACCTGCCCTTTTATTTTTTGAAATTCAGTCTTCCCTGCACTACAGGAGGCCAGGTGGTCTTGATTCCATTAGTAGACAGGTGAACAGAAGAGTCATCCCATTATGTGGTCTCCTCCACCCATTAATGTCCCAGCCAACTGCCTGAAGTCAGTGCACCTACTTTCCTCTGATGCAGGAGCTGACAGGACATCCTAATTATGCCTTAACTTTCTCTCATTACATAGTGGTACATCTACTAGCCAGATGGTGTACCTAATGATCAGATCACCTTGGAGTCCCAATTTAAGTGCTCAGTATGGTCACAGTCTTACTCAAGGTGAAGCCTTGGTCATAGACACTCCAGAATTATTCTCATTATGAGAACTGCTTCCATTCTAAGAGAGCTGCTTCCATTCTAAGAGAGCTCCAAGTCAGAGGAAGTCAGACTCTGAGGCATTTAGTAAGTACAATAGTTCCCCTTTATCCTCAAGGGGTTTATTTCAAGACGCCAGTGGATGCCCAGAGTAAGGTTAGTACTGAGCCCTATATATATTATGCTTTCTCAATCTGATAACTGAGAGGGCTACTAAGTGACTAATGAGCAGGTAGCATATATAGTGTGGATACTCTGGACAGAATGGATGATTCATGTCCTGGTGGAACGGAGCAAGAGGGTAAGATTTCATCATGAATTCAGAATGGTGCATAGGTTAGAACTTATGAAATGTATATTGCTGGGATTTTCTACTGAGTATTTTTGGACTGCAGATAACTGAAATAGTGGAGAGCAAAGCCATGGATATGAGGAAAATACTCTATATTGAGTTTTCAGCCAACACACTTTGAGCGAAGCAGTTAATGCATTTATAAATGACAGAAAATGAATGAATATCAAACTAATAAATATTTGTACCTAGCATATAGTTGGTCAATAATAAATGTTTATCAAATGAACAATTAAATGAACGTTGATTGTGATCAGATCTTGATAAAAGGGCTTTTTCCCTTTAATTGGTGGTTACAGTCAGTAGTCACTAATGGGCTGGCTGCATTGTGCATGTGAAAAGATCATACGTCATAGCTTAGCTGTACCATTTACTGGCTGAATTTCCTCGACCAAATCCTTTAATATCCACGCCTCCATTTTCCTTTTCCCATCCATGAAAGAATGATTATGAGAAACTTACTTTTGAAGAGCACTATGAGGTTTTAGCCAAAATCTTTTCATAAATAATTGCGAGAGCACTTTCCCGGCTAGTGATCATTATTTAAGATAAGATTGCAGGTCTGGAAGTCAGGGGCCTATAAGCCAGCCTTGCCTCTAGAACTCACTGTGAGATGCCTACTGAGTTCTTTCCTTTCTCCGTGTCTGTCTCAGAGTTCTTCTTTTCTAAAATGAGGATTTGATATGGCTGATTTCCAGGCTCATTTCTGGCAATGAACTTCTGAGACCCTATGCTGTAATAGGTTTGATCTCTGAAGGGATTTTGAGAAAGTTGTGAATAGATCCTGGATTAAATCTTATATCCAGGACAAGGACAGTACCATCATTATGTTCCTGGTCCTTGTAATAACCTTGATTTTTCTCAGCCTTTGGTAAGCTGATTGTCTCTATGAAAAGCCCTCTGTTAAATCTCTGTTACCACGACATTTCTCTTTCAGGAGCTAAAGTTAAATAGCCCTGAAACTTGCGGTCTTCCCTGGAAGTGTAAAGCAACATTCCTGAGAATTAAGGGGTATCTGAGAACTCTTAAGGCTCATGTCTAAGAGAATGACAAAATTAGGAAGTTAAAAATGAAATATAGAATGAAGCTCTAACTTGGTTTATTTGTTTTGTATAAATAGGATCTTATAGACAGGTCAAAATCTCCTGTCCACGTACAACAATGAACCATTTAAATTTCATAAAGTTTAATTGTAAAGACGTATAAACTAGTTATGGGATATGAATCAAATCATATGTGTCTTGAGCTGTCATTTTATCAGCAGTAAGGCAGGGGTAACAAGATTCTTTCTTAGCTACCTCATAGCACTGATGCAACAAATAAGACGTATGCTTTCTGAGCACACAAAGAATGTGAGAAAATCTCATTAGTGCTATTTATTAGAACTTGGTAGAAACTTGGGAATCATTACACAATGACAATGGCATGTGACTCTATTACATACATATCAAAAGTCAGGGGAAAAACTCATAAAGTTTCATTATGGTTCATTGTTTAAGAAATTGACAAAAAAAGAATTTAAGGAAAAGCAGCAGTTTTAAAATTCTTAATACATTGTTTGCTGAGAACAAAACTGTTCTCTTTTGTTCTTACGTTGAAGCATCCAGTTCTTTTCAATGGCCCAAAAATGATGAATGCAATAATAAAAATATGTGTGTGGTTTCTAGTATGGAGTAATCCAAACAAACTAAATAACAAAATTAATTATCCAGAGATATACTGAGTAACAAAATAAACTGTCATCCAAGAGTACCCCAGTCTGAAATTGAATTTTAGTCTTGAATAATAAACTCCTACTTCCGAAGGCAAGTACTATAGGGATTTGTGTTTAAATTTGACATCTGCCTCATTAGGGTTGAAATTGGCAAAACAGCCAACGTGCTGGTAGCTGGGGGCATATTCATATTAATTATGATTATTTTGGCAAATCTCTTTACCAGGAAGCAAATAAATAAAATCAAGGCAAAACTGTATAGCTAATAGAGATAAACAGGTTCATTTTCTGGAGGTAAATATTCTGTTCAGTTGCTGAAATGCCCTGGCTCTTGCTATTCCTTTCTTTGGATCCAAGGCTATACTTTTTACTTGCATAACTGTCACAATGAAGAACAAGGCTCTTTCAAACCTCCGTATGGCTTATTCCTAAAATCATTATCCAGTAGCAGCATGCTGACTCATCTATACACAATGACCTTGTAAAAGTCAGCTAAAGAGAGGTGTAGAACCCTTGTTTTAATTGATAAAAATATGAAGAAGTTCATGTGTAACTCAAAGCAACCTTGATTTTCTGCTCTCTGTCAAAACAAATTTTGCTTTCAGGTATTTTTTTTTCTTAAATAGTGACACTGGCTAAAATTAAAAATAATAAACAGAAAAATATCTTCAAATATCAATTCAAGGAGAATTATCATTTTCTGTGACCAATCAGAGCTCCCAAATATTCTGAAATATGTTTCTTTATTTAATTTTCAGTGAAAGGGTAATTTGTATAAGGGCACTCATATAAAAGACTTAGTGAAAAAAATAATTTACAGGGAATTCTTGGGCTCTTCTTACATCATCTTATATTTTTAAGTCTATCTTGCCACTAACTAGCTGTGAGATTTTTATAAGTCTCTTAATCCAGCATCATTATTTCTGGGGACCTTTCTAGTCCTAAATCCATGATTCTATAATGAGAACAGCATCTAGAATTATGACTAATTTCAGTTAGTAGCAAGTTTGGGAGGGGAAAAAAAGCACTTCTAATAAACCATAAATAACTTTTAAAAGCTTAAAACATCCTATTGCTAAGCACTCAGGTTAATTATGAGATTTTATTAGAGAAGGTAGTTAAAAATAATATGCAAACCTTGCAGTATTTCAGTATTGCAAACTTTGCAATGTTATGGCTCATTGAGTTCTGTTTTATGCCATATGATAAAAATGGACATCCATTATAGATAAGTAAACACTTTAGCTAGAAAATACAGATGATCTCAGTAATGTGGCCAGTGATCCAGAATAACTGGGCACATGTGCTTCTTGTGATTACCTTAGCAAAGGATGCAGATTCTTGCCTAATGCTTCTGTTTGAATATCAGTCCTGAAGACAGACATAGTGAAATGAATGCATGTACACATAGCTTGGGGATGTAACTTCGTGTATAAATTACAAAAACATTAAATTCTTACATGAATTTGGAAACGGTGGTGTTAAGAAACAAGAGTCCACTCTTTGTGAGTCCCCAGGCTACCTCTCTTCCAACTACTGTAAATCATGGCCGCTGCTCCAGTGGGGAGTTCTATCTGATGGCACCACTGTCCCGTGTCCTAACAACCATGGTTGCCTTAGACTCCCCAGGGATCTGGGACCTAGGTTGAACTTGACCAGACTCCTGAGACTGGGGCCCTTTCTGCCACTTTGAGATGCAAGTGAAGCCCAACTTTACTACTGCTATAGAATTTGGCTTCCCCATCAAAGGGGCCATATTACTCAACTCCATGAGGTAAACTGGTGACAATTGCCATGACACCATTTTCCTGTCCAGAGTCTATCAAGTCCTTGGGGTAGGAATAGCATTTAGTCTATTTCCCTGTTTCCCATCACTTTGCACAGTGCTTTTCACAGAGATCAAACGATATTTGTTTGCTAGATGAATGCAGTGTAACACTTTTTCTCTTCCACATTTAGGCTAAGATGATGTGACCAGATCAAAGCTACTGCATTTAAAGTCATCTTACTGCTGATCCCTGTGATCTCTCAACCTGATGATGTGCAATTCAATACAACATGGAGAAAAGCAGCAAGGCTAGTGCTTTTGGTGTCTTCCGCGTTTTTGGTGTCCTAGGCATGCATTATCAGTGTTATCTTAAATTCGCAGTTGTCTGTTACAACGAGAGAATATTACCTAAAAATACATTGAACTGGGCTCAAGTAACCTGCACTGTGTCCCAATATGCAGAAAACAAAGGAATCAACTGCATCAGCGCTGCCAACCCCTGAAGAGGAGCTGGACTTCCCTTGCCTCCTATCTGAGGTATAATGCTGAGCAGGGAAGGCTGAGCAGGGCAAAGCTTACCTGAAGTGTCCATTAATTTCCTGACTGGAACTGTGACAGACTTCATCTTTGAGGGAATTAGTCTGCATGACCGAGTGAGGACATTTTAATGACTTTTAAATGCCTTGATTTTTCTTCCCTTTTCATTACATTCTCACTCCTTGATAAAGAGCAAACACTTATCCCCCACCTTCCATCTTTACCATATTCAGAAATCCCTTTCACTTTTCCTCATGGAGGGCATTTCTGACCCCTGCCGACATGTGATCTTGGAGTGGTGACTCCCCACCACTCTAAGCAGACAGCATCGAGTGAGAGCACCCACTGTTTCTGCTGGTTACCCTCATGCGAGATTTTTGTTTGCCTCCTTTCTCTCCCCGAATACTTCTGTTACTAATTCACTACTTTGGGGAACTTCACAAAAATGCATCCTTCAGCACCGTGGGCTCTGTGTCTGAACCACTTCACATGCATTGTATTTCCGTATTCCATCCCAGCACTCCAGTCTTATTCTGGCTCACCAATGAAAACAATTCTTCAAGTCCATTGTGGCCTCAATCCCTGTGTTCATTATTGGCTGCTCTCCTAAGGTCAAATCACTCTTGTTTTCACTCATCTTAGATGTCATAGACCATCATGTGCTCCTAGCTTTCTTTGTTGTATTTGCCTATAAAAGTTTCAACCTTGCTCAAATTTAACTCAACTGCTCCCCACTTATTCCTGTGTGGATGAACGTGGCTAGGGAAAAATGCACAAACATGATGACAAATTTATGCTCACAAATCCCAAGTAAGCAGGCCATTCTACTCTAGGCATTTATTTAGTTCCCAATGACTCTCATTCCACCCCAAATTTTAAGAAGATAATTTCATCTCTTTTCAAAATTTCCAAACTATTTCCTCTTATTCTTTTAAGGGAAACTCATCCATATTAACAGTAGACAAAACACAAGTTCAAAAATAAAATTATTAAGAATTTCAGGACTGTGATAGCAGGACATTATGCTAAGGGTGAGCCCCATTTGAACACAGGGCCTTGTGTGACTGCATTGGCTCCAGATCTGCTCAGCTGGCCCTGCTCAGCATCACACCTCAGACAGGAGGCAAGGGAAGTCCAGCTCCTCTTCAGGGGTTGCCAGCACTGACACAGTCGATTCCTTTGTTTTCTGCATATTGGGACACGGTGCAGGTTACTTGAGTCCAGTTCAATCTATTTACAGATAATATTATCTCATAACAGACAACTGGGAATTTAAGAATAACACTGCTAATGGATGTCTTAGAAGGCGGAGGAAGCAGAAAATGGTAGAGTTGACACCAAAATATTATGAACTAATAAGATCTCATAAGCTGCTTGTCTAAATTTCAAAAATAATAAAAGGACTATTGAAAGTATGAATTTATTTGTATAATATAAATTGTGTTGTTAATCATAAACTTAGTGTATTTTGTGACTTGACAAATTCAGTACTAATCATAACTATAATGGAATTCATGCTCATTGTTTTCATTAATGAGCATGTGATCTCTATTTCATTAAATATCTGTGTTATATGATGATGTAGAATTACAGACGACACAGGGACAAAGGCAGAGCATATTCTAGAAAACGAAATTCTTATGTGTCAGCTAATTTAGTCACCAACCTCTATAATGTAAACTTGTGCTGAATACATGTGAAACATTAAAGAGTACTTTGGACATATGTGTGAATGAGCTATTCATTTGCTAAGAAATTCCCTTGGAAACATGTCTACAATGAAGTAGACAACTTGTTAATACTTGAAAACCCTGATTGATGGGGAATTCATTTCCTCTGAAGACATTGCTAAAATGTTGTCACACACACGCAGGACTCATAGAGAAAGGGAGAAAAAGTAATATTCTGAGTGGCTATGCAGTGTAGCATACACATATCCGTGTTTTCCCCCAAAAAGATGTTGAAAACTTAGTTCACATAAATCAGCATCTCTCCTCTATAGTCTTATTTAGTGGAAACAACGTGTTTTAAAACCACAAGAACAGAACCAAGAAGGCAAAAAGCATGGGAAAAAACAGAAGTGCATTTTACATAAGTAAACAAATAAATAAACCCTGAGCAGTGCACATATGTGTGGTTTTATTAAGTTTTCAATTCTAAGGTGTGGAAATCTAGTTTTACACAATAAGCTCTTTTGTTAACCGCAGAGCTGCTCCCTCAGGATGCCTGGGATAACTTCCATTGGGCAGATGCTGCTGACATGCCATTTCCAAAGGGTTCCTGGCATAGGACTGTGAAAGGTTTCCTGGAGCCTCCCTAGGAGACCAGTTGTTTTTTACCTTCAGGGAAGCCCTGAAAGAGCCTGAGAGTGTGTGCTTCTCAGGTCTAGTCAATGTGCAAAGAGCCCCAGGCACCCACGCAAGAACCACCCCTTGGGTCATGCATGTATTGAACTGTAGAAGACAACTGTAGCCAAGTGTGCTGGAGGGAGAGCTCTTTTGGTGAGTGTTGCTTTTGAACTCAGAATATTGTCTTTAACAAAGGCAGGTCTTTTCAAATATCAGCCATAGTTTCATTCTTCGTAAAACATGATTTGCAAACCCATCCCTTTCATCCAAGGATTTATCCTAATTATAAAATAATCTCTGTTTGTATGATGCCTTCTAGTCAGTATGCCAGTGCCCATAGGTGGGGGCAATCTAATGAGGCTTCTCTGTAGCCCAGAGCCTGGGTGACCATTGTATCCCACAGATGAGGAAACTAACTGAATAAAGCTCGTGACTCTGAGCCAGGAACAGGACTTTTGTGTTAGCAGCTTTGCTGCTCATACTGTGCAATCCTAAATCCTGGACGATACTCAGCTACTAGCACAATGAAAATGATTTGCATGAGAATAGATACTATGCCTTCCTCTCAGGATATGCTTATCCGTTTAATTTTCACCCACATATAGGTGACACTGATTTATATTTCTAAAGCTGTAGTTCCTCTTAAGCTAAAATGTATCCTGTCCAATGAATTGAGGACTTTTCCAATGCAGTTATTTTTTAATATTGAGAAATGTTACTTTAATAATAATGTTTATTTATGGTTTGTGTTTTTTCCCTTATAACAGCCAGCAAAGGATTAAATTCAGTGATCATAAATACGCAAATCAAAGTGGAATGATCAAAATTTGAGATTTCTTTTGCCCTTTGTTTCTCTGCCTTTCCTGGAGGCTGGAATTATTTTGCTAGGTTTATATATTTTCCTCAAATTCTTTTTGAAAAGTCAACATATATGTCCTTTTTGCATCTTTTGAGGAGGGTAGACAGAAGGGGACAATAAATGAAAACAAACCTATTCATGACTTATTAATAGATTAGGTTTTCCTAACTGGAGTTCACACAGATCTTTTACCGTGGCTCTGCTTTTAAAAAGTGAAGCTCTTTCCCTAATAAATACTCTGTTCTTTCCCTTCTTCTGTCAACAAGTGAGAACTAAGATAGTTGCAATTCACTTAAAGGTAGCCAGGAAGTTTGCACAAGGCACCTAGTAACAGTATTCTTACTTCAAGAGACATGTTTTTCAAATGTAGGGTTGGTTGAAGTAAGAAAAGTAGAATCAAATTCCAGGTGTCAGTTAATTTCATCATAAGATTCTTTTTTGACTTTTGTGCAAACTGATTTACATCAAACAATCAATCCATAAGAGAACAAAAATTGCATTTCCAAGCAAAAGAATATATTCACAGCTGAAGAAATGATTGAATTGTTAGAATGGTATTTCATATCTCAAAAGAATGAAGGGCAGTTCCCTTTAGGTTGACGGAAACATTTATGGTGTAACGGAGATCCTTGATCCCTTTCAGCTTTCTCATTTATCAGAACTGTGACCTTAGGCCAGTTACCTTAGCCTTACACACCTCACTAGAAAATGTGATTCTGCTATGAATTGAATGTATTAATCTCAAATTCATATGTTGAAATCCTAGCCCCTTAAGTGATGGTATTAGGAGGTGGGGCCTCTGGGAGGTGATTAGGTTATGCGGGTAGAGCTCTCATGAATGGGATTAGTTCTCTTATAACAAGATACAAGATAGCTTACTTTTTTTTCTCTCTGCTTCCCACTATGAGAGGATACAAGGAGAAGACAGTGATCTGTGAACCAGGAGGCAGACCCTCACCAGACACCACATCTGTCAGCACCTTCATCTTAGACTTCCCAGGCTCCAGAACTATGTGAATCAGATTTCTGTTGTTTAAGCCACTCAGTTTATGGTATAATTGTTATAAAAAGCCTGAATTAAGGCAGAGTCATAAAGCTTACCTTAGAGAATTTCAACAATTACATTTCTCTTAAAATGCATACAATATGTCTAACACATGCTTAGACATAAATGTCTACGGAATTACCTTCAAGATAGATAATATGACTAGGTCATCTAACCAACTAAATGAAACTGCAACATCAACTATCAACTGTGGTTTAATGTCTTAGAGAGTTATTACATTTCAGAGCAAGAATATTTCTTAAAGAATGTCTAATTCAAATACTTTATTTGAGAAGTGGGAAAAAACAATTTCCAGGCAAGAAAAGTGACTTTCACAGGGACTTACAACTCCTAAGTATCAGCTCCAATCTCAGATCCAAGGTTGCTTGATTCTAAATTGACTCTTTCTCCCACCACACCATGCTTATGACAACACTCTGGAGAGAACCAAGTCTGCACTCACTAGATGTCATACTTAGAATGATGCCTTTGATGTTGCTGGCAGCGGCACAGCCATTTGAAGACAAATATCAAATTGTCTCTAGTTCTCAGATACTTAGGTGATGCATCCATGAAAAAAATATCCATGGATTAGACTGTCTAACTTTCTGACTCTTAAGATTTCAAATCCCTGCAAGGGTATATTCATGCATTTGTTTATTTAAGAGACTAATTCTCTTTTAGCCATTTATTTCTCTCAGCCTAAATTTCACCTCTCATCATATCTCCTCCCAGATGAAAAGAAGGCACACTGCTTTTTAAAAAAAGAATTTATTACCTTTGGCTAGAGGCCTCACTATGTAAAATAATTACCTAACTACTATTGTTAGCTTCTTAGAGGCTGGTTGATAAATTCTGGTCTGTGGTAATTAACTATGAATAACTATTTTTTGTTCCCATTTAAACCTTTCCTCTTTTTGTTTCTCTATTACTCCAGCCTCAAACCTAATGGATTTGCCTTTATAACTTTTGAACCAAATCTTTGACTTTTTTTTAACGTGTTCAATTTTTTTTTTACTTGAATGTCTAGGTCAATGCCTTTTAAACAATCATCAGAAAAGCTTCAGCCCAACTTCCTGTGAACTTCCTTTAATCACACATCCTTTGGACTCATTAAATCTTATCTGTGACAAAAGATGAAGCCCAACATTTCCTCTCCAGCTGAGGCTTTGGCCCAAGACTGTCCAAAGAACTGTTAACTCTTGAGCCTGGGCCAAGTCAAAGACTGGGCAGCAATCAAAGTCATGGCAAGGACAGAGAGCTGAGGAGTTCCTGGGTCACCAGGGCTTTCTCCAGCAGGAAGCTGGAGCAGCAGTGATGACATGGATGCAGGATTTATAGGGGTTGAGGGGACCGGCCCAGAGCCGTGCATAGGGCACAAATTGTGTCACAAGCACTTGTGGGGCTGGGCTCACCTCCGGCAGCCTCTGCTGAGACACAAGTGTGCTTAGAAATTGTAACCATTCCAGTCATGGGTAAATTCAAGCCAAGGACTCTTTGCCAGGGTTTTCATCCTGTTCCTTTCTCTCCATTCACATTGTCATGCTTTCTTCCTAACTGAATTTTGACACTCATGTTGGAAATAAATGGATAGAGAAAATGGGCTCTCAGATTTATTGAGGACCCACTGCCTAGGCTATGGTGCTTTAGTGTTTTCTTTGACCTTGTGTCCACCTTACACATTTATGCCTCTGGGATTGGTACCATGGTGTGTGATGGTCATCTGGCTGGAAGCTGCTTTCTGAAATAGAGGTTCTGGTTCACTGTGTTCCTACTGTGTATGCCATGTGGAAGGAAGGTAGAGATTGGCAAGTGTTTTGCTCTAGTGATAACGTTCTGTCTTGCTGTAACTAAATTTTATGTGATTTTCTGTGAAACTATTCTTGAACAAGACTCACCTGTTTGTTGTGAGCTAAGTATGTAGCTCTTTTGAGAATTCAAGAACTATATAGAAGGGAGTCAAAAGTTTCTCTCTTTCTCTCTGTCTCTCTTTTGGTAGAGATATACTATTTTACATGAAGATAGCACAACTACAGAGTGAGAAGGAAGGCTTATGGTTATTGTTTCCTAAACTATCCTATACTCCAGAAACTGTAAACCTGCAGTTGAGAAGCACAAATTATTAGCTGATTTGATACTTATCATTTTATATCAAAATTCATTATTAAGCATGCCCAAGGTCCTAATAAGAATAAAACAATTTGCTATGGTGTGAATATTTATGTTCTCTGAAAATTCGTAAGTTGAAGTGATAGCTTTCAGGGTAATGGTAATAGGAGGTGGGGCCTTTGGGGGGTGATTTGGTCATAATGGCAGAATGGGATGAATGCCCTTTAAAAAAGGCCCCAGGGAGCTCCTTCTTCCCTCCCTTCCCCCGTGTGAAGACACAGCAAGAAGGCAGTCTGTGAGCCAGAAAGTAGGCCCTCACCAGACACCGAATTTACCAGCATCTTGATCTTAGATTTTCCTGCCTGCAGAACTGTGAGAAATATACTTATGTTGTTGATAAGCCACCCAGTTTTGGTATTTTTTTTATAGCAGCCAAAATAGACTAAGACACTCTTTTCCATAAAACAGAGAAATATTCCAAATAAAACAAAGAAGGCATCTTGCAGTTTCTAAATCACAGACAGTGTCTTTTATGCACATACATATTTGCCCATTAAGGCTCTTTGATCAAAGCAATGTCTCCCAGATAATAAGAAAAGAATACACATTTAATGGAATGCCATGTTATTTCTGATATAACTCATTTTTCTGGAGAAGTAGTTGTAGGAGGCAGCCAGAGAGAAAAAGCATTGACTGACAAGACAGCTTTTTTCACAGAAACCACAAAAGAGTATGCTTATGGTTAAAAAAAAAATCAGAAATAAAGAGGAGATGAATTGTTGGACCCCATAGTTACTAAGAGAGGATAAGCACATTTAAGCATAGTGGACATTTTGCTGCCTTTACCAGCACCAATATTTTCCTTTCTAGCATCCACTGATTCTTGGGATTTGGGGATTTACGGAATTTATGGAACTTAACTGTACTTCTGCCCCAGGGGCGCATCACCTGATAGACTAAACCAATTACAGCATTTCATCCCCTCGCTCCCAGTGATTGCCTCAGTTGCCTCAGTTGGGCAGACAACCTCAACTACCCTGGAACTTTTCTTTGGAATGCTGAGTCAAGGATAATCTTTTTTTCCCTGTGGGCACAAATAATAAAGATAGAGCTCAGGGAGCTGTTGGCAGCTTTCTCAGGACCATAAGGCAAGGTTCTTCCAAAATAAAGTGATACAGAAGAGTTGGAACTGGAAAGGGAGGAAGAAAACACTAGTGTTCACGTATTTCAAGCCACTAGATTAGTATAGCTTAAAAATAGCTCTATTTAGGACTTCTGAGGACATGAATCAAAAAATATCCTTTTGCTTATGCCAGTTAGTCAGGTTTTTTGTCTCTTGCAATTGAAGGCATACTAATAAACCATTGAGTAAGTATATACGATAACTCTGAATCCTGTCCCACATCCCAGTTCTGACTCTTTCTTCATTACTGTCTTGAACGCACAGAACTGCCAGCTACCAGAACTCAGCAGAATCCTTCCCAGAGGTCAGTGCTCCATGGAGAGCAGAGTGCCTGGCCAGAGATTATCTGGGCTCTGTTTGGGATTTTTTGCTATAGAAATAGCAGAGATATCAACAAACTCATGTCCCTGGGGCTGGACAGGCTGATGGGCCCATCTGCAGGGCAGGAACAGCCAGAAGAGAAAATTGAGCAAGAATCTAATGAGGACCTAGAAGAGAACCAGGAAACAGAGAACCTGAAAACAACATGAATTTGGAAAGTGAACAGCAAATCCAGTTACTCAATAGGGTAGGAGAGCCTACATGAGACTTGGTGAAGAGTAATCAAGCTTCCCAAGAAAACACTATGCTCATGCCTCAGAGAAATCAGACTTTGTCTGCTGCATCTGCTTACATGGGACCTTCTTCATGTCCTGGTAATCACAGGAGTTGTAGTAAACATATGGGAGTCTATGGGGAGTTACTTGTGCCTTCTCAGTTTTTCCTATCCTGGCACAAGAGGGGGAGAAAATAATCTAACCAAAGAGATGTAGAGAGTAATAACTACACTCTTTGTACAGCCCCTAAGCAGATTTACTGAAACTTTGAGCCCCTATGCCTACCTTCTTTCCCTCAGAAAGCCCCTAAGGCACCTCCCATTCTCTTCTTCACCACCACAAAATAAAGGGCTGGAGTCCATAATGGACTCAATTCTAAAGTATTATTTTCTCTGTATCTCAATTATTAGAAAATTGAGGAGCAAGCGCAATTTATCTTTCCGGTGATATGTGATTTTCTTTCTTAAAAAAAAAAAAGCAACCAAACTTTGTCAGTTCTAGGACAAAGGAAGAGTAATTAAACTTAGACTTTCTTAAGAATACATGTAACCACTAAAAGAATAGAAATGGAATATATAATTAAAAGCTAATAGCAGGGAGCCGTGGGTCACGCTTACTAGCACTTTGGGAGGCCAAGGCGGATGGATTGCCTGAGCTCAGGAGTTTGAGACCAGCCTGGGCAACATGGCTAAACCCTGTCTCTACTAAAAGCACAAAAAATTAGCTGGGCATGGTGGCATACGCCTGGAATCCCAGCTATTCGGGAGGATGAGACACGAGAATTGCGTGAACTCTGGAGGCAGAGGTTACAGTGAGCCGAAATCATGCCACTGCACTCCAGCCTGGACAGCAAAGTGAGACTCTGTTTAAAAAAAAAAAAAAAATGCTAATAGAGGAGAAAAATTATGACAGAGAAAACTTGATCAATTTAGTAAAGGGCAGGAAAGGAGAAAAAAGCAAAGAAAATACGTGACGCAAAATAAGGTTAAAATAATCGAATGTAACAGTAATTGCATTGAACATGAATGAATTAAATCTACCAGTTAAAGGAAATAATTGTAAAATTAGGTTTTGATAAATTTGGACATATATCACTTATAAAATACACACCTAAATGATAAAAACCAAAAGTAGATAAATAAATAAAAGACATGCCAGGCAATCACTAAGGAATACTAATATTGACCAAAATATTGCCAGAGATAAAGATTGATTATTGCAAGAAAAAAATGGACAAGTCTTCCTAAAAATGATGGATTTTTTTTTTTGATGGAGTCTTGTTCTGTCACCCAGCCTGGAGTGCAGTGGTGTGATCTTGGCTCACTGCAACCTGCACCTCCCAGGTTTAAGCAATTCTCATGCCTCAGCCTCCCTAGTAGCTGGGATTACAGGTACCCACCATCATGCCCGGCTAATTTTTGTATTTTTAGTAGAGATAGGGTTTCACCATATTGGCCAGTCTGGTCATGAACTCCTGACCTCAAGTGATCCACCCACCTCGGCCTCCCAAAGTGCTGGGAATATAGGCGTGAGCCACTTCATCTGGCCAAAAATAAGAGGTTTTGAACATTTCTCAGAAACAATGGATTTAACAGAAAAATAATTATTAAAGTTACAGAAACTTAAGAAATCCAATTAATGAACTTTATCTTATGAATGCAATGCACCTAACAATTAGGTAATATACAATATTTTTCAAGTATATATTAAACAGATTCTGGGTACAGTCTTGCTTATCTTGCTAATTTTCCCAGTTGTTGATATTCTTCTAAGCTCATTTACAATTAAGTGAAAGAGTAGGATATATGATGACTACAGCTTCAGAATTTCAATACAACAAAGGATAGGAATCCTAGTAAGGAGCTGGGATAGAGGGGCCAGTGGGCCATAAACTAGTCCTGTGAGGTTGTTTTGTACAAGAAAGGCATGTTTTTACTTAGATTGTATGTTTCTTTGCATGAGGGAAGATTATTAGGAGCTCAGTCAATTCTCTTACCCAATGATGTCATCCCTTTGTGCTTTGACTATTCATTGAAACCTTCTTGGGATTAACCTATTTGTCTGTTTCTTGTTAAAGGCTGAAGGTCCTTGATCTATATTTGAGACAATACCATGTCTTCTACTGCAAGACTTCATAAACAGAACAATGTAAGTTTTTATCTACTGCTTCCTAAATTCAGCCATTAGAATTATTTGGAAAGTTTTCAAAGTATAGATTTCTAGGCCCTACAGGTGGTATTTTGAATTGAAATCTTCAGGGGGTTAGCTATAGAAATCTGATTCTTAGAGACTCTCAGGTGACTCTGATGCAGGTGTCAGCTGACCAGCATTTGATGACTACTGCTTCAGCCAAAAGACACAGTCTTGTGAATAGAGAAACATTGGTTTTCATCAGAATTCTGCAACTAACTGCTGCCATAACTATTTCCTAACTTCCTAGTAACGTTTCCTAACCCGTGGCACATTTTCTGAAATCTGGACACTAATGTATAATTATACCTGTGCCTCATCCAACACCACCACTGAGTTTTTTGAAGGACGAATTAAGTATATTTGAACCACCAACTTAAAGCCACAAAAATATATTTTTAAAGTTTTGCAGTAAAATTTTATCTCTCTCTCTCCTAAACTAATTTATTTGTTTTGCTTTGGTTTTTAGACTGATGAAAATAAGTAAACAAGCTGTCCATGACTGGTTTTAGGTCAAAGCTTAACCTCAAACTTGCTCATCTTAAGACAGAAATGATGTGGCTTACAGGGTAAGATGTGTACCAAGGAATAACAATACCTACATGATAATTTTATATGGGTATATATATACACATATATCTCATATATATCAGAGATGTGCATAATATATGAAATATACATAATTTAAAGAAACTCGGATGGCAGAAGCTGGTTATAATGTGTCTGTTATGTGGAAAAATTCACAGATTTAATCATCTGCATAAAGATTTAACTACATGATAAAATTAGATGTGTCTTTTACATAAGATGTCACTTGGGATGATTAGTTTCTCAAATCTTAACCTTTTAGGTTGCAAAATGGTTCCTGAGGGAGATGATAGCGTTATTTCTCATCTGTCAATGTTACCTTATATCTGCTTTGCTCCCACTTATGTTTAGAGGACAAAGGGATTAAATAATGAAATACAAGAAGATACAGAATAGCACAGCTACCAGGTACTAAAGATAGGAACAAATCTGGAGCTAGCCCCAACATCAAGGAAGAGGTAGCTCATTGAACTATGACCTTATGCAGAAGAGAGCTTGGTATTACAATGATTAAAATGACAAGATGGTGAGTTGTCCCAAACAACACAGGTTCTGACTGGGGTCCTTTATTCACATGCGAGTGGGCGGTAACACATTTCAGAGTAACATCTCTCAAAAGCAGTTATAGGCAGAAAACTCATCACCCCAGTGAGATGCACTGCATGAGCACAGATACCAGGCCCAGATGGAGTTCTCTGCACAAGATTACAGCTTTGCCATTTATAAAACTGAGCCATGAGATGCAAATAAGTTCTAAATGTTGTTTTTCTTCCAAGCAAAACTCAAGACTTGGGAACTTAATCTGTGTTTTTTGCTTTGAAGCTGAAATCTGCAGATTGCAAAAGTTGAGACTAGTAGCCTCTCTTTGTTTCTTTCTTTATGTTCTTACATAACATAACAAGCTTTCCCAGAAATAGATGATAAAATTTCACATCAAAGGTACAGAGTAAAATTTCTGCAGACTTAAAGAACTTTCTTCCGTTGAGGAGGAATAAAGTTGTCAGCAGCCATTCTCCAGCAATAAAATTTTCTCAGAAGTCCTTGGTAATAAGAATGAATGAAGGAATGTAGTCAAGGGTAATAAAATGCCCAAAGAAAACATAAGTTCATAGTCTACTTTTTCTTTAAATAGTATACCACTGTTCTTTTGAAAAATTAAAGAAAAAATATGTATGTATTCAGTTATTCATGTGTTTAACAAACTTCATTGCATAGTTACAATGTTTCAGGCACAGTATTAGGACCTGAAAAGGCAAGAATATGACCAATTCTCTACTCCCAAAGAGCTCCATTCTCGAGAAAGCTTGACATAACACCAATGATAATGATTATTATTTTGAACTATAATAAGTGCTTTCATAAAAAATATATAGGGTTTTAGGGAGAACAGGAAGGAGGAAGCCCTCAATCGGTAGATGGGGGTAGGATAATTAGAGATAGAAGACATGGTAAAAGCAGAAATGACAATGGGTAGAGCAGAGGGGTGTGAGTTACTGATGTCAATTAATACACTTTTTGTTCTCATTTGGGAACATTTTTACTATCTCCTCTGTAAACATTAAGAGAGTAGAACCAAAAATGATGAACTAATTTTTATCTTCATGCTTGCCATAAACTAATGATCTGCAGTGGTAGATATTTTATCACAAATTTGAAAGTCTTTCCCTGGAAAATCACTCAAATAGATGACTATCTGAAACTTATACTGTTAAATATACTCTAAAGACCAAAGCATTAGTGGTATAAAACAAAGATATTCTGATAAAAGTATTAATGTTTAGGTCAACTAATCTGATAACTACCTTACAAGGTCAATTCCAAATTCATGAAGAAGATACTTTGACAGGACCAGCTTAGTTCCTTGTCTCTGAATTTCACCATCTTCCAGCTTGACCAGCTCCCTGTCCCTAGTACAAATTCTACCCCACAACTGGAGGTGTTTACCCAGTTCCATCTTGGAGTTCATAGACCAGGCTTTGACCTTAAAGCCTAGCTTTGCAAGCTGGGATTCTAGCCTATTCTTATGACTCGGATACCACCACGAATCTCAATTATTATAACAACTATTTTTTTCCTTACATTTGAGCATTTGTTTTGCAACTGTTCCTGTTGCTGCAACGCTTGAATGCCTAAGGTCTGGTTCTGAAAATTCATCTTTGTCTGGGGTTTGCCTCCTGACAAAGTTGGAGGCCATTTCATACTAATGGCCTACAACTCTGATTATCACTGGATTTTGGAGTCCTTATCTTCAATCTCCAACCGCATTTTGGAAAATATCTCTGCTCTGGTTTACAAGTCCTTGATATCAATGGTGACTCTGGACCACTACCTGTTGACTATGGTGTATTAAATATCATGATTCTAGGTATTATATTTACCTACTGGACTGAAATTTCTTCCAAGGGTAGGACCAAGACTTTCCCTTATAGGCTTCTAGTCTTAATTGGTTTTATCTTGCTATTTTTAAGAACATGAGCTTAGCTCAGCAAAAGAGAGTAAACTATGCATTATTATTATGATTATTATTATTATTATTATTATTATTTTGAGACAGTCTTGCTCTGTCATCCAGACTGGAGTGCAGTGGTGCAATCTCGGCTCACTGCAGCCTCTGCCTCCCAGGTTCAATTGATTCTCCTGCCTCAGCCTCCCAAGTAGCTGGGACTACAGGTGTGTGCCACCACGCTCTGCTAATTTTTTGTATTTTTAGTAGAGAAGGGGTTTCACCGTGTTAGCCAGGACAGTCTCAATCACCAGACCTTGTGTTCGGCCTGCTTTGGTCTCCCAAAATTCTGGGATTACAGGTGCAAGACCCCACGCCCAGCCTAAACTATGCATTATTAATACCATACCAGGATTCTAAAAACAGGTATACTTTACCTCTTTGTATTAGCCATTTAACTTCTGCTTTCCTGGCTTGATGAACCCAGGTGACAATTAGACTTAAACTATTAGTCTATTTTTGATCCCTATGCGACCCTCAGATATAATTCAGCCAATCTGGTTCTGAAGGTTTCTGCCTCAACTCCTTGAAGGTGATGGCTGGTCTAGCTCTAGGCCTGGATGTCCTAGCTCCTTCACAGCTGGCCATGTATGCCTTGTCGCCACTGTATCACAAATCTCTTATTCTGTTTCTGGCAAAGAGTGAGAAGTGAGTGAATTAAGTGAGATTATTATCACTTAATAATGATTTGCAAATAAATTAATCAATGAAGTCCATTGTGGGTAAGAATAACATGTCTGCTTAGGTCTCAAGACATAGCTTAGCTCCCCACCCCATCTTTTGTACTTTTCATTTAAGCCATGTCCTGCCTTGACTTTATAAAACTTATCTGCACATATATGCAATGGGTACTGTGGTATTTCTTCAAAGAGGGACTGGAAAGACTAAGTGCTGAGAAATCTGAAGACATTAGATAACCAAATAGTCATTTGTTTTGCCTTGTTTAGACCAATCATCTTCTTGATTCGCACAATTCTTTTTTATTTAAATGTTTGCTAAAATGTAAACTCATGCAACCTGTCCAAATTTTGTCCATTTCTGAAAAATGACACCCATCTGCTCCTATAAACAAGCATTGTGTCTTTAAGATTTCTGATTATTCTAAATACGCAGGGACACAGTGTTTGTTTGATGTATAATGTTTGTAAAATTGAGGATAGCACATAGAACAGTAAATTTTCTGGCTCTCCCATTACAATGTAAACTTCTTGAAGATATAGCATTATCCAGAGCTGCTAATACAATGTTTTGTGCAGTATAAATATTTGTTACTGATTATTTTTCAAATTCATTATTTCCATAACCATTTCCATAAATACCTGTAATATTAAATAACATTCAAACTTTCAGCAATTGGATTGCATTTATGTTATGTTGGGAGAGTTAGAGTATAGCAGCAGCCAATGTCTCCAAACCAATTGGCACTTTTCAATGAACTGAAAATATCAGATAGGAAGGGAAATCTTAAAATAAAATGTTTATTTTTTACTAATTTTGTTTTAATTAAAATATATGCAACAGAGAACCACTAAGATATAATTTATGCTTCGTTTCAAAGGGTTTAGAACAGTTGACATAGATAACTAAGATCTAGTTACACAGTTCTCAAGTTCAGCTTCTAACCATTACATAGTAATTGGTGTAGGACTTGACCTTTCATGATAAACAATCATAAACCTGGACACAATATATGACCCAATCGGTTTTAGGCATTGAGAAATACAGAAGAGGTCTGTAATTCCTGAGAATGGAAAAGTAGAGATTATCCCCACATTTACTCCAATTGCCTGCCTAGGGCACGTTCCAACCATGGTGCTGGGGGCTGATGACCAAGCAGACCACAGAGGTCTCACCCAGGTGAGAAAGCAAGTATTGGAGAGTGTGACTGCCGAAGTGGCAGGAAGTTGAGGGTCAGGATACTGGAGATGGGGAAGCTGTATGGAAGGGAAACCCAAAAGTCTTTTCCCAACAGATACTGGACATGAGTAGGATGTGCAGAGTGAGTACCCTAAAGTTGGGTTGATACAATCAATCATTTGACTTTGAAAATTACACTCATTGGTGTAGGTGCCTCATCCAATCCATTGATGGATCCAAGACTAAAATTTGAAATTTCCTGGAGAAGAGGGATTTCTGCTTCAACAATGGAACATAGAAATTTTGCCTTTCTAGCCTGTAAGCCTACACTACAGATTTTGGACTGGCTGGTCCATTATCATATAAGCCAATTCATTAAAACAAATCTAGGTCTAGATGTATAATCTATTGGTTCTGATTCTCTGGAGAATTTTGACAGATGCAAGGTCTTTGGATGGGCTGTGCATGTACTGGGAAAGACTCTTTGAAGTTTAGCAGAGGCGGTTGCTTTAGGGCTCTGAGCTTAATGGAGATTCAGTAAGTTGTACAATTCTGGGAATTGTGACACAGCCAAAACTGACAAACTTCACTGAGACACTAGAGCATCCAGTTTAAACCCCAGAAAGGTCACACCTAGTAAGTGAGAAACAGTCCATGGAGGAAAGGTCATGTACTAAAAATAATGGAGGGGAAAACAAAACAGAACTTTCCTAAAAAGTAAATACATAAAAACGAAGCCAGACTGGATCAAACCTGCCAATAATTTAATTGCTTGCCAGGACAAAAATAAACCACTTTTCAAATAAAGATGACATAAAATGACTCCATGTAATGTATCATTCACAGTTCAGCTTACAGTCATAACAAAACAGAATTTTAAAAAAGCAGTCAGTGGAACTCACTTAAATGTTAGAATTTGACAGCAAAAAATTTTAAAACATTTATTATGGAAGCTTTCAAGGACATAAAGAAAGACATGAATACAGTAGGGGAACAGATAGGGAATCCCATCAGAAAAAAAAATGAACTACAAAAATCAAAGAGACATTCTAAAACTGAGAAATACAAACATTTAAAATTTAAAAACTTTACAAGTTGAGCTTAAAAGCAGATTGAAAATGGTAAAAGAGTAAATCAGTAAACTTTAAAGCAAATAAGGAGCAAGTCCTTAATTTGAAGATTTAAAAAAAAAAAAAGTGGACAAAACTTACTGTAATTAAACATACCATCAGCTAAATAGCAAAAAAGAAGCAAATGGGGCAGAAAAGAAATACTCCCAACTTCCAATTGTTATGGCAAATGTATAGATCCAAGAAGCACAGGAAATCCCAAGCAGAATAAGAAAAAAGAAATCAACAAATAGGTACATCTTAGTCAAAAATAAGGAATAAAGACAATATATTAAAAGCAGCTAATAAAAAAGATGATAGATAGATACAGAGCGATACATAGATACAGAAATAGAATAGCTATGGAGGCCAAGAGTCAATGTAACATCTTTAAAGTGTCTCCCCCTCCAAAACAAAAGTTGTCTACCCTGAATTAAATATCCATTAAACTACTTCTGAAAATTAAGGTCCAATACATACATATGCAGAAAAAAACTTAAGATGATTTACTTCCAGCAGATTTTTACTAAAAGAAATGTTAAAGGAAGTTCTTCAGACTGAAGGAAATAATATAGGGAAAAAATGAAGAGAAGAAAAGAAGTAGAAGAAGAAGAACAATGAACAAATAAAAACAGATTTAAAAATAGAGAAAACAAATAGCTGAATGGTATACTTAAATCCAACCATATTAATAATTACAATTACAAACATAAATTTTCAGGACGGATAAAAATGCAAGAGTAGCCGGGCGCGGTGGCTCAAGCCTGTAATCCCAGCACTTTGGGAGGCCGAAACGGGCGGATCACGAGGTCAGGAGATCGAGACCATCCTGGCTAACACGGTGAAACCCCATCTCTACTAAAAATACAAAAACTAGCCGGGCGAGGTGGCGGGCGCCTGTAGTCCCAGCTACTCGGGAGGCTGAGGCAGGAGAATGGCGTAAACCGGGAGGCGGAGCTTGCAGTGAGCTGAGATCCGGCCACTGCACTCCAGTCCGGGCGACAGAGTGAGACTCCGCCTCAAAAAAAAAAAAAAAAAAAAAATGCAAGAGTAGTCATTCTCTAGAAGGATAGTATTAACAGAACTGACTAAACCTTAAAAAAAAGACATTTGTTCCATGCAAATATTAAGCACAATAGGACAGAGTGGTTCTATTAGTAGCAGTCTAATTGGACATCAAGACAAGCAGTTTTACCAGAGATACAGTGGAATAGTCTAATGAAAAGGGCAATTTATTGAAGTATAGCAATTGTAAATATGTATGTACCTAAAAATAGAGCTTTAACCTATATAAATCAAAACTAACAGAAATAAAGGGAACACAGAAAAATCCAGTTATAGCTAGATATTTTAAAACCTCTGTTTCTTTAATTAATAGAAAAGCAGACCAAAAAATTAGTAATAACAGAGAAAACTTGAATACCATCAACCAACTTGACCTAACTGATATTTATAGAGTACTATACCCAACTTGTGAGTGTATGTATGTATTTTTTATCAACTACATGTGGAAAATTTACCAAGTTAAACTATATGCTGGGCCTAAAATAAATCTTCACAAATAAGACAGGCTAAAATGTTACATCATATGTTCTCTAATCACAACAAATTTAAACTGAAAAGCTATAATAAAACATTTAATAAATTTAGAAATTAAATAGCACATTTCTTAATAACCCATTCATCAAAGAGAAAAATCACAGGGAAAAGTTTAAAATATTTTCAACTGAATTATGAAAACACAGCATTTCATAAGTGCTGGGATGTAGCTAAAGTGGTATTCAGAGATATTTATCATTTTAAATGCCTTTTTTCTAATATAGGACATGTCTATATATACTGATATTATAACTAATATGGCATTATAAAATCAATAACCTTTCATTAATTTATTCCTAAGTATTTGGTATTTCTGATGCTACTGTAAGTGGTATTTTTTAAAGGTAATTTTTCAGTTGTTTATCATATAGAAATGGCCTCTGTAAGGATTGAACAAGTTAATCTTATCTAGTAAGTTTTAGTATTCACAGTTTTATTTGGAAATGAAGTGCTGCTTCTTTTAAACTAGTGTATGGCAAAAAAATATTTTTACAGCAGTAGAAAAATCAGTTCTTCAGCTTCTATATATGAAGAAATCTCTACCTCATGTACAAGTCACTCAGGAGTGGAGCTGGAGTTTAAACTCAGAGAAAGATCCAGAGCCCCTATAACAACATAACTTTTAAAAGTTATCTGATCTAAACTATTCCAGGTAGAGCTGAATTCTTCTCCCTACAACAAAATAATTAAAGACAGTTAAAAGGTTTAGAATTTTCTCCCTGAAGTTCATATGTGCAACATAAAATAGAACATCAGATTTTGAGGGATGCTGTATTTACTATTTTTTTCCTTGTCAGATAAATGAAGTGAGATTACAAATTGTCATATCTACTATCATTGTGACATCAATTTTGTGGTGGGAAGCACCTCGGAAGAATTCTGTTTCAGAACCGTGTTGCTAAGCATGTAGGACATTACCAGGCTTGACCTCAGAGAAAAGTGAGTTCCATGGAACGTTTGAGTTACAGATGTATTCTAGGTCTAAAACCACCTAGAATGCCTAAAATAATTCTGCATTTCTGTAAGTTTGCTGCACTCTATACTGCATAGTATATAAAATTTCACCTAAAATCTCAGGATGGGCAGGAATGGGCAGAACAGCTTCATGAACTGTGGCTTGCTTCTCGGTGTCATCTGAGATCTACGAAGAGCACAGGGAAATGTGACAGGAAGCTGTCAGCCTACTTCTCATTTTAATTAATTTCTTATATGACTGCAGTTTTGTTCATGACTGTCACACTGTGTTGAAAAGATTTCAGAAGAAAAACTTCTTGCTTGTAGACCTTAGATTTGAGCAAGTGAGGGTACGAGGAATTGGGAGTTATCCCAACTCATCGAGCTTAACCTCTTGCTAATACCTGAAAAAATTGCATTTTGTTTTGAAACTAGAAAGTCATAAAACTGTCCTTCACTACTGTTTACATAAGAAAAAAATATGACAAATGTCTCAGTTATTGAATAACCAGGAAAGTTAACAACCTTGGTAAAATTCCAATGTGTTGATTAGATTTGGGCATCTTAAAATATACTGGTAATTTCACTTGGATCACATTTTTATCTTGCTATGCAGCCCCCAAAATGTTGTTGTGTGGTCTTTCCAAGCACAGCTGAAATGTAATCTCCTATTAATCTAGAGGATGCTGAATTATGGTTTTCCTGAAAGAAGTTGGAAATAAATGGTATTCTGCAGGTGCCTGTTATTTATTATTATTCAATATAAACTTCCAGGACAAATGTACTTACCTGAGAGCAATTTTACAGGCTAAGTAAGAGTGATGTAACTAATTTAGTCAAAGAAATTTTTACTACTTTTTGTGCTTTCCACTTTGCTTGGCTATTTCATAAACTTATTATGAATTGTTGAAATTCATAGTTGGTGGAATATTTTCAAGAGCACATGTTGTCTCTCTGCAAGCAAGAGCCATATTAAGTAGAAAGCATTCTCATTGTTCTATGTTGCTAAGACCAAGACTGCTTCTGCTTGCAAGAACACTGGCCATTTATGTTCTTGTAAATACACCCCATCGCTTCCCCTATTTTGCATTCTGTTTCTAAATTGGAGGCTCCAATGACATAAAACAGCAACATTTCCTATGATTCCTCCCTTAGAACAAAAAACAAATGAAAAGCCAAAAAAAAAAAAAAAAAAAAAGACCTTAGAAAGGTTACAAGACAAGCAACTTGGTAAGCCTGAGCAAAGCACTTCCCTTGCCTACTGACTCAAAACTTAGAGCAAAATTTCTTAAACTACTTTAAATATCACCAGAAGTGATGGGACACAGCAGTTTGTTTTTGGCTGGTCTACTGCTGCGAAAGAACGTGATGGGAAAAGGGAAGGGACATAGAATCATGCTGTCAAATTTGACTTGATGGCCTGTTACAGTATTTCTGTGATGCTCCTGCAGCGCCCACAATTCTTCTGAAGCCCCTCCAACCCCACCCCCCACAGAAAATACTCTCTGAATCTCTCTGACCTACCGAGCTCACTTCCCTGTGAGTGTGGCCACTGCCTGCCCCAGCCCCTTGGTCAGGAATCCCTGCATGCTGACTATTTCTTAGGAGCACTTAGTGTATGAGAATTTCAAACACGTAGGCCACTAGTGCAGTTAGGGGTCTCAGTGAATGTTATGCCCCTTTTTCCTCTGTCCTATCTCCTCCCCTAGAAGTAAGCTCCGTAACAAGAGGAACATTATCCTATGGATCAAGCTCATTCCTTTCTTGTCTTGGTCACAGTCAATACTCAATAATGTTTATAATTTGGTGAAAAGAATCATAAGCAGCGTTTACTAAAGATGCAAATTCTCAGGTCCCACTCTAGTCTTATGAGTCAGAATTTCTGATAGTGGGACAAAGAATGTGCTTTTTAAGAAAAATCTCCTGGTGATGCTCAGGCATATAAAAGTTTAAGAATCATATTTGCTTCCATGATTGCTTTCAGGACTAGCCTTCTGAATTGGAACTATGCCACAACCAGAAAATAGGGATTATTTTTTCTATCATCACTTTCAACTCTTACCTTCTAAAAGTGTAGAGTCAAAACGTCTACAAATTTCTAACCAGTCTTCCTTTCATCCCAAAGAGAGAAAGATTGTTCTAGTGTGCAAACTGATCCAGGGAGTTTAGAGGAATCAGGGTAATAGAGAGTTGTTATAAACAGCATACATAGATTATCAATTTTCAAGGAAAATAAATTCAAATATACTTATGACAACAGTATTTCTCTGATGTCCAATTTCTCAGAAAAACAAACAAACAAACAAGCGAAGCACCTGACCCTTAGGAGACATTTAATAAGTGTTGAACAAATGAATATATACATGAAAGAATTACTTAGTCTCTTAGGATCAGTATTATATTCTTGAATTATCATTCTTCTGCAAATATAAAGGAAAGCCAGTATAATTTGACATAATGGAGAATAAATGAGATTTCACTGCAATAATTTATTAAACCATAGAAACTATTTTGTTTTTTAACTTATTTTCTGTGACAACTATATAATCTCCTTTGGCATAATGTTTCCACCTCTAAAAATTTAGAGTACATGGTAATAAAAACAAATCAATAATTTTAGAAGCTATGTGGCCTTTGTTCGTCTTGTGCTGCGAGCTGTAGAATATCTGAGACTGAGTAATTTATAAAGAACATAAGTGTATTTATTATAGTCCTGAAAGCTAAAAAGTTCAAGATCAAGATGCCAGCATCTGATGACATCTTCTTGCTATGTCTGCATGTGGTAGGACAGCAAGAGAGAGCAAATCTACACCTGCAAACCCTTTTAATAACAGCATTAATACATTCATAAGAACACAGCACTCATGACCTAAACACCCAAGGGCCCATGCTCTGGCACTGAACATTAAAGGTTAAATTTCAAACACATGAATTTTTAAGGGGACAAAAACATTCAAACCATAGCACACACACATACACACACCCTCCACACACCCATGTATATGTGAAGAAATATTTGTTGTAATTTATTATTTATCATGAGTTTTTTGATGACGCGAGTCTCTTAAAAGACTATTTTGAACGTTCTATGTAACCTAGTACATATTAGCTTTTCTTTGTTTTCTTCATCTTCACTCTTGCTTATTTGGCAATGATCATCTCTGTGTCCTCCCATCTGTCATTACAGGTCAAAAGAAAATAGTTGGTTATCATCAATTGTACAGAAAGACTTCAATTTCTGTAACTACATGTCTTTTAACTATTGGAGGTAATAATAAATTGCTGATACCGGTGTTCAAAGAACAATGTTCCCTATCAGTCAAAATCTGAAAAAGTTTTAGTAAAAATTGTGAAGTTTATTCCAAAGTATGTATAAAAATGCAGAAGACACACGCCAGCCAAGGCACATTTGAAGAGGAACAAAATTGGAGGATCACACTACCAGCTTTTGAGATCTACTTTAATCTTCAATAATTAAGGATGCTCTGATACTGGCATAAGAACAGAGAAGTTGACCAATGGAGCAGAATAGAGAATATGGCATATACAATTACTTGCTTTTCAAGAAAGGAGCTAATGAAGAAAGGGAAGTCTTTCTATACCTGGTGTTGGAGCAACCAGGTATTTGTATTAAACAATAAGCTTTGACCTCTCCCTCATAGCATACACAAAACTTATTTAAAGATGGATAATAGACCTTAGTTTAAAAACTAAAACAAGAAAGCTTCTGAAACTGCTATCTTAATATTGTAGCCACTAAACTCATGTAGCTATTGAACATGTCAAATGCAGTTAGTCTAAATTGAGATCTGCTGTGGGTTTAAAATATACACTGATTTTTTTTAAAAAAAGTAATTAGTATACACACCAAAAAGAAAACTAACTCATTAGTTATATCTGTATTGACTAGATTTTGAAATTACAAAATTTTGATATCTTAGGTTAAACAAAATAAAGTATTACAATTAATTTGTCTGTTTCTTTTTACTTTTGTTTACAGTGACTTCTAGAAAATTCAAAATCACATCTGTGGCTCATTTTTGTGGCTCATATTATACTTCTATTGGACAGTGCTGCTCTAGAAGAAAATAGAAAAATATCTTAAAGTCCTCAAGGGAGACAAGGATTTCTAAAACAGGACATAAACACACACATACAAATAGTAATCATTCAGAAGACAGAAATAGCCACTTGGACCTCATGAAAATTAAAATTTTTGCTTATCCAAAGACATTATTAAGAAAGTCAAAGGGTAAACCATAGACTAGGAGAAAATATTTTATATGCATACCTAACAAAAGACTTGGATACAGAATTAATGCAAAACTATAAACCAGTAAGAAAAAGAGAAGCAACAATAAGAGGAAAAATGAGAAAAAAACTTCCCACAAAAGAAATAGGCATCTCACACAGAAGTTATCAGAATCATATATGAAAAAATGCTTTAACATTATAGGTTTCAGAAAAATGTAAATAAAAACCACAGTGGGTCTATGCAAACATAGTAAACTCTTTTTGACAATGGCACAAACTGCTTTTTGACAAAAGCAATTCAATGAAGAAAAGACATCCTTATCAACAAATGACCTAGCAAACGGTACTGCAACAAGTAAATGCAGTGGTAGGTAAAACAATGGCCTCTAAAAATGTCCATGTGCTAATTCCCAGAACCAGTGGATATGTTAGGCTATACAGCAAATGGCAATTATAGTTACAGATGGCATGCTAAGTTTCTAATCATATGGCATGATTAGTGATTAGCAAAGGATATTATACTGTATTATCTGGGTGGGCCCAGTGTAATAAACATTAATAGTGGAAGTTGGTAAGAGAGGGAGACCCAGAGAGATGCAGCCTGAGGAAGACTGCACATGACATTTCTGGCCCTGAAGATGGAAGAAGGGGTCCCTGAGCTTAGGACTATGGGCACTCTTTAGAAGCGGGGAAAGGTAAGAAAATTGATTCTCCCCTAGAGACTCCAGAAGGAAAACAGCCCTGCTGACTTCTTAATGTTTACCCAATGAGACCCAACTTAGACTTCTGACCTGCAGAACTATAATACAATATATCTGTGTTGTATTAAGCCACTAAGTTGGGGGCAGTAAAACGAATCTGTAAGATATCATACTGGCAGATTTATGACACTACGTATATGTCAACACGCATAGAACTTTATAATACAAAGAGTGAATCTTAATGTATTGGGAAACTAAAAAAATTAGGTGGTTAAGGGAACCTAGGATGGAATGCAGAATATTTTTTAAAAGTACTTATGTATGTTATAAATGTATCAAACAACCTTAGTGAAAGGTAGGGGAAAAATGTGTTGACCTAAGAAGTTTGAAATGGGAGAAATCTACAAGACTCGAGGCAAAAATCTATACCTGTTTAATAAAGTTATTTTTCATGGGAGCATGGATTAAAAATTCTAAAATTGCTATATATGTATATTGGAAGTGCATAATTAAGTAAATGGATGGTTCCTGATGGAAGTCAGATTTCTCACTGTAGGATTAGGAAGTTACAAATAAACAAGGGGATGAGTCTAGAACAGTCCATGTGTTAATGGACTGGAATCAGAGACATCTGTGTGAACTTTAACTTATAGATACCAATCATATCTATATTTAATTTAGCTTAATAGAGATACAGATATATTCATGCTGAATATTTATATGTGTTTCTATACACAAGGATTCCTTGTTCTGTCGCTTGAAAGAGCCTAGAAGCAACAACACCCAGTAGCAACCAGCAAACCCAGTGCCAGATCTTGGTTTCTAATAACTTCTCTAATAAAAGGAACTAGGGCTTTTTGGAGAAAGGGCTAATTCTAGGACTGAAGCAGGATTATATTTCTCTGTGCAAGCAGGCACATCTTATTGTGCCGAAAAGTAAGGAAGCATTCACTACATGCTCACGTGCACACACATGCACGCACACACACACAAACACTCACATCAACAATATGATGGGGGCATGACAAAGGGACATAGGAGCACAACTGAAATAGCTCCTAACATCCAAAACTGGAACAATCTGATCTGAGAAGAAAAGAGCTACAGAAGCATTAGAGAATAAATTAGAGTATAAAATGAACATCCATGAGTTCATACTTATATAAATGAATTAGAAAATAAATAGAAAGAAAAAACAAATCTATATAGAAGAATTCCAAATAATTTATGTAGATAAATTCCCACTCAAGGTACAGCATAACTCCCCATTCCTTAAATACAAATTTGGGCTACACAAAGTAACTTCCTTCCAAAAAGTATAATTCAGTATGGGAAGAGGCATAAAAAGAGTAACTTTATACAGGATACTGAAAAACACTACCTCAGTCAAGTGATCAAATTTTAAGTCAAGAGTGGTAAGTCATGCTGATAATATGTATCCTTGATGCAAGGGATGACTCTGTGGTCTTCTCTCCCAGTTGAGAGGAATTCTACAAAACACCTGACCAGTTCTCCTTAAAACTTTCAAGGTCATCAAAAATAAGAACTGTCATCATGACTAAATGTAGTACAGAATCCTTAATGAGAATATTGGAACAAGAAAAGGACATTAGGTAAAAGCCAAAAATATTTTAATAAAGTATGAACTGTGTAACAGTAATATATCATCACTGTTGCATTAATTGCAAAGAATGTACCTTATCAGTGCAAGATGTTAATAGTAAGAGAAACTTGATATGGGGTATAAGGGAATACTCTGTACTACTTTTGTATTTCTTCTATAAAATTAAAAAGTTTATTAAATAAGTAAATATAATGAGAAACCACTTTATTTCTATTTGTAAGGCTAAAATTTAAAAGGCTGATAATACCAAGTTGACAGATTTCCTGAAAAGAGGCAATCAGTTTGACACTGAAGTGGGCAGAGAATGAAAAGAATTACAATGGTGAAAGAAGTTTTAGGGAATGGCTAAAAGAGGGCACAGAAAGATTTTCCAACCCAAATTTGTCTTCTCTCATCACTTCCTCAAGCCAAGATGAGAATTAAGACAATAGTCTAGTGTCTCTTTTTCCAATTAAACAACTAAGTCTTTTGGATGGAATCCCTTCCAACTATAGGAGTGACATTTTTGTCTGTTGTTCATATTTCCTAACTGTGAGAGCAAATTGTCACTGTCTATTAAAGTGAAAGCACACTAGGCTATAAATACATTTTAAAAGTCTCCAAATGACAGCTCTGGACTTTAATAAATATTTGTTTTTCAGTAATTGCTGAATCATACTCATGGCCCAGAATAGGAACGTGGCACATTCAAGTACCGCCAAATCCCCCCCACCACCCCGTCCAACCTCAATCAATGACAAAGAATAGATAATCTGGTCAGAATCTTCTTTCAATTGCCAGAAATCAACAGTATAACCCCAACTGCATCTGCTTAATGGATAAAACTGAGGCAAAATCTCCCTACCTTTGCTATTCTAATTGCTGTTAACAATTCAATCTAGCTTAATTAGGTTCAACAAATTAAAAGCAATTTTGCGAGTTTTTAAATAATCCTATTTAAAAATCGATATATCCTAACTTAAATGAAGACACCTTGAGGTCTTACTGTTGAAAATTGCTGATCTATTTGTAAGTAGATTACTCATTTTTGAAGAACTTATGCTTTCGTGCAGTAATTTATTACTCCTTACACTGAGGGTACTATTAGCTCCTATAAAGCCTAGTTGGTCCCAAGTACGTAAATTGAACTTGACTACCCTCCCAGATGACTATGAGGATCACCACTGATTCCTTCTTTCCTTTATCCCTCACATCCAATTAATCATCAGTTATAATGATGTCAAATTTTTTACTTGTTTCATTATGTTTTTAAGACTATGTATATCTTTCTTAAGATCTGTTAACTTTAACACTTAATTATGAGGGTGAACCCTTGTCTTGATTTTGAATTTTTATCAACCTATTTGAACTATCATTCTATTTTTAACAATGCAGTTTCATATCAAGTTGAGTCATAATATGTCTGGCATATCTGAGGGGTAATAAAACAGTCAATATTGTTGCATCTGCATGGGTAAGGAGTATGTTGGCAGTCATGAGGTCAGAGAGGCAGCCAAGGTCTGAATAATGTGGGGCCTTGTGGGCTACGGTAAGAATTGTGTTTTTGTTTTCCCTAGGATTAATAGAAAACTGTGAGAGAGCTTAGTTCTGAGCAGAGAAGTGAAATGATCTGAGTTGAGTTTTTAAGAATCATTTGCTGTGTGAAGAATAAAATGTGGTGGGCAAGAGAAATAGGAAGACAAAAACAATGAAATTGTTCCATTCCAAGGGGGAAATGATGGTGACTTAGCTTATTTTGATGATAGTGGAGGAGTTGTGAGACATTGACAGTGTCAGGATATTTGGGGTGTTGGTGGGGGTTGGTAGAGACTGTTAGTAGTACTAATGGCCATCAAGGTTTTTTATATGAGCTACTGAGTAAATCTCGTGCCGTTTCCTATGTAGGTCACTGAAGAAGAAGAGTTCAGTTTTGAATATTTGACTCTGATGTGCCAAATAGGTATCTAAGTGGAGCTGTCAAATAAACAGTTACACATGGATCTTGAATTTAAGGGAGAGGCATAGATTCGAAAGTTATCAATACACAGATACTGATGGGACTGAATGAGATCACCTACAACATGAGTGTAGACAGACATGAGAGAACATTGGAAGACAAAGCTTTGAAAAGTCTAGTATTTAGAGCTCAGGAAGCAGCAAAGAAGTTAGCAAAAGAGACTGAGAAGGAGCAGAGAGCCAGGTTAAATCAGAGAGTGTGGTGTGCCAGAATTAAGACGAAGGAGTCAGTGACCAGCTAGTTCAACAGTGGCTCAAAGTTCTATTAAGATAAAGACAGAGAACTGTCCATTAGATTTAGCAACATGGAGGTCCTTGGCGGCCTTGAAAAGAGCAGTGTATAATTGTATTGCATGCCACCGTTTGTGAAATACTTGCTACCATTTCAGCATGCCCAACTTTATATTCTGAAGCCACAATCTCGTTATTCCTGTAACTCAGTCAGATTAACCATGCCACGTGGAAGTCGGGACAAAGCACCAGACTGGCTATTAGGGGAACTATGTTCTAGTTCAGCCTCCTCCCACTAACCAGCTGTATGGCATGGGCAAGTCATTCCGTCTCTCAAGGCCTTGGTTTCCTCACAAGTAAAATGAGGGGGCTGGAAAAGATTTCATTTAGACATGTCTGTGTTAAAGTAAAAAACCAGAAGTGTGTTTTGCATTTTAATAGAGAAGCTTAGAAAAAAAACCTCAAGTCTCCACTTGATTATATGTAGCGGGAAGATAGTTTTCAAGAGGAGCCTCCAAGGGCTTCTTTTACCTGCAGTGACTAGCTCTCCTGGTTTCTGCCTGTCTGCCCAAGTTTACCATGCATAAAGCCTCTGTATCCTGGCTCTCCCATCCCTCTCCTTCCTCACACACCCATGCATACACATTCATCCTCGTCACACCCCAAATAATTGAAAGCATGGCTGGAGAAGAAACATTGCAGTGAATATTGGAAGCTGAAGAAGATTTTTTGTGCTTTAACAGTACACATGAAGACCATGCACATATGCATAATTCCTTTCTGTGCCTATGTTTAATTACCATACTAAGAAACAAATATAAAATTATTACTCAATTATTTTTGTGTCACCATGGAGGCGAGAATTAACAGGATCCAGAAACCTCATTTATAAGTTACATCACATCAATGTAACACTTTTTTCCTGGGACCTCAATAACTAATTTGATGTGTTAGCTAGTAATTTCTATTTAACTAAATGAAAAATAAATAAATGAGTTGTCTGTGTTAAAACCACAGCAGGAATCTGGGCTATTTTGGTGAACTGATGTTTCCTCACATTAACCCCAGGTGAGGTGCTGGTGAAGAAAAAATGTGGTGCGGAGGTACATTCTTGGATTGGCGCTTTATCTGTGCCAGTTCCTACGTTAGATGCTTTAAACTGGTGAACTCATTTGATCCTGACCACTTTCTGAGGTCTCATTGCCATTTGATCATAAGATGAGGAGGAGAGTATGAGAGAGACCTCTCATAGTATACTTCACTCCAGGAAAGTAAGTGGAGGCATGAGAAAGCAAGTTATTACCTTTGAAGGTGTTCCCTTGGGGAAGTGGGAGTGGTGTGCTGGCTGCAACCACAAACAGAAAACGTGGGTGGGGATTGTTTTCATTCCAAGGTGCCAAATCATTAGCATTTGACAACCATATGCTCCCTTTGGGCCCTGAAGTTGTACCTAGAGGCCTCTGCTGGGACATTTCTTTAAAGCAAACATATATTCTCTGTTTTCATGGAGCCAAAAACAACACAAAATATGATCAGAATATTTCTAGAAATGCAACTAAACAAGCTTACTTCAGATAAGGCAAGCAGTGGTGCCTCAGGGCGCAGTTTAGTTCCTTCTGGCTCCCTTCACAGAGATAGGAGGGAGACAGATAAGAGAACAGACAGAAGCAGCTCCAGCCCTGGAAGAGGAATTACCTTCCGTCCTCAAGATGGAAACTACATCTGGACCTTCATGGAAGTTCTCATGGCATTTCCCCTGAATTCAGATCATTCTTCAATACACTGAAATAGCAGCCAAATTAAAAACAAAAAGTCAACTCCATTATTTCCTACAATACACAAACATAGTTGTTTCAATGACTTCGTTTCTTAAGTAGTTGTGTTGTTTGGGAATTGCAGTCACTATTCTCACAGGCAACTGTTGGGGAGTTTTTATTTTATGGCACTTTTGTTGTAAAGCTTTCTTTATCATCTTGTTGCTACTATGTGGAAATAATGTATTGTTTGCAAAACCTGACTGTGTTTCTTAAGTTTTCTGGACTACTTAAATGATATCCAACATTGAGACCTCAATTTTTACTTAGGTTGACTGGCTGGATAAACTTTCTATCCCTCAGTTTGTCCATTTGTAAGAGGATGATAATAATTTGTGTTGAAAGAACACATTAAAAAGAGGTCACAGGAAACTTTCTCTGCCTTCTGTTTTTCTCCTAGGCATTTGAAAAATCAAATTCATTATATTTAGAAAAGCTAACTCCTTCATCCTTAAATATTTCTTTTGAAGCCATGAAATGCAGCATGGTATGCTAGGTAGGTGTGCAGACTCTTGAACCAGATTGCCAAGATTTTTACCCAAGCTCCACTGTGGACTGGTTGCATGAGCGTGGACCTGCAACCTTGTGTTGCTTTGGCTTATTTACATGAAAGAAGAGGGTAAAAACAGTAACATCTTAAGATTGTTTTGACGATTATATCAATTAATACATGTAAAATTCTAGAACAATACCAGGCACAGAACAAGCGTTCTTAAGTATTAGCTCTTAAGTCCTTGTATCTTCCCAACCTCCATTCACCTCTCTTCCAGCGTTGCAACAGTTGAGTCATTAGCGCCATTACTCAAGTCACCTTTCTCACCAATTGACTTTGCTATAACTTTGTTGTTACAGCTCTGCCATCCCCTCAGCCTCAAAGCTTTTCAGACTCTAGGTGGACTCTACATAAGAGATGTATCCCTTTGAAAGGAGACAAGGCATGTTCATGAATCGTTGTATTATTTTAATGAAATAATTACCGAAGACAACAAAAGAGAGGAAATTTGAGCAGAGATCTGAATGTGATGCAGCGTATTCTACTTTTGAGGGCACATCTACTTACTTTCAAAAGATTAATATTCATTTGACTATTAATTCTTCAGACTTTTCATGAGCAGCTGATGTGCAAGCAATAGATTAATTTAAAAGATTATTAGGAAATATTAAACAATGTCCTATAACTCATCAAAATCATTTGGTGGCTAAGGGGGGATAAAGACTAGTGGAAAAAACAATCAGCTTATGAAATGAGTAAAGCATTTGATTATGTGTTTGCCTTTGCTTATAATCCCAGGAGCTAGTCTGCATTGCTTGAATTGGAAGCAAGCAATACATTTCTTTTTTTTCACATTAGAGTTGCTGAATCCATTTTATATTGATTAAAGTACAGAAAATAAGTTACAGTTAGACTCTTGCAAAGAAAGTTAATTCATCTCTGGACTGGTTCAAGAATTTCTTTTCAAAAACTTGGCTCTGAGTTTCTATTTGAGTTTTCAAACTTAATTTGAGAAAGATTGCCATTGTATCATAAAATCATAGGGTTCAATGAAACATACATCTTCACATCAAAAAGAAGCCCGCCAAAATGTAACCATGGCCTGGAAAATAAGACATTTTGAGGTTCTTAAGTATAATGCTGGAAGGATGCATTATGCCAACTTTCAAAACCTGCTTGAAGTTTTTGAGTTTGAATTTCAAATTAAACTAGAAACTTTGGAGATCTGAATTGTTTTCTCCCTTGGTAAAGCACCCCACCCTTATTCAAAAGGAAAAAGGAAACCATAATGTCCTCCATAAAAGTTTAAGAGCTTCTGGAAATTATAATAGCTCATATTAAACATCACAACAAATAAAATGTAAATAAATAAGAAACATATGTATTACTTTGCTCTTAAAATATTTATAAATTTAAAAATTCGGAATGTTGGAAAAGAAAAGAGCTAATGAGTGATAATAAATTGATTATGGCTGTATTATATTAGCTTATAATTAAAACATTCTTCTCCAGTTGAATATGAAAGATGCATTTCTAATAAATTTTGAAGTTTGAGTTTGTTTCAGGATCTTTATTGTTACAACAGTGTTAACTTGTTTATAAAATAAAAACCTTTGTAATATTTTCTAAGGAAGTATATGTTCTTGGAACAATAATTTTCTTCTTTTAATTGATTACACATTTAGTATTGTGCTCCTTTAATTCACTTAATTTTTTACACACAATTACCTAAACTCTGCATAAACACATGATCACATGGGATTGACTATACACTTGTCTAGTTTTCCACCACTGAATCGGAAAGATGAAGGAAAGATCCTACAAAAGTTAATTTTTCCCTCTGTGTGCCAACTATTTAATTCTTTTTTAATACTATGAATATTTTACGAAAAATTTGAGGTCAAAATCTAGTTATGTATTTCCAAGGCTACAGATTAAAAAGGGGAACATTTGATAACTCTCCCATTGCTCACAGAGAAGCTAAATAAGTTGCGAACACGAAGAGTTAATTAAGTTTTTGGATCCACTGTGCTTGCTCAAATCCAGATGAGTATAAAAAAAAAGAGGCTGTACTATTAAGTCCATGGTTTCTGTGCTCTCATGCTGCATGACACTAACAGCTACTTTGTTGTAAACACGTGCATCAATCATAAATGTACAAGAAGTCAGAAATGTAGACAGCCCTGGTGGTTTAGAGGCTAAGGATGTTCAACAGGTCCAGGAAGAAATTTAATTCTGAGGAGGGTCTTTAACCCAGTCTCTCAGACTTTGACCCTTACATAGTACCCCCTTCCTTGGAATTCAGGTTTGGCCTAGAATCTGGGTAACACACAAAGTCGAATCAGTCTGGACCCATGGAGAATGTATGGGCATAATGCCTGCAGGAGTTTTGGATCACACTGCTGCACACTGCACTATTGAGATAACAACCTAGAGAATGACTTGGTGTTCTTACTTACCATAAGCCTGGCTTATTATTTTTCAGCTCTCTTGGAGGCCCATTGCTGATAGGGACACTATATTTTGGACTGTGAGCCTCCACTCACTGGAAATAAGAAGCACCTCTGTGAAGAATCCATTACTGTATTTTACTTCCAGCATTTTAAAACCATATATCCTTATGCCCCAGGTGGCTGGACTTTGAACACTTTTCCCCTGCATTCATTCTATTATAATACTAGCCATACTTTATTAGCTTATAGAGGGTGAAGAGTGGCAGAATATTCCCTGCCAAAAACAAAAAAACAAAAAACAAAAACCAACAACAACAAAAAAACAAAAACACAAAACCACTTTGGCATAAGAATTATTTGGAGCTAAAGTCACTTGGAAAATAACAGATGCAAGAAGGGCATTCTGACCTTTTCTTTTTCTTCCCAAAAGAAAGAGGTGGAATCACCACAAAGGAGATGTGTTCCCTATACCAGGAAGAAAGTAACACTTTTTTTTTTTTTTTTTTTTGAGACGGAGTCTTGCTCTGTCACCCAGGCTGGAGTGCAGTGGCTAGATCTCGGCTCACTGCAAGCTCCACCTCCCGGGTTTATGCCATTCTCCTGCCTCAGCCTCCCGTGTAGCTGGGACTACAGGCGCCAACCACCTCGCCCGGCTAGTTTTTTTTTTTTTTTGTATTTTTTAGTAGAGACGGGGTTTCACCGTGTTAGCCAGGATGGTCTCGATCTCCTGACCTTGTAATCCGCCCGTCTCGGCCTCCCAAAGTGCTGGGATTACAGGCTTGAGCCACTGCGCCCGGCCGAAAGTAACACTTTTATCCCTAGAGATGGGGACTTGAAACTGAGAAAAATCTATCCAAACAAACCTTGTTATACTAACTTTTATCTTTCTAGTTACTTTTCTACTATTAATTGCCATACCCAAGCTCCTTTGTCTTGTCACATTTTCATAATTTCCTACACTTTTTCCAATTCAGTATATAAATGTTCAACTTTAACTTCTTTTTTGGGTCTTCCCTTCTTTATGAGGGCTCCCATGTCACATAAAATAAATGTGTATGCTTTTTTCTCATGAATCCATCTTTTGTCAGTTTGATTCCTTAGGCCTTGCCAGAAACCCTAAGGGTGTCGAGGAGAAACTTTTCTCCTCTTGTAGTTCAAAAAAATTATTTTTCCTTCTACCCTCCTGGTGTTACTGCTGGGGACCTGTAAAATTAGACTAACAAAAACCAGATTAACAAGAGATGAGCCGTTTATTAAAACACGCAGTATACATCACTCAGGAGAAATAAAAATGAAAGGGGGTGGTTACAAACCGGGCTTCTTATAGTGTCTTCATAAAAGACCAATAAATCTGTAAAGAAGGCGCACGAGAAAGGAAAAGGTTTTAGGTTTTCAAAGACAGCAAACTGTGAAAGAAAAATAGATGGGAAAATAATGAAATAAGATTTATTTGTGCAGGTTCATTTCTGTGCTGACTTTCCATTTCTTCATGGCCATAAAACTTTGCCTAGAGAGAAGATTCATGGAAATCTTCATTTTTCGGAAGTTTCTGCTTTTGGTCAGATAATGGAAGCCCTGGGAAGGCTTCTTTCTGCATCTACAGATTCCCATTTATCTCCAGCTCAAATAATCCTTATGCCAAAGTGACATATTTTAATGTGTCATATTCTGGTCACCCAATTGTAAAGCCATCCACTGAAATAAAACTGTTTACAGCATCAGCTCTAAAACATACCCATCTCTGTTGTGCTCATGCCTCCTGCTTAGCTTTGTTTTGATACGTACTTTGCCCACTACTGAACAATTAAAATACAGGCATTTTTCTTCCTAAACTGTTTGGTAAATTCAATCTAGTTATTATACTTAACATTTTCTTCTACTTTGTATGTCTGTCACTTATAATCACTCTCTTCTTTATCTCTGCCATATTCAACCTGCTTCTAACTTTTAAAACTTATCAATGTATATGCACTACATGGGATTCAGAGTCACATTATTCAATGATATTTGGAAAACAAAATTTTATTGGCTAAATTGGAGGGGGGAAGATTGTCCTATTGAAGTGGTTTGGCCCTTTTAAAATGGTATGTGGCTAAGGGTGTGTGTGTGTGTGTGTGTGTGTGTGTGTGTGTGTATTCACTGTGTACATATTGAGGACCATCGCACAGTCCTCCAAGCACTCCCAGCCCAATTAGATTCTCAATAATTTCTCCTTCTGCTGTTTTCTTTTGGCAGATGGCATATTCTTATTTTGTACTTTCAGTCTCTGCTTGTTCACAGACGTTTGTATGTATAGCAGAATTCTGTCTCAGATTTCTTTTTATTGTAATATTCACCTGGTAGCAAGATTATGGGAGAAGGAGACCTATAAATAGTTAGGCCTGCAATCATGGGAGACTTCCAATATCTGCCAAAAGGAAACAGATGGACTAGTCTGTTGATAACATACTGCTATCCTTTATAATTACCACCTTTATCTCTGCATTAGTAGGCTAATTGTGCAACACATTTATCTAGACTGCTAACCTTTTAAAAACTGCGATGAAGCCCACAAGAGCCTCCCCCTAGAAAACTGACATATACACATATAGTTATCACTTTGTAAACAATTTCCAGGGGATTAACAGCCTGGGGAAGGAGATAATGGATGCTTCTCCTTTGTCGATTAAGTACATTCTGAGAGACACTGACACCATTGTCATTATCTCCAACAACACAGGCTCCAGGGAGAAGAAGGAACTGAAGTGGGGTGGAGAGGTGTCCGGGGAGACGAAGGAACTGAAGTGGGGTGGAGAGGTGTGAGCAATTAAGTTCAGCAAGAAGTTCTGAATAATCTGTCCTTCCCTACCCTCCCACCTTTGGCAGGGGTCAGTTTTTATAGTCACAGCCCAACTCCCTAACGGCCTTTGGTTTTCTGGTAAAGATCAAAAGTGCACTTGGCTTTTCCTGAGCATAAACAGCATACCAATTTCTATTGGCTGGATCAGTGGATCTGTAACCATGTGAAAATGTGAATGCATTTCTGTAGATGGGCAGCTGTGGGTCTGGAAAATGTCTAATTTCAAAAACAAAGCAAATGAAAAAAGTCGTTAAATAAGGATTCTGGCTTGATGTTCACCTATGTTGATCAAATGTATCCCTTTCATTTTCAAGGAAAATTAATTCTGGCCTGTAATTCATTTCTATGACTCATTCCTTTTGTGGAAGTTGAAGTAATAGAAAATGACTCTTTCTGAGGAAGTCCTCTGGAGATGTTTTCTGAGTATGCTCTTTAATTCTCTTAAAGAAATGTCTGTCTGTGCCAGTAGAAGTGACCTTTCTTCTGGTTTAATTTCTTAAGAGATCAATGATTATAGGATGAGAACTTTTTAAATCATTCAACAGATGTATTGACAATTTGCTATCGGTCAATCCCTGAAGAATGCAACATGGTCCCTACTTTCCAAGATCTTGCAGTTTGGTAGAGGAAACATATATAACATCTTGTCCTAGAAACTCTAGAATTCACCATTCATACCACCAACATAGATGGTTCATATGAAATCCAATGGCCCAATCATATCACCCAACTTTTCTTTCATCATAATTACTAACAAATGCATACAATATGTGCTTCAACCTGCAATATTTTGGTACAATCTTTGAAACACCTGCTTTTTTTTTTTTTTTTTTTTAACTCATCAAGTTCCAAGGGTTTTGACAAGAGAAAAAGTGTTTGAAAGTTACACTTCAGCTTTAAGGTCTAGGTAACTTTGAGTACATTGTATTAATGTAAGCAATGACCACTGAGGTAGCTACGCATTTGAGTGGAGTGCCAAAACATTGACTGCCCTTTACATGAACACACACACACACCTCCCACACTGAACAATCTGGTTCTGTTTTCACTGACTACTGTCTGAAAAGAGACTGGCCTGGAAGAAAGTCCTATCATTCTTTTGTGGACATTTTTTATATGTTCCAGATGAGTAGATGGAATCAGGACGAGAAAAAGAAAGAAAAACCACAGAATGATTAAAATTGCAAGGTACCATTGGTCAATGCCAAAACTGACTGAGTATAAAAATGGCTCTATGAGTAATTAGTATAAGTCCAAAACATACTCTATAACACCATATTCTCAGGGTAGATATGGTCACAATATTGACAATTACCAAAAAGCCTACTGAAAGTTTTTCTAAACCTAAGGATGTCTTTTAAATACCCAAAAGGTTATGACAAAGTCAGTTTTAAGTCTAACATTAAATTTATTAACCTGCACAATGTTCTTTGCAGGATCACCTACAAATATTGTGGTTTGAATGAGGGACTTTCTTTTCTAGGAAGCGGGGATAGGTGTGTGTTTTCTTATCTCTCTTTTTAAGTGCAACTAAAAAGTGTAGTTATAATATATACAATAATCATATGAAGACTTTAAAAGCTGGACATGAGAAGGCAGACTGGCTAGAGACCTTGGAACTTGAGAAACAGCACAGTAATAAGGTCTTGGGTGTTCTCTGTGCCTCGTGTATCCCAAACTTGGATCTGAAGAAGCCAGCAACCTGGAGACAATAATGAGTGCAGACCATTACAAATACATGAAAAAACAGAAAAGAAATTATGATTTCTCCAGGCAAAAGACTCAGAAAGAAGTAGCCTAGGAAAAGTGAAAACTTTTAGACAATAACCTCTCCAATTCAGCCAAACAACCACAGAAAAAAAAAAACTGTGAGTGCATTCTGATCCAAGCCTGCAGAGGCTGAGTAGTGAGCCTAGATTTCCAAACTGATGAAGTTGTAACAAGTTGCTCTTGCATCCACCAGGATCCCATCAGGGAATGCCAAGTAGGGATGCTGGTTGGTAATGAGAACTTTCCTGTCCACTGTGTCAATGGAGACCATGTAGGGGCAGAAACTCCTATGTCTAATTGGCAGTAACAAGAAGTTCTTTCCACCTTGGGTGTCAATGAAAGCCAAGTGAGAAGGTTGTTTTCAACCTCTTCTTGGCAGTCAATATTCCCACTTTACCCTACAGAAGATGTGTTAAAAACAAAACTACAGGCCGGGTACAGTGGCTCAAGCCTGTAAGCCCCACACTTTGGGAGGCCGAGGCAGGCAGATCACTTGAGGTCGGGAGGTCAAGACCAGCCTGACCAACATGGAGAAACCCCGTCTCAATTAAAAATACAAAAATTAGCCAGGCTTGGTGGCACATACCTGTAATCCCAGCTACTCGGGAAGCTGAGGCAGGAGAATAAATTGAACCCAGGAGGCAGAGGCTGCAGTGAGCCGAGATCACGCCATTGCACTCCAGCCTGGGCAACAAGAGCTAAACTCCGTCTCAAGAAAAAACAAACAAACAAACAACAACAAAAGAAAAACTACACAAAGCATACCTAGAAAGCCTAAATAAAATCAATAGTCTCATAATGTAATATGAAAATGCATAGGTTTCAATAGAAAATGTACTTATCATACCAAGAACCAGGAAGATCTCACACAGAAAGAAAACAGGCAATGCAGAGATGCAATACTGAAATGACAGAGATGTAATAATTACTGACAAAAATTTTAGAGTAGCCATGTAAAAAATGTTTCAATTGGCAATTATGGACATGCTTGAAACATTGCAAAGAAATAGAGTCTCAACAATGAATTACAAGATATAAAGAAGAACCAAATGCAAATTCTAGAACTGAAAAATACAATAACTGAAATCAAAAGCTTAGTGGCTGAGTTTTCTAAATTGTGTTTAATAAGTGCTGTAGGGAGCTTCCTCTACGTATTTGGATCTAATTTATGAAAAGTCAGGCTTTAAAATATAACTTTGATAAACAAATGCATAATTATTATATTTGATAATTTAGTCCCTGATTTGGCTGTGTCCCCACCCAAATCTCCTCTTGAATTGTAGTTCCCATAGTCCCCATGTGTCGTGGGAGGGACCCGGTGGTAGGTAATTGAATCTTGTGGTCAGTTACCCCCATGCTGCTGTTCTCGTGATTGTGAGTGAGTTCTCACAAGATCTGATGTTTTTATAAGGGGCTTTTCTCCCTCAGCTTGGCGTTTCTCTCACCTGCCACCATGTGAAGAAGGATGCTTTTGCTTCCCCTTCCAACGTGATTGTAAGTTTCCTGAGGCCTCCCCAGTTATGTGGAACTGTGAGTTAATTAAACCTCTTTCCTTTATAAATTACCCAGACTTTCCTTTATAAATTATAAAGACTTGGGTAGTTCTTTATAGCAGTGTGAGAATAGACTAATACCATCCCTAAGTAAATTAAATTAAATAAAAAATACCTATTATAGGAACTATTTATTCCATACCATAGAAGATTCAGGACTGATCCCATCTTTTCTTACCCTCTGAAGTGAAAATTCTTTCCTTGTGGGTTGGACACAGCTCCAACAATCACTGATAATAGAGGCACATTCTCATGAAGTCTCTTTAGCACTTGGTTATGTTGCTGTTTTTCTTCTTGAAAAGGATGCCCTCTTCAAACAGAGAAATTGCCAGAAAGTGTTCTTCTGGGCAAATCATTTTGAAAAAAAAAAAAAAAAGGCTTCCTTTCCTCCAGACTGCCGGCAACACTGGGTGAGGCAAGCAGAGCTGAGACCAAATTTTAGCTCCCATTCATCTTCCTTGGCAGCCACTCTAGTGTTGGGGCACAGTCTGCACAATCCCATACAGCAGAACTGACTCTTACCTTTCACCCAAGACCTTTTCTTCTCCTGCTGCTGGCACAGGGAAAAGAGCATCTTGATCCTCCTGGGGAAACAGGGCCCTTAGGAGCTCTTCTCTGCAGCACTATTTTTCACTTGAGTGTTGGAGTCCTCCATTTTCTGAGTGTCTATGGTAGAGATTTAAAAAAGGTAAGAGAGCAAAACTGGCATTTATTGAATACCTTCTATGTGCCTGTAACTTTTTGCTTTAAGGCATTTTTTAAGAGTAGTTTTAAGTTCACAGCAAAATTGAAAGGAAAATACAGATATTTCCCATTACCCACCACCCCAACATGTGCATAGCCTTCTTCCATTGTCAATATCCCCTACCAGAGGGTACACTTGTTACAACTGATGAGCCTACATTGACCCATCATAATCATCCAAAATTCATATGCCTGTAACTTTTCATGATATTTCACATACATTATGCAGCATATTATGATCTTTTCTTAGATGAGACCACTGAGGCTCAGACAGGTGACATCCATTTGTTAAGACCTCTCAGTAAGGAGAAGTTAGAATGACGCCCAGGGCCACCTGACTCCAAATAAAAAGAAAACTCTATTGCGCTCTTAACAGTCCATCCTAGGTTGTTAGCCAAACATGATAAGGGGACCTCAACCATTTGCCCGGTTCATTAGCCTTTAGCTTAGGCTTGATCTTGATGGAGTGAAGAACAAGGAGTCTAAGAACTCAGTTATCTACTGGAAGGTTCTGCAGGGTACGAGAAAGGGTAATATGATCTCTGACTCAATGTAGATACAATATGACCTCAAGCTGAAGCCAATAGATTCTGATAACATGAAAAAGTGATCTTGAAAATCAAAGAAAAAAACATGGGTGTGTATCTGAAGAAACCCTGAGAATGAAAGGAATTAAAGAGAGTGTGAAAAATTTTGCTTTAGAGATTGAATAAATTCCATTGTCTTCTAAATGCAAACATTTTTAAACAGAATTCCCTTTTGATGTAAAAATATACAAAATGACACACCTAATATAGTGTTTGGATGGACAAGAGACTCGTGTTGATAGTTGAGACACTTTCATCAAAGAAATAAAACCTCTGAGTTTGAGGCAAAATCTGGCACAGGAAAGAAATGGCATCCTTCAGCCCCCAGGGTTCTTGGAAGTGGTCAAATTTCCAAACAGAATCTCCCCCACACTCTATCTACAGCCATACTCAACCAGTTTCATCAATTTTATGTTTTAAAATTTTTGATTGTCAATGTTTTATATTTACATTTAAGGATTTTTAGATTATAGAGATGTTTAAATATGTATTATATTTAAAAGACACATTTATTCTCCAGCATTAGTTTCTCTCATTCATGATTACTTACACTATGAGTTAAATGAGCTTTGGTGGACTACCTGGGAATCCAGCCAGTATTTCTGAGATCATTTCTAAGATAGCATGCATTTTCAGTTCCCAAAACCCTAGTAACAATAAAACTCCATAAATACAGTAAGTATTGTCAACTGGACTATTCAATGAACAATAGGAGAAAATATTAATAATTCAGTCTATTCTTCAAGTCTTGATTCTCCTTTCCTGAATTACAGTTTTTCCCTTTTTAATTTGATTTGCACTCCTTGGGTTGAATTTTGTGTGCTAGCTCATAGTAAAACTAGAAAAGAGGAATATAAAAATCTTTGTTTAAATAATTAATGAAAATTTTTAGTCACAAATGTGCTTGCTATGTGAATGATGTTGGGAAGGTTTTCTGACATCCCTGAAGTAGTACATGAATGTGTGGAGCCATACATTTAGGTTGTAGGATGAAATTCATATTATGGAGTGAATTTGGAGTCATATCCAAGAAATTGCTGCCAAATCCAACGACATGAGGCTTTTGCCCAATATTTTCTTCTAAAAGTTTATAGTTTTTGGTCTTACTCTTAAGTCTGTGGTCCATTTTGAGTTTATTTTTGTATGTAATGTTATGTGAGGTACCCAGTTTTATTTTTTGCATGTGAATATCCAATTTCCTTTCCCCATTGAATGGCCTTGGCATCTTTGTCAAAAATTATTTGACCATAATTCAAGGGTTTATTTGTGGGTTCTCTTCTATTCCATTAGTTCTTATGTCTGTCTTTATGCTAGTACCACACTGTTTTGATTACTGTAGCTTTGTGGTAAGTTTTGAAATGAGGAAGCATAAGTTCTCCAGTTCTATTCTTTTATTATTTTTCCCCAAGATTGTTTTGGCTACTTGTGGTATTTGGGAGGCCAAGGTGGGTAGATCACCTGAAGTCAGGAGTTCGAGACCAGCCTGGCCAACATGACGAAACCCTGTCTCTACTAAAAATACAAAAATTAGCGGTATGTGTTGATGCCCACCTGTGATCCCAGCTACTCAGGAGGCTGAGGCAGGAGAATCGCTTGAACCTGGGGGGCAGAGGTTGCAGTGAGCCGAGATCACACCATTGCACTCCAGCCTGGGCAAAAAGAACAAAACTCTGTCTCAAAACAAAACAAAACAAAACAAAGCAAAAAAGGCATAAAAGGCACAAGTAATATGATTCCATTCATCTGAAATATTCAGATTAGTGGCAGTTAGTATTTTTCCAGGGGCTGGTGGTGAGGGGAGTGTGGAAAGTGACTGGGATAGGGTTTCTTTTTGGAGTCATAAAAATGGGATTAGTGGCAATTTTTGCACAAGTTTGTGAATACACTAAAAACTGCTGATTTTACATCTTAAAATGGTAAATTGTATGGTATGTGAATTATATTTTAATTTTAAAAGATGTTGTACAGTATTGTACAGAAAAGGAACATGGATGAAGCTTGAAAAATTAGGAAGCTATTGCAGTAGTGCTGGGAAGAGATAAACACAGCTTGGGCAGTGTAGCAGCAGTGCAAGTGTTCAGACATGACCAGATTCTGGGAATATTTTGAAAAGTAGAGCCAGATAATTTTTGGGTGGATTTTGGTTGAGTGTCTGGAAAGATGGGATTCCCTCATGGGGCATGATGTTGGAGAAATAATTGGGGTTACTTAAAAACAGAAGTTTGCTTTTGGACATAAGCATGAAATGCCCATTAGACATCTCATGATATCCAGTAAGCAGCTGGATATACAAATGAAGAATCAGGGGGAGAGAGAGGTGCTGGAAAGAGAGAGACTTACTCATCAACATATATAAACAGTATTGAAAGTCATAAGACTAGATGAACTCAGGAGGTGAGTTTAAATATAGAGGGACACAGGCCTGAGTCCTGGCTCACTCCAGCATTCAGGTTTCTGAGACATGAGAAAGAACCTGCAATAATGATAAAGAAGGAGTGATCAATTAGGAAGAAGAAAACTTGAATGAATGATGGCCTGAAAGCCACAGGGGAAAAAAAAAGTGTTTTAAGAAGAACTGAGTGATCCATAGCATCAAATGCTGTTGATAGGTCAGGTAAGATGAGGTCTAAGAAATTACTACTGGATTTAGCAGCACAGAGGTCATTTGTAGCCTTGGTGTAATCAAGGTGAAAGGAAAATTGTATTTGATCAAGAGAGAGTGAAAAGATTATTATAAATGAACATAGAAAAATGGGCCCATAGACTAAAAAGAAGTGGAGTCACAATATTCTTTTATGGTGGAAGTAATAAGTCTATTTGTGTGATAATGTGGACAATGCAGTAAAGAGAGAAAAGTTAAGATTCAGGAGAGGAAAAATGGCTCTGGAGTGTAGTTCAGCATAGTTAAAATGATGGGTGTGAAAATACTTTAAACATAGAAAAATATTTTCAAATGAAAGCAAATATATGATATGGCCTTTGAAAAGATTTATTGATTCTGTTTTAGGGGAGTTAGTATGGGCAGACTCACTTGGGTTGCTCGTGTACTTTTTTTCCTACAAACTTTATAATCTCATCGGTAGTGTGCTCAAGGTAAAGTAATGAGACAGAATTCAACCCACTGAGAAAGCAAGTAGATGGCAGCATGTAAATGCGGTAGAGACAGGTAACAAAATGGATATACATGCACCAGACAGAAATTGAAGGCAACTCAGATTTCATTAGGTGATGTTGGTTGTCAGGAGACAGATAAAAATGTTTCCTCTCACTGAACTTCCCAGCAAACTCTGAGGTTGCAGGAGACATTTTTCTCAGGGCCTGAACATCAGCCTGTTCCTGAAGTTGCTGGAAACTATTCATCAAACATTTTGCTAATGATTACAAAATCACAAGCTCTTCCCAAGACTCACAATCAATCAACAGCTTAGGCAGGAAGTAATTGTAGTCTCCTGGGCCATCTGTTTTCATTTTTTGTCTCTTATTCTATCTGAGGAGTTGGATTGAGTCAGCCTTTGATTTCAACTGAAGGAACTGCTTGCTGAGCTCAAATAACAGCCAGCTAATTCCAGGAAAAGCCCTGGGAATGTATAAGGTACTTTGGAGACTCTCCAGGGAACCCAGCACTTCTGCTGCTCTTTCCCAAAGAACTTCAAATCTGTAGGCTCAATTGCAGACTTCTGTAATGAAAGAGATGCTCTAGAAGGAGTGGCTTCCTGTAGAGGCTGAAACTGGCCCTTGTTGTCCTCCTTTTTTTCTCTAATGATCTATCTTCTCCTAAGGGATGTAGCTTTGAAGGGGAGAGGCCATTGATCTTCCTTTACCAACCTGTCCTAGGTGTGGATACGTCATTCTTCCTTAATATTTCTTAGTTGTGACCAGGTTGAATGTTCAAATGAAACTCTACTAAACAGCAGAGTATAACCAAAAGGAAGTACCCTAAAATATACTAAACAGAAGTAACCAAGATAATCTGGGTTAAAAGAGAGAGTTTTTAAATTTTCAACTTGAGGTCTCTAAGGGCTTGAGGTCTGCTAAGTAATTGATGCCTTCTTACTTAACTCCCTGGGTGCTCACAAGTTTTAAAAACAAACAAAAAAGTCTTTAATTTTATTGCTTGAAATATACTTGAGGTGTTTTTTATTTTTTATTTTTTGAAGTTCAGACTTACTGAGCAAGATTTGGGAAGCCATAAGAGGTCACTTCCCATCTACCTAGAATCTACTTCTTAGGTCCTATCTATGCACCTCCACAGGCTAAGGTTATTTTACTTTTGTCTAGCCCTAGTAAGAAAAGAATTTGTAAGGTTGGGTGTGGTGGCTCATGCCTGTAATCCCAGCACTTTGGAAAGTGGAGGCGGGTGGATCATGAGGTCAGGAGTTCCAGACCAGCATGGCCAGCATGGTGAAACCCTGACTCTACTAAAAATACAAAAATTAGCCAGGCATGGTGGCATGTGTCTGTAATCCCAGTTACTCTGGAGGCTGAGGTAGAAGATTGTTTGACCTCGGGAGGAGGATGTTGCAGTGAGCCAAGATTGCACCACTGCACACCAGCCTGGGCAACAGAGTCAGAATCCGTCTCAAAAAAGAAAAAGAGAAAAGAAAAAAAGAAAAGAATTCATAAAGAAATAAAGCTCCAGGTGCCTATTCCAAGAGATTGCCAGCACTGTAAAATCAGAGCTTTCTTCTCCAATTACCACTCTGCCACACACACACACACACCTGCACACACAAAGTAAAACAAGTGGGACATTGAAAAGTCTCAGAGAATGACCACTGTCGAGGTGTCTCTCCACCCACCTTTGACTGGCTTGTGGGTTTCACTTTGTCTACCAGCCATGCCCTGGTGGTTACTTTGACCTAGATATTCAGAAAAAGAGCAGGTCAGCCTGTATACTTTGTTGAGTGCTTTCCTCTCCTTTTCCTATGGGGTGCTGGATGGGGATTTTGAGGAGTGGCCATAAATGGTAAGAGAGAAACTTAGAATTGGACCTTCGAGTTTTGTCTGCAAACACTGCAAAAGAATAAAGACACTGTTGTACATTACTAAAGACATTTTTCTCTGGTCCTTGCACAAGCTGTAACATCCCCCTCAGTAAAGTCAACTATGCCTTGAGGCCTCCAGGGTATCTGCAGATAGTTGAGGAAACTGGAGTAAGCAGTGACCTGGCAGCAATCTTTGGATTCCAGCAGATATAGCCATACACAGCAGGGCCCTGTAATGTCCCAAAGACTTGGTCATATTGGGAGGAAATAGCTAGAGTAGAAGAAAGGCATGGTCCCTTCTACATGCCGCAGAACCAGAAGCCAACTAGACTTATTCCTGAGCTGTTGTAAAACATCCCCGAAACTCCCAGAACTGTCCAGGGAAAACATTAATAGGAAACTAGATTTCTAAATAGCATGACTATTTAGACTGACTATTTAGCATGACTAGAGCCAGAAAAACATAGGTCATGGTCAGAAATATTTCTTTGCTTACAATGGATTTGAGAAGGCAAACCAGTTAGGAGGTCAATGTAGTAAGTCAACATGGGAGATTATGCCAGCCTCAATTAGGGTGAATACAGCAGGAATAAGTTAATTGGATGTGTGTAAGCGATACTATTGAGTTAGAATCGACAAAAGTTGGTGATTGATTTGATATGGGGTGTGGCTGATCAGATAATCTGAGAGAGAAAACCACCTCCAGGGTGATTCCCAAGGTCCCAGCTGAGTTGTCACAGATGAGCCATCCCCTCCATCCCCCTTGCAAGCCACATACATTCTCCCCAGATTTTGAAATGGCCTTCTCTATATTCTTACAACTAACTCCCAGGGGTGGGGCTGCTTCACCTTCATGAAAAGATGAACTTTGCCCTAGGAATAGCATCAATTTTGTTTATTCTTGGGCAGAATTTAAGAAGCCCAGAGTGCTGACTTCACATCTGTTTCAACCTGAAACTTGTGTAACCACTTCATTATCATGACTTTTTCTTCAAACATCAGAAACTAGACCCCTGATTTTTCATAATCTAAATTCTGAAGTACCTTGAGAACTGAGGTCAAATAATCCCCCTTACCAATACTAAAGTTCAGCTCTAGCTACCTAATTCCAACCTCCTTAACTCAACCATTGGCATTCCTGGATGTTTACACACTTTCTGCCCATAGAGTCTCCACCTCGATTTTCCACTCTGCTTCTGGGAGGTCTCCTGTAGCCCAATGTGGACTATTTCTGTTGCTAATCAACTGTATATTATTTAATTTTTGTCATATTCTTTTGATGCCATGCCATCTTCCTCTGTTTTTCAGCCAGTGACCTGCTATTGATGTCTTTTCAAGTTTCTTCCCACCAGAAGGTTTTCTGATGTCTAAATGAACTTTTTGCTCTTCAATTTGATGTGATCAACTATCATTAATACCTTAGCAGGTCCTCAGGAGCTCTCTCAAAGAGTTAGCCATTTGAGCTTTTGCAATTTCTATCAGAAACGTCACATCCTAAATCCATATTTTGCAGAGTTTCCACTTTGTTTTCTTTTTTTAAATAAGCTAAATAAAATAAATTAAAACTAAGATTTTGAAAGTATATTAAATACTGATTTGAGAGAGTTCAGTCATTTAATTTGTAATATATTTTCATAAGCTATTTTTAAGTCATTTGGGAAAAAAATTATTTAAATCTCAAGATGTTACAGACTTTTATAAGGTGTCAGTTCTTTCCTCATTAAGGACTGAATTTAAGCATGTTGGAATTAGACCAGAAGTTTTAACTTTGGCTGCAAAATGGATCCACCTGGGGAGATTTTAAAAAGTATTAATGATTGAGTCTTGCCTTCAGAGATTCTGGTTAATTACTCTGGGATACATCTGGGCAGTGGCATTTTTAAAAGCTCCTAATCATTCTAATGTGCAGCCAAATTTAAGAATCATTGAATTAGATTAATGACATGTAATGGTAGTTTTGAAAATATTAAATATTGTTTAGATGGGTTTAAAAACGCAGGAAAATTTTATACATCTTTTAGCGATCATCACTTTTAACTTTTTTGTTAATTACACACACATGCACACACACACAGGTACATATATGGTATGCAAAATTTCTAAAAACAACCAACAATGTTAAATTACATAAAAATAATAAAGAGCAAACTCCACCAGTTGCTGGGAAAGGAGAATATTAGGGAAGATTTTTAACGGAAATGAAAACCTACTGGGCAAAATGAATTTTGCACGCATTAGCTTGTTTGATTATTTATACAACCCTTTGTGCTAAGTATTATTATCCCCATTTAAAAAAGGGGTCCTGGCATTGAGAGAGGTTGAATCACTCATGCAAAGTCTGGTAAGTGGTGGAGCTGTTATTAAAACCAGACGGTAGACATTCATTTCTCACTCCAGCTCACTCATCAGCTCTTCATAGGAGGGTAGTAGATAGACAGGATCATCCTGGTGTTGAGTTTAAGAGTCTGCTTTTAAAGGTCTGAAAACTCGACTTTTGTTCTATTCAATGCTGATTAGATTCAGAGAAACTGATCTGTTCTAACTATATTCACAAAACACCAACGTATAAAATTTCCAGTGTATTATTTTTAAACTGTTAAATAGACCAAAACATTGTGTTGGCCTTTTCTCCCTTGAAAATAGTTAAACAGGTTGGAAAAGTCATCAAGTTTGTTGAGTAAGTTAGATTATTTAATGGATAATGCCATTGAGCTACAGAGAGCTGGAGGCACACATCTCCACTGTAGGGAGATAACCACTGTGAAATCATGATTGCCCATGTTGGGTGTTAAGACATTCTCTCTCTGAACAGTGTGAGGTCACAGATTCCTGTGATTTCATCTTCTCTTCTGTATACTCCATGCAAAACTTCTGCCTTTTTCCTCTCACATTTTTCTTCTCATTTCTCTTAACACCATCGTTTAGGCTATGGTTTCTGTCCCCTTCTGTCAAGTCTTGGCTAGATTTCTGGAGCTGCTCTTCCTGCTTTGTCTAATGGGACATCCTGTTCCTTGATTTACTGTTGCTCAAATCGTGTTGCTTGCAATATCAGTATCACGAACATTTGAGGTGCTAATTTAAAAATGTAGACTCATGGGATCCCCACCAGAAATACTAAATCAGAATCTCTGATTTAGGGCCTGAGAACCTAGATTTTAAGGAAATAACTTCATGATATGTGTAAATATCATGTGGTAACTTCTGCAGAAGGTTGATTTCATTTGTCATGTATCATTTGTCCTGGTTTAAACCTGAAGAAGTTATCTTATTTCCAAAATCTAGGGTGGCTTTTAAGATGGCACTTATATACTGAGTAGAGTAACAAGTTAGCTCAAATTAAAAGTAAAAGGATTTCGGGAGGCCGAGGCAGGAGAATGGCGTGAACCTGGGAGGTGGAGCTTGCAGTGAGCCAAGATGGCTCCACTCACTCCAGCCTGGGTGACAGAGCGAGACTCCGTCTCAAAAAAATACAAAAGTAAAGGGAATTATAAAATGTGGCCACTAGTAGTTCAAGTAATGGGCAAAATTAATCCACATTTTTAAGTGATTTAAAAATATTATAATAGAAATCAGATAAATAGTATAATGCTTTAGTGAATTTTGAAAATAAAGGCCTGAAGAAAAGATAAATTTAAAAAAGGAGGCTTTGACTATGTAGCACTAAAAATAGGGGGGAAAATCATCCAGGGCTTTTAGTAGGTTTAACATCTGGTTTTTGTTATAGCATGGTTGATTTGATTATCTCTGATATGTAATATGGCTGCAAAAACATGAAGAAAAGAAAAATGATCATCTTTGAGACCCCACAATGATGGGCAGAACCAGCTTTATTTAAGGAAAGGGGCCAGCCTTGGGATCAAGAAAGGGACAATCTTCATGGTTTGTTTAAGACTAATTCAATGACCTACAACAAATGACAAAATAATCAAAAATTATTTTTTAAAGATGTAGTCTTTAATTGGCTTACTCCCTAAAATCCTACTTTGGGAGATGGCAGTGTCAATGGAAGATGACCATTTTGAGAAGTCAGCAAATATCAAAAGGTATTTATTAGCTTAGGAAAGAAAGACTTGAGCTTTTCATTAACCTTAGTTGGGAAGTACCTTAAAGATGTCTGCACACAGGCTAATGGGTAGCTCTTAACCATTTCCCTGGAGAACAGTAGAGGAAGAAGGCTTTGCAACAGGGCCTTGTACCAGCTCAAAGGAAATGCTTCCAACCTGAAAGGGTAGTGCCAGGTTGTTAATAGGAAACATTTCTCTGTATCTTTCTAGAGATCTTTAGAAATGGATCTGAAACCCTGTAAGAATAAACAAACCATTGTTTTGTGTCTTTCTTTCCTCTGCCTCATTCCCAGGTAATAGATTTGGGAAATATACTAGGTCACCCTCAGACTACAACTGCTTCTTATTTTCTCCAGCCTTCTAGGTTGGTGTCAGATTTCTCATTAAGCATGTCAGAGTACTGTTAACACCTAGTATGGTCCTACTTACCAATCTTGGTGGATTGGTTATTTTACAGTAAATTTGCAACAAAACAAAACAAAACAAAAAAACACTTATGCTTATTGAAAAGTAGGAAAAATTATATTTTTTACTTGTATTTCTTTCTTCTTATTTTATTTTATTGAGACAGGGTCTTGCTCCGTTTTACAGGCAGAAGTGCAGTGACCCAAACATAGCTCACTGCAGCCTTGATCTCCTGGGCTCAAGTGATCCTCCTACGTCAGCTTCCCGAGTAGCTGAGACCACAGACATGGGCCATGATACCAGGCTAAATCTCCTAATTTTAGTTATAATAACTTTAAAACAAAACGGAAAATTTAGTTTAAGACTTTGAATTGTAACATTTTAGGTATTCATGGAGACTTTATTGAGATATATTAAAGCGTGGTAAGCTCTAATGAGAAATATATCTAGATAGACAGCATTTTCTTAAAAAGCGTAGCCAAATTATGGCTGAGTGATTGCCTGGGTTTTTCTCCTGTACATCAGTTTCTTAATCTTCCATTACAACCTAAATTATTTGGGCCTGGAAGTATCTTAACAGGTTCTCAAGGGATTCTTAGAAAATATTTGTGCAGTAGTCTCTCCTAGACAAATTGAGACAGCAATGGGGGGAGTTTTTATGATGGGGTGGATTAATTAGGTTTAGAATAATTTCTTGTCTCCAAAGTAAGCAATACCTTCCTCAGTAGTTGCGAGGACTCCTTTTCCCACATGGACAAGTTCACCATGAAATCTGAAAGTTAGGTGTTGCTTGGCAGTGCGCTACACTTTATGTCTCGGTGACCAGGAGTCACAGATGGGATGGGAACACTAGAATTCTGGAAGGCAAAGAGAGAAAGCCTGAAGTTTAGCAAACAGTTTCTACACTGTCACCGCCACATGATAGCTTCTTTCGAAAAAAAAGAAAAAAAGAAAAAAAATTCACCTATTTAGACCATTTTAGAATTGAAGGTTGTCAATTTTATGGTTTAAGAACATTATAAAAATATTTCACGAGTCACTGTACCATACCAAGAATCAGGTGCCTGGATACACAATTAGAGGAATTAATTGCACTCTTTTTAAATTAAAATGACTCTTCCATATACCAGGTGACATGGCTCCGCCTCATTCAAATGTTCCTCCAATTTTCCCGGCTTACCTTAGTCGAAGAATATGTTCCCGAATTTCAGAACACAGCTGTAACTAAGATATCTTACTAACATCCAAATGGTAGTACAGTCCTTATAGATGATATAAAGTAGAAAGCCCTTTAGTTGAGCTTTGGAAAGAAACACCAAGTCCCAGATAAGTTAGGGTTGGCTTAATTAAAGATAAAGTATGACTTTAGCATTTTATGTTTTTTATTTTCATAAATTCTGTCTTATTGGATCAAGAAGTTCTTTTGTGGGTTCACTTCAACAATGTGCCTGTCAGTTGAATCCAATCATAAGTAAATTTAGTCAAATAATCAGTTGAAATTGATTTAAATGGATTGACAGGTGGTTTTGAGGTCTTCAGAGTATTCCCTCTGAGGCTATTTACTCTACATGTGTGTGTGTTCTAAAGCCAGGAATGTGGCCCAAGGGAAGAACACAGAATGGTAACTATAAAAGAAAGGATATGACTTTGTGTAAATATAGGTGAGGCCAATGAAAACATGACAGGCCAAACGTAATCCCGTGTGATCAAAAATTTTTTTTTTTCTTTTTTAAGTTCCAAGTCAGTAGAATTGCTTTTACATGAAAAGACTGAATCGAATCCTTTTGTAGTTTATGAGCATGATGATTGGGTGTTCACACACTGGTGTGAGATGTGCCACCCTCAAACCTTGTTATGTTCGGCATATTACCCAACAGACCTGAAGGAAGGAAAAAAAGGAAAGACTGACTCTTATTTAAACAACAGTATTGATACTTGACACTGTCAATTTCCTTTTCATATTCCTAGGAGTATCTATTCATAACAATATGAAAAACATTGCTTTGACTTATATTCTCAAACATTTCTTATGTTTGGTAGATAAGAAAGTATATTCAATTATATCTCAAACTAAGATATAGTAGTATCCCTGCCTTCATCAGAAACTGTGTAAAAATAAGCAGCCAACATTTTGTACTGTTTAGGATATTGCAGTGCTTATTTAGTGGTTTGACTTCAAATACATTTACAGGTAATGTAGAGTGGCTGCCTTCGCAAAGAAGGGAGGCAAAGGCAGTCAGAGAGAGGTACAGGGAGAACAATCACCACAGGGATGGTTTATTCCTTGTTCAGAATATTAGATACAGACTAGTTCATTATAGTACCTTAAATCACATCACATATCTGAGATATTTAATGGTAATCATTCAAGTATTTCACAGCCCGAAAAGTCTTCACTTCCGAAATATATTTGTACACGTTTTAAAAGTAAGTTGTTTATTGAATCTTCAGTTTTTTCTACCTCTCCGCTCTCAAAGAGAGACCTTCCCTAAAGCTTGCAGGTTGCCATAAATTTCTGAGCTTTGGAGAAAAGTAATGAAATAATTTGTTTTGTTTTTGCTTTTCAACTTTACAACAACCTTGAAAATAAATGAAAACTCTCAGGATGTTTATTTTACAAAATTTTCATGGACTTTATATAAATTGCAGTAAGTCATTAAAAATAAGAGAAAAGCCAATGGGAAAACAATTAATGTGAAACTCACGACTGAACTGTGATCTCTTAATTGCAGCTGTATATTATATCTACCTATAGCTACACGGCAACATAATATATTTATATCAATAAATTAGCAGCAAATTCCTGATGCTCTTCTTCATTGTTTCCCCCATACTACCTTCTTAAACCTCTTCGTCAAACTGCTAAGTATTAGATTTTTTTCACCTTCTGCATGTATCTACAAAACATCTTCCTCTTATTAATTAATGGCCAGTCACTACATTTTATCAACTTATTCTTTCTGATGTCTGATAGGATTAAGCCTGAAGGGTGTCAAGGAAGCGGGAGGGAAAAGTATTCAGATCATATCTTAATTTGCATTCCTTTTAAGTACAGGAGGGTTTATAAAGCCTTTATTCCATTAGAGCTATCAATTTGCTATTTATATAGGCGTCCTGACAGCCAGATGGTATCAAGTTAGAAGTTGGTCCTATCATTTCAAGAGCAACCTCCACCTCTGAAGTCACAGGTCCCAGGAACAATAACCAAGGTCACCCTCCACAGCAGGGCTGTGCTTTTCTTTGAGGAGAGATAGCCCTTCAATGCTGAGAAACCCAGCTTCCAGGAACTGCAGGCCTCAGCCAGGCACTGTCTTTCACGTAGTCCTGCAGAGAACAATTGTGTGAAGCATGGTGACCTCAGAAGCCCAAAGCCTGGAAGGCTATTTATGAATGCAGTGTACTCAGAGAATGGGTTCAGGATGAGGAAACCCTATCAGAGCCCAATTTAGCTCCACTCTGCCTGTGAGAGCATCCTATGAGAAAACAAGGGTAAATATAGCAATAACCAGGTTGCAGTTTGTGCTTCTGAGAGCAGAAATGAGAGATCTTCAGAGAAGTTTTAGCCAGACAAGTAGGATTCTGGGAGCATTTGTTGCGGAGCTAGATTATCGAGGTATTTTTCTATTGGCCTTTTATCTTTTTTGAGGGAGTTGAAAATCTGGTCAATGAATTCCCACTTTTGCATAAGAAAACATTTTACAATGAATATGGGATAAATAATATTGCTCATCTTTGAAATACGATGGACCCACTGTTATTTCCAGAGCAATCTAAATAGATAAAATAGTTTCTTTCCTAGCAGGTTAGCCACTTTGGGCTAATGCAGCTTATCATCTGTGAGAATTATGCCTGGCCTGAAAATGCCCTCAGCAGGCTTCAGTATAGTTTCTCTCATGTAATATAGCCATGTTAGTAATAATGACAGAGGACACCCCGTCCCAGGTGTCAATCACCTAGTGGAAGAAGAACAAGAACTTCCTCGAAAGAATGCAGCAGCTAATGCAGAATGGTATAACACTCCAGCTTCACTGCTTTGAAACCTCCTGCAGATTGTTTTGGTCTTCATACACGATATATTTCACTCTTCCAATAGCTCCATGCTGTTTTAATATCTAGAGTTCCTTTCATGAACTGTCACATGCTTAGGTTGAAGCAGACGCTAATTTAATTAAAGCGTCAGGGAGCGCATGTATTATCCACTATAACTGGCCCTTCATTGGAAGGAAAATGGCATTTAGCAGCAGTTGTGAGTTGTGATAACCAACAAAGTGAAAGTAAGAAGAATACTGCAAGTGGAAAATGCTACAACCTTACAGAAAAGCAACATAGCTGCGTGAAGCAGGGACTGCAAAGGAAGTCATAATGTTGAGCCAATAATTCTTTTGGAGTTTTTCCTAAGCAAATAATCAATAAAAACCCAAAGCTATAAAGACACAATTGCTCATTGCAATGACTGGTATCCCAGTCTCCAAAGAACAGAAAACAAAATCTCTATAATTATAAATATTGGGAATCTCAGTCTGGTCATTGACTCAAATGTATTTTAATTTTAAAAAACATATATTTATACACATATACATTTGAAAACATGAGCCATGTTCTAGCAGTTCAAAGATATTTGCCAGGACATTTCCAACAATCTTGATGCGATTCCCTATTGTTCTCTTAAAAGAGTATAAAACTTCCATTGAGCTTTTCTGTATTAAAACAAAACAACTCCATTCTACTTTCACCCCCTCTGGAAAGAATATAGGACCACCTTTGTGTATTTTTGGTATTAAAAATGCATATTTTACCCAGTGCTAGGTGGAGAATCTGTTGCTTACTATTTGTAACCATGGGCTAGTAACAATTTCTCTCCAGAGTCACAGGTCCATGCAAAATGAGAGTACATGACTTCAGGCCTTGCCCTTCTCCTTCTCGGTCTTTCCTAACATACAGGGAGTACATACCCAGGACAATGGAACAGTTTATGAAACAATATAATTCATAACAACACAATGACTCTTTAAAAACAGAGATTTGCAAGTGGTGTGGAGGAAATGACATCACTTTTAGACTGGACAGGAGATAGCGTTTCAGCAAGGGTGTGAATACAAGTTTTCTACTTGGATGAAATACATGCTATCATAAAGTAATATTCACAGCATGGTTAGGATGAGAATAAAGTCAGAGATGACAAAAATAACCTTTTTATGTTTTTAAATTCTGCACGATTATTCTGGTGCTTTTAAAAATGATTAATGACAATGGCTTACTGACTCGGAGACTTTTACCTGTCTGTGACTTTAAAAAATTAGAAATGTATGAGTTTTAAAAAGTCAAAGTGAGAACTCAGAAGTGTTAAACTGAAAGTAATAAAAGCACTTTCACGAAATTATGTTTTACCTAAGGGAATCTATTTCAAGTCATATTCAGGATTCTGACTGATGAGTTGATGGATATGCCTGAACTCCATAAAGGAATATGAATTCAAGGAGAAAATGTATTTGGGGGAGGAAACAACTTTATTTAAAAGGCACTGAAATTGATGTTCAAAAATTGTGTGCTTCTGGGGAACAGGAAAGGACAAATTCTCTAATGAGAGCTGAGGATGAAAGTGAAGCATGTAGGGAGAGAGATACAGACACATGGAGAGAGGTTTTGCAGATATACATGTAAGGACAGTCTCCATTCACAGCCTGGAGAAGTACAAAAAGTCACTTTTTTATCTCTGACATATAAGAATAATATTCTATTATGTAGCAGCCTCTATGATTTGGATACCTCAGCTCATGTCTGAAAACAAAGAATAAAATGTCAAATTCGCCAGTATAAGTTCTGAAAAGTTGTATTATGAAGTCCCCAAATCCAGTAGCATAATTACGAGCTAGGTCTTGACAGCAAGTGTCAGTTTGTGTCAACATTGCCTGAATCCAGTCGTGATTCAGGAACTACACCACTGACCTTTACCCCAGACACAGTGAGTCTAAAGGCAGTTGTGACATAAAGCTCATTTCAAACAAATGAATAGGGTTGTAAACTTAAGTATAAACAGGATTGTACATAAATCTTTCATCTCTGTATATGTTCATCCTTTTTTTTCAGCTACCCCGTGCATACAAAAACAGGGAACTGTGTTTATTTCATTATTGTATTATAGACTATCTTCAGATTGTGTTTAGAGAAGATGTCTCTTCCTACATTCATAGTAGATATACATAGATCTTCCCGGTTGAAGAGAGTTATAGCATTGTTTATCTTTTGGTTCCTGTTGTTGCTCCTAACACAGTAATTTTCCTTCAATAAATATTTATTAAATAAATAAAATATAAATTGCTTTCCTCATATATTACATCATAAGCATAATTAGAAATCATTTTTTATTTTAATATCAAGGAGCTTGCTGCATATTTCTAGTTACAATTTGCTTACCACATAGAGTAGCATACTGTGCTCTGATTCAGGTGGTGCTGAGTCCTGCCCCTGATCCTTTTTATTAGCTAGATGATCTCTGTGAAGGTCATGGAAGTCATGACAATTTTAAAGGCTCTACTTCCTCAGCTGGAGGACTGGAAGGGAAAGGAGGAAAGGGAAGAAAAACTTCCCTGGCTTATTTCATAAGATTGTCCTGATGATTGATTGAGATAGTTGAATTCCGGGTATAAAATATATGACCCACACCACTATGCATTTTGAAAAAGTCTAGCAATCATTTCACTCCTTCCAACATCCTGTCTATAATGTGAATTTAGCCCTTATCATTTTTCTCACATTTGTATTTACAAGACATTTTTCTTTTTTTATTCAGGAACAAAAACTAGGATTTAGTTAGTACACAGACTATTAAATGGAGCTTTCATCGAATGAATATTACAGCTTTTTAAAGCCATTTCTCATTATATTGAAAGCTTTAATTTTGAAAAGAAACTCATGTTTTGCCAACCAAGGAAACATGTAGTCTATTGTGTGTAGACAATATGAAATTATTGTTTGCAAATCTTTTGTACCTAATTCTAGGATTGCCAAGGAAATGAAAAGATGAAAATGAAATATATGCAGCCATCCCTAGCTTTCGCTTTATCTCAGCCCACCCACTTCGCAAGCACCAAAGTTTGAAGTTGGTTTCTAAATTCAGAACACAGTTTCCTAAAGGATCTATATTTGGAAGAAGGATATTTCCCTTGTCTAGAAATACACCCTTTCCTGCGTGCTCTGCAGAAAACCAAATGGGAGTTTTCCCAAAACCAAGTAGACAATATCAACTCCTTTGCTTGTTATCTTAAATTTGAATTGAGATCAGTAACTTTGGAAAAATAGTTGGTAATTTCACATACGTGCCAAAGTCTTCCAGTGCTATGCTCGGACCGTGCCTCTGCTCTGCTTTTATGGCCTTTACAATCTTGCATTATTGTACGTACTGTAATATAAATCCTGTTCTATCTTCCTGATATAAACTCATTGAGAAGAGAGACCTTATGTTTTCAATTTTAAGTCTCCTGTGCTTAACATTGGTTTGGTATAAGGTAAATGTCCAATAAGTTTCTGTTGAAGGACTGAATAAATTGCATATGTATGTCTATATGAATATATAGACATGCATACAGTAAAATGAATGTCTAAGATCAAAACACAGCTGTTTACACAAACGATCAAATAACTTTAGTCCAGTGGTGGCAATATAGTAACAGTGACTAAGAGTACAGGTTTGTGGTGAGATAAAACAGAGTTCAAAGCCAACTCTGCCCCTTTGACTGGCTGTCTGACTTGGGCAAGTTACTACATCTCCTTGTAATAATTGCAATTATTACATCTCTCGGAGCCTCATTCTCCTCATCTGTAAAGTATGGAATGGGTAACAGGATTCAAGGAAGTAACACATGCAAACATTTTTGTAAGGGTCTGGCCATGTAGCAAGTCCTTGGTAGCTCTTAGCATTAAGTGGTAGTCTTGATAGAAAAATAAAGGATGTCCTAATAATTTTAAGAGGTTTTGCCACTAGAAACACTATATCTTTTTCTTCTAAGTAGTGTCTTTCTTTATACAACTTTTCATTCGTCATCTTGAAGCCAGATTTTCCTTCTGACAAATTATTCCATTTTCAGTTCTCCTTAATGGATGAACTTTTTTTTCTCTTTATGATAAAATAAATAGAGGCAGCTGATATAGCCACAAATCACTCCAACTTCCTATGGAAATTACTTCATTGATTTCTGAAACGATAAAGGACCTGTAATGTACCTATAAATACATTCATTAAGTCACAAATTGCTCATGGCAGCACAGGAAATCTCAATATACTGTCCAGGCATCATCCTCCCCCAAATACACATTTTCCCAAGGGAGCCCAGCCCGGATCCATTATCATAAGTACAGCTGGAGCTAGAGTCATGAATCAGAGGGCAGCTTTCCAGTTCCTCATCCTTTCGGAGTTCATTAGAGTGGGCAAGTTTTCAGACTAACATGTTAGGTCAGAAATAAGATCGCTTGCATAAAACAAGATGAATATTCATCGGTCAACTTCTCTGTGACATGGTCAGAGTCTGGACTCTAAAAGGGGCCTCTCCTGAAACCCAGAAGGCTCTGAGGCAAAAGTAGGAAGGAGTCACAGACTTGGAAAGTGGATTGTATTCTCTAGCCCCAGACATTTCGTTTGTAGACATTCACCATGTCTCATGTCTGGGGCCTGCTCATATTGTCTTCACAGTCAAAAAAGAAAACAATAAGGATTTTGGGCACTGGAAGGTGCAAACAGTGGCTTTATTGCATGTAAGTTCCGTCCCCGGATGCCTGTAAAAAAGCAGAGACCTTGACATCGTTACCTGGGACAGAGAAGATTCCAAGATCATTGTACACTCTTTGTGGAATTATACTTAGCAATGAAAATCTTTCAACCAGCTTCCGAACTTGTTGGGGGTGGTTACTGGCAAAATTCGTTTCCCTTTTATATTTATTTACTTTGCTTTCCTCTTACCCCATACTGGCTATATTTCCTTTTTGGATTTTATTTATTTTGCTGAGACTTTCAATTTGTTTCTCCCCAACTCTTCCAAGATCTCTAGTCTCATAGGTTATGTGTTTAAATAATATGTTTAAACGGCTTGTGGAAGAACACAAACACAGTGGCATCACGGCAGGCACTAGGCTCCGTGACCTGAAAAACAAACTTACTAATGTCTTCGTGTTCTTTTCAGCACATCTCACTAGTGGAGGACTAGCTGGCAGCCTCAGCTCACCACTTAAACCAAAATGAACTTCACAAGAAAACACAGTTCATATGCCAAAAGGAAGTAATTCAATCCAAGTACAGAATAATCTTTTTCTGGTACCTTATATTTATTTTTTATGTGCCGTATTTAAACTTTTAATCATCCAGCAGCAGCAGGAATTACTACTCATCATCATTCTTCCCACTGCATTTGAGAACAGCATCAATACTCAAGGATTACCTGGAGCGTGGGGGGTGCATATTAAATTCGTGTTTTCATTTTCCTAAATGCATCCCATTATCTCTCTATTGTCCTTGGCTGTTGTGAAAGAAAAAGAGGCAAAAATAAGCTTAAACCTGTTTGGACAAGCAGCATCTAGTGAGCAAAAAGAAAATCTCCTGGGTAGGTCTTACTCAAATCTCTTTAATGGCACACTAATTACATATGACCCTGCTGGCATCTTTGGTGTCACTTTCTTTAGAAAAATTATCAAGTGTTTATCCCTGGGGTTTATGTTGTTACTCTTGGAAAGAATCCACCAAGTGTCTGAAATGACTCTGAGGCTACTCTCCTTGAACATGCCCTATGCTTAGCCAGAGTTTGTCATTAACTGCAGGTGGTTACTGAGCAATTATAGCTAATCAGAACCTTAAATGCAGGGGTTTTTAATCCCCCTCGTGGAACGCTTTCCCCTGAAGTTCAGTTTACTTCTATTTGATGCTTTAGGCAATCCTCTAACATTTGGGAATAACGTTTTTCTATTTATCAATTACTATGAAATGAAATGTCTTCATGATGTGCTGTTATTATATTATTTTTTAAAGGAAAATTTGAAAACTTCTTTGAAAATGAAATCTAGTTTTTTATATAGGATGAAACTTAATCCCTTCTAGGTTTACCTTCAGCTGTGAGAAAACTCTCATACTACTCAGCAGTTTTTAATATCTTTTCTGCTGCAATTTGAATCTGGCTAGGGTTTGTGACGAGACTGTTTAATTGCTTTGTATCTTTTGTGAGATCTTTATGATAAGGAACAACATATACTTTCATATTTCAAAGACAAATAATTTCAGAAAGTAGCATTTTTCTTGAGAGTTGCATTAAAAAATCTTCTAAATTTTGGATAGAAAGTTTTCTAAAATATATTATGCACTTGATTTCCTTCTTAAACAATTTGATGCATATTTCCAAATTTTTAAATAACTAAAATAATCATCATGGACATCGACTATTTTCCTCTGCCTAAAACATAATGGTATTGGGAATAATTAAGCTATTTGTGGCTATTTGCTCCATACCAAACGTCCAGCACTGCTGGTCTTTTACAATCCTTTGTATGGCTTTTGTAAACCATAGATTTTGTCTATGGTCTTCATTGCTTTTACTTTTGTTTTCTTTCACTTCTTGCTGTGCCCTGGGCACTGCTGAGAGCCCTTAGCTAATAACTGACCCCTGGTGCATAAACGTCAAGACATATTTTGACTGCTAGCTCCCTTGAGAACATTGGATTCAACTGATATTCAAATAACTTTAGTCCAGTGGTGGCAATATAGTAACAGTGACTAAGAGTACAGGTTTGTGGTGAGATAAAACAGAGTTCAAAGCCAACTCTGCCCCTTTGACTGGCTGTCTGACTTGGGCAAGTTACTACATCTCCTTGTAATAATTGCAATTATTACATCTCTGTTCCACATATAACTATGGTGTACATTACTCTGACATTGAATGGAATATTTCAAAAGAGTTAGTCAAAATGGTGGAACACAAATTACAGGTTGATCATTTTACTTTAAATGAGTAGAATGTAAAATGCAGAAAGCCAAATAGATAGATACTACCTGTAATAGTAAAACCAGATGGGCTAGAATCAGAATTTTGTCTATTCTTAAGCATTTTTTAGGAACTGAAGTGGTTTTATTATGTTAAAAATGTAGATTCCTGGACACACTTCAAACCTTCTGGATCAGAATTTCTGGAGGCAGAATTCTTGATTCTTAAGCATGCAACCAACATAATTTTGACCAAAAAAAAAAAAAAAAAAAAAATTGGGACCACATTTTGCAAAGTATTAAGCTATAGTTATCATTATAATAATAATATATATGCTGGTGAATCATAGTGATCCTTGTTAAAAGAGAATTCTAACTGATTAATAATAGCATTTCTCTGTAGTCTTTTCCTTATAATGAATCATCTATTTTAAGAAAAGTTCTGTGAAGTAGAAAATTTATCTCAGCATCAAAAAAAAAAAAAAAAGTAAGGTAGTGTTTTTATTCTCAAGAAGCCGACTGGGCTGCAGAGCATCTATGAACTCCTTAAAAGTGTATGCGGCTGGGCGCGGTGGATCACCCCTGTAAATCCCAGCACTTTGAGAGGCCAAGGCGGGCGGATCACGAGGTCAGGAGATCTAGACCATCTTGGCTAACACGGTGAAACTCCGTCTCTACTAAAAATACAAAAAAAATTAGCCGGGCGTGGTGGTGGGCACCTGTAGTCTCAGCTACTTAGGAAGCTGAGGCAGGATAATGGTGTGAACCCGGGAGGTGGAGCGTGCAGTGAGCCGAGATTGCACCACTGCACTCCAGCCTGGGCGACAGAGACTCCGTCTCAAAAAAAAAAAAAAAAAAAAAAAAAAAAAAAGTGCATGCAACATTTTTTCGGATATATGCATTTTTCCAGGAAGAGAGTTGATAACTTTCAAGTGATTATTTCCATTTTAGAGATGAGAAAACTAAGGCTCAAAGAGATTAAGGAACTTGCCCTTAGCAGTTAAAAAATGGGTTATTCTTGCTCTGAATAGTTAAAGAATTTCTCAGCTGAGTAGAAATGGGGTCCCAAAGATAGGTGTGTCTGATTCCAAATCCATGCTGTTTTCCATCCAAGCTTAGGGTCTGTCAAGTGGCTTAAAATGTTTTCTTTCATTATTCTTGTAAGAGTTGCCCAATTTTGCCATGAGGTCACCCTTCCCATGGCCCTGGCCATTCTTTACCACCTTTGTTCACCTACTAGTCCTACCAGGTGAATCTTGTCTTAATAGTCTAATGATAATGTAATGGAGTGCTTTTCTCTCTTGGAGAAACAATGGCCCTCATTCTCTGTCTTATCTGATCTCATTTTGTTTCCGGTGATAGCTAACTCAGTTTCTCCAAGAGAGTTTTCCCAAAATTATCAGAGAACAACCACACCAGACCTATTCAGCAGGTTAGGGGGAGCCCAGTTCCCCACTGTCCCCTGTTCCATTTTTATTTTTTATTTTTCAGCTTCTCTTGAGTAAGCACGTGAAGCAGCTGGGAAACTTACACCACCATCTAAGTAAAGCTAGCATGATCTCTGCCTAGCAACAGGAAGCAGGATCTCTTGCCAGAGGCACTGTTTGTTTATCTCACCCAAATGCCTACTCACTCAAGAGACAAACCTGTCCTCTTAGTTGAGTCATTTTTTTTTTCTAAATAATTATTTCTTTTTAATTATTTATTTAAGATGAGGCCTTTTTAAACAAGTGGTCTTCCACCACCCCCAATACACCCCACATGGCTTGGTAATATTAGTAATCCTAAAGCGGGTGTTAGAACTCTCAGACTCCTCCACAGAGTCCAAGAACAGAAAAAAAGAAGAGAAGAAATGAGAGTCTTTGCTAGAGGATCCTTTGGCTGCAAGGAAGAGCAGACATCCAGCAGCCACGTGAGATCACTACTGATTCTGCTTTTTCACTGCAAGAAACACTTGTTCAGGCATTTGCAATGTACTATGTGTATGACTAGGAGCTAAGGATACACATGATTAAGAAACAGTATTTGACCTCATGAAGCTCACCATCAAATTAAAGAGACAGAGGCACATGCATAGGGAAGTGGCTGCAGTTTGTATATGCATTGAGACACACTCAGTGATGAAGAGGAGAAGCAACTGTTATCAGGAAAGATAAAGGAAGTGACTGCTTCCTTGGACTGGCCTTGTGTTTCCTCACTCATCACCACCCAGAGCTACATCAATTGGATTGTCTGCCTTAGGAAAAAGGAAGAAATGCACATGGGTATGTTTAAATTTCCAGAAGGCTTGGGGCCTTTAAACAGCTAGAGTTGCTTCTCTGCAGAGGCTGAGAGTGCATCCATCTATCACTGAAGTCTACTAGGAACATATTGTCCAGCTAGAGGAATTAGGAATTAATCTTTTCCAGAGAAAATCTTTTCCATGGTTGAAATCGAAACTGCCCCCAGAGAATAATATTCCTAGGAATATACATAATACAATAAAAACAAAGAGCACAGTTGAATACATCTATGGCTAGACTGAAGAGCTTTTTTTTTTTTCATTGAAGTATGTTGCTGGATTAGCTGAATCCTTGCTGTTTAGATTTTCTTTCTGAAATAGATTGTAATCAATGCTTCAAATGTTTTACATTCAGACTTGGTCACAGTTATACTATTGAACTAATTGGATGAGTTTTAACCAATTTAAATGCAATTGGGCAAGTAAATAAAATCAATCTTATACCAGTTAGTTAACACTGTGCTAAAAACGTAATTATGTGATACAACGTCTTCAACAATGGTTGTGCTAATTTACACTCCCACCAGCAGTGTAAAAGGTTTCCTTTTTCTTTGTAACAATAGAGCTTTGAAAGCTAAACTGAAAGAACTTTGATATGATCAGGTCTACCTATCTATCAAGTAAAAATAAAATAAAATAAGTTATACCTTTAAATAATTAAGAATAATTTTGATACAACATGATGAAATAGTATGTCCCACTTCATCAGAGTGGAGTACAAAATAAGGGGATATTTATTTTGAGGTTTCAACTATAACGATTATGATTTCCCAGCTTTCTTGAAATTGGTGGTATGTTAATGAAACTTCTCTTTTGAAGCAATGTCTGTCCATCCCTGAGAAATTCTCACTTGTAAATTCCACCAATATTAGTCCACTCACTAAATACCAGAACTTGTTCCAGGCATTAGGGATAAAAAGGATGCCCTGATTTCACAGAGCTTGCATTTTAGTTGGAAGAAGCAGTCAATAACCCAACAACTCAACAGGATGACCAAGAGACACACAGCAGATACATAAATAACGAGGAAAATGGTAAGTGTTATCCGAGAGCTGAATTTGAGTGATGTGATGAACAGTGAGGGGTAGTCAGGACGGGACTTTCTGAGGGCAGGGCATTTGAGGTGAGGTCTGAATGAGCTGAAAGCAATCCATTTGGCTGGAGTACAGGAGTGGAGGTGAAAGCAAGGGAAAGCAGGGATGGTCCCAGAGAGTCTGGTGGCAATGTAGATTTTAATATTCCTGTGATGGGACATCACTGGAGCCTGGCAAGTAGGGGGAGTGGCATGGTGTGATTAGTAAGATGTGTTTGTATGGAGAATAGATTGTAGCCGGTAAGATTCGAAACAGGGCGAGCAATTAGAGGCTATGAGAATGGATCAGTTGAGATTCAGAGGGGACTTGGAAAGTGTGAAGCCATGGGGACATGTTCTGTAGGTGTGTTGATTAGACCTGGATAAGGTGTGGGGGTGACATTAAGGATGGCTTCTAGATTGTCTCACCAACACACTTCTAATGCTTTGTGATCTCAGAGATTTCCAGGTCCCCATGTGCAGTCAGGCAATGGCGTTTCCTAAATGCTGCATCTGCTGGTACCAGCTTACTCCAGGCACATTTAAAAATCCAGTACCTACTTAAACCAAAGTATGCTATTGAACACTTTTTATTGCAAGTTTGGAATTTTAGCACTTGCTGATGTCTTAGCAGGCTCAAAGTTCCCATCCAAAGACAAGGTGGTAGAAGTTGGCTTTTTCATTTTGTCCAAAAATAAATCTTAATTCGCTCATAATTTTGAGCCTAGAAACTTCACACTTCCCGTCATTTGCTCAGTATGGGTGATCTTTTCCTTTCCAGTTGTCCCTGTGTAATTAATAGGGTTAAATCTGTTTCCTGTATTATAATTTATAACATGTAATTAGAACAATATGTAATTAAAACTTCTACAATATGTAACTAGAACTCCTCCACCCAGAAAGAGCTATTACAATAGTGAACTCAATATTTTACATATTTGGAGAAAAGTTTTAGCTAATAAAGTACTCTCCAATTTCCATTATACACTAACTGTTTAATATTCTGCAGCATCCATATATAATCTTGTGGTTACTTTATTATGTTCTCAAAGAGCAGGTGGGTATTTGGTTTATTTTACTCTTTTGACTAAAGTTGTTATTTAATAAGCTTCTCAATGAATGTCTGCCTCATTTTAGAACAAAGAGAATCTTCTCTAAAAACTATTTATTCTTAACCCCCAGAAGCCAACTCTTAAGAAGATTCCCATTTTGCAATTTCCCACAAATAAAAAAATAAAACAAGTTGAAATTACTCTTTTTTGATTGCTCCTCCATTTATAGTTTTTGTACCATCATCAAAGGAAGAATTGAGAAGAGCAAGACAATAGTCTGCACAAAAGTTTGAGTCTTTAGTGAAAAGTGGAGATTATGTGGTCCAGACACAATCCAGAGCTATGGTTTTGTTGAAGATGGTTCAAATCGCCCAAAGAGCTGTTTCAAGTATACATGTTTCTCTCTCCTCCGTGACAACCACTAATTTACAGTCAGCAATATCATAGAAAAGGCACAAGTGCATTAAATTTTGCAAATCCATCTTTATAAATTTGAATTAATCATGAAAGACTGAGTCATAGAAGTAAGGTGCAAGGGACACTATTATATAATTTACATGATAACTGATTTTGATAGTTTCTTTTATATAGAACTTGACTATATAAGAAACAAAATTTTATGACTGTTAGATATAAAAGTGATCTTTGTACATTTAATGCCTTTTGGGTATAGTAGGCAACCAAAGAATTATTAGTAAGGTCAAATAATGTGTTTCTCTGTAGAATAAGAAATATACACATAGCAAATTCAACATTTAAGATTCTAAGTTCTTTATGCAGCTTTCATTTTCCTTGGATGTTCATTGCCACATATCTCAAAGCAAGCAGGACTCTCAAAATTGAGACAGAATCAGGAAATCTTCCATAGAGAAGAATGGTGTCACTGAGGTGTGGCAGGTGGTTCTCAAGTACGCTTTCTCTATGGGTTCACAGGAACATATGATGTCTTTGCCTCCCTTCTTTCTCTGTCAGAACAATAGAAATATTGGCTAATGTTCCCAGAAAATTCTAGCAAATTCTCTCTACTACAAAAATGGCCTTTAGAGAAAATAACTGTGAAAAGTAGGAAGTTATGAGAAGATAAATTTGAACAGTCCAATGTACTTTTGTTTATTATAATTAGCTGTGTGTACTGAACCTTTCACTTTATAGAATAACAGCATTCAGTTGGGCAATATTCTTCACAGACATGTTCACTTTATGTTCCCATCAAAGTCTCAGAGCTGTCACCACTTACTGTAACTCTTCTTCAAATTTCAGAGATTAAAGTCATTTGAAAAAACAAATAAGGTAGCTTGGGAGACGTTCCTGGGTTTCCATAACATCAATTCTTACTTCTTAAAGCTGCAGATTCTTAGGCACACATTCCCTCTGCCTCATTGTTCTACTGGCAGCTAAAGCAAAGTGCTACTTCCAATGCGAGAAGCCAGCCAGGAAGCCCTCCTGCTCATTCTTTCTCACAGTAATATTTCTTCCATATTCTGGCTTTGAACCTTCTCTACTATCTGACCTTGCCTTTTTTTTTTTTTTTTTTTTTTTTTTTTTTGAGAAGGAGTCTCACTCGGTTGCACAGACTGGAGTGCAGTGGCACGATCTCAGCTCACTGCAACCTCCGCCTCCTGGGTTCAAGGGTTCAAGCGATTCTCCTGTCTCAGCCTCCCGTGTAGCTGGGACTACAGTCTTTTTCTTTTTGGTATAAGTGCTACATATTCCTCCTATCCTTCCTGAGGCCAATACCAGGTATTTATTTACACGTCTGCTTTCTAGTAGAAAATAACTTAATTGCTTCAAGGCTCAGACCTCAGCTTGCATAAGACCTTGGAAGAATTGTCTCCCTTTCTGCACGGATTGATCTGCTTTTTACTGAAGGCCTCTGCCACCCAGCAGTCCTTCTTTTGTATATGAATGACATATAGAGACACTCAAAGGAGGGACTCGACCCGTTTTCCAAGATGATATTTTCAATCTTCCTCCTTTTAGCGCGGGCAAGAGCAGCTCCATTTTGTCCCCTATTTAAGACAGAAAAAAAAAAATGATTTTCCGCAAACCTAATTTGTTTTATTGAAACTCATTTTCTCTGTTAATTTTCAATGATACATGTTTATTTATAATTTAAAAATGAAAGGAGGATGTATAATATTCTGGGAAAATAAAATTATCACTATTTTGCTCTAAAATGCTTTTTATCTCTCTAGTGTCACTAATGCTTTTACCTTAGGTTTCTACATTGATGTTATGGATGCTAGACTTTTGTCTGAGAAAACTTTCCTCAGGGAAAATCCTTACTATCCAACTTCATGGGCCTTTCTAATACAGTGCATGTCCAGGTGAAAGGTGAAATGAATCATAGCATGTCTGCGGCATTCAGTCAACAGCACGGGAAGCTGTGCCAACTGTGGGCCAGCTGGCTTCGCCTACATGCTCTTCCCCTCATGCAAATGGGCAGATTTGATGCTACTCTAGCTGTGAGTTCAGGCAGTTCTATGATAAAGTGAATTCGTGAAGATACTCTTATCTCACAAATCAACAACTCCATGTATTCACTCCAACATCTGAGAAATAACTGAAATCTTGGAATATGTTTCATTGTGTAGGCAAGTTTTATGGGTGCTTCAGCTAATCATGGAGGCACCTTGAAGTCAAATACAAAAGGGTGATGTCCAGACTTCTTTCTAATCTGTCAAACTTCTGAATCTGGAAAATCCAGCGATGCTAATTCATGGGCTCAGTAATCTGAAGGAATTTGGGGAACTTGAGAATCAGCAGCCATTATTTTTAAATGTTTCATTGTCTTCCTTCTTTCAGGCAAAATACGATAACTAATGGAAACACAGGTCTTTCCACCTCATCAAATCCAACTCATAAATAGAAATTATCTGGTATTCTAGCCCTAAAGATGTGGGATTCTTGAGACATTTGGATAACCATAATGTCTGGTTAATACAGCCTATGGCAACCTATAATCAGGTCAGTTGAAGCTGTATTGAACTGCACTGATAGTGACATCCCCCAGATTTACAAGTTTTCCATACACTTGTGTATAGACATAATCCTTTAAACTATTTGCACATTACAAAAGATTATAACATGATTTTATGACATAAAAAGAAATTTGAGTTTTGGTGTATGGTGTAGTAACCTCACCTTTATAGTAACTGATTATTAATTTGCATGTAGAAAAATCAGACTAACTGGAATCTTCCAGGTTCCATGAGCATAAGTGTGGGCAAAGTATCTTTCTCAGCTATAAATCAGTTCTTTATTAGACTTTCTCTTCCTCCAACTCAAAGACAAATATCCTAATAAACAAATTCTTGTGTCGATATTTTTATAATTTTTAACACATTTAACAAAAGAATAACTAAATGGATTTAAGACTTCATTGAAAATTATTGCCAAAAATCTGTAAGAATAAATCATGTTTGCTTCATTTTCTAAAGCTCAGGTCCATAATACATGGTATTCTAATCAACCTATATGATCAAGGCAGCCCGAAGAAACTTGTCCTAGACTTGATGAGGAAATTGAGTTCCAGTTAAGGTTCTCTTTTCCAGAGACCTCTTTGTATGACAGAGAATTGAGTAGTAGCAGGAGGAATAGGTTGGATATGGAGGGAGTGAGTTCAGTAAGTTTTACTTGGAGCCCAGGGAATTTGTTCTCTGAGTCTTTCATGTGTAATGATTGAATGGGGCTGGGTCAGGGCTGCTAGGGCCTTTCACAGAAGGGGAATTCAGAGTGTTCACAGATGGATGGTTATGATATATGAGTGAGGACAGTGGAGAAGAGCTGGAATATTATTGCTGTCTATTCAGACTCTCAAAAATATATCTGTGACAAAGAAGCCCACTTTTCTCCCAAATAAGAAGAATAGAGAAATTTTGGAGATGGAGATGATTAGTGTGCATGCTTTCCACTAACATTTTTCAAAGTTTAACATGCTTTTTGTGTGTAGTCTTGCAGAAAAAGGCATTGTGTTTGATATAGAAAGTCAAACAAGGTTAATGGTGGTCATATAAATACTCTGGTAGAACAAAAAACAACACAAAAAGTTAAGCAAGTTTCAAACAGGTCTCAATATTCTCATGATAGGAGGTGAATAATAAAGGATGTACTTAAAAATCAGGAACTCAGATGCACTTCAAATCACTCTCAAAGGTTAAATGCCTCAATAGTGTTAACTCCCTAACTTAACGATGCCGATTTTCTTGTAAAACTTCAAGAATTTTAGTTTTATTTTTAACATTAGGAGAAATAACATATTTATAGACTTGTACTTTTCAGTTATTTAGACCTGGTTTCAGAAGAGAAGACAAATCATCTCTCCCCTTATCAAGGGTTTTGATCAAGGCCCATAATTCAAAAACAACCTTGGTTCTACTCGTTTCTCAGGGCCTTTTAGTACCATGTCTGGCTAGTGACTGGATGGCTTGAGCATACATTATCCAGCCCCCTGTGTCCTTAAAGCCATCTCAGACTGGGTTAGGCATATAGTTTTACAGCTGCTGGTTTCCACTGCAGGAAGTGGTTACATTTACGGGGAGGACTAAAGTGAGGTGCATGTCTAATTTCTTTACTAGGCTGTAAACAACTTTGAGATATTTCAGAACAAAAGATAGTATTTAAAAGTAAGATATGATAAAGAGTGGCAATAAAGGTAATGACAGTAATTAGTGTTATAATAAATTACAAAGAAAATAAGAAAAATGTATCTTTAATAATCTAAAGTTAACTTGACAAACCAAACAAAACAGACAAGTGAAATCAGCTTTTTGCTTATTCTTTGGAATTGATAATGACTTGCCCACTGTTTATATTTAGGACTTTGCAGGAGTTCTGTGAAAGCTACCACATGAGACAAGGGAATAATATATATAATATATATGTGTGTGTGTGTATATATGTGTATATATATATATGGTTCCTATATTTCTTCAGTACATTGAATCTAGCTTCAGCATTTACTGAAAAGAAATACAACTTGTCAGGGTACAGTGTGTAAACCTACATGCTGTCAATTAACAAGAAAAAAAAGTACTTTTTCTCTTCTAGCCATTCTTCCTCTTTTTATGAGGGGACAAAAGAAGATGCTGTGTTGGCAAGAATTCTAAGGGCACATAGCTTATATCTGATCACCTTTCCTTGCAGGCACTTCTAATTAAAGTGAGATTTGGAAAATATAGATTCTCTTTGGCGATACGCAGATAACGAACTAGCAAACAGAGCTTGTAAATCTAGAGGTATGTCCAGAAGGTCATGTAGGTTCCCAGGTGTTTGTAACCTCAAAGGCGGAAACTGCCCTACGGAAATATTCTCAAAGGATGATGAAGATAAGTTAATAATAACAATGTGTGTTTACCATAGATGGAGGGGCCTTTCAAACCCCCCAGTTCTCTTCCTCTGACAAATATGCATTTGTGTGTGTGAGTGTGTGTTGTTCCTCTCGTCCATGTGACCAGACACTCTGGTAGATATTAACAACAGGAAATGCAAGGTGTGAGTGTCCAGAGTGGGTGGTGCTGGCATTGGACAGAACAAACCTTTGAGAAGCAGGAAACTCTTCCAGGAAGCAGGAGGCTGGGAAATGCCTGTGTCTTCGCTGTTTTGTTTGTAAAGGGCTGTCTCTAGATGTCTAAGGGTTGGAGTTTTCTCTTGAAGGAGGAAGTAGGCTTTAGACAAAGCAAGGATTGATTTGTGGTATGCTCTTGCTTCAGAAAGGAATTAGAAATTATTTTCTTCCCAGGGAGGAATGATTTGGCTCACAGTGAAATGTACACCATAGATAAGGTGATGAAGTTGGATCTGCTGTTTTTATTGTTTTGGGAGTTTCCTCTCAGGTTTAGATAGGGGCTTCTGTGGGTTATAGAGCTTCAAAAGAATTACCAAGAGACTAGAGATCAGTATACCTCTTATATTTACAAATTTATTCATTTATTCATAGAAGAAACATGTATATAATACTTAATATAAAATGGTCAGTGTGTTTTCAAAATTACATATAAGTATGAATAATTCTGAACCATTTTCTATTTGAAATTTGCTAAGATTAGGACACTGTGACATATGAAGGAATTAGATTTTAGGAATAAAGAACATTTGTCACTAATATTTTCCAGTAATTTTTGTATTGCCATTAATATATTATGTACCTTTATATACAGTCATGTGCTACATAATGACGCTTTGGTCAATGATGGACTGCATATATGACTGTGGTCCCACAAAATTAAAATGGAGTTTAAAAATTTGAGGGCAGCCATAGCCCTTGTAATGTCGTAGCACAACGCATTACTCACTTAGCTGCAGTGATGTTGGTGTAAACAAAGTTATTGCACTGTCAGTCACATAAATGTAGAGCACGTACAATTATGTGCAGTACGTAATACTTGATAATGATAATAAACAACTACATTGCTGGTTTACATATTTGCTATGTCATATTGTTATTGTTATTTTATAACCATATTCCCTCTATACTCCTTCTACTTACAGAAAAATAAACGTTAACTGTAAAACAGCCTCAGGCGGGTTCTTCAGGAGGTATCTAGAAGAGGGCATTGTTCTCATAGGAGATGACAGCTCCATGCGTGTTATTGCCCCTGAGGACCTTCCAGTGGGACAAGATGTGGAGGTGGAAGACAGGGATATTGATGATCCTGACCCTGTGTAGGCCTAGGCTAATGTGTGTTTGTGTCTCAGTTTTTAACACAAAGTTTAACAATTAAAAAAAAAAAGAAATTTAAAATCTAAAAAGCTTATAAAATAAATATACAAAGAAAGAATGTATTTTTGTGTTTGTGTTTTAAGCTAAGTGATAGTAGAAAAATGTCAAAAAGTTAAAGAATTGAAAAGTTCAGAAAGTAAAAATTACAGTAAGCTAAGATTAATTTATTACTGAAGAAAGAAAAAATATTTTTTAATAAATTAAATGTGGCCTAAGTGTTTATAAGTTATAAGTATACAGTGTTTATAAGGTCTATAGTAGTACAGTAATGTCCTAGGCCTTCACATTCACTTACCACTCACTCACTGACTCACCCAGAGCAACTTCCAGTCTTGCAAGCTCCATTCATTGTCAATGCCCTATGTAAGCATACCACTTTTGATTTTTTTAACCATATTTTTACTGTACTTTTCCTATGTTTAAATATGTCTAGATATACAAATACTTACCATTGTGTCATAAGTGCCTACAGTATTCAGTACATAACATGCTGTGCAGGGTTGTAACCCAGGAGTAATAGGCTATACCATATAGCCTAGGTGTGTAGTAGGCTGTGCCATCTAGGTTTGTGTAAGTACACTCTATGATGTCTGCACAATGATGAAATCGCCTAATGGCACATTTCTCAGAACATTTCTCCATCGTCAAGTGACACATGACTGCCTATGATCTCCTTTAATCTTCCTTTAATCCTCATTCAGTAGTGGTAACTACTACTATCCTTATTTTAGAGATGAAGAAAAGAAGCTTATAGAGGTTGTTTCACTTTGTTAGAGCTGCCATAATAAAATACCATTAACTGGGTGGCTTAAATAACAGAAATTTATTTTCTCAAAGTTCTAGAGGCTGGAAGCCCCATATCAGGCATTGGCACAGTTGGCTTCTTCTGAGGACTCTCTCTTTGACCTGTTAGTGGCCATCTTCCACTGTGTCTTCACATAGTTTTCCCTGTGTATCTGTGTCCAAGTTTCCTCTTTCTACAAGGACCCCTGTCATAATGGAGTAGATCTACCCTAGTTACCTCGTTTAACCTGAGCCATCTCTTTTAAGGCCCTCTCTCCAAATACAGTCATTTTCTAAGGTTTTGGGGATTAGGACTTCAACATATGATTTTTTTTTTTTTTTTTTTTTTGGTTGGGGATTGTGGTGCAGTTCAGTTCATAACACATTAAAATGTTTCAAGATCACATGGAGAGTAAGACGAGGGTAAGCCGGGACGTGCGGTTCCCTTCTTCCCTCTTCATAAGCCTTAGAGTGACCTAAAATAATAGTGCTTGCCCTGTTTCCCTGGCTAGTCTTTGTTGCACACCTGTTGTGTGCCAGACACTGCTGCAAATGCTGATGGTAGAGTAGAGAGCTCCTTCCCTTATGGAGCCTGCTATGTTGTGGAGGAGGCAGACAAGAAGTAAGTTAGCAAATACCCATGCAAGGCAACTACATAAATACAGTAAGTACCACACAGGAAATAAATAGGGCAACGTAACAAAACATGACTAGGTGGGGTGAGGAGATGGGAGGCCACTTTGGAGAAGGAGGGTCCCAAAAGTCTTCTCTAGAAAGGTAATCTTGAGCTGGAAACCTGGGAGAGGGGAAGGTGCCAGCTTTGTGTCAAGGGTGGAGAAAAGTTTTCCTGCAGAGGGGAGGGAAAAATGCGAAGGCCTGCAGAGGGACAGAGCAGTCCTGGCTGTGTGAGAAGACCTGTGCCATGTAGGTGACTTTCCATGCTGCCCAGCAGAGGCATTATTGACAGCAAACTTAGAAAGCAGAGTTAACCATTGTAGTTTAAGAAGCTGTGAAGCCCTGGGTTGTAATCTCAGTTTCAGCCCCTACTAGCTGTGAAACCTGAAAGGGCACTATCTGTGTCTAAGCCTCAGTTTCCTCAAGAGGGAAGAAGGGAATATGGATAGCACAACACACAGTATCCACCTGCCTTGGTCCAGAGCTTGTCGTGAGGCACATATGAGATAATATGCATGACAGTGCTTTTCAGACTGAAAATGCAGTGTCACAGAGAAGACCCGGAGTCATTGTTTCAACATATCTATCTATCTATCTATCTATCTATCTATCTATCTATTCATCTATGTGTCTCTCTGTCCATCCATCCATCCATCCATCCATCCATCATCCATCCATCCATCCAATCTATCCAGCTACCTAGCTATCTATTTTTCCTCCAACTTTTACCTAAATGTAATCAAAACTCAAGTAGAACTCAAAGCATTCTACCTTATGAAATGATTAAAATCATTTGTCATGGCAAAATTATACGAAGTTAGGTAGGTCATTTCCTTTCACTCCTTAAACAACTGAAAGTGAAATTAGTTATTTTTGTTTATAGACAGGCTCACAGAGTGCGTTGCATATTCCCTTTGAGAACTAAAGCATGAGCAGGCACGCCCTGACTGGCCAGCAAGTGGGGGTGAGGGTGGGGGTGGAGGTGGCTGGTTAGGGCTTCATTTACAGGAAGGTCCACAGTGGCCTAAGAAAGTAGCGTTAAAGGATAACTCTAGGTTGACATGCACACCTCCACATTTTATAGCTAAGACCCCCAAGGTACAGGGAAACAGTTTTCACCCTTGATGATCTGGGAACTGATTTATCATAATGAGGAATAAACCACTCAGAGGGGAGAAAGCAGCAGGTGCACCATCATTAACTCCTTCCTGCCTCCACGCCTTTGCACACACCATTTCCTTTCTTCAGAATGCTGTCTCCCAGGTCATTCATGTGCTGGCTCCTTCTCATCAGTCCTTCCCTAGCTCAAATGGCATTCATCAAGGAAGCCTTTCTTCACCACCCAGTTTATCCTTCTTCCTCACCAAAATCATTTTCAATCATTTCCTTTTTCTGTTTGCCTTCACAGCATTTATCACTCCAAATGTGTCTCAAATATTTATTTAGCTTTTCTTTTTTTTTTACTGTCTTACCCAACCAGACCACAAACTTTGTGGGAGCAGGGACACAACCATGTTCATCACTGCATCCCATTGTCTGAATCAAAGATGTTGGTCATTACATCGCCTGTGAATCAATGAAGGGATGACTAAATGTCGGGGGGCTCTTTTAGGTAAATCTGGGTCCTGGGAAAGGGGTTGATTCTGTGAACAGTACATTGTTACTTAAATTCTATTCTAGCCTTGGGTTCCGGGAACTTGGTTTCCAGGAGAAAAGAGATAGCTGTAGGAAAACTAATTGATGGTAGATGAAAGCCAGGTAGATGTGCTTCACAACTCAGTTTGCCACTAACTGGGTACACTGACTTGGGAAAGTCACTCAACCTCTCCCCGTCTCAGTCTCAGCAAAAAAAGACTGGAAATAATAATAGTAACTTGCAGGATTGTTGGAAAGATTGGTGAAGTAATGTTTTCAAAGCACATGGCACGAAGATCAATAAATGGCATCAGTTATTGTTAACTGAGTCACTAAAAGGGCAAGGCACTTTGTCTTTTGACATAATAGAAGTTTTACATAAGTGTGAAAAGCCAAGAGCTATGCTAAAACCTTAATGCAAAGAGCTAGTGGTCTTATCCATCTGGAAAATCTGGACCAGGCTTCCATAGCCCTGGCACTGGAGGTCCTTCCTGACTCTATCGGCCTCCCTTAGAACACAATGAATCCTGCATCTGAGGACAACAAGGACTCTTTTCTCAGCAGATGCACTTCATACTGATGCAACTTTCAGAAAAGTTATTGAAATCCTTTAATATTTAATTACTTAATATTAATATCATGGGAAGAGGGCTTTAAAAGAGCCCACAGGCTTATTTCAGCAGCATCATTCACCTTGCATGCCAAGTCACTGTGACATTTCTCAGCTGTAACTTAAGGAAAGGCAAAGACTCACAATGCCTCTTGAGCTGGCTTATGCTGATTTCAGCAGGCTCACCAGTGGCAGCGCCCACAGGAAGGATGTGTACAGGATGTGTGCAGGTGTTCCTCACACTCTATTCTTATGACATGTTTTGCTGAGTGATGACAAGTCATCATTTTCCCATGAGCGGCCACCTTCTCTTTCCTCAAACTTCTGAATCATAAAAGGCTCAGGGCTATTTTCTCAGCTTGAGCAACGGCCAAGGAAAGACAGAGTGCCATGAGCATCCTTTCCCATGTCCTCTTTTTTTTCTGAACAATCCCAAGGAGAAACCCTGGGAGCCAAGTTTACAAGAGTAAATACAAGGAGGACAAAGATACTCTTTACAACTAAGTGCTCACCAGGAAAATGTTTAATGCAGTTCTTGAATGTCAGTTCTGTAACATCTCAGTCTGTCTGATTGCCCACTCTCCCTTGGAGACCATGGGATCCTCCTCTTCAGGAACTTTCCAGACAGCCTCTTCCTCACCCGCTACCATCCTGTAGGAGGTCCTGTGGAGGATGACAAATGATGCTTTTCTTTACTGTAAGGCACTTACCTACGAACAGAAAAACTAACCAATTTTCCCAATCTCCCTCTGAAAGTAAAGAGATAGGAACCGAAAATATCTGGGTCCTCAGTCCAACATCCCAAATCTGCATCGTTCTGCTCATGAATTTCTTCCAAGCAAAGGCACTCCTGGCCTTCCTTCCTGCATCCAGTCTTGGAAGCAAATGTTACATTGCCACTCCTTTTCTTAAACATTTCACTCACTATGTATCATCCCTCAAATTAAGGTCAAATATAATAATTTGGCTAACAGCTTCCTCATAATCTACATCCCCCCCCACCCTTTTATAGCCTACTTTTGCTTCTTACATCCCAACCACAGAATTGGTCACATTTTCTGTTTCTAACCCTTGCACATACTACTACTAACACCTAAGGCAGTGATTCTCAACCACGGAGAATCATTTGAGATACCAGTGTCCCCGACAAACTGCTTATGAATCTCTGCGGTAGACTTTGAAAGCTTCCTAGGTTTAAAATCCAGCTTGTATCGAGAGCCACCAGCTCAGGTTCTCACGCTTGGCTGCACATTAAATTCACCTGGAAACATTGAAAATCCCAATGCTCGCCTACATTCAAACCCATTACATCAGAATCTCTGAGCATGGGACTCAAGCATCAGTACTTTTTTAAAAGTTCTCTAGGTGCTTCCAATTTTACAAAGCACTGGCCTCAAGGGTTCTCTCCTACAATCTCTGGGTGCCTTTTATTTATTCTTTAGACCTCACCTAGATGGAACTTTCTGAGACGGCTTTACTGACCCAGGTGCTCACTTGAGTGCTTACACAATACCTTTAGGCCATGACAACTTGACATAATTCCCTGTTTATTTATCTGTGCCCCCATCAGCTCTTGAGGGCAGAGACTGTGTGGTGCCTTTAGAGCCCAGGGCAGGGACTATCAGGCAGGAAATGAGCATCCTTAAGCAACATCTCCTCTGTACCAGGCGCTATGCCAGAAGCGCTAAACGGTTTCTGTCCTCGTGAGTTTCCAATGCTCTCCTCAAATCCCCCATTCTTCCATCCTTTCAAAAGAGAACATATAGCAGCAATTTACCAACCAATTTCTTTGCCCCAGAGACATGGTATGATGCCCAGGAGATAGAGCATAGCCCCGCCCAGTTCCTAGTTTTACAAGGAAATCCTTCAACAGGAGACAGAGAAACTCCCAGAGAATATTTCAGACACTAAGAACACTGTTCTCATCTTGGTAGGTCCCAAATAAAAAACTGAAAAAGTAAAGACACAAGTAAGGATGATAAATGCATGAAGGATAATTTTCAGAACAGATTCTGGATGCACCTGTTTCTATTTCAATTATTATTATGAACATAAGCAGGCTTCAGCTGCAGGGTTCTAAATGCAACCTGTGAAAAGTTGACTTAGGAAGTAACTAACAACGCTGTCTATAAAAAAGGAAAGGTATCATGCCAACAAGATATTAAGTAAAAAAGTATAATAAGAATTGCATATATGTCCTTACTTTTAAGCTTTGCAATAAAATGCTATTCCCTAGGCATTGCAGGATCATGACAGATCTGGATTCTGGTACTGACTTTGCTGCTAGCTGTATGAACTCAGGCAAGTTACTTCCCTTCTCTGAACCTCAGTCTTCTGGTCTGTGAAACGTAGACAGTCCAGTTATCCACCTCAGAGGGTTGTAAGAATTATGTGAGATTGTTCAAGTAAAATTCTTAGCATAGTGTCTATCCTACAGTAATTTAGTAGTAAACGCTTGCTCTTCTCATTATATTTTCTAGGCAAGGGTGGGAAATTCAGAGGATTGATTTTGATGGTAAGTGGGCTAAGACAGAGGTAAGAATTCATTGGAGAAGATGTTTTCCCCTTCTTCGTGATGGATATTCAGGCTGCAGTCAACCGCAGGTTGCACAAGTTTTATTTCCATTATTCACTGAAATTTGGCTCTAAGTTTTTATCATTACCCCCTTAAATGACTTGCCATGAATACTTAATCATAGTTTTCATTTCTTGCATGCTTTATTCTTTCCCTTTTCTTCCCTTCTTACATATGAACATGTACGAAGATCAAAACTCTGGAGCTATCATGCCTTACTCAGACAGTACATCCAAGCACAGGACTCTCAGGTTTCATCAGCTTCTTATTGTTATTCATGGATCGCTGTTCTGATACAACCACTGTCACTGGATTTCTCTCTGATTCACATTTATGGGACTGTTTTTAAATAATGGGAAGTGGATAACCAATTAGGGAATTATTATGGGATAAATGAAACTCCTCAGAGTAGTGAAATATTAAAGTCTGTTTGCTATGATTTTTAAAAGTAACTTCCATTTCATAGACAGAAATAATTTTCAGATCCCTGCAAATGATGCTACTGCAGCTATTTAAGTTGAAGTATTTCCTGATGTGTTATTTTGAAGGAAAAATGGGTGGAGCATGTACTGGGAGAAGAGGGGGCAATGTATGTTTGGAGGGGGAGGAGGAGTATATTTGTATGGGAGTAGGGCAGCTGCTAACTTTGTATGGATAAGAAAATTCATAAAAAAATATACCATACTGAGGAAAATTGTCATCTCATGAATTTCCCAAGGCCCGCATCCATGGGTGATAACATTAATTTGTGTCCAAAAAAATCCATAGTTTTCCCAAAGGATCAGGAAACTAGACATCTAAAATGTCATCTTTTCTCTAATTTTTTTCTTTAGTTGCTATCACCGTGAGTATTTTGATTGTGTCTTCATAGTGGCCAGTGAAGCCAGGCATGGCGTGTCACAGCAATCTCACACTTGAGCGTCCTATCCACATGAATTTTAATTGCTATAGCCAGGTTGTGTCCTCTTTTACTGTATCTCTTAGACTTAATGGTGCCCATAATATTGACCCAATTCAAATAGTTCAATCTTATGCATAAAACTCTTTTGTCACATGAGATCTCTGCTGGGAAAGTCTATCACGAGCAGCTCTGTTTGGTTGAGAGCTTAGAAAAATGTGTCCTTGACATGGAAAATGTAGGCCCAATGTTTTTTGTGCTATAATTACATGTTTCTGGATTTATAAACCAATTCCATGATAAACCAAGCATAGTGCCCAGTTGGCAAATTGGTGCCCCACCGACTCCAGGTTGAATGCTGATACTGGAACTCAAGATTGAAACCTTGCTGCAATGCAGTCAGCCATATGCATAGTCATTTTTCCCACTGATTTTATTGAGGTCTAAGCTCTCCTACGTCTTAAACCTGACTGGATGTACACTAAGCAGGAGTTTGTTCATTAATAAGTAGATGAGGGGTTGGAGGAAGAAGTTGTTTCTGAGGTGGATGTGAGTTTCTGAGAACATGTCTATCCTAGTGTTAGGAAAAGAATCGTGTCCCCACAAAATTCATAGGTTGAAATTCTTACACCTGGTATACCACATAATGTGATTCTATTTGCAGATAAGATCTTCAAAGAGATAATTAGGGTTAAATGAGGTTATATGGGTGGGCCCTGATTTAATATGGCTGTGTTCTTATAAGAAGAGCGACACCAGGGATGTGTGCACAGAGGAAAAGGTCACGTGGGGACACAGCGAGAAGGTGCCCGTCTGTAAGCTAAAAAGAGAAGCCTCAGAAGAAACTGAACCTGCCAAGAATTTGATCTTAGACTTCCAGCCTCCAGAACTGTGATAAAATAAATTTGTGTTGTTTAAGCCACCTAGTTTGTGGGATTCTGTTATGGCAGCCCTAGCAAACTAATATACCTGGAGAAAATTTACGGCAAAGTTAAACCATCTTACTGAGGGTGAAGAAAAAGGTGTCATATCATTTCTATATTACATTGCTTAGGTTTTTCTTATTTCTAGTCATTGAAGCTACTGTAACACTTAAATCTCAAAATATGTTATATTGGTGCTTTTTGTTTTAAGTTTCCTTTAAGGAGGTTTCCATTTGTTTAAGCCTCTTCTTTTGCATGGGTCCATTCAGTGGGCATTTTCTTCTTCACATGTTTCAGGGCATAAGGAAGTGGGTAACAGAATGAGCTCCGCATCAGACCAACTAAGGCTCTCACATCCAATATTGACTAGGATTATGATCATAGAATCTTACTATGTTCTACAAGTTTTATGACCTTGACCCCTGTGACCTCTATGATTTTTCATAGGCCTTTGTCAGTGCCACATAAATGCCTGTAAAGGGAAATTTAGTACGAAATCTTTAATTTTTTCTCATCCCTCTCCCTGCTCTTCCAGTGACAATACTTTGTCAAGATTCAATTTCCACTTCAGGAGTGCTATCAAAATATTGTTTATAAGCATATATAATTGTACATGAAAATTAAAGCAGTAGAAAGTTATTTTATGAGGCAGAACATGTGGAGCTAACTATATATGTTTAATTCTGTATACTCCAGAAGATGGTGGTTTGCTAAAATGTTAAATATAAGTTGGGGACTAGGATTTTGCTTAGAGAAAGGAATCTTCTGTAATACTCAGTAAAAACCATCTGCCAAGGCCTCAGAACTCACACATGGAGGAATAAAATCCTCAAATAAACCACTGCAGAAAGGAATGGCTTCAGGAACCCTTCCACTTCAGGATCCCATCTGGCACACTCCTTCTTTCAGCTTATATGACTTCAAGAGCCTTGGAAATGGTTAGCACTGTCAGAGAAACTTCAAGCATCAACCACAAACAACAAAAGTAAAGGTCTCATGCCCTCTTCCTCTTCATCCTTCATTACTACTTTTTTAGTTGTAGTTTGTTGCATAAATGGGTAAAGCAGAGAAGATAGCAGGAATATACAGCATAAATGGGTAAAGTAGAGAAGATAGCAGGAATATACAGTCATGCCATTTAAAATACGTTTGTCTTCTCTTTCTTTTTTATTTTTGCTTTGTTATTTTAAGTGGGCATTTGACATCTACAAAGACAATAGTAAGAACTTTAATTTGGATTATAACTCAACTCGCATTATAACCCAACAGAGGTCTTGACTTTTCTAAAATCCTGTTTTGTGATCTATAAAATGGGGATAACGACACTTTGATATTGTAAAGATTCACTGTGGTAGAACGCGTTTGAGCCCCTAGCCCAGGGCCTGCTCAGTGCTCACAGATATTCGCTATGACCCTGGTTAGCCTCAGATCTCAAGAGCTACCTGCACAAAGACACTGCACATTGTCTTCCTCTTTGAGGTGTGACAGTGCTACCATCGTTGCTCCATCATCAGGTTTCTGATATTGTTTTTTATATTTATTCATCTATTCTTCTATTTTTTTACATACCTTAAGTTCTGGGGTACATGTGAAAAACGTGCAGGTTTGTTACAAAGGTAAACACATGCCATGGTGGTTTGCTGCACCCATCAACCCACTATCTACATTAGTTATTTGTCCTAATGCTACCCCTTCCCTAGCCCCCCACCCCCTGACAGGCCCCAGTGTGGGTGATTTCCCCTCCCTGTGTCCACGTGTTCTCATTGTTCAACTCCCACTTAGGAGTGAGAACGTGTGGTGTTTGGTTTTCTGTTCTTGTGATAGTTTGCTGAGAATGATGGTTTCCAGCTTCATCCATGTCCCTGCAAAGGACATGAAATCATCCTTTTTTATGGCTGCATAGTATTCCATCATTTATATATGCCACATTTTCTTTATCCAGTCTGTCACTGATGGGCATTTGGGTTGGTTCCAAGTCTTTACTATTGTGAACAGTGCTGCAACAAGCATATGTGTGCATGTGTCTTTATAGTAGAATGATTTATAACCCTTTGGGTATATACCTAGTAATGGGATTGCTGAGTCAAATGGTATTTCTGGTTCTAGATCCTTGAGGAATCTCCACACTGTCTTCCACAATAAATTAATTTACACTCTCACCAACAGTGTAAAAGCATTCTTATTTCTCCATATCCTCTCCAGGATCTGCAGTTTCCTGACTTTTTAATGATGACCATTCTAACTGGAGTGAGATGGTATCTCACTGTGGTTTTGATTTGCATTTCTCTAATGACCAGTGAGATGAGTTTTTTTTTTCATGTTTGTTGGCTGCATAAGTGTCTTCTTTTGAGAAGTGTGTGTTCATATCCTTTGCCCACTTTTTGATGGGATTTTTTGTTTTTTTCTTGTAAATTTAAGTTCCTTGTAGATTCGGGATATTAGCCCTTTGTCATATGGATAGATTGCAAAAGTTTTCTCCCATTCTGTAGGTTTCCTGTTCATTCTGATGAAAGTTTCTTTTGCTGTGTGGAAACTCTTTAGTTTAATTAGATCCCATTTGTAATTTTGTCTTTTGTTGCCATTGCTTTTGGTGTTTTAGTCATGAAGACTTTGCCCATGCCTATGTCCTGAATGGCATTGCCTAGGTTTTCTTCTAGGGTTTCTATGGTTTTAGGTCTTACGTTTAAGTTTTTAATCCATCTCGGGTTAATTTTTATGTAGGGTGTAAGAAAGGGATCCAGTTTCAGGTTTTTGCATACGGCCAGCCAGTTTTCCCAACACCATTTGTTAAGCAGGGAATCCTTTCCCCATTGCTTGTTTTTCTCAGGTTTGCCAAAGATCAGATGGTTGTAGATGTGTGGCATTATTTCTGAGGCCCCTGTTCTGTTCCATTGGTCTATATCTCTGTTTTGTTACCAGTACCATGCCCTTTTGGTTGCTGTAGCCTTGTAGCACAGTTTGAAGTCAGGTAGCATGATGTCTCCCGTTTTGGTTTTTGGTTAGGATTGTCTTGGCTATGCGGGCTCTTTTTTGGTTCCATATGAAGTTTAAAGTAGTTTTTTCCAATTATGTGAAGAAAGTCAATATTAGCTTGATGGGGATAGCATTGGATCTATAAATTACTTTAGGAAGTATGGCCATTTTCATGATATTGATTTTTCCTATCAATGAGCATGGAATGTTTTTCCATTTGTTTGTGTCCTCTCTTATTTCCTTCAGCAGTGGTTTTAGTTCTCCTTGAAGAGGTCCTTCACATCCCTTGTAAGTTGTATTCCTAGGTATTTTATTCTCTTTGTAGCAGTTGTGAATGGGTGTTCACTCATGATTTGGCTGTCTGTTATTGGTGTATAGGAATGCTTGTGATTTTGTACATTGATTTTGTATCCTGAGAATTTGCTAAAGTTGCTTATCAGCTTAAGGAGATTTTGGGTTGAGACGATGGGGTTTTCTAAATATACAATCATGTCATCTGCAAACAGAAACAATTTGACATCCTCTCTTCCAATTTGAATACCTTTTATTTCTTTATCTTGCCCGATTGCCCTGGCCAGAACTTCCAATACTATGTGGAATAGGAGCAGTGAGAGAGAGCATCTTTGTCTTGGGCCGATTTTCAAAGGGAATGCTTCCAGTTTTTGACCCCTCAGTATGATATTGGCCGTGGGTTTGTCATAAATAGCTCTAATTATTTTGAGATACATTCCATTGATACCCAGTTTGCTAAGAGTTTTTAACATGAAGGGATGTTGAATTTTGTCGAAGGCCTTTTCTGCATCTATTGAGATAATCCTGTGGTTTTTGTCATTGGTTCTGTTTTCGTGATGGATTATGTTTATTGATTTGTATATGTTGGACCAGCCTTGCATCCCAGGTATGAAGCCAACTTGTTCTTAGTGGATAAGCTTTTTCATGTGCTGCTGGATTCGGTTTGCCAGTATTTGATAGAGGATTTTTGCATTGATGTTCATCAGGGATACTGACCTGAAATTTTCTTTGTTTTTGTTATGTCTCTGCTAGGTTTTGGTGTCAGGATGATGCTGGCCTCATAAAATGAATTAGGGAGGATTCCCTGTTTTTCTATTGTTTGGAATAGTTTCAGAAGGAATGGTACCAGCTCCTCCTTGTACCTCTGGTAGAATTCGGCTGTGAATCTGTCTGGTCCTGCACTTTTTTTGGTTGGTAGGCTATTAATTACTGCCTCAATTTCAGAACTTGTTATTGGTCTGTTCAGGGATTTGACTTCTTCCTGGTTTAGCCTTGGTAGGGTGTATGTGTCCAGGAGCTTATCCATTTCTTCTAGATTTTCTAGTTTATTTGCAGAGTGGTGTTTATAGTATTCTCTGATGGTAGTTTGTATTTCTGAGTGATCGGTGGTAATATCTTCTTTATCATTTTTTATTGTGTCTATTTGATTCTTCTCTCTTTTCCTCTTTATTAGTCTTGCTAGTGGTCTATCTATTTTGTTGATCTTTTCAAAAAACCAGCACCTGGATTCATTGATTTTTTGAAGGTTTTTTTGTGTGTGTGTGTGTGTCTCTATCTCCTTCATTTCTGCTCTGATCTTAGTTATTTATTGTCTTTTGCTAGCTTTTGAATTTGTTTGCTCTTGTTTCTCTAGTTCTTTTAATTGTGATGTTAGGATGTCAATTTTATATATTTCCTGCTTTCTTTTGTGGGCAATTAGTGCTATACATTTCCCTCGACACACTTCTTTAAATGTGTCCCAGAGATTCTGGTATGTTGTATATTTGTTCTCATTGGTTTCAAATAACATTTTTATTTCTGCCTTCATTTTGTTATATACCCAGTAGTCATTCAGGAGCAGTTTGTTCAGTTTCCATGTAGTTGTGCCATTTGTAGTGAATTTTTAAACTCTGATTTCTAGTTTGATTACACTGTGATCTGAGAGACTGTTATTATTTCCATCCTTTTGCATTTGCTGAGGAGTGTTTTACTTCCAGTTATGTGGTCAGGTTTAGAAAAGGTGTGATATGGTGCTGAAAAGAGTGTATATTCTGTTGATTTGGGTTGGAGAGTTCTGTAGATGTCTATTAGGGCTGCTGGGTCCAGAGGTGAGTTTAAGTCCTGAATATCCTTTTTAATTTTCTGGCTCACTCATCTGTCTAATATTGACAGTGGGGTGTTAAAGTCTCCCGCTATTATTGTGTGGGAGTCTAAGTCTCTATGTAGGTCTCTAAGAACTTGCTTTATATATCTGGGTGCTCCTGTATTGGGTGCACATATATTTGGAATAGTTAACTTTCCTTGTTGCATTGATCCCTTTACTATTATGTAATGTCCTTCTTTGTCTCTTTTGATCTTTGTTGGTTTAAAGTCTGTTTTTCTCAGAGACTAGAATTGCAACCCCTACTTTCTTTCCATTTGCTTATTAAATATTCCTCCATCCCTTTATTTTGAGCCTATGCGTGTCTTTGCACATGACATGGGTCTCCGGAATACAGCACACCAGTTCTTGACTCCTTATTCAATTTGCCAGTCTGTGTCCTTTAATTGGGGCATTTAGCCCATTTACAGTTAAAGTTAATATTTTTATGTGTGAACTTGATCCTGTCATTATGATGCTAGCTGGTTATTTTGCCCATTAGTTGATGCAGTTTCTTTCTAACATCAATGGTCTTTTCAACTTGGTATGTTTTTTCTGTAGCTGCTACTAGTTATGCCTTTCCATGTTTAGTGCTTCCTTCGGGAGCTCTTGTAAGGTAGGCCTGTTGGTGACAAAATCTTTCAGCCTTTGCTTCTCTGTAAAGGATTTTATTTCTCCTTCACTTATGATGCTTAGTTTGGCTGGATATGAAATTCTGGGTTGAAAATTCTTTTCTTTAAGAATGTTGAGTATTGGCCCCCACTCTCTTCTGGCTTGTAGGTTTCCTGCAGAGACATCCGCTGTTAGTCTGATGGGCTTCCCTTTGTGGGTAGCCCGACCTTTCTCTCTGGCTGCCCTTAACATTTTTTCCTTCATTTCAATCTTGGTGAATCTGACAGTTATGTGTCTTGGGGTTGCTCTTCTTGAGGAGTATCTTTGTGGTGTTCTCTGTATTTCCCGAATTTGAATGCTGGCCTACCTTGCTAGGTTGGGGAAGTTCTTCCAGATAATATCCTGAAGGGTGTTTTCCAACTTGGTTCCATTCTCCCATCACTTTCAGGTACACCAATCAAACTTAGATTTGGTCTTTTCACATAGTCCCATATCTCTTGGAGGCTTTGTTTATTTCTTTTCACTCTTTTTTTCTCTAATCTTGTATTTTCACTTTATTTCATTGATCTTCAATCTCTGATATCCTTTCTTCCACTTGATCGTTTTGGCTATTGATACTTGTGTATGCTTCACGAAGTTCTTGTGCTGTGTTTTTCAGCTCCATCAGGTCATTTATTTTCTTCTCTAAGCTGGTTATTCTAGTTAGCAATTTATCTAACCGTTTTTCAAGGTTCTTGGCTTCCTTGCATTGGGTTAGAACATTCTCCTTTAGCTCGGAGGAGTTTTTTATTACCCACCTTCTGAAGCCTACTTTTGTCAATTTGTCAAACTCATTCTCCATCCAGTCAAACTCATACTTCATCTAGTTTTGTTCCCTTGCTGGTGAGAAGTTGTGATCCTTTGGAGGAGAAGATAAGTTCAGGGTTTTGGAATTTTCAGGCTTTTTGCTGTGGTCTCTCCCCATCTTCGTGGATTTATCTACTTTTTGTCTTTGAAGTCGGTGACCTTCGGATGGGGTCTCTGAGTGGATGTCTTTTCATTGATGCTGATACTATTCTTTCCTGTTTGTTAGTTTTCCTTCTAACAGTCAGGCCCCTCTGCTACAGGTCTGCTGGAGTTTGCTGGAGGTCTACTCCAGACCCTGTTTGTATAGGTGTCACCGGCCAAAACTGCAGAACAGCAAAGATTGCTGCCTATTCCTTCCTCTTGATACTTCATCCCAGAGAGACACCTGCCAGATGCCAGTCAGAGCTCTCCTGTATGAGGCTGTCAGTCGGCCCCTACTGGGAAGTGTCTCCCAGTCAGGATACACAGGGGTCAGGGACCCACTTGAGGAGGCAGTCTGTCCCTCATCAGAGCTCGAACTCTGTGCTGGGAGATCCACACTCTCCCCATCTATTCTTATATATATTCACTGCGTGTTAGATACTAGGTGGATTAAGCATAGGGAATTCTCCTTCTTGTTCTCTTGGGACTTTGATTTAAAAGACTCATAGCAAAACCTCACTTTGAGTCCCAATGTTCTTTCGATTTCTGTTTTTCCATGCATTGTATGATGCATTTGGGAAGGTCTACTTCCTAGGAGTGCATCTGTTTTACTTTTACATAGTTCTCGATGTCACCACATTACCACCACTCTAAGTAAGCAGATCTCCATGTTAGTCACCATGTAATAGGTTTTCTGGGACCACAATACCACTCCTAGAGTAAATTTCAAGTGTGGCTGCAATCCTTTCATCCTTGCCCCAGGCCATAGACATTACAGTTTACGGTTAACTCACCTTTCTAATCTTTTTTTTTTTTTTTTTTGAGACGGAGTCTCGCTCTGTCGCCCAGGCTGGAGTGCAGTGGCGCAATCTCGGCTCACTGCAAGCTCCGCCTCCCGGGTTTACGTTATTCTCCTGCCTCAGCCTCCCGAGTAGCTGGGACTACAGGCGCCCGCCATCTCGCCCGGCTAGTTTTTTGTATTTTTTAGTAGAGACGGGGTTTCACCATGTAGGTCAGGATGGTCTCGATCTCCTGACCTCGTGATCCACCCGTCTCGGCCTCCCAAAGTGCTGGGATTACAGGCTTGAGCCACCGCGCCCGGCCACCTTTCTAATCTTAAGCACTCCTTTCTTCTGTCATTACCTCAGGTATTTTTTTAAAAAGAGAGGGGCTTCCATCAGCAGAAGCCCTATCTTCCTATTTTAATTTCTTTCCTCAATCTTTGCCCACTTTCCTGACTTATGGGATTACATTTTTTTGATCACATAGTCCACCATAGTCAAGCAAGGGCAGACAATAGAACTTTCTGTGATGACAGAAATACACATATGTGCACAAAGATATGCACATATATGCACAAGTGTGTGTGTGTGTGTGTGTGTATACTGCCTACCAACAATGTGGCTATTGATTATTTGAAATGTAGCTATTGAAACAAAGCATATTTTAAGTTTTAGTTTAAATTTAAATAACCACATGTATTACTCTGTTGAACAACCTGCTCTAATACATATGAGATTATTGCAGGAAACAACTAGATTCTAGTCAGGGACTCTCATAGATGCATGTGACCCAGATGCCTTCAGTCAGACTTAGCACCAGCATGTCACCTTTTCCCTTGGAGGGGAGAGCTGAAGTAGAAGGTGGACAACTTTACTCTTAGTTGTTACTCCCTTTGTTTCCTCATTAGACTAACTAATAACTGTTACTCATTGCATTTTGCTAGGGACTAAAATGCATATATTAACTAAAATATTCACAACAGTGCAGGAACACAGTAATTATCCATATTTTATAGATGAGTCTCAGAAGAATGAAATAAGTTGCTTGACACTGCAAAGTTAGCAAGCCACAGACTTGAGATTTAAACCAAGGTCTGCCTTAGAGACATCTCATCTTCTCACTGTCACTGCTCTCACACACATCCATCTTCGGCATTATTGATCATCATTGCACATTCAAAACACTGCCTGCTACTCAACTATCTTGGCTTCTTGGACTGATTTGTTCTCTTTCTTTTCACAGCCTTTTCTCTGCTTCATATTTTTCTTTCCTAGATTTGTTTTTCCTCTTATATTTTTCTCCTAAAAAGCCACCATCCCCTCAGTTTTCCTGGTTTTACTGCCCTGTTCCTGTATGCAGCTTGCACTCTAGGGGTTAAGCTGTTCTGATCATACTGCATTTCCTTACCATGTTTCCTATATGACTAAGCAATGCACAGCTGAGTTTTCAATGCAGTTCCATAGATTCCTGACTTATTTTTCTAAGTCCATAGTTATACTTGAACACAGATGACTTCAGCTGTCATTATAGCCTCTTGTAAACTCGCTAGTACACATTTGAGGAGATGGGGTGCTCTTTCAAAGGGCCAGGTCTTTTTTTGCCATCAATTTGTAGAGGCCTAATAAAAACAATCCAATGGCTATCCTTCCTCAGTTCATCCTCCCAACCCCTAAATGTTTTACTATTTCTCATTTTGCTAGTGAAAAAACAGAAACTTACAATGATTTTGCAAATTTCAGCCACCATATGAGAAAATCAGAAGGGGCTCAAAAAATAGAAGCTATGCAACCTAAGAGTGAGGCACAATTCCCAAAGGTAGTAAAAGTAACCCCTTCCCAACAAACTCAGTGGCATTTATTTGCAAGCAGTTCCCGAAAATAAAAATAGGCACAACTGGAAATCCTATTTCAGACCACACATCCAGACTACTTCTCAAAATGACCTAATTGGAAATTTCTCAAGGCCGAAGTAGTCCATCTCCCTAGGCATACAATTTGCTGAGAGCAAGGAGTTAAAGGTAGCTACAGCAGCAGAGTAGGACTCTTTGTAATTGTGGATGGATTTACGACAATACACTGATAGTAACATAAAACCAGTATTTCCAAGCATGAGTCAACTTAGTGTTCTAGTAACTTGAGTAGTACACGATGGCCGGTAAATGCTCTCTAAATTGAATTGCAAAACATTTGATTCAAGCCAATTCACTTATCTTATGGAATTGCTGAGAGGTCTCTGTGAGCAGTTATTTCAGACAGACCTTCCTTTGTAGGGCCGGAGCTATCTTCCTGAGTCAAAGAGTACTTCAGAGCATGGGAAGTCAACAACACTATCTCCCAAGGCTTCTTTACAGTTTGTGTAAAGCAAACTTCCATTTTACCAGATAATTTAAATGAAACTTCCTTTTATGTCTTCATTGGATTTTTTATTCACCTTCTTGCGGTATCATCAGTAGATATTCCATATGGGAGACATTGTCCATTTTTGAAAGGCAACAAGAGCAATGTTGTATAACTGTAGGTTCAATAATTTTTCTCAGCATAACTTATCACTACTCATGAAGAAAATTTAGAAGGACATAGAAGGACATTGCTATATCCAGCATTAATACTCAGGTCAGCTAGTCTAAAAAAAAAAAATGGAAAGAGACCAAGTGGGTCAGTGATGGGAACAACATGTGAAGGTTTTTAAAAACATTATTAATAAAAACATAAACAGAGAGCAGTAAATCACTGTATTAGTTTCTTAGGCCTGTCATTGCAAATTACTACAAACTGAGTTGCCTAAAACAGAAGTTTATTCTCTCACAGTTCTGGAGACTAGAATTCCAAAATCACAGAGTCAGCAGGGTTCATTCCTTCTGAAGTTTCCAGGGAAGAATCTGTTCTGTGCCCTTGTTCTCACTTCTGGTAGTTGCCAGTGAGACTTGACATTCCTGGCACTATTCCAATCTCTGCCTCACCGTGATCCCTAAACATGATGCCAGTTCACAGTGACAGTCATCAAATGGCCTTCTTCCCATGTGTCTCTACGTGACCATCTTCAAAGGACACCAGCCATTGGACTTAGGACCTACCCTGATCCAGTATCACCTCATCTTAATTTAACTAATTACATCTGCAAAGACCTTTTTTCCAAATAAGGTAACATTTTGCGATTCCAAGTAGAATAAATTTTGAAGATGCTATTCAATCAGTACCATCACTTCAGGAATTATCAGTGTCCCTTTATCTTAGAGCTCTGTGGAGAGCTGACATCATGATCAAAGGTAGTGGGACTGGGAACCTGGAGGCCAGTTTATGCTACAAATGTGCTCTGCTTTTGGATTTGACTTAGTCATTCACACACACTGAAGGGATTGAGGGAGTTCTGGAGCCCTTAGCATAGATCTGTGAATGAGCTTTAAGGCCTCTGGTAATATTCTGAAATTATATGCACATTGTTGTGTCAGGAGTGCCTATGTTTTCTTCAAAATGGAATTTCCTTGCCTTTTCTGAGGTCCTCCAAGGGTTCTGTGACCCAAAAAGCCTAGTAACAAATGCACCAAATCATCTATAAAGTCTAAAAAAGCATTCTGGTTTCTGGACGTATAGTTGACCTGTGTTGTGTTATTTTATGATACATTCAGGGCTTCTGGATAGCATGTTAAAAGTCTAGCCTTTAAGATTATTTTATTTTGAAATGTTTCTGGCTCATTGATTTCCAATCTGCCTTTTTCTACATAACCCACAGGTGGATCAGTTTTTACTTGGCTCATGTTTTATGCAATAAGAAATTTAAATGAAACTCAGAACCTAGGGTAAAAAAGCTAATATCAGCATAAAGGGAAGAGAGAAACACAGATGAACAGGTTTATGGTTTTATGTGCAGGGTTTGATATCAAAGGACTTGCAAGCGAGCTGGCGAAAGGAGAGAAGTGGGGGAGAGGAGGAAATGCTGGAGGTTATGCTGTGGGATTTGCAGCTTTATAGCAGGATTCACTTTCCCTCTGTCTGTAATGATGCTCACCTGACATTTTAGTATCTCCCAGCAAATAACACCTTCTTACTTATTAAAAATAATTCCATTTGAGAACCACTCTTATCAGATTACACAGCCTCTACTGTGCTTTTAAGGGAACACATTCCCTCTGCCCTTCATAGCACCTTTGGTGGATATCCACGTATTAGCACAGCCGGCTCTTCAGAAACAACAAGTAGAGTTAGTTCACTCCACAGACCATCTGGCGTCCTTTTACTTCTCTTTCCTCTTTTTTTTCATCTGCCCGATTTTTGTTTTTTTTCATCTCTTTGGAGCCTCCCCACAAACGGATGAGTGAGAGGAAGGAAAGTGAATTATCGTCTACTGATCCAGATTGTTGCTTTTCTATCATGTGCAAAAGGTGTGATTGAGAGCACTGATTTTAGCTATAAACACCTTCTCTTGTCCTATTGCCACAGAAAATCAAGTTAAACTTTTTCATGTTGTAGTATAGAATTAAAAATTCACCTTTATTTAGCGAAGGCTGAGTTTAAAATAACAAAATGTCTAAGGAAAAGGAAAAAAAAAAACCCTGCTTCTTCATGATATTTTGTGCTTATTTTTTCTCATTATTTTAAGCCTAATTTCTACTTCTATAAATGGAATATGTGAAAAATACACCAAATAATAAAACAATTTTTATTAGATTGTCTACTCTAGTCTGGAGATGTTCCAAAGTCTCATATGTACTTGACCAGAGTCTATTTCTCTCACATATTCTTGAATCTACACTATTGACTGTTCCTCTCAGATAATTACAAAAAGCCCCAGAAAGTCTTTCACAAGTGAGTGTTAAGTCTTTTGCCAAGAGTAGACTTTCTGCACATCTTTATTAAATAAAAGAGTAAACCATGGTGTGGCCTGAGCCTCCCAGTGAATGTTGAGTTTATGATTATTTTTTTAAAGGTCAATGAAAAGAATAAAAAGCACTGAGCAGGGTTGAAAATGGCGTCCTCAATCATATTGGCCAGGAAATGAATCCCAGGCAGGCAGGACTTGAAATCTACCATGAAAACAGCCTTGATCTTTCAAGCCTGAAATACAAGGGCGATGGGTAGGATTGGGAAACTAGAAGAAAAAAACTACAACCCTAAAGAATTCCTCACTACCCAGATGTCATAGCTAGAGACCACTGAGGGTCAACATGGTCACTGTCAGTCTTGTCACTCTTTTTAAAAAGTTGGCACTAGTAGATGTCAGTTGAAAGCTCAATAACTATATGAATTTAGCCATTTTGAATTTGTCATTTTAGCTTTCTTATGATCAATTTGTCACTTTCCAAATAGCTGAAAATTAGCCAGTCAACTAATTTACTTTAAAATAAGATAGCATTTTGATATAAAAAGATATGCATAAATTTTAATATGTATGTATGATATATATATATACATGTGTGTATTACATATATAGAGAGAGAGATAATTTTTTTCCTAAATAGGGTCATAGAGAACACGTTACCTCGATGAGAGTTTTCTAAGAGAAAATCTTAACCAAGTAAAGCAAAAGCATTGTGAATAATTTCAAGTTCATGCTTTTCAATAGATTTTAATTTTTTAACACCATATTCAAGTAGAGACAACTCAACTGAAGTCATTCATAATTACGCTGTATCCTCTATTATAGTTTTTCTTCTTTTTTTCTTGTCTCTCAAAAATTGCAATTTAGGAAAAACTGTAATACAAACAGAACTGAGGCTAAGGCTTTACATTTTACCTAGCTAATTTCATGAATCCTTACCAATTCAATGATCTCTCTGACAGTAACAAGTTCTAATTTTCTTACCATGCCCTTCCTCTCTTGGATCCAAAAGCTTCAATAAAAGATGAAGCCCATTGTGTGAAACATACACTAATATCCTTCAAAGGCATGGAGAGGCTGGGTAGGGTTTTTCCTACCAGTTTGAATGTCCAAGTTCAAATATTAAAATGTAAAAGTTGTTACTATGCCACAAGGAAGGAGTAGTGGCCAAGGTAAATTTCAACCAAGTTCATATCAAAAAGTGTTTCCTAAAGTGGAAAGTTTCCCCAAAGGCACAAGAAAAATCTATTAACAGAACACTTTGAAGGAGAGGGGCCAAAATATAAAGGAAACCTTTCTTACCCTCACAGCAAATTGGCAATCCAGAAGATACTTTCAATACCCTAGCTTATGTGTGTGACAAAAAAGAAAAATAGAAGCTGATTAAATATTTATCTAGTTACTCTAAATGACCTTGTATGGTGCTTAAAATAGAATTAATTTTAAAAAATAAATAATTTCTCCTGTTTTTGCTACAGTATCACACCACAGATCTTCCTTCCTTCCACACACATTAATGCTCTAACACCATTTACTTGGGTCTAAGAAATCTTAGACAAAAAAACTGCTTTAGTCTTGCCTAGTGAAACTTCTTCTGTTTGTTCTGGAAATTTTATTATTCTGCGAATGGACTTGGCCATTAACTATCAGTGTACCTCAAGATAAAGTGGCATTAGGTAAATGATGGCTTAAATAATTCTCAACATTCGGTGTCACAGGGCCATGATAAAACTCTTCCCAGTACATATAACTGTGAATGTTAATCAGAGTCTATCTAGAGACCCAAATAATTTGGTGAAATTCAGAGGTTTGCTAAGACTTGAAATAGCAAGTTAGAATGTACGGAAAGACTTGACCCTATAGGAATTTTGAATTTGAGGATTCTTTGCTGTGCGTCACTAGAAGAGGTTTAGTAGCATCCCTGGCCTGTACAGAACAGAGACGATAGCACACCTCCTTCCCCAAGTTGAGACAACTAAAAATGTCTCTAGACATGGTCAAAGGTCCCCTCAGGGACAAAATCATCCCCACTTGAAAAAAACTGCTTTAAATTATAGCAGACAGGCTAAACAATTCATCTTAAATCCCATTTATTCTATTCTGCTTCAAGTTTTTTCTAAACACTTCATTCTTTTCCTTTAATACTTGAAAATATGACAAATCCTTGACAACTTTGTGTTTTTACTGTCTTTAAGTTTTATACTGTTGGGGAATGAATCCTATAAAAATGCCCACCTCATCCTGGCCAACATGGTGAAACTCCGCCTCTATTAAAAATACAAAAATTAGCTGGGCATGGTGGTGCACGCCTATAGTCCCAGCTACTGGGGAGGCTGAGGCAGAAGAATAACTTGAACCTGGGAGGTAGAGGTTGCAGTGAGCTAAGATTTTGTCACTGCACTCCATCCTGGGCGACAGGGCTGAGACTGTCTCAAAAACAAAACAAAACAAAACAAACAAACAAAAAAACACACAAACAAAAAAAACCCACCTTTTTTATCTGGTCCATTGTCCAAGCTGCTCAGCCCTACTCCCTCTGCTCTAACGGGAGGAAAACAAAAACAAAAAAAACCCTGCTTCAAAACTGGAGCTCCTTCATTCTTCCGTCTTATCACCAAGCTGCTTTCTTGGCTGGAGGTCTTTGTAGTAATGTGGACCCAACCTGCAGCTAGGATTTTTGAGTTCTGCAGTTCCTCTGCTGGAAGGGCTTCAAAGGCTGCTTGGAGGGGATGCTCCAACAATTTCTGAAACTAAGCATAGCAGGGATAGGAAGGAGCTAGGAAGAGATTTAGAGACCCCACCCTCAAAATTGGGACCACCTGAAATCCAACAAAACAATAGGACTTATTGTTTACTAATTATACAGGAAACGTTTTCGATAGTTTTCGGCACACAAACTCTGGCAGGGCCCTGGTTCTAAACATCCCTTAAGCTAAACAAGTCAATTATCATAAAAATGCTCTCATGAACACATTTTACAACTTTTTTTCTGAAAAGATTTTTTAATTCCCCAGCTTACTAGAAGGTTGCTCTGTCTATTGTTTTCATCGTCTTTGAATTGATAATGGGCAAAGGAAAGTAAACTAGGTCTCTTCCCTCTTGTTTATCTTGCCATTTCTCCCGTGTTTGCATCAAAAGCTTCTAGGTACAAAGACTAAATCATTATTTGCATTATTAAAAATGAGTGAAGTGCACATAGTCTTCTCTATTGAGTTTTGATTCCTATAGCAGTTTTGACTCTGAATACCGCATTTAACGCTAACGTAGAACACAGATTGCAAAAAAGCAATGCAAAGTGATGACAGCCAAAATGATAATGCCATAGATATCAATAATTGTAGATTTCCTCTGTGCCAAAGATTATGTTAGTTATTTTTTATTTTTTTTTTTACATTTAATCACATACAGTTCTCAATGCAGCCCTATGAATTAGGTCTCATCACTCTATTTTGAGAGAAGGAAACTGAGGTTTAGAGAGATTAAGATCACATATTTTAAGTGGAATTAAGGTTCATTTGTGACTAACGTCAAAGCCTGTATTGACAGATACATGATAGATAGACAGGTACATAGATGATAGATGACAGATAGATAGATAGATAGATAGATAGATAGATAGATAGATAATCATGATACTACATGATGCTAGGATCCCTCCCCCTGTCAGACATTCCCTAAAAAGAGCACCAAGATGTGAAAACTGGCTCCCAAAGGCCAACTTGGCTACAAAGAGAAGACTCTCTTTCTCTACTCAAGAAGGCATTTCTCATAGTGTGATCCAATGAATACCTGCTTAATAACTGGCACTGTGAAAGAAGGAGATTCAAGAGTCCTATTCCAGGCCTAATTAATCAGAATCTCTGGAATGTGTGGGAAACTGACCCAAACATATGGATCTTTTAAAAACTCAGATTATTCTTCTGCCCCAAAAAGCCTGGGAACCACTGCCTTATGTGGTCAGAAGTGATTGACTCCCTGGGCTGGGAAGCTCCAATTTTCTTCTCCAGATTTCCTGTGTAGCCTTCTCCTCTCTGTCCTCTGCCCCATTAGGGAGAATGCATGAATTCCTTCAGCAAGCTCCTTGTCCTTCTGTTTCCAGGTGAGTTTAGGCAATGGGAGGGGCGGGGAGAGGCATTAACAAGAGATCAAAGAAGGAGAGAAGTGAGGACACGGTCTGTATATCTCTGGCTCTTTCTTATACAGTCATTGCAGATTGGCTGCCTCATGCTCCCAAAGGTCACGACACCTGACAAAGCGGCCCTCTCAGCATCAGAACATCTCCATATTCCAGGATCCACACCCTCTCTAAGTGTCATTTAGGTTCTGGATGAAAAATGTTCCTTTCTGTTACTAGTTTTGGAGTACTGCAGTATTCTCTACTGTTTTTTGAAGTCTGCCCACATCTCTGTGAATAGTCTCTTTGTTAAATTATCTACATACATTCCCCATTTGAAGGTGTCATCTGTTTTCTGGCAGAACTCTGATTGATACCCTTATAAATGTGACTCAAGCATCTATAATTTGTCTACTTCTTTTGGGTTATTCTTGGCACATTGCACCTATTAGGGACTTGATGCCTGTAAGTTGCTTAATCTGTTCTATTTTTCCAGCTGTGGTGATAATCAAGTGAGATGAATATATAACGTGCTTTTCATGTGCCTACTATTAACTCTCAGTTAATGTTAGTTCCTGGCGCTCTATTTACAGCACACTCTTCATCTTATCATTCACATTCATCATTTAATGTAATTTGAGTGATCTTTAAGGTGTTGCTTCCTCTCTCCAGGCCCTCTTTGTTTCTGCCCCTCCTCTCCTCCAGTTGTCCACCAACTCTTCCCATCAGAGGACCCTTTTTGTTCACTGGGTTTTCCTAGTTTGTTCAATCTTATTGGTACTTACTGTGTTCACCATAAGAGCTATTCTATCAACTCACATGATCTCCAAGAAAGCCATGTCCTTTCTCTCTGTCTGTGCACCACACTACCCCACCAACTCCAGACTTACCCTTCCTTTCTATGCTGCTCTGATTTGAAGGCATCTCCAGACTTAGAATAAAGAACTTTCCTGAACTAACCTTCAATTCATGGGGGAGTCTATAATCCTCCAGCACCTAGAGATTGCCTCTACAATTTGATAACTTTCTTTGATCCCCCAATTATACTTGTAAACACAATAATCTCTCACCATCTGGAGCTTCAAAACTTATTCTGGAATATCACCTTGCAGCTAGCTGTCTTCAGGTTGTTGCCACTCTCCAAATATTTATGTGCAGGTGATGGGCCCGTCTCAGCCTGGCTGCAATACAAAATGAGTTTTGTAACCTAAGAACAAAGTTATCCAGGGAGATTAAGTTCATCTATTCACTTGAGCACCAAACAGGTGCTAGGCACTCTGTTCAGCTCTAAGGGTGTTGCTGTCTATACCACATGCAAGAATACAGGCAAGAAGTAAGTCAGGGTCTCTTCACTCAATCAACTTTTGTAACTCTTTAAGAATTAACCTGTGAATTTTTGAAGAAGGTAATTAAGTTTGTGGAGAAGGACAGCTTGGACCCTGTAATTGAATCCCTGTAAGGTGATTCTGTATGTTATAGTCAATGGAATACAGACGATTTACAGTAGGTTATGATTCTAATAAGGCACTGTTTATGTCTGCTAATCCATCATAATCCAGCCTGAATTCCATGTTTTAGTTGGAATATGTTATGTATACTAAGGTACTTGCTTCCTGCCTCAGGATTCTGATTCCGAGGTCTCATAACTTCATTATGATTTCCTTGTTTAAAAGTAGTTTTAAAGTACATACATGTTGATCAGTTGGTAGTGCCATAGTCTTCCTACAGGGTTTTCTGTAAATGTTGACTCCAGTTGCTGTACTTCTCTGCTGTGTGCTCTGGGGTTTTCATTCTGTCATCTATCACAGTTATGTTTTCTTTGGGAACGCAGTGTTATTCCACAGTTCCTGTTTCATGTGCTCTTTGTTCTGTGCCTAGTGTCTGGAAAGAAGGTTTAAAATCTTTTGTGGGGAAGACTTGCTTATGGTTAGGGTATATACTGAGGCTTCATTTGTGCAGATCTCCAGTACACCAGGCACCAATAGCATAAGATGAGACTATTTGATTTGATTCCTTTGATTCCTTCAACCCACATACAATGAGGGTTACCCACACATGCTATTTATGCACAGAAAATAACGCTATTATCTAAAATGTCTAAGATTGCACTTGTCTTGAAAATTATTAGAGTTTTTTGTTTTATATATGAATTTTCATAGTAAGAAACTGAATTTTGAAAGCTAAAAATATTTTTCCAAGGTGGTTATTCCAAAATAACCTACTTTTCACATTTTTTCTTTGGAATAGATTAGGTAAAGCTTTGGAAGGGTAGAGCGGGATGGATATTTATCTTTTTACTTGTCCTTATTTAGCTCATTTTTTCTTTTCCCAAATATATCCCACAGGTGTGGATGAAGGGGCCGGATGGGTGCAACCTAAAATTTGTCTGAGAGGATGAGAGAAGTAAACCTAGGATTTAAAAAATATTAAGCAGTCCCCAAGCTAAATAATCCACGTGTGGGAAACTCACACATTACTGAAAATCTTAAGCAGGATCAGAGGGTAAAAGAAATAATGCACCCAGTTAAGATAAATTCATTTTGGTCCTAGGAACTTAAGCCTGCAGAGTTTCAAGCAAACCCAACTCTAGCCAAACTTTTGATACCTGCATAAACTCTTGACTGTGTAGACATTTAAAAACTGCAGCAAAAACAAGTAGTTTATAAAGTAAGTTTCTTAAATTTATTTCCCAGTGGCTATTCCAAGCTACAGATTTTTAAACACACAGGAAGGTAGAATACCTTTTCACTCTTAGAGAAAAGCAGAGGAGGAAGATGGATTGCTTTTTTGAAACATAATACTGAAACTTCCTGGAAGCCATCTATTTCCAGATTTCTAAAAGATGTTATCTTTCACCTTCAGTGGAGAACTAAACATTATCACCAAGGTTACTGCATCTTCAAATATTTGAAGACAGTCTGTATCTGTCTGTTCTGATTGCATCTGACGCCAAGCCCGGGTTAAATTACAACCATTAAGAGCTTGAATAATGTGCCCCAAACAAAACATATTATCTCTACTCCCCAGTGGAAACCTACTAAGTTGTCTTCCTAGATCACAACAAAGTCCCTTCCTCTGAGGCCCCCATTGCTGAGCTGCAGAAGTAGAATTCTGATAAGCCTTTCTCCCACCATATGACCCTGCTTCCTGGTCACAACTGATTGTTACATGGGTGGACACTAGACCCAAAATGGGCCAATCAGAGAATCAAAGTCTCTTCTAAAGTATTGGAATTCATACTGGGAAATATTTACCTGTATGTATCTGTAATACGCCAATTTGGTGACCGTGCTTTCCACCACCTGTACTGGAGAATCAATATGTGTAGACAATTGTGGTAATATCCTAAGTGATTTTCCAGAAACTATGGTCTCATCCACCACACTGCTCACCTACTACCTAAATGTGGTACTTTTTATAAAAACAAATATGATCATATCACCTCACTGCTGAAAATCTCAAACAGCTATCACATATGAAATCAAATCCAAACCCACAATATGGCTTACTCACGTGTTCACAGCTTAATTTCTGCAAATCTTTTAAGCCCCATAACCCACCAGTCCTGTTGCTTCTGCCATCACATCTTCTAAATGACCCACAGACACAAATGTACAGTCTAGTCATGTTGAACATCTACTCTTTAAACACACTGAACGCATCCTAACTGCTTGAATTTGCATACCCGCTTTTCCCTCTCCTGAAAGATTCAGTTGTGACTAACCTGAAAGAGAGGGAAAAGCAGGTTTTGACAAATTGTTGTTCATCCTTCAAGTCTTAGCTCACATATCATCTCTCCCAGAAGCCCTCCATATCTCTTGTGTGCTTTCTTACGGTGATTCACCTCTTTTGGGAAACGCTCTGCCAAGTCCTAAAGGAAAAACTAGCAGCTCCTTTTTCTTTATCTCACTGTGCTTTATGTCTGTCTTTCATAGCATTATTAGCATTTACTGTAATTTTTAAAGTCATGTCTGTCTTCCCTTCAAGACTAAGAGTTACTGGAAAATAATGATCACATCTTAATATCCCGATGCCAGCATAGAGGCTGGTCTTTTCACAGTTAAGTAGCTTGACAGTGTAGAAGTCAGGATGCCGTTCTCACCAGCAAGTTTTTGCTTTATATGTCCATCACCTAATTCTTCCAACTGGCTAATTTATTTAAAAATCACAATAATAGGAATTAAAGGGTTACTTATTATTAGAGGCACAATTTTTCAACAGGCTTCTACATAGCCCTCAAAAAAATAAATGCTCAAATTGAAATTACTCTTTCTCATATATTTTCAGTTTTTAAAAAGTGTATGAGAAGAGGACCAGCTGTTGACTTTAGCAGTACAGTACTTTTAAAAATAAGCAACAGCAAAGCAGAAGGTATGGGAGAAAAAAGTGACTTGACTTTAGACTTCAAAAAGGTCAACCTTAAATATGGGTAATCGCACAACCAGATAGTCCTCTTGTGGTTTGTTTTGTTCAGTTAAGCAGTTATTTCTGGGAAAGTGGGATTAAAATAAAATAAAGTGCACTCTGAAGAGTTTAAAAATAACCTAATATGCTGAGAAAGTGTTTACTTTTATTCCATCTCAGTTCATCTTATCTTTATTTGGAATTTGCACAGCATCTTTGAAATAAACCACTGAAGATGACCTCACAAAAAAATGTAAAGTTTTTCTTTTCTTTTTTCTTTCTTTTTTTTTCAAATATGAATAAACACCTAGCAAGTGTATCTGTGTACTTCCTGTTCACACTGTTTATGTCTATCAGTGCAATTAGTATTGTTTTAGCATACTCTACTTAGTGGTCCACTTAATTAAGACTCACTTGGGATTTTTCTTCCAATATGTTAGGCTTTGGGGTCATTAGGGTCACTGCTGTGCCACTTCAGTGATTTCAAGTTAAAATATGCATACCTTAAGAGGTAGTTTTTCCATGGGGTTACTATGTGAGAACTTGCCATCAGCCTTGCACTGTTTGAAAGTAAAATATAAATGGACCAAATAATCTACTCTCTAAAGTGTGAAACTCAAGGTAAAATATAGGTCATATATATTTTATTATTTTAAAAGTATTTTACCTACCTCTTTAATAGGTATTACTATAAAAGGAAAAATCTATTTAAAGCTTTAAGTAAAACAAAGCATATCAAGGATATATCCATTTAAATATGACTGAAAAGCATAAAAGGAATTTCTGCCTTAAAAGAAATATGTATGATCTCTTTCTTGCATCGCTGACCATCATAATGGCCTCTGTAACAGACTTTAAGTTTGGTGTCTGAGCTTCCAAGAATTTGGATTGATGCTACCAGTTAATTAACCTCACATGCTTCTGGGAATCCAGTCAAGTCGACCTTCATGTTATACATAAGCACATCTTCCCAGAGATGTCCCAGATCACAACCGATCTAGAAAACTGCTTTAAATACCTACAGACACAACACAGAAATTCCTTGACAGTGGTGAGCCACTAAGACCCAGTGAATTGGTTATTAATAGTAAATATAGATAGCAACTCCCCTCTTGACAGCGTTCTAAGCTCTTTATCAATCCTTGGGAATATTAAATTGTTCATCTGCATGTTCTTTGTACTCTATAATTAAAATGTAATGCTATTGTACACAAATCTTAGGCTTTTGGAAAACTATGAATTACGCTGTATTAGTTATCTATTGCTGTGTAATAAATTACTCAAAAAGTTAATGCTTAAAACAATAAGCATTTCTTATCTCAGTTTCTGTCGATCAGGAATTAGAGAACAGCTTGGTTGGGTAATTTTGGGCCACAATTGGTGTTTGTTGTCAGGATGTCTGTGAGAAGTTCAGTTATCTGGAGACTGCCCTTGGGCTGCAGAATCAACTTCAAAGATGGCTCACTAACATGGCTGTTCATTGGAGGACTCAGATCCTAGCCACGAGAATCTCTCCATAGGGTATAGGGCACCGGGCAACTGAGTCCTTTGATAGCAACCTTCTCCCAAAATAAGAATTTCAAAAGGGAGAGAAAGGAGAAAACCACAGTGCTTTTTATGACTTAGTCTAGAAAGCAATACACTGTCACTTTTACGATATTTTATTTGTTGGAAGCAAGTCATTAAGTACAAGCCATACTCAAACGGAGGTGACTTAGGCTCCACATTTTGAAGGAAGGAGTATCAAATAGTTTGGGGCATATTTTAAAGGTACCACACTTGCAAATTTGTCTTCTACAAATAAATGTTAGATGCATATGATGCTCATCAACAGATGTACTAATAGAAATGGAAAGTTTAATGGATAAATTGCATGGTGTGTGAATTATTTCTCAATAAGACTGTCAATATTTTTAATAGAAAGAAATGGAGAGTGCATTTTGTTAAGAGGAGAGACAATTAAGATCTCTGGAGCCTGTTACGTACCGAGTATTTTACCTAGCATAGTTTATTTAAACCTCAAAACAAACACAAAGTAGTGGTATGCTGGAGCTGGTTCACACTGGCTTGTGAGAGACAACTACTAGCATCTCTATAAAGTTCCATGCTTAATAACACCATATTGGACGTTTAAAGTCAACCATGGTGGGAATATCATATACTAAGGGAGATCACTGTTTCATAGAATTTACCAATTTCCATTGTATAATTGGCCCTAATTTCCAGATAAGGAAAATTGGAGAATGAGAGGTTTTTTAATTTGTTCTAAAAATTGTCTTGATATTTTTTCTTCCTCCAAGGGGTAGTAAATGCAAAGGCCGGAGTTTGAACCCAGTGTTGAATGCATCTCAAGCTAGCTTTGTTTTTAGTATGCATGCTGCCTCTCTAAGAGGATTAATTACTATACATTGCAAATTATCTTCCTTGGCCCCATCATGATATTGTTGTGTTTATGATAACAATGAGGACTAACTACAGCTAATTGGCTGACCATTTATGGTTGGAAAAGAATTCTATTTCAGTTCAGAGACAGGAAAAAAGACTAGTAAAAATCAAAAATTAAAAGAGCTAACTCCATTTAATATCAAGTAGAAAAATGAAGAGAGAGAAGATAACATAGGAGAGAACTACATTCTGTTAAATAGGAAATTGTTAGAAATTAGATATATGAAACATCTCTGCATTATCCAGCAGTGTGAGAATATTTTTTTTTCAACATGGAAAACACTGAATCTCATTTCTTTAGTTTGACATTTATCTCTCAAATACAATATTCATTACCTCTAACCTCAGATAAACACTTTTGAAAAATCATTTTTTATTTATACAATTTGGCCCTATTTTGCATATTTAAAACATCTATATTCCACACATACATACAGAGTTATGCCGACTTATTCCCATGCAGATATTCATACAAACCCTAATGCACACATCACCCAAAATGGAAGCTAGCAACGTGTGGAAGATGAAGAGGGAAGACGAAATTGGCTTCTCTGGAGCAATAGTTTTTCAGCAATAACCCTAATAGCTCAAAAATGATCACATTTAGAGATACTAAATTAAAACACTGTGCCAGAGACTATGGACCTGTGCATTAAGGCACACACATATGAAATCTCACCACCATGCTAGAGATGAAAACATGACAGTTAGGTTACCATGGAGACAGAAGCAGACACCAGCTACTAACTCTGAATACCAATTAACATCTAGCACTTCTTTATGTTACTAAAATTGGTTGCCAGGGCAACTCAAAGGATTGGCTCAGGTTATCAAATTAATTACAAACCAAATCTAAAAAAGTCAGATTCTTTAGAATATTATGAGCCTTAACTTAAATAAATTATTTATGGGGATTCATGCTGGTCTCAAGATGGCAGCTGTTATTTGCCTGTAATTCTTTTTATCATTCCCCAGTCCCTCTTTTCTTTCTCTTAAAATATCTCTCAGGCAGAAACTGGTAAATATTCCTTAATATTCTCAGCTATGCTTCCAGCAAAAGAAAGATGAAATAAAATTGCTATATAATAAGTTTTTTTAATATATACTTATTAAAACTTAGGTTATAACTACACAAAGTGGTTGATCGCTAGGTACCTACATTTTATTAAGGAATCCTCTCTGACTATGTGACAGATGCTACATGTATCTTATTTAGTAGTCAAAAAAATCTGGCCATGTAGATATTAACCATATTTTTCTGAGAACCAATTTTTAAGCTAAATGGTTAGCTATGGGCAGGAGCTCTCTCGAAGCCTTGCTGTTTTCTGAAGTTTGTAGTGTAAGCAACAGCAGAGACTAGTAGATAAGATTCAGTTTGTCTCATCTAAACACAGAGTCTGCCATTCAATAGCTAGGTAACCTTGAACAGGACATTTAATTTCTCTAATTCAGTGTCCTCATTTACTGAGAGATTTACTAAACATCTGACTGCTTCTCACCAACTCTACTGCAGCTGCCCTGCTTCAAAACACCAGCCTCTTTGCCCTGGATTATTGCAATAGCTTCCCAACTTGTCACCACAGCCAGAGTGATTCTAATAAAACACAAGTCAGTTCATGTTATTTATCCTGTGACTCCAGCTTCTTAGAATTGTAGTAAGGTCAAATGAGATATCCTCTGTAAGGGAGTCAGCATAGTCCCAAACATCCAGTACACATCCATTCACTGGACAGCTATCTACTGAGTGCCTACTATGTGCCTGGTGCTGAGGAGACAGCAGTGAACAATACCAAGAAATATCCCTGACCTTGAAGAGGTTCCTGGAAAACACAAAATATGTTAGATTGTGTTAAGTGCTAAGGGAAACACTGAAGCATGGAAGACTTGCCAGAAAGGGGGACACATAACTACAGAAGACCTCATTGAGAAGATGACTGTGGAGTAAATACCCAGCAAGGGAGAGAGTGAGCCATGTAAATATGTGGGGAAGGAGCAGCCCATGGGGAGATCTCGGTATGGGACAAGTCCTTCCACAGAAGCAGGGCCATGTTTCTATGAGAAGAGTGTCTGATCAGTGGCATGTCAGAGACATTGTAAAGGGATATGTGTATCACTTAGAGCCTTGAGGGATACAGCAAGGGCTTTGGATCTTACTATCACTGAAATGAAAAGTCAGTGGAAATTACCATGAGTTGATTGTATTTTATTAGAACTCTTTTGGCTGCTGGTGACAAGTTAGGAAGCTATTATAATAACACATGGCAGACAAGCTGGTGTGCCATTGTATCTGCCCATGTATGTACTCAGTATATAACTGTAATGTTATTTTGTTATTCTTTTCTTTTCATTATTTCTTAAACAATATAGTGTAATGTTATTATGGAGGGCATTTTTGTTTCTCAGAGCTTTCCCTCCAATATACTGCTACATTTTTCCATGAGAGTTGATAAGAAGACTGTTTTCTGTTCCGCAGTGAGAAGAATTAAATATCTGTCAACATGAAAGCTTTGAGCATTCAACTGAGAGTTCTTATTTCTTAAACCTTACATAATTCTTCCTGGAGTCTAAGAACTAATCGTATTCCACACACATACCTGGTTTTAAGTATTTTGTACACATACTGTACAAAATGTAACATGAATGAAAGTCATGGTTGAAGCTTTCCAAGTTGAGATTTCCCTTTGTTTCAGCCACGAGGAGCAAGTAAAAAACAAGACTTTTGTTCTAATAATCATAATAGCAGTTAATGGTGGAATAGCACAGACTTTGTACCAGGCACTGTTCTCAGTGCTATAAATCTGTAAACTCATATATAAAATGAAATTTAGAATAGAAAAAGGAAGTCCAAGAACAACATAGGATTATATTTCAAAATATTGCCCTTTTGACAGGCAGTGGAGTGTGGTGGTTAAGAGGATAGTCTCTGAAGTCAGGCTGCCTGGTTTGACTTTCAACTCCATACTTATTAACTGAGTTACCTTGAGTATATGACTGAATCTCTTTGAGTCTCAGTTTCCTCAGTCATAAGGTGAGGATGATGGCAATAGTCTAGGTTACAATAATTCCTATAGAAAAGGGCAATATTTTGAAATATAATCTAATGTTGTTCTTCTTGGATTTCCTTTATTCCATTTCTAAATTTTGTCTCACTGTTATCATAAGCAGTTCAGGCTGGGAAAAATACTTTTGCATTCCAAAAGCCCAGGCCTTTATGGAAACGTATAAAGTTTTGCAAAGGTTATAATAATTATTTTTTTTAAAAAAGAGGACTGCAAAATGGAATGGGGAGGGGTAGAAATGGCTTGGTCATTAGAAATGAGAGTAGCACTACAGCTCCTGAATTTAAAAGTGATTCTTCCCCCTGCAGTCATGGGGAGAAGCAAGAAGGTTGAGGTGAGGGGCTGCTGGTTCTCCCTCAGCTCCTGGGAACAGAGAAGATCCCTAGTCTGAAATGGTTTTCTGATGTGCCCAGGTTGATGGGAGGGAAGGAATGAAGACAAGGATATTTTTCAAAAGACTTTGGTTTAAAAATCCTGCCAGTCCAGTAGGATTGTGGCTTAAAATATAAATTAAGTTGGGTTGTTGGAAACAAAAGAACTCATAGTTCTTATAAATCTGAGTTTGTGAGCATGTGAATGAGACAATGTAGATTAGATATCTACCTTAACCTCAGAAAATTCCAGTCACGATTCCAACTACTGGTAATTAAGAAACCTAAAATTTGTCTTACCCAAAGCTTATATAGCATTTCATTGCTCTTCCTGGAGCATGTGAATCTACTAGCAGCATAATAGAGATGACAAATTACACCACTGTTATGCTGGTGTTATAGGGCTAACACAAATCCCATTTTGTGTTTAAATAGACTTGACTCTGAGGTGCTTTGTAAGTAAAGTTTATTGTTGAAATAGGCTATAGATAGAAATAACCAAATAACATGAGAGTTTTTTAGTTAAACTCTAGTTGTATTTCCATACCATAAAAACTGACTGGATGGATATTTTTAGGCATACACTCTGTTCTAAATTTGGTAGAGAAGGAAATAAAGGACAAGCATGATGGACAAAAATCCTTAAAGTACTTCAAAATCATAAATTGGCATCTTAGAGGTTAGAGTCATGAATTGCTAGAAATCAAAAATAAAAAGTACTCTTAATAGGCTATATTAGAAATGAGTAGAAAAGGTATTTTTGCTTTTATGAGAAGTCACCAGAAACATAGCAATAATTAAACCACACAGTTTTGAAAATAAACATGCAGTGTTGCTGAGACTGGCTAGATTTCCCATAAGCAGAGTCATTAACTCTGATCTCCTTATGAGGTTAAAAGTCATCATCTGAAAGCGATCTTCCCAAATACTGTAAGAACAATTTGTGATCTGGCCTGCTGAAAGGAGTAAATGCAAGTCCTGGTTAATGACATATTTTAATAAGTTAATTCTATTGCACTCTCTATCGATTACCTTCTCAGCTCTAAATATCACAGAAGTATTATGCAATCTATTATTGATTCAAATGGAATCCAGGATCTTGGTGTGGATTCACCACAATGAACGCCTATCAAAATGCTGCTGAAGCACCAATAAATAAGAAGCAAGTTGAACAGAGTGCTGGAGAAGACAGAATTTATGGGGCATTTCTTAGCATGTGAATACGTTTGACCTCTTGCCTGGCAGGATGGGACAATGGCCAAATACACAAACTCTATGCTCCGACACTCTGGGTTTGTGTCTCAGCTGTGCCACCTACTAGTTATATGAGCCCTGACAAATGATTGAACACTGTGCCTCAGTGCCCCCATCAGACAGAAAAGGCATAGTTAATAATACAGATCTCATACGGTTGCCTAAGAATGAAATTATTATATGGCAAGTGTTAAGAACAGAGACTAGCACATAAAAATGCTATGCAAGCATTAAGTATTATTATTGGCCATGAGAAAAATAGAAAATGTAGTATATACTCTCCTTTTTAAAAACCATGCTATAAATAATCATCCTTGCAAATACTTGAAAAAATAAATAGACAGATAATTGAGTCTGCACTATGTGACAAGCTATTATAAGCAACACACATATTTTAAATAACTTTATATGGAAACAAGATTTTTAATAAAATAGTTTATTTTTACTGCTCAGAGGGATATAAATGATATTTCTCCATTGAAATTTTTGTGTAAAAAATGACTTATTTTTGGCAGTTATTAAGATAATCAGCTCCTGGGAGATGTATAAAGTTCCCACTCATCAGCATTGGGATGAAAAGTAACTTTTATGAAGCACTGAGATGATATATTCAATTGCCTATGCAGTGTACAACTTGATATTCTTAGTGTCCAAGACCAAAGCTGGCACAGTGTCTTTAGATACCATGAAGGATATTTTAAATACAGGTTAGCCAAAGACCAGACTGGATCCAAACTAATTTGGGGTCAAATCAAGCTAATATAAACATATACCCCAAATCCAAAAGGCATGTCTACTACCCTTTTCTCCCTCCATACAAGAATATCTCTATCTGTTCTTGTATCAGCATAAGTAGCAACTTATGTCACCCTGGCTCTGAGATAAATACTAATTAAAGAACATTTTTATGCTGGTAAACACTTGCCTCTCAAATCAGCTCTTTGAAATGTATTATCACCTGGTTCTATAAAAAGCCAGCTGGGTGAGGTAACTCCCAGACCGGCTAGGATAAATATTTGCCACTACACTAGTGGATGCTTCTTTTGCATACAAACCCCTTTGTAAATATAGTTCACAATTGTCAATATGAAGCCCAGGGAAATGAGTTTCTGTGGAGAAAACAGAACTGTTTGCTTATTCCCACAGATCCGGCCATTCTGTGCCCTCCGTTTGCTGGCACGCAGCGACAGCTGGCCATTCCAGGGTGGACAAAAACATTTCCCCCGGCATGTTCTCTTCACTGGCCTACGTTGAACAGAGGCCAAGTTCATTTATAGCTATTTCAAGGACAGAATTTAAAATCATTTCAAGGGCTCTAACAACATTTGCTTTTCTAAGGTGGCACGGCAGGATACCCAATCTTGGTTGGTTCAAAGATTTAAGCCCATAACCTCTCAACAAGCTCAGCAAATGTTCCTAATTATCAAACACACACTCTTGCCATCTAGGAGCTTTAACAAAACAACTCAAAAACAATGTACACTTTCTCCATTTCCTTCAGTATAAACTTCCTCAGAGGGCTCTCAGGTTTCTTAATAGCAGAAGAACGTTAAATAAATGTTGAAAACAAACCATTAGACTTGCTGGGCTGGATTTTTGAATGGCCTCCAAATTCCAGCACAGCCTCTTCGTTCTGGTGTTCCATTTTTAATCCCAGAATATTAAAGCAGTTGGTAAACATTAACTCACAAATCCCCTGAAAAATCTTTCAGGGTGGTAGATGACTTAGTTCCTAAGTGGGAAAGTGTGTTTACAGGCTTTCCCTCTGGATTTCACGGCAGGTACCTGGCCATATGCTGTTCAGATGGGATGGGTTCGTTTCTGCTTTTCACAGTCTAGTGTTATAACTCAAGTGCCTGGTTTGGTTTAGGGCTTCCTTCATTGCTGATGCTCACTGTGTCTTTACTGAATGGCTGAAACTCTGCCCATGATTAAAATAATCTTTTCTCTTGTTACTTCAGTGGTGTCACCTGAAGTCAAAATTAGGAATAAAAGGGTTCAAATTAATTAAGTAAAACAAAACAAAACAAAACAAAAACTGCTCTTTTTTAAAAATTCTTCTGAAAATGAAGATTCATTGCACCACTGAACTCCTGTACAAAGAGAAATGGTCAGTCAGTCACACAATGTGAGTCTAGATATATTTTATTGCTCTGTAAATATGTACATCCTAATTTCTCCTTTCTGGAATTGTGTTTTAATTCTTACTCTGCGTTGGAATAAGAGTTACAACCTTATTTCTTCAAAACCAGTGGAATAATTTCTAACCAGTTTCTTCTTTATTCCCTAAATGTTTTCTTTTTAGAATTTCCTTAACACTTTCTTAGAAATAATAGACACCAGATGTTTAAAGCTGAGAGCTCAAAATGTGTTTTTTAAAGCTAGTATGAAGCACTTTTAAATCCGTCAGCATTGTAAATTATCATAAAATAGATAAATTGTAAAACCAGGTTGTTCATCACATTCTTAAAATTATTCCTTTCATTAATATGGCATTTGGTTGGTGGCCAGGCATGGTGACTCACACCTGTAATCCCAGCACTTTGAGAGGCCAAGGCCGGCAGATCATGAGGTCAGGAGATTGAGACCATCCTGGCTAACATGGTGAAACCCCGTTTCTACTAAAACTACAAAAAACAAACAAAAAGAAAAGCTGGGCATGGTGGCAGGCACCTGTAGTCCCAGCTATCCGGGAGGCTGAGGCAGGAGAATCACTTGAATCCAGGAGGCAGAGCTTGCAGTGAGCCAAGATCGTGCCACTGCACTCCAGCCTGGGCAACAGAGTGAGACTCCGTCTCAAAAAATACAAATACAAATAAATAAATAATAAAATGCTGTTTGGCTGTTTTGTTTTTTTGAACCCCTTGGGTTTCAGAGCCCTCAATAATTTCTTGCTGTACTATTTTCAGCTTATGTTAAAGGGGATAAGAAAGAATGTGGAAAATTTAATGGAAAGGAAATCTTTTTGTACTTCAGTTTCTGGAGCATTGCTTTATATTAGGAGTCACCAAATGTTTTCTGAAAAGGGCCAAATAGAAACTAGCTTTGTGGGTCATACGGTCTCTGCCAAATCCTCACAACTCTGCCATTGTAGCATAAAAGTCACGATAATCTACATATACACCATGGAATACTACTCAGCCACTGAAACAAATGAAATAATATCTTTTGCAGCAACTTGGATCGAGTTGGAGGCCATTTTTCTAAGTGAAATAACACAGGAGTAGAAAACCAAAAGTTGCATATTTTCACTTATAACTGGGAGTTAAGCTGTGAGTATGTAGAGGCACACAGAGTGATATAATGGACTTTAGATACTTAGAGGGGGAAGGTGGGAGGGAAGCTAAGGATAAAAAACTATACATTAGGTACAATATATGCTACTCAGGTGATGGGTGCACCAGAATCTCAAAATTCATCACTATATAAGTTATCCAGATAACAACAAAAAACCACTGTACTCCAAAAGCTATTGAAATAAAAATAAATAAATAATAAAAATAAGAAATAAATTGTAAGCTTCATGAGGGCAAAAAAAAAAAAAAAGGCACCAGAAACAATATTGTATAAATGGGTGTAGCTATGTTCTAATAAAACTTTATTTGCAAAAATAGGCCACAGCAGGGATTTGGCTCCCTTAGTCATAGTTTACCAACCATTTTAAAAACATACTGTGCTTCCTGGATTTGGGGATGTTAAAAGAATACAGTTCATCAGCAAATTAAATTTTAAAAGCTTAGTCTAATAATATGCAGACCCTATAGTGCTGAGGGACATGAACCATACAATGTGAGTCTAGATACGACATTTTATTGTTAAATAAAGGCAAATCAATTTAAAATAATATGTAATTGGTTTCTATTTTACTCTTCCAACATTTCCCTTCCCTTCCCTTCCCTTCCCTTCCCTCCCTTCCCTTCCCTCCCCTCCTCTTCCCTCCCCTATTCGAGACAGAGTCTTGCTCTGTCACCCAGGGCAGAGTTCAGTGGCGTGATCCCCACTCACTGCAACCTCACCTCCAGGGGTTCAAGTGATCCTCCTGCCCCAGCCTCCCGAGTAGCTGGGATTACAGGCATGCACCAGCATGCTCTGCTAATTTTTTATTTTTAGTAGACATGGGGTCTCACCATGTTGGCCATGTTGGTCTCAAACTCCTGACCTCAAATGATCTGCCTGCTTCAGCTTCCCAAAGTGCTGGGATTACAGGCCTGAGCCACCATGCTTTGCCTGTATATAGACTTCAAAAGTCTATAAACTACATAGATTTACTTTTAAAAAATAGGCAGAAGGTAGGCTCAGAGTAAAAATACTTCCCATCCAAAAAGTCTTCATTCAAAAAGGAACATCGGAGGTGATTTGGTGATTGGCATTCAGTCCAGCTCCTGATGAAAGTTGTTAAGGTTCAACTTCTCACTCCTGCAGCCCTGCTCCTTCATCCTCACCAGCTCCAAAATCAAAGGTGTTGCTAAAAAGGAAGAATGCAAGGAAGAATCACAGGCAAGAGGGTGCTGGGCCCAACACCTGGCCTTGTTCCATGTTCTGGTCCCAGGTAAATTCCTGAGCAGGTGTTTCAGGAAGGGAAATAGCTTCCTGTGAATCTCCTGCTCATCCCAACTCCCTGTAGTGGAAGCCATCAGTTGAAAATAATATGCGAATGGTTTCTATTTTACCCTTCAAACATTTGCCTTGCTGTAAGGATTTCATGGATTTCTATACTTGAGAATGTTTAACCTGGTTTTGAGATTATCTTATTATCACCAACACCAAAGCATACCTATGTGATTTTACGGAAGATAAGCGATAACACAGTTCACATTATCACCCTAATAGATACTATTATAAAGTACAGTTTCTAATATTATCTTCCTAGTCTGTTGTTCAACTAAAATTTAATATTGTAAAAATTCCTACAAACTTAACTTTGGTAGAACTTTTTGTCTTAGTGTTAGGGCAAATATTCTCAAATCATTAATATAACCCACCCTTTTTTTTAAGTGTAGGAGGCCTTGGGCGAGAAAATCCCTGCCCAGTATAGAAAATAATATCATCTCAGAGTTTAACTAGCAAAGCACATATACTTTGTATAATTGACCGACCGTCACAAACAACTTAGAATTTGTCTCTAAACCTATGTCTCTGCATTCAAGACTTCTGTCAGAATCCTCTGGGAATATCTCAGGCTAAAATGAAATTGGATTTTAGTAAGCAGAAAGTTAATAAATTGTAATTTACTATATTTGAGGGAAGACTACCCAATTTATTGATCATCTACCAATCTGTAAAAAATTTATTTCATTTTCATTCGTTGGCACTAGGTGAATGATCCTTTTCCCCACTAAATTCTAACACCAAGCAGCTGCAGGGAGGAGGGGAAGCCTTGCTATGCCTTCTGAGAGCAGGGTGTGTACATCACCCAGAGAAGGCTGCTGCTAAACACTCATTCAGGATGACATTTGCTTGTTTGGATGCCTTAAGGTCCAGGGTCCAGCCTTCAAACTTGAAGTCCAGACACATTGTCTGGAAGCTGGGGATTCACAATAACCACCACTCACAGAGAGCACTGTGTTAATCCTCAACGAAAGGGCTGAAGTGTCCAAATTAGCAGGTCAATATATTCTTTCCCAGTAGACGAGCTACCTGGGCAGATACATTTTCATAGGCATGGTGAACTAGAACCAGAAGAAAAGAAATTCATTATAAAGTAAGCATGTTAAATCATCTCAGGGTTTCATAATTTTACATCTTCATAATGGTCATATCTATTGGAAGGGTAGTCCTCTTGCTGGCTTGACAGGATACTACTCACCTAAATAGTGTGCTGGAATAGGCATAGCTTCTCTTTTCCACATATGGGTCAGTGGTTTCCAAGCCTAAATAAGTACTTAGAGTATCCTGTTGAGCTTTGAGGAGATACAAATTCCTTACTCTTTCATCCCCTCTCTAACCCAAGATCAACTGAATTAGAATGGAAGTAACCCAGAAATCTTCTTGTTTAGGGGATTCTGATACAGACAGACACCATTTTTGGTGACTCCTGTTCTTTGATATCAGCCAGTCATGATTCAAAATTTTGGATCTATCACTTATAAAAATTAACTTAGGAGAGTTACATAATCATTCAGATCCTCCATTTCTCATCTATAAAATAGGTATGATAATAATTTCCCATCAGGGATGTTGGAAGAATTAAGTGCAATGATACATGTAAACCCAGTGTTGACCAAACACTCAATAAACTAGGTAGCTATTTACTGTCTTTCCCTAAGTAGAGTGTGATGCAATCGTTTGAGTCATTGAATGTTAAACTAAATTTCTATTTTATCCCTGAATCTTGGAGAACATTTTTCTTTTTCTTTTCTTTTTTTCTTTGTCACCCAGGCTGGAGTGCAGTGGTGCAATCTTGGCTCACTGCAACCTCCGCCTCCTGGGTTCAAGCGATTCTCCTGCCTCAGCCTCCTGAGTAGCTGGGATTACAGGCACACACCAACACGCCTGGCTGATTTTGTATTTTTAGTAGAGACAGGGTTTCATCATGTTGGTCAGGCTGGTCTTGAACTCCTGACCTTGTGATCCACCCAACTCAGCCTCCCAAAGTGCTAGGATTGCAGGCATGAGCCACAGCACCCAGCCAAAAGCTCCTAATTAGTCTAATTACTTATTTGTAGTCATGTGATGATATACCTATGACTCCAATCAAATTAATTTGGGGTGGATATCTCATCAATGCCCCAAAATACAGACAAAAGAGGTTTTAAAAATAATTTTGATTACAAAAAACTCAAAGCACATATCAGTGGGTTGAGAATATTTCAACTGAAAGCAAGGCTCACCGAGTCACATTTGGAGAAAACAGCCACTATCTGTGCCACATATTGTGACTGCCTCTGATACTGTCAGGCCGTGTTGGTGGCAAACCAGGCTTTGAATTCTGAAGTTCTCAAGGAGCTAAATCCAATGGGTGTTCCACCAACAAAGGGGATCTCTCATCCTCCGATGGTGTTAAACTTCAAAACATGTGTGTAAAAAGCTGACAACGAGTACCATTTTTTTCCATTTTTAAAAATAGCCAGCAAGGCAATTTACCCACCAAAGACTATTCTGTTCATGTTGTTCCTTCTACTTTTACTGCATATGCCCATATGCACGTTAACCATTTATTTTAAGTTGACATAGCTAGCAGCTAGTGATCATCCTAAAAAGCACATATGTGGCCTGTTAGCTATTCTCGACAGATATATCACTCTCCGGTTTTCTGGTTCTGTTTTGGTAAAAGAAGAATCCATGAAGTGAGAGGTTGAAAATAAGTCCTTCTTGCTTTGCTGTGAGATCTTAAGAGAAGCCACTGACCAAGGCAGGCAGACAGATGACAGCTGCCTTATATTCCAACAATCCTGATCTGCTTCCAAAGATTCAGAAAACTCCAAGCATGAGCCGTGTTTTACTTAGCATCTCGTATCATCACAAGTATGTTTTCAATCACTCACCAGTTTTCAAAGGGTAATTGCATTTTTATATCGCCTGAATACATCATGTATGTGTCTTTTCTCAGGCTTTTGTGGATTTTATTTTTTGCAATAATGCTCATAAGCTTGTTACCAGAGAGTTGAAATCTTAAACATTGCCACATGTCTAAATATGACAGATTGAATTAGAGGAAATGTAAAGAGTTGCATGACTCAGTGTTAACAATAAAGAACTTTTAAATAGCATTGTAAAGAAACATACTGTAGAAATTGTCATAAAGCACTAGGGTGCAAATATTTCAACACCGTTACTCCAGATAATTGCCCTTTTTGAAAATTTCAAAGGAAGTTTAATTTAACTGAACTCAAGTTACCCAACCTTCTTTTATTTCTCAGAGCATGTGTTCTGCAGACATGAGTGACAAATCTAAATCCTGGGAGCTAAGCCAATATTACATTTGCAATTCGTAAAATTTAAACCATCTCTGTGAAGATACTTTTAAGTCAATGTCCAGAACATGTTAGGGTTTAATTTCTATATAACTTTAGACTTGTGGATTAATGATTATTTTTACAATAGCCTTTGCTATTTGTGCGATGTGGCCACATTGTTTTGCAGCTTAGGAAAAATCATCTTAAAAGTAGATTTTTTTTTTTTTTTGACAGGGTCTCACTCTGTTTCCCAGGCTGAAGTGTGGTGGTGTGATCCTGGCTTGCTGCAGCCTTGATCTCCAGCTTTCTAGCAATTCTCCTACCTCAACCTCTGGAGCAGCTGGGACTACAGGTGCGTGCCACCATGCCGGGCTAATTTTTGTTTTTGTTTTGTTTTGTTGTAGAGGCAAGGTTTTGCCATGTTGCCGGGGCTGATCGTGAACTCCTGGGCTCAAGTCATTGGCCCCCCTCAGCCTCTCAAAGGGCTGGAATTACAGGCGTGAGACACTGAGCCTGGCCTAAAAGTTGATTTGTTTTTATGATAAAATATTGTGCTCTAGAGTGAATTTGGGAGGTGGAAGTTGTTTAGTCAGGACTTTGAGTCTTGCCAGGTGTAACTCTGTTTCACATTCTGAAGATAACAGGAATGGCTGTTACAAATGTGTGATCAGTGATGCTTCTAGAATCTTCAGCTGTTAAAGGCAGCCTGGTGGAGGAATAAATGCTAGAAGTTCTGGGCCAAAGTCAGCATAGAATAGAAAATATTTTAATATTTCTCTTTGCATTGAGATGGGTATTATATGTTGTTGACAATATTTAGGTATATGCATCAAAATACAGTGATCTTATAATAGAGATTAGGGTTTGTTATTTTCATATACGTTCTATAATTTAATCCATGTAGAACAAATAATATTAATTTTATATGTTCAATGACAAAATTAAATAAAGCCCAGAGAACATTGCTAGAAAATGATGCCACCTACAGCAAGCAACAGGTCAAAGAAGTCACACATTCCTGCTCTTCAAAATAATGCCTGTCGGTCACTTGTCAATTATCAGTGGTTTGAGGGAGAAAGTAAAGGGATCCAAACATCCTTTTTATAAGGGGAGCAGTCTCCTCTGTTTTCCTCCCCAAGACACGATCTTTCTAGAAATGCAATCCTACAGAGTAAACATTTGAGAGAAATTATCTTTCATATCATTCCACATGAAATATAAGAAACTAGATTAGCCTGCTTTTCTGAAGTCATAAATGCTACTAATCTTATATTATACAAACAGAAATATCTCCTATTAAATGGTCTTATTAAAATTTACTGACCATAAAGCACATCAGTCCTTTTTTTTCCCCATGACCCTTGGTGGGGGCTGAGGAAGACTTGTGAGCCTGGCTCTTCATCTCTTCTTCCAGGGACTTCCCTGTGTCTGCTGAATAGGCACAAGTCCTGGGAAAGTGATGCACCATCACAGAAAGGACAGAGTTCTTTCCAAAGCCCAAGGAACAGCTGCCAATAAGAGCAGCAACTTAGGGGAGATCCCAGGGCAAACAGATGCATGGTGACTCAAGGGCTGAATGAGACCCAAGAGGTTTCTCCCCAAATGAACATGTTCTCAGGAATTCATGAGGTCAAATCATCGTGCCTTAATTTGACACAACATCATGTCTTTAATGACAAGTAGAGAGTTAAACAAAAACTCCCCCAGACCATCTGGCCTTCTACCTCTAACCCAGGAGAAGGTCCCATTTAACCTTTCTAAAGGCACAATTGTTATTCACTAAGCATCGTTTTCATCAAAATTCTTGATGGTGACTAAAGCAAAGATGAGTAATGCATGCAAATCCATTTCTGTAAAGTGCTATACAAAGTTTATTATTTTTCTTGATTTAACTCCTTTAAAAATAAAACAGAAAACATAACCAATGCTTTCCTAAGTACACAAGCACATGAGGTCACGCTTCCACTCCGTATTGTGATTAGACGTGGGGAAGGGGGAGATGAGGACACAAAGGAGAAGAGGAAAGAGTCAACAATAAGCAAATAATAAGAGAGTAAAAATTTTTATATGCATGCAAAATGAGGTAACATCTTGCCTTTCCTTTAGGCTTCAAATTTTATTAAGTCTTCAAATGATTTGTTAGTCTAACTCTTATATTTTAAGATATTCTTCTTCTTATATAATGAGAAAAGTCTGGCAGAGTGAATATTGTTCTCTGAGATGTAAGAGCTTACAGAAGAGCTGTATACCTCTCAGGGTCAACTTCATGGTCTCACGACTCATAGCCATCCAGGACCCCATGCTTGGGAGGGCCCACACTTGCTTTGATGTTCTATTGTCTCAGTCTTTCCATTCTTAATAATTCATGAACCAGGTGCCCTGCATTTTCACTTGGACTGGGCATCACAGATTGTGCAGCTGGTCCTGGACATCAAGCCAAGCCCTAGGCTACAGCCTCTATAGCCTCATTTAACAAAAACTGTGTGAATGTGTGTGTGTGTGTGTGTGCTCTGCAATCTTCGAAAACAGTGTTAGAATCATTTCTAAAAAGGATGTTTATATTTAGAAATTATAACCTTCTCAATGTACCTGCTTCTTCTTGGAAATGTTTCATATCATTCTTAATCAAAATATTTTCTCTTCATCTAATTTTTATTGGGTAAAGAGAAAATATGTGAGAAAAATGTGTAAATGAAAAACCAACTATTTTTTATTACCAATAATTTTGAAATGCAGATAGAAATAAGTGAATAGGAATACATCTAGAATTTTCAGCTCTTAGGGCACCTGGAGGAGGAACATCCTTATATTCCCTCAGGAATACTCACAGGTCCTGGCCTGAAGCAAGAAGAGCATCAGTAATTTAAAGATTTCCTTACATTTATCACCTAAATCATGTAACGCTTTACCTCAACATCTGTCCACAAACCAGTTTTCTTGCTCCCAATTCCCATGTTTATTTCTTGGTCTTTCATATTTTAATTTCTCACTATGAGAATTGTTCATCATGGAAATGTTTGCATTCCCTTACTCACTTGGCCTTTGCTGGTAGTCTGGACTTAAGCAGCTGTGTACTCATCTTCTCAGAGATTAATTTTAATATTCCAAGCATTTTTTAGTTTCAAATCAAGTGGAATGAGTTGAATTGTGTCCTGCCCTTCAAAAATTAGATATGTTGGGCTAGACATGTGCTGTAGTTCCGGCTACTCAGGAGGCTGAGCCCAGAAGTTCAAGCCTGCAATGTGCTGTGATGGGGTCTGTGAATAGCCACTGTGCTCCAGCCTGGGCATCTAGCAAGACCCCCTCTCTGGCAAAAACGAAAAAATAGATATGTTGGAATCCTAAACCTCAGTACCTCAGAATGTAGCCTTATTTGCAGATATGGTCTTTACAGAGGTAATCAATTTAAAATGAAGTCTTTAGAACGGACTGTAATCCAACATGACTACTGTATTTATAAAAAGGGGACGTTTGAACACAGAGACAGACATACAGAGGGACAATGAAGAAACACAGACAAAGAGAAAATGGCTGTCTGTAAGTCAAAGAGAGAGTTCTGGACCAGATTCTTCCCTCAGAACTCTCGAAAGTAACCAATCCCACCAGCAACTTGATTTTGGACTTCTCATCTCCAGGACTGTGAGACAATTAATTTCTGTTGTTTAAGTCACCCCGTTTGTGATACTTTGTTACAACAGACCCAGCAAACTAATGAATCAAACAAATTAAAAATCTTTACCGCATACTTTTGTGGTATCCTAAGGTGATGGTTCTTAATTATGACATCTCAACACACTGGTGTATGAGAGCAGTGTGGGAGGTTTATTATACATCATTGTTCTAACTATTAATAGTTACAGTAAGAACATATCTTTTAAGAATTTTTTGTCTTATGTATAGGAATTGGTTAAGATTCTCTTGTAATAAAATGCATGACTCTCATTCATTTAAATTTTGATATGTTTCCTTGAAATTCATAAAATAGAAAGATAGCTAACGTGCTTGGGACAAAACACCCTGGTTAGGCTTAGTAAAATGTTTAGCACATGTGATTGCCATCTGTACTGTGGGGCTGGGAAAAATATTTGCAACTCCTCTCCATAAGACCAGCTATTAAACTCTAACCGCTCTCACAATAGACCCATTTTGAAAGAAGCTGCCTCACCTGTAATTCTATTTTCTACATGATTTGTATGTTAGTCAGGACATTATTTCTCTCTTCCATACTATCATTATGGAATTTGCACCAACACAGCTATATCTACTTGGTTTTTACTAGGATGCAATAGTCAAAAAAGGAGACACTTATCCTAACCATTACTACATAACGATATTAGATTTATTTTTACTAAATTAACAAACTCATTCAGAATCATAAAGCTGGTGGTCAGACACCACCATTTATTTTTATATTTCCAAATTCTATAGATATCATTTTCATAAAAATAATAAATGAACATACAATTTTATATTTTCTCCAGGTTAATGTTGAATCACTGATAATTACTGAAATTAATCATAGCTAAATATTTAGGAACTTATCTGATCTTCAAAGGTACTTACTAGTGACATTTATGTAAATGTTAGAAAACTAAGCAAAAGTATTTCAAAGAGGCTCTCTCCAAACGACAGTGTCTAATACAGCTTAATTACTCTCGTCCAGTGCTGTGTTTCTTAGAGTTATTTTAAACAATCATTTTGCAACATCTTTTGACTAAAGACCCACATTCACAGTAACATGCAATGTTCTGAATACTCGGCACTTTTCGGTCTTCTCATCATTTTTGCATGAATAAAACATTGTTTCATAAAAATCTTTTACTTCAGGTATAAAACTAAAAATTATTTTAATTTTTAAACTAAAAAATATTATTTGAAGTAAAAATTGAATTTTACTTCAATTTCCTTTTCAGTAACATTCATATTATATAAAAGAAAATTGCAACTTTCCACATTGATCCTATAAAGGCACATAATTTAATTATTTTGAAATTATTTCATAAAAGGTAAATTTCAGACAAACTTTTAATGACCAAGTATGTTGGTTCAGTGACAGTTTATATTAAAATGTAGGTTAAATGTTAACATGTTTTAGCAATCAAAATTATGCTAAACTCCTTTTGTAACTTAATATAAATTCTGATGTTTTTTAATTTTGGAGGCTTATATTGATGTCTTATATTTTCTAAAATATCACGTGTGAGAGAATGCAAAAATTTCTTTACCCCATCCCACTTTGATGTAGCTACTCTTTATTGCCAATAAATGAAAACCAGATTGGATATAATACTGTATTTTGCGTGAAAAAGTGGTTATTTTTTGGAAGTTGTAAAACCATCTTATCATTATGCAAAAGATTTTTTACTAAAGGAATACAACCTATAGATAAGGCAAAGATCACTGAGGCAAATTTGTAGAATTGTTATTGCTTCTATGTTTGCCCTTAACATTCATATTCCAAGGTCAATGTTCCTTGCGCTTCCTGTCTTTCAGCAATGGTCAGTTATAAGTTTAAATTAAACAATTGGTGACTATAAAGCAAGATCATTTAAACCTGTGTGATTGGAGATGGAAAAAAAAGGTGTTCAGCTGAGTCAAGGTTACAATCACCAGAACTCTCCACCATCTTACCCTGTTTAGTAGCTTCCAGAAGGCTCTCGTGTTGTTCTGTGTTAAAGAAAATACATATTAAAATAGCTTTAGTTACTTTAAGATTGGATTAAGAGAGCTATCTGGGTGTACATGTATCTGTGACCCCTCCTCCTCGGATGCCTTGAAATGAGAAATGTTATCTATATTTTTAAAAGGAAACGAACTGTTGAAAAGGGAATCTTCCTAGCAAACTGGAAGCCTTAAGAAGCTCCTGAAGTATAGAAGTTAAATAGAATTGGAATGACAGAGACACAGGACTAGAGGGCATCATCGCCCAAAATGCACACAGGAGACGACTGGCAAACTGCTTTGGGGAGTGATCAGAATTGAAAATCAACCAGTATAAAGAGCAGGAGGGTTTTTCAGGGGCACTAGAAAAGGGTCAGCATCTGTGTGAGTCCTCACAGAAGCAGTAGAATTTTTTCCTGTATTGAAATGGTGGCCATGAGCACAGAAAATAGAGCAGTGCTATAGATAGCCAGTGATCCCAGTAAGAAATGACGCTACCACGGCCTGAAGATGAGTCCTCAGAATATCCTAACAAGATCAGCAAGGCCATCCACAATCACCAGAGGCAAGGTCTGCAATCAGCTGGCACTCACTGATGGACGAACAGAGTTTCTTAGATACCAACATGAAATAGGTGGCAGGATTATATCATTGTTAAAGCAGGAGATAATGGAGAGTATCCAAAACTGATAAACCAAAACCAGAGCCAAAAGCATATTATTGAAACTTGTGGTAACGAGCACTAGGATAACTGAGTACCCAATGAGAGCAGGTGATGGTTGCTTTTTATTCTATTAAGTTTGATCTTTGTTTTTGTTTTTCTTCTTGTTTTACAACATATGTTATAGAAAACTAGTAAATTATTAGTAAGATAATTCCTTGATCATGATGCTTACATGAAAAAAGTCAATAAAAGTATTTTCATTTCAATAGCTATACAATTTCAAAATAACTTAAAGAGGATTTTACAAAAAGTAGATAGACATATAATAAGAACCACAGTACTTAGCATGAAAGTAGATTTGAATACATTAGGAAAAAAACATATTACTACACGGGAATAAGCAATCACACAAATGTTCGTTTTTCCAGGATTAATCTTAAAAATTCACAAAAATTCCATGAAGATTTAAAATACTGAAACCTGAGAAGGTTGTTCTTGAGTTTATCTGATAGATAGGTGCAAGACTAGCTGACTGTTCTTTCCCCAAAGGAACACAGAAGAGAACTTTCCCTACAGAGGACAAAATATAGATAAAATTGTAGAAATTATGAGAGTGATAATGACACACAAATAGATAATCAGATCAATGGAATAGAGTCCAATGACAGGCCCAAGCATGGTTATGACTTATATGAGCAAAGAAGCATTCCTCCCCAGTAGAGGAAAGAACCACCTGTAAATCATGTTGGGGCAATGAGCGATCTATTGTTAAAAAAAAAAAAAAAAAAAAATTCACTTCATGCCATATATAAATGTTTTATATTACGTAGGAAACAAAAACTACTTTTACAAATAAAACTATAAAAGTATTAGAAGACAACACGAGAATTTTTCTTTATTATTGGTTTTTGGGGGGTAGACATAAATCTCAAGTATCAAAAAGAAAAACATGAAGCAGTGAGGATATGCTTATGTTAAGAAAAGGGAGTAAGATTAGGGTGGGAGATTACATATGCATATTCCATACATACATGTTTGTATTATTTGAATCTTTTACAACCATAATAAATTTATTTATTAACTATGTTTAATTTATTAAATATAGAACCAACGACAACTCACAACTAGGAACACCTCACAATTGTCTGTATGAATCCCTGGACCACGCTTGAGAATCCTGATTGTTAATCACTGCATTAAGCCAGCTAAATTTCCTGCAGCCCTGCTCCCTGGGTAAGGCCGGTGTGGATGAAGAAGTGGTCAGAGACTGCATAGGCTATAGTTTAATCTTGAATCACTTTATTACACATAAAATACAGAAAAGTCATCAGAAATTTGCTTGCCCTAAGTAGCAAGATAGTTTTGCAAGGGAATTTTCTGTTTACTGGCATTACAGTCACATGGAATTTGAAAGTTGGCAAATTTATCTTTGGCTCTTTTCAGCTTCTTCTTTTTTTTTTTTTTTTTTTTCATTCTTTCTCTCTCTCTCTCTCTTTTTTTTTTTTTTTGGAAATTTTCTTCATCCATAATGTTCTTTCTTTACAATTTCTGAATCCTATAATATTGTAACTCCTCACAACCCACAGATGACTTCAACCCAGTTCTGCTTTACCTGAAGATTTCAACTTTCCCAGTCAACATTCCCTTTGAACTAGTTCTGTCTGTTCTTACTATTATATTAAAATCTTATCTAATTGAAATACCAATAAGATGTGAAAACCAACACATCACCAGTGACATTTGCATTAAAAAAGGAGTGTGTTACCCCCCAGTACAATCTCTAATTAATGGGTTGTCTGGCCAAATCTTGTCAAACAATATGTTTCTTATTTTTCCCCCTTTTTATCATAACAACAACAGAAAAAAATTGTCAACACTATTCTAGTGGGCTTCTGAAAGACCCACAACCTAGCATGCTAACTATACAGGCAGCATTTGACTGAGAGCTTCAATATTGCCGTGATGACTCCAGCAGGGAAAAATGAAATTAAGTTGAGTTCCATGTCATTGTTTTCTTGTCCTCTATGACCACCCAGATGTTTGAAAACTGATCATCACTGACAGTTTTAACGTTTGGTCTAGCAATTCTTTAGAAATCCAAGGTGTGCTGACAAAGTCCAGTTTGCTGAATTGGCTTTCCTCTCATCTGAAATGCCTTAACATGATCTTTTATATTGAGAAAAAGTGCTGTAGTTTGTTGAAACTCCAAATAAAACTGTACCTTTTTTTGATATTCCTGTTCCATTCTAGGTTCCTGGTGGGAAGAGTCACATCTCATCTCCAGTAGCTTTCCTTTTGTAGGATGCTGCATCATTCTCAAATGGGTACGTTTTCCTCGTTTGACTAGATACTAATTGTGTCCATCTTACTAACGAATTGCTGGACATTAACTTTCCCCAGAACATGGAACCTCAGCACAGCTTTTTCTCCATCCTGCCTTTAGTTCTGGGGAGGGTAACAACAATACATGTAAAATTCTTAGCTTACTGTCTGAAACATAATAGATGCTAAAAGATTAGTGACAGTTATTGATTTTTACTGTTCATTTGCATGGCATAATCACCACTGAAGCAGCCCTTATAACGACAGTAAATATATACAGCGTGTTTATAAATTACACGACACTGCTAAGCATGTCCAAGGGGGTTAGCTTGTGAAATATATAGTACCTTAGGTTTCTCATTTCACATGTCAGAAAACTGAAGTTTTGAGAAGTTAAACAACTTATTCAAGTTCACACTGGAATTGCTGGGATTGAAGTCAAGCAGTCTGCCTCCAAGCATGGGCTCTACAGCATGGAGTAAAATGAAGACTCCTGTTATTAGCATGATGTCATTATGGTGAGGAAGACTTATAGAAAACATCAATAAAGGAGCTTAGTGGGGAACTAATTTCTCTAAAGCATGACATTCTCTATTTGCCTTTTTCTATTTATTGTTATCAGCACTTGCCATAAAGCTATATTTTATCTTCAATGTATCTCCTTTTGTGTTGTCTATGATTAGGAATTTTCTTAGTTTTTAAGAGTCAGAACTCAGTTTTGGGAGAGACAGGGAATTAAAGAAATGAGAAATTATTGACTAGGGTCACTTGCAATAGGTCACTCTTCCATAGTCTTCAAAATCACTGGTCGTGTCTACTAAGAATCATATGCAGCCTACAGACTTTCACAGCTGCCTAGATTTAGCTCCTTCTCCCTCTGCTGAACTCCTTTCAATTTCCCCACTTGAAGTCATTGGTCTCACCTCTTCAACCTGATTTTTTTTCTGCTCATTCAGGCACTGAATAGCTGTCTAGAAAGCCATTATCAGAGGCTTTCTCCCTTCTGCCAAGAAAAGGCTTCAATAGCAAAAAGCTCACATTGCTTCGGATTGCATGCATGCGTGACATCCATAAATCATATAGAAATAATTTGGAAACGTGGCTGAGAGATGGTGCAGTGGTGATACAACACCTTTATGAAGACTATGACATGACCACCCAAGAAACTTTATTTATTTATTCTTGTTTATTCTTGCGACTACGACTACAAGATAATATTTTTTCTGGCTTTTACAAAGTGTATCAGATGACAGGAGAAAGCCTAAGTAAAATGCTGATAACAACTGCTGCACTTTTTCTCTGGTATTTATTTACTAAATCATAGGTGTTCAAAACAAAAAGGACCTTGAAGGTTTGACTTGCGCATCTCCTTGCCTTAAGCATTTGTCTCCCTTAAAATAATTCCACAACCTCTTTCATTTATCTATGTCAGTATTTATTACAGGGATTACTGTCACTTTTCATTAAGAAATATCAGTCACTATTTTAGATATACTTTAAATAGTAAACACTGGTCCATAAAGCCTACCTCATCCACTAGGAAGGGTTCATTGCTCCTTGTCACATCATCCTGCATATCGTAAAAGTGGTTCTCAAACTTTAGTGAGAAACTTTCTACTTTCTACTCCAACTTTTTACTCCAACCTATAAAAAACCAGAATCTCAGTATGTTTAGTTTTGTCACTGTGGACTTATCAGAAGATGATAGCATCTGTTATTTTCCTGGAGCAGACATTTAATACTACACTCTCTGCAGGACTTGACACCAACTGGAAAATTACTTTGGAGAAAATGTGAAGTAGGAGGAACATTTCGTTTTTTCTTGTTTATTTCATTATTTTCTTCTTTTCTTCTTTATTTGGTTTATTTATTTAGTTGTTTTCTTCTTTTCTTCTTTATTTAATTTTTTTCTTCATTCATTGATCAGATGAACATTCTGTTCTTCATTATTATTACTATTATAATTATTCGTTTATTTATTTATTTTGAGATGGAGTCTTACTCTGTTGCTCAGGCTGGAGTGTAGTGGTGTGATCTCGGCTCGCTGCAACCTCTGCCTCCCAGGTTCAAGCAATTCTCCTGCCTCAGCCTCCCACGTAGCTGGGATTATAGGCATACGCCACTACACGCAGCTAATTTTTGTATTTTTAGTAGAGATGAGGCTTTGCCATGTTGGCCAGGCAAAGCCTCAAGCAATCCACCTGCCTCAGCCTCCTAAAGTGTTGGGATTACAGGTGTGAGCCACTATCCCTGGACCTTTATTATTATTTTTAGTTGGAGCAGTTGTAGCTGTTCTAGACTGTTCTGGGTTTCTCCAATATTAAGACTTTTGATGCCCATTACTAGCAGATGGTACTGTTTCTATCAAACTAATGGGCATCAGCTACTTGGGGATGCCTCTTTAAATTACTCCTTTATACTTATTTCATGGAAGGTAGATCTAAAAGGAGCTTTTCTTTTTTTAAAGCAGACCACCAGGTTTTATGTCTTACTAAATTGAGTATAATGTCTGACACCAAATGTAAAGTTAATTAAGCTGTGCTTAACATGATCCTATCCCCTTCATCTGTACAGTGAAAAGGTTGGCATAGAAGCTGTCTGAATCTATGAAATCAAAAAAGGATCAAAGTAGAGACACAAATTTCTCTGAACTTGAAATGGAAATGAGTATGCTGCCAGCATCTATTCATCTGCCTAAAACCAAGTAAATAATTTCAGAAGAAGTTTTCAGCAGTCTGTCAAAGTGACAGGAGTGGTGAGGTAGTAAGGCAGAAACACATCGACAACTTTATTCCTATTGACTGGATAAATAATCTTCATCACTCAAAGTGATGAAACACATCAGAAACAGAAGCAAAATATTCACATTTCAGTCTGTGAGTAGGGCTTGAATCCCACAGGAGGAATTAAAAAAAAAAAAAATGTGAACACTGGGTGGATAATATCACAATACTATTTAGTCATTATTCTTTAAAGTGTTAGGCCCCTTCCAGAGATGTTTGACTAATTTGTTGCTTATCTACATAGAGTGAATGCAAATTTTGCGTGAATACACTGAATGGTCATCAAATATGGGTCAAGTAGTGTGCTCGTTGTTTTACATACATATTCTCCTTTAATTTACCCAACAATATTGTGACATATTATCATTATTTTAAAAATGAGAAAACTTAAAGTTAATAGAGATTAAAAAATAATTTTCCAACTCTCCAGAACGAGCAGGTAGTGAGATCACAATTCAAATCTTTATCTGTCAAACCCAAAGCCCATATTCTAAATCACTTACAATGAGTAAAGGAGGCTTCTTAAAACTGTATATGTAAGAATATAATCTTAAATGAGAACACAAACTAGGTTTTAAACCATGTGCTGTGACTTTCCTGACACAACGTGGTTATAATTTTTTTCCACTTGACAAAAAAGAACCACGCATTAGACTAGTCGTGTTTAGGGTACAGAATATGAGCATGTTTTGACTTAAAATGTATAATAAATAATGAACAACTAATAGTAGACACTGCAACCTGATCATAGAAAACTTTTTGTTTTTAATTTCTCTTGGTAGTCAGTCTTTGTGAATGTGGATTTAAGCCACCAAATCCTTTACTATGTATTACTAAAACATAAGGCAAGGAGAAAGAATTTCCATTTCTGATATAACAGCCTTGGATAAAAGAGGCTAGTGACAGGCCTTAATGTGAGTGTTCCATAACCTTTTGTGTCATGAATCCCTCTGTAGTCTGAAGAAGGTTTGGAACTCTTCTCAGAATGATGTTTATAAATGCATAAAATAATATACATAGAATTCCTAAGGAAACCAATTGTATTGGAATTTAGTCATCAAGATTTTTTTTTTAATGTAGTACAGTGATATATGCCCTTTTCTATTAATGTGTTAAGTAACGAGATCTGTGGCGGGTATAATAACTGCTTGCATTTGAAGTAGGGGTGAATGCGAAATTTATTGAAAGATCTGCAATAACTGTAATGAGATATGAAAAAAATATGTGATTTCTCTTGGTGAGAAAGTTGCATGTACTGCTAGTAACCATGTGACATGGTGCCTACCTTCATATATGGAAGTAATGCTAATTTTGTTCTTAGAGTTCAACAAAAATAAATACGTACTTTTTTCCTGCCCAACTTCACCCAGGGGTTTAAAGGATTTTATATTAGAACCTCTTTTCCAAAGAATAAGAGCTGGAGGATGAGGTGGTAATAGGAAGAAGTACCTATAGAAATTTGAGACCTGGTCAGAGACTGGGGCTACTGTGATGCATATTTTGCTTGTGCAATTGCTTTTGAAAGTTACCTTATTTGGGGGGAAAATAATAAAAGGTGTTTAGAAGAAAATGCTTGGCTACTATGATATTTTAATATTTTCCCTATAGCAACAAATACAAGTAGGCCATTCTCCCTTTAAGTGCTTGATACGCACAATATCAAAACTGGGTGACTGAGATTTACAATAGATTTTCTATCCCACTGGCCAACAAATAATCATAGCAATATGGTGTAACCGGTATAAAATAAGAATAGATTAGTCAAAAATAAAAATAAATAAATGAGTAAATAAGTAGGAGAGATGGAAAAGCTCTGTGTTACATAAAATGCCAACTAATAATGTAGGAAGAAAGAATGATACAGTTAAAAAAAACCCACTTTGCAACCAATATAGTAATAACTGATTCAGGCAAGAATCATCAGTGGATGAATAGAAAGGAAAATCTTTACTGTCTCATAAATTACTTATCAATTACAAAGAGTTAAAGATAGTAACTTTATCATATTAAAGCTTGAAGGACGCCACCATAGCCAACATCACCAGTAATGGAACAATCTGATATTGTACACCTCATAATGTGATACAGTTAGGACTCATTGTAAAACATCAGAAAGATCCAAATTGAGGGGCATTTTCACAAACAACTGGTCTTTACTTTTGTTTCTTTCTTCCTTCCCTCTTCCTTCCCTCTTTCTTCCACCCTCAATGTTGAATCCTAGGATGAGATTTATTTTCTTCAAAGCAAATAAAAGATAGTATGCCATTGCCATCTGACGCTTATTTTATACACTAAACAAGACTAGTATGATTTGAGACAAAAAAACTTCTTTGTATGAGAAAGAGTTTTTGAAAATTTTAACCTGAAAGCTGAGATATAAACATATAATAAATATCTGGATTATCTGCATCAAAAGCTTCTGCTGTTGTGTAAGTTTTCTATCACTGCCATAACAAATTACCAAAATTTGGTGGGTTAAACCAACCCAGACATATTATTTTACAGTTCTGAAGGTCAGCTGTCCAACAGGAGTCTCACTAGGCTAAAATCAAGATGTCGTCAGTAATTCTGGAGGCTATGGGGGAGAATCAGTTTCCTTGCCTTATCAAGCTTCTAGAGATCATCCTATGGCTCATGACCCCTTTCCTCCACCTTCAAAGTCAGCCAGTCTCCTCAGGTTGTCATTGCTCTTGTTCTCCCTATTCTGTCTCCCTCTTCCACACTGAAAAACACTTGTAATGCTCTTGGGCCCACCTAAGTAATCCAGTATAATCCCTCTATTTTAAGGTCAGTGGATTAGCAAATTCAGTTCCATCCATAATCTTCCATTTTAAAGCATACTACTAGCAATATTGGAGGGTGTTGCCTCTAGAAATATAATAGAATCCAAACAATTAGGAGTGGTCATTAGGAGACTAAGCCTGGATGCCTCTTCAGTGGATGCCTCTCCTGTGGAGCTCCTTGGATTTCATTAATCACACAATGAAGTAATACATTGAAATGAGATCCATTGAATGGAGTATCACAGCAGGTCTTGCTGCCAACTTTGAATGTTTTCACCAACTGTAGTTATTTTGCCCAATTGGAATGTCAACTCTTTTAACCTCTCCCATTGGAATTCTATGTATCCTTCCAGGCTCAACACAGGCCCCTTTTTATCATAAAACCTTTTTTAGTATTTTAACCCCAAGAGGTTCTCCCTTTTCCAAACTCCTATCAGATGTATGGTACATATTTTATAATTTTGCTTTCAATTAGGTACTCCATTCTATTGCTTACTATTGTCTCATCATCATTGTCACCATCATTGCTCTCATTTACTGAGCCCTCACGATAGATCAGTTTCTGCACTCAGTGCCTGATAAGGATTATCCGACTTAATTCTCATAAATGCCTCTTAGGGTAGTTATCATTATCTTTAACTTGCAGAGGATGAAATGTAGACTCAGAAGATAAAATCTGGGGCCCAAGTTCACAAGCCAGAAAGTGGATAAATACATATTATTTGAACCCAAAATCGTCTGACATGAGTTTGGTGCTTCAGACGATACTTGCTTTATTCTCAGATTATAAGCTCCTCCACAATGGGACTCCCTTATAATTTTTCTGAAACACCCACAGCACCTAAGACAGACTTAGCTATACTGTAGGAGCCCCATAGTAGCCCTGAATTTGACACAAATATGAACTTGAAGCAGAAAGATGCTATATGCAATGTAAGTTGCCCCAGCTTTGGTTCATTGCATGACTGAAGCATTTGCACAGCAAGTTGAGGAATCTGTTTCAACAGGTTTTATTCTATGCCTGTGAGGATGCTCAGTAGGGTAGGAACATTTTGGGAATTCCCTTCACTGGTTTTGGAAAGATAACTATGGTAACGTGGGTCAGCGAGTCATCTAGCTGCAACAAAGTAGCCAGGAGAATACCAATGCCTCCAACCACAGCATTTACATCGTTTCAACACCCAACCAGTTGCCACTAAAATAATTCCAAATAATTCCACTCAAAGGAGTGGTTGTGGTTATGTCCAAATCTCTGTGGGCCTGCTCCCTGCTCTCAGCCAGCCCTTTGGGGAAACTCAAGTGCTACTTCACAGAGCCCTGCCCTGGTATGAAATTCCAGAGCACTTGCACTTGTGTTTAATGATAATAATTAAGGTTTACAAGAGCTCTTCAGTGCAGACAGATGCTGTGTTTTATTACCGATGCACTAACATATCATTTCTTAGACCAGAACATCTCCTAGCATAAAGTATTCCAAATCTGTGCCTTGCCTAGAAGGGCACAGATGTACCCAAACATAATATTTTTCATACACTCAGGTGCTTTGTGTTCAGCGGTTTCTGGGAGACAGATAAAAAGCCCTCCTGGAATCTGTGTGAACTGCAGGGGAGGAGCTGACTCATGGGGCTGTCCCCTAGGTCCTACTGCTTTAGGTGAATTTGTCCAGCTAAGGCTTGGAAAAGCAGATAATGTGATGTGATATGGGGAAGAAGGAAGTAGCCCTTGATCAAAAGCTGGCCCTTGGGCCAAGATAAGGCTTGCAGAAAACCCCACACAACAGGGGGAGGCACCTGGGAATATGTCCCGGCCCTGCATATACATCCTGCTTTGTTTCTAAACACGGTTCCTGGCACAGAATAGGTGTTTGCAGGTTGGGTAAAGAAGCCTTTCAGCTCTCTGGCATTGAATTCTCATTTATAATGAGCCTGTAGCTGCGGCCAGAATTAAGCAGGATTATAAGTTTCACAAACCCTTTAGAATTGTTCTTACTAACCCCTAGACTCTGCCCAGCCTACTTTGTTTTCATCTAACTCCTCATCCAACTCTCTAGGACTTGATGCAGTTCTCTCACGTGGCAGAATCCACCACTATGGCCTCCAGACTGCTGTCTCCCAGAGCCCTCCCTGGGTGATACTCGTTGCATTTTCCCATGTCCCACGTCCTCTGCATCCTTCTCTAGCTAGACCGCCAGGCTGACATCAGAGCTTTTCAACACACGTGCCTCTGCACAGCATTACAAACATGAAGGGTGATCTGAAATGGTCATCTCTCAGCTTTAGGGACAGGCAGGGCCCGGGACATGAAAGCCACTCTTTCCTACATCTCCATCCCATTCAGCTTCTAGGCACACATGGCTTGGTCAACTGGACCCAGTAAGTCATATAACGAAAATCATTTTCTGAGTGCTATGTGTGAAAAGACTTCAAAGACCCTGGCAATATGTCAATATGATCAAGGAATGCAAACGGCTATCCACTGTGGTTTTTAATCACTGCTGTGCATCAAATTTACTGAGTGATTTTTTTTTTTTTAATGGGATGCCTTTTCCCTTGCACCTGAAAGTCTGATTTAGCTAATGCGGAAACTGAGAAATGCATTTGAACAAACTCTCCAAGCAATGTTTATGCACACTGTATTTGTCAAGATAGACTAGGCATCTGTGGCAAATAATCTTCAAATCTGGAGGATTTATGTCTTGTTCATGGTGTATGTGTTTCCAACACATATTCTGTACCTGTACTGGATGAGGGGTGGAGGGAATCACTGAAAGTATGCAGATGACCTGGGGCTCCATCATCTTACAACACTTTCCTCCAGCAAGTGTCTGCAGACCTAGCAAAGGCAGGGGGAGAAAGAACTGGAGATTTGCAGTTGGACTTTTAATTGACTAGAACTGCTCACATGACCCTGCTCAGGGGACAGGGCTGAGATGCTGGGGAGCAGATGGAGATTCAGTGAGCAATGCCTCAAGATACACCATTGGTAGGGTATTTACTTTCTCCAGCAAGAGAATCTCTTTCTGATAGGGGCTACTGGAGACAATTCTGTAACTCCAAATGCCAACTTCTTGATCATGACGAGTAATGGAGGGCTAAGGGGGGACACAAAATGGAGAGTGCCCTTCTGGGTCATCCAAACTGTATCACTTGGTATCTTCCACTGCTCAAGGTTGAATATGCCTACCTGCAGAAATGATATGTAAACATTAAAACATTTGTAGTGTTTTAGTTGGTAGTTGTTTAAAATAATAATTTTATATTATTAATAAAATATATTAAATTTATTTAAAAATTTATTTATTAAAGATTAATGCAATTTATTTAAAATAAAATTAAAATCCAAATAATTTTAATTTTAATAAAATTAAAACAAAACAACCATGGATGATTTATAAAACACAAAACAAAAACAACCATGGATGATATATAAATAAGCATGGTTGTGTCTTCGTAATACTTTATTAAGGGACACTGAAATTTGAATTTTATATAGTTTTCCTATGTCATGAAATATTAATCTTTTTATTTTTTTCAACTATTTAAAAATGTGAGAGTCATTATTACCTTTCAGGGTTACTAAAGCAGGCACCAGGCTGACTTTGACTTTTTAATCTACTGAACCCTCACCTTGTCAAATCCCCTCCCAATACAGATGAAGAAACTGAGGTTCATGGAAGTAAACTGACTTTTTCAAAACCACAGAGAAAGTAAGAAGGATAGAGTCCTTCTAGAACTTTCCCCACTATTCCACATTCTATTTCTTCTCTAAGCATGAACATGAGCTAAGAGAAAGAGATGTTTCCTCTATGGAACCTAGACATATTAGGAAATGAGGTGTGGGGAGTAGGTGGAGAGTCCGGACTGAGATGGGGGTTACAGTATAGGCAGCCAGCATACCACCCTCCTAGCTTAAATCAGGAAGAATTAGATACCCCGGATAGACCAATAACAAGCAGCGAGATTGAAATGGTAATTTAAAAATTATCAGCAACAAAAAAAGTCCGGGACTAGATGGATTCACAGCAGAAATCTACCAGACATTCAAAGAAGAATTTGTATCAATCCTTTTTACACTATTCCACAAGATAGAGGAAGAGGGAATCCTCCCTAATTCATTCTATGAAGCCAGCATCACCCTAATACTAAAACCAGGAAAGGACATAACCAGAAAAGAAAACTACAGACTGATATCCCTGATGAACATAGACGCTAAAATGCTTAACAGAATACTGGCTAACTGAATCCAACAACATATCGAAAAGATAATCCACCATGATCAAGTGGGTTTTATACCAGGGATGCAGGGATGGTTTAACATACGTAAGTCAATAAATGTGATACACTACATAAACAGAATTAAAAACAGAAATTATGTGATCATCTCAATAGGTGAAGAAAAAGCATTCAGCAAAATCCAGCAACCCCTTATGATTAAAACTCTCAGCAAAATCGGCATACAAGCATCATAGCTCAATGTAACAAAAGCCATCAATGACAAACCCAGAGCCAACATAATACTGAATGGGGAAAAGTTGAAAGCATTCACTCTGAGAACTGGAACAAGACAAGGATGCCCACTCTCACCACTCCTCTTCAACGTAGTACTGAAAGTCCTAGCCAGAGCAATCAGAGAAAAGAAAGAAATAAAGAGCATCTAGATCGGTAAACAGGAAGTGAAACTGTCACTGTTTGCTGATGATATGACACATCATATGAAAAAATGCTCAATGTCACTAATGATCAGGGAAATGCAAATCAAAATTTGTTACCTTGAAATTCGGTTACCTCGAAAACCCTAAAGACTCCTCCAGAAAGCTCCTAGAACTGATAAGAGAATTCAGCAAAGTTTCCAGATACAAGATGAATGTACACAAGTCAGTAGCTCTTTTATATACCAACAGTGAGTAAAAGAAGAATCAAAGAACTCAACCCTTTTTACATTAGCTGCAAAAAAACAAAAGGAATATACCTACCCAAGGAGGCGAAAGACCTCTACAGGTAAACTACAAAACACTGCTGAAAGAAATCATAGATGACACAAACAAATGGAAACACATCCCATGCTCATGGATGGGTAGAATCAATATTGTGAAAATGGCCATACTGCCAAAAGCAATCTGCAGATTCAATGCAATCCCACCAAAATACCATCATCATTCTCCACAGAATTAGCAAAAAAATTTCTAAAAATTATATGGAACCAAAAAAGAGCCCGCATAGCCAAAGCAAGACTAAGCAAAAAGAACAAATCTGGAGGCATCATACTACCTGATTTCAAACTATATTATAAGGCCATAGTCACCAAAACAGCATGGTACTGATTAAAAAATAGGCATGTAGACCAATGAAACAGAATAGAGAACCCAGAAATAAACCCAAATACTTACAGCCAACTGATCTTTGACAAAGCAAACAAAAACATAAAGTGGGAAAAGGACACCCCACCCTTTTCAACAAATGGTGCTGGGATAATTGGCTAGCCACTTATCTCCATTCATGTAGGAGAATGAAACTGGATCCACACCTCTCACCTTATGCAAAAATCAACTCAAGATGGATTAAGCACTTAAATATAAGACCTAAAACTATAAAAATCTAGAAGATAGCATTGGGATAACCCTTCTAGACATTGGCTTAGGAAAGGATTTCATGACCAAGAACCCAACAGCAAATGCAATAAAAACAAAGATAAATGTCTGGGACTTAGTTAAACTAAAGAGCTTTTGCATGGCAAAAGGTACCATCAGTAGAGTAAACAGACAACCCACAGAATGGGAGAAAATCTTCACAATCTATACATCTGACAAAGGACTAATATTCAGAATCTATAATGAACTCAAACAAATCAGTAAGAAAAAGGCAAACAATCCCATCAAAAAGTGGACTAAGAATATGAATAGACAATTCTCAAAAGAAGATATACAAATGGCCAACAAACATATGAAAAAATGCTCAATGTCACTAATGATCAGGGAAATGCAAATCAAAACCACAATGTGATGCCACTTTACTCCTACAAGAATGGCTGTCATCAAAAAATCAAAAACTAGCTGTTGCCATGGATGTGGTGATCAGGAACACTTCTATACTGCTGGTGGGAATGTAAACTAGTAAAGCCACTATGGAAAACAGTGTAGAGATTTCTTGAAGAACTAAAAGTAGAACTACCATTTGATCCAGCAATCCCACTACTGGGTATCTACCCAGAAGAAAAGAAGTCATATGAAAAGGATACTTGTACACGCATGTTTATAGCAGCACCATTTGCAATCGCAAAATTGTGGAACCAACCCAAATGCCCATCAATCAATGACTGGATAAAGAAACTGTGAGATTTATATATACATATTGCAGTTTCTCAGTAATAAAATGAATGAATTAATAGCATTTGCAGTGACCTGGATAAGATTGGAGACGATTATTCTAAGTGAAGTAACTCAGGAATGAAAACCCAAACAACATATATTCTCATTGATATGTGGGAGCTAAGATATGAGGATGCAAAGGCATTAAAATGATATAATGGACTTTGGGAATTTGGGGGGAATTGTGGGAGGTGGGCAAGGGATAAAATACTACAAATATGGTGCAGTGTACACTGCTCAGGTGGTAGGTGCACCAAAATCTCACAAATCACCAATAAAGAGCTTACTCATGTAACCAAACATCACCTGCACCTCAATAACCTATGGAAAAATAGAAAAATAAAAAAAAATTTTAAAGTGTCACGTGGCTATTCCACTACCTGCACTAGTGAATGAAAGCTTTTTTTTTTAATTTGGGAATTAAGAACCCTAACATACTGCAAAACTATAACTTTCAAATTTGGAAGAGATAGTAGAGGTTATCAAACCTAATTTCCTGATGAGAAGAACTAGTTCTTAAATGGATTTTAATCATGACAGAACTACAACTAAAACCCAACCCAGTTAAGGTCAGTGGTCTTTCTGCCACATTTCCTTCCATTATCCTTGAGACTCCCCTGGCATGACTTGTAGGGTCTCAGTAAAGGAAATTCATTATCTTTCACTTTTGAGAAAACACTACTTTTCTGCATAGCAAAGTCATCTACTCAGCTCACGTAGTTCTCCACATCCTTATGGAGCTGCTTCTAATGCACTTAGAGATTCTGATAATGCAGCAAAAGACCCTTGATATCCACTGCCCAGCAGTAGCTAACATAATTTCTGGCAGTAGTAGGTTCTCAATAAATGGTTGACAATAGATGGAATAATAAAGAATGTAAATTTCTGTGAGCTTCATGAACTATTTTCATGCATATTCATTAGGATAAGTTTGTCTGAACTAGCAAAATGAACTAAAGTTTCCATGGTAATCTTTTTTGCACTTAACAGCTATAACATATTGGGAGATTTTGTTTTTAATCCTTCAACAACTCTCCAAAGTTTAATATTCTATAATCTCTTTTGGGATGCAGACTGTTTTATTTGTCTCTTCAGATCTAGAACAGAACCTGGTACTTAATATATTCAAATTGAATGAATGAAGAACTGTCCGTCACCTTCCCCTCTCCATCTTCCACATCTTAGCCTTTCCTTTCTTCTCCACACACTTCCAGGGGCCCTCATTTGCTCCTTGTAGAGCTTGCATATGTCACAAAGCTGAGGACTCCCACAGTGTTTGCACATATATACAGGGCCCTGCACACCACATGGTAATTCAGACAGAGGACATGGAATCTGTGTCAGCGCAGCTAGCGCTAGTGCTGCGTTCAAAATGAGTCCTTGTAATTCTGCCCATAGCAAAGAGTGATGCAGCTGATATCAGCTGTGGCTTTGAGATCCTATGTTTGCCCCTGCTCTGTTCTCCCTCCTCCTCATTTTCTTCCTATGTCACTGCTGGTGCATGCATGCGTCATTGGCAATCTCTTGCTGTGGCTGGAACATCTCTTCATCTATGAATAGATTTTAACAGCCTCCTTCAAGCTTCCTCTCTTGGCTGAGTTGACTCAGCCACACTGGGAGTAGGGAATGCTTTGACTGACAGCTAGCTTTACCATCCTAAGGTGCCATGGTGTGGATATAAAAAGAGAGGTGCGAGAGGACCTAAGGACGTGGCTTAAAGGAAGCCCTCCGAAAAAATGAATCCATCATGGCAAACTAAGAGAAGTAAAAAAGGAATACAGGCAGCAGCTGGAGAGCTATAGTAGGTTGTTATGGATGAAGCGATAGTTTGGGATATGAAATTAGTGATTTAAAAAAAAAGACATCTCTCAGATTTGGCTTTGATCTAAAGATTAAAAAGAAATTGCTTCCCTTGAGAAAGGATATTTAGGGAGCCAATTTGCAAGTAGCCAAGCTGGAGGAAAGAGGATTTCCAGAAGGCAAATCCAGGTCATCTGTTTAGAATTGATGGGTGCTTATTGTCTCTCACACTGAATTCACAGTACTGCCTTTAATTAGTAACAGGAACACAGTCATAGCAGCCGCCACCTGCAAAACCTGCCTCTGTGGGCTTTCAGAGACAAGGGGGACCATTTCTGGCTCAGGCAGACACAGCTGCTTCATGCACCCAGAATGTGTGGGAACAAACCTGGCTTGAGCCTTATGTAGGATAAAACCAGCCAAAGAGGTTTTTCCAGATAGAGGTAACCTCATGGCTGTTTATTAATAGGACAATGGATTCACCCTATAGAAATGTTTGGTGGTGTCTGCTTAATTGTTCTCAGGCAGTTATTACTGCAATTAGGGACCTGTGACATTGCAAAACCTCGTCTAGACTAGTACATATTAAAAAGAACTTGTTTGTGATTGCTTTTTGTTGGAGAGAGCAGATAAACAATTTGCCTTGGAGTCTCACGCACGTGTGTACTCAGTCTCTCTCTCTCTCTCTCTCTCTCTCCTCTCTCTCTCTCTCTCTCTTTCTCTCTAAACTATAGCTTTTGCGGATTTTCATGCAAGTGAAGTATTTTGAGTGGCACAACCAGCATGCAAATACATACTTCCTTCAGCTCACTCACCCTTAACTCCAACATACAACATCTGTCTTAGCTGGCATTCCTGTAAGCAATGACTATTAAGGTTTCAGTTTTTATTTTTTTTAATCTGGAGGCTTTGCCCAAGCTACAATGAGAGGAGCAGCTTCAGAAAGAGAAGGGAAGACACTCATTTCCAAAATACCACGACTTCCAGGAAACTTTATAATTAGAGCTTCAATCCTCTTGAAATCTCCTCTGCCTCAGATATTAGGAATCTCCACTGCTGGAGTTTTCTTCTATCACTTACAGCAAGCCTTCTTTTTCTCATCATCATCATCTACAACCAGGCATATCTTTAATGCCCCCATCTTTCCAAAGTCAGTGTTAGGTGGAGAATTACTATTCACCTTCTTTAACCTATGCTGATTTTTTTCTTCTTTGAGAGATTACAGCATTTTACCTCTCTGCCATTCATTTGTGTCCTTAACTATGTGAATCTTTGGGTTGTTACTTAACAGTTTGACGGGTGTACATTATCTTCTCAATGACATGCTAAGTCCTTGGGCACAGTGACATAATCAGGAGTGTCTGGCAGCAACAACAGATTCCGATATAGGAGGCCTTAAAGAAATATTGGTAGTTTGAGAATGCTTTTTAACTTTTTATTTAGCAGTTTTCGATTTATGAAAAATTGAGTGGAAAGTACAGAGTTCCCATATACTCCACCCTAACCCACCAGTCCGCTCCTCCCAGCTTCCCCTATTACTGACATCTTGCATTAGTGAGGTATATTTGTTGCATTTGATAAGCCTGTATTGGTGCATTATTATTAAGTCCATATTTTATGCTGTTTTCACTTTTGGTGGGGTACATTCTATGGGTTTTGACAACATGTAATATCATGTATCCACCATCACAGTATCAAACAGAATAGTTTCACTGCTCCAGATCCCCAGAGCTCTACCTGTTTATGTCCCCCAACACACACATGTATATACCAAACCCCTGGCAACTACTTATCGTTTTACTGTATCTATAGTTTTGTTTTTCCCAGAATGTCATATGGTTAGAATCACATACTATGTAGCCTTTTCAGATTGGCTTCTTTCACTTAGCAATATTCATTTAAGCTTCTCCCATGTCTTTGTGGCTTGATAACTCATCTCTTTTTATTGCTGAATAATATTCCACTGTCTGGATTACTACAGTTTATCTATTCACCTATTGGAGGATATTTTGGTTACTTCCTTATTTTGGCAATTATGAATAAAGCTACTATAAACATCCATATGCAAGTTTTTGTATGGACATAAGTTTTCAACTCATTTGGATAGATACCAAAAAGTGCAACTGCTGGATCATATGGTATGTTCAGTTTTTTAGGAAACTACCAAACTGTCTTCCAAAGTGGCTATACTGTTTTGTATTCCCAACAGCAATGGGTGAGAATTCCAGTTGCTTTGATGATTTTTTGAGCCTAGGTTTTGGTAAGTGGAAAATATAAAGAAGATATGTTTATGGGGTGGGATTCATTCAGAGCCATACACTCCTACCCTTGGACTGTCCTGCAGTAAACAGTGAGGGGTGGTGGACAGTGAGTGGATATAGAAAAAGCAAACCTTGGTGATATCGTCACCCTGCTACTTCTCAGCTATGTGGTCAAAATAAGTTACTTAGTCAATCTGAGCTTGGTTTTCTCTTATTTAGACGGAGACAATAGTACTAACTTCCTCAGACTCTAGCAACTACTAAATAAGATAATGCACTAGCATAATCTTGAACACACAATGGATACTCAATAACAGTGTATCCATTTGAACAATAGGAACTAAGCTACTTTTCACCAGAATTTTTCTGACACTGTGATAACCTGCATCCACTCCCTCTACTCCAGGTTCCTTTATTATTATCCTAAAGTCCTGTGACTAAAACATGAAAATGACCTCAGAATTCTTAACGAGAGCAGAATTTCCTAGTTGTTATTTCCACCTGGTGAAAAATTAAGAAACTAGAAATGTCACTCAGACTCCTTGACTTATGAGAATCTCAGACTCTTGAACACAGGGCTGCAGACCTCCAAGGGCTCTCCCTAGTCAGCCACATCTTGGAAGATAAGACCACCCATGGGAGTGGACCAGTGCAAGTTGTCCTCTTTGATTCTTTTCCACTAGAGTTTCACTGACCCTGTACCTTTCCTTTGAGAACAATTATTAGCAGCATTGTGCAACCATGGCTGAATTGCAGCCTTGAAAGAGGTTAAAAACTGCAATCAACCCGGTGACATTTTCACCTATCTTCCTATAATTATCATGGGAGATGTCACTGTCCAGTGAGACTCTTATGCAATGCTCATGTGGTAGACCGTATTTTTTATACTTTGCATTGCTTTTGCTGTTTACATGAGGGCAGGTATGTGTGTGTGTTGCCTGCAGCCTAATTTATTTTAAACCATTTTAAGGCCAGGAGCAGTGGCTCACACCTGTAATTCCAGCAGGCATTTTGGGAGGCCGAGGTGGTCAGATCACGAGGTCAAGAGATTGAGACCTTCCTGGCCAACATGGTGAAACCCCATATCTACTAAAAATACAAAAATTAGCTGGACATGGTGGCAAGTGCCTGTAGTCCCAGCTACTTGGGAGGGTGAGGCAGGAGAATTGGTTGAACCTGGGAGATGGGGATTCCAGTGGGCTGAGATCATGCCACTGCACTCCAGCCTAGTGACAGAGTGAGATTGTCTCAAAAAAAAAAAAAAATTAAGTATATTTCAGATCCTGCTTCTCTGGCCCTGAGCTAATAGTCACCATTGGTCTACCAGTTGAATGTAAAGGGTGAAAGATTCAAAGTACACAAACAGTCTTTGGCTCTTAGCCTCAGCAGCTAGCCTCATAAGATTATCTTGACCTGTTGATTTCCAATTGAGGACCAGAGGAAGAAAAGTAAATATAATAATTGTGTTTCATTGTGCAAGTGAGCCAGGTTTTTATACTGGTCATTAAAATATATAGGAACAGTCTTTCCACTATTGTTTAGCTAATACCATATGCACAGCGTTTTACTGAGTGGGAAATGCTGAAGAAAGACCAGGAGGAATTAAGACTCAAAGATTAAAAAGTCATGATTTCTCCACTTTCAAGGGTTTATTCCTGTGAATAATTATGGTTCAGTGACTAAAGGGGAAACATGTTGATGGGCCCCTGTTAGCAAATAATTATTGACATATTCCAGCCCAGCTCTCCCGTAGTCTGTACAAAGATGTAGCATTATGATTGACAGAGAACCCTACAACAGGGGAGCTGTGAGAGTGACGTTACTTCTGAAATACTTTCAGTAGCAGGAGAATGTGAGCTTTGACATTTTAAAAAATCCGTATTAAGTCTACAAAGGCCAGTAAGTAGAAATTATACTTCAGGCTATAGAGTCTGAAAGGAAGACTGGTCACATTTCAGCGGGAATCTGCAAGGATCCTGTTACTAAATTAGTTACTGTGAGAATTATATTTTAGAAGCAAAACTTCAACATTGTTACAAGACGAAAGAAGCTTCTTTGATCTGAGAGGAGATGTTTTGTGTTGTTTCAAGGGAACAGAGGGCTCTGGAATCTCTGTGAGTCCTAGTCAGTGCCATATCCCCACCCTATCACCAAGGCCGTGTATAAGCTGGTGTTGACCCGGCAGGATGAGAGCGTCTGGAACCCCTCTTCTGTGGCTGGTAACATGCCAACCTTGAGCTGGCAAGCCATGAGCAGGCATAGCATGGCGGGAAGGTGCTGTGAAATGTTGGCTATGAGTTCGATATCTTCTTTACCTCAGTGCAGAAGAAAGTGACCTGGACCCTCTGGGCAGTGCTGGATGCCATGGGCCAGAGGTGGCTGCTTGTAGTGAGGACTTGGCACCTCGGTGACCTGCACTATGGTGGTCTGATCAACGCAATAAAGCACAAACTGCTCCCAAGCACGGTGAGGCTCAGGTAAAGATCTGGAGGTGCTCCTATGCTGTCCTACCACCTCCGGAGGAGCTAGACCGTCCCTTCTACAGCAGTATCAGTAAGGACTGCAAGTATGCAGATCTCACTGAAGATCAGCTACCCACGTGTGAGTCTGAAGGACACTACTGCCAGAGCTCTGCCCTTTTGGAATGAAGAAATTGTCCCCTAGATCCAGAAGGGGAAATGGGTACTGATTGCAGCCCATGGCAGCAGCCTTGGGGAACTGTTATTTGGGGAGGTATCTCCCAGTCAGGAGGCATGGGGGTCAGGACCCACTTGAAGTAGTCTGTCCCTTAGCAAAGCTCAAGTGCTGTGCTGGGAGATCCTCTGCTCTCTTCAGAGCTGGCAGGCAGTAACGTTTAAGTCCACTGAAGCTGCGCTCACAGCCACCCCTTCCTCCAGGTGGTCTGTCACATGGAGATGGGAGTTTTATCTACAAGCCCCCGACTGGGGCTGCTGCCTTTTTTTCAGAGATGCCCTGCCCAAAGAGGAGGAATCTAGGCAGGCAGTCTGACTACAGTGACTTTGCTGGCTGCAGTGGGCTCCGCCCAGTTTGAACTTCCCAGTGGTGGCTTTGTTTACTGTTTACACTGTGAGGGGAAAACCCCCTATTCAAGCCTCAGTAATGGTGACACCCCTCCCCCCACCGAGCTCAAGCATCCCAGGTCAACTTCAGACTGCTGTGCTAGCAGGGAGAATTTCAAGCCAGTGGATCTTAGATTGCTGGACTCCATGGGGGTGGGATCCGCTGAGCTAGACCACTTGGCTCCCTGGCTTCAGCCCCCTTTCCAGGGGAGTGAATGGTTCTGTCTCGCTGGTGTTCTAGGTGTCACTGTGGTATGAATAAAACTCCTGCACTTAGTTCCATGTCTGCCCAAATGGCTGCCTAGTTTGGTGCTTGAAACCCAGGGCCCTGGTGGGGATTCCAAGGGAATCTCCTGGTCTGTGGATTTTGCAGACTGTGGGGAAAGCATAGTATCTGGGCCAGAGTGCACAGTTCCTCACAGCGCAGTCCCTCATGGCTTCCCTTGGCTAGAGGAGGGAGTTCCCCAACCCCTTAAGCTTCCCGGGTGAGACAATGCCCCACCCTGCTTGGCTCGCCCTCCGTGGGCTGCACCCACTGTCTAACCAGTGAGATGAGCTGGGTACCTCAGTTGGAAGTGCAGAAATCACCCGCCTTCTCCGTTGATCTTGCTGGGAGTTGCAGACCAGAGCTGTTTCTATTCGGCCATCTTGCCAGCCACCCCTTTCTGTGTTTTAAAACATAAAATTGTAATGTTGTTCCCAGGGTTTGGATTTGGTCTGTGCATACTCATATAGCTGCGTGTTAAAATACTGAAATAGTTTCATAGAGATTGGATCATTGTCACTGCCTCCAGTTCCCCTAATGCCCTCTCAGAACCTTGGCTGGCCCAGATCTCTTCTGGTTCCTTCCCTCACCAATCTCCCCATTACAGTTTGTAAAAGTGATCACATCACTTCCTTCTCTATCTCCACATCCCTTTGCATGACTTGTGGTTTTTTTCTATCAAGAGGCAGTGTCTTTGTTCAGCCCCTGAATTTAGGCTGACCTTGAGACATGACTTGGTGAATAGAATGCATATATATTAGTTTATTCAAATAATCAGCCTAAGCCTAAACAAGCCTTGTGCTCTCTCTCGAACACATTCTCCACAGTTGTAAGAATAAGCCCATGATACCCTGCTGAGGCATGAAAAACCAAGTGGAACAGAGATGAGCCATCCCAACTGAGGTTGCCTCAGACCAGGAGGCAGACTAAACTGGCAGCTGACCAAAGATACAGGAGTAAGCCCAGCTAAGATCAGGAGAACCAGTTGAACCTGACATAAATTTCTGATTCTCAGATTTATGAGCTAACTAGATGATTATTGTTTTAAGCCTCTGGGTTTAGGGATAGTTTCTTATGTAGACATATTTATTATACATTTGTAATATTACACATAATTTATAATATTATGTACACAGAAATAAATAATATCCCAACAATCCGGCATTTAAAAGGGTATCAACTGGTGTAACTGAGGTCCTCCAGAAACCTGCTCCCATGCTAAATCTCCATTTTGTTTGGTGGATTCCCATGATGCAACAATAATTGTATTAGGAAAAGATCATGAGTTTTTTATTTATTTATGGTTTTCTTTTTTTTTTTCTTTGAGACAGAGTCTCACTCTCACCCAGGCAGGAATACAGTGGCACAAACACAGCTCACTGCTGGCTTGAACTCCAGGGCTCAAGGGATCCTCTTGCCTTAGGCTCCCAAGTAGCTGGGATTTCAGGCATGCACAACCACATCTGGCTAATTTAATTTATTTTATTTTATTTTATTTTTGCTAGAGATGAGTTCTTCCTATATTTTCCAAGCTGGTCTCAAACTCCTGGGCTCAACCAATCCTCCTGCCTCGGCCTCCCAATGCCGGCTTACAGCTGTGAGCCACTGTGCCCAGTGGAGAGTGTGAGCTTTTACATTTTTAAAATTCTATATTGAGTTTGAGTTTGCAAGTCTGGTAAGTAGAAATTACACTTCAGGCTGTACGGTATAGAAAGATTTGTCACATTTCACCAATGTCTGAAAGGATCCTGGTACTGAAAAAATCCTAGGTATGTAAGTAAAGTATATTAGTATTAATACTTGTATGGTTAGCTGTCATTAATTTGCTAGTTGTAATTAGAAATAATTTGACGATATTTTAGAAAAATTTCTTAAAAGTTTCATTTACTAATTAAAATTTATTTTTAGTAATCACTGTTCTCTTACCAAAGTTAAAGAGAAAGGAAAGTTTTCTACTCAAGTTAAATTTCTTTCTGGGCAAAACTGAGTCAAAAAGAAGACAAACAGTGTCATTTTAAAAATGGGTAAAAACCAATGAGCTAAACATTTCAGTTCATAACAAAACCTCCACATAGATGTTTATAGCAGCTTTCTTCCTAATTGCCAAAAGATGGAACCAAATAGTGAATTAAAAAAATTACACTGTGGTATGTCCAGATAGTGACATATTGTTCAGCACTAAAAAGAAATGAGCTATCAAGCCATGAAAGACATGGAGGAAACTTAAATGCTTATTACTAAGTGAAATAAGCCTGTCTGTAATGGCTATATACTATATGATTCCAACTATATAACATTGTGGAAGAAGCAAAACTATGGAAACAATAAAAAGATCAATGATTTCCAGGAATTTAGGGGAATGGGAGATCAACAGGTGGAACACTGAGATTTTATGGCAGTGAGACTATTCTATATCATACTGTAATGATAAATACATGTTGTGATACATTTGGGAAAACTCACAGAACAAGAGTGAACCCTAATGTAAACTATAGATTTTGACTGACAATAATATAACAAGATTGGTTCATCAGTTGTAACAAACAGACCACATTAGTGTGAGATGTTGATGGTAGGGGGAGCTGTCTGTGGGGTGGGGGAAGGTGAGTGGTATATGGGAAATTTGTACTTTGTATTTAATTTGCCATGAGCCTAAAATTCCTCCAAAATATAAAGTACCTGTCTTTAAAAATTTGATGAAAGACTTGAACAGATACTTTATAATGACTTGTCAATGAGAACATGAAAAAAAAAAAAAAATCTTCGACTTTGTTAACCCTTTGGGAATGCAAATGCAAAATACAATGAAATACCACCATGCAGCCACTAAAATGGCCAACATTAAAAAGACCATCAATCCTGCAGTGTTGGCAAGAATGTGGAGCATCTAGATCCTTCACATATTACTAGTGTAAAATGACACACCCACTGTTTCTTGTAAAGTTAAAACATGTGCATACTCAGCAATTCCACTCTTTAGTACTTACCCACGAGAATTGAAAACATATGTTAATAAAAAGACTTGTGTACCAATGTTCACACCAGAACTCCCAAACTGGAAACAGTCCAAAGGTACACCAACTAGCAAGTGTATAAACAAATTTTAGTATGTTCTTACCATAAATTCTATTAAGCAATAAAGTAAAATGAACTACTGATTTAGTCCGTGACATGGATGAATCTCACAGTCATTATGCTGAGCAAAAGAAGCCATACACACAATAAAGATGGTGTGATTACACTTATGTGAAATTCTATAACAGGCAAAACTAACCAATAGTCATGAAAACATGTCAGTGGTCATTTGCAGGTGGATGGGAAGGAGGGGAGAGAAATTGAATGCACAGAGGCAAAGGGAAACTTTCTGGGAAAATGCCAATGTTCTATATTTGGAATGGGCTGGTGATTATACAGAAGCATATTTGTCAAATTAAGATACCTGTACCTTTAAAATGTGTGATATAGTGTATAAAAATTCTACATCAATAAATAAGTAGATTTTTAAAAATATTCTTCTGAAGTCAGATTTTAATTCTAGAGATAGAAAAACATATCCTATGTGCATGGTAGACATTGCTCATCAATTACGATGCATTTTTCAACTTTCCAGGCATGCAAACGCAGTGCTCCAGGCAGGTACTGTGGGCCATTAGGATTAGTCCAGTCCTTGAAATCTCTTTGCCATTCTAGGCTAAGGCCATCCTAAGCTATACCTACCAGATATGCCTATGCCCCAGAGCAGGGAGTGTGGCTGGCTTCATAGATGTACAACATACGTGGTCACACAAAGCACTCATGCTTGCAGTGGCCCCATGTCTGGTTTAATGTTCTACTGTCGGCCAGGCATGGTGACTCATGCCTATAATCCCAGCACTTTGGGAGGCCGAAGCGGGTGGATCACGAGGTCAGGAGATCAAGACCATCCTGGTTAACAAGGTGAAATCCCATCTCTACTAAAAATACAAAAAATTAACTGGGCGTGGTGGTGGGCCCCTGTAGTCCCAGCTACTCAGGAGGCTGAGGCAGGAGAATGGTGTGAACCCAGGAGGCGGAGCTTGCAGTGAGCCGAGATTGCGCCACTGCACTCCAGCCTGGGTGACAGAGTCAGACTCTGTCTCTCTCTCTCTCTCTCTCTATGTATATATATTCTACTGTCATGGTTTTGAAATTCTTAATAGATTTCTAATAAAGGTCCCCTCATTTTCATGTTTCACTGGGTCTTGCAAATTACATAGCCTGGCAGGAAGCCTCTGAATCATAAAGCCCCTGAAACTGGTTCAACTTTAGTTTTTAGTCTTTAATTACAATCTTTGTATCTTTATGTACAAAAATAAAATTAATTCCTTAATGCTTTTCTTTCTCAATATCTGGTACTCCTTCTTAGGTCAAAGCAAAATACACTGAAGTGTCTTTATTAATTAGGATAGATATTATGTTCTCTTTCGAGTCAGGAAGCAGTAACTGCTAATTTAAATGGGTTAGATTTCTAAAAATCCTTAATTTTTAATTTTTCCATGGGGCATCTTATAAAAAGGCCAGGCCCTTTAACTACCAAGGAGTTTAGAAACACAGGATGGGACTTTTGGATAGTGGACAACTCAGTTTGTATTCTTTCTATTTGAATCCTATTCTTTTCATATCTTTAACACCTGTAGCAGGATAAAGTAAAATAAATATTTTTGTACTGTTATCATGTGTTGAGTTGTGTTCCCTCAAAAGACTTTGAAGTCCTAACTCCCAGTACCTGTGAAGGTGACTTTATTTGGCAATAATGTCTTTGCAGATGATCACATTAAATGAGATCATTGGATAGTCGTAATCCAATATGGCTGGTATACTTACATAAAGGAGAAATTTGGACATACAGAGAGATCGATACAGAGGGAAGAAAGTGTGAGAGCACAGGGAGAATGCCATCTACAAGCCAAGGAAAACCTGAGACTACCAGAAATTAGAAGAGAGCCATGGAACAGATTCTTCCTCATAGCTTGCACAAGGAATCAAAGATGCCAGCACCTTGACCTCAGACTTTCATCCTCCAGAACTGCAAGGCAATCAATTTCTGTTGTTGAAGCCACTCAGTTTGTGGTACTTTGTATGGCGGCTCAGCAAACTAATACAGCTACCGAAATTCAAGAGCAGAAATGTATTATAACACATTCTAGGATAAATTATGCGGCTTTTGTTTTCTTCTCCATTGCTCACCCTTCTACACGTAATATCTTTGTTTCCTCATTACACCCTTAGTGGATTTTCTTTGGGTTATCATGAAGGTCCAGGAGGTAATTTGATATAATAACTGTCAGAATGTGGTCCACTTACTGCCTTCATTAAAGTCACGAGGCATGATTGTTTAAAATGCGGGTTTCTGAGTCTGAGAGCAGAAGTACAAAATTAGATTATTTGGGGAAGGATAGCCCAGGAATCTGCATATTTTAAATGCTCTCCAGGTGATTCTGAAGTAATTAAAGTTTGGAAATCACTGAAGAAATCTTTGGCAGGTTGGCTAGCGCCACAATAGGAAATAATTCACAGATACTGACAACCTGCCCCTTCTCCTGGGTATATTTCTATGCTGGAGATAAATGGGAAAGATACCCCTTTCCCATGAAAAGGCTACTTGCTACAAGTTCCAGGATAGGGGAGAAACTTTATTCTTCCTTATCAAAAGCAACAGTGGAATTCCTGAAACCAGAACCTTCCTATAAGCCTGTTCCTAACCCCTGATATTTTCCAGAAGAAAGAAAGGTGATCAAGTAGTTGAACTGTTAATTATGCTAATTTTTATCTTACCCTTTACTACAGAAAACCAGGTTACACACGAAGAGCTTGTTAGCTAGACTTGCCTTCTTAAAACTACTTCAGGGCAGAAAAGAACTACTACGCAGCATCAAAAGTTGACTTGTTGCTGCTCCAAAGCCCAGTAGGACCTTCCTTGGATAGGCTAGAAAATTCAAGACTTGAAACCATTCTTTCTGTTTACTTCTTGCTGGAGTGCTCTTATGTGGTGTATTAAGTTCATGATATACAGGAAAAATTACTGTACCTTAAAAGATGGGGAGCCAAATCCAAGATAGAATGAAGCATATATAGAAAGGATCAGGTTGTGAAGTCGCAAATGCTTTGTCTGGGCCGAATTTGGAAGTCTCTAGGCAAACCTGGAATTCCCCAAAGTTTCTACTGAGAAGTGGTTTAAACTTCCACATGACTTTGATCTTATTTGTAAGACAAAAGATGATGCTGGAATTCCACTCTTGCTCTATCTCCTAAGTTGAAAGGACAGAACATAGCATTTATTTATTTTTTCTTTATTTCTTCTAAAACAAAAACAAAAACAGGATACAAGTGCAGAATGTGCAGGTTTGTTGCATAGGTATATGTGTGCTGTGGTGGTTTGTTGCACCTATTGACCTGTCCTCTAATTTCCTTCCCCTCAGCCCCCATCCCCCATCAGACCCTGGTGTGTGATGTTCCCCTCTCTGTGTCTATGTATTCTCATTGTTCAGCTCCCACTTATGAGTAAGAACATGCAGTATTTGGTTTTCTGTTCCTGCGTTAGTTTGCTGAGAATGATGGCTTCCAGCTTCATCCATGTCCCTGCAAAGGACATGATTTCATTCCTTTTTATGGCTGTGCAGTAGTCCATAGTGTTTACGTACCCGTTTTCTTTATCCAGTCTATCACTGATGGGCATTTGGGTTTGTTCCATGTCTTTGTTATTGTAAATAGTGCTGCAACAAACATATATGTGCCTGTGTCTTTATAGTAGAATGACTTATATTCCTTTGGGTATATATCCAGTAATGGGATTGCTGAGTCAAATGCCATTTCTGGTTCTAGATCCTTGAGAAATTATCATTCTGTCTTCCACAATGGTTGAACTAATTTACATTCTCAGCAACAGTGTAAAAGCATTCCTGTTTCTCCACAGCCTCGCTAGCATCTGTTTTTTCCTGACTTTTTAATAATCACCACTTTTTAAAGATCACAGGCTTGAGATCTACCCAAACAAAATAGCATTTCTAAGAACTTATTTGTCTTCCTGAGATCATCTACCACCATCTTTGGTGTCTGGTGCATTGGTGTACTTGCTTTCAGGTTTAAACCTTGGGTTACTTGCCTGAGGAAAGGGATTTTTAGGGTCTCCGGCTGAGAGATATTTATCAACGTGTGACATAAGATTTTAGTTGGGCATTCCAAGGAAAATGGATCTTTTGTTGAGAACACGGCTCTTTTTTCAATCCTGCTTTCTAATTCAGAGATAATATCTAATTCAGAGATAACATCAGAGATAAAAAGTCAAGTGTAAGATACAAACGAATCTAAATCAAATTCAATTTTCACATCATCACAGCACTGATTTTCATGGCTTGAGCAAATTAGACCATTGGGGTACTCTCGACCACTACTCCTAGACATGAAATCTTAATATGCTGTTTGGTTACACCTTTTTCCTTTGGTTAAAATCCCTCAGTACTTAACTGTATTGTATTTTAATTAGTATGGTGAATTTCTAATCATCTTTTCGATGCTCAAGTTCAAGAGATAAATGTTTGAAAAATGTTCCCTGGCACTTTCCCTCTCGCATCTCAACCCTAAGGTCTCATGCAGTTGTGGTGGTATGGTGTGCGCCTGTGCCTGTGTGCATGTACACATGTGTTACATGTGCCTGTGCATGTATGCATGTGTGCATGTGCCTGTGTTTGTGTGCAGGGGGGAGTGTTTGAGATTTGGAGGGAGTGAAGGGGTTACTGTTTGTTTCCCTGAGGAGTATCCATTCAAATTTATGCTAAACATATTTTTCTCTTTCAATTCTGTTTTAATTTAATTATTTGGACTTATAAAATAACTTTAATTTTTACCCAAAACACATGACTTTGCATCATTAACCCTTTTCATACAATTGAAAAATAGAGACATTTGTACAGGAAAGGAAGAGAACAGAAGCTGTTCAGTTTTTAAATTCAAGTTTCAAGAAAAATTTCAGATTAAACAGGTAGAAATAACTCCAGGTACTTTCTTCCCAAACATGTCAACATTGTCAACCATATCCATTTTATATGGGCTCTTACTTAGTAAAATACATAAATATTATTATTTATTAGAATAATAGTTTTATAAGATCAGGTTTTGGTCCTAAGTGCCATGATTTCTTGTTTTAAAGGAAAGTTTTCCAATAGCGCCAACTATTGCATAAACTGACTTATAGTTTTTATTTTTTTATTCCAATTTACTTATATTTAATAAATAAACATCACACATCCATGGTGAACTGTCTTTTATTGCTACCAAATGTAAGTGATCGGTATTTTACAATGGAGAAATTTATAGCAGTTAACAGTGTATTTTATTTTCTATATATATACTATATAACCATAGTATCATTGGACTGACCAAGATGTAGGATGGGTCTTTGTACACAGATAGTTTTTTATAAGACAACTGAGAAATAAAGGGAGAAAAATAAATGCTAGGAATAAAGTTTAGGTACATAAAACAATTTTTTTTTTTTTTTTTTTTTTTTCTGAGGCGGAGTCTCGCTCTGTCACCCAGCCTGGAGTGCAGTGGCCGGATCTCAGCTCACTGCAAGCTCTGCCTCCTGGATTCAGGCCATTCTCCTGCCTCAGCCTCCCGAGTAGCTGGGACTACAGGCGCCCGCCACCACGCCCGGCTAGTTTTTTGTATTTTTTTTAGTAGAGACGGGGTTTCACCGTGTTCGCCAGGATGGTCTCGATCTCCTGACCTCGTGATCCGCCCTTCTCGGCCTCCCAAAGTGCTGGGATTACAGGCTTGAGCCACCGCGCCCGGCCAACAATTTTTAATATCAAAATTCATCAACCATAATATCATTTGAAAGAATATGATGAAAAGTGCTGCCTATGTGGACTAGAATTACTATTGTTTATCTTAGGAAAATCAACAATTCAGTAGCTTGTCTTAATACAGAAGCAAAAATAGGAGGCTTGGTCATTATTCATAAGGTACCAGGAAAAGACTACTGGTTCATTTAAAAACAAACTAGGTTAAATGTAAAATGAAAGGCCATAAATGACTACTAAATTCTCCTCCCCCAAAACAAATGGCTGTAGTTTCCCTGGAATAATTCTGTTACCAAAATTAACAAGCAAATAAATATACAAAATCAAACAATAACAACAACAACAACAAAATTTAAAAAGCAGCAACAAAATTCTGTGACAATTAGTTTAGTTAGTACCAAAACTACAGTGAGAAACGCTAAAAAATTGGTTGTGTGCAGCAATACAACAGTGCACTGCAGTGCAAGTTTCTTTTTGGCAGCCCTCTACAAAGAATTGAAGTATATTCATACTGTTGCGTGTTCACTAAAGTCATAAATAAGGATGTCCAATGCCATTATTCAGGTCTTTTGGCTGAATATCACCCTTGGGAAAGACATAGACTCTGGACTTCCTTCTTAATAAGCAGTTTCCCATTAACAAGTTCTGTTTTATAGTGAACTAGAGAGAAAATTTGCCTCACTGGTTGATGGTGGAACAAAACAATAGTTTCAATCACCTTCCTCTTGATCAATCCAGGGCATGTTTTATGTTACCTAACCCTATTTAATTAATGAGGTAGAGATTTAAAACACAGTACATTCTTACTATATTTAGAAAATATTTTCTATGTTCTAGAATCACATCCCAATTTTAATATATGTAAATCAATTTTACATAGGGTGGATTTCTTTCAAAGCACCATGTTTCACAAAAACACATGCTTTGTATATGAAAGTCATATGGCATTTCATTTGAAACTGTATTCTATATTTTTCAAGGGATATTCTGTATTTAATTTAAGGTTGTATTTTATGTTTTTCTAAAAACATTCTGGATTTGTTGAATAGTAATTGCATGGGAAGAATTGGGCTTGGGCTTATATCATTTTTTATTTTGGCTTTCTCTTGTGTTTGCTAGTCATGAGATCTGCACCAACTGTCTCTTTCTCTTCTCTAAAGACAGAATTCTATAAATTTGTCTGGTCTATAGACCGTCTGTCTTTGAATTGTGGTATGCTTATCTAGAATTTCCTTAGGAAAACAAAGTTCTTCTGCATCAAGGAGTGAATTCAGGATGTAATTCATTTGCTGTAGAGAAAAAATATCTTTTTTCTTTTGAGACATATTCTCACTCCGTCACCAGGATGGAGTGGAGTGGCACAATCTGGGCTCACTGCAACCACCGCCTCCTGGGTTCAAGCAATTCTCCTGCCACAGCCTCCAGAGTAGCTGGGACTACAGGCACCCGCCACTATGCCCAGCTAATTTTTTTTTTTTTTTTTTTTTTTTGTATTTTTAGTAGAGACTGGCTTCACCATATTGGCCAGGATGATCTTGATCTCTTGACCTCGTGATCTGCCTGCTTCCCAAAGGAGAAAAAGTATCTTTGTTTCCAGACAAGATTAGGTGGTAGGACACCCATAAAGAGTCTTGCTAGAGGAAAGAACATAGGCACCAAGACACGACATTTTCCTCTACAATCTTCTTTCTCTTTCACAGATAAAGACTACAGGAAGTAGTCCGTATGATCTCCTATCATAGATCAACTCTGAAACCTTATCCATGAGTCACATCCAATGAACTCCTTCAATCTTGTAAAGAAGTGCCAAAAATGTAACCAATTACGGAACTTTATTACTGTCTGCTTCTATTTGAATATATGAAAATGAAAAATTATAAAGAAATTCTGCTTTTTTATTCACCACAAATCTTGATTGAACCTCAATAATGGACAAATGGCTGTTTTCAAGGCTACTCTTGAAAAACACTAATCTGAGAATATATTTTCGGTTCTATTTCATGTAGAACCTCAGATTCAAAAAGTCTGAACCTAAACTCATGTTCTTCTCCCTACCTGGCTTTTCTTCTTGTAACTGCTACCTACTAACCCAAGTTAGAAACCTGGGTTTATCCCTTACTCCTTACTCTTTCTTGATCTTCGAATTTAGCACATCTATGCGTCATTATTTCTTACTGATTTTACTTTTTACTTAGTTCTCCAGTCCATTTAATTCTCTCCATTATGAACAGCCATCAACCTAACTGGAACTCTTATTGTCTCTCTGTTGGACTACTCTGCTCATGTCTGAATTGGTTTCCCCTCTCCAGACTCAGTACCCTCAAGTTCATCTTCAATGCAGCCAACAGAAAGAGATATTAGATAACTGATAATGTCACTCCTGAATTGAGAATACAACTATGTTCCCTTACTATGCATTATATAATAAAAACAAAGCTCTTTAATATTCCTTAAAAGACCTTCTTTTTCAGTTCACAAAACTTTGTGTATTTTATTAATCATACGGGTTGCTCAATCCTCTTGTCTCTTCCTCCACTAGTCCTAGTCCTGATCCATGAACCTAATTTCTAAGCAGACCCCTTAAGCCTCAACTCAGATGTAACCTTTGCTAGGAAGTTTTGTGTCATTCTCACTCACACTCTGAACTAATGTAAATATCTTCCTCCGGGTTTCCAAAATATTCCTTAACTATCTCTAATATTGTATTTTCTACATGGAATTATAATTTCTGTTTTGTTTCCCTCATTAGAAGGCTGAAGCTAAAACATTCATCCTTGTGTTTTACAGAATGCCTGGCACAAGATAAATGCCCTCTCGGTGTTGCTTAAATTTAGTCTTTAACAAGTCATGGAGCTTAGTTGGAAGAATACAAAACCTAGGATATATTACTTACAGAGACTGATGAAAGTTACCTTTTCATAAGTAAACCAGGTGATAATAATTTCTAAAGTTTAGAGCTGCTATGAAGATGAAATTTTAAAAATAGAGGATAAAGTACAACCTTCATCCTAAATAAGTCTAACCCTCCTCAGGGCTTCCTATCTCAGTAAGTGGGCCCTCCACTCATTCTACTTCTTCTACCAGGATTTTGGTATCAGACTTTATATGTCCTTTTTCCTCCCTCTTCACATTAAAAAATCATGTTGATTCTAGCTCAAAAATATATCTGGAATCTTTCTATTTCTTTGTGTTATCTCTATCACTATCCTTGTCTAGGACATCATCTTTGAACACCTTGAGACTTTGGACACCTTGAGAGCACTGTAACTTGCTATTTCTACTCTCATTCTTGTCCTTTTTCAATTTTTCCTTATTTTACCAGCCAGAATAATTTCTCTCTCTCTCTCTTTTTTTTTTTGAGTCAGGGTCTTGCTCTGTCACTTAGGCTGGAGTGTAGTGACATGCTCTCAGCTCACTGAAACCTCCACCTCTGGGGCTCAAGCGATTCTTCTACCTCAGCTTCTCAAGTAACTGGGACTATAGGCAAGTGCCACCAAGCAGCTAATTTTTTTTTTTTTTTTTTTTTTTTTTGTAGCAACAGAATTTTGCCATGTTGCCCAGGCTGGTCTCAAACTCCTGGGCTCAAGCAATTCACCCATCTTGACCTCCCAAAGTGCTGGGACTACAGGCGTGAGCCACCACGCTCACCCCAGAGTAATCTCTTAAAGATAAAAATTTTATCATACCCTTTTATTACTTTAAACTTTGCATTTTCTGGAATAAAACCCTTCACTTGGCTGACTCCTACTGAAACTTCTCCAGTTAAATGTCATGACCTCAAGAAGGTCTTGCCTGACTCCCAAGTCTTAATTAGCTTCCTATTCTATCACAGCACACTAAATATTTTCTTCTTAATATTTACCACAATTATGACAACATATTTATTTTTTATCTGCATATTTATGATTTGTCTCTATCACTAAACTATATGTTCCACGAAAACAGAGATGCTATTTGTCTTGTCACTACTTTATTCTCAAGGGTCCAGTACAATAACTGGCATACACCAGATTCTAAATATGTATCTGTTAAATAAATGGCTTAACAAGCCTAGAACATAGAAAGCCCATGATTTATATATAAAAGGGATCTTTTTTTCTCTCTTTCTATAAAATACGTTAAAGTAAACAGAATTTTCAGGTGATAGATTTCAACGAATTCATGGTTAAATATAGGGCAAAGGAGAAATTCAATGTCTTTTGTTTCTCAAAGACCCCATGATTTATCAAAAGTTAAATAATCTTATAAAACTATAAATCACTAAATGAGCTGTTATTGAAAAAAAAAACATGGCTATTTTTCGTCAACCATTCAATTAAGAGGCTTAAAGTGAATGTGTATTAGTTTGCTAGGGCTGCCATGACAAACCCACAAACTGAGTGGCTTAAACAACAAAAAGTTACTCTCAGTTCTGGAGACTAGAAGTCAGAAATCAAGGTGTTAGCAGGGTTAGCTCCTTCTGAGGGCTGAGAGGAAGAATTGGTTTCAGGTTTCTTCCCTAGATTTTGGTGATTTGTTAGTAATCTTTGGCATTCCTTGGCTTATAGAAGCATCACCATGATCTCTGCCTTGATGTTCACATGACATTCTCCCTGTGTGTATGTCTTTCTTCTTTTTTGAGAATACTAGTCATACTGGGTTAGTCCACTCTAATGACCTCATTTTAATTTGATTACCTCTGTAAAAATCCTATCTCCAGATAAGGCCACATTCTGAGTACTTCAGCATGTAGATTTTGAGGGTGACACAATTCAGTCCATTACCTATATAATAAATATAATATAATAAAGTAATATAATAACAAAAATGTGTGTTCATTTATTATTAATTAATTTAAAAGTATTTATTGAGTACCCACTGTATCCAAAACTCTATGCTAAGATACAGTGGCAAACTGGAGAGTCACGGTCACCATCCTAAGTGAGCTTACTTTCTAATAGGGGAGTGAGAGATTAAACAAATAAATGTAAAATTAATAGCTTAATGTATTTATAAAAAGTGGCAATACCTTGTATATCAAGAAGTAGCGATCTAGTCTGGAAAGGCCAGAAAGTTTCTTTATTATAGATAATACTATTGGCCAGGCACGGTGGCTCACGCCTGTAAACCCAGCACTTTTTGGGGCTGAGCTGGGTGGATAACCTTAGGTCCGGAGTTTGAGGCCAGCCTGACCAACATGGTGAAATCCCATCTCTACTAAAAATACAGGTAGCAGGCACCTGTTATCCCAGCTACTCAGGAGGCTGAGGCAGGAGAATCATCTGAACCCAGGAGGCAGAGGTTGCAGTGAGCCGAGGTGGCGCCGTTACATTCCAGCCTGAGCAACAGGAGTAAAACTCCATCTTCAAAAAAAAAAAAAAGAAATATATATGTATATACAATTAATATTGGGTCTCATATCTAATATTCATTGATTAAACGATAAACCATTGAAGGGTAAAGCCTGTGTTTTAAATTTCTATGCTGTCTCCAGAGCTAGCTAATGTAGACTTTAAATAGTCTCCTGAATTACTTTTTTCATGAATCACTCAAAAACAATTAGCATTTGTTAAATCTTTTTAGACTTTCACAGTGTTGTGTGTTTATTATTCTTATATCTGCTCCTTGCAGTTTGTCTATGCGATACTTTATTAGCCCTATATTAGAATGTACAATGTATAGTCCCCTTCCCTAGTTGTTTAATGTACGTGGGCTTCTTTTTATGGTCCTGGGAAACAAGAAATAGGTCTGTAATAGTTTACATAGACTTTTCTTTTCCCCAGCATAGAGTGTAGTATTGTGCTTAAACATTTTTACTCAAAAACTACTTATTTGATGGGCTGGCTAATTCATGAAATTGGCCAGAAAACTGTCACCCATTTTAACGATGGAGGAAAATTAACATGCTAAGAGGGTAAGTGACATTTAAATATCTTGTAATGGATAGTAAAATAAGAATTTTCGTGTCCTGGCAGATCAAGATTTCTGCTTCCTTTTGAGTTTCTTGTTGCAGATATTCCTTTTCGTAATACATACTTATGGGAATAATGAAGATGTCTTGAAACATGGCTTTTTGCACATATGAGACAACTGGGATAAGATTCACTCCAAAACTCCTGATGATTTCCTCTCCTTCAAATCAGCAAGCAGGGTAGGCTTCTCAAGGGGAAGTATGGGAAACAGAGATAGTGGCTAGCCTCTCAAAGAGCAAGCCTCTCGGAAAAGATGATGTGTCCGAACAGAGAAATCAGGAATTCAATTGATACCACTACCCAAAATGCCCATATTATGACCAGTTTTGCAGTGAGTAGGTCTTTGATTATAATGCTGAGAAAACTCTCTTACATTTATACATATTGATGGAAAGAGTTACCATAAAGTAACTCCCATATCTCATATGTGCAAAACACAGCTAAGTTGAAAATCAATTTTTCTCATATTACTTGCAGATTAACTCTCTCTCTGTCTTTTTTTCTTTCTTTTTTTTTTTTTTGATAGAGTCTTGCTCTGTCTCCAGGCTGCAGTGCAGTGGCACAATCTGGGCTCACTGCAACCGCTGCCTCCTGGGTTCAAGAGATTCTTGTGCCTCAGCCTCCCGAGTAGCTGGGACTACAGGCTGGTGCCACCACGTCCAGCTAATTTTTGTAGTTTTAGTAGAAACGGGGTTTCAGTATGTTGCCCAGGCTGGTCTCAAACTCCTGACTTCAAGTAATCCACCCACCTCAGCCTCCCAAGGGTCTGGGATTACAGGTGTGAGCTATGGCACCTGGCCATATGAACTCTGTTAATAATAATACTATGTCATTATTACATTGTTACCTGTAGTTGGAACTACAAGTCATAGCAGTGATTATTAAAATTTCTTGTCAATGGGACAAAAAGGGCTAAGATTTTATCACCAAGGACTGACAAAATAGTTCTGGGATCCATTGACAAGAGAAAACCCATACCCCTGCCTAGGACAGGAGGTTGGAAAAGATTTGGTCGGTAGGCTGGAAGGAGTTTGTTATTCAAATAAGTAGTAAAGATCACGCCTAGATGGATTCTTTGGTTCAGGAGTTTAAGAGAACTAGAGTACGAGAGTATAACTACATGGCCTTCTGAAGAGACACTAGACAATGATTAGAAGTAGGTAATACAAGGGTCGAAGGCAAGGATGTAATGGGTGGTAAAGGATCAGGAAAAGGCTAAACTAGAGCAGCTGAACAGAAAGATATGGAATTTCCAGAACTCCCATTATGTTAGATTTGGACGTGAGGGTAGATGGGATTGGCAGTAACATAATCCACCTCTAACTTTCTCTCCCTAATTCTGAACTAATACAGAAGAAAGAGATAGGGTCACACAGGTAGAAATAATAACCATCACTTTTTGAGGTTTTGAGTTCATTGAAGAGTAAGAACAAAGTATGGATCCGTGGTCAAATGGGTTTACCAATTCTTTCTCCAAAACAGCAAATGCGGTCCATTGTACGTCCAGGAGACAAATATGTGCATTTTAGGTATGAGCCACTTTTTGAAAGATCCCAGATTGGGCTAGGGCATATATGCTAGGTTTCTTCTTCCACTTCGTTAGTTAGATAGGCCATTTGTCCCACAGGAGAAGTAGAGAGAGAAGGAATAAAGCTTGCATGACCTCCTCCAAACAGAAAAGTCTTTCCTATGGGCTCAGTTAGAAAAGGAAGAGGAGAGAATGCTCATAGAACATATTTCTTATGCTGAATTTTTATATAATCAAAATATACCTGTTATTTGCTTATCAATATTCAGTTAGACCTTCAAAGGTCAGTAACTGCAATAGAATAGGCATTATTTCACTAGGGGAAGGAAACTATTCAAGTTGCTTGCTTTTTCATCATGATTACCCTAATTTTAATAAATTACTTCAATATCAATATTAAATTGCCCCAGGAATGTTTTTACTAAAAGCCATAATAAGCTCAGAGTTGCCATGTTCCAGTGTACTCCTGTTTATCAAGTTTCGATAATTGTATGAGTATTTTATAAGGACAGCCTTTTGCACTGTATTAACTTTGATTTCTGCTAATAAAAAATAAACTATAGGCAGTGCATATTTAATAAAGTTCTCTTAGTCTAGATATAATATGCCAAAAATGTATATTCATTATTACATATTACATGCTTAAATATGGTATAGTTTATAGCTTTACAGAATAGTGTTTCAATATATGTTTTATATTAACATAAAATCCAAAGACTGGCCCTTCCCATCATCTCCTGCTTCTTCATAAGGTCTAATTGGTATTGTTCTAGTGTTTTGAACTTCAGCTATGTCTACACGATGCCAACCAATGAAGACAGCAAAAACTAATTGGTATCTTTTGGAACAAGCAGTGGATTTACAGAGACTATGGTTTCTGTCAACTGTTTCTAATCGTGTCATATGGCTTTATTCAGCTGTTTCTCTTGGTTTATAATGTTCACTATTTAAAAAAATCTTAAGTGGTATAGAACAAGAAGTTCATTTTTAAAGAATACTAAGCAAAGGCGGAAGGCAGTCTGCCTTTACCAGAAGGTTCCCTACACAAAGTTCAGTGACTAAGATTAGTCAATAAAACTTTCAGAGATGTGGGTACTCACAAATTAATTTTCTGGAGTTATAAAAAATGAAATCAGTGGTTGCTATGCCATATGTGACTTTGTGGATGAAGACTTTCAAGTTGAGCTGAATTTGGGACAAGATATTCAGTTTTTGATATTCACTAGAAGTTCTCTGTTTGCCTTCCATTCTTAAGGTCAGAAAAAAAAAAATGTAAATGTCAAAGAGAAAGTTCATATATAAACAGGCTCCATAATTCATCATTTCATATTTGCTGTTTCTTTTGTTACAATGATATCTATTTTAGTGTCCATATATAATCAATTAACTCAAATAGATAAGTTTGATTGAATCAAGGTGATAGTCAAATAGTCAATGATTAGCTTCATTTATATACAGGGATCATCTTAAGGATTTGATTCACAGTTGATGGCCCAGTATATTTGGTATTTAAGTTGTCTGATGTTGTTAGCTTTAGATCAATTCAGAACCTTCAGTTTCTCCTTAAACAAGTGAATAGCTTCTTTTTATAGTTGTATTTTTCATAAAGTATAACAAAAATAAAAAATATCTCAAGACAACACGGCCCAAGTGTCTCAAAGACTATAAACTGATATTTTCAGGGGAATTAAGAACATGTACTCTCAGTGTTTCACTCTACAATCCTACAATGACTTCAGAGAGAAAATACAGTAGCTTATTTCATATAACTAAAAGTGTACCACTATATGACATATAAACTGGGGTTTTAGAACAACAGAGTTCATAAAACTCTTTTGAGTGGTTATGAGAAATGCAGTCCTATTACTGGATATATACCAAGGGAATATAAATTGTCCTATGATAAAGACACATGCACATGCATATTCACTGCAGCAACAACTCACGTTAGCAAAGACATGGAATCTACCCAAATGCCCGTCAATCATAGGCTGGATAAAGAAAATGTGGTACATATACACTGTGGAATAGTATTCACCCATAAAAAGAACGAGATCATGTCATTTGCAGGAACATGGTTGGACCTGGAGGACATTATCCTCAGCAAACGAACACAGGAATAGGAAGCCCGATACCACGTTTTCACTTATAAGTGGGAGCTAAATGATGAAAACACATGGGCAAATAGAGGGGAACAACACACACTGGGGCTGATTGGGGACACGGAGGGTGGGAGGAGAGAGAGAATTAGGAAAAATAACTAATGGATATTAGACTTAATACCTAGGTGATGAAATAATCTGTACAACAAACCCCCATAACACAAGTTTACCTATGTAACAAACCTGCACATGTACCCTTGAACTTAAAAGTTAAAAAAAAAAAAACAAAAAAATTAAGAAAACTGCAGCTCCCTGGCCCCAGAGATTCTGATTTAGCAGTAGGTACTTCAAAAAACTTTCTCAAGAGGTTCTGAGTTTGGCCAACACTATTGCAAACAATGAAATACAAATATGGTAGGTGTTCTTACACACGTGCCTGTTAATGAGCTGTAGGTTTATTTGGCCTCTCAGCATTGAGATTCAAATATTCCAAATACCGATTGGTGGGTGCCTTGTCCGTTGTCTCAGGGCATGGCTCTCCTCTTCCACTTTGCTAAGTCCAATGAAAGAACAAGCTGGCTCTGGAGCTCATGTCACAATTTTATTTTGTTTTGTACTTGAAACACTAGAAGACTTTTCTATCCTTTTTAATATTAGAAAATGGTTCATTTTCACCCTGCTTTTCCTCAGGAAGCCAGCGTCTGGGGAAGTGGAATGACAGCTTAGGGCAAGGAAGCACTGGCTCTCTCCCCTTAAAGGAGGGACTGATCCACCCAGGAAAAGGGCTTTCCCACAACTTGACCAGAAAAGGTCACAAAATCAAACCCTCTTTTTAAAGGGCAAATATCTTCTGGCTCCACAAATACAGATAGTCTAAAAGATGTTACTTGTCACTAAACGTGAAACAGAGAAAGGAAAACTAATAAGCACCCCAAAAAGGTTTCCTCCTGGCCTTCCCATGACAGATGTTGTTTTTGACTAAATGATAATGAACAGTCAGCAAGTAGCTCACCTATAAAATGCTGAAACCATTATCCAAGGAACTACAAATTTCCGTGCTAAAGAAATGTGACTGTTTGCATTTCTTTATCTACAATCTCTAAGAAAACTTCCTTGGGAGCCAAATCTCTTAGTTAGCTTATACCAAACAGAAATATTTTCCTTGTGGCAGTTAGAGAGAAAAGGGGGTTGGGGGAGCAGACAAGTATACCAGAAACTGGATTTGCCCCAGTAGGAAAAGCCATTTATTTTGAGAAGTAGAGATTCACAGGATATTTGCGGATATAAAATTGAAAACTTGGGTTGATATTTCCTCACATTGTCTAGAAAATCATTAGCTTAATCTCTGATACATGCAATGCTTTTTCTAATCCTTTGAGACAGAGAAGAGAAAGAGCAATGCAAAATTGGCCTTGCATTGTTCAAGATGGGGAGAACACGTGTCCTCTGTAATTACAGAAGTAAGAGGGAAAAGATCATAGAGTTCACCTCATTCTTCACCTGGAAAACACTCATATGTCTCTTTAAGGACAAAGCTGCCTCTGGTTCAAATATCTGGTCTTTAAAGCCACAGATGCATAGAAGAGTAGAATGTGCAGCCTGTTCGGGAGCACACTCAGATGCTGCATAACAGCCAGTGGTGGGCAGAGCCCTTGTGCCTATCCAACCACTAACTTCTATCATCACAGAACCCCGTGTTCTCAAGAGTTCCATTACGTGACTGCCTATAACACAAAGGATTGAACAGTTCCTGCTTCCCCTTTGGTGTCTAAACTCTGAGTTGTAGTTTTTCTGTATATTTGTGGCCGTGATGTCCTGACTGTCAGAAAGGGACTTAGACAGGCACCATCTGTACCATGTCTAGTCTCAAGTGCTGCTGGTCCAGTCAGTGCCTCATGAGTGGGGAGGTGGGAGCAGCAAATGGCACTATTCAGTTAACTACTTAGGCCAGGTATTCACCTCAAAGTCAAGCTGTGACCATGGAAACACTGATACTATTAAGCTAACAGTTAAAACTAAAACTCCCAATCTGAGTCACTGAAAAACCCTAATGCAACTAACTGGACAACTTTAAGTGCCTAAAAACTAGATCACTATTTTTATTTGTATGGCCTTTAAAAAAGAATGCAATATTTTCTTTAATGTAAAGGGTTATTTAATAATGCAGACTATTTATGGGTCCTGCCCACACATGATGCATATGTACTTCCTGATATAAAACAATACAGCCAGGAAACCAAGCTGATCTGAACACTATTTAAGATGCAGGGTAAGGATGTAGCAAAGAAACTGCCCTGGGCTGGTGATAAGTACTACGGTGACTCTGCTTCCTGCACATTAAAACCACCTGGAATTGTGGATGAATAAATATTGGCTATTTTAGGCATTGAAAGTTAAGGATTCCAGAGATGGAATATGTTACGTTTTGCTAGGGTATTTTTCAGATGTGCAGTTGTGCAATTTAGCTCAGCACTTTGAATATGTGTTAATTTCTCATCGATTGAACACCTGCTATGTGCCAGGTCTGTTATAGGCATTGAAAATAGAAAGTCAAAGAGGAAAACTCTTCATGCCCTTGGGGAGCTCACAGTTTAATGGGAGGTTTAAAGATGAATACTGATCATTTTATTACAGGATTTCAAGTCACCTGAGAGGTAAGAGCTGGTAACACAGGAGCCTTAGCTTGAGAAGATCAGTAGGGAAGGCCTCTGGATTAGGTAACTAACTATACAGTAAGAATTCGCCAGATATTATGTGGAGAAAGTGGAGGATATTTTTGGCTAAGGGAGGAGCACTGAGAGAGCCTGGAACAGATCAAGAGTTGCAAATACTGTAGTTTAGTTAGACTGAGCAAGAGAATAATATCAAATGAGGCCAGGGAAACAGGCAGGAACCAGATCGTGCTAAGGAGTTTGAATTTTATCCTAAGGCAATGGGCAGCCACTGAAGGATTCTAATGAAAAGTGACATGATCTGATGAGCAGTTTAGAAAATTCATTCCGGCAGCCTTAGGGAGGATAAATTGGAGGGCGATAATCTTGGAGACAGGACAAGATAGTTAGGAGGTGGTAATAGTTAGAAGAAGAAACATAAAAAGGAACTAGGTAAGTTTGACTTAGCTCAGCAACAATAGCACATACATGATTGTGTGTATAATCATGGAGCAAGAAGAACGTGTGCAAGGTGCAACAAGAACTTGCATAAATTATATTAATGCACTTTTTAAAGAGATGTGTTTGTACTAATAGACATAAGTTACTCATTTTCATGCATCTTTTAAACATACCCATGAGCCTGATTGTTGCTGTATAGACTTGATAATGAATTATTATTGCTGTTTCATAAGTTTCCATATAAATGACTCTGCCACAAAGACACATGCCCAAGAATGTTTATTGCAGCACTGCTAACGATAGCAAAGACAGGGAGTCAATCTAAATACCCATTAATGACACATTGGATAAAGAAAGTGTGGTACATATACACCATAGAATACCATGCAGCCATAAGAAAGAACAAGATCATGTCTTCTGTGGGAACATGGATGGAGCTGGAGGCTGTTATCCTCAGCAAACTCATACAGGAACAGAAAACCAAATACTGCATATTGTTACTTACAAGTGGGAGCTAAATGATGAGAACTTACAAACACAAAGAAGGAAACAACAGACACTGGAGGGTGGGAGGAGGGAGAGGGGCAGAAAAGGTAACTATTGGGTTCAAAGAAAACCCAACATTTATATCTGGGTTATAACTGGGCTATTGGCTTAATTCCTGGGTGATGGAGTAATCTGTTCAAAAAACCCCCATGACGTGAGTTTACCTGTGTAACAAACCTGCACATGTACCCCCGAAACGAAAATAAAAGTTAAAAAAAAATGAGTTTGGGAGACAGGAACTAGCGAGGGTCTTCCTTTACTGACTTGCCTACTCAGAACCTGGTTTATGAGGTAGGTAGGTAAACAGAGAAGAGTAAACCTCAAATCAATGCTTGCTCTTCCATTCAGATTTTATTTTTACCATCTTTACTTAGAACTATGCCAGCCAAGTGATTAAATGCTACAAAAATGTCAGTAGCTACACAGACAGGTCATGAGTCATATTGGGATTAACTGGATTTATCCACGATTTAAAAAATATTGATGTGACTCTAAAAGTATTTTAGGGTTGGCAGGACTTTGGGGAATTCTCTTATTTATTAATGAGTTGATAAGGCTAGTAAAATTAGTGATGAAAAGCAATAAGATATCAATGCAAATATTGACTAAAATATTTCGATCACCAGATTCCAGAGTAACAAATATATATCTGTATAAAAAAACAGTCTAGGAAACCACTCTACTGTGTCACACAATTAATAATGAGCAAATAAACAAAATACTCTGAGCACTTTATCTGCGCCAGGCACTATGCTGTGTGTGTGTGTGTTTGTGTGTGTGTGTGTATAATTGATGCATATTTTCTCATTTAAGACATGTACCTTAAGGTAAGCAGCCTAAAAAAATTATGACCATGGCTCATTCAAGATGTTCTGACATCAAACACTAGGCTCTTTCCTCTAACCTGTTCATTTTACCTTGCCTGCTGTTTCTGATAGGCACACAATTCTTTCTTTTAGGTCGTTGACTACCAAGTTGTTAGGCCAGGATTCAAACTCAGGTCTGCCGGCCTCCTGAACCCAAGATTTTGAGCATCACATTGGAGTATTCAAAACATGCTAGAAAATGCTACTCAAAGTAGCCAGTCCATAACCTGTCACTGATCCCCAAGGCAATGAAAGAACTTGGTCCAGAATATAAATGAACACATTGGTTGCTTTACTGAAAAATGTATGCTATTTAAAAAGGAGTGTCAGTCTACTGGTATAGTTGGCTTAGATTCTGGTTAAGCTTCTTGATTATCTTGTTGCAATGTGTTAGCAAAGGATTCACAGACAGGAGGCACAGGTTCATGGACAGCATTTGACTAGCAACGCACCAGATCACTGTGTGGGTGCCAAATTCATCTGACTAGACTATCCCAAGGAAACTGCAAGCAAAATGATTCATAAGTCCATAAACGCATCATGGCTAACAAATGTTTCACTAAGGAATAAAGAAGTTTTCATAGGCATATTTGAATTTTTGAATGAGCTATATAAATCTTTTAGAATTTTTCATCAAAAGTTGTGTTTCAAAATGAAGTTAACTTTATATTTAGAGCACTGAAGTAGAAGAGTTCTACAATTATACCTTAATTTTGATACTACACTTATAGAAGATATGATGACTACATTGTTCAACGATTTGGGCATATGATTTATTTAGTTCATGTTTAACCATTTTTTTACATATAACCTTGGAAAGCCTGAATAAAGTGCGCCCTAGAAATTCTATAGAAATATATATATGTGTGTGTGTGTGTGTGTATATATATATATATATATAATCAAAATAATAGAAAAGAGGTGGAGACTCAAATGAACAACTACCCAATTCTTCATAACTAACATCTTTAATAAGATTTTCATAAATTTTTACAAAACTATTTTGAAAAGCATGATTTTTGTAATGCAATTTGGAGGTCAACAATGTTTTTATCAATGTGTTTGTTTGGTACAATGACATTTACCAACAATATATGGGGGAAATTTTATTTCCAACATGGTTACATGTTTTACTTTTCTTCCTCCCTGTCCTTCTTTCTTTTCCTCTCTCTTTTTTTTAAAAAACATGGTCTACCCAAAGCAAAGTCCCACGCATTTATAAATTCTAAGAGGCAATGCAACCATTATTTAATTTAATATTCATTGTTTGCTGGAAGCAATTTCAAGCCCAGTTGAGGTAATGGTTTTTAATTCTGTGTATACACTTCACAGTACATTGAGACTTCTTATATAATTTTAAAAACTGCTGCATGCTGATGTCCATTGATGTCTTACAATATAACTTTACAACTTTGAATGATACAAAGGCTTAGAGTCGCTATTTTTTTGCCTATTGCCTAGTGGAGGCTTGATTAGGAATGTGATGTGAATCTGTCTAACGGAGCCGGAACTATCCGTAGAGCGTTAAGCTTTTAATCCAAAAATGTTTACTGAGCACCAATTATGCACAAGTAATTAGGAGAAGGCTTAGCCCTGTCTCTGAAAGGTACTAATAGATAAACAACATCATTCTTCCATTTAGACCACAATTCTGTTCAGAAATTAAAGAGCAAAGGTTGTGAATGTCGCTTTTTCTTTCTTTTCTAAAAATCAATAGGTCATTACACTGACCCAAAACGCAAAATGAATTCACTCTGTGAGTTTGTCATTCACAGGACAGGACTTACATTTACATGCCCATTTAAACATGCCCTGCTACAGTCATTTCTGAACATGTAAGAAGCGCTTCCGGCCGGGCGCGGTGGCTCAAGCCTGTAATCCCAGCACTTTGGGAGGCCGAGACGGGTGGATCACGAGGTCAGGAGATAGAGACCATCCTGGCTAACACGGTGAAACCCCGTCTCTACTAAAAAAATACAAAAAATTAGCCGGGCGAGATGGCGGGCGCCTGTAGTCCCAGCTACTCGGGAGGCTGAGGCAGGAGAATGGCGTAAACCCGGGAGGCGGAGCTTGCAGTGAGCCGAGATCGCGCCACTGCACTCCAGCCTGGGTGACAGAGCAAGACTCCGTCTCAAAAAAAAAAAAAAAAAAAAAAGAAGCGCTTCCTTAGACATTCCGAAAAAATATTAACTCTAAAGGTTACAGAGTAAACAATTTTAAGTGTTCAAATAGTACTTTCAAAAAATGATAAATTATTTCAATTTCTCTTTCAGGTAATAACATTGAGATATTGAGGTTCACCGGGAAAAATATTTTTGTTGGCATTTGGCACCTGGAATGCTTATAACATCACATCTTTCGTGGTATTACACCCTGTCTCATTGTCTATACGGATAGTGATGCACTTTGGTTAAGAATCTTAATAACAATCATCCTTTATATTTGTACAGTCTTTTTCAGTTCCAGTGCAGTTTAGATTTACTATCATATTAAATTCTTGCAATGACCCCGTGAGATGACTGTAGGATTATTATTCTCATTGTGCCATTGGGAAAACTGAAGCTCACAGAGTTCAAAGGTTATGAAGCATGGACTGGAAGCTGCCTGTCTGGGTTCAAATTCTGGCTCCACAGCTTGCCAAATATGTATGATTTGAAGCAAGTTACTTAACTTCTTTTGTATCAGCTTCCTAATCAGAAAATGAGGGTAATAACAGCACCTGCCTTACTGGATTGTTACGACAACTTAGGTTAATATATGTTAAATACTCACAGCAGTACCTGGCATATGGTAAATGCTACATGCATTTCAGAAATTGAGCCCAGATTTCTGACTGCATGTCTAGTGTTCCTTTCATTACAATAGTGTTTCAATTATGTCTTGCTACACCACTTCATGTGGTGGTTGACAGGGTACTGAACTAGAGGAAAAAGTACTACTACAGAAGCATGTTCTGATGTTGTACCTTCTATATTTTCCTGAATTAAAAACAATTAGGTAGTAATAATGTTCATGTAAACAATTTATTTAGTAATCCTTCATATGTGCCAGGCTGGGTATCAAGTAAATAATGCATGCTTTACATGTATTGTTGTATTCAATCCTCAAAGCAGACCTGTTTATCTCCACCTACAAATAAGGAACTGGAGTCACCAAGAGGTTAAGTTGGGCAGCGAGTCATAGCCTAGTGATAGGCATCAAAAGGGAGTTTCATGTCTGACTTACTATTGGTATCTGTGGAATGAAACAGGAATGTGCTTAATCATATCAAGCGATCTGATACTCAAACCTTTGTCTTCACCAGGGGTCACTGTCCTGGCAGTTACAGCATATTGCAAAACCGAAATCAAAGCTAAAGGCCTTAGGAACTTTTAATCTAAGCAAATGCTGATTGTGTTTTAGTGGTGGATATCCAGTATAGTTTCCAACAATTGAAAATTGAAAGTAAAGGGAAAGTAAGCTAACAGACTCCTTAAAGTATCCACAGTCTTGGATAAAGCTTTTTTCTTCCAAATCTACAATTATTCTTTTAAGGATTCAATTTAATTTATTATTTAAATTATTTTTAACATATATTATTTTAAAACTAAATTATATACACATTTTTCCCTAATTTAAAGTTAAAACAAATCACTTTGTAATAATAACTGTGTAGAATTATATGAAAACATCATGTCCATATTTTCAGTGCCTTAAGACACCTGGAGTCTTTGGAGAGTCTCATGTTCTCATTCTCGTTTTATTGGATTAGATGTGCATGGCTTGGTGGCCTCAGAGGACAAGACAGGAGTAGCCCCAAAACATAATCATCAGAAAAAAAGAAAGTGGGAATTATTCTTTTAAGCAATTTAATCCAAAATACAGGTTCCATGTTGTTCTGGCTTCAGAGTGAAATTTTTGTTCTCATCTAATTTTAAAGCTATACAACAACAGGAATGCTGTTAAGAAAACTGTAAGCAGGAACCAAACCCTACTGACAATCTAGAACCTGTTTTTATAGATGTTTACCCCTAAAATAATGAAGTATAAAATATAAACTGACAAAATGGAATGTCCCGTCAAATAATATGATGTGAGTTTTCATACATTTTATATCTCCTTACATGTCAAAAGGAGAAATATTTTGTCAACATACAAATTCTGAGTGGTCTAGAAGGCAAGCCTATTCACAATAATCCTCCTGGGAAAATAAGAAAGGAAGAGTAAGTACTAATTTTAGTATAAATTAGTTTTTGTGACGCCGTGGAACGTCCAACTTATGGTCTGATGGGGTAGAGCACTCTGTCTCTGTGGCATTGCAAGAACTGCTTTTCCTTCCATTTCTGTTTCAAATCACGTTCTGGCTCAGCAGGGGCTAACAAGATGGAGGGAGCAGAATCTCTGTCTCTCCCTCTGAGACATTCTGATAAAGTCCTACTCCTGTCAGTTGGAGATCAGGCATGGAGTTTCTGTTGGGTAATAATTTCCAATTGTATTTATCTAGAGTTTAATAGCTATTGTTTTAAAGAAATAAAAATCACTGGTATATTTTAAAGCATTTTTAATTAGTAGCCATGTTATTATTTTCAATAGCTGATAAGCCATTAGACTTTAAACATTAAACATCAAATCATTAAGAAATTGAATTGAAGTAATCAGAACTAATATTGATGAAGAGGAGTATGACTAGGATGGCATTCATCTTTCCCCCAATATCACACTGGGTAAATATGATAAGAGATGGATAAGGCCACACACAAACATTGACTTAGTCACTGTATCAGCATGCCATTTAAAGTGATTTTTAAGCTGACCATCACCTAATTTGGGTAACTACATTTCTAGGTTCTACCTGGACCCCTCTGATGTGTGTGCCAAGATAGACAACATTTTAATAAGCACCTTATAGACTCAAACAAATAGACGTGACAAAATGTGGAGAAGGACATTGTAAATTATTCTACATGGGACAGCTTCATGTCTAAATAATCGTTTTCCTCCTTCTTAGTATTTGTTGCTAATCATGAGAATAATTTTCCAATTCACCTACTGTGTCTTCTCACAATTACTGTTCCACGCATTTTTCAGATATTTTAAGATGTTATCAAAACCATGGAGAAAATCATACAAATGGGGTAATACACCTGAAAACAGGTACTTCCCTTTCCCCAATCATACATTTGATCTCTTCTGTCCTGGCTGCTTGCAGATTGAGTTCATAGAAACATGGTGATAAAGGAAGAAGGCTGATTTTTAAAGAAACGATTAGAACCCTTCCCACGCTTGGATGTCATCCTCCTCAAAGTAGATTAATGTTCTCTACTCCATTTCTGTTTTCTTCTCTCTGGTTTTACTGTATTTTTTTCTTTTATTGAATTGGCAAAATCTGCAAAATTAAAAACTTGTCCTTTAAGGGTAAACATACACAGTGAGGCTTTTTCATCTGCTTAAGTTCTAAGTCAGCAGAATTCAATTTCCCTGGGCAAAACAGTTCCCTGACTATATCTTGTTAATTAATAAAGTGTTCCTTCCCTAAATTTGTTTTCATTCTTTTATCTCCTTTGGGTTTCTCTCAGGAAGAAGTACCCAATCAATCTCAGGATCAGTGGCTGGGGGTGTCGTGGCCTTGCACCTAATACTCTTTCCATATTTGTTGAACCCTCGTTTTGACAGGACGTTGGCTACCCAGTTCTCCTTTTGCATCTCTTTTCTCTCTTGTCCTAGGTCCACATCCTCCAACCACAATGACCCCCATCAGTTTCAAAGGTACCATGATCCTTTACCTTTCTGACATTATGATTTCCTCTGTTAAGTAAGTTTTTTTCTTTTGTAGCATATTTTTCCAATTTAAAATTGTATATTTACTTTGTGATTATTTGCTTAATGTTCATTTCCCTCACCAGACTGAGCTCCATGAGGTGCGGGCTTGATCTATATCATAAATGTTTGTAATACCGTGCTTTGCATAGCCAGGCACAGAATAGGCTCTTAGTATCCTGGGAATGAATACAAGCATGTCCAGAATTCTTTACCAATCATAACAAAGTGCCAATATCACACAATTTGCATTTACATAAAACAATCAGATTGTTTTCTTCTTCTATTGGTAATATTTCAGAATGGGAGTCTCTGATTAAATTTCAGGAGATTTCCCTAGGTTTATCAGTGAGCTCTGCCAAAATTGTCACAACAACTACATTTGTAATTTATAATTATCATCGGAAGCACACAGACAAGAAAAAGAGCCTGAAACAGAGAATATAGTTAGTTTATGTTCTATCTATGCATTCTATTTCAGAGAGTAATGTTTTCCCTGCCTTAGAATCTGAAGGTTCATTCATTTATCCAATAAATAATTATTGAGTGACTTTTATATGCCCAACATTGCCCAAGGCCCTGAAGATTAGGCAGTGAACCAGGCATGGCCAAAAGTCTTCTATTGCACGACTAAATACAAGTCATTCCCCAAGCTACCCTCTCCACCCTCACCCACCAGCACAGGCAATCAGTCCATTTATCTCATCATTCACTCTGGATCTTTCAATGAAGTGGAAGAGAAGAAACACTGCTTATGAAAAAAGTAAAGAATTTTGAAATTTTGAGAGATATATGGAATATAGAAAAATATAGATGTCACCAGGAATTGGGGTTGGAAATAACAGGCTAGTAGATTTTTTTTTTTAAATCCTTAGATATTAAAATGACAACAAACGTATCTTGGAATAGTGGTTCCTAAGTGGGGATTACTGTTTGGGATATATCATAATCACCCGGACTGTTCTCTTTTTTCCCCCTCTCCAAATGCAGCCCCACGTGGTCACACACAGACTCCACTTTAGAGTGTATTGCCCTACACAATAATGTATTTTGGGTGACAACCTCTTCACTTACTAAACAAATGATCAGAACTTCTATCTCCACTATTATGCTGAGAATAAATTATGAAGCTGTTGATTCTTAATCACATATCTACCTTACTTTATCACTTTTTGCAATTCTAGATTGTGTGGCCATTATCCTGTGGGGAGAGATGAGAACATGTTTCATACACGATGCAGTCAGTTAATGAGTCTTTTTTATAAACCTCTTTGTCATATTTAAAGAGGAGAGTGCTCAAGAAGTAAATGTTTTTCCAGTTACGTAAACAGAGCAGTTAATTCATTTCACTTTCTTTCCAAGGTGAAATTACTGAACCATCATCTCTTTTTCAACAGGAATTTACCTTGGTTATTGTTTTCACCTTTATTTTTGGCTTCTTAATAGTGTGATCTGTTACCATGAATTTGAATATATCAAAACACTGGTTAAAATAAAAGAAGAAAATATTCTGACTAAATTGACTGATCTTACTCTCATTAAACTCTAGTGAGGGAAGAATTGCTCATGAGTTTTTGGTTGGTGTTATCTTTACTGAATACATTGGCCCTCTAAGTTGGCAGCACTAAGTAGACACAATAAAACAGGTGTTTTCTATTAACCAAACAACAAGTAATTAAAATTTTTGTATGGTAGATTAAAAGTGTGACAACATGTTAAGAAGATTAAAAAACTCAAATAAAATTGAAATAAACCAGTGGAACTGTGGCTTATTTTTTATAGAAATCTTGTAGTTTGTTCTATTTTACCCATTGGTCATCTGCAAAATTAATATCATAAGATTAATTTCTATATTAACTAAAATAATAGGTCTTATGCTCTGTAAGATGAATCTTACTATGCATAAAATCTCAAAATTTTCAGTGCTATTTGACAATTTAAAATATATTAACTACCAAGTTTAAAAGAAATTCAAGCTATTGAGATACTGAATCTGCTTATCAAAATACCCATGCTGCTTAGCTCTGCCTCCCACATGTTCTGCTGTTCCTCTAGGGAGTGGCCCAATCACTTTCATATCACCACCAATTTTCTACATAAATCCTATTAAGAATCTAAAATTTCGGGAGCGGTGGCTTATGCCTATAATCCTAGCACTTTGGGAGGCGGAGGTGTGCAGATCACTTGAGGTCAGAAGTTTGAAACCAGCCTGGCCAACATGGTGAAACCCTGTCTCTATTAAAAACACACACACACACACACAAACCTAAAATTATTATTTTTAAAATCACAACTTTCTTTTCTATTTCCTCCAATTCCTCGAGAAATTAGTTCATTGTCTACTGGGCCTGGTTATGTCGTTCTCAGTTTTGCCTCTGCTCTCTGCCTGGAAAGTTCCATAACTGCTTTTCAGGTAAGATGCTTCTGGGTGGGAGAGCACTGAGCCATTTTCTTTGTGACTCTAAAATTCATAAAACTTCATTCGTCTTTAGAAGAGTAATGAATTCTGCCTGAGTGAGAGTGCTCCTTAACTCAGTAACTTCAACTGAAGGCTACATTTATTTTCTTCTATATAGGTTTTGTTTGTCAAAGTATATTTGTTCAGACAATTAAACATCTTTTTATTTACTCTAATTAAGCCCATTGTTGTTATTTATTCCATTTCCAGGAATTTAAAAAATATTTTAGTGATTAAGTACTCCTATTGAAAATAGTTAAAGAATATTTTAGATAAATGTGGGCACAGGCACAATTTATTTTCTAAGATCTTTAGGAAGCAAGGACTAATAGCCGGATACTAGCAAATGTCATTCCTGTCACTGAGGCTTCAGAGCAAAAGTCACACCTACTTTTGCTTTTTAACATACTGTACTTAAATTCCATCTTGCTATTAGAATAGGCAGGTCAATGGTCCTGCTGTAACAGCCAGAAAAAGCTGGATACATTATAAATAGAGTATTTTGAAAGTAATTGAATGATGTGGAAGCAGTGAAGACTAAATGAACTAAAATTCCAGAGAGAGGAGAACCTTTTTAAGGAAAGCTGATCATCGAGTGTCTCCCAGAAGGTTTTGTCTATTTTGTCCTTAGGCTAATGATCAGATATGGCCCAGCCAGAGAACCTCTGCTGTGGGGATAGAAAAGAAAAACCAGCAAAGCTTTTAGTGCTGGGCTAGCGTGAAGCAATGGAAGCTCTAGAGCGCTTCCAGTTTTCTCCATGGGACATTTGCTGAATCCTGAGGTTGCGCGAAAAGATGGGAGGCCAGGACACAAACTTCTGAAAAACAGAATACAACTCCCAAAGTCGGTAGTGCTTAGAAAATATATGGTCAGTCTTCTCTTCAAGACATTTAAGAAATATTTAAAGCCATGTGGGGCAGGAGCTAAGCAAAATAATCTCTGAAGGGCATGAACAAAGCTTCTATAGCCTTTCGGGACTGAGGAGACAAAGACCCATCAGACTTTCACATAGAAGTTCAGGAGGGCCATGCCCTAAGAACAGGGTAGATTGGAAGTTGGCTGAGTCTTAATAAAACTACAGCTCAACTGGAATCACACTCGGTCTCTGATAGAATTGAGGAGTTAATCCTTTCTCCTCCTCACCTTAAATGACTCTCAGAATGAAGAGAGGATCTTTTCAAGTGGAAGATAAAATTATCTAGGGCCACTGATATTTGTTTAAATACAACATGCAGAGAGAAAACTAAAATTATCGGATATTCCTAGAAGTAAAACCATACGACCGTTAATAAACAGGAAGCAAAAGACAGTAAAAGCAGATAGACAGATGATCTAGCTATTGGAGTTAGCAAACTAGGACTTTTTAAAACTGCTTAATATGTCCAAGGAGAAAGAAGAAGAGATAGATATAAGAAGGTAAAAGACAACTTCTCCAGAGTTCATCTCTGTTGGCTTGAGTCTTTAAATCTTCTGTTTTCTGGTATAGCCCTATTGAGTTTTGATAATATGCTAGGATTCACCTTCCATTTTAATTTCTTTCCATGGTCTTGGGCATGTGTGAGTTCAAACCTTTGTTAAACTAGAAATGTGATTCCCCATTATGTCACGTTTTGTGACATGAGTATGCAATTAATCCTATATACAATTGTGTGACAGATTTTTTCCTCTTAAAACAAAAGATTTTAAGCACTAATGTTACTGAGGTTGATAGTTAAGTCAGTGACATATGGGGAAGGTTGGGGAGGCTCTGACCCAGAGGAGTATTTTATCGCTGACATCTTTTTGATTTGCCAGTGTGCCATGGAAATAAAAAGTTGACAGCATTTCAGTGGGTTTATCATTGTTTTTACATTCTCTTCAGGCAATGCACACCTTATTGCCCACACCCATGTTGGATAGGGCCATCACCTCCTCCTGCTCTTTGATCAGCCTCCATATAGCCTCTTGAAACTGTTCATTTAGTCTTATAATTAGAAAAGTCTCCCAAGTCTCCAATTATTTCCACAAATAACTGGACTCCTTTAAAAAGATTCAACTTACAAGATTAGAAAACCTTTACGAAGCAAGAAATAAAATCTCTAAGATGTCAAGTTCTTAGGCAGGCTCGGGAAAGAAAGGGAGCCACCACTGATCTCTTTTTCCATGTGGAGAAAGTTGAAGGGGAAAGGTCATTCACAGTTGGTGACACACTGTCAACTGAAGTTAGAGCCTAAATAGTTATAGTGTCCAGTTGATATATGTTTAAAGGACATCTTTTAACAAAGATGATATCTCTCCAGGACATTCTTGAGCAAAGCACAATTATCAAAAAATCAATTATCTAGCAACCTTTCATATCTAGAAAATAATCCAAAATATTAAAAATCTATGAGTAACCGAAATGAGAATCAGAAAATCTGTATATAAAGCTGTGTTGGTCTTTAAGACTGTTCACAAATCTTCTAGCCCTCTTACTTCCTAGAATGTGGTAGGACTTCAACGCCCACCCTCTTTGAATTTGAGTGCAATCATGTGACTTGCTTTAGCCAGTGAATTGTGAGAACTCTATGAATATATCCAGAAAAGATATGTGAAGACAGGGCTTTCATAAGTCTTGAGACTTCAATGACTACCATAAATGGAGTATCTCTGCTCCTGTTCATTGGACATATAGCACGAGTAAGAAATACCTTTGTTGTCTTAAGTCTTTGAAGATTGAGAGATATTAATTACTGCAGCATAACCTATCTTACACTGACTAACTAAATAGTCTTCACAAAAGTGGCCAGAAATGGTCACAGCCAGAGAAGAAATGTGAACTATAACTTCTTCCCATCAAAGAGAAGACTTTTAAGTTGCATTCATCTAGAAAGCTATTCTCCTACCCAAAACCAAAACTTTCAGGGTGCTCATAGAAACAGAGAATATCCAAGGCCACACAAGTTGAATGAAACCATTCCCTGGATAACGTCAGTTTGCAGTTGGAAGACAGTACATTATAAGGTAGAGAGACCTTACATTTTGGCATGCAGCAAATCTGGACATTTTCTAGATCTTAGAAATGCAAATAACAAAAACTACAAAATTATAATAATTCTCACCTTTAGACAATTGCAGGTTCAGCATCCCTGGTGGAAGCAACATGGGCCTGGTTAGAGGAAGTGGCTGTTCCAAAAGTAGAAGGGCAGACAAAGCCAAATCTGGATGAGAGGTGAAGAAGGAACTCCAGGGCAAGCCACAAATTACTTTAGCTTCAAATAAAATCAAAAGACAATTAAAGAATCATGCTACATTATATTTATAAATTATATAGGTTTCACGATTCAGTTGACTGTGTATTTTTCTCATTCCATAGTGTAGATCCAGACAATTCCAATTCTTTCACTATGTTTATAAAATCTCAGAAGTTTCTTCTAATCCCAGGTAATATTATTGTTTAGTGTAGCTACCTTCATCAGTTGCCTTAGGTAGATCTAGACAATTTGTTGCAGCTTCTATATCAATTCTTGCTGCTTTGTCTTGTACTTTTATGTTATAGGGATGGGTTATTTACTTTAACCTCATGAACGAAACTCTGCTACCTTCAAACTTTTCTTTTGCAGCTTCCTGATTGAAGCCTTCGTGGATTAAAGAGGGTTAGAGCTTTGCTCTAGATTAGGCTTGGGCTTAAGGAAATACTGGGGTTGGCTTAATCCTCTATCTACTAAAACTTTCTCCATATCAGCAATGAGTCTGTCTTGCTTTCTTCGCGTCATGTGTCCACTGGAGTAGCATTTTAAATTTCCTTCAAAGATTTTTCCTTTGCTTTCACAACTTGGCTGTTCGACACAAAAGATCTAGCTTTCAACCTATCTTGGCTTCAACATGATTTTCTCACTAAACTTAATCACTTCTAGGTGTTGATTTGTGGCGCTTCCTTTCGTTTGAACACTGAGAGGCCATTGTAACATTATTAATTAGCTTAATTTCAGTATTGCTGTGTATCAGGGAATAGGGAGGCTGGAGAAGAGGGAGAGAGATGGGGGAATGGCTGATCAGTGGAGCTGTCAGAACATATACAACATATATCAAGTAAATTCTCCATCATATATGGGCACAGTTTGTGGTGCCCCAAAACATAATAGTAACATCCAAGATCACTGATCACAGATCACCATAAAACATATTATAATAAAGAAGACATTTGAAATATTTATAGGATTACAGAAATGTGACACAAAGACACAACAAGAGCACATACTATTGGGAAAATAATGCTGATAGACTTGCCTGATGCAGGGTTGCCACAAACCCTCAATTTGTAAAAATAGAGTATCTGTGAAGCACAATAAAGTGAAGCACAACAAAATGAATATGCCTGTATTTAAGGAACAAGAAAACCTAGCTAACCTTGAAACCACCCTGCCTTGTTTTCCAGTCTTAACTCACCTACCTCTTATGTCCTTCCTCCCTTAACAAAACACGACTTGACTCTGATGATAAAGAACCAACTTATGCCACGCTGAAAAAGACCATGTGGCTATAATCACATTGGAATAACTCAATTGGGAAGAGGAGGGAAAAGCATATAATAGAGGGTATCATAGCTAACAAGCAAATTGCAAATGTGTTTAAAGATGATAAGATGAGTCAATGATTTTCAAACAAGAACACCACACATGAGATGTTCAATATGTTGCTATCATTGAAACATAGAAAAAAAAATAAAGAAAATTCCTGAACTGTTACTTTTACCTATATTATTAACCACACTAAACTATTCAGGTCACCAAGCTTTTGAATTCAGGCATACCCATTGTCCCAAGGGTTAGATTTAGAATAAAATGTGTTGCTAAAAGTATAGAAACACTCCAGACTGTTGGTGTTTTCCCCTTTAAGCATCACAACTTTTATTGTTATTACTATTTTGGGGTAAACTGTTTCCAAAATGTGCAATACAAAGAGGATAGAAAATAGAATCTTATGTTTTCTAGATGAAACTGCCATAGTTGTGAACATATGTGACTCTTCAGTACTGGCTGACAGTGACACCTTGATGAGCTATTGTGATATGGAAGGCCACTTACCACTCTCTGAAATGTGCCAGAGTAGAATGTTTTAAAGTTATTAGATCTGCTTTTTAAATTTATTCTTCTCCTCCTATGCTATCATGCCATGCCATATTCTTATTGCTATTGTCAGTAGCTGCATCTAGTGACCCAAATCTCTACCTCATCCCCAAGCTACTTACCACTACTTCTTGAAAAGCTTTGGTGCATAAATAACAGCCAACATGGCCAGATAAGAATAACATTTATAAAGACAACATCCTAAGAATGTGGTTCCTAACCTTTGGAAATTATGGAAACATGGAAGAATGTAAAATAAAGTTGCAAACACTCTTCCCATATTCATGTCTGCACATAATTTGGTGGCAGGGTTTGTGAAACTCATTTGTAGATGTTGGAGCACACAAATAATGATCTAGAAGTATGGGAATTATTCTAAGTGCTTTCCTAAGTGCTTTTCTGACCCAAGGAGTATGCCTACTTACTGTATCCTCTGGGCACCAAAATATTTCCTCTAATGATTGGTTTGAACATTCTAATGCAGCTGCCTGTAATGGCAGCAATCAATAAATATTTGTTAAATATTCATCAATAATATTGATGGATTTTCAATGTGGAGAAAACAGTCTTCTATTGGAAGAAATATCTACAACTTTCCTAGCTGGAGAAGTCAATGCCTAGCTTCAAAGTTGCAAAGGAGAGGCTGACTTTCTTTCAGGAACTACAATGCCTACCTTCAAAGCTGCAAAGGAAAGGTTGGCTCTCTTACCAGGAACTAACACAGCTGGTGACTTTCAGTCAATGCTTATTTACCATTTCCAAAATTCTAGGGCCCGTCAGAATTATGCAAGATCTTCTATGCCTGTGCTCTATAAGTGGAAACACAAAGTCTGGATGAAAGCACATCTGTTTGCAGTACAGCTTACAGAATATTTTTAGCACACTGTTGAGACCCGCTTCTTAGAAAAAAGATTCCTTTCAAAACATTACTGCTTATTGACAATGCACCTGGTCACCTATGAGCTCTGATGGAGATGTGCAAGGAGATTAATGTTGTTTTCATGCCTGCTAACACAATGTCCATTCGGCAGCCCATGGATCAAGGAGTAATTTTGAATTTCAAGTGTTATTATTTAAGAAGTACATTTTATAAGCATATAACTGCCATAGATAGTGGCTCCTTTGATGGATCTGAGCAAAGTAAGTTGAAAACCTTCTGGAAAAGAGTCATCATTCTAGATGCTATTAGGAACATTCACAATTCATGGAAAGAGGTCAAAATATCAACATTAACAGGAGCTTGTAAGAAATTGATTTGAACGTTCATGAATGACTTTGAGGGATTCAAGACTGCAGTGAAGGAATAACTGTAGATGTGGCAGAAATAGCAAAAGAACTAGAATTAGAAATGGAATTTGAAGAAGTGACTGAATTGCTGCTATCTCATAATTAAACTTTAACAGATGTGGAGATGCTTCTTACGGATGAGCAAAGAAAGTGATTTATTGAGATAGAATGTATTCCCGGTGAAGATGCCATGAACACGGTTGAAATGATAATGAAGGATTTAGAATATTACATAAACTTAGTTGATAAAGCAGCAGCAGGGTTTGAGAGAATAGACTTCAATTTGAAAGACATTCTACTGTGGGTAAAATGCAACCAAATAGCATCACATGCTACAGAAAAGTATTTCATGAAAGAAAGAGCCAGTTGATGTGGCAAACTTCATTAGTCTTATTTTAAGAGATTGCCACAGCCACCCCAACCTTCAGCAACCCCCACGGTGATTTGTCAACAGTCATCGCTATTGAGACCAGACTCTCCACCAGCAAAAACATTATGACTCACTGAAGCTTCAGATGATCATTAACATTTTTTAGCAATAAAGTATTTTTAAATTAAGGTATGTACATTGTTTTTCAGACATCATGTTATTGCACATTATTAGACCATAGTACAGTGTGAACATAACTTTTGTATGCACTGGGAAACAAACAAAAAAAAATGTGTGGCTGGCTTCATTGCAATATTTCCTTCATTGTGGTGGTCTAGAACCAAATGGCAATCTCTCTGAGGTAGTTGCTATCTCCGGTCTCCACTAAGAAGATACCTAATACACAGAAATAACAAACAGAATGTGTAGATTCTATTCCTGAAATTTACTGTCTAGGGCAAGTCACAGCTTCTGCATTGTGATTGAATATTTTATAAAGTAGAATTATATAATTGCAATTCCCCTTCTTTCACCAGGGACGTGGTAAAGATGAATGAGGTGATTCATGCAGAATGTGCTGAGGCCCTTGAAAGGTGCTTTGTCAATCGGGAGTGATTTTTTTCTTGTTGTTGTTGTCATCTTCCATGCCCTCGCCCATTAGCAGTCATTACTGTGCTCTGATGGACTGACATAGCAGCAAAGCTGAGACAGCCAGTGAGGTTTAGAAAAGAAGCCAAGAAGCGGCAGGATTAGATGGACCAATGTAGCATGCAGAAATCAGAAACTGGGAGCTTCTTCCTCAGGACCTCAGCCAATTGTGTGCCAGCCTTAAAAGGCAATATTAAAGCCAAATTTAGCATTGCCTTCCCTTCATCTGCCTCTTCACCACTCCCATCCCTAGTGTCTCGGGAAGTGTCTTTACCTTTCTCCTTCTTTACCTTTCAGGACAAGGGACAGCAATGAGAAGCCATGGGTGAATTCGGAGAGAAGGAGATTTAAAGAGTTTAAGGCCACATCCACATATAGAGTGGGCACAGTGTTAGCCAGCATTCATTAGCCCACCCGCGGGAGTCAGCAGCTTCCTGTGTTAGAATGTGAAGTGAAGAGACATGGATGTTATGGATGACGATCATGAACCACTTCCCCTGCCATCCTGCGAGAGCAGTCATTTTGTATCTGATGGACTCACGCATTAGGATGTGGGAATAGGAACACCAAGATGGAGTTGTCTGGAAAGTCAGTCAGTGCAGCAGGCAATGCAGAAGACTCTCAGCAGTCATGAAATCAAGGAGAGGGCTGGGCCCTTAGAGGACCTGCGTGAGAATCCCAGGGAAACCAGAGTTTGGGGAACTCTAGTGTAGGCAATTCTCTTCAGATGGTGCTATTGTGTTTACTCCCAGAGAAGAAGCAGTGCTTTCCAGTAATCCTTCAATGCCTTTGTGGCTAGGAGAAGTTAAAAATATAATTGATTAGTTAGAACACCCGGGTTATGGTACAGTAAACTTGTGAAGATGTACTTGTACATTTGGGGGTTGGAGAAGAAAAATAAAGTCTCCAATTCTTGCATACCTAGGGAGACCAGAAGTGTGAGACTTTACCAGAAAACCATAGTAACAGATTTGTACTTCAAAACAAATTTGCAAACAATTTCTGATAAATCTCTGCCAAAGTAGCATTAAGCATTTCTGTTCAAACACTGGGAATGTGTCGGTGACTGGGTACTCCATCATTCATTGCAATTGTGCATAGCAGAATTTTGCATATATGTGACCTACAGGGCGGAGATTTCCGTCATTACACAGTGGGCACCTACTACACATGTGGTATCTTGCTATCTCTCATTCCAACTCTATGAAGTATTGATTACTATCCATTAACGGATGAGGAAATCAAAGCTCAAACAATTTAAATGACATACTTAACATCCCATATGAACATGTAGAAAAGCCAGTTTGGAAACCAACATCTCCCATCTTGAAGTTGGCATGCTACACAGGAGCCACTTCCATTCAGTACTCTTTAAAAGATGCAATATACTGTCATGTTTGGCAGACACAGAGAGAAGAACAAAAAGCAGCATTAAAAATTCATGCATATCAATTTCAAATTTCAGAGTCATGGTATTCAGGGCATTTCCTCCAACCATGGAAAACAAAACAAAACAAAAAGAAGAGAGAGAAAGGACAAGTTAGTATGGGGATCCTATCTCCCCATCTACTTAACAAATCATTAAGTAAATACAACTGAAAATGTGACAGATTTTCAGTTTTAGATGTTCTTGGAAACAACCTAAGTTGCTTCACATTCGAGCCCTCCTGCTCTCCCCCATGTGTTGACTGTTGTGCCACAATTATCTCTCCACAGGTGCTGTTAGTTCACATGAGGTATATATGTAGCCAGGGAGTGGGGAGGAAAATACAGCTGCATCTGTGAAATACTCCATTGTCAGTAAGGGAGTTGCTGGAATTAAATATGAGAAGGCTATACAAGTTAGAATGATGATCTACTACTACTCATTATTTTATAGTCATACTTCTCATAAAGCTAAATGAAAAATGTAAAACTTTTTTCTTTTTTAGGTGAGAAAATGGAAGTTCAAAACTGACAATCTTGGCCAGGCAAGGCAGCTCATGGCTGTAATCCCAGCACTTTGAGAGGCCGAAGTGGGAGGATTGCTTGAGTCCAGGAGTTGGAGACCAGCCTGGGCAACATGGTGAAACCTCATCTCTACCAACAACAACAACAAAAATGCAAAAATTAGTGAGGCATGGTGGTCCGTGCCTATAGTGCCAGCTACTCAGAGGCTTTGTTATCACTTGAGCCCAAGAGGCAGAGTTCCAATGAGCTGAGATGGCACCACAGCCCTCCAGCCTGGGCAACAGAGTGAGACCCTGTCTCAAAAACAAAACAAAACAAAACAAAACCCTGATCATCCTGACTTGCAAATTCATGTAGAAACTAAGTTTCCAGTTAAAGATTCCTTCCAAAATGGTAGCAAGTTTTCAGCAAATGGAGAGAAAGTATAATTTCAAGCATGAAATCAACATACATTTATTGAGGACTAAATTTATGTTAGATGCTGTAGTGGATTGAATGGTGATCCCCAAAAGATATTTCCATGTTTTAACCCCTGGAACCTGTGGATGTGATTTTATTTGCAAAATGGAATTTTGCAGATATAATTAATTATTTTGAGGTGAAATCATCCTAGATTACCAAGGTAGACCCTAAACATAATGACTAGTATCCTTACAAGAGACAGACAGGAAATGACAGAGGTATAAAGGAGAAGGCCATGTGAAGACACAGAGATTGGAGTTACAGACCTACAAGCCAAGGAAGCTAGAATGGCAAAGAAAAATTATTTCCTAAAGCCTTCGGATGGAACACAGCTCTGCCAGTACTTGATTTCACACAGTCTTGATTTCAGACTTCTAGGCTCCAGTACTGTTGTTTTAAGTCACCCAGTTTGTGGTAGTTTGTTACAACAGCCCTGGGAAACTAACATACGTGCTAGGAATAAAGAGATCCACAAATTCTGATTTTTAGCTTTGATGCCGAGGATCACAGTCTAGTTGGAGAGCTGGTGAACAAGCATATGGAAGGTGCGTATTCCTGCTTCTGGAAGTCACTGTAGGTCAGCAGAGCTAGCCAGAAGCCAAGGTAAATGTGAAGTGGGAAAGAGTGAAGATTAATAGGACCTACAAAAGCAAACTGAAATCTACACTCAGCTCTCGCTGACCTGAGTTTCAACAATGCGAGTGGTGGATCCACAGAAGTTGACACCTTTGGGAATTGCCAGACAAAATAAGCACACCTGATTTAATTTCAATTTAAGATAAACAACAACTAATTTTAGTATAATTATGTCCTAAATATTGCCTGGACACACACTAAAAAATTATTTATTGTTTATCTTAAATTTTATTTTCTTGGGCTTCCTGTACTTTTGTTTGAAAAATGTGTCTTCTTTAACTTTTCCACATAGTGGCTTGGGACTCAGAGATGCTGCAGAAGATCAGTCAGCAGAGGCTGCCCCTGTCCCAAGACAGTCAGTGGTCAGCAGATCAGCAGCAGCACCTGGTGCCCTGCATAGACCTTCTGGTTCCAATGGCAGCTGCTTCACTTTTGCCTTCCTCCTTCCAAATCTCCCACTCATTTATCTTGTGGCTGACCCTTACCCAGAACCATAGAGAAAGGGAAACTATAAAAAAGAGCTTAGGTAAGTTGATGCAATAAAATAGCTATAATATTATTAAATAGATATTCAAACCCTACCAACAAGAATGTGTATCTCTCTCTCTATCTCCAAGAAAGTAACTTAGAATGGATAATAAATAAATTCTGCTCCAATAAAATCATTTTTGTCACTTTTGTCTTTCTATCCTTCTGTATAGAATATCAACAGATTTAAACTGTGGGAGTCATGAACTCTAGTCAATTTATTTTTTTCAATGGGAAACAAGGACCCATATAGGTTAGGTGAGTCACCAGAGAGCAGACTTCTTAATGTATTAGAGCTAAGCTAAAACTTCTGGTCTCCTTGTTCCTAGATGTCTTTCCCCCCTGCCAATCTACTTTATCACTTCCTTCAAACTTGGGTTCAATTCTGTTTAAGGAAGCCTTCCCTAATTAATTCTGGTCCCTGATCACTATTTTGTCCAATATTGCTTTAAATATTTAGATATTATGGTTATATTGTAAATTATACACAAACAGATGTTAAACAAATCAGTTTTACTAAGTAGCTCTGCTTTTTAAGAGCATAAATGCTGTTCCTCACAAACAGCACATCTTTTTACCTCAAATACTTTGTAATAATAGTTCCATTTTATTTGGCAAAAGGGCATGCTAACAGAATTCTATACAATAAATGGAAAAACAGAAATTTGCTAATGAAAATTTTTCCAGGTTTAGAATGTAAATAATAATGCATTTTCGCCTATGAATTAGAGTGACTGGTAACCCTGTTGAAACCAGGAATTTGTTACATTTCACTGCTGTATTCATGGATCACATGTTAGCTTGTGTCTGCAGGTATTTCTATTGGAATAAATAATAGTTTGCACTTTAACTGGAATATTACTTCATGATAAACTAAAGGAATGCAAAGTACTAATCACAGGAACAAATTATGCAGAAATAACAGCCTCCATTTGAAATATAAGGGTCATTCAAAATATGAGATAATTTCATGAGAATAAACAGTTTTTCTGTTTATTTGTTACAGTGGAAAATGGCAAATGGGTTAACTAAATCCAGATTGTCTTTTGCTACAGGTAAAATAGACATGAATTGAGCTGAGGATGCTAAAGAGTATTTAATGTGTTACACAGGAAGTCCCACGATGGTGCTTGATGCATTCTGTCTACCAAAGACAAAATCTAAATGCAAATAGTGAGAAATACTGCATCAGGCAAAGAAAACACAGTATTTATGCTCCTGTGAGGTTCAAGTTTAAAAAAAGATTAAAACACTATCATCTAGATAAGTAGGTAGAACAAGATACAGTATTTTGCAGAATATGTTGAAGGAAAGCAAAATCTCTGCAAGACTATTTACAAAAAGTACTTTGAATGTGTGCTGAAAGAAAGACAAAAAGCTGTCTGCAAATAATGGTGAGAACTTCAAAATGAGCCAGATGCATTCTGTCACAGAACTACGTCAGACAGGAAACCTCCATGGCTCGCCCAGAAGAAGGTCAATAGAACTGTATAGGACACCAGACTCAATTAGGGAGAATTACCAGATTCTTGCTGCAAGTTTATCTTGTGACCTTTAATATTTAAATATATAAATATGTAAGTTAAGGCATTGAAAAAATTCCCTGCCAGAGCTTGACAAACTAGAACCGATAAGACAGGGATATAAATAGATGACGTCTATTCTCCCACTTCCTCTGAGGAGTAAGTTTTAGAATAATGACATGCGTGACCTGTCTATAATAAGATAGAGAAATCTTTATTTTCTTAACCAATAACCAGCCTCTCCAATTTTAAGTCCTAAAGCTTACCTCTGAAAGAAGGAGGTCATAGCTAGATTTTTTTTAACTCCTAGATTTAAATCTGTATTAATTTCTTAAAGCTGCCCTAACAAAGCATCACACACTGGTGGCTTGTAACAACAGAAATGTATTCTTGAACAATTCTGGAGGCTAGACATTTGATCAAGTTTTGGCAGTGTCTTCCTGCCTCTGAAGGCTTTAGGGGAGGGTCCTTTCTTCTCTTTCTATCTCCTGGTAGTCGCTGGCAATTCTTGAGTTGCCTCCTAGTAGTCTTGAGCCTGATTGGCTAATCGTTCTAGATTGGTTCCTTCTAGTTCTCCATTGAGACCACCCGTGCATTTTTTTATGCACAACTTTGGTTTTACCTCCGCCCTGTGTTTTATCTTGAGGTTAGCTGCTTCTGAGACTAAAACTGTAAGCCATCAAGAGACAGAACCCAGCAGCGTTAGAATGAATTCCTTCCAGCAGTAATTTACCTACCTGATGCTCAACAGGGATATTTGCCAATTGAAACATTTCTGTTATTCCCCACTCCCTTTCTTCTCTGCTTTCTGATTTTCATTGTAACCCTAGAAGCAATACAACTGGCCTCTTTTCCAAGTCACAAACTGAAAAATCTTTCAATGAGAGTCTTGAATTTCAGAGACGTCAACAATTTGCCACTTGGTTCTCAAAGCTGATAAGTAATGGAACCTTCGGAAGTAGAGTCCATCAGTTTCTCTCAGCTGCTAGCCTGAAATTCTAGGGTTACTGAGAGAACAGTGGCTCAAATATACTGTGTCCATAAGTATGTCTCAGCAGGCTCCATTCTGGTACCACAGTTCCAAATTTCTAATTCTGTGAATTGATCTGGAGATTTTAAGGAAAATCGATTTCCCATCCTGCCCATCCTATATCCCCAGTTTCTTTCCACTCCTACCTAGAAAACCTTCTTCCTCCAGTAATACCAGTGGCATTTGGTTTCTGCCTAATGACTGCCAAGCACAAGTGTCCTTTGTGCTTTGTGTGGAGGTAGGTATTATCTCTATTTTACATGAGGAAACTCTGCAGTTATTAACTCAATCTGTCTGTCTACAAAACCCCATGCTTCTACTTCATCATGCTGTGTCAGTCTCCTGTTTCTTTTTTTGTTTGTTTATTTGATTCCTTAAAAATATTTCCTGTAAGATATTTATTTCAAATTTCAGAAATAATACATACTCATACAGAGAAGCTGACTAAAAGAAAGTCCCAAATCTCCCTGGCACCCGTTCTTCTACTCAACTTCATATTATCTTCCATTTGAACTCTGCATTTACTTTACATGGCTATCCCTCCAGGTAAATACTTACAGAAGGAATTTGTTCCTTTAAAGGTTAAGTAATTGTCTGCCCAGAATGAATAAACTAGAAATTATTTATTCATGAAATCATTGATGGGAATTTACATTTTTCCTAGGTGTTTTTGGTTTGTTTATTTGCCGGTGCTGAGGCCGGGCACAGTGGCTCACGCCTGTCATCCCAGCACTTTGGGAGGCCGAGGTGGGTGGATCACGAGGTCAGGTGTTCGAGACAAGCCTGGCAAACATAGTGAAACCCCGTCTCTACTAAAAATACAAAAATTAGCTGGGCGTAGTGGCAGGCACCTGTAATCCCAGCTACTCGGGAGGCTGAGGCAGGAGAATCGCTTGAACCTAGGAGGCAGAGGTTGCATTGAGCCGATATCACGCCATTGCACTCCAGCCTGGGTGACAGTGTGAGACTCTGTCTCAAATAATAATAATGCTGAAATTAACATGTTTGTATATACAGATGCTACATACTGATGCTTTTCTCTGTGTAGAATAGAATATATCCCCAAAGCAAAAGCATGGGAATATATTTATTTTAATATGAATTTCCAGTTAACCTTCCAAAAATTTTGTAGCAATTCATTTCCTCATCCATAATGCATCAGTGTGCCCATTATTAAATATTATGACCATCATTAGATACTATCAAGTTATCATTTTTTTCTGAAAAACTGAGAGTAAAAATGGCTTCTATTCATTTTTGCAAAACAATTTTGTTTCAGCACAAGAGTAACCTCTACTGCAAATTCATATTTTATAGTCATGGAAAAAAGTGTATATGTATGTGTGTGAATTCGTATGCTTTTCAAAAGACAAAACAATATATAGTGTTGGAAGATGAAGGAGATAGATTTCTGCTTATACCCAGATAAAGCAGTATGTGTGATACAGAGTTTTAATTTCTAGACACCTCTCTGTCATTGGACAGCCAGAGGCTGAGGCTGAGTCCTTGTCTGTGAAATCAGGAAAATAACATCTGACCCTTCACTACTAAAAGGTGAGTAGGAAGATTAATGAGTTCATATCATTAGCACATTTGAAACTCCTGGGGAAAAGCTGCTTTGGAAATGCAATACGTCTTATCTTTTTTCCATTGATTATATAATGCAATTTCAAAGTACGCAGTACCTATTTTTTAAGAAACTCCAAAAATTTTACTTTGTGCATAAAATGAATCTCATTGTTAAAAAATCCATTGTATCTGTTATATAAGATGCATATCATAACTAGATGCTTTTCAGCTTTGTTCTCATAGCAAGGGGATGCTAACAATTTCAATTTAATACATTTCTAATTCCAGGGATATTCTTCAGGAGAGATTGCATTCTGGAGTCATTGAGAGGAAAAACAAAAGAATTTGACAGATGGTTAAAAAGATCAAAGATATTTAAATGGTGGGTTTTCTATGGGGATGTGGGGCTCTCCAGCTTGCAATAAAAATTCTGCTCAAGCAAAGATGGTCAACCAGTATATTTTTAATTATGTTGGGAAATGTGTGTCTTTTGAACACTTCTGAACAAGAAAGCTGAGATGTTACTAGTTTTCTAGTTAAAGTCACTAGCACTGGTTTCCATGAAAAGCCTTATTCATTGGGGGCAATCATGAAATACATCAGTTCAAATAAACAGCCTAGGCTGAGATGGTAGAAAGAAGATTGGCCTTAGGGCAGATCATTTAGGTTGGTCTCCACAATGCCAAAACAGCTGGTGAGGCCTTCCAATGGGTTCAGTGAAGCTGACTCTCAGGCCAGTTGTTTGGTTTCCTCGACACCTGCTTAAGTCATGCTTACCATTTACCATTTAATGAGTGTTCTAGGGGAAAAAATAGCAAACAGGTAAAACCACAGATGCAATGTGATTGCATATGATGCCTCTCAAGCTCTATTTTTTAATCTGGCTCAATGTATTTACGAATATTCTGATATAGCAAAGAAAATGTACATTTGCATCTGTAGATGTGAGCGTAGATTGTAGTTAGGCAATCATCTTATCAAACTCCATCTAGTTGATGGTTATAAAAGAAAGGAATCATCTCTAGCAAATCAAAAATGGAGGTGATTTTCCTCCAATTTATAAAATGCTATAGCCAGGATCAAGAAGAGAGTGGGTTTTGAAGGCAGATAGATTTGAATGAGCACCTAAGGTCACTGGCTATGAAAGTTGAAAATGCAATTTAGTTTCTATAAAAGCCTCTATTTCCTCATTGATTTCTTTTTTTGTTCTTCTGACGTGCTTTAGGATCAAAGATCTCTAAATTCTGTATTCCCTATGCTTGGATTCCTCTTTCTGTAATTTTCCACACAGTTAATTCCCTCACCTTACTGAAGTCTTTGCCCAAATGTCATCTTCCCGATGAAGCCTATCCTGTCCACCTTATTTAAATTTTAACCCAACCCCTACCTTGAACTACTTTCCTGTTCTTTTCACTTTTTGCATATTATGCATTGCCTTCAAGATTATTTATCATATATTTATTTTATTTTAATATTTATTGTCTATTTTCTCCCCCTAGAATATAAAATCTATGATGGTGGGAAATTATAGTATGTTCATTCACTGATACATTCCAATACCTAGAACTGTGCCTGGAAAATAGTGCGTGTTCAAAATAATATTTGGTGAATGAATAAATAAAAGAAGCTGTTAGAATCTCTTACATATAATAAGCTCTCAAACATATTACTTCCCTTTCTTTCCCTTTAAGCAGCTGAATCTAAATACAGATTATTGCTCAAGCCTTTCACCCTATTATACTGCTAAGTGGACAATTTCAATGACTAATGCAATTCAGTCCTGAATGCTTCTGCTATTTTCTTTAAGAGGTACAGTCATCTGCAAGATTTTTAAAAATATATTATTCATAATAAAACTTTTGAAGATGACCACTACCTCAATAGAATAAGTAATCCATTCTTAAAAATGTGCTTAAAGAAAGAAATTCCAGGCAAGCCGTGGTGACTCACGCCTGTAATCCCAGCAGTTTGGGAGGCCGAGGCAGATGAATCACCTGAGGCCAGGAGTTTGAGACCAGCCTGGCCAACATGGTGAAACCCCATGTCTACTAAAAATACAAAAATTAGCCAGGCGTGGTGGTGGGTGCCTATAATCCTAGCTACTTGGGAGGCTGAGGCACAATAATCATTTGAACCCAGGAAGCAGCGGTTGTAGTGAGCCGAGATGGCGCCACTGCACTCCAGCCTGGGTGACAAAGTGAGACTTTGTCTCAAAAACCAAGAAAAGAAAGAAAGAAAGAAATAGGAAGGAAGGAGAGAGAGAGAGAAAGAGGAAGGAAAGGAAAGAGAAAGAAAAGAAAGAAAGAAAGAAAGAAGAAAGAAAGAAAGAAAGAAAGAAAGAAGAAAGAAAGAAGGAAAGAAAAGAAAGAAAGAGAAAGAGAGAGAAAGAGAGAAAGAGAAAGAAAGAAAGAAAGAAAGAAAGAAAGAAATTCCATCAGTCCCCTCAAGTATTTATTCAATGTCTAACAAACCTCCAGTGTAGATTCACCATTTATTCCATAAGTTCAATACATTTTCCATACTGTTTTTGTCGATTGTATTTTTGTCTGGCTGACTTCCAATGATATAGAGAGGACTTTGTTTTATCTATTCCTACTATAGAAAGAAAAATTTCAGTCCAGCTTTCCTGTTGATCTATGTAACGTAGATCCTTCTTTAAGCCCAGAGACTGACATTTTCCAAACCTTCCTTTAGAATTGGTATTTGTTGCAGGTTGAGTTCTCCAGGAAGCAGATGCCAATCAAGATGGAGTTAAGGTGGCAAAAGGTTTACTAGGTAGTAACCCTGAGAAAGGGCATGAAGCTGGACTATGTAGAGATCTGTCAGGCTGAGATGTACCTAGGAAAGTCTTTACCATAGGGGCCATGGAGTAAAGATTGTCTATTGGAATCTTTCTTTGAGCAGAAATAGACAAGCCCTTATACCCCTGCCTTGCTCAATCGTTGGCTGGGGGTTGCCCCCAAGAATAGCAACAGCTCAGCTACAAACCTGAGAAGGATTCTGAAGGCACTAACAGTTGGAGGCTGTCAGCTAACTATTCTTAAGCTGAGAATTCTTAAGCTGGTCTTTAAGGGGCATCTGAGCAGTTCCTCCCCTTGTCAGCCACTGCATTGTAGCATATGCTGTCAAGGCTCCACCATGTCTCCTCTCTACTCACTCTCTCCATGTGTGCCAATGGCTTTCTTATGTAGGCACCTGTGACACATCACTGCATGATATCTCTGACACGTTTGGCCAGCATGCATGGCAGGCCAGAGGGTGAGGAAGTTGCTGCCCCCACAGTAGCCTTTGGCCAGTGACTATGAAGGGAATTGGAAGAAAAAGAACCAACTTCCTCCCTTCTCCGATGGGACAGTTTATGTTCTATACAGTCTCCCAGAGGTCCCCAGATGGACTGAGCCCCAGCTGTCTGCAGTGTTAATTTCCTCATGAATGCAACTCTGTACTGACTTCAGCACTTCTTGGGAATCACCTCCCAAATAAACTACTAAGACTTGAGTTCTTGTCTCAGAGTCTGCTTTCTTGGAGAACCCAGCCTAAGATAGCTATCTAGCTCTGTATGTGGTTTATGGAAAGAACTCTCCCCACTGACTAAAGGTAAGACAGAGTGAGCAAATCTGGAGGATATCAGGTAACTGGTTCCAATAATCCCAGGAGGTCAAATAACTTGACAATGTTTATTCCTGAATTAATGGAAGAGTTATAAGTGAAACCCAAGGGCCCATTCATTGCATTTTGAGTTGGATGAATTCTAATCATATAAAAGGAGGCTGATGAGCATCTAAAGTAGACATGGGATGGCGTTCTTCACATGCAAGTCCTGTGTGTTTCTTCTAGTTAAATGGGACACATTACTTTCCACTGAGGCACTCTAATAACACTACTTCACATTCTCATGCCTTTGAATTTTAAAAGTACTTTCATTTATTTTATTCCATTTTTCACAGTGACCTAATTATACAGCTAGGGATTTGAGGCTCCTCTTTACCCTAAGTAAACTGAGGTTTAGAGAATTTAAGTGACTTCGTTTGACTGCTGCTAAATTGTTAGTAACTAAAAGAGACAGGGTGCATACCCAGATTTTCTGATTCTAAATACAATCGCCTTGCCACTTTATCTTGTTAGTTTTTCTCAAATTCACACACGAGCACAAGCAATCGTTTTTCTCCAGCCCTTTTCCTATTAGCATCATCAATATATTTGTTCCATATGTATACATTTAATGCTGTATATGCATTCTACTGATCTCTAGATGGGATTAACACATTAATAAATACAAATAAGATAATTTCTAAGTAATATAAACAACTAAATTTAGTTATTAGCATTGTTATTTTCTATCAAAACTTCCTGGAAGCTGGGTGCAGTGGCACCTGTGATCCCAACATTTTGGGAGGCTAAGGTGGGCAGATCACTTGAGGTCATGAGTTCGAGACCAGCCCGACCATCATGGTGAAACCTCGTATTTACTGAAAATACAAATATTAACTTGGAGTGTTAGTGCACTCCTGTAGTCCCAAGTACTTGGGAAACTGAGGCACAAGAATCACTTGAACCTGGGAGGCAAAGGTTGCAGTGAGCCAAGATCACACCACTTGCACTCCAGCCTGGGCGACAGAGCAAGACTCTGACTAAAAACAACAACAACAAACTTTACTTTGCTATTTGATTACCTTTACCTTCTTACTAAGCTAGAGTTCAAGAGAAAGAGGAATGAAATAAATCTGATAAGAGGAGTGAACAAAAAAAATCCCTTAACTCATCTACACACTGAAAAAGAAATCCTTCAAGAATCCTCCTGCTTCAGACCTGGAGAAAAGCCATAATTATTCAGTGTGTACAACTATAAACCCTGCTATGAATTTTGAAGTGTTCTCTACAGGCAATCTTTTCACATCTCCCACTCCAATTATTTAATCATATAATTCAGTGCCAGCCATGTATGAGAATTTGGAGAGCAAAAATAAAGAACATTAAATGATGCTTTGAAAGGGAAAATATTTAATTTCAAGTTGTAGCAGTGGAAATTAAGGCTGGGTGCTTTATTCAGAACAAACTGAAACATGAGCAGAAATGAGTGGTGCAAATATGAATATATAATGAGGAACACTAACGAAAGAAGTCAATCACTTGCGTCCTAACTACTGAGATGATTATATTTGACTGTGGAAGTTGTCCATGAGGATCCTCATGGTTCAGCCTTGAGCCTGAGCTGTGTAGTTGGTGCCTGGGCCTAGGGATTGAGACCACAACTGAGGAGAGGTCTCCTTTGATTACCAGACTCTCTGCTCTGGGAGTTGACAACCAAAGAATTCAAAGTCTAAAATTCTTTCAGAGAAGTAGAGACTTTCCCTCAAGGAGAATTAAAAAAACCTTCAGGAACAAGAGTGCTTCATTCCCCTTTAGTAAAGCTGGGTCTAAATGAGCTGATCCCAATCATTAAGACCAGTGGTCATGCTCAGGGAAATGATCTAAAAAGCATGTCTGAGTTAATCAAGTTGAAAAGAACCAGTGTTCCTTCAGAAGATTCCGGTCTCCTGGCTGGCCCTGCTGCAGCTGCCTGAGTCTAAATCCCCGCCTAAATTCCAGATTCCTGATTTAAGATCAGCAATATCCCTATCCCCCTGCCTCCATCTTTCAGAAATCCCAACTAGAGCAGACCCCAGGACAACTCCAGCCCTCTTACCTGGTATCTACCTACCGTTACCTTACCTAGGCTGGCCTAGGATGGCCTTCCATGCTCCTGTGGGGATTTCAGGACAACTCATAACAGGGAACCATGCTGTAAAACCCAAACAAAGGATCACTCACCTCACTAGAATAAAAAAGGCTCATATTCTCCTCATCTCAAATGTACCATTCAATTATGAAGCCATAGACACTGCTCCTTGAGTTAGTCCAGCCAGAGAAGGATGGGAAAATTTTCCAGTGTAAGAAACACCAGGGCAAATCCTTCTCCGTGAACAAGCCCCTCTTTGGTAAGCAACAGTTTGTGGAGGATAGACTTCTGCATGCAAAAGTTAGTGCATTTGCCAAAGTCAGCGTTTCTGATCAAAGCTCTCTCTAGCCACTTAACAGTGAAAATTATTTCCAAAACTTGACCATAGCTTTGAAAAAAAACCAGAATTTATTTTACGAGGATCCAAATATCAACCTGGAAATATTAGTTATTTTAATTGCATCACCGTAGATATTATCACTGGAGCACAGGTATAGTTTATCTTTTGGCATAGTTTTACTTTTAAATGATAACGTTTTATACTTGTATAGAACCTGACAGTTTTCTAAGTGATCTCACATGCATTATGTCTATTTTATTAGGTAGCATGCCAAGGACAATTCTCGTCATTTTAAAGAATAAGACAGTAATATGATTTTTATCTGTATCCCCACCAAATCTCACATGGAATTGTAATCCCCAGTGTTGGAGGAGGGGCCTGGTGAGGGGGTGATTGGATCATAGGGGCAGTTTCTCACGAATGGTTTAGCATCATCCCCTTGGGGCTGTTCTCCTGAGAGTGAGTGAGTGAGTTCTCCCAGATCTGGTTGTTTAAAAGTGTGTAGCCCCTCCCCTGCCCTTCTTCCTGCTCTGGCCATATGAAGGGCTGGCTCCCCTTCTCCTTCATCCATGATAGTAAGTTTCCTGAGGCCTCCCAGCCATGCTTCCTGTAGAGCCTGTGTAACCATGAACCAATTAAACCTCTTTCCTTTATAAATTACCCAGCATCAGGCATTTCTTTATAGCAATGCAAGAACAAACTAAAACATTAAGGATCATAGTAGTTAAACAACTTGCCCCAAAACCATAGTTATTAGTTGATAATGCTTGGATTGAAACCAATATTTGATTGACTCCAAAATTCACATTATAGAAGACTGAGGTACAAGTTTACAAAGCTAATTCACAGCAGAGCACAGTCTAGAAACCAAGATTTCCAAATCTTAAGGACTCTATATAACACAGCAGATTCTAATTAAGTTTCTATATATTTAAGTATGGGGGCATATAAAGCTTTGAGTTTCCATAGATGAGAAACTAGTCATCAGTCTAATCTTTATGGAATTCACTCAGGCAATCTATTCAAGAAAATTATAACAATAAGGTCCTCAGGTAGCATAACTGTGCAATTTTAATGTGATAATCATTAAGATATTTCCCTGACATGGAGAAGGAAAACCTATTAGTTTATCATAACTTGCTTAAAATAACCTCAAAGATAATCAAGTCTTTTGCCAAGAAGATTGTGACTTATGAGGCAATCTTTTTTATATCAAGTAGTTTTCCTGGAGCTTCAATGTAGAAAAGTAGACACTACAGGATTATTAAAATTCCTTCTCTATCCTCTGTATCTTCCCCCATCTTTATAAATTTCTATAATAATTTTTAAGTGAACAAACCATATATATCAAAGACATAGCCTCCACAAGAGAATTCATCCACACAAAACGAAATTTCCATGGCGAGATGGTAGTTAGGAGAATAACTGAACCCATGAAGTAGTATGCGTTTTGTTTTCCATCCAATCTTCCCAGATAAAAATTGCCTGATAAATTCTGCTCAGGTCCATGGGGACACTACAGACCTGAATCAGGCCAACTCCATCTTCTTCCTCTTAGCTAGGACTGGTTTATATTATCTAAACAATGTTTCCTAGTGTTTTTAGACATACACTGATAGATATTATGGTTTTTATGTTTTTAATAAAAAAATCCATTAACTCTTGACTTCATTTGCCTGTGAAAATATTTCAAGAGATTAAAACAGTTTGTGATAAATCCTTTTTTATAGCAGAGTAAATGATGATGGAAACTTAACTGCCAAATTGCTGGGGGGAAGAGTTTTAATCATTTAACTCTGGTTCTAACATGTTATAGGAAACATCGAAGAATCAGCAGAAGCTTTATTTAGCCCCACAGGAAAAAACACTAATATTTGGACTTCTTGTGGCATTCAATTTTAGTTTCCTAACACGTGGACAATTTTGCTCTGTTTCTCAATTCTCAACAGAGATGAGCGATTACCTTAGTCAAAAGTTGTTTTTGTAAAAGGTTATTTTTGTGGCCGTGGTGAAATCGTTAAAAATAGTCTTGCTTTTAGAACACTAAAAGGAAAAAGACTTTATCAAACTTTGAAAATGATAGCATTATTGCATCAAAATTTCAATACAATGTTAAACCTTTGAAAATGCTAGATAAAAAAATCTGCTTGAAACAGAGAAGGCAAACAAAAAGCAATCCAAAATGTATAATAAACATATACTTTTTACAAAATTAAGAAAGAAAATATCAGCTATGTATTTTTATTAAGCTTCCCTTTTTAAAATGTCCATGGGTATAGTAGATTTTTAAACATTTTATTGCAATCTCTATGGGGCTCTCACTAGTGTGTTTGAAATTCACTGATTGGCCTGATTCTCTTCTCTGACTACTGAGGTTTCTACTCCGCCAGCAGAAGTATAAATCACAAACACAGAATCCAATAAAAATGGAATCCATAGTTCTGCTTCTTTTCAGGTCTTAGAATACTTCAAAGGGGTTGGGAGAAACTATTAACATTTGTTGAGCTCCTTCTATAGTCTCAAGATAGATCATAGACTTAAATGTAATACATGAAAGTATAAAACTTTTAGAAAAAACACAGGAGGAAATCTTCAGGATCTAAAGAATTTTTAGGCATGAAACTAAAAATCATGATCCATGAAAGAAAAACAAAGATAAAGTGGGCTTTATCAAAATTAAAATTTTTATTTTGTGAAAAGCACTATTCATAGAATGAAAACATAAACTAAAAATGAGAAGAAAATATTTATACATACCAAATAAATATTTTCTGTCACATATCCAACAAATGACTTGTCTCTAGGATATATTTTAAAAAATTCTTAAAACTCAAGAATAAGAACACAAACAACCACATTAAAATATGGCCAAAAGACTGAAAAAAATTGCTTAAGGTGATGCAAGAATGGCAAATAGATACATGAAAATATGTTCAGGCCAGGCAAGGTGGCTCACGCCTATAATCCAAGTAATTTAGGAGGCCAACGCATGCAGATTGCTTGAGTCCAGGAGTTGGAGACCAGCCTGGAAAACACGGTGAGACCACATTTCTAAAAAAAAATACAAAAATCAGCCAGACTTTGATGCACATGCCTGTGGTCCCAGCTACTTGAGAGGCTGAGGTTGGAAGACTGCTGTAGCCCAGGAGATAGAGGTTGCAGTGAGCCAAGATCACCCCACTGCATGCCGGCCTGGGTCACAGAGCAAGACACTGTCTGAAAGAGAGAGAGAGAGAGAGAGAGAGAGAGAGAGAGAGAGAGAGAAAAGAAAGAAAGAAAGAAAGGAAAGAAAGGAAAGAAAGGAAAGAAAGGAAAGAAAAGAAAGAAAAGAAAACAAAAGATCGCTAAAGCGATCCTTCAAACTCAGCCTCTCAAGTAGCTGGGACCGCAGGCATGTGCAACAAAGTCTGGCTGATTTTTGTATTTTTTTTCTAGAAACGTTGTGGTTTCCCAGGCTGGTCTTGAACTCCTGGACTCAAGCGATTTGCATGCCTTGGCCTCCTAAATTACTTGGATTAGAGGCGTGAGCCACCATGCCTGGCCTAAAAGAAAGGAAGGAAGGAAGGAAGGAAGGAAGGGAGGGTGAGAGGGAGGGAGGGAGGGAGGAAGGAAGGGAGAGAGAGAAAAGAAAGAAAGAAAAGAGAGAGAGAAAAAGGAAGGAAGGAAGGAAGGAAAGAAGGAAGGAAGGAAGGAAGGAAGGAAGGAAGGAAGGAAGGAAGGAAGGAAAGTTAGTTCAACATGATTAGCTATTATGAAAATGTAAATTAATTTCTGTTCTTGCAATAGTTTGCTGAGAATGATGGTTTCCAGCTGCATCCATGTCCCTACAAAGGACACAAACTCATACTTTTTTATGGCTGCATAGTATTCCATGGTGTATATGTGCCACATTTTCTTAATCCAGTCTGTCACTGATGGACATTTGGGTTGATTCCAAGTCTTTGCAGCTGGAAACCATCATTCTCAGCAAACTATCACAAGAACAGAAAACCAAACACCACATGTTCTCACTCATAGGTGGGAACTGAGCAATGAGATCACTTGGACTCGGGAAGGGGAACATCACACATCGGGGCCTATCAGGGGGAGTGCGGAGGGGGGAGGGATTGCATTGGGAGTTATACCTGATATAAATGATGAATTGATGGGTGCTGACGAGTTGATGGGTGCAGCACACCAACATGGCACAAGTATACATATGTAACAAACCTGCACGTTATGCACATGTACCCTAGAACTTAAAGTATAATAATAAAAAAAAGAAAATGTAAATTAAAAGCACAATTAGATACCACTACACATCTTTGAGAAGAGCCAAATTGTTTTAAAAAAAGAGAATACTGTCAATACTAAGTGCTAGAGAGGATATGGAGCAACTGGAACTCTCATACACAGTTGATAGGAATGCAAAATGGTACAGTCACCCTGGAACCTTTGGATATTTACTGAAAAAAAAACTAATGTCCACACAAAAAATACACAACTATGTACAGGAGCTTTATCCTCAAATTTCCTTAAACAGGTGAATGGATAAGCCCACACATCCATAACATGGAAAAGTACTCAGGAATAAAAAAGAAAAACGACCAATATATGCAACTTTGTAGATGAATCTCAAAGTCATTATGCTTTGAGACTTAGCAGGGAGTGTTATGCTGAGTGAAAGAACCTGTTCTCAAAAGATTGTATAATAGAGTTCCCATTGATGATGGTTTGACTTAATGATTTTTCAACTTTACGATGGTCCAAAAGTGACCTGCATTAAGAAGAAACTGTACTTCAGTATAGTATTCAATAAATTACATGAGATGATCAACACTTTATTATAAAATAGGCTTTGTGGTAGATTATTTAGCCCAATTTTAGGCTAATATAAGTGTTCTGAGCATGGTTAATGTAAGGTAAGCTATGATGTTCAGTAGGTTAGGTGTATTAAATGCAGTTTTGATGTACAGTATTTTCAGTTTATGATGGGTTTATCAGGATATAACTCAATCATAAGTCAAGGAACATCTATCTGTAAATGATTCCATTTATATTATATCACATTCTCACAAAGTCAAAACTGTTGTGACAGAGAACAGTTCAGTGGTTTCCAAGAATTAGGAATGGAGGAAGGTTTGACTGCAGAGGGGTGACATGGGGGGAATATTTTGTGATGATATATCAGTTTTGTCTTCCGATTTTGGGGGTGGTTACACAAATCTACTCATGTGTTCAAGTTCATAGAACTGTATATCAAATGAAAAAATCAATTTTACTCTATAATACAATTTTAAATTTTAAAATACAATTTATTATAAAAATAATAAAGGAGATTTTTTTTTAAAAATGTATTTCATCACTATTTCTTCTTTTGAAAGAATTCTGCTGCTGCTGACAGATAACAGATAATTCCTTTTCTCCAATATCTTGGGCCTTCCGATGCTAAAACTGGTTTTTCCTTCTTAATGACGAATCTGGCAATGATGATCATACTGTATCATCATTAAGTATTCAATTCATGGCATACCTTTTTCTAAGCACTTCACATCCATTTCTGCATTTTATATTCACAACGTGCTTGAGGAAGTAGGTTTCATTAGGATCTCCAATGTATCGAAGAGAAAACTGGAGCATGAAGATGTTAAATAATTTGGCCAAGATCACTCAGCTAGTAAGTGCCTAACTTCATATTCAAATCAAGGCAGTCTGGCTACAGAGTCTGAGGCCTCAACCATAGTATTATACTACTTCTTTCTAAATTCACTTGGGTAAGCCTTAAAAATAGACTCTATTCAAACCACTTGGCTATACTTTGTATCTCTAAACTCTTGCAAAGGAAGTATAGGCACAAGATTCGCCAAGTCTTTTCATCTGCATTTCAGCCCCATCTTCTTCTTCTTCTTCTTTTTTTTTTTTTTTTTGAGACGGAGTCTCGCTCTGTCGCCCAGGCTGGAGTGCAGTGGCCAGATCTCAGCTCACTGCAAGCTCCGCCTCCCGGGTTCCCGCCATTCTCCTGCCTCAGCCTCCCGAGTAGCTGGGACTACAGGCGCCCGCCACCTCGCCCGGCTAGTTTTTTGTATTTTTTTAGTAGAGACGGAGTTTCACCGTGTTCGCCAGGATGGTCTCGATCTCCTGACCTCGGGATCCGCCCGTCTCGGCCTCCCAAAGTGCTGGGATTACAGGCTTGAGCCACCACGCCCGGCCTCAGCCCCATCTTCCAATTCTCCTTTTCCTGAAGGAAATGTTACTAGGGCTCAAACATTTTGACAATTTCCTTGAGTATATTTATTTAGATATATAAAAATAAATATATTTGATTATAGTGTTTGAATCTAAAAGGGAGGCTATCTATCATCTTCCTTTTGCCAACACAGGTTAGATATTAAAACACTTGATCCTAGGAACAGGCAAATATTTTGTCTTTATTGTCATATTTTTTGTGAGGGAATGACATAGATCATTGTCAGGAGTTCACGTAAATGGAAATTTACCAAGCAGGCAGAATTTTAAAGTATTTCTCTTTTCATTCGGATAAAGACAAAATGATTCAATTTTGTATCTGTTCAATTTCTGTCAGTGCATTATTACCATTGAGTAGTAAACGGAGGTTGTTTAATATCTAAACAGAAAACAATGAATTATAAAAAAGTATTATTCATTTTATTTCTTTTTTAATTTTATTTTTTTATACAGACAAGATCTCACTGTGTTGCTCAGGCTGGTCTTGAGCTCCTGGGCTCAAGTGATCCTCCTGCTTCAGCTTCCCAAAATGCTGGGATTACAGGCATGAGCCACTGCACCTGGCCATCATTCATTTTAGATATTGAAATTCCCTCCCCAAATTTTTTAGTGATACTTAAATTATTTGCATCTTATAATCCTTCAACGGGTCAAAACACAACTATTCTCACCCTGCTTACCACTCCAAAAATAATAAAGAGGAATACAGACAGTAAAATCATTACCAAGAATAAATCCGTCATTTTGTCTTAGAGAGAAAAAATTTATAGTTGTAAATTTCTGTGCAATGACATATAGCTTGGGTCACACCGTGGACTCAGAAAAAGGGAGCCAAGCATTTCATCTGAAATAATAGAGCAGGGCACAAGCACAGGAATTTTCGCTTCAGGATGTGGTAGTAGACCATGGGGGCAGGAAGAAATAAAAGGAACAAACGTCACAGAAATAAACAATAGGAAAAGGTAGGGAACAGATAATGGTATCTGAATGACAAATTGGCAACACCAGGAAAGTGCACCTCAGAACAGGCTCTGGAATTGGAGCATCTACTTGGCGGATATTGGTGGTGGATTTTTCCTCCTCTCTCTTTAAATGGAGAAACAATAGAATGACTCTAGCACACTTGATCAACCTGAGTCATTATATATATACTTTATTGGTATTAACCAAATTAATGAGGGAAATTCTAAGATGTCTATTTTCCTCATACATGCAGGGCTGATAAGGAGGGGAGACACCTACAGTTTCTTCCACTTGTAAAGAAAGGAATGACAGAGAAAATGGTGACATCATGTCACTCCCTCTGCAGGTAACCTTCAAGTGACTTCCTATCAGTCTAGCTAGCCAACATCAGAAATAATATGACTGTTGTATAAAGGCATTTCTAGGAAGACAAGAAACAGAATGTAGAAGTAATTTCCTTTGACAAGCCTACTTCTGATTTCCAGCTCAGCAGTGTGGCGTTATAGAATAGTTTAAATGATGGAGCTGACTGTAACAAAACTGAAATATTAAAATGATTAGTCTACTACAGGAACTTGATTATACCCTGTTTACTTATCAAGATTATCAAAGAAAAATGGAAAGTTCTCAACTAAATGCTTCCTTCTAGTAACAGCTCTCAGCTTGTTGTTGTTGTTATATCAGAAATACATGACTGTAAACAGTATAACAAGTTTCTTTCTCTTATTTTAATTTAGCCTTTTGAATTTATATGCATTTTTCCTAGAACATTGACAAGCAATGTTGGCAGAATAAAGAATCCAGTTCCCGCTTCTTTGTACCCTTATTTTGTAGAACATCAGAGAGTGCTTTTCTAAAGTCCTAAAGTGTGACGCAGAGAAAGGGATTTTCAGTTCCCTCTGCCCTCTCACACATCTCTTGACTATTGCAACTCACTTTGCAGCTGGGGGATTATTTTCTCACGCTGAGATTCATAAACACCATGAGACTCCTCTACTTCCTCCTGGATCCACATCACACCCCAGTGATGCCGTTTTCAAGCTATAAATATTTGCCACGCAGCATTAGCATGCTACACATGGCCCGAAACAACTCCTGCTCCCCACAAAAGCATGGGTAGGAAGACAAGTTCACGTTTGTGACTCACAGAGGGCCACACAATACTTCCAGATTCTCTGAGATTTTTTTTCTTCTCAAATCTACCCTAACTCCATAGAGTTTATATTCGGTCAAGAACCAACGAAAATAGACACATGATGAAAGCTGAATTAAAAAGGAAGCCTCCCACATGCATTCACTATTGATAGGGGGATAAATTGGTATATCCTTTTTTGAGGACAATTTGGTAACATGTCAAAATCCCCTAAAATAGCATATTTTAACCAGGTGGTCCACTTCTAGGAATATATCCTGAGGAAATAGACAAATCAAAAGATGAATGTTTCAGGACATTCGTTCCAAGAAAACCAACTAAATGCCAACAATCAGTAAGAGACTTCTTCAATAAATGATGGCATATTCCTGCAAAGTAGTTTAAATGTTGCAGTTTAAACTATTGGTACAGATCTATTTTTACTGACATGTAAAAAGGCTTATAAAATGCCATCAAATTTTTTGAAGACTATAAAATGGAAATAGCGGTCTGTTGCCATTAAAAATTTTTATTTATATACACACAATGTAATTGCATAAAAAAAATTTTAAAGAGCTATACATACCAAAAGGTTACATGTACCAAAAAAAAGTTATGGGTTTTTCCCTGTTTTTTTCTTAATTTTTCTAACAAAAAGGTTTATTTTCCATAATGAGAAAAGTGGTAGCTATTTCTGTTTTGAAAACAAATAGCTGGGGAAAAATTAAGAGATAGTGTTTTTTCTCTTTTACTTCCAGACTTCTGATTCACAACGAAGGCAGTTCCCTTCTTAACTGTTAATAGACCATTAGGTTCTGTTACTTTCCGTCAATAACATGGCTCTGAAAAGCCTTTGGAATGGCCAGGCACAAGCCCAAAGGCCCAGGTAATTCTGCAGCTGGGGAAAAATATGGATTAGTAAATGGTCCCTTAAGGGCTAGGATGATTCATGCCTATTCCAAAAGTTGTCACTTAGAGCCAGAGGTATTTAGGTGTGTGTAGGTTGGTGTCGGGGTAGAGAGCTGCCTGGGCGCATAAATGCCACTGTAGGAGGAATCTTAAAAATGGCAAAGTTCCAGGGAACCAGGCCCTCCAAAGTATGTAAATTTTCATGCATCAAAATCCAAAAGTGGATTATCAAATGTAAAACTAAAATATGTAATTTCTAGCTATTTAACTTGTCTTGATGTGTTTTCTTTTAGCATTGCTTTAGAGACACATGTGGTGCAAAAATCTTAATCAGGAAAATTAGTAATACTCCTATAAAATCAGTTTATTAACTTTCTAGATATTTGAAGAGGCAGTCCATGAAGTCCACTCTAATCATTTTATAAGGGTCAAATTCAAAGCTAGAGATATTCTGGTCTTCTTTCCTGACGATAATTTTCATGAAAAATAAGACCGTTCCAAAAACACTAACTTGGCAGCAACTTTTGACCTCAAAGATATAAAATTTAATGTTCATAGGTATAGTAAGTATTTTATAGCCTTAAAGAGCTTAAGGTTAAGTAATGCTTATCCTTTATTCCCCCACAAATCCACCACAAACCCTCAGAGCAATATATTAGGTTTAAACACATGAAACTTCCATGATTACACTAACTTTCTGGCATAATAAGTCAATGTCTATCTTTAAAATATATTTTAGTGATTATATAATATAGCCAAAATTGTATTTGGCTAGAATATAATCATCCTTCCTTCATATCCTATCTTTTAAATCACCTGTATCCCCCAAAGAATCCAATCTACTTTATAACCTCAATCTCAAGTGTGGATATTTTGGGGAGGGGAGTGGGACATGGCTAGTCCTATAGTTTAGATTAGCCTATGTTAGCTAGAAGGCAGAATCACACTCATGATTTTAGAAGAGATGCTTGAAGGTGATTTTACAGCCATAACTGATATTTCAAAATCTTGTGTATTTTGCCCACAAGGGTAAACAGAACAATGCCTAAGGAACTGTGACTTGAAGCAGCGTCACGGTGAAGATCTCACAGCCTCTCTTTGTATGAGCACTAACATTCTTCCCTCCTCTGTACACACACACACACACACAGACGTAACAGAGCAATAAATCTAATTCTTTAGACGATCCATCAGCTACACTACTGAATACAAAGAAAAAATACGATGTATTATTAATCTACTCATCCACATGCAATCTTTATGGTGAAGTTTCTTTCTAGTCTGTATATTTTGTACTACAGGTATAGTCTGTGCTATAATTCTGTTCCTGTAACTAACCGTACTGCCCATATCTGTGATGAGATTTCAGAATGGCTCACAGACAAGCGAATACATTAAATAATGGGCAGTAATGTCATTGGGACCCAAAACTGGATATTTACAAATTACAGATAAAACATATTTTTGGTTAATATCTGCTCAAATATTTGCCCTTGCTCAAAATCCTCCAATAGTTTCCCATAGCAATCAAACTAAAATCCTTACTATGGCCAAATGTGCTCCTATTCTTGGATTTGCCATTTCTATGGTTTCTTCCGCAGGGAGCATTTTCAGGGCAGCCTTCCACACTCTCATCTTTGCATGCCTTGGTTTGCTTAAATGTCTCTCACTCAGAAAGGCCTTTCATGGGCCGGGTGCGGTGCCTCATGCCTGTAATTCCAGCACTTTGGGAGGCCGAGGCGGTCAGAGCATGAGGTCAGGAGTTCAAGCCCAGCCTCACCAACATGGTGAAACCATGTCTCTACTAAAAATACAAAAATTAGCCAGGCATGGTGGCACATGCCTATAATCCCAGCTACTCAGGAGGCTGAGGCAGGAGAATCACTTGCACCTGCGAGGTGGTGGTTGCAGTGAACCAAGATCTCACCATCACGCTACAGCTTGGGGAACAGAATGAGACTCCATCTCAAAAAAAAAAGACCTTTCATGACTAACAGATCTAAAATGCAGTCACAGATTTATCCCTCTTTACTTCTTCATGTTTCTTCCTAATTTAAACACTATAAATTCTTCTATTTTGACGTCAAGTTTCCATTTGCTGCATTAAAATGTAAACTCTATAAGGGTGGATGCTTTGCCTCATTTGTTTATCACTATACCCTCAGGAGCTGGAACAATGCCTGGTACATCATCAGCACTACTCAATAAATGGATGCTGAAAGAATGAATGTTCCATTGCCCATAGTGAGGTGCACAAATAGTACTCTTCTACATTAAGAAAAATGCAAGCAGTTATTCTTTGTCCTCTTGGACTTCATGGATGAACGTAATATTTATAGTATTGTTTGAATGGGAGCACTGTGAGTGGTGGGTTAGGACAGAGCTGATTGCAATTGGGCTTTATTCTAGGCTCATGCTGTGATACTGCAAGGATTACACATCACAATGCAATCTAGAGCTTAGATTTCCAAAGAACTTTTCACCATCAAAAGGTGACTTAATGCTTGTGTTACCCCAAAATTCATACATTGAAAACTGGCCCCAACGCAATTGGAAGTGGGGCCTTTGGGGAGTTATTAGGACATGAAGGCAGAGTTCTCATGATTGGGATTAGTACCCTTGTAAAAGAAACCCCAGAAAGCTACCTTGCCTTTTCTGTCGTGTTGAGGACACAGTGAGAAGATGGCCGTCTATGAGTCAGGAGACAGGTCCTTACCAGAACTCAACCTGCTGGCAACCCTGATCACAGATGTCCAGTTTCCAGAACTGTGAAAATAAATTTCTGTTGTTTACAAGCTACCTAGTTTATTGCATTTGTTACAGCAGTCCATACTGACAGAGACAAAGGAGATCAGAGTTTGTTCAGTTTAAGAGAAGAGTAAACTGAGGTTTGGTTCTATCTGATACAAAAAAAAATTAATTGAAAGTTTTCAAGTGAATATCCTAATTGGGAACCTTTATTAATTTCTTACTGTTAAAAATCATTCTAGATCATTATCTATTTCAAATAATAATGACTCTGGAACCTGAGGCTGCGTGAGCTCTGATCTGCTTTGGGGTGATCTTAAGTAATGCATTTAACTGCTCTGTTCCTCTTTCATCTGTAAGACGGGAGATGCAATAATGCTGGAATACATACAATTCAATGGAAATGTTTTTCTCATTCTCAGACAATGCAGAATATGGCACAAACTTTAGGGGTACTAATGTGATCATTCATGATAATGGTCCAATTCTAGAAATGGGGTTGAAGGTATACAAATGACAGAAAATAACCCATAGAATTATTTTGACTTTGCTTTTGTGAGGCTATAATAGTTTTATGTTATGCCTATAATCTATATAAATTTTCATTAATTATTAACATTTTAAAGTATACAATCTAGATTAGCTGTTCTCATTCAGGGACTATTTTGGCCCCCAAGAGATATTGACAATGCTTGGAGATATTTTTGATTGTCACAACTTGGGGAGGGATGCTACTGGCATCTAATTGGTCAGGACCAGGGATATTGTTAAACATTCTACAATGCATAGGACAGCCCTCACAATGCTGAATTATCCAGCCCAAAATGTCAATAGTGCTAAGGTAGAGAAACTGGACTAAATAAACTACAATATTTGTGTTTTTGTTGTTTGCACTTTCCATAAACATAGAGCGTTAAATAAAATTTTAGTTAATAAAGGGCTCCATTTAAATGTAGCTAAAAAAAAATTTAGTAAAAGCAAATAATCAGTAATGACCAAAAATCAAGCAAGCAAACCAGCAAACACAACAAAGCAAAAAGCTCTGTCGAATCTGGATAAACTATTTCTAGCCACTTGATATTGTACAGAGAAAGAGAAGCAGTTTTTTTTTTTCTCTCAGCAAACCTGCAACTTTTCTCTACAAAGCATCCCTTAAATAAGTCTGCCATGTCATGGAAACCAGTCTAAATTTTCTCATGGTGCTCATGGCTAGTAAATACTTTGTAAAGAAGTATTAATACCTGAGTTGTATAAAACAGAGACCTTCCAGCACATCAATTCAATGGAAATGATTAAAGAGTATCTTTTTATTGTTATTTTCTTTTCTCTTTTCTTCTATATCTGCAGCCATATCACTAGGAATAGATGAAATATTTGCAAACAGGGTTGCACATATCCCTGTCTCCCTCGGGCTAAGCCCAGGACTTCTCGGTAATCCTTTCACAACCACCCTACTTGTAGGCATGTATTTCCTCAAACTTCCTCATACTTGTTGCTGCTATTGCCACATACGTTCATGTTTGCCAGTCTCAGCTGAAATATGCAAACCTCCTGCTGATATCATCTGGCAATTGATGGCCTTGTGACTAAATACGTAATGCATGGCTTTGCATACTGTCCATCTTCATATTTAGGACTCAGTCTTTGGCATATTGGGTTTGTTAATTTCACAATTTAAAAAGAAAATGTTCTTAGGACAACTCTGCTTTCTGATGCCATATCACATGCTCTTTCCTCTGTTTCAAAGAAGACTTGACTTTCATTTTATGTTTGAAAATGCTCAGTAGCAAAACACAGAAATCTGCCATTATTTTGCTACTTTTCAGAGCAGCTTTTCCCCTGTCCTCTTTTCAGTATAGATCATTTTTCGAGTAGTTCCAGATAACCAGTAGCCTAATTGACTTTTCTTCAGGAAAATTCAAATTCTGATTAAATATAGATAAAATGCATATGTCAAAACTAAATACATTTTTTTATCAACTACTTTCTAAGTAATGTCCTAAGTTAATGTCCTGTTTTTTCCTTGGACTTTTGCCATATTTCTGTTTTCTACCTCCTTCTGTTTTCTATCGTCTTTCTACCTAAACTTCCCCACCTCTTCATTTTTTTTTTTACTCCAAGGAATGCAGCAATGTAGGTTCTCCAAATGCCACAGATATTGCTCTATTTGTGTTAAAATGCAATAATGATCAATATTGAACCCTATTAATTTAAAAAGCAAACTTTACGGATGGAATGAAGGTAGAAGAAATAGAGCATATTAGAAGAATGTAATATCTGACAACCAAGAACTAGCACAACACTGAAGAGGACAGTGTATTTAAAAGAGACTATTAAGACAACTTGATATTAATATGTAAAATACATTTAAAGTTAGAAAAATTAGTATATAAAGATAATTATTCTAATTCTAGGGTAACATGGTATGCTCATTGACCTTGGAAATTTTCTTATGATCAAATAAATTTTTTTTTTTTTTGAGATGGAGTCTCGTTATATTGCCCAGGCTGGAGTGCAATGGCACAATCTCAGCTCACTGCAACCTCTGCCTCCTGGGTTCAAGTGATTCTCCTGCCTCAGCCTCCTGAATAGGTAGGATTACAGGTGCGTGACACTGTGCCTGGCTAATTTTTGTGTTTTTAGTAGAGACGGGGTTTTACCATGTTGGCCAGGCTGGTCTCAAACTCCTGACCTCAAGTGATCCACCCGCCTTGGCCTCCCAAAGTGCTGGGATTACAGGCATGAGCCACCACACCCAGCCCTGATCAAATAATTCTTAATGAATACCTACAATGGTCCAAACAGTATGCTAATCATAGAAGAAGATCTAGGAATGAATCAGGCATTGCCTCTATCCTCTGGGAGCCTATTACCTAACAGAGCAAGGCAGACATTCAACATGCAGGTGCCTAAGGATTAGAGATGCTAAGATGGAAGCATGTATTGTATTCAATGAAATAAAAAAAGGGTGCAGTCCATTTCCCTGAGTAGTCAGAAAATATATCACAGTGAAGACTCCATAGTGAACTAGTGGGACTATGTGGAGCATGGTCCATGTGATGCTGTTAAACATACTGTAAAAGTTTTCATCATTTCATGGAGTAAAATGGCAATTTGAAAAATTAGCCCTATGAGCGCCTCATATTCTTGATGCATACTTTCCCTGTAGGAAATTCCCAACTCTTCAAACTAAGTCATCTGTACAAATATGTTCATGAAGGAGACTGTCCCTTTTCCTTGTTCCCAGTGATCCCCAAGCAGCTTTGTTAAAGCATTGAACATGTTGCATCATACTTCTTTGCATATTTCCATCAACTCCTAGATTGTAAGAGCCTTAGGGTCAAAGAACAAGTCTTATTCATCTTTCCACTCTGAAGATGCCACTTCTGTAATGGGTGCATCACATGTTTATTGGATATACTGTGAAAAGCTGGAATCCACCTTAAAGGACAACAGCAATAGGGGAATAAATGACCCCACACACTATGACATGATAGGATTCTGGAGATGACGAATGCTAGAAAAGTGTGGCTAAGTGGCAATATGGAAATATATAGGATGTCATTTTATGTATAAAAAGCAAAAACTAAAGAACACATACATATTAATTATACCTATAAAAGTTTTGTGTATGTGTAAAATTATGAAATTTAATATTTTTCCCTTATAAAGATGCCTAAATTTATATTTTTATTGCCAATGAAAAATAAAGTCACTTATTGTATTATCTTCAATCCTTTTTCTTAGCCTTTGAAATAATATTTTCTTAAATACTCCCTAAAGGTGGAGAGGAAATAGAAGTAACTCCTTGAGAGGCACTGTGCTCTGAGCTTTACATAGTCATGTCAACTCAATTATCTCTTCAAACTTATTATTTAAAAAAACTTACAGAGCTAAAGAAACTGAGGCATGGAAAGATTACACAATACACACAAGAAAAGGGAGTCTGTCTGATTCTCAAGGCTGTATCTTTTTCACCATGTTTATTTTTTAGCAGATGACTAAGTTAAGCAAAATAAAGGAATTCTATTTTGGCAAGATGATCATTCTGATTTTCAAAATATTCATTACATGGCTAATAAGGTGCTGCATATCAGTTGTATGACTTTGAGAAATTGGCCTCAGTTTCCCTCTATGCCAATTGAGGAGGTTGTATGGGGGCTAGCTATGTGGATATTTAGACTTTATGGTTTAGGATGGCATATTATTCTAAACTGTTAAAAAGTATCTATCTCAGAAGCAACTATCTTCATGTCAAATAATAGAAACTTAATATTCCCCTGAGAAAATCTGCCCAAAATCTCTGGGAGGTGGCATTGTAGGAAATTAAGTGGATATAGACATTTATAATATTTTATTTCCTGTTAACATCCAGGACATACTTATTTGACTTCTCTTAGCTTATGCTTATATAATATGCAAAAGCAAAATAAATATAAGGAAAAATATGGCCAATTGCTAATGTACTGGTGTATCTTCTTAATTTTAAGTTTGGTATTATATACCTGGGTCATTTAAAATAAAAATCAGTTTTCCTTAGAAGAGAACTTTATTAATGATAATTTTTAAAGGATTTAGAAAATAATTTTCTACCTAGGTCAGAGTTAGTCACATTTAATTCAGCAGTATTTAGGGAGCACTTTTTAATAACTGAGTACATATCACATTGCTTGACATAGTTGCAAACACCATAGTTACTATTATTTGTTTAATATTTTTAGTTACTGTTGACTTGGAGTTTTAACTGAAATAAATTTATTTTTTAACTTGGTAAACGTTAATTGCTTGTCATAGTTAAAAACTGCAGGTAGAAGTAAAATGCATCAGAAATATTTGTGTAATGCTTGCTCTTTACTATCTTTACTATCACATTTGCATTATAGAATTCTGAAAGCAAGTTACCCCCAACATGGACTTTTAAAATTAGCCTCAATCAAATCACCACCGTGCCTCTACAGTTTCTTCTTATCTGCTATTTGCTCCACAAATAGGCATTTTTTAGATGCTAGAATACCTGATGATTACTAAGGACAAATAGATATAACTTAAACATGTAATAGTAACTTTATTTTATCTTATTTATTTAATATTCTGGTAAACCAACAAATGAATTCAGAAAGGCATCCACTAAGAATTGGCCTTGAGAAAAATTACAAAGCTAGCAGTTTGCCTTTGAGAATCCCTACCCAGAACCAACCTCATTCTGAACTTCCAGTCTTTTTTTTTTCTTTCCTACTTTATATATTCCTCACTTCTTGATCTCTTAGGGATCGTTTTTGCTTTTTATAGCCTTCAGAAAAGGATCTGCAAGTCATTCACATTAAGCTGGTCACAGCTTAAAAGTATATGTCTCCTCGGCCTTACCGTCTTCAAGAAGGATGAAAGCCAGGAGTATCAAGTCTAGTGTAGTAGATTTGGGTTTAAACCCTGCTGTGCCTCCCCACCAACCTGCCCTGACCACCACCATCCCAAGCCACTTAACAGCTACGTGATATTGAGCAAGTTATGTAACTTCTCTAAGCTTGTTTCCTCACTGGCAAAGTGTGATGAGACTTTAATGAGATAAGGTAACAGGCTTAACATAGTGCCTGGTGCAAAGTGTGAACTTCATAAACAATAGTTGATATTATTATTACATAAACAGTTTCCACCAAAGAAGGAGGCTGGCCCTACCCATAAGTAACATTCAAAACATTCTGTAAACTACAGGTGGAACCTAGTTACATTACGCTGTTTAGCAAGTGTTTGTTTATAGTCAGGTTTGTTTTGTCAAGCTATGACTTTATTTCCTGAAAAAAGTGATATGATTAATAGAAATGACTCAAAAGGTTTGCAAGAGTACTAATCAGAAGGAAAACACTTTGAATCTATTTTACTCAAACAGCAAAGTACGAAAATGAGTTTTAGGAGCAGAAAGTCATTCTTCCCCCACCCTCAACTGTCACCACTCCACCCAACAATGGTCTTAAGGTTTGAGTCCAAAACAATGCCTAGCTTTCTATTTTTCTCTCCTACAAGGGCTGAATAATTTACCTTCCCAATTATTTCTGTAGGATGTATAATTATGAAGATTATTTTGACAGACATGTCTGACGTAAAACTTTGTTTTCTACTCTACTTGTGTTGCAGCATGTGAACCCTGAGAATCTGCAAATCAGGCAAGACTTGAGTTTTACAAGTTCTTTGTGCAGGGATGGAACAAAGGTTATGATCAGCAAGAAATGCATTGCTCCTTGAACATGAAGGTGCTCTGAATATTTCCATAGGGATGTGTTTCAGGATCATCAACTGAGAAAATGATCTCCAACTGTTGTTGTTTGGGGGCTTTTCTCCTCTGGGATAACTCTTCTGAAAGCACCTGCTGGGTGACTTGGGAGAAAGGTCATGAGAAAGTAAACAATTTGACAGTCATTTCCTGAGCCATCTGATCTTATCCTTGAAGACAGATCACATTCTCCAGCTGAACCTGTTACAAATAGCAGTCAGTAGTGGCTGGGTGCTACTAACAAGGCTTAGTACAGGATTGACAGTTTTGATTCCCGCTGTGGGCTCTTCCCAGGAGCTGGTTCCTACGTTAGGCATTAATGGATCACATATTGTCACACACCCTCCACCACCCCAATCTCTAGCCGATCTTTTGCTTCTCTCAACCAGCCAAGATTCTCTTAAGCTTGTTTTTCTATTGATTGTATTGCAGAAAACAATAAATAGGTTTTCTATTGTGTTTACTATAATTTTTTAAAATTACATGTTATCCCATTTGATAGTGTGCATTCTTCACTATTTGAGACTCGCTGGCTCAGAGATTTTAGACTGGCTTCAGAGATATGATTCTTTCATTCCATAGAAGGCCCAAGGACCAAGTTTGTTTAAGAAGACTGTTTCCGTCTCAGGTTCAGCATCAAAGGATCTGAACCTTCAGAATGGAAGGCAAACCCATATGCAGCTTTCTCTGATCAAAATAATGTTTCCTGCAATCACCAGCCATCATGAAGGCGTGACAAAGCCCAAAGGACTCAACATGAACCGGAAGTTTCTATCTAATCATCCACTTGGCATTGCGTTTCAGGAAATGCTAAAGTGATATTTGATATCACTAGGCATGATACGATAGGCATGATTTTGTTTCTTCCTTCGATAATATGCTCCAAGAAAATCTCTAATCTTTATGTAAGAGAAGTATTAACATTTTGTATAAGCAGGAGCAAGCATGGCTAAATATTACTCGACAAGAATTTTTAAACACATACCATGTGCCATGCACCATTCAGAAGTGCAGAAAGTCTTACCTTCATGTGGACACAGTCTTGTAGAAAAACTTAACTGAGGACAATTATAATAAACCAAGAAGAAGCCTTGTTGACAATATTTTAGATGCAAAATCAAAGCTGTGTGATTATAGGAATCTGATATTTTATTGGAAATAGATAAAAGGTTTTTCTGAATGAGCTTCATTTGGATTAAAATTTTGTTAGCACTTTACTGGCTGGCAAAGTATTTCTGGGCCTTAATTTCATTATTGTTAAAACAAGGGGTTAGATGAAGTATCAGCCTCCTTCCAGTTCTACTATTCTAGGTCTATTATATTTTCAAAATTTATAAAACAAAGTACATTATTTGACAATAAATTATGTTATTTCTCTAAAAAGTACACATATTTTATATATACACACACACACACACACACACACACACACAATATAAGGTGCACCCTGTATACAATAGTATCTTTTAGTTGGTGGTATCCTAATTGTCAAGATAACATGCTGTCTTTATTCCTCTTATAAGGATTTTGAGGAAGGTCAGTACAGTTGTCAACAATAAACACATGTTGAATATCTACAATGTATACAGCGTTGAAATCAATACAGGTTTAGAAGATGGTATTAAGGAGAGCAAATGGTGTCCCTGTGTCTGAGACCTGGCAATTCTGTTTCTTTTGCATAGAAGAGCAAGGTTGGATCTGAGTTGGGCTCTGTCTGACCAGTGAAGGAGGATGAGGGAGACTCCACCCTCTGACCTTATCCGCTGCCTTCAACCTGTGAAAACGGTTATTCCCAGTCCTATTGTTTGGCACTTCCTGATCCTGCTTGCTCCCTCTGACTCACCAAACATGAAATCATAGCTAGGAAAGCTTCAAAGAGACCCTGGATAGCCCTAGACACACACTGTTTAAATGACAAAATGGTGTCAACCATTAACACTATAAACAAAATCATGTGTTTATCATGATAGCTGCACTGTATAAAAACCTGCCCCTCAAATAAAGTCTGAGTCCTGTAAGCTGCTTCCCAAGGTCTTCTCAATCCAGACCCACCCATTTCTTCAATCTGTATAAACTTAATACTCTAATAATTAATTCCTCATAGTTATCATTCTGTGGCATGCTTATTCTTAACTGTTTTCTTTACACGTACAGTTGCATATGCCCATATGCCTTCATTTTTCTACTCCACCTGACAAAGCCTTCTTCTGTGAAGCCCAGCTAAAACGTCAAGTTATCTGTAAAGCCTTTCCTGATAACTTTGAATAAAGTTAGTCATGCCCTCTCTCTTACTAGGTGTTCATATTTCCACCATAATTACTGTGATTCTCTGCTGACATATTTCTCTTACCACCAGGTTTCAAGCTCTTTAAGGGAAAAGGCTGTGTTTTATTTATCTCTGGATCCCTAGAATTTTATGGTTCCTGAGGGTCAAAGTTTGTTTAATAAATGAATGTATTCGGACTTCTTCCTCAAAGCAGAGAAGCCTTTAGAGGGGCATGTATTAGTCTGTTCTCATGCTGCTAATAAAGACATACCTGAGACTGAGTAATTTATAAAAGAAAGGGGTTTAATTGACTCACAGTTTAACATTGGGAGGCCTCAAGAAACTTACAATCATGACAGAAGAGGAAGCAAACATGTCCTTCTTCACATGGTGGCAGCAAGGAGAAGTGCAGAGCAAAAGCAGGGGGCCGGGGCTGGGAGAGTCCCTTATAAAACCAGCAGATCCTGTAAGAACTCACTCACTAGCATGAGAAGAGCATGGAGGTAACCACCCCCATAATTCAATTATCTTGAACTATGGGGACCACAGTTCAAGAGAGATTTGGGGTGAGAACACAGCCAAACCATATCAAGGCACATGTGATTGAGTGGAAGATGAAGAAAATAACAGGGGTTAGGGAGGGCAGTGCGCCTGAGCAGTCACTTTGAGCCAAACTGAAGCGGTGTGGGAGGCCCCCAAAACTGCAACCAGACAGCAAGAGAGGCCAGGAAGCACATCCCAACTCACTGTTCTTTCCCTTCATTCATAAAAGTTGAAAAATATGGAAGGAGTCCAAGATGATATCTTTACATAATGTGTTTTCTTTCTCCAATAAATGTTGGAGGAAGATTTGGTATGATAGAATAATCAAATAAACTGAGGAGTTGCCCAGGCCCACTTTTGAGGAGACAAGTTTTTAATCCTTTAATAGACCACAAATACAATTAAAAATTAAAAAAATAAAGCCAAACAAAAACTGAAGTCTTCTTCATCCACCTAGCCTGTTTCCAAAGTTAGAAAAGATGTACAGGAGAACAGCTAGAATAATCCATTCACTTTTTCAGGCCTTTACTGAACTACATAAGAAAAAGTGACGAGGAAGAGAAAGTGTATTATTTAAAATGATGAACATTAGTTGCTGTAACAAACATCCCTTAAATTTCAATGGCTTGACACAGTCAGTCTGATTTCTCCCTTCATACCAAGAACTACAAGTCAATATCCAACCAGCAGCACATGACTGATGATAGGGAAAGTTTTAGTGTACAAGCCTGGAAATGGTGCACATCAATTCTTTCACATCCCACTGTCCAGAAAGCAACAAAAAGGGCCTCTCTTTCATTGAGGGGCTGGTTACTGTGGTTTAGCTATTTCTAAAAAGAGAAGAAACCAGCATTCTATCACAGAGTGGAAGTAAAAAGAAAGATAAAAGGCAAAAGAAAAATAAAATAAAGGGAGAAATTTAGAAAAACATTTAGGAAAAAACTGTACTCTCTGGGCTTCTCTTATATAAAACACCCCTTACCACAGATTATCATACAGCTGAAGAATAGAAAACATGTATGAGACATCTACGGCTATATATGTATGCATGTACATACATGCCCCATTCTTCAGCTATGTAACTGTGTGTGTGTGTGCGTATGTGTGTGTGTGTGCATATGTGTGTGTGTGTGTGTAGGTCTTTGAGCCCTGTACGGTGTACATCACCCCACAGAGATCATTTTCTTTCATGGTTCTTTAGTTTGGGCATGTATGGTTTCTTTTGCCTACTCCAGCTAGAAACAATATAGTAATTAATTGTGATCTGTTTTCACCCCACAACCTTATTCTCCTTAACTTTCAGCCAACTGCTACTATTTGTTCAAGATCTAGGCAAGTTTTCTCGGAACACGTATTTTTTCTTAGCTCTTCTTGATGGTGTTCATTTAGTTTCTAGGTTTGTTTTGCTTTCAGAACTCTGAGTTGCCTGAAGATCAGCTCTTCTTGTAGGCCCAGTGCCTCACAGAACTGCAGGCATATAACAGTTAAGATGACCATATGAATTATTGACAAAACCAAGATATTTTTGAGTGAAAGGGTGAAGTTTTAATTATATTATGCAAGATAGCAGGAGTAAACCAGGGCTATCCCTGAAAAAACGTGGACATATGGGGTCTATAAATATGTGTTGATGAGAATACAAGCTCTATTCTGGAATCCAAGCTCTATTCCTCTCACATCACTTTATCCTGTATCCTCATTACTTAAAACTGCCTGGCACACGGTGAGTATGCATTAGAAAGGTGCTGAGTAGATGAAGAACTGGGAGAACACAAAGTATGTAGCAGTTCTACAAGGTTCTAGTCTCCCTCGAGGAGAAAGCCATGAACAGAACAATTTCCTCAGCTCTCTTCTCACTTTTCCACTTGATACGCTCCTTCAGCAGCTTTGCCTAGCACAGTGAACTGCCCTCATCCAGCTGCCTTCCCATAACCATACCAGGACCCAAAGCTTCCCCTCCGATGCAATGAGATGCATAAACTCATGATCCTTAAAATACAATCTGCTACAGATACCAGCTACTTTGGTTCAGGGTTTTCTTCAAAGCGATTCAGATATTGTCATTATAGGTTCAAGATCCATACCAGAGAGCAGTTTTGGAAACCTGATTTATCTCCTTGTGTAGGCTTGGCCACAGAGTTAGGTAGCAGCAACAGTGAGAGGCAGGACTGTTCTCTTTGCTCCATTTTCACTGCTGTCAGCCAGAGGCTGATGCCACTAGAGGGGACCTAGGAGGTGGGGAATGTTTGGGGCCATTACAATCAGAGGAAGAAGGGGAGGAGCTCACTGTGTAGGGAAGGACTGTGTTTAATGTGATTGAGTCATCATCACCCAAAACATTTGACTGTCAGAAAGGAGAGTGAGTGTTGGAGGGAGCAGGTGAAGGTGAAGGTGAGTTATCTTAGAGTTTGCTGGAAGCATTATAGAGGAATTTGGGGAAGTAACTCTAAAATCATGAAACGGATTATTTCTGAAGTCAAGGTCAGTAATATCCCAGAAACCGAGGCTTCTGGCCCAAGCAGGAAACCCCTCCTGAGAAGCGCACATCCTCCTCTTTCTGGGCAGGCCATGATGCGGAAGCACGGTCTTCCATATCCTAATTAGCGCTCCTAGTTTGACAAGGGTCGTTCCCTCCCTGAAGTTTCCTTTCTGTGCTGTTTTACAGAGGATTTCACGGGAAAGGACCACAAACTCAGTTCCTTTTCAATTTTGTTGAAGAATGTCAGCAAATTACAATTGTTCAAAATCAAAATTTAATAAACTTGGCTACAGAATATTTATGATGCAAAAACAATCGCAAAAGGCTTTTCTGCAATGCTTTATTGACACAGCCTTCCTGTCCCCACATCTTGCTTCCTCTCAGGAAAGTGGGACGTGTTGGATGATTTCCCAGCTTCTATTTGGAGAGGAAGTCTACAGGTTTTTCACCATCAAGCCAAGCTGCACTCACTGAAGAACACCTGCAACCAAAGGCTGTGCCTATTCTCTTTTGTGCGTTTGCAGCTATCAAAATAAATGAGTTATCATGGATGGGAAAATGACATTTCTTCTCGGAGTAACTTTGCTCTCCACATATGCACATGGAGATATACACCCTGATGCCCTGATGTTGTGAACGATGCTTATGACTAGAATTGCAATTTAGGCATTTTACACTCAAAACCAGTGTCAATAATTGTTCCAAGAGAAAGAGCTTCTAAAAGGCCTCATGTACAGGCAGATTTTCCTTGGTACTGCCCTTTATTTTGTACACAGTAAATTCTTAAACCCACATAATAATGGAAAACAAGGAAACTGCCTGCCTCCTCTGCCCAGATGTATCACCAATACAATACTAATCATTCTTCCTGCATGCAAGTCCTTTCTCCTACCCATTCATTCACTTCCTTCCCAAATATCTGTCTCAGCAGACATAACAGTTGTTGTACTCCTCACCCATCTGCACATCTCCCCAGGTCTTAAAATGTGGTTCAGACAACCCTGAGAGCTTATAACACTTTATGCTTAGCCTAAGGCTTGACACAGAGAAAGTGTGTTGTTTGCTCAGATGTGTCCTCATCTATTGTTTATTACTTACAACCCCGGCTTTGAAAGTGGAAATAGTCATATAAAATTCCTTTGACAGAAAAACAGCAAAAAACAACCAATTCACAGACAAATAACCTGATCATTACATTCAAGGAGCCTTGGCTCCTCAGTACCATTCTAATGTGTCTGCTCTTATGTCCTGTCCTATCACATCCCGTTGCATCTGTAGCTATGTTTGTGACGATGGCATGAGAGCAGGATGTGTAAGTATACAAGGTCTGTTTGCATGAAGATCGATTGCTCAGTGGTACAAAATCCAGCTCCACTTTGGAATTTCTCAGTCAGGATGGCTGTGTTTGATGAGAACCAAGAATGTAATACATCCTTTCCCAGACTTCCTGACACGGCGAAAGACACCCCGAACCAAAAGTGACCATATCCTGTGTTGTCAATCACTCTCCAGAGACTGGCCACTTCCTTTGAAGTGACTCAGTGTCAGGGGATCAAAAAATCCAAATAACGACATTTTTAAGTGTCCTTTTCTGCTCAGATTGACTTAATAGCTCACTCCACCCTGATGTGCATCTCTTCCAAATACCTCTAAAGCTTTCAGTCATCTTGTAGAATATTCTAATCTCATGTTTTCACTATTGTTTTCAGATTATTCTGAGAGCATTTTACCCAGAAAGTGCCACATCTCCTTACATTTACTTTTGTTGTCTGTCCCAAGCTCATCTTCCTTTCTGCTTATCTGAAGCTTACCAGTTTTTCAAAGTCCCAATCTTCCTCTCCATCAAATTCCAGTAATATTTACTGCCTGCTGGACTTACTTAGCAGTGGTCATATTCTGCCTTCTATTTTTGGCCACTTTTTATGTTTAGGTACCTTGGCACCCCACTAGACTGGATACGTCCCCAAGGGTCAACAGTTTACTTTGAAACAGTTGGTATTTCCATCAGTGTCACACATGAGAAATTCTCAGTGTATCTTGAATGAATAGAGCAATAGAAGTATAAATGGCTGGCTGGTAAGCTTATCTTCTACAAAAAATTGTGGCCATTAGGTGTGACCTCCTTCAACTTTGTCTCCCTCCTCACACACACCTGCAAACGTCAGCACTACTGTTTTATTTTTTTCCTTAATCATAAGAAGATGAAGCATCTTTTGCAAAATGCAGATGGCTCTGCATGTTTCATTAATTCTTTTCCTCCTACCCCTCCTGCCACTGATTAGTCACTGTCTCTCCCATGATTCTTTATTTAGTCTATAAACCAGCCCTCCTCTCTTGACCTCAAATCCTGTTCATTCAGTACTTTCCTTTCTACCCCATTCAGTTTCTTAAAACATCAGTCTGTGTTTGCTGTTTCCATTTTTTTTCTTTTAATTCTTGATTCTAAGTTACCTGGTTTCACCCCTGCCACTCCACTCAAATTGCTTTAAGTTCACCAGTAAGCAAACTTCCTACTTCTACAGTACAATAGGCATTTTTATTTTGTTATATTATTGGCCTTTATTTTATACTGGACATTGTTGATCACTTTGGTCTTAGAACTTTCTCCTTGCTTGGCTACTTCGTATAGACCGAACCTCTTTAGTTTTTCTACTATCCCTCTCTTTTTGTTTTCAAATCTTGCCTTAGCTCTTTCTTAAAACCTCTGCTAATGTTGGTCCTTTCCATTCACAAACAACTTTTCTCTTTTCTTGTTTGGCGTGTACTCTTGGACAGCGAGTTCACTCTGGATAGCTGAGATTGTTACTGAAGTAACAAGAATTACTAATAGTTATAGAGTACTTTGCATCAGCCACTGTTCTAAGCACTTTCACATACATTTAACTCAATCATCATACACAGTGTATATTGCAACGAACATTTTATAAATGAATAAATTCAAATCAGAGTGGTTAAACACCTTGTCCATAGTGAAAAGGAGGAGACTTGGGATTTTAACCCAGGAAATCTAATCACAGAGGCTGTACTCCAGTTCAAGTTCTGGGGTACATAAAGACAGTTGGGGATTCCAATCTCTATCCATAATTCAACCCAGAAATCATGGAATTATTTTTAACTCCTTCTGTTCATCACCCCCACAGTCCATAAACTGTGGACTCTTGATGATTTCCTTGGCTTTGTGACTTCAGTCTGTGTTCCCTATTTCCACAGCCCTGTCACCACTGCCTGGAGCCAGGCCATCACTGCAGACTACTGAAGTCATCTCTTAAGCTGGTCTCCTTGCTTCCAGGTCCTCCTCCAACCCATAGTCACTATGTTGCAACAGAGTATTTCAAATAAAACACAAGTCTGATCACAGCAATTTCCTGCTTTAAAAACATTCAATGGCTCCTAATTACCCATGATTTGAAGTTCATTTTCTATAGAGAGACATAGAAAGCACTTAGCCTTGCCGATCCCTTAAGCTTTATCTATCACATAAAATCACTTGAGTTCCCTGCACATAGGACTTATGTCCTGTATTGATACTGTTCCCTCTGCCTATCCTGTCTGCCTGGCTATTTCCTATGTGCCCTTTAAGTCTTATCTAAGGCTAGATATCCTGTCCTCGCATTTAGTGCTATTGCATTTTTTGCAAAGTACTAACAATATATTTATGTATCTGGCTTATCCACTGTGTTATTAGCTACTAAAGATGAGGAGTTTGTCAAAAATTCTTCAAATTTGCAATATTTTGTGTAGTGCCTGGTACAAAATAGGTGCCTTATAAATGTTTGTTTTAATGTATACATTAATGAACAGATAAATCAATCACTGAACATAAATCTCTGTTTCCTTTTACTGTGAGTTTTCAGTGGGGCACACACACATAAAAAAAAATTATTGAATAAAAGAATGTTTCTGGCCAGGTGCAGTGGCTCACGCTTATAATCCCAGCACTTTGGGAAGCCAAGGTGGATGGGTCACCTGAGGTCAGGAGATTGAGACCTGCCTGACCAACATGGCGAAACCCCATCTCTACTAAAAATACAAAAATTAGTCAGGCATGGTGACAGGTGCCTATAATCCCAGCTACTGGGGAGGCTGAGGCAGGAGAATCGCTTGAACCCGGGAGGCAAAGGTTACAGTGGGCTGAGATCATGCCGCCGCACTCCAGCCTGGACAACAAGAGCAAGACTCCATCTCAAAAAAAACAAAAACTTTCTGTTTATACTGTTGGACATTCTATAGCAATAAGTATTAACTAACATGTTTGCTTTTCTTAAAGCAAGACAAACCTTATGGAAAAACAGCACTAAATCCCATAGCACTGCTCCCTACTTGTTTTTTTTTTTTTTTCTTTTAATCTTCCCTTACCAAAATTTCCATCTATATTTTCCTAATGCGAAAGCTAAAATGTTTATTCTGTAATTTTATGTGCTCAATAGTAGTATGATTTATGTTAGGATAAGTGGCATATTGTAGAGAAACACCAAGATAATAGTGGTTTAGGAGCAACAGAAGATTCTTTCACCTCATGAAAGAATTCCTCAGGAGCCCTTGTAGGACTGATCTGGCATCTCCAAGGTCATAAGAAATTCAAGTCCCTCCTGTTTTGCTGTTTCTGGATGCATTGCTTCAGTGTCCAAGATGGCTGCTGGAAATGTAGCTATCACAGCCTCATTCCACAGAGCAGGAGGAAGGAAGAGGAGAAGAGTGTGCCCTTCCTTTTAAGAATGCTTCCTGGAAATCACATACAACACTTCCATTTACACTCACACTAACAGCCAAGAACACTACAAAATACAGTTTGTTTGTGGGTTTTTTTTGGTTGTTGCTGTTGTTGAGGTTGGTTTGTTATTGTTGTTTGTTCATTCGTTTTTTGCTGGTGGTGATGTGAGCAGCCATGAAAAATCTGGATTTTCTTCCTAAGGATAAGGGTGACTCCTTGATGGTATAGGCAATCTAGAATTACTACCATAGTCTAGTGTGAATATATGTAAAATACAAAAATCTCTAAAGTAGTATGCTGGTGAACAGTCTCTGGTTAGCTGAGGGATGAACTGGAGGTGATCATTATGTGGTTGGTGAGCCTGCAAATAAAGCCAGGAGAAAATAAATAGCATGAAGCTGCACACCTGGCCTCATAGAACTGAAGGTTGAGAAGAGTAGATTCACCTCACTGAACAAAGAAGCTGTATTGTAATCTTCCTGCCATTATTTAATCTTACCGCAACAAAATATCAGTAAGCAGATTATAGAAGTGTTCTGGTTATATAGATTCCTAGTAAGTGTTGGGATTATAAAGATAATGAGGGCCAGGCATGTTGAATCGTGCCGGTAATCTAAGCACTTTAGAAGGCTGAGACTGGTGGATTGCTTGAGTCCAGGAGTTCAAGACCAGTCTGAGCAACATGGTAAAATCCCATCTCTACAAAAAGATAGAAAAATTAGCTGGGCCTGGTGATGCATGCCTATAGTTCCAGCTACTTGGGAGGCTGAGGTGGGAGGATGACCCAAGTCCACAGAGGTGGAGACTGCACTGAGCTGTGATCATGCCACTATACTCCAGCCTGGGCAACTGAGTGAGACTCTGTCGTAAAAACAAAAGAAAATGAAGAAGACAAAAAAAAAAAGAAAGATAATGGGATTTATTTACATGGTTAACTTGTTTGGATTGGTCCATTAACTTAGCACAATGCTTCTCAAACTTGCCAGACATAGGAATTTCCTGATATATTGCTAAAATGCAGATTCTGGTGGGTCTCAGTTGAAGTCAAAGTTCTGTTGCACATTAAGGAGCAAGGCTTTGAGAGCCACAGCATTTGTTGATCCAGGTGTTAGTTCAGGTTTCTGTAAGGTGAATTCCAAGATGGTAAAGATATGCAAAAGATTTATAGGAAAGCCTACGGAGAATAACCAGGAAGGGGACAGAAAATGTGGGAGAGCCATCAGACTGCCATGAAAGTTTTACCTGGGCAGAAGAGAGGGAAGAGAGGAGTATGTTGGAAGAGTTTCACACCACAGAGAGGCCAATGGGAAAACCTGAGCCAAAGATGTCTATCAGAAGAGTCTTACATATAGCAGAAATGGCCTGCACCAAGACTCCAGTCATGCTCTGCCATTGGCTGGAAGCAGCTCATGAAAAGCATATCCTTGGATATAGAGGGACAGCACTTGGTACCATTAGTCAATCATGCTCCTTGAAGTAGGAGATCTGAGAGGTACTTTTTTTACGGTTCCCATGATCCATGTTCTTGCCTCTCTATATATACTGAATATAATTCAGTGTTTCTTTGAAGTCCTTGTAGAATCTAAGAATGTTTGTTATAAATATTAATTTTTCAACATAAATGTATAGTGTATGACCTAGAGGGCCTTCAATAAATAAATTTTTATTGAATAAACAAGATTGAAGATGAAGAAATTAGAGCAATAAAGATGGAATTTCTTGGTACCTGATCCAAGACATACCATGAAAGTTGCATGAGCAGGAATGATAAGTTATTTCCAATTTACAGTTTTCTTATTTGCTCCTTTCTTATAAAAGCTGATTGCAGCAAATATTACCCAATTTTAGGTTCCAATTACTTGATGTTTAATTGTAATTAGTTTAATAGTTTGGATTTATTTCCTTTAAAGAGACCATGGGAAAAAATTGTTTACTGCAAACAAATTAACCATCATGGAATTTATATAATTCACTCATATGCACTTTGAACACTCAACATAATTACATAATTTTGATTCAAAATGAAATCACCTGGCACTTTAGCAGGATGAAATGTGCAAAGTCCAATTTAATTTGTGTAAGGCACCAATGTTATCCATTTTAAAAAATAAAAGGCCTTGGTAGACACAAACTCAATTGGAACTATTATATTTTCACTCAGATTCACTTTCAATTTGTTATAGTTCATAAAGTTACAAATCAAAAAAATAACTCTTTCTGAATTCATAAAATGTATAAACCTTGACAGAAAATGACATTACATATTTTATGAGTTTGGGATTCAAATTTTTCTCCAATTTTTTTTCCTCCTTATAAAAATAAATTGTATTCTATTTATTGACATTGTCTAATGACTTAGGTCTTTACTATCACATGAATGGTGATGCAACTTGGTCCTCTTTACCTAAAAGAAGTTGGCAGCATTCATAGAAAAACTTAATATTTATTGCAGAAACAAACTGCTGTACTGATAAGATTTATTTTTGAAGTTTCCTTTGCACATCAAAATAGAATCAACAATCTATTGATCTAGTCCATAACTCTATATCTAAAAGCAACTCAAGCTGATGTGCTGGCTCACGCTTGTAATCCCAGCACTTTGGGAGGCTAAGGCAGGTGAATTGCTTGAGGCCAGGAGTTTGAGATCAGCCTGGGCAACATAGTGAGACCCTGTCTTTATAAAAAATACAAAAATTAGCCAGGTGTGTGGGATGCGCCTGTAGTCCCAGCTACTCAGGAGGCTGAGGTGGGACGATCACATAAGCCTGGAGAGGTTGAGTCTGCAGTGAGCCATGATCGCGCCACTGCACTCCAGTCTGGGTGATATATTAAGACTCTGTCTCAAAAAAATCCAAAATAAAAATAAAAAATAGAAGCAACTCAATATCTAAATGCATCATTCATTCACTCGATAAATCATCATTGAGTCTTCTAAGGACAAGTCACTGTGTTAAATTCCACGGGAAATTCAAGACAAAAGTAGGCCAACAACACACTGTCAAAACACTTGGGGACATACGAGAGCTAGGAACATTTAGATAAGTTCCCCTGTTTCACTTTCTCTGTGACACTTTGAAGCTGGTTCATTATCCCAAGTAGGTGCAAAGGTGATGGTATGGGAATTCTATAAGGATAAGATCTGTGTTTTGCCTATTGTATTTTGAGTTCAAGTGAGTAGTGGTTTTCTTATTGGGGTAATCACATTTCTGAAAGAGGTTACATGTGACTTTAGAGTGGAAGGATTGCTAGCATTTCAATAAATGAAAATGAAAGAGAGGATGGGCAAGAGGACAGAGGGAATGGCTTGGGCAATGTCCCGAAGAAGAAAAGCCAGCCAGTCTTCCAGACATGATGAGTATACTGGTTGGCTTATAATATAGGAAAGCAGTAAGTAGAAGAAATTAAAAGGTCGAGATAAATTTAAGAGTGCTTTGAATAACATGCTGAGGAATTTGAATAGAAATCTCATAGGCAATGAAGAAACTTCATATTTCCTCAAGATATCATCAAGACTGTCTTCAAGAACATTGATCTGGAAACAGTGTACAGGATTTACTAGAGATGGTCAAGATGTAAACGTCTTGCTGTTTGGAAAATAAAGTTTTTCCATGGTTGTTTCAGGGAATAAATGAGGTAACCCACAGAGAAAACAGGAAAAATGTCTAGGCAATAGCGGAAACAGCTAAAGTTAACAACTAAACAAGCAGTGAACTACATCTGCATAATTTACGGACTTTATCAATAAAATTGGAAGAAGAAATTGAAAAACAAGAAAGTTGGGGTGACATAAGATTGGAATACAGAATAACAGACATGAAGAGGATCAAAAAAGCATGGGAATTTGGGATCTGTTGTTAATGAGGATGGCACTGAGAAGGCTGGCCACCTCTGGAACTATTCTCTCTGTCTTGTCTTTTTCCATCATTTTCACCCTTTTTCCCCAAATTCACAGATGCACTGGCAGTTTGTATAGTGGTTAGGAGAGTGAACTTTGAAATCAGTCCTACTTGGATTTGAATCCCAGCTCTGTCAATCAGTCACTAACTATCTTATCTTGGGCAAGTTACTTTACCTCTCTAATCCTCAGTTGAATGATTAGTAATATGAAAGTAACACAAATAATCTACATCATAGAATTATGAGTCTTGCAAGAGTAAATGCATATAACATACTTATAAGAGTGTCTGCCATGTTCTAAGTGCCCAGTTGTTATTTTTATTATTATCCTTAGCTAAATCAAGCTATCATTTTTTTGTCTCCTGGCCATCCCTTATCAAAACCTTCAAAGTAGTCTTATCTTACTCCTCTAGTGATTGGCAGTTAGCCAATCCTCAAAACACAGCTCTAGCTCAAAACTTACTGAGACTATTGTTTCAAAGGTAGCCAGGGAGCATAGAGAAACTAAATGCCGTGGCCTGTGCTTAGTCCTTGACCTCTTTGATCTCTCTCCTTTGAGCACTTCCATAGCAGATTTCCTCTCTTTATGACATACTGTCTAGGTTCTACTCTTATCTCCCTGGCTTGTACTTAAGTTCTTTCTGACTTCTCTTCCAGGTGAATAAATGTGGGTGTTACCCAAGATCTTTCCTTGACTCTTCTTCTTTCTCCATGATCATGTCTTCTCCAAAAGTTTAAACAAGTCTTTCTAGAACTATCTCCAAAATCTGCATCTCTAGTCTTGATTGACCTTCTTAACTCCAATACTACATTTGAACACCCCAACTAGATATTCTATATCACTATAAACTCAACAAGTCCAAATCAATTCCAATTTGCAACCAATACAAGCCTTCAGCCTTCTCATTTTCATTAGCAAAACTCTTTAACTAGACAGCGAGAGGGGAAACCTTGTGGCTAATCTCATTAACTCCATTACTTTTTTTCCTCCCTCACTCCAGTGTAAATAGTTGTCAAATCATATGAGGTGAACCTCTTCAGTGCCTCTCACATCCTTTCCAAAAGTTACCCTTCTAGCTCAGGTCTTGATTACCCCTTGTTTTGATTACTGTTTATTATAAACCAAGTTCTCTGCCTCTATCATCTGACTTTCTCAAACCTTCCTGACAGCTTTTGCCACATTACTTTCCCAAATGCAGTTCTGGAAAGGGGTCCTTGCTTCTTCAAAAATTCTAACTTCTTTAGGCTTAAATTATACGTCATAAACAACTCTATCATTAGGAGAATATTCGGACATATTCACTACATATATGCTTGTCTTTCCTCCTCTACTAAAATTGAGCTGATTAAAATCAGATGTCATGCCACAGAATTGTATCCACTCATATTACAGACAGTGCCTAAATACAAAATGTGGGTAATAAGTATGTAATGAACTGATTTTCTATTGAATAAGTGTATTTCCCTCCTTAAAAATCTTCAATATGATTCCAGATTTCTTATCAATTAAGATAAAAACTTAACTGTAATGCTTTCTGAAACTTAGCACTGATCTACCTCTCCCTCCAGTGTTTTCTGTTTTTGTACCATGGTGTCCTATGAAACTGAAATACTAGTGTCCTTCACGTTTCTTACCTTTCTTATTCTCCCCATGATATCCCTCAGTTTGGAATATCCTATTCTCTTTCCTTCCATAATTAAATCTTCCTTAACTAAAAGCCTTCTTCTCATTTAAGCCTTCACTAACATTTCCTTCTTTAAAGTAGTTTCTTTATCCTCTGAAATTCCTTATGACTTAGCACTCCATTCTGGTACTAAATGTACTCTACATACAAAGTGGCTACCTATGTACTCATCTTGACTACTTGACTGTGAACTTACCGAGTGCAAGGACTATGTCTGACTCATCTTGTATCTCTATTGTACTGAGCACAAGGTCTGGACCATTGAATACACTCAATTCATATCATGATGTTCTGGCTAAATAGAGCTCCAAGTATAGCCAGAGGTTTCAATAAACAAGATGAAGCACTTGAAAACTGGACTCCAAACTAGCTTAAATGTAGAATGAAGAGGTAACAGGTTAAAAAAAATGTTTTGAAAAGAAATGAGGAGGAAGAGCAGTAAAGTTGAAAGGAGGCTTTAAAGAAACTGTGAACATGCAGTTGAGAATTGATGAACAACTCATCAATTTCATCCATATTGGCAAGATATGGATGAAATGGACAAGTGGAATTTCTCTACTAAAATTCTGGAGGAAATTGGAAGCAAATTCTGACATATACAGAAGAGGGTTTTGGAAGTGATGAGTGATAAGGCTACAAAAAGGGTTTCTACACCTGAAATGAAGATAATTGTGATATTAGGATTTAAATGGCGTAACAGGACAATGAAAAGTGAGGAGCAGGTGAACCCATGTTCCGCCTTTGATACAGGAAATGGGGAGAAGAGGAACTCTATAGTATAAGTCATAAGACAATTTTTTTCCTATTAGGACACTCAGCCTAAAAAAATTAGGGCATTTAATAAAGTAGACATTGCAGAGAGCAGAATAGAAAACATCAGCAGAAGGCTGGATCTGACAGAAGTGGGTGTACAATGGAGGAGGAAAGGGAGAGGACTGAACTAAATGGAATCTAAAAGACAGAGGAACCACGACTTAGTCTTGAGAACAGCTGAGAATCAAATAAATAAGCAAGAGCTTGGAAGGAATTATACAGTGCAATCCTGAATGTGTACTGTCTTGCACCTAAGTGAAAGGAAATACAAACAGAAAGGACACACTGCATGTAGAGGTGAGGCCTAACCCCAGGGCTTCAGGTCATATTCTGTTGGTGACTTTTTCAGCCTCACCATATCTTCCCACTCACATACTAAATCATTATCTTTTTGTTGTTGTTGTTGCTGTTGCTGTTGAGACAGGGTCTTGCTCTGTCACCCAGGCTAAAGTGCAGTGGTGCAATTATGGCTCACTGCAGCCTCAAACACCTGGGCTCAAGCCATCCTCCCATACCAACTTCCCAAAGTGCTGAGATTATAGGCATGAACCACCACACCCAGCCTACATTTGTGTCTCTGATACCCTCTGAGCTCCTGTCACATGCTTCTTACTGCTTTCTGGAATTGTTCATTTGGATATTCTGCCAACGCTTCAGACTGAGTACTTCCAAAACCAAACTTTTCCATTTCTGTCTCTAATCCAATCACTTGCCTGGCCTCACTGTTTTTATTAGTATCACTCTTTTTCTGGTGACACAGTCTCCAAAACCTTTGACTTTCTTCCACAGTGGCAGGCTAAAAAATAGTCCCCTCCCCAAAGACAGCCACATCCTAGTCCCTGGAACCTATAAATGATACCTGACATGAAAGAAAGGGAGTCTTTGCAGATGTGATGAAGTTAAGGAAGTTGAGATGGGGAGATCTTTATCCTGAGTTATTCATGTGGTTTTTAAATGCTGTCCACTTTCATCCTCTGAACCCCTATAGGGCTTGACCAATTTTGAGTCTGCAGTGCCCCAGGGTCTGCTGAATGACTTTCACAGGCCATTGGAACTTTCTGCCTTATCAGCCTCTTCATAATAAAATATTAAAAATGATATTTTATAACTGATTGGTATGAACCTAAATGAAATCTAGGCTGATTTTTTTATTATATATTCTTTATTATGATGATACTTAATTTTTTCTTCTCATTTAAAAAAAAATTTAAAGAAAACGTTTTATGGGCTCCTAAATGCATCATGGTACTAGGCCTTCCATCCCTGCCTAATGGGTGAGTTGGCCTCATCACCTTCACACCAGACTTGTGTTGTAATTATTTATGCATGTGCTATCTCCCCTTTCCAGGAAAACAGCTTTAGGTCAGAAGCCTGAAAACTCTTTATAGCAACTATCTGAAATAAGTTTATTGAATGATATACAACCTTCCAGGATCTTTAGAGAAAGAACACTCAGGAATTTACTTAGTTCTACATTTACTGAGGCAGGGTGGTTACCACTCTTTGGTATGACTAATTATGATTCCCACTTTTTTCCAGTGAGAAAGCTACATTATTATTGTTAGATTTAAATGTTCCTATTTTTAATGAAGTACTAAGGGAACAAGTTAGAAACAAACTAGTAATCAAGAACCCTGGAGACCTGTTTCCATTTTCAAAGTTTCCTTTGTTGATTAGTACTTTGTTTTTAGAAAAGGGTGTGTGTGTGTGTGTGTGTGTCCACACATGAACAAAAAGCAATCTGAAAAAAATTGGAAAAATGGGGCTTTTCTTTACTTCAATCTGGTACATTAGATTAAATAACTTAATGTGCATGAAGTCTGTTTTTATACATTTTATACGTTTTTTATACATTTAGGCTACCACCTAAAATGTATACACCCGTGTCCATAATTGATTGTAAGCCTATAGCACTGGGCATATTAGCGAAATGCAGAGAAAATTTTTCAGTTTTTAAGCTCTGTCCCTAAAATCTTGAGTGACTTGAAAATAAAAATTGCAAAAGTTTATGCCATTAGCAATGTTCTTGGCCTACATAGGTTTTGATGCAAGCCATTTTGCAGACGAAGTTGCTCTCTCTTTAACTGATTTCATGGTAGGGTTGGAGCCAGCATAAATTACCTTATAAGAGCAGGCACCTATCTTGTTCACTTCTAAGATATATGCTTCCTGCCATGGCAGGTGTCTGGCAGAAGGCACTTAACTTTGAAAGCATGGTTACAGGGATCAGCAAATACAATTCCCTCAGTACACAGTATCTCCAGAAAGTTCCCAGAATTCTGAAACAAGTGATTTTTATGGCCATGCCAAATAAAGTTTATTCAAGAAAATGCTCCCCTATTTGTAATGTTCTCAAGAGCATTGGCAGCAAATGTTTGGAGAGGTAGTGCTGAGGGGAGTAGTCAGGTGATCTGGAATGCCATTTGTTAGTGAGAGCTGCTGAACACACGGTAGTCATTTCACTTCTCCTCAATGGGGGCACCAAAGGCTGACTCCGTAGAAGAACAGAGACCTTTCACCATTATGCTCTATTAAGATCTCACTCAAAGCTGCCACAAATTTAACAATTTTTTTTAAAAACTTCTTCATGGAGCCAATTATCATTTTCTCACAGGTATGTATAATATTCATGAAAGCGTCTTTAGAAACTGTTATTTTTATTGCTCTGTAACAATTAAACTAAATAAAAAAATGTATCCTTACCATGAACAGGTAGCTTCAAGATCTGGCTCCAGGCTCCCACTTGCACAGATGGCTGCCTGGACATAAAGCCCATTCACTCCAAGATACGGAGACTGCATTGCTTCCAGTTGTCTTCCCAAAACACCAAGGATTACTGGCAGGGTACTTTCATTTGAGAATAAAAACAAAAAACAATTAAAACAAAAATCACACACACAAACACTGACTTCCTAATGTGGTACTTTTCATTCAGAGAGGAAAAACAAACATAAAATAAAATGAAATCATAAGCTTCAGAGAGTAGGAACATTTGCTTACAAATCATTCAGATGCAGTAACAGCTAGTTTGCCCAGTGTTTAGATTAAAAGTATCAGGTTCCTTCAGGGGGATTTTCCTAAGTGCAGATGAAAACCACACTCGGCTGCAGTCATTCCTTTGGAATGTAGCAAATTTAGATGACCCGGGTAGCTGTGGAGGCTGCTTTCCAAGGGCATTTCCAGCTCTCTTTCTTTCTCTCTGAGAGCAAGAGTGATGAAGTGCATTCTTGCCTAGTCATCTGTCCTGTGATCTATGGACCCACAATGAAGCATGAATCAGCAAAACGCTCTATTGAAAAAGAAACTGACCTAATGATGCTAGGGTATGAAGTATGAAGAAGTAGGAAGGTATGAACAACAAGAAAATCCCCAGTGCACACAGCCTGGCTCACACTCTTGCTGGAAGACTCACCCAATGTTGGATTTCAAGTAGGTTCAAGATGGATTTGCCAGATAAAACACAGAATGCCCAATTACATTTGAATTTCAGTAAACAACTGATAATAACCAGTGGACTGTTAAGACATCTACCTTTCTGATATTCCCTCTTCTCTGAAGCCTCCCTGGATCCTTGAGGTACCAAAAGCATTAATAATAATAGCAACAACCAATATAAAAGAGCTTCCATTTTCAAGAGCATTTTTCACATTCATTAGCCAGGTCTTTAGTTTGTCTTTAGGACATTCCTGAAGGTTGCTATTATTATGGGCAATTGACTGATAAAACTAGAGGCTCACCTGAAATTAAGGCATTTATTCATTCAAGTAAATGTTACAGTTAGATTTAAAGCTCTAGTATCAACTTTACGACCTCCCAAAAGCACTTTATGCCTTTATTTTTAAAATAAAGCTCATGAAATTCTCCCAGACACCTCAGTTCTCTACCTTGTTTTCACCTAAATTTTGGGCTTCCAGAAAATGGAGATTGATTATTGTTTATTTTTACTAACCTCACCACGCCCTGATGTTCAATAAAATGTCTATTGATTTAGGCCGGACATGGTGGCTCATGCCTATAATCCCAGCACTTTGGGAGGCCTAGGCGGGCGGATCACAAGGTGAGGAGATCGTGACCATCCTGCCTAACACGGTGAAACCCTGTCTCTACTAAAAAATTAAAAAATTTAAAAATTTAAAAAAAAATTAGCCAGGCGTTTTGGCGGGCGCCTATAGTCCCAGCTACTCGGGAGGCTGTGGCAGGAGAATGGCGTGAACCCGGGAGGCAGAGCTTGCAGTGAGCGGAGATCGCACCACTGCACTCAAGCCTGGGCGACAGAGCGAGACTCCGTCTCAAAATAAATAAATAAGTAAATTAAAATAAAATAAAATAAATAAAAGTTTATTGATCTAAAGTGAATCAAGAACACTTACTTTTTTCAGGTTAACCAAGATTACCTTCAATTCATCGTGTTCATTACATTTCTGCAAGATAGAAGGAAACTGTAATTATACTCTAAGTATTTACTAAGGCAAACATAGTGAATTCAGGCTTCCTTTACCTCAGCCTTTTTGTGATTTTATTATCATTTCTGTGCCTACCAGGAGGACCCAAGACTTTTTATCTCCTAGAGATAGTATAAGTGTTGATGAGAGAAGATATGTGTGGCACACTAAAGGATGTCTGAAAGAAAGGTACTTTCAAAATGTAAATATTAATGTAATGTCTCAGCTTTGGGTAGCTGAAACTGGAGTTCATGTGTAGTTACTGAGTTTCTTAAAAGGAAAAAAAAAAAGGCAATAAACATTAATATGTTTTATTTTATTGGATCTTGATGTCCGGAAGTGAAACCCCAAATCTCCATCAGTATATACCATGTTGAAATCAGTCAGAATGGGCAGAAATTAAAAGGTCCCCCTTTAACAGATGATAGAATAGCCTGCTCTTCCTGGCAGGCACTAATGGAACTTGCCTGGAAAACAACTGCATGCTCAACATGGTGTTAAAAGGAAGCATATTTTAACCAGTTGGAAATGTCTACTGGGCGAGCTCCGTTCTTGGCCTGTGTTCTGTCCATTCTCTTTATCCTGAGAGAGCTCCATGCTCTCAACTCAACAAGACTGAGATTTCCTGCTTTGATGAGCGACAATGCCAAAATTCTGGCAAAGTGTTTTTATTTCTGTGTCATCATGTAACCACAGGCCCAGAAAGAGAGGAGCTCTTTAAAAATGATTGCAGATTGTATATTGTGCTCTTTTGATAAAAGTCCAATTTACTAAACAATGTAAGAGAATAATTTAAAAATGCATGAGTTTTGGAGACAGTCCAAACTAGTTGCAAATACTGTCTCCACTCTGTGGACCTTGAACAAGTCCCTTAAGTCGTTTAATTTCTAATTTCTTCTTTTGTAAATAGATCTAATAATCTTGACCTCATAGAATTATGGTGAAAATTAAATAAAATTCCGTTGCTTCAAGTCATTTAGCATAATGCCTAATATACAGTATATCCTCCACAAGTGTAGGGGTGGTGATTACTCTTCAATACTTGAAGCATTAAATACCAGAAGCCTCTGCTTCAGTTTATGTTTATATGATAGAGCTATTTTCTAGTATCTGGTGTTGGGACCCAGTGACATAGGCACTAGTCATTTCTAAAAGATTCCCTAGATGATTCTAATACAAAGCCACAGTTAAGAACTGCAGCTCTGGGGCAGGAATGATATAAAAAATATTTAGGTGCCTGAAAGTCATCCAACAGGCAGAAAGAAAACTTGATTAATCAGAAAGAACCCTGCCAGTAAACAACCAGCATAACCATTTTGTGAAGGCCAACTAAATGTCAGCCAACACCGGCATGAAAATAAATTCCTTGTTCAAATAAGTTTGGAAAATGCTTCTTATTAAAGATTCCACAGGATTATTCAAGACCCTGAATGGTGATGCAATTTAAAACAAATAAACACCAGTTTGCAAATTTCCCAAACTAATCAGCATACGACATATTTTTGTTAACACCAAGCAGCATCTCAACCTACACACTAAATGAAGATGCTGAGGGAAAGAGAAACATTCCAGTTTGAAAAGATTTTGAATACAATCCATAGCTGGACTTTGTATAATTTTTTAACTTTTGTTATAGATTAAAGAGTGCACATGCAGGTTTGTTACATGAATAAATTGCATGATATTGAGGCTTGGGGTCCCAACAATCCTGTCACCCAGGCAGCAAGCATGGTACCCAACAGGTGGTTCTTCAGCCCATGCTTCTCTCCCTCCCTCCCCTATCTAGTGGTCCCCAGCGTCTTTTGCTCCCATCTTTACACTAAAGTATATTCAATGTTTAACTTCCACTTACAAGTGAGAACATGCAATATTTGGTTTTCTGTTCTTGTTAGGTCACTTAGGATGATAGCTTCCAGCTCCATCCATGTGCTGCAAAAGACATTATTTTGTGTTTTTTATGGCTGCATAGTATTCCATGGTGTAAACATACTACATTTGCTTTATCCAACCCACTGTTGATGAGAACCTAGGTTGATTCCACATCTTTGTTACTGTAAATAATGCTGCAGTGAACATATGGGTGAATGTGTCTTTTTGATAGAATGAATCATTTTCCTTTGAGTATATACCCAGCAGTCAAATTGCTGGGTTGAATGGTAGTTCTATTTTAAGTTCTTTGACAAATCTCCAAACTGCTTTCCACAATGGCTGAACTAATTTGTGTTCCCATCAACAGCACATAAGCATTTTCTTTGCTTTGCAGCCTCACCAACATCTGCTGGGTTTTGTTTTGAGTTTTTTTGTTTGTGATTTTTTTTGACTCTTTAATAATAGCCATTCTGACTAGTGTGACATGGTATCTCATTGTGGTTTTGATTTGCATTTTTCTGATGTCTAATGATGTTGAGCACTAGTCATATGTTTTTATATGTTTTTTGACCATTTGTATGTCTTATTTTGGGAAGTATCCATTCATGTCCTTTGCCCATGTTTTAATTGTATTTTTTTGAATTTTGCTCATTGCTTTATTTTAGTTGCTTGGAGATTCTGGATATTAGACCTTTGTCAGATGCATAGGTTGTGAATATTTTCTCCCATTCTTTAGGCTACTTACGCTGTTAGTAATTTATCTTGCTGTGCAGAAGTTCTTTAGTTTACTTAGGTCCCACTTGTCAAATTTTGATTTTTTTACAATTGCATTTGGGGACTTAGCTATAATTTCTTTCCCAAGGTTAGTGTCAAAAAGGGTATTTCTTGGGTTTTCTTCCAGTATTTTTCTAGATTGAGGTCTTGCACTTAAATCTTTAGTCCATCTTGAGTTAATTTTCATATATGATGAGAGGTAGGGGTCCAGTTTCATTCTTCTGCATATGGCCAGCCAGTTATCCCGGCATCATTTATTGAATAGGAAGTCCTTTTCCTATTGCTTATTTTTGTTGATTTTGTCAAAGAACAGATGGTTGTAGGTATGCAGGTTTATTTCTGGGCTCTCTATTCTGTTACAATGGTCTATATGTCTGTTTTTAGTACTTGGACTTTTATTCTCTCTTTTGGCTTATTTATTTCTCTATCTACTCTCAGTAATTTTGACTCTTTGGAAATTGTAAAGTCTTAGGCAGAATTTTAAGGTGGCCCCCAAGAGTCCACCCCTGGTGTACATGCTGCATATAATCCTTTTGAGTGTGGATAGAACCTATGAATATAACGAGATACCACTCTCATGATAGTTACATGGCAAAAGGGAAAATAGCAAGGATGGCCCTGACCTAATCAGTCAAGCTCTTAAGAGAGTTTTCTCTTGCTGATTGCAGAGGACATAACCAAAGAGATGTGCTCCTGCTGGCCTGGAATTCCATAAAAGCTGTGCTGTGAACTGCCTATAGAGAGAAATAGCCTCTAGCTATACAAACACAGGAACTGAATTTTGCCAACAACTTGAATGAACTTGGAAGAGTACTCCGAGTCTCAGATTGTAATCTCCTTTATTTTGAGACAGAGTATCGCTCTGTCGCTCAGGCTGGAGTGCAATGGTGTGATCTCGGCTCACTGCAACCTCTGCCTCCCAGGTTCAAGTGATTCTCCTGCCTCAGCCTCCCAACTAGCTGTGATTACAGGCACCCGCCACCATGCCCAGCTAATTTTTGTATTTTTAGTAGAAATGGGGTATTTCACCAAGTTGACCAGGCTGGTCTTGAACTCCTGACCTCAGACGATCCAGCCGCCTCGGCCTCCCAAAGTGTTGGGATTACAGCCATGAGCCACTGTGCCAGGCCTCAGATTGTAATATCTTAATGGTTCCATCCAACAATATATCAGTGGACTGTTTACAGAATGCAAGACACTGGTTTGCAATATAAAAACCATTTGTTCTACAAAGGTTCTAAGACTTTAGGGAATTTTTAGGGGCTGTCAACTATGCTTGGAATGCACAGGAAAGCATGGCTTCACTAGATCTTGTGAAATAAGGTCATGATCAGGAAGAATAAACAACCAGTGAAGCATCATGAAACTATATAATGTGTAATTGCTCTTTATATTTGAAAGCAAAAAGTTATACTGTGAACAAAACATTAAGGGGATAGGAGCAAGAGAACATTGGGAGACAGTGTTTTATAGTGGGGAAAGCACTAGAGGAGACAGAATTTTCAGGTTTTCTTTCCAGCGTTGCTGCTAAACAGTGACATAATGTAACTGCTCAGAGCTTCAGCTAGCAGAATTATTCAGTTTTTCTGTTGTACTTTATTGAGTATATCCTCTGCATCAGTACTATTTTGCAGCAGGGGAATCAGTGGTGAACAAGGTATGGAAAGTCCCTGCCCTAAAGGAGTTTACATTATAATATGGTGACAATGATTCAGCCAACCAATATACAAGGTAGAAGCTCCACAAAGACAAGTAAGTCCTTGTGAGGAGATAGAGTGGGATGTGGACTGGGAGTCAGCAATGGCATCTTTTTAAAGATGGCATTCATGTTTGTGCTGAGAAATGAATTAATACTGGTTGATGGGTTGAATGTCAGGCTGAGAGGGAAAAAGAGGAGTCATGGGTGGCCTCGGGAGTTTTGGCCTGGGCAATGCTGTAACATTTGTTACAGTGCATGCTGTAACATTTGTTTTATTGGAAACACTGTGGGAGGAGCAAGTCTGAGGAAATGTAAGAGTTCATTCTAGGACATACTATGTTTCAATTGCCTATGATCAAAGGGGAGATGGTAAGAAAGCTGTTCCACAAGAGGCTGGGCTGTTTGTCTGAGTTGTAAAATTTATGCGTTGAATTGAATCACCCATGAGACCCTTCCAATTCTAATATTCCATGATTCTATGAACCAGAAATCAAAGCAAATGAAAGGAATTTTAGACTAAAGAAATGAAGAATAGTAAGGTAATCAAATAAATTATCGATGGAGAGGAAAGAAACCACTCATTTAGAATGAGGGCAAAGGTAATTGGCCAGCATGGAAGGAGCAACTAATTAAAGTGAAATAAGAACAAAATTGTTCTGATAGGTATATCTTTTGTTTTCATATAAGATAAAACAAAATTTCTCAAAGTCACTGATTGATAGTAAATTTCTTGTTATCAAATGACATTATCAAATAATCTCTTATACATGAATGGATGGTTTTTCAAACTGCTTTAATTATATAAAGTGTTGATTGAATGAAATAGTTCCATAACAGTCTGTGTCCCAGGAGTGAGTTCAACAAATACATACCTATTAGATATGTTTTGTGCAGTTCTTCAACATTTTCATTGAAACAGCAAATCTGACTTTATCTCTGAATATGACACCTTCTCCTTGGGAGCCCCAAGGCAGCACAAGGATATTAATAATTCATAAAACACCACTATTTCCTTTTAAAAAGAAGCAGGGAGTTTACAAAGATAAAAGACAATCACATGCATTGCCATCTCATATTCCTAATAAAGTATATTTTACTGGCCAAGAGACTGACAGGTATGGGTGATGGGATAGATGCCCACAAGTGAATATGCTCATATTTGTTCCTTCTTACAGTTTCCATGACTACAGGCCCAGCTGAATTGCATTAGTCACACACAGCACTAAGAAAGAACAAAAGGAAATGGAAGAATAAGTGGCATAAGAATGTCATAGAAAGGTAAAAGTGATCACAGATTTTATTTTGAAGGGACACAGTTTTCAACATCAAGACCTCTCTGCTTTAGTCCACCTCTTTAAACAGGAGATGTTTCTAGTTGGGTCTGGCAAATCTTTATAAGGATAATAAGATTTCAAAAATGAAAGTAAGTAGCATTATCATATGTTATAAATTAATTTATTGGTGGCTATGTGCTAATTAGGACATTCAGAATATTCTAACTTAGTCACAGAAATGTAAGCTTAGACTGCCCAAAGGAAAAAATGTCATGTCCAAATGAACTGATTTTCTTGGTTGTATTTAAATTATCTTATTGTATCAGAGATATTAATATAGGTGAGTTACTGGCTTTTATTTAAAATGTATAAATAAATAAAACCACTTTAAATAGCAACAAAGGCTTATTTGCCTATTTAGATAAAAGTACTTTTCTAAAAAGTAAAGTAAAAGTTGATGGTGGTTCCTAAACAAAACTTCTCATCTTCTGACACAGTGCTGACACAAAAATATCAAAATCAACCTGTTCCCTCAAAGAATGTCAAGATTCCCTTGTAGATGCTTCTTAAGCTGGTAATTATTTATTTTCACAATTATGTGATTAATGGCAAACTGAAAACCTTATAAGGTACACTGCCTAGATTTTCCCATCATTCTCACCACCTCACCTCAAATACTGAACTAAGCTCAATAGATACTTGATGACCGAGTGAATAAATGAAGGAAGGAAGGGTTGTGTGAATGAATGAAGGTAAATGTAAGTTTGGCAATCACTTCACTTCTGTTATTTTTCATCTTACTTATTGAAGCCACCAAAGTAAAATAATAACAGTAAGTACAGGACATATCACGGTTTGAGATTCTCAAGTAAAATAAAAATCAATGTCAAATTTGTGTAATAGATTTTTAGTGCAAAAATTAAAGCAAAGAACTATTACAACTTTTTCAAGGTTTCAAACTTTGAAGGAATCTTAGAATCATGGTGTTCTTCATCATAAAGCTATATACCTTTTTCACATTTCATATTTGCCCAAGGATGTTAAGCTGCCACTTCTCTCTCTGATAGTTTCTAATTCAGTTGATCTTGATGCAATTGTCTTCATGAGCTTATCCAACCAGCATTTGTGTTTATTTTTCTTTCTCCAGCTCCCTTTCCCATCCACTCTTGAGTCATATCTCTCTCCTTCATTTTCCCCATTCTTGCTCATTATTTTCTCTCCTTCCTAGTTTCTTCCATTCCCAAAGATGTGTGTGGGACTGGAAGATGGAAGATGTAGATGTCATGTCCAAATGAACTAAATATTCACACATCTAAACATTTGCATTTCAAATTAGAATTATAAGGAATGGATTTGGAAAATACAGGTTTAGAAGGTAGCCTAATGGTAGAATTACCTCATTTGCAAGCTGTTGGGGGTATATGTGGGCCTTCTTTGCATATCTGAAATACTACTTCATAGAAGCAACTATGCTGGTCACTAGAAAAAATAAAAAGTTTTTTTGACCTGATTTGCCCACAACACCTTCAATTTCTCCTGGGCCAATACTCTACTACCCTTAGGCTATTAGGGCAGGTGATAATTCTATTAATTAAAGGCAGTTTTGATCTGGAAAGTAGATCACTTAGACATTGTAAGAGCCAGTCAAGGTCTTAAACTCTTTCTTGCTGGTATTGGCCATTAATTCTGCAGCTCTTGTCAAGTGAGGGAGTTTCTCAGCTCCACCAGGTTTCCCCTGCGTCACTACTGCAGCCTGTTTCCTGCTCACCTTGGCCTCTGCGGGAACCCAGTTAAGCACTTGGCAACTCTCCATCCATGTGGATGTGGATGTCTCATAACAACTTCCACCCTCTCCTCCCCACCCACTCACAGTGAGCAAAGGTGCAAAGATAATCTCTGATTTTCCCATAGGGACTTAGGTGCGCATAGATTGAATCTGGCATAGACCTTGATTAGTTTGCCATAAATATTGTAGGTCTAAAATGAGAAATAAAAGGATAATTTTCTATCCATTGTTTAACAATTGCATGCATTGGAAACAATACAAAACAACTATGTCCCTCAATCTAGTTAGCTGCACAATTGCTGGCAGTTAGAAATCATTTAATAAAAATCTCTTGAATGAACGAATCTCTAAAACTGCAACTATGGGGTTTGAAAGGTGTGGAGTAATAGGAGAGATAGAGAAAAGGGAATAATAGAATACTGGATTACCAAAAATAGCAAGAAATATTTAATAGGTAAATAAAATGTACTTTATTTTTTTAATAGTAGATCTTTTCCCATGAAGGCCCCCAAAGATTTGAGGATTAATCTGCCTGTATAAAAGCATTTGTATTAGTCCATTCTCATGCTGCTATAAAGATCCTACCTGAGATTGGGTAATTTATAAACAAAAGAGGTTTAATTGACTCACAGTTCCATATGACTGAGGAGACCTCAGGAAACTTACAATCATAGTGGAAAGCAAAGGGGAAGCAAGGCACATCTTATATGGCAGCAGGTGAGAGAGAGAGAGCAAAGAATAAGAGCCACACTTTGAAATCATCAGATCTTGTGAGAACTCACTTATTATCACGAGAACAGCATGGGGGAAACTGCCCTTTTAATCCAATCACCTCCCACCAGATCCCTCCCTCAACATGTGGGGATTACAATTCAAGATGAGATTTGGGTGGGGACACAGAGCCAAACCATATTAGCATTTACTGGGCGAAACCTACCTTAGTGCATGCCCAAAATTGGGCAATACAGAAACATATGACAGATTTTTCTCATAAGGAATCTGTAATCTATGTTAAAAGATAATATTAACCACATGAAATAATTATAGGTAAATTGCATTTCAAAATGCGTAGTTCTGAATATAATAGGAAGAATAATAGAGAAATAATGATGCAAGATACCATGGGAAATAAATACTTGTAATTAAAAAGGAATTCAATGGACTGCCATTAGACACACATTGGACTTACACAAACTCAATTATATACATTTGGGAGAATTATACATTTATTATTATATTTATTATTATATATTATCATATATTTATTATTATATAAATGTATACAATTATACATTTGGGAGAAAATTATTTTTGAAATGGGGAAATAATTTAAATAACCTGGGGTATTAACTTATCCATTCCATTCAATGAACACATGAGGGATCGTCATTTGCTCCTGTGGCGGGTCTCATTCCCTCCTGCTTCGTGGTATGACAGTCTCTCTTTCTTCAATGTAATTTCAATGGCAAAAACTTTTTGTGTGTGAGACAGAGTCTTACTCTGTCACACAGGCTGGAGTACAATGGCAAGAGCTCAGCTTACTGCAGCCTTGTCAACCTCCCAGACACAGGTGATCCCCCTGCCTCAGCCTCCTGGGACTACAGGTACATTTTTCTACTTTTTGTAGAGATGGGGTTTTGCCATATTGCCTAGGCTCACCTCCAACTCCTGGGCTCAAACTATCCACCTGCCTTGGCTTCCCAAAGTGCTGGGATTACAGGCAAGAGCCACAGTGCTCCACCAAAAAACTTTTCTACGAGTGATTTAAGGGAATTTACAAAGACATTATGAATATATGTAATGATTATCTTTAAATTCATATTTATACATCTTCTAGCCTCAAACTTCCTATTCAGCTTACTCTAAAAGCCTAAACACCACATTTTCTGCTTTTTAATCAACTAATTGCCCAAGTAAATAAAAAAGAAGTGAATGGTACAATTTATTGACGGTTATTTAATTGACGGATTCTTTTATTCTTTCGTATTCATGCAAAAATCAAGGTCTATCAAGGTTCTACCTCCGCAAGACATACCAGGCTTTGGATATGTGTTTGGGTTCACTTTATGTTGATATTAGAATGAGAGTTTCCTATTACTGTTTAGCCTAACATGATATTTTGATACATATTGCATATAATAATAAAATAAAGGAATTTTTATTTAACATTTTTAACATTTACAAAGCACAGTTGACATACTATTCAGAAAATCAGAGAGATGTACATTTTTAGTCAAGGTCTGGGATATTGACAGAGAAAAGATAATACTATTTAGTATCCCCTTGCTGAAACTATGACGTTACTTTAGCCGAGGTGAGGAAAGTATTTTATCCATATTCACAGTGGTGCACAATAATCCAAATGCACAGAAAGGAAAGTTTGTTTGGCAGCATGTAAAGTCAGGGTTTACAAGCCATAGGAGATACGCCCCCGTCTTGCACAAGTATTGCAGTACCTCTCATGTCCCTCCAATGGGAACTCAACAGACACTGCCTCAGGCTCATAGGGGAAAGCAACACATGGAAAATCTGAGAAAGGGGCAAACCATTTCCAATTTTGAAACTATCCTTAAACTCCCATGCCTCTCTTTAGGGCATCTGAAAAGAGCATTTGGCTACCTTTGATGAAGTCCAGTGCACCAGAGTGTAAGTATATGTAATGTAAAGGCTGAAATACTGCCAAGAATTTCTTTTTTGGTAAATAATCCTTTCACATATTGTCATAAAACAACACTGCTACTTTTCCTTCTTCAGTTAAGGAATCCTGAAACTCAACTGACTCCTTTAGGATGGACAGAAATAGAGCTGATGCATTTTTGTATATATGGGTAAAAATTTGTTCAGAATTCAGAGAGAGAAGTTAAAAAAAAAAAAAACCTATGAAGAAGTTAGTGATGTATTAGGATTCTGCCTTGAGATATTCTGTAAAACCTTCATTTTAGGTGCTCTACTGAAAATAGTGTCATTTTTCTCATGACTAAAAAGGGAAGCAAAACATTTTCTTGCAGATTGTATATTAAGGACAAAAATGGCAGTTCAAATTTTCAAAGAAAAAGATAATTAAATAACAGGAGAAAAACAAAATTCAAATTCGTTTATAATAAAATTTACTATAATTTCACAAGGCTTGGTTCTACCCTGTGCACAAGAGGAAGTATGTAATTGCTGGAGTTGTGACTATTTAGATTAAATGCTCTGCAAATAAAAAATATAAGCTTTAGAAAATAAATTTTAATTATTTTTACATAAAGTCATAAAAACCAAACTATGTACTACGCATAAGGCTATATGCTCTTATAGCAAAGTAACCTCAATTCTGGGGGAGAGAAGTCATAGGAAAATATTTCTTTCAAAGAGAAAAATGTATCAAAAATTAAATCTGTACCCACACTAAAAAATTGTGGAATATTTTTAGAATGAAATTAATATTTACTAATATTTATGAGTTTTAAAAATACACAAACACTAAGTAAACAATATTTACAGATTCTTCTCTGTAGAGACAGTCATATTTGAAATTTTGAGGAAAAAATAGCTTAAGGAAATACGTGTTATTGTACAAATCAACCACTAAACACATATGGAAGAAATGCCGCAAGAAAATGAAGAACCTAAAATAGAATTCCCCAAAATGCACAGGAATCACTATTCTGCATGGGGAGACTCAATGTTTTAAATAATTTGAGTAACAAAATACATGTGCATAAACAAGGTATTTTATAACCAAATTCCAACATTCCCAAATGTCCTGTACTGGTAACAAAGAAGACAGAAAAATAAAATTGCTAATAATAGGAGAAATATCTTTACCAAACGTATGTATATTTTTAATATTTGAACTTTTAGATTGATGGGTACATGTGCAGGTTTGTTATATAGGTAAACTTGTGACTCAGGAGTTTGGCGTACAGGTTATTTCATCACCCATCTACTAAGTATATTACCTGATAGTGTGTTTCTAAACCTATTCCTGTTCATTTTAAAGTCCAAATAAAACATGAAACAAAATTGATAATGAGAAGAGCTGGCCTTAATGAGCTTTTATTTTAAGAAATTTGCATGCCTATTAATTCAGGATAACATACATAATCATGTTGCATAAATCTTTCAAAAGGATTTCATTATATACTCCATCTTCATAGTTGTATCAGCGCTCCAAGATTTACCACGGTTGTAGAAATTTTTTTAGTAGATTTAAAGACTTGGCCGAGAGCAGTGGCTCAAGCCTGTAATCCCAGCACTTTAGGAGGCAGAGGCAGGCGGATCATGAGGTCACGAGATCGAGACCATCCTGGCTAACACGGTGAAACCCCGTCTCTGCTAAAAACACAAAAAATTAGCTGGGCTTTCTGGCGGGTGCCTGTAGTACCAGCTACTCGGAAGGCTGAGGCAGGAGAATGGCTTGAACCTGAGAGGAGGAGCTTGCAGTGAACAGAGATAGCGCCACTGCACTCCAGCCTGGGGGACAGAGCGAGACTCCATCTCAAAAATAATAATAATAAAATAAAGAGAGACTCAGTTTGCGTAAATGAGCAAGTTCAGACATAATAAGACTAGGAAAGTTATTCTCTGCTTATAAAAAAGATGGTGGTGGAAGAGTTAAGAAGGTTGCAAAATTGTGCATTGTTCCTTTCTTCTTAAACAAGATCAGCATTTTGAAATTAAGGCAAAAAGAAATATGAGCCTGATTTCTGGCAACCGGACAGCATTTATAATCTACTTCAGCAGATTTCTGCTAAGAACATCTGCTCTAAGCTAGTGTTAGACTAAGATTGATTGTCACCCTTTTAAAAGGAATTCCTGTTTCCTTTACACACACACACACACACACACACACACACACACACACACCCCTTATCTGGCAATCTTGAGAGAAGACAGAGAAATCTGAGAAACTAAAGAGAGAAGTCCCAACCCACCCTTGTCACTCACCATCTTCCTCAGCAGAAAGGAAATGTATTTTAGGTTTCATTGAAATTATAAACAATACTATGTCTGCAGCTGTGTTTGAAAGCCTGATGTCAGTACTACTAAATCCATGTTTTCATTTTGAGCAAAACTTATCAAATACCTACAGAACCAGATTATAAGATCCTATTGAAAACAACCTATGGAAAATATCTCTGTTCCCTTTGTCACTATGTCACACGTGTTTATCCTTGGTTATGGTCAACATAGTTATCTATCAGTAATTAATTGTCTCTATGAGCTTAGGAAAATGAGATTTCAGAAGCCGGAACTTGAATCTGGACACAATTTCACATTTTGTAATTGATCTTTGGCATCACATGTCACTGTATTTCAACGACTAAATGAAGGGAGAAAAGAGCTCTTAAAGTTTTGTTGAGCTCCATATTCCACTAAGAAAAAACATTAGAAATACCAGCAAGAAAAATATGAACACTCATGATGTCAAATGTCCTAGTCTGTTTGTGCAGCTATAAATAAATACCTGAGGCTGGGTAATTTGTAAAGAGACAAGGTTTATTTGGCTCACAATTCTACAGGATGTACAAGAAGCACAGCAGCAGCATCTGCTTCTGGTGAGAGTTTCAGGCTGTTTCTAGTCGTGTTCGAAGGCTAAGGGGAGCTGGTGTGTGCAGAGATCACATGGCAAGATAGCAAGCAAGAGAGAGAGAGGAGAGAGGTGCCAGGCTCTTCTTAACAGCCAGCTTTGCCCAGAAGTAAGAGTGAAAACTCACTCATTACCATGAAGACTGCACCAAGTCATTTATGAGGGAACTGCCCCAATGACCAAAACACCTCCTTTGAACTCCACCTCCAGTACTAGCGATCAGATTTTAACATGAAGTTTGGGGGACAAATATCCAAACTATAGCAGTAGGTATTCATATAGTTTTTATTACTATTGAAATTGAATTCCTTTTTTCCTAAATGAATGCATTTATTACTTCTGCAAGATATACAAGGAAAGCTATTGTCTTCATTTAGGAGTGAATCAGCCCATTCATGGGATGTCTCAAGGCCAAACAGTGATTCATCAAAAGTAAGAAGGTACATTTTGTGATTCCTTTGTTCAATGTCTCAACTCCCCAATATATCATGTTAGCTACCCTAGTGATAACATGCTATGTTACAAGGTAAACTGTTCTGAAAATCAGTTTACCAATATATCAAGAATCTTTTAATTTGCTGCAGTGATTTCATGTCCAGAAAACATTTTAAAAGGCAGACAAAAGTATCTATCATAGTATTAGTTCAGAGTCAATATCAGAAATAGGAGAATGACCAAATTTTGAAATGGCCATACTCTGAAATTGATTGCAACCATTAAAGTCATGTTTTAATAAAATAATGAAATGAAGAAACGCCAAAAAAAAGTTGAGTGATAAAAGATTCAGAGATATGTATATGTAATCCTAATAGTATAAAAGGAAATATGCATACACACGCACAGATATATGATCCTAATAGTATAAAAGGGTATGTTTTTGTATAATATGTAGTTAGAAGAAAAGTAAGCACAAACAATGATTATTTTTAAGTGGCAAAATTGAAAGATTTTATATTATTCTTTAAACGTTCCTGCTTCTTCCAAAATTGTTCACAATAAATTTATAAATATTTACATATAAAGGTTTTTTCCATTTAAAATAAACTCCACTGAACTCATATAAAACCATGTGCCTCATAAAAGTACTGAAAAATAATGGAAGTCATCAGTAAACAAATTATAATACTATTTCTATTGAAAGAAGTCTGCCAAAATTGATACTTCTACATAAGACAATAATTCTACATTAATAAAAAAGTCTAAGGTATAGAAAACAAGAAACCTGCCAGTCTCTGGAATTTCAGAAGCAGTTATAAATATTATCCATGGGTCTGAGCAATTCTTATTTTCAGTCTGTACTGTAAACTTACTTCAAAATATGTGTTAAACGCAGCTTGGTAGCCAATTGAAACTTTCTTCCAAATATAATAAGAACAGTGTCAAAAAGAGAAAACTATAAAAGAGAACACAGAAGTTGATTTGAATAATTTTGTTTTAAAATTAAATGTTCGGAGTTCAATATTTACAGCGTTAAAGTGAACTAAATATAGCCTGAAAAGGACTCTGTACTTCTATATTTGAGTCCTATGGAAGAACCACACCTAACTTATTGGTAGACAAGATTGAAAACTTAACTTTGGAGTATGTGCCTGTAATAATAGCTGAGTCCTGGCCAATCCCAGCAGCCATACTTCAACCACTCATACACTGCTAAGTATTCAAACTGTGTTCAAATAAGGCAAATGCCAACCTGTAACCAATCTAGCTGTTTCTGTACATCACTTCCCTTTTTTTATCTACACATTTTCCTCCACCATGTGGCTGTGCTAGAGTCTCTCTGAATTTGCTGTGATTCTGGGGGCTGCCTAATTCCCGAATTGTTCATTGCTTAATTAAACTCCTTTAAATTTAATTCGACTCATTTTTCTTTTAACAACAGGCGTTTGCATAATGTATGACTCTAAGGGGTCACTTGTGTTAAAACAAAATAATAAAAGATATGTAATTATTCCCAAGTATATATAACAGAATTCATTAAAGCGATTGTGTTGGAATTTTTAAATATATTTTGAATACAAATAAAATTAAAAATTTCACCCTGAAGCTACTAATGTGCAAAATAACCTTAAAACATACTTTTCTTTAGAGAATTAAACATGACTCATTATACCCTTATGTGTATTATTACTTTACTTAACTAAATCTTTTAGGCAAAATATAGAAAGTTCCAAATTAGGGGAATTATATTATTTTGCTCTATTATACCTATAACCACTCTCTCAGAAAAGGTGACTGTGATTTCAAAATCAAACCATGCCATTTAATATAATTTTTAAAAGCTTAGCAGGAAAACTTTCAAGCTTTTAGAATACGTAATAAAATGTTTATTAAGTTAGATGGCTTCTGGGTTTTTTTAAGATTTAGGGAACAAATATTGTTTGGCTTTTTCTCAGGTAATTCTATGAGACTGCGAGAACCACAAGTGTTGTCAACAAATGCAAATCACTTATCTAGCTGTGCACATGGCCCAATGAGCTGTTTTCCAAAGGCTTCTGAAAAATGAGAGAATGGAGAAGCATATAGGTAATATTGTAAGAATAATCTAAATTAAAGTCATTCAAAGTATTTTTCCAAAAATAACAACATTATTAGGCAAGATAAATGAATTGGCAGAGAGCCAATTGGCTTCTATACAATTCCACCCTGTTTTTCATGTTTCCTTGAAAAATATCAGGATATCTTTAATTAATAGCTTATATTATTTGTTTTTAAATGGGGGTAGTTCAGTTGCAAAGTGGAAGCAAAATAAATGCAAATATTCTACTTCTTGGGCAACAAAAATAAGTTAGGTGGAATTACTGAAAAATATTTTGAGGCACTCAGTATCAACATTGGAGCCAGTCATTTAACCTGAGTCCGATTCCAAATCTGCAAAATAAGATAGGGCAGGGGCTGAACAAATGCTTTCTGAGGCCCTTTCAAGTTTGCAGAAAAAAAGAAAAGAAAAATGAATTCATATAATGAAAACAATTTTGCAAATAACTATTTGAATGTGTTTTTGCATTCTCAATCAGTTATTTAAAAACTGGATGTTTGATCAATCCCAAATGTTTATTGTTAAGAGGAATTAATGTTTTGTTATTAGGGGTTAAGGTAGAAATTTATACTGTGTCATTGAAATTAATTTTCAACTGCTTTGTCACAACTAGTTGACTTCCTAATCTCAACTAGTTGACTCATCTGAGATAGTCCATGTGCTTACTGTTTTATTCCATTAAAATAATTATCATAGAAAATTTAAAATATCATAATATTTATAGTGTACACTAAAAATAATAAAGCAGTGAAACAGAAGGTCATATTATAAAGACTTCCTGGTTTCTGGGGCCCTGATAGACCTCTCCCTCTCTTCTTCATGTTGAAAAAGAATTCCAGATGGCTTCAAGATGGTGAAGAAGCCAGTGAGAACTCACCCATTATTTCACTGTATAACTGATGGAGCTGAAGATTATAAACAAATGTTGCATTACAGTATCTGAAAGGGCTTTAGTGGTGAAGAACAGAAATCAGTTCTAAAAATGGCATTTATGAAACGGCTCAGAGTTAAAGTGCAGAAGCAGGATGCAGAGGCCAGAGCAATGGAGAGTTGGCACAGCTGGGAGCCAAGGCAGGTGGGGGCGATTGCCTTCAGATGGATCACTATAGCAACACTGCTGTGGGCACAATGAACCTTGGAACAGCTAGGTGTTAGAGAATTATAACATGGCACACCTGCTCTCAACCAGCATTCATAAGGGGTGTACCCATACATTGCCTGCAAAAGTAGAAAGCAACCCCTTAAGTATCCTTAAGGACTATCACAAAATGAGATCGACAAGTTGACAAAGATTATAGGAAATACTAGAAGACAAGCCACTATGAATGAAAGACAGCATAAAAAGAAAAAACAGATAGATTCATTTGCAAGGACTGTAGATATTGGAATTGTTAGACATACTATAGAAGGACTATATAGGATATATCAGAGGAAGTAAAAGATACAATTAGAAAAATGAATGAATAATAGGAAACTTTCAAAATGGATAGACAAAAAAAAACACTCATGGAGTTTGTAGAAATGAAAATATAATTGTTGAATTTCAAAAGAGGAACAGGCAAATAAAAAAATCAACATTTGAAGAAAGTGAATAAATTAAAATATATAGCTGGAATATTTATTCAGAATGAATGCTGCAAAGTAGATGGAAAATATGAAAGTGAGACTGCAATTCATATGGGATCGATAAGCAGGTATAAACTACATCTAATCTAATCCCAATAGGACAAAATAGAGATAATGAAAGGAGGTAATTTAAAACAACAACGGCCGGGCGCGGTGGCTCAAGCCTGTAATCCCAGCACTTTGGGAGGCCGAGATGGGCGGATCACGAGGTCAGGAGATCGAGACCATCCTGGCTAACACAGTGAAACCCCGTCTCTACTAAAAAAATACAAAAAACTAGCCGGGCGAGGTGGCGGGCTCCTGTAGTCCCAGCTACTCGGGAGGCTGAGGCAGGAGAATGGCGTGAACCAGGGAGGCGGAGCTTGCAGTGAGCTGAGATCCGGCCACTGCACTCCAGCCCGGGCGACAGAGCGAGACTCCGTCTCAAAAAATTAAATAAATAAATAAATAAATAAATAAATAAAACAATGGATATAGTTTTCTAGGTCTGGTCAAAAATATAAATCAATGAAGCTCAACACATTGAAGCAAGATAAATAAAAATAAATTTTTGTTTTCTACTGAAACTGCAGAATACCACAGACCAAGAGAACTTCTAGGAAGCAGAGAGAGGGCAGAACACAAAGGGAGAGAGTAACTGCAGAATTCACAAGAGCAAAGATAGAAGGCAGAAGACAGTGGAATAATTATCAGGAAAGCCAAAACTTGTTCTCCATCTAGAACTGTGTACCCAGAAAACCATCATTCAAGAACGAAGGCAAATTTTGATGTTTACAGATAATCTAAAAGGAAGGCAGATTACCATTTGGAGACTTGCTGCAAGGGAACTTAGGAAGTACTTTAAGAAAAAAATAAAATGGTCTAAGAAGGATGGTATGCAATGAAAGAAGGAAAGGTGTGTAAATAAACTAACATTTATGGACAATAATACTACTAATGCTGATTATGTGGTTAAAAAGGGGCAGAACTGAAATATCGGGCAACAGTGAGATGTACCCGGGAAGACGGTAAATTGGAGCTAAAGTGTTATAAAAGTCTTACATTTTTCCGGGAGAAGGTGTCAAAATATTGTTCAATTTCTTACCTTGTTACATTAAATAAGCATGGTGAAATGCAAGGGCAATGACTAAAAGAATAGGAATATATTCCTAGAGTAGGTATATAAATTCTAGATCACTTGAGGAAAAGAACTGGCATAAGAGCAAAAAACTTTTTTTTTTTTTTAAAAAGGCAAGAAAGGAAAAAATAAAACCCTAGGAAAAGCAAGACAAATAAAATTTAAAAGTAAGACGGTAATAAAAATTCCAGATTTCCCAATAATCATAATAAATTTAGTTATCTCTAAATATCACAATCGCAATAAATACAGTATACATAAGCCACCAATTATATAGGCATACACACACACACACACACACATATATATGTAAACATAATCTCACCAGTTATTATCAGATAGAATGTTTTAAAAATCTGGTTAGATGCTTTTATAGAAAATATAAACAATACAATATAAATGACATATATATTATATATAATATAAACAATAAATATAAAGAATGAGGAAACTAACAAGATTAAAATGTACAGATAAAAGAGACATATGAGGCAAATCATAACCAAAAGTCAGCTGTAGTAACTATCTGGTACGTACGCCAAATATCCTTTAAGAAAAGAGAAAATTCCTGGGGTATTGAGAGTAGCCATACAACGATAAAAGACTTAACTTCAGTAAGAAACTATGACCGGTCTAGACAATGATAGCTGTAACAAAATAGCCTTAAAAATGTAGGTAGGAAAAATCATTAAAACTACACGAAAATTTGGCAAATCAACCCACATAATGAGAAGTTGCAAAACACCTCTCTTAATTATTATTGATAGCTACAGGCAAAATCAATCAATCAATCAATCAATCAACAAAAATAAAGAAGAATACAATGCATCCAACAAGCTCGATCTCATGGCCATGGCCATATATAAAACCAGCATCCAAAAATTAGAAAATACTTGTCCTGCTCCAGGACACGTGGAATATTTTAAAACCAGACTGTGTATGAAGCCACAAAGCAAGTCTCAACACATTTCAAAGGTGTCCCACAGAACAGCTTCTCTGATGAAGTGCAATTAATGAGAAGTTAATAACACAGATAAATTTTAAAAAACTCCCACTATTGAGAATTTCATTAACTTGTTTCTACTGAATCCATAGGTCAAAGAAGAAACTTCAGTGGAAATTAAAAAACAAAACACAAAAAGCTAGAACTGAGGGGTAACAAAGGGTCTACATGTTAAAACTTGTGGGAAACAGTGAAGGTAGTGTTTTGCAATCTGCTTACCTTTAAATCATTATATTACAAAAGAAAAAAAGAGACCAAAAAGTTAATTTTCCAACATTAAAGGACGTAGAAAGATAGAATAAACCCAAACACAGCAGGAAGAAGGCTATAATATAGAAAAGAGCAGATATCAATGAAATAGAATATAAAGGTACAATAGAGAGAATTAATAGAACTAAATTTGATTCTAAGTAAACTCCTTGTAAGACTGAGCAAAAAAGAAAGAGAAAACAAAAAAGAAAAACACAAAATAAATAATACACTGTGTAATATGGAGGGGTCAGGACAAAAACGTAAGGCCAAGATGAAAGCATATTAGACCATCGTTTACAATTTTTCCCTATGAATTATAACATTTAACCAAAACAAACTAAGAAAAGTATAATTTGATAAGAGAAACTCAAGTAGAAATAAAATATGAATGTTGCTAAAACTATTAAAAATATTTGAACCTATAGTTAAATATCAGGTCCTCACAATTTTATAAGTAGGTTCCAAAAAACTTCTAAGGAATGCATCATGCCAAATTCAAATAAACATTTTGGAACAGAAAATAAGAAAGAAAACTATGGCTTATTCTATAAGACCAGCATAACTTTGATATAAAACCAGATAAGGACAAAACGAGAAAGAAAAATTGTAACACCTTGTTGTTCATGAAAATAGGTACGAAAATCCTAAAAGATAATATATGAAATCCAGGTTGGGATTACTTTATGAATGAAAGGACAGTTTTTAGGAAAAATATATATATTAATTAACATAATTATATGTTATTCAAACTATTAACAGATTTTAAAATATGATTATCTAAACAGATGTAGAAAAGTGTTTTATAAAATTCAGCATCTATCCTTAGATCAAAAAGAAGTCAGTAAACTAAGACAATTTGGTTAACTTGATCGTGTATATCTACAGAAAACAGAATAAACATCATTCTAGACTAGAAAATATCAGAAGCATCTACTTTAAAAACAAAACAAAAATAAAGATGTCTACTATTGCCATTTATAGTCAACATTTTACAGAACCAGTCCAATATGACTGGAAAAATAAATATTATGGTATTCTGAGTATAAATTCATAGATAAATAATAAAAATAACATGAAAATCTACTAAGGTCACAAGACATAGGGTCTAATTTAAAAATACTCATCAATTGCAGTTTTGTGCCCCAGTAAGAAATTAGAAAATGCAATTGTAAAAAATTACTCAAAATATTAGAAATACCCAAAGTAAATCTAACAAAAGGTATGAAATACTTACATGCAGAAAATTATACTTTTTTCTAAATGGTATTAAGAAGCCCTAAGAAAATAGAACAATAGCTCCTGTTCATGAATAAGCAGACTTCAGAGCATACGGGTTTCAATGTTTTCCGAATGGATCTATAGAAGTAATGCAATCTACCCAAAATTGCAAAAAAAATCTTTGGTGGAAAATTGATCTATTTATATTGAAATGCAAAAAGCCCAAATTAACTAAGACATTATCAAAAAAAAAGGCAAAATTACTAACTCAACCAACACTTACTATAAAACTATAGTGATCGAGACATTGTTGTGTTGGTGCAGGGATAGACAAACTGAACAATAGAATAGAACAGAGCCCCACAGAACCATGTGTGAACATAGCTTTAATATGAAAAAGATGGCAAGACAGATTCCTAGGAAAAGAAGAAACTCTTTAACAAAGCTGAAACATTGTTGACATATTTATTTTTATAAAATAATACATGAAAATGACTTCCTGATGGATTAAGAATTTAGAGGTTAAAGGTAAAACAAATTTTAGATGAAAATTTCTAGCTGTGGAGTAGGAAATAATTTTTGAATGAGGCATAAAGGTATTAACTATAGAAAAAAGATTAATAAGTGTGATTTAATTAAAGTTAACTCTTCATTGAAAAATGAAAATTAAAATATAAGCATAACTCAGAAGAAGTGATTTGCAACACATTTTTCAAGGATTATTTCAAGAATATCTAATTCATACATTTCAATAAGAAAAATACCATCTACCCAATACAAAAATGGACAAAAGACAGGAATAAATAAATAATAGCTTTGTAAGGCCAAGATAAATATATAAAGATATGCTCAGTTTCATTAGTACTCAAACAAATACCACAATGACATACTATTTTATATTTATTTAAAAGACAAAAATTTGAAAGTCTTATCATTTTAAATATTGTACAGAATGTAAACTAAGGGGATCCAATATGCTTTGTTGGTGGGAGTGAAAATTGTTATATTCACTTTGAAAAATAATTTGACACATCTTACAAAGTTAAAACTTGGCATATTCTGTCACTTAGCATGACTACCCCTATACAGTTTCCCAAGAGAAGCTATATAGAATGTTCATAGCAACATTTTGTCTAAGCAAAAACTTAAAAACTAAAAAGTAGACAAAATAATAAAGACATAGCTTTATGATAGTCAATTGAATCCAAACGAGATCAACTGAATAAAATCTGTCCTACTGGAATTCCCCAGATTTTTCATTCAATTCTGTTTCTTCTATAGTTGTTTTATATTGCCTGTTGAAAAAAATCATAATATTAGTATGGCATTTACTAGGGAGGGAAAGATACATTTATTAGGGTGGGAATCTAAATAATAAAGTTATATATATTGTTCAATGACAGCATGCAGATTGATGTAGGTGGGAAGGCTAGGCCAGCTATGGAATGTCATATTTTAATAATAATAACTGCTGAACTACCAAATAACTGCAAATTATTTACTTTGTGTACAATAATTCTACACTTATTTGCATTCTAAAATGTATTTATGAGTAAGAGGGAAGGGACAAGAAGTGTAGGGCACAGCCTAGTTTATCATCTTTTCCCAGGAGCCCCTCTGCTCCATGGTTCCATGTTAGCCTGGGCCATGGGAAACATTTTGCTTAAGAGTTGGAAAGTCCAGGTGGAGGAGCGGCTGTGTGGCTTTATCCTCAGGAGGTCTGTGTGTGGCTCCCTAGTGTTGCTTCTTGTTGACTGTAGTGACTAAGAATACAGCATCTGGGCTCACAGTCCCTACATGCTCCTGCTAAACTTCCTGTTTCAAGGTCAAGTACATGTTTAGCCCTGTGATGAAGGGCACCCACTTCTCCCTCAGCAACTCTCATCATGGAGGTGATGAGAGACTAACAGGAGTTCCAGACCATCCATGTGGGTTCCAACTCTGTCTTGTAGGTTCCACCTTGAATTTGACTTCCCCACCTCTTGTCTGTCTGCCCTTCCCCACTACCTGCCCTCTGAACTTTAGGTTTCAGCACCAGACACAACCTCACAGAGACTGGGAAATCATCTTCCTCAATTGCATTACCTTAAGCCCCTATGATAAACACCTTGTTATATGATCTACTCAGTTTTTCCGCTTCTCTGATCAAACCATGATTATCACAGAGGTCAATCAAGAAGACAGGCTTTTCCCTGTCTGTCACCACTCTCAGATTCTGCTTAGAAGCAGCAAGACAGCAGTCTTTGCAGTGATCAATTTCTAAGTGCCCTACTTATAATTGGATTTGTAACTCAATTTCTCTGAGTCTTACTGTCTCTGTGTGTAAAATTCTTGTAATAATTCCTACTTTTAAAAATTGATTGGAGAATGAAATTCAATACCAAATTCAAAGACATTAGCCCTGTCCCTGACTCTTGGAAAATGTTAGCATCCTTTCCTTCCACCTAGAGCTTTGAGGTCTTTAAAAAACAGTTGGACACTGGATTCATGCAGCTAATCCTTTGAAGGGTCTTTCTCTATAATTAATTGGCTTCTTCCTTCCAATGAGTGAGCTTTTCCATATACTTTATATCACGTAAGGGAGACAGTTTATTAACTTTTAAGTATATAAGAATATATTTCAAATCTATGTCTCCATGGAACCCAGAGTTGCTCTCCATGATAATTTCTAAACTACAGCAGAAGTTCAACAAGAGTTCCTTTTTTTTTACACATCAGTATGAATAAGCTAAATTCTAAGAATGCATTAGGCACAAAATAAAGGAAATGTGAAAAGCCTGGTGTATTAGTCCATTTTCACACTGCTGTAAAGAAACTACCTGAGACTTGGTAATTTATAAACAAAGAGGTTTAATTGACTCACAGTTCTGCATGGCTGGGGAGGCCTCATGAAACTTAAAATCACAGCAGAAGGGGAAGCAGGCATGTCTTCCATGGTGGCAGGTGAGAGAAAGTGAGCAAGAGCAGGAAAAACTGCCTCATAAAACCATCGGATCTCATGAGAACTCACTCACTAACTATCATGAGAACAGCATGAGGGAAACTGCCTCAATGATCCAATCACCTCCCACCAGGTCCCTCTCTCAACATGAGATTATGGGGATTACAATTCAAGATGAGATTTGGATTGGGACACAAAGCCTAAACATATCACTCGGCAAAACTCAAAATGCATTTTATGCATTCCAGGGAAGTGACCTAATATTTTTATGTATGCATATATTTTGTTATCCTATTGAAAATCTTTTTGGGATGCATCATGATGTCAGTACCAAGGATCTTTTCTGCTTCAATATTGAGACCATGTTCTGTAAGTTATATGCTAAAAGAGACAAAGTAACTCTTTTCAACTCTTAAGACCTCATGCTATGCCCTCTTTAGAATAATATAATATTGATATCCTGCCCCTCAGGCTTGAGACTATCTCCCATAGACTGTTTTAGAACAGCACAATGCAAGAGATAAAAATGATATACAAAATGCCCCCCACTTCCTTCTTTTTTTTAATTAAGGTGTACTATTTCTTTAGTAAAATATAAGAAGTTTTTATAGAATCATTTCAATCCTATTGAGAATCATTTCAATACTATTGAGAAGGTGAGTTCCTCTTAGAAATAGCTCAAAGGCATCAAGGAATGTTTGAGTCTGTGATTTTTGCTCAGGTTTTGGCTAGGGGAACCCCATGTGCAAATGAAGTATGAGGTTAAAATTTGGTGTGTAAACAAAGGTAGTTTTCCTGAAATCACATGGAGCTCTGCCTTTTTGGCCTCTCCTCCCTCTTCAGGCCTTCTTTATTCAGACTTACAGCTTGCAGACTCTTCAGGGCCCAGGAATTCTCATTTTAAGAGTCTCTCTGAGGTACGTTGGCTTGTGAAGGCAGCATGGTGTGCTCAGCAGAAGAGACAAGAGGCCTGGACTTTTGTTTTGATTCTATTTACCTCTTACTAGGTTACCCTAGGCAAGTCACTTGACATATCTAGGCATTCTTTTCTCATGGTTACTACCATTTGCCCTCTCTGGGTTATCTTGTTGGTCAAATTAGGAAATGCATGAGGAAGTACTTTTAAAGCTTAAAATGGAACGTAAGCTCTTTGCATTTGTTTTTTCTCATGTTCTCAACTGATAAGAATTCTCCAAAGATTTTTCTTCCACTCTTACCTCATTCTTTTTCTGCATAATATTCACTTCTTTGGTGCTTTCAACAGCACGTATTGGTTAACATATTACTTCTAGGCATATAATTCTCAGGTTGACATCTATACTTCCAAATCCTTTTTCAAATTCCACATCAAAACTCCCACTGTTGCACTGATAACATACATTGCCAACCTCTCAGATGCAGCTGGTTTACAATGAGTCCACCATCTCACCAATCTTCCCAACTCCCCTTTGTAATTTCCCTTTATTTTCTTTTTTTTCTTTTTCTTTTTTTTGAGATGGAGTCTTGCTCTGTCGCCCAGGCTGGGGTGCAGTGGCCGGATCTCAGCTCACTGCAAGCTCCCGGGTTTACGCCATTCTCCTGCCTCAGCCTCCTGAGTAGCTGGGACTACAGGCGCCCGCCACCTCGCCCGGCTAGTTTTTTTATTTTTGTAATTTTTAGTAGAGACGGGGTTTCACCGTGTTAGCCAGGATGGTCTCGATCTCCTGAGCTCGTGATCTGCCCTTCTCGGCCCCCCAAAGTGCTGGGATTACAGGCTTGAGCCACCGCGCCTGGCCTCCCTTTATTTTCACTGCATCATTGTTCTCACCATAGGGACTAAAATATCTCAGAAATATTTTTGGCCTCTTTCTCACCCCTACACTCACTTCCTTGCATCTATGTTCATATTTGGTCACTTCTCCTTTTACGTAATCCTCCCTTTTCCATCTATTCTGCTAAATATTTTCATGTAGGCCTTCATTACCTCATGCCTGAATCATTGCAACAATTCCCTAATTAATCTGTCCATCCGGAATATCCTCCATTCAATGCATCGTATACACCATTTCAAATAATTCTATACTAAAGTACTACAAAGATCATGTCACTCTCTTGCTTAAAAACATTTAATGGCTCCCTCTTGCCTAAAAAATAAAGTGTCACATTTCTTGGCATTGTTAATATAATCTTGGTTGGTTGTTTTTTATCTCTTTGAGATTTTCATATATGTAGCTAAAGGAAATAAGTAGTAATTGGTACACACAATTTACTAATCAATTTCTCCGCTAAAGCTGGCTACCTCTGTTACTACAATCTGAAACTACACAGAACACCAGTCAATCTGTCCACAAATTATTCCCAGTTAATCTCATTGGCTTTAATTTCACTGATTTCCTTCAAATTTCTAATGTCTTCTTTGTCTAGACTATTATTTCTTTCAAACATTTTTCTGTCTACTGTCCATGCAGTTTGTCTCTGCTACACCTTGCAGCTAAAACGCATTTACTTAAAAATCTCTAGTAACATTTATTCAGTCTTTGAAATAGAATATGCCTTCAAACCTAAACCTGGAGCTGTGATATGCATTTGAATATGGACCAGCTAATGCAGAACAAGATCTGATGTGAACTTGGAAGGGAATTGAATACACACAAAAAGATTTCATCACTCTAGTGTGTTTTAATGGATATAAAATAGTTCAATCATAATTATTGGCCTGATGTATTTTAGAGTTGAAAATGAAAAATACAATCTACTTCTAAATCACCCCCAAAATCGTCATTACTTGTATATGACATAATGTTTTAAATATCCTAAAGCAATGCATTGATATAACATTATAAACACAAACACAGATAGATGTCATAGATTTAGGATGTGAATAGCCCAAATACTCTCCTGAATGAAGAACAAATGAACATATATCTGCATATGCAACAAGTATATATTTTCAGTTTCCTTCATGGTTTAGTGATTTCCAAGTTGCAAAAAAGAGAAGTGTCAGGGGAGACGATAGGTGATGACTTCCTTACCCCTTTGTGAGTAGAGAACTAACCATTCGTTAACCATTTCCCTCTCCCCTTTATCCCACCCACACACTCTTGACTGTTCCTGCAACTTCTGTGTGTTCTCATATTTAAAAGGTAGTCATTTCCAGGGGCTGCTAAGGCACAGTGCTCTTGTAATTTCTACCACTCACAAGGCTGTATTAGCTTAGACAATGTAAGGAAGGGGAAATGTGCTCAGCATCTCCTGTTCAGTGCCCAGGATGATGCACAGCTAGTTCTTTAAGTGAAGGACAATGACAATGACAATGTTTATTGTCAGTGAAAGACAATGACAATGTTTATTGTTGATCAAGTCCAGCAGAAAACAAATGGCACGCTTTAAAAGGTTTAATTAACACAACTAGTGAAAGGAACGTGTACAGAGATGTTGGTGGTGTTAGGGAACTAGTCATATGTGATGAATGACTCAGTGACCAGTGCCAACAGGAAGCTGTTACCAGTCCTAGTTCAAAAGCAGTAAGGGGATTGACTAGTTACCAAATCCTGCAGAGATGGAAATGGGGAAGAGGGCTGCTTGACAGGAGCTCTGGCTGTAGAAGGCACTTTTTGATTTCTATATGCCATTGGCAAAACTTAAAGTTTAGCAAAGGGCACAGGTGCCAGGGGGATACAGTTCATAATGGTCAGCTCCAGAGCAAGGTAGAGAAAGATGAAGAATAGGCGGCGATAAGATGTAGAGAAAGGCCAAAGAGAAAAAAACTAGCACTCTCGTATTTTGTCAGGAGCATGAAAACTGTATTTAACAATGGAAAGTATTAAGGAGGTGCTCATCTGTCACAGCAGTTGATAGTAAGTCTTAACTACTGGGTCTCAATAATTGCAACTGGTATTATAGTATTCTGACTTATATCAAGGCCAGTAGATTTGGCTACCTTAATGATTTCTGATTATATTATGGTATATATAGAATATATTGGAGGAAGTATGATAGAGGGGAAAGAGAACGCACATCAGAGTTTCAGATTAAGGAAGGTCTACCTAGGTCCAAATCTTGCTATGCCACCTACTAGGAGGTCATTATCTGTAAGCTGTGGTTTATAATATTTACCTTAGAGAGGTATTGGGAGAAAAAGAAGGGTTACACATATAGCTGAAGAAATGGCAGTTACTATAGCTACCACCACTATTACTACTGCTACTACTGGTGAGGCTGATGATGTTAATTGAACAATGTTACGAAGCACCCTGGGTTTTTATCCCATTACCTCATTCCCCTGCTAGGGTTTTATTCCATCACCTCAAGCTTTGAGCGTAAGGAGCAGACTTTGCTCTGTACTATCACTCTGGGGCATTTGCCATCTGCAGCTCAAACAAAGATGGCTATCATAACCATAAAGATGTATTGTTCAGAAAGCAAGAAAACTTTGCATTATTTCAGAAAACACCATACTTCTTCAGTCATCAAAGTACTCCTTCATACCAAAAGAACCTCATTTCATACTTTCTTGAATTTCTTTCATGAGATTTTTTCTAAAACTTGCTCAATTTAAAATTTACTTCAAAATAGCTTTTAAATATTCCCGTCAAATTAACTTAAATGCAATTTTTTTCTTTAACAATTAAGCAGTTGAGTCATATCTCTCTGAGAAATATATTCCAATCTCTAAAACTTATATTTTTAGTTCATCTTTTTTTTTTTGCTTTTCTTACATAATAAAGTATAGTCATTATCTTTTCCATTTTGCTTATTTGAAAATAACTAACCTTGAGTATTTGAACAAAATATATTTTGACTTTAAACACACACACACACACACACACACACACATTTCCATGGATTTCTCAAATCAGTACATGTGCTTCTTAAGGAACTGCTTCCTTTGCATGACTTAAGTAAGAGCTTTAGCATAAGAAGCTGAGTGTACCAGGGCTGGCAGCCCAGGAGGTGTGGAACCATTGCTGCAAACACCCACAAAGATAGCATCAAGCTGCAGGCAAATTGTAATTAGGCAAAGAGTGTTCTCTTCTATATTCTTCTCCTTAAAACCATGAAGATCAACTTTAAAATGCAGTTTTCTATAAAAAGGAAAAAAACAAAAACAAAAAAGACAAAATAACAGCAAACAAATAAAATGCAGTTATCCTAAGATTCATTTTTCATGTGATACTTATTTAATCACCTAGAATACTTTGGTTTGATGTCTTTACCCACAGCACAGCAAACTCATTCTTCTTTACCCACAGCACAGCAAACTCATTCTTCTTTACCCATCAGCTTGTGTTGCTAAAGAAAATTATGATTTGTGAGAAATACATCCTGGAACCACAAGTCTAAGGATGTCAGCTTAATCTCATATATATATATATATATATGAGATTAAGCTATACACATTTTAATAGAGACAAGGTCTCTGTATGTTGCCCAGGGTGGTCTTGAACTCCTGTGCTCAAGCGATTCTCCTGTCTCAGCCTCTCCAAGCACGGGGATTACAGGTATGAGCCACTGCACTGGGCTGAGTCTATGTTTTTTACCCAGAGACATCAGTGCTTATGTAAAGTGTCTGGGTTATCCTAGGGACCACAAAGTGTCTCTGGAAGTCACCCTCAGAGCCTTGCATTCCTTCCCGACCCCCTTCCATATAGAAGGAAAAATAGGCAATAGCAGTACTCTTCCTTACCTGGTAAAACTATTGCTCAAACGCAGAGGGAAAAATATCACTCAACTTGTCTGTAAGAGCAAGTTAACTATTGAAAAAAAGGGGAAATTAAAGTGAATTTCATAATAAAAGAATATACAGTTACCTCTCAACGGAAAGGGAAATTAGTAGATATAGTTTGACAGAAACAACATTGATTCCCTTCATCTAAGTTAATTAATCTGTGAAAGTGAAAAGAAAGGTTTAACGGACTAAATGTTTGTGTCTCCCCAAAAATCCATGTGTGGCAACCCTAACCCTGATATGGTGGTATTTGGAGGTGGTGCCTTTCAGAGATAATTAGGTCATGGGGGTGGAATCTTCATGAGTGAGATTAGTTCCCGTATAAGAAGAGGCCAGAAAGTCATTTGCTCTCTTTCTGCCCTGTGAGAATACAATGAGAAGATGCAAGAAAATGGAAGAAGTCAACCTCGCTGGCACCCTCATCTTAGACTTCCAACCTCTAGGATTCTGAGGAATAAACTTCTACTATTTATAAGCAGCATGTGGCACTTTGTTAAGGCAGCTGAACTAAGACAGATGGCAACACCCACAGTGAGCTAATGAAAAAAAGGAACCTGAGCAAAAACTATTAAGGGAGAAAAGCAGAGCCAGAACATGAGTAATCAGGCTACAGGAACACCTTCTAGGGCTACAAGGGTTATTCCAATGGACAGGGAGACAGTTTATACTTATTCCATATCTACATGTATCGGGTACAAATCTATGTATGTTTCTTTTCTTTTTCTTTTTTTCTTTTCTTTTTTTTTTTTTTTGAGACAGAGTTTTGCTCCTGTTGCCCAGGCTGGAGTGCAATGGCGTGAGCTCGGCTCACTGCAATCTCCACCTCCCTGGTTCAAGCAATTCTCCTGCGTCAGCCCCCCAAGTAGATGGGATTACAGGCATGCGCCACCACACCCGGCTAATTTTGTATTTTTAGTAGAGACAGGGTTTCTCCATATTGGTCAGGCTGGTCTTGAACTCCCAAAATCAGGTGACGCACCCGCCTCAGCCTCCCAAAGTGTTGGGATTACAGGCGTGAGCCACCGTGCCCACCCAGATCTGTGTATTTTTTCATGTATTAGTTTAACTCAAAAAAGTAAATAATATATAATGTCTCTAATCAATTAATGAGCAAATTGAAGTTCAGAGAGATTAAGTACTTTCCTAAAATCATAAAAATACTAAGCAGTAATTGCTTTTAAAACCAGGTCCCCACCCTGATTTCAAAGCCTGTTTTCTCTCTATTACAACACTAATTCCAAATGGGAAGTCTATTATGTGTAGCATTGGACAACTTAGAGAAGACAAAGTAAATTCTCAGGATATTAGGACGCTTGGCATTTTCAAGGATTTCCAGTAATCGGTGCTGTTTCTCCCTACAGCCATATGTTCCTACCCCCAGAGGTCTGCACTCCTAATCATGGAAAATAAAAGTTTGCCCCATAGGCATTCATGATGCAAGATGTCAAAGTCAGAATAAAGACATATAAAGTTTCCCAAAAGGATACAAATTTCTTTTTTTTTTTTTTTTTTTTTTTTTTTTTTTTTTTTGAGACAGAGTCTGGCTCTGTCGCCCAGGCTGGAGTGCAGTGGCCGGATCTCAGCTCACTGCAAGCTCCGCCTCCCGGGTTTACGCCATTCTCCTGCCTCAGCCTCCCGAGTAGCTGGGACTACAGGCGCCTGCCACCTCGCCCGGCTAGTTTTTTGTATTTTTTTTTTAGTAGAGACGGGGTTTCACTGTGTTAGCCAGGATGGTCTCGATCTCCTGACCTCGTGATCCGCCCATCTCGGCCTCCCAAAGTGCTGGGATTACAGGCTTGAGCCACCGCGCCCGGCCAAGGATACAAATTTCAAACAACGAGATTTATCTGCTAAAAGTCTTAAAATGAAAAAAAGGAGATAAAAAATGATTTTGAAAATTTAAAATAAAAATTGTTAAAAATTAGCAAATGATTTAATAATAATAAATTTGGATTTTCAAAGTCAGTGATATAATTTCTACCCATAGAAACACAAGAATACATACATATATATGTTTGTACATATATATGTACAAACATATATATGTGTGTATATATACACATTCATACATATATATGTGTGTTAAGTATTCTACTAGGAACTTCTAGTAAGCATTCGTGAAAATACATTAGTTAAATATTGGATGTAACAAAAATATTCAAAAAAGGAACAAAAGCAATATCACAGGGCCTCTGGTCCAAGCATTATTTTATTTTAACATACTGCAGCTAAGGTTAGCTGATTAAACACCCAAATGACAATTTCTTAAATAGATTTTTACATTAGCCCATGAATGAGAACTCTGTTGCATGTGTTGCCTGGGCAATTCTCTCTAGAGTCACAGCCTGGTCACAAGGTAAAAATGTGTTTTCTACATGTTAAATCCTTCCCTCTGCCAATTTCCTTGTATGTAGAAAATACATATATTTTTTCACTTATTCTAAAAAATTGAACTTGGCTTCTGAAACTAGCCTACAAAAGGGAGTGCAGAAATGAAACTTTATGTGTTGTTATCTTTCATTTACAGATGGAGAAATGTTCATCAAAAGTCCAACAGTTGGTAAATTTTAGAACCAGAAGTCCATGTCCTGGAGACAAATGGTTCTCCTGTGGGCAATTTTGTCCCCATAAAGGGACATGTAGCAATGTCTGGAGATATTTTTGGTTGTCACAACTAAGAGGGATGATACCAGCATCTTATGGGTAGAGGCCAAGGATCCAGCTAAACATCTTACAATGACAGGACAGCCTCTCACAGCAAAGGATTATCCTATCCAAGGTATCAATAGGCCCATTGTTGAAAAACTGTGGTCTGAAAGATAAACTCACACTTTTTAAACCTCATCAAGCAGCCCTTCCATAATGTAGTGCAAGCATTATGATTTTTTTAAAAAGGTAACTCTCAAATGCACAGACTCTCCAACCACTCATTATCTATCTTGCATCCTTTTAATTTTTTTCTTAAATCCATTTTTACTTAAGTATAGCATACAGAAAAACATGGCACACATCATAAGTGAACAGCTCAAATAGGTTTTACAAAGTTAACAGGCCTCTGTAACCATCACAAAGATTAAGATAGAGAATATTTCTACCACCTCCAAAACTCTCTTTCATGCCTCCTTCCAGGCACCAAAGCTCCCCACCAAAGATATTCACTCTCCTGACTTTCAACACATAGAGTACTTTTGCCTGTATTTTAACCTTTTATAGATAAAATCAGGCAAGTATGAATGATTTGCTCAACATTACGGCTATAATGTTATTTCATGAAATGGTAGTGTAATTACCATCATTGTTATATAGTGTTCTATTGAGCATATATACCATGATATTTTTATCTACATACGGTCTATTTCTGGATATTCTCATTACCAATAGGAGAATTATGAATATTTTGGTAAGTGTCTATTGGTGAAAGAATGTACACCTTTCGTGGTGTGGAATTCCTGGGTCATAGAATACTCACATGATCACCTTTAACGTATACTGCCAAATGTTGTTGTTGTTGTTGTTGTTGTTGTTGTTTTTCAAAGCGGTTTATCACTTTACTTTCCTGGAAAAAGTGTTTGATGGTTTCAGTTGCTCCATGTCCTTGTCAATTTTTAGTGGACTCTCTCATACTCTCCCTAAGTTTAGTCTTTTTAGTGTATCTGAATGTGATTTTAATATGTATTCCCAGGTACCAAATGACGTTGGATACTTTTGTTACTCAACGTATTGTGCTTTTCTTATTGACATAAACTCTCTGCTGATATTTTATTTTATTTAAAAGACAGGACCTTGCTCTGTCAACCAGGCTGGAGTGCAGAGGTGAGATCATGGCTCACCGCAGCCTCAACATCCCAGGCTCAATCAATCCTCTTACGTCAGCCTCCCTAGTAGCTGGGACCACAGGTGCTATGCCACCATGAGTGGATAATTTTTGTATTTTTTGTGGAGATAGGGTTTTGCCATGTTTCCCAGGCTGGTCTCAAACTCCTGGGCTCAAGCAATCTACCCACCTCCACCTCCCAGTGTTCTGGGACTACAGACGCGAACCACTGTGCCCAGCCCTCTACTGCTATTTTAGATAGTAAACATATGCCCCTACTCAGTAACTTGTGTTTTCATTTTTGTAATGGTATATTTTAATAAAGACAAGTTCTTAATTTTAATGCACTCCAGTTTTCTAGTCTTTTCTATTTATTCCTTATATTCTCTGTTTAAGGCATTTTTGCCTAATACAAGGTCTCACAGATATTGTATATTTTATTGTATAGAGGCTTGTTGTTTCATCTTTTACATAAAAATCTACAACTAACTTAGAATTGATTTTACCTATGGTGTGAGGCAGGAGTCAAGAGTTACTATTTTTCCACATAGTAATTCAACCAGTCCAGCATGATTTGTTTTCTCACTGCTCTGCAATTCCACCTTTGTCACAAACCGGCCAGTTCTCCATTTAGATGTCGGTCTGGGTTTGAACTACTTTATCCCATTAGTGTATTTGTGTATCCTGTGGCAATTGCATATTGTCTCAATTACTGTAGCTTTCTAACAAGTCCTAACATTGGATAGTGTAAGTCACACAGTCATACCACCTTATTCTTTTCTTTCAACATAGTCTTTAAAATTTTTGACCCTCTTCTTTTCCATATACATTTTAGAATCAAAATTTGCTGAAGTTTACCCTGTGAAGTTGCTTGGATTTTATTTAAGATTACAGTTATTCTATAGATCAATTTGGGAAAACCAATATGCTAACAATATAAATTTTTAATCCTTATAAGCATGATAACCTCTTCATTTATTTAGCTATTCTTTAATTTCTCCTAATAAAATTCTATTGTTGGCCTGGCGCAGTGGCTCATGCCTGTAATCCCAGCACTCTGGGAGGTTGAGGCAGGTGGATCACAAGGTCAGGAGATTGAGACCATCCTGGCTAACACAGTGAAACGCCGTCTCTACTGAAAATACAAAAAAAAAAAAAAAAAGTAGCCGTGCATGGTGGCACATGCCTGTAATCCCAGCTACTTGGGAGGCTGAGGCAGGAAAATCGCTTGAACGCAGGAGGCAGAGGTTGCAGTGAGCCAAGATCGCACCACTGCACTCTAGCCTGGCAACAGAGGAAGACTCCATCTCAAAAAAAAAAAAAAAAAAATCTATTGTTTTTCTGTGTTGAGATCTCACATGATTTTTGTTAGATTTATTCCTAGGCACTAGATAATTTTGATACTATAATATTTTAATTTTAATTTTACTCTTGTTGATAGAATACAAAATCTTAACTGATACTTGTATTTCAACCTTGCACCCTGCAAATTTGCTTAATTCACTTATTTTAATTGTTTAATAGATTTCCTATATAAGCTATCATTTGAGTGTGCATAATGACAGATTTTTATTTTTTCCTTCTTTATGTGTCCACTTATAACTTCTTTTTGTAGCCACATTACACTGGCCAGGACCTCTAATATAATGCTGATCGAAGTGATAATAAGGGCATCTTGTTTTGCCCCTTATCATAGGGTGAAAGGTTTCAATAACTCAACATCAAGAATGGCATTTGTTTTAGGTTTCCAAATGTATGTATTTTTAGATCAGAGCAAAAAAGTCTTCTTCTATTTCCAGTTTGCTAAGAGTTTTATTTTGTGTTTTATCATGACTGCCAAAATTTATCAAATTTTTTTAGCATCTATTCAGATGATCATCTGATTATTGTTTTGTTGATAATGTGGTAAAAATCATTCTTATTGGTTTTTGAATTTTAAAACAATAAACCCAATATGGTCATGATGTATTAGTTTTGCATATATTATTTAATTTGATTTGCTAATATTTTGTTAGCATATTGCATCTCCGTTTACATAATAAACAAGCTGAGTAGTTTTCTTTCTATTCTCGGAAATACTTTGTGTAAGATAGAATTTCTTTATCCCTAAATGTTAAAAATAATTCCCTGGTTAAGCCATCTGAGCCTGAAGTTTTCTTGGTTTTTGTTTATAAGAGTAGCTTTTAAAGTGTAGATTTAATAAACATAAATTATAGCAATAATTTTTTCATTTTTGTTTCAGTTTTGAAATGTATGTATTAGGAAATATGTATATTCACCTCGATTTTCAAATTTGTTGTTAAATTCATTCATTACATTCTTTTATTTACTAATATTTTAATGTTTGTGAGATATTTCCTATAATATTTCTGTTTTTCCTTTTTTAATCTTGAAAAAGTTTTGAATTTTATCTTTTTAAAAAATCAATCTTGGTTTTTTTATTTTCTCTAGTGTATGTTATGTTTTGTTTATTTTTTATTCATTTCTCTTCTGTTTATTATTTTATTCCTTCTACTTTCTCCGGGCATAATTTTTTGTTCTTTTTCTATCATCTTGAGTTGCATATTTAGATCATTTGGGTTTTTTAATTCTTTTCTTAGCATATGCATTTAAGACATACTCTATATTTATATTTTACATATATTTCCCTTTAAGCAATACTTTCACATTACCTCAAAATTCCTGAGATGTCACATCTTCACTATCATTTAGCTCAAAATGTTTTGAGGGATACAACAAGTTTATTGTCTTTGGAAATTAAGCAATACACTTCTAAATATATTGGTCAAATTTTTGCTATATGACCAAAGTATATTAATTTCCAAAAACTTGAGAGATATCTTATTTATCATTTGTTATTTATTTCTAGCTTTATTATACTTTAGAACCTACCCTCTACGAATTTAATTCTTTCACATTTGTAGAGACTTAATTTTTGGCCCAGCATGTATTCAAGTTTGGTAAATGCTCCATGAGCTCTTGAATAGAATTTGTATTCTACAGATATTGAGTGTTATGTTTTATGTAAGTCCACTGAGTCAAGTTTGTGATCCAGTTATCAAGTTTGTTTAAATCTTCTATGTATTTGCTGATTTTTTTTCCTGATTGCTTTGTTAGTTACTGAGAGGAGTGTCTTAAAATCTCTCACTGTATTTGTGGGTTTGCCTACTTTTACATTTAGTTTGGTCATTTTTGCTTTACATATTTTGAGACTATTTTATTCACTATGTATATAGTTTGAATTGCTATATTTTTCTGATGGATTAAACATTTTATCTATGTAAACTTTCCTTTACATTTATTAAAATTTTGTCAAATACTGACATAGGCATATCAACACTCTTTGAGTTACTGTCTCTTTTGTATATCCTTTAATCTTTTTCTTTTACCTTTCCAATAGTTTTATTTTTAAAGTGTTTCTTTTGTAAGCAGATATGATTTTTAAATCTACTGACAATAATTTTAATTGATATATTTATACATAATATAATTTAATTTATATGTTATATATAATTTATATAAAATATAAAATATACATATTTATATATTTTATACTTATAATTAATGACATATTTAGATTTAAATCTACCATCTCTATATATATTATATATAATGTATAGAGACACACACTTATGTACACACACACAATCACAATCATGTGTGTAATGACATTTTGATAGATGATGAACTCTATATAAGCCTGTATCAATGTATTGAATATTCTTTTAATGATTAACTCAAGAGGTTACAATCTGCATCCTAGAGAGTGCAAGGCCCTTAGAATACATTAAACCTATTTGCCCCCTTCCACCTTTTATCCAATTTTGTCATATATTTTCATTCTACACTCATTGCAAACCCCCCACAATACTGTTATTACTCTTTACATTAGAAGTTCATTTGAAAACAAGATGATTGCTTGAGGCCAGAAGTTCAAGACCAGCCTGGGCCATAGCAAGATCCTGTCTCTACAAAAAAATAAAAATTTAAACAATTTAAAACATTAAATAGAAATGTTTTCTAATGTATTCCTGTATTTATCTTCATTGTTGTTTTTCATTATTGTCTGCATTTCTATGTATTTTCTTGAGATTATTTTTCTTCTATTTGAAGAAATCTCTTTAATTCTTTTAGGTCTGCTGATGAAAAATCCTTTCAATTTTTGGTGGTCTATTAAATTATATTTTCACCAATTATAAAATTCCAGGTGGTGTAGTTATTTTCTTCAAAGAAGTTAAAGAAATACGTTCATTGCCTTTTGGATTCCATCATTTCTTCAGAAAAGTTGACTGCTCATTTATTGGGGTTCCTTTGAAAGCGATATAACATTTATCTCTAGTTCCCTTTTTCTGTTTGTTTATTTTTTGTTTGTTTGTTTGTTTATTTGATACAGGATCTCACTCAGTTGCCCGACTAGAGTGCAGCGGTATGATCTCCACTCACTGCAACCTTCAACTCCTAGACTCAAGTGACTCTTTCACTCAAGCCCCTTGATTAGCTGGGGCTATAGATGGGTGCCACCACACCCAGCTAATTTTTGTATTTTTTTGTAGAGATGGGGTTTCATCATACTGCCCAAGCTGGTCTCTGAGGGCTCAAGTGATCTGCGTGCTTCAGCCTCCTAAAGTACTGGAACTACAGAGTTCTTTCTAGCTTTGGTTTTCATCTGTTCAGGTGAAAATGCATCTATTTGTTTTATTTCTCCCTGCCCTCTCTGACTTGGGTTTTACAGAATTTCTTTAATCCCGGGCTTGATGTTTTTCACGGGTGAAAAACTCTTAGCTATTATCTCTAGGTACTGTTTATTCTCCCACTTTTTCTCTTCACTTCTTCTGGGACTATAATTACATGCATGTAATTTTTCACTATGTCACTCATGCTCTTTTCTGTTTATGTTCTGGTTATTGATGTTTCAATCTAGACATTTTCTCCTGACCTATATTCTACCTCAAAATTTTTTTCTTCACATGTGTCTAATTATTATTAAACCATTAGTTACTTTCTTGGGGGTGCTATAACAAATTACCACAAACTTGGTGGCTTAAAAACAGAAATTTACTCTCCCACAGTTCAGAAGGGTAGGAGTCTGAAATTAAGGTGATGACAGGACTATGTTCTCTCAAGAAGCCCTTTCCATAATCTAGTGGTTCCAAGTATTCTTTGGCTTATGGCTGTGAAATTCTAATCTCTGCCTTCATCTTCACATGGCTTTCTCTGTCTGTACCCCATTTCTCTCTCCTCTGTATGTCCCTTATACAGATCTTGTCATTGGATTTAGGGCCCACCTAGTTAATCCAAGATGATCTCATCTAGAGATGCTTAATAACATCTGCAAAAACCCTTTCTTTGGACGTTAGGATGTGGACATATCTTTTTGGAGGACATCATTCAGCCCACTGCAGCCATCTAAGGAGTTGTTAACATGAGTTATTGTTTCTGTAGCTCTATAATTTTCTTTAAATTTCTTATTTATACTCCAATTATCTGCAGAAAGTATTCCATTTGGTTTTAGTTTTCTAAAAACATATTAGCCACAATAATTCTCATGTCACATCTAATAAACTCCAATATCTACATCTTTTGTGTTCTGTTTCTACTGCATGATGATTTTTACTCTGAGTGTTTTGCTACAGATCTTCTCTCCTGGATTAGTTGCTTTTTAGGAACAAAAAGCACCTTAAAAGGCCTATAGTAAACTGAAAGAATTATGATATTCCTTGACCATTTACATTATGATGAGAAAAGATCTTATTTATTGAAGTGAAAAATACTATTTTCTTTGTTATCTACTTTATCCTCATCAGAAGATAATCCATACAAAATCTTCTTTGTTTTACATATGCATACACACAAAAATGATATTACAAAATAATAGATCATGACTATGCCTTATTAAAAGATCTACTACTTTGAGATGTATAGTTTTTAAACACTGTGAAAATCCATGAATAAGACATTAGAAAAAATATTCATAATATTTTGGTTCTTCTGCACATTTGTAAAATCATAGAGTCAATACATTTGTAATTAGAAACTTTGTGTATTTTTCTCTTCAGACTTTGTACATGTAAATGGAAGAAAACAGTTGAAACTAGCATTCAATGATTTAAATTTTAAAATCTTACCAATGAAGACTTGGATTAAACTGTCCAAGGCAGGAGTCAGAAACAATCAAATAACCAGCAAAACAAAGTTGCCATTTGACTTTGACAAAACATTTAGCATGTTGCCTCCCAGATGTAATTTCTGTAAACTTGTTCAGCATCTCTTGTTAAATACCCTCAAATCTGTCCTCAGATTGTTGCTCAGAAATTTCCCTCCTCCCTGTGTCATATGCCGTAAATGGTGGAGAGAGCCAAGTTCTGTCCCAGGAGATTTCTATAAAAGAGTCAGCTGGATTGTTGGAGCTGTCCTGTAGCAGTTTGGAAAGCCCTCCCTGCTAGTAGCTTTGTTGAAATCATTAGCGTCATAGGCATAATTGGGGAGTGATTGTTTCAATCTGATACATGTCAGAATGACAGAAAATCCCATGGTACAGGAAAAGCCTTCTTAGTCATTGGTTTGGTTAAGATATATTAAGTTGTGTCTGTAGAAGCAAGGAAAAGGCAACTAAATCTAAGATAATAGAAGGTAATAAACCTAAATAATAATAAAGATAATAATGATAAGATAGTAAACCTAAGATAATAGAAGAAAAATAAGGTTATATAACATTTTCAAATGCTAACGATCACTTCATACCAAAACTAAAACCTTGCATTTATAATTAGTTTTACAAAATTTTAAGATATCCTATGTTAGCAGTTATAAATAAATTAACTATAATATAACTGACACAGGAAGTTGTTAGCATTTCTTATTAGATAGCATGGGTTGATTTTTCTCCTTTATTTTTAAGAACACACAAATAGAAGAAAGAATCTTATCAGAGATTCATCAGTTTACAGAGAATGATTCCCACTGAGGAGAAACAGCCTGAAACAAAGATTTATACCATATCCTAACTACATTGTAATTGATGAAAGTATCAATTTGACATAACTTGACATGTTTTCAATCCTTCCCCCACAGAATTCCTGCTGATGCCACAGCACCTTCTGGTTACTCATTGTGCAAGCATTTCTTACTTAAACAAGCTTGGTTTCTCAGTGTTGCCATTGTTCCTCCCTTCCCGTGTCTGCCCAAAATTTAGAGACAAGTTTCACCTGAACATCTTCCAGCTAGATCATTTCACTTTAGAACCCAGTATACACCTGCGCATGGGCGCACATGCATACACACACCCCAGATATACATGCCACGTCTCAACCCTATTGACTGAGATCCTTTAGAGATGGAAACTCAGTACTCTGTTTATTTTAAATATTCCTCAAGTGACAATGATATATAATCAGGGTTGAGAAATCACTGATTTATATTTTTTCAAAGGAAAAAATTGAGGTGCAGAGAGAAAGAGAGAGAAGAAGACTTGAACAAGATTCAGATGTAGGTAGTGGGGAGCTAAGCTTAAAACTGAGGCCTCTTTTGATCCAGAATTAAATTCTGTGTGTTCTATGGTATATCATCTTTGTAGAAATTATAGATATCATCCTGAAAATTTATTGCATTGGTCAAATAATGAAGTCAAATAGATTCATTACAAAGTGTATGAGAACTTTGAATATCCTAATGTGCATTACTACTGTTCATCTCTAGGGTGTGTAATACAGTATATCATTTCCTATACTTGTTTGATTATAGACCCATTTTGTTTTCTCCCTGAGAGTTTGTCATGGTTCAATATTCTGTGGAACAGATGGTAAAAAGTACCATAGGCCATTCTAGTCATTCTAAATTGAGTTTTACTGTAAACAGAAAATGCCCATCAGGTTTCAAATATCTAATATAAAAAAAGTAAACTATTTTATTAGTAATTTTTATATTGATTAAATGTTACATTAATAATATATTAGTAAATATTATTAAAATTATTTCAACCTGTTCTTTCATATCTTCTAAGTTGAGCTACAAAAAATTTAAGTTACATATATGGCTCACATGTGTGGTTAGCATTACAGTTTTTTTTTTGGACAGCACTATGTATCTAAGAGCTTTAGCAACATGCTATCTCATTTAATCTTCCAAATCATCCTAAGAAATCAGTAATCATATTTGATACAAAGCATATGTTAAACAAGCTGACTAGAATTACACCAATGAGTAAAAGGGCTAGCTCTACAACCAGTTTATGGTAACTAGAGGAAAGCTACATGATGGACAGTGATGATTACTCAGTTACCAGGTAGACTCAGTTAAATATCTTTCTTTAGCCAAACTGTATATGACTACGAAGGTGTCCATTTTAAACTCAGTAATTTTTATGAATCATAATGATGAGAATTTCTGAGGGAAAGAGTAAAAGAATTTTATGGGTCTTATTTGAGAAGTTAGTTTCTATCTTCTTGGACATTTCTATTGCCATTTTTCAACATAACGCCATTTGAAGACTGCATAACCAGCTCTTCCTAATTCCCCAACTGCAAATGGTAAGACTGTATGACAACGTGGCTCAATATTCTCCTTTATTATGGATGAGTACAAAGAGGGTGCTTCTCAGCCTTTGAACTTCTGGAAGCCACTGAATTTAAGCAATTTGGATTTCTCACAAAGAGGAAACCTTAGTGTAAGTTTCAACATACTTCTGAATTAATGTGATATCAGTTATAGAGAATTGTTCATCTAAAATGTTTCCAGGCCTGCTGCATTGCTGGAAGGCAGAGCATGGATGATTTATCTGAGTGGAACATAGTCTGAACTGTGCCTCAAGCATCTGGGCTGTGTTCTCTGAAAATAAGGGAGGAAAAAAAGATCCTCTGCAGCACTTGTACGTGTCTCTGTAGTAGCAGACAAGCCGCTTACTCATTTTAGGCAAAAAGAGGGTAACAATTTGAGATTACTTACAGGATGGGTTATCTGAGGCCATATCAGAGGTAATCTACCTCTGACAGTCTCTCTCGCTCTCTCTCTTTTTTTTTTTTTTTTTTTTTGAGGCAGTGTCTCACTCTGTCACCCAGATTGGAGTGCAGTGGTGCAGTCTCGGTTCAATACGACTTCTGCCTTTTGAGTTCAAGCGATTCTCCCACTTTAGCCTCCCAAGTAGCTGGGACTACAGGCACCCGCCACCATACCCAGTTAATTTTTGCATTTTTAGAGAGGTGGTATTTCACCATATTGCCCAGGCTGGTCTCGAACTCTTGGGTTCAACTGAATCACCCACCTCGGCCTCGCAAAGTGCTGGGATTACAGGTGTGAGCTGCTGTGCCTAGCCAATGCTCTCTATATTTTAGGGTCTAAAGTGTTCTCCAAGTGGTCTCTTTAAGTGCCATATGAAGGCAAAAGTTCTCATAAAATTATCCATTTAAAGCAAATCCTTTATATAAAATTCTCATTTCTTAAATTTCAGTAAATCAAAAGTTAAAAGGAAACTAATTACCTGTCATTATTTACATGTTGTACAGATCCACCTCAGTTATTATTCAACTTAGTTAGTACTTAATTACCACCTTAGTTACTGTTCACCTTAGTTATAACAACTATTGGTATCATTTTGGATAGTAAACTTTCTGAGAACACTGAAAATTTAATCTAATTCCATCAGTATTCAGAATGTATATAATAGCCAAAATAAGGTGCACCTGGTTGGAAGGAAAACTATAGAGATTCTCTACTCCAGAAATTTGTGACTAGCAACAAAATCTATTTGAGAATATTCTTTTATGATAATGACTAAAGCTGTCTAGTCAATATTTTGACTTTGATGCAAAAATCTAATACCTGGGAATTTAGCCTAGAGATATTGCATGTATCTGAAATGCCATACGTTTGAGGATATTTACTTCAGCACTGTGTATAATAGCAAAAGTCAGAGAAAAATATTCTAAATGTCTATCAGTAAGTGCCTAGTAAAAGAAATTATTATACAGCTACAGAATGGGATACTATGCAGTTATTTTATTGTTTTTATTTTTTAACTTTTAAGTTCAGGGTACATGTACAGCTTTTTTATACAGGTAAACTCATGTCACTGGGTTTGTTGTACAGATTATTTTGTCACCCAGGTACTAAGCCTAATACCCTATAGTTATTTTCTTGCTCCTCTCCCTTGAGCTCCCACCCTCCACCCCCAAGTAGGCCCCAGTGTCTGTTGTTATACAATCATTTTTAAAAAGAGAAAGCTCTATATGTACTAAAATGGGATTATATTCTTAGCAAATATTAATTATCTTAAGAAAGCAAATGGCAGAATATTTAATGTATACTTCCTTTTACATTAAAAAAGTATATGTTTTTGTAAGTATAGTTCATCTGTGGAGAGATTCTCCAACTAATAGTATTTGCTTATAAGATGGGTTGCTCAATGGCTGAAGTTGGGGGCAGGGTGGTTTTTTTCTCTTCAATTATTTGTACCTTTTGGATTTTATAACATGCATTTATGTTACCTATTCATAAAGTTAGGTGAAATTTCATAAATGATTTAGGAACCTCCAAATCATTTTATAAATATTGTGCTTTAAGGAGAGAGGTAGCGGGAAAAAGAAGTAAAGGAAATATCTTTTTTAAAAATGACTGTCAAAATAGTTTTTCATAAACAAAGATTCAAGAAAAATTGTCTTTCTTCCACGAGTGCAGTCATGGATAAATTGCACCAAGCATAGGGGTGCTTAAGCAGTACAATTTGGAAATAAATAACATATTTACTTGAAGGCATAGAAAAAAAAAATGATGTGTCCAGTTGAACAGATTCTCTCCATTGTTCATATTGCATCACATATTCTGGGCAGAACCATCCGCAAGGAAATCCCTCTGATGGAGCAAACACTACTCTGGGAACACACGCAGGAAATGGGAGTGATAAATCAGAAAAGCAAAGGGAACATGATGGATGCTGGAAGCAGCTAGAGGAAGGCAGGAGGATATCAAAGCGTTCAAAGGAGAACCAGAAAAACAAGACCATGTGGATGACATCAGTGGGAAGAAAATAACTTGGGACACACCAACGAAAGACACTCAAAGATAATTTGACAGCTTGGCAATGCTATGAATAGGGTAGCAAACTCTCCATATTTATTTGCTGGAAGATCTGCTGTTATGGCACATAGCAGTGTGTTCGAGAACAAATGCTTCCCTCCATACAAACTTTAAATGTTAATCTCTCAGTTGGAAAATATTTACTGAGCATCTGATTTATAAGGTACTGTGTGTGATACCAAAATATGTAAGATAAAGATCTGCCATCTGGGTGCTTACAGTCTACTTTCAAATAGAAAATCCTTGGGTAAAACCTAAATTTAAAATTATTTTTCAAACATTAATCCTTTCTCTCTAGAACACTTCTCTCCGGATCTAGGCCTACAGAAATTTCTACTGAACACTGTTTTCAGTTCCTTTCAACTAATTATTCCTCTGAGCCATAACAAGTAAATTATTAACAATCTAAGTTTTCATAAATATTAAATCTACTTTTTTCCATTATTCAAAACATCTGGTCTTTGTACCTAAGATGTCATAAGTTTATAGTCAGTAATATCTCAGAGGATCTGGGATCATGAAAATATTAGGTTGAGAAAGTTTCTATTCCAAGGAAATATATCTGAAACCTAGTGTCTGTTCAGTCCAAATAGCTTTCCTTAAACCTAATCAAAATTCTTCCTACTGCAATTCTGACTCATTTATTTGGCCTCCACATAATTTAGCTCATCCTTTCATCAAAAGTATTCTTAACACAAAATGCAATCAAACTCTTAATCTAAATAAAACAAAGAGCACCAATTCCCCAAACATCTAGCTACCATATGTCTCCAATTGTTTTATAAGATGTGTAACTTGAGTAGGGTTGTCAGGCAAGTATTAAATTTGAAATTCAAGTTAAATTTGAAATCCAGATAAACAACAACTAATTTTTTAGTATAAATTTGTTTCAAGTACTACCTGGGACAAATATTGCATGGTATATACATATACTACAAAGCATTTATTTATACTAAAAAAGTATTTAATATTTCTCTGAAACTAAAATTCAACTTGGTGTCCTATATTTTCATTTGCTGAATGTGGCAAGCTTAAACTTGAGTAATTATTTTCAAAAAATTAATTATAAAATGGGATGAAAACCATTTTACTGTTTAATAAAAAAGAATGAGTGTTACTTAATGTTTACCACATTTAAGATCTTCGATTACAAACCATTTATTTAGCAGCTCACCAGATCAGAAGTAAAGATGGCTATTTCTGGAACATGAGGAGCCTTTTCACTTATTTGGCTATCTAGAATCAAGAAGCAGAATACCCCCTGGATGGAAACTTGGTGTAAATCATTGACTATTAAGAGGCTTTCAAAACAATTCACTGATTTATGTTCCTTTTTAGATAGATAATGCAGGGTGATGGATGCTTTCCTAGTCATCTAATGCATTAATATCATGGAGTATTGTTAAATGTCTGACAGACTATCTGACTTAAAATGAAACCCTTACCAGATACTTAGTGACTCACTTTGATTCCATACTGAGTGGTGATCCCAATATACTTGTAAGTATACTATTCCAAACTACCAAAAAACTTCTTTCCAGGGGTTCATGAGATAAACAGTGGGAAAAAAATGTTTAAAAGTAGAGACTTGATAGTGAGATGAAATATGAACTATACTCTAAGACATACCCACAGAGAGTAGAATATTGAGAGTAATGAATAAAACCCATAAAGACACATGTTTAAGAGGAAAATGATCTGAGGGAAGAAAAATACAATCAGAAAATTACTATAAAACATTTTAAGGGATGTGAGGATTATTAGATGCTAGAAGCAAGCATGTCTCATAATAAAATAAAAAGCAACAAACACATACTAAGCACTGTTAATACAGTGGGATAGAGCAGGTTTAAAAAGACAGAAGATATAGATTTGCCACTGCTCATCCATTCATCCATCCATTCATTCATTCATTCACTCAGTAGATATTTGTTGAGCATTTATTGTATGCCACCCATTTTTTCAGGTCCAGAGGATAGAGCTGTGTATAAGTTCCATAGGTTCTGATCTATGGAACTTACAGTCTATTTAGAAAACTTAAAAATAAATTCATTAAAAAGAAACCATGGATTTTCCAATCTGGCATGTAAGGAGCTTAGAGACACCACTGCATCCTAACAACATTAAAAAGTTAAACTAAAAAATCAACAACCCTTCTCGGATTCACAAGAGAAATGAGGTCACAGGGAAACCCACTGCATAAAAAGTTAAAGAGATAGGCAAATACAGAGAATCACAATTTATAAGAGCAGAAACTCACTGGAAGAAACCTCTGCAGGAACTAGTGTCAGGCGAGGAAAAACTAAACTGTAATTGAAAAATTGCTGGAATTGCTTGCCATCTATATAACATCTCTGGTGTGGCATATATTTAGGTCTTTAGCCCATTTCTTAATCAGATTGTTTTCTTATTGTTGACTTTTAAGAGCTCTTTGTATATTTGGAATAACAGTCCTTTATTAGATGTGTGGGTTTTTTTTTGTTTGTTTGTTTGTTTTTTGGCAAATATATTTGCCTAATCTGTGGCTTATATTCTCATTCTCTTGGCAATATCTTTCACAGGGAAGAGATTTTCAGTTTTAACGAATTTCAGCTTATCAATGATTTCATTCATGGATTATGCCTATGGTGCTGTCTTTAAAATGTCATCACCATCCCAAGGTCTTCTAGATTTTCTCCCATGTTATCTTCTGGCAGATTTATAGTTTAGTGTTTCACATTTGGGTCTATGATATGTTTTGAGTTCATTTTTGTAAAGGGCATAAGATCCATGTCTGGATTCATTTTTTTTTTGCATATGGATACCCAGTTGTTCAGCATCATTTGTTGAAAAGACTATCTTTGCTCCATTGTATTCCTTTTGTATCTTTGTTAAAGAAAAAGAACCTTGAAAATAATTCCCTTCTAATAGTCGATAATCTTTTGGGTTTATGATGGAGATCAAAACAAGTTTTGAAGTCGGCCATAATTTGTAAGCTTTATCCATTTGGAGGCAATTAATTTTCCAAGATATAGAAAGTATTGATAGAATTTTCCCCATGCTTCTCAATTCTGAGTCACTACCAAACATGGATCAAATAGTAGCCAAGAAAAATCTGACCAAAATATTTTGTTTCCAAAAAAAAAATTCTAGACCAAAAGAATGATATCTTTACCTGTTTCTCCCTCTCTTTTTTGGTATAGCTTCAAGTTTCAAGAACAATGGCTTGGTTTTAAAGATATCCAAAATCAGCAAACATAAAGGCAGGTCGAAGGGCATATATGGGGACCTGTGATTTTTCTTTTTTTTTTTTTTTTTTTTGGTCTGTTTTTGCTAAGTGCAATAAGAAGTAGAATGGGTTGGTTGGTAATATTTGAAAATCACTGAATGACATACAAAATGAGCAATACTAAAATACAAATTATTTATTCAATTTAGGAATTTGATTAGAAATCAAAAATGTTTACCTCACAACTCCCTTTACTGATGAAACTAAAAATTAGTCAGCAATGCAATGATTGTCACACTGAGCTAAGCTCCCATTCTTGAGAGCTGTTTTGTTTATTTCCCTTCATTATTTGATGTTGAAATAGTTTTTTAAAGGCTCATTTAGATTTCATCCAGGGAATACAGATCAATAAATGAAAGATGTAGGAATTTTTCAGAAAGAGTGAAAGAAAATGGGAAACATTAAATAATTAACAAAAAAATGGTCCTGTTTCAATAGGTAGTTTGAAATAAAAGTTGAGTTTTTTACATCTAAAAAATACACATTATTTGGATCAGATGCAAATCCAGAAATGTGCAATTTTGTTTACTTTTTAAAGCAGAAAGATTATTTTCTAGAATTTTACTTTATCTTCAAAAGAATAATGATAACAAAGACACACGGATATGTTTTGGTTTCTTCTGTTCTGTTTGTTTGCAGTAAGAATATTAACAGAGAGATTGCAAAGTGATGGACATGAGACTTTAAGACTCTTACTTAATTTATACATTTGCATCTGTGTCTTTATTTTTGAGTGAGTTAAACATCTACATCTCATTAGAGCACACTTGATTTTAAAAGGAAGTGTCAGTTTTTAAGCAAATAATTTTAAATATGAAAGCAATTAATGTTTTAGAATTGTAATTACCTCAGAGTAATGCGAGGAATCCCAGGATTGGAGTTGAAGTCTAAAAGTTGTAAGACACTGGTGTTCTCTTTCCTGACGTGTAAGTTGCAAATGCCACCCTTGAGATACACAGAAATTAGTTTGGTTATGCTCTTAAAGAAACTAACTGGTTAAGAGGAAAACCCAGAACCCCTTTAGTTCTAGTTACATTTCAACCATGGCTCTCCCACATAGTGGGACTCCAGGACACCATGACAGCACCTACCTGGTGGGTGGAAGAGTGGCAATGACGCTAAACAGTTCCAAAGGCAGCATGTGCTCCAAGTTTCCTCCAAACAACACTTAATGGAAAAGCTCAGCGGCCTTCCTGTCCCACATAGGAAGCTGGAATGTTTTAGAAAGAAAAAGAGTGTTTCAGAGAAAGCAACATGAATCATATTTATTCTTCCATGGCAAAACATGCTTGCAAATGGGCTTTTCTGAGATGCAATGGTAGAAATATATTTCTCAGATGGTTCTCTTCCTTCTCAGAAACACTTTTAGATAAATCAAAATTTCACAGTCACAAAGAGGAATTTTTTTAATTAACTGGATTTTTTTTTTCCAGTTATAAAAGTAAAACCTAGAGAAATTTTCTTGCTAACCTAGAATAGTCACCTGCCATATTGTGAGTCTGTCTGTGAAAAGGCCACCTATCAAGGAACCGCAGGTGGCCTCTAAAGGCTTAGAATGCTCCCAGACAACAGCCTGCAAGAAAACAGGAATCTTAGTCCTACACCTACCAAGACTATACTTTGTCAACAACCACATGAGCTTGAAAGAAGAACCCAAGCTCCAGAAAAGATCACAGCTCAGCAGACGCCTTGATTGTAGAACACCTAGCTAACCTCTGCCCAAACTCCTGATCCATGGAGATAATAAATGTATGTTGTTTTAAGCTGCTAAGGAAAAAAGTAGTATTAGTTTATGAAAACAGTACAGAAAAGCAAAGGTACAAAAATTGTCCTTACCACATCCCACACTGTTAGGTGGCCACTCTAAAAGTCGTGTGTGTGTGTGTGTGTGTGTGTGTGTGTGTAGGGGATGTATATGCATGTGTCTTCAGTAAAGGCTCATCTCTTCTACTTTAGTAAGGAGTGCAATCCAAAGGGCAGGAATGAGAACAAGAGGAGTGAATCCAAAAAGGAGTGATTTCTAAGCCAGGGAATAACAGGTTGAGGACAGCTTGATGATACTGATTGCTTCATCTCTCAAGGATCTAAAAAAAGAAGTCATATAAGCTGTACCTTGGGACACCCATCCAGCAGTGGCTAGAGCAAGAGGTGAGTGAGGTTGAGATGATCTGAAATGTCTGAGATGATAAGTCGTGTCTGATGCAAGATCCTTCTTGATATTATTTATAAACTTTAATATACACAATATCTCGCAAGTTACTTTCTAAATGTACTATTATTTACATTAGATAATTTTTTATCTGCATATAGATCTTTCTTATTCTATAGGCTACGTAGTAAAGAAAGAAATTTTAGGTTAGAGGGTAAATTTGAAGAATATATTTTACTTTTTTTCTTTCTTTGCTTTTTTTGACAAATAATGACACTTTAAGTCATTTAGGGAAAGGTTAAAAGAAAACAGCTTGATCATTTTGCTTAGAGCTAGGGAAGTTTGACGTGTCACTGAACTTTTCATATTTACTCGACAGTTTTGCATCTAGTTATTAAAAATACGCTCAGTTCTGTTTGGCATATGTTTCTAATTTACCAGTATTTTATTTTGTGTATTCCTAGGGAAAGAAATCCTAGTTCTTTTAAATCAGAGAAGCATGACTGCGATCACCCTTGTGAAGTTAAGACAGGATAGCTTTAAAATACTATTTAAAAATGAATACCTAACATTCCACCAATGTTGCCCTCAACTCTTTGCTGGCCAGTTTTTCTCATTAGTCATATTCTTCCCTGGAAACAGGAAAGGAGGGCAGAAGGAAAGAAGGAAGAGATGGAGGATACTGACTGGAAAGAAAGAAGAGAGGGAGGGAGGAAGTTCATTTTCTTGACTATTATTAGATTAGTTTAGTTTTACAAAACTAATTTTTGTAAAACTAAATTTTTTTTGCCAGACTTAGTTTAGCCTTTCATTTGAATGGAATATTCAACCTAACCCTGTGCTCCCTTCTAAAGGGCCAGTCTAATTCACATGAGAAAACACTCTGGGTTTGCAAGTTACTTGGTTAGCAACACTACCCTGTGTACTTACATAGATAAAGCTCTACTCCAAGGAAAACTGGAACTGCTTTGAGTCTTTGGGAGGACTCTAAAACAGCCCCACGGTCATTTGACACATTTGAAATTTTAACAAAGAAAAGTTGAAAGCAAAGCAAAAGGAAAAGAAGTTTTCCAGGCAAACAGCAAAATGGTCAGGAGATTAAACCCTTTCTGACCTCTCTGTAAAAGACACTGATTCTACCAGGCGGTGGTAAACAAGGAGACTGTACAGCTTTAATTTTATGAACACTTCTAACCAGTGGAACAAAGTGCGAATCTCTGGACATCATGTTTCCTTTGATCCTCACCAATGAGCAGAAACTTCTCAGCAAATTTATTAAAATCTAGGTGAGCACTGTGACCTTTCATGGGAGTTTTTCAATACACCAACCATTTCTGCAAGGATGATTGCCATTGCACGTCAAGTGTTACAACTTTGAAGCAAGTGAGTTTAAAGAAAAACTAAGAAAAAAAAATCAAAGACAAAAGGTTGGTGAGTCAGGGAAGGGGTTAAATTTCCTTGACTAGAAATAATCTTTTCCATCAGAAAATATTTAGGGGTAAGGAAGAGGTTACTCATACCTTTGTCTTCTTAGCTCCTTTTTGTAAGTTCATTCCTTTTCACAGGTTAACGTCTAGAAACAAGATGTTATTTATTTCATAGGAATGTGTTCCCATCTGGATGTTGGATTCAGCTGTGGCTTCTCCCTTAAGACAAATAGGGCTAAACGAAGAGTAATACATTCGGTGTTATGCGTGCCAGGTATATGCGGTATATAAAAAGGAAGATAAAATACAAATGCTTGCCTTTATTATTCTAAATTAGAGTCAAATGATTGGTTAAATCATAGTAGCTTGAGACCTGAACTGTGACGAAACTGTCAAAAACGGCAACTAGGCTCTTTATTGTGTTATTCAAAAATATTCTAAAATGTATTTGATGTTTGTATTCTAGGTATAATAAAAGGTGTTTCAGAATTTTTGTTGTTAGATATTAAGATAAAGGAAAGGGAGATATGCATTGTTCTGACTCTAAATAGTCAGAAAATAGTCTAAAAAGGCCTGTCTCTCAGAAATGAAATGAAGAAAACTGCATCCGAACGAAAGAGGTATGAAAATGCAATCAGCAAGTTTACCAAATAGGAGGAAACATCCTATTTGTCTAACTACTTAAGTTTCTTCAAGTTTCTTCTATCTTCTGACACTGAATACACACACACACATGCACACACACACACCATATATGTATATATGTTTCTGTATCTCTCTTGCTCCCTCTCTCTCTATATATAGTATGTGTATGCGTGTGTGTGTGTATGTGTATAATATGGTGGAAAGCATGGCTTAAATCCCAGCTCACACACTTAGGAGCTTTGCGACAGTATTTCTAACAATATTCCAGACACATCTCCTCTCAGTTTTCTCAATTTCCTAACCTGTAGAATGGTAAAAATAGCCTTTCACCTTTATTTTAGAGGGCTATGCTGGGCATTAGACAAGGTAACATAAAATACAATGTGAAAAGTTTGGTTCTAAAATCAGATTTTGGGAATTTGATTCCAGCCTCTCTACTTACTACTGTGTAACATGGACAATTGACTTATTCTTTCTGTGTCGCAGTCTCCTCATCAGTAAAATGGGATGGTAACAGTGGCCTTTCATAAGGTTCTCAGTGAATTTAACTTATTTAACAATCATCATGTTTAAGAGAATTCCAGAGCACAGAAAGAACTCAGTAACTTAGTTGTCTACCTTTACTGCCAGCATCACTGTCGCCATTACACAAAAGCACATAGCAACACGCCTGGTATGAAATAGATAAGCACTGAATATTTGTGGAAAAACCTAAGCGATCTTACATTTGGGTTTTTATTTTAATGGGATATGCCTTTCTTATTCTTTGTCATGAATCGATTATACATTGTGGAAAGCAATAGTCATGCTATTTTCCTCTCCAATAAAATAATTCTATAACCCTTCATATCTGCTCTTTTGGCCATATATTCTCAGTATTATGTAAGCCAAGAAAGCAGGTTGAAACAAACATAAATTTGGTAAAACAAACCATATCACCCAAATCAGTGGAGATAAATGAAAAAAAGTTTTTTTCTCTATGTCTCCTTCTCCCTAGTGTAGAGTTTTTATTGATTTGTCATTTCTTAACTTACATGAAGCCTTGACTTTTCTGATTTTTCTTCTCTATTAAATTAAGTATGTTACGAATTCTGTTAAAAAAAAAAAGACAAGCCATCTGGAGAAAGGGAAAGGCTACTGGCAGTAAAGTCTTAAAAACCTTCTGTCCCTTGTTCAGATTCAGACAAAACTAACCTCCCAGGACCTACCTATGTTTCTGTTGGAGAACTAGGCAATTTAATTTAAATAATATATTTTTAAATGATATAAATAACATCTTGCATATTTAACAAAGAAAGCAAGTGACTTGCCTAGGATTACCTTTTTGGTTACTTAGGGTAACAAGCAAAGTTAAGACAAGAACTTCATCTTCTTTGGTAAATTTGTGTCTTTCCTCTACTCCATTAAGCTAACTCACATATAAAGTAGAGAAAAATATACCTGCTGTATGAGGTCTTGAGGTTGTTGTGAGAGTTTTATTATTATTATTAACTAGTAATATTAATCAACACAATAGAAAAGATACTAATTACTGTAAGATACTATAAACAAATGGAGTAATATCAAAATGAATTCCAAAGACCTATAAACATTTTTGTCTTTATTGAAAACTTCTTACAATTATTGAAAAAAAGATGGTAAATGAAGTTTGAAAGTAATCTTTAACGTGGATATTATTATTAAATCAATATATTTTAACTACGAAATCTGTGAATACATATTGACATAGAAATGATTTTATTCTCTAGAATCATGCAGATAGTATATTTTCCTTGACCGCATTCTGCAAGAATATTTCAGATGGTATGTTTTCTTTGCCTCTGAAGAATTAGCTTCTGTTTTTATAATATTACTAAAGTTGTACTACAAGAGATTATAAAGAGAGGGGGAAAATTTATGGTAATAGCTCTCTATAAAAAGTGAACCCATTTATCTTCCAAGTCATAATGAGCTAGTTTAAAAAAGGCCTTTGAACTTACCTCTGCCAAGTGGAAACATTAACAAGTCAGTTTTGAGAAGAAGCTTTTGAACTTCTGGCAAGTGGAAACATCAGTCCTGACATATCATCAAGAAAGCTCAGGTCAAAAGTGCAGCAGCAGGAAAGTATTTCCACCCATGTTTCAGAAATATCAATGTATCTGCATGAGCTATCATGTTCAGGAATATTTCAGTCAATTTGCAAGGAGCCTTCATATCCAAAAATGGATAAAGATTATATCAGTATGGCTTAGGGCAATATTTTTCAAACTGCAGATTGCAACCCATTGGCAGTCATGAAAGCAATTTAGTGAGTCTTACCTAGCGTTTTAAAATAATGACATAGAATAGAATAAATAAAAAATATCAGCAGAAACCCAGTAAGATAAATATTGTTTGTAAGACTTCTGCTTCGGGTGTATGTTTTTTCTGGGTTTTAGTATAAAATGCACTTCTTACTGTGAGCTGTAGTCACAAAAGCAAAAAAGCACTGGTCTGGGAATATGAATTCTGATGTGTTTGGACAAAGATGGGGAGACAAAGGGCTTTGGATCTAAAGTCCGAACCAGAGAAACTGCAGAATTATATTGCTTCTAACACATTCTACTCCAAAGAAGGATAACAGGTAAGGGAAAAGATGGTGACATGGATTAGTTACCCTGACATGGATTTTCTTAGGTAGATAAATTCTAGGAGCTATGAAATCATTTCTTCAGTTTTTGACTTTAGCAACAAACTAATATGTTCTCCTTTAAAAGGGCAGTGGTGGTTTAGAAACCAGAATAAGGGCCAGGCGCGGTGGCTCACGCCTGTAATCCCAGCACTTTGGGAGGCTGAGGCGTGCGGATCACGAGGTCAGGAGATCGAGACCATCCTGACTAACACGGTGAAACCCCGTCTCCACTAAAAATACAAAAAAATTAGCCAGGGGAGGTGGTGAGCACCTGTAGTCCCAGCTACTTGGGAAGCTGAGGCAGGAGAATGGCGTGAACCCAGGAGGCGGAGCCTGCAGTGAGCCCAGATGGTCCCACTGCACTCCGGCCTGGGCAACAGAGCGAGACTCCATCTCAAAAAAAAAAAAAAAAGAAATCAGAATAAGACACCTGTATCTACCTGCCACATTTTCTTTTGCCTTCAGAAACTGCTGCAAGAGAGCCTGTATTTTGTTGGCCACAGAGAATTGTGTTGTTTTGCAGTTTATATATTACTTTAAGCCTCCAGAAGAATTCCATAAAAGATACCAACACTTACCTTTACTTTAATTACTTCTCATCCATTCACGTAATGAGAGTCACTTGACATTAATGCTAGCTAATAGTTTCAAACAATTGCACTTGAGGTGGAGGAAAGCTTGAAATAGCTTAAAGAAAGTCAAATTAAGATAACTCCACAGTCACTCAGTTCACATGAGTTTACTTTTAAACTTCCCTAGAGGGAACAGGTGTTGGCTAACTGATGACAACTATCCTTTATAGTATTTTATTAAAGACTATAAAATATGTATGGATTAATTTATACACAGCTGACATCGGGCAATTTTAATATTTGTTCAAACATGATTCAAATGCCTAAAAAGAAAATATTATTCTGGAAGAGCACTATCCAAAAAAACTTTCTGTGGTAATGGAAAGCTCTGTATCTGTATTGTCCAAATGGTAGCCAGTAGCCACATATGGCTTGTGAGTATGTGAAATGTGACCAGTATGACTAAGAAAATGAAGTTTCAGTTTTATTTAATTTTAATACAAATTTAAATAGCTACATATGGCTAGTGCTAACATATTGGAAAGCACAGTTCTGGAGTCTTTCACTTGCATGCTAACTCAAAACACATGAAAATTGTTCTTTTTTATTAATGTCTCAAAAATGAAATTATTCATTTATGATAGGGTGACTTTTGACTCCATCTTATTATTCACTCTTTTCAAGTCATCCCCCTTACTCGAATCTCTTAGTGGTGTCTTCCACGTAGTAAGTATTCAATAAACATCAGCCACTACTGTTATTACTGCTATTATTACTCATATAGAACCTACCTTTTCTTCTAAATCCTTAAAACTTATTTATCAGGATGTATTGAGGATCTGTTTTGATGAATTCAGACATATAGGCATTACTAGGGGAAATGTTTTTCAAACTGCAGATATACAGCCATTAGTGTTTCATAAAAACAATTTAGCATATAAGCATTGTTACACTGATTATATTTTGCCAATAACACTTTATAATTAAAACTTGTTTTACTGGCCGGGCGTGGTGGCTCATGCCTGTAATCCCAGCACTTCGTGAGGCCGAAGTGGGCGGATCACGAGGTCAGGAGATCCAGACCACCCTGGCTAACACGGTGAAACCCCGTGTCTACTAAAAAAATACAAAAAATTAGCCGCGCTTGGTGGCGGGTGCCTGTAGTCCCAGCTACTCCGGAGGCTGAGGCAGGAGAATGCTGTGAACCCGGGAGGCAGAGCTTCCAGTGAGCGGAGATCGCACCACTGCACTCCAGTCTGGGTGACAGAGCTAGACTCAAAAAAAAAAAAAACTTGTTTTACTAAATATTTTTAAAGTAATCTATGGTAGGCGCTAGGTGGATAAATTGTTTCTAATTTCCTTGGGCAAATCCTTTCACCTCTTTGGACCCAAGTGTATTCATTTATTAAGCAGAGAATGGACTAGACCAAGTATCACAGATGTATCGCCTACAGGATTCTGGCAGTCACTCAACAAATGAAGCGGGCTGAGTATAAGACTGTAAGGTATTAGTATAGTTTGAATGTATGTGTCACTCTAAAACTCATGTTAGAACTTAAACCCTAAAGTGATGGTATTAAGAGGTGGGGCCTCTTGGGGGTGATTAAGTCATGAGAGCTCTGCCTTGATGAGTGGATTAATACCCTTACAAAATAGGCTTCTGAAAGTGTTCAGCCTTTTTTGCCGTTTTCATCACTTCTGCCACTGAGGGACATAGTGTTTGTCCCCTCAGGATTACACACTTTTCAAAGCACCATCTTGGAACCTTAGACTTCCAGCTGCCAGCACTGTGAGAAATATATTTCCATTGCTTATAAATTACCCACTCACATATTTGTTATGGCAGCACAAACGAAGATGGGTATGGAGGAATATTTATCAAACTGGAGAATTCATGTCCCACCTAAAAAAAAATAATGCCACTCAGTTTCAGCCAAATTTTGACCCTGTTTTCATAAATGCTTTAGTTTTTCCAGATAAGCCGAAAATTTAGATGATTCCTGAAGCTATTTTCCCTAAAAAATAAATGTGAGTAGAGAGAATTTTTAGGTATGGGTAAATTTTATTTCAATAAAACTATAAAAACATAATGTATGATCCTAAGAATCAGCAACTTCTAACTTCTAGACTATGTGATCTTTAAAATTCTTTCTAGTTCTACTACTCTGGCCTTTCTGACACCTCTTCATGTGTATTTTTTGAACATTTTAGAAGTGTTTGTATCTGGGAAAGAAGTATGCTTCAAGGAAGCACGTTTTGAAGAAAGACAGCTAATTTAGCAATGATTCTACCGTTTTAGGCCTAGGCAGCAAAAATTTGGAAGTATAAACCCACTAAAGGAAAAGGACTGAAGTAAGAAGCAAATAAAATTTTGAATGGTAAACAGTGAGGTGAGGAAAAAAAAAAAAAACTCAAGTAAACAAACAGCATGAAGCAGAGGCAAAGAAGAAATACTCTGATTACCCCATAGCCTTTCAGTGTTTTTCGAGGACATTTGCATATCCCCCAAATCTCATTCTTTTGAAAATACTGAAATACATGTTAATTTACACTTGTCTGGAAATAGAACATATTCTAAACCATGAATAGCAGGTAATTACAAACTAGAGCTTTAACCAATTTCCAAGAAGGTGTTGATAAAAATCATCTAAAATGGGGTTTTTAGCCCAATCCTGAACCACCTCCTACTTGAGGCCTCACTTCAGTGCTCTGTACACATATGGGGCAATTACATCTGGAAGACAATGAAGCAGCAACTTGGAGCTCTAATTAAAGACAGAAATGGGAGCACAGGATTAAAGTCAAAAGTTAAAGGGGTCTATTTTCATTAGAGCTGTACATTTTTCCAGTCTCTTTTACCCCAGTTCTAGCCCAACCAATTTACTGAAAAGTATGTAATTCAGAAATAGATGAAAATTTACTCATTAATTTAAATACTGTTAAGTACTGGGTGCTATTAACTAGTGGGTAGAGTTATGGAAGATTCAAGTTCTGACCAACACCGTCCCATGCTCTGTATAAATCATATGCAATCAGTGACCATAGTTACTAGACTTTTTTTTTAGATGCTAACTAAACAATTGCTTAGTGGCCTCCAGAAATAGCCTGCACTATCCATTCCAACTTTTCCAAAAAGGCTGATGGTTATGTTCTACTTGATATTTACTTATCAGTGATAAATTTCAAAACTAAATAAACAGGTAGAATTATATACAAAATTGGGAAGTTAAAAATAATTATGCATCATTGGCTTTGACTTATAAATGCAAGAAAACAAAAATAAGGGCTACGTACTTTGAAAACAAATTTTCTCTTATAACTGTATAAGTTTATTAATACATATATATGTATGTATGTATATCACCTAAGTAATTCTGTTATTCAAGACTATTGGCCAGGCGCAGTGCCTCATGCCTGTAATCCCAGCACTTTGGGAGGCCAAGGTGGGCAGAGCACCTGAGGTTAGGAGTTCGAGACTAGTCTGACCAACATGGAGAAACCCTGTCTCTACTAAAAAGACAAAATTAGCCAGGCGTGGTGGTGCATGCCTGTAATCCCAGCTACTCGGGAGGTTGAGGCAGAAGAATTGCTTGAACCTGGGAGGCGGAGGTTGCAGTGAGTTGAGATCGTGCCATTGCACTCCAGCCTGGGCAACAAGAACAAAACTCCATCTAAAAAAAGAAAAAAAAACACTATCATGATAGTATTTTAAATATTACATTGTTATTTATCTTACACACATTTAGTGGAAATCATCGATTCCAATTTTTAAAAAATTATCCTAATTCACCTTACTTAACCAACAAAGAAATGTTTACATAATTATTTCCACTTCTTAAAATACTATCTGACACATTAAAATTATAGTATTTACTTTGGCAGTTAAACTAGTTTTTAAAAGTCATTACAGACCAAAAATAAAGAAAAAAAGATTAACGTTGCCAATTTATTTTTGTTTTAAATAAGAATGATGTTCAGATTTGAGCTTACAGTGTCCTTTAAGAGACATCATAGGAACACCTAAAATATGATTCTTAGGGGTTGCCTTATGAGTGGTCATTAACAGCAAATGCTATACCCATAGGTGTTTTTTTGTTTGTTTGTTTGTTTTTAATAAAAGACCGAGATAATAAGTGATGTCATTACCACTATCACTTTCTGGTAAGAGGTGTTGGCTACCTGCTTTACTTCTCCAGGTAAGGATTACTCATTTCCTCTGACATCTGCAAATGTTCTTCTTCACTTCAGGTGGCACAATCTGTTGCTGAAGTAACTTCTCACAATGTATCAAAAGACTATAAATCAAGTGGATTCAGTACCAACTCTGCTTTTGCAATGACCTAGAGCTACTGTTCTTCAAGTCTTCCAGTGCTCCAGTTTAGAAAGCCTGGTGTATGAGGTTGCCAACCAACAATCTATTAAAATATATTAAGCAATCATTCATCTCCCATATTCACCCAGCTACATACATTTGCCTCTTGCTGAGATCAGAAAGCACTCTTGCTGCAGAACTGTGAATTACTTTGGATGGCAGAGTTCTTTGACTGTGTACTTCATTTTTTCTTAACAAGTTAAATGAGGCGATAAGTAGCACAGAAGTTTAGAATAGGAAATAAAGGAAAGGAAAAGCTGGATTAGCTACTTTAGTTGATAAAATTCCTCTTCTTTGTGGTGTTAAGATTCACAAAAATGTTAAATTTGAATTTTGAAAATAATCTCAGTATGAGTTTTCCTTTAAATGAACAATGAAATTATACTCAAAAAGACATGATTTTTGAGTTACTTTGCCATTTGCAGCAAAATGGGCTGCAAGGTGGGGATAATGGGTTTTATTTTTTCTATGGTTTTACTGAATTGTCTTCCTGTCCTTTTACATCAGTAACTGAATTTGAAGTGGCAATAGATCTGACCTCAAAGCATAATAATTTTCAGAATCAAAATGACACCCTCAGGAGGTTAACAATGAAATTGTCGAGATCTCCAAATTTGAAAATAATTAAAACGGGTCATTCTAAAATAAGTGAATTTTTTCACCATTGGTCTTCAGTGGTTTTCCTTGTGCTAGACTTACGTTTTGACCTGATAAACTTTGTCCATCCATAATATTTGAAATTAACCCTTTGGGTTATCCCTGCATACAGCTAACTGAAACATCCTCTCAATTTATATCAACAGCTTCATAACTCAAGTGTGTGTCAAGCATTATGCTTGATTAGACATACAAAGATCAACTATACTCTTTTTCCAAGAGTTTCCAGTCTACAGAAAACAAATATGTCATCAGTGTCAATTTGACATCACGGCAATAATGTACGGGGTACCTAGGGGCTTCCAATAGAACCATCCAAACCCAGATGGTCATGACTAGCTAAGTTTCCAGGGAGATGGATCTCTCGCTAAATGAAATAAGTCATACAGAGACAGGCAAACACTGCACTATCTCACTTATGTGTGGAATCTAAAAATGCTGAACTCATAGAAACAGGATAGAGCGTGGTTGTCAGGGCCTGCAGAGGCGGGGAAATGAGGAGATGTTCATCAAAAGATGCTAACTTTTGGTTATAAGATGAATATTTTCTGGATATCTAATTTATACCATGGAAACTATAGGCAACAATATTGTATAGTGCACTTGAAATTTGCTAAGAAAGATCTTAAATTTTCTCACCACACACACACACACACACAGGTATTAGGTGAGGTGATAGATATGTTCACTAACTTGATGGTGGTAATCATTTTATATTATATACACATACCAAATTATCACATTGTATATCTTAAATTTGTACAATTTTATTTGTCAATTATACCTGAATAATACTGGGGGAAAAAATGAACAAACATCTTTGATGATAAATAATTATGAACTGGATGGGGTGTATAGACAAACTTTACAGATGAAATTTACATTAGATGGCAAAGGTGTTTCATCTAATGTTTAACTACCTTGGACAGTTTGGGTTTTGTCCCCCTTCTTTATCTTTGCTCTATTTTGCTTTGAAGGAAATGGACATCTTAACCTAATTAAGTACTTCCTATTTTGGTCTTTCTCTAATCTCTGAATCGTTGGCTTGTTTTCTTTAATGACAAACACTATGAACTACTCCTCTAAATAGTGTTCCTGTTATAGGTGGAAACTTTTATTTTCACTTCAATCCACCCTTCTATCATAATATTGTCACCAGTAAAGGGTCGTGGCCGCAAGTTGTCCAGGTTCTTGATGTTTTGAAGAACGAATTGAACAAAACACCAAGCAAAGCAAAGGAAGAATGAAGCGACAAAAGAACGAAAGCAGGGATTTATTGAAAACAAAAGTACACTCCACAGTGTGGGAGCGACGTGAGCAGTGGCTCAGGAGCCTGGATACAGAATCTTCCTGGGTTCAAATACCCGCTAGAACTTTCCCATTGGCCACTTCATGCTCACCTCATGTAAATGAAGTGGTAGCCTGTAATCAGTCTGATTGGTTGCAGAAAGCAGTCAACCAGAGGCTGAAGGGAAGTTACAAAGATCACACTCCTGTGTAAAGATCTGATTGGTTGCAAAAAGCAACCAATCAGGGACTAGGGTGAAGTTACAAAGTTATACTTCTATGCAAACGAAGACTCCACCATCGAACAGTCTGATTGGTTGTAGACAGTCAATTTCCTATCTGCTGGGCAGAAAAGGTCAAAGGGAGTAGCCTCTGGTCCTTTTGTTACTTAGGTTTGGAAAGTTAAGGTTTTACTTTCAATTTAGTGATAGGAAGTCGGCATGAAACAGGCTTAGTTTCCCTGCCTCCAGACCCTATTCTCCTGCCTCAGTATCACCTTAAGTTCTCTTCATCTTTGTCAAGACCAGTACACAGGAGGACAATGTAGTGCAATGGTTAATGGCATGGTTTACAATGGCAAACTGCAGCGATTACCAGAACTGCTACTGTTATCTATATTTTCTTGGAAAAAATATATAACTGCTTCAAGACTAATTTCCTATGAATAAGAAAATAAAAGTGATAATAATACTGGTTTCATAAGATTAACACAAATATCCAGTAACCTATCACTGTGGAAGAGATGGCCGGAGTTGCAGTAAACATATTGCAACAAACTACAAAGGATAGTTCAGGAGCATCAGAGCAACTTCGCTGGGCTGGTTCTGGATTACTTTTGTGTATAATGTTCACTGTGTAAGAGGAAAACAGCAGAAACAAAAATAAAACTCTATCTTGTTTGTGGCTACTTTACATAGGTTTTTTCGGTTACAAGCAGTTAAACTCAACTCCTAACCAATAAAATATCTATCCAAAGTCAAAGTCCCTCTCAAATACCAACTCCTGTATAATGTTCCCTCTCCAGCTTATCAAAGTTATATTTGAAAATATATTTTGAGAATGTGCATCAGTATTGTTATCTTCCATCTTTTATTTTTATGTACTCATACTCACAGGGACTCTGTTGGCATGAACTATATACGACTTTATCCAATAGAAAGAATGCTTAATTTTTCCAGAGGGCCTGATGCCATATTTCTGAGAGGCCATGACAATGTATCCCTTTGCAAACAAGAATGAGTTGTTCCCCTCTAAGTAATAGTAGTGATACAAATAGCAGAATAGATTTTAAAAGGTGACAGGAAATTATCATATCAATTCTCCTGCAGTCTGTCAGAGGAGTACTTAAAGCCCTTGGAAATTGGCAAGTCTGTAACTGACTACCCAGAGGTCATCATCCAAATCAATCAGAAGGGGAAAATACCTGGAAAAGCGCCTGTGGAAGACTTTAATAGGCAGTCATGGAAATGGCCCACCTCACTTGCTTCATTCACATGGCCACATCTATACTTACAGGGGCTTGAAGAATAAAGTCTTGTGTCTCCATCATAAAATGGAAATAAATTTTGATGAAAAACTAACACTTTCTGTCACATGGTTTCTGTTTTCCCATGGGATGGAAGCACCCATTCATTAACTCAATAAATGTTTATAGAGTTCTTACCTTTATTGCTTATCATCTAGTTTGGGAGAAACACTATACAATTATAACTGAGGTAAGTACATGGAGAAAAAGTACAGAGCACCATCAGAGTGTATTACAGGATATCTGACTTAGAGTGAGGGATCAGGTGAAGCATCCCTGAGAAGGGGACATGAGAGCTGTCAGCTGAAAAATTAATGCACTTGAACAATCCTGTTAGTTGTCATGAAACAGTTCCTTCCTTCCTTCCTTCCTTCCTTCCTTCCTTCTTCCCTTCCTCCCTCCCTCGCTCCCTCCCTCCCTTCCTTCCTTAGAATTATCTCTGTGGTTTATAGTAAAGGAGAAGTGAAATCTATAACTTAGTGAAATGGGTAAATATTTATATCCCGCATTACATGAGTCCTATTATATAGCTTTATAACAGGTAACCAATGTATGCACAAACCTGATACCCTGCCTCGTGTTTTAACCAACCACTGTAAAAACAACAACAACAACAACAAAATAGTTGGGTTTTAAGCTCTTTTAGAAACAGAATTGGGAGTCACAGTACCTGACTAATGTAATGAGGATTATTGGAAAGAGTCCAAGGGAAATAAGGAAGCATTGAAAACTTTCAAAAGCAATATTGCCAAGTTTTATGGAAAATGGGATAATGATTTAGAACACAATAGACACCCTCCCTAGTCTGCCTTCTACATGACTCTTCTCTCAATTTGTATTTCTCTCTCTGCTTCTACTCAAGCTCCTGTTGCCAACACTCTTCTCCTCTTTTCTCTGCTCCTTGCTGCTTTTTTACCCACTGCCTCTACTGACACATAGATTCTGATTGTCACTTTCTTTCCCTGTGCTTGGCTTTTGAATTATTTTAGTGCCTGTGTCTGCTGATTTTTCTACTACCACTATCTATTTCTATGTTCTATAGTCGTTGGTCCTAATAAACAAGAGGTTTGGAAACATTAGTCATTGTTCCCTGGCCAGCCTATAGGTGGCTACCTTAGATGCAAGAGCAAGTCTCTGGTCAAATAAATTGTGCATGGCCAGGGTGCAAAGCATGCCTGTGACTCTTCATAAAAAGTATGGGAACTCATTTTTATTTCTAGTCAAGATGTATCAGATTATTTATCATTCTGTGTGAAGTAATAAATCAGGCACAATATATAAAATCATTTTTAGATATGAACATCAGTCAGTGAAGGACAGTGATTTGTGAAAGACGGGAAACAAATAAGTGAGTTCTATAATCAACAGGCCACAGTCAAAGGCAGAGTTTGGTGGTCTCTTTTAGCTGGGGACATAGAGCTGGGAGTATGGGAGAATTGGGGTCACCTAGAGCTTACATGAATGAGAACTGATTCCCTCAATAGTGAGGCAAATTAGCTTTAGACTAAAGGTCTAGTCCTACCTTACAAAATTTAAAAACAAAACATTAAAAGATTAAATTGTTTTTATATAACTGCATCCCAGAAAAAAAGTTTAAGAATATTAAAAGAATACAGAAATATCTAGCACTTAACAAAGTAAAGTTTATAATGTTTGGTCTCAAATAAAAAATTATCAGATATGCAAAGAAGCAGAAAAATACAACTCATAATGAGCAGATAAATGATTCATAAAACAGTCTCATAAAAAACCACAGGTTACAGAATTAGTAAACAAGTTAAAAGTTATTATTACTGTATGCCATATGTTCTAGATAAGAGTGAGCATTTAAGTAGAGACAAGGAAGGTATAAAAAAGGTTCAAATGAAACTTCAATAAATGAAAACTGTAATATCTGAGATAAAAATACAATAATGATCTTGAATAATAAAACATCAATTAACTTGAAGACATAGTGATAGAAACCATTTAAAATAAAATACGCAGTGAAAAAAAAGGTGAAAAAAAAAAAAACACAAACAAGCAGAGCATCTGTTGATTATGAGGTATCTTCAAACAAGCAAATATTTTCCTGTCATGGGAACCCCCACTAGAGAAGGTGTGACAGAAAAATATCTGAAAAAATAATGGCCAAGAAATGTCTAGATGTGATAGAAATTTTAAAGCTGCAGATCCAAGAAGCTTAAAAAGCCCCAAGCACAAAAGACATTAGAGAAAACTATACCGAAGCAAATCATAATTACATTGTTCAAAATAAGAATAAAGAGAAAATCTTAAAAGCAGCCAGAGAAAAAAAGATACATCACATAAAAAAATAAAGATAGGAATGATGGTTGATTTCTCATCAGAGGCAGTGCAAGTCGGAAGACAGTAGAGCAAAGTCTTTAAATTACTAAGGGAAAAATGACAACCTGGAATTCTATATCCAGTCAAAATATCAAAAATAAAGGGAAAATAACTTTTTCAGATGTGATAAAGCTTAAAAAATTTATCAACAAACCCAAAGGATGGCTTTCAGGCAGAAGGAAAATGATACCAGATGAAAGTATGAAGGAATGGTGTACAAAGAAATGAAGAGTGCCAGAAACTGTTAATACGTGGGTAAATATAAATGACTCTTCCCACATCTCTCTTCCCTAGATGTGCTATAGCTATTTCTCAAGGAAAACACTGCTTTCTGTACATCCCAGTTAAATGATAGTCTCTCTATCCCAATAGTTTGTTTTTTAAAAATCAGTTATAATTATGTGAAATATTTTATTTAATCGCATATTTTAAAAAGCTGTTCATGGAGTTAGGAACACTTTCTATTCTGTTCAACTGTTTGTCTGGGTCCTGAAACAATGTGCATGTCAAAAAAAATATTGGTGGGTGGGAAGATGGGAGGAAGGGAGGGAGAAAAGGAGGGAGAAAGAGAATTCACAATGTGGCATAATAACCAACTGGCATTTAAATCTCCTGATTGTGTTTTAATTTTAAAATGAAAGTTAAATTTTAGAAATCTGGACCTATTAAAATTTGTGGGGGAGACAAAGGTTTTTCCAAACCTCTTGTTTATTAGGGCCAATGACTATAAAACATACAACTAGATAGTGGTAGTAGAAAAATCAGCAGACACAGGCACTAAAATAATTCAAAAGCCAAACACAGGGAAAAAAAGTGGCAATCAGAATCATCCAGTTTGATCTTCAGCTCTAGGTTTCTAGTTTAAATGTGGAAGGAATCCTGGGCTCTATACTAGACCAAATAAATCAGCCTCTCTGGAGGGCAAGCCCCAGAATCTGAATGGCCACTCAGCAGTCTTGATGCACACTAAAGTTTGCATCAGGATTCTAGAAAATGATTAAAATAAATTGACCAATGATCCATAAAACTCCATCACTGGAACCCTTAGGGTCTATGTCATTGATAACATTGAAATACATCAGTGTGTAAACAGAACATTATAGCTTAATTTTAATTCATATGACTCCTCCTAACTTACTGTCATTGCTGTGGACAAGTGAGAAAGTTTTCTCTGCAGGTCCATCCAGAAATTATTCTAGAACTAAAGTTATACTCTGGATAAATCACACAAAAGAGACTTTAGAAACAAAGGTGAGGAATGGTCTCCTATCTAGCCTTCTTGAAAAGAGAAAACTGTGAATAAGAAAATGCCTTTCTGAAAGCAAAAAGGGACAATTGCCAAAAGATGTTTTAGTGCTACATATGTTAAATTTTGGAGCTGGATTTGTACCTGAGCCCCGGGCATTTGCACTGGCTCCAAGAACAATAACTACTCCCTGCCAACTATTAGTTCCAGGGACCTAGGACAGTTTGTTGTTGGTTTTTTTTTTTTTTTTTTTCATTTTTCTTTACTTTTCTAATTAAAGAACTGGAAAGACTACGAATGAGATTGATTTCCTTTAAAGCTCACATACTGTATTCCAATTCCAAAAGCCACTCTCTGACAGTGGCAGGAACTGGCTTGTCAGTCCTGAGATTTCTCTGTGAGCATCTCTTTGTTTTTAACCAGCAGAGTAGAGACCTGGGGACACAGGAAGGATCTAATAACTGTTTATAGACCAACAAATCTGTTGCTACATGTGCCCACCATGCTACAGGTTTTTTATTAACCTTTTGCCACATTCTTAGAGAAGTTCTTCAGGTTATAATTTTATACTATGCTTGCATACCTAGCTTTTAAACAACAACAACAAAAAATGTTAAAGCTTCTTTTTGACAATGCACAAACATTATTGGCAGAATTACTTAAACATAAAGTGCTTTTCTAAAGGCCAGCAATATAAAATTATGTCTTATTTAATTGGAGTAGGCGGGGAGACTACCAAATATTGGCAAGTATATGGAACAAGATCCTTTTTGAAAGCTGCATCTCAGTCATGCCCCTTGCTTCAGGAGAACAACAATGAAACCTTTGTGGTATGTTAACATCTCACTTAGCAAAGGGATTAAGCCAGAAGGAAACAAAATTAACCTAAGATCTCCCTACATTTTTTTACCTTAAGAACTAAAGCAGAGTTGAATATACTATAGATCATCCACTAAACATGGTGTAGATCTCATTGGTCATACACTTTGGTTGCTGAAAGAGAGACTGAGATTATAGAAACTTTTCTTGCTTTCAAATGATTAAAACAATCATTGAGAATCAAAACACTTAAATTGCTTCCCCAAGATTTCACCATTACTTACTGACCGAGCTAAGACTAGAATCGAGATTCTCTGAAGATTTGTCCTGTATTCCAACCATTTTCTCAAAATTAAAATGGAAATAAGAAGCCCTCCTCCTGGGAGACCATGCAGTACCAAAGAAAGAGGGAGTGCTTTGGAGTTTGATGCATTTGAACACAGATTCTGACTTCATTTACCAGCTACAAGACCTTGGGAAGTTATTTTAGCTCTGAGTCTCGGCTTCCTTAGCAGAAAATGAGGACGCTAATGTTTAGTGCACATAGTGGCTTATTCAACAAGTATTTGAGCAGTTACATGGAGCCAACCATTCCTTTAGGGCAATGGGAAGACAACAATCAACAAGATAAGAATTCTTATCATCGTGGAATTTATATTCTTGTCGGCACCTAGGGACAACAAATGAACAAACAGATAAAGCATATAGCACACCAGACAGTCGTAAGTGCTGTGGAGAAGAATAAAGTAGAGAATGAGGCTAGAGATTACCAGGCAAGCGGAAGTATGGGTAGATGGGTATGTGTTATTTTAAAGAAGATAGATAAATGAGATAGTCTGAGGAGGCCTTATTGATAAAGGGATAGTTGAGGAAATTGGTGAAGAAAGTGAGAGATGAGAACATTCAGGTTTGCTATTGCAAACCAACCCTCCTTGAGGGGAAGCATACTTGGTCTACCAGAGTAACAGTACAGAGGTGGTATGGTTGGTCCAACGGGAACCAGAATAAACGTGGTGAGGTGTAGTGATGGCCTGGGTGGGGCCCATAGGGATATCCGATAAGGTCTGTAGCCATTATAAGTGTTTTAGATTCTATTTTCAATAAAATGCAAAATGACTACAATGCTTTGAACAGAGTAGTGACATGACTGGACATATATTTTAGAAGGATCACTCTGGCTATTGTGTTAGAATAAAATACAACGGCAGGAAGGATAGAGTCCAGGAGATCAGGTAGGAGAATTTTGCAGTAACTCACGAGGGAGATTATAATAAAAAGAGGTCAGATTCAGGATATAATTTGAAGACACAGCCAACAAAATTTGCTGAGAGATTAGACGTAGCTATAACAGTAAGAGGGGAGTCAAACATGATGTAAAATACTTTACCTATGCTATTAGAAAGAGGGAAAAGGACTCAGGAGATGCAGGTGCAGGGAGGATTCTAAGATATGTTAATAACATGGATTTCAGATATGTAAATTTTGAAATGTCTATAGACCATCAAGCAGAGATAATAAGAAGCCAGGTAGCTGATGTTGAGGTTCAGGGTAGAAGGTCTACCTTGGAGACTCACCAGCCAATTGATTATATTTAAGGCCATGAGACTGACCACACTCTTTCAAGGGGAGAGTAACCAGACTGAATCCTGGGGTATGCCCACATTTAGAGGGTGGGGAGATGTATAAATCACAAGAAATTGAAAAGTAAGGGCAGCGAGATGACAGGACAAGCAGGAATATATGGTAAGCAAGAATTTAAGTGAAGAACGCCTTTCTAGCAGGAGGAGTGGTCACCTGTGCCCAATGTTACTGAAAGGTAAAATAGACAAAGGGCTAGGAATAACCATTGATTTTTGCTAAATGAAGGTAATGAGCAACCTCGATTGGCAGAATGATGTTCAAAAAGCCTAAATGAAATATGTTAAAATGATAATGGTAAACTTGGGAAAGAAAAAACCTAACCTATCAATAGCAAAATGAGCAAAACTGAATGTAAAATAGCTCACAGAAAAAGAAATGCATGTGACAAACAAAATACAAGCCATACAAAAATATGCTCAACTTTACAATGAAACTATATAAAATAATACCATATGGAGAAACCAGTTCTCATTTACTAGACTAGCAAAAATGCAAAAACGTTTAAAAACAAAAACTCTGATCAAGGTTATGAAAAAATAGGTACTCTGAGACATTGTCAGAAGAAATTTAAAATGATAGATGCCTTCTGGAGAGGAATTGCACAAAATACACATATATTGACCCTTTGACTCAGGAATCCTACTTCCAAAAAACTACCTCAAACACAACCTGGCAAAAACATGGAATGATAGATACACAAGAGTTTATTCATTGCAGCAATACTTGAAAAAGCCAAAGACTAGAAACAACTTAAATTTCTATTAATATGACTATGCAGGTTTAAAAGGATATATAATATTATATATAATAAATACATATGATATATAAATGCATGTATCATACATTTTAATATAATTTATTATATATAATGATATACTATATATTTTGCATGTGTATATGTGTGCATGTACATATATATGTGTGTGTGTATATATATTCATGTGTGTGTCTATTTGTGTACACTTATTCTTTAAAAAGAGTAACAAGAGAAGGAAAAAACGAAAAGTAGAAAAGAGTTGCCTTAGGTGGAGGATAAAAACAGTTAACACCATAGAGGGGAAAGAATTGAAGTTAAACTTATTTGAACTTTTGTCACTTTATCATTTGATATTGAAATGATTGAGATGTCTTACATAAATTAAGAAATAAAATAAAAAAGAGGGACAGGAAAAATTAAAAGGAAATATATTTAGATAATAACAATCTTGGAAATTAACATGGAAAGAATACCTTTAACCGTATATCAACTTCCACTGATTTCAAAATGTAATATTTTAACTAAACGTCCCTTGTACATCTCTGCTGGGATGTAGTCATTATATGAAAATGCCAAATGACGCTTAAACTACATTAGTATTATTGTGAAAATCAATATTTATATTCATATGATATAAGCACTTATATATATTAGGATTAATAAAATAAATTTGTCAAAATTATTGCAAATAAATATTTTTAGTTTAGGAGAAAAGAGATACAAGTAAAAGAATCAAATAATTTAACTGAAAAGTTTGTAATTTTAAATTTGAATTGAGAACAGTAGTATGAGCTCATGATGTATTTTTCTCTTCCTAAAAAAAGAAAAAAAAATTCTAGCTTCATTCACTGAAGAGCCCTAGAAGCTATGAAACACTATTAGCAATTAACACTCTTAATGCCCAGAATGTAGTCTCCAAATCCCACTTCCAATGAAGGAACCAGGTTCTTTGGAGAAAAGACTCATAAATCTGAGGCAGAAAATATACAAAATGAACCAAGGATTTTTTTTTTAACAAACTAGAAAAAAGTAATAGGGTCATGTTAAAAGGACATGAGAGCCAAATTGAAGGAGCTCTTACTAGAGAGGGAAAGGGAGGGCAATAGGGATATCAAAAACAACAACTATAATAGATTGAAACTGCCAGCTGTATGAAAATCTGTGAATTCATAATATATTCAAGGGAGAGAATGCAAAGACAAAAACTGGAAACAACAAAATACACAATCCCATTGAAGAAAATCACCTTGAAGACAAGCGTTGTGATTGCTGGAAGAGAAGTGTGGCATAAAGAGAGGTTTGTTTGTTTGTTTGTTTGTTTGTTTGCTTGCTTGTTTCAATACAGGAGAGGTACAGCATGCCTGCATGCTGATGGAAACAATCAAATGGGGAGGGGAAAGCTGATGATGCAGGACAGAGTGGGAACAATTACTGCTGAAGCAGTATCTATGAGTAGGAAAGAAATGAGGGAATCTAGTACACAGAGGGAAGAGTAGGCCTAAGTGGGAGCATGGACAATGCCTCCATGGTGACAGAAATGAAGGAAGAGCACATGGCACACAGGCAGGCAGTTGGTAGAAGGGTTAGAAAGGATGTGGATGCTATCTTTTGATTGCTTCAATTTTCTCAGAGAAATAGAAATAGGAAAGACAATGGAAGAAAAGGTGTTGGGGGTTTGATAGAGTGAAGATGTGAAATAGTTGTGTGGAGAGAGTAGGAAGAGGGAGTAGATTGAGGAAATACAGTAGAATTGCCAGGCAGAAGCACATTTCCAATGGGGATGACTACTTGTGGGTTTGAAGAGGGATGAAGTAAAATGACTGTATACTGCCCTCCAGCCACAGTCAGCCTGTGCAGATGCAGGTGTATTCACAGAGTAAGTGATGAACTGTACTTAGCCATTGTGAGGATTAACTGGGATTTAACATGTAATATAATGCATATATCAGGTGACTTCGTATTTATTAATTTATCTTTTCCTCCAATTTAATTATCTGACTAGGAAATACAAAATGGTAAATATATATATAATTATATATAATTATATATTTATATATATACCAACTATACATATATATGTATAGTTGGTATTCAAAAAAAGGAAGTTAAACTATCGCTGTTTGCCAATGATATGATGGTATACCTAAAAAACTCTGAAGACTCTTCTAAAATACTCCTGGATTTGATAAATGCATTCAGTAAAGTCTCAGATTATAAAATCAATGTACACAAATCAGTAGAACTGCTATACATCAACAGTGAGCAAGCTGATAATTAAATCAAGAACTCAATCCCTCTTACAATAGCTGCAAAACAAAATAAAACTCCTGAGAATAATCTTAATCAAGGAGGTGAAAGATCTCTACAGGGAGAACATAGATGACGCACATAAAGCATAGATGACACACAGAAATGTAAATACATCCCATGCTCATGGATTGAAAGAATCAATATTGTGAAAATGACCACACTGCCTAAAGCAATCTACACATTCAATGCAATTCCTATTAAAATACCAATATCAGTTTTCACAGAATTAGAAAAAACAATGCTAAAATTCATATGAAACAAAAAAAAAGACCCCAAATAGCCAAAACATTCCTTAACAAAAAGAACAAATCTGGAGTCATCAAATTCCTTGACTTCAAATTACACTATAAGGCTATTGTTATGAAAAGAGCATAGTACTGGTATAAAGTAGATATATAGATCAATGGAAAAGAATAGAGCACTCAGAAATAAAGCCAAATACAACCAACTGATCTTAGACAAAAGCCTACAAAAACAACTTGGGGAAAGGACACCTATTCAATAAACAGTGCTGGGAAACTGGATAGTCACACGTAGAAGAATGAAACTGGATCCTTATCTCTTACCATATACAAAAATCAACACATGGTGGATCAAAGACTTAAATATAAGACCTGAAACCATACAAAATCTAGAAGAAAACCTAGGAAAATTCCTTCTGGACATTGGCCTAGGTAAATAATTTATGACTAAGACAGCAAAAGCAAATGCATCAAAAATAGAAATAAATAAATGGGATCTAATTAAGCTGAAAAGTTTACACACAGCAAAAAAAAAAAAAAAATTCATTAGAATAAACAGAAAATCCACAAAATGGGAGAAGACATTTGCAAACCATGCATCCAAGGACTAATATCCAGAATCTACAAGAAACTCAAACAAATCAGCAAGAAAAAATCAAATGATTCCATCAAAAAGTGGGCTAATAAATAGACATTTCGGCGGGGCGCGGTGGCTCACGCCTGTAATCCCAGCACTTTGAGAGGCCGAGACGGGCGGATCACAAGGTCAGGAGATCGAGACCATGGTGAAACCCCGTCTCTACTAAAAATACAAAAAATTAGCCGGGCGCAGTGGCGGGCGCCTGTAGTCCAAGCTACTCAGGAGGCTGAGGCAGGAGAATGGCGTGAACCCGGGAGGCGGAGCTTGCAGTGAGCCGAGATCGCGCCACTGCACTCCAGCCTGGGCGACAGAGCCAGACTCCGTCTCAAAAAATAAATAAATAAATACATAAATAAATAAATAGACATTTCTCCAAAGAAGATATATAATTGCAAGACATTTTCATAAGATCACTTGGCTAATAAGTGAAGAATTCAAGATACACAAAGACTAAGCTTTTAGTCCACTTCAGTGGGCTATATCAAAGAATAATATGAAGAAAAAGATCAAAGAAAGTTATCTTTCCAAATATAATATATTTCAAATATAATATAATATATTCCAAATACAATATATTACAAATATAATATATTACAAATATAATATATGTAAATATAAATATATAAAATATATTATAAAATAAGTATTAAAGTAATATAGCATTGCTACCAAAATTGATCTGTATAATAATATAGAAAATCCATAATTGCACTCAGTCACAAATAATGATTATATAATAATCTCACATTAAATAAAGCAAGCTTCTCAAAACAAGAAAGGCTTATATTAATCTGACTGATACAATTGATCTATATACTTACAGTTCACAAATAAAGGCCAACTAGACAAAAACATTTCAATATGTTATAAGAATTGGTGAGTTATTATCTAGATTCAGTTCACCCTGCAAAATGACACAATATGAATTAATTTCTTTTAAAAGTTAGTAGTACTCTAGATATCCTAAGGTAAATGGGCTGACTTTGATTTGCCCAAGTATTGGCATCTATTTTAGAATTGTTAATAGATAGGCTTAATATATCAGTTTTCTAGGTCTTCCTTAAAATTCCATAACCTGAGTGGCTTAAACAACAGAAATGCACTATCTCCCAGTTCTAGAGGCCAGAAATCCAAGATCAAGGTGTCACCTGGGTTGGTTCCTTCTGAGGGCTGTAAGGAAGCATCTGTTTCAGGCCTCTGTCCTGGGCTTCCCTCTCTGCCTCTTCACATTGTCTTTCTTCTATGCACATTTCTGTGTTCAGATTGCCCTTTTTATAAGGCCACCAGTTATATTGGATTAGGTCCAACTTGACGAATTTATTTTAATTTTATTACTCTGTAAAGACCCTATCTCCAAATAAGGTTATGTTCTGGGGTACTGAGGATTAGAATACTAACATGTCTTTTTTTGAGGGGCGATCACAATTTGTAACACTTAATATTCGAATTTAAACCAAAGTAGCCACAGAACCTTTCAAAAGCTTTTCTGTTGGCCTCATTAATGTTTTCTAAAGCAGGTTCTTTTTAATTAATCATGTATATCTAATTATTCTTCTAGAATTAGTCGAAGTAGACTTAAAACCCCAGCCCAACATTCTTCTGAGTGACATCAAAGAGTCTCTCACTCATTTTGTATGGAGACAGATCTTATCAAGATGAACAAAACACATTTCTTGGAACTAGTCCAACATTTCTGCAGTTGTATAAGAACAGCCTTCACGTTTTGAAAATTCCAATGCCTGAAACAAGTGCAGCAATCATATATGTGGCACACTCCTTCACAACAACATGGAAATCACAACGGGGAAACAACCACTTTGCATGAAGGCAGAAGGAAATGGGTTGGGGAACCAGAAATTGGGTGTGGACAAGAATCAGTAGAATTATGAAGGGAAGGTGGAATCTCTGTCCTGCAATCCCAAGACGTCTGGTCTCACAGGGGGTATGAGTCTGTTCTCATGGTGCTATAAAGTACTGCCCAAGACTGGGTAATTTATAAGGGAAAAGGTCTAACTGACTCACAGTTCCACATGGCTAGGGAGGCCTCAGGAAACTTAAATCATGGTGGAAGGGGAAGCAAACACGTCCTTCTTCACAAGGCAGCAGGAAGGAGAAGTTGCCAAGAAAAAGGGGGAAAGTCCCTTATAAAATTATCAGATCTCATGAGCACTAACTCACTATCAAGAGAACAGGATGGGGGAAACTATCCCCATCTCCTCCTGGTCCCTCCCATGACTTGTGGGGATTATGGGAACTACAATTCAAGATGAGATATGGGTTGGAACACAGCCAAACCACATCACAGTCCAAGAGGCAATTCTGCCCCACCCCCAAGCCCAAATAACACAACTCCTCACACTACTCAGTGGATTGTCTACCACAACTTTAAAAACCTCCCTGTGGTCAGCAAAAACATTCATCTCTTTATCATCCATGATAGAATCGGGAGCTCAGTAGCTTTAACCTTCAGTCCAGAATTGTACTCAATCACAAAGAATGATTACATTTATCATTAATTATTAATAATTATGTAGTCATTAATTATTAGTGATTGATAATTATCCATTTCCATGCATCTCCACTATTGTCATATTTATCCATCATCTGCTGTCTATCTACTACATATACTCCTGTCTAGGACTTCACAATAGTCTCAGGCTAATCTATTTTTCACAGAGCAGCCACACACTTGTTTGAAATGCTTCAAGGAGCTTTTCAATAAAATCCAGTGTACTCACCAGAACCTGTATCATCTGGCCTTGTTTTCCTTTCATTTTATCCTACTCTTCCTCTTGACCTCTGGATTCAGTGTTCCTGTTCTCCCTTTGGTCTCTTGTATATTCCAAATAGTTTCTGGTCCCAGGGTCTTCACACACTCTTTTCCCTCTTTCTTGAAACTGAGCTAATATCTGCCCGTATTCTCCTATACAATGGTAGTGGTTGTGAAAACAGTGAAATACCTCTCCACCCCATTGATAAGTAAATGCAATGCCATGTTCCTACATGTCCCCACATACATTCATTTTGCCCATTTCCAAGGATCCACTAGACCTCCACAACTACTGAGCAGCTAAAGGAGTAATGCCTCGATCTGCAAAAGACATGTAGAACTCTGTATCAGCCAGGGTTCAACCAGAGAAACAAAATCTTCAGAAGATAGATATTATGGGATTCATTGCAAGAAAGTGTTTTTCACAGTTGCTGGGGCTGGCAAGGCAAGTGGGAAATCTGTAGGGCAGTAAGGAGAGGGTGGATGTCTCAGGTTTCAGCTGAAGTGGTCATTGATAACAGAATTTCTTCTCTATGCTGTTCTTCCTCTTAACTTTTAAGGTCTTTTAACTGATTGAATAAGGTACATCAAGATTATCTAACATAATCTCCTTCACTTAAAGCCAACTGGTTATGAGCGAGAGTCACATCTACAAAATACCTTCACAGCAATACCTAGATTAGTGTTTGAATAATTGGGGTTTGTAGCTTACCTAAGTTGACAGATGAAACTGATCACAACAAACATTGTTCCAGCACAGCAGCTGCCAGTTGTCTACCTTATTAGTAGTTCAGTATTTTTTAATATTACCCCTTCCCGGAACCCCTCCCCTGACCTTGCTCTTTAGAGAGTGGGTTCCATTTTTCATCCCATCCTTCAGGACGCCACTTAAATGTCACATTCTCACAGAGAGCTTTCCTCACTATCCTCTCTGAGTTAGTACCTCCTTGGTCAGTCTCCATCACTGACCCCACTTCTTCCTCTTCACTGCACTTGCCACAAGTTGTTACTTACATGATGCATTTTTCTGTTTACTAGTTTTGTCTGTCTTCCCCACAGAACTGTGTGTCCCATGAGCACTGAGGTTTTTATTGGTATAGTACTGTATACTGAGACTTAATTACCATGGCTGACACATAGTACCAGCTCAATTAATATTTGTCAAAGTAGTGAATGTCATCAGAGGTTACTATCATTTTACTGAGGCACAAAGTGCTGTGCTCTTACACATTCCCTACTGTTGTTGCCTGGAAGCGGTCCATCTTTAGAATCCCAGTTAATCAGAAGTCATCATTCTCGCAAAAGCTGAGGTTCAATACAGACACATTGGAGGATCATTGCTTTTAGAAGAAATCACTTAGACATGGCTGATCTTACCTCAGATCCATAATGTGGGTTTCATATTTTTATTCATATATACAGCCCTCAGTCTTATCTCTGAAACCTAACCCATGCCAGCTCTTACTGAGGTAAGGGGCATTTGTTGCCATTGTTGAATATGTTAAATGCTTGCCAAAAAGAGTAGACACAACTTATGAACAGTTGTTGAGGAGATGGTTCTCCTTCTAGGAAGGCCCTGGAGCAGAACCATGATCAAATAAAAGGCACAAGAGTAGAATCTCACAAATTGGCAGGCATTCCCAAAGCTCACCCCTCAACACTACATCTAACCAGATCCCCAGGATGCACAAAGGGATGCTCCAAGTTGCTCAGGATTTTATCCACTCCCACACTGCCCACTACCTCCAATCTTTCTCCTCTCTTCTGACTCAATGGCATGTTTAAGAGATATCTACCCTTAGTTTTCTGGTTCTGTGCCTGAGGTATTGGGCAGCAATGTCTGCTTGTATCAGTGGACTTCTTTATACACTGAATAAGGGTTTTATCATAGTTTTTAAAGAAATAGATATCCCCCCCCCACTTACGTGCTAACAAACACAGACCTTCTGTGTCACCAGTGAAAAAGCCTTTAAGGGATTTGTGCATTTAAGAGTCTTTGCATTATTCTTACTTTCCAGGATAAAGTAAGGAGGTTATTAGACACTGTGGTAAAAGAGCTTTATATATTGGGGTAAAAAGGGACAATTTCAGAAAGAGATAAAACAATTTCTGTCCATAGCAGAATTGCACAGCTCTGTTGAAGACACAATGATGACCCTAGATCGAGAAGAATAGAGTGTGGTTCAGAGTGATGTACTAGGTGTAAGTTACCTGAAACAAGCCATCAAGCAATAATATGCAAACAAAATTTTCTCAATACTTCTATTTTTTGCCAGTCATCCTTCCTTATCTGTTTACTCTGCTATGAGAGTATGAAATATTATAATACAGTATGGCTAAGGTCAATTACAAGATTTAACTTTAGTTTCTCTGTTTAGCTCTAAACAAAGTGTATTTGGGGAGTCCATAAAAATATTCCATGAAAGCAAGCAACACACCTGCAACTCACAGAATATTGCATCTACTGTGATACAGACACTTGCCCGAGGCAAAATTGTGAAGTAAGCCCTCATGCGGTGGCTCATGCCTGCATTCCCAGCACTTTGAGAGGCCGAGGCAGCAGGATCACTTGAAGCTAGGAGTTCAAGGCCAGCCTGGAGAACATAGTGAGACCTCATTTCTACACAAAATAAAAAAAAATTAGCTAGGTGTGGCAGTGCTCACCTGAAATCCCAGCTGCTCAGGAGGCTGAGGTGGAGGATCACTTGAGCCCAGGAGGTCGAGGCTGCAGTGAGCTGTGATCACTCCACTGCACTCCAGTCTGGGTGACAGAACAAGACCCTGTCTCTAGAAAATGTATATATATATGAAGTAGGTAAAGTTTGAATTTAAGGCCTCTAGTCCATATATGGACATTTCTTCACTTTTAAGCGCTTACGTCTTCCCCTCAGGTACAAAGGACTCCTTCACAATTATTTTTTGCTTTCTGAATTCCTATAGCATGACGGGCAACTTGTCCTGTTATATTTCTTTATATATTAATTTATTTGTTCCCAAATTAAATGATAAACTCCTGGAGGACATGGCATTATTTTTCATGTCTATATTTCTTCACACCACTTCGCACAAATATTTTGCCACTACGTAGTGGACTAATAATGATATTGTGGCAGAGATTACTAAGTTGTTCATCAAGATTTTTGTTCTTTTCTTTTTAGACACAGAGCTAGATGCGATTTCCTAACCTCTTCTGCAGGGAAATGAAGCCTATTGACTGACTGTGCCACTTCCAGGCTTATTCCACATAAGCCTTTCCAGTTTCTCTCTCTGCCTCTCTTCTCTTCTTCTGATAAAGATGAATACTTATGGATTGGCAAAGCCACATGATGAAAGGAGCTTAGGTCCTGAAATCACCTTGTTGAGGAAGCTGTCCACAGACCAGGAACACCTGTGTTGGACTATCAGCAATAAATAAACATGAATTGTATTTAAACCAACACATATTCATGGGTCTATTTGTTATAGCAGCTTGTGGTAATCTAGTGCTACTAGTAATTCTAGTAGAAACAGCTTGAACTGGGCTTAATCCTTGGCTTACTACAATGACTAAACTATGTGATTTATACAAGTTACTTAATTTCTCTGAGACTCAGCTTCCTGATCTGTAAAATTTAGATAATGATAGCAACTATCTCTATCAGTTTGTTGTGAGAATTAAATAAATGCATGCAATCACTCAAAAACAGTGTCTGATATCTGATGGACATTCAGTGAATATCAGTTCAGTATCACTCATGTGTGTGCTTAGGATTAGTTCTTGACAAGAAGAAGATGTAAGAGAGTCCAGAAAAATGGCATCCAAATTTATTTTTATTTTCCAACTGCAACAATATAGTAGAAATTCCTTCAAGATGAGAAATATGCTTATGGGTAGGGACAGTAGTCAGCAAGAGGTGTTGGGAATGGTAAGACAAGTTAAACAAGATTCCAGTAGAATATTCAAAAATATTTTTTGAATTCTTAGAACTTCCCTCCTGGCAAATATTTGAGACTTAGGTTAGAGTGTGTAAGAACCTCACACTAGGCCTGACTGTGTCTAAATAGATTATTAGAAATAGGCAATTATGCTGTTATTTAGGTCAAAGGTACCATCCTCTCTATGCTAGGATATTCAGTACTTGGAGAGTTAGTCTGATTCCTATTGGGTATGAATGATTAAATGCCCAGTTGTTCACCTAATCATTGGTTGCAAATATGGCAAAGCTGGGAGACATTGACAATTGCTTGATTTGTTCAAGTTAAGTTTAGATGAAGAAATAAAGGAGTCATTATCTCTACTGTGGGTTCCATATTCTTCAGTTAATAATACCCAGCAGGCTCTCATGCAGCACACAATAAGAAATTTAATAAGGTAAAAACTAATTAGGCATACATTATAGGCTGAATACATTTTTGACATCTGCTTTTAACAATTTTAAGCTGCTTGAATTAATATATTCATTCCTATGTTAGTAACATTCTATCTTCATTTTAAAAGTTTGAACATATACTTTATTATCATCTCATAAATTGATTCCTTTAATTTTCAGGAGAATTAACATTTTTTAAAGGAGGGGGTTGGTGTGGGAGAGTGGGAGTCTGCAGAAATGTGTCCTAAGATGCAGATGGTATTTCTAGATAAAGTTAACAATGATTGGAATTATGCTATCTCCTGTGGCAAATTTCTATCGAGAAGATCACAGAGATTAGGCATTATTTAATTTTTTATGTAAGGCAAAAGGCCAACTTTCAAAATCTATTCTCCAAATCTGGAAACACGGCAAGAAAATATTTTTAAAATTCTTCAAATGTAGATGAAGTTTATTGCAGTATTTGTTGTATTTGCAACAATAAAAATAAATCAAAACAGAAAATAACCACCCAATATGCATCAGTAGGGAAATGGTTGGATAAATTACACACGCGTACACAGTGGGATAATATTCAGCTTTTGAAAAGAGTGAGATCGATCTGTGTGTGGTTACTGGGAGAAATATCCAAGATACATTATTAAATGAAAAAAAAAAGTTGCAGAGTTATGTGTATAGTGTAATTCCATACTTATAAAAATAAAAATTCAGACAAAAATGAAACAAACTCCCTATATTTGTGAATATTTGTAGAGAAAAGTTATGGAAAAAGAAATACAAAACATTTCATATTGATTACTCAGGGACGTGGGTCACCAGGGATTGGGAGTGGAGTGTGTTCACTTTCTGCTGCTCCCTGTATTGTTTGACAGGCACAATAGGAAGGCATAACCAGCCCACCAACTCTGAATCAAAAATATTGACGGGGAAAGAAGCATTAAAAAATAAAAACAATAAAAATAATACAAATAAAAACTACAGTATAATAACAATTTACATTGTATTAGACATTACAAGTAGTCTAGAGAGAATTTAAAGTATATGGGAGAATGTTCATAGGTTATATGCAAATACTACCTCATTTTATTTTATTTTATTTTATTTTTATTTTTATTTTGTGTATTTATGTTTTTTGAGACGGAGTCTTGCTCTGTTGCCCAGGCTGGAGTGCAGTGGCGCGATCTTGGCTCGCTGCAAGCTCCGCCTCCCTGGTTCACGCCATTCTCCTGCCTCAGCCTCCCCAGTAGCTGGGACTACAGGTGCCCGCCACCACACCTGGCTAAGTTTTTGTAGTTTTAGTAGAGATGGGGTTTCACCAAAATACTACCTCATTTTATATAAGGAACTTAAGCATCTGGGGATTTTGGTATCTTCAGGGGGTCCTGAAATCAATTCCTCTAGGGCACCAAAGGACGATAGTATTACAATTGCAATTTTAAATAATATATACTTTTTTTTTTTTTTGAGACAGTCTCGCTCTGTCGCCCAGGCTGGAGTGCAGTGGTGCAATGTGGGCTCACTGCAATGTCTGCCGCCAGGGTTCCAGCAATTCTCTGCCTCAAGCTCCCAAGCAAGAAAAGATTTTTAAAATTCTTCAAATGTAGATGAATGTTTATTGCAGTATTGGTTGTATTTGCAACAATAAAAATAAATCAAAACAAAAAATAACCACCCAATATGCATCAGTAGGGAAATGGTTGCATAAATCACACACGCGCACACAGTGGGATAATATTCAGCTTTTGAAAAGAGTGAGATTGATCTGTGTGGGATTACAGGCACCCGCCACTACCCCCGGTTAATTTTTTTGTATTTTTAATAGAGACAGGGTTTCATCATCTTGGCCAGGCTGGTCTTGAACCCCTGACCTCAGGATCCACCTGCCTTTAAAGTCTTTAAATATGGACGGTATTCTAGACATGTGAAAAGACATAAGTAACCACAGAAACAGGTATTTTATACTTCCTAGGATTTTACAAAGCTGCAGTACTGTATCTCATGCCTCACCGCCCTGAATTTACAAAATTTTCATGTAACTCACATTCTATCAGAAATAAGCAATGCTGGAAATGATCCTGGAAGCCACAGGAAATAACATTCCTTTCAAAAGTAACGTGAAATAGTATATTGCAAATTGGAAATATAAAAACAGTTAAAAACAAGTTCTTCTTAAATAACGGAAAATAAGCTTTTTGGTTATTACTAAGAAAGGGATTCCATTAATTGAAAAGAAAGAAGAAAGAAAGGAAAGGAGGGAGGAAGGAAGAAAATGAATCAGGGTAGTTTGGTATCTCTACTGCTGGGTTTATGGGAGGTCACAAGACATTAGGTCAAAAGTAGAAGAGAGGCAGATGTGGTGGCAGCAATGGAGAGTTCCAGTGTATCCACCCACACTACATAGAGTGTAGAGGGAAGATGTTAGATTAAGAAGGATTTGAGGATTTTCTTATTTCCCATTCCCTTCTCCCCTCACCAATGCATAATAAATTTAATTGGTACTAGGGCTCTAGAAATGCAATGGCCCTGCAGTTGGGTTGGTGCTTCTTCCCATTCATTACAGATGTGGTCACAGCCCAGGGACATTGTATATGTGCAAATAGTATACTATCAGCTGGAGTGGAAAATTACAACCAGCCATATAAAATCCCAGGCACCCAGTGAGGTCATGAAGTGACTGTAGATGTCTCACTGATGGCATTCCTCTTCGAATCACCCCAAATTTATGAGAAGCCTCCAATTGAAACTAGGTGCATACTACAGAACTCCCCCACACTGCAGTGAGAAATGGAATACAGCCTAGATTAGGAAGTAAAATGTAAGTTTGTCAGAAATAGAGTGGTAGGGAGGGGTGGTAGGAACAAATCAGAAAAAGAAGGGGTAGTTGTCCTGACTATTCAGAACAGTCTGGAAAGTAAGAGAGAATGTTAAATACGCATGATTTAAATTTGGGGAATGGTCTTAAGGAAGCCAATATTTCAGAAAGAAAGTAAGGTGATTAAATAAATCAGTAAGGATTGTGATGTGAGCCCTGCATTTTGGATTGTTTGAAGGCAAAACACATTTTAAGACAGGCTAGGGAAAAGACTGTTAGACCAAACCTAACAGGTCAATAATTTGTATTAACCTTTATATCTTGGTAAAGGAGAGATGGCTATATAAAGCTAAGAAAAACGAGGGCTTTCAGAATAACAGGTTGGCAAGAATTCATGCCCATGGGAGTTTTAGATTTCCTCTCCAAATCTCAGGTAAAATCCAACCTTTTGTTTTGAAACAATGCTCTATTCTCAAGTTCCTCTAAGGATAACACTGCCTCTAGGTTGGGCTTGACATCTCACAAAGTGAGCCCAAAAAAGTCTTCCCTGGAGTCACACGGAATCTGGCCCATCCATTTTCTGGGACTTCATTTTGACAACACAGCCTGAGTGTAGAAGCCAGGGGCCCTGTGGCCCAGAGAGCCCAACCCACAGGAAGGCAGGATTCCAGCAGAGCATTGGCCAGAGACTCCAGTGACCCTGTCCTCTTCCTCTCCAGTTCACTGAAGTGAAGTCTTTTATGAATGACTGGAAGACAGGTCACCATTTTGACTAAAGTATTTGCTTAATGTTTCCTAATCCCATGTTCAACTTTTATTTGTTCTTTTCAGATTTCTGTTTTGATTGCTCATTCTTATAGACAATAGCATAAAATTTAAGTTGTCTATTTAGGTCCCAATGTAGATGAGAGAAAATAATAATTTTAAAAGATGATTGTTAAAAATAATGATACAAAAATAATACCCATATTGTTCTATGTTAACTAAGGTTTTATATTTAAATTCTAATGGATGGGGTATAAACATTTATCAAAGGGTCCACTTTAAAGCAGGAGGAAATGTAGGCAAATATTAAGCTGAGATGTAAGACTCAGTAAGTATGACTATCAGGTCACATATCAGGCCAAAGAACATTCTCCACTTTATCCTTCTTTCATAGTTTCTCACCTAAAGTTCTTGTTAATTCTTCTTAACACAAAACTATTTTGAATTGATGTCATTACCAAACAGGAAGTTAAGGTTAAAGAGCATCTTTCTTTCTTTTTTTCTTTCTTTCTTTTTGTATTTCTTTCTTCTTTCTCTCTGTCTCTCTTTCTCTCTCCCTCTCTTCCTTCCTTCCTTCCTCTCTCCGCCTCACCCTCTCCCTCCCTTTCTCTCTTTTTTTTTATTGAAACAAGGTCCTGCCCAGGCTGGAGAGCAGTGTCAGGATCATAGCTCACTGCAGCCTCAACCTCCTGGGCTCCAGTGATCCTCCTACCTTAGACTCCTGAGTAGCTGGAACTTACAGCCATGCACCACTGCACATGCCAATTTTTAAAATTTTGTTTTGTAGAGGTAGTGTCTTGCTATGTTGCCCAGAGCTGGCCTTGAACTCCTGGCCGCAAGTGATTCTCTTGCCTTGGCCTACCAAAGTACTAGGAATGCAATGTGATCCAGCCAGAGAACTACTTTAAATTAAAATACTAAATCTACAAATGTGAAAATATTAAAAACATGTAACAGCATTTAAACCAAAGGTTATAAATAGTTTTAGCACTAGAAAAACTTGGAGAATTCACTGAATTACTTCCCTCTGCAAATTAAGTGACCTGATCAAGATCTCACAAATAGAGAAGATCTAAACTAAGACTTACTCTCCCAAGTTTTTTTTTTTTTTTTTTTTTTTTGAGACGGAGTCTTGCTCTGTCCCCTAGGCTGGAGTGCAGTGGCGCGATCTCGGCTCACTGCAAGCTCCGCCTCCCGGGTTAACGCCATTCTCCTGCCTCAGCCTCCAGAGTAGCTGGGACCTACAGGCGCCTGCCACCGGCTGCCCGGCTAATTTTTTGTATTTTTAGTAGAGACGGGGTTTCACCGTGGTCTCGATCTCCTGACCTTGTGATCCTCCCATCACGGCCTCCCAAAGTGCTGGGATTACAGAAATGAGCCACCGCGCCTGGCCTCTCCCAAGTTTTAAGCTAATATTCTTTCTACTTATCTGTGTGTTATCAAGGAAAGTTATTCAACCTTTTCATGCCTCAGTTTCCTCAACTATAAAATGGATATCATATTAATATCTAATTCATAGGGCTGTTGTAAGAATTAAATATATTAATATTTTTAAAGTACAAAGGAGAGTACCTGGCACATGGTAAATTACTCTGTAAATATTAGCTATTATTATTTAGTATACTGTCTTTCAATTAATTTACTACTTAAAACAACCTTTTAAATTAATGTTTTCGACTGAGTGCAGTGGCTCACACCTGTAATCCCAGCACTTTGGGAGTCTGAGGTGGGCAGATCACTTGAGGTCAGGAGTTTGAAATCAGCCTGGACAACATGGTAAACCCCATCTCTACTAAAAATACAAAAATTAGCTGGCATGGTGGTGCATGCCTGTAATCCCACAGCCTCAGAGGCTGAGGCAGACGAATTGCTTGAACCCAGGAGGCAGAGTTTGCAGTGAGCTGAGATGGCACCACTACACTCCAGCCCATGCGACAGAGCAAGACTCCGTCTCAAAAATTAATTAATTAATTAATTAATTAAATTTTTTTTAGTATTTAACTACTGGAAATGTAGAATTGGGTAGTAGTAAATCTTGGATAGGAATCAGGAATTTTTTTATTGTTTCTTTTCTTTTCCTATTCCCAAAAATAATTCTGCAGACTGTCTTCCCTCTTCATCTCCACATTACTTCTTAATCAATTAAGTTTGCAGTGATGAAGTAGACAAGATATACAAAAGAAGAAATACAATTTATCCTCCTGTCTCAAATTAGACATAGAGCCCAAGGTGTGACATCCACTGCCACTGTAATTATCGTGACAAACTCATCAGGAATAAATTGAACTGACAAACTGAACTAGGGAAAAATACATGTTCCTAATACGAGACCTTCTCAAGAAGTCTTATCTAATTCCACCCAACAGAATGAACTGCTTTCTGTTCCGTGTGCCAGCATAACTTCATTTATACTTACTTTTGGAATGAACCACATCAAGTTCCTGCATCATTCTCTGACTGCACTGCATTGTAAACCCTGGACAGCAAAGTCTGTGTCTTAGTCATCTTCATTTCCAGAATCCAGAATACCTTACAGCAGTTAAAGGTGCTCACTAAGTATTTGTTGAATCCAATTCACAGAACACACTTAGAAATAAGTAAGAATATACACTCTTTAAAAATACTATTATTTATTGAGCACATATCAGAGATCCTAAACTCTGGTAAATCCATCATGATCATGTGAAAATGCTGTCATTATTTTCATTTTGGAGAAAAATTGAGGTACAGAATGTAAATTCCAGTGCTATCTGATACTGCTTCCATTAAACACTCCTTATTTTTATTATTTAATCACATATAGTCCCTTCTGAAACAGGTTCTGACTTTAGGAATGCACCCTCTTTAGGACAGTCATTTGGTAATATCTTAATCCTTAGTGTCTTCTATGAATAACACAACATTAAGAAGATTGCCAATATCATCTTCTATGGGGGAATATTGAAAACCCCACCATAATTTCCCACTGTAAAGTTCTTGTGAGCAGACATGACTCTTGGGATTGGTCATTGTTTGTTGCTGTCACTGACCTGCCTGTTCATCTGTTATGATACACCTTATGTAGGCTATCACAACATTGTCCATACTGGTAGAACTTGTCTGTGTATGCTCATGGGATTGGCCTCCAACTACTTCTCTTCAGAACTGGAAGATGAACCAGCTGTTTTCCAGCTAGAACTCCAACCAGTCCTGCACGCAATGTGATGCATTAGTATCTGAGACAAGTCTGTTAAATTCCACTATGACCTTTCAAAGGCTGTAATTTGGAAAAGCGCACTGAGACTTTTGAATATGCTGCTTCCCCCGGTTTTTTCAATCATATCATTTGCTTGTGATTCCTTTTCTTCAAATCTCTTAGCCATCGTATAACCTTCTGTTTCATTATCCTTTGCAGAGTTTCTGCAATATCTGACTTTTACAGCTTTCTCACAGTAAGAAGAATGGTGCCCATTTTAGTTATGAGTGTGTTGGGAGCTAGCAAAGCCAATAAATTACCTGCGTATTAATAAATAAATCAAAGTAGAGAGTATAGTAACAGAATAAATGTTTTAAAAATAATTTAGTCCCCTAATTGAATGTTACCAACTAGCACATCCAAATACAACTTCTTTTCCTCTGAATCCTTGATTACCCATGGAAAAACAAATGAATGTTGAGAAATGTTGAAAGTTAAAAAGAAGCTCTTTTAAACAAAGAAAGCCTGAAGCATCTCCTATTTTCAGTGTAGAGTCAGTGTGAAATGTAAATAATCATGCCTAGAGAGCAATGGAAGATGCCCTGGGGGAGAATGTTAAGAGGATAGCCTTTGAAAGCAACAGAGGAAATACAAGGCATTCAGTATAAAACCCAGCACACACCCCTTCAAACTAAAGGCAGTGTCTGAGTACACAAATGCGGAGAAGCTGGACAAGTGTCTCAGAATCCTACATACCCCCCGCCCCTTCGGGAAAGGCCAGATCCAAGCATTAACACAGCAGAAGAGGAGACCCCTGCCAATCCCACTCTTCTTTGGCTTGTTCAGCTCCATTTCCCTGGAGATACCATAACTTGTCTCATGCTGTGAGTCTTTCTGTGTTAGGGCTATGACATATTGATTTGCAGCGTAATTATATGGCCTGTTGAGTGACTACCAGAGAATATAGTAGGTGCTTCCCTGTGGATCATCCTTCCCAAGGAGACTGCATTCATAGACCTTCAAATCCTAGGGGTCTAAGAACATAATACTGGCCGGGTGCGGTAGATCACGCCTGTAATCCTAGCACTCTGGAAGGCCGAGGCAGGCAGATCATGAGGTCAGGAGACAGAGACCATCCTGGCCAACATAGTGAAACCCCATCTCTACTAAAAATACAAAAATTAGCTGGGCGTGGTGGCATGTGCCTGTAATCCCAACTACTCTGGAGGCTGAGGCAGGAGAATCTCTTGAACCAGGGAGTCAGAGGTTGCAGTGAGCCGAGATCATGCCATGGCACTGCATTCTGGGTGACAGAGCAAGACTCCATCTCAAAAACAAAAACAAAACGTAACACTGAAGAGGCTTTCCAAGGAAAAAGCATCAAAGACATTTCCTCTTCCTTGTCTTCCTGTTCTCATAAGTATATATCATGTCTAGGTTTAATTTAGGGAAAGGAACAAATAAAGGAAGAGAGGAAACAGAAAAAATATGGTCAGAGAGTCCTAAACTACAAAAGCACTGTCATTCAGATGATAAAGCAATGTTCTGGGAGCTAATAAAACACATCTGGCCTTGGTCATTTTTAATCTGCCATAAATCTCTAAAGATCAACTAGAAAGGTGTTTTTCCCTTCAAATTCCTATAGACTTAGATATCACAGTTTACCAAATCTTGGAAGTGTGAGGTTTGTGAAGGCCCCAAAGGTATAGGCAAGGCCAAAGGAAGCAAAGTCAGATCTAGGATTCTAATCGCCACATGGTAGCTCCACAATTTTTAATTGGCTGATCGCTAGATGGCTGTCAGTATCTTCATTTGTAAACATGGAAGTGGCAAATGCATTCTATAGGTGTGAAGAGGCAAAACAATTTGTTGCAGCATGAACAAGAATTATGTAAATAATGCTTTTGAATAGGTGCACATCCAGACAATGAAAGGCAGCTCTGGCGAGTCCTGTAAAAATGTCCTGATTGCTTTTCCAACTGTGAGGACTTTTAGCATCTAAAGTTCAGGAGGATAATGAACTAGACTGCTCACAGCTGGGATGTGTGTGTGTGCCTATTGTTATGACTAGACACAACGCTGAGAGCTCTGTGACTTTTGGTTCAGATAATTTAAATCACACCATTATGGTTTCCTTTCAACTTGACCATAAACTTCTTCCAGCCTTTCATAGGGCTGCTGCTTGCACTGTCTACACCCAGTCTTTCACTCCAGTCCACTCTCAGGCAATGGCTGAATAACTTATCAGTTTTATAAGAGCAGTTTCATCATTTCATTTTTGCACTTAATTTTTATTTGACTTTTAGAATCAAATATATTGTTGCATTCATTTTAATCCTATTCAGATGTGCACACTCTTCAACTCCATCAGTGCACACACACATGCCCCACTCAGTCTCTGAAAGTGCATACTATCTGAGAAATGCCTTTTCTTGAGATGGGGTAGGATATTAAGAAGCAGGTTAGAACATCATGACGCATGGAACATTTTTATCTTAAGGTGCCTGCTCTTGACATATTCAGACCTAATAATCTGTTTCAGTACTTTCATGGTATGCAGGAGCAGTTAAGTTCCAGAGTGACAGATGTCATATGATTGCTTAAAGAGATAATTGATTTTAAATAGGTGGCCACTTTTTTATTTTTGGTAGCACTGAGTTGGCTCCTCTTAAAACATCCAAATACTTGGTGAGCATCACAAGGAGCCGAGAGGTCTGTGCTAGTATCAGCTCCATTGCATGAGAAAGACTCAGAAATAGAAATGTTGGGGAGTGCCTCTTTATCCTCACTGTCCCTGAGCTGTCCTGCCCAACAGGTGCCACCTCCTACTCAATTGCCACCAAGGAGCTCACAGTAGTTCTCCAGCAGCAACTCTGTTGTCATAATCACCAAGAGATCACTGGAGCCCAGCAGCCCACATGCCATTCTAAATTTGTAAAATGCTCAGGTATACATCAGGTGGAGGTGATCCTGCCAAACTCAGCATACAGGCTCTACAAACATGGGCAGAGGGAAGCTCCAGATGTAACACATAAAAATTGCTGTGCAGAATCCGTCAAGGATGATGAGAACCACATTGATATAATCAGTTGGGAGAGAGACAGGGTCATGATCCTGAGCAGATTTATCCATTCTTTTTATTAATCAGCTCACAAGGCTGTTACATTCTTCATAATATCCTTAGACCCATGCATCACTCCTTTTTATCTTTCATAAACTGTTAGTTGTTGCTATGTTTTAATACACTGTTTTAAAACTGACTGGGCTACCTTATAGAGTCAGATACTACCAACCAGTGTCATAGCCAAGTTTCTTAAACACGGATGTGTGTGTTTACTTAAAATTATTCAGAGCTCCATAAAGCAGGATGAAAACAACCAGAGTATGTGTGAAGAGTTGTTTTGGTAACTTGTTTACTCTGTCACTATGACAAATTTTGCCATTTGGCCATTTTAGGGGCTTTTATTCTCTGTGCAAAACTAACCAGCCAAGTACCTTCTTGTATTTTCTTGATTTATGGGCATATTTTGTCAAGATTTTAATAATTTTGAAATGACATATTTATTATATAATTAAGTAAACAGCAATTTGTAAGTTCCAAAGCCATAAGTTATGCTTTGTGGTAACTGCCTGAATACATGCAAATTTAACTGTGTATAAAGGTATCAGATCATGTATTATCACCTCTATTGAGATATTTGTAATTGCAGTACCACCTGTGGTTGAATTTTAATCAAAATTGTGATTCCCTAATTGCCATTTTAAATGCCTTAAAAATTCGTATAATCTAGCAGAAAAATGAGAAGTTATTAAGCACGTTAGGTTGTCATCTGCCAGGCAGTGTGAAAACAAGTAGTCGAAACCACCAGTCACTCAAAATAGAGCACAGAATTTCCAAAGCTTGATGAGGGTGATAGGACCCATTCAAATGCTGGTTAGGATTATCATCAAGGGATTTTTCAGTGCCAGTGCCTTCTGACTGAAGTTAAGGAGAAGCTGTTTAAAATACCAGAATTGTATGTCAGTTAAACAACGCCAACCAACCAACAAGTTCAAAATAATAGGAAAAGCAAGTAAAAACACATGTAGCCAAATGCTCGTAGTTAAATTCTAATGGGGCTAAGAACTTCAAGATTATTAACACAGGTTAAAGTAAGTATAGAGTAAGTTTGAAAAGTGTCTTAAAATTAATGATATATCTTAAAGTTCTATAAAGAGGAATAGGAGAATGGAGTGAGAGTTCATTCATAACACCTTGTTTGATAATGGTGGTGAAAATGATAAGATTACAATCTCACTTTTACTTTGGCAAACAAGATGAGCTGCTAATGTATTCTTTAGGGATGGAATGAGAATATATTTCTTCTGCTCCATATTTCATCTTTCTACATACATCTCAGTTGAGCTAACTGATCTCAAATTCTACTAAAGATCCTTCCTAGAGTTTCAGTGATGGCCCAGGGTTTGGTTAAGTAAGCAGAAGAAAATAGGGGCATCCTACATGTCCCATCCCTCTGTTGTCCTGTGTCTTTGACCAAACAACTAGAACAATTCATAGGCATAGATTTTGCTTTTTTAAAAAATAATGTATGCCTTTGTGAAGGAGAACATGTTGTCCTCTGCCACCCCTCCCGTTTAAAATGCATATCTGAATTACTGACCTATGTCTCCCAGCCCATTTGCTCATACGTGGGGTAATCTGCAGTCTCAGTTTTCCAGGGGAATCCCAGAATGTGTCTGTTGTCTAGGTGTCTATTCTATGTTAGCATTTTCTCAGACAAAAGCTTCCCTGATTGAATAATGAATTATATGATGACTCTATTCATACATAATATGCTAAGTAAACTAAAGAATTTTTAAAAATTAATCTTCAGCAGACACATGCCAATTCATTCAAATTTCTTATATATGGAGTGAACCAATTGCCCAGAGAAAAATCTCAGATACTAATCTTACATATCAACATTGCTTTCAAAGCAAAGGACACAAATACAAAACACTTGAATATTTCCAAAGCTTGGTCAAACTTTTGGTGATGAAACGCATACTTAGTTGCATGTTGTATGGAATTCAATTTAGTAGACAAGGTCAATTTCCATGAATCATTATCCAGATGCTCATTTCTTAACAGCACTCACAGGGTTCAGCCTTAACTTGACTGGGTGTGTATAAGACCAAGAACTCAAAGCCAGCCGGGATAACAAAGGTGGTGTAATCCAGCCTCACTCACTCCTTTAGATGACGCATGCATTGTTGAAAAAAGGCAACAATAGAGTGCAAATCTGTCATTTTCCTGCCTAAGGACACTAAATAAACAGCAATCACAAGGCCTCAATACCGCTATTCCTTATGAAGAGGACATGCCTTCTTCTACATAGAACTATTAAGACAAAACACTCTCCTATCAACAGTAATATCAGCAAGGTATCTTGTTGTACATGAATCCATTTCTAAACAGAAACTCTTATCTGGAGCAACTAGTGTCAGTGGAATACAGAAACACTAATCTAGATTACTCTGTAGGGAAGAGAGGAAGAGAAGAGCAAAGGCCTCACATTGTTCCAGGGATTTCATTTATCTTAGTGATATCATCACTTCACTGGCAATCGTTTCTCTTGGCATAAAATTAAATTTTAGTAATGCATTTCTGTCTTTTGTCACTGAGGCAATTTCATTTGCATGCACTTGCTCTTTTCCTGATTCACATAGCTTTGTTTTATCAATCAGTTTGGGTGGGTAATTGTTTGTTTCAGAATTTTTCTCCTACCTTTTATCCCATCACCATCTATGATAACTAGAACTTGAAAATTGTACATTACTGGCAAATTGTAGACATGCTGATTTTGTTTAAGTGGGTAGCTGGTGTTTGAAGAATGCAAGTTCACTCACTACTCCCTCTTGTTCCCTCTAGAGAAAAAGCTGAGCTGCATGCAAATGGAGCCAAACCTCTGATCTCTCACCCTTTCTCAGTGGCAGATCCTGCAGACTGACTTTTGCTCCTTGCCCAGATCAGGACATGGGCCCTCTGAGCAGTATTGGAAAGACATAGACAGGACAAGGATAGGCAATTCTGCACTAACATGCCTCAGAATGTTGGCCTCTCCCTCGCCCACCCTGTCCCATATAACCCCACCCTTCACATCCACCCTGGTTTGGCATTTTTAATGTCTGTGGGATTTTCCATTGCTCATATGGCTGATACAGAACTACTAGGTATCTGTCAATGCCCTCATACCCTAAAAGGGCTTAATAATCAAATTCAGAAAGAGGTAGTAGAAAGGGAGTTCTCCTCTGCACTGAAAAGCCATTTTATAAAAGAATAGAATTAGATGCCCCTAAAGGACTTTTTAAATACGGAATTCTAGTTAGTAAGGTAGCTGTAACGTTTCCATTATCCTCTTTCATCCTCAAATAAGTATGCAAGATGGGTAGGACTCCAACATCTCTTAAGAATTTTTCAATTTGAAGATGTATTGACTCTCATACATTTTCTACACAGTAAGTTTTTTTTTTCTGAGTATCTGATTATGTTAGATAGTGTTGATGATATTATAATTTTGATCTAAACTTGGTATCTAAAAAACTAGTTTTAGACATTTAGACTAGAACCAAGAAAGGTAGAATTTAACTTCTTCATGTCTTGTTTGTACAATAAAGCTCATGCTAGATATGTCCCTCGCCTATCAGGATGAAAAATGAAGAACTTCTGAGCTGTGGTTATTCACTAATAGATTTTGCCCTGTATTTCTGCTAAATAGGAGAACCAAAAGCCACTTTCCAAAAGGTCTGAGACAAAAGCGGATACCTACAATAGCAAAGGAATTCTTTCTTTGAGGGTAGTTACACCAGATGTACCACATTCCTTGGCCTAACACTGGTGGAAGATTTTAGGGATGGTTTAACCTAAGTAGACCTGCTCTTGTAATTGAGAATTGCTCTTAAAAAAGTTATAATTATCATTACAAAATTGCAGAAAAATACAATTCTTATGGGAATAGATACTTATTTTCTTCCTAAAACATTTGAAATGAATTCACCTTATTTATTGTAACAGGAATTCTAAATTAGGATTTCTCAACATCAGCACGATTGACATTCTGGGTTGAATAATTTTTTGTGTGTACCTGTGCATTGGAGAATACTCAGCAGCATCCTTCACCTCTCTACCCATGAGATGTCAATAACACAACTCCCTGCCCCCATCAGGTGCAACTGTCAAAACTGTCTGCAGAAATCAACATGGTGGATATGAAAATAATGTGTTGCATGGGGCATTATGTAAGCACAGAGGATGGATGAAGACAGACAAAAAGCTGGGGAGAACAGAATTAGCTAGGGCATAGAGGCAAGAAATGGCATGATATGAATATTAGTATTCAGTGTCACTGGCATCTAAAGGTCATGGTCATGAGTAGTAACAGATAAAGACCAAATCATGAAGGGCAAACTTCTGTTTTCTTCTTGAGAAATAAATTTACCTCACATGCACACCTTAGTCACAGCATTTAAAAAGCATCACATAAAATAATATGTTTAAGTGCTGCAATAGAATACCAGGAGCCTATTTGTAGAAGATGAATTAAGTCATATTTATGGATTAAGTATATTCCTTTGCCCAAACACATTTAGTTAAATTATTTTTTCCCAATGTTGAAAATGCATTGATTTCTTTGAAATCTACTTGGCATACGCCCAAACCCTCACTTCATCATAAATCCTTGCCCCAAATATTTTTTTCTCAACAGGTGTATTGGCATCTTTGTTAATTTCTAGTTATGCTTGGTATTACATCAAATCCTGGCTTTGACTGAGCAGTTCCTGAGAGAAGTGATGTATCCATCTGCATTCTATTTCAGGCAGAGCCATTGACTCACAGAGTGAGACACTTGACCTACTTGTGGTTCACTCAAGCCCAGCAGGAGAACTGTAAAAGCTCGGCCCTCTGATTCCAACAGCATAAGCACTGACATTTCCTGGTAAAAAGAAGATTTAAATTTAAATCAAATAGGGCTCCAACGTCACGGTTTTATTATTTTCTCTTGGGTGAGTTAGGCCTGTGGCAGTATTGTTAAAGCAAGTTAAGCTTCAAAATGCACAACAGGAGGCAGAGTTTGTGAGATTCTGAAACAACCTTCCTTTTTTCTGCACCAAAATTAAACCCTTGATAGGAGAATGGTGTCTACTCTTGGTCTTTTCCTTTGTTGAAAGATATGAGAAAACCATTCAGTTTCACAAATATTTATTACATCCACACTGAGCAAAGTGCTTCACTATGAATATAACCTAATAGATCAAAAGTTGACTAAGACCTGATAAAGTGGAGGATCCAAATAAAGAGACAGGTCATTTTGAATCATTGTAATAAATATACAACTGAGGGAAACACAAAAAGGAATTAGCTAAGCCAGCGGGGGTAGTTTGAAGTGAAGAATCTTTAGGAAACAGAGGCAAAGCATCTGTATTAGTCTGTTTGCATGCTGCTAATAAAGATATACCTGAGACTGAGTAATTTATAAAGAAAAAGAGGTTTAATGAACTCACAGTTCCACATGGCTAGGAAGGTCTCACAGTCATGATGGAAGTCAAGGAGGAGCAAGTCACATCTTACATGGCAGCAGACAAGAGAGAATGAGAGCCAAGCAAAAGGGGTTTCCCCTTACAAAACCATCAGATCTCATGAGACATATTCACTACCAGGAGAACAGTATGGGGAAAACTGCCCCCATGATTCAATTATCTCCCACCAGGTCCCTCCCACAATCTTTAAGATTTAGAGACTTATTAGGAGAAAAGCTAGAAAGAGGACTTCTAATTGAAGTTGTTGTAATTATTCTACCTGAAAAATAACAGTCCATAACATTAGTAAACACCCAGGAGTTAAAATAAAAAATCTCAGGGGTGGGGGTGGGGCAAAGCTGGGGAAAAAGAATAAGGAACTATAATATAGTTTTTAAAAAATAGAAGTTAAAAAAGAAGAAAAACTATATACTGGAAATAAGTCCATACCAGTGATACAAATATACTTGCCAAATAAATAAATGTGGGGCATGTGTGCAAAGCTTGCTCCTGGTTCACATGGAAATGGAGCAGTATTGTGCCTATTAAAAGCCTGTGCACAGGGTAGGGCTTAGTATATTCTCACTGACTAAAAGACTGAATCCAAACTATTAAACCAGAGAGAGAAAAAGATGAAAATATGTTCACAGGGAAACAGCCTAAATAGCAATAAGGTTGAAGAAAGATTTAAAGAAACATTTCTCAATAATGAGGATTATCAGACATTGAAAAATGGGAGTCACTTTAGTACGGTGATCAAGAGCTAGGATACTGGATCCCTGCTGCCTGGGTTGGAATCCTGATTCTACAAGTTACTTACTATATGAACCTGGGCAATTTCTTTTTTTTTTTAATTAATTTTTCCCTTTTCTTTTTAGTTGACACAATGATTATTCATATTTACGGGATATAGAGTGATACTTCCATACGTGTGTATAACATGTAATCCTCAGATTAGGCTAATTGGTATGTCTTATCACCACAACTATTTACCATTTCTTTGTGTTGTGAACATTCAAAATTCTCTCCTCTAGCTTTTTGAAAATACACAATACAATTAACCATATTCACCTTACAGTGCCGCAGAACACCAGAACTCATACTTCCTATATAGTTGTAATTTTATATTTATTAACCAACTTCTCCCCATTCTCCCATCCCCACTTTCCTTTCCAGCCTCTAACACAATTCTACTCTCTACTTCTGTTCGCTCAAAATTTTTGTAGAAGAATGAAACTAGACCCCTATATCTCACCATATAAAAAAATCAAGGTGGATAGGTTAAAGACATAAACATAAGATCTAAATCTATAAAACATTAAAAGAAAACAAGGAGAAATGTTTCAGGACAAAGACTTTAATGTCTAAGACTTCAGCAGCACAGACAATAATAACAAAAATAGACCAGTCAGACTATATTAAACTAACAAGCTTTTGCACAGCAAAGGAAACAATTAACAAAGTGAAGAGACAACCTGTAGAATAACAGAAAACCTTGGACAATTTCTTTAACGACACTGACTCTCAGCTTCCCCATACATAAAATGGAGAAAAACATTAGGGTAGTCTGTATTAGATGAGGATTCGTGAGAATTAAATGAGTTTGTACATATAAAATGTTTAGAACAGTATCTGGTACAAAGCAAGCATTATTTAATCTTGGCTGGTACTAATATTATAGAATTGGAATTTGTTGAAGATGATAATGTCAGAGGTATTCAAACCAGAGCGGCTCTGTCTTGTACAGCGGCTGAGTAAAATAAGTCTGATACCTACTGGGCTGCCTTCCGAGGGGATTAAAGCATTTTAATTACAGGATGAGATAGGAGGTCAGTACAAGATACATGTCACAAAGACCTTGCTGATAAAACAGGTTGCAGTAAAGAAGCTGGCCAAAACTCACTAAAACCGACATGGTGATGAGAATGACCTCTGGTCGTCCTCACTGCTCGTTATATTTTAATCATAATGCATTAGCATGCTAAAAGACACTCTCACCAGTGCCATGACAGTTTAAAAACGCCATGGCAACGTCAGGAAGCTATACGGTCTAAAAACGGGAGAAATCCTTAGTTCTGGGAATTGCTCATCCCTTTCCTGGAAAATTCATGAATAAGCCACTCCCTGTTTAGCATATAATCAGGAAATAACCATAAAAGTGGACAGCCAGCAGCCCTCAAGGATGCTCTGCCTATGGAGTAGCCAATCTTTATTCCTTTACTTTCTAAACAAACTTGCTTTCACTTTATGGACTTCCCCTGAATTATTTCTTGCCTGAGATCCAAAAACCCTCTCTTGGGGTGTGGATTGGGACCCCTTTCTGGTAATAATAATACTTGTTGTTGTTGCTGTTGTTATTGGTTGTTTTTTTTTTTTTCAGGGGTGTAGGGGATAGGAATATACTTCTATTTTTGGGGGGGATCAAGCCAGTGGTTGTGAGTACCTTATGATTCTAAGGAATTGATTTATAAAGAAAGTTATCTGACAATCTCACCTATTCCTTGCAGTCACAAGGTACAGATATTTTGAAGTTACAGGCACTCCACAGGGGCTGCTATTGCCTAGAGCAGGGTCCCTGATGCAAGAGAGGCTGCTTGTTTTTGGTAGGAAATCTACTTCCTTCCCAGGCATTTTTGCAACTGCAGCTACAGGACAGAGAAGAGTTAGGAGCTATTGTTTTTTGCCTTGGTTTTTTGAAAAGACGATATGGTATTCCTCCAAACAACCAATCCAAATACAATCACCATAGTTTTGTTGAATTGGATTTAGCCCAATTTAGCTCAGTGTCAAGAAAAGATCATTTTTGGCAGCTTCAGAGTACAAAATATTAGGACATACAAGACTAATTTTAATTCCATTATATGAAATTTGCATATTATTATTTGCCTTTGAAATGAGCCCTGGAAATGGCTGCCAGACGCATACAAATAACCCAGTTCAATGAGATTATTTCTGCTCCAAAAGATCATCAACACGAGTGTTTACTTTAGTGATTGTGATTATCTTAAAAGAAGCAATGATGGGAATGAAAGCAGACATTTTGTGGCATTTACAATCCACAACGCAAGATAAATTATGCTTTCTTTCTAATGGGCCCTTTTAAACATAGGAAAAACAGGAGAATACAAATTTCCAGATGCGATTTGCCTTTGCAGGTACAAGGTTCAATTAATGCAGCTAGAGAAATACCTTTAAATAATGAGATTTTAGCAATGAACCAACTGCTTGTTTTGGAACCAGATGTAATTAAAGATACTGATTGAAGATGCTATTTCTATGAACTGTACTCCTTTCTTCCAAGTACTTACCAACTGTGGTGCTTTAAGAAGCCAAAAGCTGAAGAGGTCCATACTTAACCATAAAACATGATATTTCTACATTCTACTAAAGCTTTAGGATGTGTGTACATGTGTAGTGTGATTTGTATTTAGCTTATAGTAGTATCATGTAGAATACTTCCTTTTACTATATTTTTTGGGAAGCTAGTGAGACTATTACAGGGGAAAAAAAAAGGGAAACTCAAATTTATGAGTTTCCACAAATGTAGATATGTGTGTACATGTGCACTACTTGCTCCTGATAAGTTAGGCACTCCTATAGACCATCAAAGCAAAGACATTTTATACAGTTAAAATAGCTTCTAGCATTTATGTTAGAATGCTTTTTTATTTCAGCAACTAACTCCTATTCTAAAGCAAACAACCATACATTTCCCCTCTACTTGGGATCATCTGATTCCTTAAACTGCCTGTTCCCTACTCTTTTTGTCTTTACCACCACTTCTCCTTTACCCTATTCTATCTACTTTTTTCAAGGCTCCACAGGTAGTTAAAAAGCATTTGTTCATCTAAACTTACAGAGCCTTCCAAAGTTCTAGTGATCAATAACATTTACTGAGATCCCACATTTTGCCCAATACTTGTCAGTGTTCTACAGAATAATCATTGTGCTCAAGGTGTATACAGACTGAAAACAAAAATACGACATACTTTGAATCACAAAATGTCAGAGTGGAAAGGACCTGAGAAGCTATCTAATCAAACATATTACTCCATGGAGTTATCTTCTCTGCAACATACTGATAAATAGTGCCTCCAACATACTTATAAGTGGTGAGTCAGCCCATGCTCTCACGCTTCCTAGAATGGAGCAACCACTGCCATTGACAGATTCAGTTATTATATATTTCCCCTAAATGATGGCATAAGAGCAGATTTCCTGTACCTTTTCCAATTGGTCCTAATCATGCTAAATTAATTCTTCTCCCACACAGGAACTTTTCAAATATTGGAAGTTTTATAATTACATCAAGACTAGGACCTATATTATTCCTTCTCACTCCATATACTTTTCCTGAGTGGTCTTATCTATCCTGTGCCTTTACAGCTTTCAATATAATGACTTCCAAATGTTTATCTACAGCTGAGATCCATCTCTTGAGCAACAGATATGAGTATTCCTTTACTTGCTATCTCAATGACTCAAGAGCCCCTCAAACTCAACTGCCTTCATTATCCTATTCTGGTCCAAAACTAGTCTCTCTTCTGGGTCCGCTTAGTTGGTGATACCTTCACCCACCTAGTTGCTCAAACCTCAGGCTCATCTTTCACTCGTCATTCCCTCTCACTCCCATAATAGGAACAGAGAGCCATTAAGAGTTTTTAAATATTTGACTGGCATAACAAAATGAATTGCTTAAGAAAAAATAGTACGTAGTTATTTATCAAGCATATTGGAGAGAGATAGAATCAACAAAAAGCAGAAAGAAAGCAGGTTTTACAGGCAGTAACAAAGGGGTAAATGGATGAGTATTTGAACAAGTTTTGAAAATGAATACAATTGTCCCTGTTTGCAGATGACATGATTGTATATTTAGAAAACCCCATTGTCTCAGCCCAAAATCTGCTTAAGCTGATAAGCAACTTCAGCAAAGTCTCAGGATACAAAATTAATGTGCAAAAATCACAAGCATTCTTATACACCAGTAACAGACAAGCAGAGAGCCAAATCAGGAATCAACTTCCATTCACAATTGCTTCAAAGAGAATCAAATACCTAGGAATCCAGCTTACAAGGGATGTAAAGGACCTCTTCAAGGAGAACTACAAAACACTGCTCAGTGAAATCAAAGAGGACACAAACAAATGGAAGAACATACCATGCTCATGGATAGGAAGAATCAATATCGTGAAAATGGCCATACTGCCCAAGGTGATTTATAGATTCAATGCCATCCCCATCAAGCTACCAATGACTTTCTTCACAGAATTGGAAAAAACGGCTTTAAAGTTCATATGGAACCAAAAAAGAGCCCGCATTGCCAAGACAATCCTAAGTCAAAAGGACAAAGCTGGAGGCGTCACGCTACCTGACTTCAAACTATACTACAAGGCTACAGTAACCAAAACAGCATGGTACTGGTACCACAACAGAGATATAGACCAATGGAACAGAACAGAGTCCTCAGAAATAATACCACACATCTACAGCCATCTGATCTTTGACAAACCTGAGAGAAACAAGAAATGGGGAAAGGATTCCCTATTTAATAAATGGTGCTGGGAAAATTGGCTAGCCATAAGTAGAAAGCTGAAACTGGATCCTTTCCTTACCCCTTATACGAAAATTAATTCAAGATGGATTAGAGACTTAAATGTTAGACCTAATACCATAAAAACCCTAGAAGAAAATCTAGGTAGTACCATTCAGGACATAGGCAGCGGCAAGGACTTCATGTCTAAAACACCAAAAGCAACGGCAGCAAAAGCAAAAATTGACACATGGGATCTAATTAAACTAAAGAGCTTTTGCACAGCCAAAGAAACTACCATCAGAGTGAACAGGCAACCTACAGAATGGGAAAAAATTTTTGCAACCTACTCATCTGACAAAGGGCTAATATCCAGAATCTACCAAGAACTCAAACAAATATACAAGAAAAAAGCAAACAACCCCATCAAAAAGTGGGGAAAGGATATGAACAGACATTTCTCAAAAGAAGACATCCATACAGCCAACAGACACATGAAAAAATGCTCATCATCACTGGCCATCAGAGAAATGCAAATCAAAACCACAATGAGATACCATCTCACACCAGTTAGAATGGCAATCATTAAGAAGTCAGGAAACAACAGGTGTTGGAGAGGATGTGGAGAAATAGGAACACTTTTACACTGTTGGTGGGATTGTAAACTAGTTCAACCATTATGGAAAACAGTATGGCGATTCCTCAAGGATCTAGAACTAGATGTACCATATGACCCAGCCATCCCACTACTGGGTATATACCCAAAGGATTATAAATTACTCTACTACAAAGACACATGCACACGTTTGTTTATTGCGGCACTATTCACAATAGCAAAGACTTGGAATCAACCCAAATGTCCATCTGTGACAGACTGGATTAAGAAAATGTGGCACATATACACCATGGAATACTATGCAGCCATCAAAAAGGATGAGTTTGCGTCCTTTGTAGGGACATGGATGCAGCTGGAAACCATCATTCTTAGCAAACTATCACAAGAAGAGAAAACCAAACACCGCATGTTCTCACTCATAGGTGGGAACTGAACAATGAGATCACTTGGACTCGGGAAGGGGAACATCACACACTGGGGCCTATCATGGGGAGGGGGGAGGAGGGAGGGATTGCATTGGGGAGTTATACATGATATAAACGTCATGCACATGTACCCTAGAACTTAAAGTATAATAAAAAAAAAAAAAAAAAAAAAAAAAAAAAAGAAATACAGAAAGAGACAAATAAGAAGATATAAAGAAACAAGCAATGAAAAATTTACACATGAGTATAATATAAAGAAATGTTATAAACTAAATTTGACTGGCTCCAAAACAAAGGAGGGTCTTATATTTTAAATCTTATCTTGCCATTTTAGCATTCTTATTCCTTTGTTAGAACCTCATATTTATAATCAGTAAGATTCGTTTTCCACACTCTGCTGCTGCTTATTCTCCTAAGAATGGGAGTAGTAAAAAGCAGGAGTATTATTTGTGTTCTCATATTCTGAGAGCTACACCAGGTTATTTCCTACAACTAATGACTAGAGATAGTCCTAAGTTTATAGGATACAAGCTTCAGTGATACTAATACTTCATCTTGAAAATAATTTCGTATGCAAGTATTCTTATGGGTAGGAACCTCTCTCATGTATTCAAGCTGTGTATGTCGTGAGAACTAAATACTTTTTATAAACAAACAGGATTAGTTAATTTTAGGTGAGGTAATAATGATCCCTAATAGGTGCAATATATTTAGCTACAGGAGTCCTCAAAGAATTATACAAGAAAACTGAGAGCTGGTAATAATTTATAGAACAACAGAGTGCAGTGTGGTTGTCAGATAGAGTGTGACAAGACAGGTACTGTCAGGGTCATTCAAACCAGAGTGAATCCATCTTGAATAAGGGCTTGGTAAAATAAGGCTGAGACCTACTGGGCTGCATTCCCAGATGGTTAGGCATTCTAAGTCTCAGGATGAGAGAGGAAGTCAGCACAAGATACAGGTCATAAAGACCTTGCCGATAAAACAAGTTGAAATAAAGAAGCTGGCTAAAACCCCCCAAGATCAAGATGGTGATGAGAGTGACCTCTGGTTGTCCTCACTGCCACACTCCCACCAGTGTCATGACAGTTCACAAACACCATGGCAAGGTCAGGAAGTTATCCTATATGGTCTGAAAAGGGGAGGAACACTCGGTTTTGGGAATTGCTCTTCCCTTTCCCAGAAAATTCATCAATAATCCGCCCTTGTTTAACATATAATCAAGAAATAACCATGAAAATGGGCAACCAGCAGTCCTTGGGGCTGCTTTGCCTATGGAGTAGCCATTCCTTATTCCTTTATTTTCTTAATAAACTTGCATGGACTCACCCCAAATTCTTTCTTGTGTGAGATCCAAGAACTCATTCCTGGTGTCTGGATTGGGACCCCTTTCTGGTGACCATAGAGGGACAATACTGAGGAGACCCCAGACCCAAGGGAAATAGACTACAGCATCAATTGGCTAACTCTGGGTAAGTGGTGGGATACCCAGGTAAAGGATAGGATTGGGTTAAAAGTCCAACTTAGAGGACTTAGATTCTCTCCAAAGACACAGTGGGTTAAAGGGCCCTCTTAATAAAAGGCAAGAACACTTGACTGAACTTGGGTTCAAGGCCCAACTTAGGAGAGTTACAGTCCTTCCTAAGATTTAGGGGGTTAGAGGCCGGATATGCTTAGCCTTTGTATCACTACCCAGATCTCATCTTGAATTGTAATTCCCCAAATCCTCATAATCCGTATGTGTAAAGGAAGAGACCAGGTGGAGGTAATTGAATCATGGGGGTGGTTTCCCCCATGCTGTTCATGATAGTGAGTGAGTTCTCGTGAGATCTGATGGTTTTGTCAGTGTTTGGCAAGTTCTTCCTTCGCTCACTTTTCTCTCTCCTGCTGCCATGTGAGAAGGTCCAAGCTTGTTTCCCCTTCATCTTCTGCTGTGATTGTAAGTTTCTGAATGCCTCCTCAGCCATGCTGAACTGTGAGTCAATTAAACCTCTTTCCTTTATAAATCATCCAGTCTTGGATAGTATCTTTACAGCAGTGTGAGAATGGATTAATAGAAAGCACCATTCAGTAAAGTTCCTCTCAGCTAAGAACAAGTTTGGCATCAAGGGATGTTAACTGCTATTCTCTTTGGATTAATCTGCTTCGTACTCTTTGCTGACAGCTATGGGTGATAGGATTAGGCATCTACAGGACCGTGGGACATGGGGAGCTTTTTCCTCCCTTAAAGAGGGATCTTAAGAGCTGATGGGACTGCTGGAAAATATTATTTCTCAACCTACAAGCGGCTGCCAGAACTTTTCATTCAGTGTTGCTGGGATGAATGGATCTTTCTCTGGCCTCCCTGAACTCTTTGCTTTCCCCGGCCTACTACAGGCAATGGTTTCCTCCCTTTCTCTCCTTTCCCTTTCTTATCTTTTCGATTTCTCGGGGAGACCATCTTGCCCAGAGACCACATGTTGAAACTCCTGGTCAGAGGTTGGATTAATAATGACAGGGCCCAACCAGGTGTAAGTTTGAGCCTTGCCAGTTTGATATTGGGGGCTAAGTGGAGTGGCTAACGTCTATGTTTGTCACACATATTTGCTCTGGTCAGAATGGAAAAAGATAATTTTCCTTTGTGTTGCAGCCTGGCCCCCAGGGCTATGGGGCAGTGAGCCAGGTCACTAGGGTCACTCAGGGAAAGGGAACCCAGAAGCCTGGAATGCTGGCAAAAGGGTAAGAATTTAACAGTCAGACTTCTGGTCTCTCTCTTCTCTCTCTCTCTGTTTCTCTCTCTCTCTCTCTCTCTCTCTCTCTCTCTCTCTCTCTCTCTGTGTGTGTGTGTGTGTGTGCGTGCGCGCGCGCGCAGACCATTTGTATGAATGGTAAATATCACTGTTTATCTCCTGTAAAGTTTTGATTAATGGGAAAAAGGATTTGTGAGTCTAGTCTTAAGCTGCAGTAAATCTGATGTGTTTTGTGTGCCTTTCCATATTGTTCTGTCATAAAAAGGGGTACGTTAGGATAGGATGTGGGCCTAGGAGACCTGTAAGCTTGCTGTTCAAGATGGCCCAGCAAATTGGTCAGTTATAAACTTTGCTGCAGGTACCTGAAAAAAAAAAAAAAACACACACACACACACACCTGGATGAAGTTTGCCTTTCATCTTGTATTATATCCTTGGGAGACTGACCTTGTAACAACGTGGCGGTAATTTCTCTTGGTTTCCACCATCCAGTAGGCAGAAATTTTGGGGTTCATGTCACAGTTAGCCCTAAAAATTATCTTGAGTAGTTAAAAGCTTTTGCAAGCTCAAAAATTGGCTGCTCTAGGCTCCTTCTGGAAAGGGCAATTGAAACTGCCCAATACTGTAGCTCAGCAGGTAAGGCTTTGCCATTTAACTAACAGCAACCTGGATTCAATTCCCAGCTTAGGGAGTGAGTCCTTTCTGGTTTTATATCTGCGTGACTTTTTACCGTTTGTTGATTCACTTCCCCTCCATGAATAGTCTTGAATTTTCCTTTCTCTTAGCCCAGAAATATGGACAGTTTGGCATGGCTAACCTCAGGTAATAAAATATTTAAAATGACTTTTTTTTTTAATGAGCTCTATGGTTAAATGTCAGCTTAATTAAAAGTAGATAGTCAAGCTCTAACAGCCTGGGACTCCTTAGTTAAAACAGAGGAGGCACCACAGACCCTATTTTGGGGGGAAAAAAATGCTATTTTCCTCATGAAACCCCAGGTATTAAAAGTCGATAGGTCCATCTCAAAATCTAAGGCTTTGTTCTGGTTTGCATTGCATTATATAAAATGGGAACCTTAATTTTGGGGAATCTGTTTTTCCTTTCAGCTGTGCTTGCTTATTAGGCTGTAGAAACTCCATGCTTCCCTGGCCCTGTTCCTCCAAGGACTCTGCTCTGAAGCCAAGTAATTCAATTAAGAAACTGACAAATGAAAAACCTTACAAACTACTGGATTTTCTGTCTGTCTGTGTATTTATATGTGTTTTATGTATACTGTTTATATATAAAAGAGCTCTGATTAATTGGTTTAAAAATAAGAGTTGCTAAGAGTTAAGATTGTAACATGCAATTGAGACTACAGGAGAAACAGTTTTATATACAGTGTTGCAAGGTATAGAAGGAAAGTAGAATGAGTTTTTGGTGGGAGATTATAAGAAGGCATGGGAATGTGGTTTTTGTTAAAGGGAGTGTTATTTTGTCTAGTTCAGAGGGTTTTAAAGATTGTCTTAACCTAAAAGAGCAGTGAAACAAAACTGAAGGTTTAAGTTGAAAAGGGTTTGTGAAGGATTAATCTTGTAAAAAAGATTTTGTGCATATAACTGAGTTAACTAAGATTTAAAGAGGATTATTTAGTTTGTTTTTTCTCCCCATAAGTTAAAACATTAAAATAAAAGCGTACTAATTTGGAGCCAGAATCTGGTCCCATGTGTCCAAATAACAGGGCTTTCTGAGAAAATTGATCTGTGTAACAAAAATTTTAAAGGGTTATAAAAGGTTTACAAGAATCTTACCTTATGGTCAAACTGATTAAGATTGAATAGATTTATCTGTAAGGTTTTATTAAAAATTGGATTTAACATTAATAGTACACTAATGCAAAGGTGAAATTCAGCTTAGTAGGTATAAAAATATACGAAGCATTGTCAAATATGAAATACTGTTTGACTTCCTTTGGGCTTTATTCATATAAATTTATTATTGGTATGTGTTCCAAAATTATGAGAAATTCCTACAATTCTGATATGACTTAATAGGTATTATTAATAATTACAATTTTAAGTAAAATTGTTGTATGCCACAGCAGAAACCAAAACTTTCTAGTCAATTGTGGCTTTAATATACGCTGCCCTAATGCATTTTGACATCCATCAACAACTGTTGTCTTGTTTTGATCCTTTTTAAAAGTTGGTTTATAATCAGCTATAGGACTCTAACAGGTGTTCTTGAATGCAGATTTCTGATAACTTTGGAAAATGTGACATTAGAATAGAGGAAAAAACTTTCAGGATTTATGGATGGCTGAAAGGTTCATTAATATCAAGCAGGGCAGGAATTAACTGCATGGACCGAACTAATAGAAGAGTGAAGTTGTCTTTCTGACTTTGCTTGAAATGTTACTGATCCTTTGTTTTTCAGAGTCAAGAAAACTTTTCTTTTTAGAAAACTTTTCTAAAAGCTATTTACAGCTTTTAACAATTGAGTAAAGTATACTCCTGTGAACAAAATTTGAAAGATACTTGTTTCTCTCTCCCTTATTTCTTCAGAATTTGGAGACTATTTGTGAGTATTATTAACTAATGACAATATAGTTATCTGCATAAGTGTAATAAGAATCTGTTTTCATTTGTTGAGAACACAATTGGAGAAACTGATTATTTTACCAAGGTTTTAACTGGAATGGCATGTCTTCCTTTAAGGAATCAAACCTGACTCATACAGCCCATCAAACCACCCTGGGAAAACTGTCCACATACCTTGTCTACACAGCCCTTGTATAGGGTTCCTGACCTGTAGTAAGTAAAGAATGCCACTTTCTGACAGGCCCAGGAGCCTCAAGTTATCTTGAGACCTTGAGAGGAGAGGAATTAACCCTGTTCATAGGTATTTGAGGGTAAAAACCCATGGCTGGGCTTGGCTTTAAAAAAGTCTTATCTAAGATTCCTTATGGAATAGAGTTCCATCAAAGCCAATTTAAAAAGCCTGTGTGAAAAATAATTATTCTTGCTGTACTTTATACAAATAATCAGGCCAAGTATAATAAAGCAAATCAGTCATACCATGATTTGCCTTTAGTAAAAATGGGAAACTGGAGAGAGAAAAATTATGTACTATGTACTATGGTATACCTGTTATTAAACTCTAGTCTCACAGGTTGTTTTGGAATTTTTTTCCTGCCATTTAGACAGATCCTGCTTATTCCTATTAACCAACCAGTGATCTCTGGCTGCAACTCAGAAAAACAAGAGGGATGAGTAATATAAAAACAAAAATCTGAATCAAAATTCTAATTCTGGACACATATTGGAATCAGCTAGCAACTCCACATCAGCTTGGTTCCAAGAATTGCCTAGCTCATGGGAAGCCCTCTTATTTAGTTTACCTGGGATAATTTTGCATTTTGCTTCACTATTGTTGAATATATTGCTGTTGTACTCTCTGTGTAGGAATACAGAATAAGTTTACTCAATATTCTCTTAAATTGAACACTTATTAATCTTCCAGATATCACCTTTCATTGGAACTCAGACCTCAACATACTGACACTTTCTGACTGAGCTCCTCTCCACTCCAAATACAAGAGAGCCTAATGGTTAGGCAGGAATATCATCGCCCCTATTCAGCCAGAATAAGTGACAGAAGATGGATCTTCCTGATTCTACAACTTTTAGGATTAAGGGTTCTCTTTTAAAAGGGAAGAGGAAAATATGTTAATTGCATTTGAACCACAGTGAATCCATCTTGAATCGGGGCTGGATAAAATAAGGCTGAGAACTACCAGCTGCATTCCCAGATAGTCAGGCATTGTACAACACAGGATGAGACAGGAGGTTGGCACAAGATATAGGTCATAAAAACCTTGCTGATAAAACAGGTTGTGGAAAAGAAGCTGGCTAAAACCCAGCAAAAGCAAGGTGGTGATGAGAGTGACCTCTGGTTGTCCTCACTGCTGCACTCCCACCAGTACCATGACAGTTTACACATGCCATGACAAGGCCAGGAAATTACCCTATATGGTCTAAAAAGGGGAGGACCCCTCAGTTATGGGAATTGCTCACCCTTTTCCAGAAAATTCATAAATAATCCACCCCTTATTTAACATATAATCAAGAAATAACCATAAAAATGGGCAACCAGCAGCCCCGAGGGAATAGCCATTCTTCATTTCTTAACTTTCTTAAAAACCTTGCTTTCACTTTACTATATGGACTCCTCCCAAATTCTTTCTTGTGCAAGATCCAGGAACCCTCTCTTGGGGTTTGGATTGAGACCCCTTTCTGGTAACAGTACCACCTGGATATTTTAGTTGTTGATTGAGTTTACATAAGAAATAGGATTAATTTCCATGAAACTGAAATGTAGTAGAGACAATGTGGTAAAGTCATTTTCCCCCTCTCTGAGAAGCTGGGATTTGGGTTATTCAAATTATTTGTCTCATGCCAAGAAACTTGAAAGTACAGTGTAGAAAAAAAAAAATGACAAAAATGGAGTTATCACAGGGGTCAACCTATTGGGTATTCCAGGATGCTGCATCTTTCTACTTTCAAGGTAAGTTATTTTAACAACTAACTCCAACATAAAAACAAGAAACAACCCAGAATGCAAAAATCTCATCAATAGATTTTTATTGAGAAAATCCTATCATCATGGGGCTAAATGCTGTGTAAAATATGACATTTGTGTAGCACCACAAAATATTTTATGTGAACTATTATATTTGATTCTCATGAAATTCCTATGAAGTAATTAAAGCAAATAGAAAGTCTCAATCACAAATCAGTAAATAAAGTTTAAAGAATCTGTTAATTTATCCTGGACCCCAGAGTCAGTATGCTGTTCTAGAACTTCCGACCAGATATTCTTTACTTTTCTCTGTAGAACACACTATATCCCAAAGCAAGCTTAAGGTTAAGCCTTGAGAAAAGGAGTTCATATGTTAGTTTGGTATTCAAGATTGAGACGTAGGAAGCAGAGGAATAAGAAAAAAAGTAAGCCCAAATGTTGGCAGTGGGAAAATGTTAATGCAGTTGTTTGATTCTACCTTGCTCTAAAACCTACCACACTTAGTCTACAGCACCCTGATCAAACCTAGGATCATAATCTTGGCTTCTCTTTCACCTGATTACATCACTTATCATATTCAACCATATTTTGGTGTGTCCATGGTATTCTCCCCTGCCAGACCTTAGGATTATTATGGAAGGGATGACTAAGTGACTTGCCTAGGTTCACATGGGTGTATATGGCAGTACAAGGATTTGAAGTTAAGCTGGCAGAATTAAAAATAATAAAAAATTAAAAAATTAAAAATGTATTTTAACCACTATGCAATGCTATAGTTTGTATGATAATCAATAATTAGGCAAGTATGCATGCAATTTATATACATACAGGACAGAGAGGAAAAGGTTGTTACATTTTTCTTACCCTTATTCAAAAATGAATAAATCCCTGCTGGCTTCTTTAATAAAGATTGAGTAAATATATTTAGTTATCTTAAATTATTAATCTATAAATCAGCTCATACTCAGATACATGAAATACATTCTACTTTTACCTCATTGTAAAGATTATGCCTACTGTTTGCCTTTAAAACTTAATTTAAAAAACATAACTTTAAAATATGCTTTCTATTATTGGCCTTCAGAAGTAATTAAGACCCAGCCAATGCAGAAAGAGAACAAAACAAACACATAAAAACAAAAAACACCAGAACAGAATAAAGTAAATGAAAGCTAACAAATTCAAGGTTTGTTTGTCTGGCTATCTATTTTAAACCTCATGTAGAGACTTAACCCAATGTGGGTTTATTTTTCTCACATAAGAAGATGTTCAGAAGTGGGTAGTCCCAGGCCTTTACAGAGGTTTGGAATGTCGCTAGGCATCTCTTATCTTCCCATGCTCAGTGTGGGGCTCAGTGTGGGGCTTTCAGTGTGGGGCTTTCATCTTCATGCTCACAAAATGGCTGCTGCACTCCTAGGCATCACATATGCATTCCAGGCAGAAAGAAAGAAAAGGGCAAAAGGGAAAGGGAAGGATGCCCAATGCATCTGTCCCTCTCAAAACACCCCCAGACCACCAGAAGATTTCTGTTTACGACGAGTTGATCAGAACTTTGTACTCTTGGCTCGTTTACTTACAAAGGAATTTAGAAAATTTAGTTCAATATCTGGCTTTAGTGAACAAAATTAGGAGCTATCATAAGGATCATGAAAATGGATATAGAGGCAAGCCTCATTATTTACCATGGAAAGATACTATTTACAGACAATTGGTTTGTGGAATAATCTAAAAGAACCTCTGGAGGAATTACTAGCACTAAAAATACTAGATGTATAGACATAGATAAACATACAATTGAATTCCTATATACCAGTGACAGAAAATAAATAAAAAGGATTGCTACAATAGTGACAAATTTTATTTTATTTTATTTTGTTTTATTATTTTTTTTTCAGAGCTAGCCTCTCTCTTCGTTGCCCAGGCTGGAATACAGTGGTGCAATCATTGCTCAATGAAGCCCTACACTCGTGGGCTCAAAAGATCCTCATGGCTCAGCCTTGCTGAGCAGGTGGGACTACAGGCATGTGCCATCACACCCAGCTAATTTTTTATTTTTATTTTGTACTGATGAAGTTTGCAATATGTTGCTCAGGCTAGTCTCAAATCCCTGACTCTCCTGCTTTGGCCTCCCAAAGTGTTTGGATTATAGGCATGAGCCACCGCACCTGGCCCCCAAAATTTATTATATACCTAGGAATAAATACATCTAATAAAACATGCAAGAGCTTATTAAGAATAATCTTAAGCTTTTAAAAATGTAAACAAATACCTATGTAAAGGAAGAGCTATATCATGTTCATGGATGTAAACAGTCAATATTATTGACATAGTAATTCCAACTTAATTTATAAATTCCATGCAACAAGATATTTTGCAGAGCTAAGTTTCATAATGTTATTTTCTGCCAAAGCTGATCATAAAATTGAATTTTATAATGTACTTTCTTTTACAAATATTACTGTTTTTAATGTAGTCATTCTTTTCATCTATGGTTTGTGATTTCTATATTGTTTAATATACCTTTCCCTATCCTGAGGTCATAAAAATAGTCTCTATGTTCTTTTTAGAAGGACTTCCCTTTTTTTCCTTTCAGTATAAACCATAAGCTCATGAAACTTACTGAACAGGTTTCAGGTTACAAGGTGGAATTCTACAGAGCACATTGATGGAAGGTATCTCTAAATCCTCTTCAAGACCTTACGATTAGAAGAAAATACAAGATGTTTCTAATTAGGTTCTCAGGAAGGCCATTTGCTTAGTTCAGGCAGCCAACATCAGCCTATGCGTGGATAACAAGAGAACCTTGTGTGTTGTGTTTTTGTCGTTAGACAGGAAGCTTGGACTCAGGGAGACACACTGGCCACTCCTCCACACCCCTCCAACTCTCCTTCAAAAAACTGTCTTTGCCATGAGTATTCCCAAATTGGGGCTATACTATGTCAGCTCCCATTTTCATTTTTAACAAATAATCTCTTTCTCCTTAGGCTCCACAGTGCTTTTTAAAAAGAAATCCTTTAATAGTTCTCTAAACATCAAGTTTTAGTCATCTCCTCAGTAATTGTTTCTTTAATTGCTCCTTAAGAAATCAGATATTTTGGCCGGGCGTGGTGGCTCATGCCTGTAATCCCAGCACTTTGGGAGGCCGAGGTGGGTGGATCATTTGAGGTCAGGAGTTTAAGACCAGCCTGGTCAACATGGCGAAACCCCGTCTCTACTGAAAACACAAAAACTAGCTGGGAGTGGTGGCACATGCCTGTAATCCCAACTACTTGGGATTAAAACAAAAACAAAAACAAAAACAAAGCAGAAAGGCAGAGTGTTAAAAAGGATATCCAGGAATTCAACTCAGCTCTGCACCAAGCAGACCTAATAGACATCTACAGAACTCTCCACCCCAAATCAACAGAATATACATTCTTCTCAGCACCACATCGCACTTATTCCAAAATCGACCACATAGTAAAGCACTCCTCAGCAAATGTAAAAGAATAGAAATTATAACAAACTATCTCTCAGACCACAGTGCAATCAAACTAGAACTCAGGACTAAGAAACTCAATCAAAACCACTCAACTGTGTGGAAACTGAACAACTTGCTCCTGAATGACTACTGGGTACATAACAAAATGAAGGCAGAAATAAAGATGTTCTTTGAAACCAATAAGAACAAAGACACAACATACCAGAATCTCTGGAACACATTTAAAGCAGTGTGTAGAGGGAAATTTATAGCACGAAATGCCCACAAGAGAAAGCAGGAAAGATCTAAAATTGACACCCTAACATCACAATTAAAAGAACTAGAGAAGCAAGAGCAAACACACTGAAAAACTAGCAGAAGGCAAGAAATAACTAACATCAGAGCAGAACGGAAAGAGACAGAGACAAAAAAAACCCTTCAAAAAATCAATGAATCCAGGAGCTGGCTGTTTGAAAAGATCAACAAAATTGACAGACCGCTAGCAAGACTAATAAAGAAGAAAAGAGAGAAGAATCAAATAGATGCAATAAAAAATGATAAAGGGGATATCACCACCGACCCCACAGAAATACAAACTACCATCAGAGAATATTATAAACACCTCTACGCAAATCAACTAGAAAATCTAGAAGAAACGGATAAATTCCTGGACACATATACGCTCCCAAGACTAAACCAGGAAGAAGTTGAATCCCTGAATAAACCAATAACAGGTTCTGAAATTGAGGCAACAATTAATAGCCTACCAACCAAAAAAAGTCCAGGACCAGATGGATTCACAGCTGAATTCTACCAGAGGTACAAGGAGGAGCTGGTACCATTTCTTCTGAAACTATTCCAATCAATAGAAAAAGAGGGAATCCTCCCTAACTCATTTTATGAGGCCAGCATCATCCTGATATTAAAGCCTGGCAGAGACACAACAAAAAAGGAGAATTTTAGACCAATATCCCCGATGAACATCTATGCAAAAATCCTCAATAAAATACTGGCAAACCGAATCCAGCAGCACATCAAAAAGCTTATTCACCATGATCAAGTGGGCTTCATCCCTGGGATGCAAGGCTGGTTAAACATATGCAAATCAATAAACATAATCCAGCATATAAAGAGAACCAAAGACAAAAACCACATGATTATCTCAATAGATGCAGAAAAGGCCTTCGACAAAATTCAACAGCCCTTCATGCTAAAAACTCTCAATAAATTCGGTATTGATGGGACGTATCTCAAAATAATAAGAGCTATTTAAGACAAACCCACAGCCAATATCATATTGAATGGGCAAAAACTGGAAGCATTCCCTTTGAAAACTGGCACAAGACAGGGATGCCCTCTCTCACCACTCCTATTCAACATAGTGTTGGAAGTTCTGGCCAGGGCAATCAGGCAAGAGAAAGAAATAAAGTGTATTCAGTTAGGAAAAAAGGAAGTCAAATTGTCCCTGTTTGCAGATGACACGACTGTATATTTAGAAAACCCCATCGTCTCAGCCCAAAATGTCCTTAAGCTGATAAGCAACTTCAGCAAAGTCTCAGGATACAAAATCAATGTGCAAAAATCACAAGCATTCTTACACACCAATGACAGACAAACAGAGAGCCAAATCATGAGTGAACTCCCATTCACAATTGCTTCGAAGAGAATAAAATACCTAGGAATTCAATTGACAAGGGATGTGAAGGACCTCTTCAAGGAGAACTACAAACCACTGCTCAATAAAATAAAAGAGAGTACAAACAAATGGAAGAACATTCCATGCTCATGGATAGGAAGAATCAATATTGTGAACATGACCATACTGCCCAAGGTAATTTATAGATTCAATGCCATCCCCATCAAGCTACCAATGACTTTCTTCACAGAATTGGAAAAAACTATTTTAAAGTTCATGTGGAACCAAAAAAGAGCCCACAATGCCAAGACAATCCTAAGCCCAAAGCTGGAGGCATCACACCACCTAACTTCAAACTATACTACAAGGCTACAGTAACTAAAACAGCATGGTACTGGTACCAAAACAGAGATATAGACCAATGGAACAGAACAGAGCCCTCAGAAATGATACCACACATCTACAACCATCTGATCTTTGACAAATCTGACAAAAACAAGAAATAGGGAAAGGATTCCCTATTTAATAAATGGTGCTGGGAAAACTCACTAGCCATATGTAGAAAGCTGAAACTGGACCCCTTCCTTACACCTTATACAAAAATTAATTCAATATGGATTGAGGACTTAAATGTTAGACCTAAAACAAGAAAAACCCTAGAAGAAAACCTAGGCAATACCATTCAGCACATAGGCATGGGCAAGGACTTCATGTCTAAAACACCAAAAGCAATAGTAACAAAAGCCAAAATTGACAAATGGGATCTAATTAAACTAAAGAGCTTCTGCACAGCAAAAGAAACTACCATCAAAGTGAACAGGCAACCTACAGAATGGGAGAAAATGTTTCCAATCTACTCATCTGACAAACTGGTATTATCCAGAATCTACAAAGAACTCAAACAAATTTACAAGAAAAAAAAAAACAACCCCATCAAAAAGTGGGCAAAGGATATGAACAGACACTTCTCAAAAGAAGACATTTATGCAGCCAATAGACACATGAAAAAATGCTCATCATCACTGGCAATCAGATAAATGCAAATCAAAACCACAATAAGATATCATCTCACACCAGTTAGAATGACGTTCATTAAAAAGTCAGGAAACAACAGGTGCTGGAGAGGATGTGGAGAAATAGGAACACTTTTACACAGTTGGTGGGGCTGAAAACTAGTTCAACCATTGTGGAAGATAGTGTAGTGATTCCTGAAGGATCTAGAACGAGAAATACCATTTGACCCAGCCATCCCATTACTGGGTACATACCCAAAGGATTATAAATCATGCTGCTATAAAGACACATGCACATGTATGTTTATTGTGGCACTATTCACAATAGTAAAGACTTGGAACCAACGCAAATGTCCATCAATGACAGACTGGATTAAGAAAATATGGCACATATACACCACGGAATACTATGCAGCCATAAAAAAGGATGAGTTCATGTCCTTTGTAGGGACATGGATGAAGCTGGAAACCATCATTCTCAGCAAACTATCACAAGGACAAAAAACCAAACACCACATGTTCTCACTCATAGGTGGGAACTGAACAATGAGATCACTTGGACACAGCAAGGGGAGCATCACACACCGGGTCCTAGTGTGGGGGGAGGAGGGGGAAGGGATAGCATTAGGAGATATACATAATGTAAATGATGAGTTAATGGGTGCAGCACACCAACATGGCATCTGTATACATATGTAACAAGCCTGCACGTTGTGCACATGTACCCTGGAACTTAAAGTAAAATAAAAAAAATTTTTTTAAAAATTTTTAAAACTTGTTTTTGTCAGTTTTGGTCCCCTAACTCTTCCTTCTCGATTTCTGTTGACAATCATAGAAACAACTACCAAGGCTGCCTCCAGAAATATTCAGAGACTTCCAAGCTCCTCTTTGGGAAACACTGATTGGCAGAACTGGCTCTCAGCAGCCCTTATGAGAAAGGGTTTTGCTCTTCCCCCTGCTGTGTTTCCCAGCATCTGTTCATTCTTACTGCTTTTCCACCCCAGGTTTCCCAGGGCACAGCTCTCAGCCTCCACCTCCCTTCACCTCAAAATGCAGCAGTCCACCGTCCATTCCCTGTCTGAATCATTCAGCCAAGTTAACCTGATAAACCAATCTGCAGTGATTTGTGGTGCTGGGTAGAAAGTGGGGCTTCTGTCTTGCTACTTCTCCTTGATATGTTTGCATTTTAAAGGGAATTTTAAGCAGTCCTCACTCATACAAATAACTGACTTTAATATGGAAATAAAATATCTCATTCAGAGCAGGTGTAAGGAGGCTAAAGTCAGATCATACATGTGAAAAATAATAAAGCCCTCGATAGATTTAAAGAGTGATTGTCTTTATTTCTCTCATGGGCAAGCAAAGGAGGGGGCTCTTTGTTCAGATGCTTCTTAGGCTCCTTAAGGCACATCATTTAGGTACTGTCTATTTCAGCACAGGGAGCTGGTATTATAGGTGCTGTTCTAATTCCAGGAAAACTGTGATGGCAGAAAAATTAAAACAAGGAGGGAAGATAGAACGCAAGAATATATGCCCAGAGACCTCATACATAAGTGTGGGAAAGAGTTTTGAGATAATCAGGGTGGTTTTATAGCATGAATTATTATGGATACAAAAGTGATCACCCAGGCAGCATGTGAGAAGGGAAGAGGACTTGCTGCCTCCTCAGGCTGGTTCCTAGAATGATTATGCAGGGAGCTTACCTGGGTTCTGAGAAGGGAGGAGGACTCTGATTGAAATCCTGGGAAGCAACTACATGTAAGAATCAGGCCAGAGAAGAGCAGCTTGCAAAGGACATATTCAGAGAGGTGGGAAGAAAAGCAGGAAATAACACCACTACCAGAATCACCTATCATTTATTGGCACTTTCTGTGTTAATCTTTTCATATGCATTTTTTTCTCCTAGTTATCACAGCAACCCTGTGAGATAGGAATTATTATCTCTCTTAAACAGACATAAGTCAGAAACAGCAAGTAATTTGTCTAATCTACAGAACTGAGGATCGTCTGTTGGGGTTCTATGGATGAACCTATTGGCTCCACTTCACAACTCCCCGTATTCACACCTTTTGCCATGTGACTTTGTGGTCTCTCTCACTGGAGGCATGGTGTACTTCCTCACCCCTTGACTGACTTTGAGCTTGGTTATTTGAGTTTTATAGACAAAAGGAATGTGGGCAGAGATAACAACATACCTGTTTCAAACCAGGACTTAAGAGGCATGCCAGGTCTTCACTTGCTCTCTTGTGTTTCTGGCATCACTCCAAGCTTGCTGCCTTCTCAGTCTGGTTCCTAGAATGATTATACAGGAAGTTTACCTGAGTTTTATCTGCAGCTAGCTGGATCTGCAGCTTGAGGTACATTCACCTAGCAGATCCCCAGCTGATCACGTGACTAAATCTGGCTGAACCATCCCAGCTGATGTTCTGACATATGAGAAATAAATTCTTATTATTGTATTCCATGAAGAGTATATGGTTGTTTGTTACATAGCAATTTTGAGGGAATAGCTAACTGATGCAGAAGTGAACTCAGACAGTATGATTCCAGAATCCTGTGCTCTTTTTGAACCTTAAAGGTATCAGGGATATCAGAAAAGTCGAGTTTGAAGGAAAGGGTAGTTATCATGCTATATGCTGCAAGACTAAATAAGGTAATTGTAAAATGTAGCACTTCAGAGCATTTTCTGTATGCATAGGTTTGAATTACAATGCAACACTTCAGTCAAACCACAGACAAGCAGCAGGTACAGAAGTTTCACACAAGAACAGTGTGACAGGCAAGCAGATGTTTCCAGAAAGAAAAGTCTATTTGAACAACTGGCAGACATGAATTCTAGCTCCAATGCTGGAACATCCGGTAAAGAAGCCTGGAGGGGAGGTGACTAAGTAACAAGAAGTATGGAAATCAAGCATAAGCCAATTTGCTGTCCATTAATACTGTTATCTAGAAAATCTACGTTTGGTGATACGTGATCCACATCCAATCACCATAGAGAGCAAGGCATAAACATAATCAGACAATTTAGGTCTTACTATTCTATCCTTTTTTATTAGATCATTTTTATTAGACATAGCTATATAATGATCATTTTGAATTTACTATAGTTTTATTTTAATCTTTCAAATACGATCAAGAATATAAGATATTGACAAAATGGGTAATTTCCTATTTGATCCACAGAAAATGTGTACATATTTGATCTTAGTCAAAGGCTGTGAGGCAAGAAGAGCCAGAGAGAGCATCTGGATGCTTGATAATTGAGTATTCACAAGCACTGTGCTTGACCTTACTGTCCAGGCTGCATATATCTCATCTATAAGAGGAGAGCAAATCAATCATAGTACTTGCTTCCAACCTGGATTTCTTATATCACAGCCTTTCAGCTCTAAAATTCAGTAAATCTCTTAAATATTACATAGAACTCTTATGATTAACTTCTTAGAACATGTTACTAGAAGAATGTAGGAATTCTTTAAAGAAGGAAGCTTACAATCCCTGTCAAGACTGTGATATGTGGAAGCTTACAACCATTCCACACCCCCACAAAAAAAAGGCTAAAGAAAAAAAATTTTTAATGAAAAACTTTCATCAGAATTGGATCTAAGGAACTGTGCAACCCTTTACCACAAAAGTTGAGGATTTTGGTTTAGATGGAGGGTGTTTGGAATAATATCAAAGACTGACTCAAAAATCCTCTTTTCAAAAAAAGTTGAGCAATATTACAAAGAATAAGCAAAGACGACCCCAGGAATGAAAACCCTGGCAGAATATTCCATAAGGCTTTATTTGGAGGGATTGGCCAAGTCCCAAAAGGCATTAGAGAATAAAGCATCACTGCCATGGATTAACAGCAGCTCGAGTCTCCAGGAGCAGCATTCTGAGAAACAGTGGCAGCTATACCCAGTGAACACCATGGGAGAAGTGTAAGTCTTTATGACCCAGCTTCTCAGTGGAGTCAAGAACTCAGTGCAGTCAAGAACTGATTCCAGCACGAGATGGCACTTTCAAAAATGGAGACGACTCTTGTCACCTAAAGATGATGCTAGACTGTAGAGAGGTGGGGATCAGCTTACCCAGGGCTGCTGCAGTTAAAGAACATTCAGGAGCAGCTGTGCTGAAGGGGGACAAGGTCACTGCTTCTCTGACACTGGACTTTCTCCCCAGTGTGACCAGTTTGCTCTGACTTGGGAGGACCACTTTTAAAAAATAGAGAGATCCCTGGTGGAAGAGAGAATCCTCCTCTTCAACGGGAAATCTACAAACTCCATGAGGGAGATCCGGAAAAACATAGCCACACTTTGTATCTGGAGTACGGATTGGGCCAAACTGAAAGCCAGAGACAGAAAGCTGGTCCCTGGTGCAGGGGTCTTAACCAAGATTTTTTTAAAAACATGCAGAGCAAAACTTGCCCTCCTGAGACTCTATACCGCATCCTCACTCTCATTTCCCCTCCAATTATACACACCCAAGTTCCGAATTGGTAATATAAAGACTTCTTTTCTTAATTTTCATTCAGGATTCCAAATTAATTTTGAAAAGGAAGGCCTTGACAGAGCCCAGGAAAACCAGGAAGAAACCATAAGAAACAGTATAGATTATTTGGGGGCATCTACTAAGCCCAGATAACCTTGTCCTTATTCAAGAATGAGTAACCAGAAGAAGAAGAAAAGAACACTTTTGAGTCTATGATGGGATTCTGCAATGCAGAAGAAGACAAATAAAGCATGAAAAGATCAGGTGAAAGTGTCAGCTGAAGAATGACGAGGTTTATAAATTTCGAAAGGAGACCTTGATTTCTCATAAAGGGTTGCAACCTGCAGGGTGGCTATTCTGACAGGCTGGGAAGCATAGCCTCAGCCAGAAGCTGGGAAGGGGCAAAGGGAACAGGAATTTGTAGGAACAAGATGGACAAATATACATATTCAATAAGCTATAGGAGGAGTTATTAATATTTATGAGAGGAGAAATGTGCCCATACGCAATGGGGTTCAATGCCCCTTGTACAAAAATGGCTGCATTAGCATCATCTGAGGGTGGCATTTTCAGTCCTTTGATGTCAAAAGGTGAAGCAAAGGACACGAAAACCCTTACTGCACATTCTCCATAGACTAACCAGAATCACTTTGTGGTTGGTGGTCTCTTATCAGGCAGAAAAGGAGGGGCAGCGTCAGCTGGTTGGTTGATATCAGTTGTGGACTCTTGAAAGGGCTGGTTTCTGTTCAGTCCTTAGAGAATAAAGCCTCTTCCTGGTTAGCGAGGGAGGAGGTACAATGAGGCGTGTCTGACCTCCCATCCTCTCATGGCTGAGAACACAGTTTTCAAGGTTACTCTGGGGTCCCCTTGGCCAAAGGATGGTCTGTTCAGTCCATTGAAGGGCTTAAAAGTTTATTTTTATTTCTCAAGAGTATACTTTTAAAGATTTACTCAAGGAAACAGAAGTGAATTTTTAGGTAGAAAATGCTCTGGCTTCTCAAAAAAATTAAAGAAAGAATGGTACAATAAAACAGATGATAACACAGAGGCTGGAGATAAAGTGATAGTAGGCAGAGCTGAGATAAAGTTTTAAAAAGCACAACAATGGAGAATTTTCAATAGTATCAATAGAAAACACAATCTACATTGCAGAAAATTAAAGTACTGATAAATACTGCCTTGAAAGCAATCATTTAGATTTCATAGGAAAGGATATGAAGAGATTATTAGAACATCAGAGAAAAGATAATAAACATAAAAAACTAAAAATATAGAATTGCTTTTTAAAAATATTAGAATAAATGACATGAAAGTAATATGAAAAGCTATAGTAGAATCCCACCCCTCAATCTGATAAAAGAATCCTTTGGTTGAAAAGAAGACTCTTCATATCAGGCAATTGTACAGTAATCAACTGACATCTAAACAAAACCTAGGAAAATCAGTGAATATATAGGATCAAGAAAAACAAAGATTCATACAAACACCTACATGTAAAAAAGAACACCTGTGTATCATCAAAGAGAAAAAAACAACCAGACACCTCATGTAGAACATCAGATACGAGAAGACAATAGATCAATATGCAGAGTTTTGAAAAGACAAGACTAGGATCTGAAAATTTTACATTCATTCAAGTTACTGTTCCTGTGTATAAGCAACAGAAAGACATTCCTATACTTGCAAAGACTCCAGAAGAAAATCTTCAAAATCTGGCCCCAAAATTTAGCCCAAAAAGTGGATAAAATTAAGTACTCACAAATGGCATAATTGATGAAGAACTAGTGTTGAACACAAAAATCATGTAAATTACCTTTAAAGTTACAGATGGAATGCACTCACATATTTCTTTTGTAAAACAAGGTGAATAACATGGTATTTATAAGAATGTAATAATAATTAATTGGCACAAAGACTGCAGAATTTATAACAGTCAAAAATGGGAGGTGAGTGTGTGGGAGATACTCAAGTATGCTACTTTCTTCATCTTAACTAGTCAAACAATAACAGATGCATTTCATTCCTGGCATTGATAACTGGAGTCATTTAGATTAGTAGATTATATAAGGATCTTAGTTTTCTTTTGTACCAGTGTTTTCTTTCTTTGGTGAGAATAATCAAGTGATTGACTTTTGAGTTTGCCTTCTAGAATACAGTTTGTTCCAGGCCAAGAATAAATTTCAGCCATGAAACCTGAAATCAGCTTCGTGAGAAGTATGAATTGCTTGATGCACAATGAAGGATAATCCATGATTACTGCCAGAATATGTGCTTTGTTATCATTACCATTAATTTGTGAGGCATAAAAAACCCAAAAATTCAAAAAATTTTGAATTTTCCTAAGTATTCTTCATATGACTTGCTGAAAAAGATTAATGTTAATTTAGCCGACTAGAAGATAAGAAAAAATAAAAGAAAGCAGAAGTGTTAAATATGTAAATTATGTGTATGCCTTTAATAGAAATTCATCTTTAATCTTGTTCAAAAATGTCTTTCAGAATGTCAGATAAAACTCTCTCATTTGGCCCCTCTCCCGTTTTGTCCCTCTCCCATTTTGCCTGGCTATAGAATTTAGAGAAGGTAGCTACAAAATACCAGGGATAACCCGCTGCAGTGCCTAGCCTTTGTCTTTGAACTCTGCCATGTCAAGGTCAGGCAGTAGGCACAGTAAAGGTGCACACAGGAGTTCAGGTGATCATGCAAACTCCAAACCAGGTGATAGTACTCCACATTCACCCAAGCACACTTATGCCTGAATGGAGACTTAATTAGCATTACCAAATATGTCTTGGAGTACCTTAAATGTTCCATAGGGCAGCTGATCCTATTGCTTTATGTAATGTCCTTTAGAGGCACACTGTTGCTGACAAGCAACCTTACCAGAGTTCAGAAGCAAGAAATACTCATCCTGAGTAATAAGAAAGGAATAACCATAAAACACTAAACTTGGTACTTTACTCCACCTATAGCCAATGCCAGAAGAAGAGAAGTAAATTGGAAGAGGAAAGAAAACAGATACTGTGGAGTATGACTTTTGAAATAATAATAGACCCCGCTTAATGAAGAAAAATGAAGCTCAGAGAAGTTCATGTTTCCAGGTCAACATAGTAAGTGGTAACACCGGGATTTCAATCCAAGTCTGATTCCAAAACCTAGCACCTATCACTATAATCTTCTACCTCTTAACTTTGCTAGGGATTAAAAATTAAATTTAAAAACAAGTCAAAATTGATATAATTTTCATACTCTACTACTTATAATTCCTGGAAAGGAAGAAATTTTCAAAATATGGAAATAGGGTTTATATTTGACTTAGGCCCTTCAAAGTGGAAATCATTTGGTTTGGACCTACTTTGAAATTTTAGAATAGACATTTGCAATGTTTAGTGTTTAACTCCATTCATTAATTGAAACTACATGCCCATCATTAAATAAGGTTCAGAATCAGTCAACATTTCTCTAATTACATTAAAACACACAAATCAGGTAAGAGAAATTTTGCTGAATTTGATTTTAAGCAACTTTATTACCTACTACATTAATCAGGTTAACCAAATTTCCGTGAACTTACTACTTTATTTTGTGATAAACAGATTGCTGGGAATAATCCCTGATTCACCTCCTGAACCCTACATGGCATTTGCAGTTTTTGCATCCAGTTAGGCACGAAGTCATATTTATTTTACTTCCATATACATAGGAAATACGTATTTTCATATTTATATCCACAATCCTCTGTCTCCTAGGCTACAATAATAGCCTCCTAATTATGCTCCTTGCAATTGCGCTAGTCCATTTTTTATATATGAAGGCAATAGTTTTATAAAAGAAACCTGACCATGTGATCACACTTAAAGCATATGACAACCCTTAAGGCAAAAGAAAACCCAGATCTGTTTATTAGCCCCTCCTCATTTCCCGGCTAACACTCACTCACCTTTCAGGTCTCAGATTTCCTCTGGGAAGCCTTTCCTCTCTGGCAGGCATTCCCAAAGCAGGCTGCTTTCAACATTGAAGGTGGTTCTTGTTACACTGATGATTACTTATTCAATGTTTGCCTTCCTGACCAGACTATAAGCTCCAAGAAGGCAGGGGCTTCTTTAGTCTTGTCACTGCTCTGTTTTCAGCCCTTCCGGCAATTCTTGGTGCTCAGTAAGTATTTGTTGATTTGATTAATTGAATTATGTATATACTTACAGTTTATAGAAATCCGAGAATAAGCAGATGAGTATCTGTTATCTGGTATTCTCATTTAAAGATCAGAGGGGTCTTTGAGCTGTATTTTTTACAAATAGTGGTCAGTTTTATTGCTGGTTAACAAGGCATGAAGTATTATAAAAATCAAGGCTGTATGTAAATGCCCCTGAAAAACTGTTGAAATTCCAAGTGATCTACACAGTTTTAATTCAAGTGACCAAAGCACTTTCAACAACCTCGGGAAAAATCTACCTATGCCAACAATTAGATTAAAATGAGCTATTTCCAGAGTGTTAAGTCTCTGCATGCTCTAAATTCTGCCAGGAATAGATCATTCCAACAGAACTCTTTGTTCTGAAGAGAAGCATGGATACTCTGATAATGTGCTTAGACCAGATTGTAGAAAAACAAATAAACATCCAGGTCATGGCCCTTACTTTTTCCATTCAGGTTATTTATATGCCAATGTTTCACTACAAGTTTTATGAATTTGTAAATTTATTTAGCAAATGCCACCACAATTTCTTTTGAAAACACGTTATTGTACTATGAATGAGAAAGACAGACCAGACACATTGGCTCATGCCTGTAATCCCAGCACTTTGCGAGGCTGAGGCAGGAAGATCCCTTAAGGCCAAAAGTACAAGACCAGCCTGGGCAACTTAGCAAGACCCTGTCTCTACAAAACAATAAAAACTTCAAAAGAAAGAAATACATGTTAGAATTTCCCTTGATGAAGAATGAGAACTGGGAAGAAATGTAGAGTGAAATAACTGTATCCAATCTAACTCTGATTATCCAAGGTTAGTGAAGAGAAACAATAATTCAGAAAATACAAAACTGGAGAATTCCCCTACCTGTTTTGGGGTGGCACCATACCACCCTCACCCTTTAGTAGGTGGCCTTAGTCCTTGTTTGGTGGCCAGTCTATGTATTGAAGTCATGAGCATCACCTGATCTTGTCATAAAGCCAAGAGGAAGGCTTCTTCCTCCAGCTGCAGGCTAGATTTGGGTTCTGGTCAGTGATCCTTTAGTTCAAAGCAAATGTTTATTGAACATGTCCTATGTACCAGACATGCTCACAGGTTGTATTGATGCTGTCCCCCAAACAACCTTAAATTTTATAAGTCAGCTGTATCTCAGAAACAGCCCAAGTGATAGGTTCCAGGTCACAGAGAAATTTAGAGAGAGCCAGGGTTGGCGAGCCAGGTTTGGCACCCCAGCCTTTAGACTCCCCTGAACCATGACCACTCTGGGTCTGACCTCAGCTGTCAGCATCTCACAGATCCCTGGAGCAGGTAGCATTCTTCGAGAATGGTCTGGAAGCCTGCCACAATTGATCACAGAGGTGATATTTAGTGAGCAGGAGCCTTGGCAGCAGGGAGGCTCTTGTGTATCCCACACTGAAAAAGGGAAGGAACTCCTTCCTCTGCCCACGGTTCTGGAGCTCCCACAGGCCTCTTATGTTTAACCAGCTTCCAGGGAGCAGAAATCAGCTCTTTCCACTGGCTCTGCTGGGCAGGCCTTCTGATTGCAGGCTCTCCCTTGGGCATGGCTTAATGAGCCCCTTTCGGTACACCCTGTCCCTGAGAAAAACCTAAAGGCAGAAGGAGAGCATTTTTCCAGTACACCTGAGCCAACCCCTGCCTTAGCAAAAATATGAAAACCTGAAAAATGGGTTTCTTTTCTATAATGAAGATTTCTTACAACTGCACTTCCTCAAAATTCTGAGAGTTATGGGTGTAGAACTCAGGAATAGGTATAAAGAGGCTTGATAATCAAACTTCTGATGAGCTTCATAGCAGGCACAGTGCCTCACTTATCTTTTTATTTCTTATCCTGCAAGATAACTATTGAAAACTTTGAATTTCATCAATAAACATATACCTGAAGGCTAGCATGCTTGCTTTAGAGTTTACGACAGATAAATTGAGCAGATAGATGAGGAAGATTATGATATGGTTTTGCTTCATTTTGTCTTTCTCTCCATCAGTTTTTCCTTGCATTAAAATGGGATGACGTTTAACCCATAGATTACACCAGCCCCTCAAACATCGTTACAAAGTTCTCTCCTCACAACCTCCCTTTGCTCACATCCAATAGTCCCAGAACTGGTGTCATTATGTATTTGAAAGACAGCAAGACCCCCAGAATTACACAGTTACTTAGGGAGTAGTCCTTTACAAAAATTCAGAGTAAAAGTGAAGAGGTAGGACAGAAGAACAACTGGTACAGATGAGGAAATCTCAAGAAAAAGAAATAAAAAACTGCAGAAAGAAAAGGGAGGTTCTCCTCTTCCGATGTTAACGAGTTGTTACAAAATTCATTCTGTCAAATCTGTTTTATTAAGCTGTTTTACTTTATATGCACATAGTTGTCATGGAAAATAAACTACTTATATGTGGTAAGTAATTAAAAATACTTCTTGATTCCGTACATTTGTGCCAACTAGAGAAGTAGAAGTGACCCAGCGTATCCCTGAATGAAAAAGAAGAAATAAAGGATCTAAACATTTTGACTCTTATTAGGCCACTAACATAAATCCATCTCAGGATCAAATAGTCTCCCACTAAGTCGTGTCTTGGCTTTATTTTCAAAGACTTTTGCTTTGCTAGCCCTACATTCATGTCTTAGAGAAAATCTTAAGGAGTTAGGTAATTTTATTTCCTGTGTCGTCAAGTGCTTGTTTAAAATACTTGCAGACCTTGCTGGCTACCTCTGGAAAGCCTAGATTTCCCCCAAAGAAAATATAACATAAAACCACATGGTTTTATGGATCCTTTTCCAATAATCTTTTAGTTTTTTTTTCTTTTAGTACTTTCTGTTGGTACTATTTAGTTAATTCTATTAGGCTACTTTTGAGACCTATTTGTTCAAGGTGACTCTCATAGAATTAAGGCCACTAAATTGCACAACTACGGAGGGTGCCATGCACTTGGAAGACTCCAGATCTCAAAGCTATGGAGTCAATGAATTTCCTCATGGTTCTATACAACTCTCCACAAATTGCTTAGAGAACCTCATTCCCCAAAGTTTCACTGGAGTGTGGTTCTTTAACTATCAACCTAAATACCTACTAGAAAATCTTATCAAGTCTAAATTTTTATTTGCATACAGATAAAGAAGAGGCTTAGTGTTGAATGCTCTTCTTGGCCTCCTAAATGTCTGACTCATGTAATGAGCACTGGCCATCAGTAGGAGGAAAAATATATTCTGTGAGAGCTATGAAAAACATTGTCACTGTTCTAGGGATTCCTGGGAGGAAGACTTTGACAGGTTATCCCCAAATCGGGCATTCTTCTGTGTATTTTTCTGCACTTGGTAGTCCTGGAGAGTACCAGTGTGAATGAACTTATATCACCTATTCAGCTCCAAGGACAGCAGCTCCGTCATTGACCCAGGCAGACATACAGGTATTACAGGATGGGTAGACTCTTCTCATAAGCCTTTTAGGCACAAAGAGGAAATACAGTCCATTATAATTGCTGTGACTCTAGAAAATAAGACTGATACAGATCTTTAGACTTGCCTATCCAAATGAAATTTAAACATTTAAAAATCACAAAGCTTTATGAGTAGCGATAGATTCTTACTGTAAAACTGTACCTGTGTAATGAGACATGCTGGAACATGAACCACTATGAAATAATTCAAATATCTCAGTGCTCAGATCTCTAATGGAAAGAATATATGTGGCATGGATACAACTCTATTGTATAAATATATGGTTATGGAACCCTTAAAAACATGTTTTGTAAAAAATACTATATACACTTAACTGAAACCTTTTAGGTGCATAATACTAATAAATATTTCTTATTCTCTACCCCTCCCCACCACCCAAAAAAAGCCTGTTTAGATTTGTGCTTTTATCTGCATCAAAATTTTTCTTATTTAACACATGTTCATATGTGTTGGTATCATATATCCTGTTGTTTGTCATTTCATCGAGTAGTATTTCAAAGACTACTGCTATTTGCATGCAAGTAAGTGTATGCAATTATTGTCAGATTGCAAACATGTGGTTACCTGGGTTTGGCACAAGAAGGTACAGATACAGTGTGATCTACCAGGTTAGGAAATGTCACATTTTACTCTCCTGATGTTTAGTTTTTAATTACTTGAAGAGGTTTAAACAATTAATTTGCTGATAAAAATAAGGCTGCTTAGATACTGCCATTTTGACTAAGAAAACAAACTATCTGCCAACTAGTAAACTCAAAGCCCCACCCAACAGTAATCATCACTTTGTAGCTTGACACGGTGTTTTACCGGAAAGATGATTGTCTACTTCAGGGAATAGCCTCTTTGGAATGTGAATTCCATATGGTTTTATGAACAGAAGTTCAACCATTTCAGCAGCACATGATTCAGAAGAAGTCAGGTAAGGCTATTAAACCTAGTACACTGTCAATTGCAATGGTAAACGTTTGGTGAACGGGGAAAAGAGAAATGGCCATTGGTAGCTCTTCAACTCCAATTCTGGATGGAAACTTGTAATCAATTTATAATGGAGAAACTGGCAGTGGAGATAGTTCTCCCAATCCACATTACAAAACACAAAATCTAGTAGAACAGCTTTTGAAGGCTTTTAGAAATAACAAGTTTTTCTGGGGATGTTTTCTTTAAATTAAGGACTGGGAAACTAGTTAGCATCTCAGAGTTGACTTTGGCAAGCTGAGGAGCCCTAGCTTGTCAGGGAGCTTCACCCTTGCCTGCCTGTGCAGGCAATCGCTGACTTCAGTGAGGAAATAGATAATGCCTGCAGCAGGGGAAGAACCAGCTATTCAGTCTTTCTCTCTTCATCCTTATTTCCACTCCCTTCTCCTTTCTCAACTTTCTCTAGTGCCAAGAAAAGCATGTGCATGAGGCAACAATAAAGTAACTCAACGACTGAGGTAGGAATGGCAGTGGTGAGTGTGAATGTCAGAGGGAAAAAATTATATAATATTGCTGTCTTACAGTCTTGATGTTTCCTCTCCCACTAAAAAGATTCAGAATAAAGCATTTGCTTTAATCCATAAGCAAAGAAGATAATTGCTGTAGTATGGACAGTACTCAAACCCACCTAGACGATCCCTTTCTGGGTGGTTCTCAGAAAGAGTATCTTTGTGACTTTGTGAGATGTCTGCATGTGAGCTTGCATCTGTTAGCCCTTCTCCTAAGTTTAGCTTAGGAATCTGGGATCTATAACTAAATTTCAAATGTTTGGGTCTTCACTTTCTCTCTGCCTTTTTGACACACTCTTGTGTTATTTTGATTATGGTTACTTAGGACTTCCTAAGCCTTGTCAGTAGCAGACTGAGAGGTATGCCAAGCTCCTCTGCTCTTCCCCAGCTGACCTGCTCAGCACATTATGCATTTATTGGATTGGGGTTTGGGTACATTATTTTTGCCTTTATAGGATCCATCACCTATAGTGTAAAAGAGATTTTTAGACATTCATCCAACTCTATGATTCCACAACAATTAGGTGATATTAAACTCTTCATTTGAAAATTAAATAATTCAATAATGAGCTCCATTACTGGAAGATACTATCAAAGACAAATTTGCGAAGTTAAGAGGGACAAAAAGGGGTTGTATAAATGATCTAAAACTCCGAAGACACTAAATGGTGTAGGCAGGAATTGATGCCAGATCTGTGTTTTGTTATCCAGGTCATGTATTTGCATTTAGCTAATATTCTTGCAATCAAATTCTTTAACATTAAAGAAAGTTTCTAACAATGGAATATCAGGTCTGAGAGACACATGTGGCTGGCAAGGGAGTTTTCCGAAATCCCTGAAGACCTGTAACAAGTCAGTGGCCCACTCAGTCTCACTAAAGGATTCAATGCTGCCTTGCAGCCCTGCTTTGCAAGAATGTGGTGGAAATTTTCAGGCCTTTTTGTCTGCAATGTTACCCGATTCATTGGAGAAAATGACTTGGTCAAGAGATGTCTAAGAATTCACCTTAAGGACCAGCACTCCCTATTGTTTTGCAAATCTCATCTCAACTAGAATGTTGGGGAAGAGTTTATTACCATATTTCCTGTGGTGCTTCTCAGTCAGCAAAGATCTTGGAACATTAGGTGCAGCTTACTTTCTCCAAACATTGTTTTAGGTTGATTACTAAGGTGATTACAATGGTTACCTTCCCTTTCACAAGTGTACCCTATGTTACACCTATGTAAATGTCATGTCATTTTTTAACATTTGAGTCACATTTTAAATGCTTTAGATAATTTCACTAAAAGAGCTTTCACTAAAGCTCTTTCCAAGAAGGAAATGGTTTCCTAATTTATCAATTTTGCCAATTATGTTTTCAAATGTTGTATTTTTGTTAAAGAGGATTAAAATTATGTGGAGAAAAGTTCTATGCATGTTCTAGATCTTATAGTGGTGATGAGAAAGGTTCTATCCATATTCTAGATCTTATTGTGGTGATGACTTCAAGATATACAGTTTCTTTTGTTGAAGTGGAAATGTTTCTTTGGTAAATACTTTATATGAAAGGGTTTTCTGGTCTTGTCTTTTGTTACTCCTAACAAGAAAAAGTAAGCAGATTGGTAGCTACAGACTAGTGTAACTATAGACACTTTGTAAGACTAAAAGTGATTAGTTAGTGTGGAATCAGCAATAGGCAGGGGAAACTAGGAACTGGAATGCAGGGCTGTGGCTAGAAGACAGAGGGATGGCAAATGGAAAGGAGATGGAGGGATTTTCACCGTGCAAACATCAGGCGAAGCCCACAGGTGCATATGAGTGAAAGCCACAAACAAGGCCAAAAACACTTTTTTCCATCCCAAAACTGTTAGGAAATATCAGTGTATTTTCATCAATCAAACAATGTTCTTCCAACCACCCAAACTTGCAACCTTGAGTCATCTTTGAGTCAGGGATGCCAAGAACTTCAGAGCTGGGTAAAGTCTTAGAGTATACCAAATCCGATTCTTTGCAGACAAGGCTATGCAGTTTCAAGAGATCCTGCTTTTTGCAAATTCACATCACAAACACAACCAGGCCTGACATCCAATCTCAGAAATTCATATCAAGTCTTCCTTTCACTGCTCAGCCTCATTCTTCCCTTTTCTTCATCAGTTATTCAGTCAGACACCAATTCTGCGGACTCCTCTTTAGGAAGGTCTCTGATGTCAATCCCTTTCCATTACCACCACCTTGGTCTATGCTGTGCTCCGAAATGACTTCCTAAAAATGCTCCACGCCACTCAGCTCTCTGCTCCAGTTCACCATAGATATTTTAATCTTCCTGGGACACTAATTTCATGATATTTCTGAAGAACCTCCTAGTTAAATTCTACTATCTTGGGACAGCAAAAAGTATTCAGGATTTGGACTCAGATAAACTTGGGTTCAAATCCCTTATCTGCCTCTAAACTTGGATAAGTTACTTAACTTCTCTGAAACTCATTTTCCTCATCAGTAAAATGAGAACTATGATAATAAATTTAAAAATAAAACTGGTGACTATAGTGCAGATGGAATGACTTCATGTATGTTAAATTGTTTAGCAGATGAAAGATGTTCAAAACATGTCAATTTTCTTCCTGGAATTTATACTCTTCTGCAGTCTGGCTCCTACCTACCTTCCAATCTTGTCTTTTACTATCTCACCAGACAAGTTTTTGCCTCAGCCAGACTGGCCTATTCATTACCTCCTGAACACACTGTTTTCAGTTTTAACTGCTGGAGTTTTTCCTGCTTCCTAAAGATGTCCAACCCTTTTTTATTGTTTGTATTAAACAAATCTTTCTGATTTATCACAGCCTGTGTTTTTTCAATTCTTACTTTTGCCCTCCAGGAGGAAATATATACATATATATTGTTCACACAGGACACAGGGGAAAAAGTCTAAAGTCTTTAATGCTGAGTTGCTCCCAAACATGCTTCTTTGTTCTGGCAGAAGACTGTCGGGTCATGTGTCTTTCAGATGGGACCATGTCACCCTCTCTCTTCCAGAGAACCCCAGCAGTCACTCGTCCTCACCCTAGCGATCATTCCTGTGTGGCACTGTATGGTTTCTGTAGCTGCCCATCTGACATTTTTCATCCCCCGCATGGCCCTTGGCACTCCTTCGTTACTCCGTCCCCTTCTCATTGTCATGTCTAATAACATTAAATAATCCTGGGGAAATTTGGAGTCCACAGGTGATGTGTGGATATAACTACATGCTCCTCACATCTTGATCTTTTCAGTTCTAGACATATCAATCTAGTGAAAGGGAAAGATGGCTACGGTGATATAACCCTCAATATTCTACGAACGTCTCACCATCTTTCTGAGGATAGTAGTGTGAAAGGAAAATAAATGTCAGGACCCCAAATTCACTAAACCAAGAGAAAAATCAATCTGGGAACTATGTCAGGCAAACCTACCTCCCATTTTATTCCTAAGACAGCTACAAAGATGAGAAGCTACATACCTCCCTCGCAGTTTGTCCACAGGAAATTCCTTGTGGACAAAGAACACACAGAACTCAAAGTCATCCCTGTGAGGCTCACCTGAGACAAATACATATCTGATTACTTCCTCTGCCCTATTGTTTATGTAAAAATGCAGATTCACTGAGCCAGACTAAATTGTGTATTCAGTGGAGGGCTGATCAAGGACTACAAAGAATGAAACCTTTTGTCCCTTATCTGCTTGTAGCCTAGAAGCCCCCACTTTCAATTGTCCCACCTTACCCAACCAAACCAATGTACATCTTACACATATGCTTGATGTCTCATATCCACCTAAAACATATAAAAGCACTGTACTCCCGACCACCTTGGGCACAAATCGCCAGGACTTCTTAAGGCTATGTCACAGGTGCATACTTAACCTTGGCAAAATAAACTTTCTAAGCTGACGGAGAACTGTCTCAGATACTTGGGGTTCATAGTAGGAACTGTTGTTATACCTCTTTTATTAGGCTTGCTTTCTCAGTTTCTCACAAGTACTGTTCCTTTCCTCCCAGGATTGTAAAATCTGGGCCTGAGATCTGATGCATTTCAAGCTATGTTAAATTTTTCATACAAATATCAAGATTGCTGAGCTGGTAGAAGACAGTTTTCTTCTATTGCAGGGTAAGTTCTCAGGACAACTGGGGCCCTACCCTGGAAAGTAGAAAGTCCCCTTTGCCCTTCTTCTTCACCACACTCTCTTAGGCAAATTATTTCAGCTCACTATGTTTCCAATAATAGTTCTCAAGTCATAGAGTTTTCATCCTCCCAATCAAGTGGGTTGATTCACATAAAGCCCTTCACACTATGTATGAATGCGTCCATTGCACTCTGAAGCAGGGTGCTTTGCTGAGGGAGCAAGTCGGGGATAAAATCCAGCACTCTTCTCCAAGCCTAACATGGGCATGGGGCTGGATCTGCTCAGAGGATGAGGTACCTTTCAAAAATCTGGTACTATTGCTTGTCAAGCCCTAAACCCAACACCTAGAGGGCTTTTTTCCCAAGATACATGAAGGCTCCTGTGGGCCAGTAAGGCCATGCTAGGATATGGTTAGTGTTTGATAAATCCTGGCTATTTTAACTGTTATTACTGAGTTCAAATAGTGACTGCCTTGAAGATTCTGTTTCAGAACAAAATACTGAAATACCAAGTAGTCAGGACTTTAAGTTGATGGAAACATCCAGCAGACAACCAAAAAGAAGTACATTGTAATCTCACCAAATGCCCTCTCATCGATCCTATTTTTATTGTCCATAAACTAGCTAGAAATAATTCCTTGTTATGTTTGTCTTTATTCAGCCTTTAAAACAAGACTCTTCCTTTAAAGATAATCTATTCCTTATTTTAATTTTGAAAAATAATCTCTCTGACTTAGTTATCTGCCAATTTAGATAATTGGCTGTAAGTCATATAGGCATCTCAGAATAACAATTGGGCATAGAACACATTTATTTTAGGCAAATGAGAAATAATATGGTATTTTAAACAAAGAGGAAGAAGAAAAAAAATACTTCCTTTCCCACTGTAAATGCTGTACAATGGAATTCTCAGACATGACATCATCAGTTTCTGGTTTCACAATGCAGAGTCCTTAGTTGATAGAGCTAGTCAGAGTAGAATGAGAAGCAGATGCAACTAGTATCAGAATATGCAACTTCTTTAGCATATAAAATTGTTAAACTCTGTAGAACTTTTACTTTTAAAAAGTACCCACTTGACATAAGCTCTTCAAAAATTCTAGAATCTTTTTGTGAAAACAAAGAGGTAATTAATGTGGTAGGTTTAAGAAGAGCAAGGTACTTCAGTTACCTAATTTATAATATGTGATTATAATAAAAAAGTAGAATATTGTGTTCTCATCTAAGACTTTGTTTTAGCTTCAAGGAAATTAAACAGTCATCAAACAGGTTTAAAGAAATGCCTAATGCCTATCGTTTATGAACATTGTTAAGTAAATTGTACCACTTTCGAACTCCTGAAGAAAGGAGATAGAATATTTAAGTTTCAAGAAGCAGTTTAAAACATTTAGTTAGACATGCTGCACTAAGACTGAAGGATTTTGAGAGGCATCATGAAGGGAGTACAAAGCGCAGTTCAATGACAGACACAGCACACATCGAGCAAGAGAGACTTTATGACTAAGTTTACTGCTCACAGTGCAGATACGACTTAAGAAACAAATGTGGAGAAAACATGAGGCCAACCTGTAAGCCAATTGAAATATGATGAAATATTCCTAATCCTGTCGTAAATTTAATTGCTTGGCACCTCAAAATACCTTCAACATTTGAGCTGAGAAAATGCAGTCTCCATAACTTAAATTGCTTGAATGGATTTTCATAAACCTCTGTGACCTAATAAACAAATAAGGTGTGGTGGGAACCAAAGTGGAAAATCAGGATCTCAGCCACCACCTAACAGCATGTTCTCTGCAATGGGATACACTAAGCCAATCTCAACGAAAACACAGCAAAAAGTACAGGAGACTAACCCTGACTAAGAATAACTCTAATGTCTTACCACAGAGTTAGCAGAAATGAAGAGTCTTGTTTTTCCTGACCTCTGGGTGGGAAGGAGAGCCATTTCTTTTTTTCTGTCGAGTATGACAAGATATGTATCTGTCATGAATGCATCCTGCTTTAAACAACAGAAACTCTAACCAAGCAATGGCTTAAACGGTTTAAGGGTTTTCCTTTCTTCGTGTAATAACATGTCCAGAGGCAGGCAGTCCAGGGTTGGTACGACAGCTCCACAATGTCATTCAGATACCTAGGCTTCTTTGACCCCTCTGTTTGGTCATTTTAGCAGATAGTTTTTATCATCACATCTGTTGCACTATGGTTGCAAGATAACTCTGTCCAAGCAGGAAAGGCAAAAGGAGACAGAAGGTCAAAAGCTTTTGCCAAGTGAGGCTACCACTGTAAAGAACTTTCCCAACCAGAGGCTTCCATGTGTATCTCATTGGTCAGAATGATATCACATGACCACTTCTTGCTGCGTGGTAGGCTGAAAATATACCTCTGTATCTGAGCATATTACTTCCTTTTGTTAAATAGTGAGCAAGAAAGAGGGGAATGGATAATGGGCAAGCAGCAATCACTATCTACCACACCCTGGTACCCAGCACTCAGCCAGTCATTACCAAAAGCAGAGAGTTCAGTTTGTGTGGGCCAAGAGCCAGCTTCAAGCCTGTCTAACCAACTCCTGGCAAGTTCTCCTGATGGAATGCTGTGAAGTCTAGCACTTTACAACCGTGTAGTGCAACAGCGTAAACCCTCCAACTGCAACTTGGAAAACTAGGAGGGAAAGAGAAAGTCCAGAGAATGTTTCTATCTGCAATTGCAGATACTGTTATTTTCTACTCAATAACCCCCAACCCTTTTCCTTGCTAATAGTTAAACCCCAATTTGACTTGGCAGCAATGCGCCAAGTTCTAGGTTAAAGGTTGGTAAATTACAGCTACAGGTCAAATCCGCTCCATTGCTTTTTTGGTTTGTTTGTTTGCTTTTGCTTGATTGTTTGTTTGTTTGTCTGTTTGTTTTGAGACAGGGTCTCACTCTCTCGTCCGGGCTGGAGTGCAGTGGCACAATCACTGCTCACTGCAGCCTCAACCTCCCGGGCCCAAGCGATCCCCCCCACCTCAGCCTACCAAGTATCTGAGACCACAGATGCACACCACCACGCATGGTTAATTTTTGTAGCGATAGGGTCTCACCACATTGCCCAGGCTGGTCTTGAACTCCTGGGCTCAAGCAATTTGCCCACCTTGGCCTCACAAAGTACTGGGATTACAGACATGAGCCACCATGCTGGCCTTCCCCTGCTTGTTTTTGTAAGCAACATTTCTTTTTTTTCTTTTTTGGACACAGAGGAGCTAACTTATTTACATATTGTTTATGGGCTCCTTTTCCCCCGCAACAGTTGAGTAGCTGCTACAGAGACACCTAAACCGCAAAGTCTAAAATATTTACTAAGTGGCCCTTTATGAGTGGACTGACTCATGCCCTCGATGATGGGCCATTATTGGACTAATCTAATTATCACAACATTGCTTTTCACTTTCTCATCCCCCTCGCCTAAGGGCGGCCATGAGACCACATAATTAGGCAACTGCTAAGGTTGCCTGAGATCCTTTTTTCCTGATAAAAGAGAAACCACAGCTGCTCTATCTCCCACCAACTGTTTGTTCTTACCTAAAGTTGAGGCATAACATCTAGAACTGCAGCAGAAAACTTTGGACCATGGGGGAAAAGCCAAGAAATCACAAAAATTCAACCTGACATCCTTAATCCACTAAATTAATGCTGAGAACAATCTGCCTCCAGACCTTTTGTTTTGTGAGAAACATAAATTCCTATTTGTGTAAGCACTGTTATTGGACTTTCTGTTCACTGCCTGTGTCCTGTTTGAACAATCTTTTCTTTTCTCATAACTCTTAACTTAGTCCTCATGAGACATGAAACCCAGCACATATTATACAGTATTATATTATTCAAAGGACTGTCCACTTTTATAAACCATGAATTTCATGGTGTTATAGAATCAAGTGCAGTATAGTAAATTAAACACAAAATATCTGAGCTCTGCTTGGGCTGAACATACTGTCCCTATTTTCTATTATATTACATTGAACTAGTTATTTGACTTATCTAGAAACTTCCTCATCTGTACAATGGTAAAAACAATACTTCCTCATATGATTTTTGTGAAGATTAAAATAAATTATGAAAATTGTACTCAGCTAGAATGATTTAAATTATTGCTATCTGATTAATTGATTTTAATTCTTTTAGGTAGCTCAATTCTTTCATCCTTAAGAAAACAGTGTATTTAAGAAATTACACCTGTAATTAGTCCAGGTATCCTGGACTAATATTAAGCACAGGATAAAAAAAAAAAAAACATTTTTAGCTTTCTCTGAAAGAAAGAGCATCTTTAAAAGACCTTAAATTTGGAAGCCTCACCTCTTAGAATTCTACCTCCTCAAAACCTTACTCTTCTGGAAAATTTATTGTGCTTCTGTCACCTTAGAGATACATCTTTTTCTCTCCATGTTGTCCTTTATCCCATTCATGCCTCATCTTTCTTGCTTCCAGCTATATTGCCCAATTATCATTAAGTCAACAGCATACATTGAACATCTATTATGTTTAACATATAAGAAAGAGATCCCTTATAAAAGACATAAGAAAAAAAAAAAAACAGAGGCATTTCAACTCTTCTTTGAGAAAGAAGCTAGACTTCTTTCAGCTGATAATTATGTCTCCTATCAACACGGGCCTGCAGCCCAACAGCTGACACTAAGCATCTGACAATTTGAGAGCCAGATATTTTTGTACTATGTGATTTTGTGGAATTTTTGAACCACAATATATTGCATCTACCAAATATTACAAAGAAACATCAGCAGTGATCCATCAGAGGTCTAGGGCATCATCTTATAATTACTGCACTACTACATTAAAATATGCTAATGTTCACTCTGAGAGGAATGAAAAAAGCATCATAAACAGACCTGTGTCAATTCACATCAACATTTACCACCAAATGATTCAGGCCAAGTAAGGTTTTGACATCAAACAAGTTACAAAAATCTTTTCACTTTTTCAGATCTTTTGAATTTCGGAATTGGAGGAAAGGAATTGGAGACCTGTACCAGACATTTCCATAATATGTAATGCCATCTAGACAGATGAGCAAGCCAAAATGGCTTTTCTTTCAATAATCTTTTAATTATATAAACTAAGCGAAGAAGAGACATACATGTGCTCAAATCCCTTGTAAACTATATAAAAGAAACTCAACCAGAAAGATCCTTTTTATGCGTTATTTGATATTCTGCTCTCTGACTGCAAATTTCAACTTTGGAAAGCCCGTGTTCTACTGAGAAGAGAATGTATAAACATATGTGACAAATACCAACTCTTGTAGTTTGGAATAAGTCAAAGTAATATTTTTTCTTCCTTTTTTATGGTCTTTAAATTGTGGCCTGAGTGAGTAGAATAGGGGCTCCTGTCCATTCATCTCTTTTTCCTCTACTTTTTCCAAATGTAATGGATGTATGTCCAATGCCCAGGAAACCTGAGAAGAACCAATTTCAAACATTCCTTCCCCCATAACTAGTGTAATTTTAAATTCATCTGGAGATTTGGAATACTAATCTATCCTTAGAAGGACATGTATCAAGCATAAAAGCTTTGAAGATCTTTTAAACCCGGCAATTACAAAGCTGGGAAATGAACTGTTGTTGTTGGTTTCAATTATTAATTGAAAATTAAGGCAAGGTAACAGTTGCTAGAGTTACTTTAGGCTACTCTAGAGTCAAAGTCAAAATAATAGACTTATTAGAAAACTTTTAAGTCCATATATTGGTCCCAATCTATTTAAAAAAATGAATAAACCTATCATTTGATTAAGAATTCCACTTCTGACAGTCTATTCTATTTAAATACTATTACAGGTGTGAGTAGACTGAAGGGAATACTGATGTCTTTATTCATTTCAGACTTGACCTCGAATCTCTGGCCTTATTCATCAGCTTTAGGATCCACAGCAAATTGCCAATTTTTTGCAGCTTGTTTTTGTGGCAATTTTGTGCAAATCACAAAGTGCTGCTAACTCTAGGAGGGTGAATTAGAGCAGAAATGAGGGCAGGATGTCAACCCTCACCTACCTCCTTAGCGGAGCACCTCTGTGCAGAGCAAAAACCCACCACATTGTATGGGGCCCAGTCACCAAAACCATAAATTTACTGAGGGTGATGACTTCACAGTTCAATCTGTTTTTACATATCTTTATTTAAAGTCTTTATGTTCTCTGAATTTCAAGGCCCTGAGACAAAGCATTTGCTTTTCTACCTTAATTACTGGCACTAGCATCACCTTATACCTCAGCTCTGCTTCCCCCACCTAACCCTATCAATTATTGAGATTGTGTCTGCTGTGCTGGTCCTTACCCCTCCAGATCCACTTCCATCATTCTATGCCCTGCTTCCAGCTCCAAAGGGCTCACCTTTTCTGATTGTGTCATCCAGGTCCCCTTGTCCTTCTTGTTGGGTTTGACCAATGAGAGATGAAAAGGCTGGAAGTAAAAGAGAGATAGAGGTATTGATTCCCAAGCCCACCGCTCACATCTCCCTGCTTGCCTGTTTGCTGGATTTGGTGGTTTTCTAGGTTTATGCCTTTTGAACTCTCAGGTGGTCTCACCTCCGTGTCTCCAGGTCTCCAGCTGCCTTGAAATCCAATAACACTGCTTCCCCTTGCCTCTCATTCCCCATCCCACCCCATGCTAATGGTTTTCCACTGTTGCCATTTCCTGAGAGCTTCACCATCCATTGCTCCTTCCCTTAATTCAGCCACACCTCTGCAAGGAGCAGAGTTTGTTCACGAAACTCTCTTCAGCTAAACCCTTTGACTGTGCCAGCATACTCCCTGCCTCTTCTCTTCATCACAGGAAGTCTCAAATTTGTCCCAGTCTTTTCTTTTCCAGGGCCCCTCATGGCCTCATGTTCTCTCTCCTAAACATTCCTGAATATCTGTAATTGTTTTTTAGCAGCCTGTTCTCATTAACACTGTATCCAAATGAAATTCAAAGTATATTATATGGGCAGTGGTGTCATTTAGAATGTGCTAGAAAATTTACACAATAAAAAAATACAAGTTTTGATTTAAGGAACACTGTGTGCTTTTTTAAGGCTATTTATTTAACCAATACCTACTGAAGGTCTTTTCTAGGTACTTATAACAAAATTATGAGCACTAACAGGCACAATTCCAGTTCCTACTATAACAGAACTTATAGTCTAGTAGAGAAACAGACTTCAGCCAAATTTTACTTAATATTTATGTATTTGTTACTTACTATGTGTCAGTCACTATGCTAAACAGTTTATAATATTTAGTTCATGTAATCCTTTTAACAAATCTAAGGAAAAATTGCTATTATTACCCTCATTTCACAGATAATACAACTAAGACACAGTGCTTGAAACTACCTTGCTATGCTATAACATCTATACAGGAAATGGTCAATTACAAAAACACCCCCAAATTTATTTTAGTGGTCATGAGAAACTTGAGTCAATGGTATAGAATAAATTTACTCTTATTCCAGACTTAAGACCTATCTAAAACACACCATTATCATATTTACCAGTTGAACCAAAATGTGCTGCCTGCTGGTATACACCAGACACTATCTTAGATGGTGGAAACACAGAGGAAAGAGACTCCTTGAATTTAAAATTTGTGGGGAGGTGAGAAGGATGTTGGGGAAGGCATAAAAATACATGGCAGTTGACTTATATGTCAATACAAATCTGTCTTTTCTGAGGCCCCAAATGTCTTTTTCTCCAAGGCTCTAACCTGCCCTCAGTGACCCTGCTGATAACATGGGGAAATGAGATAGTGGGAGAGGATAATTGCAGTAAAACATAATTAATTCTGTAATAACATATGCACTACCAGTGAAAGAAGCAGAGAGGAGGGACACAGACCCAGTGGGGTGGGTCAGGGAGCACACTGAGAGCTGTTGAGGAATGAACGAAACTTGCAGAACAGGCAAAATTACTCAAGAGAAGTGGGGGAACACAACTGTCCTCAGGTTCTGTCTAAACATGCCACATTTGATATTTTTAAACTTCCTAGTAGATTTAGATACCATATCATGTACAGATACAACCTCAGTTCTAGGACTCGTATTTGAGATGATCGTTAGAGTAGCCACTTCACCATTATAAATAGTGGTGAAGAGTTTGGATTTTAGATTCATATAGACAAGGATATGAGTCTCTCTCTGTCATTTTTAACTGTGTGACTGAGTAAATTAATTTTCCTTTCCTAAGACTTGATTATCTTATCTGTGAAAATGTAATTCTAACAATAGCATGTGCTTCACAAAGCTGTTGTAAAGGCTCCATGTCATAACACAAGAAATATGCTTAGCACATTTCTTAAACTACACCCATCTAAACACTTACTGAAGACCTTTAGTTACTACACAGATCTTTTCCTTTGACTAAAAGAAATAGGGAAAACCTCAAACAGTGCCTTTAAATATGAAAAAGGCTCTATTCTGCCATTGGACTTTGCAGATATTTAATATATTCTAATCACAATATTTTTGATCTCTGTGTTTAAACTTGGCTTCCCACTCCTTTAGGCTTCTCCTTTCCTTTCTGTGGCAATGAGGCTTGGGTCCTAACTGTCATGGAATAGTTCTCCATACCAGGATGTGATCTCGGCCAATTCCACAAACCAGTAGTACTCACTATGTATTCCTGATACCTGTGGAACCTGAAGCTTACCTCTTAGGTGAATCAGTATTCATATTGGTGAATATCGCTTGACTCCAGATATCTTTCTAAAACCTTGGAAAATTCAAAGCATAAAAAAGAAATTGTTATCTCGAATAATTTCTATTTTTGATCAGGTTGTCAACACATTTATGATTGCATTGTCTTTATAAGGATTCTTTCACTTTTTATTTTTTTATTTTTATTTTTTATTTATTTATTTATTTATTTATTTATTTTTTGAGATGGAGTCTCGCTCTGTCGCCCAGGCTGGAGTGCAGTGGCCGGATCTCAGCTCACTGCAAGCTCCGGCTCCCGGGTTCACACCATTCTCCTGCCGCAGCCTCCCGAGTAGCTGGGACTGCAGGCGCCCGCCACTTCGCCCGGCTAGTTTTTTGTATTTTTTAGTAGAGACGGGGTTTCACCGTGTTAGCCAGGATGGTCTCGATCTCCTGACCTCGTGATCCGCCCATCTCGGCCTCCCAGAGTTCTGGGATTACAGGCTTGAGCCACCACGCCCGGCCTCTTTCACTTTTTAAATCATTATTGTTATTAGTATCATTTTGCTCACCCTATCTCCAGCTATTTTAAAAACTTAGGAAACTTACTCTATAGGCATTACCACTGAAGCCTGATAGGAAAATTTAGAATGTGTGTAGAACTCTGGCAGTTAAATAGAAGTTGGTATATCATCTTTCCATTAATACGAACTCAATTAATCCAAGTTTACTTTGCAAGTGGTATGTATTTATTTCAGCAGATTAATCTAGCAAGGGAAGTGAAGACTGTATTTTAAAGGTATTTTTGTCTTCAACTCATAATTAAATCATTATGCTACTTTCAGCTTATCAATTCTCATCTAAAATAATCCAGAAAAGAAGACTCTGCATTCTTTTGGTCTGTATGCTAGTGCTGAGTACACAATATTTTTAAAGATTGAAACTAAATTGTTTTCCCTGTTCTGAAATCTAATGAACTTGGTTATAACGACAGCTTTCAATATCATGAGTTTTACAAATTCATATTATCATGAACCCTTAAATTGCATCTTTTCAATGTATTAGTACATTTAAATTAATTTATAATTCATTTTTATATATAAAACATTTATATGATTCCATAATAAATATTTTATTGTAATGGTAACTTGTATAATTCACCCTCACAGCTTATACCCTTTAAAGTTCTAGATTAGAAGGGAAGATGGTGGAAACTGTTGCCAGTTCATCATAAACAATTTCATTTCATTTTTTTCCACTGTATATATTGAGACAATATTTCGCAGGTGCCCTTTGCAGTTATTTGTGGCCTTGTAAACTGATTCCTGGCCCATGACATGTGAGCAGAAATTATGTGTACCATTTAGAAGTTTAAAAGTTTAAGATGTGGACACACCTTCCACACTATCTTTCTCATTGTTTGCTGGATCAATGGAAGTCCCCAAGAACCTAGACTAAGGTAAAGACACAAAATGGATGAAGCTTGGGCCCCTGAATCATTAGCACTGGACTTCTGCCTGAGAAGGGGAAATTGGAGATTTTAAGTTAAGTGTGTTGGGAAATTATTGGAAGGTCTTAAGCAGGGAGTGCTATAATCCCCATGGTAGGAAACGGGTTGCAAGGAAGTGTGATAGCCATTCCCCAAGGTGGTCCCTAATGACTCCCACTTCCAGGAGTTCATACCCTGGGGAGTACCCTCCCACATTGCACCAGGGTTGGTTTGCCTGACCAGCAGAATACAGCTGAAATGATGGCATGGCATGTCCAACATTAGGTATTAAAGACACTGTCATTCTCATCTTGGTCACTGTCACTCTCTAAGAGCACTCATTCTGGAGAACATCAGCTGTCATGCCATGAGCAGTCCTATAGGGAGGCTCACATAGTGTGGAACAACCACATGAGTGACCTCTCTTGCAAACGGATCTAACCCTAGTTAAGTTTTCAGGTGACTACAGCACTAACCGGCAGTGTGACTGCAACCTCACGAGTTACCCTCAGCCAAACTCACCCAGCTCAACCTCTCCTGGATTCCTGACCCACCATACACTGAGTGGTATAATAGGTGTTTGTTGTTTTCAGCTGCTTAGTTTTAGAGTATGTGTTTCATAGCAATAAATAACTAACATAAGAGACAAGAGTAGAAACAGGATGATCAGGCATCAAGACTATTGCAGTGATCCAGGGAAGAGATGATTGTAAATATTAATTAAGATAATGAGAAGATTATAGATCGCTTTAAGAAAGCCTGGCCTTATACCAGTATATGTGAAAGGACCTGGAAAACCTCAATGCTCTCCATGCAAGATATTGGTGTGATTTGAGGGCAGAGAAAGGCAATTGAAGCTTCACCAAAACGTAAGAGTGACAACATTGATCGGAAAGTGATTCTTCTGTTCCTTGCACTAAGTAGGCCATTCTTGGAGCAATTTGTCCAATTCTGGGTGACACACTTACAAATAGAGATTAAGAAAAAAGACCCCATGCAAAGGATGCTCTAGAATTGTAGAGTGATACAGTCATTATGGGAAATGATATGGAGATATGTCAAAAAAACAAAAAATAGAACTGCCATATGATTCAGCTATCTCACTTCTGGGTATATATCCAAAGGAAATGAAACCAGGCTGTTAAAGAAATGTCTGCACTTCCATACTCATTGCAGCATTATTCACAATAGTGAAGGCATGGAAGCAACCTCAGTGTTTATCAAGGGATAAATGGATAAAGAAAATGTGGTGTATGTACACAATGGAATCCTATACAGCCTTTAAAAAGAAGGAAACCCTTTCATGTGTGACAACATAGATAGACCTAGAGGACATTATGTTCTGTGAGATAAGTCAGGCACAGAATGATAAATAGTACATGATCTCACTCATAGGTGGAATCTTAAAAAAAAGTACAATTCATAGTAAAAGAAAATAGAATAGTGGTTGGTTACCAGAGGCTGGGGTTTAGGGAAAGTGGGGGAATCTTGGACTAAGGGTAAAAGCTTTCAATTATAAGATGAATAAGTTTTGAAGACTTAATGTACAACATGGTAACTATAGTTAAGAAGAGTGTATTGTATATACTTGAAATTTGGTAACAGTGTAGATGTTAAGTGTTCCCGCAGACACACACGAAATGTGAGGTGAGGGATAGGTTAATTAGCTTGATTGGGGGAAACATTTCATAATGTATTCCTGTATCAAAACATCACATTGGGCATCTTAAATGTACACAGTGTTAATCTGTCAACCACAGATTGATTTATTTAAGGAACAGTAGAGTTTGGGGGCATGGCAGAATGGAAATATAACACTGAGAAATGATTGAGGGAACGAACATGTGGATTGAACATAACGGCTATTTGAAAAGTTGGAAAAAATTCAATCCTCACCAATTCTCTTTATCTGGAGCTTTAGAATTTTCCTGAAAGCTTAGATTCTTAGTTGAAGCTTCTTTCTACCTCTTATCTTCATTATGAAAAGAGTTAGTGAGTAAATCTTGTCCCCCAAGGTAAAGCCAGAGTTAAAATCAATTCACTGAACTGGTATTTGTATAACGTCTGCAAGATGCAGAGATTAAATTGAGAGATTAACCTGCGAGAATAATTTGAGAGATTAACAATGTATTAGACAGTTGTACTCTTTGCTCTAAAAACTAGTGGTAATTAAACAGATATTTTATTCTAACATTGTGACCTTATTTTTAATTTGTGTTCTTTGGTAAGAAATTATGGCAGGCTTTCTCTCATCATTTATAGAAAGTGCTAAAATGACTTTTTTCTTAATAGACAGAGGTTTTGTGTTCTGTTTCATATTAGTGTAGATCAAGTGTAGTAGTTTGTTCAAGAGAGGCAAAGATGCATTAATACAACTCCCAGGAGGCAGCCAGGCAGCTCAAGCTGGGTGATGAGAGGGGTCGCATGGAAAGAAGTGGATGGAGTTTTTGGATCAAGTATTCAATGTATGGGGAGTGGATGTCAAGGATGGCTTTGAGCTTTCAGACTAACACAACTGGTTGGAAAGGTTAGTCACTGAGAAATGGAATAACAAAATTGGTCTGGGAATTAGGCAAGAAGATCATAAGTTCAGCTTTGGATATGTTGAATTTAATCAATTTGGGGGCTCTAAGATGACTTTTCAAATTCTCAGAAAAAAAAAAAAGGTCAGAGCTGGAGAGCACTGCTGTGAGTTATCTGTGCATGTATGTAATAATTGAAGCAGAGGTGGAGATGTGTGAACCTCAGGCTGCATCTTAAAGAACTCCAATATTTAAAGATGAGACAGAGAGAAAAGTCTTGTAAGGAACACTGAGAAGGAACGGCCAAAGAGATAGATGGAAAATCAGGACTGAATGTTGGGTTTTGGAAGTCAAGGAGAAAGATTATTTTAAGGATGAAGTTGTCATTGGGTTAACCACTCGTGAAAGATACACTAAGAAGAAAACATGAAGAATGGATTCTTCTGTGCTAAATAGAAAGAATTCATAAAGCTCCTCTTTCAGATGACTTTGGTTCTACTTTACTAACTACCTAAATCTCATATTTATGAGAAGGCTAAGAAGCTTTTTCACCTCTTAGGCACATCACGGAAGACCATAGGAGGCTCGGAATAATATATTCAGATTCAGAAGGATGCACAGTACTATTTTTCCCAAATATAGTTGAAAGTAGTTCTTGTAGGTTATGATTTTATCTGATTATTTGATTTTTTACATTAAATTTATAAGGGCCCCATAGTCATTATGCTGATTTCATTTTGAAAATGTAGATAAAGATAAGCTTGATATTTCTAAAAGTCCTGACAATTAGAGAAACAATTTGTAATAGTGTGGGTAGGAAAATGAAAGGGCAGGAGAAAGCTGAAGAATGATACAGGCAAATATATCATTAGAAGACTCTAGATCACCCTCATTTGTTTTATTTGTTGTGAGGTATTGGGATGTATTGTAATAGCTTAACTTTTTCCTGGTGCTCAATGCTTATGACATGGTGCTTTTTTAATAATGGTAAAGAACATACAAACTTGAATCAGACAAACCAGAATGTACATGGAAAGCAATAAAAAATGCACATTTCATCTTCAAAAGAAATACTGGGTCACTCTTTCCAACTACATGAAAAACGATATTTGGAAAAAATTTTAATATCTTTCTTATTACATAGTGTATTTCCTGATCCTCTTCCTTCTTTATGACTTATTTTTATACAAATACATGTAAAAACTTTATCTACTCTTTTGGCCAGGGAGAGCCTCTCCTATGGAGTGAGAAGGAACAGGGCCAGGGAGCCACATTGTTCGAAAAGCTGCCTGACAGCAAGAACAGAGCTAGACACTCTATGATGGACACCTCATTTAGTCCTCATGGTAAACTCATGAATTTAGTCTTAGTCTACCTCATCTTAGAGATACAGAAAGTGAGATTCTGAATGGAATTCCACTCCAGGAGGAACAGTAAGTGTTTTCACACCTCTGAGCCAGAGTTCATACACCTCACTCTATATCACACTGTCCACACAGAGCTTTAAGGCTGCCTGGAAGAATGTTCTTTCACCTCAGATACCATCTTCTATATGAGGGATACATGTCCATTCTAAATTAGACTTAAAGAGGTAATGCATGCGGGTGAAAAAGCATGACATTGGATTGTTTCCTATGAGTAGGTTAAAATAAGATAGATAAAATTTCATTGGGCATCTGGGAGGGACAAAACATGGAAAAAGGAAAGAAAGGATCAAAAAGGACCTTGGAATGCCAAAGACAATTTCCTCAAATGTTGCCTTCAGCTGGCACTGTTGAGGGCAGAGTCACTGTGTGGCTGGTGGAACATTCTTTCCACCTGGAACAATCAGCAAGTTAGTACCAATATCTTCCCCTCACACAGTGTCCAAAATAATTTTTCTCCATTTCTGAAGCTACAACCTTAATCCAGGGCATAATGAATCCTGGGTAAATTGCCTTTGATAAGAGTGCAAATTACACAGATGGAACAATCCACAATCCATTCATTAACTCCGAACTACATTGATTTTTCCAAAGTTATGATTTAAAAAAATAAAAAGAGCAGAATAAGTTCATGACCAGAGAGTGTCAGTTCTAGCTAGTGTTTTTCCTCGGAATTTCCCAAATAGAACCTCCAAAAAGAGTCACCCTCTACCCAGCAGAATTCGATTTAGAAATTAACACCTGCCTTAGCAAAGACTTTTAGTCCTATAAGAAAAAATATTAGTGAAGCAGCTGTAAATTGCACTTCTACAGTTCTCAGATGTGTGACTGCTTCTGAACTACAATAAACTGCTCTTCCTTGTACATAGTATGGTAATTCCAAAAGTAGAACGTGTCGTCCTTCAAGTGACTTCACTGTGGTTTTAAAATACAGTCTCATCATGTAAGTCAGTAAAGCTACAAAGCTACATAAGTGATTCAGTGACCTATCTGCAATGCTCTCACATAGCCCCAGGCTTGTTCTACTAACTATCCTGAACTCAGCACTTACTTTTTTTTATGCAGCTTTGCAGTCCCTAGAATGAGAGATAGAGCCTGAAGGGGCCCTGAGAACCTTCTAAACCATTACAGGTGCTTGGAGGAAGAGACTGTTAGATGGCCATTACCACATATTGCTTCTCAATCTCTCTAAATGTTTCCACATTTGTTTTAAATACTTTGATTTCACTGAAAAACATTTAAAGTACTTTTCAAAGGTCATTCAATAGATCACTCAATTTTTTTATTTGAATGATTTTTTTCTTTTTCTCTCCTTCAGAGTTTAAGTTCTGCTTAATTGTAACTTCCCATAAATATCAAACAATAAAGGACTAAAAATAGGAATAGGATATATTAATATACTCATTGATTTAATAAATATATAGTCAGAATCTGTCATGTTCTGGGCACTGTTCTAAATTTCTAGAAACGTATGTATCATGAGAGATAATCTGCATTCACAAATGGCTACAATATAAGGTCCTATGTTAAGTTCAAAAAATGGGGTATGAAGGGGATACTTCAGTATTTTAGAGAAATGGCTGGGCTGATGACTAGACTATTCAAGAAAAGCAGAATGTCTATTGTTTATTGGCAGGTTAGATCACTTTCCATTCTCTTCTGTTGTTCCTCTGCACCTCAGGGCCTAGAAAACTAGTAGCTACATTTTCCTGAATCCCTTGCTAGCAAGGTTTTAGGTTAGACTCTGCCAAAGACAGGAACTTATGCAAAATTCAGAAGCAAAGGAGACACAAAACTGTATTATTGTTCCTTTGACAGTAGCAAGCTGTGGGGTGAGCTACACTATAATTGAGGTTTTTCAGTGACTTTTGGCATTTTTTTGAGAATTGCCTGTTTTCCCACTCCAGGCAGCAGTGAATTTCACTGGCAATTTTCTGTGGGTCTTTGACCTTCCTGATTTTAAGTATGTTAATGGCAAACCTAAGAACTAGCAATAGCTTTCCTGGACCTTTACTTCTTGCAGTCCTTTCAAGTATCTATACCCTTTTCTATCTAAAATTTCTACACATGACATTTTAGCTGAACTGAGAGCAGGAAGGAAAATTTGGGAATGGATGGCAGAGTAGACAGTGAGCAGGAGCAGAGCTGTCTAAAGATTGGCATGAGCACCAGTGCATCCTTTGATCATCTTTACCATCACTGTCTTCATTGCCAGTATTTACAGAGTGCTTACTATGTGTCAGGTACTGTTCTGGGTACATATTCACTCATTTAATCCTAAAAACAATGATTTATAGGTGCTATTACTGTAAAAGATGAGAAAATGGGTGCCGAGAGAGGCTAATTCGACTTGCCTAAGATCACAGAATGACCAAGCAGTAAAACCAGAAGTCGTCATGTTTAGTCACGAAAAGGTACCCCTAAAACTACTGAAGACATGGCCAGAGTGGTTCTTAACCACCACAAAACGTTGTGGGTGGTCTTAAATATTGTGAGTGACGAATTTTCTTAAAACTTTTTGTTTAAAATATCTATACACTTAGAGAAAATTGCCAAAAAAAAAAAAAAAACTGCAGAAAAGTGTACCCTCCCCCCAGCTTCCCCCAGTGGTAGTATCTTACATAATTGTAGAACAATAACAAAAACAGGACATTGACCTTGGCACATGCCTATGAACTAGGCAACAGATCTTATTCACATTTCATCAGTTTTTACATTCACTCTTGTGTGGGGGTTAGGGCGAGTGTGATCAAATAAATTTCTATTTTTAAACCCAGAAATTTAACTCCGTGATGTTAGTATGTCCTAACAGATTTTCTAGCAGAGAGAGGTTTGCTTGATATAAACTCGGTATGAGTTAATAATATAACATAATCATTGAAAATGTTTTTAGTCAGGCTCAATATTAATAGGTACTGAGTGCTCAGACCTTCAGGGATAACAGTGTCATTACGGTACGCATTGCTTAGATCCCGGCTCGAGAATTGTGCTCATTTGAACCAAAATAAACAAGACAAAGACCCCCCGAGAAAGGCAGCTAGATGTTGAAGGGTGGTAATAAAGAGTCTGAAGTCCCTGAAGTACCAAGGAGAGCAGGCAATGTTTATCTCTAAGAAGAGATGATGTAGGCAGACATGATGTCAAGCTGCCTATCCAACCCTATGTCTTACAATTACACATCACGTTTAGTTAAGCAAAGCACCTACCAAATCATGAACATCTATACCTTCCTTACCTGAAAAGCTCTATTTTCAGAAATTCTTCCATGATTTTTATTAATCTTTTCTTGAATATACACAGCATTTATCCAATGACCAAATAATTTAGCCTAGTCGTTTTCAAAGAGTAATCTAGGATCAGCAGACTTAGCAACACCTGGAAATTTGTTAGAAGTGTAAAATCCTGAGCCCCAACTCAGACTTACTGAACCTGAAACTCTAAAGGCGAGGCCCAGAAATCTATATTGTAACAAGTCATTGTGTTAGTTGATGTATGCTAAGGTTCCAGATCTACTGTTGTAGCTCTAAACCACTTGGGATATTGTTATTTTGTATATGAATATCATCTCCCCACAACTGCTGTTCTGTGACATCTATGTATACTCTCACCTGACCAAATATGATAAGATCATGGCCAAGGAAACCTATCATTCTCTTACCATGTAGCTCCTTTAGCTGGTTTCCCTATCAAAGCTCATGTCAGAGAGCACTGGACTGTGTCTTTTCATCCTAGTCTATCCTCTGCTTTCTAAGAACACTGGGGCTGAATGCTTCCATCAGAAGTTAACAATCCTGTTTTCACACAATCAAGAAGTATTTAAGTAACTGTTTCTAAGTGGCAAAAGACATGGTCCCTGCTCTCAAATAATTATTTTTAGATACATCAGGGGACACCTGAGATTAGTTCAACGAAAAATTCTTCTTCCTCCCTTCCTCTCTCTACCTCCCTAAATCTACAGGCCATAAGCAGTGAGGGTCAGGCACTCAGAAGTGGGTGATACTTTTGTGTATGATTCTATATTTCCTGAAGGGGTTTCTAGCCTTCTTCCCTAGCTAATGAGGCAAGAGCAGTGGTTCTTAACCTTTTGTGTGCCTGAGAATCACCTGGGAATGTGTTAAATTTATACCTGGGTCACTGCGCAGAAATTCTGATTTAGTATGTCTGTGATGAAGCTGGGAAATCTATAATTTTAGCAAGTACCCAGGGTGACTCTGATATAGGTCTGTAAATGACACTTAAACAAATTGCAAGCAGAACAGCAGCACTTCGAATATTTAACACAGCCTGGCCGGGCGTGGTGGCTCATGCCTGTAATTCCAGCACTTTGGGAGGCTGAGGCGGGCAGATCACGAGGTCAGGAGATTGAGACCATCCTGGCTAACATGGTGAAACCCTGTCTCTACTAAAAATACAAAAAATTAGCCCAGTGTGGTGGTGGGCGCCTGTAGTCCCAGTTACTCTGGAGGCTAAGGCAGGAGAATGGTGTGAACTCAGGAGGCAGAGGTTGCAGTGAGCCGAGACTGTGCCACTGCATTCCAGCCTGGGCGACAGAGCAGGACTCCATCTCAAAAAAAAAAAAAAAAAAAAAAAAAATTTAACACAGCCTGATTTCCCAATGAAGAGGCAGAAAGTAAAGATGGCCATAAATCTGTTTTCACCTCTTATCAGCCAGTCTTCAGCATTAGTGATACAGTGTTGCTGCATTAGTGACAGTGCATGGCCTGCATCGTAACATATATGAACCCATGTGCCTTAAATACTATTTATTCAGCAAATCTTATTGCATACATTATGGGCCAGGTCCTGTACCAGATGCTGGGGCTACTGGGAGAACAAAAAGACAACAGTTTCTCCATTCATGGAAACAGAGACAATTATTAACTTTGCCAATATCAGGGAGGTATTACAAATGAAATACTGCAATCTGAAGAAACAAAAAATAGAATTAGCCTAGTGGCCAGTGTTGAGGGGCAATGGAGTGGAAAGGGCTGACAAGGGATCATACTTCATTTATTTAAATGACTAGCTCCCTCTGAGTGGGGATAATTTTTGAGATATGCAGAAAATCACATCATTATTGATCTCTTCCTTGGGAAACAGTCTGAAGCAATGTAAAGTCCTCTCAAATCAATGGCTAAATGAAATGTTTCAAGTTTTTATAAAACACACAGCCATGTAACAAATATGTGTATAGACATATACATTTGTTAAAAAATAAAGATTATGTGTAGAAATAAAATTGGAGAATTCAGCACAGTTTTGATCTCTGGGATTTACGATTACTGGTGATTTCTAAGTTTTTTGATACTTGTCTGTATTTTTCAAATTATAATAAATAAGCATTTTTGTAATCAGACAAAAAAATATTAGAAACAAAGCTAAGGCAGATTCTTCACGAAAAGTCAAAAGCATTCATAAAAGGCAAGTATAAAAAAAAATATTGAGCCAAAATGCATTTATTAAGCATCTCCTCTGTAGATACTAAAATTCCTAAAACTGTACACTGTAGGTCTTCTAGTTATTAGTTGTGTGATGTTGGATAAATTACTATATCTCTGTGCATCCATTTCTTCACCTGTAAAGTGGCTCAACTGCATCCATTTGGTTGTCATGACAACTAAATGAAAGAATGCTTGGTAAGTAGTTAGAACAGAACTTTGAATAGAAGCTGATAAGCCCTCAGTAAATGTCAGCTGTAATTATTATTGCTGTCATATAAATAATTATTGTGTCATCCCATCTGGGAGTCTCTAGGCTCTTCTAGAATATGATTTGAGATCAGGAGCTCTTCACTTTCTATGATAGCTTTTTAGATTATTAAACAAGTCTACTTATTGACAAGCTCTGCCATATGCTGAGATGAAGTATGCTTCCTTGGAGTTTCCACTGGACATTCTTTCTTCCATTACAGCACCATATTGCAAACTACTGCCACTTCTTCTCTCAGGCTTCTCCTCTGCTTGGTAAATAGCTCCTCAAATGGCAAAACAGCAAGAGCAGTAACACTTGCCTTACACTTTATAAAGCTCTATCACTTGTATTATGTCATTTGAGCCTCTCAGTACATAGGATAAATCTTACCACCATCATCATTTTATAGGTCAACAAATTCAGGCTTGAAAAGGTAATTGACTGATGAAATAGCACCTCTGGAAGGTGGTGGTGCTGAGAATTAAACACAGGATGTCTAGTCCAAGTCTCTTTCTTCTATACCACTTCTATTTAAAGTGCCGCCTCAAGTGCAATACTGCAGTTGCACACTGAAGGAATCTCCTATGTCTTCAGTTGCATTATTTTATTGCTATAACTTAAGTTTATTATTAGTCAGAATTCAGCCACAAAAAATAAAATTCACTCTACAACTTCCTAACCTGGGAACCCTACAAGGAATTTGGTTGCATATGTGCTGAAAGTGTTAAGAAGCCAAACAGGGGATGCAGAGATCATCAAGAAATTAGCAAAAGAAGGAACTCATTACCATCCCTAGGACACAGAAGTTGAGTCCAGGAACCGGGGCTACACAATGGAAGCTGTGAATTAAGACCTAGCATGGACTTCCTGTGAGAATCATGGCCACAAGAAACAGATGTGGGGATTAGACATGCTCTTGCTCCTCCTCCCCTCCTGCCCTCCAGCCCTCAGACAGGTCTGGCATTGGCTGAACACAACTGGAAACCAGAGCCCAAAAGAACTTAGGGAATATGGTTCCTGAATCACCGAGCAGAGGCACAGGAGAGTGACAAGTGGATCTGAGAACAATCTGACTCTGTTGGAGGCACAATTTCTTTATGACCACATCATACTTCTAATTTATATTAAGTTCATTGTTAAATTAAACCCAGGCCATTTCTCATGCAAACTCTTAACAAACTGGTTCTTTTATTTTTCTGTATTTGTCGATTGACTTTTTGAATGCAAGTAAGGGCTTTACTTTATCTTGCTTCATTCCATCATTTGACTTTTGGTCAGCCTTTAAAATGCTGTGAACCTATCTCTTTCTATACTTGGATAACCTAGAAATTAATAAACATAATTTGTACACTTATATTCAAGTTATTATTAAATATTTCGATCAAGAAAAGTCAGTAACTATGGAGTGGCTAGGGTGAGACAGGTGAGGTACTCACCCCAGAAGCAAAATGTAAGGTGGTGCCAAAAACCTCCGTAATCAAGACAAATATTTCAATGCAATTTTTTAAAAATCAAAATTAATATGAAATTTCATGATGAACAAAATATTGAAATTACAAATAAAGTCAGGATCCACAAGTGATACATATTTATCAATTTTTAAGCCAGCTGCAAATTCTTCATTTTATACCCCCATTTACCCCAGACTTTCCATCAATTACTGAAGAATACCATTGTCAAAACTTTGTCAAATCAAATATCTTTCAAATATTTTGATATATTTTGTTCTAGAATCTAGAACTCCAATTGGTTAACAGTGTAGAGAAAGAGAATAAACTCAGCATCAGATTTGAAGCTTGTATAAGTTGGGGGAATGTGTTTAAGAAAAAGAATTCAAAGTTGCTGTGAACTATATATGTATAACCATTTTATACGAAACATATCCCCAAATCAACATCCTTGGCCAGATCCACCAAATGTGACCACTCCAATCCTGCCTGACAAGATGAAAAAGATAACACAGGCAACGCAGAGGTGTAAAGAGTGTCCCTAAGTGATTATGGTTAAAGTATTTTGCAAACTTTATAAAACACACACTCACATGACCACATTATGCTACTACCAAGGCTGTGGGAAGGGTCCTTACTAGTGAAGCTTAGTTAATTTCAACTCTGAATTTAGACCAACCTTCAAGATGAATTTCACTCAGGTAAAATATAACCTAGCGGTACCTTCCATTGTGCATGATCACGCAGATCTGATTTCTTCCTATGTTAAATCACATCTTCTGAACTAAATTCCTTGCCTACACATGAATAGATTGGAGCCAATGGTTTTGAAGGTGTTTGAATTTTAACATTCTGCTCCACTTTGTAAAATAAGAGCTGGCTATTTCAGTGATCGTATAGAAGAAAAGTGAGACTCGATTTTCCCAGCATAGGTTTTATAAAAGGAAGTCTGAATATAAAGCATCTTTCTATTGCAAAATGTTTCATTTACAAAAATATTGTCCCAAGTAACAAGAAGAGATAAAGTCACAGTCAATTCTTACTAAAAGAGACAAATATCTTGGTGTAGTTTACCATTACAAATGAGAAAAGTAATTGAGCATTAAATTTCCAAAATGTGGCTTCACCATTAGTGTTTACTCAAGGAGAACATGCCTACAAGAAGAACATGCCTAAAAATAAGCCCAAGTCTCTGGAAAAGATTGGGGATCTTAAAGAAATGATTTAAAAATGCTAATATGAATGCTGTAAATCAAACCCATAAATATCTTAAGTTTAATAGTTTTAAATTGACTGTCTTCTAAAATAGGATCCTTACTTTTTAAGTAAGTTGAACACAGAGAATGGCAAAATCCTTCACAATGAACATTGCAGCCAATGTGTTAGGAGGTATGATAAGTGATAAGAAGATCTGAACAAAATGATTTATATGTATGAAAGAGAGATATTTTTGGCCTTTAATCTTGGAAATGGTAAATACCCATTTTAGAACAAGAGATACAATCTGACTCAGAGAATCTGAGTACATTTTCTTATCACTCTGTTAAAACCACCCACAAACAAGAGACAGCTCTTCTTTGCTCAAATCATAATAGCTTCTCTTTAAACTTGGAAACTGACAGTTGACTCTAATAAAATATAATCAGTATAATTTCCCACTGCTTAATATGAAAACACTAAATCTGATTAATTAATTGATGATTTTTGAACCTCAAAATTTAAAAGACAATTGAAATATTAAGACAATAATTTAGAAGCATGTATTTGGCATCTACAATCCATGGTAAAAAAAAATAATGCAAAATATACATCATTCTATAAAGAGTATGGTGTTATTTTGACAAGGACCAGATTCTTTTGAGTATTTTTTACTTGTTTTCCTTTCTAATAAATGTTAACTATTATCTTGATAAAATTTGTAATTCTTCATTTGTTCATATTATGTCTATCATTCAATCTTCTTAGTTGTTTTCAGGAACATCTCAAAATCTTATCAGATCGAGTATAAACAATTTGGTTTCATTCTTTCTCTATAGAATTATATCTTCAATGGTAAGTATCAGTGGTTTTTACATAGCTTATGACATCCTATCTTAAATTCCTATTACTGCAATTGTAACAAAAAATGGGAAGAGTTTACAATATGAGTTTTGATATTAGCAAATACCATCTAATCATTTCAACTGGCCCAAATGGAGGAAAAATAGACATTGTACAAATGTATGTGTAGCAATCTGATTCCACATGGTCTTGTTTATGCAAAAGAGGTCAAAAAAATCTGTAACAACCCACTCAGTTCAGCATTCACAATGTAATGATGAACTAGTTTATGTCTGTAAGATATCCAGTTACTTGTGGATAAAAACAAAAATTTGTATTAGCATATTCATCATTATACTTTGAAATAAGTTTTGTCACTCATTACTCATGAATAAAAGAATATTGATGCAATAAAATCCTCTGAGGCAATTTTCATAACACAAGGGTTTGTTTGTTCAACCAAAACCTTCCACTAGTAAGGCACATTTTGGAAACTAACCTTAATGCTTCAAAGTACCTATTTGAAAAGAAGATGAAATTTAATCTTGAAGCTTAGTGGCTCTTAAATTTTTATTTCATGGATTTCTCCTTGAGAAGGTATTGCATATATAATTCAGAAGATAAAAACTAACCTGGTTTGTTATATACAAACAGAAATGTCTATATTTTCAATCTGACCACAATTCATGTATCTTCAGTTTACAGGAAAAGGATCATATTTCAAGCCTGTCTTAAGCATAAGGTAATTTCCCGTCTTCTATAATATTAGTTTACTGAAAATGCTTATTTCGGGGGATAAGACAGGGTTCTCAATGCTCAGTGTTGTCCGTATCATACAGCATCATTATTTACAGAGCATTTTGGATTTTGAAATATGTTGTTAAATTTTACTAGTCATTTCTTATTGTATTCTTTGCAGTTGTATCATTACACTCATTTGAAATATAAAGAGAATTTTAAATAGAAGTATTAAGGCTTTAGTTTAATCTGTGCCAAAAGTACTCATTTCATTCTGTCACTGCAGCTCATCTGGTCATGCAGGAAAAGAACAGTTGCTTAATCAAGATATTTGGCACTATATGGACAATAAAGAAAACCAAACAGAAAGTAAATATACCTGTTTATAGAGATCACCTAAATTAACTATGATTACAGTATATAAGTTGTTACAACAATATTTCAGACACAGCTCCTGCCCAGCATATGAATTAACTCACGGGGAAAAGTTCACTTGCTGAAGGCTACATTTTTCTCCCTGAAGATATAAGTAATAATTTTCATTATGTGCATACAAAAAAACTCCACAAAAGGAGTTTTTACTATGTTCATTTGAAGTTTGTTTATCTTAACTTTTTCACGTTAAGAATTATATTTCCCTTGACTGTAAATATTTTGAAGAAAAATGATAGCTAATATTTATGGAGCCACTCTCATGGGTTATTGTGTTGAATCCTCAGAGAGTTCATAGTCTTACAATATGAATTTTTATGCCTTATTTCTAAGGGTGATGATAAGGGCTAAAGAGAGACTTGCTCAAAGTCAAAATACTAGCTAGGATATATCTGGGTCTCAGACTCAGTGGTCTGAACTTAGAATGTGCATACTTTAACAGAGTTCAGCATGGTGTCTGTCACTCAGATTTGCCCCAACTCTGACCCCATAGACTCATGACTTGGTCCAAGGTGAAGAGGATGCCGTGAGTAAAACTTGAAATAGTTGTTTTCACTAAAATCTCATAAAACGGCAGTACTTTGATATTCACATGACACCATGCCATGCAAAATGAAGATGAGTGGTCCTTCCTCCCCCTTCTGTTTACAACGAGCCCTTTGCATCATGTATTCAGCCATTGAAGTTTCTAGAATATATACTCTCAATTTGGCATCTGGAAAATTTTGATACAAGAGCAGGATATTGCTTGATGGTACCTAGGAGCAGTAGTACTGAGTGGATGGGCATTGTGGAAGCCTGGGCATTTCTTCTAGAGGCTGGAAGAGCAGAAGAAACAAAATGGTTTCTAGCTAAAGAAACTAGATGCAAACCCATTCCTGCAAGTCCTTTTCATAACACCATTAATCCATTCACGAATGTGGAGCCATCATGACACATCTTTCGAAAAGTCCTACCTTTCAACATCACTGTTTTGGGTATTAAGTTTCCAACACATGGATTCTGAAGGACATATGCCAGTGAGATATCCCTGCAGACTTTAAAAATAAGTGGAGAGAAGCATTTTACTGGAAGATAAAGGTTCTGCAATAACAAGTATGGGTGACAACCCAGAAAATCAATATCATAACTGTTTATCTCATTCTAATTTTACCTTTTCCTCCCTCCCTCAAGACTGGAGCAATGTAAGAAAACACAAACTACACAAAAAGTGGCTTTCATCTCTACAATAGTGTGGGTATGTCCCCCAGAATTCATGTGTTGGAAACCTGGTACCCAGAACAGTGATGTTGAGAGGTAGGACTTTTCGAAAGATGTGTCATAATGGGTCCACCTTTGTGAATGGATTAATGGCGTTATAAAAAGGGCTTGCAAGAGTGGGTTTACTCTGTCATGCCCTTCTACCATGTGAGGACACAGGATTCCTATGCTCCAGAGAACAGAGGACTTAGCATTTAAGTCACCATCTAGAAACAGAGAATTGCCTTTACCAGATACCAGTGCCTTGATCTCGGACTTCCCATCCTCCAAAACTGTGAGAAATAAATTTCTGTTTTTAAATGAACTACCCAATATGTGATATTCTCTAATAGACACAAAATGTATGTATGGCATACCTTGGAGATATTGCAGGTTCAGTTACAGATGACTGCAAAAAAGTAAATATTACATTAAAGGAAGTCACACAAGTTTTTGGTTTCCTAGTGCATATAAAAGTTATGTTTACACTATCCTGTAGCCTATTAAGTAGTGTACAATAGCATTATCTCTAAAAACAGTGTACATATCTTACTTCTAAAATATTTTATTGTTAGAAAGGCCAATGGTCATTTTAGCTTTCAGCAAGTCATAATCTATTTGCTGGTACAGGATTTTGATTGATGTTGATGGTTGCTGACTGATCAGATCGGTGGTTGCTGAAGGCTGGGGTGGTTGTGGTAATTTCTTAAAATAAGGCAACAATGAAGTTTGCCACATCAATTGACTCTTTCTTTCATGAAAGAGATTTCTCTGTAGCATGCAGTACTGTTTGGTAGCATTTTACTGACAGTAGAACTTTCTTCAAAATTGAAGTCAATCCTCTCAAATCCCACTACTGCTTTATCAACTAAGTTTATGTAATATCCTAAATCCTTTGTTGTAATTCCAACAACGTTCACAACATCTTCACCAGGAAGAGATTCCATCTTAAGAAACTGCTTTTTTTGCTCATCTATAAGAAGCAACTCCTCATCTGTTCAAGTTCTATCATGAGATTGCAGCACTTCAGTCACATCTTCAGGCTCCACTTCTAATTCTAGTTCTCTTGCTGTTTCCACCACATCTGCAGTAACTTCCTCTACAGAAGTCTTGAACACTTCAAAGTTATTCATGAGGGTTGAAATTAACTTCTTCCACTCTCCTATTGATGTTGATATTTTGACCTCCTCTCATAAATCATGAATATTCTCAGTGGAATCTAGAATGGTGAATTCTTTTCAGAAGGTTTCAGTTTACATTGCCCAAATATATCAGAGGATTCACTATCTATGTCAGCTATAGCCTTATGAAATGTATTTCTTAAAATAAGAAAATGTGAAAGTCAAAATTATTCATTGATCCATGTGCTACAGAATGCATATTTTTTGAGCAGGTATTGATCTCCTTATACATCTCCATCAGAGCCCGTGGGTCACTAAGTACATTGTCAATGGATAGTAATATTTTCAAATGTATCTTTTTTTCTGAGCAGTAGGTTTCAGCATGGAGCTTAAAATATTCAGGAGGCCATCTCATAAACAGAAATGCTGTTACCCAGTCTTTGTTCCATTTATAGAGCACAGGCAGAATAGATTTAGCAAAATTCTTAAGGGCATTAGAATTTTCAAAATGGTCAATGAGTATTGGCTTCAACTTAAAGTCACCATCTGTATTACCTCCCAACAAGAGAATCAGCCTGTCCTTTGAAGTTTTGAAACCAGGAACTGGCTTTTCCTCCCTAAGTATGAAAATTCTTAATGGTGTCTTCTTCCAAGATAAGGCTGTTTCATCTACACTGAAAAAAATCTCTTGTTTAATGTAGCCACTTGCATCAGTCATCTTATCTAGATCTTCTGGATAGCTTGCTGCAACTTCCACAGCAGTAATTGCTGCTTCTCCCTATATTTTTATGCCACAAAGACAGCTTCTTTCTCTAAACCTCAAGGAGAAACCTCTGCTAGCTTCAAACTTTGTGCAACCTTTTCACCTCTCTCAACCTTTATAGAATTGAAGGGACTTACAGTCCTGCTCTAGGTTAGGCTCTGGCTTAACGAAATCTTGTAATTGGTTGCATCTTCTATCTAGGCCACTAAAACGTTCTCCATATCAATAAGGCTGTTTTGCTTTCTTGTCATTTCTGTGTTCACTGAAATAGTACTTTTTTTTTAGACAGTCTCGCTCTGTCACCCAGACTGGAGTGTAGTGGTGTGATCTCAGCTCACTGTAACCTCCACCACCTGGGCTCCAGCAATCCTCTACCTCAGCTTCCCAAGTAGCTTGGACTACAGGAATGCACCACCACGCATGGCCAATTTTTGCAATTTTTTGTAGAGACAGAGTTTCGCCATGTTGCCCAGGCTGGTCTTGAACTCCTAGGCTCAAGTGATCCACCCGCCTGAGCCTCCTAAAGTGCTGGGATTACAGGCGTGAGCCAATGTACCTGGCCTAGAATGGTAATTTTAGTTTCCTTCAAGAATTTTTTCTTTGTAGTCAAAACTTGAGTAACTGTTTGACAAAAGGTGCCTAGCTTTGGGTTTGTTTCCACTTACAACGTGCCTTCCTCACTGAGCTTAATTATTTCTGGCTTTTGATTTAAAGTGAGAGATATGTGACTCCTCCTTTCACTTCAACATTTAGAAGTTATTGTAGGGTTTGTAATGGCCTAATTTCAATACCGTTGTGTCTCAGGAAATAAGGAGGCCCAAGGAGAGGGAGAGAGATGGAGGAATGGCTCATTGGTGGAGTAGTCAGCACACACGTATTACTCAAATAAGTGTGCTGTCTTATAAGAGCACGGTTCATGGCACCCTGAAAAAATTACAATAGTAACATCCAAGATCACTGATCATAGATAACCATAAAAGATACAATAATAAGGAAAAAGTTTAAAATATTGCAAGAATTACCAAAACGTGACACAGAGACACAAAGTGAGCACATGCTGTTGGAAAACTGGCACCAATAGATTTGCTCATCTCAGAGTTGTCACAAACCTTCAATTTGTAAGAAGTGCAGTATCTATGAGGTGCGATAAAATGAGGTATATATGTGTATGCGTGTGTGTATACATATGTGAATATATATATATATTCTCAAAATGTCTTTTATATACTGCCTGATAGTGTTTTAAATATTTTTCACTCTACTTTTGATGTCTTTGATTTCCAGTTTTTCATTATACGTAGGTTCACTATGCATTATCAGTGGTATATCATACTATGATTAGCAAGGCCTGAGTTGATCTCCTTAATACAGCATGAAATTGTCTCCAGCCAAAGTGTGCAACTGACATTGAGATCACATCCAAAGTTAATACATAGGTTTAGGAAGTAATGTAAGAAAACAGGTCAACACAATAGCAGCCACATAGGTGCCAGGAAGGGGCTACACAGGAGCTGTTACCCAAACCTTATCATTGTTTTTTATCTTGTTCTGTGCTTTGCTTTTTGATTTTATGGTTCTGATATCTTTAGAGGCCTATGGATGAGAACCTTTATTATGGCTGTTCATGACTATGACCATTTCAGGGATTCCTGATATAAAGAAGAAAGTACAGGCATAGCCTGAAGGATTTTATTTTCAAGGCCGAAATTGTAGGCACGTTATGACAAGACGCATCAAGGGGAAAAATCACAGGATACATGCGTGCTCACACACCCATGCACATGAATGGTTTTATGTGTCTTAGAAAGGGGCGGGCAGCTCTCTTGACTTGGTGTCAGGAGTACCAGAGTGGCATGCTGGTCCTGATAGGGAGCTGAGACAAAGGAACCCGCAAGAGAGTTTTCTGAGTTCCCAGGAATAATGCCAAGGTTCAGAGTCTCCACAGGTGTGGAATTGAGGGTCTGAGATTTACTTTAGACCCATACTACCTGCCCATGTACTTCCCTTGAATGAGGCCTGGCCAAGGAAGAATTACCCTGCACCTCTTGGCCCAGCCTTTCTTTGGCCCTAATGGAGGCATGAACTTTGGATTCCTTATAGCTCTATAAAGATATCTTTACATTAGGTCCCTTAATAGGAGAAGCTTCTGCCTACCTTGGCTTTGCTTATGACTGCCATAATAAGCATTGTTAATTGCCCCTTATCTTGGTAGAATGCTTTGCATTCTACAAAAGATTTCAAATCTGGTATCCAATGCAATCCTCACAATACTCCTAATGTAGAGTTAGGGTGGTATTATCTTGATTTGCAGTTGAGGATACAGACCCAGGGAAGAACTTGGTTTAGGTCAAACAGCTTGTGAGAGGCAAAGCAGCTCTGGAGAGTTCCAGATACTTCCCTTGCCACAGTCCTATGCTTCCCCTCTAACTGTGGGCAAGCTTCTGAAAAAAATTAATATCTAAGCTGCTGGGAAGACTCATCTTTATGGTTTTTTTTCCAAATGAATTTGTGGCAGTATGTCTTCTTCAAAAATTTTTGGATGAAATGAACAAAGAGATAAACTCTGTTTACTCATATTCTTTGTCTCCAGGTTCTACTTACCTCTGACTCTGCAATGATGAATAAATTGTTCACTTCTCTGATGATCAATTTCTGTCTTTAAAATGGAGAGGATAATACTTGCCACCCACTACCATCACTAGAATGAAGGAACTAATGCTTCTAAAATGTTGTGAAAGAGATGCTCTAGAAATAGAAATATGAGGCTTTTATTGAACACATTTAAATGTGATTTTTAACTGAAATTATGGTTTCATCAAAGATTCTTGCCACACTGAACTCACCACAATTTGTATTATTATTATTACTGCTTTTCCTGTTTTACTTTGAATGCCAATGCAGCAGATAGACTTTCCAATTTTATAGATCTTGCCATTTTACAGACCACTGCTGAGGGCTGCAAACCTCTTATCTTATACCATCCACCCAAGCTTTGTTTCACCTGATTTGTTCTAGCTATAGACATAAACATTGACCATAAACATAAACATTGACCATGTTGCTCCACATAGGTAACAACATATTCTATAGAAACTGGCCCAGAAAATTGCATAAAATGAAGAAACAGGCTTTGCTTGGACAGTAGAAGTGCCACTTCACTAAATAATCCAGCAATGGCACAACAGGCTTGCTGGACCTGGTGACTGTCTTCATGAGTCAGGCTGGCTGGCAGACTTTCTGCACAGGGGAACTAGAGAGTTTGTAAGCTCTCCAAACAATCCCTGAGGTACAGCAGCCAGACGGCTGAGGTCTTCCTAATGAATGACTACTTCAACAAGCCAGAGTTCGCAGGGATAAAGCCATTAAGCCACAGAGACAGCTATGGCTTGTAAATCTGATGTGTTATGTTAACTCTTGAGAGGACATTTTAAGATAAGAAATGCAAACTTTCACATTGGGTTGGATTGTCCAAAGCACCTGAACCAACAAAATGTTTTTCATAAAGATGTTATTGGCTATCAAAGTTGACTGAAATGATACAAAAACATTTTTCTCAAAGAATCTGAAATTCACAAGTAAGAATTTTTATGAATATTATACTTTATCAACTATTTCAGGTGAAGTAATTTTTTCCTAATTAGTATCATTTAGCTTTTCTTTCTCTTGTTTTAAGGAAGACAATAAATTAATACACTACTAAAAGTCTTCTAAGAAATAATTATATTTACTCTGCGAAGTAATTTTTTACTTTACTCTGCAAAGCACCTGTCAACGTGCTTCATTTAGTTGTAATAAGCAGTGTCTAACACACCCACACACACAAACACATACACATGAGAAACCAGTTCATTCCTCAAAGGATTTTATTTGTTAACTTTCTTAAATACAGGAAGTCCTAGCTTAAACAATTCGAAAATGTTCATTCTTCGTCATGGCACCAGTCACATTTTGCATGCTTTGGTTACAGATGTGCTTTTTGTGTTGTTTTGTTTTATTTTATAAAGTGAGAAACATTCTTCCATTAACCTGTCAAGAAACTGTCCTTTTGTTCATCTCATGTGGAAAACAATCTACAATAATTTCAATGGGGTCAGTATGTTGGAATATAACCGTATGTTGAGATTCTCTCTAATTTATTGACCTGAAATTCCTTCAGGGTCACAAGAAACTTGCCCTACAGACATTTGGTGTGTTTCAGTATCAGACTGGTACTGTAGCAATAGTACTAGGTCAAATATCAATATGTGTAATACTTTTTCCGAAAAGTTCACTGTACTTTACTGAAAAAGTCACTCAAACACTTAGAGAAATTAAGACCATGCCTGTGTTACTGAAATAAATGATACTTTTTAAAAAACCAGTTACTTTAACCATTTCAATACTGAGCTCACTAATGGAACAGAAGAATGAGAGCTTGAATCTGCTTTACAGGAATCTGGGGTACTGTGATATAACCTATAGTATCTGCTATTTTTTAAAATAACAAATTTTTAAATTTTCAATAAATATATTGGCATATCCTAAAGATACTTAAGACTATATTTTTGATTATTAATTCTTGGAAATCTTTAAATACATATAATAAAAGTCTCATTTTAAGTTATTAAAGCTCCCAGTCTTCATTTCTGTTTTTTTCTCACAAATAAAATTAAAATGTGGCTTCAAGAATTCATAATATGCCATTCTTATGTCATGAATGCTAAGAGAAAAACTACTTAGAATCAGGGAAGACCAAATGAATATTTTAAATTGTGATGTAGCACACTAGTGTGTTGTTTACATCACTAAAGCAAACCACCTGTTATATGCCTGGCATAAAGCACATTCTTACTTTTACTTCTCAAGGAACCCTATAAAATATATCAATTCAATTGCAATTCTAAATGTATCAGCAAATTGACAATGTTACTAAGTTCAAGGAGAAATTCTTCTGAAGTATCTAGGAATCCAGAAGAACATTTTTTTACAACTTCCTTTCCTAGATAAATAATTATGACATCTTGGTGTGTTTAGTTAGCATTGGCATTTCAGCTAATATTGACCAAAGAAACTAGTGTGGCTATATTTAAACTCATCTCTCTGCCAGAGTTTCACCACCACATCACAGCACATTTTAAGTATTTTATAATGAATGAGACCTATTATTCCCAGAGCACACTTCAAACTCATTCATTTTCCTCTCAAATTATTTTTCCAGTTATGTCCACTTAAATTGTAGGAAATCATTTTATTTGAAACAAGGATTTCAAATTTCTATTTCAGTCCTTCCTCTCTGAAGCCAGGGTGAAATAATGTTGCTATGTAATACAACAAACCATATACTTTCAAGCTGAAATGACAAGTAATTGATTATGAGTCAGAGTCTGCAAAACATTAGAGAAACCATATCCTGCCTAAATACATTTCTTTCATTCTCATAAACCAGATGGTACCTGTGTCATTGACTGTCATTAACAATTTTTACCACCACAGTCATAGTCTCAACAAAACAGATAAAGTAAAAAATAATATAATCTGTAGTAGGATCTGAATAAAGGTACATAGACTGAATTCATTTTTCTGCTGTTCTGCTTAATAAAGCCTAAAAGTAAGGTCATAAATGCTTATAGCATGAAGAAATTTTAACCCACCTTTATAGGAAAGGCAGTTGAAATCAAAGGTGTGGTAACATAAGTGGGTCATGCTAAATGCATCTTAGCTACATTAAACTCACATGGGATAGCAATGAATAATTCATGGGATAACCATATAATTCATCTTAGAAATGCATACTATTTTTTGAGATGGGGTCTCTCTCTGTCGTCCATGCTGCGGTACAATGGCATGATCTTAACTCACTGCAGCCTTGACTTCCTGGGCTCAAGCAATCCTCTCACCTCAGCCTCCTGAGTAGCTGGGACTACAGAAGCACACCAGTTGCACTCCCAGGTAATTTTTTTTTTTTTTTTTTTTTAGAGACAGCATCTCGCTATGCTGTCCAGTCAGGTTTTGAACTTCTGGGCTCAAGCAAACCTTCCACATCAGCCTCCCAAAGTGCTGAGATTATGGAGTAAACTACCAACCCCAGCCAAATACAGAGATTTTTAACTGAGACAAGGCATGATTAAGAGTTTCCCAGGTAAACTGAGTAGTCATCATCCATATATATGCACTGTATCTTTGGCCGTACACAGCTGTTCAACATTGTGAGAAAAAAAAATCAGACTGTTTTATCAATAGCAAGCCTAACATGTTCCAAACCATGTAGTGGACATTGAAGGATGCATCTCAGTTGAATTGAATAAAGCAAAACTGTAAAGTTATGCTTTATTTTTGTATAATAAACAGTTTAAAAAGTATTCAATTAAGATTTATTGATTTTCCTACCTAATTTTATTTATATGTCACTTCTGGATATAGAGGAGGAATAACTCCTTTCTTCATGGTGCCATTAAAATGAATTAATTGAAGCTTACTTTTCTACAACTACATTAAATTTTAACTTAAAAAAATCTTGCTGTAATCACTTCTTAGCCTTTTGGCAAAGAGCAAGTGTAAAAGTCTTGCTCTAATGTACTAAACGTGATATATCCTCTTGCTTCGTTAGTTAGGTTCTTCCTCAAAAGTGGTTTATGAAGAAGTCTTTACAGCTTCTACATCTTTGCAGTTCAGTGTAAAGGACTACCAACATGCTCTCTTTTAAACACAAAATGCCTTTTGCAAACCACAGTGGACATGGACCAAAATTTATTTTAAAACATTTCAATTCTGCCATTATAAGAAAATAGAAATTTGCAAAAGTCAACTGGAAACCACTCTTTATGATCTGGAGATGGAATATTTACATTGCAAAGTTACCTTAACTACCTGGCCATCCAGTTGACCACTGCACCATAAATTTCTCCCTCTAGAAGGGAGATTTTCTTACTGAGTGAGGTTGTCGATAAGATATTTAACAGCTCTGGAACCACAATGCAATGGTTTGAATACAATCCCCAGATTTCATGTGTTGGAAACCTAAAATTCATATGTTAATTAGAGGTAGGGCCTTTGGGAGGTAATTAGCATTAGATAAGGTCATTAGGATGGGACCCCATTATGAAACTTATTGCTTTAAAGAAGAGGAAGAGAGACCAGAGCTTATATACATGCTCTTGCTCTCTCACCATGTGATGCCTTCCACATCTTATGACACAGAATGAAGATTCTCACCAGATGCTAGCACTATGCTCTTGGACTCCCTAGCCTCCAGAACTGTAAGAAATAACTTCCTTTTCTTTACAAATTACCCGGTCTGTAATACCCTATTATAGAAATGCAAAACAGACTGAGACATATGATGTCAAAGTTGGTGCTAAATTTCCTGTTTACCTAATTATTGTCCTACTACAAGAAAGATCTGGACTTACATTCCAATCTATCTGACAGGTTCAGGATCTTTTTAAATTAAATGTATCTTATAAAGGACAATTACTTACATATACTGACAAACTATGTTCCAGGGAATATTCTTTGTGATCTTAAAAGTTACTCTAAAGAAAAATAATGTGTCAGTGTGTAAGTTTGGAAAAAGTTTTGTACTCTATTTCTCTCTTGGAGATTCGTAACACAGATTTAGGATATGGAAGTTCTAGAAAAATCTTGACTTGAAGAAATCTGTTCATTTTATTTAAGCCACCAATTCCCAAAAGAATTTGCCAGTGAATATGTTTTTCAGGAAATATTTTATAATATCAAAGAAATTTGGTATTCCTGAAAATACAGTTGGAGAAATTTTTTAAAGATAGTTGAGAAGGGACAATAATAAGAAAAGGCAACATAAAAGGAGTCAAAATGTAGGAAATGTTTATATGACTTACCTTTGATTTTGTCAGTCATAACAGAGTAAACTGGCTGGGTGTGGTGGCTCATGTCTGTAATCCCAGCACTTTGGGAGGCTGAGGCGGTTGGATCACCTGAGGTCGGGAGTTCCATGCCGCCCTAGCCAACATGGTGAAACCCTGTCTCTACTAAAAATAAAAAATTTAGCAGGGTGTAGTGACATGCATCTGTAATCCCAGATACTCAGGAGGCTAAGGCACAAGAATTGCCTGGACTCAGGAGGCAGAGGCTACAATGAGCCAAGATCGTGCCCTGCACTCCAGTCTGGGTGACAGAGCAAGACTCCATCTCAAAAAAAAAAAAAGGAAAAAAAGAGTAAATTGCTTTTGCTTTGGGACATTCTTTAATTTGACTTCCCCAGGAGGATGATGAAGGAAACAATAACTGAAAAATTCTTATAATAAATTAAGTATAAGATATGCTCTTTATTGAATGACAACAGTATAACATGACATAAATATCAATAACTACTGACGTCAATATAAAACAAAGAGGTAATATGAATAGAGAAATATTAATAAAGATATAATATTAACATCATTAGAAAGGGGAGGAAGCTTACTTTCTGATTTCTCCTCTTGCTATTTTTTGAATATGAAATGATTTTGGTTGTAGGTCAAAAATGGTCAAATACTCTCAATATTATATTGTTTTACCTAATGAATTCTAAGATGCTTTTTATTATTATACTTATTTTACCAAAAAGAAAAAATAGGATCAGTGTCATGTTCATGATTGTTCAGCAAGCAATTGGCCCAGTTGCTTCAATCTTGACATATCTGATTAAAATTCCAAACGTTTTCTGCTATATGGTTTTAACTTAAGCAACTGTAGGATGATTGGCTTAAAATAAGCATATGTGTGTGTGTACCCCCAGAGAAGAAAAAATCTGAGAGAAATATATCAGATTCTACAAAACTCAACTGTTATTCTGCTTCTCTAATATCTAGGTAGAAAGCTGTATTCAGAGGAAGATTTAATTGCTTCAATCCAGAGCATATTATTTATCTAAAACCAAAAAGCCTAGCGCTTCTCTTGGGCCTACTGTCAGTCACTGGCCATTCCCTATGACTAATCTATATTGAAAATATTTGGAGTTTAATCCTGAGTCACTCTGTAGCAAAACTGCCGGGTATACCTACAGGGTAGTGAATAGAAACATGAAAGGTTTGCTTCATTAAAGAATTCATAAGGTTAAATCCATATGTAACAGGTGCAACTTGCTGCTATAGCTGCCCCTTTGCCACCCATATATGTTACTTTGCCTCAAATGATGTTATTCTCTCTCCTAATGTGGTAAAAGGAATGAAGAGATTAGCCACATAAGTTCACACAGTCCAGGTATTTCAGAATCAGTAAAGTGAGTCTATTCACAAGCCTAACAAAGGAAATGAGGATAGATTATGGCAGCTGCTAATGAAATTTATATTTCAACCAACAATACAGTTAAGTGAGGGATGATCTCTTGTTCCTAGTTGACTAAACAGCAAAATTCACCTTTATCCTAAATCTCATTATGAATTTAAGAGAATGATATGAGTTGAATTTAATATCCTTATGTTGATCAGGTGAAAATCCAGGAAGAAAAGAAACCATCTACATTATGGTAGATGCCTTCGGCTTATGAAAACTTTGGTAGGTCTTCATTTGTCAGACTTATTCTTCCATTTCTTTTCAGTGCTACCAAAACGGGAAAAGTTCCCTTGTGCCCCTAGCAGGGTGTTCAGTGGGGGTGTGGCCTGCTTCTTTGGTCAAATCTCTAGGGGGAACGTGCTGACAGGCTCCGGGGCTCCGACCCCACGGCAGCATCTAGGGGTGAATGTTTACAGCTCCTGAAGTTCCAGCGGGCATGTGTTACCATATGCTCTTTCAGTTTGGCCATTTATAGGTGGCTTGTGTTTATCAGCTCAATTAGACCCCCTGACTTATTGCAATGTGTCCAGAATTTATTCCTTCCAGTGAGTTCTTGGTCTTGCTGACTTCAAGAATGAAGCCATGGACTTTCACAGTGAGTGTTACAGCTCTTAAAGATGGTGTGTCCAGAGTTTATTCCATCAGATGTGTTCGGAGTTTCTTCCTTCCAGTGGGTTCATGGTCTCCCTGACCTCAGGAATGTAGCCGCAGGTCCTTGAGGTGAGTGTTACAGCTCATACAGATAGTGCAGACCCAAAGAGTGAACGGCAGAAAGTTTTCTGTGAAGAGCAAAAGAACAAAGCTTCCACAGCGTGGAAGGAGACCTGAGTGGGTTGCCACTGCTGGCTAGGGTGGCCAGCTTTTATTCCCTTATTTGGCCCCACCCACATCCTGCTGATTGGTCCATTTTACAGAGTACTGATTGGCGCATTTACAATCCTTTATGTAGACACAGAGTGCTGATTGGTGCCTTTTTACAGAGTGCTGTTGGTGCATTTACTGTTCTTTAGCTAGACACAGAGCGCTGATTGGTGTGTTTTTACAGAGTGCTGATTGGTGCATTTACAATCCTTTAGCTAGACATAGAGCACTGATTGGTGCATCTACAATCCTCTAGTTAGACAGAAAAGTTCTCTAAGTCCCCACTCCTAGTCCAGCTGGCTTCACCTCTCAGCAAGCACAGAGGGCTTTCTATATCCTGGGGTTTCTTGCCTTGATGTACCAAAAGAAATCACACCTAGGCTTGGAGAAAGAGTGCAAGGGTTTACTGAGTGGAAGTAGCTCTCAGCAGATGGGGGAGCCAGAAGGGAGTTGGAATGGGAAGGTGGTTTTCCCCTGGCGTCCGGCCATTCAGTGGCTCTCCTCTGACCGCCAGGCCAAACTCCTCATCCTTCCGCGGATGGATGGCCTAAGAGCCTCTGCTGATTCCTGTCCATGTGCTCTTCCGTGGTGCGTTCCTCTCAATGTCCAACTGCTTGTGTCTTCTTCTGCCCGTGTGTTCCTCTCCACATACAGGTGCTTGTGTGTGTACCCGCTAGGGTCTCGGGGTTTTAATAGGCACAAGATGGGGGTGTGGTGGGCTAGGGTGGTCTTGAGAAATGTGACATTTGGGCAGAAAACAGAAATGAATGTCCTCACGTAGGTCCGTGGGCACAGGCCCAGGCATGGAGCCCAACCAGGGACCTGCCTTTCTCTATCCAGCGCTTCCCTGCCCCAATCCCAAATCACTACCTGACCTTTAACTCCTCTTAAACCAATAATGCTTAAAAATGCCAGAAGGTAGCTTAGGATGAAGCCCACACTTTCCCTAAAATCATCCAAAATACACTTTTTGGAACTAAAATCAGCTTTTGTAAACAGAACTTGGAAATAGGCCCCCTGAAAGTTTCACCTGACTTTGCATTAGGCTCACATTCAAACATCTGAGGAACCAGCTGAGTGAGTCAGTCAAGCGAGGTCCATGGAGAGAGCTGCCTCTTCTCTGGGGGCAGGCGCTTTTCAGCTCCAGCTGATTGTTGATATGTAGAAATGTCTGATCATATTGTCTGATCATGAAGTTTTGCAAAGGAAGTCAGAAATTTTAATTTTCATCTGAAAGCTCCCAGTGACTAACTAATGACAATTTCTTGAAAATATTTTAAAACCCGCTCTAAAACTCGCTGTACTTCAAGCAGATGTCTATTCTCTGGCAATATCCAATCTCGGCTCTAAAGGTTTACCTTATTCTCTACATGGATTCCATCTTTGCCTTTCATTTCTACTCATGTCATGTTCTCAAAAGAATATTACTGGAATAAAATTACACGCTTCTATCAGAAAATTATATTGACATTCATCTACAAACACAAATTCCCAGGAAAACAGATTGCAAATGAGATTTTGTGGTTTGTTTGGTTTTTTTTGAGATTGACTTTTATGCTCAGAAGTGGATTTGGTTTTAAAAACCTGACATTCAGTTAAACATCTAGTTCTTCTTTGCACTTTTAAGTTGAATTTTAAAAATTTACATTGTGTCTTTATATCTCAACAAAAGACTTTAAGAGGACTCTATTATAGGATCCCAGTTAAAACTTAATTACATTCCCTTTAATATTTTATATTGCATTTATAATATACTTGACTTCCTTTTTAAATACTGTTTTGCAATTGTCTGCTGTAACAAGTACTCCTAAGTATGCAAACATTCTTATAAATTGAATAAATTAAACTTATAAGATGATAAATTTAAGTTATCATCTAATACTAAATTTAAATGTCATAAGACTTCAGCTTAAATTTCTAAAGCCATGTCAGTTACTTAAATTTCAGTTTTTAACTGGGATTATAGTACTAATACATTACTATATGTGAAGTATTAACATACAGTTTCAATGTTAGGGTTAAATGTAAAGATTCTTTCTGTAACAAAAATTATTAATTCCATGATTCAGTTTATCTTAAATACTTATGTACTTAATACTAAGTCTTCTTGAGATTAAATGGTACTTCACTACTAAAGAAGCTATTATGCTATCTAAATTAAACTTTTTATTTGTAACCTAGGCTGGCTGAGATTTTATATACACAACCATAGCTGTAGACTGAGATATTTACTGCAGTGCTGTCTGAGATGTTAAAAGAACATACCAAGACCTATTAATTATTCAGAATATAGGAGTGATATCCTACTTCTCAGACCACATATAGTTCACATCCCCAGGTTTAAATTATTAGTATTGTTATGTTGGAGCTGGTTTAAAAAGGTTCGTGAGGAGTGATTGTTAAAATTTCAGGAATTGTGCAAGCCAGTTGTTAACACAACCATTATGTAATTATAGAAACTTACAATTAAATGAATTATGTTAAAAACAAAGGCAACAAATACTCTAAGCTCATCACTAATTGTTTCCCTACATTTTATTATTATCTATTTCTTGAGGTTATTTATGTCTGTTACATCTATATGCTAGAAATACTTTATAATGCTGTACTGCTGTGCATCTCTTTCCAACTCCGCGTTCGGTGACATTATTCTGGTAGTGAGAAGTCCACCATGATAAAAGAAATTATACCACAGAAATTGGAAAATGCAACAAATCAAGGTTCTGGTCACCTCTGAAAAAGTTAGCTGCCAAACATTTATTAGTACACCAGTAGTTATGTTATTATCTCATTCTCTGTCTGCACTCCCCTCCAGGATACCCTATCTCATGTTTGGATTTTACATTTCTTTATCTCTTGAAATATTTAAAGATCTTTCATGTAGTTTCAAAGTTCTTCAAAATTCATATAGTTCTATACTTATCATATTTTTTCTATTTACTAGGATCACATAAATCACATAATAAGTTTGTATCTCATTGAAACTCTTCTAACATGTCTATATGATCATAAGTTTAAAGGTCATCCTGCTGCCACTGATTTCAAAGGGGTATAAAAGAAAGGCAATTTTAGTTATTTCGTTGAAGCCTGTTGCCTTATTTATTGTCTGTTTGTTTATTTATAGAAACAAGGTCTTGCTCTATCACTCAGGTTGTAGTGCAGTACTGTGATCATGGCTCACCACAGCCTTAAACCCCTCGGCTCAAACTATCCTCTCACCTCAGACTCTCAAGTAGCTGGGACTATAGGCACACACCACCATGCCCAGCTATTTTTTAAATTTTATGTAGAAAGGGGGTATCACTGTGTTGACCACGCTAGTCTTGAACTCCTGGCCTCAAGTGATCCTCCTGCCTCCCAAAGTGCTGCGATTACAAGCGTGAGCCACCGTCCCTGACCCAGGCCTGTTGCCTGATTTCTTACAGTACTAATTTTTTTATAAGCTTGGAACAGAGAATGTGTTCCAACTTGCATGGCTGGGCTAAAATATCTAATCATGTAGTACTTCATAGCATAGATAGATCCGTAGTTTGTTAATTTAACTCAACTTAGAAGTGACGTTTTTGTACTGCAATCATTAAAATCAATTTTGTTTTACATATAAACGTATTATCAGGCTAATCCCAGAGCAAAATCTATTTATTCTATTCAATTGAATTCCAGACATTGATGAACCATGATATTATTTTCTAACACTGCATATGGAAGTTTGTCTTTTTAATTTGAGTTCACTAATACAATTAAATTGTGGCAATTCAAACAAAGAGATGCCTTCCATTAGTAAAGTTAATAAGACATAACGAAGGGCTAGAACAAAGCATGAATCTAAACATGTATAGACCACAGTCTCTTCCAAGTCGGGAAAAACAAAGTGGAATCTACAGCTTTCTGTTTATAGAAGAGTTTATTACCAGGTTTAGAAATATACTGGTTCTCTCATGCATGGGATACCCATAAAATACCAACATTGGTTTTTCTGTGTACTTTATGAAGATGCAGCTATTCATTTTTAGTCACACTTATTTTCAGGAGATTAAAATCTCTATAAGGTAAAAATGGTCTGAAGATGTTACAAATCACAGAGGCCTAAAGCAGGAATGACTCCATTCTTCATGATCACCCACGCAATTTTGTTCCTTCTCCAACCTTCTACTGCCTGTCATCCTGCTGCTTAGCTAACTATAGCTCTTAGCAATTATGTCACTTCGGTATTTAAGAGAAGGAGAAGGTAGAAATGGTACAAGATTCATGGAAGAGAAAAACTAAGAAAGAAAGGTAGGGCGTTAATATGCTGGTTAAGGCTCAGATTCATTCTCTGCCCTTCCTCTGCTTTATTTTGCAATATTACAATGACCTTAAAACTGTATTTCCAAGGCTATTTTTTTCTACTGACTTTCAGGTCATTTGGTCAATGGGAGATTGGAGGGCAAGAGGAAGAAAGAATCCAAAATATTTTGTCCCCCTTTTTTCTCACCCAAATAGGCACAGGAGTCATCTCAAGCAGCGACGACATTTGTCCCATGATCTCAAAATCCTGGTAGGCAGTGACCATCATGATTCTAGTTTCTCCCAGAAGACTCAGTTCTGGGCTCTAGTGACGTGACTTTTTCTCTGGGTCTCTCTAGCCATTGGGATAGTAATGCTTTCCTGCTGCTGTGAATCTCTGGGTTGCCTCACCACCGATCTCTTCTATCATCTGTATAACCAACAATCTCCATTAGATTCCTTCTCTCTGAGAGTCCCAAAGTGATCCCAACTGGATCACGACTTACACAGAACTGAAGACTTGATCACAACTTACACAGGACTGAAAGTGGGAGAAACTAGAATGAGTCAGTTATTTTCTTTTCTAGATAATTAGGGTTCCTGCCATTACAGATGTGGAAAGAGGCAGAAGAAACAGAACAAGAAGAGGAACAAATACTTATTGAGTACCTTTGATGTGCAAGTGTTTTATTATTATTGTATCTTCACAGATGAGAAAACAGAAGCTTAGAGAGATTAGGTATTTACTGAAGATCGCATTATTAACATGTGGTTGAACAGAAATTCGGACTCAAGACTTGACTCCAAAGCTTTTCCACTGGAGTATGCTTCCTCCCTAGCTGACATGAGGTTACATTCAGAAATATTTCTTGAAGGGTTGACGGGACTAAGAGTTAAAAGTCGTAAATGTTAAATAACCTAAGATCAAGGTTACTGTCGTGGCCACACCAAGTTTAGTTGAGGGTATGTGTTATGTTATTTTTTAAGAAACAAGGTCTCCCTCTGTCACCCAGACTAGAGTGCAGTGGCATGGTCATAGCTTACTGCAACCTCAAACCTCTGGGCTCAAGCAACCCTCCTGCCTCAGCCTCCCCTATAGCTGGGACATACAACAAAACTACCAAATCTTTAGGATTTGTGAGGGCTAATGGAGAAACATTCCTGGGGATCAAAGGTGTTCATTAAAGAAATCTATTATTTTACTGTTGTTTATTGTGGAATTCAGGGTACCCTTATTTGGAAGGGTAATTTATTTGGGAATCTTTTATTCTCCTTCTCCCATGGCAAAGATTTATCAACACTGTTATGTTTTATGGAGACGTCCTCTGCACTCCTCCCCTAGAAATGCAGTTGGGAAGAAGGGGTGACAGAAATCCATCCTTACGTGTTCTCGTTCACTCCCATGATGTTCTCCAAAAGTTAGTTACTTCCAAATGTTGCTTTCTCTTGAGATGTAGACCTGCATATCCACTGTTTTCTGGACCTATGTGGGCAGCCTCATACAAATCTGATTTGAAATGTCTAAAACTCACTATATTTTTCCATCAAGCTCTTCCTTCTATATTCCTAATTTGCTATAGTTAATGGCCCAAGAATGCAACCCTTCCCCCACTGACTCCCTCAGCCAATCTTTCTACACCTCACCTTCTTTCTTAGGCACCACATTCAACCAGGCTCCAGATCCTGTTAAAATCAACTTTCTAAGTTCCTCCCAAATCAATCTTCATTTACTCGTTCATTTGATAGTTGACTGTCCAGTACCAGATCTTATGCTCTGTACTGGGAACATTGAAATGAATTGGGTGGGCCAAATGAGGTACTGCCTAACTCTTCCTTTGCTCCTTTTCATTAAGTCTCAGGTCCTTTCTCACCTGAGTCACGGCGTTAATTTCTTTACTGTTTGGGCTGTTTCCACCTTGTTCCCCACCCCTGTCTCCTATGCTCCCAGAATAAATTTTAGGAATCTGAAATACTGTCACTTTCCTCCTTGAAATTTCTCAGTAGTTTGGCATAGCCTTCAAAATGCAGCCTAAAAGCCATGGGTTGCACCATTCATGTCTTCCAGCCTTTTTCTATAATACTTCAGACTTGCACACCCACTTCTGTGAACTCTTCCATCCCCCCGGCTTCTGTACATGCTATTCCCACTGCTTATAACACTCTTCCCCATCACATACTTCTATTTAACCCCCACTCATTTTCAAACTCAGTAAAAACAAATTTCTTCTCTGGAATCTATTCACTGAGCCCAGCCCATGCCCGGGGCTTCTTCCTCATGATTCCTGCTGAGTTCCCACAACATCCAGTACACACCTTTATCATAAAATCACACCACTTATCACACTAATAGGTAAATGCCCTGTCTTCTCCATTCCACTGTGACTTCCTTGAGGGCAGGGGGGCCTTGGGTTCACTCTGTGTCTCCAGTGCCAGGCCCTGGATGTGGCACACAGCAGATGCTCAGTACATGTAAGAATGCTAAGTGTGTATTTTGAAATCATGATGTAATACACAATCTTCCACTTTGAAACTCAAAAGGAAGGAACATTTTCTATTTGGAAACTATTATTTCTTCTCTGCTTATAAAAATACAACTGAATTTGTATACATGGCCAGAGAACTCCAGCCAGCAGGAGTTAGTCTAGGACTTGTGAAATACTCATATTCCCTGGATTTGGCTTTTATTAATACAATATACCAGGTGGAGTTTTAACAATTTTAGAAAAATGTAAAAGTGCAACTGGCATCTCTATACTATGCTGTACAGGATCACATTGTAAACACAGCCTTAACAAACCAAAGCACTTCTTTTCATAGGACAGTATTTTCCTTATAGTGGGATTACAATTGAACAAAAAATATTTACATCTTATGCAGATCCCTGTAAGTTGAGTAACAGGATGAGCAGCTTTCCTTTACTACACTTGTCAAAGAGTAGATCCCACTGAAAAAGAAAACCTCAGATCTACCTCTTAGATAATTTAAGTTCAAAAGATGGACCCCAAACCATAACTTGGTTCCCATACCACTCCTCAACTACCATGCACCAGAAGGAAAATAAAATGACTTATTCACAAAGAATTTCTCACTACTGGAATTATGTGCTTGTACTGCCAGCGGCACTGGAAGTGTTTAGGCAGGTTTATGCTGAGTAATATGTTTAGGTGGTGCATGCACTCTAATTCAGAGTTTTGCCCATATTAAGATAAACTTCCTGTACCTACTGACACTTAACAACAGAGATCTGTTTACTCTGGCTTTACCTCCAAGCTAAACAAGTTTTAAAGAAATACTAGAGAGAAATTGGGTTTGGATTTTGTAGAAGGCTTATATTTTGGTTGTAACAAGAATGGTGTTCTCAAGCTAGATCTACTCTGAAAGTTTATGATTGTAATTCAGGTATTAGACTTCCTAGAAACTGTAGTTAGAAAAAATTAAAGATCTAACTTTCGAGTATGCTTCTATACTCAGTGGCTTCTTGGCACTGCTTGGCATGACATTATCAAAAAATGTCATGATGTGGTGGAGTTCTACTAAAGACAGGAAACCATTATTTCTGCTTTTTCATACTCTTTATTGCCAACAGTTTAAAATGGTCAACATAAAAAAAAAAAGACATTTTGATAATAAATACTGCTCTTTGGGCTGTAATAAATAAAAAGTTTATTAACAAGGAATGCACTTTTCCAGCCACAAGTATCTTCAAAAATTAATGAAAAAAAAATTATATATGGCCATAGTTCACAGTTACGCAGCCAAAAGCTGCTCCAATTACAGCCTTTAAACAACATGGGAGCTTCCTCCCTTCTCCCTCCCCTTCAGGAAGTATATTCACAGTTCCAAGTCCTCTGGCTGAAATGCTCTCAACAGAGAGAATTTAAGAATCAATGCACCTTTCTGCAAAATTGTCTGAAAACCCTTTTAAAACAGGTATCTCAACGAAAACTGCATTCTGGTTCACTCTTGGATTGTCCAAAGTCAAGAACTGTATGCCTTAGCCTGTTCTGGTTCCACCCAGTCCAGCAGGCCACAGGGGAATTGTTTTCGTACCACCACATGTCCATCTTCTTCAGCATGCTCTAGATCATTCTACTGGCTTCCCTGTAGATCTCACAGTGGAAAAGAGGAGTCCCATAGGGTCCATTCGAAAAGTCTTTCAGTTACATCTTTGTAAGAGCATGTTCAGGGCATATTCCATTCGATTTTTTAATTCTGAAGAACAGCCAGACATCAGCAGAGTTGTCAGTCTGAAAGTTGTAGATATCCTGTCCTCATTGATGTAAGTGAGAAGGTATTCTTCATTTTGGCTACAGATGATTATTTTTGTATGATCGTGGTAGAAATTCACCTTAAAAAATAAACATAGATATTAGATCTCTCAAAATATTCAAGAATTCGAAAAATTCAGTCAATTACTAAACTAGCTAGGCACAAATTTTTCTGTGTAGGACCTAAACATGCGCTTTCCTGAAGAGTTCATTTACCTGAAAGGTGCCATCATTAAAGAGCATCATTAGGGCCTTATCAGATTTTAGCCACTGAAGGAGGTAGAGCCGAGGTCTTCGAATATCAGTAACACTAGGCAGATCTCCACCCTGGAAGAGATTAGGAGAGTGAGTTAGTGCCTACAAAGATTTTGTAGCATGCACTCTATTATTATTCTAAGAAAATCCTCTCAAACTTAAGCAAGCATCAGAGTGGCTTTGGAAATCCCTGCCTCCACCTCCCAGAGATTCTGATTCAGTACATCAAGGATAGGACAGGAGAATCTGTTTCTAACAAGCTTCAAAGTGATGCAGATGCTACTGCTCTGTGGACTACACTTCAAATGTCACCACTCTAAAGTCACAGTACTTACATCCATGAGGTTCTCCTCCATGTAATGAGAAAAGTATTTCAGCACCGTCACTTGACTAATAAATTGCTCAGGAGCATCTGTTGCTGGGAAAACTGAGCATTGGCCAAGCTCTGCGTAATAGTGAACTGTTCTATAAAAACAGGAACGAAAGGGAGAGAAGAGGAAAAAAAATAGAAGCAGTTAATCACTGTTTTTAGATTTCTTTAGTGCAAGACTAGAGAACTGACAGGATTTCATTAATTGATACACTTACTTTTTGTCTGGAAGGAGGCTCATGTGAGCACCATTGTTGAAAAGGACACCGACGGTGTGGTCTGAAAGCTGGTACCCAAAGCCGTATTTGTTAGAGTAATCAACCCATTTGGTGACCCACTGAAATGATGTGCTCAACTGCTCTTTGGGAATGCAATCGGCTTCTGGCATGTTTTCCAGACATCCCCGAAGAACTCTTGCCACTGTGTCTGCAACACTTCCCATTGTACTGTCTTCAAGGCCTGAAAAGGCAGAGAGAAATGTTTCAAGTTATACAATATTTTAGCAATAAAACCTCAGGTTTGGTAGATGCCAAGTTTCACTCCATTAATTCAAAAGACATAGAACTCAAGATTATTTTCCAATTCCTGTAAGCTTACTACTTCTATGTTAGATTAAGCTACAAAGTAAATTGACTTCAATTATTATGTATTTAGCACTGGCATTTAGAGTTTTGTTATTTAAAATATGACTGACAACCACTTACATTCACTGCTGCTGCTGCAGCTGCCAAGAGTCCCTCTGACTATCATCCGAATAGCATCCCCAATCTGCTGCTTGTTTTCTACTGCGGGTGTTCCAGACCTGGCAACTGTGGTGGTAGGTGGTTGGAGCTCCTTAGGAGAGAGAAGATTTATGCGATGAGTCAAGCATCTAAATTCATTTAAGGCTGAGAATTCCAGATTAAGATGAAGAGTGAGGCAATTGCTGGGAAAGCTTATCAAAAAGCAACGGAGACAAGCCAGATAAAAGATAACGCAATAACGTACTTGCATGCACTGTAAAACTGAAAGACTTCCTTTTAGTTTTAACTTCCCTTTCAAAGGGTTTGAAGAAAAACTTTAGTAAATATGACATTTTTGAACCATGATAATCATAGTCCAAGAGCTATTTAATAAAGAGTGGAAGTAATGTAAAGTGTGAATATCTACTTTAATCTTTCCCAACACACCTCATCTGTCCTGTGTTTGCTGGGTTGCTGAGTTATTGAAGTCTTTTTCAAATCATGCCTAAGCTTGTAGATGTCTTCATCTTCTTTAGACACTCTATCTGTATATCAAGAAACAGAATTACAAACATTAGTCTATCTTAACAAGGTAGGAACAGGGTTAGCCATATTTTCTCCTTCTTGCATTATTGACCAACTTATGACCATCCTGGGCAAAAACAGCATTTTACCTTTGCCATTAGCTGCAACTACCCCAAAAGCCCTCTTCAATGTTTGCAAAATAAAAAGCTATCAATCACAATTCAAGGTATGGATTTATTATGCTATAAATATCAACATTTAAGAATATGCAAATATGGCCAAGTTATGCTACTATAAAATTCTCTTTTAACTAATTTACCAAATTTAAATATAATATTGGGTACAAAAAGGAAAAGAAGTCTTGTTAACTTACTATGTGTGTCAATATATCTTGCTTTGTCTTTTTTGCCACCAAAAAGAGCAGCAGCTGCTTTCTTAAAGAAATTCTTTGCTGGGCTTGATAAGTGGAAATCTGGAACTGTGTGACAACAGCTGGAAGACAGTCTGTCTGGAGTGAAGCCCTGTGGAACATTAGAAAAGGCCTTCAGTAACTGTCAGGTAACTGGGATCAATACCATGTAATTAAAAAAAAAAAAAAGATAGTGCACCAACCTGCAAAAAAAAGTCATGTCGAATGATGTCATCCAAACTGGGACGATCCTCTGGGTTTTTGGACAACATACTAGCAATTAAGTGCTTCGCAGGAGCCAGCAATGAGGACGGCATTGTATACCTTGCTTCCCTTATGCACCTATAAGTTTCTTTGAGATTTGTAGTTTCAAATGGGGGCCTCCCTAGTAACATTGTATACCTGTGTGCAAAGAAATACATCTTCAGCAATGGTCATAAAGCAGCTCTTTTCAAGTGTTAAAATTGAAATCCAAATTCGCTTTTTAATTATTCTGCTGCATTTACTTACATTACACAGCCCAGGGCCCAAATGTCTGATTCACAGCCATGTCCTTGTTTGTTCAGGACTTCAGGAGAGAGATAGTTTGGGGTACCACATATCGTTCTGGAAAGACAAAATATTGAGATCATGTTAGGAATTATTCCACTATTTAAACTTGGTTCTCTTGACGTGACTTGATGGGAGACAAAATCTTAAACAAAATCTTAAAATCTACACTGAATTTCTATTTGGAAAAATTTGACTTTTAGCATCTGAACAATTGAGATCTGACCAAGTGAGTTTTGGTAATTTTTTAAAATGCACACACATTGTTTTAGCCCACATGCAAAGTGTGGTTAACCAAATAAAACCAGGGACATCGTGGCATTTTACACATTTCAGGCCAAGAAAAGACTTCATTGACTGCTTTCATAATCAATTCAGAGGCACAGGGTGCTCTGCCTAGTCCATAGTGGGCATTTAGTATTTCTTTAAATTAACATTGCTATGATTTATAGATTTTATCACTGGACCTCTGAAACATTAAATGCAAAACAGTGAAGGCATATTTGGTCTCTCCACAAAACTCTACTAGGATGCATCTTTTTGACTCTTACCTCCTTCTGTGTTCCAAGGGTTCTAGCCTGGCCGCCAAACCGAAGTCCCCAACTTTTAGTTCCATGGCTTCATTAATAAAAAAGTTCCCTAGATGAAACAAAAAAAAATGTGAATGCTTTTGAAAATGCATTCTAACCAAGTACACATACATCCACTCTGGAGCCAGGCAGCCAATTGTTATATGAAAGTCGCCCATTCAAAAGCAAGATTGCAGACGCTAGATCCCAATTAAGAACATTCATATGTAAAAAAAGACAGAGAGAAAAAAAGAACTCTAAGACAAAACTCAGCTTTTGGCATCAAGGACTTACCTAGTTTGAGATCTCTGTGCAAGATTTCTTGTTCATGAAGGTATTTCAGTCCAGACACAATCTGCCTGAGGTAGTATCGAACTTCTGGCTCTGTCAACACCTTTCTTGCTTTCAAAATATGAGCCATTGACTAGGAAGAGAAGAAGGAAAAAAGAGAATGTGTCAAACAGTTATCAAAATCACTGGTTTCCCTTTGCAGGATATGCAATGAAAATTAACTTTGCAGTGTAAATACTGCCACAGCTAAAATCCCGGATAAAATACTTTTTGAATACCATGTTAATTGGGGGTAAGTAAATGTTCTCAAATAGGACTTGACACTTACCCTTCTACTGCAGTATTCCAAGAGAATGTAAATGTTTTCTTTATCCTCAAAGTAGTGGTAAAACTGCACTACATGCTTATGATGAAGAATTCTGTGAAGCTCTATTTCTTTGTCAATCTAAATGAAAAACCAAGGCAAGGCTTATTAACCTCTAGTCACCTCGGAAAAGCCAGTGATTACACATGCAGAAGACATTTTCCTAACAGGGAAGGGCCATCCTTGCACACAAAGAAAATATTTTACTCAAGAGTCATACACACCTTTTCCCTTTGATGAGGTTTAGCTACTCTGCTGTGAGGAATAATTTTTGCGGCGTAGACTTTGTTATTTGTCAAATCTGTCATCTCGTAACATTTTGCAAAGCCACCCTGAAAAGAAACAAAGCCGAGACGGAATTGAGTATGGCACAAAAATGGACGGCAGATATTTAAAATAAATAAATAAATAGGAAAAAAGAAAAGCAAAAAAAATTGAGGAATGGAGGAGAGTGGTCAGAGGAAGGCATTCGACTTCGTTAAAGCTCCCTCATGAAGAGAAACGCATTGCTGGAAACAGCAACTTCAAACAGTTTCTCTTCTTTCTATAATATAAAGGGGAGCTTTATGGAGGGAGTTGGAGGGGGGAGACATGAAAAATGTCTGATGAGACTTGTTAGGAAAATTCCCTCGGAGCAGATGGAGGGAGAGATGTCTGATACAGAAAGCCCTCGCTTCCAGACTCCAGATGCATTTCTCTGGGCTGCGGGGTGGCACACAGTTGTGAGGCTAAGGAATGCAAAGCCGATCCCCAGCGCTGCCGGTGCACAAAAGCCAGGCAGCAGGTGAGGAGCCCACCTCGCGCTGGGATCTAAACCCCGAAAAACCTGGAAGCGAAGGGCGCGGGACCCCGCAGGCCTGCCCGGCTTGGGGTCGCCCGGGCAGACCTCCCGCCCGCCCGGCAGCCCGACGCCCTCCGCTTGTCACCTTTCCCAGCACTTTGCCCCGGCAGTAGCGCTTCCCCGTCGTGGGGTCGACGATAATCCGCGAGATCTCGGGCCCCGAGTGCGAATGGTGGTGATGGTGGTGCGGGGCCGCCGGGGGCACCTGCGCCTGGGACTGAGGTGGCTGCGATTCCTCGGGGGGCTGCGGCGGCCGCTTCTTCTTCGAGTCCCCTCCGCAACCCTTGCCCAGCCCCTGCTCGCACATTTTGGTGCTGGCGGCTGGCTGGTAGGTGATAGTCCGCAAAAGCTCCATGGTCTCCTTGCCGCCCAGCACTGCCCGCTGCCACCCTCTAGGCGTGGTCACACGTCCGAGTCGGCCGTGGCTCTCGCACCCCTTCCTCTGGTGCCCACGCGCACCCCACACTCCGGTCCACTTGTGCGAGTGAGAAGGCTCGGCGAAGTCTTATATACTGGGCGGCGGGAAAGGGGCGGAGACTCGATACGCGACACCACGTCACGGCCGACGCCCCGCCCCATGGCCTGCCAAGCGCGCTTGGCCGGGAAGCAGGTCCTGTCCTGCCACCTAGGTCTCGCTTCCGAGCGGAGCCGCGCGCCTCGAACGCCGGCCGCCGAGAACTCTGGCAGCCACGGGCAGGCCTTCAGGGCCGTCTGTGGGCCCTGCCGCCCCGTTCTTCGAAGGCTCTGAGCCTCAGCGTACAAAACAGAATCCCGAGGGCCGACGCCTGGCCCCAACCCCGCCCCAGCCGCCTGGTGTCAGGGCAATGCCGTGACCCGAGCGAGTTGGGCGCGGGTGTAGACGCAGTCCCTCCCCCGCACAGCCCTTCCCCGCCGCCCCACGACCCGGCGCCTCTTGTGTCAAGGTATCAGGGTGCCCGGAGCCCGCCGCACGGGCACGCCAGGCCTCCTCCGGCCGTGTGACAAGGCCCCGCGCATGACGCGCTCGCTGGTGTCCAGCTGGGGCAGTGCGGCGAGGCCGTGCGGGTGAAAGGCCGGGATTCGGGGAGCCGGGCATTCGAGCCCATCGCCGCATCGCGCTGGGGCAGACTCGGGCCCGCAAGCTGGGATCCCGGGCCGATCGGCCAACAGTGCCAGCATCCCACTCGAGGCCTGGCTGGCCCCCGCCCGTCCCTCTAGAGCGAGCCTCTGTCTGAGGTCAGCCCCTGAACCTTGGAGAACGAGGTCGCCGCCTCGGCAAGGCGTCCTCCGCCGGTAGCCCGAAGGTTGGAAAGCAAGGGCGCCATCTTGTGGAATATTCCGGAAGTGCCGTCAGGTGTCGAAGTGGGCAGCGGTTGACGACTGTGGGCCTTTGACAGTTACTGGTACTAAAAATCGATGCCGATTGTGAGTTTGCAGAGTCATCTACGACTTCTTCCGAATGCATCTGTTGAGATGGCTCATGAACTGCCCTGGTTCCTGGAGAGTCAATCCGAGACTTTCTGGGGGTAGGGGGATTGGTAGGATGAAGAGAGCGTAGGCCAGAGAGTGCAAACACGGCTTAGTTTCCAATTTCCAGATTTTACTGTGCAGTTTGACCTAGGAACACGTATTTTTTTTGTTTGTTTGTTTGGTTTTCTTGCTCTAATTACGATAGCGTAACATTTATTGAGGACTGTGCAGTATTTTGAAATGCCTTATTTAATCCTACAACAATTCTGAGAAATACTGTAAGGAAGGAAAAAATTTTCTACCTTTCAAAGTTTTGGCCTGCGTCCCTGTAACCAGACAGATTAACAAGAAAACAAAGAAGTTTGTTAACATGTATGTCTCATATATACATGGGAGATAACTAGGAAAATGAGAGAGGGTTTAAAATCGGGCTTAAATACTATCTTTAGCTAAACCAAAAGAAAAGAGTGTGGGGCAGGCAAGTTAAGGAACCATGACCAGGAAATGCACGGTAAATAGGAGTGGGGTTTCTTATTTCTTCTTTCATGAGTTTTTCATGATTTAGAGTCACTCTTCCTGGTACAGAAGAGACACTCTTACAAATGGAGTCTTGTGGGGGGGGTTTTGTTTTGTTGTTTTTTTTTAGTAAATGTACGTTTCCCTTACAAAAGGGTAATATGCCATTTTTAGAGCGTCTCCTTGGTCTGCTGCTTCTCAAAATAATTATCTCAAAATAATACTTATTCCAGGGCCATATCTGAGGTGGCGTATTCTCATCCCCTCTCTTCATCTCATTATAGATGAGGCTTGGAGAATTTAAGTAACTATTCTATATTTTTACTAGATCATCGAGGTTAGGTTAATTGGCAGCACACTTGAATCTTTTTACCTATGTTAACAAGATACGGTAAACAGTGTTTGAAGCTAAATTCCAGAGACCTTTAGAATACCAGATTATTGAATCCCTGGAAGGTACATACAAAAAGGGTTGCTGCAGTCCACTGTCAAATTTAGGTATGTATGGTGTCAACATTAACAGAACATTTACAAAAATACTATGTCTCAGATACTTCCAGCGTAATGTGGAAAGGAGGCTCATTGCCATTAGAGAGGAGAAAGGGAAAGGCTTTGCCATTGTAGAGGAGAAAGGGAAAGTCTTTGCTGTCGCTTCTGTTTTTGATTCTTTGAAGAGTGCAGGGCAAGTCCAGGCATGTTTCTCACAAGTGACAATAGACTTTAACCCCAAGATTGTCAGGGATGGAATAAGGGGTGGGGCTTAGGGGTGGAAATTCAGAATTACGTAATCATCCTCTTTATTCATAAGCCTAGGGGTGACCTTTGCTTCCCAGATTTATGCAAACCTACTCTCTAAGATGTAGAAGGCTTGCAGGTTTAGAAAATATTACTAGAATTTCTCAAAGCTAGTTTACACACCATGTCTTTGTGGTTGATAATAAACTATATGTGTGTGTGTGTGTATTTGTGTACATATATGTGTAGGTGTATGTGTATTCATTTGTGGCCTAAGAAAAAATTGAAGAATAGATTGTCGTGATTAAAAAAAAAAAAAATTCTATTACTTCTTTGATTAGCATACACTATGGTATGTATCTTTACCAAATGGACTTCAATATTTGATAAATTATTGAACATTCCATGTGAAATTCAGGTCTGTTTTCCACAACATGGAGGCATTTAATAAAATATTAACGCTTCGTAAGTCTTATAGTGTTTTCTTTCCAACTGAGAAAATGATTTTTTGGGGGGAGGATGTGGTGCCATCATGTGGACAGAACCAAAATTGTAATCCATAGAACAAAAAAGGAAATAAATGCACTTTCCATTAGGTAGAATAATTGCTAAATATCATGGGGTCAATTTGGTAACCAGTAGGAAGGAAAAAATGGATCCATACTTCATATGTGACTTAATTTCAAACAAATAAAAGTTTGAAATACATGAAATTATAAGATAATAAGAGAGAATTCTTTCATAGCTTTTGAGTGTGGTAGAACTTTCAACTGTTTACAAAATCTAGAATCCCTAAAAAAAAAACAAGATTAATTAATGTAACTATATATAAACAAAACCTTTTCATTGATTTAAAATGCAAACACCATAAATCAAGTCAAAGGATAAATAACACTAGAAAAATTTTCAACTCATCAGAGAAAGAGCTTATCTTCCTATTGTGTAAAAACTCCTACAATTGAATAAAATACCAATTATCCAATAGAAAACAAATGGTTCTTGTATTTGCTCAATTTCATTCATCAGAAGAGAAATTGAAATGAAAAGTATACTGAGGCACCCTTTCCTACAAAATTGGCAAAACCCTCAAAAGTTGCCGTGAACATGCTGAATTGCTGAAGTGCTGGGGAAGCAGCCCTCCATATATTGCTGTTGGGAATGGTGATTGATATAATCTCAGTGAAAAGTAATTTGGTCAAATCTATCAAATTTAGAAATGAATCTATTCTCTTAGGAATTTATCCTATGGATGTCATCTCATATATAACATCAACAAATTATAAAAACCCTGACCAAATTAAGCCCAATTCTTACATTTGTAAATAAGGTTTTATTTAAAACAACCATGCCCATTTGCCAGGATCTAATTAAACTAAAGAGCGTCTGCACAGCAAAAGAAACTATCATCAGAGTGAACAGGCAGCCTACAGAATGGGAGAAAATTTTTACAATCTATGCATCCTGACAAAGGGCTAATATCCAGAATCTACAAAGAACTTAAACAAATTTACAAGAAAAAAACAATCCCATCAAAAGTGGGCAAAGGATATGAACAGACACTTCTCAAAAGAAAACATTTATGGGGTCAACAAACATTAAAAAAAGCTCATCATCACTGGTCATTAGAGAAATACAAATCAAAACCACAATGAGATACCATCTCAGGCAGTTAAAATGGAGATCATTAAGAAGTCAGGAAATGACAGGTGCTGGAGAGGATGTGGAGAAATAGGAATGCTTTTACATCGTTGGTGGGAGTGCAAATTAGTTCAACCATTGTGGAAGACAGTGTGGCCATTCCTCAAGGATCTAAAACCAGAAATACCATTTGATCCAGCAATCCCATTACTGAGTATATACCCAAAAGATGATAAATCATTCTACTATAATGATACATGCACATGTATGTTTATTGCAGCACTGTTCATAATAGCAAAAGACTTGGAGCTGACCCAAATGCCCATCAATGATAGACTGGATAAAGAAAATGTGGCATATATACACTATGGAATACTATGCAACCACAAAAAAGGATAAGTTTATGTTCTTTGCAGGGACATGGATGAAGTTGGAAACCCATCATTCTCAGCAAACTAACACAGGAACAGAAAACCAAACACTGTATGTTCTCATTCATAAGTGGGAGTTGAACAATGAGAACATACTGACACAAGGAGGGGAACATTACACACTGGGGCCTGTCAGTGGGTGGGGGGCCTAGAGGAGGGATACTATTAGGAGAAATACCTAATGTAGATGACAGGTTGATGGATTCAGCAAACCACCATGGCACATGTATACCTATGTAACAAACCTGCACATTCTGCACATGTATCCTAGAACTTAAAGTATAATAAAAAAAATTTTTTAAAGACTATACATTGGGTACAGTGTACACTGCTCGAGTGATGAGTGCAGCATAATCTCAGAAATCACCACTAAAGGACTTATTAATGTATCCAAATACCACTTGTTCACCAAAAACCTATTAAAATAAAAAATAATAATTGGAAAAAAAAAAACCATGCCCATTTGCTTATGTAGACATATTGTCAATGACTGCTTTCATGCTACAATGGCAGAATTCAGCTGTGACAGAGACCATATGGCCTGCAATGCCTAAAATATGTACTATCTGGCCCTTTACAGAAACAGTTTGCCGACACCTCATGTATAAGGTTAGTCATTGCAGTGTTGCTTGTAATAATTAAAGATTAGAAACAACCTAAGTAGTCATCAATAGAAAACTAGTTAAATAAATGATGATATGTTCATGCAGTGAAAATGTAGGCAGTTGTGAAAACAAAATGAAGATGCCTTTTAAGTATTGTTATGAGCAAATCTCCAAAATAGGCCGGGCGCAGTGGCTCACGCCTCTAATCCCTGCACTCTGGGAGACCGAGGCAGGCCGATCACCTGAGGTGAGGAGTTCTAGACCAGCCTGGCCAACATGATGAAACCCCATCTCTACTAAAATTACAAAAATTAGCTGAGTGTGGTGGCAGGTGCCTGTAATCCCAGCTACTCAGGAGGCTGAGGAAAGAGAATCACTTGAACCTGGGAGGCGGAGGTTGCGGTGAGTCAAGATTGCGCCATTGCACTCCAGCCTGGGGGACAAGAGCGAGACAACCCCAAAATAAATATTGTGGAAAGCAAGTATAGGACTGTGTATGGCATAGTAAAATATGTTTCCTTAGAATAAAAAATGCGGGGAAAATAATATATTTTTATAGCCTTAAATGTGCATAAAGCATAAAATTTTTGGAAGGATTAATAACAAACTGATAATAGATTTTCTTCTATTTACTTGTTTACATATTTTTCTGAGAAGATTATTTACTTTTTTGATCATTTTTATGTGTTTTACTGTCTGAACCAGGAGAATACATTACTATTTAAAAATACATATAAAAATACTTTTTAATGATGCGATTTGACTCATCAAAGAGAACTTTGTGTTCCACTCTCTGGTACGCTGTATCATCTAATCAAGGTTTGCAATACATACTTTATATTAATTAATTAATTGATTATTATTTTTCTTCCCCACAGGTATGAAAGCTTCATGAACAGGTACATTTCTTAGTTTAATGCTATATTCCCCATGCCTTGAATAGTACATGACAGAGTAAAAACTCAATTACTTGTTAGACACATTTATAAATACAAAACTATTGAGAAAACAAGATACCTCTTAGATTTGATCTTGCACAAACTTTTGAAACTCTCTGTGCCTCAGTTTCTTCTTCTGTAACAAGAAGATGACAATATTTTTAAGGTTGTTGATATGGTATGAATGTTTTTGTTTCCACAACATTCATTTGTTGAAATTCTCACCTGCATTGTGATGGTTATTAACAGGTGGGTCTTTGGGAGGTGATTAAGTTATGGGGTTAGAGCCCTCATAAATGGCATTAATACCTTCATAATAGAGACCTAAGAGATACTCCTTGCCCCTTCCACCATATGAGACCACAGCGAGAAGGTGTCATCTATGAGGAAATTGGCCCTCACCAGATAGCAAATCTGCTAGCAACGTGATCTTGGATTTCTCAGCTCCTAGAGCTGTTAGAAATAAATTTGTTGTTTATAAGCCACCTCATTTTGTGGTATTTTGTTATAGCAGCCCAGAGGGGCTAAGACAATCGTTATAATGATTTAAAAAGCCAATGCATAGAATGTGCTTTGAACAGTGCCTGTCACATGGTGGGAAATCTATAATGTTAGTTACTATTTAATATTCTGGAGAAAGGAAGGGGCAAGAAGAAAAACTACCAAGGGCAGGAGAGATGGACAAGTTGGAGCTTAATCCAAGGCAGAGTGGAGAGACACTGTCCCCAGTATCTGGTTTACTGAAAGGAATTCAACAAAACTGAATGGAACTGACAGGAAGAAAGAACAACAAATAAGCACTGTTTTTGTTTGCCTTTTTTAAAATTTGCTTTTGACTTGGGGAATTGACGAGAGAGAGACAGTGAGAGGACAAGCACCTAGGAGGCTGTCACCACCAGGCAATGAAGAAGATGGCTCAGCTCTGGACCTCGAAAGTGAAGGAAGCTGCCTCCTAGCGGCTGTGAGGGAAGGGAAGGGGCTGGTGTGTTACTCTCAGTCTCTGTCTGGGAGGCCACCATGGTACAGGCTTCTGAGTGAACCTTAAAGAGCATCTGCTAATGCTATCACTCCACCTTCCCCTCACCCCACAACAGGCCTCAGTGTGTGATGTTCCCCACCCTGTGTCCAAGTGTTCTCATTGTTCAATTCCCACCTATAAGTGAGAACATGCAGTGTTTGGTTTTCTGTCCTTGCAATAGTTTGCTCAGAATGATGGTTTCCAGCTTCATCCACGTCCCTACAAGAGACATGAACTCATCCTTTTTTATGGCTGCATAGTATTCCATGGTGTATATGTACAATATTTTCTTAATCCAGTCTATAATTGATGGACATTTGGGTTGATTCCAAGTCTTTGCTATTGTGAATAGTGCCACAATAAACATATGTGTACGTGTGTCTTTATAGCAGCATGGTTTATAATCCTTTGGGTATATGCCCAGTAATGGGATGGCTGGGTCAAATGGTATTTCTAGTTCTCAATCCTTGAGGAATCGCCACACTGTCTTCCACAATGGTTGAACTAGTTTACAGTCCCACCAACAGTGAAAACATGTTCCTATTTCTCCACATCCTCTCCGGCACATGTTGTTTCCTGGCTTTTTAATGATCGCCATTCTAACTGGTGTGAGATGGTATCTCATTGTGGTTTTGATTTGCATTTCTCCGATGGCCAGTGATGATGAGCATTTTTTCATGTGTCTGTTAGCATTAGGAGATATAACTAATGTAAATGATGACTTCATGGGTGCAGCACATCAACATGGCACATGTATACATATGTAACGAACCCGCATGTTGTGCACATGTACCCTAGAATTTAGAGTATAATAAAAAATGAAAATAAAAAATAAAATTGTAAAGAATAAATACATAAATAAAAATTTTTAAAACAAGAACATCTGGCCATGACTGTGTGCCTGTGAGTGGTTGTGTGAATAGGACGTAGGAAAGGAAAATAAATCTTGGGGCCGCCAAATTACTAAGCCAAATGGAAATGTCAAGCTGGGAAGTGTTTCAGACAAGTCTGCCTCCCATTTTACTCCTAAATAAGATAGCTACAGAGATTAAAGAAAAAAAAAAAGAAGAAGAAGAAGCAGCCACATACCTCCCTCCCAATTTGTCCACTAGGAAATTCCCTGTGAACCCCAAGATCTTTACCTTAAAACAGTTGTGTTGAATTTTACCCTGACAATGTAAATTGATAGCTTATCTTCAGAGGTGCAAGACAGAAAGTTATCCCTCTGCTCACTTGAGACAAATGTGTATCTGATTGCTGATGTAAAAAATGTAGATTCACTGAGCTAGACAAGGCATAAGTGACTCTTCCTCTACCTCCCTTTCACATGTAAATTGTATATTCAGTGAAAGGCTGATCAATGACTCAAAAGAATGCAACCGTTTGTCTCTTATCTACCCACACCTCTTAAAAGTTTCTTCTCCTTTTCCTGATGTTCGCCCTTTCTCCTTTAAATAATAAAGCCCTCAAAATCATCTTTCAAGAAAGGTACAGACCTGCCTCCCAGGTGCATGTCCTTAATCTTGGCAACGTAAACTTTCTAAATTGATTAAGACCTACCTCAGATACTTTTTGGTTTTATAGACGTGACCTGCTGTACCTGGGAAACCCAAACACACTCTGGCCAAACAATGTCCCCCTCTTCCTTCCACGTCCACACCCAATTGAGTCTTTGGGACTTCAGGACTACAAAGACCAAACAGATATGTGGAAAGGGGATGGCATTTTGAGGATGGCAGTGACTTGGGCTTGGCAGAGATTGAAAGAATGGGCTGCTGTCTCTTCACAGTAGTAATAAAGATGAGCGGCAATGACAAGAAGGCAGCATGGAGGCTTTAAAAATATATTCTGAAAATTACTACAATGCATAGGAAAGTTGAAAGAAGAATGCAGTGAATATTCATATATCCACCCCCAAAATCAACAATTCTCTCTCCTCATTTAAACTTAGCTTACAAACATCATAACATGTTATTCCTAAATACTTTAGCATGCATCTCTTAAAACGAGGAGATTTTCATATAATGATAATACCTTTTACAACCTTGTATTAATAAAATAAACAATAATTCCTAAATATCTAATACCTAGTTCATATTCACATTTTCCCACTTGTTCCCAAAGTCCATTTTATACGGATTTTTCAAAGAGTCTATCAAGAACCCTAAACTGTGTTCTGTTATGACTCCTAACTCAATCTGCAAGAGTCACTACTCCCTGCTTTTGACTTTTCAAAGAGACCAGGCCAGGTATCTTGCGAAATGTTCATTTTCTGGTCTTATTGCTTCCTGTTGGTTTAATTTAATGTATTCTTTTGTCTTCTGTATGTCTTTTCAACTTTTAGTTAGAAATGCAGACTGATTTAGATTTGGGTTAAGCACATTTTAGTAAGAATATGTCATAGAGAATGCTGTATAATTCCCACAACATCCCATCAGGAAGTATATAGTGTCTCACTATTCCTGATAGTCAATTTGATTACTGTGTTAGGAGGGTGGCAGCCCGATCTCACCACTGTAGATGTGCAGTGCCCCCCTTGCTATTGGCAGATAATATGTGAGCTAATGTGGGAAAATGTTTCCATTGACCATTCATCAAATGCCTTGATCCCATGTTGATAATTCTTAATGGAATCAGTTATTTCATTTGTGGTTGCCAAATGGTGATTTTCTTATACTGTCCATTTATTACTTAGTATTCTTCCATAAAAGTATTTCCTCAGCAACTGAGGCTATTTTATTATCCTGCACTACAAACAGAATAAATGTTTAATTCACTCCTTTTAATTACCAATTTTTCAAATAAAGATTGGTATGATAATAATATCCTATGTGAGCAAAAACATTTTTGTTTTCACATTTACCGCTTTTTTAATATCATTGTGGCTTAATGAATTTTTATACTTTTCAAGTATTTTAATGAACTATATTCGCTATTTTTCAGTCCAGGCCCATTCAGACAACAGAAATAGGAAGTACATTTTTTATTTTTTTATTTTTAATTTTTGTGGGTACATAGTAGGTACCCATATTAATAGAGTACATAATATATTTTGGTACAGGGCATGCAATGTGTAATAATCATATCATGGAAAATGGGATAGCCATCCACTCAAGCATTTAATCCTTTGCATTACAAGCAATCCAATTATACTCTTTTCGTTATTTCTAAATGTACAATTAAATGATTATTGACTATATAGTCCCCTTTTGTGCTATCAAATACCAAAATATTAGGCCTTGTTCATTCTTCCTATTTTTTTGTTCCTGTTAACCATCCACACCTTCCCACAACCCTGTGTCCCCCCCAACTACTCTTCGTAGCCTCTGGCAACTATCATTCTATTCTTTATCTCCATGAGTTCAATTGATTTGATTTTTAGATTTCACAAATAAGTGAGAACATGTGATGTTTGTCTTTCTGTGCTTGGTTTATTTCACTTAACATAATGACCTCCAGTTCCATCTATGCTGTTGCAAATTACAGAATCTCATTCTTTTTTTATGGCAGAATAGTACTCCACTGTTTGTAAGTATCGCATTTGCTTTGTTCCTTCAGCCATGGGGGACACCTAGTCCATCAGGACACCTAGGTTGCTTCCAAATCTTGGCTGCTGTGACAGTGCTACAACAAGAGAATGCAGATATCTCTTTGGTATATTGATTTTGCTTTTTGGGGGTATATACCTAAAGTGGGATTGCCAGATCATATGATAGCTGTGTTTTTCGTGTTTTGAGGAACCTCCAAACCATTTTCCAGGGTGGTTGTACTAATTTACATTCCCACCCACAATGTATAAGACTTCCTTTTTCTCTACATCCTTGGCAGCATTTGTTACTGCCTGTCTTTTAGATATTCATCATCTATATGGGTGAGATAGTTTTGATTTGCATTTCTCTGATGACCAATGATGTTAAGTACCTTTTCAAATGCCTGTTTGCCATTTGTATGTCTTCTTCTGAGAAATGTCTATTCAAATATTTAGCCCATTTTTAAATCAGATTACTAGAGTTTTTCTTGTGGAGTTGTTTGAGCTCCTTCTATATTCCAGTTATTAATCCCTTGTCAGATGGGTAGTTTGCAAACATTTTCTCCCATTCTGTGGGTTGCTCTTCACTTTGTTGATTGTTTCCTTTGCTGTATGGAGGCTTTTCAACTTGATGTGATCCCATTTGCCCATTTTTTATTTGGTTGCCTGTACTTGTGGAGTGTTACTCAAGAAATTTTTGCCCAGACAAATGTCCTGCAGATTTTCCCCAATGTTTTCTTCTCTCTCTCTCTCCCTCCCTCTCTCTCTCTCTCTCTCTTTTGAGATGAAGACTCACTCTGTCACCTAGGCTGGAGTGCAATGGCCCCGATCTTGGCTCACTGCAACCTCCGCCTGCCAGGTTCAAGTGATTCTCCTTACTCAGCCTCCTGAGTAGCTAGGATTACAGGTGCCTGCCTCCACGCCCAGCTAATTTTTATATTTTTAGTAGAGACAGGGTTTCACCATGTTGGTCAGGCTGGTCTCAAACTCCTCACCTCATGATCTGTCCACCTCAGCCTTCCAAAGTGCTGGAATTACAGGCATGAGCCACTGCACCTGGCTGCAATGTTTACTTACAGTAGTTTCAGAGTTTAAGGTCTTAGATTAAGTCTTTAATCCATTTTGATTTGATTTTTGTGTAAGGTAAGATATAGGGATCAAGTTTTATTCTTCTACATATGTATACCCCAGTTTTCCCAGTACCATTTATTGAAGACACTGTCTTTTTCCTAATGTACGTACTTGGCACCTTTGCCTAAAATGAGTTCACTGTAAGTGTGTGGATTTGTTTCCGAGTATTCTATTCTGTTCCACTTGTCATTGTGTCTGTTCTTACACCAGAGCCATGCTGTTTTGTTTTAGTTTCTATAGCTCTATAGGAGGTACATTTTTAAAAATCAGGGTTTCTTTTATTTTTTATATGTATTTTTTATCATTATACTTTTAAGTTCTAGGGTACATGTGCACAATGTGCAGGTTTGTTACTTATGTATACATGTGCCATGTTGGTGTGCTGCAACCATTAACTCGTCATTTACATTAGGTATATCTCTAATGCTATCTCTCCCTGTTCCCCACACCCCACAACAGGCCACAGTGTGTGATGTTCCCCCCCTGTGTCCAAGTGTTCTCATTGTTCAATTCCCACCTATAAGTGAGAACATGTGGTGTTTGGTTTTCTATCCTTGCGATAGTGTGCTCAGAATGATGGTTTCCTGCTTCATCCATGTCCCTACAAAGGACATGAACTCATCCTTTTTTATGACTGCATAGTATTCCATGGTGTATATGTGCCACATTTTCTTAATGCAGTCTATAATTGATGGACATTTGGGTTGATTCCAAGTCTTTGCTATTGTAAATAGTGTCACAATAAACAAAAGGCAATAAACATTTGTGTGCATGTGTCTTTATAGCCTTTGAGTATATGCCCAGTAACGGGATGGTTGGGTCAAATGGTATTTCTAGTTCTCGATCCTTGAGGAATTGCCACACTGTATTTCACAATGGTTGAACTAATTTACACTCCCACCAACAGTGCAAAAGTGTTCCCATTTCTCCACATCCTCTCCAGCACCTGTTGTTTCCTGACTTTTTAATGATCGCCATTCTAACTGGTGTGAGATGGTATCTCATTGTGGTTTTGATTTGCATTTATCTGATGGCCAGTGATGATGAGCATTTTTTCATGTGTCTGTTGGCTGCATAAATGTCTTCTTTTGAGAAGTGTCTGTTCATATCCTTTGCCCACTTTTTGATGGGATTGTTCGATTTTTTCTTGTAAATTTGTTTAACTTCTTTGTAGTTGGGTATTAGCCCTTTGTCATATGAGTAGATTGCAAAAATTTTCTCCCATTCTTTAGGTTGCCTGTTCACTCTGATGGTAGTTTCTTTTGCTGTGCAGAAGCTCTTTTGTTTAATTAGATCCCATTTGTCAATTTTGGCTTTTGTTGTCATTACTTTTGGTGTTTTAGACATGAAGTCCTTGCACATGCCTATGGCCTGAATGGTATTGCCTAGGTTTTCTCCTAGAAGTTTTATGGTTTTAGATCTAACATTTAAGTCTCTAATCCATCTTGAATTAATTTTTGTATAAGGTGTAAGGAAGGGATCCAGTTTCAACTTTCTACATATGGCTAGCCAGTTTTCCCAGCACCATTTATTAAACAGGGAATCTTTTCTCCATTTCTTATTTTTGTCAGGTTTGTCAAAGATCAGATGGTTGTAGATGTGTGGTACTGTTTCTAAGGGCTCTGTTCTGTTCCTTGGTCTATATGTCTGTTTCAGTACCAGTACCATGCTGTTTTGGTTACTGTAGCCTTGTAGTATAGTTTGAAGTCAGGTAGTGTGATGCCTCCAGCTTTGTTCTTTTGACTTAGGATTGTCTTGGCAATGCAGGCTCTTTTTTGGTTCCATATGAACTTTAAAGTAGGTTTTCCAATTCTGTGAAGAAAGTCATTGGTAGCTTGATGGGGATGGCATTGAATCTATAAATTACCTTGGGCAGTATGGCCATTTTCACAATATTGATTCTTCCTATCCATGAGCATGGTATGTTCTTCCATTTGTTTGTGTCCTCTTTTATTTCGTTGCACAATGGTTTGTAGTCCTCCTTGAAGAGGTCCTTTACATCCCTTGTAAGTTGGATTCCTAGGTATTTTATTCTCTTTGAAGCAGTTGTGAATGGGAGTTCACTCATGATTTGGCTCTCTGTTTGTCTGTTCTTGGTGTATAGGAATGCTTGTGATTTTTGCACATTGATTTTGTATCCTGAGACATTTGCTGAAGTTGCGTATCAGCTTAAGGAGGCAGCAGAAACTCCTGCAGACCACTGGGTCCCTCTCAGGACATGTGGAAATTATGGGAGCCACAATTCAAGATGAGATTTGGGTGGGGACACAGCCAAACCATATCATTTCATCCCTGGCCCTTCCCAAATCTCGTGTCCTCACATTTCAAAACCAATCATGCCTTCCTAACAGTCTCCCAAAGTCTTAATTCATTTCACCATTAACTCAGAAGTCCACAGTCCAAAGTCTCATCTGAGACAAGGTAAGTCCCTTCTGCCTATGAGTCTATGAGCAAGTTAGTTACTTCCTAGATACAATATGGGTACAGACATTGGTTAAATACAGCCATTTCAAATGGAAGAAATTGTCCAAAACAAAAGGACTACAGGCCTGAGGCAAGTCCAAAATCCAATATGGCTGTCATTAAATCTTAAAGTTCCAAAATGATCTCCTTTGACTCCTTGTCTCACATCCAGGTCACACTGATACAAGAGGTTGACTCCCACAGCCTTGGGCAGCTCCATCCCATGACTTTGCAGGAAAGAGCCCCATACCTGGCTGCTTTCAAATCTGGCATTGAGTTTTAGCAGCTTTTCCAGGCACATGGTACAAACCGTCAGTGGATCTACCATTCTGGGGTCTGGTGGATGGTGGCCGTCTTCTCACAACTCCAGTAGGCAGTGCCCCAGTAGGGACTCTGTGTGGGAACTTGCACCCCACGTTTCCCTTCCCACTGCCCTAGCAGAGGTTCTTCATGAGGACCCACCCCTACAACAAACTTCTGCCTGGACATCCAGGAGTTTCTACACATCCTCTGAAATCTAGGCAGAAGTTCTGTGTACCCACAGGCTCAACACCACTTGGAAGCTGCCAAAGCTTAGGGTTTGCACCCTCTGAAGCCACAGTCCAAGCTGTACGTTGACACCTTTCAGCCATGGCTGGAGCAGTTAGGATGCAGGCTATCAACTCCCTAGGTTGCACACAGCAAGGGAGCCCAGGTGCCAGCCCAGGACACCATTTTTTCCTCCGAGGCCTCCAGGTCTCTGATGGGAGGGGCTGCTACAAAGGTCTCTGACATGCCCTGGAGACATTTTCCCCATTGTCTTGGTGATGAACATTCAACTCCTGGCTACTTATGCAAATTTCTGCAGCCAGCTCGAATTTCTCCTCAGAAAATGTTTTTTTTCTTCTTTACTGCATCATTAGGCTGCAAATTTTCCAAACTTTTATGCTCTGCTTTCTCTTAAATGCTTCCCTGCTTAGAAATTTCTAACAGTCTTTTAGATACACTAAATCATCTCTCCTTTGGTTCAAAGTTCTATAGATCTTAGGGAAGGGACAAAATGCCATCAATCTCCTTGTATAGCAAGAATGACCTTTATTCCAGTTTCCAACAAGTTCCTCATTTCCATCAGAGACCACGTCAGCCTGGACCTTATTGTCCATACTATCAGCACTTGGCTCAAAACCATTCAACAAGTCTCTAGGAAGTTCAAAACTTTCCCACATCTTCCTAACTTCTGAGCCCGCCAAGTCTCTAGGAAGTTCCAAACATTTCCACATTTTTCTATCTTCTTCTGAGTCCTCCAGTCTGTTCTAACCTCTATCTGTTATCCAGTTTCAAAGTCACTCCCACATTTTCAGGCGTCTTTATAGCAGCACCCTACTCTACTAGTACCAACTTACTGTATTAGTTTGTTCTCACACTGCTAATAAAGAGATGCCCAAGACTGGTAATTTATAAAGGAAAGAGGTTTAATTGACTCACAGTTCCACATGGCTGAGGAGGTCTCAGAATCATGGCAGAAGGCAAATGAGGAACAAAGTCATCTCTTACATGGTGGCAAGCAACAGAGTGTGTGCAGAGGAATTCCTGTTTATAAAACCGTTAGATCTTGTGATACTTATTCACTATCATAAGAACAACATGGGAGAGACCAACCCTCATGATTCAATTACCTCCCACCATGTCGCTCCCAGGACACATGGGAATTAGAAGAGCTACAATTCAAGATGAGATTTGGGTGGGGACACAGCCAAACCATATCACTCTTTAATATTACGGCAAAATCTACATGTCAACTTAGAAGTGTATGAAGTGGTGCATAGTTTTCAAAAATATTTTATTAGAGACTCCAGTAAACAAAACATGTAAAGTTCTATGAGTTAGAAGACAGGAAGAAACAGAAAATGTCAGAGGTATATAAAGAGAACCAGAAGAGATGGCAGGAAAGACTCCAGGAAGTAAAGTGTAAAACATTACAGGAGAGTCAAGGAGAACAATAACTGGAGGTTAATCTAGTCTGTGTGAATGCAGTTTCTGTAGGTGGGACAGAGTGAACAGTCTATTTAGGTGATTAAAAAAGTTTGGAAGTGATGGTGAGGAAAATTGAGTTCTATGTAGAATATTATCCAGCAAGATCATTGGGGTTATAACTGCTTAAAATGGAAAAAGCACTTCAATATGTTGAAGAGTGAGGACTATTGAAGGAATATGATCTGAGGGGATGGGAAGAAGGAGAAGAACTCACCTTTGGGACAAGGAAGACAGCTATTCTCTGAAGCTGGCAATGAGAAAAGAACTTTGGACACAGCTGAAGAGGAAGGAAGAAGCCAGAGCCTCCAGCACAAGGTGACCATCTTCTCAGTAAAGCACAAAATGAAGTCATGTGCTAAGAGTAGCTATTTGGGTGGAAAGCAGAGAAGTAGTGAAGGGACTATTTGGAAGAGTTTGCCAAGAAATCCGTAATAGAGGAGTTGGAGAGAGGACCACTTCGGGATCATTACCCATCCTAGCTTTCTGATGAGTTTTTAAAGTGAAATTTTATCAATATTTCACCTTTAAAGTTTCTATATTTGTCCAGGTTCCTATAGTGAAAAAGGAAGAAATATATATATATATTATTTTTGTTTATTTATTTTTTTTTAAATAAAGGCTCCTCACACTCACTGAAGCAAAAGATCAAAGAGGTGCAGACAAACAATGTCATGAGAAAGCTCTCTTGCTAATCGGATGTAAAGGAAGAGTTTATTGCATTTATATGGTGTAACTCAATGTTTTTTAGTTTGTTTGGTCAGTCTTAAGTACTTATAGAGATGTCTTCTTAAATTATAGACTAGTACTTCCAGGCAGTCTATCCATAGCCAAGCAAGCAAGGTATAAAGGTCAGCCATTCAGTCTTGCTTAAGTTTTATTGGTCCGGAGTATGATAGTTTCTAAAAATCAGTTGCATAGAAGTCATGTTGATAACAAAGACGCTAGTAACTGGGCATGCATACAAAAATAGAGGGTGAGAAAGATAAAAACAAACAAAACAAAAACAAAACTATGCACACACACTTGCCAAACCAAGATTTTTAAGCAGTAGAGGGCAGCCTTCTCTAAGTTTTGGTTTTAAAACATTTGCTTCCAAAGCATCCTGGCACTTCTACAGTAACCTTTTTTGTTTGTTTGTTTTTCCTGAAGGTAATATAAACAACACTGGGCACTAGTAAAATAAAAAAGACAGATTTTTAATCAGTAATATACTATTGCAATGAGGAAAAGAGCCCAGTGTGAACTGTGGTCAAGTTTGATTTGTACAAAGGTGACTCAGCATCTAAAGGGAGAATGAGGGAATAGGGAGGGAGTGAGCAGAGGCTCAGCAGAGCCAGGAAAGGGAAAAAATTACAAAAAGCAGGAAGAGGGGAGTTACTCCACATGAAACCCATCTGAGTTTGCTACTGGACATGATCAAAGTTAAGCTCCTACTCTCCCATAGAGACTAGGAGACAAGGGCTCTATCTTCAGGTGTTGGCTGGAACAAACAGTGGATTCTTTTGGTAGCTTTGAGGTTTTTTCAGGCAACACTTTAAGGGGCAGCTAGGGTCATCCTAGGGATGTGGCCTTGAGCTGTGAGAAACTGTTAGTGTTTGTTCCAAGTCTGTATAGGCCAAGGTTGGTACTTAGCAGAGAAAAGGCCCAGCCTTGGGAGAGTTTCTTCAAGAAGAGAGTTTTTGTCACAGTGGAGAGTATCAATACTAGTTTTATTGACAAAAGTATAACTCCAGTATTTCCTTCTACCAATAGGATAATATTGGTGCTTCTTTATGACTTATTGATAGTAATTCTGCTTAGGGGCTGCCTTAGGTCCTCAACAGAATTCGGGAGACAACTTGAGAAATAGTTATTATCTCTCTCTTAAGAGAACTCTTTGTTTTGCCCTTATCCCTTTATACAATCCTCAAGAATTGAAGTGGTCACTTGTGTTTCTCCTGCCCAGCATTCCTTCACCTTCTTATAGTCAAAATGTCATGGCTAGCCATTGGCAAACCATGCTTTGGAGTAGGGAGGAGTTGTTGGCCTCATTTCTTAGCTTCAGGGTGGGTGTGTGAGCCTGGCTCAAGCCATCAGAGCATCACACATCTCTAGCCACAGGATGTTCCAACAGTTGGCTTGGAACCTAACTCAGGCCAGTGGCCAACTCTAGGACTTCTGGAAGTGTAGACAGGACAAGTATTCTTGCTACTATCCTGCCACTGTATGGAGCCTGGAGCTTTAGGGGCTTCCTAGAAGAAAGAGAACCAACCATAAAAAGGAGAGACCAAGACCTGATGACATTTTTGAAACTTTAGATCCAGTCATTTCACCTTTGTTTTATGTTAGTTTATTATGAAACATTTCAGATATTCAAGAGGATTATTGTAATGAATACCCATGTACTCATCAGGCAGTTTGAGAAATAAAAGATTGCCAATGAAACTAAGTAAGCACATAGACTCTTTAGTTAGATAGGTCAGTAAATCCACTTTGTGTAAGTCACTTTGAGTTGTGGCTGTGTCCCTTGAAACAAAAGAACTCAAATGGAATTTATATGCATGCAATAAAGTTAGTCCTAAAGACAATCTAGAGGCAAAGTGTAAAACTAAATAAATATTAAATGAATCAACCAGTCAAATGGTATCAGACACAGTTTTTGTTGGACATAATGCACCCTATTCAAGTTAACTTTGTACTTTTTTTTTTAGATGAAGTTTTGCTTTCTGCTGCCCAAGCTGGAGTGCAATGGCACCATCTCCACTCACTGCAACCTCTGCCTCCCAGGTTCAAGCGATTCTCTTACCTCAGCCTCCCGAGTAGCTGGGATTACAGGTATGCGCCACTACACCTGGCTAATTTTTTGTATTTTTAGTAGAAACAGGATTTCACCATGTTAGCCAGGCTGGTCTTGAACTCCTGACCTCAAGTGACCCACTTTGGCCTCTCAAAGTGCTGGGATTACAGGCATGAGCCACCACACCCAGCCAACTTTGCACCCTTTTCAAACCTAAGGACAGAATGTCCCAGTGACCCTGGCCCCTATACTTGCCTACAATTGTCTTGTCTTGACATTCTGCTGCCTGAATTAGCCAAAAGTCCTTTTACTCCACAGAAATGTTCTTTTTTGACCAACCCAATAGGCCATACTTAGAAGCAGAATAATACAAAGCAACCCTTGGCTCTGACCTTGTCTCCATCAGCCATCTAGTGTCTGGTCCACACTACAGCCCTGCCAGCTTCCTGACAAGCTGTGTATTTCTCATGGCACTTTCCACACCTGTTCCACTGACCTTGGAGCCCCCGAGAAGGGGCTTTGTAAGTTCTTAACAAGCTGGTCTCATGGTTCAGTATGGATTCGCTTCTCCTGAGAGCCTCATCAAAGACTGGGGATCTTGCCATTGCTACACTAGCTGAGCCTGTACTTGCGCTCTAGTTTTCCAAACAATTTACAGGCACACATTTAGATGACCAAATTCTTAAAAAGAACAAGAATGATTAACAAACACAAACCAAGATGACGGTTACTCTCTAGATGAAGGATGAGAACATCATGGGGTGGGGCAAATTGGGGTTTCCAAAGTAGTGGTGATTTTCAATTTCTTTACCTGACTGTACTTATTTGCTATCCTCTAAACTACATATGTGTATTTGTATGTGTGCAAATATTTGTGTGTGTATATATATATAATACACTTACAAGTGCTGCATATGCTGTGTGATGTGCATTTATGTTTAACATCATAAAGTCTATTGTTTTAACCCGAGATTACTCTCCCAAAACAATCCCTACTTTTTCATTTATTAATAAGCAAGATTTATTGAACCCTTTTTGCATGATGACAGACACTGATAAATAAGACAGCAGTGAACAAGAAAAACATAACTCATCTTCTCATGAGCTCAGCACTAAGTTTAGGAGGGATAAGAGTAACACAAAATATCAAAGTATGAGACTGTGCTACAAGCTATTATGAAAATGGAACAAGTTGGTGTGAAAGTGAGCATCAGTGTGTGTGGGGTAATAGGGAGTGCCAGCATGTGCAGGGTGACAGTGAGAGCATGTGCAGAGATGAGAGTGACGATGTGTGCAGGGGTGACATGTTTGTGTATAGGGCTAATGATAATAATGGGCAGAGGGATGAAGTGACAGCATATGTAGGGGTGACAGTGAATGCGTGTGTGTAGAGGTAACAGTGAGTGACAATGTGTGTAGTGGTGACAGTGAGAGCATGTGTAACTGTGACAGGGAGTGACAATGTGTGTAAGGTGGCCATGTACGACAATATCTATGGGGTGATGGTGAGTGACAATTTGTGTAGGGATGACAGTGAGAGCATGTGTGGGTATGACAGTGAATGGCAATATATGTAGGGTGGCAATGAGCAAGAGCATGTGTATGGGTGACAGTCAGTGACAATGTATGTAGGGGTGACAGTGAGAAACAATGTGTGTACGAGTGACATGAGTGCGTGAGAGAATGTGTAGGAGTGACAGCAAGTGATAATGTGTGTAGGAGTGACAGTGAGGGACAGCATGTGTAGGGGTGATACTGAGTGACAGAACGTGTAGGTGCAACAGTCAGTGAAAACGTGTAGGAGTGACAGTGAATGACAGCATATGTGGGATGACAGTGAGGGACAGCGTGTAAAAGGGTGACAGTGAGGACCAGCATGTGTAAGGGTGATAGCAAGTGACTGCATGTGTAGGTTGACAGTGAGTGAAAACATGTAGGAGTGACAGTATGTGTACAGGTGACAGTGAATGACAGCATGTGTAGGGGTCACAGTGAGGAGCAGCATGTATGGGGTGACACAGAGTGACAGCATGTGTAGAAGTGATAGTGAATGACAGCATGTGTAGGAGTGACAGTGAGGGGAAACATGTGTAGGGGTGACAGTGAGGGGCAGCATGTGTGGGGTGACAGTGAGTGAAAACGTGTAGGAGTGACAGTGAGTGAGAGCATGTGTAGGGGTGACAGTGAGTGAAAACGCGTAGGAGTGACAGTGAGTGACAGCATGTGTAGGGGTGACAGTGAGGGACAGTATGTATGGGGTGACAGTGAGGGGCAGCATGTGTAGGGGTGACAGTAATGGCAGACTGCATAGGGGTGACAGTAAGGGACAGTATGTTTAGGGGTGACAGGGAGTAATAGCATGTGTAGAGGTGACAGAGAGGGGCAGCATGTGTAGGGGTGACAGTGAGTGATAGCCTGTGTAGGAGTGACAGTGAATGGCACACATGTAGGGGTGACAGTGAGGGACAGCATGTGTAGGAATGATAGTGAGTGACACCATGTGTAGGAGTGACAGGGAGGGACAGCATGTGTAGGTTTGACAGTGAATGACAGCATGTCTAGTGGTGACAGAGAGGGGCAGCCTGTGTATGGGGTATCAGTGAGGGCATGTGTGTGATGGTGAGATGGAGTGACAGCATGTGTAGTGATAACAGTGAAAGCATGTGTAGGAATGATAATGTATGTAGAGTTGACAGTGAGTGACAGTCTTGTGTGGGTGACCGTGACAGTGTATATGGGTTGATAGTGAGTGACAGCATCTGTTGGGGTGCACTTCAAACTGGGCAGGTCATGGAAATCCTCGCTGGGGAGGGGATATGGAAGAGGAAGCCTCAGTGAGAAGGATGCAGGGATGAGAGGATTTAGGAGAAGAGCAGTTTGGTAATGGGCACAACTAGTGCAGGGTCTAAGGCAGGAAAGAACTGGGCGCACAGGAGGTGCAGAGAAGGGTCACTGGAGGCTAGTGATCTGGGGAGGACACAGGAGGAAGTAATAGCAAGAGGCAGCCGCCAGAGCATGGAGAGCCTTATAGCCTGTATTAGGGGTTGGGGTTTAATTCTAAGACTATAGGTAGCCAGTAAAGGGTCTTATGCAGGGGGTCTGATGTGATCTGATTTATAGTTTGGGAAATATCACTCTGTCAGCCGAAGGATGAAGTATTGTAGCATCGCCAGTGTAGGAAGAGCAGGAAGAGGTTATTGCAGTTGTGCAGGCAAGAGATGGTGTGATCTGGAGTACGGACATGTTCTTGCGTATGCGGAGACATGGGCTGCCTCTATTTGGAGCAGCTTGCCAAATCCAGTCAGTGGTAAACATGAGGTCGTTTCCATGATTCTGCATAATAGTAGCCAGGGTTGCCATACTTAAGCCCTGTTTTGAGCATGTCACTCCCCGGCTGTGAACTGTAGAGAAGAAAAATTCTAATTACAAGCTTCATGATCTTACAGTTCAGTCTTTCATTTTTATACCTCCTCAATTACTTATTAAAACCTCTCAAACTTTCCTAAAGCCTGTGCAAGAACTCTGCTCATGTTGTCAATATTCCACAGTCAGGGCACTGTCTTTAGCTCAGATCGGATGGTGTGAAATAAATAGGAATTTGACTTCATCTCCTTTGGAATAAAGCAGATTTTAATCTGGGACTTCATCACAGGAATTTAGATAAACAAAGTAAAAATAAAAGGGCAGTTCACAGCACTGCAGAAGTACAATGCACAGGCTCTAGACTCAAAAGGACAGGCTCTAGACTCAAACTGTGTGATCCAAGTTGGAATTTAAGCTCTGGCACAAGCTGTATGAATTTGGGTTGGTAATTCAACTGATCTGTGTGTCAGTTTCCTCATCTCCAAACTAGTGAATAATATTCATCCATATGCTTGTTGTGGGGATTAAAAAAGGAAACTCATGTAAAGGGATTAGAGAAATGTTTGACTTATGTTCAGTGCCCAATAAATGTGAAATATTAGCGCCATTTTAGCCAGTATGCAAATTTCTAGGTTCTTTCTTTCTTTCTTTTTTTGTTTTTTTGACACGAAGTTCCTCTTTGTCGCCCAGGCTGGAGTGCAATGGTGCGATCTTGGCTCACTGCAACCTCCCCCTCCCAGTTCAAGCTATTCTCCTGCCTCAGCCAGCCGAGTAACTGGGATTACAGGCGCCCACCACCATGCCTGGCTAATTTTTTGTATTTTTAGTAGAGACAGGTTTTCACCATGTTGGCCAGCAGGTCTCAAACTCCTGACCTCAGGTGATCCGCCTGCCTGGGCCTGCCAAAGGGTTGGGATTACAGTCCTGAGCTACTGCGCCCGGCCATGAGTTCTTTCTTTTTAGTGATATATATTCCTCTGATGAACTTTAAGCACTTTGCAGGCTGTTTTTCTTTCAACACACCCTTTCAAGTTCCCTTTTCATGTGAAGAAACCCAAAGTAAAGAGTTAAGTGGTTTACTGAAGAGGGTACGGCAGAGAGTCACAGAATATTAGTTCAAGAAAGCTCTGAGTGTTCAATACTGGCTAGCAGGGGACATCTGCATACCCAAGGGACTTTAAAAAAAATACTAATGCTTGAGTTACACCCTCAGAGATTTTGCTTTCATTTTTATGGCCTGGAACCTAAGCACTCATATTTTTAAAAATTCCTCAGAGATTCCAGTGAGCAACTGGACCTAAGAATCATTGACCTCTTAAAATCCATTTTACAGATGAGGAAATTGAGATGCTCTGTGATCGAATGACTGGCCCAAATTAATCAATGTCAGGGATAGAAATAGACTCTGAGGACAACACAGAGATAGACTTAAAATTCTAATAAATTAATAAAAGGAGCATATCATGGTAAGTGATACGTCACTTAAGAAAGACCATTGTGACTTTAGCCTAATCTATAGTTAATATATCCAAGGAGAAGGTGATGTCTACATGGAAGCACAAAGCAGGTTTAGCAGGAGCATCACACTGGCTTACCTGAGACCATAGACCATTTATGCCCTACACCAGTGCTCTCAAGTTCTGGGTGAATGTTTACCAGTGTTCATCTCAAGATGAATTGGCTTTCAAAGCTTGTTTCCCAAGGGAGAATAAAAGGCGGGGGCCTGATTATCAAGACCCATTTAGAGAGGTCCCCTGCCCCACCCACTCTTTTAGTGTTTATTTTCTTATTTTCTTCACCCTCTGCTTCTCCTTATCGAAATAGACTTATGCAGGGCACCATCCCATTTTGTAAAAAGAGCAGATCTAAAGCTGTTACTTTTCTCTGCCTCTCTTTCACTGATTGTCGGAATCAGCGTACATCTGAGATCATGCAGGGTCTTAAAGCAAAGGCTTAGGGTATTATTTTCCTTTAATGAGCTAGCCCCCAAACGCAGCCAGTTCTGAAATGGTAATAGTGATTGACGCTGTCTGTGGGAGAAAAGTTCCTGTGAATCCAGTAGTTTTCTCATCTAGCCTGACTACACGTGCAATTTCAAATTTAGTTATTTAAAAATTATAATATGTGGCCAGGTGCGGTGGCTCAAGCCTGTAATTTCAGCATTTTGGGAGGCTAAAGTGGGCAGATCACTTGAGTCCAGAAGTTCTAGACCACCCTGGGCAACATGGTGAAACCCCATCTCTACAAAAACTACAAAAATTAGCCAAAAAAAACCTACAAAAATGGCTCATGCCTGTAGTCCCAGCTTCTTGGGAAGCTGAAGCAGGAGGATCATTTGAGTTTGGGATGCAGAGGTTGCATTGAGCCAAGATCATGCCATTGTACTCCAGTCTGGGTGACAGAGGGAGACCCTGTCTCAAAAAAAAAAAAATTATAATGTGTTGTACTATGCCTTTCAACATTTCCTGAAGAAGTCGACAGAATCAAACAATGACTTATTTGGTATCTTATGTACTAGTTCACAGAACTCTTCTAAAATGAACAAAAAAACTTGTCATTGTAATAGTTTATGGGTTATATGACCTGTGGTATTATATACGCAACCTGAGATGAATGATGTATCTGCTATAGGAATACTGAATGATGCAGTTTTCAGTTTTATTCATGAAGAAGTAAAATATTTCAAAATTTGTTCATATTAAATGGTTATACGATTTCTTCAATGTGCATTTAGTTTTATCTGAGGGAATAAACGGGAAACAGTGAAGGAAGAAAAGACAATGTTGTTCAACTAAAGTTGAAGTAAGACTCACACCATGTTATCTGATTTGCATAGCGATTAGGAAAGACTTATGACCAAAAAAAAGGGAGTTGGACTAAAGGGAAGTGTATACTAAACACGAAAACCAATTTCAGACATTCTGTTCTTACTGTGTTGATGACCAATTTTTGTTATTTTTACTTAGTAGATTTGAAGGAACCTCAGGGACAGCCCCATCCATTGCTAACTCATGGACAAAGAAAGCAAGATTCACAGCTGTGTTACTTAATCAAGATGAAAAAGAAATAGGTATAAATTGATTTATACCTATGTTTTTGGGTTGTACGTGATCTTGGGGGAACACATCCCTTGAGTAAGTCAAAATATTTATGATCATATTTTTGATCTCAGAAAATAAGACCCCTTGCTTTGACTGGGTTGAAGCTCAATATTCATTAGTAACTCATTAATAATTCATCTTCATGTCAGCTTCACTAAGTCTGAGGCTCAGGAAGTTCCAAATAAAGTTAGAATTCAAACAGTTAAAAGTCTACCTCAAATTAAGCACAGAATTCCTTCGCTGAAACTAGTAGACCAGCTTGCCAAAGAAGATGGTAATCTAGATGAATAAGAAAAAACATCCAATTATCTCCATTTTTATAACATAAAAAAATTCTTTTATTCATTCCCAATTTATTTTTTAATTAAGATACAACTTACATACAGTTCACAAATTTTAAATGTACAGCTTAATGAATGGTTACATAAAATGCACCTCATAACCACCACAAAGATCAAGATATAGAACTTTGCAGCATCCAGGAAGGCTCCCTGATGCATCACCAGGTCTATAGTAACTACAGCTCTTCTGACCTCTTATCATATATCCATAGATAAGTTTTATGTAATTTTGATATCATATAAATGGAATCATACAGTATATAGTATTGTGTATGTGGCTTCTTTAATTCTGCGTTGTTTGTGAACTTCATCCTGATGTTGTGTATATCAATATTATAGTTTGTTATTTTTCATTTCTGTGTAGTATTCCATCACATGAATTTACTATGCTTTACTCACTCGTTTTACTATTGATGGACCTTTGGGTTATTTCTAGAGCTTTGTGTTATTATGCCTAAAGCTGCTATAAAGAGAAGTGATCCTTATTTCTATTGCGTGTGTACACTCAATGAATGGAATTCCTGGGTCTTTTTACTTTTTCTTTTGGCGTCTCCTCTTTTAGTCCCAGACCATAATTTAACCTTTCTAAGTTGTCAAATGAACCATAATAATGCTCATCATTTTAGGCCAGAGAAGTGTTCCAGGTGGCAAATTTCATGTCTTAAAAGTGTCCACCAATAGGGTTATGCTTTTCATAGTCCATTCCTATGGGACTCCTAATGGATTTTGCTCTCCTTTTTCCTTCTCCCCAACTTCTTGTTATTTGTGTATGTGTATCTCCCCAACTCCTCATGATGTATGAAGAAGAAGAAAAGATAGACTATTGAAGGGGACATCTAAGGACATTTTTCTCATCTATTCCTCATTGAGATAGTGTTGTAGTACAACACAGAAGTGCTGGGTCAGAATGAAGGGACTGGATTTTTATATCCATACCAGGCTTCTGCTTTCTAGGGAGGCTATGGATTAAATCACATCACTTATCTGCACTGCAGTCAGGGGTTCATTTGTATCAGTGGTTCCCAGACATGGTTGCAAATCAGAATCACCTGGGGAGGCTTTAAAGTTTGTTTTGTTACAAAAGTGGCACATGTTAGTGGAAAATGTAAAATAACACAAAAGACTATAAAATAAAATCTAACCATCTCTCCCCTCACAGTCTGTATAACATCTCATTTTCCTACCCATAAATTCCTAGATGTTGTTCTAAGGTTTTAAAATAAAGATCGCTGGGCCCCACTCCAGAAGTGATGAAGCAGAATCTTCGAGGTCCTAGAAATTTAGATATTTGTTTAAAACTTCATAAATGATTTTGATACACATTCAAGTTTGGGAATGAATCTCTTGACTAATATCTGAGATCCATTTCAGTAAATTCCATCCCCTATACTCTACAAATTATGTGATTTAAGTTTGCCAGCTGCTACCAGGACTGGCCCAAAGCATAACTAAAGCAACAATGGTTTTATTTTTACCTCTTCCTATTCATGCTTTCTCACTTCATCTTTAGCTGCTCAACTTTTTTACTTTAAAAAAAAATTTTTTTTTGGAAACAGAGCTTCACTCTTGTTGCCCAGGATGGAGTGAAATGGTGCGATCTCGGCTCACTGCAACCTCCACCTCCCGGTTTCAAGCGATTCTCCTGCCTCAGCCTCCCGAGTAGCTGAGATTACAGGCATGTGCCATCATGCTTGGCTAATTTTATATTTTTAGTAGAGACGGGGTTTCTCCATGTTGGTCAGGCTGGACTTGAACTCCTGACCTCAGATGATCTGCCTGCCTAGGCCTCCCAAAATGTTGGGATTACAGGTATGAGCCACTGCGCCCAGCCACTTTAAAATTTTTATAACTCTTTGGGCCACAGAGTGAATAACTTTTAGTTGGAAGGTAGTGACACATTCTATTAAAACTCTAGCTACTTTCTGGTTAATCCCATAAACCAATTAGTGTTAATAAATTTGTTAGCTACTAAATGCATTACCTTTCCCAGGTAACATAATGCTTTATGCTAAAATGTAAATTCCCATAATACCCTTAACAAGTCGAATAGGGGTTGGGGGCTCCTTCCAGAAGAGCCAGAAAGATGCTTTTAGTCTGGCAAGCTTTCAAATAAAATTCACAACACACACATTTGTTCATTTTTACCATCACTAATATTACTCAGCTCAAGTATCTGAAAAAGGGCATGGGTTAAAATAGATACTAACTGACACGCAAGAAATTGCTAGAAACTTAAATCACAATTAAGTAAAGTGGTTGCTGTCATCAATTAACAGGAGAGGAAGATGTACTTAGATGAAAGACCCAGTCCAAATTACACTATAGAACAATAAACTACCTCCTAAGCCCTTAACTACCCAAACCATATAACTGTAGAAGAAAAAGCAGGAAAAAGAAACCTAGACATAATTGCTGTGATTAAAAAGGAACTGAAAGAAGACAAGAAATATGTACTTTGTGAGGCCAAAGATTGGGAAGTAGGAAAATATAGAATTCAAGACATAAAACCTAATCCCTACAAATGATAATGATCCAATCATTATATTTTGAATATATACAACATTTATTTTATAAATTTGAAGAATAATTACATCTATGACATCAAACAAATTCTATTTGAGGAAAGTGCCAGTCATTTTCCCTCCATTTTATTTATCCTTAGAAAAACTAAAATAATAAGGGGTTAAACAACTTTTTTAAGTTCAAAGGGAAAACCTAAATGAGCACCAGTTGTCCTGCCTTCTAGAGAAAATCATAATTTTACACAAACATTGTATAAACTGCCTTTCTTACAGACGAGCGCCTAGGCAGGCGAGTGTGTATATTATTTGGAGGGTGGCTAATACTGCAGTTAAACATACTGGAGAGAATGTGGAGCACAGCAGGTTCATAGCCTCACAACTTCGTAACCTCCTTCACTGTAAGATTTTTGTCCAGGACACCCCTATTCTGCCTTAACACCTTATTTATGAGGCTTAGCTCAGGTCTTGTCTTCCCTGACCACCCTCTGAGCTGGATGCCTCTTTCCTTTACCTCCACTGTCCCTGTCCATAATCATGTCTTTCTTTTTTTTTTTTTTTTTTTTTTTTTTTTGAGACGGAGTCTTGCTCTGTCGCCCGGGCTGGAGTGCAGTGGCCGGATCTCAGCTCACTGCAAGCTCCGCCTCCCGGGTTTCACGCCATTCTCCTGCCTCAGCCTCCTGAGTAGCTGGGACTACAGGCGCCCGCCACCTCGCCCGGCTAGTTTTTTTTTTTTTTTGTATTTTTAGTAGAGACGGGGTTTCACCGTGTTAGCCAGGATGGTCTCGATCTCCTGACCTCGTGATCCGCCCGTCTCGGCCTCCCAAAGTGCTGGGATTACAGGCTTGAGCCACCGCGCCCGGCCTGTAATCATGTCTTTCGTAGGCCTTATCACTTTGATCTGAAATGTTCTGTGGGTGCAGCAGCCTCTCTACTTGGCTTTAAGTGCTGCAGGGAGCTTATTCACTCTTGCATCCTCATCACTTAGCACAATGCCTGGCATAATGTCAGTGCTCAACAGGTGTTAATAATACATCCTGTCCTTCCAATGTCCAGTAGTTATTTCAGTAACTAAATCCTCTTTTTTAAAACCACCTTATGCAAAGTTAATCCTCTGTGGTTCAAAAAGTTCCAATACAACTTAAAAGACAAATTTTCCATTACTTTGTCATCTCATCTGTCGAATTCATCTGTAATTTGTCTAATTCAGCATCTCGCACTGTGTGTGTTCCCATGGAGTTGGACTCCAAGAGATGCTGTCAGTAAGGGTATCTATGTGGGAAACATGTTACTCAATCTAGCAAGGCAGCCAGGGCAGTGGTTTAGCACACAGGTGCTGGGGGCAGACTGCAGGCTCTGTCAGGAAAGTGATAATTCTATGTGCTTCTATTTCTTTTCTGTAAAATAGGACTAATAACAGTTTTTCTCCCTCATAGGGTTGTTGCCAAGATTTGCTGAGTATTACACAAAAGGCTTGGAGTACTTAGTGCTAAGAACATACTGACTACTATTATTAAGCAAAGTTAAACAATTTCTTTTTCTTATTTGGTTTTATTTTGCTTGCTGGCTTTAGCATGCTGATATGCCCATGAATATCCAGGGAAGCAGTATTCCCCACATTTACTTGATGGAAGAGCTACTAGCATGTCCCAGAAGCAATGGGCCTCAAAACATACCTGAGGAAATTCCTATTTATACATTTAAAAGAACATTAACATTTTCCAAACCCAAATTGGGACACTGATTTCACCTGTATGGCTATAACTTGGGAGCATTGGTACATAATATTAATATTTGAAGAGAGGACTGGTCTAGCAACACAAGTAAATAATAATAATAAAAGCCCAAGACCTATGTGTTACCACATTTAAAATATTTCTTTTTTGAAACATTTAAAGTACAAGTGAAGTGACTTTTATTGATATTAAAATGGGAACTGCAAATATGGCCCAAATAAAAAACCACGTAGGCTTTACATATTATTTTCTGACACAGTTAAAAAATTATTACTTGACAAAGATGAAGGGCCAGACTTCCTTATTCAAAAACTCACACCATTTATCTTAATTCTGCTGCATCTGATACTAACTTCCTCTAGAGCCAGGAAACTTTGCAAGTGTTAAATAACCTGAAAGGAGGGAAAGAAGGAAGTAACCTACCAAAGTGAAAAAGAGGAACAAGTTCTAACCCAATGCAGGTTTAAAACATAACCAAAAGAACAAAAGAGAGAGTTTGACACACCAATCTTGAGGTAAGTAAGAAATTGATTTAAGGTATTTGGGTGATTAAAAACTATAAGAAACAAGTTTGTCTTTAATTAATCAATGATTGTTATCTTATTACAGTTTTTAGAAAAAAATGCCTTACGTAGCTATAAGGGGGAAAGCCAATTTACAAACTGAGAGTGATGTTGATGTTCCTTTACAATATGATTATGCTTTGCTGTTACTTTGTTTCCAAACAGAAGTGCATCATCTTACTTGAAAATTCCTGAAGTTTCTCAGCAATTTGCGATTTTAAGAACAATGTCAAATTATTAGGTAACCTGTTGGAACTGCTTTCCAAAATGAAAACAGAGTCTTCTTTCAAACTGGGCAAAGTGAACATTATTTAAATGTTAAACTATATTTGAAGGATTATTGCTTAAAATGTGTTTTTCATTATAGTAGGTCTTTGTTCATGTCTCACAGGTTTTTTTCCTGTAATGTTATTTCAAAGAAAATGATGCATTTTTTTTCTGTAAAATGTCTTCTTGTCTTTATCTTGGTAAATATCTCTTAGACAAACAATTTTAATATTTTGGATGTACCCGAATGTCTACTCTACATAGAATAACATAGATGGTAAAAATACCTTTTCTTCTTAAAAATTAAAAGGGCAATTTATTGCCTTATCCTCAGCTGCAGAAGTGACAATAGTTAGCCTTCCTCAACCCTCACCGTGACTTCTGTTGCAGGCCTGGTATCTTTCAAAAAGTTGATTAATTTCAATCAATATTTTATTTTGTAAATTTACTTCAAATACTCTGGCAACTAATTTCTTTTTTTTTTTTTTTTTTTTTTTTGAGACGGCGTCTCGCTCTGTCGCCCAGGCTGGAGTGCTGTGGCACAATCTCTGCTCACTGCAAGCTCTGCCTCCCAGGTTCATGCCATTCTCCTGCCTCAGCCTCCTGAGTAGCTGGGACTACAGGCGCCCGCCACCATGCCCGGCTAAATTTTTGTATTTTGTTTTTAGTAAAGACGGGGTTTCACCGTGTTAGCCAGGATGGTCTCAATCTCCTGACCTCGTGATCCACCTGCCTTGGCCTCCCAAAGTGCTGGGATTACAGGCGTGAGCCACAGCGCCCAGCCACTAATTTCTTAAATCGGTAACCATATATACCATAAAATATCTTGCAGATAATTGGCCCTCATCTGTTTCAAACAGAAAATGAGGTCCTAATGATTAAAATCATTTGGCTAAACTTTTGTCCTTGAACACAAGCGCGGCTGGCCTTATAAAGGAGGGCTCCTACAGATTGTAAATCTTGTGTGGTGGACCATACAGTTCTCAACCTCAATATTACTCCCCAAAATTCCAAGGAGATTAAAACGTTTCTGCATCTGGGGTGCTTGTACCTGTATTTTTATCAAAAAAAATTTATAAATTAGCTGCACATCTTATTTAATTTTATTATGTGAAATGTCAAGTTAAATATGTGCATATTAATATATTCTAACCTTAGACAAATTTATGAACGTTCATTACCATTAAATTTTTCGTGAATACTCACTAAAAGCAGAGCACCATTTTGTGAATTTCTACTTTTCTTCTTCATTGTTACTATTATTATCATCCCATAAGGAGATTACTTCCTTCATTAACGAACGTTTAATAGATTAGTCATTCTATGTCTAATGCTGGTGTTGGTAATACAAAGGTAAATAATATATAATTTCCAACCTTCAAAAACCTCAGAGCTAATCAAGCTATACAAATTTAGTGACTGATGCACTTAGCACGTTACAGATATTTGGATAAATAATATTTTGGGGAAATTTTTACCTGAGTTCTCATTCAGTAACATTTTGGTTGTAAGGAAGTTACTTAACTTCTTTAAGCCTCTCTTCTTATCTATAAAATGATGATATAAATAGTACCTACTGCATACATCAGCTATAGGATTAAATGAGATAATCCCTGTAACAGTGTTTAAAAGCTGAAGCTCTTAACTAAACATTATTGATGATAACATTCCATAAAGGATAATAATCATTTCACAGGCCCTGTTGGATCTATTTCTACATCCAGACTGAAAATATACAGTAATAATGTTTTGTTCATAAAATCACAATGGAACATGCAGCCCAGTTGAACACTTCCCCTTCTTATCTCCTTGCCATTTTAAAGCATCAACAGAAAACAATGTAAAATCATCTTAGATAGAAGTTATTTTCTGAAAGCTATGAGAAAACCTGTGATACAAAGGCTTTTGAAAATACATTGGTTTACTTTAAAGGTCTCATTTCATGTTTTAAGCATAAACTGCACCCTTGAGTTTTAAACTATCATCTTAAGCAATTAGATGCTGAAATTTGCAGTCATTTTTAAATGCATTCTTTCATTCAACAAATATTGATTGGATGCATTTTCTGTGCTAGGTGTTGTGCTGTTCTCTAGGAACATACAGATGAAATGACCTGAACTCTGCCCACCATTTAACCGAGTAAGAATACAATTCTCTCTCATTTAGGTTATGGCACTATAGTAGAGAATGGACTCATTGATGAGGGATTGCAGAGGAAGGAATGGTTAAGAAAAAGACAAGGTCTCTACCTGCTTCAAAGAAGGATAGGCAGGGCTTCACAAAAGAGGTGACAGGTAATGAAGATGATTGCGCTTGTCTGCACATGTCCCATTTCTTCTATTGTGCTCAGAACATTATCTTTCACTTGAAAATTGTTAACCTAATTGTCAAAAACTATGTGGAGATCTAAGTGATAAAACCACTCAGGCTTGGGCAGGGACAGAATTTTTCTAACTCTTTTTTCTTTCATCACAACAGGTAGTGTATTGTATATTAAAAGCAGAAGCTCACTATATGCTGGTGTTTAATGCATTGGTGAATATCAGTAATTTTTCTATGTTAGATAATAAGTATGCAATTAACATATTTTTAATTTATAGCAGGTTTCTGGATGGCAGATCATTCAACCTTCTTTTTTTTTTTTTTTGAGAGGGAGTCTCGCTCTGTTGCCCAGGCTGGAGTGCAGTGGCACGATCTTGTCTCACTGCAAACTCTGCCTCCCGGGTTCATGCCATTCTCCTGCCTCAGCCACCCGAGTAGTTGGGATTACAGGCACCTGCCACCATGCCTGGCTAATTTTTTGTATTTTTAGTAGAGACGGGGTTTCACCTTGTTAGCCAGGGTGGTCTCGATCTCCTGACCTCGTGATCCACCCGCCTTGGCCTCCCAAAGTGCTGGGATTACAGGCGTGAGCCACCACACCTGACATTCAACCTTCTTTTTCTTGAGTTTTCTACTCTACTGTCATCTTCTACTCATTTCTGCTTCATTTTGTGATTCATTAACAGAAAAGGAAGTGGAATGGAATAAAATCCCCTTGATACAGTACAATTATACATTAATGGCTGTAATGTGAAGAGCATCACACACGAAGAGAGCCATCTTCCAAAAATAAGTTTATACACTCTCTCCTCTAACTGCATCAGGACTTTACCAGATAGCATTCTTTCAGCTCTGAAAAGGAAATGCCTAAAAGAGCTTCCAAACTCATTTTTTAATAATACTAGGCTACAAGGAATTACATTGTGAATTCATTAAGGGTAACACCAAACCACTAAACAGCACTGTTCGTACAGAAATGTTGAAAAGCTGTGGAAATAATTTAGTGGCCATTTCTGTAGGAATTTCGCTTCTTTTACTCTTAGTGGTTTGTGGAATTGGGTGTGTTTGGCACTGTAAACACCATGTGGCCACACAATTTACCTTACCGAGATTTTTGCAAAGGAGAAGCAGCAGGAGAAAAGTCTGTACTAAAACATTCTTGGGCCCCCGCATCATTGGCTTAAGGCATAAAATCTCAGTTGAAACCCAAGACCACAAATCTGCTGTCAAAGGAAATAACATACACACAAACTATGAAAATGTGGAAGCAGGTCCTCCCAAAGTTAAAGGAAAAACCAATAAGGAACTATATGAAAACACACGGCAGTCCGATTTCGAGGAGGATATCTACGGAAATGAGACATCTTCTGACTATTATAACCTCCAGAAGCCTCGTCCTTCTGAAGTTCCTCAAGATGAAGATATATACATTCTTCCAGATTCATATTAGCTTTTCAAAATGCTGACTTTTGTTATTGGATGACAAATACTCACTGTAATTTTTCAACAGCAAAGACCTGGAATCGAACTAAATGTTTATCAACAGTAGACTGGATAAAGAAAATGTGGTAACACCATAGAATACTATGCGGCCATAAAAAAGAACAAAACTAACATGGGAACAGAAAATCAAATACCACATATTCTCACTTAGAAGTGGGAGCTAAATAATAAGAACACATGGACAGAAAGAGAGGAACAACAGACACTGGGGTCTACTTGAGGGAGGACGGTGGAAAGAGGGAGGGGTTCAGGGGAAAAAAAACTATCAGGTACTATGCTTAGTATACAGGTGATGGAATAATCTGTACACCAAACCCCCAAGTCACAAGTGTTCCTACATAACAAACCTGCACATGTACCCCTGAACATAAAATTAAAATTAAAATACTGAAAATAATTCACCGTGATTTTTATTGTACTGATGCCATTATTAATCAAGTTCTGATAAGTAGGTAGTCTCTGCTCTATCTCCACCTTTCTGAACCCTATGTGTATCACTGTGGATTAATTCTAGATATCTTCTCCACCCTCCTTGTCCCAGACTGAATCTGTATTATGTGATATTGAGTCTTCCTTCTAAATGTTACCTGTTATCTCTTTCCTTTATTTCTACCATTATCTTTACCTGGATCAGAATTATTGTCATAGGCTCCTAACTGGTCCTCCTGCTTCTAGTTTCAACCCACTCCATCAATTACCCATGGTACTGCCAGATTTATCTTCAGAAAATATTCCCAACAGCAGCATCATTTATTTTGCTTAAAGTGTTTTAATGCCCCCTCTTTGCAAAAGACATAACACCCATAATTTGAACTCCAAAATTGATGGTTTTCCACAGTTGGTTCCAATTCCGTTTTCCAGTGACTTCTCCTACTATCTCTCATTTCTTTGCTTTCAGCAGAATCATCTCGAAACCTGCCAAATTTATCCTTCCTTCACAGCTTTGCTTTTCTCCCTCCTTTCTCAAGCCTGCTTCAGATTATAAGTTCTTCTGCACATCTCCTGAATCACTCCAAACCTGCATTTACCTTTTTATTTTCTGATATAAGTTTTGATGCCTCTTCAACTCTTAGAACATTTAAACATATGAATGTTGCCACAGCATTTTATTACCTAGCTTCATATGAAAATGTCTTAAATTCCCACCTGCATGAAAAGAAACTGCCTCATATGATGTTCTAGGCATTTTTAGTCCAAATGCCTAGAACATCACATGAGGCACTAAATGTCTCATGTTTTACTGATGAAAATTGAATTGTACATTTTGCTGAGTAGTTTTGAGGAAAAAAATCTAATAAATTCATCTATTATTCATCCATGCAACGAATATTTGTTGATTATCTTCTGTCTACTTGCTATTGTGCTGTGCACATGGGGGACATGGGTTGGTGGGGGGGTTACAATAGTAAAAAGAGAGACATGGATCCTGAACACATATGGTCAGTAGAAAAGAAAAGATAGTAAACAAATGAATACAATGCTGGTCATGAAGCTATGATAGCTCATCTCTAAATCTACTCTTTTATTTGCTCCTCTGAATTGCTTAACCTGGGCTTCTGCAAACATTTCTTTTGCCAGGTGGATCCATTCTAGGCTCTACCAATAGGGGGCACTAAGGAAGACTGAAAGGCAATAGGAAGCAACAGGGAATTGCTCCTGCCTATTCTTTCTCTTACCCCCGCAGGAATTATTGCTATGTGGTTTACTCCAGCATCACTGGTTGTTTACAGCTTTCTAGTTTCTTCCATCACTCCCAGGACCAGCTTCTCTGCAACCTGTCAGAAGTGCCTGCACCAGCCAGGTGCACCCTCCCTTCGACTCTCACAGCCAGACCCTCCTCCAACTTCCTGAAGTGGTGCAGGAGACAAGTGACACCCTCAGAGTTCTGCGTCCCAGCCTGGCAGGGCTCCTCCTCTGAGGTCTGGTAACTCTCAACCAAGATTGTTAGAGTTACTATCTATGTGGTACCTGTGTCCCCTTTTTGTTTTTTCATCCTGCCAATGCCTGTTTAGCCAATTATCTATATTAAATTCTCTCTGTTAAAACAAATTGATATGATTTCTATTTCCCTAAGTGGATACGTATCAAAATGGTAGAAGGTGCTTTATAAAAAATTCTTCCTGTTTTTGAAAGCAATGGGGTTGGGTAGGAAAGACTATTTTCATTTTAATAGGGTGGTCAAAGAGGCCTCACTGGAGACCACTTAAATGAGACTTGAAGGCAGAAGGAAGCTATAATAAATGTGATGGACAGAGGGTAAGAATGGAACCCACATGTGAAAATAATCTGGGGCCTAAGAGAATTTATGGTGCTCTGGGAAGCCATTGTGGCTAGAGCTTCCTGAGGAAGGCTTGGAGGGACACCTGCTGGGTTGGTGAAGGAGGGAATAGGAGACCATGAGCTTCTTATAAGTCTTAGTATGTGGCTTTGACTCTATTATAGGTACAATGGGAATCAGTAAAGGGTTTTAAGCAGAGACCTGATGATAACACTAGTATTTTTGGAAAGATTTACTGGGTTGAGAAGTGACTGGAAAGAGGCCAAAATGGAAGTGGGTAAGACAGCTAAGAAGCTTCTGCATTTAAGTTAGACTAGAGTGTCTGCAGTGCAGATAAAGACATTGACAGTGCTGCCTGTCCTTCAAGGATATGACACAGGACTTACTGACGGACTCAGCGTGTGTGCGTGGTAGGGGAGGGGTAAGACTGGGAGTGTGGGAAAGAGAAGAGTCTACAGGGATAATTGCAAAGTACTTTACGGAAATGAGGAAGACTTAAAGAAGAAACAGCCTTGGAGGCCGCATCAGTTAGGAATGAGTTGGGCTGCTAATGGCAGAAAACCACACTCAAGGGGCTTGGACACTGATAGTTCCATTTATATCACCTAAAAAGGAGGCTACAGTTAGGCATTTGATGGCTAACGTCAGCTCAATGATGCCATATAGACAGGCCCAGGCTCTTTCTCTATTTCCTCTCTGCCACCCTTAGTGTTTCAACTTTTATCTTCATCTCTATTGCCTCACGGCCACCATATGGCTGCTGAATCTTTAAGCCTTCTATTCATGCTTCAGTCATGAAGAAGAAATGAGGGGAAAGAGCAGCACCAGGAGATGTCTATTTATCTCATTGCTCAGAATTGTGTCACACAGACACCAGCAGGTGTAGGAGTGCATGGACAATTGATTTTTACCTTTGGTAACCTCATAGAATGGGCAGAAAAAGAAAAGTGAAGTTGAAAATAGAATGTGACTCAGTCAACCTCTAATTCTTGCGACAGGAGCAAAGTTCAGTTTTGAACATGTTTATTTTGACGTTTCCTGAAATATGTCCTGAGACCCAAGTAGAAGTATCCAGTTTGGTGTTGTATGTGCACATTTGGATTTTGGAGGAGAGGTCCTAGCTGGAGATGTCAATTTGATAGTCATGAGCATTTAGGTGGTATTTACAGGAATAATAATGGATGCCATCTCCTGGGAAGACACCAGGGGGAGCACAGAGTAGGGAATCAAGCAAGGAGGAAAGGGAGGAATCTGTAAGTTTTCCAGAACTTGCAGTATTTTGAGGATACATTAATGAGGAGACTCTGGTAAAGATTGCTGAGAAAGAGTGGCCAGTGAGGAGATCGCTATATGGCATCATTAAGCTGATATTTGCCATCAAAAGCCTAACTGCAGGCTCCTTGTTAGCTGAAATGAATGGACTACCAGTGTCCAAGCCCGTGGAGTGTGGTTTTTCTCTCATTGACAGCTCAACGCATTCTTAATACGGCCTCCAAACCTGTTTCTTCTGTAAGGCTTCCTCATCTCTGTAAAACACTTTGCAATTATCCCTGAAGATTCTTCTCTTTCCCACACTCCCAGTCTTACCCCTTCCTTACCAAACACACACTGAGTTCATCAGTAAGTCCTGTGCCATTTCCTTGAAGGATGGGCAGCATTATCAATGTGTTTATCTGCACTACAGCCACTCCAGTCTAACATAAATGTAAAAGCTTAAATGTAAAAGAAGTAAATTCCTGTGATATCTAAAAATGGTGGTTTATATTGTAAAATATGTGATATATTGACATTTGTCCATTATAATTGATTATCCAAAGTGTCAAAAGATGACATTTCAATAGATTAAGTTTAAAGACTGAACAGGTTTTATTAGCAATTCATAAATCTGGCAGCATCCCATTTAAACGTTTAAACAAGTACTCCATTGGGCATGGCAGAAGAGTCCGTTTTTATAAGACAACTTAAACAAGGACGATAAAATAGTATAATCCAAAAAAAGGATTGGTTGACATCAGGTTACTTTAGGTTACTTTTCTTGTAGTTACTGAAGCACAGGGGACTTCCTTATCATGCAGGCTAAAACTGATCTGTTTGGGGATTTGGCTATTATCTCTCTCCTGATTTCTCAGGTCAGATAAACAACAAGTTTCCGTTTGGTGGGGTGGAGCTTTGGCCTGAGTGACTCCATTTAGACTTGGTCTGTTGGAATCTAGTGCAGAAGTTCACTAATCAAATCAATGGACTTGCATAAATTTTATTTAACAAGAGATGTAGTGAATATTTGGCCTTTGTTTACTCTCTTTGACCAGAAAAGATAGTAAAAGAAGTATTTAGTCAATGATTCTTTACCTAATTCTCACCTTGACTTCCTTTTTAAATTAATTGTAAGTTCCTTATCAATTGCTGAGGGGAATAAAGAAATTCATCATTCAAGTTTCTCTTTTTACTATACATACCCTCCATTCTTCGTCTCCTCTCCTATCCACTCTTCTCTCCCTCCCTCTCTCATTTCTCCTCCCTCATCAATGTTTCCTCATCCTCTTTCTTCTCTTCTAATTCTTTCTCTCCCCTTCAAATTCCTATCTCTTATCTGCATTCTTTATTACAGCATTTCTCTGCCTTCTCAAAATCTCAAAAGTAAAGCTTGTTCACAAGAAATAAAGATGATAAAATCACTCTGCATCAGTTAAAAGTAGCAGTTCGTGTTTAGGTTATACCATTTTAAAAAGGAACCACATGCAAACAATGTAAAAGGAAGGATGTTGGGGGTGGGGGAAGGAGACAGTAGCATTGAATACACTGCATATGACTTTGTTACATACACACGTAAGTGTGTTCACATTCCATGACTTACAGCCAGTCTAAGACTAGCCAGTGTCCAGCAACAATGAGCCCCTGATGTCTTGACCTTGCTTTCAGCCTCCAACATGAAACATTTTACTGCAATTTGCCTTATACTTCACTTCTCACCCTATTAGTGATCTCCACAGCGACTGGACCCCTGATAAGCCCATTGAAAGCCTTGCTTTACAACCTCTCAGTTACTGCCTTGACCAGGACCTGTGGGGAGATTGGGATATTGGGCTCCAAGGAGGAGAGCTAAAAGAAAGAAATCAAAAAGGAGAGGTGATGCCTGTACCCACATTGTTATGGGCTGGACATTTGTGTTCTCTGAAATTCATACATTGAAGCCTTACTTCCCAATGTGATGGTATTTGGAGGTGGGGCTTTGAGAGGAATTAACAATTAGGTTTAGATGAGGTCATGAGGGTGCAGCCCTCATAATGGAATTAGTGCTCTTATAGGAGAACAGAGTTCTCTCTGTCTCTCTCTGTCTCTGTCTCTGTCTCTCTCTCTCTCTTTTCCTCCCTCCCTTCCACCACCCCCTGCCCCTGCCTCCCCACACCATGTGAGGACACAAGAAAGTAGCCATCTGCAAGCCAGGAAGTGGGTTCTTACCAAGAAACAAATCAGCCAGCACCTTGACCTTGGACTTCTCAAACTTCAGAACTGTCATAAGTAAATGTCTATGATTTTAGGCACCCAATTTATAGTCTTTTGTTATAGCAGCCCAAGCAGACACATGTTAAACTGCTGTTCTAAGCCATAATAACTTTTTCTTTAAATTCCGAGAGTGACAAGTCCCGTATTTACTTTTTGGTGCTTACCTTATATGATCGCTTTCTGGCATTGTACTCTTGCTCCCTCTTTTTCCCTACTTATCATCCTTTGAAGCTTCCTTTTCTCTTGTACAACTTTCAGTGGAGTGGTTCTTCATGATCTTTACTTGGTTCCCAGCTCCTTTTCCTATTACTGTTTCCCTCGGTGATCAAGACGTTTATACTTGAACTCTTCTACTCCAATATTTTTTGAAGCATTTAACCATATAGCTCAGCATCTACTAATTTTTATCTGATGTCCTGCAGACATCTGAAATCCAACATGGGCCAAACTAACGCATTGGGGTCAAGATTGGAGTGTCACTCAGAAGTAGAGATGGAACTGTGATGGAATAGAAGACTCAGAGATAAAGGGAGGATATCCATTGCATAGGTTACTTAATAACAATTTTAAAAATTTAACCATTCAAAATGTTCAAGTGTCAAAAACATCAACCTCAAAATATCATGGTATCAGTGTACCAAGTATGGTAGTCTCCCTTATTTATGGGGAAAATGTTTCTGCACCTCCAGTGGATGCCTATATACACTATATTTTTTCTATATGTTTGTATCTATGATAAAGTTTAATTTATAAACTAGGCATAGTAAGAAATTAACAATAATAGTAAAAGGGAGCAATTACGACAATACTCTGTTCAAAACTTCATGGATAGAAATTCATTTTTACCATCGACTTCAGCTAACTCAGGATACCACTTTTTTTCTTCCTTAAGTCAAGAACTTTTACCTTTTACTGAAAAAAAGCACTTTACAGCTTCTCTTTGCCATATCTGAATTGCCAGACTCACTCCTCTTGCGCAGTAGGTGATTTTAAAGTAAAGTAAGGATGAATTGAACACCAACACTGTGAAACTGTAACAGTCGATGTGATAACCGAGCCTGTCACTCAGTGACAAAGGGACAGGGAGCACCTGTGGCATGGAGATTCTTGACACAGGAATGATTCACATCCCAGGCAGGACAAAGTGAGACGAGGTAAGATTTCATCACACAACTTACCACAGCACACAATTGAGAACGTATTCAATTGTGTATTTGAAATTTTCCATTTAATACATACGGACCATTGTTGACCACTGAAAACTGAAACCTAGGAACATGAGACCACAGGTGAGAGGGGACTGCTGTCCTGAGTAGTGGCATCTTCAACGTCAATACCTGGCTCAAACAGTGTGTGACTGCGATTCCCAGTCCCTGAAGCCAGGTGGTGTCACATTTGGAAACAGTGTGTCTTTCCTGTTCCCTGGCTTCTGAGTGAGGAGCTCTAAAATGCACCACTGTGTATGTAGTAGCAAGAAGGGGTCCAGAGCCTGCTAGGCAGCAGGCTAGAGGACTTCTTTGACAACTACAGTTGCATGGTTTAGTAATGCCATTTATTTTATTCAATTCAACACTTTCATTTACTGCTTATTTTTAAATCTTTTTAGGATAGTTATATTAAACAGAACCTAAAAATTGATGTTTAATGGAATATATCATAATAAAAAGACAAAGAATTTTGAAATTTTTTCACTTTGAGTGACTGGATATTCACTGATATCAGTGAATATCTCAGATATCAGTAAAAAAAACAGGAAGACTGCAAATATATCTTGAATGACAAGCACATCTAGTGGATACTTGCAGTGGGATGGAAAGGAGGTTGCAGAATATCAAGATTAGGAGATTTACAGCAAATGGCTTATATGATCTAGCAGGGAAAAGTTTGTTCAGTCATGTAACAAATATTTAGCAAATGCTTATGATGTAGTAAGGCCTGGGAGGGCAGTGGGAATGCAGCAGTGGGGTTGTTGGGTGAAGGATAGAGAAATGGACACTGCCCCAGTACTCAGAATGTTCACAAATTGCAAAAGAGGTATGGTATTTACAGGGGTTACTAAAGTACAGTAATGGTACAATAAGGAAGCACATGGTGTAACGAAAGACCAAAGCCAGAGTGTAGGAAAACTTTCCTGTGGAAAGTGACACCAAAACTGATATCTGAAGGACAAGTAGGAGATAGCCAGGCAGAGACTGAGGGAATGGTCCTCCTATAAGGGAGAATAACACAGGAGGGTCCAGAGCATAGGGTGTATTCAAGAATCTGAAAGAAAGAAAACACTTGAGCATCGTGTGTAAAAGAAGGGTAAGAGGAAGGCAGTAAGCTGCGAGGAAAGCTCAGATGATTCAGGGCTTTAAATAACAGGTTAAGGAATTTGGACTTCAGTCTAATAATTGTGACATTCATGATATCAGAATATGGTCTGAGAAGGCAGAAATGCTACTGCTTTTTCCAAGAAAAACCCACAAAGCATTGCAAGCAAAGAATTTCTGAGCTGCAACAGAATATGGGAAGCAAGATTTTGAAGTTGAAGACATAAGACTTGATTTCAAGAAGCACATGTCAATGAGTTATAAGATAAATAGTGCTCTCCAGAGGTGTGTTTCTTTAAGCCTCTGCAGTTTTTAATTTAAATTCAGCTCCTGTAGTTTGCATTTTAAGATTCTCCCAATAGAGAAGGGAATTAAGCAAATGAGAGAGGCTCAAACAAAAGGAAGCACAGAAGATGGTAAATTGCCAAATGCAATCAAGGCTGGTGAAGGTGTGACTGCAGCAATTGACCCACATTGTTGCCATGGAAACCAAAGCTCGGTGGTCCTGGAGTGCTTTCCCTTTGAAAGGACAGATTGGCTTTAGAGAATAGTTAAAACTCTGCAAATTATGGATGTTGGATCATCCATTGTCACAGGTATTCTAAATTCTTGTTAGTGATGGAGACAATGGCTACCTGGGTCTGAGTTGAACTCCCCAGCAGCCAAGAGGGTGTCAAAAGCCTAAGACTGAGACTCAGTAAAGGGCAGAGTTTAGCTGTTGCCTCAGGCTCACCTACCCAGCTCCACCCTAGACTAAACTGACGGGACTGACATAGAAGAGGAATACAATGAGCTAGGTTTGATCTGTTAACAAATGATTTTTAAAATGTCATGTTAGGAGATATGAAACTCATTTAAAAAATACAAATTTATGTTTGGTGTTTTTCTTCCTAGTTATTTGCAAGACTGTAGCCCACATTAAATGCCTAGTGTTGGAGTGCCCTCTTTGCACCAGCACCATATTTAGGCTTTATGTGAAGTATCTGTCTTAATTCACCAACGATTCCATCTCACAGATATTGTTAATACTCCCATTTTACAGGTGAGATGATTGAACTTAAGGAAGTTAAAATTGGACCAAAGATCTTGGAGTGAGTAAGAAATAGAGGCAATATTTCAACCCAGACATTCTGATGGGATTGACTTATTTGAGTTCTTTTTTTATAGTATTATCAGTAGATGATAATATCTTTTGTCTTCACATCATGGAATTTCGAATCCAGAAAATAACTTGGAAATCATCTAGACCAACTTCCTTATTTTGAAAATGATAACAATGAGTGCCAGAAAGTTTATGTGACTTTCCTAAGTTCACACACTGAATTAATGACTAACCCAGATCAGAATTCAGGACTCCTGGAAAAAGGAATGCTGATACACTATTGGTGGGAACATAAATTAATTCAATCTCTATGGGAAACAGTATGGAACTAAACATAGAACTACCATTGGACCCAGCAATCCCACTACTGAGTAATTACTCAAAAAGAAGAAGAAGAATTCAGGGCTCCTGGATCAAAGGTAATTTTCAGTACATCTTGCTGCTATTCTGTTGACTGTGAAAATACAAAGTGTATTTGTTTTGTTTTGTTTGTTTGTTGTTTTTAAACTCAAGTCTTCCTCATAGCATCCCCTTGAACCCTATTTCTTAGGACCTTTGTTTTTTATCTACTCTATTTTAGCTGGACGTTTTCTTCCCTGTACCTAGAAATGATGCTGATTTTTCCAAATGTTAAGTAAAGATAGTCGTAAGAGAGCAGAGTATACAGATTTCTTAGTGCATGTGGCTCTTGTGTTGCTGGAGCTATGCAATGAAGGCAATCAATCAGGAGTAGAGTCGTGTACAATACGTCGTCTTCTGGTTATTATTTCTTAAAATGTACTCCTTTGTCATCTTGTCTCATCTGGCAGTACTTGTCTAGACTATATACACTTTAAACTCAATTATCTGATAAGAGATAAACATAACTAGCAGAAGAGGAACAATCCTGGTAAGGGGAAGAGGGAGGGGTGTGAATAGGTGTATAACAACTGAATTGTAATAAGAATACTGAAGAGCATATTTGAATGAACAATTAGTGACAAAATAAATATCGTCTCCAAGCTGGCATGAAGAGGGTCTGAAAACTACCTTCAGTCTCTTTGTTCCAGATAAAAATCAAGGCGAATATTGTGACATGCCCAGGTGAGTCTCCTTTTAAAATGAAATGATGAAAATGCTATAACAAAGCAATAATTTATGTTTAATTTTCTAGAACAGACAATTAAAGCTGAGAGCAAAAGTTTGAAGGATTCAAGAAAAGTGAATGGGAAGGTGAAAATTTAGAGAAAGACAAAAGAAGAGATGTACAAATAAAGAAGGCTTTGATGGAGTCATATAATCTCTTTGGTTGTAATCAAAAGAGAGAACGTTCTGTCAAAACTTAAAAACTCAGACATCTACAAGGGCTAGGCAAGAGACATATAGTGATGAACCAGGCCTGTTGAAAGGCAGTGGTACAAAGAGTCTTGCATGTTGAGCAAGTGAAACAGCTGCCCTAGTTGTACTATCTTTTCAGACATTATACAAGCCAAACAATAATCAAGCAAATATGTCCCTTAGCTCTGACCAAGATGTACTTAATTGTTTCTTCCATTCCTAATACACCATGCGGGTCTGTAGAGAGAGTAAATAGGAGCAGGGCAAGGTGCCTCACACCTATAATCTCAGTGCTTTCGGAGGCAGAGGAGGGAGGATTGTTTGAGGCCAGGAGTTTGAGACCAGCCTGGGCAACAGAGAGAGACCCCCTCTCTACAAAAACAAACAAATTAGCTGGGCACCATGGCTCATGCCTGTAATCCCAGCACTTTGAGAGGCCAAGGCAGGAGGGTCTCTTGAGGCTAGGAGTTCTAGACTAATTTGGGCAACATAGAGAGAGTATATCTCTACAAAAAATAAAAAACTTAGCTAAGCATGGTGAAGCATGCCAGTAGTCCTAGCTACCTGGGAGGCTGAGATGGGAGGATTGCTTGAGCCCAGGAGTTTAGGGCTTCTGTGAGCAGTGATCATGGCACTGCACTCCAGCTTGGATGATAGAATGAGGCCCCGCGTCTCGCTCTAAAACAAAAAACAAAAAACAAAGAAAAGAAAGAAAGTAAACACCAAAAGGGTAAATACAGTTTTAATTTAACCTTCTAGTAAAAGTCATTTGTAACGAAACATTTTATAGTTCAAAGATACATAGTGTTAAAGGAAACCAGGGGGGGAGTGAGAAGTTCATTTAAGAATGATTTTCAATTCCTCTTTTAATTAGCTGCATTGCTTAATATAGCAATAACTTCTTCTACATATGTTTAGAAAGAAAGCTTTGAGGCTTAATTTAGAATGCATCTTCTTGGTTGCACTTAGTGGAAAAAAATGAAAACCGTAATAAAGATTGTATATTTTCAACATGTGTATTGAGGTCTTACTCTTGCTTCCTTTTCAAGGTTCAGATTAAATCCTAGCTTATTTATGACGGCTTCTGCAAAACACCAGTACAAATAACCTATTCATTTTCTGATTTCTTTTTTTAATCTAGATATCCACCTAACAAATATTCACTGAGGACCTATTTGCTCTCAGACACTGTGATAGGGACTGAGGGCTCAAAGGTAAGTAAGAACACCTCATGCCAACAGCCTAGATAAAATATATATTTAAAATATCACACAAATAAGTGCGTAATTAGAAGCAGAAGTAAATGCTGTGAAGAAAAGAAACCTGGTGGTTTGAAAGCTTTTAATTGAAGAATTTAAACTTGAATTATTCAAGCAGTCAGGGCAGGCTATTTAAACTGGATTACTAATGTATTAATTATATAAACAGAATTTACCTAGAAAGAAAACAAAAATTAGTGACTGCTTGCTACAGGAGAGGCCCATTGTTATAGAACTTTGTCACCTGTGTTAGGCTATTTATGTAAAAGAAAGGGGCCGGGCGCTGTGGCTCACACCTGTAATCCCATCACTTTGGGAGGCCCAGGCGGGCGGATCATGAGGTCAGGAGATTGAGACCATCCTGGCTAACACGGTGAAACCCCGTGTCTACTAAAAATACAAAAAAATTAGCCGGTCGTGGTAGCCGGTGCCTGTAGTCCCAGCTATTCGAGAGGCTGAGGCAGGAGAATGGCGTGAACCCGGGAGGCGGAGGTTGCAGTGAGCCAAGATCCGGCCACCGCACTCCAGCCTGGGAGACAGAGTGAGACTCCGTCTCCAAAAAATAATAATAATAATAAAATAATAATAAAAAATAAAAATAAAAAAGAAAGTGCAAAATCTCAAATTGCTTTGAAGGGCTTATAAACTGCTACTAACAATAATTTGAAAGAAACAAAAAATATTCGTTGAGAAAATTTCATAGCGACGAGTTTTTTTTTAAAGGTCTGGTCTGGTGTGAACTTAAATATGTTGAGGCAGTATAACAGAGTGGAAAAAATACATGAATAACGTATAGCAGACCTATATTTGAATCACACTCCTGACAGGTATTAGCTACGTGGCCTTGCAAAAGTTATTTATCCTCTCTGAACCAGGAAATCCACAGCTGAGAAATGGTAATAATAAGAACTTTGCCAGGTTACTGTAAAAATTGAATGAGATAACATATGAAAATGTCTTAAACATTAGCATTATTCATAACTGAGATGCATGTGAAACATTAATTTCCTGTATTACTTGATGCAGTTATATTACCTACCTATTATTGGACTTTTCACCACTAACGACTACCTTTTATGATTTTATTCTTCAAAGATTTTTTGCTTTCAAACATTTTGTTTAATAAAATTGTGAGAAATATGCTCACCTGTCCAAACCCAAAGAATGGACTTAGAGGCATGAAGAACAGTGAAGGTAAGACTTTTAATAACTGTCTTGCAAGATCAGGTGTCTGGAAGACATGCACACCTGGGCAATTACAACAGGTAATTTATCTCTTAGCATGCAAGTCCCTCCCACAGTTCTCCTCACTGGTCGAGTACTATGGGGTTACAATCTTCCCGGCTGTCACCTAAGTTTCATTATCTCCTTTCCCTGCTTCAATTTAGACTTCCCAATAACAAAACTTTCTTCCCTTTTGTGGACTGACCCCTCCTGTACATTCTGTTCACTTATTGTGACCTTCTAAGAGCATGCACCCTGGGGTTTGTTACATTTGCAGGCTGGCTGCCAGTGCTTAGATTTATCATGCCTTGAAAATGGACCATTTAAGATGTTTTCTTACAAACTGAACTTCAATATGTAATATTTTTCAAACATTTTTATAATTATGTAATTTTAACCAACAACCAGAGCTTATCATCAACATGACTACATTGACTTTATACATTTTCACATTAAAAACAGAAAGAACTACTTTTACTATTTTCATTTTTAAAAAAATTCAAAGTAACTACTCATGTTAACAGTTCCCTTCAAAGCAGGTCTTGTCCAAATTCTTTTCCAGGAAAAAAATCAAGGGTAAGAATGCTGATGCCAGAGCATGGTTAAGGGGTGCTGGGTTGGAGATTGATGAGATAGGTGCTCCTGCAATAGCACTGAGGACCTCAGTTGGGTTCCAATGCACAGTAGAGATCAGCTAAATTCCTAGTTTCAATATGTGTCAAAGACAAATCATATGCATTTGAACTCAAAACTGTATTCTTGCCTGTTTCTATGGTTTCTGTTGATTCTACTGTTAGTTCATTGACTCAAATGTTTGTCCTGATTCTATTACAACAATGAACTCTCATTTTCTGAAAAGTGTCACATATTATTTTATGAGTTCCAACACAAACTATATAAAAAATATTCACAGTTAGGTCTATATTTCTACTCAAAAGTCATCAGCTTTTTGTGTGCCTTGCTGCCTCTCCTTGGCTATTACATTATGTGAGCTTCTCTTCTTGGAGCTTTACTGAGTGCCTTGAGAATTTCTCTTAATGGATGTAGAAATAATAAGTAAAGAGAAAGTAACCTTAAAAATTGTATCTGCCAGCCCAGAGAATGGAATAAAATATTTGCAAACTATGCATCTGACAAAGGACTAGTAGACAGAATTTACAAGGAACTCAAATCAGCAAGAAAGAAAACAGATAATCCCTTCAAAAAGTGGACAAAAGACATGAATAGACACTTCTCAAAAGAAGACATACAAATTGCCAAAAAACATTCTAAAATGTTCAGCATCACTAATCATCAGGGAAATGCAAATTAAAACCACAATGAGATACCATCATACTCTTGCAAAAATGGCTATTATTAAAAAGTCAAAAAACAAGAGATGTTGGCATGGATGTGGAAAAAGGGGAACACTTATACACTGCTGGTGGGAATGTAAATTAGTACAAACACTGTGGAAAACAGTGTGGAGATTCTTTAAAAATCTAAAAGTAGATCTACCATTCAATCCAGCAATCCCACTACGAAGTACTTTCCCAGAGGAAAATAAGTCATTATATGAAAAAGACACGTGCACATGTATGTTTATAGCAGCATAATTCATGATTGCAAAGATGTGGAACCAACTTAAGTGCCCATCGACTACTGAGTGGATAAAGAAAAGGTGGTACCTATACACCATGGAATGCTACTCAGCCGTAAGATGTAATAAAATGATGTCTTTTGCAGCAACTTGAATGGAGCTGGAGGCCATTATTCTAAATGAAGTAACACAGGGGTAAAAAAACAAAACGTGTATGTTCTCACTTATAAGTGGGAGCTAAGCTATAAGTACACAAAGGCATACAGAGTGGTATAGTAGATTTTAGAGACTTAGAAGCAGGAGAGTGGGGAGGAAGGTAGAGATTAAGAAAACTATATATTAGGTTCAAAGTACACTACTCTGGTGACAAGTGCACTAAACTCCCAGAATTCGCCACTATATAATTGATCTATATGACGTAAAACACTTGTATCCCAAAAGCTATTGAAATGGCAATTTTTTAAAAAATGTATCAGCCTTTATTTGGGTCACAACATGATGGCATGAGAGTTTTTCAATTACCAAAATTGGTGATAATCTATTTTTCCCCTTGTTGACTTGCTACTGTGAGTGTGTGCACTTGCTTATGAATAAGATTGGCAGAAGAGGTTGTTGCCTGAGTCTAGGTAATTTAGGGTGTCAAAAGTCCCATTTACCCATCCCTACTGCCTGTCACAGAATCTGACACCCATGCCATGACAGAGTTTTTCTCCACTGCCAGAAGTCTCCAGGATTTCTTTATTTAAACGTACATATCCCCATACAATGTGCTTTTAAACTATTATTTACAACATATTACTTTGAAGAGTTAATGTTTCAGGTAAGTTACAAGGATTTGGACAAGCAGTATCAACTATTTGAGCAACAATTAACTGCTTTTTTTCTCAGACAAATGGTACCTTAGTGCAGGGTTTCTGGGAGCCTGGTCTTGGTTCAGGGGGAGAATCCTATACAAGATTAGATGATTTGGGGTAAAAAGATACTATTAAAGGATTTAGCCAAATGCTTTGAAATTCTTGCTAGGGATTTTTTTTTTTTTTTAATCCCTGACTTTAGTCATTATGTCTGCCTAATTCACAGCATTCACGCTTTCAATTCCTCAGCACAGTATTAAGCTAAGGATACAGACAGGTGAAGGGCAAGTCTCTGTTCTTGAGGGTTTACAGTCTACTGAACCTTGTATCATACACTAATATTGCCACCCATCATCTGATTTGCACTGTTAAGCTCGCAAACTCTTGGAGCCCAATAGCATTCTAGTACAACATGCATACAAGTGTGCATAGGCCAGGAACCTTTCTAGGCTATAGTGTCACACAAAGATAATCTCAAATAACTCATAGATTACTGCAAATATCATATAAATAAGCCAACAGTTTTAGTACAATGTAATAAATGATATCATTAGTAGAAGTGCAAACTCATAGCTTCATGAGCAAAGATAAGGAAATCTAATTCTGTCTGAAGAGTAAAGCATGTCTTCAGAAAGAAATTCATGTTGAGCTGAGTTTGGGGTACAACACAAAACTTTATTACCTTGGAAGTTTCTGGAAATATTAAATAAAAGATACACTTTTTTTTTTTTTTTTAGATGGAATCTCACTCTGTTGCCCAGACTGGAGTGCAGTGGTGCCTTCTCAGCTCACTGCAGCCTCCACCTCCCAGGTTCAAGAGATCCTCCTGCCTCAGCCTAAGATACACGTCTTTTGATATGAAAGATAACATGAGCATGGGAACTATGCACAACTATCAAGTCATCATGAGCAAATAAGGAGTGTGATAATAAATGGGCAGCTGGAGATCAGAGAGAGTTTTGAGGTTTGGAGAACTTTAAAGTGGGAAAGAGATTCAGGAAGAAGATGTGGAAACCGGTACAATAAAAGTTAATGCACACTTTTTCTTAGTCTTTTGTAGAAGATGTACATGAAAGTGAATATAGGCATTTTAAATAGAGGGAATTTAATAAAGGAACTGGTTACAAAGGTGTTGGAGAATTGATGGAACTAAAAGGAGAAGGTGAGTTTATTCAAAAGATCAGGAACTGAAAAAATCTATTCCCTTCTATATAGCAGCAAGGAGAGCTCAAGCAAAGTGGACATGCTCAGAGTCCACAGTTACTATGATCCTGAGACAAGCTCATAAAAGCAAGTTGCATGAGCAGGAACTGAAGAAGTGACAGGCACCAGTCACCATTATTGCTACCATCACCACAGGGAATGCCAATAGAAAGCAGAACTAATGGTTTCTTGCTTCATCCCACCTTCTAATCTAACAAAAAGCCAAATGTCAAAGGAGTCTGAGAAATCTAGTTTGTAGGCTCCCATCTCCAGTGGTAGAGAAGAAGACATAGAAAAATGATTGTAGAGCCAAGAGATGGCAGACACAATGTAGCACCACATGTCCTGCCTTAAGAATCCACTTCCCTTGCCTCCCTTCTCACCTCCCTCCAGGTATCCATCAACAAAGAACAAGACAGAAGACACACACACTGGTTTTTATTTTCCTCATTATCTACCTGCAGAGTCATGTCTACTTGTGAGAAATAGAAATCGTTCTAAGTATGTACTGGAAATAAGTAATGAAAAGTTTAAATAAATAGGAGAGATGCTTTTAAAGAGTAAACCTTTGAAAACAAGTAGAGAAGGCTAGTAAAAATTATCTTAGGAAAATAATGGTCTCCTCCATTTCCAATCTGTTTACCAACACAAATAAAACACCAGTCTGCTTATTTTATAAATTTATGTTCTCTTTCTCATTTTTCTGGGTAACCATATCTGCTTAGCTTCCACCATTAAAAATTTGCATAGAAAATAAGTTGTATTTTCCCAACCCAACTATCTCTGATAATAAAATGTGACAAAGTTAAACCTAATAAGCAACTATACAGGTTGTTTAAGTATGCTTGATTGTACATATTGAGATAGAAAAATAAAATGCATTTGTTTCAAAAGAAGATTAAATGGCTAATGATTGGAGCATAATAACAACTGAAAAACTCAGTTGGAGAACAATATAGACTATATAGCCAAAAAAAGAAGTTTGGGTTTTCAATTTAATTTATGAAAGAGTTCTGCTTTTAAAATAAATAGTTACATTTATTGCTCTTTAAAAGATTAAAAGTTAAGATGAAAACAGTAAAAAAAAATTATGTTTTGTATTATGTTTCTATTTCCTTGGTGTAACATAATTTTTTTAAAAAGTGACAGCACACTAATGGTACAAAGCTATACAATATTCTTTTGGGTATTTTAAAAATGACAATTGGTGCCACTTGACTGGAAGTTTAGTTTGAGAAATCAAGTGATGAAAGGACTTAGATAATAAAGCCAAAGTACTTACTTTACATTACTTTGCAATGTTATAAAATCATCCTTTTGGATAGTTAGGTGGCAATCTGCATGACACTGACTTTTAATAGACATTTGATATGGTTTGGCTGTGTCCCCGCCCAAATCTCAAATTGAATTATATCTCCCAGAATTCCCACATGTTGTAGGAGGGACCCAGAGGGAGGCAATTGAATCATGGGGGCCAGTCTTTTCCAGGCTATTCTCATGATTGTAAATAAGTCTCACGAGATCCAGTGGGTTTATCTGGGGTTTCTGATTTTGTTTCTTTCTCATTTTTCTCTTGCCACCACCATGGAAGAAGTGCCTTTCACCTCCCGTCATGATTCTGAGGCTTCCCCAGCCATGTGGAACTGTTTAAGTCCAATTAAACCTCTTTTTGTTCCCAGTTTGGGGTATGTCTTAATCAGCAGTGTGTAAACAAACTAATACAATGTTTTTAAAGAACTCACCATAATCTCATTTCTAAAAGTGACTTCACATTTTGAAGAATAGTGTCTTTCAGAAGTTTTAACTAGTTATTTCCTCTTCCTGGAATGCTCTGCCCCAGGTATCTGTTTAGACTATTTTGTTACTTGCTTCAAGGCCAGTGGCCCATTGGCTAAACTACTTCATTCACTTCATAATAATAACTAACACTTACATAACACAAGAATCATTATACATCAATAGACTAAAAAGTGACATTTTAAGAGATTAAATTTTAAATTTTAATTGTTATATACTTATGTGGTTCAAAATTCAAAAGGTACAATAGAATTTATACTGAAGTTTTTCTTTTAGCCCCATTCCATATTCCCACTTTCAGCTCTTGACACCAGCAAGAACATAACTCACACACTAGTGCCAAATCACATTAGTAGAAGATGAAGCTCACAGATTGTTACTCTTTTAATAAAACTATGAGGAGTTTACATTATTACATGCACTTGTGGACTGTCACACAATTTAATGGACTATGTTATTTCATTTTCTGTCTCATGTGGATAATTAGTGGGAAAAAATCTCTAGAGCACTAAGATGTTACATTGTGATATGGCATAAACATTATTTCTTTAGGGAGCAATGACTAATTTTTTAAATTTTATTTTCCCAAAATTTTGCACCTTTTAATTATTTAAAATGTATTTAGGAGATTTATTTACAAGATGGTCAATCAGAAGCAGCTGTGGTCTGCAGCAATCATGGAGAGGAATGAAAGTGGTGAGTAAATTTATTACCTTCAACTGAAATATCCAGGTTCTTGCATTGGGACTGACTAGGCAATCAACTGAACCCAAGGAGAATAAAGAAAAGCAGGGTAGGGCAATGGTTTACCCAGAAGCAGCACAGAGCCAAAGGAAGCCCTCCCAGCCAAGGGTAGTGGTAAATGATTGTGTGACTTTGCCTGGGAAACCACACTTCTCCCACGGATCTTTGCAACCAATGGATCAGGAGATCCCCTCCTAAGCCCACACCACCAGGGCCTTAGGTCCAATACACAGAGCTGTGTGGAGTTTTGGCAGAGCATCTGCTCAGGCACATACAGAGACCCAGGAGTTTTACATACTCTGGTCTCAGATTCCCAGCAAGGTGACAGATTCATCTGTACATTCCCCTAGGAAGATGGCTGAATCCAGGGAGCCAAGCAGCATTGTTCTGTGGGCCCGCTTCCACACCTCAAGTTAAGATCCACTGGCTTGGACTTCCAGTCAGCTAATGGCAAAAGACTGAGTCTGCCTGAAATGGGAGGGAGTTCCTGGGGAGAGGGGTGGCCACCATTTCTGGGGTTCAGTGGACTCAGCATTACAGCCTGCTGCCTCTGGAGAGTCCAGATGGTCCAGATGAGGAGGAGTCCCCCACAATGCAGCACACCTGCTTTGCCAGATTATGCTCCAACTACTTCTTAAGCAGGACCCTAATACATTCCTCCTTATTGGGAGGGGCCTCCCTGTCGTGGGGCCTTTAGTTACTAGTCAGGCTTATATGGACAGAACTCTGATCTCTCCTGGAACTGAGCTCCAAGTGGGAGAGGCAGCCACCATCTCTGCAGTTCAGTCAACTCAACTGTTCCAACCTACTGGCTCTGTAGAGTCCAAGTGGTCTGGATGAGGAAGGGTCCCCCCCAATGCAGCACACCTGCTCTACTGAAAGCAGCCAGACTGCTTCTGTAAGAGGGTCCCTCTTTCATTCCTCCCGATTGAGTGAGACCTCCCAAAAGGGGTTTCCAGACATCTCCTACAGGAGTGTCCCAGCCAACAACAAGTCATTACACCCCTGGGATGGAGCTTCCAGAGGAAACAGGTGACTACCATTTTTACCGTTTCTCAGGCTTCACTGGTGATACCTCCAGGTATCGGAAAAACCAAGGTGACTAGGGTCTGAAGTGGAACCCCCAGCAAACCACAGCAGACCTATGGTTGCTAACAGTCAGTGACCTTACTGTTAAAAAGAAAAACAAACAACAAAAAAACAGAAAACAACAACAACAACAAAGACCCCACAAAAGCCCCATTCAAAAGTCAGCAACATCAAAGACTGAAGGTAGATAAGCCCATGATGATGAGAAGAAATCAAAACAAAAACACTGAAAACTCAAACAACCAAAGTGCCTTTTGTCCACCAAATGACCACAACACGTCTCCAGCAAGGGCACAGAACTGGGCTGAGGCTGAGATGGCTGAATTGACAAAAGTAGGCTTCAGGAGGTGGTAATAATGAACTTTGCTGAGCTAAAGGAGCATGTTGTAACCCAAGGGAAAGAAGCTAAGAATCATGATAAAACAATACAGGAGCTGATAACCATAATAGCTAGTTTAGAGAGGAAAATAACTGACTTGATGGAGCTCAAAGCACAACACAAGAACTTTACAATGCAATCACAAGTATCAACAGCAGAATAGATCTAGCAGAGGAAAGAATCTCAGTGCTTAAAGACTATCTTTCTGAAATAAGACAGGTAGACAAGAATAGAGAAAAAAGAATGAAAATCAATGAACAAAACCTTGGAAAAATATAGGATTATGAAAAAAGACCAAATCTGTAGATTGATCTGATTGGGGTACCTGAAAGATGGGGAGAACAGAATGAAGTTGGAAAACATACTTTGGAATATCATCCAGGAAAACTTTCCCAAACTAGCAAGAAAGACCAACACTCAAATTTAAGAAATCCAGAGAACCTTAGTGAGATACTCCATGAGAAGACCAACCCCAAGACACATAATCGTCAGATTCTCAAAGGTCAAACAAAATGAAAGATAAAATGTTAAGGGAAGCCACAGAAAAAGGCCAGGTCACCCACAAAGGGAAGCCCATCAGACTAACAGTAGACCTCTCAGCAGAAACCATACAAGCCAGAAGAGATTGAGGGCCAATATTCAACATTCTTAAAGAAAAAGATTTCCAACCCAGAATTCCATGTCCAACCAAACTAAGCTTCAATACAAATAAGAAATAAGATCCTTTTCACATAAGCAAATGCTAAGGGAATTCATCACCAAACCTGCCTTGCAAGAGCTCCTGAAGGAAGCACCAAATATGGAAAGGAAAAATCAAATCATTATCAGTCACTACAAAAACACACTTAAGTACACAGACCAGTGACACTATAAAGCAACCACATAAAGAAGTCTGCAAAATAACCAGCTAGCATCATGATGACAGGATCAAATTCACACATAACAATACTAATTTAAATGTCAATGGTCTAAATGCCCCAATAAAAAGACACAGTATAGCAAGCTGGATAAGGAGCCAAGACCCATTGGTATGCTCTGTTCAAGAGACACATCTCACATGCAAAGACACACAAAGGCTCCAAATAAATGGATGGAGAAAAATTTACCAAGCAAATGGCAAACAGGAAAAAGCAGGGATTGCAAAACTAATTTCTAAGAAAACAGACTTTAAACCAATGAAGATCAAAAAAGACAAGGAAGGGCATTACATAATTGAAAAGTTTCAATTCAACAATGAGAGCTAACTATCATAAATATATATGCACCCAGATTCATAAAGCAAGTTCTTAGAGACCTACACAGAGACTTAGACTCCCACACAATAATAGTGAGAGACTTTAACACCCTACTGACGATACTAGATCATAGGGACAGAAAATTAACAAAGATATTCAGGACCTAAACTCAGCTCTGGATCAATCAGAACTGATAGATATCTACAGAACTCTCCACCCCAAAGCAACAGACTATACATTCTTCTTGGCATCACATGGCACTTATTCAAAAATTGATCACATAATTGAAAGTAAAACACTCCTGAGCAAATGCAAAACAACTGAAATTATAACAAACAGTCTCTCAGACCACAGTGCAATCAAATTGGAACTCGAGATTAAGAAATTCACCCAAAACCATACAACTACATGGAAATTGAACAACCAATAAAATTAATTCAGTAATCAAGGGGTTCTTCGAAACTAATGAGAACAGAGACAATTCACCAGAATCTCTGGGACGCAAGTAAAGTGGTGTTAAGAGGGAAATTTGTAGCACTGAATGCCCATGTCAAAAACTTAGAAAGATCTCAAGATAACAATCTAACATCAGGTCTAAGAGAACTAGAGAACCAAAAGCAAACAAACCTCAAAGCTATCAGAAGACAAGAAATAACCAAGGTCAGAGTTGAACTGAAGGAGATAGAGACACAAAAATCCCTTCAAAAAATCCATGAATCCATTAGCTGGTTTTTTGAAAAAATTAATAAAATAGACTGCTAGCTAGACTAATAAAGAAGAAAGGAAAGAAGAATCAAATAGACGTGATCAGAAATGATGAGGGGGATATCACCACTGTCCCCACAGAAATACAAACAACCATCAGAGACACCTCTACGCACATAAAGTAAAAAGTCTAGAGGAAACAGGTAATTCCTGGACATGTTCACCCACCCAAGACTGAACTAGAAAGAAATTGAATCCCTAAATAAACCAATGGTGAGTTCTGAAATTGAGGTGGTAATAAATAGCCTACTGACCAAAAAAGAATAAAAACAAGTTCAGGACCAGATGGATTTACAGCCAAATTCTACCAGAAGTACAAAGAAAAGCTGGCACCATTACTACTGAAACTATTTCAAAAAGGTGAAAAGAAGGGACTCTTCCCTAACTTATTTAATGAGGTTAGCATCATCCTGATACCAAAACCTGGCAGAGATACAACAACAACAAAAAACTTCAGGCCAATATCCATGATGATCATCAGTGCAAAAATCCTCAATAAAATACTGGTTAACCAAATCCAGCAGCACATCAAAAACCTTATCGTACACGACGAAGCTGACTTTATCCCTGGGATGCAAGGTTGGTTCAACATACACAAATCAACAAATGTGATTCATCACATAAACAGAACTAAAGACAAAAACCACATGGTTATTTTAATAGATGCAGAAAAGGCCTTCAATAAAATTAGACATTCCTTCATGTTAAAAACGCTCAGTAAACTAGATATTGAAGGAACATACTTCAAAATAATAAGAGACATATATGACAAACCCACAGTCAATAGCCTACTGAATCGGCAAAAATTGAAAGCATTCCACTTGAAAACCAGTGCAAGAAAAGGATGCCCTCTCTCACCACTCCTATTCAACATAGTATTGGAAGTTTTGGCCAGGGCAATCAGGCAAGAGAAAGAAAAAAAAGGTATTCCAATAGAAAGAGAGGAAGTGAAACTATCTTTGCAGATGACATAATCCTATATCTAGAAAACCCTATTGTCTCAATCCAAAAACTTCTTAAACTGATGACCAACTTCAGCAGAGTCTCAGGATGCAAAATCAATGTGCAAAAATTGCTAGCATTCCTATACACCAACAACAGGCAAGCAGAGAGCCAAATCATGAATGAACTCCCATTCACAATTGCTACAAAAAGAATAAATTACTTAGGAATACACCTAACGAGAGAAGTGAAGGACCTCTTCAAGGAGAACTATAAACCACTGCTCAAAGAAATTAGAGAGGACACAAACAAATGGAAAAGTATTTTACGCTTGTGGATAGAAAAATTAATATTGTGAAAATGACCACATTGCCCAAAGTAATTTATAGATTCAATGATATTTCCATTAAACTACAATTGACATTCTTCACAGAATTACAAGAAACTATTTTAAAATTCATATGGAACCAAAAAAGAGCCCGAATAGCCAAGACAAGCCTAAGCAAAAAGAATGAAGCTGGAGGCATCATGTTACCTGACTTCAATCTATACTACAAGGCTACAGTAACCAAAACTGCATGGTACTGGTACCAAAACAGATATATAGACCAATGAAAAAGAATAGAAAACTCAGAAACAAGACTGCACACCTACAACCATCTGCTCTTTGATAAACTTGACAGACAAAGGATGGGGAAAGGATTCCCTATTTAATAAATGGTGCTGGGAGAACTGACTAGCCATATGCAGAAAATTGAAACTGAAATCCTTCCTTACACTTTATACAAAAATTAGCTCAAAATGAATTAAAGGCTTAAATGTAAAACCCCAAACTATAAAAACCCTAGAAGAAAAATCTAGACAATACCATTCAGGACATAGGCATGAGCAAAGATTTCTTGACAAAAACACCAAAATCAATTGCAACAAAAGCAAAAGTTGATGAATGGCATCTACTTAAACTAAAGAGCTTCTGCACAGCTAAAGAAACTATCATCAGAGTGAACAGACAACCTACAGAATAGGAGAAAATTTTTGTAATCTATCAATCTGACAAAGGTCTAATATCCAGAGTCTGCAAGGAACTTAAACAAATTTACAAGAAAAAAAGAAAAAAACATTAAAAAGTGGGCAAAGGACATCAACAGATACTTCTCAAAAGAACACCAACAAACATGAAAACAAAGCTCAACATCGCTGATGATTAGATAAATGCAAATCAAAAGCACAATGAGATACCATCTCATGCCAGTCAGAATGGTGATTATTAAAACATCAAAAAACAACAGATGCTGGTGAGGTTGCAGAGAAAAAGGACCAATTTTACATTCTTGGTGGGAGTGTAAATTAGTTCAAACATTGTGGAAGACAGTGTGGTGATTACTCAAAGATCTAGGGCAGAAAGACCATTTGACCCAGCAATCTCATTACTGGGTATATACCCAAAGGAATATAAATCATTCTAGTATAAAGATACATGCATGCATATGTTCGTTTCAGCACTATTCACAATAGCAGACATGCAATCAACCCAAATACTCGTAAATGACAGACTGGATGAAGAAAACGTGGTACATATACACCATGGGATATTGTGCAGCCATAAAAATGAATGATATCATGTTCTTTGCAGGGGCATAGGTGGAACGGAAGCTGTTATCTTCAGCAAACTAATGCAGTAACAGAAAACCCAATACTGCATGTTCTCACCTATAAGTGGGAATTGAATCATAAGAACACATGGACACATGATGGGGAACAGCACACACTGGGTCTGTTGGGGGTGGCATGTGAGAAGAGAGAGCATGAGGAAAAACAGCTAATGAATGCTGGGCTTGATACTTAGGTGATGGGATGATGCGTGCAGCAGACCACCATTGCACGCATTTACCTATGTAACAAACCTGCACACCCTGCACATGTATCCCTGAACTTAAAAGAAAAGTTAAAGATAAAAATAAATAAAAAAAATAAAATTTATTTTAGGAATCTTGCTATATCAGTCAGCACACACAGATCTGTCTCATTCTTAAACAAATAAACAAAAATTTGTATTTAAGTTCAAGGGTACGTGTGTATCTTTAGTATATAGGTAAATTACATGTCATGGGAGTTTGGTGTACAGATTATTTTGTCACCCAAATAATAAGCATAGTACCTGATGGGTAGGTTTTCAAACTTCACACTCCTCCCACCTTCTACCCTCAATTAGGCCCCAGTGAATGACTGAAGGGAACACCTTATGGAGAAGGACAACCATGACTACTTATAGTTGGTTTAATGGTCTATTTATAAAACATATATTTAATAAATAAAACTTTTCAAAATTTCATAAATGTGAAAATATAAATAACACAAATAATTACACTTCTTTTCAATTTAAGCTAGAAATTCAAATTTACTGTGACTGATTCTTTTCGATACTTCAAACTAAAAAGACAAAATTTACACACACATGCACACACACACACACACATACACACAACTCAGCACATTTATTATTTGACTAACTCTTAAACCTATTCTCCAGCTTCAATACTATGGGCTTAATTCATTCCTTTATTGTTTCACCCTTGATGTTAATATCTTCCTCAGGGTATAGCTATACCAGTTTCATTAGATATATAGAACTGTGGTCATATTATTTTGATAACTTCGTGGGGTAGAGTAATTTCACCGGAGCCAAAAGAAAAATAATACCTTTTCAGATCAGCCAAGGATTTTCATTATCATGAAATGGGACAAAGAAGTTGGCTAACTTTTCCCAAAGTGAGGTTCCTCTGTGGACATATTTTGTTTGTAATTTCAATACCTCTTTTTTAAGTCATCACTTCTGGTATAGATATTATCATTACCATTATTTCGTCTCCTGATGTCTTCCTCAGACATAATACACTTTAAAACACTCACTTAGCTAGCATTATACAACCCACCATCTTGTCACTGTGATACATTGACCTGTCTGTTCTGATGTATTCCCTGCTAGAATTTTATTATTATCATTGGTGCTATCTGGGGGCTTCACTTCTAGGAGATAAGGGATTAACTCTAGGTAGTCAGCTCCCCTTATTAAGAACATTGATTTATTTATTGTTCTGAAACAATGTTAATATCACTCTTTACCTGGGATTTTTTGTGACCACTGATTCTGACTACCTGTTTCATTCCCTTTCCACCTAATCTTTGAGTTGGTTCACATGTACTGCTCATTCCTTCCTAGTTGCAGTACACATTCAATTTTTTTTTCCAGAGCTTCTTGACTTTATCCAGGCTTTTTTCCTTATTCTTTTCATTAGGCACTGATGGAAGCAAAATCCAGTCTATTCCTTAGAAACAGGCATAAAGAATTGTTAAGTAAGAAAACATAGGAAGCTGAGTACCTTTACACATAGTAGTAACTTTTCTGTACTTGTTAAAATAAATGTGAAACTTATATTCTACTATATTCACTGTTTTTATACTCCGCGCATCTTTTTACAAAGGTTATACAGATTATTCTTTTTGGAATGGAATTAAGAACTCATTGAATTTCACAGCAAACCTTGTTCAAATTAACACAATAGCAACTATTATTATTATTTACAATTCAAATGATCACAACTTGACCAGAGAAATCCCTTTATTAGGCACTTTGTCCTTTAGCACTGTGCTGCTTTTCGGTAATAATTGGACATACCCAGATAGCTCTCTTGTCTAAGACAGGAAATCCATTACCTTCCAATAATATCCCTTGACTCTTAGTTGAGAATAGTAACAGAATGAAAACACAGGGCAGTAGGATTGTACAAGGGTGTCGGTGGTTGGCAAAAGTGTTTCTTCTGCATATGATTCATTTTCATTAGTGAAACAGATAAAATATGTGTGTATGTGTCTATATGTGTGTACACATATATGTGTACATTCTTTTTAATGCATGATTTCATACTGATTTTTCTAATTAAACGTATAAAGTTTTATCAACAGCTAAAACATTCTTCTACATTAACATAAAGGACATTGTGATGTTCAAAAACCTTGATAGATACTACGTATTAGAGGAGAAAATGCTTAGGCTAATGATAATGTTCAGCATTTTACACTGTCCCTGCTAAATGATTAAGTCTAACTTTAATCCTAAGCAATTCAATTTTTGATGCTGATGACTATATTTACAGAATGCATTTTTTTCCCCAGCATCTTAATCCCACCATTAGGGCATTCACGGGTGGCCCCTGTGCACTTGCTCCAGGCCTTATAATCAGAAGAGCCTCACACTTGGTTTAAGTCTCTGTTGTTGTTATCCTGGAGGTTTCAATCATTTTATTTTTCACTTTTTTAGAGATGAGGGTCTCACTCTTTCACCCAGGCTGGCTGGAGTGAGGTGGCATGAATCATAGCCCATTGCAGCTTTGAACTCCTAGGCTCAAGTGATCCTCCTGTCTCAGTCTCTCTGAGTAGCTAGGACTATAGGCATATGCCACCACGCCAGCTAATAATCATTTTTAAACAAGAGGTTTCACATTTTCATTTTGCACTGGGCTCTGCACATTATATAGCTAGTCCTGCCTAAAAAGCCTAAGCTGTTAGATTAGAATTTAAGGTTGTGATTCCTTTACCCTTTTATTCTTAGCATGTGCCCTTCCAAATAATAACACATTATATTAAATTCCAGAGACTCACAATTTCCAACTGTGATTCAAATCCTATACAAAATGTTTCATCACAGACAGGTAAACCAGCCTATCATGAATACTTTAAATATTTGCCTGCTCACTAAAAGTCCCTGAGAGACTTAAAACTACAAATGTTTGAGCTACTCTCCAGACTGAATCCAAATCTTCTGGGCTGAAACAGAAATCTGTATCTTTAAAAAATCTCTTTTCCCTTTGTTTGTTTGTTTGTTTTTAAATGGTTGGGAGCATGAAGCAAGAGGCTTCATTAGGCTATTGAAATGTGTGATGTGAGAGGCTCATAATACCAAATTTAGCTCCCATTAGGTGTTAACTGATGTAGTTTCTGCCTGTTTCCAATTCACCAGCAGTGTACCTACCAAGAAGGTTAATAGCTACTATTCCCATTTACTGTGGATGTGAGATATCTTAGCTCTTATAGTCATGCTTAGCTAACACTTCTAGGAAAATATTGGCAGAATAAATCATTTCTCATTTCTAGTTTTATCACCCCTCCCGTTTATTTTTCTATTTCCTGTGGTAACTATATAGGCTTAATTCATTATAATTTATTCCCCATTTCTCTTTCCTGAATCTGATCTTAATTATAGCTGTTACTTTCTTTTGTTCAGCCTTGTCATTTTTGTGGGGCAAAAAGAACAGAAGACCCTAGCCAAGCAGAAGCAGAAGTAGCATTTCATATGGACACCTGTGAAGTTCTTGGTTCCCTGCTGACATGTATTCTGCATGCTTACCACACAAGGGGTGGATTATTTCCTCCTGTGAACTTTCATTTAGGTAGCGAGCTTAGGGTCTATGAGTTTTGCAAGGAACCAGGACCTTAGACAAACAACAAATGAAAGAAATATTGACTCTAAAATGCACCAAATAAAATGGCAAAATCCAAATTAATAAGAACTAACTAAATATATATTAAATTTACTTGTTACTACTAATAATCACAAAAATTGCACTATATTTGAATGTGATTTGTACTTTGTAGCTTAGCTTTTCCTCATTTTGAAAAATGTTAGAGTACACATGATGATTACGGAGAAATCATAGCCAAATGTTAATTAAATGCATTACCTATGGCCAAATCATTTCAAAAACAAAGTCATAAAATTCATTTCAGTTTTTTTAATGCAAAAATTATGTATTTAGGGCATAGGAGCTAACCTGAAAGAACTCCAATTGGCAAAAACAAACAAGTTGAACAATAAAATAAAATAGTATTAGATTATAATCTAAAGTGTAAAATAAATATCCATGAGTCCACATTGACATAAATAAGTCATTTATAAAAAATTAAAATATATTCAATGTGCAAATGGATAATTTTAATATGTGTCATATAATATGTGGACACCATCAAACTTAAGAATGCCGAAGTCCACTAATGTCCTCAAACATCCCCATTAGGGTAAGTTTCCTTTAGGTTCACATCAGGGCTTTAATACAAGTTCGTAAAGTCAGATTATTGTTACATAGTAAACAATTACCACAACCTGCAATGTGGTCATGGTAATTTCATATATTTTGCTCAAACAAAATCTTATGCATACCCCAATGTTAAAAATATGTAAGCCCCGGTAACACAGTAAGACCTTGTCTCTACAAAAAAATTTTAAAAAATTTAGCCAGGTGTGTGGGTGCACACCTGTAGTCCCAGTTACCCAGGAAGATGACGTGGGAGGATTGCATGAGCCCAAGAGTTAGAGGCTGCAGTAAGCCGTAATTGCACCATGGAACTCCAGCTGGGGTCACAGAATGAGATCTTGCCTCAAAAATAAATAAAATAAAGCAAAATACATAAATGGATAGATAGGTCAACATACAGAGAGAGAGAGAGAGAAAGAGAGAGAGGAAAGATGGAAGGTAGCAGAAATGCTGTGCCTCTTACCCACCTCAGCACCTCGGAGCAGCGCTGCAGAACTCGGATGTTCTGTGGAACTCAATTTGTAATTTTGTGACACAGTGAGAAAAGCTGAATCTTTGAAGGCAAGCTACTGAATTGGAGAAAATAAATAAAATATACTCATCTGGTAAAGGACAGTGCCCAGAACATAAAATAAACTCTTAACAACTCAATAAGAAGACAAAAATTGCAATTTAAAAAAAGGCCAAAAATGTGAAGAAACACTTCACCAGAGAAGACACATGGATGACAAATAAGCATATGAAACATTTCACAATATTATTAGATTCTAGGGAAATACAAATTAAAACAAGTTAGCCTACATGCCCACTAGAATGTATACAACTAAAAGGACTCCATACCAAGTGTTGGTGATACTGCTTCTCCCAACTAACTTTATTCTGATTAACATTTCTGATTTCCTGCCTAAATAATTACCCTTGGTGGCTCTGAGGGTCTCAAAAAGATTGAAAATGTATTATTTTACAGACATATCCAAATATCTTATGCAAAATTATGAAAAGAAGCAAGCAGTTTTATATTTGCTATTTCTTATCTTCCCTTCCAGCATCAATATCTTTTTCCTTCATCTCTAACTTTATGTTCCTATCGCTTTTCCATCTCTAACTCCTGGGCCTAAATGCTAGCTCCCTGTATATCAAATGTGTTTGTTTGCCACCAGGAAAGACAGTCTACGTTTGGAAAAGGATTTAAACAACCAGTGGTGGAATTTGGACATCTTTGACAACTTGGTAGAGAGTTAATAAGGAAAGGAAGAAGATAAGGGTTGGGACCAGGGAAGAGGATGTGACTTTCCCTGGTTAAAATGTATAGACTATCAACGATTTCACCAATGCATTATGCTGGGCCTAATCCTTGCTAGATTCATTGGAGAAGGGATTGAGGTTGTCCTTATAACAAAAATGTGGCTAGAATACATATTTTAAATATTTAATATAAAAACTCACCATTAAATTTATATAATGTAAAAAAAAGTTATTGAAAAAAGTTGGTGGTATTGTGCTATTATCCTGATTTGTTTCTTGTGCATTTCTTTCACTTCTCAAAATAAACTGAAACTCGGTATTTCTCTCTTGACTGCCTCCGTTGGATTTCTCTCTCATCCATACTTACTCCAGGGTTCCATTAGGAGGGGCCAGCATGTGTCCCCTCCTAACTGCCTATTGTAATCTACATTGCTTTTACTTGTATTTTAAGTTTATGCTGTCCACTAAGGAACTCAAACAAACCTCTTTTTGTACAATGGGAGAAAATAAATTGAATGGTTAAGAACATGAGTTTTGAAGTCAAACAGACCTGGATTTAAGTGCTAGCGTGATCTTTCTTAACTGTGTAATTTTGAGACTATCATTTTACTTTGTCAGCCTGTTTTCTCATCTATATAAAACAGTGTTAGTAATACCATATTTCCCACAGGTCTGTAAATGACGGCTATAACGGTTTTCTACCAACTTCAAGACAATTCCAACTGCTAGGAAAATCTCAAAAATCTACCTGGAAACTTGGATTATGCAGAACAAAATATTGTTGGTGATAAAAGTACACCCTGAGTGCCATATAATTTCTTTCAAATCTCTCCTAAGGGCAGGGATAGTGTCTGGTTCAGCTAGTGCCTGCTTGTATCCAAACCACCAGATTCATCCTTCTCATCTTTTCGACTTCTCTATTTTCTGTCAATGAATCTGGAGGTCACAGAGAGAAGAGATAGGGAGTGAGTGGTGTGAAAGGGAAAACTTGGAGGGAAAAGGTGGTTTAAACAAGATTGGTTATTTGTTTAAATTATTTTAATTGTGGAAGCTGAGTGACAAGTATATAAGTTTCAGTATACCATTTTCTCTTATTTTGTTATTTATTTGAAGTGTTTCATTGTATGTAATATATACATAGTTTACATGTAAATGTATGTACATATATATTATGTATATGTGTATGCAGGAATACTAAAAAACAGATTGTGTGTCTGTGTCATTAAAGGCAGGGGAGGAATAGGAAAAATGGAGTGACCTCTTAATGTATAATTAACTAGTCTTGTAGCTCTGATTGTATCATTAGTGCAATATAAATATTCTGATGCTACCAGGCTTATTGCTTCATCCTGTGTATATTTGGTAAGAAATTGTTGGGTTTTGAGGGGAGTCAAGAAATATAAATCCCTTTCCTTATCCAAATTATGAATTGATTATGAAGATCAGAAGAATAAGGAAGAGAGAGAGTAAATTTCATCATTTATTACTGACATTAGTTAATTAGAAAAGTGGTTTGGGGCCTATTAGTTAAGTGGGCTTGCTAATACTCTACCCACAAATTGAAAGATTTACACACCCAGTCACAAACACAACTGGATATCCACCAATCTTCCTTGTAAGAACTTGCCCCTAGAAACACTGGGCTTAGAAATTCTAAGTAAAGTGTGTGATTTTCTGTGAGCAATTGGATCTTAAAGAGGAAAAACAAGGAAAGGGCCTGAGATATTTATGTTCAGTTTCTCTTTCCCTGCTCACCAATATCCCTGGAAGAGTGAGTGAGAGAGTAGAACAGAAGAACTAAGGAATTTCCATCCACATAGAAGGAAAAATGAATGGGATATAAAAGTACCCCCATTAAACGACCAATGGAAGCTCTTTTACTTGGGAAGTTAAAAGAAGGGCAATATCACAATTCTAGCCATTGGTCTTGTTGTTACAGTAGATGCTGTATTTATTATTACTATATTAGAAGACTCTTCTATTGACCCCATTAAAGGTGCCTTGAATTTTGCTTAACATCATATCATGACACATATAAAGTGTCATGGGGAAACTTTATGGCCTTAAAAAGAGAAGATGCCCCAGAAGTATGCTTTCCTTGAGCCTGGTTAACAGCCGGATTTACTTTTTCATTCAGGCAGATTTATTAATAGTTAATGCTTCAGAGAAGGATTGTTTCTATTATATTGATTGTGGTTTTGGAAGAGTGTTTAAAAGTCCAACAGATATTCCTGGCATGAGAACTTTTACCATCTATCATTATTTTGGCATATATTTTCACAAGTATTAATCATTTGTATACTTGCCTGTAAGATGCCTTCAAATATTCTGCAGCTAGACCTGGCTAAAAAATTGAGAAAAACGTTATTTTTTGTGGAGATGTTTGGCCATTACATGGTTATCTTGTGCTGTAATGTCTCCCTGACTTTTAGCATCAGCTGTGTTAACAATTTGCCACATCAAGAGTTATTCCTTTCCTTTGAACTCTTCCAGTACTATGTTTGTACCTCTTTTGTGATATTTACTTCATAGCCGGTCTTGTGCATACTGGGGTCTATTCTTACCAGTCCTATAAAATTACAGGTTTCTAAAGGACTGGGATCATTTCTAGGCCAATTTTTTATCATCACAGCACCTGTCATAGAGTAAGCACACAATAAATGTATTTTGAATGCATGAATAATCACATGGCAAAAAAATTGAATTTCCTGCCTTTTTTTGTCTAGGTTGTTTGTAGTGTTTTTCTCTTACTATTACTCTTTCCTACACAAATCTGTCTGCCACTAAACGTTCTTTGCTTTCACATAGTTTTTTCTGACATAATCTTTGTTGACTACTAAGTGATCCTGCTCTATGTCTATATTCTCTAATCTTCAGATTTCTAGGCGTAAAATATAACAACAAAGAGAAAAAAAATTGCTCAGAGAAAATATAGTGATTTAAAATACTTTTTTATACTGCTTTAAAATACCAACTTTATCAAAATAATACATCCAAAGTGGTTTTTTAAAAATCAAATTGTATAGAAGAGCTTATGGTAAAAAGAAATAATTGACCCCACATGTTTTTTGCCAGCCCTATTTTCTCTCCCTACTTGCAACCACTTTTAACAGTTTTTAGATCTTTTTATAGATACTGTCACATTTCCAAATATGCGGATACCACAATTAATTGGGTCTTGATATGGTCAATGAGGTGCTATCTTACTTTGACTACCCATGTATCTCCTTTACCTCCTACATATATACATATGTTATTTAATATTAGGTTGGTGCAAAAGTAATTGCAGTTTTTGCCATTACTTTTAAATGACAAAAACCACAATTACTTTTGCATGAACCTAATAATAATTGCCATTGTAATATTAAATCACATGCTTTAACCTTTTATTGTCTTACCTGTAAATAGTACCTCTCAACATTTTTAAGTTAAGTGCCCCTATCATTACTGTGAACCTCAAACATCTTAGACAAGTCTCGGTTAATTTACAGTTTATTTTGCCAAGGTTGAGGATGTGCACCCATGACACAGCCTCAGGATATCCTGACAACATGTGGCCAAAATGCTCAAAGCAGTCAGGTTTTATATATTTTAGGGAGACATGAGACATCAATCAACATATGTAAGATGATAATTGGTTCAGTCCAGAAAAGGCAGGACAACTTGAAGTTAAAGAAGGGTAGGGGGCTTCCAGGTCATAGGTAGATAAGAGACATATGGTTGCATTCTTCTGAGTTTCTGATTAGCCTTTCCAAAGGAGGCAGTCAAATATGCATTTATCTCAGTGAGCAGAGGGGCGACTTTGAATAGAATGGGAGGCAGGTTTGCCCTAAGCCATTCCCAGCTTGATTTTTCCCTATAGCTTAGTGATTTGAGGGCTCCAAGATTTATTTTCCCTTCACATTACTTTCACCTAAAGGCACCTATGAATACATATTGAATATTTGTGTCAGTTGGGAAAAGATGCTGCTTCAGGTGGACTCAACCCATATGGGCACGGCTGATACGTTTTTGATCTTTGGTACAAAGAAAACGTGTCTGATATGGATTAGATATTTGTCACTGCTGAAATCTCATGTTGAAATGTACTCCTCAAAGTTGGAGGTAGGGCCTTGAATTAGTCCATTCTCACATTGCTGTAAGGAAATACCGGAGACTGGGTGATTTATAAAGAAAAGAGTTTTAATTGACTTACAGTTCCACATGACTGGGGAGGCCTCAGGAAACTTACAATCATGGTGGAAGGCACCTCTTCTCAGGGCAGCAGGAGAGAGAATGAGTGCCAGCAGGGGAAATGCCAGCTACTTATAAAACCATCAGATCTTGTGAGAACTCACTCATTATGAGAATAGCATGAGGGAAACCGCTCCTGTGATCCAATTACCTCCCACCAGGTCCCTCCCATGACATGTGGGGATTATGGGGATTACAATGCAAGATGAGATTTGGGTGTGGACAAAGCCAAACCATATCAGGCCTGGTAGGAGGTGTTTGGGTCATAGAGGCAGACCCCTCATGGCTTGGTGCTGTCCTCACGATAGTGAGTGAGTTCTCATGAAACCTGGTTGTTTAAGTGTATGGCACCTGTATCCCCTCTCTCTCTTGCTCTCAATTTTGCCATTTGAGATTCCTGCTCCCCCTTCACCTTCCACCATGATTGTAAACTTTCTGAGACCTCCCCAGAAGCAGATGTCAGTGCTATGTTTCCTCTATAGGCTGCAGAACAGTGAGCCAATTAAACCTCTTTTCTTATAAATTACCCAGCCTCGGGTGTTTCTATATAGAAATGAAAGAATGGCCTAACACAGAAAGTTGCTATCAAGGAGTGAGGTATTGCTATAAAAATACCTAAAAATGTGGACACGACTTTGGAAGTGGGTAATGGACAGAGTTTGGAAGAGTTTGGATGCTTTAGGAGAAGATAGGAAGATGAGGGAAAGTTTGGAACTTCTTAGAAACTTGCTAAATGGTTGTGACCAAAATGCTTATGGTGATACAAACAATGCACTCCAGGCTGATGAAGTCTCAGATGGAAATGAGGAACTTATTGGGAACTGGAGCAAAGGTTATGCATATTATGCCTTAGCAAAGAATTTTGTTGCATTGTCTTCATGCCCTACGGGTCTGTGAAAATTTGAACTTTAGAGTGATGTTTTATGGTATCTGGTAGAAGAAATGTCTAAGCTGCAAAGTGTTAAAGATTAACCTGGCTGATTCTAACTCAGCTGATTCTATGCTCGGATGCAGGCGCAAAGAAATGATTTAAATTTGGAATTTATATTTAAACATGAAGCAGAGCGTAAAAGTTTAGAAAATTTGCAGACTAGTCATGTGGCAAAGAAAGAAAAAGCTTTTTCAGGACAGAAATTCAAGGAGGCTGTGATGCAACCCCTTACTTGTGGTATTGGTATAACTAAAAGGGAGCCAAGTATGAATATCCAAGACAATGAGAAAAAGACCTCAAGGCATTTCAGAGACCTCCATAGCATCCCCTCATATTACAGGCCCAGAAGTCTAGGAAGGAAGAATTGTTTTATGGGCCAGGCCCAGGGCCCCACTGCCCTACACAGCCTTGGGACACTGCTTTCCACATTCTAGCTAGCAGCTCCAGCTCCCACCAAGGTCAAAGGGACCCAGGTGCAGCTCAAGCTGTCATTTTGGAGAACACAGGCTGTAAGCCTTGGTGGTTTCCATGTGGTATTAAGCCTGCAGCCATGCAGACTGGCAGAGTGAAGGCTTGGCTTGACTTCACACTTTGTCAAATGTACTTCATTTTTTAACTTCTACATTCTCCTTTGTAAGCATCATCATTTGTGTTTTGTATAGAGGTTAGATGTTAATGTAAAGCATTTACATTACTACACCAATGTATCATTCACCACAGGAAAACAAATTATGACTATACATCCTTTCTTTTGTATAGCTTTCTGTTTCCCCAAAACTGCCATTTTTAATTTTTATTCTTCCCTCTCTTCCTTTCTTCTTCTCATCTGGAGCTCTCTAGCCCTTGCTTCAAGCTAGACTAATTGATCTTGGCACCTGCTGCATGTGGGTTTTTTTTTTTTTAATTGTTTTCTTAGGTTGAAGTCTTATGTCCTGGATCCCATGTCTTTTTGTTTTGAATTTACTGTCTGATTTTGCCAAGTTGGAACACAGCCTCAGGTAGCTACTCACCAGAAAAGATGAAGTTTCTCATTTCTTACACATTTAAATTGTGTCCTCTTTACCTTCAAATTTCACTTTTATAATTTGACTGAGAACAGGAACACCACTCCTCTCGGAATCTTAAATCTGGTTTCACTGTCTTTTAGCATCCACTACAGTAGATGAGATGTTTATTCTGTCAAGTCTCATTTTATCTGTTTTTTTCCTACCTTGTTCCATCATCGTGCCTCTACCATCAATCGAAATTTTAATATATTCTCTTTTTTTATTGCTCTAAAATTTCACAATGGTAAGTTGAGGTGTCTTTTTAAAAATCAGCTTTGGATATGGTTTGACTCTGTGTCTGCACCCAAATTTCATTTCAAATTGTAATCCCTATGTGTAAGCCAGGACCTGTAACTCCTGGCTATTGAGAGAGGAAAGTGACTGGATCATGGGAGTGGTTTCTCCCATGCTCTTTTTGTGACAGTGAGGGGGTTCTCATGAGATCTGATGGTTTTATAAGTATTTGAAATTTCTTCCTTTGCTCTTCTCTCCCTAGTTTCCCTGTGAGGAAGATGCCTGCTTCCCCTTCTGCCATGATGGTAAGTTTCCTGAGGCCTCCCTAGCTGTGCAGAACTGTGAGCAAATTAAACCTTTTTTGTTTATAAATTATCCAGTCTTGGGTAGTATCTTTATAGCAGTGTGGAAATGGACTATTACAGCTTCCATGATATTCTAGTAAGCCTTCTCAATATGAAATTTTTGTCTTCCTTTAACTTGGGACCTTTTCTTATAATATTTATTTGATGATTTCTTCACCTCTATTTTATCTGCTCTTTCTGAAACTAAGAGAGATATTAAATGGCTTGGTTACATGTCATATCTTATCTTTCCTTTCATGTTTTTACCCCGTTGCATTTTAGATAACATAATAGATTCTGAAACAAGACTTCATGGGCTAAATCCTGTCTCCCCACTTATCATATATGTGACCAATGGTGGTTTCTTAACCTTTCTTGCTTACATTTCCTCATCTATAGAATGGACTAACAGTTATGTCTACTCACAGCATTGTTCAGAGGACTAAATAAGTTACTTTATTTATAACAGTACCTATCACAGAGTAATCACTTAATGCAAGTTAGCTATTATAATATTACTAAAAATAGTATTGCAAAGCAGTTAAGCTCATTGACTCTAGAGCTAGACTAGCTTTTAATCTTGGCTACTTAGCTAAGTGTTCTTAAGAAAGTTGCTTAATTTCTCTGTACCTCAGCCGTAAAGGAAGAACCTCATACTATTTACACAATAGGCTTGCTGTGTCAATAAAGTACTTAGAACTGTTCCTGGCTATTTGGAAAATTTAAGCTATTTGGAAAAGTTTTTGACCGTGTCTTTAAAACCTGCTAATGACTCTTGGAATTTTTGACTCATATTTTAATTTTTATCATCTCTTCATGTTCTCTTATGGTTTCTTCTTCATAGCATACTGTTCACGCTTTGTGAATACGTACCTTTTCAAATTTCTCTGAAGATACTAAGTTGACGTTCTATTCTCTGAATAAGCTTAATTTCTTTCTGAGTGATTCTTAAAATGTGGTTATGGTCTACTTTTGCCTTCATTTAGAAATCTTTCCTAAAAGTCCTGGTAAGCTTTAATTGGTCATTCTTTATTTCAGAACCGTGTCACGTAATGATTAACCTGGGATCCAGTGAACTGGAGTGCAATATGTTAATAATTATTATTGCTTTAGGGGTAATGGGCAAGAAGCTGGTCATTATGTTATATAGCCCCCAAATTCCAGGTGACTGTGTACTTTGCTTTAATATGACAATATTCACATGGGCTGCTGTGGTTCTCCCAGGCAGTTTTTGTTCAGTGTCTTTAGGCAAGAGCTCTCATGTCTCCCCTCTGAGATAAATGCCTATCTTCTGACTGTCAGGATGAATAGCGTGGGGAAGTCAGCTACTCTGTTCTAAGATCTTCCATAGTCCCACATGTTTTACTTCTTCCATGGGGCCTTGAGTCTGAAGCCTTGCCAATGTCCCCTGGGAAAAGTTGTGGGCTTCTTTGGTGGCTGCACATACAGCCTGGATTCTAGGCTGCAGCTTCCTCCCACTCAGTCTCCACAGTCAACATCACCTCTACCTTTCTGTCTTCCAGAAACACTGAAATTGCTTTTCCATTAATAGTCTCTCTCTTCTTCTATCTGTTGTTATGGACAAATACATTTTCTACTCCTGTCCTACTGATTGATTGAATGGAAACTTGGGAGGAAGAAAAGATAAATACAGAAGTCCAGTCTGCCATCTTTAATGAGCACTGTTGGAGATATATTTTAAAAGGATCCCTTGGTTTGCCTCAGCCTCATTTTGACATATTTTGGTTTTAATGAGCTAGTCTCACAACATTCCCAGTAATAAAGTATGATATGTAAAAAGGAATAGTAAACTGTAAAAGAATTTGTTCTGAGTTTGTGACTACTAAGGAATATAGTGACCCTTTGTTGTTTTTTGGTAGCTTGAAGTTCATGCCTCCTAGGTATCAGGAAGCTCTTCCTTATTTGCTTCAAGCTTTATTCAGTATCCTTTTGATTATTATAGCATCCCCCAAAATTATAATTCTTGTGCTATTGGTAACGTGTGTATGTCTATTGCTAACTCTCATTTTTCCTCTCCCTTCCCTAAAGGCTTATCTAGTCTCTTACCCTGGTGATATGGGCCGTAGAACAAAGAACTTTCTAGAAATACCACTCCATGTAGCCTAGAGCTGAGCTAGTTCTAAAAAAATCACTTAGTAGTTTTTCATTCTCTTACTGGAAAAAAATGTTTCGGATATTTTGTATATGTGAGTTATAGGAGATACAGTGAACAGGACAAACATGGGCCCTCTCATTGTAGAGCTTTGTTCTATAGGATTCTTTTTAGTCCAGGCTCACCTAGTTCTTATCAGCTTTTCTCACTTGAGCACCTCTCAGCAGAATGCACCTCCAGTCCCACCTTCTATTCTGAAAGGGAAAAGGAGATAGTAAGAGTCAAATAGGAGAAAGCTTGGATGCACTTTGCTGCTCCCACCAAAAGCTGTGTTATTTGCTCTTTAAGTCCTTAGGGCTCTCTGGGTGTGTAATGGATGAGAAGTAGGCAGATAATGTAATTAACTAAACTGAATCTACTTAAAAGATTTTTAAACACTTACCCAGCATATTATGTTGTGAATGAGAGAATGATAGAATTATATTTTCTGGAGCAATGTACATAATGTACATTGATCATCTTTTATTTTCAGCAAAAATCTTCTTGTGCTACTAACACAATAACGTATACAAATAAAGTCAAGAAGTACCAGTGTCATCATTTCTCTGTTATAGAATCCACTCATATTTTAGTTATTCCCAAACTCTTTAACTGCCACAAAAGAGGGCAGTCTTAGAGATGTCATATTTTAAATTCCAGGCACAAAACCCTTCAGATGACGTAGCAGTTGTTCCTTCTTTTCCTAATGAAGCTGACAGCCACCAGAGGCCCTCCAAGTCCAGAACTCAACAATAGAGCTGGAATGCTAACCAGCTCTCAACAGTGCACCAGCCCAGAGGTAAATCTGGAGGTGACCAATCATTCTGAAAGCACATATTTGCCAGTCATGTCCACAACTGGTATGTTAAGCACCTGCAATCTGTTCCATGTCTATATAGGCTTCTTTTCTGTAGAGTACTGTGTAACATCAACAACCATTTCTAGGTTCATCTGTTTACTTGTTATTCCTTCCCTAAAATTATTTTATCAATATTCTTCTGCCTCAAAACAAACTCTCAATGTTCACTGTCTCTTGTGAGGGAAATCACAGACTGGCAAAGATGACTCTGCTTTTTTGGTGCTGATAATACTCATTGTTATTCAACAAAAGATTTTACTTTATCCCATGAATAATAATGCTAAGCCTTTGATTGACTGAGTCGGATGAGTGGTCAAGGTTTAGAGGCCTGGATTATACCTACTTTGTGAGTATCTGGGTACTCAGAGATCTAGTTACGGAAGAGTCCAGGAAAGAACTTCATGGTCTGTCTTGTTCTCCACACAGGCTCCAACAGCAGGAGGAGACCATTTTGTATGGCTTGATCCTTCCAAGGTTGGGAGTCAAACAACCTGTGCAACATGCCAATGTGGCATAACTGTGGACTAAAGAAACATCCTCCACCCAAATCTCCCAGGCCAGGAATAAGGAGGGCAAAAGAGCTCTCTATGGTCTGCCACCTCAGCATTGCATGTTTATATTGTCAAGTCGCTCCTCAATAACATGCATCCCATTTCCAGACTGTCTTAGAGCAGACAGATCACTCAGCTGGGAGTCAACTCCCCTTCAACTCATCTTCATCATGACACCATATTATCCTCCTTAAAAGAGCATTATCGGCCAGGTGTGGTGGCACAGGCCTGTAGTTCCATCTACTGGGGAGGCTGAGGTGGGAGTATCACTCAAGCCTAGGAGGTCAAGGCTGCAGCCCAGGAGGTCAAGGCTGCAGTGATCTGTGATTGTGCCATTGCATTCCAGCCTGGGTGACACAGCAAAATCCTGTCTCAGAAAAAAAAAAAAAAAAAAAAAAGGCATTACCTCATCATTCCTCTGCCATAAGTACTTTGATGATTCTTTATTATCATTTGGATAAGGCCGGCCTTCCTTAATATCATATTCAAGGTTCTCCATTGTTTTTCCCCAGTCAATACTTTTCTAGTATATTTTCCACTTCTCTTCTTTTCATTGGCATTTCTATTCAAAGCTTATCTTTGTTGATGCAGTTCACCCACTTGAAATTCTCTTACAGTTTTCAACAACAAGGACTCTAGACAGCTACAGAATGAGTGTCTCTTAGAGTGAGAACACAAGAGGATAAATTTTTGGTCGTTGAGCGTGATTCTATTCTTAACCTATTTTCCCAGTGAGACTCTAAAAACCCCACAACAGGGCAAATACCTTGCCTTCCAGGGACCTGAGCTGCCACATTTAGTTAAGGTTATTTGTCTTTTGCAAGATACTCTAGAGCACTGAGACATTTCACCTTGTTTTATTACAGAGGAAGTGAGGATTACGGCATGTAAATTTTAATGTTAAGAAATTCTGTTTTTCACAGTTATTTTAACTTCCCTAAAAGCACATACAACTGTAATCATTTCAAAAAAGGAGAGTTCTGATAGCTACTTCTTTGCCATTAATTTGACCTATTCATTCTATGACTAAACACATCCTTCACATTGTGTTTTGGATTTGCCCAACTGTCTAAGTTGTTTGAGAGAATACGTTCAGAGGTCTTCAAGAAAAAAAGCGTTTTTAGATTTTTGATCACACTAGTCTGGTTCATGACAAGATATCAAAATATTAAGATTCTTATCTTAATCAAATGAACTTACTTCATCCTAGGAAAAAATTTGGAAGTACCCGGTTCAGATTTTTAAAAACCTTCTTTCTATTTATCGTAAGATGTTTTACAAGTTCAGAGAAGCAGTTGTTTTCAGGATTTTGACCTTGATTTCTATAGAATCGACCTAGCCATTGTAACTTCCTAAATCTTACATAACATGTCTTGCACATTAACTTTGATGAACTGCTCCCTGAAATTGATTCCTTGGACCTTAATTTAGTGGGCCATTGGCTACTTGCTTTATAAGAATGTTTATTTTTATTATAGAAGTCAAAGATCAAAATGAGCTATTCCTTACCACATTCAGACATGGTAATTTTAACAGGGCATGGAAGCTTGTTTCTATTGTACAAACTTTGATGCCGCACAATTAATGACCACCGAAAGAACCTGAGGGAAAAAATTATTATCATTAATACTGGCTGCTGTTTTTGTGAGGTGGTAGTTGCTACTGCTGGGAAATTAAGTGGAAGAGAAGGGAAAAAAGGAAAACTTTTACATTTGCAGATTTAACATATGTGGAGGGAAGACTTGTTTCAAGGCATTTACCTACTAACTTTTAACAGTAGTAGCAACATTAAGTGATATTTTAGTTCAAGATTTATACTTGGTGCTAATAATCTGAGGAATCATTTAAAGAACTACACACACACACACACACACACACACACACACATACACACAGTGTAAGATCTAAAACATGTAGCATTTGCGAGAAAGTAGGGCTATAACTCAGTAAAATGATGTTGGCTACCAAGCATGAAAAGCCCTACTTACATATGCTGGGATGCACTTATAAATCAAAAGAAGCCCTGAGGTGAACAAATCATTTATGCAAAAATTTTGCTTTTGCCTACATAAGTGATTTGCTTTAAATCAGTACTTTTTTAAGCCTGGTAGCTCATTTTTTTTATTATTTAGTAAGAGTCCTCACAAGTTTATCGGATGATTTGCTAAAAACCACTGATGCCATAGATTAATTTACATTTAAGGATAAGTGGCATTGTTTCGATAGCTTTCTCTCTCCCCAGTATAGATACTTTTTGCCATCTCTTTAATTAGAACTCATTTGGAGCCCAAAATAGAATCTCCTAGTAATGCAATTGTGCTTGAAAATGGTTAAAAGGGTAAATTTTATGTTATATGTATTTTACCACAATAAATAAGTAATTTTAAAAATCACCATTAAAATAAATAAAACTTAAATACCCCAGCTTTACCTCCAGATGATATTGTTTAATTGCCCCTGCCCAGAAGGCATAGGTATTTATTAAACATTCTACAGACTATTCAGATGTCCCCAGGGTTACTAACCTCTGACCCAGCTGACTCCTGTCTCTGTTAGCCACTTTCTCTTACAAGTTCTCCTGCACACTGACATCTTATTGAAGTCCCAAACACTTTTATCACATCGTTCTCCTGTTCAGTTCCTTCACTTGCTCCTCATGACTGGACCATTATCAACTGTTCAAGCAGTAACTTCTACAAGTGAGGGGACGTCATTGTGTATAACAGACCACTTTTAATATTAATTTTAATACTGGGGAAATATTTTAAATCTTAAAAACTGATACATAGCAAAATATATATGAGCCTAGATTTCCAGGGTCGGAGCCAGGTCCATAGTTTGTGAACTATGTGGCTACCCAAGCGGGATGAAAATTTCTCGCTTGGTGGTTCATGTCTAGAAAACTGAAATTCCAAAATCAAGGCTTCATTTCTTTGGGTTAAAGAAGCAGAGAATATTAAAATGCAAATGTCCCTGAGAGAGAAGTCTGACATGGGATTTCCTTTCCTTCTAGCTGGACTATTAACTGAAGGGAAGATCTGATGGAGAACTGGTAGAGAGAACACTGGGCATCTCCAGGGACTCTCAGCATTAGGAGAAGCCCATATGAAGAAAAGGAGTAAAAATGCTGAAAACCAGCTCTCTTTACTTCACCATTTTCCTTTAATAACTCTGCCTTAAGGTGTGTGCATGTGTGTGCCCTTGCACAGTCTGTGCAGGAGAGTGAGGGAAATATTTAAAATTACAACTATCTTCTAAGATTAGATAGTTGTGATTTAAATAATAACAATTCTTTAGTTGGAAATTTTAAAAATGAGCAGTGAGAGGGAACTTGCTCAATCAAACATTAAAAAGTAGAAGAAAGTTACAAAAACTAAAGTATCATGGGAGTAGCATTGGAATACACAGAGAGATAAATGAATTGGAAAAAAACAATAAACATATTCAAGTATACACACATTTATGTATGGATTATATATTATTTAGCAGATGATAAAGATGACATAAAATCATGAGGCCATTAAAATGTAGAAACAGGCCGGGTGCAGTGGCTCACACCTGTAATCCCAGCATTTTGGGAGGCCAAGGTGGGCAGATAACTTGAGGTCAGGAGTTCAGTTCGAGACCAGCCTGGCCAACAGGGGGAAACACCATCTCTACTAAAAATACAAAATTAGCTGGGCATGGGGGCACATGCCTGTAATCCCAGCTACTCAGGAGGCTGAGGCAGAAGAATTGCTTTAACCCAGGAGGCAGAGGTTGCGGTGAGCCGAGATTGTGCCATTGCACTCCAGCCTAGGCAAGAAAAGTGAAACTCTATCTCAAAAAATAACGATAATAATGAAAGAAAATAAAATGTAGAAACATATTTATTGGCATAAGAAGTTAAGGTAAGACACTCTTGTTTTACACATAGATAGACATATAGGTACTTCTGAAAAAAAAAAAACAATGAAAAAAGGGGTCATCGTCAGGTGGTGGCACTTTAGGTCACTTTAATTTTTTCCTGTTGTTTATCTGAATGTTTAAAATATAAGTTATACTCATGTAACTTGTATAAAAATGCTTTATCATTTACAAAAGGCTGAAACTGAAGAGGTTTTTTTATGTCAGAAGCTTATAACACAGTGATAATTTATTCTGATACTATTTTATAATTACCGCAGAGTTTGCAGAAGCTTAGACTGCTTATATAAATAGAAGCCTAAGAAATACAGATCCACATCTAAAAAAAATGGGTCTTTAAAATCTCAAAGGAAGATTCTATAAATGAAGTAAATACTAGGTTTATAGAATAATATGAAATAAGGAATTATTTTCCAGTAGAGTGGGCACAGTAGGTGAAATGTATAAAACTTACTGAGGCATGGGAACTACGAGTTAGGCTGGAAGAACTTATTTTATATTTCAGTCTGAAAGAGGTCAGAATAAAAGAAAAATAAAATCATCATTTTTCCTGTAATTCTTTTTGTCCTTTTCCAGGAGCAGTATAGCAAAGATTGAAGATGTACACAGAATAATGTTGTTGAGGGTGGTGGCAAGGTGTCCACAGGAGTGACATGACCTGAGAGCCCACACAAGGATTAAGGCAGCAATATTTTCCAGCAGGCCTGTGCTTCTATTGCTAAAAGGGCTGTGTAAGTCAGATAAATGCCAAACTCATAATTCACCCAGACACAGCTTTTATACCGGCTAGGTCAATCCAATTATCTCAGAGCAGGGACAATGGGGAAAGTGCATGAGGATGTATTAGGTAGCTTTCTACTAGCAAAATGAGGTTTAAAAATATGGAAACTTCCCACTACCACCTATAGGGTGACCACATAGCTTACAGATGAGCAGAGCTTCTAGCTCCTGTCCCCTCAGCCCAAACCCACCTTCCCAAGACTACAGGGCCACTCTTCTACAGTGAGATCAAACTCCAATTAAGTTTTCTATATACTATGTTTTTATTCAAAAGCCTTCCCATGTATCAAAATGGCTCTAAGCAATCAACACTTACTAAGAGTTTACAATATGCCAGGCACTGCTCTAAGCCATTTACAATTATGAATGAACTTATTTAATGCTCATAGCCCAAGGCCATAAGTACTGTTTTCTTCTCCATTTCACCTATAACGACTTACAGACACAGAGATATTAGGTAACTCGATCAAGATCACACAGCTAGTAAGTGCTGGAGCTGGGATACTAACAGACAAAGCCTTCTCTTTTAACTTTCACATTGTATTTTGAGAGAAACAAGTGGTGGCTTAGTATAAGTTTATATCTATCCACAAGGCTCCGACCACAAAAGAGGGGCAAATAAGAATCCTCAAATCTAACCAAAGAGAAGAGTACTTCATCTCCTTGAGGGTAGAGATGGAGATGAGAAGGAAGAAAAAAGAAGAAGGGATTGAGGAAGAGTGAAGGGAGGAATGAAGGACCGAGTAATCAGAAGCAGGGCCCACAGTGAAGAAAAACTGAGATGTATCCACACAGTAGAATACTACTCAGCAAACAAAAGAACAAATTACACTGACATAGCAACACGGATGAAATCTCAAGTGCATTCTGCCAAGTGATAGAAGCCAGACACAAAAGACTACCTTCTGTATGACTTAATTTACATGAAATTCTGGAAGAAGCAAAACCTTACGGATGGAAAACATCAGTTGCCAGGATTTGAGTTGACAGGGATAGGAGGTGTGACTACAAAGGTGGATTAGGTAATTTTTATTTATTTTATTTTATTATTATTTTTTTGAGACGGAGTCTCGCTCTGTCTCCCAGGCTAGAGTGCAGTGGCCTGATCTCAGCTCACTGCAAGCTCCGCCTCCCAGGTTCACGCCATTCTCCTGCCTCAGTCTCCCGAGTAACTGGGACTACAGGCGCCCGCCACTGCGCCTGGCTATTTTTTTGTATTTTTTAGTAGAGATGGGGTTTCACCCTGTTAGCCACGATGGTCTCGATCTCCTGACCTCGTGATCCGCCCGTCTCGGCCTCCCAAAGTGCCGAGATTACAGGCTTGAGCCACCGCGCCCGGCCAGATTAGGTAATTTTTTAGGTAATTAACCACTCAATACATTTGTCAGAAGTCTCAGAAGTGTACATTAAAAAGTGTACATTAGCGGGGGGCGGGGGGGGCGAGTTGGCCAGCGCCTGTAGTCCCAGCTACCCGGGAGGCTGAATCAGGAGAATGGCGTGAACCCGGAAGGCCGAGCTTGCAGTGAGCCCAGATTGCACTACCGCACTCCAGCCTGGGCGACAGAGGGAGATTCTGTGTCAAACAAACAAACAAACAAACAAACAAAAAAACCTGTTTCTCTCACTTGGCATTCAGTAACCATTCACCTTAGATAGGACACTCGTCCTGTGAGCACAGTCCTGTTTGTGATGTATAGTGGGATGACATTTCTTTTGTCTTAAACTGGGCTGGTTAAGAAATTTCCTTTGGGCAGGCACAATGACTCATCCCTGTAATCCCAGCACTTGGGAGTCCAAGGTGGAAGGATCACTTGAGCGGAGGAATTTGAGGTGGAAGTGAGTTATGATCACACCACTGCCCTCCAGCCTAGGTGACAGTGAGACCCTGTCTCAAAAAGATAAAGAAGTTTCCTTTGGAAATTACAACCTGCAAATTGATTCCAGGTTAACGGATATTAAAGTTAATAATAATAATAATAATAATAATGATAATAATATAACCAATTGAATAAAATAAGAATACTAAGTTTATACTAATATTAAATACATACCTAAATGGGACAAGAGAAAGCTTTCTTACAATAGACTACAACTAATAAATATAGGTGTATAATAGAGTTTTTTAAAGAAAAATCATCATTTTGAAAAAAAAATTACCATTTTGTTTCTACCATAGTCATACTTGATCCAGCAAGAATGATCAATGGATTCTAAACCTGGTTGGTGAATATTTGATGAGAATCAAGATAGCTCCCCATATCCCAAAAAGTGTATTACCACATATTACTTATTAATTACAAAGGGGAGAATGTAAACAGCTTAATCAGTGATCAAAGTTAACATCACCAATTCTGAAATAAATTAAATTCTCGTGCCCCCTGATGTGATGTCCTGAGTACATATCACTAGGTACTATTCCTGCCCAAAATACCTAACCTGGATCTAATTTTAAGGAAACCTCAGACAAACTCAAACTGAGAAACATTTTAAAAAAGAATTGGCCTGTACTCTTCAAAAATGTCAAGTTCAAAAAGCTAATGAAAATTGAATTCAAGAAGATGAAACAGTCATGACAACTAAATAAAATATGTGAACCTTGTGATTAGATTTAGGACTGGTAACAAAGCAATAAAGGACATTATTAGGACAACTGGTAAATTTTGAATATGGCCTTGGTAATAGAATTATATTGATGCTAAAGTTCTTAAATTTGATAAATGTACTCTGGTTATATAAGAGAATATTCTTATCTACTCTCAAATGATTCAGAAAAAAATCTATAAGTATATACACACATATATATATACACACACACAGAATTATAAAGCAAATGTGAAAGTGTTAACAATAAGTGAATTGAAGTGAAGAACATATGAGATTTCTTTGTATCCTTCTTGCAACTTTGCTGTAAGTTCAAAATTATACCAATCAAAAAATTACCTCCCGGATTAGGATTCAGAGAACTGAAATACTTTCCCCGGGTCAGAAAGCTAGTGCATGCGTAAAATAAGGATTCCAATTGTGGGTGGTCTGATTACAAAGATCACACTCTTTTCACTGACTTGGACTGCACCACATCATTAGTCCAATAGCCTGTCTCTTGCCTCAAGTGTCACTCTTGAGGGTAAGCAGCAAAAATAATGCTGTAAATAGTTAATATAACTGTTCTTCTAATGAAAGCAGCTCTGCCAACACTGGAAAAATGCTACAAAAATACTGAGAATTCAGAGGCTAAAAGGGAGGCAATAATAATAATATGCTATTATCATAGTAATGGCTTCAAATGAATTCATCTTCTGAGTTCCTAGCAGGGAACAGCACAATAGCAGATACCTGCAACAGGAATTGTTCTGTTGGAGGAAGCCAGTTTTTCTTCATTAGTCTATATACTTGGAGGTTACAGTAGCAACATCAGAAAAGAAAAAAAATATATTTCTTTAAATTTCTTCAACCTTTCTGAGAATCAACAGTAATACTAAATAAAAACTGGCATTTACTGGCACACACTGTATGTATCAGACACTTTCTAAGCACATTACCCACGTAAACTCATTGCATTATCATGTACCGTGAGTAGCACTATTCTAATCTCCATTTTCCAGCTGCAGAAACCAAGGCACAGAGATTAGTTAACTTGTAGCTAGAAAGGAAGAACCAAGATTTGTCAGTCAGGCTATAAGGCCTACACTCTACACCACTGCTCTTTATAGCCTCCCAGGAAAGAAAAATTCATGTGAATCATCCTGAAACAAAATGCACCTTCAATGTTATGGATAAGTTTATGGTCTAGAAACATTTTCATTTTACTTCAAAGGTAAAATGATAGATCCCTTGGAAATTAATTAAAACACATAGGAGCTTACCCATCAATATAGAAAAATATAATGACCAGATGATGAACTTCATTTGATGACGGCTGAGTTTGCTTTTTTATTCTACTTTGGACAAAATGAAACAGACACCCGATCACCACCTTGATGGGGCATGGTTACTACTAATCCGGATAACACGTCACATTTAATCAATTCCGAGATGCAGTTTTTAAATTTTTTTCACATTGTAACTTATCTGAACTTGGGATGCAATTTATAACTGATAATGACTCGTAGTTGATTGACACAGATTTTTCTTTTGTTCTTAATGGTAAATAAAATAATGGTGTATCTCATAATCAATTGATGACGTCTTAGAATTGATAAAATATGCTGAACTTCCTTCCTCCTTCCTCTGATCAAGTCACATAATACGTAATCTTAAAAACGTTTTTTATTTTAGCTGATTTTGATAAGCATCATATTGTATTGAGTATTGTCACGTATATAATGTTTACATTAAACATTATTTCACAATTATTCATTATAATGTGTAATCTTATATTGCATTGATACTGAAGAAAAAATCTTTCATTTACTCCCAATTGTATATTTTCATTTCTTTTAAGGTATTTAGTATAATAGTCCAAGATCAATTGCAAGTATTTATAAATGCAATATAAAATGCTATAAATTGATCATTTAAAGAAATCTTAGTAGATTAGTTTTTTACAACAGAAGTGTATTGAATAGTTACTGCACACATACAGTGAGGTAAGGCTGACAGACCACACAAATATTAACATACAGCCCCGACCTCAAGAAGATCAACGTGTGTCACATTTAATGACATGAATTGATATGGATTCTTTTTTGGTTTTGTAAGAGAAAAGGTCTTCTGTCGCCCAGGCTGGAGTGCAGTGGCACAATCATAGCTCACTGCAACCTCAAACTCCTGGGCTCAAGTGATCCTCCCACCTCAGCCTCCAAAAATGTTGGGATTACAGGTGTGAGCCACTGCACCTGGCCTGAATGTATTCTTTCTAAAGAAATCTGAGGGGTCATAAATAGCATGGGGCGTGTCATTTTCTTTCTTTCAGATGTACCAAGAGGAAAAAAAATCACAAACTTTGATAAGTAAAAGACATAAATAATATGATAGTGCTGAATTAAGTAGTACAAAGTGGAACATTTCAGATGTACCCAGGAAATGCCCTTGTTCAACAAAATAGTCTGGGTGTCTGTACATTTCACACACATTTACTGAGAGCCTACTCTATACTAAATAAAATACGTGATAATTAGTTTTGTCAACTTGGCTAGACCACAGTCCCCAATTATTCAATCAAATGTTAATCCACGTATTGCCATGAAGGCATTTTGCGTGTTATTAAAGTCCACTATCAATTGATTTTAAGTAAATGAAATTATTCTTTTTTTTTTTTTTTTTTTTTTTTGAGACGGAGTCTTGCTCTTTCGCCCGGGCTGGAGTGCAGTGGCCGGATCTCAGCTCACTGCAAGCTCCGCCTCCCGGGTTTTACGCCATTCTCCTGCCTCAGCCTCCGGAGTAGTTGGGGCTACAGGCGCCCGCCACCTCGCCCGGCTAGTTTTTTGTATTTTTAGTAGAGACGGGGTTTCACCGTGTTAGCCAGGATGGTCTCGATCTTCTGACCTCGTGATCCACCCGTCTCGGCCTCCCAAAGTGCTGGGATTATAGGCTTGAGCCACCGCGCCCGGCCGTAAATGAAATTATTCTAAATAATTCAGTCCATTGAAAGGCCCTGAGAGCAAAGCTGAGGCTTCCCTGAAGAAGAAAAACAAGCCCTATGAGGTAGCTATCAGCATTATTCCTATTTTACAGACAAGGACACTGAATCTTAGAGTTCAATATCTGCAGACTTCAGTTCACCTCATGCCTGAGTTCCAGCCTGTCCTTCCTGATAGCCAGCCGTACAGATTTCAGACTTGTCCAGCCAGTACTCAAAATCACTTAGGTCTATTCTTGCAATAAATCACTTAACTATTTCTTACTGGTTCCGTTACTCTAGTTGAACCCTGACTTAATAAATGAGAAGCGAGGGATACATAAGACAGATTCAGACCTTGTTCCTACCAATTATGTGGTTTAGTGGAAATGTTACAGGAGAAGTTAAGTGATTATAAGACAACCTTATCATGGTAAAAGTACAGATACCTAGCTTAGACTTCAGAGTGTTACAAGTAAGAAAAGTTTCCTGAAAGACTGAAGTTTAATTTGAGAGTTGAAAAACTGAGTATGAATTAAGAAAGTAAAGCGTGTGTGTGTGCACATGTGTGTTGCAGGCAGAACAGTGATAAAGCATTTCTAGCAGAATACCTACCCTGTGCTAAAGGCTGGAGGTAAGAGAGAGCACAGTACAGTGGAAGACTGGTAGAAACTTCTGCAAAACTGGCACACGGAGAGTGAAGGTGGAGTGCTGAGAGATAAAAACTACGGGAATGAGCAGAAGCTAGATCATGAAGGCCTGTGAGTCACGTTAAGATGCTGAACATGCAGAAGCCACTTGAGGGTTTTTAGTATAGATAACACTTGATCATTTTTAGATTTGGGGAAAATCATTCAGAACACAATGTGAAGAATTGATTGGGAGAAAATAAAGATTGGGAGCTAGAAGAAATAATTCAAATGACTAATCATGGTGACCTTGTTTGGGTGAAAGCAGTGGGAATGGAGAGATATTTAGACAGTGGAGTGAACAATACTTGGTGATTGAATTTGAGGAATGATGGAGATTGAAAGTCATTGTCAAAACATGATTTCTCACCTAAAGAAGTAGGTGGATGATGTGACCATTCACAAAGATGAGAAATAGAGAAGAAGGATTAGGTGTGGAGCAGAGGAAGACTATGTTTGAGGTACTTACGGGCATACTGTTGGAGATAACCAGTCAGCAGTTAGCTATGCCAGTTTAAAGGAGAGGGGATGATCTAGGTTCAAAATATGGATCCAGGAGGCATCACTGTATTAATGGAAATTGAAGCTAGAATGCAGATGAGATTGCCTAGGGTGGTAGCAGAGAGAGGGCAGGAAAAAGACCGGCATATACCCTGGAATAACCCCAGCATGTCCAATGTGAAAAGAAAATCCCTCAAACTAGGAGGCAGTAGTTTTAAAATCAGGTTAAAAGCATGACTTAGAAGATGGCCTTCCTTAGGATTGTTTTTCTCCACAATTCATCAGTGAGTATGAAAATTGATTAAGATCCAAAGACAGCACAACATTTTCAGTTGTAGATTCACTCACTTTCTATACTAATGTGATCTGGCTAGCATGTGTTTTACAGGTTGAAAAGCATTTCCATATACATTCATTTCTTTATTCAGTTCTGCAAAAATAATGGTAATACCTATGAAGTAGTTATTAGCATTATTCATATTTTATAGACAATGACACTGAGGCTTAGAGAAATTCAATATTTTCAACTTGTCCAAACTCACCCAGCTCCATCCTAGTGTCTCTGACCATCAACCCCTTTAATATGGCCCTTTACAGTGAACATACATTCAAAAATAGCCCTGAAGCTATGGCTGACCCTCTATTACAGCTAGGAAAATAAAGGCTTACAGGAGCTGAGAGGTGAATCAACGTTTCTGCTCTAAAAATGGAGTTGCTGAAATTGCATGTAGGTCTTTTGATGCCATAGAATCAGCTCTCAGTACCTGCTGACTCATAATAACCACAGAGTAAATTTTTATGGTCTATGACTTTAATAACATTCTGGTTTATTTCATATTGCTTTGTCTTAATATGAAATTGGTCCTCTGTCTATCCACAGCAAGCATCATAATTGTTCTAGGAACTCACTAACATTTTGCCAGAAGGTGTATAGTTCCTTCTGAAAACAAAGTAATAAATGAATATTAACCCTAATGATTATTTTTCTTCTTTAGTTCCAGACTCTCTGGTACCATAAAGTTAAAATATGGGGATATTATTTTGGAACCTGCAAGCTATTAAAATTTGCCACCAGGATTCTAATAATCAGTTTCAAGGGAATTGATAAGGAACAACAGTATAATTCAAAACTTAATGCAATAAAACTGAAAGATCTTTGTAATTTTTTGTATATAAATTTATGAATCATTTCAGGATGGATCCACCTACAAATGTCTTATTAGCCCACCCTCAATCAAAGAAGTACAAAGTAAGATTTAAAACAGTATATCCTCCACTTAAAAGATTGTCTGGAGATCAGTGACCTAATCAATATGAAAGTGATTGGTAAATAGCAAATATCCACATGATAAGTTATTCTTATTATATTATCAATGATAATAATCCACGTTCTACTTCAGTCTGGCAGGACCATCAAGTCACAAAACGTATCACTGTTTGAAAATTCTACATGAGCAATATTTTTTTATCCAGTTGAATTTAATCAACTCAGAGTAATTCCAGCATCAATGAAAACAGTATCCAGATTTAGAATTTGTATAGAAGGCTGATGCAACTGGGGAAATAAACTCAGGGCCTTGCTGAATGCTTAGGGTTACATGAGTGACTTCCTTTTAGTGGTGATATTTATTTCGCCAAGTCTAACTGCTCAATTTTCCTAGCAGTGTAAGTGCTGGAGTGATGACCCAGGGAATCACCTTGTATTTCCTTGGATGGCTACTATGTCCCATGCAAGCCATTACTTCTTTTGAAAAACTGGGTTCCAGTTTTTGGTCTTCAATTTGGTTGACATGTGACCCTTGGCAATTCACTTTACCTTCAGCTTTGTTTCCTCACCTATAAAACGGGATTATAATAATAATTCTTACAGCACAGTTATCATCAAGATATAATAAGTTACTACTTTATTACTTTACTTTTTCTTCTGAGGTTTTATGCATCTTTCATTTCAAATTTGTTTTAATGCAATGTCACAGGATTATTAAAAGGAAAATATTTTATTGGATATAAAGAACAAAATGAGAAAAATAAGCATAGGGGATTTTTGTACAAGACCACGAACCTAATGAATCTCAGAAAATATTAACTTTTTAATTTAATAAATGTTTTCTTCCCTCAAAGTGTTTATCTCATATTATGTTTCTATTTTCATTATCTTTTCATTGATTATTTCCTAAATTCAAAATTTAGATTGTGGAAGCTAGGATTGAGATTAGCTCAAATTAGCTGGATATGGTGGCCTACTCCTGTAGTTCCAGCTACTCTGGAAGCCGAGGCAGAAGGATTGATTGAGCCTGGGAGGCAAAGGTTGCAGAGAGCTATGATTGCACTACTGCACTCCAGCCTGAGAGACAGAGCGAGATTCTGTCTCAAAAAAAGAAAAAAAAAAGGGTAAGGATACATGTTCACACCTATGCTCCCGGCATGGTAAATAAGCATGTAGCTCTGGGGTCAGATCACCTGGATTGGAACACCTATCTATATCTTTGTTTACAAAAAAGCAAGCTTCTTAAACTTTCCACTCCTCAATTGATTTTCTCTTGTAAACAAGAACCGTCATAATATCTACCTTGTAGATTTTATGTGAGAAGAAAATGATAAACGGCACATGTAAAAAGTTTCATGTATGCTCCTGAGAAGCCAGCTATTAAATGCACTTGCTGACTTCTGCCTAAAAGGATTGACCTAGGTTTGCCTTTGTCTAATAAATACCTGTGATCTGTGAGAATGAGACAACAAATAAATGAGCAATCTAAGCTCCAATCATTCATGAGGCTATAAAACATAAAGTACACAGGGAGCAAAATTTTTTCTTGTGTATCCTTATCTTATCCCTGATGTTCCAGAAAATCATTTGAGCTATGTAAGTTAAATTGATAACCATTCTATGGCTTCCAAGCTAATGAAAGTGCCAAGCAGCTGCCCCCTCCTGGCTTTGAGTGTTAGACTGGAGAGTACTTCCAATACTATATATTCCATCCACCTTATTTCCTGAATAAGAAAATCAATTCCTTAAAATCTTGTATTGCTTTTTATCTTTGTTCTATCACCCACCAGTTCCCTTTACTACAGGCGAAAACTAGGAACACAATAAGGAAATAATGGAAAGAGTTGAATAAGAATTAAATTCATTTTGGTTCAGTCCAAATAGTGCTGAAGTGCTTGAGTATGAATGCTGTGTTCCAACCCAGTATCTCCTCTTGAGAGATGAAAGTAATTCTCTCTCAAGGAACTTCTGAGAGTTAAGAACAACCAACAACCACAAAAATGATTTCCTGTGAATTCATCTGTAATAAACCATCTAAAGGGAAAGCTCTCTACTTGAGAGTTCTTCCAGTCAGTTTTAGCACAAGGCATAAAAGGTGACTTTGAGAGAACCAATTATTGTGGTATGCTAAAAGCAACATAAATTGACGAAGTGTATGAATTCTCTGTCTCAACTCACTATGCACAGGGTGAGTGCTTTCCTACAAAGACATAATGTTCCATTACTCAAGGGATGAAAAAGTGAGATCAGAAATTAAATTTTGCAGCACGAAACATAACCTTGGCTAGTATTTATAGACACAGCATAGTGCACAGAGGAAGCTTATTATTATTTGTTTTTTATTTTCCAATATGGTGGAACCAATTTGCCCTGGTTTGCTTGGGACTTTCTAGGATTTAGCACTGAAAATCCCCGAGTCCCAAAAACTCTTGAGTCCTGGTTAAACCAAGATGATTGGCAATCGTATTTCTCAAATCAAGTTAGTCCTATTTCTAGGTATAACTACAAAGTAATTTTCAGGGTTCCAAAAACTCCTTCAGCAAGAAAAGCACCTTTACCAGCATGAAATACAGCATTTGAGAAGAGATAAGTAAAATTATATTCATAAGATGATTGAAAATCCTCCCTTATTGGAGGCTTATTGGATAGACATAGTTGTTCATACATCACATGGCAACAGCAAGACAGCCCCAGACCTCTTCTTCCTTGCTTCAGAGGGATGGGCTACAATATAAACCACTTCAGTGCATCCCAATAATTGCTGTCATGGCAGAAGCTATGAGCATTATAGGAGGACATAGTGGAATACACCTGGAAAGGTTGAGAAACACTTCCCATAGGAGTGATAGCGAAACTGAAATATTAAAACAAACAAATACATTCTTAGTGTAGTGGTAGAAGTCACTAAACAAAGCCATATGCTGAGAGGGACAGCTGGGCAAGCTGGGCAGGTGATTTTGTTTGTTTGTTTTTGTTTTGTTTTGTTTCGTTTTGTATCGTGCAACTTAAAACAGCAGACATTGCTGAGGAAAGGAGGAGCTCCAGAGTGGCAGGAGGAGAGAGAACAAGAAAGAGACCAATGAGACCGGGCGTGTTGGCTCACGCCTGTAATACCAGCACTTTGGGAGGCCGAGGAGGGTGGATCACGAGGTCAGGAGATGGAGACCATCCTGGCTAACACGGTGAAATCCCGTCTCTACTAAAAATACAAAAAATTAGCCAGGTGTGGTGGCGGGCGCCTGTAGTCCCAGCTACTCGGGAGGCTGAGGCAGGAGAATGGCGTGAACCTGGGAGGCGGAGCTTACAGCGAGCCGAGATCGCACCACTGCACTCCAGTCTGGGAGACACAGCCAGACTCCATCTCAAAAAAAAAAAAAAAAAAGAGATCAATGAATGCACCAGAGGAGGCATAGTTGGTTCCTCCAGGACAAACTTTACCCTTTTATCACACTTGTCTTGATTTCCTCTGGGGAAAATTTAGTCTGCTGAGCCATTTCCCCTTAAGCTTAAAGTACCCAAATGCCCTTACCATTTACAAGGGATCTTCAAAAAGTTTATGGAAAATAAGTGTTATGAAAAAGCTATGTATAGACTTCAACATTTTTTTTGCACCAAACCAAACTCATACTTACTTGTTTAACATGTTTGAACAAGGTCTAGTTTGAGGCACTAAGAAGGATAAGACATTAATTTTTTTAAAGCCCCTATAGAAGCAACATGGATTCTGCTAAAATTGAAGCAAGAACAATCATTAAATTTTTAGTAAACCTTGGGTGGAAGAATGGTGAAATCATTGTGGCTTTATGAAAACTTTATGGGGACAATGTCCCAAAGAAACCAGCAGTTTACAAATGGATAACTCTTTTTAAGAAGGAAAAAGACAGTTTGAAGATAAGGCACAAGATGATGTTGGAGATGAACAGCAGACCACATCAGTTGGCAAGAAAAAAATTAATCTTGTTTGTGCTAATTGAAGGAGATCAACGATTAACAACAGAAACAATAGCCAACACCATAGACATCTCAATGGCTACCTCTTGGTAGCCATTGGACCAGTCAAGAGCAAAGGTCATGGCAAAAGTGAACTAAGAGCAGAAGTCATGGCAACAGGTTTTGAGGATGCCCAAGGCGTTTTGTTTGTTGACTTTCTGGAGGGCCAAAGAACAATAACAACTGCTTATTATGAGAGTGTTTTGAGAAAGATAGCCAAAACTTTAGCAGAAAAAACATCTGGAAATGCTTCACCAAATAGTCCTTCTCCATTACAACAATGCTCCTAACTCATTCTCTCATCAAATAAGGCAATATTGTAAGAGTCTAAATGCGAAATCATTAGGCATTCACCTTGCAGTCCTGTTATGATCTCCTGACTACTTTGATCTCGTAATCTTAAAAAAAGCTTTAAAGGGCACCCATTTTAGTTAATAATGTAAAAAAGATTGCATTAACATGGTTAGATTTCCAGGAATCTTAATTCTTTAGGGATGAACTAAATGGCTGGTATCATAGCTTACAAAAGTTTATTGAATTTGATGAAGTTTATGTTGAGAAATGAATTTTATATTTTTTATTTTTATCTCTTAATCCCATATTTCCATGAATGTTTTCAAGTCTTCTCTCATATATTTATTAAACTCAATTCACACTTCAATGCTCCTCTGGGTATCTCCATTTTCAAAAACGCTTCCTCTGTCTTTGTAATTATTCCTGGCCTTCATCTTCCCATGCCTCCAAACTCCTCACTATCTGTGTTACATATTTATGAGTTTCATCACATTTGATCTCCAGTATTTTAAAACTATTATTCATTAGGCCAACAATATTTTTTGAACTCTTACTATGTGCTAGGCACTGTTCCAGGTACTGCTACAGGTACTGCTAAAAAGTAGCAAATAAGTCAGAAATGATCCCTGGTCTCCTGGAGAATATAGTGCTTTAAAAAGAAAGAAGAAACAAACAAAAAACAGAAACAAGAGTATAACCAATTAAAGGTACAGACCATGTCTATATAGACATCAGTTGTATCCTCTACTACAGTGTCAAAAAAAAAAAAAAAGCTGTGGTACATATTAGGCAATTAATAGATATTTGTTGACAATTAATTAAAACATTAGTGGAATTGTTCATATTAGGAAATAAAAGCAGTGTAAGAGGAAAGGTATTAAACATAGAGGTTATAAAAGGGTCCCATTAAAATGTGATGATAAAAGTAACCATCCCTCACTGGATAGTCCTAGTGATGACATGGATGTGGAAGTTAAAGGCGGGGTTGGGGTGGGGGATGGAACTAGTTTGGAAAATACTCTTTATGGTGAATATATATACATATTTTCTCTTTACCAAACTCAATAGGGTAGTGAACACATATTATTCAAAGAGAACAAGAAAGATCTGATTTTACATTCTGTTTTACCTTGGTGACCTCTTGAAGTTATTTTCTTTGACTCTCAACTTGCTCATCTTTAGAATGGGGGGATGCAGGGGAAATATGCTGATGTCTCCTGGTTTGCCTCCTTCTCCCTTCTCTACACAGCTCTGTCTTAGGAGGCTGAGTGTCTGGTTTGCATCAACAGACTCCGAGGCTCTGGATTCTGATCGGGTTCAGCCAATGGGGAGTCAGCAGGAGACAGCCGGTGGGAGTGTTGGTAATTTCCTTCTACCGTAGACTCCATTTTCAACAGCTTTTTCAGTAGATTCTGTTTTTCATGGCCTTGACCCTTCTGGCTAGAACTTCTCACTAGTTCTCTGCTGCTTATATTCCCAGGGTACTCTACTCGCCCTCTGTGTTTCCACTAACACTGCTCATGGTAAATAGTCTCTTTATTAAATTCTCTACAAATTACCCAGTTTGAGCATGCCCTCTTTTCCTGTTAATACAGAAGGCAATCATAATTACTTCTTGCTAGTGTAAACATTAATTTAAACCAGTGAAGTGTCTAGCACAGCCCTAGTATAAAGTACGTCTTAGATAAGCACGACTTTCACACTCTCCTTCTCCTTCTACTCTGGCCTTCTTAAAGACATGATAAAGACATGATATTCATCTATGGTACTAGGGAATTTGTGTTTAGTGTGACTTTTAAGAGTTTAATAAGCTTCTATGTGAAGAGGCTTTTGTTACTATAAAGGAAAACTATTTTTTATGTAGGGTTCATTACCTAATAAATCAAGAAAATGCATGTTCCAAAAATCATGAGTATATAAAGTGTACTTCAACTATAATTGTTTGAACTAGAATTAAATGAGTACTTTATAATGATATGCTATCCTTCTTTAAGAAATACATATATACTCAGACTATAAACAAGCTAAAGGAACAGATAGAAAAAAATAAGTTGTGAGTGGTCATATTTATTTGACACAGATAATGCTTTGTGGACAAAATATTGCCTACAAAAATTTGTTTTAAGAATGACTAATAATTCTAACTCAAGCTTCTTATGAGTTTTGTGCCAAGAAGATTAAATGAAAATGTGCTGTGACAGAATGGCTATTGAGAAATGACGGAGTCATTTTTGTTTTTTGGGTTTTTATTTTTTTGTTTTTTTTTTTCTGTACGGAGTTCATGGAAGAATGAAAGATATTCCCTTTTTGCAGTAATGATGACCAGGCTTCTGATCCTTCTGTCCAGGAAGACTTACCTTCCTGATGTAGCTAAGAGCCAGAAAGAGAAGCAAACCACTATGAATGGTATGCTGGAGGGAATTTCCCATATACATCTTTGTTACTAAAGGTTTAGGTCCATGTAAATAATTAAACTGTATTTCTCGAGGAGAAAATTAATCAGCAGATGTACTGTGATTAAAGAGGTGCCCTACGAGGTTGATAGAACCCTGAAACCAGGAAGGTGGTGAGATTTATGGTTTTCAGAAGCAGAGGCCGGGGCTCATCAGAATGCACAGCCTCTGAAGTGGTAGAGCCTCCATGGTGATGCTTGCCTGGATGCGGTAGGTTGCAACAGTGGTCACATTCTCCATATCTTCCTGTATCCATGTTTTTTTTAAATGTGATTTTGAAGCTTCTTCCATCAAAAATTGAAGTCTATTGTTCCATCTTTTGAATCTGAGCTGAGTTATGACGTCTTCTGGCCAATATAATGCAGCAGAAATTTTGCTATGCTGGTTCTGAATCTAGGCTCTAAGAGGCCTTGCATGTCTCTGATTTTTCTCATGCAACCTTACAAAGCTGCCATGTATGCAAACCTGAGATACCCTGCTGGAAGATCAGAGACATATATAACTGTTCCTGTCCTATTCCCCAGCCAACAGCCAGACAATCTGCAAGAAGCAGAGCTGTTTCGCTGACTTCTAGCTGTCAACATGATACAAATCAAGGCAGAAAGAGCTGCTCGGGAAAGCCCAGGCCCAATTGTCAACCCACAGAATCATGAACTAAAAACGTGGTTGTTTAAATTACTAAGTTTTGAGGTTGCTTGTTGCATAGCAAAACTAACGGATACACTATGTGCCTGTGGTCTTCGGACTTCCACCAGGATCTCTGTGGCTTAGCTTTGCATGAGGAGAATGGAGCTACCTGCATGCAAATGAGCCACGTTGACCTGAAAAGAGCCGTATTAGCAACCATCAAAGATGAGAGAGATACCTGGCATCTACCATTTTCCCATCCAGCCTATGCTTCAGGGTTCTTATGCCATCTAAGGAGAAAGAAGAGACAAACTCCTATGTTACTTCTGCCAAATCAGTTGATACTGGATTTTATGACCATCTTAACATGTGGATAGTAGCGTTAAATTTAATTTTAATTAGCAAAAATAATACAACTTTGGTTCTATAGCTTAATTAATATGTTGAAATTTTTAAATAATAAAATTTAAAATATTTTCCAACACCTTATTTGAAGAAGAAAGTATAATCAATTATCCTTAGATCTTATACCCTGTTTCTCAACCAGCAAAGGAGAAATAACTATCAGATTGCATATCTTTCTGAATGAGGTATTTGACTTATACTTTAATGTTTGGTAATTTTAATGATTTCTTAGTAAAAGTATGGTCAAGTTATGAGACAGCAAATAAGTGCCCACATCCAAAGTAGTGATTGTTGAAATATTATATATTTACAAAGAACTCTGGACTGGAAGTCACATGAATTGTATATCAGTTCTGTTTCTGATGATAATTAGTGTGATGCTATGTGAGTCATTACTCACCTTTGGGTCTTTATTTCTTTATCTGCAAATTAAGAAAGAAGAACAAAATGATCTTTAGGTTCCTTTGAAGATCTTCTAGTCTATGTCTCTCATTCTACATTTATAATCAGATGATCTTTTTGAACATATTTAGGGGTACAATGTACTTTCCCAGAGAGTATCATTGATCTGATTACTCTTTCCTATAAGTCTTTAAAGCAGTTACTGATAAGAGTGGATAGGCAGCTAATCAGGCACTGTTCTGCCACTGCTGTCTTTTATTATTGTCACGTTACCAATTTATCTATCTGGTCTCCAGAATTAGTTTGTAGTCCCCTTAAGGATGAAGACGGTGTCTTGTCTTTTTGACCCTCCTCATTTTAAATTATAATAGATAAACCTAATGATAATGAAAATAGTTGATACACTTAAAATTTGATTATATTAGTAAATTGCAATATACTCTCAAAATAGTTGTCTTTTTCCAATATTTGTAACAGCACTGGGTGACTTGTGGGGCTTTAGGTAGGTTATTTCACTTTTCTGGGATCTAATTTTGTACTCAGAAAATGGAAGAAATAAGCTACATGATCTGTAAGATCCCTTCTTAGTGTACTAGTCTTTTTAAAAGGCTATGGAAGGGCCAGGTGCGGTGGCTCATGCCTGTAATCCCAGTACTTTGGAAGGCCGAGGCAGGAGGATCACTTGAGGCCAGGAGTTTGAGACCAGCCTGGTCAACACAGTGAAAACCTGTTTGTAACAGAATTTGTGATTTTCACCTGGGCACATGTCCACTCAGAATAAAGATCACATTTTTCAGCCTCCTTTGTAAAAGATATGGTCATAAGACCCAAAGGATTATAAATTACTCTACTACAAAGACACATGCACACGTATGTTTATTGCGGCACTATTCACAATAGCAAAGACTTGGAATCAACCCAAATGTCCATCTGTGACAGACTGGATTAAGAAAATGTGGCACATATACACCATGGAATACTATGCAGCCATAAAAAAGGATGAGTTTGCGTCCTTTGTAGGGACATGGATGCAGCTGGAAACCATCATACTTAGCAAACTATCACAAGAAGAGAAAACCAAATACCGCATGTTCTCACTCATAGGTGGGAACTGAACAATGAGATCACTTGGACTCGGGAAGGGGAACATCACACACTGGGGCCTATCATGGGGAGAGGGGAGGAGGGAGGGATTGCTTTGGGGAGTTATACATGATATAAACGTCATGCACATGTACCCTAGAACTTAAAGTATAATAAAAAAAATTAAAAAAAAGAGATATGGTCATAAGATTAAGTTTAAGGAACTGGAATATAAGAGCAGTGGTATACATAAAGTGTTGGAGAAATGCCCTTCACCTTTCCTCCTTCCTGCTAGTTGGAATGTGGATGTAAGAGCTGGAGCTCAAGCAGCCATTTAATGACCTTAGGAATGAAATTCGTGGATGGTGACCTGATTTCAAGCAAAGCTACTGTGCTCCTGCTCTGATTTTAGATAGTCAGCTTCAGTCCACTTTTCTTGGTTTATCTGACTCCTGACTAGATTTATTTTTCCTCTTTGCACACCTTAAATTCTCAACTAAGGCACTGTAAACAGGACAGAATTAAGTCCCCCCCAACGTTTGTTTAAAAACTCCAGCTTTAAACTAAATTTTCAGGGGTTCTTCCACAAATAAAAGACATACTAAAAAATCTGAATATGTATATAATTTTAGTGAAATGTTGAGAAGGCATAACCTTCTCAAAGAATAGTAATTTTGTAAGGTAAATATTTATAATGTTTAAGTATGTTCTATATCAGACTGAGAATTTCAGAGAATTTCAGAAAGTGATGATAGTACAAAAAACACAGTAAGTTGTTCTGATGAAAGGCAGGCTCTAAGCAGCTAAGCAAATATTATTAAATGCCAAACAATTATATACATTTAAATGTCAGGATTATTTTGCTGGCATTTCTCTTGAAAACAATTTTTAAAGAGATGCATCTTTAGATACATCTTAATTTTTAAAATTGCAGAATTCGTACTTCTAATAAGGTGCTACTGTGATACATATTGATATTGGATTTCCTTTTAACTTTCCATTTTGTTATTAGCTAATTTACATGAAACTTCTCTAAGTATCAAACAACTCTCAACTATGAGGTTTATATTTTTAAATGTATGTCTTTTTTTTTTTCAGATGGGGGTGTCTCACTATGTTGCCTAGGCTGGCCTCGAATTTCTCGGTTCAAATGATCCTCCTGACTCAGCCTTTAGGGTAACTATAACTGCAGGCACACTCCACTACACCTGGCTTAAATGTATTTTCTGAATAGTTATAAAAACTAATTACTTAGGTGATGTTGCATTACATTCTCACTAATTGCAAGATTAGAAGACAGATTATAGAGTTGTTAAATAATACAATCAACTAAAATTATGGAAATATTGAATATGGTAGGTTCCCAATATGAGACTGTTGCATTATTGAGTCCATACCATGACACTTTTGAAGCTTGCATCTTTGGAAAAGTGTTACGCATAGATTCGTTTAAGACAGTGTTTCTCAGATTATGGCAAGGGAACCACTTGCATCAGAATTTCTGGGGTGTTTATTTAAAATGCTAATTTCCAGACCTCTCAAAAGATGTAGTGAATCAATCTCTACCTGTGGCTTAAAAATTTTAACTTTAACCTCCGTCTCAACAGATTTTCAAGTACATTTAAGTTTTAGAACCTCTGTTCTACTGCTACAACGAAGTTCAAAGCTGATTCCAGTTATTCCTTTCATACATCCATGCCAATATCACAATCATTCCTTTTTCACTCTGTCTCCATTATAATTTTGACTTCATGCCAAGGCAGGGCTCATTTGCTGGAATGATCAACATTTACTTTTAAGTAGAGAGGGCTGTCTCTAGATAGTTACAGAGCACATGGATAGTCAAACCTATCAGTCAACTGACAGGAAAAGGGTAAGCCTAACAAAAGTACAGTTCCTAGATTTCAAAACCATTTTTGAACTAATCTGGGAGGAGTATAGTTGTAATATAAGGAATGACTTTGTGTTGAAGAAAGGACAGGATAACTTGATAGAGGTCTCCCATCTCATTCTGTGACGGTGCTTTTGGATTCCAGTGATGAATGTGTTCATTTTACGTGGCTTGCTCTGGGTAAATAACCCAGTGCCCTCTCAGCTCTGCAGCCCGCGGCCAGCGGCTGTGTGTGCGTACTAATGACGGCGGAAGGTGCCTGGGGGAGGGCTTGGGGAGGGGCTGCCCAGCGCTATCGCGCCCCTGGCACTTCCTAAGAGACTCAGCCTTTTCTCTGCAGCTGCCGCTTGAAGACTCTACGTTTTCCCTCTAGAGGAAAGAAGCCCTCCATCGAAATCAGCTGTCTTCTCCACGTCCCTCCTTTTTCTCTCTGCCAGACGCCACTCCTACCCCTTCTATTGTGTTGTGCCTTTTCATTTTAGCCCCGCTTCCTACGTAGAGCCCTAACTTCCTTTGTAGCGAGGTCACTTGAGAATTTCCGAACCTCGAGTTGCAATGGAGCTGTATGGAAAGGTAAGCAGGCGAAGGGAGTTCCTTAGGGGTGCTTAGCCAGAAATCTCGCTTTCACGCACTTTGGTGTGCGGGTTGTGTGTGTGACTGTGTACGCGCGCGCGCTTCTTCTCAATGCAATTATGCGGATAAACCACTTTCCTTATGTGTGTACCATTCATCGTCTTTCTCCCCCACGTTTGCTGAATGAGACTGTAAAACTGCCCCACTCTGCCTAAGGAAACGTAGAAACTTTCCCGATTCAGATGGGGAGGGGGTAGGGCGGAGAGTCCCAGAGACCAGCTCTGGCTTCGTTTGCATTGGAAATTAGCACAAGGTAGTGTTGTTTCCTAATCAGGAAATCACAGTCTACTCCCGAAGGCGATAGTTAGCAAAGAAAAATCTCCAGCTGAGATAAGCTGGGGTCACATTCGCCTGCCCCTGGCGAGGAAAAGGGCAGGGGAGACTGGGAGAGGTAACCCAGGAGCTTTTCGAAAGGAGTAGGGAGGCTCGGCGGCCAAGCCGGACTGGCGGATCGAGCCTGTTTAAGAGTTTGCTTGCTTGCCGGGAGGTGTAGTTCACCGCTCGCCTGTTTGCTGGGAAGCCCCGCAGGGCGAGACTACAGCTCCCAGGAGCGCACGGGGCTCCCCGGCAGTACGCGTGTGCGGCGCCAGGAGAGGACAGCTCCGGTGCTGATGTTGGAGCCGGTTAGCGAACCCCAAGAGTGCTGAGTGTGGAGCGGGGAGCGCGCGGACTGTGCACGCTTGACCGGAAGCCCGGACCAGTGCTGTCCTAGCCAGAGAGAAAGGACATTTGTCAACAATGAGACACGAAGCGCCCATGCAGGTGGGTCCATAAAGAAAGAGTGGCCTCGGGAGGAATTGAAAGAGATGCTTTTCCCCTTGCTCCGCGCACAAACAGTTTAACGTAAGGGAAGGTCTAGGCGGCCACCCGCGGAGATGCGGCTCTGTGACAAGACCCTGGGAACATAGTTGGGTTTCTTTGCGCTCTGTGTGGCTGTGATTGGGGCTGTCTTGATGAGGGATCGGGCTATTCGCAATCTGTCTAGGCTCTGTAATGAGGATAAGAGTGTTTGTCTAAAATGAAAACCCAAGCAAACAAAAGTCAGAGGAGCATGCAATCTCGTGTTGGCATTGATCTCCTCTCTTGGCATCCGGGGTTTGAGATCGCGGTGAAAACTCACGGATTTAAGGCAGATAGATCAGATTCGGGGTTGAAGGCTCCCCACTGGAGTCGGCATAGAGCGAATTCCGCTTGGTTAAGGGCGCATTAAAGAAAGAGAAGCCAATGTTAGGCTTCTCAAAGTCCTGTTTCTTCAGTTAGGCTCCCAGTATCAGCAGAAAATAGCAAACACATCGGGGCTTGCCATATCCCTGAGCTATGCCAGCATCACTGTCCACACAACTGGTTTACTCTGTTTTGGAGACAGCCCCCTCTGAGCTTTCTTGTGTTATGTGCCCATTTGTTCTCCGATTCCCCATTTCAGTCACATTCTTAGGTTTGTTTCCTTTGAGAAATGCAAAGGACTCCGGTGCAGAAGTAACCTCTGCTTAAACATCTTGCTTAAGTTTTGTTTTTAAGTAAAGATGAGTGATAATTCTCGTCTCTATGTACTACCAGTTAACGTTAAACATCAGCTTGTGTATATTAATCAAACAGTGATCCTACTGTGTAACAGAAAGGCATTTTGTGAATGGGATTGAGAGGAGAATAGAAAACATCATTTGGAATGTGCTCTCTCCTGAGAACCCACCTCTGTTGCCAAACCCAACAGTATAAATATTTGACATTAATTCGGGCTTCAGCATTTCTAACTGGTTTCTTCATGAATCAAGGACTTTAACCATATGCTTCGATTTACTTTTAATTTATTTTATGGGTTATGTATATTAAGAAACCCTTACTGGACTATTAAATGAAAAATCTACGGAATTTAATTGTTTGTTGGGGGATTATATAAGGGAAGTCCTCAAATTACCTATGAGTTATTGAAAATTTGATTTGTGCCAGGGAACAGTGGCCCCTTTGTGTGTCTTCTAATACCTCTATTTGTGACTTAGCTTTTCATTATAGACCTGATGTGAAAAGAATCTGAACAGACAATAAAGGTACAGGCTGTTGCAATCAAGATATATTGGTTTATGATAATTTTCTATTACTGGAGATACTGCCAGGAGCCAACTGGCTAAATTAATCATATGTGATTATAAGTAAACATTAATTGTAGACTTTAAAAGTAGATCATTACACTTCACTATGTATATGTATATGAAAACATGTACATCTTAAATTTACACAATAAAAAAGATTCCAAGAATTTTTGAAAAATAAAGTAGATTGTTAATAAAATCAACTCTATATATACACTGATATTTTTCAATCAAAATAAATTATGAAAAATTTAACCACACTATATATTAATTTTGCTTTCCTACAGGAGTTGCTTAGAATATTCAGAAAGGTCATTAAAATATTACAGAACTGTATTAATATTTTAGGAAATAGTTAAAATCATTTTTTGCGTTCACCAACTATGTAGTAGGCACTGTGATTTTCTATTTTAGTCAAAACTTTAATGAAGAACTAAAATAAAAATTAGGTAAAATGAAATTAATTTGTTTGTGGATGGAGTTATTGTCATATTTATCATGTATTTTTAAATCATTGGAATAAGTTTTTGAAATTTAAAATTTCCAAATGCTGTCATGAGTAATGTACGTTTTAGGAAATCAAAGACTTTTTAAGCATATTTAATTAAAGCACATACATTAATTCAATTTAACTAATAAATTGTTGTTATGATGACCCCATCTCCATTATTATCAATTTTCAAAAATACATAATAATAGATAGGATAAAAACTATAAGCTTACTCTGAATATTTTAAAGTACAAGTAATGTTTCAGCACTGATATTTCTGAATGGTAATCACATTTCATGTGACTTTGATATATGACAATTCAATAAGATAAATAGTTGACTTTTTTTTTTCATTTAAAGACTGAACCACATCATCATTTTAAATGTATGTCCCAAATATTTTTTTACTTAGGTCTGTAGAAGATGACTCACAAGCAAAACCTCATTTTATGGTTTCATAAAATAAGAGATTTCTTCTCTGCTTTTAAAAATATTTAGTTCATTTGTTGATGTGAAACAAAATGAGCTTTTTAATGTATTTGCTTATTTCCCAATTTACTTCTTATATTTTCTTAAAGAAGCCTTTTAAAAATCATGTAAGGTCTTTTAAAAAGCATTTGATGTATCTATATAAATAACTTGGTGTTCTGTTCAAGGTAGTTGTCTTTGATATGTGCATATTTTATGAAGCGTATTTCTTTCTGAATTGAGGGAAAATGAGGGTTAATTGTTTTTTATAGTAATTACTAAAATAATATACAATGATAATCTCTGACATCTTTATTTCCTTTCTAACCTAAATAACCAGGAATAGCATTTGGTAAGTGTCCCAAGTGATAGGCTTAGCACTCTAATGCAGGAGCTGGTCATTTGTGTCTTCTCATTCAGTGTATACATAAATCCTGAGGGCCAAATGAGATGAGAAATAACAGTTCTCATAACTTGAGGACAAGACTCTGGTTAACAAATTGTCATTTGATTCAGGAGCCACATTGAACAAATTCTAGTTTATACAGTGCCTTGCCTGTGCCAAGCCCCGTGACTTAGATTTCATTTTATTTGTGTGTATGTATAAAACAATTTCTATATGTATAAATAATATATAACAATCATATGTGTGTTTGGATATATTTTACAAAAATATTTACAAATATATTTAAAAATCCTAGCGGTCACTCTTACCCTAATTATAGGCATGATCACTTGAACTTATTAAAACTAAATAACTTTCCTACTAGGATAGAGTAAAATTTCTGTCAGATCTCTCTGTCTAGAAAACCCATGTTCTTTCCTCTATTACTTTTGATACCGCAAGAAGATATAAATTGGTGGTGTAAAAAATGAGATAGCTATTGATATAATTTGAGTCATTCATTTGGTTCAGAAGAAAGGAAAATTGGCCCTGTCTTCTTTTTATAAAATAAACTTGCATAAACTAAACTGAATATTTGAAAAGGGCCAATGTTTTAAAAATGGCTTACTTCTATGTATTATAATTTCTGGCAGGTTCACGTACTCTCTTATAGGACCAAAGTGGAATTCATTGTCTCTGACTAAATGCTTACTTTTCCATTTTGGTATCCACAAGCTTTTGGGGTCACTTCATAAATGCAGTCTTCTTTTTTTTTTTTTTTTTGAGACGGAGTCTCGCTCTGTCGCCCGGCCTGGAGTGCAGTGGCCGGATCTCAGCTCACTGCAAGCTCCGCCTCCCGGGTTCCCGCCATTCTCCTGCCTCAGCCTCCCAAGTAGCTGGGACTACAGGCGCCAGCCACCTCGCCCGGCTAGCTTTTTTTTGTATTTTTTAGTAGAGACGGGGTTTCACCGTGTTAGCCAGGATGGTCTCAAACTCCTGACCTCGTGATCCGCCCGTCTCGGCCTCCCAAAGTGCTGGGATTACAGGCTTGAGCCACCGCGCCCGGCCAAATGCAGTCTTCTAACTATTGAGGAAAATTCAAAGAAATATATCTACCCAAAGCATGGGGCAGAGTGCCAAAAAAATTGTTTGACTAAAGATGAGGAGGATTGAAGAAGGACTATAGATGTAGGCTGAAGATGAAGTGGAGCTAAAAACCATTAGTTATATATTAAAGTTAGCCATGCTGTACACAAAATCAAATTGCAAAGAATTAAAGTCTAAATATCACTGTTTTATTTGGCTATGGAAAGTACATGGCATTTTTTTACTTCATTATTGTTGAATTCCTAATTATATCCATCCTCAGTGATCATCCCTCTATCTTTCTGAGAAATGGACATGTATTCCTCATCCTTTACAGAAACAGAAATTCCATAATTGACTTTAGAGAAATGAGAAATTCTTCCTTGCTCCATATGGGTTAATTGCTCAAGTATCCACGTTTCTTCTGTAAAACAAAGTGGAGGATAGCAAGGAAACTTAACCTATAGCAAAAATTCACTTTTGTGGTATAAGAGTGTTTTTCTATTGAAACTGCAAATTTATCATAATTTTCTGCCACCATTCTAAGCTTATATTGGAATTGGAAAATCCTTTCTTCACCATGATATTCCAGGAAGGAAATGTATGTTTATGCTGAAGAATAGGTTTCTTGAAACTACTCTTGCCCACTCAACTCGCTAAGTACAAGCAGCTGGGCCACCTCAAAAAAATGTTCTTATATAGATTAAAGGTTTTCCAACTGTTTTCTCCTTTTTTAAATTAATGTGGCTCAGAGGTTCTGTGGGAATCATCTTAGTAGGTCAGTCTATTACCAAGGATACTACAGCCTGTGAAGATTAAATCTTTGAGAATTATTCAGAATTACATAGATCTTTAGCATTTTTCATTCATTAGTTATAGTTTTTTTGATAATGTTTATATACATTGAAATGTACAAATCTTAAGTGAACAATTTAATGAATTTTGACAAATGTATAAATCTGTGTAACACACACCACTATAAAGATATAGAACATTTCTAATCACCCCGAGTGTTCCTGCATGGTTTTTCCTAATCTACCTATGCAGTAAACTTTTTTGGTGAGACTTGAATTTGAGATCCCTGGGTTCTCCTGGACAGACTGACCAATCATGGCTTAGCTGTGGGATTTTCCTGTGTCTCCTCTCTCACTCAGCCCTGCAGAATGACTTAACCATAAAAGAGTTTGATTTGTTTTAGAACTTTATATAGTTCTGTAGAACATGCAGTATGAACATACTGTGGAACAAAAAAATATGTTCTCGTTTGAGTCTGGCTTGTTTTGTTCAGCATAATGCATATGAGATTCATCCATGTTGTTGCATGTTTCAATAATTCATTCCATTTTATTACTGAATATTATACTTTTAAAATCAATTTACTATACTTTTAAAATTCATTATCCTGTTTGTGAACTTGGAGGTAATTTCTAGTTTGGGGATACTATGAATAAGGCTATAAATGTTTTTTCTATTGTTCTTTTTTATGATAATATCTTTTCACTTCTCTTGGGTAAATACCTAAAAGTAAAATTTCTGGGATAAATGTTTTTACTATTGTTCTTTTTTATGATATATTAAGCTTTATAAGAAACAATCAAATCTTTTGCCAAAGTGGGAGGACCCGCAATTCTCACCAGCAATGTATGAGAGAGTTTTAGTGGCTCCACATCTTCAACAACATGTAATGTCAATGGTCTTTTTAGTTTTGGCCACTTTAACGAGTGTTTTCTGGTATCTCATTATGATTTAAATTTGAATTGTCCTAATGATGAATGGTTTTTAGTGTATTTTTATGTGCTTATTGGCCATTTATATATCTTCCCTTGTGAGTAGTGTATTCTAACCTTTTATCCATCTGGGGGATTTGTTTTTATTGTTTAGTTGCAAGAGATCTTTCATCTTCAATTTAGTCCTTTGTCAAGTCAGATAGATATACAAATAAAAGTTTCTCCCATTTGGTGGCCTATATATTCATATTCTAAATAGTGCCTTTTGGTGAGGATTTTTTGAATTTTGATGAAATTTAGGTTAATTAATTATAGGTGGGGTCTGTATCCAGCCTGATCCGTTTGTCCTGACTCTGTGTCCCGAGGCCTTGCTATATTTATTTCTAGTTTTTTTAAGATTCCATAAAAATTTCAACATAAACTATCATTATTTGCAAATAGAGATAGTTTATTTCTTCCTTTCCAAAGACTTTCTCTTTTTCCGCATATCTTATTGAATAGACTAGAACAACCAGTACAATATCGAGTAGATGTGACGACAGCGGATATCTTTATATCTTTATCTTGTTCCCCATTTTAGGAGGGAAGGCCTTCCTTTTTTTTACTATTAAGTGTGAAGCTAGCTATAGGGTTTTGTTACTATGTTTTTTTGTTTTGGTATAGATATTATTTATTATATTGAACAAATCTGATTTCTCATTTGATGGGAAAATTTGTTTTTAATATAAATGGGTGTTGAATATTGTCAAATGCTTGTTATACATCTGTTGATGTGATTGTGTGGTTTATCTACTTTAGTTTGTCGGATTACGTAGATTTATTTTTTTAGCTAAACTGGCATTCCTTAGATAAATCCTATTGGTCATGATACATTGTCCTTTCTGTATATAGCTGGATTAAGCTTGATTATATTTTGTTAAGTATTTTTTTTTGCGTTAGTCATGATGGATATTGGGCTATGATTTTCTCTTAATGCCTTCATGAAGTTATAGTATTGGAATTATGATTATAAAACAAGCTAATAAGTATTCTTTGTCCCTCAGTTTTCTGAATATTTTTGTTGCATAAGATTAGTATATGTTGGTTTGTTAAATGTCTAATAGAGTTCACCAATGAAGCCAGTGGAGCCTGGAATTTTCTTTCTGAAAATTTTAAATAAGAGTTTTAATTTTTAAAGATTTCCTTGATATACCAATATCTCTGTTATCTATCTATCTCCCTTAAGTACATTGTATTAGGCAGAATAGCATCCCTCCCAAAATTCTCCATGGCCTAACCCTGTAACTTGTGAATAAGTTCCATTTCATAACAGAATGGACTCTGCAGGTGTAATTAATATTATAAACTTTAAAACAGGGAGATTAACCTGCATTATCAGGTTGGTCCAATCTAATTACAAGACCTCCTAAAAGTAGAGAACTTTCTCTCATTGAAGTCAGAGTGATGTGGTAGAAGAGGTCAATTTCAAAACATGAAAAGAATTGTTGGGGTGAAGATGAAGAAGGCTGTGTGTCAAGGAAGTAGGGACCTCAGTCCTACAACCACCAGCAACTGGATTATGCTGACAATCTGAATGAGTTTGGAAGTGGAATCTTTCCTAGACCTTCCAGATCAAAGCCCATTCCAGCCAACACACTGATTTTAGCCGGGTGGAACTGAGCAGAGTGAGCAGAGGACCTAGCTGAGATTTCTGGCTCAGAAAACAGTAAATGGGTGTGGTTTTAAATATCCATTATAGCTGCAATAGAAAACTAAATATGCATATAAAAATTTTTCTATTTCATTGTGAGTCAGTTTTGGTAAATTTTGTTTTTCACCTCATTTTTCCAATTTATTAACACAAAATTGTTAAAAATATTTTTATTACCTTTTAAATATCTCTAGGATCTGTAGTGATATCCCCTTTCTTTCCTATTACTGATCATCTGAGTTTTCTCCCTCTCTCTCATGCCTGTCTTACTAAACGTTTGTATCAGTATTAATGTCAACTTTTACCTCTGTTAATTTTGTTTAGTTTGTATTTTGTTGATTTTAGCTGTTTTAAAAAAAAACTATATTACTTAGTAGAACCTTTTCTTCATTTAGTTTCTTAAAGTATAAATTTAGTTCACTTATTTATTTATTTATTTATTTATTTATAAGGCAGAGTCTCACTCTGCTGCCCAGCTGGAGTGCAATGGCTGGATCTCAGCTCACTGCAGTCTCTACCTCCTGGGTTCAAGCGATTCTCCTGCCTTGGCCTCCCAAGTAGCTGGGATCACAGGCGCCTGCCACCACAACCAGCTAATTTTTGCATTTTTAATAGAGACACAGGGTTTCACCATGTTGTCCAGGCTGGTTTTGAACTCCTGGCCTCAAATGATCTACCTGCCTCAGCCTCTCAAAGTACTGGGATTACAGGTGTGAACCATGGCACCTGGCAGGTCACTGATTTTAAATATTTCTTTTCTTCTAATAAATATAAGCATTAGAAATCATAAATTTCCCTGTAAGTGCTCCTTAAGCTGACAGGCACACATTTCTGAATGTAGTATTTACATTATATTTTATTTCAAACAATTTGGCACTTATGTTTTTGTTTAATCCATGTGTTTAAAAGTATGTTTATTTTCCAAATACTTGAGTATTTTTACAGATATTTTATTGATATTGATGACTAGTTAAATTCTATTGCTACTATGGAAGATATTCTTTAAGATTTTAATCTTCTAAAATTGTTGACTTGTTTTTAGTTCAGCATGTGGTCTGACTTTATGATCCAATGTGTGCTTGTGTGTGCTGTAGTTGTGCAGGGTAGTAGTCTCTTGGGTTATGGCATTGTGTGGTGTTGCTAAGACCTTTTATATCCTTATCAATTTTTGGTCTATTTATTCTATCAATTACTGAGAACGGTTTTCAAATCTCCAGCTATTATTGTCAATTTGCCTATTTATCCTTTTAGTTCTTTTGAGTTTTCTTCATATATTTTGAGACTCTGTTATTAGATATACACACGTATTTTTAAATGTGTCTGCCTGAGTAATTTTTCCTTTTATATTATGAAATGTCCCACTTCATCTCCAGCAATACTCCTTGGCTTAAAGTCTATCTTGTCTGATATTAATAGAGAATGCAGACACTCTTGCTTTCTTAATAGTATTTTCATGGTATATATATATATATAATTTTATAATTCTATTTTCAACTTGTATGTGTCTTCATATTTAAAGTGTGAATCTTGTGGTCAATATAGAGTTGGGCTTTTCATTTTTTTCCAGTTTGAAAAATCACTGCCTTTTTCTTGGTCCATTTTCATATATTGCAATTATCATTATGATTGAATTTAAGTCTACCATTTTGTTGTTTTTTATTTATTCTGTTTCTCTTTCTTTCTCTGTTTCTTTTTTATATTCTTTTTTGCTTAATTAAATATTTTTAGGTATTTCAATTCCTGCGTTGGCTTTTCTTTTCTTTTTCTTTTTTTTTTTGAGATGGAGTTTTGCCCTTGTTGCCCAGGCTGGAGTGCAGTGACACGATCCTAGCTCACTGCAACCTCTGCCTCCCGGGTTCAAGCTATTCTCCTGCGTCAGCTTTCTGAGTAGCTGAAATTACAGGCATGTGCCACCACACTCAGCTAATTTTTGTATTTTTAGTAGAGACAGGGTTTCAGCATGTTGGCCAGGCTGATCTCGAACTCCTGACCTCAGGTGATCCACTTGCCTCGGCCTCCCAAAGTGCTGGGATTACAGGTGTGAGCCACTGCGCTCAGCCCTCTGTGTTGGCTTTTCAACTGTATATCTTTGTGTATTTTTGGTGTTTATCCTAAGGATTACAATATGCATATTTAACTTATTATATAGTCTACTTAGAGTTAATATTGTATTACTTCTCATAAAATATAGTAATTTTGCTATGATATAATTTCATTTACCTCATTCTTTGTGAAATTGTTGTCACATGTTACATCTACATTTATTATAAATCCCCAATAAAGTTTTATAATTTTAGCTTTCAACAGCAATATGTATTTTTTAGATTAAAAGTGAAAAAATGTATATTTATTTATGTTTGCCTTTCACCTATGTACCATTTCTGGTGCTCTTCTTACTTATCTGAATGTCTATCTAGTGTCAAGTTTCTTCAGCCTGAACAACCTCCTTTAGCATGTCCTACAGTATGGCTTTGCTGGCATTTCATTCTCTTAGTTTTTGTTCATCTGATACTGGTTTTTAAAAATGTTGCCCTCATTTTTGAATAAGAGTTTTGACTGCATATAAAATTTCTTGTTGATTTTTTCCAGTAATTTAAATATGCTGTTTTATTGTCTGCTGATCTCCTTTATGATGGGAGTTCAGCTGTTCTTCATATCGTTGTGCCCTTGTGTGTAATGTCATTTTTTTCATCTGATTGTTTTCAAGATTTTCTATTTAACTTTCAGTTTAAACAATTTGACTATAATGTGCCTTGATGTCATTTTATTTATATTTAGTCAGATTGGGGAATTGGATAAGCTTTTCAGATACATAAATTTATATTTTTCACCTTATTGGAAATATATTTAGCCATTACATCTTTAAGTATTTTTTCATCCGATTATTCTCTTCTTTTTCCTTTTGATATTGCCATTTACATGTATGGTAGAATTGATATCATCCCACAAGTAACTGAGGCTTGGTTCATTAAAAAATTTTTTCTTTGTATTTGTCAGATTGTATGATTTATATTGATTTATTTCAAGTTCAATGACTCTTTCCTCTGTCATCTTCAGTCTTTTGTTAAGCTTGTCCAGGAATTGTTCATTTTAGTTATTGTACTTTTCCTTTTAGGCTCAATAGTGGCTCTTTTTACACTAGGAACTTGTTTCCAAGTGAGGATATATATTAATCTTGGGATGAGGTGCTGAGTATTGAAAGAGGTTAATAAGATTAATTTATAGTAGTGTGTAGAAACTAAGGAAGCACAGTAATTAACTGAGCTTCTTATAGAAAAGGGGATAGAGAAATGTAAATAATAATATTAGTGCTTTGATTATCTTTTAGAGATATTTTTGGAAAAATACCTATGTTTACATTTTCATTTCTATCATTTAATTATATTTCTATTGAGCATTGTTCCTGTGATACTATACCTTTTCTTTGTGTTTTTCAAATTAAATTGTGAGCTTTAAGATACTTTTTGAAATTTTAACAAGTTGCAAAATTGTAAAAATAAAATAACTTTAACAATTACTTTATTTTGCCAACTTATGTATTCCTTAATGGTGTCAACTCTGCAGAAACAAAATGCCTTTTCCAACACCAACATGTTTCAGATTGGTTTGAAGTGTGCTGTCAGTTCTGTTGAGACAATGAAGTATTTTTGCATTCACTAAACAATGAAGCAATAGGAGTAAGTATTCTAGGTCTTCAGTCCTCTAGTGAATGGTGAAAAGAAAGGGTCAGTAGTTCCCTGCCACACTTTCCAGCAAGCTGGTTGGCTTGGGGATAGTATTAGTAACTTAGGTCGAGCGACCTTCAAAAAACCACGTTATGCCTCCTTGGCCTCCTATCTGAGAAAAACATGGAATCATAGCCACTTAGCTCCTACACTCTTAGCGTATTATGTCTGGCTACCTGAATCATAATCTAACAGTAAGAGGTAAGGCCATCAGCCTCTCATCACTTGTCTGCTGCCACTTGTTTAACTCTAGCTCATCAAAGATCAATGGGCGTTACTTGCTAGCCACCAAGTGGCTTGGATGATAGAGAAACTTACAAGCCAACACTGATGAATAATTTCAGTTCAAGTGGCCATAGCTCAAGGGATACTAAAGAGCATGAAGAACTGATATGTTTACCAACTGGCAAATTATGACTCTCCTATGACTCTCACCTATGGGTCATAGCTTTAATAGAAGATAGTTTTTCTTTAGAGTGTTTGATCCACTGAACACCTGTCTGAGTGGCAGGACTGATGAAAAAGAATAACAGAAACACAGCACACCTGTGATGTGAACATTCTTTTATGAATGTACATGGGTGGGTTTATTCTTTGTAGTAAATAATAGTAGCAGTAGCTTTTGAGTGAAAGGCAGGGATGATTAAGACTATGAAAGTGGCTTTGTAAGTCATCCTAATTGATACAGTTATACAATTTGGAAACAAAAACATGTAGATTGTGAATACACCAAGTTTTTCATAGATAATCCAGATATTCCTTTGTCTCATAAGTGCATGGACAACAAGATGCTTGTTCCTACACATGACCTACCTTGATGGATGAAATAAGGGCAGCAAGATATCAAGATCTAGAACCAATATTTATAGCAAATCTCAGGAGGAATTTTTCAATGGCTCATTATTTTAATGTTTTGATACTTTGTAAATGTTTAGTGTTTTAAAAAATGTTTAATGATGAAAACTTATTGGGAAACAAATGTATTTATATTAACATGTCGGCTTTTTTAAATTCCCCAGTGGGAATTTTTAGAGTACCTTACTAGATATTTTTAGAAGAGGTTTTCCTTATACCACATAGCACTGAGTATGTCCATTCTGTTTACTCTTTCTCCTCAGGAAGAGGTATTGTTGTAAGAGCTATTCCTCATTTTGTGGTCTCCATTTGGACACAGGTCTCCTTTAGCTGTCAATGCTTTCTAATGGACTGAGGGGGAAGTAAAGCCCAATTGTGTTTATTTTTAAAAATGACTGATGGAGAAAGTCAAGGCCACCTTCCACAGAGTTCAGCAGAGCAGAGTTGCATAGCTTTGAGAACATATTTACCGCTTCCTACTAGGTTGTCCCTCCTCAAAGTCTAGTAGGGTGCTTGCAGTGAGTTATATCACTGGTCCTTAGAAGGTTCTGGCTTTTACCAGGGCAGAGATAATTGATGAAACACATTTCTCAGAATTCAGCTTGTCTGGGCAGACTGGGCATTGTAGGGTATAGACCCTTCTCTGCAAGAGTCAACATCATGATGGTGAGATCTGCTGAACTATATCACCAAGAGGGGTATCTGGTGAAGACAGCAGCTGGCGGAGAGCTCTAGGATCATATTTCCATGTTCCCAGGGATCTTGGCCTAAATGTCAGATTACTCAGTCACCTCATAGTATATCCCAGAGGCCTTGACAACATATATCTATCCTGGCTTCCATATGAACGTTTGTTAATCCAATGATTTCTAAACCTGACTGATGAAAAGAACATATGAAGTGTTTTAAAAAATGACAGATTTCTGGCCTCACTCTAAATATTCTAACTCTGCAGAATTTGAATGGAGTTCTGCATGTCTGAGAATTTTGGATATAGTGTACCCTAAAAGGATTTCATTTTGTATTCCCAAATAAAAATGTATCCAACTGGAGAGAACAGGTATTTGAAAACACGATGTCTGGTGTTTGTTGCTGCCAAGAAATGATGAGAAACCTGTATATTTTATATCCATGAGAAAAGTTTTGAAGGATTCTTTACATTTTGTTGCTAAGAAAGAGGCCCTTTCATTTTTACAAATTGACATCTGTATATAGAAAGTGTGAATGTCAAGAATGTTTGATAAGGTTTTTTTTTTTTTTTTAAACTTCTTTTGTTTTATCTAAGTTGTATAAGGGGAAGATGGTTGCTTGGCTATTGGGAGGCATGTGGGGTTTGGACTTTCAACCAGTTCTCTCGTTTGCATGCCCCAGCCACAACTAGGGTGACTCTCTACCTAGCCGGCTGGTTTTAGCACTGAAAATTCTGCTGTGTACCATGAAACTCCTCATTCTCAGGCAAACCAGGACAATTGGTAACCCTGCCCATACCCTATAATCAAGACACTTGGTATCTCCAATTCTAAGGCCTTTCTAGGTTCTGCCAGGCAAGAATTCTTGTGAGGTCAGCAGGCTTAGGATTCCGCTTTCTCCAGTCTATTCACCTCCAGATTCCATACTTTTGTTGACCTCTCTTTTCTACTCTTGTCTCCTGTCTACTTCTCTCTGTCTAGAAGGATTTTGCTTTTGTGAAATCCCTTTGCTATTATTTTAGAGGGGTTTAGGGGAAAGGATGGTGATCATCACCACATATGCAAATATACATGCATATGTGTGTGTGTGTGTGTGTGTGTGTGTGTGTGTATAGCTGAAAGCCTTTTAATGATTCCCAATATTGAAATAATAATATTGTGGACTTCAGTGATTTTCCAAATTCAGTATCAGAGGTTAAGTTAAACTTTACCCAAACACACTTCAGAGCTGTAGGAGAGGAGTTTTCCCACAGTGCTGTGAGTTCCTGGGGCTCCCTTTCTTATCTTTTCTTACCACTTGGATTCTTCCTCTTATTAGCCCAGACATGAAACTCAGCTGTCTCCAAGTTTGTACAAAATTCCTCTTGCTTTCAAGGATTTCATGAGTTTAGCAGATTTGTAGAAGTTATTCGGTGGCAGGCAGTGTTCTAGGACAGGTCCTATCACAGGGAATATGGCCGTTGGTCACGTTCTCCTCCCTGCAGTCTGTCTGGACCACAGAACACTTCTATCTACACACAGATGCCTCAGTGTCTTAGCTTCTGCCCCAAGAGGTATATGGATGAATGCTTTTTGTTGTATGTCATAACAATTGGAAATAGGGGGAAAATTTAAGTCATCTATTTAAGAAATTATGAAACTCTCAGGAAAGTGTTGGGTGTTAAAACCTCTTGCCCTCTGAAGTTAGGTAATAAGAGAAAGCATATTCTGTAAAACTGACTATTTCCATTTCAGAGAATAACATTGGTGGGAATTCAACAAGAAGAATATCAAAGATAATACTTCACTTGAGCATTTAGCACATACCAACACTTTTCCTTTGCTCATCTCACTATTCCTATTATATAGATGAGGAAACTGCAGTTTAGAATAGATAGAAACAAAACAAAACAAAAACTTTGCCCAAATGTTCACAAGTAGCGAAGGAGCAAATCGCAGAGCTGGGATTCCTTCTTTGGCAGCCTGACTCAGGGCACGTGCTCTTATCCATACTCACATACCACTAAGAATGTGGAATGCTCTTTTTCACAGATGCATCTGCATGCACATAATTTTAGAGAGAGAAAATAAGTGGAATGGTATTTTCCTGCTTCTCACCATACTGTGATTTATAAGGCCTGGATTACCAGTAGCTGGGTCCTCTCTGGCATCCCAGGACTGCAAAGCTTCCACATTTCTGAGTATGTGCAGGAGCTTCAGGGACCAGAGCCTGAGCTTCAGGAGCTTCAGGAGCTTCAGTACCACATCTGAATCTAGTCCTGAGCTTCAGGACCACATCTGAATCTAGTCCTGAGCTTCAGGACCACATCATTGCAGCTGTCAGGATTGCATTGTCAGAGTCTAGGGGTTCTCCCAGCCACTGTCATTCCTGTCCCAGCAGACCTTGCTTACAATCTTCTCTCTGTGATCTGGGGTTCTCCTTTGCTCTGCTGCTGTCAAGACCCCAAAGTGGGCTGTCCCCACTCTGGGAAACCTCTGGAACCAAGCTGGAAGTAAACTATAGAGTATGGGCTGAGAGAAGGACACTGGCCTTTCATACTAGTAGGAACAGCACATGGTTTGATAAAATTAATGTCCTTTTTTTTAATATTCTGTCAATATACATCTACAAATTTCAAAGCAAAGTAAAAATCTATTACCATACATACACATGTATAGTATATATCTGTTGGGATATATACTATACATGTGTATATATATATATTGAAGTTTCAGACTTGTTAGTTTGGTGAAGGGTAGAATTAACCAGCTGGGTCTGCATGTCACTAGCTCTTGAAGAACACATTTGGCCCAGACAATGAGAACTCAGTGCACAGGCTGAGAGAAATCAGGGTAACCTATTGAAAAACAAGAACCATTCCACTTTAACTTTCTCTCAGACTCTCTTAATTTCTTTCTTTCCTTCCTTCCTTCCTTTTCCTTTTCCTTCCTTCCTTTTCTTTTTTCTTTTCTTTCTCTCTCTTTCCATTTTATTTTATTTTTCCATGAGTTATTGGGGTACAGGTGGTATTTGGTTACATGAGTAAGTTCTTTAGTGGTGATTTGTGAGATTTTAATGCACCCATCACCTGAGCAGAATACACTGCACCCTATTTGTAGTCTTTTATCTCTTGCCTCTCTCCCACTCTTCTCCCCAAGTTCCCAAAGTCGGTTGTATCATTCTTATGCCTTTGTGTCCTCACAGTTTAGCTCCCACATATCAGAGAGAACATATGATGTTTGGTTTTCCTTTCCTGAGTTACTTCACTTAGAATAGTAGTCTCCAATCTCATCTAGGTCACTGCAAATGCTGTTAATTCATTCCTTTTTATGGCTGAGTAGTATTCCATTATTCATATATATATATACACACACACACACACACATACACACACCCCCCACAATTTCTTTATCCACTCATTGATTGGTGGGTATTTGGGTTGGTTCCACAATTTTGCAATTGTGATTTGTGCTGGTATAAACGTGTGTGCAAATATCTTTTTTGAATAATGACTTCTTTTATTCTGGATGGATAACCAGTAGTGGGATTGCTGGATCAAATGGTAGTTCTACTTTTAGTTCTTTATGGAATCTCCACTCTGTTTTCCATAGTGGCTGTACTAGTTTACATTCCCACCAGCAGTGTAGAAGTGTTCCCTGATCATTGCATATATGCCAGCATTTACTGTTTTTTGATTTTTTTATTATGGCCATTCTTGCAGGAGTAAGGTGGTATTGCATTGTGGTTTTGTTTTGCATTTCCATGATCATCAGTGATGTTGAGCATTTTTTCATATGTTTGTTGGCCATTTGTGTATCTTTTGAGAATGTCTATTCATGTCCTTAGACCATTTTTTGATGGTATTTTTTTTCTTGCTGATTTGTTTCAGTTTTGTGTAGATTCTGAGTATTAGTCCTTTGTCAGATGTATAGATTATGAAGATTTTCTCCCACTCTGTGGGTTGTCTGTTTACTCTGCTGACTGTTCCTTTTGCCATGCAAAAGCTCTTTAGTTTAATTAAACTATTTATCTTTGTTTTTACTGCATTTATCTTTGTTTTTACTGCATTTGCTTTTGGGTTCTTGGTCATGAAATCCTAGTAAGCCAATGTCTAGAAGGATTTTTCTAATGTTATCTTCTAAATTTTTATAGTTTCACATCTTAGGTTTAAGTCCTTAACCCATCTTCAGTTGATTTTTGTTTAAAGTGAGAGATGAGGATCCAGTTTCATTCTCCTACATGTGGCTAGCCAATTATTCCAGCACCAGTTGTTGAAAAGGGGGTACTTTATGTTTTTGTTTGCTTTGTCGAAAATTAGTTGGCTGTAGGTATTTGTGTTTATTTCTGGGTTCTCTATTCTGTTCTGTTAGCCTACAGACCTATTTTTATATCAGTACCATGCTGTTTTGGTGACTATGGCCTTATAGTTTAGTTTGAAATCAGGTAGGATGATGCCTCCAGATTTGTTCTTTTTGCTTGATCTTGCTTTGTCTATGCAGGCTCTTTTTGGTTTCATATGAATTTTAGAGTTTTTTTTTAATTCTGTGAAGAATGATGGTGATATTTTTATGGGGATTGCATTGAATTTGCGAATTGCTTTTGGCCGTATGGTCATTTTCACAATATTGATTCTACCCATCCATGAGCATGGGATGTGTTTCCATTTGTTTGTGTCAGCTATGATTTCTTTCAGTAATGTTTTGTAGTTTTCCCTGTAGAGGTCTTTTGCCTCCTCGGCTAGGTATATTCCTAAGTATTTTTATTTATTTATTTATTTATTTTTGCAGCTAATATAAAAGGGGTTGAGTTTTTGATTTGACTCTCTGCTTAGTTGCTGTTGGTATATAGAAGAGGTACTGATTTGTGTACGTTAATTTTGTATCTGGGAACTTTGCTGAATTCTTTTATTAGTTCTAGGAGCTTTTCAGAGGAGTCTAGGGTTTTCGAGGTACACTGTCATATCATCAGGAAACAGTGACAGTTTAACTTCCTCTTTCCTGATCTGGATGCCCTTTATTTCTTTCTCTTGTCTAATTGCTCTGGGATCAGACTTCCAGTACTCTGTTGAAGAGGAGTGGTGAGAGTGGGCATCCTTGTCTTGTTCTAGTTCTCAGAGGGAATGCTTTCAGCTTTTCCCCATTCAGTATTTTGTTGGCTGTGGGTTTGTCATAGATGGCTTTTATTACATTGAGATATGTCCCTTGTATGTCAATTTTGCTGAAAGTTTTAATCATAAAGGGATGCTGGATTTTGTTTGATGCTTTTCCTTCATCTATTGAGATGATCCTGTGATTTTTGTTTTTAATTCTGTTATTTGGTATATCACATTTATTGACTTGCGTATGTTAAACCATCACTGCATATCTGGTATGAAACTCACTTGATCATGGTGGATTATCTTTTCAGTATGTTATTGGATTCAGTTAGCTAGCATTCTGTTAAGGATTTTAGTATTTATGTTCTTTAGGGATATCAGTCTGTAGTTTTCTTTATTGGTTGTATCCTTTCCTGGTTTTGGTATTAAGGTGATGCTGGCTTCATAGAATGAAGTAGGGAGGGGTCCTTCTTTCTCTATCTTGTGGAATAGCATCAAAAGGATTGGTACCAATTCTTCTGTGAATGTCTGGTAGAATTCTGCTGTGACTCTGTCTGTTCCTGGACTTTTTTATGTTGTTAATTTTTAAATTACCATTTCAATCTCGCTGCTTGTTTTTGGTCTGTTCAGGGTATCTAATTCTTCCTGATTTAATCTAGGACGGTTTTATTTTTTCCAGGAATTTATCCATCTCTTCTTAGTTTTCCAGTTTACGTGCATAAAGGTGTCCATAGTAGCCTTGACTGATCTTTTGTATTTCAATGGTGTCAGCTGTAATATCACCTGTTTCGTTTCTTAGTGAGGTTATTTGGATTTTCTCTCTTCTTTTCTTGGTTAATCTCACTATCAATTTTTTTTTTTTTTTATCTTTTCAAAGAACCAGCTTTTTGTTTCATTTATCTTTTGTATTTTTTTTGTTTGTTCGTCTCAATTTCATTTAGTTCTGCTCTGATCTTCGTTACTTCCTTCCTTCTGCTGGTTTTGGGTTTGTTTTTTTCTTGTTGTTCTAGTTCCTTGAGGTACAACCTTAGATTGCCTGTTTGTGCTTTTTAGACTTTCTGATGTGGGTGTTTAAGGCTATGAACTTTCCTCTTAGCACTGCCTTACTGTATCCCAGAGGTTTTGATAGGTTGGGTCATTATTGTCATTCAGTTCGAAGAATTTTTAAATTTCCATCTTGATTTTGTTTTTGACCCAGTGTTCATTCAAGAGCAGGTTATTTAATTTCCATGTGTTTGTGTGGTTTAGAAGGTTCCTTTTGGAATTGATTTCCAGTTTTATTCCACTGTGGTCTAAGAGAATGCTTGATATAATTTTAATTTTCTTAAATTTATTGAGGCTTCTTTTATGGCCTATCATATGGTCTATCTTAGAGAAAGTTCCATGTGCTGTTGAATAGAACATGTATTCTGTGGTTGTTGGATGAAATGTTCTGTATGTATCTGTTAAGTCCATTTGTTCCAAGGTGTAGTTTAAATCCATTGTTTCTTTATTGATTTTCTGTCTTGATGACCTGTCTAGTGCTGTCAGTGGAGTATTGATGTCCCCCAGTAGTACTGTGTTGCTGTCTATCTCATTTCTTAGGTCTACTAATAATTGTTTTATAAATTTGGGAGCTCCAGCGTTAGGTGCATACGTTTAGGATTGTGATATTTTCCTGTTGGATAAGGCCTCTTACCGTGATATAGTGTCCCTCTTTGTCTCTTTTAACCACTGTTGCTTTAAAGTTTGTTTCGTCTGATATACAAATAGCTATCCCTGCTCACTTTTGGTGTCCATTTGCATGAAATGCCTTTTTCCACCCCTTTAAGTTTATGTAAGTCCTTATGTTTTAGGTGAGTCTCCTGAAGGCAGCAGATAGTTGGTTAGTGAGTTCTTATCCATTCTGCGATTCTGTATCTTTTAAGTGGAGCATTTAGGCCATTTACATTCAACGTTAGTATTGAAATATGAGATACCATTGCATTCATTATGCAATGGTATTTTTGTTTTATAGGTTCTGTGTGATTTATGCTTTAACGAGGTTTTGTTTTGATGTGTTTCCAGGATTTGTTTCAAGGTTTAGAGCTCCTTTTAGCAGTTCTTGTAGTGGTGGCTTGGTAATGGTGACTTCTCTCAGCATTTGCTTGTCTGAATATAACTGTATCTTTCCTTCATGATGCTTAGTTTTGCTGAATACAAAATTCTTGGCTGATAATTGTTTTGCTTGTCTGAATATAACTGTATCTTTCCTTCATATATGATGCTTAGTTTTGCTGAATACAAAATTCTTGGCTGATAATTGTTTTGTTTGAGGAAGCTGAAGATATGGCCCCACTCCCTTCTAGCTCATAGGGTTTCTTCCGAGAAATATGATGTTAATCTGATAGGTTTTCCTCTATAGGTTACCTGGTGCTTTTGTCTCACAGCTCTTAAGATTCTTTCCTATGTCTTAACTTTGGATAACCTGATGACGATGTGCCTACACGAAGATCTTTTTGTGATGCATTTCCCGGGTGTTCCTTGTGCTTCTTGTATTTGGATGTCTAGATCTCTAGCATGGCTGGGGAAGTTTTCCTCGATTATTCCCCCAAATATGTTTTCCAAGCTTTTAGAATTGTCTTCTTCAGGAACACCGATTATTCTAAGGTTTGGTCATTTAACATAATCCCAGACTCTGGAGGCTTTGTTCATATTTTCTTATTCTTTTTTATTTGTCTTTGTTTGATTGGGTTAATTCAAAGCACTTGTCTTCAAGCTTTGAATTTCTTTCTTCTACTTGTTCAATTCTGTTGCTGAGATTTTCCTGAGCATTTCACATTTCTAAAGATGTGTCCAAAGTTTCCTGAATTTTTGATTGTTTTTTCTTTAAGCTATCTATTTCCTTGAATATTTCTCCCTTCACTTCTTATACCATTTTTTGGATTTCCTTACATTGGGCTTTGCCTTTCTCTCGTCCCTCCCTGATTAGCTTAGTAACTAACCTCCTTAATTCTTTTTTAGGCAAATCAGGGATTTCTTCTTGGTTTGGATTCATTGCAGGTAAACTAGTGTGATTTTTGGGGGTGTTGAAGAGCCTTGTTTTGTCATATTACCAGGGTTGGTTTTCTGGTTCCTTCTCATTTGGGTAGGCTCTGTCAGAGGGAAGGTCTAGAGCTGAAGGCTGTTGTTCAGATTTCTTTGTTTGTCCCACAGAGTATTCCCTTGATGTAGTACTCTCCCCCTTTTCCTGTGGATGTGGCTTCCTGTGAGCCAAACTGCAGTGATTGTTGTCTGTCTTCTGGGTCTAGCCACCCAGCCAGTCTACCTGGCTCCAGGCTGGTACTGGGGGTTGTCTGCACAGAGTCCTGTGATGTGAACCATCTATGGGTCTCTCAGGTGTGGATATCAGTGCCTATTCCACTGGAGGTGGCAGAGGGTGCAGTGGATTCCATGAGCGTCCTTAGCTTTGGTGGTTTAATGCTCTATTTTTGTGCTGGTTGGCCTTCTGCCAGGAGGTGGCACTTTGCAGAAAGCATCAGCTATAGAAATGTGGAGAGGGACCGGCAGTAGGCAGGGCTCTAGACCTCCCAAGATTATATGTACTTTGTCTTCCACTACCAGAAAGGTGGGTGGGTAGGGAAGGACTATGGGGAGCTGGCCTAGTCCTGTCTGAGCTCAGACTCTCTTTGGGTGGGTCTTGCTTCAGCTGCTGTGGCAGATGGGGGTGAGATTTCCAGGTCACTGGAGTTGTGGAAGGGTTATGGCTGCCTCTGCTGAGTCATGGAGGTTGTCAGGGAAGTAGGGGAAAGTCGGCAGTCACAGGCCTCACCCAGCTCCTATGCAAACTGAAGGGCTGGTCTCACTCACACTGTGACCCCAACAACAGCCCCGGTTCTGTTTCCAGATGGAGGGCAAGATGGGCTTGAAAACTTGCCTGAAGCTTTCCGCCTCACAGCTGCAAAAGAAAAAGGCTTTAGTTCTTTCCCAGCCTGTGAAGTCTGCCAGCTGGATTCAGATTTGTGCCCTCCCACTAGTTCTGGCCAGGAGGATTCTTACCCTGTTCATATTGTTACAAAGTTCACCTAGAGAATTCCTTCTCTCTGTGGAGTTTTACCCCCTGCTCCTCTGGCTGTCCTCCAGATGGATCCCTGTGGTGCCAGGCAGCAATGGGCTGCTTGGGGACCCGGAGCGCTCGCAGGGCCTTTCTGCTGCTTCCTCTACCCCTGAATTTCTCTTGGCTCAGGTCTCTAACTTGACTCAGCTCCAGGTAAAGTCTGAAACTTCTCTCACAAACAAACCTTCAACTTCTCCAGTGGGGTGTGTGTTTGGGAGAGGAGGACCTCCCTTTTCCAGTTGCACAATTGGGGCACTCACAGTATTTGGGTTATCTCCTGGGTTCTGCAGGAGCAGTCTGCTTCCTTCAGAAGGTCTGTGGGTCCTCTCAGGATTGCTGGTTTTTTCTTGCAGTCAATCTGGAGCTAAAATTCACAGTGCAAGCCTCCATATGCTGCTCTGTACAGAGCACAATCTAATCCTGCCTCCCATCCACCATGATTCTCCCTCCCCTCAGATTCCTTTAATTTCATCTTTAAAATGGAGATGATTTTAGTTCTGCATGTGAGGAGCTTGGAAATCATCACTTCCATCTTCACACTAGAAAAAAGCTGAACAAACTAAAAATCAACAACTCTTCTTATATCCATCAGAGAAATGAAGTCACAGGGCAAATCACTGCCCCTCGTAATTGGAGTGACAGACAGGCAGATACAGAAAATCACAACTTAATAGAGCAGAAACTTCTGTGGGAACTAGCACTGAAGTAGAAAAACCTGAACTGGCTGGGCAGAGTCGCTCACACCTGTAATCCTAGTACTTTGGGAGGCCGAGGCAGGCGGATCTTTTGAGGTCAGGGTTTCGAGATCATCTTGGCCAACATAGTGAAACCCTGTTTCTACTAAAAATACAAGAATTAACCGAATGTGGTGGTGGGCACCAAGTGCCTGTAATCCCAGCTACTTGGGAAACTGAGGCGGGAGAATTGCTTAAACCCGGGAGGCGGAAGTTGCAGTGAGCCAAGATAGTGCCAGTGCACTCCAACCTGGGTGACAAGAGTGAAACTCTGTCTCAAAAAATGAAAAAAAAAGAGGGCTTCTGTTCCAAGATGGCCGAATACTAACAGCTCTGGTCTGCAGCTCCCAGCGTGATTGACGCAGAAGATGGATGATTTCTGCATTTCCAACTGAGGTACCTGTTTCATCTCATTGGGACTGGTTGGACAATGGGTGCAGCCCATGGAGGGTGAGCCAAAGCAAGGTGGGGTATCACCTCACCCAGGAAGTGCAAGGGGTCAGGAGATTTCCCTTTCCTAGCCAAGGGAAGCTGTGACAGACTGCATCTGGAAAAATGGGACACTCTGGCCAAATACTGTGGCTTGGCAGGTCCCACGCCAATGGAGCCTTGCTCACTGATAGCACAGCAGTCTGAGATCTACCTGTAAGGTGGTAGCCTGGTGAGGGAGGGGCATCTGCCATTGCTGAGGCTTGAATAGGTAAACAAAGTGGCCGGAAAGCACAAACTGGGCGGAGCCCACCGCAGCTCAGCAAGGCCTACTGCCTCTATAGACTCCCCGTCTGTGGGCAGGGCATAACTGAACAAAAGCCAGCAGAAACTTCTGCAGACTTAAATGTCCCTGTTTGACAGCTGTGAAGAGAGCAGTGGTTCTCCCAGCACAGCGTTTGAGTTCTGAGAACTGACAGACTGCCTCTTCAAGTGGGTCCCTGAACCCAATGTAGCCTAACTGGGAGACACCTCCTAGTAGGGGCCGACAGAACTCATACGGGTGGGTGCCCCTCTAGGATGAAGCTTCCAGAGGAAGGATCAGGCAGCAATATAGGCTGCTCTACAATATTTGCTGTTCTGCAGCCTCTGCTGGTAATACCCAGGCAAACAGGGTCTGGAGTGGACCTCCAGCAAACTCCAACAGACCTGCAGCTGAGGGACCTGTTAGAAGGAAAACTAACAAACAGAAAGAATAGCATCAACATCAACAAAAAGGCCATCTACACCAAAATCCATCTGTAGGTTACCAACATCAAAGACCAAAGGTGGATAAAACCACAGGTGGGGAGAAACCAGAGCAGAAAAGCTGAAAATTCCAAAAACCAGAGTGCTGCTTCTCCTCCAAAGGATCTCAGCTCCTCACCAGCAACAGAACAAAGCTGGACGGAGAATGACTGTGACAAGTTGACAGACGAAGGCTTCAGAAGGTTGGTCATAACAAACATCTCTGAGCTAAAGGAGCATGTTCTAACCCATCACAAGGAAGGTAAAAACCTTGGAAAAAAGTTAGATGAATGGCTAACTAGAATAAGCAGTGTAGAGAAGACTTTAAATGACCTGATGGAGTTGAAAACCGTGGCACGAGAACTTCATGACGCATGCACAAAGCTTCAATAGCCAATTTGATCAAGTGGAAGAAAGGATATCAGTGACTGAGGATCAAATTAATGAAATAAAACAAGAAGACAAGATTAGAGAAAAAAGCAAAAAGAAATGAACAAAGCCTCCAAGAAATATGAGACTATGTGAAAAGACCAAATCTACGTTTGATTGTTGTACCTGAAAGTGACGGGGAGAATGGAACCAATTTGGAAAACACTCTTCAGGATATTATCCAGGAGAACTTCCCCAACCTAGCAAGGCAGGCCAACATTCAAATTCAGGAAATACAGAGAACATCACAGAGATACTCCTCAAGAATTGCAACCCCAAGACACATAATTGTCAGATTCACCAAGGTTGAAATGAAGGAAAAAATGTTAAGGGCAACCAGAGAGAAAGGTTGGGTTACCCCCAAAGGGAAGCCCATCAGATTAACAGCAGATCTCTCAGCAGAAATCCTACAAGCCAGAAGATAGCGGGGGAAATATTCAACATTCTTAAAGAAAAGAATTTTCATTCCAGAATCTCATATCCAGCGAAACTAAGCTTCATAAATGAAGGAGAAATAAAATCCTTTACAGACAAGCAAATGCTGAGAGATTTTGTTACCACCAGGCCTACTTTACAAGAGCTCCTGACAGAAGCACTAAACATGGAAGGAAACAGCTGGTACGAACCACTGCAAAAATATCCAAATTGTAAAGACTGTCGATGCTAGGAAGAAACTGCATCAACTAATGGGCAAAATAACTAGCTAACATCATAATGACAGGACCAAATTCACACATAACAATATTAACCTTAAATGTAAATGGGCTAAGTACCCCAATTAAAAGACACAGACTGGCAAATTGGATAAAGAGTCCAAACCCATCAGTATGCTGTAATCAGGAGACCCATCTTATGTGCAGAGACACATGTAGGCTCAAAATAAAGGGATGGAGGAAGATCTACCAAGCAAATGGAAAGCAAAAAAAGCCACGGGTTGCATCTGACAAAGGGCTGATATCCAGAATCTACAAAGAATCTACAAAGAACTTAAACAAATTTACAAGATAAAAACAAACAACCCCATCAAAAATTGGGCAAAGAATATGAACAGACACTTCTCAAAAGAAGACATTTATGCAGCCAACAGACACATGAAAAAATGCTCATCATCACTGGCCATCAGAGAAATGCAAACCAAAACCACAATGAGATACTATCTCATGCCAGTTAGAATGGCTATCATTAAAATGTCAAAAAGCAACAGATGCTGGAGAGGATGTGGAGAAATAGGAACACTTTTACACTATTGGTGGGAGTGTAAATTAGTTCAACCATTGTGCAAGACAGTGTGAGTATTCCTCAAGGATCTAGTACTAGAAGTACCATTTGACCCAGAGATCCCATTACTGGATATATACCCAAAGGATTATAAATCATGCTACTATAAAGACACATGCACATGTATGTTTATTGTGGCACTATTCACAATAACAAAGACTTGGAACCAACCCAAATGTCCATCAATGATAGACTGGATAAAGAAAATGTGGCACATATACACCATGGAATACTATGCAACCATAAAAAGGATGAGTTCATGTCCTTTGTAGGGACATGGATAAAGCTGGAAACCATCATTCTCAGCAAACTATCACACAAGGACAGAAAACCAAACACTGTATGTTCTCACTCTTAGGTGGGAATTGAACAATAAGAACACTTGGACACAGGGTGGGGAACATCACACACCAGGACCTGTCGGGGGATAGGGGGCGGGGGGAGGGATAGCATTAGGAGAAATGCCTAATGTAAATGACGTGTTGATGGGTGCAGCAAACCAACATGGCACATGTATACCTATGTAACAAACCTGCATGTTGTGCAATGTACCTTAGAATTTAAAGTATAATAAAAAAAGAAAAGAAAAATCTCAACTATAATTGCATTGCTGGAGGCTCAGTGTGGACCAGTCTGAGAGAGAAAAATTCCAGGGGGTGCTGTCTTAGGGGGCCCCTTCACCCTTTTTACATTTTACCTTCAGGAGCCCTAGCAGGTCCTCCAGTGAAGATCAGAGAAAAATGTCTCATTTTTCCAGCAGGCAAAAGTGGAAAGTAGTCTTTGAAATGGACCAGAAGGTTCTTTTCCTTTAAAAAGAGGATGCTAATGGTTGAACTAGTTACACCTTCTAGGGATGGTGCAAAGATTAGATGTGATAATACATGTAAAGCACATAGAACATGTAAGACCCATGCTGCTGTTATTATTTAGCCATATTCCAGTACATAAGCTGAGAGTTATCCGCATCTACTAAAGAAGCTACACATGAGTTGGCGATCCAGAGAAAGCCTGAAAGAAAGGTGAAATTTAGCTTGAGGAATGCCTTTATACCTTTAAAATGTATAGTGGTTTGCATTTTGAAAGCATTACCATAATTTGGCATACTATTGTATATATTTTCCTGTGAGTCCCATAAAATAGTTATTCATTCCCTACTAAGGTAAAGAAAATTTCTGAATCTGACTTTTTCTGGGCCCCCTCACTTCAGAAGCCAGGGTTAGGATTTAAATATTCCAGCGCCTTGGCCACTTCCTGTTCCCTGGGCAGCATCCTTTCAGCTTGATGGTGAGTTGTAAACAGTGAACTGGCTCCTGCAAGAGCAAACAGTAGCAGACACATGGAGAAATTGCTGGCCAGAGATTGCAAAGCACATCACGATTCTAATCGATTCTGAGAGACAAACGTGGACACCTGCAAACCTGTGCACAGATGAGGACTTTCACCAGGACAAATAGCCTGGAGTCCAGATGACAGATGTTTGGAAATGCTAACTTTAAATATTTTCTTTCTTGGCTTTAAAAATTTAGCCTTTACTTTGAAGCTGTCAGAAAAAAATGATTTTTGTTTCTCTCTCTCTCTCTCTCTCTCTCCTCTCTCTCTCTCTCTGTGTGTGTGTGTGTGTGTGTGTGTGTGTGTACATACGTTTTTATTTCTCTTGGGCAAATCCCTAGGAGTGGAATTGTTAGGTCATATGGTAAATACAATTTAGCTTCATGAGAAAGTGCTAAACTGTTTGTCAGAGAGGCTGTGTGCCATTTTAAACAGTCTCAGCAGCAATTTATGAGCATTCTGGTTGCTCCACATTCTTGCCAGCAATTGTTGTCAGGTTTTAATTTTTTTTCTAATTGTAGCTGTTATAATAGGTATACAGTGGTATCTCACTGGGGTCTTAATTTGCATTTTCTAATATCAACAATGTTGAGTATGTTTTTTGTTTGCAATTTGCCATTTTCTTTTCTTTTTTCACAGGTGACAATGATTGAGGTTTGAATCTACTTTATGTATTTCTGTACTTCCAATACATATGTCCCATCCTGATTTTTACCCTTCTAATTTCAAAGAAGAATTGCATGTTTTTTGGATAATTTACCCTAGTTCCTCCTTCCATTCACCCTCAGACTATTATCAGTAGTAGTAGTTGGAACATAGTAGCTTTATTTTATTTAACCTTTATTTTAAGTTTAGGGGTACATGTGCAGGTTTGTATATAGGTAAATTTGTGTCATGGGGTTTGTTGTACAGATTATTTTATCATCTGGGTATTAAGCCTAGTACCCCTTAGTTATTTTTCCTAATCCTCTCCCTCCTCCCACCCTTCACTGTCTGATAGGCCCCAGTATGTTTCGTTCCCCTCTGTGTGTCCATGTGTTCTCATCATTTAGCTCCCACTTGTAAGTGAGAATATGAAGTATTTGGTTTTCTGTTCCTGAGTTAGTTTGCCAAGAATAATGGCATCCAGCTCCATCCCATGTTCCTGCAAAAGACATTTTTATGACTGCATAGGATTCCATGGTATATGTACCACATTTTCTTTATCCAGTCTACCACTGGTGGGCATTTAGGTTTATTCCATGTCTTTGCTATTGTGAATAGGGCAATAATGAACATATATGTGCATGTGTCTTTATAATAGAACAATGTCTGGTCCTTTGGGTATATACCCAGTGGTGAGATCGCTGGGTCTAATGGCATTTCTGTTTTTAGGTCTTTAGGGAATTGCCATACTGTCTTCCACAATGATTGAACTAATTTACACTCCAACCAACAGTATATAAGCATTCCTTTTTCTCTGCAACCTTGCCAGAATCTGTTATTTTTTGATTTTTTAGTAATAGCCATTCTGAATGGTGTGAAATGGTATCTCATTGTGTTTTGATTTGCATTTCTGTAATGATCAGTGATGTTGAACTTTTTTCATATGTTTGTTGGCTGCATGTCTGCGTTTGAAGTGTCTGTTCATGCCCTTTGCCTACTTTTTAATGGGTTTTTTTGTTGTTGTTCTCTTGTAAATTTGTTTAAGTTCCTTATAGATGTGGTATATTAGACATTTGTTAGATGTATAGTTTGCAAAAAATTTCTCCCATTCTGTAGGTTGTCTGTTCACTCTGTTGGTAGTTTCTTTTGCTGTACAGAAGCTCTTTAGTTTAATTAGAACCTATTTGCCAATTTCTGCTTCTGTTTCAGTTGGTTTTGGCATCTTTGTCATGAAATCTTTGCCTGCTCCTACATCAAGAATGGTATTGCCTAGGTTGTATTCTGGGGTTTCTATAGTTGTGTTTTATATTTAAGTCTTTAATCCATCTTGAGTTAGTTTTTGTATACCATATAAGGAAGGGGTCCAGTTTCAATCTTCTGCATACTGCTAGCCAGTTCTCCCAGCACCATTTATTGAATAGGGAGTCCTTTCCCCATTGCTTGTTTTTGTCAGGTTTGTTGAAGATCAGATAGTTGTAGGTGTGCAGTCTTATTTCTGGGTTCTTTATTCTGTTCCATTGGTCTATGCTTCTTGTTTTTGTACCAGTACAATGCTGTTTTGGTTATTGTAGCCCTGTAGTATAGTTTGAGGTTGGGTAGCATGATGCCTTTGCTCTTTTTGCTTAAGATTGCCTTGGCTATTCATGCTCTTTTTTGGTTCAATATGAATTTTAAAGTAGTTTTTTCTAGTTCTGTGAAGAATGTCATTGGTAGTTTAATAGGAATATCATTGAATCTATAAGTTGTTCTCGGCAGTATACCCATTTTAATGATATTGCTTCTTCCTATCCATGAGCATGGACTATTTTTCCATTTGTTTGTGTCTTCTCTGATTTCTTTGAGTAGTGTTTTGTAGTTGTTTTTGTACAGATCTTTCACTTCCCTGGTTAGCTGGTTAGCTGTGTTGCTAGGTGTGTGTGTGTATATATATATATGTGTGTGTGTGTGTGTATATGTATGTGTGTGTGTGTGTATATGTGGGTATATATATATGTTTGTGGCAATTGTGAATGGAATTGTGTTCCTGATTTAGCTTTCAGCTTGACTGTTGTTGGTGTATAGGAATGCTAGTGATTTTTGCACATTGATTTTTTTATATCACTAGACTTTGCTGAAGTTGTTTATCGGCTTAAGGAGCTTTTGGGCCAAGGCTACGGGGTTTTCTAGGTATAAGATCACGTAGTCTGCAAACAGGGATAGTTTGACTCCCTGTCTTCCTATTTGGATGCCTTTCATTTCTTTCTCTTGCCTGATTGCCCTGACTAGGACTTCCAATACTCTGTTGAATAGGAGTGGTGAGAGAGGGCATCCTTGTCTTGTGCTGGTTTTCAAGGGGAATGCTTTTGCCCAATCAGTATGAAATATAGTAACTTTGAAAGAACTTATTTTTGTTTTTCCTCATCAGATCCACAGAATGGCTTAGTACAGTTTAGATTTGTGAGTGGCCAATTGAATTCCTGTAAATAATTTCTTTTTCCTATCCAATTTGGAAAACAAATGTGAACAACTCTGAAGGAGGCTGTGGTTACATGTGTTAATCAGAGGTAACCTATTTGGTTCCTGGTCGGTAGAACTTCTGGGAAAACAATAGTTAAAATTTAAAATGACACAACAATTAAATCCATGATCTATTCTCTGCTCTTGAACCAAGGCCTACGTGGACCAACAACACAGTGGCTTTCCAAGACACCAACTTTCAAAGGTTAAGAATTTGCTTCATATTTTGAATTCCTTAATGACATTCTGTTGCGGTCTCACCCATAGATTTATGTATTCACCAGGCTAAAAAGTTAATTGTTGTTTGTCTAAAATGTGATTTCCATTTTGATGAGGGCCTTAGATGAACATATAAAATACATACTGATCAAATTTAGGAATGACACAAATCTGAAAAAGATAACTAATATTTTTGATGAAGGGATTGTCAGATCACAATTGAATTGTAAATCAAAGCAAACAAGAGGAAATTTAACAGAATACACATAAAGGTTGACACTTCCATAAAAAATAAGTTGTCAAATATAGAATGGGAATAGGAGAAACCTATGTTCATAATAGTCATGTGAAAATAGTGATGAGCATTTTAGGAGACTTTATATTAAGTCAAGTGTGATAAGATATAATGGTTTCATTCTACTTTGCACTAAGTAGATAAATATCTAGAATATTGTGACCAGTTATGAGAGCTACACATGGGACTTTGAAAATCTGAAGAGGTGTCAGTTTTAACCTAGCAGGAGGTGTTCAATTTTTCAGACATGTCCTGGGAAGAGAGGATAAATCAGTTGGGATCATCCAAGCAGGAGAAGAGAAAGCTTATGGAGCCTGAGGGGTTCCTTCAGATACCTGAAGTTCTGTCTATGCTGTAAAGGCTGTTTCACAGCATAGTGAACATCTTGCTGCTCAGTGTGAAGGATGAAGCTAGGACACCAACCTCAGATGATGGATGCCATGAAAGGGACATGGGTTGGTGGGAAGTTTCATGGCCCTGAAGATTCTTTCCAACTCTATGATTATTTGTTATTTGAGGTTCAAGAATAATACCATTTGAAGAGTCATTTTTGTACATCTTTTATGAAATTTGATGTGCCCCTTGCCTGTTCCTGTTTTCAAATTTCAGCTATATTTCCCCATGAAAATTTTGAGAATGTTCACATGACTTCAGTATTTAGAGATGTCAGTAAACTTACATAGCGCCTGTCTGTAAGCCTCTTTGACATTCTTATGCTGTCAAATTGCTTCACTTGTGGTCTCAGCAAGATTATGGCTGTTTCTTTCTTCATCCTCTGAGCTAGGATTTATTTATTTTTTTTACTTTTTTAATTTTTTTTAAATTTTTTTTTTTATTATACTTTAAGTTCTAGGGTACATGTGCATAACGTGCAGGTTTGTTACATATGTATACTTGTGCCATGTTGGTGTGCTGCACCCATCAACTCGTCAGCACCCATCAATTCATCATTTATATCAGGTATAACTCCCAATGCAATCCCTCCCCCATCCCCCCCCCCCCATGATAGGCCCCAATGTGTGATGTTCCCCTTCCCGAGTCCAAGTGATGTCATTGTTCAGTTCCCACCTATGAGTGAGAACATGCGGTGTTTGGTTTTCTGTTCTTGTGATAGTTTGCTAAGAATGATGGTTTCCAGCTGCATCCATGTCCCTACAAAGGACGCAAACTCATCCTTTTTTATGGCTGCATAGTATTCCATGGTGTATATGTGCCACATTTTCTTAATCCAGTCTGTCACAGATGGACATTTGGGTTGATTCCAAGTCTTTGCTATTGTGAATAGTGCCGCAATAAACATACGTGTCCATGTATCTTTATAGCAGCATGATTTATAATCCTTTGGGTATATACCCAGTAGTGGGATGGCTGGGTCATATGGTACATCTAGTTCTAGATCCTTGAGGAATTGCCATACTGTTTTCCATAATGGTTGAACTAGTTTACAATCCCACCAACAGTGTAAAAGTGTTCCTATTTCTCCACATCCTCTCCAACACTTGTTGTTTCCTGACTTTTTAATGATTGCCATTCTAACTGGTGTGAGATGGTATCTCATTGTGGTTTTGATTTGCATTTCTCTGATGGCCAGTGATGATGAGCATTTTTTCATGTGTCTGTTGGCTGTATGAATGTCTTCTTTTGCGAAATGTCTGTTCATATCCTTTGCCCACTTTTTGATGGGGTTGTTTGTTTTTTTCTTGTATATTTGTTTGAGTTCTTTGTAGATTCTGGATATTAGCCCTTTGTCAGATGAGTAGATTGCAAAAATTTTCTCCCATTCTGTAGGTAGCCTGTTCACTCTGATGGTAGTTTCTTTTGCTGTGCAGAAGCTCTTTAGTTTAATTAGATCCCATTTGTCGATTTTGGCTTTTGCTGCCGTTGCTTTTGGTGTTTTAGACATGAAGTCCTTGCCCATGCCTATGTCCTGAATGGTATTACCTAGGTTTTCTTCTAGGGTTTTTATGGTATTAGGTCTAACATTTAAGTCTCTAATCCATCTTGAATTAATCTTCATATAAGGGGTAAGGAAAGGATCCAGTTTCAGCTTTCTACTTATGGCTAGCCAATTTTCCCAGCACCATTTACTAAATAGGAAATCCTTTCCCCATTTCTTGTTTCTCTCAGGTTTGTCAAAGATCAGATGGCTGTAGATGTGTGGTATTATTTCTGAGGACTCTGTTCTGTTCCATTGGTCTATATGTCTGTTTTGGTACCAGTACCATGCTGTTTTGGTTACTGTAGCCTTGTAGTATAGTTTGAAGTCAGGTAGTGTGACGCCTCCAGCTTTGTCCTTTTGACTTAGGATTGTCTTGGCAATGCGGGCTCTTTTTTGGTTCCATATGAACTTTAAAGCAGTTTTTTCCAATTCTGTGAAGAAAGTCATTGGTAGCTTGATGGGGATGGCATTGAATCTATAAATAACCTTGGGCAGTATGGCCATTTTCATGATATTCATTCTTCCTATCCATGAGCATGGCATGTTCTTCCATTTGTTTGTGTCCTCTTTTATTTCACTGAGCAGTGGTTTGTAGTTCTCCTTGAGGAGATCCTTTACATCCCTTGTAAGTTGGATTCCTAGGTATTTTATTCTCTTTGAAGCAATTGTGAATGGAAGTTCATTCATGATTTGGCTCTGTGTTTGTCTGTTACTGGTGTATAAGAATGCTTGTGATTTTTGCACATTAATTTTGTATCCTGAGACTTTGCTGAAGTTGCTTATCAGCTTAAGGACATTTTGGGCTGAGACGATGGGGTTTTCTAAATATACAATCATGTCATCTGCAAACAGGGACAATTTGACTTCTTCTTTTCCTAACTGGATACCCTTTATTTCTTTGTCTTGCCTGATTGCCCTAGCCAGAACTTCCAAGACTATGTTGAATAGGAGTGGTGAGAGAGGGCATCCCTGTCTTGCGCCAGTTTTCAAAGATAATTTTTCCAGTTTTTGCCCATTCAGTATGATATTAGCTGTGGGTTTGTCATAAATAGCTCTTATTATTTTGAGGTACGTTCCATCAATACCGAATTTATTGAGCGTTTTTAGCATGAAGGGCTGTTGAATTTTGTCAAAAGCCTTTTCTGCATCTATTGAGATAATCATGTGGTTCTTGTCTTTGGTTCTGTTAATATGCTGGATTACGTTTATTGATTTGTGAATGTTGAACCAGCCTTGCATCCCAGGGATGAAGCCCACTTGATCATGGTGGATAAGCTTTTTGATGTGCTGGTGAATCCGGTTTGCCAGTATTTTATTGAGGATTTTTGCATCGATGTTCATCAGGGATATTGGTCTAAAATTCTCTTTTTTTGTGTCTCTGCCAGGCTTTGGTATCAGGATGATGTTGGCCTCATAAAATGAGTTAGGGAGGATTCCCTCTTTTTCTATTGATTGGAATCGTTTCAGAAGGAATGGTACCAGCTCCTCCTTGTACCTCTGGTAGAATTCAGCTGTGAATCCATCTGGTCCTGGACTTTTTTTGGTGGGTAGGCTATTAATTATTGCCTCAATTTCAGAGCCTGCTATTGATCTATTCAGGGATTCAACTTCTTCCTGGTTTAGTCTTGGAAGAGTGTAAGTGTTCAGGAAATTATCCATTTCTTCTAGATTTTCTTTTTTTTTTTTTTTTTTTTTTTTGAGACAGAGTCTCGCTCTGCCGCCCAGGCTGGAGTACAGTGGCCGGATCTCAGCTCACTGCAAGCTCCGCCTCCTGGGTTCACGCCATTCTCCTGCCTCAGCCTCCTGAGTAGCTGGGACTATAGGCGCCCGCCACCGCGCCCGGCTAATTTTTTTTGTATTTTTAGTAGAGACGGGGTTTCACTGTGGTCTCGATCTCCTGACCTTGTGATCCGCCCGCCTCGGCCTCCCAAAGTGCTGGGATTACAGGCGTGAGCCACCGCGCCCGGCTTCCTTCTAGATTTTCTAGTTGATTTGTGTAGAGGTGTTTATAGTATTCTCTGATGGTAGTTTGTGTTTCTGTGGGGTCGGTGGTGATATCCCCTTCATCATTTTTTATTGCGTCTATTTGATTCCTCTCTCTTTTCTTCTTTATTAGTCTTGCTAGCAGTCTGTCAATTTTGTTGATCTTTTCAAAAAACAAACTCCTGGATTCATTGATTTTTTGGAGGGTTTTTTGTGTCTCTATCTCCTTCAGTTCTGCTCTGATCTTAGTTATTTCTTGCCTTCTGCTAGCTTTTGAATGTGTTTGCTCTTGCCTCTCTAGTTCTTTTAATTGTGATGTTAGAGTGTCAATTTTAGATCTTTCCTGCTTTCTCTTGTGGGCATTTAGTGCTATAAATTTCCCTCTACACACTGCTTAAATGTGTCCCAGAGATTCTGGTATGTTGTATCTTTGTTCTCATTGGTTTCAAAGAACATCTTTATTTCTGCCTTCATTTCATTATGTACCCAGTAGTCATTCAGGAGCAGGTTGTTCAGTTTCCATGTAGTTGAGCGGTTTTGATTGAGTTTCTTAGTCCTGAGTTCTAATTGATTGCACTGTGGTCTGAGAGACAGTTTGTTATAATTTCTGTTCTTTTACATTTGCTGAGGAGTGCTTTACTTCCAATTATGTGGTCAATTTTGGAATAAGTGCGATGTGGTGCTGAGAAGAATGTATATTCTGTTGATTTGGGGTGGAGAATTCTATAGATGTCTATTAGGTCCGCTTGGTGCAGAGATGAGTTCAATTCCTGGATATCCTTGTTAACTTTCTGTCTCCTTGATCTGTCTAATGTTGACAGTGGAGTGTTGAAGTCTCCCATTATTATTGTATGGGAGTCTAAGTCTCTTTGTAAGTCTCTAAAGACTTGCTTTATGAATCTGGGTGCTCCTGTATTGGGTGCATATATATTTAGGAGAGTTAGCTCTTCCTGTTGAATTGATCCCTTTACTATTATGTAATGGCCTTCTTTGTCTCTTTTGATCTTTGATGGTTTAAAGTCTGTTTTATCAGAGACTAGGATTGCAACCCCTGCTTGTTTTTGTTCTCCATTTGCTTGGTAGATCTTCCTCCATCCCTTTATTTTGAGCCTATGTATGTCTCTGCATGTGAGATGGGTCTCCTGAATACAGCAGACTGATGGGTCTTGACTCTTTATCCAGTTTGCCAGTCTGTGTCTTTTAATTGGAGCATTTAGTCCCTTTACATTTAAGGTTAATATTGTTATGTGTGACCTTGATCCTGCCATTATGATATTAACTGGTTATTTTGCTCGTTAGTTGATGCAGTTTCTTCCTAGCCTCGATGGTCTTTACATTTTGGCATGTTTTTGCAATGGCTGGTACCGGTTGTTCCTTTCCATGTTAAGGGCTTCCTTCAGGGTCTCTTGTAAGGCAGGCCTGTTGGTGACAAAATCTCTAAGCATTTGCTTATCTGTAAAGGATTTTATTTCTCCTTCAGTTATGAAACTGAGTTTGGCTGGATATGAAATTCTGGGTTTAAAATTCTTTTCTTTAAGAATGTTGAATATTGGTCCCCAGTCTCTTCTGGCTTATAGAGTTTCTGCCGAGAGATCTGCTGTTAGTCTGATGGGCTTCCCTTTGTGAGTAACCCGACCTTTCTCTCTGGCTGCCCTTCAGATTTTTTCCTTCATTTCAACTTTGGTGAATCTGGCAGTTATGTGTCTTGGAGTTGCTCTTCTGGAGGAGTATCTTTGTGGTGTTCTCTGTATTTCCTGAATTTGAATGTTGGCCTGCCCTACTAGGTTGGGGAAGTTCTCCTGGATGATATCCTGAAGAGTGTTTTCCAACTTGGTTCCATTTTCCCCCTCACTTTCAGGCACCCCAATCAGACGTAGATTTGGTCTTTTTACATAATCCCATACTTCTTGCAGGCTTTGTTCATTTCTTTTTCTTCTTTTTTCTTTTGGTTTCTCTTCTCGCTTCATTTCATTCATTTGATCCTCAATTGCTGATACTCTTTCTTCCAGTTGATCGAGTTGGTTACTGAAGCTTGTGCATTTGTCACGTATTTCTCGTGTCATGGTTTTCATCTCTGTCACTTCATTTATGACCTTCTCTGCATTAATTAGTCTAGCTGTCAATTCTTCCACTCTTTTTTAAAGATTTTTAGTTTCTTTGCGCTGGGTACGTAATTCCTCCTTTAGCTTTGAGAAGTTTGATGGACTGAATCCTTCTCTCATCTTGTCAAAGTCGTTTTCTGACCAGCTTTGATCCATTGCTGGCGATGGGCTGCGCTCCTTTGCAGGGGGAGATGCGCTCTTATTTTTTGAATTTCCAGCTTTTCTGCCCTGCCTTTTTCCCATCTTTGTGGTTTTATCTGCCTCTGGTCTTTGATGATGGTGACGTACTGATGGGGTTTTGGTATAGGTGTCCTTCCTGTTTGATAGTTTTCCTTCTAACAGTCAGGACCCTCAGCTGTAGGTCTGTTGGAGATTGCTTGAGGTCCACTCCAGACCCTGTTTGCCTGGGTATCAGCAGCAGAGGTTGCAGAAGATAGAATATTGCTGAACAGCAAGTGTACCTGTCTGATTCTTATTTTGGAAGCTTCCTCTCGGGTGTACTCCACCCTGTGAGGTGTGGGGTGTCAGACTGCCCTTAGTGGGGGATGTCTCCCAGTTAGGCTACTCAGGGGTCAGGGACCCACTTGAGCAGGCAGTCTGTCCCTTCTCAGATCTCAGCCTCCGTGTTGGGAGATCCACTGCTCTCTTCAAAGCTGTCAGACAGAGTCGTTTGCGTCTGCAGAGGTTCCTGCTTCTTTTGTTATTGTTGTTGTTGTTGTTAACTGTGCCCTGTCCCCAGAGGTGGCGTCTACAGAGACAGGCAGGTTTCCTTGAGCTGCTGTGAGCTCCACCCAGTTCGACCTTCCCAGCGGCTTTGTTTACCTACTTAAGCCTCAGCAATGGCGGGCGCCCCTCCCCTAGCCTGGCTGCTGCCTTGCGGTTAGATAGCAGACTGCTGTGTTAGCAATGAGGGAGGCTCCGTGGGCGTGGGACCCTCCTGGCCAGGTGTGGGATATATTCTCCTGGTGTGCCTGTTTGCTTAAAGCACAGTATTGGGGTGGGAGTCACCTGATTTTCCAGGTGTTGTGTGTCTCAGTTCCCCTGGCTAGGAAAAGGGATTCCCTTCCCCCTTGCGCTTCCCAGGTGAGGCGATGCCTCCCGCTGCTTCAGTTCTCGCTGGTCAGGCTGCAGCAGCTGACCAGCACCGATTGTCCGGCACTCCCTAGTGAGGTGACCCTAGTACCTCAGTTGAAAATACAGAAATCACTGGTCTTCTGTGTCGCTCGCACTGCGAGTTGGAGACTGGAGCTGTTCCTATTCGGCCATCTTGCTCCGCCCCTGAGCTAGGATTTATTCCATTATTCTGAAGTTTTACAAAAACACACATACGTTCCAAATGCATATCTTTTTGGCTCTTTGTGAATCTTATTAGGTGTGTTAAATTAGGAAATAGTATAAAAAAAGAGTCTTCAAGAATAAGTGAGATAATAACTTTTTCTGATTAATTCTTTAGAGGCTCTTCCTGAGAAGAATTTTTCTGGGTACACATGTCCACCAACTCTGTCTCCCTCCTAGACACCCTCTTTTGCCCCCATTACCTTCTTTGCTGCTAACACAACAAGGTATATTAGCCCTTGAAATTAAAGATACTGCTGTCCCAGTTGTGCTTGTCTTCATCTAAATGCATACAGTCATATTCCAAAAGACTATATATTAGTGATATCTATATAATTCACCCTTCATATCCATGAGTTCCCATGTGTGGAGTGAACTAGTTGCAGATAGAAAATATTTGGGAAAAAATTTCATGTGTACTGAACATGTACAGACTTTTTTTTCTTGTTTTCATTTCCTAAATAATACAGAATAATAACCACTATTTATATAGCATTCACATTGTATTAGGTATTATAAATAATCTGTAGATAATTTAAACTATACAGGAGAATATGCATATGTGAATACCACATCATTTTATATCAAGTACTTGAGCATCTGCAGATTGTGGTGTCCATGGGAGGTACTGGAACCAACTCCTATAGATAGTGAGGGGCAATTATGTTTCTTCAGGTTTTGAAACCAACCTAATTTTGGAATGGCACCTGAAATTGATAGCAGCAGTCTTCATTACATCTTTTGAGATATCCTAGAGATCCTCAGACCTCAGTTTGAATGTCACCATAGGGTTATGGGGGTGCAACAGATAGTAAGCTATCAGGCCAAGTAAGTGAGCAGCTCTAGGAAATGCATAGTAACCCTTTTCTGGCTGTGGCTTAGCTGAACATTCTTACCAGACTCCCAAATCCAGGTTGGTTCATATGAAAAAAGGTAAAAGGATCTTCTTAATGAAGGCCATTTTTAGGCCTGTTTGAATTTAGCAGCTCATATAGGAGAGGGGCATTAAATAGTGAAAGGGCAATGTCTGCAGGAGTAGCACTGCCAAACAAAACAGTTAACTGGCTTTCTGGAGGACCAGAAATCATCATGGCAAGATATCATTGTTCAAATTAGTGGTCAAGAGTTGCAATCCTACTTTTGCCCTTGGCTGGCATGTGTTGAGGAAAGTTGACCTTAGCATGTGGGCTGGTGGGCCAAAAAAGAAAGTGATGCTATCTGCCTCTTTCAGAGGCCAACCTCTGCCCACTGGGAAGCATTTGTTACAGGTTTTCACAATTTCTAAATATATTTGTGTGGTTGTATAGACTTAAAAAGAGAAATGCTTAAGCTTATGTTTAATAAGAAAATGTAAAATGCAATTTGAATCTTTATTATCCTCAACTTTCATGAGATACGCACAGGTTTTGTGTTTGTCCTTATTCTTATACATAAAATTGCATTATCTTGCTGGCATTAAGTATTTGTAGATGAGGAATACACTATCTCACCATTTCCCTTTTTCCTTTTTCCTCAGTTTTCTGTAAACATACGTGCACACACACACATACACACATACCTTGACATCTAGGACAACAACCAATGTTGTCCTAGATGAGGCTGAGCACTGTTTACTGTTTCTAACATTTTGCCATCTCTTGGAGCTTCTCCCTTTTCCTACCACTACCCCAAAGAGAAAGATGTAACTATTAATCAGCTTTTATGGGAAATGGAAAATAGACTGTTTAGCCTAGCATTGTACAATAGAGCTTTCTGCAATTATGCCAATGTTCTGTAGTTTGCACTGTCCGGTACAGTAGCCATTAGTCATATGTTGCTATTTTGCACTTGAAATGTGGCTACTATGATTGAGGAACTGAATTTCTAATTTTATTTCATGTTAATATAAACTTAAATCGCCATATGTGACTAGTGGCTACCATATTAAACACAATAACAATTGCCAAATAATTTATAGCATCAGAAAATGTGCTGAGCAAATGTACTAATCAGTGGGATGCAACATTCTAAATACCTCTTTTCTATATTGAGCCAAATGGTACTTAGAAGTTATGCAACACCATTTTTGATAGATGTTAAGATGATCATCAAAAAAGATAAATAAAAGCCAATATCCACCTAAAGCATTTGTAATTCATTGTAGAGACCATTTTCTATTTATGCTAGATGCTTTACATATCTACTTTACAGTCGTATCATCTATTATTTTCACAAGAATTCCAAGTTATATATTATATTTTCCCATTTCATGTAAGGCAGGAAACTGCAGCACACCAATTTAAAATAATAAACCAAAGTCACCCAGCTCCACACAGTGGAGGTAAGTTTTGAACCCAGGTCAGGCTCTCCTGTGATGCATTTCACAATGAATATTTCTGACATGATCTTCTAGGGCACTTGTGCATGCCTGCCTAGTCGTCATTTGGAAATAGGGCAGGTGTCAAGAACATGAGCCCTGGTACCACACTGCTTGTTTGAATCCTGCCTCTACTATTAACACCTGTATAAAGTTGAGCAAGTTACTTAATATCTCTGAGCCTTGATTTTCTCGTTTTAATATGTGAATATTAAAAGTACCCATCTCATTGGGTTACTGTGAGTGATTAAATGAGTTAACAGTATCTGGCACATTGAACTATATATATTTCCCATGATAATTATTTTTAATTTAGAAAACACAGCCATTTATGTTAGGATGTTGATTTGATATGATAATAAATGAAGCAGAGATATGCTTTGGGTGTGCTTCCCTATGAAATAAGAGAGAGTCGAATCATTCAGATAATTCAGGAAGAAATACCCTGCTGTTCAGCTACCTTGGTGTCTCCGTCAGTAGGATTATAAAGTTTCAGAGCTCACATGCCCTGGCCAATTTCTCATCTCTTTGCTTGTCATGTTACCCTTATAGACATCCCCTTTGGTGTCTTTGATTGGTTCTGAATGCTGAGCAGTGACATGCACCAACACAGCTGGAAAGGCCTGTAAGATTTGCTGTTCTGTCTTCCAGCAGGGAATTATTGCCATGGATACCAATATCAGAGGACGACTGGGGAGCACTCTCCACTCGCCTCCTGAGTGTCTGACATCTGTTTCTGGCAAGGCCAATAATGAATATGCTGCTAGCTTCATATCAAATGAGGGTCTGATTCACACCTTTTTTGCTTTTGTTTTGTTTTGTTTTTATCACAGATGGCCTCTGCCCAAGATGCCAGGTATGGCCAGAAAGACTCCTCTGATCAGAACTTTGACTACATGTTCAAATTACTCATCATCGGCAATAGCAGTGTGGGGAAAACATCTTTTCTATTCCGTTATGCAGATGACTCCTTTACATCTGCATTCGTCAGCACAGTTGGGATCGATTTCAAAGTAAAAACTGTATTCAAAAATGAAAAGAGAATCAAGCTTCAGATTTGGGTAAGTGGCTTTGAACTGGCAGTGTTCTTCAGGCTAGTGTGTTGAACATATCCATGTGTAAGGGAGAAACTTTCTGCCTTGTTCTATCCCCAGGGCATCCACAAGCCTCAATTTCCAGCCTCTTTGCTGCAGAACATTCTGTTTCAAAGAAAGTAGTGGTGATGCCTCTTTAAGATATGAAGGGTGAATTATTATGCCTTGTTGTCATGTGGTGCTCTATCTTGGTGGTGGTGGAAGGAAAACTTTGGCTCTGCCTTTTATGATCTGTGTAACCTTGAGAAAGTCTGTGAGTCCTTCTCTGACATTTTTGTAATCTATAAAATAGGCTACGTAGATCTGGGCTTTTAGGTCACAGAGAGCAGCCTTTTCTGGGCGTTTTAAAGAAAAAGATAAACAACCAAATATAGGAAAAGTGTAGGTTTAGACCCTTCATAAAGCTCCAGATAGAACTTCAAAGATGTCTATTTATACTGTGCAAACTGTTTTCAACTCTAAGAGCTATGTTTATATATGCAAATAAAACAAATGAAATGAAATATTTATTTGAAACAGGGTCTTTACCAAGTAGAAGATTCTCCCAAACTTTTGAGACCATTTGGCTAGCTTTTTGCCTCTTACCTCCAGAAGAAGATCAGAGGTAGCTTAGCCAAACTGGTGGGATAAATTTAGGAGACCAGTGAGCAAAAAACAGAGGAAAATGTATGTGGATAGCAGGTCCAAGGCAATATAAAAGATGAAGCAGCCAATTTAAAAAAAAGGTTACACCAAAAAAGACTGATGTAGTAAATATTTTATGGATATCATAATATGTACATAGGAATAATGTTTCTACAGTAAATTTTGGCATCTTTTTCCTATTCCTTTGTACCTCTACCACTCAAATTGATTTGCTCTGTAATCAGGCAGTTCCCAAGAGGTGTTTTCTACCTCCTTCTGAGACATTTACAACAGCTACTACCACTTGGTGCTGGTGCCAGGACTGATCAGTGGGACTGACAATAAGCCTCCCTTCATAAATATGGAAAGCTAAAAATAAAAAACAAACAAATCCCAGAGTAGAGGATTTTAACTTTTTTAAAAAAGAAAACAGCCCTTTATTTAAAAATCTGTATAAATTGAATGACCTTTAAACATCTTAAAGGTCTTATTAAAGTAGAAATTTAAAGTAAAAATTAAAGATGCAGGTATATACACAGACAGGTACCTTCTTAGGTAGCTTACAATAGGCCGTTACTGTTTTACTTATTCTAACTCTAGAGTCTTTCAAATCTAGTTATAATTCACAGGCATGCATCACATAAGAACTTGTACAAGTAGGCCTTAGGCAGGGCATATTCCCTGCTCCATCATTCCCCAAAGGCATTTTTATTGGGAGTGTTCCTCTTCAGAAACTTGACCTCAATTAATGTAGATACCAATCTCAGACTCTTCTGTATGGAGACAGAAAAAGCTTTGTCCATTGCTTCATGTATGGGTCCTGATTCATTCTCTTCCTTTTAAACTGCAGGCAACCCAATTGTTATCTGATACATTTGATATTAAGTTTTAAGAAAGGTTCCTTAATTCTCAGGGGCTTTGGTGAATGGAAAATTAAATTAATTTGGAAACTATACGTCCCTTAACTCCGTGACAATGTTCTTTTTGCTAATATGAAAGAACAATCATTCCTCTGGTTGATAGCCCCACTTTTTCCTCTCTTCTTTTTGTTGTAGAGATAATTAAAAATAGTTGTTAGAATCATTTAGATAAAACATCAACATGGTGTGTTAAGCCAGTCTTATCATTTCTGGCAAATTTTCAATGTAGGTTTTTGACAGAAATTATTTGTTGAGGTACAAAATTACCTAACTTTAATGTAAATCAGATATATTTCAAATAATATTAATTATTTTTCACACTTAAAAATATTTTCTTTAAAGCAATGCTTGTCCCTGGCCAGTGCTAATTCACTCACCTTTTTTGGGGCATTGAAATAAGTTATTTATGTCTACATCTCACTTATGGATAAATATAGCTCTTCTCTGGCCAACCAAAGCTCAGATCCCTGAGTTGCTTCTACTCTAATACCTCCTCATGCTGCTCAGTTTCCATAAGTTCACGAAAAAGTCTCTGAAATGTTATTCTTTCCAGATTTGTCTCTGATCTTCCACAATCTACTAGTTTCTTAAAAAAATAAAACCCTTTAAGTCTATAGACAGTCAGGCCTGGGACCTCATTCTAGGGCTTCCATTCTCCTGCTCTGTGGATGCCCAACACTCCCATCAGGGTTCAGTCACTTGGGAATCCTTCACTTTTCCCGCCTCGTCAGTCACAATAGTAGATTAATGGCCATTAATATTATTGCAATGAAAACATAATCCAATTTCTTCCTCTTTAGGTACATTAGGAGCCCCTAAGTCATATCTGATTCTAGGAGTGTGAAAATTAGTTTTATAATAGTATATATAATAGTGTTATATATACCATTATGGTCTATTAGATTGTGAAACATTTAAAAGAAGTACAACGCAAAGATTTTATGCTTATGGAACTTGCAGTATAGTTAGAAAGGGAAATTAATACTTATTGGATAATTATGTACTTCTACAAGCAAATACCAAATTGTATAAATATGATGCATAGCTAGCATTTATTGAATACATACCATATGTTAGGCATTATCTGTGCCTTATCTCTAATTCTCACAACCAAACTTTTAATTTATTACTATCCTATTTTACTTGAGAAATTTGCATATAGGACAGTTAAATAAATTAAATAACTTGTTCAGGGTTGCATATAGTGAATGGTTAAGAGGGGATTCCAAGCTAGGTCTATCACATTCTAACACTGCTCTAATTGAGAGTCTTCTTGAATATGGTGGTGGTTGTTTTTTTTTTTTTGAAGATGGCAATCTTGAGTGATGCATCTGGGATGTTGAAAATGTTTTTGAAAGAGTTCACATTGGAGGCATGCAGGAGATGAAATAATGAGGAGCAACAGTGGTATGCTTAAGTATAGGCATTCCTATAATAATTCCGGGAATCCTTGCATTATGCTATAATATAAGTGTGCTGGAAAATATTTAGTTGTAGGTAGTTATGATTGTTTAACAACTCTCACAAATCACTTATTTGGAAATATATTTAGCACTGATAGCTTGTCATCTCATTGTGCTTTAATAACCAAGCAGTGAACTGCTCTTCCCAACTTATTGTTTTTATGCATTTATATTATGTGTAACTAATTCATTAAAATCCACATCATCTTCATCTTAGCCTATTATACATTTCAAAGAAAAGAGGCAAAATGGTTTCACAGTATGAAAGTCATCATGGGTTAATACACTATACCATTTTCTCTACCAAGACAGGTTTCAGACATTGATTTAATTTGGATCACTCTATTCATTTTAAACTGCTCCCAGATAGAACCGCCAAGTTAGGAAACCAAGATATAGAGAGGCTAAGTGATTTGACCTTACCTTACAGTTAGTACCAGAGCGGAGCCTAAAGTCCAAGTCTCCTGCTAGCTGGGCTAGTCTGATTTCTACTACATTATACTTCTTCTCAAGGTAAGTGTTGTATGACAAAAATTGTAATAAATCTCAACCTGGTTGTCAGTGGAATCCTCCAGCTATAGAAAAATCAAACTTGAGGCCAGTTTTCAAGTAGCATTTTTGTTTTTATTTTTATTTTTTTGAGAAGGAGTCTCACTCTGTCTCCCAGGCTGGAGTGCAGTGGTGCAGTCTCGGCCCACTGCAACCTCCGCCTTCCAGGTTCAAGCAATTCTCCAGCCTCAGCCTCCAGAGTAGCTGGAATTACAGGTGTGTGCTACCACACCTGGTTAATTTTGATATTTTTAGGGGAGATGAGATTTCACCATGTTGGCCAGGCTGGTCTCAAACTGCTGACCTCAAGTGATCCACTCACCTCAGCCTCCCAAAGTGCTGGGATTACAGACATAAGCCACCATGCCCAGCCTCAAGCGGCATTTTTACTACATCAGGAAGGAAGAGCCTGAGTGGGAAAGCTCTCTTTGTTTTCTACTTGATGGTTTGCTTTCTTGTCATGCACTGCGTAGGAATTTTCTGCTTCTTCAAACTGGATTAGTAGATTTGCAACAGTCCACATTCAAAGAAAGCATTTTAACAAGTAATAGACACATTTATACTTCCCGAATGTGTTACACCTCCTCTCTGTGGAAGCAGGAAACAATGGGAGGGTCAGAGTACACAGGGTTCAGATTAGCTAGTTTGAACAATTTCAACGGGCTCTGGGACACAGGAGCGATCCCCCAGTTGCCTGGCACTTAGTAAGTCCTGGAGCGGTTAGGGCAGATGGATAGTGGCCCAGAGTGTGAAAGCCCTGAAATGGAGGTGGTTGGGAGTGTGTGCTCTGGATTGGTTGGTTTGCCTTTGAAAAGAGTGCTCCAGTAAGTTGTTTACTATCTCTAGAAACTGGCTAATCCTGGGAGGGTCAGTCCCTCCAGAATCAGTGAGGACCCAAATGTCAAAGCATCAGAATACAAAAAATAAAAAATCTAAAAATAAAAGACATGGTTAATACAGAGGGAAAGTTCTTGGGGCCTCAGGGACAGTCTCTGTCACTAATTTCACTCTGACAAATGCTGTGATTCCCAAGTCTGTTACTTCAGGATTCGTACATTTTTGGGTCTCAGTATTTGGAGACCTAGTACCTTGAGTCACAAAAAGATCTGACAGATTTTCTGGCTCAACCTTCTCATTTGATGATACTACTAATAATAGCAACATTTATCAAGCCCAGTGCTGACACATAAAGTAAGCACTTTATGTTTCTGTGCATTTTAAAATTTATTTTTTGCAACAACCAAATAAACCAAGGTGGTATTATTAGCTCTCTTTTATAGCAAGGTGGTATTATTAGCTGTCTTTTCTCTTAAACAGAAAACCAGAAAGACAAAGTGATTTGCCCAAGGTTGTAGTCACAAGCAGGATTCTAACCTGGGCGCTGAGTCCAAAGCCGATGTACTTGACCACATGGTAGAAGAGATCCAGGGAAGCCAAGTGATTTGTCAGAATTTTCAGATCTTATATTAAATTCCACATATTTTAATTCATAGCAAGTACTTTTTCTGTGCTGTATAATTACTCAGTATCTTTCAGTAGTGTCTTATGACCTGTCCAAGATATTATTTATAGTTACAGAAAAGAACCAGTTGTTTTGCTTGGAACTTGCTATCTGGCAGCATGAGCACTTTGTGCATTATCTGTTTTGTGTTTAAAACACATAGATATGCACAGAAGGAGGCACATTCAACTAACTTCTTCCTGCACATTTCTGGAATGCTGTTTCCGCTGTTGGAGAATGTGCATATAAAGAAAAGGGCATGAAAGAAGGAGTCTAAGTAAAATGGTATAAATACCTACAGGAAAATATTTCAGCCTATAATCTTTGCATTTGGTGCTCAGATGGCCTAGTCACCCTGCCCATTGATTCCAGGATAACATTCAGGTCCTCTGGTCTATTTATAAGGAAACAACACTTTCTGCCCAGGCGAGCTTCTTAAGAAAACCACCGAAGCCAGTGACAGCTGCCAAGACCATTCTTGGTGCTGTCATTTGTATGCTCTTTTCCCCCATCACATTTCTTCTAACTTAGCATCTGCTTTTCCTGAGAGATTGAGAAAGGCAAGATTTAGTTTTACTCCTGAGAGGAAACTGATACTGTGTCTGAAATGTCAAGATGCCTGAAAACATTCACTCTGTCAGGCAGCTGAACGCAGGAGCTCCTACATCCCACTGTGTTTAACCACTCTTCTCAGCATTGACAAAATACAAAGGATGGTACAGACGTTGTTCCTGGCTTAATAGAGCTTACCAGCTACATGGGAAGATAGGAAAACAAACATAGAAGAAAGGATCAATCTGTGGATCAGTAACTGCGTTCTGCCACGGGGTAGGGTGGCCTAGTGGCTTGAGCAGGGACTTTGGAGTCTGGTGACCCAGGGTTCAGATGCTGCCCCTGATTCTCACTAGGGTGTGACCTCAAGCCCTGACTTCTCTGTGCTTCCATTTCCTCATTTGTGAAGTGGGGGAAAATAACACCTACCCCTGAGCTGTTAAGTATTTGCTATTGTAAATTATACTTAGTTCAAAACTAGGCACAAAACAGGCACTCACTACATGTTAGTTTTCTTCTTTTCTAAAAATAGTATACCAAAATTCAGACTTTTGTATTCAATTAAGTAATTTAATTGAAGCCAATACTTGTTGGTGCCTACTATGTGCCAGGCACTGTGCTGGGCGTTGGACATACAATGGTAGAGCACGCCAAGGGTCTGCCATAAGGAACCATAAAGAGATGGAATTCCACTGCTGCTATAAATGGTCCAAAAGGCCTGAGCACAGCACACACAGGGAGGATGCCCAACACCGTCCTGGAGACTCTGAAAGGTTTCCTGGGTGTATCTATATCTGAGCTGAGAACTGACAAATGGAAAAGAATCATTTGTTCATTCATTCACTCACTCACTCACTCATTCACTCACTAATTACTGAGTTTTTACTATGTGCCAGATACCATGGAGGAATTAAGGATTGAAAGTAAACATACACACGAAATACAGAGTGTGATAAGTGCTGTGGACAACTAAGCAGAGCCCTCTGATAAATGGAAAACAACAGGCCGGGCGCGGTGTCTCACGCCTGTAATCCCAGCACTTTGGGAGGCCGAGGCGGGCAGATCACGAGGTCAGGAGATCGAGACCATCCCGGCTAACACGGTGAAACCCCGTCTCTACTAAAAATACAAAAAAAAAAAAATTTAGCCTTACGAGGTGGCGGGTGCCTGTAGTCCCAGCTACTCGGGAGGCTGAGGCAGGAGAATGGCGTGAACCCGGGAGGCGGAGCTTGCAGTGAGCCGAGATCCGGCTCAAAAACAACAACAACAACAACAACAACAATGGGAAGGGGAAAAGGGGAAGTCTATTTTAGGTGATCAGTGCGGATTAATACAAGACGCTAACTGAGCTAACGAAGCCTGATTTTCCTCCCATTTTGCCCCTATTTGAGCCAGGGTGGATTGATACTGTTGGGGCTTGAAGCTTTTACAGTTTGCCAGTCCTCTTTAGGGAAAAAGATACACAATGTCTTCCTTATGGAGAAGTGACAGAAAGCAGGTGACCATACAAACACATTGCTAAAGCCCACTTGGAAGGTACCCAAAGCTTAATCTTTAATCAGTTTCACGGAAATCCACCTCTACTTTTGTAGAAAATTTACCTGTGTGTCTATAGGGACCAAAAGACACATGTGGGAGATAGGAAACATTGACAACTAGTACCAAAGAGCAATGTATAGTGGAACATGCAGGCAAAGGTGAGTCAAGACAGTGGGATAAAGAAGAGGCATCGGGGCAGGAGACCGGGATTTGAGACCTCTCTGTGTAACCTTGGGACAAATGACTTCACCTTTCTGGGAAGCAGTTATTTGATCTGTCAAATGAAGAGGATCCACTCAACTGAAAAAAAAAAAACAACCCCAAACTGGCTTCCAGTGATCCCTAATATGCCAGGTACAGCTGTGTGTAGTAAGTTATCTAATCCTCACAAAAACCCTGTGAGATAGATGCTGTTCTTGTCTTTAGTTTACAGATGAGTAAACTGAGGCACAGAGTGTGTGAATACCTTGCCCAGGGTCACATAGACAAGAAGTGGCTAGCAGATCCGAGTGTGTACCACCCAGCTTTGGAGTTTTTTCTCTTAATTCATTCTGCTGTACCCTTTCTCTATAAGTACAACATGAGTAATTGCTCTCGACCAGCCACTGTGCATATTTTATTTGTAATGCTCGAAATTTTATTTTTAACCTCGAAATGTTGGTATTAATATTGTTCTTTATAAGGTAAGAGGAAACCAAGACTCAGAGTGTTTAAATAATTCCCCCCAGTCACATAACTCTTTCTACTGTTTATAGAGTAACTTCAAACCTTATAACTGATTAAAATAAGAAATCAAATGGTAGCCAACAATCAATGGAGGAAAAAGCTTTTTCCAGGAATATATCAGGTACAAATGGACAAATCGTGACATTATATTCCATGCAGATTGATCTCTTTCGTGATCCTCTAGTCAGCCCAATTCCTACAGGACTTCTATCCCAAGACTGCTAAGCAGCTCTCAAAGCTTCTAAAAGTTCAGATACCGGCCGAGCATGGTGGCTTATGCCTGTATATCCCAGCACTTTGGGAGGCTGAGGCGGGTGGATCACGAGGTCAGGAGTTTGAAACCAGCTTGACCAACGTGGTGAAACCCCATCTCTACTAAAAATATAAAAATTAGCCGGGTGTGGTGGTATACACCTGTAATCCCAGCTACTCCAGAGGCTGAGACAGGAGAATCGCTTGAACCTGGGAAGTGGAGGTTGCAGTGAGCCGAGATCACGCCATCGCACTCCAGCCTGGGTGACAGAATGAGACTCTGTCTCAAAAAAAAAAAAAAAAAAAATTGGAATACCATAGTTTTGGTAGCAGAGAACGGCAGCTCTGTATAACTGAAGTTCCAGATAAGTAAAACTTCAAATTGTGAGAACTTGAAACAAATTAAATCTTGTAATGAAAATTCTTTTAATATGTGCTGCACCATTTGTTTATCATAGGGGAAAAAAAGAACATGAAAGATAAGCCAACTTGACGCTCAGGATTATCAGTATCTGATGATGTTTTCTGTATACTTAGTTCTACTTAGTATGTTTTCTTTTCTTTCTTCAGTTTCAAACTGTCCCTCTTCGTGTTTCTAGCTGCTTTCCTTTCTCATTCTAATTTTTTACTTTCATTATGTTTCTTTTTTCTTATAAACCATGTTCATTGTCATTTGTTAGCCAAGTTGGGAGAGAAGTGGCTCAATATGTAGGTATGAAGATCTTTTAAATTAGTATGCATGAGCTTTGTAGTAAGGGCACTGGGGAGATCTAATTTAATCTCATAGAAGCCTCCCTTTGCACTGTTTTGTAATCTTCATAAATTTACCAACCAAAATGCTTAACCTGCCTAAACACATTGGTGTTACTTTTATATTAGGCCTACTCTAGACTTACTTGGTTCTAAATCCCCCTAAGACAAAATATCACACAGTAGTTTTGTGGTCAAGAATGGGCTCCAAAGCCAGGCTGTCTGAGTTCAAATTATGGCTGTAAGATATATGGATATTATGGCCTTGGGCAAGTTAATTAACTTCTCCATGACAGTGTTTTCATCTCTAAACTGGGGACAATAATAATACTTTGCTTATAGTTTTACTGTAAGTTGAAATAAAATGATATTTACAAAGTTCTTAGCACAATACCTGGCATATAGTAAGTACTTAAGAAACAAATCATTATTATTTCTCTCAACAGCCTTTATTTTATGGGCCAAACCTACTTACCGCCATACTTTCTGCAACAGCAAGTAGTAGTACTTTTCTTGGTAAATAAATTGCCAGTTTGCAGGCAGGTATTTATATGAAGAACTTCAATTTTGGTGTCCTGAAGTAATGATATATACAAGCATATTGACAAGGTGGCATATTTTCTGGACACCTGGATTCCTCTCACCAACCAGTGGTAAATTTTAATATGCCCAAGTGCAGTGAGCTGTGTTGATGAGGTGTTTGCTGGTGTTTTGGAGCCGTCTGTACATCTAAACAGAGTCATCAACTGCACAGGAAAGGCAAACCCATACAGCTTATTTATTAAATGCTCATAAAATGGATGTCCAGCCTTAGAACAAAACAATTATGAATCATTGGATCCACAGAGAGCTGTAATTCACATACTGGGATATGATTTCCTCAGGATATTGCCTAGTGATGTCAGCAGCTGCTGGTCTAAGATGTGAGCTGTGTGCACGCCACCAGGTCACCTGTAGTTATTTTTCTATTGATTCATTTACAGTTATACTGAACTGACCAGTTGTTCTGGCACTAAACACAGCTTAAATTCGGTGCAAATTAAGCATTTCATTACCCCATATTAATTTTTCAAGCCAGACTTAAGAAAAAAGTACAGCATTTTCCTAGTTGGATAGTACTTATTTTCAGTAGTAGGCATTTTCTTCTTTTTCCTTCCGCTTTTCCTTTCCTAACACTAATTTTGCTAGTCCTGAACATTGCCACTGTGGCAGCTGAACAGTGAGATAAGAGATAGCAAATGTGAGCATTACTTGATCCAAATCACGTTGCTGAAGGGGCTGATGCATATGAAGAGAGGGAGAGCAAGGTCTCCATCTTGTCTTACAATCTCTGGAAGCAACTAAATCATTTAAAAATGTTTACAAAGCACTGGAGCCAGGCGCAGTGGCTCACGCATGTAATCCTAGCACTCTGGGAAGCTGAGACGGGTCAGGAGATTGAGACCATCCTGGCTAACACGGTGAAACCCTGTCACTACTAAAAATGCAAAAACTTAGCTGGGCCTGGTGGCAGGTGCCTATAGTCCCATCTACTTGGGAGGCTGAGGCAGGAGAATCCTTGAACCTGGGAGGCAGGGATTGCAGTGAGCCGAGATCATACCACTGCACTCCAGCCTGGGCGACAAAGCGAGACTCCGTCTCAAAAAAAAAAAAAAAAGTTTACAAAGCATCATGTGAAAAACAATAGATAAACAATAGAAAAGTACAAAGAAGACATAAAATAAAAAAAGAATTGAAGTAGGTAAAGTATGAGGGTTCTGGAGAGAAACAGAGGATAATTTTAGGAAGTTTAATGATTTTACAAAGGTGTGTGCAGGGCTTCGGGAAGTAATAAAGGAAGATGAAGACTCCAGAGCTATCATCAGAGAGTCATTACCACCCCCTTGGACTGAAGGGAACAGAGAAAGAGCAGTTAGGAAAGAACTGTAGCTGCAATAATAGGAGAAGGACATTACATTAGAGCCTTGGCCTTTTAGAACACAGCCACTGCCAATCAGCAGCTCATCATGGAAGGGGCCGCAGATGCCTTGGACCGCTCATTCGTCCTACCTTCTGATGTCTTGCCTGTACCTCCCATGGGCTGAACCCACCTTGACATTAGTGGAACAGGGTAGCAACTGCTCTGTTTTAGCAGTTCACAAAAGTTAGTTTCCAGGAACACAGGGTAGGGAGAGATTTGGTAAGGAGTGGATCTGGAAGGCAAAGAAACATATCCAGCACAACAAAGAAGGGCTGGGATTCAGAGGGGGCCTTCCGCCTTGCCAGGCTGAGCGCACTCCCTGCTGCATGAGCAAGGTTCCCACACAACAACAGCCAACCCACACTGGCCTCTGACAAACATGTTTCCCCCAAAAGATCAAGTCAATGTGCTTTTTATAAAGGGCTGGGCGTGGTGGCTTATGCCTGTAATCCTAGCACTTTGGGAGGTGGAGGCGAGAGCATTGCTTGAGTCCCCAGGAGTTCAAGACCAACCTGGGAAACATAGTGAGACCCCCAACCTCTAAAAAAAAAAACCCAAAAAAGTGAAAGTTTTTTAATTTTAAGAAAACACTTGAAAATAATATTACTTATTATAATTAAATTCTTCTTGCTGTTTTGGTAATCTGGTGGATGGTAGATTTTTTAAAACTTTTTTTGTTGGGGATGGCAATCCTCTGTCAATTACCCATTTGTATTTATTTATTAACATTATTTTGGTTTTGGAAGCCCAAATATCTGGGACTCAGTGATGTGGAGGGTGGTATAGACCCCTTTGGGCTATGTATAGCTGGACAGGATAAAGGAAGCAGCTAGAGAGCCAGGCAGGGGCTGTATTTTAGTCAAACAACTCCTGGTGCAGCTTAAGGCACCAGACATTTATGAATGACTGCAGTGTGCTACACAAAGTGCTAGGCCATGGAGGAGAGGGAGCCAAGAGTTTTTAAGCTTCCTATCTTCTAATAACTTATTAAATAATGACATAGAAACAGGCGTGGAAATAAACAAAAGACCAGCCAAATTAGAACAGGCTTAGCTATAGCCATCACTTGCATTTTGGCAGAGACCCAAAGGCAAGCAGAGGAGTGGGAAAGCTTTACAGTGGAAAAAAGGGGAGCCTTCATGTATGCCCTGGTTGCAGGCTGTTAGCATGGATAAACTGTAGGCATGCTAACAAGAAGTGAGGCATCCTATGGGATTGGCTGGTGGTGCATATTTTGCTTTCCTTGATTGATCCTAAATTGGAAGCAGGGACAAAAATTGGGGAAGCTGTCAGTTATCAATCAAGTCCTGGCCCTTTTGGGAAAATTATTACAAAAGTTTTTGCTAAGCCTCCAGGATTGTCACTAATTAGAGCAGTGTGGCTTCCCGCAAGTCTGACTTCTAGCAGTCTGGCTTTCCTGGTGTTTATTGTAGATAAGGAGGTTGATTTCCTGGGAAGGTTGCTGCAGGTTGTGTGTCAAAGTTCTGCTTTTACATGTGGTCTGGGTGTTGTCTATTTGTACATTCAGTCTCACAAATACAGAACCAACTCAGAACCAACTTTAATAAGAGCAGTAAGAGAGATAGCACAAGAAAAAGTAAAGGGTTTTGGGTGTCTGATAGTTTGGCTCTAGGCAAATTATTAAACTCTGTAATGCATTGGTTTTAATTTTCTATAAATTAAGGATAATAATATTTGCCTTGTAGGCAAAATATATTTGGCTTGTAGGGCTGTTTTAAGGAATAACCTAATGTGTGTATTGTGCTTCTTATGGTGTTCTCATATTTTTTAACTCATTTCACCCTTAAAAATTATTGAGGTCACCAGTGACCTTGTTTGTATGTGGCTTATAGCTATTGATATTTTAAGTATTATAAATTAAAATGAAGAAAATTAAAAATATTTATTTTCATTTTAAAATAACAGTAAGCCCATTGTATGTATACATAAAGAGCATATTTTAATGAAAAGTAATTACATTTTGAAAGATAATACAGTTAGTGAGAAAAGTGGCATTTAAAAAAATCTCATTATATCTGGCTTAATAAAGGACAGCTGATTTTTCATATCTGTTTCCTTATTCAACCTGTTGCTTTATCACACATCATGTAACCTCTGGAAGACTCCACTCTCTCATGGGAGAAAGACAATGAAAAAGGCAAATAAAAACTTAGTATTATTGTGAGAGTACTTTTCAATTCAGAGACTCTCTGAAAGACTTTAGGAAACTTCAGACCACATTTTCAATACCACTGTTCTAGACCATAGAAGGCACTCATATAAATCATTAATAGTATTAGCAGAAGACTACAGCAATGTTGGCATATCTCGCAAGGGGCACTTCTTTATAGAGGTCCATCTTGATAAAGAGGCCTTGTTGTTGTCAGTGATTGGAAAACCCCCCTATGCTGGCAGATTAAAGGCAGGAGATCATCTGACAATAGGTGGCTTTCCCGGAAGCCAGGTCGGAGGCTCAGGACAAAGAGTGAAGGTCTTGCCAATGATGACTAAACCAGAAAGAAGTTTTTATTTTTCAGCAGTATCTGAGTGAGAGAATGAGTAAATGAAAACACAAATACATACCCTTTATACCAGCTATTTTCAACAGTATGGTAACAGCAAGTGCAAAGGACTGGAAAATAGGTCCCATAGCACCACCTCACTGCTCAAATCCGGCTCACTGGAGCAACAGTCTTCCCATTTCTGAGAAGAGAGGCAGGTGACAAATATGATGAATCCTCCTTCCTCCATCCTCCATTTGCTTTACAAACTGGGCAACTGAGTGGAGAAGCCACTGGGTTTTCTGGCAAAATTCTGATAAAGGGATTATAGCTGGTGAAAACAAGCTCCTGGAATCTGAAATCCGAGTCTTTCCAAGTTTATCAGAAGCTAAATGTTTAGTTACATGAAGTTATGCATGACTGATAGGCTCATGTCTCAAATATGTAATGGTATTTACATTTTAAAATAGTAGTTTGTGAAGCAAAGGAATGAATGAGCTTTCAGCAACAAGTTGAATAGTGGGCCATCTTCCCTGGACTCTTCAGATTAGAGTCCCTGTGTGAAGGCTGACTCAGACTCAAAAGGTATATTATTGACACTTTACTGTAATTGAGGGGGAGAAATGGACTGATATAAATTATTTCATTTTAATTAAACAATAGATCTGTCCTCCTACTATAAGAAAAGAAAAAGATAATAGTTTTGTTTTTGAGGGTTTTTCCTCTCTTCAAATTTTGTAAAGCAATTAACCTTCAGGTTAAGACAAAACTCAGAATATTTTATCTCTACCACTTAATTTGTCACAAATTTACAGTCAATTGAAAATATAATAAAACCGAGAACTGAAAGCATTTTTCTTACTTTGCTGTATGGCTAGCTTCTGCAAATGCTGTAGCAAGGTCTGTACATGTGGTTTTGAGAATGAAATTCTAAATTAAGTTTTGTAATGACATAAAGACTGAAAGCAGAGATTAAAGGAGAGAGGCTTCTTACTCAGAGACTGGTGAAAATCTAGATCTGCTGAGACCTTTCAGCCTGGCCTTGACGATGACACATGAAAGTGATTCTACAGTTGGGAGGCACTCAAGTTTACAGATGGTCTGATCTCAGAATATGAGAGAGATTCACATATGAAAGCAACCAGACAAAGAAGGTCGTAGAAACTAGAAGCCTGGGTGAACAGTTTTTTATGCTGGGGTTTATCAGAACCACTGTCTCCCAGAGGAGTGTCTGGTCAATAATTTTAACATAGAAACCATTGTCTCTACAGACCTCCAAGTGTGGTCCCAGAGTCAGTCCCTTGTCAGAATCATTTGGGGAATTTGTTAAAACTGTAGACGTTGAACCCCATTTCAAGCCTACTGAATTCAAATCTCTCTGTAAACAGAACCAGGGAGTATGAATTTCTAATAACCTTCCCAGGTAATAACTGCCGTTCTGAGAGACAGTTCATCCTGTCATATTATGTCTGTTCACAGAGGGCTGAAGGGAGGTCTACTTTAGTCTATAAACATTGACAATGGATCGGGGAAAGGGCAGACTAAGGTCCTTTTCTCAGACCTCCTTCTGTTTTCTGTAGCCAGATAACGGTCTTAGATTGGCCCAAATATGGCAGCAGGCTGGAGGTGTATTCTTGGAGTGGCTGCAGACAGAGGGTATATGTACCTGGAGAATAGCATCAAAGCTTAAGAGCTTCTGACATACTGTATTTGACAATGGTTCTACTTGCTGCTTCATCCCCTTCTTTTCTTTCCCTACCAGCCTATTATCATTCCCTTCCCTCTTTCCATGACCGAATACAGTCTCACTTCTGTCTGGTTGCTAACTTTGCTTTGGATTCTTTCTTTTTCCTCCTATTCACTACATTCTTAGATATTGAAGTTTAGAAGCATTTTCTCTCCATTCACCTTCATCTCAGTTTTCTATTGTGGTCTCTGAACTGAACATGAAGCAAAATGGGAGGTTCTAGTACTGTCTCTGTCTCAACCAAAGAGAGGTTTGTCTCCTTAAGCTTTTAGGCATTTCCCACAGTGATTTGCAAATTTCTTTTTGTGTCATGGAGTCATGTCTTCAAAGGAAGGTATATGGAACATTCCAATGACTAGGGGGAACTGACCTGTTTTCAGCAGGCTAGGAAGCATAAGGTTTCACTTCTTCAACTTCCTAACCCTTTATCTAGAGGAAGGCAGAGAGGGCTCATCCTGGAAAACCATTGCTGTACAACATCTTTTAGAACAAGGGCAGAAGAACATACAGACACATCTCTGGCAGACTCCATCCATGGGGTAAGCCCTCTTGGAGATGGCAGATCTTATGGAAAGGACCCATAAGGTCTCTTAAAACTAGACTATAGGAAAGAAAGTGGAGGGGGAGGCACAAACGTAAAGACATCTAGCCTACAGGGAATCTGCCGTAACTCTACTATAACTTGTGTATTTGTGTGACAAGGATTCAATAGTAAATAGTGCCAGGAAAAACGTTTAATATGGACATTCTTTCCAGATAGAGAAGAGAAAGAAATCGAGATGAGATCAACAGTTAAAACTTTCCATATCTGAATAAAAGTCATATTATTAACAGATACATGAATAATCTATCATTCAGATTATGATTTTTCTTATCTGCCTCTTCCACTAAGTTATGTGGGTTCCTATCGGTTATGGGCTGGACATTATTTAATTCAGGAGTCTCAGCATCTAGCGTTATTGGCTCATAGGAGATCTCAGTACATGTTGAATTCATGAATGAGTATAGTAATATCTAACAGAGTTATCATCATACTCATTTACCCTATACATATTTAATTGTTAAATTTGTTTGGGCTGGGTGTGGTGGCTCATGCTTATAATCCCAGCACTTTGAGAGGCCTAAGTGGGCAGATCACAAGGTCGGGAGATCGAGACCATCCTGCCTAACACGGTGAAACCCCATCTCTACTAAAAAATACAAAAAAACATTCATCAGGCGTGGTGGTGAGTGCCTGTAGTCCCAGCTGCTCGGGAGGTTGAGGCAGGAGAATGGTGTGGATCCAGGAGGTGGAGCTTCAGTGAGCTGAGATCACGCTATTGCACTTCAGCCTAGGTGACAGAGCGAGACTCCATCTCAAAAAAAAAAAAAAAAAGAAAAAAAATTGTTTGTTTGTACTCCTAAATTTTATTTAGATATTTTTAGTTCTCATAATCATCACTGTTCTTCTTTCCCATTATTTCAGGAGTCCAAGTTGAGGGATATGTATTCACACCACTGAAAAGTTTAAGGAAATAATATACAGGGAAATAAGATCACTTGGGAGAGCTCTGCCTCCCAGAAGCAAGTGTAGCATTCTGGTTAGGAGCACAGGCCCTGATGTCAAACTGTCTGGGTTCAAATCCTGAATCAGCTCCATTCTAGAGGCTTCCTAACTTCTCTCAACCCTCGTTTCTTTATCTGTGTAATGGGCATATTAGAATATCTCCCTCATAGTATGGTTATGAGGAATAATCAGGATAAAACATGTAATTCATTTAACACAGAACCTCATAAATGGTAAGACTCAAAAAATATTAGTTCTTATTATTTGTGGCTTAGACCAAGAAAAAATTCAACATCCAATCTCAGAGAGTTGTGCTTTGCCATTTTGAAACTTTCCCCTGTTAATATAAAACTACTAAATCTGAGGGCCTCACCATCGCCACCTCAGGCCACACTTCCCTGACGGTCTCCTTGAGAAAAATGGAAAGTTGTGCAAGTCGCCTCCCAAATATTATAAACTTCGGGCCCTACAGGACCTGGGTCTATGTCAGTTCCCAAGTCAGTGGGGGAGAAAAGCTGGAGCAGAGTCGTAACAATATATTGGAGGTTGTTGATCCTCTTCGCAGAAGAAGATGAAGATTTATTCAAGATGAAGACTTATAATTGGACTAAAATAAAGCTGATAGAGACCTCACAGGATGTGAGATAATATATGCAAAAGGGCAACACTTTTTGGTACAAGTGCATTATTGAATTCAATTAAGTAAAGGTACCATGGTAAGGTGGATATTTGATGTAAAAACACTCAAAGAGGTGACAAGAATATTTTCTGTTCAGTGTTCAGTGAGTTGAAGGGATAAGTCATCAGAGCTATCACATGTCCAGAGTCACAACACTGGAATACCCATCTATATGTAAAAGTTATCAGCTCTCTTCTGTTTTTCTTGGAGACAAAGTGGGAAGAGATGTGCTAAAATGGCAATTGAAAAGTTTAAGATCGAATGCATAAGATTGTCTTGTTGGCCGGGCGCGGTGGCTCAAGCCTTCAATCCCAGCACTTTGGGAGGCCGAGACGGGCGGATCATGAGGTCAGGAGATCGAGACCATCCTGGCTAATACGGTGAAACCCCGTCTCTACTAAAAAATACAAAAAACTAGCCAGGCGAGGTGGCGGGCGCCTATAGTTCCAGCTACTCGGGAGGCTGAGGCAGGAGAATGGCGTAAACCCGGGGGGCAGAGCTTGCAGTGAGCTGAGATCTGGCCACCGCACTCCAGCCTGAGCGACAGAGCGAGACTCCGTCTCAAAAAAAAAAAAGATTGTCTTGTTTTGTCAAACATGGGAAGTTATATGGGGAGGTTGCTGTCCATTCTTAATGGGAGCTTTCCAAAGGAATGCATTTTAATCTGGGTGCAATGGGTTAAAGAAAGAAAGCAGTGAATTGGTGACTTGTAAAGGCTCCTGCCTCCAAATAACCCCTTTTTTAAATTAAAGTGGTGTCATCTGGCCCGCAGAATAGTTCCCTGACCTTACAGGAATGATTTCTACAGATATTTTTTAGCCAGACAGAGAATTGTCACCCTGGGAATCAAAATCAGATTAATTTTGTCTGGACCTAGAAACCTCCTGGGACTTGGCTAGTGCAAGCGCCTGTCAGGACCAGGGTTTGCACATTGTCAGATTCTTTAGTCCTCCTTCAGCCCCAGAGGCTCTGCTCTAGAGCATACTTTACCTCTAGAGAATTTGTCCCCTGAGCATTTGTTTTCTTACCTGACACAGGAAGGAAACTAAATACCGTTCTGTCACAGTTTGAGAAGACAGTCTATGATCATGATGTGGCTAATAAGGTGCTCAGGAGAGAAGAGTTCACTAGATGGTGGACAATGCATGGTGTTTGCTAATGGAAGAAGATATATGCAAATTTTTATTTAATTCTGGTTACTAATTTATACCTGCATTTGGGAAGTAGAGAAAAGAAGACATTGAAAATTACTGAGTATATTAAAAATAAAATGCTGTCAAATTAGGAAAGTTAAAGAACGGGCCAAAGAGAATATAGTATTACGTTAATTACTTGTTTGACTCATTGCGCTCAAGCCTGCAAACTTGAGGCAGCTGAAATAATTACTGTATTTATTATTTTGGCTCCACCCCAGCTTGAAAATCAATCCTTCTTGGATGAAGAGAATATACAAAATCAAAACATTCTTGTTTCCCTGTTGAGTTTCAAAGAGATCTTCTGTCTGATCTTCCTGGTATTCCAATTTCCTAGAAACTGGTTTCCTTGTTCTTCTATCCCAGCTCTCTAGTAGATGGGTTCCTGCCCAAATGTGCTTCCCTAGCATCCCAGTCCTTTTAGAAACTGCATTCCTGCCGTGAATGCTAATCCCTGTATTCAGTTTGGGTTCTGGTTAAGTATCCATCATAACTTGAATGCTGAATCCTGTCTTTTGACTCATGTCCTACTGTGGATGCCTCTTGATTAGTCACCACCTTGCTTTTTGCATTTCTGCCCCTTTATTTACATTTGTCTTATTTATCTGTCTGCACTTGTGTTCTTGAGTTTTCTGATTTGACTCCCTAAATCCCTGTCTATTGTTTAGATTTTATATTCACCAAATGCTTTCTCCAGTCTGTTTTCAATTATGTTAATATCATTTTATCAGCCTCTTCTAATTAGAAAAGAACACATAAAGAGAAACAAAATGTGCCAGACCAGGATGAAAAATAAATCACCCAGAAAGTGGTGAATCATAAGCCTTGGAATTGTCTCCTTTTCAGTTCCCGAAGAACATTGTTGCAATGAGAAGGCAATAACAGACCACCAAAAAGATAGGAAGGGCATATGAGAATTTCAATCTCCCTATTTTTGTAATGTCAAGGCCTTTCATATGTGTCCTTAAAGTTCCTGCATTTATAAAATTTTTGCATATTCAATACATCACATAAAAAATTTTGGAAAACCTGTTAAGGAGCATAATGGAAATCGGAAACATGAATAGGAAAGAATCTTTTAATAATAGGTTAGGTTATTTGTTACTGTTGTTGTTAAATTCACAATTAGTGGAAAGTAACCATGGAAAGAATGAGCATGTTGAGTAAGCATTATCATCTTTTTTTTTTTTAATTCAAAGAACTTTTATTTTTAAACTTTTCAGTTTGAATGGTTTAATACTGTCTTCCAATTCCCCATCCCTGGTGTCACAAAAGTGTCATATTTGGACACTTTATCTGTTAACTGTGCTTGAATGATAAAAGGTTTAATAATCTTTTAATAAGCCTTTCTGGCTTCCTGAACTCAAGAAAGAAAATAAAACAAGTGTTGAACATTCAAGCCATATTCTGTAATTTTTTACCTGCTTTTCTTCTTCTTCCTTTGTTCTTCTGTCTTCCTCTTTCCCTTTGTCTCTCCTGCTATCACTCACTCTCTCTCTAAATGACTAGATATTCATTATCCAGATATGTTCTGGTGCTGGAACAGTAACAGATCTGCGATTTCTATCCCTTATGACTCCAAATTTTTTCTGGGATTTTCCTATAAAAAGACTTAACTGAAGAAGAATAGACAGGATTTAGAGTAACTCTTTAAATTTTGGATATACTGTAAGTTCCAACATTAATATATTCCTTTAAAAGATAAAAATTTTTAAAAGGAAAGGTGGAAAGACAGAAAAAGTAGTTGGAGCTACCCACTCAAGGCTTAGTCATAATTAACTTTAATACTGAAGCAGATTTTTTGGAAAGATGGTTAGCTTTCATTGGTGTTTTAAAAGTACATATGTTCATTGTAGAAAATGTGCAAATACAAAAAGTAGAAAGAAAAAGACATCACTGGAAATGTTACTACCCAAAGGTAACTATTTAGCATACAACTTTCCAATTTTTCCCTATATGTATGTTCCGTATTTTAAAGAAAATATATATACGATATCACCACCTGTGTTTTCACATATATGTTATGAATCTTTTCTGACATATTTAAATATACATTGAAAGCCTGGTTATAAGTAGCCAGGAATACTACTTATACAGTGTAGTGCCTTGAAGCACTGCCACTCTCACACTAACCCTCAACTGATAGAAGACCAGAGCCAGGAGATAAGTTATTGAGCCTTCCCTCTTTCAAGTGGACAATTCTGGAAAGCTTTCTGTATGCTTTTCAGATAATAGGAATAATTTATTTAAGCAATACTTTATTACTGGCTGTTCTTTTTTCCTGATTATTTTTGTCATTATAAATAATGATAATTTCCAATGGTATAAATACCTCTTTGTGTGGATAAATCCCAGAAAATAGAATTTTGAGGTTCTTACAGTTACATTGCAAGTTGACATCCTAATTGCTGTGATTTTACACTTCCAACAAGAGGGCATGAGATGCCTGTTTCTTTGAACCCTGCAATGCTTGTCATAATCATTCTTTTGATTGCCAATTCTGAATTCATTATATTTTACCTTTCATCTTTTAAGGTGTCTTTTCAAATGTTTATTTGCCATTTGTGCTTTTTCTTACATAAGTTACTAACTTTTCTATTGTTCTCTGCATCTTTATTTTTATTGATTTGTGAGGATTTTTCCTCTTATAAATAAGCTTATTTTTCCGAAAATAAGCTTTTCTAATTCTCTGCATTTTGTTTATGGCATATTTTGGTCATGCTTAATTTTTTTTTATTCTCATGGAGTTATCATTATCAATTATTTTCTTAAAAATAAATGTATCCAAAAGACAAGCCATACTAATGTTAAAACCATTATAAAAATTTTTAAAGTCCTTGTTATTTTGTAATTATAACCCACTTTACAACTCACATAGATATATGTTAGGTGTGAGTATAATAGAAACTTCAGCAGACTAAACCTGTAGAGAAACAGTGTCAGAACAGAGAAACAAAGTTCAGAATTGAAAATAGCTGGAAACAGATATTATATGTCACCTCGGGCATTGAATGTATGCAAGCTGTATATGGATCACTGTTAGAAGCTCTTGAAGCAGTTGACATCAACACTAAGAAATTGATCTTTCTTTGTTCAGTAATCAAAGTGTAGTAGCAGGTGTGTAGCAGGTGCGTCTGAGTTCCCTACAAGGTTCCTTGGCCTGCTTCTGATGTTAGCCCCAAAGGCTGAGTGGGCAGGTCTGTGCACAGTTAGCATCCCACCTCGAGCACACCACGCCTGCCTTTCTGCATTTGCCAAGGCTTTTCTGACGGCACAGCTCCCTAGGTCTACACTTGCATGTATGGCCTGGAAGTGTAGTGCCTTGAAACACTGCCACTCTCACACTAACCCTCAACTGATAGAAGACCAGAGCCAGGAGATAAGTTATTGAGCCTTCCCTCTTTCAAATGGACAATTCTGGAAAGCTTTCTGTGTGCTTTTCAGATAATAGCTGTATTGAAACACCCTTGCTCATTGAAATAAATGAGATAGGAAAGAGAAACAGACAATGTAAAGATACATTATCCATGACCTTGATTTTTTTTTAAAGATACATTATCGAGGTATGCATGATATATCTTTACATTGTCCTTTTCTTCTTTCCTGTCTCACCCTCCCTGTCTTAGTCGGCTTGGGCTGCTGTAAGAAAATACCATAAACAAGGTGCTCAAACAACAAAAATTATTTTCTCACAGTTCTGAAGGCTGGGAAGTCCAGGATACCTGTGCCAGCAGATTTGGTTTCTGGTGAAGGCTTTCTTCCTGGTTTGTAGACAGCTGCCTTCCTCTGTGTCCTCACATGGCAGAGAGAGGAGAGAGAGCCCTGATCTGTCTTCTTTTAAGGACAATAATCCATCATGGGGACCACCTCCTCATGACCTCATCTAAGCCCGTTCACCTTTCACAGGCCTTGCCTCCAAATGTCATCACGCTGGGGATTAGGGCTTCAACATATGAATTTTGGGAGAACACAAACTTTCAGTCTCCTCAGTCTTGCTCCCTGTTACTTCACTCCTGTTTCCCAGAATCACCTCCCAAACAAACCACCTGCTCACCCCAAGTTCCCTCCTCAGGCTCCGCTTTTAAAGGAACTCAAATTCAAACAGTGTCTTCTCTAAAACATATCTGTTAACTGTGCTTGGATGATATAAAATCATGTGTTCTCAAAGATCTATTTTATAATTGTAAAGATGTTACCCTTCCTTCCCCAATGATGTTTCCTTGTGAAGAATTCTTAACGTTTCCAGTCTCTTTCTTTATCCACAGATTCTGTCAACTAATCAATTTTTAAATGTACTAGAGAAGCTCACTACATAAAGGGAATCTACTGCACACAGGGGCATAATATAAAAGAGCAGTCATGCTGGGTATTCCTAGTGCCTTTTTAAAGTGTGGGCTTGATTTCTTTCCCAGCCCCTCTCCAGCCAACAGAGACTAAAGAGACAGAAAAGGGAGGAGCCTCTCCTGGTTCCTTTCCTAAAGTCGAGCTCATTCTGGCCTCTTGGAAAGGAGAAACTTCCAGCTGCTGGCAGCCAGCGTGTCTGCCTGCTTTGGAGCTATTTTTCATGACCTATATCTCTGCCAGGAAAATGAATGTCAGGAGTGTACATCAGAACTTGCAAAGTAGGATAGCCTTCCCCTCTCCCTTTCCCCCAAACCGTATGTGTTTAAAATATCTTGGAGTGTGGAATGAGGAAGGGAAGATTCAGGCTGACTATGCAATTATTCAGACTATATTATTTCTATTTGGATAAACATTGATCCCACAAATGCCAGGAAAGTTGGCAATCGCCATTGCAGAGAGTGCTCCATTAAAATTTATGAGCCAACATACTGTTGGGACATAATTATTATTTATAATTACTTCCATGATGCTAAGTGCTGGTTTTGAGACTATCTTGCATCAGGTGGTATATAAGATGCTGATGAAAGATCTGACCCTAAAAATCCTCTCATAAGTGTGACCAAAGTCTCCTGAAATGAAAGAGCAGAATAGAAAATCAGATGTGTCTTTCAGAGACAGTGTTGTCAGAGAAGGTGTCTTCTGTAGGATGCTAATCACACTTAACATCATTTTATAAAGAGGACAGCAATTCTTCTACTGTTAACTAGTACTCTAGTGCAATATTGTAATTAAACTAACTTTCCGATCATCTGACAGCAGAGGCTTCCAAAAGACAGTTTTAGTTGAGTTACCTTCTTGGTATTTTGCAGTCTTGTTTTAGAAATAAAGAAATACATATTTTTCTTAATCAGATCACTCCTTGGATTGTGATTTATCCCATCAAACCAAGCATCCTGGATCCGTGTTCGTAAATAAACTGCTTTAGCTGCTTTTGATCTCTTCTGCAGGCTGACTGTCATCACCTGTGAGCACTTCCTATACTAAGATCTAGTGTGCTCTGTCAGTTTGTATCAGAGCAAAGTTAATATGTGAGTGAAAAATGAGTTGACCCCTAAAAGAATGGAGGTGTGCTATGTACTGGTGCAGGCTGTACTCTGTAGTCAATAGAATGTAGAATCTGTAAATGTGGTGTTTAAGGAACAGGCTGTTCTCACTGTGTACCATTGTTTAGTTTTTCCAATCCTCCTACTGTGGCCCACTTATGGAGGGGAAAACGAGAGAGTGCACAGAAGCCTGCCACCATGGCAGCTCCACCAGTGCACATGGTAACAATTTATTTTCATGTTGGTCAAAATGTTCTAAAGAATTTTAATACCAGAAATAGCATGGAAATGAGGAACTAAATTATTAATGAAAAACCAGCAGAAATGGTAAGGATGAGACATTTCTTCTCCATTTCTGATTTTTCTTTCCAACTGTTACCTGTGATGGAAGCACTCTGGCCTCTCTTCTACTCCTTACTCAACATTACCCAGAGTCGCTCATCTGACTAGTGAGTTGGGAGAGAAAACAAAACAAGCAAACAAACCTTCCTGCAGGAGTTTGCTCTCTGCTGCATTCCTCAGGGCTGCAGGTTTCAGGATGACCTGCCCCTTCAGCGCCATCTAGGTGGACCAAGTAACTTCTATGACTGGGGAGAAGTCTGTCTACCTCCAGGGTTTTCATACCTATGCCCCTGTCTCCAATATCAGTCTCATTTATTAGCTGTTTTGTTCTTTTTCTCCACTTTTTGTTTTAAAAAAGAGTTATTATTTATGTTTTCTGTGTTGTAAAATTTCTGGAATATGTCTGACCAATATTGGCTTGTGGGAAGTATAGTTGCTAAGAGCACAGGCTCCTTGGGCACATAACGTAACCCCCCTGTGCCTCCATTCTCCTCTAGAAAATAAGGACAATAGTAGTAACACCTGTGCATAGGGCTGGTGATCGTGAGTACTCTGTGCCTTGTCTAGCCTAACTTCCTTTCTATGAGCCATTTCTATTATCAAGCCATGCTGTTTACATGATGAGATGCATTTGCTGTCAGCCTAATGTTGATTCTAGACATGGTGAATTGTTTTGAACCGTTACTGAACCATAGAACTCTAGAACCAAATGAGACTTAAGCAATCTTAGCTTAAGTTCTAGTTCAATGGAAGATAAAACTGAGGCACCTAGAACTGAAATAATTCATGGGAGGTTGTACATGGTGGCACCAAAGCTGGGCATTCCATCTGACCAGACTCCAGATCTATTGATTTTTTCTTCTACCTGAGCTTTCTTTCTCTCTTATAACTATTTCTGTCGACTGCTCTCCTCACATTCAGTCTGCCAGTTTAATGCAGTTATTAAGTCTAGTCACCAACCACATTCTACCTACAAGGGACTCTATACCAGGCCTCAATAAAATTTTAAGCATTATAAAAACAACAACAATAATAATAGATATTGCTCCCTGAGATTCACAGTATATTTTTCTTATTAGAGAAAGCTGAGTTGTAACTTGCCTGAAATAATCATGTAAGAAAAGCCTACTAGAAAAACAGTGGTATTGACTTACTAACATCCCTTGTGATGTTTTTTCCTTCATAACCAAGAACATTTTTAAAGCCATATATGTATTTCTTGATTGCTCTTTTAACCCCACTGCTTCCTCCCTAGAGTGCCCACTCTTCTGTTTGAAACATCCCAGGGAGTGCAAACTAAATATAGTATTGAAGTAAAATCTCTGCAAAGCTAATGAACTATTTTATGGAAAGTAAGGCAGGAAACCATTTCAGTAATGGTGATGCAATTAATTGGTTGTGGCCACACAGAGACATGATTTAGAAATGGGCAGTTTATAATAGGGATTTTAGAAGGTCACATGTGATGACTTGAAAGGTAGAAAATCATTACTTTCAATCATGCATCAACCTGGAAGCCAAATCAGACTCTTTAATGTGTGTTTTCAACTGAGAGCCGTTTGCCTAAATTTCAAAAAAGAAAATGTGATACATTTGCCAACAGTCTGCCTGTATAGCTAATTACCAATTACATATCATAAAGAATCTGATACCTGTCATGTTGTAACAGATTTCCCAAGTATGGGGCATGTGGCTGAACATACTAGCAGATAATTAGAATCATAACAGCTAAAAGAACATTGTCCTTTTAAAATCCTCAATCTTATTTCAATATGGAATAATTCTTTTTCAGTGAATTTAGAATAAATGACACAAATATCAGTTGGCCAGCTTATTTTTATGCGTGTTCAGCTATTCTGCTTCTGGTGACACCTGTGACATTTACTTTTAGGACCCTAGTAAACTATAACTTTGTTTTCTTTCTCTATGTCTTGGAATTATTATTCTATTTAATTATGTATAGAAGTTAGAATCCATTAGCTGGGCATGGTGGTGGACACCTGTAATCCCAGCTGCTCGGGAGGCTCAGGCATGAGAATCATTTGAACCTGGGAGGTGAAGGTTGCAGTGAGCCGAGGTCGCAATACTGCACTCCAACATGGGCGACAGAGTGACAGAGTGAGGGACTCTGTCTCAAAAATAAAAAAAAGGAAGTTGGAATCCGGGTTAAATTGGTCACAATGTTACCAAGTCAGAAAGCTCACAATGCAGATCTCAAAATACTCATGAGGACATCACTGATTTTCATCTATATCAAGGTGTGTTTAAATTGCTAGAGCAATACTGTTTTAGTTTTTGTTTTTGTTTTTGAGATGGAGTCTCACTCTGTTGCCTAGGCTGGAGTGCAGGGATGTGATCTCAGCTCATTGCTGAGATCTCAGCTCACTGCAACCTCCGCCTCCTGGGTTCAAGTGATTCTCCTGCCTCAGCCCCCAAGGAGCTTGGATTACAGGCCCCTGCCACGATGCCTGGCTAATTTTTGTATTTTCAGTAGAGTTGGAGTTTCACCAAGTTGGCCAGGGTGGTCTGGAACTCCTGACCTCAGGTGATCCACCTGCCTTGGCCTCCCAAAGTGCTGAATTACAGGCGTGAACCACCACACCCAGCCGAGCAATACTGTTTTTATTTTCCACAAATACAGGCCCTCTATGACATAATATTTGTGCAATAAAAAAACAACAAAATATTCTATTAATTATTTTATGAGAAATTGAGTCAGACCGTAGCCTAAGATTAAGAATATGGATTCTATTAATTGGATTTCAGTTCTAGCTCTGCCACTTATTAGCTGGATGACTCTAAGGGAATTACTTCTCTGAGCTTCAGTTGTTTCTTCTAGGGATAATGATAATGATATTGACTTTACAGAGTGCTGAGAGGATTTGATGGTATAATTTGTGTAAGATGCCTAGCCCCGTGCCTGCATGGTAGGTGGAATATATTAATAACTCATAATTATGACATCTAAGACATCAGGCACAGAGAGAAAAAGCCAGTCATTTTTAAAGAAACTCAGTTCCATTTTAGACTGTAAAGTTTGAGTCTCTATGGAATGGAGTTGTCTAGTGGGTCTCAAGCCTGGCATAGAGGTCAAGACCAAAGATTAAGATTTTGGAGCTATAAATAGGTCAAATCGAGAATCAAGAAGAAATGTTCACATCCTAACCATTTCTCCTGGTTCTTCATTTAAAGTTTAGCTCCTTATTTTCATGCCATTTCTGGTATAAAAATTATTTAAAATATTTTGTTCAATATAAAAAGAAAACATTACCATGCACACTTGCAGAGCTACTGTGATGGCAGGCTTCTCTGCACTGTGTCTTTTTTCCTTCCATAAGTGGGCCACAGCGGGAGGATTGGAAAAGCCAAACAGGAGCACACAGTGAGAACAGCCTGTCCCTTAAGCACTGCATTTACAGAGAACAAATGAAGTTCTGATCTGGTTATTTGTTGGTTAATAACCAAAGCGAGTAATTCAAGAATCAAGTAATATTAATGAGAAAGTGATTTATGATCAAAGCAGCTATCATTTGGGAAACAGAATTTCCCAGAGAGTGTTTGAGGTACTGGAGACACTAGGAAAGGAAAGGAGATGTGATTCAGACGAAGGCTCCTGAATATGGCTACAAGTTAGTCGGTAGACATATTAGGATCATTCAGGGTCAAGTGAGACTGAACACATTTCCCTCTGTAAGGTTTCTTAGGCTGCAGTGCGTCTGCAAGTTCCAGGGGCTGATTAGCACCACAGAATACAAATTGAGAGAGTACCAGATTCTAATTTTCTCTTGTACCTCTCCTAAATGAATGTGTAGAGCATGTATTTCCATGACCAATCATATGTCTCACTTCTAATAGAAGAAAATATGCTTCAGATTTACAGAGATGCATGAAATGTAACTAGCTGGAGATACAGAAGAAATATAGCACCAGTTACTCTTTGAGTAGGATAATTGTTGGAAGTTTTAGGGGTTCTTTAAAAGTGATAAAAAATAAGGGCACAATATTCATTCATCCACCTACCCACCTACCCACCGTTATGGACATCCACTCTTTGCCAGGCATTGTGTTCAAAGAGGAAGAAGATAAAGATCTGCCTTTTCAAAATCAGACAAGTGAAAATATAAGACAGGGTCATTAGTGTAATTTGTGAAAGACTGGAAGTAACTAAGCAGTGGATATCATAGCATTTTTATGGAAGAGTTCAGGAATGTTTTCTGGAAAAACTGGTAACTTCCCTGAGCTCTGAGGTCAAGAATGAATTAATTGAAGAGTGAAGGAGTAGTGTTGAGGGCCAGGAATTTCCAGGAAGAGGCAGCAGAATGGGGTGGAGATGGGCTTAGGGCCCACAGATACTGGGACCTGACTGGTCAGGTAGGGCCTGGAGGTGAGTAACTAAGGACACTCCCCTTTAGGAGGGGAGAGAGTGATTCCAGAAACAGACGTCATTCACCTTCAGTATTGCCTATTAGGATTTGGGCAGGGTCATAAGTGGGCTTGGAGTGTGAGGGACATTCTGCCTGCACTGAACCTCATTACTGACCCTTGGTTAAAGGCTTCACAGAAGGAGCGAAGTCGAATGCTTTTCCCCTTTTGGGGTAATCCTGATTTCTGTTTTGGCTATGTTCTTTGAGTGACAGGAAGCCTCTGGAGCTCCACCCATCCTCATCCCAAGGCTAGATTAGGGCTCCCTTTCTGTTCTCATGGCATCTTCTCTCACTGCACCTAGCATGGTATGTTGTAACTGACAAAAATAGCTTCTATCTCAGTCTCTTGAGGAGCATGAAACAATGTATTTATTTAATGCCTTTGCATCCTTAATGCTTGGCACAGCCCAACACACTAAGCGTTCGTAAAGGTCCATTGAAACAATTAGTCTACAAAGATATGAGTTAGATTTTCTGGTGAAATCTGGTGAAACCTATTATACATAAGGTTTTCTTGGGGGCAAAAAAAATATTAACAGAGCAAGCTTCACACCAGTAACTCATCGAGCAAAGTACCGTGTTCTTTCTAGGCACTTGACAGACTCCCAGGCCTGCCGTGGGGTTAGAGTGAGAAGGAAGAACAAACCTTTCACTGGTGTACACTAAGCTCCTTCAGATGGGTGGGGAGTGCTGTATGTGAAGGGCAGGGCACACAGTGAATATAGAGGCATTGAAATCAATTTAGCCTGCTGCCCAGTTTTGCTTCCAGCCTTCTGTGATCACACTCCCTCACCACTTGTGGGGGCAGGGAAAGCAGGCCCCATGCATCTCTAGCCTGGGTTTTAGCGCATTCATTAAATGGCAAGGCCAGTGATCAGTCATGGCCGACACATTCAATTAGGAATCGTGCAAATAATTCTCCTCAAGCTGCCCCTTGGCACCTTCTGCTGTATCATTTTAAAGTGTGCAGAATCAGCTAAGGAGAATAGTAATCACACTCTATATTGCTCATCCTGTGTTGCAGGCTGGGATTATTAGCTCTAAGTTCACCTAAAAAGAATCCAGATATAGAGGCACAGTATTGCTTGATCCAATATTCCTCTTTAGAAACTGGACCCCAAATCAAATGTAGATCCTCTGTTTTGAAGAACTACTGGATAAGGCACTTAAACCAATTAAAAGTAAAGTCAGCTCTCAGGATGATAAAAAATCTCAACACAACAGTTTTGTAACTACAAAGATTCTGTATTAGTCCATTCTCACACTACTATAAAGAACTTCCCGAGACTGGGTAATTTTATAAAGGAAAAAGGTTTAATTGTCTCACAGTTCCGCATGGCTAGGGAGGCTTCAGGAAACTTACAATTATGGCAGAAGGTGAGGGGGAGGCAAATTTGAACCTTCTCACATGGTAGCAGGAGAGAGAAGAGTGAGAAAAGGAGGAACTTGCCAAACACTTATAAACGATCAGATCTCATGAGAACTCACTCACTATCACGAGAATAACATGGGGGAAACTACCCCATGATCCAACCACCTCCCTCCCACTGGGTCCACCCCTCAACACGTGGGGATTAATGGGGATTAAAATTCAAGATGAGATTTCAGTGGAGACACAGCCAAAACATGTCAGATACTTTAGCTATTTTTTGATAAATCCAATAATCATTTTCTCACTCCAAAACTTTGAGATCTATACTTTGGCTGACAATCTGTGCCTTCAGGCAACCTCACAAGAATATCTGAGGACAAATGGTATTGTGTTGCATCCAGGGTAAGTAAATACCATAGAATTTTTAAAATGACACACTGAAGTTAACAATAATCCTAACCCTTGGATATAATCATGTACACAATCTCACTTGAACCTGAATTAACTAACCAGGTCTCCATACTGAAAGGATCCATGTTCCTTTGATAATAAGTATGATGTAGCACTTTGACACTGTTATTCTCTTTACAACAACTGTTTAGGGTTAAATCAATGTGGTTATGTCTTGAAGATGGAAAACAACTGAACAAAAAAATAATGTGACATAGTATAGGGAGTATGATATTATTTTTAGGTTATAAAAACCACAGTTTTTATCTAAGTTTTGAAATAAAATAATTCCATGGGTATAAGCTGATGATGTTGCTTCCCTGGGCCACAGTTCCCTCACTGGAAAATGAGAGCTAAAACTAAAAAGTCATGAAAGTCCTTCTAAGAAATGAAGTCCACTGGTTCATGGAGAATTCTACATCCTAAAGTTAATTAGCAGAAGACCTCAGGTTGGCCTCCCTAATTGCCTTTTAATTTACTTTTTCTCAGCACATTGCTTTTCTAGTAGTAATGATTTTGTTTATTTACTCATCCACCCATCCATGCATTCAACAAATACTGGATGAGTCCTATAGATTCTGTGCTGTGTGTGCAAAGATGAGCAAGACTCCCTGCTTAGTATCTTCTTTTAGAGAGATCACAATCTAATATGTGATCGCTTGGGTTTTGAGTTTGTGAAATGAGCTTCTCAATATAAATGGAAATCCCTCATAGTTTTCTATAACATAAAGGGAAATCATGCTTCAAAATGTAATAAAGTAGAAAATAAAAACAAAATCTTCTCCTGTTTCTTGAAAAGATTGTACCACAAGATCCAGAAACTTGTTTCTTGAAAATAACCTAAAGGTCTTTGTGGAATATTTCACAGCCTCTAAGAGACAAGCGTGAACTTAGAATTTGCTCATATTTATCAGTGTAAAATAGATGCATTAAAATACTCAAGTATTTTATGCCATATTTTTATCAGAGCAAGCTGTAAAAGATACAAAAGATCTTAAAAGATGCTATAAAACCTCCAAATCTAAGGAGGTTAATGCAATAAAATTTAATTCCGAGTCATGTAAAGTCCAATTCTGATTTTCTCCTGGGAAACAGTTCTGAGCAGCCCCAGGGGGCTTCTGTCTTATGGCTTGTGGTTATCTCATGGCTTCATCATCCTGTAGCTTCAAGATTTCCCTGTCACTGGGAAAATGATCTCACACCCAATGCTTAATCGCCAAGGTTGTAAACCAAATGTCAGTTTCCTTCACATTCCTTTGGCAAGAACTAATCACATGGTCCCACCATGCTGAAAAGGAAGCCTACTAATGTCCTGGCTAGACAGCCACTTCCCAGTAAACGTCTTTGTTGGTCATGTTATGGTAAAGAGTTGCTGTCTCAAGTTCCCCAAGTGCTCTACCACCTGCTGGTCCACTGGGAGCTCCTGAACTTCCCTACAGTCCAGTGACCAAATGCCCAAAACTAAGTGGAATCTAAGACATTGTTTCAAAGTTCTGCCTGGAATCCCTTCTGATTAGTGGATGCCTATTCAGTACTGATTATTAAACATTTGACATGTCACATCGGCATCTAGTATCTTTGCAAACTCCATTTTCCAAACTCACTGGCCCTAACTTGCTTACTGTGGTCACTGACCTCTAATTTCAGATCTCTTTCTTTGGACTTGACGATTGGTACCTTCCTGAAATGCTTCATCTTTCCTTGCCAGCATACAGACCTACTACTCCCAAACCCTCATTTAGTAACCGTGGCCCATCTCCACCTTACTGCCTGTCCATTTCTCCTCCTGGGTCTCTTAACCACCCCAGAGTAGCCCCACATTCTCTTAACCACCCCCAGAGGAGGCTCCAAGGCACCCAGAATCTTCATAATTTCCTTTGGCTTTCTGGGTCTCTCACTGTCATTCTTTACCAAGCCTGACAGGCTCCTGCCTCTCCCTGCTTACCATTTCCCTCTCAGTCTCCCTCCCACAAAGAGAGATTTTCATCCCCTCCTCATCGAAATCTGTGTGACCAGTATTATGTTTCCAGGGAACTCTGAACTCTATTAGCCAAAGCAATGAACACATCTCTGCTAATGTTTTAATGGTCAGCCCATCACAGACAGCACATTTGCCTGACATCTGGAGACTGCTGAAGATAAAGCCTTAGCTCAAAAAACAGCACTCTTGTTTTTTCAGGCACTACAGCAGCATCAAACTGCAGTTTTCCTCTTCTGTCTATGGTGACCTCTAATTTATTCTTTCTTCCCTGCATTTCTGACTTTTTGCCTTTCTGTTTATAATTTACAAATTATATGGAAAGAATTTTCAACATCTGACCATTACAAACTGAAATAAATTGCATAATATTGCTCTTGAACCTTGAATTAATTGGGTTTAAAAATCCCAACTCATGTAGCTAGGGACCTTTTAAATAAATAAACATTAAATACTGGCTTTGTACCAGTTCACGTTTTCTTAAATATGACATGAGGGTTTCTAACTCTGGTCTCCATTCAAATTTAAGATGCAAGATATATGTTTTGTGCTAGTGACTGAGTAATATCAAGAGATCAGAGTCTAAGAAGAAGGAGAGGAAATAAGAGAAATGAAGTGAGACAGTAAAAAAGAGGGAAGGGAGAGAGAAGCCTGGCATAGAGAAAAAAGTAGCAGTCAAGAAACTTGAAAAGAACACAATGTAAAAGTCTGGTTTTTGAATGATGAATGACAAATAATAAAGCATGAATTTGCAAGTAATACAGTTTAACTGGTTAAATAAGGAGAACCCCTGAGAATTTCTGAATCATGTGATAATTGGCATATGTGGGCTAAACATTATCAATAGAGTATGATAGAGTCCTTTCATTCCTCAGTTTATCAGCTTTCATAATTATAGTTGTAAATTATAACTAAGGAAACTACTCCTGTATAAATACATATGGTCATATTTGCTAGGCCTCTTTTATCATCTATAAAGGTGTATCCGCAGATGGTTTGATTCCAGGCTTTAACAGCCATGATTCCCCCTATGAATTACTGAGAATTGGCTAGGAAATTTCTGAGACTCATTTTGTAAATAACTTCCACAATATTCTTGTACATTCCAGTAAGAAAATGTACAAGTCTAGAAGACTAGTCTTAAGGGCAAAGAAAAAGGGAAAACTAGGAACTGAAATAGAGAACAGCTTTGAATGTTTTTATCAAGCAGGGTCACTCATTATCCAGAGAAATCACTTTCTCTGAACCGAGATTAAACTGGGCATTTGGATCCATAAGAGCTAGGTAATGTCTTTGCAGTATTTGGAGCCTGTAACGTGTCACCGACATAAGAATATTGAACTTGGGCAAATTAGACCCTACTTAAATTCAGGTTGTTTCTATTCTCTATGCAACCTGCAAGATCAGCAATAGAAGTAGCAACCCCAGTGCTTTCACATAAACTATGTTACATCACAGAGTTGTGAGGTAGAAATGCTGATCTGCACCAGCTGTGGCCACAGTACCATTGACCACTTGCTTAATCATGACTGACACTGAGTATATTTTTCTAGCTTCCTACCTCTTTTTCATGTTTTCTGTCACTATTAAATGAGTCAGTATTCGAAAATATTAGTTGTTCTTTAGATCACTTGTCTTTAAAGTGACAAGGATGGTAGAGGTGATGATAATGATAGAGGTGCTGTTCACTCCAGGGGGTACACAAGATAATACATTAGCATGAAATGTTAGAAAATCTATTTATACTATTAAAATCTATTTTTATGTATGTTTTCATTTGTTTGTACTATTTCTGATATTAGTACAGTAGTAATATATAATGTATTATGTATGTATGTGTATGCAATCCAAATAAAACTATGCATTATGTGGACTTGATTTCAACCTCAATGAATTTATTTAATTATTCATTCATCCAACAAACATTGTTTAGCACCTATTTTGTTCCAAGCACTATGCTAGGCATTGAGGATATGATCGTAATCAAGATAAACTCAAGTCCTACATTCACTAGTACAGTCGGTATCCACTGAGGACTGGTTCCAGGACCCCCCCATCCCTATACCAAAATCGCCTAATGCTCAAGTCTCTTAAGATAAAATGGTGTAGTGTTTGCATATAACCTACGCACATCCTCTACAAACTTTAAATCATCTCTAGATTACTTATAATCCCTAACACAATGTAAATGCTATGTAAATAATTATAATGTTGTATTGGTATTTGTATTCTATTTTATGATTGTATTATTATCTTTTATTGATTTCTTTGTCCTGAATATTTTCCATACTTGGTTGTTTGAATCTGTGTATGCAGAACTGATGGCTCTGGAGGGCAGACTGTAATTCTAAGGGTGATAAGTGCTTATAATAGGGGCAATTGGCCTAGACTATGTTTGGTAGAGGATTTATGGATTCTTTCCAAAGAGCTTAGCAAGTTGAGTTATATTTTAAATGGGGAAATAAGAAATAGTTATAAAACAATTTGACTTTACCCTACAAAATTCAAATTCAACTTCTCAACTAGATTATATGACCTAGTATATATATGATTATGCCATTTAATTATAATTTAAATGTTTTTAAATCACAGGAACAATCTCTATTACAAAGACATTATTTAAATACTTATACAATTAATTTTCCAAATTTTAAATGAAATCTTCAAATTTAGATGAGAAAAATTTTAGGAAATTCCCATTGTGATAAAAAAATCATTATAAGGTTTGTGTAAAGCAAGCAGCAGTGAAGTTCTTTCATATCATATTCTCACTCTCTGTCCTCCTCTCTTTCCCTCTCTCTCTCCAATGTATCCCAAGATTGCATTTGAAAATCTTTAACTGTATAGCTGTCTTTCCAAAAATGCTTACACATGTTTGATAGTGATGATTCAGACTCATTTGTTCATGTATTCCTTCATTTAACATTTATTGGGTACCTATTATGTCCCAGGCAGTATCCCAGGTGGTGGGGATATAATGTACAAATGCCTCAGAGAGCTTACATTTCTGTAGGTGAGACAAGCAGTAAGTGATGAAATATAAATTATGCACATATAATTTTAGGTAGTGATAAATTACATATATACATACTCTTTTTCTCTGTAGTTATAATTTTATTTATGATAGGTATTATACAGAAAAATAAAACAGGATACAAGGGACAAAGATAGACTTATGGGATCAGGGTTGCTAAATACACAGCTTTGCTCTCATGCTTCCAAAGCTATGCAGATCAGTAAGAAGAACAAATAAAACCATCTGCAACTTAAGTTCTCATCATAATTAAGATAGCAAGATACAAAACCTCAGGGAATACTTTAGTCAAGTTTTCTTCCTGTGGCACCAACTAAAAATGAGCCTCATCCAGTCAAGAGATGAATGAGGAGTCTTTGGCAAAAGGTTTTGCAGTGACCAATGAAATACATCAAAAATAAAGGTGGGACAAGTGTGGAAGAATTGTATAAGAGGACATGTTTTGACAATGTAGAAATAGCAAACTTAAGAAATGGAGAAGAGACAGAGAAAGATGAAACCAGAAAATGCTCTTTGATTGTCATGTGGGTAATAGTTGGGAGGCAAAGGCTCTGGTTTAAGGCTGATAAACCAAATAGTAGAATGTTAAGGGAAATAAGAACTAGGGTATTATGAAAGGTAAAGGGTAAAACTAATGACTGCAACAAGTCCTCTTAATTAACATATTTTTGTTTTTTTTAAAAAAAGAGCAAGGAAACATTATTTGGAGAATGAAATATGATAAACACAATGCCATGGTAAATGTAACCCAAAATATTATGACAGATTTGAGATCAAGCATATTTGTCATATCAATACTATATAGTCACTTGACCTGTTAAAAAGAAAAGGTTTCAGAATGGCTTACAAAGTAAAACCTAACTCTTACATGGTTGATAAGAGGTACATCAAACAAAGGGACTTAGAAAGACTAAAATAAAGGTATCAACAGGGATATGTAAGGCAGATGCTGACAAAAAGCAACTAGAAGTTTTGATCTAGTTTACACACAAAGTAGACTTAAAGCCCAAGCCTACAGAATGGGATAAAGAAAACATTTTATAATGCTAAAGACCTCTATTTTTCAACATGGTGACTATAACTAATCATAATGTACTTTGTATTTGAAAATTGCTAAGAGAGTAGATCTTAAATGTTCTCACCACACACAAAAAAATAAGTATGGGAGGTGATAGATATGTTAATTATCTGGAGCTAATCATTCCACAATGTATATACATATCAAAACACCATATTGTATGCCCAAAATGTGTACATTTGTATCTGGCAATTGAAAACATGTTAAAAAATAAAAATAAAAATGGAATGCTAAAATTGATAAACCACAATAAAGTTATAGCAGTTTTTAATCTCTCTGCCTCAAATAACACAAACATTTTTATAAAGTAGAAGTAGGCAGAAACATACTAGTAATACTCTAAAAGATAGGTTAAATAGATAAAAATGAAATAAGCATATAAATTGTAAGAGGAAACGACATAAAGGTGAGGAGAGGGGACAGAGGGTGACTATGGGAGTCCCTTTAGAAGAGTGGTCAGGGCTCGACTGGTGGGAACATAAACTAGGACAACTACTATGGAAAACAGTGTGGCGATTCCTTAAAGAACTAAAAGTAGAACTACCATTTGACCCAACAGTCCCACTATTGGGTATCTACCCAGAGGAAAAGAAATCATTATACCAAAAAGATACTTGCACACACATGTTTATAGCAGGACAGTTCACAATTGCAAAATCGTGGAACCAACTCGAATGCCCATCAAGGAACTAGTGGATAAAGAAACTGTGGTATATTTGTCAGATAGAATACTACTCAGCCATAAAAAGGAATGGATTAACAGTGTTTGCAGCAACCTGGATGAGATTGGAGACTATTAGTCTGAGTAAAGTAACTCAGGAATGGAAAACCAAACATTGTATGTTCTCACTGATATCTGGAAGCTAAGCTATGAGGACACAAAGGCATAAGACTGATACAATGAACTTTGAGGACTTTGTGGGGAAGAGTGGAAAAGGGGCGAGGTTTATCTAAAAGACTACAAATAAGGTGCAGTGTATACTGCTCAGGTGATGGGTGCACCAAAATCTCACAAATCACCACTAAAGAACTTACTTATGTAACCAAATACCACCTATACTCCAATAATTTATAGAAACAAAGGAAAGAGTGGTCAGGCAAGCACTTTCCAAAGAGGTGACATTCGAGAGAGATCTGAATGACGATGTGTGCATCATGTGAAGATTGGAAGAAGAACATTTGGACTTAGAGAGCAGCAGTACAAAAGCTTTCAGGAGAGAAAAGGCCTGGAGTTCTCACAGAGCCACAGGAAGGTCACTAGCATTTAAGCAAATGAGGGAAGAATGGCAGATGGTGAGGTGGGAGAAGCAGACAAGGACCAGACCATAAATGGGCCTTACATGTAGGCTGTGCTGAGAAGGTCTGATTTTATTCTAAGTGCCAAAGGAAGCCTCTGGAGGATTTCAAGGAGAAGAGTGACATGATCTCACAGAATGTACCTTCACACAAGATAGACTTTTATTCTGTTTTTCTATTAGTTTTATCCCCTTAAAAATGGCTGTTGTTTGTCTATGCTATGCTTTTTCTCTAATTGCTAGTCTTATCCTTAACATAAATTATGGAAAGTATTCAATGCAATAAATCTAGTTTGTGAAAAGGCCCATGAAAAATATATTTTTAAATGCAAAAAGTAAGCCACCAGAAAAAAAAATTAGCTATGGTTTTATCTCAGAGTGATGATAGCTCCAGAACTAATTAGTGAAAGAAGGGGACACTATATGTCACGGCACACTTAACGACACAGAGAAAGGAAAAGAAAGTTTGGGAAGAATAAAACTGCTTCATATGTGTCTATTATGTTGCAGGTATAGTATTAGACAATTTGCCTACATCGGGTCATTTAATCCTCCCAAAAATATTCTGTGAGATTACAGTATCCCTATCTTATAGTAGGACAAACTAAAACCTAAACTTGCCCAGCGACTTTCACAATGTTCATCTGCTAAAGAAGTGGGAAATTTGGGATTTAAACCCAGGCCTGCTTCTGTATTCACCAAGGTGAGTATGGGAGAAAAGGACTGTGGTTTAGGAATGAGAAAGGAGAACTTTGCTTTTAAACAATCAGTAGAATATGATTTAGCAGCCTACTGGAAATTATGCCATGGTTAATGCAAAGATAAAAATATTCTTATTGTTTGCATCAGTTATCTCTTACAGCCTAACCATGGTAAGGTTTAGTGGCGTAAAATAACAGTTTCCTTAGCCTACTATTCTGTGGGCCAGTAGTTTGGACCGGGTTTGGCTGGGTGGCTCTTCTGATCCTGATTAGATTCTCTCATCATGATGCATTTGTGATCAGCAGCAGGGTAGCACTACTTCTGAGAGTTAATTGGCTATCGTCTGGGCAGTGGAGCAATAAAGCAATGGGGTTACTGAGCCATGGGCATTTCATCATCTAGCAGACCACTCTGGGTCTGTCTAGATGAAGGCTTGCCAAAATTTTGAGAGAGGGAGGAAGCATGCAAGGCTTCTTAAGATCTAGACTCAGAACTGGAACATTATCACTGTAGTCATATGTATTGGCCAGAGCAAGTCACAAGTCTAGCCCAAATTCAAAGGAGTAGAGAAATAGCTGTCACTTCTATGATAGGAGAGATGTGAGAAGCCACAAAGTCACATCATAAAAGGGAAATGAAGACAGGTAGGTTTGGAAAATCATGGCTCTTTTCACAATCTACCATGTTAGGCAACATATTTGTAATCACATAGTGAATTAATCACATAGGAAAACAATTCTCAATACTGCTGTTTGAGTTATATACATATGCACATGCATGTGCAGATATGTAAGTATATACATATATACACATGCACATATATAAATTATATTTCCAAATAATGTGTTTTATTTCAAATTTTAAAATATGCTGAATTGAAATTATATGTCTTATGCTGAATGAGGTAATACCTTCACTATATGCTTTTTCTTTCGTCCCTTTGAGAATATGCCTGGCACACACTAAACTCTCAATAGAGATTGGCTGACCAATTATTTGCAGGCGTCATGTAATCTTTTTCTCCCTTTCCCCCCAGAGGAAAAAAAAGCAATCTTTTATTTTTATATCACTCATTTGCCAATGAAAGGAATAGACTTGATTGCTTTTCTAAATAGCAGATACTGTATCCCTACAGAATCTGAAGTAAGTAGGAATATTCAGTTATGCTCTTGTGTTTATACCAAGAAAACAATTAGTTTTCTACTTTCCTCCAGTAGAACCAAACTTCATTTCCCCCACTGATTTTCTTATAGAAAAGAAAGTAAGTCTCAAAACTTGTCAATATTAAACTTTTGAAGAAATAATAAAATTAATTTTTTCTCAAGCAGCTGAAAAATGGTTGTAATCCCCTGACCAGTCTTACAATGATCATTTTTTTTCTTAAGTTTGTTTTGTTTTGAGATGAGGTCTGCCTCTATCACCTAGGCTGGAGTGCAGTGACATGATCTTGGTTCACTGCAACCTCTGCCTCCCGGGCTCAAGCCATCCTCCCACCTTAGGCTGTTGAGTAGATGGGACTACAGGCACATGCCACTATGCCTGGCTAATTTTTGTATTTTTTGTAGAGACAGCGATTTGGCCATGTTGCCCAGGCTGGTCTCGAATTCTTGAACTCAAGTGATCCATACGCCTTGGCCTCCCAAAGTGTGGGATTGCAGGCATGAGCCACCACACCTGGCTTTTCTTAAATTCCTAACACAGCAGTTACCTTGGGATGAAGAAATAAAACAAAACAAAGCAAGCAAACAAAAGATTTATTACCCCCTTCCTATCTATGCAAGGTAGATAGATGTGAACCTTATTAGATGGTTGCCTAAGCCCATGATATTTTAGCAGTCCATTGTGGAAATTCTAATTGTTATGTCTTGCCTGGGATTTGAAAAGTAAAAGATGAAATAATCCCTGAGTCTGACAGTTACTATGTGGTATAAACTTCCATCATGAAAAGTATAATATTTATTCTTCTTCCCATTCACTCCCACCCCAAGCCATGCAGAAACAACATAAGAGGAGAATGTATATAGACTTGCAAAGATGTCTCATCCTGTTGCTTGGAGTTGGAGGGATATATGTCAGGTATTTTCCATACCATATTGTATTTTTTAAGAACAAAAATTTGGCAGATATTCTTTATTTTGATCTGCCAATGGCAGCCCCATTTTATCACATGAATCAGATGAGAGAAGGAGCCCACATTAGTCAGTGTAATTAATGCCAACAAGATAGACCAAGCCTGATTAGTGACTTAAAGGAATACATGGTTATTTCTTTATCTGAAGCAGGTTGGGTAGCTCTTTTGTGTGATTCTCCTTGAAGCTCAAGGCTGCAGGTTACTTCCGTCTTTCAAGAAAGTCTGCCATTTTAGATTCCTTTATTTTAACCATAAGGAAAAAAAAAGAGAGCATGGAGAGGGCATACTCTTACCTGAATGGCATGTACTGAAAGTGAGACCTCACTATTGTCAAATCCCATTGGTAAGAGTGAGTCATAGGACCCATCTACCATGGATGCTTGAAGCTGGGGGAATGCAGAGGAGCCCATGAAGATTAGGTGGGAACTAACAGCCTCTCTCACACAGAGAGGTATGCCGACAAGCTTGATTAACACGGACTCTATCAAAATCAAAATATGATAATGTTCCTGTGTCCCCAAAATTCATCTCTTATTTTAAGGTCCTATTAAAGTCTTAATTGTGAGTATTTCATTTCTTTCAGGAAATAAACATGGGATATTCATTATGTGAAAAAAAGAAACTAGAGTATATCTTAAAGTATAGTCATGTCTCATGGGCTTTTCATTAGAATTTTGTGACCTACTGCAGGTATTATTATACTCAGTGAAATAAGTAAGCTCAGGAATTATAAATGAATGCATCAAAATATCACTTGAAATCATGTACCCATATCTTACTTTTTTCTGCCATAGTATTTCTGATATACATGTCCGTGTTAATGATATGCCATTCATAGCAGACACTTTGTAGCAACCCAAAGGAATTGTTAATTTCCCGGAACCAAACGTTGGCTGCTTAAATATATTCATTTTTTACATTTTTTTCATATTTACTATTGCATGCCTGACTAAGTGGTTCCAATAATTTTGAGGGTTAAAGACCCACTGGAGCAAATAACAATGCAGCTGATTGATTAGAGAAGTCCTAGATGAAATAGATCTAACTTTGATCAAACACACAAGATCTGTCTCTCAATTCATGACCTGCCTATAGCTAGTGTGGTGGCAATGCTTGAGTAGCAGGGGCACTGCAAGATAGGTCTTAAAGGTTAGACAAGGCTAGTTTACTGACTCCATTAACCCTATTTCTAAGAGCTGCTAATTGCTGGAACTACTGGCCCTGTCTTACTTCCCCTTCCCTTAGCTTCCTCTGAAGCTCACATTATATTATTATGTATGCACACAGAGGAAGAGGTGGACAGAGGGGTTAGAGAACGCATGCAAAATGGAATGAACAGTTGTAAAAGCAAAAAGAAACTAGAATATCAATTATTTTTAGTGTGAGCAGGAAAACACTTGGTAGAGGTAAATACTCAGGGAGGAGATACTTAATCCTTCTCACTGCTCATTCTCTCCCACATTCCAGGTCCTTATTTGATGGAATCAGGTCAGGAGTGATGAGATCTTTTTTAGAAGGGAAGTCCTTTTTAATTTAGTCTTTTCCATCAGCTCTTGTGGGAGGTCTCCTTTAGGTCTTAGATCCTGCTCACTCTCTCTATTTCTGGGTAGTGGGAAGCAGATATTGTGCCCTTTTCTTGGAAATTATTAGACTCTGGAAGGAGCAAAATTGTAGATAGAGCAGAGAAAGCAGAGTTGACTGCTGCCAATTTGTCAGAGCCCATGGAGACAGGAAAGAAGGAGGCAGAAATAGAGGGGTGTGCTGTTGCTCAATAATACAAAATTATGATTGTAGAGTTTTCTTCATGCTGATTCCTTTCACAGAACATGCTGAACTTGAATAAGGCTTACAGGAGATTCTTCCTGTGGTGAGAAGGAGGGGTTGAACGAAAAAATCATAGTCATATAAATTATATTATTTAGGTCTATACTGATATAGTTGTTAAACACCAAGCCAAGTACCTTAAAATTAATTCTTACAGCAACCACATGGGGAAGGTATTAATAAGACCATTTATCAGCTAAGAAAACAGAAGATAAATAATTGGCCCAAATGTCATATATCTTATAAGAAAGATCTGGGATTCAAATCCAATGAGCTGGATGAATCTCAAAAACATTATGCAAAGCAAAGAAAGCCAGACACAAAAGAGAACATATCACATGATACCATTTACATGAAATTCAAGGACAGACAAAAACTAAGCTGTGGTGATAGAAACCAGATTGGCAGTTGATTGAACGGTAGGAAGGGATTGATTTCAAAGGGCTATGAGGGAACTCTTTTTGGATGATGGATATGCTCTATTTCTTAATTGTGGTAGTTCAAGTATATGTTTGTCAGAACTCATTCAACTGTATGTAAAAATGGGTGTCTTTTATTGTATGTAAGTTTTAACACAATGAAAGCCAATGATCCTATCCATATTGTACATTCTTTCCTCAAGGAGAATATAAGCATGGAATTGCTTGCCATTGAAGAAAGAGCTGTTTATGTTTCTTTTGTGTCAATAATATAAATAGTACTTCTGCATTTTTCTAGTTAACTACTGAACGTTTCATTGTATTTAATTAATAGAGACAGAACAGTTATGTCTAAATATACAAAGTATGCAAAGTGAAGAATCCAGGCATTTGTTCACTTTTTGTTTCAAATGATAAAGAAAGCATATTTTAGAGAATTAAAATATTCAGATGATTGCTTTAATTTTTGCTTTTATCTGTAGACATTATATATGTAAAGATAAGGCTTTGTTGACCACTGCCTAGGTGACCCCACTAGCAAATGTGCATTATAAAATTCATACCAACTCATATCAAAGGGATAGAATTAGTAGATCCATCCTTGGGACACACATTCTGTCCTGTAAACACATTTCAAAAAGTGATTTTGGATAAAAATGTCTTTATCATTTGTTGAAAAATTAATTTTGAAAGAGATCAGTCATCTTCCTCCTAAGAATTTCAAGTTTAAAATATTAAAATGGGCCAGGTGCGGTGGCTCATGCCTGTAATCCCAGCACTTTGGGAAGCTGAGGAGGGCGGATCACGAGGTCAGGAGATCGAGACCATCCTGGCTAACATGGTGAAACCCCGTCTCTAGTAAAAATACAAAAAAAAAGAAAAAAAAAGAAAACAAAGCTGGCCATGGTGGCGGGCACCTGTAGTCCCAGCAACTCAGGAGGCTGAGGCAGGAGAGTGGCATGAACCCTGTGGGCAGAGGTTGCAGTGAGCCGAGATCGCACCATTGCACTCCAGCCTGGGCGACAGAGTGAGACTCTGTCTCAAAATAAATAAATAAATAAAATGTAACTACATTCATTTCGATGAAATAGAAAGGAAAAGATTTATTCAAATGTAACTATTAGCTACAGGTAAATGTAACTTGGGCAAAAGAGCTAACTTGACCAAAGATGATATTCAGATGGCCAATAAGGGCATGAAAAGTTGCTTGTCATCATTGGTTTTTAGGGAAATTCAAATTAAACCACACACATATTAGAATGGATGAAGTAGAAAACAAAAATTAAAAAAATGAAACAAACAAAAAACGACGAAAAGCTGAAAATGCTAAGGCTGACAAACTTGCAAAGTAATTGATGGCCGGAGTGTGAAGTAGTACGGCCATCCTGAAAACCCTTTGGCAGTTTCTTAGGAAACTAAGCAAGTGCATGTTTTATATCTTCATAGTATCATAATAGTACTTTGCCTGTGACAGGCTTTCCATAGATGTATTTTAGAATAACGAAATGAATACATGACATTTCATTCTATTTTACATATTTAGGAATAGGAACCTTTGCTAGGCTTATTTTTCCTAAAACCCCATGAAGTCATGGAATTACACTTCTAGAAATTCAGTGCAGTCCAGCAATCAATTGCTAAACATTTATCCATCCCAGAGGAATGAAAACTTATATTTTCATGGAAATCTGTACATACATATTTATAACAGCATTATTTTTAATAGCTTCAAACTGGAGACAACCTAGATTTCCTTCAGTAGATGAATCATTAAACAAATGTGGCCAATCCATACTATCAAATACAACTGAGCTATAAAGAGAAATGCACTATTGATACACACAGTAACCTGGATGAATCTCCAGGGAATTATGCTGAGCGAAAAGGCCAATCTCCAAAGGTCACGTATTATATGATTCCATTAATACAATATTCTTGAAATAATAAAATTGTAGAAATGGAGAACCATTTCCGAATAGTGGTTGCTAGGGGTTAGGGCAGAGGAGTGGGTGGGCTTTGTTTGCCCATTCGAACAGAGGAGTGGTGGTGGCTATAAAAGGGCAACATGAGGAATCAACATGAGGGTGATGGGAATACTCCGAAACATTTGACTGTATCAATGTCCGTATCCAGGTTGTGATGCTGTACTATAGATTTGTAAGATGTTACCATCAGCGGATACTAGGTAAGGGGTACACAGGATCTCTTTATATCATTTCTTAAAACTGCAGGTGAATGTACATTTAATTCAAAATAAAATATTTAATTTTGAAAAAGTACATTAAATCATGTTGCTCTCCTGTAAACCATCCAGTAGCTTCCCATCATATATACTAAGAATCCAAAACTCCTTAATGTTGCCTAATAGGACTTGCAGGAGCTGGCTCCTGATGTCCCTTCCCAGCTCATTTCCTACGATTCTCCCTCTGGCTGACTTTGCTCCTAACCACACTTGACTTCTTTTGGTTTCTCAAATACTTCAAAGGCGTTCCTACCTTAGGATCTTGGCGCTGGATGTCTCTAGCCTCTGAAATATGTTTCTCCCAGATCATAGCCTAATTTACTCCCTCCCTTAATATAGTTGCTCTGATATCACCTCCTTAATCTCACTCCCTTAAAGTTATTTGCTAAAATATCACTTCCTGAAAGAGGACTTCCCTGACCAGTTTGTCTAAAACAGCACATGTATTTCTGTATTTTCTGATGAAAGTTGAAAAAGTATACATACCTTTATGAGAACATTTGTGTGTAAAATTTAATGCACAAAAAAATCATTATATATTGTTTAATCCTACCAGGCAGGTAAGTGGATAAGGCTTTTATGGGGTAATACTGCATTATGAGTAAGATCAAAGATAAGTAGTACCTGATAGCCATTAGTGTTTTTGCAGAAAATGTGAGTGTGTGACCTAAGAAAAATGTTTTGTGGGCACATTTGGTAGCAACTTCTTTCAGTTGCAATACAGTTTCTGTTTATTTAAGTTGTCTTACTGAGAAATTAGCCTCTATGTGCCTGTCCTTATCAGAAAACACTAAAGCTTGAACTCTACCAGGAAACAGAAGACTATTTATTAGTACCAAAGAATAGTACTAATGATTTCAAATTGAAGTAGTACAATAAGTGGTCCATTAAATGCTCTTCAATTTACGTGCTTTCATTTTATTGCTATTATTTCATTAACTCCTTGATGGACACTTGTTTTGGAAAAATTATCTTCTCAATGCAAATCCTGGGACTGCTTCTCCTTGAGGTCATTCAAACTCTGTGTTATTCATTTTCCATTTTCATGGTAGCATCATAGTGCCTTGCATGTTAAAGGCATCCCATACATGTATTTTAGAACAAAGAAATGAATAAACAAAGGACATTTAATCTTATTTTATGTATTTAGGAATAGGTATCTTTGATAAGCTTATTTTCTCTGAAATTCAATGAAGTCATGGAATACTACACTTCTGGAAATCCTTTAATGTAAGAGTCAGTGGGAAACATGCATATCTACTGAGGATCATGAAGGCCAATACACTGCACTCAAATATTGAGGGACACAACCCTTTTATTGCCTGTATTGCAAATTATCTGTTTCTGCAATAGATTTCTGTGACTAGGTGATGGGCTGTACTATATTTTAATTCCTTGCTTCTGGCGGGTTCCAACACACAGGGGTAAGAGGATGAAACAATAAGTAGACAGCTATAATTATTTGGTTAGGGATTGCATAGGGTAATATTCAGTGTCCCTCAGGAAATCGGCACAGCACAATATAATTGGCTTTATTTTATTATGTTTATAATGTTCATGTTTCCCCAAGTCAGCTATGCTTTATTTGATTGCATTGAGACCAAAAATATTTAAAGTATTTGTTGACAGAGAAGGCGAACAAGCTATTACCCTGTATGAGTGGGTAGCTTGAAGTGTTCACGTCTCTAGTTTTGCCAAGTGTTTACATTACAGATATGCTGAAAACCACTGGCGGGGGACAAGGACAGTATTTCTCAAATTTGAGCTTAAATGAGAATCACTTGGAGTATTTGTTAAAAGTCAAGTTTCTTAGGCCTTATTTCCATAGATTCTGATTCCAGAGGACCAAAGCATGCACAAGATATTGAATATCTAACAAGCTCCCAAACAGTGGTGGTTCACACACCAGTCTTTGTAACACCACACTAGGCTGACCAGTTAGTAGAGATAGAGGCTGCTGGTCACACATATGGCTGAAGTTAGGTGGAAATCAGCTGGAAGCCTGAGCCAAGGTCAGAGCAGGAAGGCCTGCATCTTCCCCAGGAAGAAACTGTGACTTCTCTGAAGACAGATGATGAATGTGAAGCTAATTATATGGTAGTTGACTCAGAGGATAATGCAGATGATTTATGGAAAGTTGTGCTACAAAACTGGGCAGAAATATGAATACAGCAGTGAGCCAATGACGTGCATGGGACGTCAGACCAGAGCCAAAAATTTCTTGTATTGCATCTGAACCTTTGAGCATTTTGTCCTAGGGAGACAACCAATTGCCATTAATGTTGGAAAACAAAATTATCTGACGCTTTTAGACAGACTATATGATGTGTAAATGAATCATGGTGATAGCTGTGGCAGACTCTCCAAGTTGCTTTCCCAATGTCTTTTCACCCCTTCACCAACAGAACCACCATATCATATCAATTGGAAACAAATGAGAATTGGTTTTACGCACTGATGGCACTAACAATGGGGGCAGGCCTTACTGAGCATGGCAATGTGCCCAGTTATAAGATTTGATTCCTCGGCCTCCTTTAAAGCTGCATAGATCTGCATGACAGAGTTCTAGCAAGTGAGAGATAACCAGAGCTCTACTAAGCAGGCTTCTGGGAATCCTATTGTTTTCCTGATTTAAGGAAATGAAAGGGCAGACTTAGCTGTCTTGCACCCTTTGCTATTTCCTCTCCCTCCTTTCCTGGAATGTGGTTATAAGGCGTGGGTGTGTAGGAGCCATCCTGAAAGCATTAGGACAAAATCCAAATGAAAAGATGGAGGGAGCCTGGGACTTCCGTACTAGCCCCAGGCTGCCTACCCCAGACTCCTGTTGCCTAAAAAGAGTATATTAATTTGCTTAAGCAGCTGCTTTTGTATGCCTATTATATGGAGCCATACAAAATTCCTAACAGATGAAATAGGTATGATTTGTTAAGAATTTACTACGTGCTAGCCACTTTTCTAAAAATTGTGTATATATTATATATCATTGAACTCTGACAGTGGCCCCATGAGATATATTATTCTATTTTACCAAAAGCTCTAAGAAGAATCAATAGCATTTTAAAATGGACTTTTAATAATGCCAAGGTAAATTTCTGTGGGTAAATTTAAATTTTATTTATTTTAATCTGACAACTCCTCTCCTAAGATAATATCTTGACACTTATTTTACACATAATGTATTTTATGGTGATTATATTCTATGCCTGTTATATGGACTTGAAATTATTAATATTCATCCTCCATTGGGCTGAAAAACAGGTGAGGTTTACTACCAAAAACAAACAAAGAAACAAACAAAACCCAGTTTTGATTCTTATAACTTGGGTGTAAACTATGGAGAGAATCTGGGTTGAGTAGACTTGACCTCATTGTAGGTGCTGTAAGTATTATATATAATATAGCTTACCCATGCATGTTATGAAATTAATATTATATTCTAGTGGTCTGGACAGTTTCATTATTTTTGTATGGCAATTGCCCATGTGAAAAATCTGTCTGTGCTGTCATGTTCTTTTCTTTCCTCTTCAGAAAAAAGTGATTAGAACATTAAGTGGAGCAAATTGACCTGACCCTCAGAGATAAATAAAGGAAAAAATTCGCTTGCAAAGAAATGGTTCACACTATCTAGAATTTATCTGCAGCTTAAATATGAGGATGGGAAGTTAGGGTCTTGGGAGACAAATTGAGAATCTAGCTTTAAATTAGATTTAATATCAGACTGAATTTCTAGCCAATTATCCTCAAAAGAACTGAAAATTTATGTGGCACTCAGTGTTCCACAAAATCATTATTAAAGCCTAACCAACAGTTTTCATAAGTCCCACAGCCTAGTTCCCTATATGGAGATCACAGAGTTTACAAAATCATATCTTCTGAGTCCACATTAGGTATATCTGAGGCATAATCAGGGTCAAATCAGAGAATCATCAAAATTTAAAGACCTCATAGTATCTAGTTGAAGGTAATAATTTAGAAATGAAAATAATATAGCTGGGAGGTAGAAGTCACCCCTCCACTTAATGTTCTAATCACTTTTTTTTTTTCTAATATCTAAGCCAGAAATAGAGTTAGGAGCTCCTACGTCTTAATTTCTAGTCTAATCTTTCACGGTCTCCCATGAAAGATTCCTGCCATAGTCAGTTTGGCTGCTATAACAAAATACCATAGACTGGGTGGCTTACGCAACAGACGTTTATTGCTCACAGTTGTAGGTGCTTGGAAGTCCAAGATCAAGGTGCCAGCTGATTCAGTTCCCGGAAAGAACTCTCTTCCTAGCTTACAGTTGGAGATGGCCATCTTGCTGCGTGAAGAGGAAGAGGGAGAGTGCTATCTCATGTCTTTTCTTATAAGGGCACTAATCCCATCCTGTGGATTCCACTCCCACAACCTAATTACCTCCTGAAGGCCTCCAAATACTACTACACTGAGAGTCAGGGCTTCAAAATGTGAATTTTGGGGGGATACAATTTAGCCATAGCAATTTCCCTAGTATTTTTTTCATATTCTAAGTCTCACTAGATGGGTATAATTACAAGCAATGAATAACTTTCAAATGTGTCCTGTGTTTTTGCTAAAACCAAATCCCTATCCCAAATGTGGTCACATATGGTATCATTTCCCCTCAAGAAAAGTAGAGAAAAACCCCTGTTGAGATGCAACCTCGTGTTCAAAGAGCCTGCTGCCCAGGTCATACCAGACTAAACCCAGAGACTACTACAACATGGAAAAGAGTGAGCCCAGTGGAATGGTCCAAGCTTGCATCCAACCCACTTCCCAACAACCTCTGTCAGCCTCAAATTCAAGGTAACACTAACAGTGATGGTATAAATCCCAGTTCCAAGGTCAGCCAGTGACTCTTTAGAGGCAGCAGACAGAAGGCAATAGTTTAGGTGCGCACTGGTGCAGCTGGGATTACATGCCGGCTCCACTAGTAACTTGTTTTTAAATTTATCTTGAGAAAGTCGCTTATTGTCTCTGTGCTTTGGCTTTTTTCCTCTGTGAAACAGATCTAACAATATTAACTCCATAGAGTTAAAAGGATCAAGTGAATGACTCACGTAAGTGTGATCCATGTGTGATACTAGCACTGAGTCTGTTACAGTCCTAAATGCAGGCAAGACCAAGGCTCAAGCCAACCAAAAACTCATCATCCAGTTCCCATCAAAGATGAACTCTTCACATTTCTTTCCTTTTCTTTTTTTTTTTTTTTTTTTGAGATGGAGTCTCGCTCTGTCACCCGGGCTGGAGTGCAGTGGCCGGATCTCAGCTCACTGCAAGCTCCGCCTCCGGGGTTTACGCCATTCTCCTGCCTCAGCCTCCCGAGTAGCTGGGACTACAGGCGCCCGCCACCTCGCCCGGCTAGATTTTTGTTTTTTTTTTTTAGTAGAGACGGGGTTTCACCGTGTTAGCCAGGATGGTCTCGATCTCCTGACCTCGTGATCCGCCCGTCTCGGCCTCCCAAAGTGCTGGGATTACAGGCTTGAGCCACCGCGCCCGGCCCACATTTCTTTTCTTTAACCAATGCTTTGTCCATGGTTGGATTTGGTGACTTCTGAATAGTTTCATCTTTTTTTTTGTTCTCATTCCCGTTTGTTTTGAAGATCTAGAGAGTAGGCAATACCCAGCCATTTTCATCATCTGCACAAATATTTTCTTATTGATGCACATGTCTATAAATCATTCTGTGTGCCTTTCTCCGTATTCTGAGAACTGCCTGTATTTGAGGGTAGGGGTCATTGAGTCTTTGGGGAATCTGATAGTAACCATTCTTATTCTCTCTCCTATCAACACTACTACCACATATATATCTGAACAATTGACATACGATTTTAGAGGCCCAGCACTTCCTGATGCCTTCATGGACCCTCTGGAAAAGTCTGTAGTGATAAAGTCTTCTATTCTATGCCTACATACGCTTCTTAAAATAAAGACGGTTTCCAAAGGATAGTTTTTTTTTTTTTTTTTTTTTTAATTTAAGCTTTGGCTCATATACAATTTAAGAAAAAAATTCGTGAAAGAACATAAGTGATTTGTGCTCAACATCTAAAGAAAAGACACATTTCTCTTCAACTATCTTTCCCTTTTTGGTGATTTTGGACTTCCTGGGCTATGCTGAATGTGATAATATTCTAAGCTAGCCAAATCTCTCTTAAGGACCTGCCAATTTTCAAAGCAAAGTTACATAATTATGCATTTCCAACAGAAGAAAAAGTTAAGGTGCATATGAAAACATGCTGAAAAGTGTGGAAATGTTATCAAAGACAAATTATGCATTTATCACTTCAAAATCCAGAGAGTATAGAACTGCAGTGCTTATTTGTTTGAATTGTCCGCCTGATGTGTAACTGTTAAAGTACATTAAGCAGAGGCCTTATGTCTGCTTTGGGTGACAGCTGGGACATTTTTATTTCATAGACTGCATAACAGAACCTGGCCAACTTCAAGGTCAAAGTCAGAAGTCATGATCTCATTGCCACTATTGACTCAGTCCGACTTTGCCCTTTTGACTTACAGAGCTCACTCCATATGACATACTTAGTCAGTATGCAATGAGATCTGTGAAGTCAAACTCTTGTCAATGCCCTGGCCATCATATGTTTTTCAGGTAGGCAGTTGGAGTAGGGGATAACTAGATTCTTGTTTCTATTTAGACAAGTCACAACTTCTGTGGGCCCCAGTTTATTTTTCTGTAAAGTAGCCAGATTGAATCACCTCTCAGGTCCCAGTTGATGCTCTTCCTGATTTTCCTAATGATTCATCATCAGCGGCTGATGATTGATTGCATGTTGTTTCTTTTCCCAAAAATAGTAATAATTGTCAAGAGCCTGAGATGTATCAATACCAGGCACTGATCAAAGCACGTTACGTTTTTTTTATAAAAATTCTCACAACAACCTTATGCCATAGGTGCTCTCATTATCCCCCGACACTTGGAAAGATGAAAAAACCTGCAGATGAGGAAAGTTCAATAATTTACTCAAGGTTATACAGTTGGCAAGAGGCACAGTGAGGCTTCAAAACGAAGGCTGTCTGATTCCAGAGCCAGCACAAATAATGACTCTACTGTTGGAGCAAAGCAATAATAGTTTCTAGTTAGGATCCTTACATCAAGTTGCTTATTTTCCAGTGTATTTTCTTGGATTTGAGACATTTAACCAAAATTTACACACTTCGGACTGAAACCATCAAAAAAAAATTGTGCCCCTAAAAATCACTTCATATAATGAATTCCGCTTTTAACTAAGTCCTTCCCATGTCTCCATATCAACTTCCTGTTACAGATACATTGATTGCCAGCTGTATAGGGTTTCAAAATAAAGTATAATTTAAACTGGAAAGTTTCGGTTGTTATTTATGTGACCAAACTTTGAGGTTGCACTTTTCATTCAGCTTTTAGGTGTGCTGATAGCCAAGATCTTTGCAAGCTCATTTTTTATAGGAAATAGGCTACTAGCAAAATACAAGTGTTATTTAGAAATACTGAGAATATACTGTTTCCACCAGGAGATAGGCTAAGATATTAAATGGAATTAAAACACATGTAAACAATGACATGATACATGAGAAAAGTTCTAGAAAAAAACTTTAATTTTAAATTAGAATTACTTATTCTAATCAGATACAATCAGATGCTCTTCATTCATCTTTTCAGCTTGGCATATTATAAACTAGGGACCATCATCCTTGAATTTTATAGTAAATATACTTTTAAGATGTCTCACTATAGAGCTTTCAAGAGGGGTTACTAATGAAAACAAAACATAATAAAAGTAGACTGTTTCAGTGTTTTTGGGATAATGGGATAGAGTAAAAACAGCATTTGGATGAGGGGTCAGGAGTATGATGTCTGTCTTTGGAAGGACCCAGGAACTGTAGAAACTGCACCCTAAGCAAGAGGCACAGGTGATCCCCTGGGGTCAGGCGAACACGGGAACCACTGCCCTGCTCCACAGTGCTCTCTCCTTTAGACTCTGAGCTCTTCAATGGTGCCATGGACTTCTAATGCAGTGGAATACACAACAGTTTAGTCAACTTCATACCTGCACTACTAACTTGCCAAACTATTTCCTTGAGGCTCACTTATCTCACCTGTAAAATGAGGAGACAGGACTGGATGGTTCTTGAAGGTCATATCTATGTCCAGAATTCCAGTCTTGAGTCTAAAATTATGCGAGAAATTAAACTCTGAAAGGTGACTTTGGCATATATCATTCTAATTCATGACTCTTCTTGAAGGACCTCTGGTTGGTTGGTTGTTTTTTCCAGCTGTACTGAGATATAATTGACAAATAAAAGTTGTATATATTGAAGGTATACATGATAATGTGATATATATAAGCCTTGTGAAATGATTATTCAGCAATAAAAAGGAAGAAAATTCTGCCATTTGTGACAATCCAGAGAACTTTTGTTTTGACCATTAGCTCTCTTTTAAGTCAGTGGGTGCTCTGAGAAAACATAACCCACTTAGTTTCGAATAATACTCTGTGGGTCTTCTATCCTGCACCAGCCACATTTATATGCTAGGAGAAGAATAAACTATATATAATGATTGTCATTTGTTAAAGTCTACTGCATTTCAGTTATTCAGTTGTTCTTGTCTTTACTTTTCTCTCTAAGGATATTCCAAAAATTTATATATGTTAGTATTTAATTCTGGTAAACAGATCAGATTCTTGGTGTTGGGTTTTGTTGGGGTGAAGGGAATTGGCAGGGCAGGGAGGATTACTAAAACAAAATACAGACTTTCAAAGTGTTTATTGTGTTCTAGGCATTAGGCAAGGTGCTCTGCATGAAGAAACCTATTTAGTGAGCAGACCAGCCTTGGAAAAACCCACAATCCTTAAAACATGTTCTATGGGTTCCCCCTGTCCTGCCCCTACATGAATCAGCGCCACAGATTCTTTGAGTAATTTTAGATATTGCAGTAATTTCACTTTAAGGTATTAAAAAGTACAACCTGATCTAAAACAAAATTTTCATCAGAGACCCAATTCAAAATTTCTTCCCCATCAAGCCTAGTCCAATTTGGAAACTGTAGGGGGAAAGCGGGGAGTGGTTCCTTTCCTCTTCTCAACAAACTAATTACACACACACACACACACACACACACACATATATATATAAAATGAGGATTGAAAACTTTCAATCCTCATTTATGACATTCTCTTAAAGTAGGCTTGACTATTCCCATTTTATAGAAACTACAACTGAAAGACAGCATACATTTTATAGGGTTTGACCCAAGGATTTTAAAGCAGATTGTTTCCACTGCCCCTATTTTACGTCTCAAAATGTCAGTTACCCACATGGTTGAGGTGTGTGGTGTCTATGTGGTGATGGGATTTGCTTCTCTTAATTATGTTTCCAAATGAAAGAGGATCAAATCGTTTAGTTATGTTGAAATACTTTTTGTGTATCTGCATGTGTTTGACGAGGCACAAGGCTGTTGCACCCTGAACATGCCTCTCATAACTCAGAGGTATCCAGCATTGATGCAGAGGGTGGCTGTGACTCCTGCTGTAAAATGTAGATACTTTGTCCAGGACCAGCACATGCATATAAGAAACATAGGTTCTAAGAAATATATATCATATATAGAAATCATTTTGTAGATGACATAAATCAATCAGTAATTGTTAAAGTACATTTCGTGGATTAGGAAGCAGGACAATGATAGTACACGCAAGTTGCAGAATAGATAAGAGTAAGTTTGGGTTTTTCACAATAAAATCCCACTCATAAATATTTGAGGGACTCTAGACGGGGAATATAGAAATAGCATATTGAGATCAGAATTGAAAGTGAAGTAATTTCATGTATGTGATGTATATTATTTAGTGAGAGCAATGAGTATTTGAATGTTCTAGGTGAATCATCCCTGTGAATATTACACAAAGATTTAAGACTTTGAGGCATCATTTCTCTCAGTCTTCTGAAAATTGATATAGAGTTTGAGTCATTGCTTTGTCTTTTTGAAGTATAGATTAATATGTTTTTAGTAAATCTAGTGATTCCTGGGTTTTTAATTGAAAGCTGAGTATTATGGTTGGATATAAACCAACCAATTTCTAATGAATTCCACTTGGAAAGTTTTTATTTCTCCTACAGAAGAGAAAGCAGTGGGAAATGGCATATAATGCCAAGAAATCATGTTTCCTGCTTAATCCATGTGAAAAGTATATGGATGACAGTCAAAAAGGTCTGTTCAACTACAAATGGAGTACAGAAGACCATGTGGTCAATACAATACGATAATGCAATATTTAACACTGTAATACAGTTTTCAATAGTATGAAGTTCAAATAGGTATTAAGATGCTTTAAACTGAATAATACAGTGTATTTTAAGTGCAGAGAGGTCTTTCTTACAAAGAAAGGACACGGAAAACTTTGGAAGGTAAAGACACAAAGTATAAGATTTATATTGTGTTAGTCTTTAGAAATTTGAATTCTCTTTCAAACTAGGACAAGTCTTGAGATGAAACACATACATTAAAAAAAAGGTCTTTATAAACCTGAAGTCTAACTCAATCCTGAGTCACATGATAGACAAACAAAAGCACCATGACTTTATGCGTCTCCATTTGTTTCCTTGAAGCGCAGAGGATCCCTCTGAATGCATTCCTCAGACCTCGTGGTGAATCCAGCACCTTGAGGATCACATTGAGGTTTCTAAAGTGAGCCTAAAAACTCTGTCACTACAACTTAGGCTTTTCTTTTCCCTAAGTACTTTTCTCATGCTCCCCCCAGGCAAGATTTGCTGCAAGCACAAACCTGTCTCAGGCTCAATACCTACCTTTCTGAAAAACATTTTTTATGAAAATGGCTGTGTGTCCGTCCTGTATCCTATTATTTTCAGCTCGTTGAGACATGGCATTGAATATATCTCTTACATGGCATCGCATATATCTCTAAAAAGAGAAACATTTTTTCTCCACACCTAATTTTCTTCCCCTCTATCAATTCTTCCTTGGCTATACCTTTACTGAACTCCTATGTCTGCAAGGCTTTTAAACTTCCTTTGTAAAGATACATTTTAAACTTTCTGTATATTGTAATTTAAGTTTTCTGTTTCTTTCTCCCATCTGCTAGTCAAATTTTCTTCTCAGCAGAAAACCTCACCATTGCTTCATTTCCACACATGGCAGGCATTCAAGCGTAGCAACTGGGAGTCACAGTTGTACTGAAATGAGAAGGAAATGTGCTTCCCAACACAGCGTCAGCATCTCCCACCAGAGGCCATTTGTCTTTTTTTTTTTTTTTTTTTTTGGGCTTTTCAGCAAATGACTGCTAAAACAAAGTCTCTCAAAACCCATATCAGTAGCACTCCAACCCTTGTTGCACAAAGCATTACAGTGAATCATGGAAGGGTTTCTATTCTATTAAAAATTTCTATTTTTAGTAGAAATTTCTATTAAAAATGTTTCTCATGGTGAATCTGAGATGAATGTATCTTCTAAGCTTGCTGTGATTCTTCCCCAGCCTTCTCATTTCCTACTACATTGACTCTTCTGTTGGCATCAGCTTTCCCCTCTGGTCTCTTGGGCGGGTTCCTTTCCATTCTGCTCAAGTCTAGCTCTTTCAGCAGGCCCCAGCTGACCCACCAAATTCCTTGTGTAGCCTTACCCTGTGGCACTGTGGAAGGACAGGGCTTTCCTGGCATAGCTTGGCTCTTTGCTGCACCAGGCAGCTTCCTTCCATCAGCCCTTTGCCCTTAGACTCATTTCGAAGAGAAAGTCCCTGTATTTCCCCAAGCCCCAGAGGACCTAAGTCACTCTTTCTGAGGGGTTCTCTGAAGCCTCCCTTATTCAAACTCTGTCAAAGACGAAGGAAATTCTGTGACATTCAGACAAACTTCTCTCTAAACTCTAAAAAGCCTTTTGCTGGGCCGGGCGCGGTGGATCAAACCTGTAATCCCAAAACTTTGGGAGGCCGAGGCGGTGGATCACTTGAGGTCAGGAGTTTGTGGCCAACTTGGTGAAACCCCATTTTTAAAATGCAAAAATTAGCCAGGTATGGTGGCAAGTGCTTGTAATCCCGGCTACTTGGGAGGCTGAGGCAGGAGAATCGCTTGAACCTGGGAGATGGAGGTTGCAGTGAGCCCAGATCACACCACTGCACTCCAGTCTGTATGACAGAGCAAGACTCTGCCTCCAAAAAAATAATAAAAAAGAACCTATTGCCGCCCCAAATTCTCAACACATGCTAGACTGGACTGGCAAGGGTTGAGAATTCAGACTGGAGGTGCAGGGCGGTAGGGGAGGTGGGCTGATCTTGGCAGAGTTCAGTTTTGATCACCCCCTTAGCAGGTCCTGCACTGGTGACCCGGCAGCTTCATTAGCATGTGAGGAGATTTGACACGTGTTTTCCTCAGTTTTGGGACCTCAGCTGAAATTCCAAAACAGGAAGTTTTTGTTTTGTTTTGTTTTGATTGTTTTGCTTTATTTTCCTTTGTCATGCAGTTTTTTTTGTTTTTTGTTTTTTTTTGTTTTTTTTTGTTTTGTTTTTTTGAGACGGAGTCTCGCTCTGTCGCCCAGGCTGGAGTGCAGTGGCGCGATCTCCGCTCACTGCCAGCTCCCCCTCCCGGGTTCACACTATTCTCCTGCCTCAGCCTCCCTAGTAGCTAGGACTACAGGCGCCCGCCACCGCGCCCGGCTAATTTTTTTGTGTTTTTAGTAGACACAGGTTTTACCGTGTTCACCAGGATGGTCTCGATCTCCTGACCTCGTGATCCGCCCGCCTCGGCCTCCCAAAGTGCTGGGATTACAGGCGTGAGCCACCGCGCCCGGCCCCTTTGTCACGCAGGCTTTTTTAAAAAAGTTTTAGGTAATCAAAATTATCAATGTATTTTATGGCTTCTAGATTTTATGTTTGCTTAGAATGGCCTTTCCCACTCTATTTTAGTTTACTGGGGTTATTGTAAAAAAGTATCATGAACTGGGTGACTTAAACAACAGAAATTTATTGCCTCACTGTTCTGAAGGCCAGAATCTGAAATTATGGGGCTATCAGGGGCATGCTCCCTCTTAAGCCTCTAGGGAAGGATCTCTTCCAGGCCTGTCTCCTCGCTTCTGTTATTTCTGTGGCTTGAGGCAGCATAACTCTAGTCTTCGCGTGGTGTTCTCCCAATGTGCATATCTGTGTCTACATTTCCTTTTTTTATAAAGACACTAGTCATATTGGATTGAGGACCCATCCTACTTAGATACGACATCATTCTAACTTAACAAATTGTATTCGTAACGACCTCACTTCCAAATAGGGTTATATTCTGAGGCACTGGGAGCTAGGATTTAAGCACATACATTTGGGGGAGTGGGCACAAGACAATCTATACACACTGTACTAAGCATACTGTGCTGGCTTTCTTATAGGTCTTTTGGATAGCTAGCTAACTAGATAGGTAATATTTGTTGTTTTCGTTTGTTTATTTTCCTCATCTGAGGTTCGCCTGAAATTTATTTTGGTCCAAGGAACAAGACAGGGGTAAAGATGCACATGGATATTTTACAGAAGAGTTAGTGCTAATTATAGTGTTTTATCCATTATATATATATATATTTTTTTTTTTTTTTTTTTTTTTTGAGGCGGAGCCTCGCTCTGTCGCCCAGGCTGGAGTGCAGTGGCGCAATCTCGGCTCACTGCAAGCTCCGCCTCCCGGGTTCCCGCCATTCTCCTGCCTCAGCCTCCCAAGCAGCTGGGACTACAGGCGCCCGCCACCTCGCCCGGCTAGTTTTTTGTATTTTTAGTAGAGACGGGGTTTCACCATGTTAGCCAGGATGGTCTCGATCTCCTGACCTCGTGATCCGCCCGTCTCGGCCTCCCAAAGTGCTGGGATTACAGGCTTGAGCCACCGCGCCCGGCCCATTATATTATTCTCTCCAGAGCTTAGCAAGATGATTGATATTCAATAAATAAATATAAAAGTATTGACACTAAGGCTGAATAAATTTCTTTAAAATTAAATCACATCACTTACCAGGTAACTGAATTGTTAAGTTTATAACTAGAAGATAGCTTATTTATTTGAACTGATGGGCTATCTAGATATTTGATCACAGGTAGTGATGATATCCTAGAGAACTGACAAAGCCTATAGCTGCAGTGATCCGAAAGGATATTGGGTTAAAGAAATACTAACATTTTCTGTTTATTGGAGGAAATGAACACAGTTCCTGTGATGTATCTTTTGCACCAGCATAGAGGACAGGGTAATAACCTAGAATCAAAGAAGGATTTATAAAACAGATCTCTTCTTTTACTGGCAGGTAGTAGCTAGATTGTGTGTGTGTGTGTGTGTGTGTGTGTGTGTGTGTGTGTATTCAAGGTACATATGTCAGGGGAGTGGGCAAGGAAAATAATCCTAGGAACAGCCATGGAAGCTCATGAAAATATTTAGAAGCAACATTTTAGAGCAATAATAGTAAATGATTGTTTGGGGTCTATTCCAAAATTTAAGTTGTAGAAAACAATCTCCTACTTTATGATGCTAAGTTCCTAAGTATTTTTCATGTAAGGCATAAAATATATAAAAAATATTGAAAACTAAGTTTTGGTGGCTAGGAATGAAACTTATATGGGTCCATGTTTGGTATTTGATAACACATAGATATGTACTTGGATATTATGCTACAAATAGCTGAAATTTTTTCATTTAATTTATATTTACGTTCAAAGTGATTACAGATAGTAAATTGTATTTCAAGGGAAAAACATGGAGCTGCCTGACCATTGGTTAACATCAAGTAAAGCTATTTCATGTGACAAGACGGCAAGATAAGTCACTTGTCAGGAAAGCCATTAGAAAAAAATATATGAAGAGTTTCGAAACACTATTTATTGTTTATATTTTAACATAGTCTTCCCTGCATATTTCAGAGAAAAGTATTAATATGCTAGCTTTTAGAAACAAACATTTTTGAATTACTAATAAATATTTTTTCCAACTCTGCCTAAGACGTTTATTTTAAACTGAATAAAAATTTAAATTCACCCATTCTCTATTGTCTCTACATTTTAACAGTAACCCAACTGCAAATCATTCCAATTCCCATATAATTGTAACTTCTTTTTGAAGAGCTTAGAATTATATGAATCATGCTAAGTTCTTTTATTATTGACTAAAAGGGCATATTCTAATCTTTTCCTATCTTTGCTGGATATAGGGTATAAATAGAAAAACCCTATTTCACCAGGGAAAGGCTATTATGTGTCCAAAAAGCCTTTTTTTTCCCCCCAGCTTAGGGAACATTCACATTTTAGATGCTGGCTAATATATGTTTCCTGAGCTGATGGACTGTAAGCTGGTTGTATTTGGCCCCTGTCATCTTATTCCACCCCAATGATGCAAGCCAGAACAGAGACGCTGTGTCAGGTCCTATGAACAAGAACATGATGTGGTAGTGTAAAGCAAGGAGACAGCGTGGAGTGGAGGAAAGGAGGAAACAGTGAGGAAAATTATGAAGGAGGAGCAGCAGGGTAGGGGTATGAGGAAGGAGAGAGATTGAGAGTTCTGTGAATGTCATGGTTCAGGACTTGAGACTCGGCTCATTTTTGGGGGGTTCACAGTAGATTCCTTGATCACTATGAGACTCTTTGCACAATTGGAACTAGATCTTCTCTAGAGCCACTTTCATCTCTAGGATGCTAGGCTTCTCTTAATCTTAATTGTGAATACCCTGGAAGGAGAATCTTTGTTTTGACTGAAGACACAATATTTGGAGTGCTTCAATCTCATTTTTTTTGAGGCAGACAATTCTGTTATAGTACAAGTCTGTGTCTTTATCTAGAACATGGTAATTCTCTAGATCATGGACCTTCACCTTATGATTTTTCCACAGGGAATGATACATTTCAGTTCTTTATAGTCTCATAGAATACTGTGTATCTGACCAAAGGCAGTTGTTTTTGTTTAGCATGTTTTCTGTAGTTTTCTCCCTGAAAATGATGCCTTCAGATATCTTTGCTGTATGTGAATGCTTTTAACCTCAAATTAAGGTAGTTAATACTGTTATTTGGTTGAAAAATCAGAATCAGAATCAGAGAATCCCAATGTGAATTATTCAGCAAATTCATGCAGGCTTTTCTTTGCCCAGTAAAATAAGCAGAGGCAATATTTTTTTCAGAATCAGTGAGCAGTAAACATATCCTTTAGGTAATGTACTGTTTGATTTTCAGTGCAGAAATGTGTGCTGCACTCTTTCTTTTAGAGGTTCAGTTTGTCAGCAGATTTTTGTGTCATTCTAATTTTTGCTTGTTTCTCTGGGAATCTAAAATTTCTCCATCTGAATATTTTAAATGATTGAGGGCCAAAATTTATAAACTGAAGTAAACAGGGAAATTAACCTTGTTAATGAATGGTAGTAAGGGAAATGTGGCACTAATTTACAACAAATAAGAGAATTAAAGAAAGGGAAGGAGTTAATTTTTGAATGAGGATTCCGAAGTTTCCCTTTTTAAAAAAATGAGATACCCCATAAACAATACCAACACTTTAGCTACTTGTTAATTAGGCCATTGAACTTTCCTTTGAGATCCTAGAATCTGAAAAAATAATTAGCCTTGCAAGGCCATTAGTGAAGGAGAAAAGCTTATATTGCTAGAAACCAGATCAAGAATGATTCAGAAATCTGTGCTTTTTGCATGTGGCATTATTGAAGTGAATTGTAAAAATAAAATGACCTAGACACTTGTATGTTATACAAAACAAAAACAAAACCTGCTCAGCAACTTACTAGGTAAAACATATTAGTTATCCTCTGTATTCATTTTCTACTGGTATAACAAATCACCACAAACTTATGGCATACAATACACAAATATATTATCTTATAGTTCTCAAGTTAGAAGTCCAAAATCAGTCCCACTGGATGAAAGTCAGGGTGTTGGCAGGGCTTCATTCCGCCTGGAGGATCTAGAAGAGAATAGGTTTCCTTGTGTTTACCCAGCTTGTAGAGATTTTCTGTATTCCTAGACTCATGGCTGCTTCCTCCCTCCATCAGCACATCTCCTTCTCTTCTGACCTTCCAGTATCCCTCTTATGAGGGTTTGTGATTACTTTGGGCCTGTTCAGATAATCCAAGATAGTCTTCTCATCTCAAGACCCTTAATCACATCTTCTAAAGACCTTTTGCCCTGTAAGTTAATACATTCACAGGTTCAGAGGATTTGGCTTTGGACTTCAGTAAAGGGCTATTATTCAGTCCACCACATCCCCCGTTGCTTCACTCAACTGTTTAAACAGCAAGTACATAAATCTTAATGGAATAAAGGCTAATTTTAAAATTTATTTAATTTTTTTTAAAAAATTTTTGTGGGAAAATGGGTCCGTCAATAGAGAACTGATTATGTTCAGGAAGAAAATATATGCTGTTTATGCAAATAGTATTTATATCGAGGCTTACTTGTTTCTAATCCTTAAAACAGATTAAAAGTATCAAAAAAGACATGACCAAAGCAGGAAATAGTGAGGCACTGCTTCCCATGTTTATTTTATTTCATTTTAAAAATATTTAATTGACAAATAAAAGCTGCATCTATTCAAGGTGCACAACATGGTAAATCAAGAACATCCACAACCATTACAGATGAATATTGTGGTATTGCCAGTGTGAAGATCTGCGTTATCCTTGAAAAGAAGGAAATGAAACTGGTACTAAACTAGAATATCATTTTGGAAAATTGGACAGGCAATTACACCAGAGGAAAATTTGTACTGTGGTGAAGTACTTTTTGTTCCCATGAGAGAAATTAACATTTAAATGGCTACTATTAAGCAATCTCACAAAAATTAAGATGAAGTAGCATAGAACACCTGAGTGAATACTTTTTACTTTTGCTGTTCTATTACCTGCAGGAATAAGTTTATAGTTGTCAGAACAAATCTTTAGTATGAAGTGCCTTGAGCCACAGTGAAGAGAGAGGAATCATTTGTATTTGAGAATAGTGGCTGGAGTTGAGGATACATAAAAGAAAAAGCTAGAGATGGAACTTGAAGCCATAACATGGGGCCTATAAATACTAGACTAGGAAAGAATTCTTAGTTCAGTAGGAATGGTAGGGTGGTGACTGGGGATTTTAAGCAAGATTGGGATATTTTAGGAAGATTCATATGACCTTCTTTTAGAGGCAGATTGATTAGGAAAATAAGTTAATGAAAAAGTGAGCAAATTGTAGCTGAGATAATGCTGGAAGAAGGGAAGGAAAAGATTCGAAGCTGTGCAAAGGAAGCACCTTTGTGATTTATCAGCTGATTAGCTGTGGGTCGAAAGGAAAGGGGTGGCTCAAAGATGAAAACAAGGTTTCCAAAGTTCAAGCTTTTGTAACTGATGATGGCATTATCAAGAAGTGATATGTCATGAAGAGAAACATTTGTATGGTTGAGGTAAGGCAGGTGAAGGTTCAGTTTGGAAGATATTGAGTGTAGGGTGACTGCAGACATGACAATAGTGATGTCAAGTGAGCTAGACAGAAAACTCAGGAAGACAGGTCAAGGTTAGAAAGAAAATAAGAATCAACTACTTAGAGGTTATATGCTTATGTGACTGAACATGAGAGTGGCAGTAAGGTCAACTCTTATTCATTATATCGTCAAATAGTTTTTTTGTACATCGGTCATTTTGCCACTGCCACTGTGTTAAAATAGAATGAAAAAGACATTCTTGAGGCATTATTATTTAAAGATAGTTTTTGGCTGGGCGCAGTGGCTCACGCCTGTAATCCCAGCACTTTGAGAGGCCGAGGCAGGTGGATCATGGGGTCAGGAGATCGAGACCATCCTGGCTAACACGGTGAAATCCCATCTCTATTAAAAACACAAAAAATTAGCCAGACGTGGTGGCGGGCGCCTATAGTCCCAGCTACTCGGGAGGCTGAGGCAGGAGAATGGCATGAACCCGGCAGGCAGAACTTGCAGTGAGCCAGGATCGCGCCACTGCAGTCCAGCCTGGGTGACAGAGCAAGACTCAGTCTTAAAAAACAGAAAAAAGACAGTTTTTAAGATTATTTCAGAAATACTAAGAAACCCAAAGATTGTTGATTCCTGCTACACTGAACTGTAATTCTCTGCAAATCAAGCTGCATACTGTATAGTACATAACAATTATGAGGGAAGTGTAAGAGAGGGAATTTAAATGACTGAGAGCATTTGAGATCATTCCAGGATCACCTTTCCATGAGTCCATATATTTTCTCAAGATTTGGGGATTTACTCAACATATTCCTGACAGTTTGCAAGTTTGCAAAATTATAACACAAAGGACTGTATTATCAACTAGCACTTTCCTTAGCTCTATAGTGTTCTGTACATCATTAAACGTGCAACAAATGATGTTTCCTTGCCTAAAGTGGGTATTTTCTCCCTTTGCGTTTACTGAATTATCTTTTTTATGCCTTCAGCCTACTTTGAGAAATGAGGATTTACTGGAGGAATTTTTCTCTGTTCTCAGGGCCAGGAATATGTGATTCTCATGAGCATGGTTTATTATTTTATGACCCAAATATTGAATATTATATAGCTTTACACTATGTATATCTCTTTGCATTGGCTACAGAAAAACGTACAGACAAATTTTTGCCCACTTTTATAAATGTTAAAGCTTGAAAATATGTGATTTGGATAATAATTTAAATTTGAATTCCTGGCTTCATTCTTCTTATATACTTTTCCTCCTGGTCTGCAATTCTTTTTTGTTATTTTTCTGTTTAAAAATAAAATTATCTTTTTAATACACATTTCTATAAACCACTTAGAATTGTATGTGGAACCAGTTATGTATATGTCTGCATTTTCGTTATATCTGCATATAGGTACATGAACACTGGAAATACGGCGATGATGTATTGGTTTCCTATTGCTGCTGTAACAGGGTACCACAAGTTTAATGGCTTAAGAAAACACAAATGTATAGTTGTTCCCCCTTATCCATGGTTGCACTTTCTATAGTTTCAGTTACCTGTGGTCCACCACGGTTAAAAAATTGTAAATGGAAAATTCCAGAAATAAACAATTCGTACATTTAAAATTGCATCCCATTCTGAGTAGTGTGATGAAATCTCACATTGTTTGACTCCATCCTGTCTAGGACACGAGTCATCCCTTTGACCATACTATTCACACTGCATACGCTACCCTCCTGTTAGTAATATAGTGGCCACCTTGGATATCAGATCAACTGTCCCAATATGGCAGTGCTTGCATTTGAGTAACTCTTATTTGACTTAATAATCTAATGGTACCAAAGCACAAGAGTATTGATGCTGACATATTGATATAATTGTTCTATTTTATTATTATTGTTCATCTCTTACAGAAGGTGTTCACCTTTCAGAGATGGAAGCATAGTTCAATGTGGCAGTAGCATAGAATACAAAGAAATGAAGTTATTGTGAGCTATGCTAGAAAGGTTATACTTAAAATGCAGGAAATAATTTTAAAAAAAAAGCAGGTGACATGATTAGATATGTAATTTATGAAGATGCCTGTGACTGAAATGTGAATTAGAGGGAAACAAGACTGGAATTAGAAAGACCAATTAGGACATGCTGCTTTAATCCAGGTGATAAGTGATGACAGTCTGAATTGGGTTAATAGCATTGGATGCTATTGGAGGCAGGAAGTACAATAATTTAAGGCAGCACAAAGAACTTGAGAAATATCATGGCATTTGTAGAGTGACCTATGGAGTCAAAGTTGATAGGAAAGAGTGAAAGACAAAAGGGGTAAAAGACAAATACCCAAACAACAGATAGTTTGGCTCATCATTTAGATACACTAGTATCCTTTCTAGTCACTACTCTATTATTTTGTATTCTTCAGTTTATGAAGCCTTAGACTTAGGCCATTGAAAATTTATGAGCTAAGTCCCTGAATAGACTTGCTAAAGTTTTATGTGGTTTATTAGCTCAGTTTGTTCCACATTTCCTTCTCTAGGAACAGATTAGCAACAGTTGCTTCTAAATGTCTCCCATTTTAGGTATAATTAATAAAAGTATTAACCACTAGTTTTGTTATGACTGATTATGGCTTGTGAGTCCTGTTGCTATCTGTGCTGCCCTTTGTTCTATAGCCGTCTCTAATTCTGACTCTCTGTGTGTGTGTGTGTGTGTGTGTGTGTGTATGAGACACACACACACACACACACATATACATACATGCAAAGTTAATTCTTAGAGCCAGCTCTCTTAATCAAATGGGGGTAAGAGAGAGGACAGACTCATCAATAACTTTAATTTTGAAATAAATTTGTAGGTAGCAGGGTCTCCTCTTGACCCATCCAGTTGTCCAGCCCATTGACCACTAACACAGTCCCTTGGAGGAGGGTAGAAGCCTTTGCCTATTTAATAACATCTCCCCAACAATGCTACCAATTTTGATACAAGCCCAATAACCCTCCAAATAGAGTTGAAAAAAAGAAAAACTTTCCATTTTAAACCTCGAAGTGATTTCACTCAGTGACCTAGAGCTCAAGGACTTTTTCCTTTGCTAAGAATTCCAACCACCCAGCTCCCCAGTGAATAATAAAGACAATGTAATCATCTTTGTTTCTTTTAGTGGTTAATTGGGAACAGGATCATTTTATCCATCTTCATGAGTTGAAGCCCTTCTAGAAATGATTGTGGTTTGTTTTGCCCACCCACGAGATACCAAAATAACCTGCTATCTTCGCAAAATGTGCATCTATTCCCCCAAATCATATTTTATGCCAAGTTTTAAAAGAGAGGGAACCATGCCAGAATTCATTTTCAACCAAGTTTTATTTTCTATTTCTAGTGCTAGTGCATGGTAGACAGCTGGAGGATAGTTCCATTTAAGTTGATTTCTTCCTTGACACTGTTTCTTTTCAGATATGAATTAGCTAGAATAGTGCTAAAAATGAAGGTAACTAATTGTGGACTAAAAACAACAACAGAAGTAATTCCAAGTAATGAAAACCCAGTAAACATTTCAGTAATAATTTGCTTGGTGGGGGAGTAGACATTTTTTTGCTTGTGCTTAGGAACTATTAATTATATGAATGTTAGCAAATCACACCTAATAAATTTTGGCCTATATGAATGTGGCATAAATTGAGACACAAGGCAAAAAACTAGAAGACCCAATCCACCTAGAGAGAATGTAGCTTAATATTGGCATAAATTGCATTTAATATAATGAGCCTAATCTAAATGTTAGTGCAGTTGATCCTACATGTAAGATGCACTCAAAATATACTACAGAAATAATATGACTTGGCATTTAGATACACTAGTATCCTTTCTAGTCACTACTGTATTATTTTGTATTCTTCAGTTTATGAAGCCTTGGACTTAGACCATCAAAAATTTGTGAGCTAAGTCCCTGAATGGACTTGCTAATATTTTATTTGGTTTATTCCACATTTCCTTCTCTATCAACCTCCATTAACCATCTTATACACTAGATGAATATGATATTTCCAACATGTGAACTATTTTAATTAATTCTGGTAAATGCTTTAGAGAGGCCAAAATGTTTGTTTCTATATAATACCAAAAATCATTTTACTTGGTGCCAAGAGGTATGGATATTTAATAACCTGTTTATTGTTCTCATGGTTTCTCCAGAACACCCATAAAGAAGGAATCTCATAGAGGTGTTACCGACTTCATTGACTTTTCCCCACTCACTTCTTTTCCATCTTCTACATATGAGATGCTCCTCATAGCTCAAGCCTGGCTGGCTGACGGTATTTGACCCAAGAGCATGTTGTTTATGGCAGCCATGTGTACCCTGGCATAATCTTACCTCTCCCTGGCTTACTCTTTAATATAAGTAGTAGCATTTCCAGGACCCAGAATAGGTCAAAGACAACTCTAAATTGCATACTTAAATTTTTGACAATGAGTTGATCTCTATGAGATCTGTAGACAATCTTCTCTTCTGATTCTATTCAGGGCACAGTCTATGCCACTTTTTGAAAGCCAACTGTTTTATGCCACTAAATTATGAAGCCTTTACATAAAGTAACAAGCCACTCAAAAAGTTTAGTTCCTCAACTCTCCTAAGAACATGTCATTTCTACTGTCTTCTCAGGCCATAGATTCTACAGAAAGATCAGGAAAGACTTGTTTTCTTTATCACTTTGCAATCCATTTTAATTACTTTGTGTGATTTATTGATATTTCTTTGCCCTTTGAATCTGTAAATAGGAGTTGATTACAGATTAAACTCAATAAGGATATTGCATATCTTTGATTATTAATACTGACACCTTAATACTAATTAGAAAATCAGTAGAAATGGTCTCTTGATGGATCCAATAGTGATTTCTGTGAAGTCAAACATGTATTTGATTTGATTTTGCCTTTTTTGTAATTTTTACCTTAATAATTTAACACCTGGTAGTGAGTTGGATATACATCCTCCATAATAGGGACTAAAAATAGCTGACATTTGTTGACCTTTTACTCTGTGCCAGGTACTAGGCTAAGCATTCTGCAAAGTTTATTCTCATTTAATCCCCACAGAAGCTCTGTGAAGTTGATGCCATTTTTATTTCCATTTTTCCCAATAGAAAGGTGAAGCCTAGAGACATAGAAGTAACTTTTCACAGGTAGCATGGCTACTATGAGATGAGACCAGAATTCAAGTCAGAAAATCTGACTCCAGAACCTGAACTCTTAATCATTACTATATACTACCTCTTATGTGAAGATAATACTGTTTTATTAATTTAGACTTGGTATGGACAACTTATCCTGCTCCCTAGTGCCAACACAGTATTTCACAACAGACAATAAAAGTGAAGGTAATTTTCACAATGAGTTCCTAACATTTAACTGGCTTAGGGATGAGATCCTACAGTAATTTAAATATTTCAGTTATGTAGATGTCTATTTTGTAAACAGACAATTTAGAGGGCATCCTATGAAATAATTCTGCTCAAGATAAGTTTTTATTATTATTTATTTATTTATTTATTTATTTTTACCATAGATATTTTGTTGAAGAAAAAAAAGTGTATGCCCTAGGTTAATTTCTGGTTGTGACCGTTCCAAGATTTGGATTGTGGGGGTTGTTAAAATCAGTGTTGCCGTGCCTGATGGTGAAGACAATGAGGCTTGATTATCCATTTCTCTAGTGGGAGAGTAGATGCAAAATTATTTCTTACAGAGAATCATGGCCTTTCCTCCTTCCATTCATTCCCTTGACACAAGTTAAGCGGGGTGGAAATGTCCTCTGTTCAGGCTGTTATTCCTGACAGCCTCCTCAACTTCTCCTCAAAGCCCTGAGAGGATACAACTCTTCTCCTTGTTCAGATGACTATTAAAGTAAACTGCTTAGTGTTAAGTGGTGTAATAGACAAATTGCACTCCAGATCAAATTCTTGTCTAATATTCTGTCACTCAATATTTAGCAAAAGCCCAGTGTGTGAAGCAATACTTAGGGGAGATATCTTGAAGTTTATATGGCTCACTAATTCCTCTCAAATGCTTTACAATTTATACCTAGAGTTATGCATGCTGGCATCCATCCAAAATGCCTCCTCCTAAGAGAATGACTTTTTAAAATTTATACCCTTCTCTAGAGGAAGAAATAAGATTATTGAGAAGCAACAGGAAAAGCTATATAGACCTGAATGACCCAGTTCTTGGCATTAAAAATAGGTGCTTCTAGTTAAGAATTCTATAGCCGTTTGAGATGGTCTTAATGTTTTCTCATTTTAAAATATTATTTTAAAAAGTGAAACAATGGTAACTGGATTCATTCCTGTTTTAGTTATTTATTACTGTGTAACAAACTATACCAAAACTAAGTGGCTTAAAATATTTTATTACTTCTCATGGTTTCCTGTGTCAGAAAACTGGACAGGACACAGTGTGGAGAATTCATCTCTCTCCACATGATGTCTGCTGGAGTGAAATGTGCAAAATGGCTTCTGTACTCACATGTCTGATACCTCAGCTGGGGTGGCTTGGACAGCTGGTGTTGGCTAGAATAACCTAACTGGGGTTGTATGTTTGGGACCACAGATTTCTGGCAACTGGATTCTTTAATTTTCCTCCATGCAGTCTAGGTCTTTCTGTCTCTCTGTATCTTTTCACATAGTCTCTCCAACAGGGCAATCCAGCTTCTTTCGCAGCAGCTTAGGCCTCTGGAAAGTAAAAAACTTGAAACTGTCGGGTCTACTTTCTTCTTAGGCTAAGAAATGGCACAAGGTTCTTTGCTGCCTTTATAGTTAAGGAAAAAAAAAGCAGACTATAGAAAGGCATGAAAGATGAAGGAAGGATGTATAGTTAAGTGGAGATCATTAATATTTCTTATTATTATAGTTCTGTTAGGTTATAATATAGTGATATAACTAATAAGATTTGTAATAACAAATAAATCTAGTTGCCACATTTAAAAAGTATAGCAATTGATTATAAGAGGCTATCATTGATGATAACTTACAGAAGATTTTCATGTTTTGTGATAAGTTGCTCTTAAGCAACTTTTATATCTGCTTATTACTAAGAACTATATATTTAAGTACCAAAAACCCACACATTATGATAGTTCACACAATTTCCATTAAAAAAAAAAAAATGAATGAATTGCTTTATTTCTTTCAAGCCACTAGTTCATTTTTAGAATGAGGTCCACAGTGCACCTACATCACAATTTCCTGTAGGGCTACTAAAAGTACAGATTCCCACACCCACTCTTGTCTTACTGAATCTAGTCTTTAGGCTGTGGGTGAGTCTGTAATGAAATTTCTTCTGCATTTGTTTAAGTGGGCTGAGTTTTCTTTCCCCAAATGGAGAAGAGATTAACAACTGGAGAGTGTTGGAGACATATAGATGGGGTGTCTGCTGGATAAATATTGGTTTAATTCACAGGAAATGAAAAGCCAAGGAAAGAAGCAAGAAAAGGAAGAAGAGATGTTTCTTTCTCAGCATTGACACAGACATAAGGAGAAACCAGCCAAAAGACTTTTACAATCTTTAAATCCACTAATTAAAACATCTATTTGGAAGGAGAAAATGTGGGTAATTACCAGGCGTAATAGACTGTCTGAGAGACACTGACTGGGATTGAGACGGAAGAGCCTTGCTACAAAATGTCTTTTCAGGGAATATACATAATAATGTCATATTACTGAAAGCTTCTGGTAGGCAGGAAGCATGGCTTCATTGTGCCCTGTACCTAGAACCCCGACATGAAATGAATACAAGTGGGTGTTTGATCTCAAAACATATTTTTTTTGCATAATGTACTTTTGGACTAGAGTGTATCTATTTTCTGCTCACCTGTGATGTCACTGAAAAAACACACCAGATAAATCATATTTATACCATGATTCGATTAGTGTGTGGATCTGGTCTTCTTGTCCTTTAATCATAAGTGAATCTTCCATTCTTCCCTTCACAAAATGTGATTGTGTTCTGAAGATTCATGGACCCAAGCATATTTTAGACCAGGGGATCACAGTCTAGACTTCAGCTAAAGCAATAAAGTGATGCTTTTTCTTCAAGGTCAGAACACTCGAGGATGAGTAAGCCTGCTGCACAATGGTTCTTTTCTGATACATCTGGCATGAAAATAGCTCCAGATGGTTGGACACTTAAAAGCCTGAAGTATGTATAGTCGCAGCAATGAAAGAATAAGGTTTTATATGCAATTTAAATAGATATTAAAATATAGCCATGTCCCTTATCTCAGTGTTTTATAAACTCAAAGTTTGGCTAATGGAATATTCACTGTTTGTTCAAATGTTTCGATAATGCATTTATTAAAAACAATGAATTACTATACTATTAACCAGAAATGCAAATACATATTTGCTAGGAAGAAAATAATGTTCAGGAAAAAAGAACAAAGAATAGACTGACTTCATATTTATAAATAAATCGGAAGGATAGGTAATGATATCTTTTCCCAGTAGTTGGGATTTTATTTTGATGTTAAGCATAAAGTTTAGCCAACTACCACCAAGACACATTAAATTTAAGTGGGAAAAACATTATGACAATTAGAATGTTACATTTTCTCTTGATCCTTTGACCCATATGCATCATTTTTACCGTAGTAAGCATTGAGGTGGTAATAGCACTTCATTCAAATAGAAGTAAGCATCAATATCCACCACCTCCACCCCCAGATAGTTCCCTATCAATGCCCTGTGTTTGAGGATTCTTCTTGGGCCAACTTTTCTGGAATTGCTTTTCCATTTATATTCCTTTTTCAATTACTTTCTCCAAAATAAAGTATTTAGACAATGGTTGTAAGTCCTTGGCACCTAAAATTTTATAATCCTGTAGAGATTCAAATATAATTTGGCTGGGCGTGGTGGCTCACCCCTGTAATTCCAGCACTTTGGGAGGCCGAGGCGGGTGGATCACCTGAGGTTGGGAGTTTCAGACCAGCCTGACCAACACGGAGAAACCCCTTCTCTACTAAAAATACAAAATTAGCCAGGCGTGTTGGTGCATGCCTGTAATCCCAGCTACTCGAGAGGCTGAGGCAGGAGAATCACTTGAACCCAGGAGGCAGAGGTTGCAGTGAGCCAAGATTGCACTATTGCACTCCAGCCTGGGCAACAAGAGTGAAACTCCATCTCAAAATATTTATATATATAACAAATATAGGCCGGGCGCGGTGGCTCAAGCCTGTAGTCCCAGCACTTTGGGAGGCCGAGACGGGTGGATCACGAGGTCAGGAGATCAAGACCATCCTGGCTAACACGGTGAAACCCCGTCTCTACTAAAAAATACAAAAAACTAGCCGGGCTTGGTAGCGGGCGCCTGTAGTCCCAGCTACCTGGAGGCTGAGGCAGGAGAATGGCGTAAACCCGGGAGGCGGAGCTTGCAGTGAGCTGAGATCCGGCCACTGCACTCCAGCCTGGGCCACAGAGCGAGACTCCGTCTCAAAAAATAAATAAATAAATAAATAAATATATATATATTATATTCATATTATATAAATTATATAAATATAATTAAGATAAATTTATAATTATATAAATTAATTATATAAATATAATTAAGATAATTTATAATTATATAAATTTAATTATATAAATATAATTAAGAAATTGTATATATATATATAAAATTTCTTAAAACTTTGCAATTCACCTAGACTAGGAATTTAAATTATAATATAACCTGGGAATAAACATTTTTGGTTTCAAACTATGAGAAATAGGTCATAATATATCTTGTTTGATACAAACCATCACTTTTTTCTTCTTTTTACCCAAAGGTAACAGAAAACTGCAATATTTTATTTACTGTTCTTTGACTAAAATAGATACTAATTCAGCCAAGAGTTAGAGCTAAGAAATTGAAAACTGACTCCAAGTGACCACTTCTATTCAGCAAAAGCTACCATAGATGGTCCAACATAAATCTCCCCACACATTGCTCTATTAGACTCTAAGCCCTTGAGTACAGTACCTTTTCATGTACATATGTCTCTGTAAAGCCACTACCTAACCCAGTGACCAGAACATGCATGGCTCAATAAATGTTTGCCTGATGGCATGCCAATTCTAGTCTATGCACGGGCAGAACCTCTGAATGAAAAGCCAGAGTCGCAGGCATCTGGAGGCTTTCCTGGATGTGCTCAACACCCTAGTCCATCCCACTATCCCATAAGTTCCCATCTGTTCAATTTTTTTAATTTGTATTTTTTATTATACTTTAAGTTCTAGGGTATGCATGCACAACATGCAGGTTTGATACATAGGTATACATGTGCTGTGGTGGTTTGCTGCACCCATCAACTCATCATTGACATTAGGTATTTCTCTTAATGCTATCCCTCCCCCAACCCCCAACCCCCCAACAGGCCCCGGTGTGTGATGTTCCCTGCCCGGTGTTCAAGTGATCTCATTGTTCAATTCCCACCTGTGAGTGAGAACATGCAGTATTTGGTTTTCTGTCCTTGTGATAGTTTGTTGAGAATAATGGTTTCCAGCTTCATACATGTCCATACAAAGGACATGAACTCATCCTTTTTTATGGCTGCATAGTATTTCGTGGTGTATATGTGCCACATTTTCTTAATCCAGTCTATTATTGATGGACATTTGGGTTGGTTCCAAATATTTGCTATTGAGAATACTGCCACAATAAACATACATGTGCATGTGTCTTTATAGTAGCATGATTTATAATCCTTTGGGTATATACTCAATGATGGGATTGCTGGGTCTAATGATAATTTTAGTTCTAGATCCTTGAGTAATTGCCACACTGTCTTCCACAATGGTTGAACTCATTTACACTCCCAGCAACAGTGCAAAAGCATTCCTGTTTCTCCACATCCTGTCCAATATCTGTTGTTTCCTAGCTTTTTAGTGATTGCCATTCTAACTGGCATGAGATGGTATCTCATTGTGGTTTTGATTTGCATTTCTCTGATGACCAGTGATGATGAACATTTTTTATGTGTCTGTTGGCTGCATAGATGTCTTCTTTTGAGAAGTGTCTTGTTCATATCCTTTGCCCACTTTTTGATGGGGTTGTTTGTTTTTTTCTTGTAAATTTGTTTGAGTTCTTTGTAGATTCTGGATATTAGCTCTTTGTCAGATGGGTAGATTGCAGAAATTTTCTCCCACTCTGTAGGTTGCCTGTTCACTCTGATGGTAGTTTCTTTTGTCATGCAGAGGTTCTTTAGTTTAGTTAGTTCCAATTTGTCTATTTTGGCTTTTGTTGCCATTGCTTTTGGTGTTTTAGTCATGAAGTCCTTGCCCATCCCCTATGTCCTGAATGGTATTGCCTAGGTTTTCTTCTAGGGTTTTTATGGTTTTAGGTCTAACATTTAAGTCTTTAATCCATCTTTAATTAATTTTTGTATAAGGTGTAAGGAAGGGATCCAGTTTCAGCTTTTTACATATGGCTAGCCAGTTTTCCCAGCAGCATTTATTAAATAGGGAATCCTTTCCCCATTTCTTGTTTTTGTCAGGTTTGTCAAAGATCATATGGTTGTAGATGTGTGGTGGTGTTTCTGAGGGCTCTGTTCTGTTCCATTGGTCTATATATCTGTTTTGGTACTGTACCATGCTGTTTTGGTTACTGTAGCTTTGTAATATAGTTTGAAGTCAGGTAGTGTGATGCCTCCAGCTTTGTTCTTTTTGCTTAGGATTGTTTTGGCAACACGGGCTCTTTTTTGGTTCCATATGAACTTTAAAGTAGTTTTTTCCAAATCTGTGAAGAAAGTCATTGGTACCTTAATGGGGATGGCATTGAATCTATAAATTACTTTGGGCAGTATGGCCATTTTCATGATACTGATTCTTCCTATCCATGAGCACAGAATATTCTTCCATTTGTTTGTGTCTTCTTATTTCACTGAGTAGTGCTTTGTAATTCTCCTTGAAGAGGTCCTTCACATCCCTTGTAAGTTGGATTCCTAGGTATTTTATTCTCTTTGTAGCAATTGTGAATGGGAGTTCACTCATGATTTGACTCTCTATTTGTCTGTTATTGGAGTATAGGAATGCTTGTGATTTTTGCACATTGATTTTGTATCCTGAGACTTTGCTGAAGTTGCCTATCAGCCTAAGATTTTGGGCTGATTCAATGGGGTTTTCTAAATATATAATCATGCCATCTAACAAAAGGGACAATTTGACTTCCTCATTTCCTAATTGAATACCCTTTATTTGTTTCTCTTGCCTGATTGCCCTGGCCAGAATTTCCAACACTATGTTGAATAGGAGTGGTAAGAGAGGGCATCCTTGTCTTGTGTCAGTTTTCAAAGGGAATGCTTCCAGTTTTTGCCCATTCAGTATGATATTGGCTGTGGATTTGTCATAAATAACTCATATTATTTTGAGATATGTTCTGTCAATACTTAGTTTATTGAGAATTTTTAGCACGAAGAGTGGTTGAATTTTGTCAAAAGCCTTTTCTGCATCTATTGAGATACTCGTGGTTTTTGTCATTGGTTCTGTTTGTGTGATGGATTATGTTTATTGATTTGCATATGTTCAACCAGCCTTGCATTCCAGGGATGAAGCCAACTTGATCGTGGTGGATAAGCTTATTGATGTGCTGCTGGATTAGGTTTACCAGTATATTATTAAGGATTTTTGCATCGATGTTTACCAGGGATATTGGTCTAAAATTCTCTTTTTTTGTTGTGCCTCTGCCAGACTTTGGTATCAGGATGATGTTGGTCATATAAAATGAGTTAGGGAGGATTCCCTCTTTTTCTATTGATTAGAAATTTCAAAACACAATAGCGAGGCGGAGCAAGATGGCCAAATAGGAACAGCTCCAGTCTCCAACTCGCAGCGCGAGTGACACAGAAGACCGGTGATTTCTGCATTTTCAACTGAGGTACTGGGGTCATCTCACTAGGGAGTGCCGGACAATCGGTGCTGGTCAGCTGCCGCAGCCTGACCAGCGAGAGCTGAAGCAGGGCGAGGCATCGCCTCACCTGGAAGCGCAAGGGGGAAGGAAATCCGTTTTCCTAGCCAGGGGAACTGAGACACACAACACCTGGAAAATCGGGTAACTCCCGCCCCAATACTGCGCTTTAAGGAAACAGGCACACCAGGAGAATATATCCCACACCTGGCCGGGAGGGGCCCACGCCCACGGAGCCTCCCTCACTGCTAACACAGCAGTCTGCGGCGATCTATTCGCAAGACAGCAGCAAGGCTGGGGGAGGGGCGCCCGCCATTGCTGAGGCTTAAGTAGGTAAAGAAAGCCGCTGGGAAGCTCAAACTGGGTGGAGCTCACAGCAGCTCAAGGAAGCCTGCCTGTCTCTGTAGACTCCATCTCTGGGGACAGCGCACAGCTGAAGTCCAATAGGGGAAGCAGCGGGGGCCGGTGCAGACGCGAACGACTCTGTCTGGCAGCTTTGGGGAGAGCCGCGGATCTCCCAACGTGGAGGTTGAGATCTGAGAACGGACAGACTGCCTGCTCAGGTGGGTCCCTGACCCCTGAGTAGCCTAGCTGGGAGACATCCCCCACTAGGGGCAGTCTGACACCCCACACCTCACAGGGTGGAGTCACCCCTGAGAGGAAACTTCCAAAGGAAGAATCAGACAGGTACACTCGCTGTTCAGCAATATACTATCTTTGGCAACCTCTGCTGCTAATATCCAGGCAAACAGGGTCTGGAGTGGACCTCAAGCAATCTCCAACAGACCAACAGACAGTCCTTCTGACTGTCAGACGGAAAACTATCAAACAGGAAGGACACCTATACCAAAACCCCATCAGTACGTCACCATCATCAAAGACCAGAGACAGATAAAACCACAAAGATGGGCAAGAAGCAGGGCAGAAAAGCTGGAAAATCAAAAAATAAGAGCGCATCTCCCCCTGCAAAGGAGTGCAGCCCATCGCCAGCAACGGATCAAAGCTGGTCAGAGAATGACTTTGACGAGATGAGAGAAGAAGGCTTCAGTCCATCAAACTTCTCAGAGCTAAAGGAGGAATTACGTACTCAGCGCAAAGAAACTAAAAATCTTGAAAAAAAATGGAAGAATTGACAGCTAGACTAATTAATGCAGAGAAGATCATAAACGAAATGACAGAGATGAAAACCATGACACGAGAAATACATGACAAATGCACAAGCTTCAGTAACTGACTCGATCAACTGGAGGAAAGAGTATCAGCGATTGAGGATCAAATGAATGAAATGAAGCGAGAAGAGAAACCAAAAGAAAAAAGAAGAAAAAGAAATGAACAAAGCCTGCAAGAAGTATGGGATTATGTAAAAAGACCACATCTACGTCTAATTGGGGTGCCTGAAAGTGAGGGGGAAAATGGAACCAAGTTGGAAAACACTCTTCAGGATATCATCCAGGAGAACTTCCCCAACCTAGTAGGGCAGGCCAACATTAAATTCAGGAAATACAGAGAACACCACAAAGATACTCCTCCAGAAGAGCAACTCCAAGACACATAATTGCCAGATTCACCAAAGTTGAAATGAAGGAAAAAATCTTAAGGGCAGCCAGAGAGAAAGGTCGGGTTACCCACAAAGGGAAGCCCATCAGACTAAACAGCAGATCTCTCGGCAGAAACTCTACAAGCCAGAAGAGAGTGGGGGCCAATATTCAACATTCTTAAAGAAAAGAATTTTAAACCCAGAATTTCTTATCCAGCCAAATTAAGTTTCATCAGTGAAGGAGAAATAAAATCCTTTACAGATAAGCAAGTGCTTAGAGATTTTGTCACCACCAGGCCTGCCTTACAAGAGACCCTGAAGGAAGCCCTAAACATGGAAAGGAACAACCGGTACCAGCCATTGCAAAAACATGCCAAAATGTAAAGACCATCGAGGCTAGGAAGAAACTGCATCAACTAACGAGCAAAATAACCAGTTAATATCATAATGGCAGGATCAAGTTCACACATAACAATATTAACCTTAAATGTAAATGGACTAAATGCTCGAATTAAAAGACACAGACTGGCAAACTGGATAAAGAGTCAAGACCCATCAGTCTGCTGTATTCAGGAGACCCATCTCACATGCAGAGACATACATAGGCTCAAAATAAAGGGATGGAGGAAGATCTACCAAGCAAATGGAGAACAAAAACAAGCAGGGGTTGCAATCCTAGTCTCTGATAAAACAGACTTTAAACCATCAAAGATCAAAAGAGACAAAGAAGGCCATTACATAATGGTAAAGGGATCAATTCAACAGGAAGAGCTAACTATCCTAAATATATATGCACCCAATACAGGAGCACCCAGATTCATAAAGCAAGTCCTTAGAGACCTACAAAGAGACTTAGACTCCCATACAATAATAATGGGAGACTTCAGCACTCCACTGTCAACATTAGACAGATCAAGGAGACAGAAAGTTAACAAGGATATCCAGGAATTGAACTCATCTCTGCACCAAGCGGACCTAATAGACATCTATAGAACTCTCTACCCCAAATCAACAGAATATACATTCTTCTCAGCACCACATCGCACTTATTCCAAAATTGACCACATAATTGGAAGTAAAGCACTCCTCAGCAAATGTCAAAGAACAGAATTATAACAAACTGTCTCTCAGACCACAGTGCAATCAAACTAGAACTCAGGACTAAGAAACTCAATCAAAACCGCTCAACTACATGGAAACTGAACAACCTGCTCCTGAATGACTACTGGGTACATAACGAAATGAAAGCAGAAATAAAAATGTTCTTTGAAACCAATGAGAACAAAGATACAACATACCAGAATCTCTGGGACACATTTAAAGCAGTGTGTAGAGGGAATTTATAGCACTAAATGCCCACAAGAGAAAGCAGGAAAGATCTAAAATTGACACTCTAACATCACAATTAAAAGAACTAGAGAGGCAAGAGCAAACACATTCAAAAGCTAGCAGAAGGCAAGAAATAACTAAGATCAGAGCAGAACTGAAGGAGATAGAGACACAAAAAACCCTCCAAAAAATCAATGAATCCAGGAGTTGGTTTTTTGGAAAAGATCAACAAAATTGACAGACCGCTAGCAAGACTAATAAAGAAGAAAAGAGAGAGGAATCAAATAGACTCAATAAAAAATGATAAAGGGGATATCACCACTGACGCCACAGAAATACAAACAACCATCAGAGAATACTATAAATGCCTCTACGCAAATCAACTAGAAAATCTAGAAGAAATGGATAATTTCCTGGACACTTACACTCTTCCAAGACTAAACCAGGAAGAAGTTGAATCCCTGAATAGACCAATAGCAGGCTCTGAAATTGAGGCAACAATTAATAGCCTACCCACCAAAAAAAGTCCAGGACCAGATGGATTCACAGCTGAATTCTATCAGAGGTACAAGGAGGAGCTGGTACCATTCCTTCTGAAACTATTCCAATCAATAGAAAAAGAGGGAATCCTCCCTAACTCATTTTATGAGGCCAACATCATCCTGATACCAAAGCCTGGCAGAGACACAACAAAAAAAGAGAATTTTAGACCAATATCCCTGATGAACATCGATGCAAAAATTCTCAATAAAATACTGGCAAACCGGATCCAGCAGCACATCAAAAAGCTTATCCACCATGATCAAGTGGGCTTCATCCCTGGGATGCAAGGCTGGTTCAACATTCACAAATCAATAAATGTAATCCAGCATATAAACAGAACCAAAGACAAGAACCACATGATTATCTCAATAGATGCAGAAAAGGCTTTTGACAAAATTCAACAGCCCTTCATGCTAAAAACGCTCAATAAATTCGGTATTGATGGAACGTACCTCAAAATAATAAGAGCTATTTATGACAAACCCACAGCTAATATCATACTGAATGGGCAAAAACTGGAAAAATTCCCTTTGAAAACTGGCACAAGACAGGGATGCCCTCTCTCACCACTCCTATTCAACATAGTGTTGGAAGTTCTGGCTAGGGCAATCAGGCAAGAGAAAGAAATCAAGGGTATCCAGTTAGGAAAAGAAGAAGTCAAATTGTCCCTGTTTGCAGATGACATGATTGTATATTTAGAAAACCCCATCGTCTCAGCCCAAAATCTCCTTAAGCTGATAAGCAACTTCAGCAAAGTCTCAGGATACAAAATTAATGTGCAAAAATCACAAGCATTCTTATACACCAGTAACAGACAAGCAGAGAGCCAAATCAGGAATGAACTTCCATTCACAATTGCTTCAAAGAGAATAAAATACCTAGGAATCCAGCTTACAAGGGATGTAAAGGACCTCTTCAAGGAGAACTACAAACCACTGCTCAGTGAAATCAAAGAGGACACAAACAAATGGAAGAACATACCATGCTCATGGATAGGAAGAATCAATATCGTGAAAATGGCCATACTGCCCAAGGTTATTTATAGATTCAATGCCATCCCCATCAAGCTACCAATGACTTTCTTCACAGAATTGGAAAAAACTGCTTTAAAGTTCATATGGAACCAAAAAAGAGCCCGCTTGCCAAGACAATCCTAAGTCAAAAGAACAAAGCTGGAGGCGTCACGCTACCTGACTTCAAACTATACTACAAGGCTACAGTAACCAAAACAGCATGGTACTGGTACCAAAACAGAGATATAGACCAATGGAAAAGAACAGAGTCCTCAGAAATAATACACACATCTACAGCCATCTGATCTTTGACAAACCTGAGAGAAACAAGAAATGGGGAAAGGATTCCCTATTTAATAAATGGTGCTGGGAAAATTGGCTAGCCATAAGTAGAAAGCTGAAACGGATCCTTTCCTTACCCCTTATACGAAGATTAATTCAAGATGGATTAGAGACTTAAATGTTAGACCTAATACCATAAAAACCCTAGAAGAAAATCTAGGTAGTACCATTCAGGACATAGGCATGGGCAAGGACTTCATGTCTAAAACACCAAAAGCAACAGCAGCAAAAGCCAAAATCGACAAATGGGATCTAATTAAACTAAAGAGCTTTTGCACAGCAAAAGAAACTACCATCAGAGTGAACAGGCAACCTACAGAATGGGAGAAAATTTTTGCAACCTACTCATCTGACAAAGGGCTAATATCCAGAATCTACAAAGAACTCAAACAAATATACAAGAAAAAAACAAACAACCCCATCAAAAAGTGGGCAAAGGATATGAACAGACATTTTGCAAAAGAAGACATTCATACAGCCAACAGACACATGAAAAAATGCTCATCATCACTCGCCATCAGAGAAATGCAAATCAAAACCATAATGAGATACCATCTCACACCAGTTAGAATGGCGATCATTAAGAAGTCAGGAAACAACAGGTGTTGGAGAGGATGTGGAGAAATAGGAAACTTTTACACTGTTGGTGGGATTGTAAACTAGTTCAACCATTATGGAAAACAGTATGGCATTCCTCAAGGATCTAGAACTAGATGTACCATATGACCCAGCCATCCCACTACTGGGTATATACCCAAAGGATTATAAATTACTCTACTACAAAGACACATGCACACGTATGTTTATTGCGGCACTATTCACAATAGCAAAGACTTGGAATCAACCCAAATGTCCATCTGTGACAGACTGGATTAAGAAAATGTGGCACATATATACCATGGAATACTATGCAGCCATCAAAAAGGATGAGTTTGCGTCCTTTGTAGGGACATGGATGCAGCTGGAAACCATCATTCTTAGCAAACTATCACAAGAACAGAAAACCAAACACCGCATGTTCTCACTCATAGGTGGGAACTGAACAATGAGATCACTTGGACTCGGGAAGGGGAACATCACACACTGGGTCCTATCATGGGGAGGGGGGAGTAGGGAGGGATTGCATTGGGGAGTTATACATGATATAAATGATGACTTGATGGGTGCTAATGAGTTGATGGGTGCAGCACACCAACATGGCATAAGTATACATATGTAACAAACCTGCACGTTATGCACATGTACCCTAGAACTTAAAGTATAATAAAAAATATATATAAAACAAAAAAAGAAATTTCAAAAGGAATAGTACCAGCTCCTTTTTGTACCTCTGGTAGAATTCGGCTGTGAATCCGTCTGGTCCTGGACTTCTTTGTTTGGTAGGCTATTAATTATTGCCTCAATTTCAGATCTTGTTATTAGTCTATTAAGAGATTCAGCTTCTTTCTGGTTTAGTCTTGGGAGGGTGTATGTGTCCAGGAATTTATCCATTTCTTCTAGGTTTTCTAGTTTATTTGCATAGAGGTGTTTTTAGTATTCTCTGATGGTAGTTTGTATTTCTGTGGGGTCAGTGGTGATATCCCCTTTATCATTTTTTATTGTGTCTATTTGTTTCTTCTCTGTTTTCTTCTTTATTACTCTTGCTAGCAGCCTATCAATTTTGTTGATCTTTTAAAAAAAACAGCTCCTGGATTCATTGATTTTTTGAAGGGTTTTTGTGTCTCTATCTCCTTCAGTTCTGCTCTGATCTTAGTTATTTCTTGCCTTCTGCTAGCTTTTGAATGTGTTTGCTCTTGCCTCTCTAGTTCTTTTAATTGTGATGTTAGGGTGTCAATTTTAGATCTTTCCTGCTTTCTTTTGTGGGTATTTAGTGCTATAAATTTCCCTCTACACACTGCTTTAAATGTGTCCCAGAAATTCTGGTACGTTGTGTCTTTGTTCTCATTGGTTTCAAATAACATCTTTATTTCTACCTTCATTTCATTATTTACTCAGTAGTCATTCAGAAGCAAGTTGTTCAGTTTCCATATAGTTGTGCAGTTTTGAGTGAGTTCCTTAATCCTGAGTTCTAGTTTGATTGCACTGTGGTCTGAGAGACAGTTTGTTGTGATTTCTGTTCTTTTACAATTGCTGAGGAGTGCTTTACTTCCAATTAGGTGGTCAATTTTAGAATAAGTGTGATGTGGTGCTGAGAAGAATGTATATTCTGTTGATTTAGGGTGAAGAGTTCTGTAGATGTCTATTAAGTCTGCTTGTTGCAGGGATGAATTCAGGTCCTGGGTATCCTTGTTAACCTTCTGTCTCATTGATCTGCCTAATATGGGCAGTAGGGTGTTAAAGTCTCCCATTATTATTGTATTGGAGTCTACATTTCTTTGTAGGTCTCTAAGGACTTGCTTTATGAATCTGGGAGCTCCTGTATTTGGTGCATATATATTTAGGATAGTTAGCTCTTCTTGTTAACTGAACCCTTTACTATTATGTATGACCTTCTTTGTCTCTTTTGATCTTTGTTGGTTTAATGTCTGTTATCAGAGACTAGGATTGCAACCCCTGGTATTCTTTGCTTTCCATTTGCTTGGTAGATCTTCCTCCATCCCTTTTTTTTTTTTTTTTTTTTTTTGACCCTATGTGTGTTTGCACGTGAGATGGGTCTCCCGAATAAACACACTGATGGGTCTTGACTCTATCCAATTTACCAGTCTATGTCTTTTAATTGGGGCATTTAGTCCATTTACATTTAGGGTTAATATTGTTATGTGTGAATTTGATTCAGTCATTATGATGTTAGCTGGTTATTTTGCCCGTTAATTGATGAAGTTTCTTCCTAGCATCGATGGTATTTACAATTTGGGATGTTTTTGCAGTGGCTGGTACTAGTTGTTTCCTTCCATGTTTAGTGCTTCCTTCAGGAGCTCTTGTAAGACAGGCCTGGTGGTGACAAAATGTCTCAGCATTTGCTTGTCTGTAAAGGATTTTTTTTCTCCTTCACTTATGAAGCTAATTTTGGCTGGATATGAAATTCTGGGTTGAAAATTCTTTTCTTTAAGAATGTTGAATATTGGCCCCCACCCTCTTCTGGCCTATAGGGTTTCTGCCAACAGATCTCCTGTTATTATGATGGGTTTCCCTTTGTGGGTAATTCGACGTTCCTCTCTGGCTGCCTTTAACACTTTTTCCTTCGTTTTAACCTTAGTGAATCTGAAAATTTTGTGTCTTGGAGTTGCTCTTCTCAAGGAGTATCTTTGTGGTGTTCTCTGTATTTCCTGAATTTGAATGTTGGCCTGCCTTGCTAGGTTGGGGAAGTTCTCCTGGATAATGTCCTCAAGAGTGTTTTCCAACTTGGTTTCATTTTCCCCATCCCTTTCAGGTGCACAATCAAATGTACATTTGGTCTTTTCACATAGTCCCATATTTCTTGGAGGCTTTGTTCATTTATTTTTACTTTTTCTCTAAACTTATCTTCTCACTTTATTTCATTAATTTGATCTTCAATCACTGATACCCTTTCTTCTACTTGATCAAACTGGCCACTGAAGCTTGTGCATGCATCACGAAGGACTCATGCCATGGTTTTCAGCTCCATCAGGTCATTTAAGGTCTTCTCTACTCTGTTTATTCTAGTTAGCCATTAGCCTAATCTTTTTTTCAAGGTTTTTAACTTCCTTGCGATGAGTTCAAGCATCCTCCTTTAGCTTGGAGAAGTTTGTTATTACCAGCCTTCTGAAGCCTACTTCTCTCAACTCGTCAAAGTCATTCTCCATCCAGCTTTGTTCCATTGCTCGCGAGGAGCTGTGATCCTTTGGAGGAGAAGAGGTGCTCTGATTTTTAGAATTTTCAGCTTTTCTGCTCTGGTTTCTCCCCATCTTTGTGGTTTTATCTATCTTTGGTCTTTGATGTTGGTGACCTATAGATGGGGTTTTGGTGTAGTTGACCTTTTTGTTGATGTTGATGCTATTCCTTTTTGTTTGTTAGTTTTCCTGCTAACCGTCAGGTCCCTCAGCTGCAGGTCTGTTGGAGTTTCCTGGAATTCCACTCCAGACTCTGTTTGCCTGGGTATCACCAGTGGAGGCGCAGAACAGCAAATATTGCAGAACAGTAAATATTGCTGTCTGATCCTTCCTCTGGAAGCTTCGTCCCAGAGGAGCAGCCACCTATATGAGCTGTCTTTCAGCCCCTACTGGGAGGTGTCCCCCAGTTAGGCTACATGGGAGTCAGGGACCCACTTGAGGAGGCACTCTGTCCATTCTCAGTGCTCACACGCCGAGCTGGGAGAACCACTGCTCTCTTCAGAGCTGTCAGACAGGGAGGTTTATGTCTGCATAGTTGTCTGCTGCCTTTTGTTCAGCTATGCCCTACCCACACAGGTGGAGTCTGGAGGCAGTAGGCCTTATTGAGCTGAGATGGGCTCCACCCAGTTGGAGTTTCCCTGCCACTTCGTTTACCTACTCAAGCCTCTGCTATGGCGGACGCCCCTCCTCCAATCAGGCTGCTGCCTCGCAGTTTGATCTTAGGCTGCTGTGCTAGAAGTGAGCAAGGCCCTGTGTGCGTGGGACCCACCAAGCCAGTCATAGGAGAGAATCAACTTGTCTGCCAGTTTCTAAGACCTTGAGAAAGCCATAGTATTTAGGGGGAGTGTCCCATTTTTCCAGGTAGTTTGTCACAGCTTCACTTGGCTAGGAAAGGGAAATCCCCCGAGCCCGTGTGCTTCCCGGGTGGGGCGATGCCCCACCCTGCTTCGGCTTGCCCTGCATGGGCTACACCCACTGTCCAACCGGTCCCAGTGAGATGAACCAGGTACCTCAGCTGGAAATGCAGAAATCCCCCGTCTTCTGCATAGATCACACTGGGAGCTGCAGACTGGAGCTCTTCCTATTCAGCCATCTTGGAATGCCCCGAGTCTGTTCCATTTTTGAATTGAATTGAAAGGCAGACGCCATCTATTCAATTTTTAAATGAGTCAGCATGGCGCATGACACTTGGTAGTAAGTGCTGAGGAAATGTTTTATGAATATTATCTTACAAGTTAATAGAAATACTTTAAAAGACAAAAGCAGTGCTTTGCATGTGTTTCATATGATTTAGTTTTATGAAACTTCCAGTTAATATTAAAATCCAAAGCATCCTGATTCTTTACATTTTCATGTTCTGTGATGAGGGGGATGGAGAGAAGCAAAGAATGCATTGTGTGTGTGTGCATATTAATTCCGTGAACTGAGTTTGAATTCTATTAAAATACTGAATAGGTTACATTCAGTCTAAGACTTCTATTTCTGTTTAGAAACACAATTAACTTGTGGATCTAATAGATAAGCTTGAGAATGTCCTCCCAATTCAGAGCCCTAAGTTGTTTATCTGCAAAGCAAAGATAATATTCATTGTGTGTTCCCTTGCAAAGTTTGTCTAAGATCAAGTTAGGTGATAATGTGATTGTACTTTATGAACCACTTTGCAAAACATCATCATTATTTCCCTGTGAAGATTTTTAATATGATTAATTGGTGCATAGATGTGTATTTAAAATATGTAACACGTATTTAAAAATAGATATTCCTGTCTGTTCCAGTTGGCTAGGAAATCGACTTGAGGTCTTGAACCATTTCACAATCATGCTACTGAGGAAAAAATTGAGAACGCTTGGTTTGGTGATCCTGGCAAGAAGAAATGCTATGGTAACATTGTCATTAATTCCTCCTTTGTGGATAGACCTCCAAATAGTTGAAAGGAGATAGCTTTTGAGGTACTCTGGTTTAAAAATCTTTTATTTCCTTCTTCTTTTTTTTTTTTTTTTTTGAGATGGAATCTCGCCCTGTTGCCCAGGCTGGAGTACAGTGGTGCGATCTCAGCTCACTGCATGCTCCGCCTCTCTGGTTCACACCATTTTCCTGCCTCAGACTCCAGAGTAGCTTGGATTACAGGTGCCCGCCACCACGCCCGGCTAATTTTTTGATTCTGTATTTTTAGTAGAGATGGGATTTCACCATGTTAGCCAGGAGAGTCTTGATCTCCTGACCTTGTGATCCACCCGCCTCGGCCTTCCAAAGTGCTGGGATTATAGGTGTGAGACACTGCACCTGGCCTAGTTCATTTTTTAATCACATTCCAAATTCTGTTATTCTTCAGGTGTTATCAGTTTTACCTTTGAAATACCTTCAGAATCTTTCTCATTCTGAAGATGAGTTTCCTTTCCAATTATACTTTAGTTTACTTATCGTCTCTCCCCAGAATATTGCAATTGCCTCTCTTTATTTTTAAGCTTCTAGCTTCCTGAAGCAAATCTATTCCTATGGAATATGTATTTGTTTCCTACTACTGTAACAAATTACCAAAAACGTAGTGGCTTGAAACCACACAAACATATTATCTTACAGTTCTGAAAGTCAGAAGTCCAAAATGGGTCTTCAGGGCTGTGTTCCTTCAGGAAGCTCTAGGGGGAGAATCCACTTCTTTGCCTTCTCTGGCATCGAGAGGCCACCTGCATTCCTGGGCTCATGGCCCCTTCCTCTACCTTCATAGCCAACAGCATAGCATCTCATCAAATCTCTTTCTCACCTTTGCTTTTGTTGTTACCTCTCCTCTGATTCTCCTGCCTCCTTCTTTCCCTTATAAAAACCTTTGTGATTACATGGAGCCCATCCAGAAATTGTAGGATAATCCCCTCATTGTGAGATCATTAATTTAATCATACCTGTGAAATTACTTTGGCCATGTAAAGTAATATTCACAGGTTTGGAGATTGGAAAGTAGATCCCTTGGAGAGCCATCATTCTGCCTACCACAGAACTCAAGTGATGTCTTTTAGTCAGATGCAATCTGGTCCTGCCATTTTCCTGCATGGAACGCTCATGACTTCCCAGTCCTCGGCAACAGCTTCACATTTTTCTGACCTCAACCTACAATTAAAAATATATATTTTACATCATGATCTAATTTACACACACACTCACAGACACACATGAAAATCTTCACAAAATTTGGCACTTATTCTTACGTGTAATTCCCTTTCATAGTTTCTTTTATAGCCTATTAATTTGTAAAATGCTGTCCATGACCCACTTCACAGAGTTTCTGGCCTGTTAGTGGGTTTCAAGCCACAGTTTAAACATCATACAGGCTGTGTGTGCTTCATCCATGCAAACTACTTTTAGATCCCAAACAGGCCATTTTCTTTCATGCCTCATGCACTTTAGGCTATTCTTACCCTACAAAGCTTACATGCCACTTCTGCTGACAGGCTCAACTCTAAACATTACTTTCTTTAGAAAGACTATTGATTTCCTCCAGGCAGCCACACACCTGCATCTTGCCAGCCTCCTGTATTGTCTCTGTTACAGTATTTGCCAGGTAGTCTCTCGTTCTCCTTTCTCTCTGTCTCTCTCATTCTTCCTCTCCTACACACACACATCCTTCTCTTTCTCCTCCTCTTCCATTCCCTTCTCCCTTCCTCCTCCTTTTCCTGTTGTCTTCCCTTTCTCTTTTCTTTTTATTCATTCTAAAAGAAAGATGATAACAGATACAATAGCCTTTGTAGAAAAATTTGAAAATACAGAAGAATAAACAGAAACCTAAACCTACCTCTAAACAAACCCTCCAGAGAGAACTACTAATATTTATACGTTTTCGGTTAATCTTTTTGATATTTAGATCTACACGCTTTATTGAACAAAAATAGGTTCATGCTGTAAAATTTTGGAACCTGTTGGAATGGACTTGATGATAACCTGGATAGTAATTATAAGTTATAACCAACAATTTTTGATGAAAAAATACAAGGCAAGCTATATATTGGTTTAATGAATACTCAGGATATAAAGTAATTAAAGATGACTTCCATGAAAAGAAATGTAAATAACTTTTAATAAAAGAAGTAAGGAATTCTTCCAAAATTATATGTGGCAGCCAAAATTATATTTGGCAGCCAAATTTGGACTCTCCTGATGAATAACATGTTGTTTATTCTTTTTTTTTTTTTTTGAGACTCCAGTCCAGGCTGGAGTACTATGGCACGATCTTGGCTCACCACAACCTCCGCCTCCTGGGTTCAAGCGATTCTCCTGCCTCAGCCTCCCAAGTAGCTGGGATTACAGGCATGAGCCACCACACATGACTAATTTTGTATTTTTAGTAGAGACCGGGTTTCTCCATGTTAGTCAGGCTGGTCTCGAACTCCCGACCTCAGGTGATCCACCTGCCTCGGCCTCCCAAAGCGTTGGGATTACAGGCATGAGCCACCGTGCCCGGCCATGTTTATTCTTTTGTAATCATATTTCTGATGAAAAGCAAGTTTTTATTTGGAATTATTATTGTGCCTTAATACCCTATTATGACAGTTTACTGGGGATTAAACCAGAATTTGGATAAATTGTTTTACTTTTTTCAAGCTACTAGTCCATTCTCAAAGTGAGCTCCACCGTGCAACTACCTGAGAATTACCTTGAGGGGTACTAACAGCTCAGATTCCTATGCCCACCCAGTCCTGCTGGATAGGTCTTTAATCATGGACCCCAGGAATTTCTCCGTTAACAAGTTTTGATGCATAATAAAATTTGAGCATCACTACACTAAACTTATAAAACTGTAAAAATCAATGTACTAAACAGCTCTTTGGGAGCACTAATAGTTTGTACTAATGTAAATTCTCCCCAGAAATCAGTTCCTTTAAAAAACCTTAACCTCAGGAGTCTTTAGAACCAATGAGACCTTAAAATATGTAATTTAATTACATCTTTATGCAAATGAGGAAAGTAAAAAGATGAAATGACCTCCCACAAGTCACTGAGCAGGCTTGTAGAAGAACTGAGCCTTTTACCAAGAAAGAACCTCTGATTCCAAGTCCTAAGCCCTCTCCCCTATTCCAGACTGGAGCATGCTTTACTATATCTGCTGGCTTACCTATTTTAAGCCACTATTTCATCACAGTAAATGCCACTTTAATCCTTGCTTATTTACTTTCTAATGACAAATCCTGAAATCAGTTTCTTTATAAAAACACATTTTGGTGTTTGAAGAGAAACATTCCTGACTTTAATGTAATTATGAAAACTACAGAGCCATGAAATTTCCTTTGCTTACTGCATACTGCTTGGAGTTTGCATGTAATGTGTGGTTCATAATGCTCAAGTTTGCCTGCTGGTGTACTCAGATAAGAGGAAGCAGCTTGACTTCCAAATTAAAGGACTCTGATAGAATAAACTGCATCAATATCTCTATTTCCTGAAAAGAAAAAAATTCTGCTTGTTTATTGAGGTGAAAAGTAATCTAAATAGCTGAATATAAGCGCAAACAGAATTCTTGAAAGTACTGAGAATTTTTTAGTAAAGATACACAAAAGCAATGCTATACACATGATCTGTGCTGAATGTATCTGGAGTTGGGATTCTATTCCATTTCAGAACAAGTCATTAAAAGGTCATAAAAAACAGGATGAGCAGGTAAAATGACTTTTCCTTTATCTGAATCATTTTGGTTGCGGTATTTTCAGAAGTTTAAAGGGGTGCTAGCTCCCTTCTTTCCTTCCTTCCTTCCTTCCTTCCGTCCGTCCTTCCGTCCTTCCTTCCTTCCTTCCTTCCTTCCTTCCTTCCTTCCTTCCTTCCTTCTTTCTTTCTTTCTTCTTTTTTAATTTCTGTAACTTTCATTCATTTTCTGGTTGAACATTTAGTTCCAGTTTGAGTTAGGGGTGGTGATCTGATCGCTAAACACCAGGCTGATTCATGTTCACCATTAATTAGCACAATAAGAAACTCAAGTTACCGGGCCGGGCGCGGTGGCTCAAGCCTGTAATCCCAGCACTTTGGGAGGCCGAGACGGACGGATCACGAGGTCAGGAGATCGAGACCATCCTGGCTAACACGGTGAAACCCCGTCTCTACTAAAAAATATAAAAAATTAGCCAGGCGAGGTGGCGGGCGCCTGTAGTCCCAGCTACTCGGGAGGCTGAGGCAGGAGAATGGCGTGAACCCGGGAGGCGGAGCTTGCAGTGAGCTGAGATCCGGCCACAGCACTCCAGCCTGGGCGACAAAGCGAAACTCCGTCTCAAAAAAAAAAAAAAAAAAAAAAAGAAGAAACTCAAGTTACCAAATCAGAGATTAACTCTGAAAATAGTTAACTCCAGCATGAATAACTCATACAAACTATGAATAATTGTATGAGTTTCCTTTTACTTTAAAATTCATGAATGGTAGATTCCAAGTGAGTGATAATGCAATGTTATATTCAGAGATAATTTCACTTAAGCAAACAGAATAATAATTTAGTATTTTTAAAAATCACTATGATTCTTTTTTCCTGGATCTTTTATAATTTTTTTTAACCATCTGGTTATTTATGACATCACATTATATGTTACACTAAAGGAAGGTAGGAAGATACTTCTTCAGAGAATCTCTGCTTTCAACGTACTTTTAGAATAAACAACTAGTATGATAACTATACATCTGGTATTTTTTGAGTTCTTATTTTGTAAGTAGGCAAAGCAACCTTTACCTTCAGGAGGAAAACAGCTTCTCACAAGCGAATTCCATTGCAGCAATTGGAAAGAAGTGACCAGCCCAAACGTGAACTAGATTCTTCTGTCTTATGATCAGGAGTTTTGCAATATTGTTATTAAGTGAGATTATTGAAAATCTACAAATAGTTGGCTTTCTTTTATGAATTCTTAAAAATTTTGATGACAAATTTTGTATTATGGTATTTAGATTTGCTATTTATTAGGAAAGGAGTTAAGAGGTACTTGAATTCAGAATCCAAGATAAACATGTTTCAGTAAATATTAATAAGGTTAAAGAGACATTTTCTTTTGAGGGAGAATGTAAGTCTCTTGCAGCTGTGTTTATGGAATAGAAGTAGATGATGCCCACATTTTTTATTGAAAGGACTCCTTGGTTACAATGACTTGTTCCCAATCACTTTTGTCTTCCCTCTCCCCACTTTCACTCTCTCTCCCTCTCTTCATCCCTCCCTCTGTCTTTCTTTAGAAAGGAGCCCTTTGCTTCCTAACCTTATTTAACTTGTTTCTGGAAATGAAGCAAATTAAATTTTACTCATTGCTATACTTGTGCCTGGAGTATCCATCTTCTTATGATGCGAGATAAGGCCGCACTTGATCCTGTGTTGCCCAATCCATCGCCTCTTACTTTCATATTGTTCCTAGTAGCCTTGCAGTTCATTTAATCTTAGGAGATACTGGATATTACATTTTTGGTACAGCCAACATAAAATTATAATTTATAATTCTCATGATGTTTTTCTGATGGTTTGAAAGTTACTTGAGATGAATTTTTTTAAATGCAAATAAAAATAATCAAGTGCAAACAACCACTGGGTGATCTAGCAGTTGGTGTAAAGGAGATAGCAAGTACAGAAACTTTTGTTGTTGTTGCTTAGGAATAGTTTATGGTGGCCATCTTGAATAACAAGCTTTACTGTCCCATGAATTGAGAAGTGAGATCCGTCAGTTATAGCTACAAGCTGTAAGACAGTAGCATTGGAAGTCAGAGTTTGAGCACCTCTGGATAAGCATTTTTTTCGATGGCCACCTTGGGCATTCGTCTCAAATTCATATCTTTATTTAGAAATAAGTGACTGGGCCGGGCGCGGTGGCTCAAGCCTGTAATCCCAGCACTTTGGGAGGCCGAGACGGGCGGATCACGAGGTCAGGAGATCGAGACCGTCCTGGCTAACATGGTGAAACCCCGTCCCTACTAAAAAAAATACAAAAAACTAGCCGGGCGAGGTGGCAGGCGCCTGTAGTCCCAGCCACTTGGGAGGCTGAGGCAGGAGAATGGTGTAAACCCAGGAGGCGGAGCTTGCAGTGAGCTGAGGTCCGGCCACTGCACTCCAGCCTGGGAGACAGAGCGAGACTCCGTCTCAAAAAAAAAAAAAAAAAAAAAAAAGTGACTGGTCTCCCTCATGGACACATTGAAATTTACAGGATAGGAAAAGCAGAAAAGCAGTAATACAGAGTTATTGGAATAAAAGATAGAGTTGTAATATAATGAGACTATATCCATTTATACATTGTTGGTTTTAGACTCTCTCTGCTTAGGAGTTTTCATCTAGGATTAAAATAAAGCATCTCTAACATTTGAACTTCTTATCTTTCCACAGACATGCAGTAACTTCTCTATTTATTTGTACTGATTAATACATTAACCTTCCAATATCTCATTTTTGCAACCTTGATACCATCTGCAACTTGTCTGTTAGGTTCTTGTGGTTGTGTAATCTAACCTCTTACAGAATGCACAACTCTCTTCTACAACATCCTTAATGTTGTTCATTCTTAACATTCTTATGTTCAAACATCTCCAGTGATAAAGTACTCACCAGTTTCTAATGCAGCCCATTTTTATTAGTTTCTCTCTATCTTGAGTCAAAATCTATACATATCCAATCATTTTTTACCATTGAGACAAAGGGCTTTCATCCCATTGCCAAAGCCAGCTTGGAGAAAACCCCAGACAACATTTTAGTCATCTTTTGCCTGGTTTTCTTTCCATGACAGTTTCCAGTTTTTATTTACTTGTCTCAATTTGTTGTTTGATTGCCTTGGACATTCCATATTGAAGTGGGTCCTCTGGCAGAAGTTTTAAAGCACACTGTTGTTTGCTTGTCAACTTTAAGCAAATTGGAAGGCCATAGCAGTAATCTTATTTCCATTTCTGGAAAAATGATGATACTTGAGCAAAGAATGACAACCTGTATCTTCACTCCTTGTAAAATACAATTTTATTCAAATAAGAGAGGTTAACAGTAGTTTGTAATCACACCTTTTTTAAAAAGGACATCCAAAAATTAGATATCATACATAATATTTGGATAATTCTATAGAGATGTAATAAGCCCAAATCATGAACATGAAATATGTTGATGTATAAAACATTGCACAAGAAAAAGAAACTTAGAAATAAGAGCAGCTAGGAGTTACAACAGCTGACATGTGTTGCATGCTTCCTGCGTCTGAGGTCCTATTCTAACCAAGTTACCTGTGTTAGCTCATTTGATTTTCATAGCAACCTTAGGTTTCCAGAGAAACTCATTTTACAGTTGAGAAAACCGGGGTACAGAAAGATTGATTGATTTGCCCAGCATCACACAGCCAGTAAGGACTGGAGCCAGAAGGTGAACACAGATCATCCAGCCCTAGAATCCCTTCTCTTAACAGTTACCCAGTATTGGTCAGACTGCCAGCATCAGAATGACCAAGGGTGCTTGGAGAAGGTACACATTCCCAGACTCAGCTGCCAGATCTACTAAAGGAGAACTTCTGAGAGGGCAGCATTATGTTAAATTGCCAAATGTCATTTATAAATAAATTCTTTAGAAGGAATAAGTCTCCTAAAACTTCCCCGAAAATGAATGATAGGGAAACTCTTCACTCTATATTTGTACCCCCAGCCAACTCTGTGCTTTATTAGAATTCATTGCTTGGTTCCAAAAGGGAAGAAACCCTGCCCCACCTGAGCATGTTCTACAGCAGTTTGCAATCGTCTTCGGGTACTAAGAATCATCTCTTATCTTTCTTCCTTTTTTTTTTTTTTTCTTTTTTTTGAGGCAGGGTCTCTCTGTGTTGCCCAAGCTGGAATGCAGTGGTACAATCATAGCCTACTGTAACCTCAAACTCCTGGGTTTAAGCAATCCTCCCACCTCAGTCTCCCAAGTTGCTGAGACCATAGGTGCACACCACCACACCTAGCTAATTTGTTTACATTTTTGTAGAGACAGGTCTTGCCACATTGCCCAGGCTGGTCTCAAACTTCTGGCTCAAGTGATCCTTTAACCTCGGCCTCCCAAAGTGCTGGGATTACAGGCATGAGCCACCATGCCTGGCCCATTCCTTCATCCTTCTATGAATGATGATGGATCTGGGCAAATATAGCCTTAACACCCTTGCCCATCTGCCTGCTCTCACATTTGTGAAATAATTCACCAGGTTGAGCATATAGTTGGACTGCTTGGAGCAGAGGGAAGGAACACACAGGGATCAGACCCTGACCTTATTAGCACAGCGTGATCGTCATGCCTGGCATAATCCAGTCAGAGTGGTGCCCAGCTGGAGAAGTTTCTGTCTTTCCTGTAGGAGAAAGATCAGTAGAGGCCAGTGCATCTGCTCTCTGACTCTGCTACCAAGCAATTCAAGCAGTAGAGTCTGTTTACAGGGTAAGAAAAATACATTTGTCTGGCACACAATCCCTGAAAGAACTTTTTGCATTGAAATAGGAATTTGAGTTTTAGTCAGAATACTAATTCCCTTTCAGGTTTCTCATGCCAACAGTCATGTTGTCAGTGAAATTTAAATGTGGGAAAAATGCCTTTATGGACTGCCAGATTGTTTGGCAAATGATTTAGGTCTATTTGGTTTATTTGTGATGCAGTGATTTTTGTTAACATTTTAATATGAAAAATAAAGAATTAAGTTTTGCTGTATACATGGGTTTTATTTCTCCAAAAATAACATTCTTAGTCCTACCTCATCTTTCTTCTTAAATTTAAAATGTTAATGTACAGATGTATGCTTGTCTGCTTTCTTTTTCACACATAAATCAATATAGGTTCTTTCTCATTTGTGGCTTTTTACTCTTATTTTCTGTTGATCTGGAAATAATATGGTTGGTTCATTTGTAATAACTCCTGGAAATTTGTTTTCTCTGCCTTAGCAGAGAAATTAACCCCTAAAGAGAATTCAGATTGAATACATTCTGTAGACGTTATTCTAGGTTTAAATTGTGTCAAGTTGTAATAAGAGTTTGGCCTTAATTTTACATGTTATTGTCTTTTGGCATTTCAGTCAAGTTTTATCCTTTTCAAAAGCAGCACCCAGAGTGACAGTGTTAAAGTGGCCCTGGGTGCCCATGGGACTCACCCTCCATACACCACTCAGGCCCTTCTACCTTCCAGAGGGGTAGCACCTCCTCCACAGAGGCAAGTCCACAATTCACGGTCCAGTCCTCAAACTGAGATGTCTGCCTCTCTAGCTTCTTAATCCTTCAGCTAACGATCATGCCCCAATTCTTCCCAATAAATTCCAGGTCTGTTTTGAATGAAGATGTTCAAAATGAAGAAAAAAAAAAAAAAGCCATTTCCCATGCTGCATGCTCTATCAGAAAGACTTCTATCCTCAAAGTTGGTAGGAAGTCACTCTTCAGACTTCTGAGGTTTATCGAGCCTGGCCCATAATTGTTGTTGAATTGTTTTCCATAGGTGCATCTCTCAATCCTTTAGTCTTCTTTGTAGCTGGCCTCTGACCCACGCCTCTGATTTCAGTTCCTCCAATTATGGATCCGAGCATCAGTCTCATTGGTGTCTGATCAGAACTAAACAGAAAAGAATTACTTTAACAGCAATTGAAGTCATCTCTGGATGCTTTCACCATATCAAAAAAAAAAAAAAAAAAGAAGTCAGTGAAAAGCCAGGGTTTGTCTCTAATTAGCTGTGTTGATTGTGAAGCCTCATTTGCTGTTACCATTGATCTTAGGAGGCCGTGGGTAATTTTGTGCCTTGTAAAGTCTGATATTGTATAATCTCATACAGAAATGTGAGGTCACTAAATTCACACGTGAAAGTACACTAGGCTGTCTGAGGCCTTCGTCTGAGTGTCATCATTTCCCAAATGCCAGGCAAATAGGCTTAATATTTTTCACCAACTTAACCACTTGTAAGACAGTACTGGCCCACTCAAAATTACTTTTGATATTTAGATACTCTATTTGGATGTACTATCATCCCACTATGGTTTTAGAATTATTTAAGATGAAATACTATTTTAAAAGAAACTAATAAGTAAATTGGACCCACTTATAAAGAGAAATGTATATCATTATTAATAGTAGTACTATTTCAGGTCAAATCAAGAAGCTTTTCCAGGCCAGGCGTGGTGGTTCACACCTATAATCCCAGCAATTTCGGAGGCCAAGGCAGGTGGATCATTTGAGGTCAGGAGTTCGAGACCAGCCTGGCCAGCATTGTGAAACCCCATTTCTACTAAAAATACAAAAATTAGCCCGGCATCGTGGCACACGCCTGTAATCTCAGTGACTTAAGAGGCTGAGGCAGGAGAATTGCCTGAATCTGGGAGGCAGAGGTTGCAGTGAGCCGAGATCACACCATTGCACTCCAGCCTGGGCAAAAGAGCAAGACTCCATGTCAAAAAAAAATAAATAAATAAAAAGAAATTTTAAAAAAGGGAAGCTTTTCCAAAGTTGGCACCCTTTCTCTAGTATCTTCTCCCTGGCTTTCCCCTGCTCTTCCGAGAGGCAGCCATTGTATCCTCTTGTTGCACATCTGTTGCACAGCCAGCTATGTGCTTGCTCTCTCTATGGCGTACATGATGAGATGCTGCAGCAGCTTCTAGTTCTCTAGCATCTGATTTCTACATTTTCATTTCCCTTTTTCTTTCTATCTATTTTAGGAACTTCATCACCAGACATAATACTTAATGATTCTTATCACTCAAAGTAGTGTGAGATATGGGAATCTGCTTTAATCTTGAAACACCCATATAATTCACTAGGCCTTTTGTTTCCATGAGGATCAAAACAATCATAAAAATAAGAATGTGCAGAAGACCTTAAAGAAATCAGCAAGCATAATCAGATGATAGTCATGATAAGAATTTAATTGCGTATTTCATCTTTGCATTCTATTCTCCTTTTATGTAAGGAGGCATGGAGAGAGAAAATGAGAACATGTGGATTCTGGCTGATCCTGAAGGACAAATATCTTTATTTTCTCTTCTCCCCTGGGAGTAGGATGAGCAAGAAACAATGTTCCACTGAGCAATCCAATTTTATCTTAACGGACACTTTCTTTTGGGATCTGACAGGCTCGCTTCGATTTTTTACTCTTATTAGCACAATCAATAATGATGATGCTGCCTCTAGCATTTCATACTTTACAGAGAACTTTTCTCATTTATGGCTTGCATTTCAACTCACTATTAGGTATTGATTTCATTTTGGAAATCAGGAAACATGCACAGAGAGGTTAGATGATATTTCTGAAGAAACTCTGCATATGAGTCTTAGAACCAGGGTAGGAACCCAGGTGTTCTAACTCCAAAGCCCTTTCTTTATGCCACACATTGCTGTTACTGAATACAAAAGCAGAGGGAGTCTCACTTATTTAGCATTAGTATGCACACTGGGAACCTGCACCAACCTTACCCGTTCCTGGAGCTTACTTCAGCTCACATTGATTTGTTTCTCCTCTGATTTCTCTAGCACTTACATCATACAATAAACACTTCACACACAACCAGACTCTCAGATTGCTTTATGTACTTCATTTTGCCAGTTTATGGGAAATACAAATTTTCTGATTTCAAGGTTGTATCTTGTAGACGTTTACTTTGTATTTTTCTCAGTACACCACACAATGCTAGGAATATAGATATTCAATGTTTGGTTGGTTTTCATTAAGAAGTTAGGTTAAGAATACTGAGTAAACAATGTAATTTTTGCTTTGTATCAATTTTGAGTCCAAACATCAATTTCGCCTAGGCACTAAATTGTCTGGGACAAGTTAGTAACTAGTTTTATTATTGGTTTAAAATTGTCTACAAAAATTAAAAAAAAATAGCCATTTGATAGATTTTTTTTTTTTTTTTTCTTGAGACAGAATCTCGCTCTGTTACCCAGGCTGGAGTGCAGTGGAGCGATCTCAGCTCACTTCAACCTCTGCCTCCCGGATTCAAGTGATTCTCCTGCCTCAGCCTCCCAAGTAGCTGGGATTACAAGCATGCACCATGATGTCCAGCTAATTTTTGTATTTTTAGTAGAGACAGGGTTTCACCATGTTAGCCAGGCTGATCTCGAACTCCTGACCTCCAGTGATCCACCCATCTCAGCCTCCAAAGTGCTGGGATTATAGGCATAAGCCACCATGCCTGACCAAGAATATTTTTATTTTTGTTTTTGAAGATATATGTGGGTTCTTTTGAACATGAAAACACAAGGCCAATTGGGTGAGAGGAGTATAGTCAATGAAGAAGACAAAGATAAGAAAACTTAGGGACAGGCTGGGAAACATGGCCAAATTCTGACATGAAGGGATCAAAAACAAAAGAATAAACACACATACAAAGTATAAATGTAAATATAAAATTGGATAGTGACCTTGGGGCCAAATAAAAAGTAGCCTAAGAAATTTGGACTTTATTCTATGACCAGTAGGAAGACATAGACTGTGTTTGAACAGGAGTGAGTGGTAGTACAAATGGTGATGGAGGTAGTGGGGTCATCTCTAAACTTCAATACCTCAGGGCCAGTCAGCATAAAGACAGCCAGATAAGAGTACAAAAGTGGCAGCTGCTACTAGTTGTAGTACTCCATGGCCACACAGCAATGCAGGCACCATTTTTACCATCTCTTGAAATTTTTCAAAACAAATTAGAAATCTGGGCTTTTGTGTAAAAAAATTCACATTTTAAAATGTTAGCTTAAGGAATTTTAAACATAATGTTAATCAAACAGAGGACTTCTGTGAAGCAGATACCAGCCTGTGATCTTGACCTACATGAGTAACACAGTCACTTTTCAAAATAGGTAACTAAAGAAAGCTGGTGAGAATCAGGGCAAGAACTGCACATGGCAGGGAAATATTCTTATTTTAGAGGCAAACTCACTGGTTTTATTTTAAAATGAACATGTTTACAGTGTGTAAATCAGCTGACCTTTAGAACTTTTGCAAATATTCTTCAACTCTTTAGAATTGACAATGGTAATATAACAAGAATCTTTAAAATACATCAGAAATTATGAACTTGCTTGATAAACTGTCACCTGGCTTTAAACTTGAACTAAACAGGTTCTAGAGGACTTTTGAGCCAACAATTAATTAAGTATTCATTGATAAAACACAGGCATAAACCAGGACATTCTTGGGCAAACTAGGACGTATGGTTACCCTGTCTACTTACGTATAGTTGGAATTCTAAAATAAACACATTTTTAAAATGAAGTTAAAGTAGCTTGAAGGGTTAATAACTGAAATTTTCTTCTAGAATTGTTATAAGACAATAATCCTGTAATCCCAGCACTTTGGGAGGCCGAGATGGGCGGATCACGAGGTCAGGAGATCGAGACCATCCTGGCTAACACGGTGAAACCCCATCTCTACTAAAAATATAAAAACTAGCCGGGCGAGGTGGCGGGCGCCTGTAGTCCCAGCTACTCAGGAGGCTGAGGCAGGAGAATGGCGTAAACCCGGGAGGCGGAGCTTGCAGTGAGCTGAGATCTGGCCACTGCACTCCAGTCCGGGCGACAGAGCGAGACTCCGCCTCAAAAAAAAAAAAAAAAAAAAAAGACAATAATCCTCAAAATTGGGAAGCACAGTGATTCCCCCAGCAGCACATGTAAAAGGAATGTAAATGTAGCCACATCACAGTGAAACTACAGAATACCAAAGATGAAAGGAAACTCCTAAAAGTAGCTTCAGAGTAAAGATAGTTCATATGTTGGGGACAAATGAAAAAGAGCCTAAGAAACTTGGACTTTATTTCCTAGCCAATGGGAAGACATAGCATGGTTTTGAACAAGAGGTGAATGGTAGTATGGATGGTAATGGAGGTCATGGGTCTTTATTGCAATAAAGATAGTGATTAAAATGGAACAATAATTAGACTTACAGCAGACTTTTCAGTGGTATCAACTGAAGCCTCAAGACAATGGAATAATGTGATCAAGTGAAGATAGACTATAACTAGAATTATATACCCAGCCAAAGATTATTCATAAATAAGGGTTAAACAAAAGTATATTTGGGCATACAAAAGAAGTATTTGTTACCGGCAGACCTTCCCCAATGAGATTTCTAAAAAAGTGCACTTCAAAAACAAGAAGGGACAATTTGAGATGCAAGAAAAACTTGTGAGCAGAGAAACTGGAAAATATGTGGATAAATACAAATAAATAATGTCTGTGTTAAAAAGTGCCTGACTTAAGGAGTAAAAAATCAAGGTAGTTTAAAATATAGAACATTGTACAACATTATGATTTAAGATAGGAATGGACGACTGAAAAATTATTCCAAGTATTTGAATTTTGGAAAATGAAGTTAAAGATATTGATTGCTTATTTTAAATATAAATTTTAACATTTTGATAATCACTTTATTATAGGCATAACTTCCAAATTAATAAAGAGATGCATGAGATTAGACAAAATAGAAAATTTTCAACCAAAGAGAAAGCAGGATGTGAAAAAAAGAAGCATAATATAATCAGGTCAAATGTCATAGAATAATATAATAAATATACAAATAAATATAGTGGTTATTATAGAAAATATTAATGGGCCAATTTCCTGATAAAAGCCTGTGATCCCAGCACTTTGGGAGGCCAAGACAGGTGGATCACGAGGTCAGAGATCGAGACCATCCTGGCTAACACAGTGAAACCCCGTCTCTACTAAAAAATACAAAAAACTAGCCGCACGAGGTGACAGGCGCCTGTAGTCCCAGCTACTCGGGAGGCTAAGGCAGGAGAATGGCGTAAACTCGGGAGGCGGAGCTTGCAGTGAGCTGAGATCCGGCCACTGCACTCCAGCCTGGACGGCAGAGCCGAGACTCCGTCTCAAAAAAAAAAAAAAAAAAAAAGTATTCTGATCCACTATATCAAAAATACCATGAGAAAGAAAAATATATTTTAATTTAGAGCTGAAAAGTACTTAGAAAATGTAGTTTCTCATTTGTAAATGAGAAAATCAAAGCCTACAGAGGCCAATGAGATAACCAAGGTGACTTTTCTAACAATTACCAGAGATTCAACCAGAACCCAGGTTTCCTGACTTCTAATACTGTATGATCTATTAAATTATACTTTTGTCTTCTTTCCCACAAAAATGTATTTAATTCCACAGGCTGAGTTTCCTGTGCATCTTTTTTTTTTTTTTCTTTCTGAAGATACTACTAGCCTTGTCTCCAGGACTAAAAGTACTTTTTCTCCTAGAGGGTAGACAAGCCTGTGACTGGTGATGAGAATAAAAATGTTGCAATAAAGAAAAATCTTAGGTGATTTTTTTTTTTCTTTTGCCTTGACCTAAGCTTAAGCAAAGATAATTTCTTGTCTAATTACATCTTTAAAAGTATGCACGGGAATTAATGAAGAAAGAGGAAGAATATTGGATAGGTTGAACATTTTCAGCTTGTTAAAATTTGTGAGTTTTGATGTTGTGATTAAAGATTTTAAGTGCTGGTGACACAGTAGATTTTGGAGAATTTCATTGACTTTAGTTTTTTGCACAAGTTAAATTTGAGATATCTGTGTATCCCATGATTAAAATATGGTTCTGGAATACAGAAGTGTAATCAAGGTTTCCTAGTAAGTGGAGCTATTATGTTTATGGATTACATTTGAAACTGTGAAGACAGTGTAGTATCTGGTAACATCATAGAAGACGATGAGACAGAATGAAGATCAGAAGCCTGTATAGCACCTTTAAGAGGTGAGCAGAAAGCAAAGCTTGCCAATCAGGAAGAGGAGCTTGCCAAGTGAAGGAGAAAACTTAAAGAGACTAAAGAATCAGGAGAGAGTCATGCCCTGGAAGAGTTAATTTAAAGAAATAAGGGGTATCATCTATACCATGTGTTTTAGCATGGACAAGTAAAATGAGAACTAAAAGTTAAACTGCTGGATATGGCAGTGATGAGGTCATTGATTATTTTAGCATGAACAATTTCAGTAGAGTCTTAGCACTGGACACAGCTACAACTGGTTGAAAAATGAATGGGGTTTGAAATAACGAAGCTGAAAAATATCTAAAGCATATACATGAACAAAGGTTCAAAAGCAAGATGATAACATCAAATAGGGATCCAGAGTAAAAAAACTATAACCTAAATTCCTCACTATTCAACTTAATACTCAGAAAGAGGACTAGACTTTGGATATTTGAGAAAAGCTGGTCTTTGGTATGACCTGTGTCACTTCCCAGCACTGTAACTTAGAACTGGCACCTCACCTCTTTATTTCTCAGTTTCATCATCTAAAAAATAGTCTACTACTTCCGAATAAATAAATGGCATGATATATATGAATGTGCATATATGTAATAATGGAATTGTTAAGTCTACATTTAAGTCTGTTTAAGTCTACATTCTTGATGTTATTTTTGTAATACTTTATTGGTAGTTAGATAGGTAAAAAAGCCTAAACTTGTGGTGTACTTTGATATTAATTTTATCTAAACCCTGTTTTTGATCATGCTCTGCCCAGTCACCTATACTCATCCCCAAACCATGACTTGAACAGATCTCATAGTATTTCCAGTCCTTGTTCTCTTATTAAAAAACAAACAAACAGACAAAAAACTCAACTCAGGCAGAACACAGAGGACTTTTAGGGCAGTGAAACTACTCTATATGATCCTATAATTGTGGATTCATGTCATTACAAATTTCTGCAAAACCACAGGATGTAAAGCACCATGAGGGAACCCTAATGTAAACTATGGACTTTGGGTGATAATGTAGGTTCATCAGTTGTAACAAATGCACCACTTTGATGGGGGGCATTGATAGTGGAGGAGCTATGCATGTGTGGGGCTAGGGTGTTTATGAGATATCTCTGTACTTGTTCAGTTTTGCTTTGAAACTAAAACTGCTTTTAGAAAAGTTGATTATTAAGACAGAAAGAAATCTCAGTACTGTTGAGCCCAGTTTAAAAAGGCAAAATTGTCGTATCCAGTTTAACAATAATATTCTTCCCTTACCATAAATCTGACTACATTCCCAGGGACTGGTAGTACAATCAAAAGAGCAGTTTGATCCTCCCTTTCTGTCCCTTCTTTTTGTAGTTCTTGCTGTTTCAAAATCAGGGATGAAGAAGAGCTGGGAGATGAAGAGAGGGCAGATGACTGCACATAACCTGATGTGCAATTACAATTCTTTCTTGGCTTCTTCAGTGAAGCCTGTCCTGCCACCCACTGGACAAGCTTCCGTGTGACAGATATCTGAATGCTGGTTCCCTTATGGAGGACCTTCAGGGAGCCTGTTAGGGCTCTCTCGCCACATAGTGCTGTGACATGGAAGAGTTGCTCATATTCCTTCTCCTTTAAAATTTCTTCAGCTCCCTTCTGCCCCTGTTAATATACATCATAGCTCTCCACACCTCATCCAGGAGACAGCTCTCTTGGAGATGGCTTAATGGCAAAATGTCTCAAGTGCGGCTACCTGCTGTAGTGTTTACTGATCCATGGGAAACTCACATAATCTAGTCATGCTAACCTGTGAGAAATCAGGCTTCTCCACTGCCTCCCCTTCCTCAACCCTGCTATCTCTCTCCAGGTATCAAGTACTCTTGCACAAAAGCAGATCAAAATTCCATTGTTTAAGCAGATACTATTCAATGAGCCCAATCGGCACATGGCTTTGTGTGTATGAAAGTGCCCAACCGTTTATAAAGAGTCTGGTTTGAGTCTTAGTTGCCTATTTTAGGGCAATAGTAAAAGTCCCATTCAAAAGCCTGTTATCCTTTAAAACGCAATGCATTTGATCTTATGCAGCGTTTCTTATTGTGTTCTGTGAAGAAAAACAATTCTCAACCTTGACTATGAGCTGTAAGCTGCCTGAATTTATGTATTTATCCTGCAGGTTTTGAAAAAATTGAGTGTAATCAAAATCCCGCTGGGAAGAAGTATGTCAAAAAGATTAATTAGAAGGAGAGCAAAAATGGTGTCTTCTCCTGCCTTTGTGTTAAACATTCTTAGCAAACAAGCACTGAAATAAAATAACTAAAGATGCCTTTATATACTTTCGGTTGTAAATTTTATTAAGGTCTTGAAGAGAGTTCTGAGTGTTTAAATAGTGTTTACTGAAAACCATCTCCAACTTTCATGAGCAGAAACATACAATTGGTAGATATGTCACGGTATTACTGACAATGAAGTCAAAGGCCCCCTATAAAAAAAGCTATCTATGGCTTTTCCTCTCTTCCAGGAAAGATGAATTGCCATGGTAACACTGCCATGAAATAATAGGTCAGGTTTTATCCTTCTGCCTCAGGCTTATTCTATTAGGTTTTACTTAGAAGTGGATGCCATTGTAAAATGAATGTTTTTGGTATTACAAAACTAAACATCATGACAAGAAAAATCTGATCAATAAAATCTACTGGTGTGAAAAGGATGGACAAAGGACAATGAGTAGGGAGTTAAACCGATTGAAGAACTATTTAGCGGCTGGTTTATTAGTACTCTTCTAAAATGTGGGCTTGTTTCACAGATGCTTGTATAACTGAATGTGCATAAATGAAGCCAGGCTGACTGCACAAGATCAGTTGGGAAAACTGGTTTGTAAATTTTGTTTTAATGGAAGATTAACTGCTCTAAGGAAAAAGTTGCTATTTCATTCCAAAAATAAATATGCAACAAGAAAGCATAAAATATTTAAGCTTCCTATTTTTGTTACATTTTTAAAAGACAAATTCAATACTGTTTTGTGCCTATTTATGGAAATTTCTAAAAGTGCAACTTGGGGGCAAGTATTAATGACATTATACAAACAACATGGTGTGTAATAATTGAAATTCTGTTGTTTCTGTTGTTTGCGGGAGTTGTCTCGGTATATACATCATGACTTTACATTTTCGTGGAACAGTATCTCAATCATTTTGGGATGAAATTCCAACAGAAACTAATATATAATTTTTGTCACATCAAGCAACATTGCAGTGTCCTTCTAATAGGACATATATTAGAATAAGAGATGGAGAAATAGATACCTAGTTTTTAAAGTAACAAGGTATATCAAACCAACTTTTTTGAAGAGGTTCATTTGATGTAAGTTAAATGTAGAATATGGTAGTGGATTTTAGCATAACATCTTTCCTGAATTCACACAGTGAGACTATGTTTGACTTCTCCATAGACCACCTTGAATTTTCTGTAGTTTTTTCTTCTGTAAAGTACTAAACAGTGTGTGTGGGTAGCTCTGAGATTTATATTGCCTTCAGTCTGATCATGAAGATTGCAAAGTGGGGTCAGTGACTGTGCTAGTTTCCTAGGGCTAATGTAACAAAGAGGCACAAATTGGGTGGCTTAACAAAGCAGAAATTTATTGTCTCACAGTTCCAGAGGCTGGAAGTTCTAAATTAAGGTGTCAGCAGTGCCATGTTGTCTCTAAGGCTCTAGGGAAGAGTTCAATTCTTGGCAGTCCTTATCTTATAGATTCATCAGGCCAGTCTCTGCCTCTCCCTTTACATAGCTTTCTCCTCTGAGTGTTATGTCTCTAAAGTGTTAGGTATATAAAGATTAGGGCCCATTTTAATCCAAAGTGACCTACCCAGTGGGTACAGGGTATGCTGCTCGGGTGACGGGTGAACCAAAATCTCAGAAATAACCACTAAACAACTTAATTCATGTAACCAAACACTACCTGTTTCCCAAAAACCTACTGAAATAATTTTAAAAAAGAAGACCTCATTTAACTTGGTTACACCTGCAATGACCCTTTTTCTAAATAAGGTCACATTCATAGGTTCCGGGGTGAGAAATTCAATGTATCTTTCTGGGAGACAATACAGCCAACAGCAGAAACTAAATCGAGGGATTTTGACACTAAATAAATTGTCTCTATTACAATTTAAATTGCTATGCTGTCTAGTTCTTTAGGAAAATAAATGGTGATATTATTTGCGTTATGTTTCATTACTAATAGTTACTCTCATTTTTTCTTTCCATTCAACTTTAAATTTTTGTAAATATACAGAGAATATGGTGTTCCTAATGAAATGCTCTCAATGTGTAGAATTTTAAAATGTACAAATATGATTAGAATAGGTAAAATAAGTTTAATATATACCTATCATAGTTCCTAACTTGTAATAGGTGTTCACTAAATGTTTATTGAATGAATCAATCAGTGTTAACATTAAACTATAACGAGCATAATTTAATCTGTCTTTAATGATTCAAAACAGTTTCTTTGGGCAAAAGGTAACTAGGTATGAATTAAGAGATCCCCACTTGCTTGAGTGCTCAATGACTAAGTATTTATTCTATTTTACTTCTTTATGTCCATTTGGAAACTCATTAGGCAAAGCATGTTTTTTTTTGTCCTGGATTACACTGTTCCCATCCCCCATTTCTTTTGACTTCCCCTTTTGGGTTATCACATATTCTTTTCTATAGCTTAAATAAAGTACTTTTGTTAAACAATTAACACCTATAAAATTGTCTACTCTATCATGTATCAGGATTGTCTGTCCTTTGATCTATTTTTCTCTGTCTAGGTATCCAATAAATGTATTTTGATCGTGGTTATATTATTTGAGTTATATTTCTTTACTAACAGTTACTCCCATTTTCCCTTTAATTAAATACAAAGAGAAGTAACCACTAAAACAAAAAACAAATTACAGTACAACTCCTACCTTACCAATGACTGCTATTTCCTCAATTTTAAAACTGAATGTTATTTCTGCATGACCTTAGAAGGTTTTAAGAATTCAGTACATACAGTTTTAAAAAAGAAAGATTTCATTAGAAAACAAAATTCTAAGGCAGAAACAGAGTGCCAAAATTCAAACCGAAAAAGTTTTAAGCTACTACTTATCAAGCTGTGAATGTTTCCCATTTTATAGATTTTTCTTGACAGATATTCAAGTATTTGTTAATCAAACTTGCCATTAATGCCAAAATTCTCCTAAAAACATGATTGGGAAATCAAGATATTTAAGCTAACTGAAATGATTTTTTTTTTTTTTTTAAAGGAAAATGAAAGCTATCACTCATGGAAGAAAGTTTTTATTTTTCAATCACATTTTTATCCCTAATTTTCTCTCTGATATTTCCAGTTATGTTTTTCAGTCACCAGAAGCCTACATTTATGGAAAATCAAGTATTACCAGTTATTAGTGTCAGCTAGGGAGAGGAACAACACAAAGCCAGGATTTTGAGCCAGCTACCTGGGCAAATTGGGGAGAAATACCATTTTAGTCAGTTACCTGAGACTGTTCAAGTTTAATTACATTAGTGGCACTTCACATTATAAAATGTTTTTTTCTTTCAGATGTAAACTTCTTCCATCATTAGTAAATGTCAATTATAATGAAGTGTTTTTCCCAGTTCCTTTTTTCCTGATATAACGGAAGAAAATGCTAATGAGTTTGTAATCCTGAAATTGTTTTCAAAGCCAAAACAAAGTCAGCTTGATGTCTGTTTATTAGCTTACTTTTATTCTCTATATTTGGAGAATAAATTTTCTCATTTTATTTCTTACTATACTTTCCCTGCTTGTGCAATTTCTTATTCTCCCTGAGAGCTTTTAAATGATAAATATTACCAATTAGATTGTATTTCTGGGTTCAAATCATGAAGATCTTGCCCCTTGCCGTGACTCAAGTACTACTGAAAGCTTCTATTTTTTTTTTTTTTTCTTGAAAGCTGGTTTTTCCCTCTCTCTTTTTTGATTTTGATGCATAATGGCTATTCAACCCTGTGGTTTCTAACAGTTTCCTGTAGCATTTCAATCAGAATATAATGGTGACTTGATTTCTTCTCTCTCAAAGATTAAATATACCCACAATATGAAATTGATGCATTTTATAACAATAGAACAAGTTTCTTTACTGTCAAAATGAAATTAACATCTTATGAAAAGGGGACAGCATCACTGGAAGAGGTCAAGAAGGAAGAGAGAGATAAAGTCAGTTTTCCAACACAACATTACTCAGTGTCTGTGCTGAAAACATGCTTGACAGAAAAGGTCTGCGTCACCTTTTAGCAGTGTCTTGGTAGACAGGTTGTTTTCCCCTACTGAGAAATTAGGGAGAAGCTGTCTATTGCAGTGCAGAGAAGGCAGCAGGCATGGGGTTCCAACCTGTAAGAATGCTTTGTAATCAATGCCAAAAAAAAAAGTGTGACCAAGAGAAAAAGAAAGCCGTTTAAAGTTACTTTAAAATAGGCAAAATAAAAATGGTAAATTACATTTATAGATAATATGTTCTGGAAAATATGAACCCAAGCCAAATATGGGAAATTTTTAAAATAGACTAGTTATAACTAGTTAGGCTCCCCCAGAAAGCTTACACATGTCACAAAAGCTTTGCTTATTCTTTGCATTTTAAACAGTCTTGAAGTTTGAGTCTGGTATTTTATCTATGTTATCTAATTTTCTTCTTTCTTTCACAGTTGGATATACTGCTAATTGAATTAAATCCAATGAATATATAAGAATATCCAAATAAGTTCAAGATTTGCTTCTTTCTGCCTAATTTGTATATTTGTCCCAATGAGCTACACTTTACGACATCTATGTTTATCCTTAGCATCTACATTTTTATTTTAAAATATTTATAAAATAGTAAGCAAAGTACAATAAAATATTCAAATAGTGGCCAAGTAATTTCTATCATATAGTCATGCAATTATGCAGCATTGCATTTTTATTATTATGGCTGGGATTCGATTCTTTTTATTAATTCATTAGTCATTTATATGCCTTTTCATAAATAATTTTTACTATTAGAATATTTAACATTTTTAGTGATGTCTTGGTACCATTTTACATATTAAATATATTAACCTTTGATCTCTCTGGTCTAAAGCAAATACACTTCCCAATTTATCATTTGATGTTCTATCGTTTTAATTTTACTTTTTTTATATTTAAGGGATTGACAGATTTTCATGTGGTGAAATCTACTTTCTTTTTTTTGTTTTCTGCCATTGATAGTATGTTCTGAAAGATCTTCCTCACCTGTTTTACATTATTTCTACTATTTTGAGTACTATAATCTGTTTTCATCCTACTTTTGAAACTTTATTTTCTGTAAAATTACCAAATAAATACTTTATAGTCAGGTCGGCCTTACCCCTGCTCCAAGAGTAGAATTGTTGGCTTCATAAAAATTCATACTCTTGGCTAATTTTCAGTTCCATTTTATACCCTACATTCTTCCAGAATCATTCACTGATTCCCAGCCTCCTTTGATCACTCTTCTCTAAACTTTCAGGAGTCAAATAGGATATAACACAAATTGGGAAAGAGTTGTAGGCAATCTTTAGTTTCACACTGCTGTTCATGGTGGGGTGTAAGCATCTAAGCAGGTACATACCTATGGGTGAAGAACAGCAAATTCAACATGAGTCCTTCCCAATAGTGACCTTATGAGACATTAATTTCATTTTGATGGTAAACGAAGCTGTTCCTGTGTGCAACACATTAGTTTTGCCTCCAAGGCCTGTTAAATCTTAGGGGTAGCTGGGATGCACTCTGCATCCAAAGGAGGCATCTCTGGGATAAGAGAGCACAGATTGATGTCAAAAAGAATATAACATTTCTGTCCAAAGTGCTAAGCATCTAAAGATAACTAGGAAAGAGAAGTTAGACGCCAATCTCCAGGGAAAGTGGCAAAGAAACTGAAGATCATTTGAATTACAAGTGATGCCCCAGGTCCTGAGGAGGGAGTTTGAGTTGAGGAACATTTACTCTAGCTACACCATAAGGTATATGTGATATATACAGGTCCATTTTGGTGATGTATCTGCCTCTGATTCCCAAATTTAACTGTTATATGCCATCTCTTTTGCAAGTGTCAAACTTCTGTACTTGTAAGCTCCTATCTCTATCTTATATTAACCTTGCTGTCCTGAATCTAAGGAATAAAAGCTAGTACTTGCCATTTATTGACAAATTTTTGTGTGCTGCTCTCTGTGGGAAGCACTTTATGTGAATTACTTCATGGAACCCTAACAAGCGTGCTAAATGTTAGAAGGATTTGGTTTACAGAGGTTCAGTAACTTGGCCACATTCCTCAGCTATCTAATGGGAGAGACGGCCCTCAAATCCGGATCTGTCTGACTCAAACATACATACAAAGCAGGTATTTTATTCCCATTTTAAAATTGAATAAACCAAGACTGAATTGCAAGCTTCTTAAAAACAGGGACCTTTTTATAAACTTCCTTTTTTCCCCACAGTGGCTTGTACTTAGTAGATAGACAAATGCATAGTGGTGGAGCTAATATACTCCTCTGATCTTAAACGACAATAAAAAGCTCAGATTGTAAATAAATATGATCTTTTTGTTTGTTTGTTTTCTGTAGTCAGATGCCGCTTAATGGAAGTAGACAAATGTCGAAGGTACTTTCAGCGGGTTCTTTACCAAAAAAAGAGTTTTTCAGAATATTGCAGAACTGCCATATAAAAATCATTAGGACATAAAAGTGGTTTAAAAGAGGTAGCAACTTATCCTAGATCACAAAGAAAAGAATAGAAACAAAGAAAAACATTAAAAAAAAAAACCCTCTGCACTTTAACTCCATCCTCCCACATTCTGACTTTTTATTATTACAATTTACATATCTTTATATGGCCTATCTCTTAACAGATTGTTGTAACTATTGTTGTTTTGATAGATGTGTCTTTTGGGCTTCATACTAGAGTTATGAGGGGATTGCTACCACAATTATAGAGTATTGTTGGTTTGTCTATGCGCTTAATTTTACCAGTGGGTTTTATACCTTCAAGTGTCTTCTTTTTGCATATTAATGGAATGTGTTTTCAAATTGAAGAATTCCCTTTAACATTTGTAGATGAGTGTGGTGGTGGTGAATTTTCTCAGTTTTTGTTTGCCTGAGAAAGACTTTATCTCCTTCATAGATAAAGGATATTTTTGCTGGATATATTATTCTTGGATGGCAGGTTTTTTCAGCACTTTGAAAATGCAGTCCCACTCTCTCCTGGCCTTTATGGTTTTCACTGAGAAACCTGTGGTCAGACAAATTGGAGCTCCTTTATATGTTATTTGCTTCTTTGTACTTGCTGCTTTTAGGATTCTCCATTTGTCCTTCACCTTTGAGAGTCTGGCTATTACATGCCTTGGGTAGTCTTATTTGGGTCAAATCTGTTTGGTATTCCCTCACCTTACTACATCTGGTTATTTATCTCTTTCTCAAGCTTTGGAAAGTTTTCTCTTATTATTTCTTTAAATAAGTTTTCTATGCCTTGCTCCTGCTCAACTCTTTTGAACACCAATACTTTTTAGATTTGATCATTTGAAGTACAAATATAGAGTTTGGTAGAAGAAATAAGATGTAGTGTTTGATAAATCAGTAGTATGACTATAATTTACAATAATTGATTGTATGTTTTAAAGTAGCTAGGAGTGAATAATTTGAATGTTTCTGCATAGAGAAAAGACAAATATTTAAAGTGTTGTATATCCTAATTATACTGATTTGATCTTTAAAAATTGTATAAATATATTAAATTATTACATGTACCCTGAAAATATCTACATCTATTATGTATCAGTAAAAAAAATCATTTTGAAAAATCATTAGGGGAAAGAAGACTAAAAAAGCTATACACAATGAGTACACTTTAGACTCTATTGTGACTCTTTTTGGAATTATTAATCATTTCCCAAAAATGTATTGCCTTATTTCTGAGAGATTATCATTTTTTTTTATTCTTTAGGACACAGCAGGCCAGGAAAGATACAGGACTATCACCACAGCCTATTATCGTGGAGCCATGGGCTTCATTTTAATGTATGACATTACAAATGAAGAATCCTTCAATGCAGTACAAGATTGGTAAGTTAGAGCAAATACTCTTATTGCTGATAATAATGGTTCTCCAGTCAACTCCTTCTTTCTCCCCAAAGCAGTGACCATACCGCAATGTAATATATGTGTTTACATTATACTACAATCCCACTTGTGCTTCATTTAAAAACAAATGCTGTTTATGCACAGAAGCATTATTTAGGGATTGATAATAAGTCATTCTGATGATTTTTCTGCAGTTTGTTCATTTCCAGTACTTTGCATTTTGTCATCATTGCTTCCATGGAAACTAGTGCATTGCTTTTGATTTTTTAAAATATAAATAATGAATAGTTTGGAAGTTTACTGATCTAAAATAGGGATCGAGAAACTATGGCTCATGGGCCAAATCTGGCCCACTGCTTGTTTAGTAAATCAACTTTTATTGGAATACACCCCCGTCATTGTTGTCTTTGACTGCCTTAACACCACCACAGCAGAGTTAAGTAGTTGCAACAGAAACCATATTGCTGGTAATGCCTGAAATATTTCCGATCTGGCCATTTATGGAAAGATGTTTATGGACCCCTCATTTAAAAGATTTGTTAAACAGGTTATTCAAATTGAAAAATTTTGAAGGACTGAGATAAAGGATAAGATAAAACCAAAACCATTTCTGACTCACAGCTGCATCAAACTATCTGAAAATACTTCTGACCCTGATGAATGTTTACAGTGAGGGTTTATTCCTATGGCTACAGTATCCTGCATTCTGTCCCACCAGCACCTTGAGAGGAGACACTGAAAAGCCAAGGAGAAGGGTTATGAGCTCAAGCACAGGGCTAAAGAGGGCAGTTTTTCTGTGGAAAGAGCAAGAATCTAGGTAGGGCTTTGTATGACATTAGGAGGGAAATGGAGCTCCCAAAATGGAGCGCCCACTGGTGATGACTAGGACTGACTGAAGAAATACCACGCTATAACTGTAAATATAATCACAGATTATCTTATGTAAGGAAAACTTTGACAATACGTAGGCAAAACAGAAGCATTCTTTTTTTTTTTTTTTTTTTTTTTTGAGACAGAGTCTCGCTCTGTCACCCAGGCTGGAGTGCAGTGGCCAGATCTCAGCTCACTGCAAGCTCCGCCTCCCGGGTTCACGCCATGCTCCTGCCTCAGCCTCCCGAGTAGCTGGGACTACAGGCGCCGCCACCTCACCCGGCTAGTTTTTTGTATTTTTAGTAGAGACGGGGTTTCACTGTGTTAGCCAGGATGGTCTCGATCTCCTGACCTCGTGATCCGCCCATCTCAGCCTCCCAAAGTGCTGGAATTACAGGCTTGAGCCACCGCGCCCGGCCTAACAGAAGCATTCTTTTTTTGTTTGTTTTCTATGATAATATTATCCAAAATGTTTTTTACGTATATATATCAGTTCAATGAGGGTCAGATGCTATTAAAAATATTTCCATTTGCTTTTTTTTTCTATTTTAATTGTTCATCTAGGAAGACTTCTTATTTACCCACACACACACACACACAGTTACAATGCAAGAAATAATACTATTGGCGATAGCAATTCAAGAGAGAAATACAGGGTTATAAATTAAAAAGACAAGTTTAAGATATATATGAAAAAATAATTATCTTCCACTGAGGAATACAGAAGAAAGCTTAAATAACTATCTTTTTATATTATTTTTAAGAAAGCTTAAATAACTATTCTTTTTAGTAAACTGAATATTGTAAAAATGCCAGTTTTTCTCAAATTAATTTATAAACTCAAGGCAATCTCAATTAAATACAGCAGATTTTGTACAAAATGATATGAAATAGAAAATCCAGAGAGAAGCACAAATCTATATGAGGATATAGTTTATGATAAAAGTAGCATTCAAGTTAGTGACAAAAAGGTTGGTTCAATTAAGAGTGTTATGATATCTAGTTAATTGTCACATATAGCCTAAAACACCTATTGCTATATAATATGGTAATTTTAACCTTGACTACTTTCTGTCTGAAAATGTTGAGATCCAGGAGTCCCAGGTCAGAAGTGCTCTTTTAAGTTTTCCAAAAGAACAAGATCTTAAAAACAGGAAGACCTCTGCCCAAAAGTCCTGCCTCATCAATGCCTGCTGAATTAATTAAAACTTCCTCAGCCTGACTTTCAGACATACATATTGGTGCCGCTATATCTTCATGGCTTCATTTCTTACTATTCTAGAAGCAAACAAAACCATTCATTGTTTCTGGAGCCCAGCTTAAACTTTCCAACATTTGTGCTTCTTTTCTTCTATCCTTTTTTTCTCTGCTTTGCATGTCTCTTTCCTCAATCTGCTACTCCATCTGCCCCAAGGCATATAGATTTGTCAAAAACCAACAAAAACCCCTTCTAGAAACAAACCCTTTTTTTCATCCAAAATTATATGATCACTTGATTTATTAGGGTTTTTAAATTCATTCAACAAGCACTCATTGAGCACCTAACTCTTTGACAGCCAATCTGTCAGACATAGCATTTAGTACCTATGCCAGCATTTACTATCTCAGTTAATAGATCCACCATCACCCAGTTATCTGATGTAGAAATGTGAGCACTGTCTTTTATTTCTTCCTCTTTTACGAATAGAATCTCATTGACCACCAAGTTCAGTCATTTTGACTTTCTAAATGCCTCTCCAATCTATTGCTCTTTTTTCTTCCTATTGCCAGTATCTTAATCCAAACCATTCATTTAGGAGTCTTTTATCTTATGTCCTTATCTCAAGTTCCACCCTCTCCAGGTCATCCATCTGATTGTCATCAGAACTACATAAGTAAACCTTAGTACATCTCAGGCGCTAAAAATAAAACTTCCAGTAATATCTTATTATGTACAGTAGTGATTCTGAGAGCACATGTTAATCACCTGTAGAGCTTTGACAACATATACAAGCCCAGGCTCCACTCTGGATCTACTAAACCGTATCTCCCATGAGATACATGGACATATGAATTTTTCAAGGCTCCACAAGTGATTCTGAAGCTCATTTCTGGCTAAGACCATTGATTTATAATGAAATCCAAACTCGCCAACATAGTGGACAGTGAAACCTCCAAGTATCTCTTTCACTGACATCATCCCCTACCACTCTCTTCCATTTGCTCTATGTTTCATCTAAACAGAAATTTTCTGTTTACCTAAACTCCATCCTTTTACTACCTCTGTTTCTCTGCCTGAAATACTTTCTCTGTTATCTTTAAAAAGTCTATTTACTTTTCAAGGCTCTTTTACAAAGCTTTAAAAGGTATCTCTACCCCTTTTCCTACCCCCTTCCACCTTTATTCACAGCGGACAATACTAGCCACACCCTCATCTCTGCACCCACACTACCCTAGCACTTTCCGAAGATCACAGAAGACCTAGCAGATTCTGCTATTATTTCATTATATTTTCTCTTTTTTTTTTTTTTTGAGACGGAGTCTGGCTCTGTCTCCCAGGCTGGAGTGCAGTGGCCAGATCTCAGCTCACTGCAAACTCCGCCTCCCAGGTTCACGCCATTCTCCCGCCTCAGCCTCCCGAGTAGCTGGGATTACAGGTACCCGCCACCTCGCCCGGCTAGTTTTTTGTATTTTTTAGTAGAGACGGGGTTTCACCGTGTTAGCCAGGATGGTCTCGATCTCCTGACCTCGGGATCCGCCCGTCTCGGCCTCCCAAAGTGCTGGGATTACAGGCTTGAGCCACCGCGCCCCGCCGGCTTCATTATATTTTCATTAATCATTTTCCCCATTATAGAATACAATATAATACAATATATACACTCTTATTTTTTCTCATTTCTTTATTGTGGTAAAATATAACGTAAAATTTACTGTCTTAACCATTTTTTCTGTATATACTTCAGTAGTATTAAATACATTCAACCATCACCACCATCCATCTCCAGAATTCTTATCATCTTGCAAAACTTATATTTAAACGGTAACTCCCCATCACTCTCTCCCTGCACCCCTCAGCAAACACCAACCTGCTTTCTGTCTCTGTGATTTTAACTACTTTAAGTAGCTCATATAAGTGGAATCATGCAGTATTTGTCTTTTAGTGACTGGCTTATTTTACTTAACATACGGTCCTCAAGTTTCATCCATATTGTAGCGTGGCAGAATGTCCTTCCATTTTATAACATTTTATTATATACAATAAAATATACATTATGTGTATCATATATGTTTTATATATAATATACATACACATACACACAATATATGTTACGTAATGTACATTGTGTGTATGTACATATATACACACACAAAATATTGTATTTTATATTTATATATTTATATATTATATATATACACATGTACATATACTATATTAATCCTATATATATTTTGAACGGATGATCTAAAGTACTAAACAGAATTACATCCTGATTTCCCAGCAAAAAATATAGAAATTACTTCAAACTGACATAGCCAGGAATTAATGGTTCTATTCTTCCCCTCAACAATAGATTTAAGATTGTATGTGTATTGCCGCTATGGCACCAATTATATTTAACTTTTTGTTTTTCTTAAGTGTATACTTGTCTTAGGTTCCTACTAGATGATAAACTATTTGTAGGGAAAGACTATCTTATTTATCTGTATTTCCTGTTTGACAAATAACTAGCACAAAATGGATATTTTAAGAATTATTATTAATTTCAAAAGTAAAAAAAAAAATCAGAAATCTTAAGAAATGTTTAAGTAATAAAAACAGAATTGTATAATAAAAGAAAAAAGCCCTTTGAGGAAAACCATTCCAGTGCAGCTACTAAAACTTGCTTTACATGTACAGTATAATTGAATGGTGGTTGTGGGTGAGGAAGCTTGCTGATATTCAGTGATGGCCTTCTACAACAAGAAATAAGGTATTCTGAAAGAAATAAGCAAGAAGAAACACATTCTTTAAATTACTGGTCTCCAAGTGCTGATCTTAAGTGTATTAAAAAATACAGAAAAACGTATCTAGCAAAAAGAGAAATTAATTAAAGCTGAACTGCAGCTAAAGTTTCAGCTACTCTTCCCAACAAAATGCACTTTGATTATTCAGAAAGAAATAAAAAGCTTGCTGACTGTGATTTCTCCAGAATCCTAAAACTATCTTACTATACAGAAAGAATTAAAGTTCCCTTTTTAAAAAAAAAACATTTTATTACACACAAATTCTGGTCTGTTAAGGAGAAGGCAAGTGTATTAATCTGTTTTCAAGCTGATAATAAAGACAGCCAAGACTGGGTAATTTATAAAGGAAAGAGATTTAATTGACTCACAGTTCCACATGGCCAGGGAAGCCTCACAGTCATGGCAGAAGGAGAAGGAAGAGCAAAAACACATCTTACATGGCAGCAGGAAAGAGAGCATGTTCAAGGGAACTGCCCTTTATAAAACCATCAGATCTTATGAGACTTACTATCACAAGAACAGCATGGGAAAAAACCTGCCCCATGATTCAGTTACCTCCCACCAGGTTCCTCCCATGACACCTGGGAATTATTATAATGCAAGGTGAGATTTGGGTGGAGACACAACCAAACCATATCAGCAAGCATGGAGATTTAGGGAGAGTAGCAAGCAGCAAGCTAACAGATTATTTTGAGGAAATGGAAGCTATCTCTTTTATGAAAACACATTAGACTGTGCTTTGAATTTTCCAATGGAATTTTATTTAAGGAGTTAAATTATCCTCTTTGGCCAAATTCCCCAGTTCTGTAAAATTAATACAAAATTAAGCGGACTGTGAGCCTATTTAGAATTTATTTAGAATCTATAAATTTTCAAAAAGAATGTGAGAAACTCAACACAAAAAAATGCATACACTGTGGTTAGTAAAATATGAGTAGAGAGTAACTCCCAAGAATCAGGATGATGGTTGTAGCTGTCATTCTCTTGAAACAGAGAAGAAAAAGCTTTATGTACTAATAGGTTATTGGGACATATGGTGCCTGGAAGCAAGAGTGAGGAGAAAGGGAGCATCAGGGAAGAGAGAGAACAAACATGGAGGGGGTTGGGATTTGAAAACTGATATCTACTTGGTAGCAAGTATAACTGACCATTGATCACACAGGAATGCCTTCAGAGGTGCCTTATGAATAATGCATCTCAGGACAGACTATCTGGTAGAAGAAAGGAAGAACTGACCCATTAGCTCTTCTCTTCTATTGGTCCGATGTTCACTTCTGGGACTTTACCTCTTCCACACTTCCCAGTTACACATGTATGGGTGACTTATGGCTCAGTAGCAGGAGGGAAACTTCACTGTGGGAGGCAAGGGGTCTGTGGCATTGGCCTGAGATGAGCTGCTTTGGGCTGTGCCTGTGTCATAACATAGGTGATAGTCCAGAAGAGCCCTTGCAGAAGTGGTTAGCAGAAGGAATGAACAAGTGGCCAAGAGCCCTTCAGACAGGTGAGTCTGGGAAGATCTGAGGGGCTGCATAAAAGGTGTCTTATAGAGAATTTCAAAGCTTATGAAAATCCAAAGGGTCAAAACAGTTACTATGCTTGAAATACAATTTGGTTATGAGATTGCTGTAAACCAAGGTAATAACCAAGGCCAAAAAATATTTTTTATATATTTTACTTATTAAACATGATATATTATATAGATTTCATTAAAGGAAAGGAGAAAAAAAAATACCAATCTTACAGGGCAATAAGAAACTTCAAAAAAGTTTTTGTTGAATTTGGATGGAAATGCTTTTTATTTGGGGCACTTTGGGTTTATGTTAACAATAGCTTTTATAACTAGTACTAAAAAGGCTGTGAGACTTGTTTTTTTATGTCTTAAAGAAGACAGAATATTTGAGCACCTTCAGTGAAGGCCTCTGTGAGTGGCTGGGCAAATATAATCCAAGCACATAGAGTTCTTGTGGTCTCAAATGATCCAAGAACTGAATGGTAACCACTCAAGGATATGAATGGATTACATACTACCTAGACTATCTTCTCTTAATGTCGCTTTTGTACTTTATGCCTTTGATAGGAGCTGGATAGGCAGTTTGATATGTAAAATTATGCTCTCTGAGGAAGACTTCAGGTGCTTATATTCCATCCAATATTTTGGAAACCAGATGCTGACCTTATATTAATATATTTGCTCAATTCTTTCTAGTTTCTGAACTTCTTTCAGTCCCTTGAACTTCTCATACCTCTGCATCTCTCTTCCCCTGGGCTCTGCCTTTCATAACAAACCATATTCCTCCAACTTTCACCTAGATCAAGCTAATTTATTCTCATCATTCAGATTTTAGCTAGATTCTCATTTCTTCTGAGAAGCTTTTCGTAATCCCAGAGTAGTTTAGTTGCTTATGTAGTGATTTCTAGAGACAATACTACCTAGTATATCTTACAATGTCCTAAACTGCTTATTTGGTTATCTTTTTTTCCTGCTGGATTCTAACTTCCTTGAAGATAAAGAGTCTCTTTATCTTCCCCACTTTTACATCCCCGTGCCTACTCTAGTGCCTGGCACTTAGTGGCTCCTCAATATTCATGGAATGAGTGAGTAAAACTACATAGAAAACAGACCTAGTGAGGTTATCTTAATTAATTGGAGTGTTTTATAAAAATCACAGGGATGTTAGATGGCTATAAACAATCATACTGGAAGCTGCAATGATGCTTATGATGTGCTTCAGACTTGTCCATGTAAAAATGTGTGTCATCGTGGTCCTTAACTAGGCTAATTTGCCAGGTATCTATTTGCTTAAATCTGCAGTTTTGTTGTGGGAAGTCGGGGACCCCGAACGGGGGGACTGGCTGAAGCCATGGCAGAAGAACATAAATTGTGAAGATTTCATGGACATTTATTAGTTCTCCAAATTAATACTTTTGTAATTTCTACACCTGTCTTTACTGCAGTCTCTGAACATAAATTGCGAAGACTTCATGGACACTTAATCACCTCCCCAGTCAATACCCTTGTGATTTCCTATGCCTGTCTTTAATCTCTTAATCCTGTCATCTTCGTAAGCCAAGGAGGATGTATGTCGCCTCAGGACCCTGTGATGATCGTGTTAACTGCACAAATTGTTTGTAGAGCATGTGTGTTTGAACAATATGAAACCTGGGCACCTTGAAAAAAGAATAGGATAACAGCAATGTTCAGGGAACAAGGGAGATAACTTTAAACTCTGACTGCCAGTGAACTGGGTGGAACAGAGCCATATTTCTCTTCTTTCAAAAACAAATAGGAGAAATATTGCTGAATTCTTTTTCTCAACAAAGAACATCCCTGAGAAAGAGAATGCGTCCCTGAGGGGAGGCCTCTAAAATGGCCGCTTTAGGGACAGCTGTCTTTTACAGTCGTAGACAAAGGGATGAAATAAGCCCCCATCTCCCGTAGCACTCCCAGGGTTATTAGGACGAGAAAATTCCCACCTAATAAATTTTGGTCAGACTGGTTGTCTGCTCTCAAACCCTGTCTCCTGATAAGATGTTATCAATGACAATGCATGCCTGAAACTTCATTAGCAATTTTAATTTCGCCCCGTCCTGTGGTCCTGTGATCTCACCCGGCCTCCATTTGCTTTGTGATATTTTATTACCTTGTGAAGCATGTGATCTCTGTGACCCACACCCTATTCTTACACTCTCTCCTCTTTTGAAAATCACTAATAAAATCTTGCTGGTTTTATGGCTCAGGGAACATCACGGAACCTGCTGACATGTGATGTCTATCCCAGACACCCAGCTTTAAAATTTCTCTTTTGTACTCTTTCCCTTTATTTCTCAGACCAGCTGACAATTAGGGAAATAGAAAAGAACCCATGTTGACTATCAGAGGTGGGGTTCCCCCAACATCTGGTGCCCATGTAGTTTTTCTTTTTTTCTAAGTGCATGTGGGAACCTGATTCCCTTTGGTAGGTGCGGAGAAACATCATCGGTTCGGTCCACAGAAACGTGTGTTCGACTCCCTGATGACTGGTGAGTAGTCTGTGTATGGTCCGGGTTAACTGTGGGTCACATGGAGTCTAAAAATTATACTTATCTCTTATATATGAGACTCTGGTTGAAACAGGGAATGGTTCGAGTACCCATGGAAAATATGGTCACTCTATTCAGGGCAGTGGTAAAATTCTTTCCTTGGTTTCCTGAAAAAGGAACCTTAAATGTAGACCTGTTAAAACAGGGAAGGGTCCAAGTAACCGTGGAAAATATGATCACTCTATTCAGGGCGGTGGAAAAGTACTGCCCTGGGTTTCCTGAAAAAGGAATCTTATATGTAAAAGTATTGGATCATGTTGGTACAGCATTCTGGAAACTGGTCTCAACAGGGAATTTTGTTCTCGTCACTGTTTGGGATGATTGGGCCTTGGTATTTGCCGTCCTAATACCTCCTCAGCCTTCCTCTCCCACACAGCCTTCATTATCTGATCAGCCTCTCCCTTCAGCTATTCCTCCCCCACCTAGTGATGCTAAAAATTCAGTGTCTAACTCCGGTGACTTTGGCTTAACGTTACCCCCTACTGATCTTACTTCTTTTCACAAAGAACTGGTACTTGAAGCTCCCGCCCCACTCACACAACCTGGGACCATATATATGCTAATTCTTCCATCTTCAAACCTTTGCAGCATTTGCCTCTGGGCGTCACCTAATGGCTCCAGGACCAAACTACAACTTACCTATAATTATTCAGGCCCTCCCCCATCCACTTCAGCCCCTCACCCTCCTGTCATTTCAGTTCCTCAGCCAGTCGCTTTGCCATCCACTCAGCCTGCTTCTTTGTATCCTTCTTCACATGAACGCCAGTAATCACCAGTATACTTGTGTTCCTTCTGCTCCCCCAATACCCCTTTCTCACACTCTCATTCCGGTCCGACCCCCTCACCCTCAGTTTCCCTTAACTACGCGTGCTTTTCCTGTCACTTCTATGCTGACTCCGTCTCAGATGTCTACTCTTGAAACTTCAATGCAACGCTTATTATGCCAAAACAAACAGGTGGATTAGACGCGTGGACGTATCCAGATGTGCTAGACCCACCTAACTTCCAAGGGGAACAAATGCATCGTTATGTATCTGTTAATCTTACCTTTTTAAAAGAATTTAAGGATGCTTGTACTCAATATGGTCTTACTTCTCCTTATGTTAAAATGGTATTACAAACTTTTGGTACGGAGGTCACTTTACTTCCTTTAGACTGGGACCTTTTGGCAAAAACTGTTCTGACCCCATCTCAGCATTTACAGTTTCGTACTTGGTGGTCAGAAGAGGCTCATTTGCAGGCTCAACTAAATTGGACTAATGGCATTCTAGTTATTCAGGCTCAGCTCACAGGCTCTGATAGTTTCTCTGATACTTATGTCCAATTAAACTTTGATTCTCTTACCACAGAACAAGTAACAAAGGTGTGTATGAGAGCCTGGGATAAATTACGCACTCCAGGCCAAGCTCCTGTTTCTTTTACCATGGTTAAACAAGGTCACTCTGAATTATACCCTGATTTTTTAGCTAAATTACAAGATGCTGTTGAAAAATCTGTCTCTGATGAGTGTGCTTAGGGTATTCTCCTTCGTATGTTAGCTTTGGAAAATGTGAACCATGAGTATAAAATGGCCATGTGTGCTGTCCAACGACAAAATTTACCTGATCACGAGGTGTTGCCTTCATATATTAAAGCTTGTGAAGGCATTGGATCAGACACCCACAAAGCTATTCTGTGGGCACGAGCCATGAAGGACACCAACCAAACTAGTCCCACTAATTCTTTTCTTGGAGCCTACTATAATTGCAGTCAACTTGGTCATAATCGAAAAAATTGCACTGTTAAAAACTTAAAAGCAGCCAAGCCGGCTCAACAAACATGGCCAAATGCCGCTGCTACTGTTTGCCCACGTTGTTGCAAAAGTAAACTTTGGGCAAGTAATTGCTGCTCTAAGTATGATATAGATGGAAACCCCCTGCCACACACCAGGGAAATGGGGAGCGGGGCCAGTCCCAGGCCCCAACATCAAATGGGACACTTCAGACTTAGACCAACGTTGTGTTTCCATTTCAGGCAGTCCCAACGCAACCCCCAGCACAAACATACTTACCTACAGCCAACCCAAATGGGTCCCAGGCCTTTCCTTCTGTCTCAGTACAATGCTTGTCCACCTCCACTATAGGGGGCGGGGTGATTGATCTCTGTAGTAATATTCCTCTGAATTTACTACCTAACTCTTTGCCTTTAATTGTCCCCACGGGGGTCACTGGCCCTTTACCTCAAGGTTCGGTGGGTCTGGTGTTAGGTAGGGCATCCACCTCTGCTAAAGGTATCATCATTCATACTGATCTCATTAATTCTGATTCCATTGATGAGATTAATCGTGTCTGCCAAGGTTCCTGTTTCCATTCTGGCAGGTGAGTCAATTGCTCAATTGCTTTTACTACCTAATGTCCTTTTAAACAAAGGAGATAAGACACGTGGCCCTGGGATGGGCTCCCATGATGAAAAGGCCGCTTATTGGATTTATGCAATTTCTAAGCAATGGCCCACCTGTACCATACACATTCAAGGAAGAAAGTTTGAGGGCCTAGTAGATACTGGTGCTGATGTTTCTGTTATTTCCTCTAGTTTATGGCCTTCCTCCTGGCTTAAACATCCCGCTAACATGGGACTAGTAGGTGTTGGAAAAGCTGAGGAAGTTTATGAGAGCACATTTATCTTGCCTTGCACTGGCCCTGATGGTCAAAAGGGTACAATTCAGTCCTATATCATGCCAATTCCCATTCATCTTTGGGATAGAGATTTACCGGCACAATGGGGGGTTGGAATTGATATTCCACATAACTCTTATAGTTCTGCCAGTCAGCATATGATAGAAAACATGGGGTTTGTTCCTGGACTCAGTCTCAGTCCAAAGCATGAAGGGATTACTAAACCCCTCCCAGTTACTATAAAATAAAACAGGGCAGGTTTAGGTTATCCTTTTTAGTGACGGCCACTGCCACGCCTCCTGATCCTATCCATTTACAATGGAAATCTGACAGAGCCGTTTGGATTCAGCAGTGACTGCTCTCTAAAGAAAAACTGGAGGCTTTAACTCACTTGGTTTCTGAACAGTTACAACTTAGAAATGTGGAACCTTCTCTTTCTCCCTGGAATTCTCCTGTGTTTCTAGTAAAAAAGAAAGGCAAGTGGTGGATGGTAACCAATTTAAGGGCCATTAATGCTGTAATTAAACCTATGGGGGCCATTCAACCTAGCATGCCTGCCGGTGCTTTAATACCTAAAAATTGGCCTCTCATAGTTATTGATCTTAAAGATTGTTTTTTATATTGCTTTACATAAATCGGATTGCGAAAAATTTGCTTTTACTGTCCCGTCTATCAATAATCAGGAGCCTGCAGCTCGTTATCAATGGAAAGGACTTCCTCGGGGAAAGCTGAATAGCCCAACAATCTGCCAGCTTTATGTTAGGCAAGTACTTTCACCAGTTCGAGCCCAATTTCCCCAGGCCTATATTCTTCATTATATTGATGATACTTTAATTGCTGCCCCCACTGATAAAGAATTAATTGACTGTTATCAAACTTTGAGCCACCATTTTACAGAGGCTAGATTACACATCGCTCGGGATAAAATTCAACAGGCCACTCCTGTTCAATATTTAGAAATGGTGGTCGATGAACAACGTATTCAACCTCAAAAAGTTCAAATTAGGAGATTCTTTGAAAACTTTAAATGACTTCCAAAAACTTTGGGGTAACATTAATTATTTAAGACCTACTTTAGGTATTCCGACCTATGCACTGTCTAACTTATTTTCTACTCTGTGGGGAGAGTCTGATCTCCGCAGTCCCAGGACTTTTACCCCTGAGGCTTTATTAGAACTGGAATTCATAGAGGAAAGAAACCAGACCACCCAGTTACCTAGAGTACAGCCATTTCAGACTTTTCAGCTTCTGGTTTTCGCTTCATTACTCTCCCCTACTGAACTAATAGTTCAACAATGATTTAGTGGAGTTGTTTTTTTCGTCATTCTGTGTCAAAAACTTTGTCTGTTTATCTGGACCAAACAGCCATATTAATTGGACAGGCTCAGTGTAGAATACTTCAAATTTCTGGATTTGATCCGAATTTATTTGTAGTTTCTTTAAATCAGCTCAAAGTTCAAACTGCCTGTCAACATTCCATAGTGTGGCAAATTCGCTTGGCTGATTTCATTGGCATTATTGACAATCATTATCCAAAGAACAAATTGTTTGATTTTATAAAAATGACTTCTTGGATGGTCCCTCAATTAACCAAAGATCAGCCCATCCCTGAGGCCGTTACAGTGTTCACTGATGGCTCCAGTAATGGCAATGCTGATTATGTAGGTCCTACAGACAAGCTTATTTCTACCTCTTATACTTCTGCTCAAAAGGCAGAGTTAATTGCTGTGATTACTGCCTTACAGGATTTCCTCAAACCTTTAAATATTGTCTCTGATTCTGCTTATGTTGTACATGCCACTAAAAATATAGAAACTGCTACTAGCAAACATATTGATAATTCTGAATTGGCTTCATTATTTTCAAGGTTACAACAGGCGGTTTGCCAATGTAGACACCCTTTCTGTATTACACATATTAGATCTCGTACCACTTTACCAGGACCCATGTCTGCCGGTAACCATAAAGTCGACTGTTTGGTCTCTTTTACAACCCAAGAAGCTCAGGAGTTCCATAATCCCACTCATGTCAATGCTGCTGGATTAAAAGATAAATTTGCCCTTACCTGGAAACAGGCTAAGCTTATTGTTCACAGCTGCCCTCAGTGTCAGGTCTTTGTACTTCCAAATCAGGAAGTACGAAGCGTTAATCCCAGAGGCCTAGCTCCTAATGCTTTATGGCAAATGGATGTGACTCATGTTAGCTCCTTTGGCAGACTATCATATGTACATGTTTCTGTAGATACCTTCTCAGGTTTTAATGTGACTCATGTTAGCTCCTTTGGCAGACTATCATATGTACATGTTTCTGTAGATACCTTCTCAGGTTTTATCTGGGCTACTTGCCAAACAGGGGAAGGCATGGCCCATGTTAAAAAACATCTGTATTCTTGCTTTGCAGTTATGGGGCTTCCATATCAAATAAAGACAGACAATGCCTGTGGATATGTTAGTAAGACTTTTGATTTATTTATGCAACAGTGGGGAATTTCCCATATTACTGGAATCCCTTACAGTCCTCAGGGACAGGCTGTGGTGGAACGGGTCAATTGCATGTTAAAAACTCAACTGTCCAACAGTCTGAACAATGAAAACATGATTTAACTACCCCTTACTCCCAATTACATTTGGCATTGTTTGCTTTAAATTTTTTAATGTTCCTAACGATAATGATCTAACTGCATCCAAATGCCATTGTACAGGCAAAAAATTCTCCCCAAACGAAGGCAAGCCAGTGTTATGGAAAAACTCCCAAACCGATACCTGGGAACCTGGCACGATTATAACGTGGGGAAGAGGATATGCTTGTGTTTCACCAGGAGATCATCAATCCCCTGTCTGGGTGCCCACCAGGAGACTCAAGCTTTGGGTAAATACTGACAATGAAAACTACAGGGAAAAGATGTCGGTGTCAGAGACTGCCCTCAGATGTGGTGAGATCTGTGCCAACTCCTCAGAAGCACGCACCCCAAATCACAATGGGTGTGATTCATTCCTCTCTAATGGCAATGGAGACCCATCTAACTAATCCCACTTCTTTTTCTCCTTACAAACCTAAAAATCTCACCATTTCTAGTAGCCTAAAAATAACATCCCTCTGTTCTCTTCCTCCTTCAGCACTCAATCTCACTTACACTAGGTTTTATTTAATGATTCTCCTCCTTATACTTTCTGTCTCACCAGTTTCCTCTCACATTGATTTAACTGCTACACAAAATTATTCTTATTGGACTTATGTGCCTTTTCCTCCACTTATTCAACCTCTCACCTGGATGGATGCTCCTGAGGAAATCTGCACTAACAATAGTGTATGGATGCCTGGAGCTACAGATGACGGTTGCCCTGCTCAACAGGAGAAGAAGGCACTGCATTTAATGTTACCATGGGTTATAAATACCCCCCTCTGTGCCTTGGACATGTACCTGGTTGTATCCATCTAGAAACTCAAGTCTGGGCTGCTTATCTTCCGGATAGATCCGCTACAGAGGAACCGAACATTTGATCTCTGGCCTCTCCCTTTCTCCTTTAAAACAAATGAAAGGGGGAAAAGTGGGAGATACTCCATACTTTCAATATAAACCTGCAGGAAAACCACACCCTAAAAATTTTGAGGGCCCATCTAAAACTTTAATTTGGGAAGATTGTGTTAAATCACATGCAGTAATATTAAAAAATGACTCATATTGTTTAGTAATAGACTGGGCACCAAAGGGCTATTTAAAAAACAATTGCTCCTCTGGTGGAAAGGAATGCCTGGAGGCTACTTATTTTATTTCTTATCTGGAGAACGAGAATCATCATTCTACTTTGCATAGGAGGTTCAGCTCATTCTTTCCCTTAAAATGGGAAGATAAAGGCATTACCCCCCACCCCCCGAGGCCTCTTATGATACTCCCCATTCTGAGCCCGGAACACCCCGAACATTGGAAATTGGCTATTGCCATGTCTGGACTGTGTGTATGGGAAGGGGAAACTATTCTGTCTGTTGTCCCTGCTACAGAGCCTGGCACTTAGTGGCTGCTCAATATTCATGGAATGAGTGAGTAAAACTACATAGAAAACAGACCTAGTGAGGTTATCTTAATTAATTGGGGTGTTTTATAAAAATCACAGGGATGTTAGATGGCTATAAACAATCACACTGGAAGCTGCAATGATGCTTACGATGTGCTTCAGACTTGTCCAAGTGGTAAAAATGTGTGTCATCATGGTCCTTAACTAGGCTAATTTGCCAGACATCTGTTTGCTTAAATCTGCAGTTTGTTAAGGAGCATAGAGTTGTAGAGGCAAAGGCAGCAATCTAGTGGCTCCATGATTTTGGGAAAATAAAGGCCACTTCTTTTTTAAAAATGCAGTATTCTGTGTCTGGATCCCCCAGCAGGGTTTGATTTAAGAAATAAATTAATGAATGATTTATTAGAAAGATAGGTCCTAAATAGGCTTAAGTAAGTATAGAAATACCAGGTCACCACTGAAAACTTCACTTCCTTCGAAGTGAAAGTATAGAAATACCAGGTCACTGCCGAAACTTCACATCCTTTCTCAAATGGGTTGTGACCAGAGAGTTTACTGGGTTTCAGTTAGAACGTGACCTCCAGTACACGGCCAGGCTCTTTCTAGCACTATGACTCAGGGTCTGTACCTACTGCAGTGCATTTGAACTTGACTTAAAATCTTCTCCATCCCCGATTTTACTATCTTTCTGTTCTAAGTATGGCATGGCCACAGGCTGCTCTATTTCCTGTAGAAGAATATCATTGGCTTATCTCCCCCTCTCTTATTTATTTACATTCTGCTTTTTATGATACAATGAAGAACTATAAATATAGAGGTTTTTTAAGAGCAGGAAATCTGGTAAGCAGATTGATATTTTTTAAAAAACCAGAGACTGAGGATAAAAGTTTAACACTCTTCCTATCAGTTTTAAATAATTCATTTCTGTGACATTCAGGGTACCATTGCAGATGTGCTGAAACTGGAATGCAATTTCACCTTCAAATGTTCTCTTCTGCAGTTTTTTCTTTTTCTTTCCCCTCCAAAGCTATACAGTGGGGTTAAATTAAGGTGACTTCATGTTAAATATGAAAGTTAGCCTGCTAATAGCAACTAAGATGTGAGGAGCAATTGCTAAGCCTCTGTTCTGAGCTTTCTAATCTGGCTCAAGACTCCTGTCAACTAAAAGGTCAGTTCTGTGTCACAGCTCAGAGGGGGCAGTGGTGGGAGGAGAGCACAGAATTCTGCCCCCAGACTCTCACCACCATCCTACACCGGACCGCAGGAAGTCTCTTCTTTCTCCCAGGATGTTAATGATACATTTGTTGTTGCTGGTCGGACCCAACCATAAAACATTATTTTTGTGCAGATAACCCAACTTAAACTCAAATTTATATTTAGAAGATAGAGGGCTCCTAATCCTCAGCCCCTTCAAAAACAAAAACTTGAAACACTCTGTTTCCTCCATTGCCTTTGCATCTCAATAAATGACATCTCCATCTTTCTGACTTACCAGGCTAAAAGCTTTGGAGTTAATCTTAACTCCTCATTTTCTCAGACTGCACACCCAGTTCTTCAAAAAATACTATTATATCTTGGGTCCGATTTCAAAACACAGTCTATTCCCATTTTCCATGGCAGTTATGTCCTATAAAGTTGCCATAGACCCTGAATTAGCAAATACTGAATTATTGTCCCAGAAGGGAATTACAGGGCTGTTGTCCTGCAAGCCTACATCACATTTCACCAACTAATTAATACATGACTATGTTTGGTCTGAGTTTCTACAGAAATATACCTTATTTAATATATACAGTTGATTCATTCACATTGAACTCAGGACCAACTGTTCTCTGACTCATGCCCAAAAGGTGCTTGTCTAACCCATGTTTATTCTATGCGAGGCCCATCACAGTTTTCTTGTGCTCAGGAACAGCAGACAGCACTTCAGCACTCTACTTGAGGACTATTTAAAACAGCAAAGTCACCTACAACGAGCACAAAAAAATGCGAAAAGCATGGCACTAAATACACTGTGAAAGGGCACTCGTTTACAGTGTGAGCAGGGCCTTGTTCAGCCTTACTTGGGAACATGTGTGTCAGACAATTCAGATTTCTCACTGCTCTGAGCATATCTGCAGCTATCCATGAAAGCATCACGGGTGTTGATTTTGAGGTTACAAATCAATTTTAGCAAGCAGGTGAATTTGCAAATTTGGAATTTGTGAGTAATGAGGCAAACTGCAGAATTATAATTCCCACCATTTTTCACCACGTCTACTGCATATTAGTTTGCTAGGGTTGTTGTAGCAAAACACCACAAACTGGGTAGACTCAACAGCAGAAATATATTATCTCACAGTTCTGAAGGCTAGAAGTTGCCAGTCAAAGTGTCCACAAGATTGATTCTTTCTGAGGGCTTTGAGGGAAAATCTGTTCCGGGACTCTCTTCTAGCTTCTGGTAGCCTCAAGCAGTCCTTGCCTGTAGAGTGCATTCTCCTTTTGTCTTTGAGGGAGGATAAGTAGGATTAGGACGCCCTACTGACTTGCCCCCTTGGGAAGCCCGGTGGGCCCCTTTCCCAACAGGCTCCACACCTCTTGCACCCTCGTGCCTCAGCACCTAACTCTTTTGCAAGGTAAGCAGTCCTAGAGGATCCCAGCAAACTGCCAGATTGTTACACATTGCTAATACCCAGTACAGAAAAGGAAACTAGAGCCCCTTATTCCTGATATAGCTTTCCCAATCTCCAGCCAATCAGCACCGAATGCCCAGGAAACTACTAGCTACAAATTCCTGCCTTGTGAGAGCCAGGGGCTTCTCTGGGGTCCTGCATGTACACCTAGGCTCTTCATCAACAATTTTTGAAGTTTCATGTTTCTATAGGAATTTACTATTTTTAGCTAACTTTTCAAATGTGTTATCACGTAGCCCTTTGTCGTGTGCACCCTTTCCCTCCCGTGTTCCTCCAGCTCCTGCAGCATTGCACCATTCCTAGCCACAACCTTAACAGCACGCAGGGCCCTGGAGTCTAGGCCCCATCTTCCTGCCTTCCTGTCTAGTCTCCAGGTTTAGCTCATAGTAACCTTTCCCTCATTTTAATAGTTAAAATCACACCTCTAGGTGGAGATTTTGTATACTAATGATACATGCGATATGTGTTCAAGCATGTAGATATTGAGCACATTCTCCAACTGCAGGTCCTCCTTTGCATACTTGACCTCACCAATATTTTATGAATATGCCCATACAGTTCCCATAAAAGGAATTCCTCTTAAGGCACTAGCTGCTGTCTCTCCCTCTGAGCAACCCGCTCTGCCTCAGAGTATACTTTGGCTTTGCAATAAACCTCTTCACCTACTCTTACTTTGGACTTGCTCTCAAATTCTTTTGTGTAGTGAAGTCAAGAACCTGAAGCAGCACAGCCGACCGAAAACATCTTCACATTGTCTTTTCTATATATAAGTCTCTCTCTGTGTCCAAATTTCTACTTTTTATAAGAACCTAGTCATATTGGATTGGGGCCTACTCTAATAACCTCATCTTAACTTCATCTGCAAAGACTATTTCCAAATAAGGCCATGTTCACCAGTCCTGGGGTTATAATGTCAACATCTTTTGGGAGGACACAACTCAGCCCACAATATGCTGCTGCCACCTGGTTATGCCACCATCATCTCATCTACATTGTTGGAACCGCTTAACTGGTCTTCCTGCGTTTAATACTGGTCCAGCCCCCAGAATCTTCCCAGGACAGCAGCTGGAGTGAGCTTTTAAAACTGTAAATCAGATCTTGTCACCCTTCTCCTCCAAAGCTTCACAGCATCCCGCCTCTCCTGGATTAATGCCAAAGCCATTACAATAGTCTACTAGACCCCGTACAATTTGCCCACTGCTTCTCTACCCTTGTCTTCTGCTGCTTATCTTCTCCATGTGCCGCCAGTTTAGCCACACCGGCTTCTTTGCTATTCCTAGAACATTCAAGACTTTCCTGTACCTAAGAACATTTGCATCTGCTATCCCACTGCCTGGAAGTTTTTTCCCTCAGACACCCTTCTGGTAGCCCCCATCCCTCCTTCATGTCTTCGCTGTCATGTCACTTTCTCAGGAAGGCCTTCTTTTCTTCCCCCACCCTATTTCTTATTGCAACCTTCTGCCGTCCTTTCTATTCCCTTTCTCTGTTTTATGTCTTTTTCATAGCATTTATCACCCTATGAAATATATATATAATTTATTTATTGACTGTGTAAATAAGAATGCAAGCTTGGGATAAGGATCTCTGTCCCTTCTATGTGGTATTATATTCTCTGTGCCTAGAATAGTCCCTGGCATGTCCTAGGTATTCCATAAATATTTCTTGAATGACTGTATGAATGACAGAACAAGAATTATATAAGACTAGATCTTATTCACTTTGTATCTCCACAGTCTAGCAGAAGCCCAGGCACATATCAATTATATGTTTTCTACAACAACAAAAAAATGATGACTGAGAGCTGGAATAGTATCAGATCATTATGATGAAAACAAACCAATGCTTTCAATTCAAATCACATATGGAGGCACTGCTTATTTTACCAGAGCTTTGCTTGTATGAGACTCTTCTTCTTCCCAGTAAGATGGAGAGGATATGTGGGTAGGACTGATAAAGAGAAAAAAAAAAAATGTGTCTTATCTTACATAGTAAGTAATGTGACTTAAAGTTACCTGATTAGTTACTGTAGCACATTCTTTCCCTAAAACAGCGTTTTATTTTTTGGATGGGGGTATATTTGCACATAAGTTAGTGCCAGTGAAGTACAGCACAAATGTCAGACATCTGAAAAGAACCAAAGATGCCCTGTAACCTGACGGGAAATGTCTGCTCATTTCTCCGTTCAAAGTTTCTCTTACTGTTTTGGTTTCCAGCCAGGGTTCTCTTGTTTTTTTTCACCCACTCATACCTTCATTTGCTTCACTTGGTTCTGGCTTGTCTCAATAAATTCCCCAGGCTGAACACTGAGAGAGAAAATAGCTCCATAAAGAATGAAGATACGTGAAAAAAAAGAGTAAAGCCTTGAATTAAAGATGTCTTAGTTAAGCATTTCACTAAGTTTCTGTTCAGACCAAACAGACAAAGCTGGGCTTACATTCTGGTTTCAGAAAAGTGTGTGTGTGTGTGTGTGTGTGTGTGTGTGTGTGTAACTCAGGAAATAGCAAATAGCTCAAAACACATGTTAGCAGTTAATGTGCTGATTATGTATACAGAAGGAGCTAAGAGAATAGAGAGAGACACTTATCCTCTATGACTTTGTGTTGTGGTCAACTCAACTGTACTTTGGCCTTACTGAACTTCGGAAGTGGTAATATTTCCATAAATATTGACACTACAGGGAAGGCCAGAAGCTAAATTATGTAGATGCAGCCTTACCCAAGTCAGGCTATATAGGGAATTTAAAGATTAAATAAAAGACTTAGACTCTTGAATAAAAGGTATTATGTAAATATGATTGCTATTTGTACTGTTTCATTTGCACTCTGAAAATATACTCCCTCGCAGCTCTTAATATGCAGTTTTGTGTTACAATATTTACTGCAAATACCAGCATTTTCTAGCATTTTTCTTGGTCTCCCTCTATTGCAATATGCATATCCTCTTTTCTTTGAAATTAGTTACTTGCCTTTGAGGGTAGATTTGTCTTGAAGGAACAATAATTACACCTGTCACATAACTCCTCAGACGAAGTTGTGATAAGAGCCTATTTTCTAGTCCTAGATATTCAGCTGGGTTTTGGCTGGCATTATAATGATTGCTTTAAAGCAAATATTGTTGATTATTCTGTTTAGAAAACAGAGCTCTGGGTTTTAAAAAATAACAGTTACATTTATGACTTACTTGAACCTTACAAGTATTTTCAGGACCGTCATGAATATGCTCTCCAGCAAGTCTGCTTCCTAACCTCAGCCAATGTGTTCTGTACCTCATGATACATGTTATTGACCCTCATTTTCTGTTTGCCCAATCAGCAAGAAATATGCACTCAGTCACTGCATTGTGAATGAGTAGAACGGCCAAATCTTCTGAGTCTAAATTGATACGACCCCAGTTTACTCTCTACGTATTTTCAAGTCTTTGACATTGTTTGCTAAATGTAGGATTCCTTTCTATAGCTGGAAAATTCTGGAGTCCCTATCTAGAATTTATCTTTCCAGTTCAGTTAACTAAGATAATTATCCTAGTTATCAGTTACAAACCAACCTCACCTATGTACCCACTTCTTAAAAACAAAACAAAAAAAGACATTAAAAGAAACTAAAAAAAAAAAAAAAATTAGAAAAACAGCACATTAGACATGGGAGGTCACCACAGAAGATAGGTCATGGTATATGATGTCTGATTCTGTTCATGTTAGAGCCCATATTAAGTATTCTCACATACTGTTCCCTTTCTAGACCATCAATTTTCAAAGCAAGGATAAAAATTATAGTGTAAGTACAAGAACTTACAAGCAGCTCAAGCATATGTCACAGTTTCCGTGTCCTCAATCTCATGGTGTCTATTTACAGAATAACACTTGGTTCACATTTAAAGCCTATTGTATCCTACAACCTAATTTTTACTTATAAACACCAAATGATTCTTTTTTATACTTTTTCTTTCCACAGCATACTGAAAACAATCATTAGAAATGGTAGGAGAGGAAAGAGATGTCACAAGGCCTTGATGTAATTTTAGTTGGTTTCCAAACTTTGTTTTAACCAAATACCCTTAGTAATTAAGACTTTTTTGGGTTTAAGGCCCTTTGCCCTCTGGTTTTTCTTGCCTCCTGGTTTAGGGAGCATCTCAGACTTATTAGTATCTGGTTGTTGGGCCAGCGATGCCTCCTCTAGATCAGAAGCCAGACCAGGCAGGAGCCATGTGTGCCCAGAGTCAGTTACTACAGGATTTTTGCTAAGTTTTGGGCTATTGACAGCATCCTGGACCTCACGCCTGGGCCTGAATGAGGCTGTTTCTTAAGTGTTTTTGCAAGTTTGTGTTTTATTTATGGAGTGACTTATCCCTTCCATTCAGAGCAGCCCCACCCAGCCATCCCTTCAGCCTCTGGGCTCCTACTTCTTCAAAGCAGACCCACCTAGTTTGTCTCCATCCTGTGCTGGGAGCCTAGCCACCATGCTCACAGGTATTTTTCCTCGTACAGTTTATACCCAGTTATTTGTATAAATCTTTGTTATGTCAACTTGTTTGTATTGCCTATTTTGATTATAAAATAAAATATCTTGGCCAGGCATGGTGGCTCATGCCTGTAATCCCAGTACTTTGGGAGGCTGAGGTGAGTGGATCACGAGGTCAAGAGATTGAGATCAGCCTGGCCAACATGATGAAACCCCATCTCTACTAAAAATACAAAAATTAGCTGGATGTGGTGGCACACACCTGTAGTCCCAGCTACTCAGGAGGCTGAGGCAGGAAAATCGCTTGAACCCAGGAGGCAGATGTTGCAGTGAGCTGAGATTGTGCCACTGCACTCCAGCCTGGGCAACAGAGCACGACTCCTTCTCAGAAAAATATATATCTTCACAGAAAAAAAAAAAATCATCAAATATGTGTCTACTCAAAGTTGACTAAACTCAAGGTTAGGGACACAGCCCTCCACAAGATTGGCTCAGTTCCAACACCAGCTGCAAATTTGGGAATCCCCAGGGCCACCCTCACTTCTGATCAGCTGTCTACAAATTTGGGGTTTTCTGTGACCCCTTTTAGGTTTGATAATCCACTAGAATGACTCACAGAAATGACTCAAGAAAGCACTACAGTTATGATTACAGTTTTGTTATAACAAACATATACAAATTAGAACCAGCCAAAAAGACAGATAGGCAGGGCAAGATCTGGGAATGTTCCAGAGCAGAAGCTTCTGATGTCCTCAGGGACATTACCCTAATGGCACTGCTGCATGACAATATGCATAGTATTGACAACCAGGGAAGTTTCCCCAAGCTTTAGTGTCCAGAGAGGTTTTATTGGAGGTTCATTACATAGGCATGATTGATCAAATCCTTGCCCAAATGGCTGAACTCAATTTCCAATGCGTCTTCTCTCCTTGGAAGTAGAACTGATGCCACCTGGTTCAAAGTTCCAACCATCTCATCATGTCTTTGGTCTTCCTAACATGGCCAGCTTCCATCCTGAGTCATCGCATTAGCATAAACCATCAGATATGCTCCAAGGGGCCCACCTTGAAGAACAGAGACACTTCAATCACTTGGGAAACTCCATGAGTTTAAAGATTATCTCTCAGGAACCAGAAACCAAGGTCAGCCAGATTCTTTATCACACAATGTTTGTTACATAATAATTAACAAAGTATTATTTATCTATAAATAGTAATCACGGCCAGGCGCGGTGGCTCAAGCCTATAATCCCAGCACTTTGGGAGACCGAGATGGGCGGATCACGAGGTCAGGAGATAGAGACCATCCTGGCTAACATGATGAAACCCCGTCTCTACTAAAAAATACAGAAAACTAGCTGGGCGAGGTGGCGGGCGCCTGTAGTCCCAGCTACTCGGGAGGCTGAGGCAGGAGAATGGCGTAAACCCGGGAGGCGGAGCTTGCAGTGAGCTGAGATCCGGCCACTGCACTCCAGCCTGGGCGACAGAGCGAAACTCCGTCTCAAAAAAAAAAATAGTAATCACATACCACTATGTCCATCTACAGTGCACATCCAAAAACACTCACAGGAAACTAGATGTTAAAAAAGCATAAGTTGGCTGGGTGTGGTGGCTCACACCTGTAATCCTAGCACTTTGGGAGGCCAAGGCAGGTGGATCACCTGAGGTCAAGAGTTCGAGACCAGCCAGGCCAACATGGCTAAACCTTGTCTCAACTAAAAATACAAAAATTAGCCTGGTGTGGTGGCAGGTGCCTGTAATCCCAGCTACTCAGGAGGCTGAGTCAGAAGAATTGCTTGAACTGGGAGGCAGAGGTTTCAGTGAGCCGAGACAGTGCCACTGGACGATAGAGTGAGACTCCATCTCAAAAAAAAAAAAAGAATAAGTTAAAGATAGAGTTTTTAATATCATTTTCAAGCACCCTTGTATAAAACCAGTGGAAAACTCTCCAGATACCCCACAAAAGCTGACAAAAAATAGTGCACACCAACTGAAGCCATGTCCACCTCTCTCCCCTGGCCCTCTCAAAACTTTTATTGGCATCTCACTTTCCCCTTGACATTCCTTCCCTCTTTTGCCCTTATTGGCTCCCCAAATTTTGCTTTTCAAATCAGTGGTTTCATTGCCACCAAAGTTAAACATAGTGCTAAGGCCAGTATGACAGGGTCATTTTTATATAGCCCTCATCAAAACACCCATGTCAAAATGTTATTTTTTTATTAGTAAGCAATAGAGCAACAAATATTTTGACCTCCTATTCTGTCCATAACCTCATCTCTGATCAAATTCCTTCAGTCAACTTTAGGCCCTCTCTGAATTTCACAGGGTTTGATCCTAATCATGACATTTTTGATAGATTTGCTGCCTGGTATTCAAGGAGTTAATTATAATAAAAACTAGCTATGCTCTCCACCCCATGCCCAGAACTTCCTAATTGCATATCAAATATTTAAGCAACTTGAAAACATAGATGCTTTGTTATCATTTAAATTATTTCCTTATCATTCTGTTTTTTATAAACTGTGAATTTTAAATCTGTATATCAATATGGTAATTTATGTAAATCTTTGCCTTCATATTTTATATTGTGGAAATGAGTGCTTTCTGAATTGACAGAGCAGAGTTTTACATCCTATGACCCTATAAAATGCATTGAAAAGTACCAAATATGATTTCATTTATGTAGCAGATAAGACAGCTTCTTGTAGGAAAAATTTCCTTAAGCTGGGAGGAGAATTTCTTTTTTTAATTTTTTTTTTAATTCCATCAATTTAAAGCCAACAAAGATAGGGATCTGGGAGGGAATGAAAAAGGCAGAAAGGAGTGCATGTGACAGCAGAGTTCTTAATTAAAGCTCCATTTTGAGAAGGAAAAGTGGCACCAGGCTGGGGATTCTGAGTCTGGTGAGGAGAGCTGAGAATGCTTTGCAAACCCTTAACTGATGTCCCTTGCCTCAAAGTTAGAGAAATCTAACAGACCCAAATACTGTGCAACCTTGGAAATTTGACAATACTTAACTTTTCTCAGCCTTAATTGACCATCTTAAAAATGGCAAAAGAATTCCTAACTTACAAGGTGGCCATGAGGAATAGAGGAGAAAAATCTAATGTACCTGGCATCATAGGGTAGGCATTGTTTTCTGTTTTTGTTTTTAAGATAGTAGTTCTCAATCCAGACCACACATTAGAGTTTCCCAGAGATCTTTTAAAGGCATATTTATTTTCTATGCCAATTCAATCACAATCTCTGCCATTGTGATCCCAGCATCAGGATTTATTATTATTATTATTATTATTATTATTGTACTTTATGTTCTGGGATGCATGTGCAGAACATGCAGGTTTGTCACATAGGTATATATGTGCCATGGTGGTTTGCTGCACCTATCAACCTGTCATCTAGGTTTTGAGGCCCGCATGCTTAAGGTATTTGTCCTAATGCTATCCTTCCCCTTGCTCCCCACCCGCCAACAGGCCCCCGTGTGTGATGTTCCCCTCCCTGTGTCCATGTATTCTCTTTGTTCAACTCTCACTTATGAGTGAGAACATAGGGTGTTTGATTGTCTGTTCCTGTGTTAGTTTGCTGAGAATGATGGTTTCCAGCTTCATCCATGTCCCTGCAAAGGACACAGCATCAGGATTTTTAAAAAATCTCTCCAAGTGGATTGTAACACATTACACATAGTCACATTGAAAAATGAGAGCTTTTACCAAGGTAATTTTTTGGTCACATATTATTGGAATTGAACTTTCATGTAGAGGATTAATAAAACATTCTTGGAAAATACACAAATGGATCTTACATAACTTCCTAACCTTTCATATAGCTGGATTTTGCAGAACTATTTTCTTATGCCCTTACCTCTATGGCCAATGCATTAAAATTTAGACTGGATCTTAATGTTGTTTGCCAGTGTGTTTTCAGAAATTTTGTGATTCACATAGACACACGGCATAGAGTCTGTGTATGGATCAGGAATTCAAACTGAAGTGTTTGGGCCAACAGGACTCATATAACAAGTCCTGGTCATCATGTACAGGGACAAGACCTGCAGTGAAACCAGCTGCTTTCTGAGGCAGGGGTGTGTTGTAGGCACTGTCTCAAGATGAGAAAGACAGACATCAACCCATGGGTTGAATCAAATAGTGCCCCTTGGAAAAAATAACAAATGCAATGATGGGAAGTTGTTTCTATCAAAGATTTCTCATCAGTGCTGCCTCTGCAAAGGTTCCTGGGACCCCTTGACTATCTTATTAATGGAAGTAGACAAAGAAGGATTTATATGGAGAAGGCTTCTGCATGCCTGGGGTAAATATATCTGCAAACATGCAGTCATCGTCACACAATTCACCGGCAGTATATGACATCTCCAGCTAATTCAGTCTAGGACAGCTTCTCATGAGCATGAGCAGCACCTGGGGAAGTCTTCTGAAAAGAAACCATAGTACATTGCCCCCACCCACCCCCGGCTTCATTTTTCTCTTTGATGAGATAACTGCATAGAAAACAGGCAAGACCATAGTTTCTGAACTTTGAAAGCTTCTGAATTGGCATAGGGGAATGGTCATGTTTGTGGTTTTTCAAATATTGTAATGTTTTTTAAAAAACATGAATATGAAGTCCACAGTATGTTGAAGATAGCATACAAGGTTCTGTTATGTTTCTCTGGAGAACAAAAACAAAACAAAAGATCCTATTCAACCAACAAGGGCTTTGTGTATTTGTATGCTTGCAATTGAAGGGTTTTGCCATGGCAATCGCTGTGAAAGACGTCAAAATGAATTATATCCTATTCTCTCTGATTTCAGTTTTTTTTCAGGGGAAATAAGACATGTAGTGCCCTGGTCACCAAGCCATTATTGGGGAATCAACCTTTGTCCCTAGGATTGCCTTTTTGGCCTCTCAGCCTTTGCCTTCCTCTCTGCCTTCCCTGTTGCCAGGACTTTCATGTTACCCTCTGATTTTTAAAACCCCCATTCCCCCAGACCAACTGTTTAGAAAGTAGATGGAGTATAATAAGCCCAGGTACCTATCTTCATTCTGACTCACCAGACCACAAGCTGTTATTCAAATGGATGATGCTCCCTGATACTTCCATTCTTCCATCAGAACAAAGGGCTCCTTTCCTTATTGCTGGCGTCTATAGTCCTCCTTTTCCGCTAAAGCTCACCTCAGACACATCTCCTTCTTGATAATGAGAATAAAGTCCTGGCGGAGGCCAACCACCAGGCAGATATTTATTAAATGTTAGTTATCTTTCCTTCTTCCTAATCTCCTGGCCAGGATCAATTGCCTCTTCAGTGCTCCCTCAGCACTGTCCCTTATGTATATACTTACAAGCACTTATTTTATTCTACCTTGTATTATCAATGTTTACTTTTTCCTTTGTTGTACTTTGCTATAAAATTCTTGATAGTTGAATATGAATTAAATTTATCTTCATATTACCCAAGGATATTTCAAAGAACCTTATACTTAGGCACTCAATTAATATTCAATTGACAAATGAATGAATGAATGAATGAGGAAAATGCCCAAGCCCAATCTTATCCTACATAAGTTCCCCTCCTACAGAGTTTTCTTCTTATCTAAATAGTCCCTTTTAGCTGATTGCTTTGATACTTTCCAGAGACTAATCAAATTAAAACAATTCACAGAATGTGTAAGCTGATAATTTATTTGATAAGGTAGATGGGAACATTTGCACTTACAAAGGAGTTTTATATCCTCAAAATAATCTCCAATTTCTGTAGGATTGATGATGAATGTAAACAGAAGGGTCTTTTTGTTCCTTGCTGAAGCAAAGGAACAAAACAAAAACCACCTCTCACTCCAGACAAAGTCAAGAACCTCCCTGTAACTAGTCTGTGAGGGAGCCAACATTGTTCTGTGCATTATCAGGCACTCTACGCTTTTTATCACCTTTCCAAAGAGCTCTGCCAGTACTTGGGGCTTCAGGACAACAAAGAACATCACTCAGGGGAGAGAGAATGGGTTATATGCTGAATATTTTAACTGAGAAGGAGGTAGCAGCTAATGGAGAGGGTCTTGCACATATATGCACACACACGTAGCCATCCTTATGATATTCTAGAGAACTACATGTGGGAGCTTGAGCTTAACATTAAGGACTTTGATTTATGACTTCTCATTAGCAGCCACTACACATCGATGTGATTTAGCTCCATCTTGCATAATAATTAACTCATCCATAAAGTGCATGTTTGACAGCTAGACTGGAAAGCAGTATTTGTTTCATGCTACTGCTGCAGCTGCAGAGAGAATTCACGTGATTTTTCTAAAATCAAGAATCTCATGTGTATCTTTCTGAAATAGGAAACAGTTTCAGAAAGTTTTGCAAATCAAATGTGGTAACATATTCTGAAAATTTTTAAAGCTGAAACACCTTGCAAATGTAAAGATACTTATTATTTTAATAATTACTGTTGATATTTTATTGATTCATATTTCTGGATCAGAAAATTGCTTGATTGGTTCCTTGAGCTTGATGGCTAAGTTATCCATCAGGAGACACATCCCAAAGCTAGCTAGAAGGCTGTGGAAACTAGGACTGAAGCAGCAGACTTTTAACATTCTTAATTATTCTGCCAGAAACTTTAAGTTCTCTCATTCCTCTCAGGAATTAAAATATACCCTGAATATAGACAGCTTTTACTGATCCAGAACCAACAACAAAACGTTCTACATTTTTTTTCTAACATTATTTCTGACCAAATCTGTTTTTAATACAATTTTTAAACAATAATAAACATAGATTATGATAATATTTGAAATACCTTTAATAGATCTTTTACTAAAGTTGCTAGATATAGCAAATAAAACTATAAACTGTCCAGTTAAATGTTAATTTCAGATAAATGATGAATAAATTTTTGGTATGAGTATCCCTATGCTATATGTGGGACATATACTAAAAATTATTTATAGTTCATCTAAAATTCAGATGTAACTGAGTGTCCTCTATTTTATTTGGTTATCCTACTTTTTAGTATATACACAAACTAAGAATAGTAGAACGTTTGTGAAAGCACTCACATTCTAACATTTCTCCATTAAACTTCCCTTTCACTTCTTTCTACCATCTGCCTCTTTCCTTTTCTGCAGGTCACAGATGGTAACCAAAAACATGCTATTATTTAGTCAAAATATTTATTAAGTCTGGCAAGAGCAAGGGAGCTTCCAAAGGCTGTGGTGAGAAGCTCTTACAAAGAGAATTGCACAATGGGGGTTCATTGCTATCTATACCAGGGTGCCAAACCACCTACATTATTATTATTCTTTCTCTCTCTTTGGAGATATGAATATATATATATATGTGTGTGTGTGTGTGTGTGTGTGTGTGTATATGTAATATATTGTAAATATTCAGTCAATATTTACTTTCCATAACAGCAAGGATTACAATTAAGACCTTAAAATAAGGGAAAAAATACCTAAGGTTTAAATGATTCTAAATGAGATTTTATATTGCCTGTGCCCAATCCCCCTCCTTATTAAAAAACACATTAATTCTTGTAGGCATTTAAATAGTACCTTTAGAGTCATCTTTGGGGAAAAGAAAAAAGAGTCTATGCTGTTGCTGCAGGTGGCCATGAAGATAACTGCTGTATGAATGGCAGAATGTAACAATAATAAAATGTGTGTCCGGGAGGTGGAGAACTTTTCTGCTATCTTTTTCACTCCCATCCTCAATACTTGTTGTTAATATAGTGGAAATAAAAGAATTCTTAAAAGGCACATAAGCGATTCCACATTACCCAGAAAGAATTTCAAGGGGGGAAATTATCTATCAATCTAGGGAAAATGCAGGCAAAACACAAGAACAAGAAAGATAATTGACGCTTTAAAGCTTAAAACTGTGCGTATTTTCTCATTGTGTTTATCCTTGATGTTTTAATTATGTACCTGCCTTTGTGTCTTTCTTTCCACTAGGCTGAAAATTCCCATGAGGTCATAAGAACCTTGCCTCATTTTTGTTTGTTGCTATTGTCTAGCATAGTGCCTGATTCATTGTGCATGCAGTAATTATCTCAAAAAGTCTGAGAACCATTTCTGTAAAATAGAATATAAATGAATTGGGAGATAAAACTACTCAACTCTTTAATTTGGGGAAAAATCATACCTCTAATTTCATTGGCTTGCTTGTAGCTCCAACCTTATATTTCTTAAAGACCCATAGAGGGGTGTGTATGTGTATGTGTGTGCGAACGTGCATGTGTGTGCTTATCTACCTTCCAGAAATGACATGTTTACATATGAAATAATATGTCCTAGATATTCCTTTAGGAAGAATTTAGAACAAAGTATAGGAAATCATTATGAGGTAGAGATGTCTAAGTGTCCATCAAGTTTATGCTCCTTCTTCTATAACATAGTTACTGGGAAGTGGTTGCAGTCAATGGCTACATTTCTCAGCTTCCCTTGCACGTAGGTAGGCCATGGGATTAGTTCTCACCAACAATGCTAGCCAAAGTAAGTATGCCATTATTTATAGACCATGGCAGTTAAGGAGTGAATTTGCTTTCTCCATCCCTGTTTTCCTCTTTTAATAAGCTTGGTGCAGAATGTTTGAGGCCATATAGTAAAGACAGTAGAGCCAGAAAACTGAAAAAACCTTGCTTTCTAGAATCACCCCTGAAAAGAGAGCCTCCCCCAATGCCATCAAACATAAACATTAATTTGGGACACTGTACACAAGGAGTAAACTTCTATCATGGCCTCACTCCTAATATACTTTATCAGTAGAATTTTACTTTGCACCTATTCACTTTTCTTCTATTGTCTAATCTCCAGAAGCAGTAGTTTAGACTATGTATTCTTACATTCTGCCCTTCACCATCTTTCTTTCACAGTGTTTAGAAAAGTCCTCATATTAAGAAATTGTGATTTTTTAAAAATTTCAGTGTGGTTGATTCTGTGTGAATTTTGTTTTCACTGAACATTTATCTAATATCCATTATGTGGAGCACACATTCTGCTAGGCCTTGGGAATGAAAATTGATTAGCTGATGAATTCACAAAAGGAAAAGACATATAAAGGATAAATTACAAGAGAATGCAATAAAAATGTTACAACAATATGAATATGTCTCTAGGAGCAAGTAGAGAATATCGTTGTCTTTACTTGAAGCAGAAGATAAAGGCTTCACAGGGAAGGTGACATTGAGTTAGGTCTTACAGGATAAATATGGGGTTTGTCAAAGGATATGAATAACTGTTTACAACTTTTAAATATCTGTACAAAGAAGGCAGAATATTGCTTTTAATATAAATATAATGGTTTGTCATATTAAAGTTTGTCATATTCATCAAAAATAACTTTCCATTGTTTTAGCCTTTTGCTGAATACAGTTTTCAGTTATTAACTTTGTTATTAATTTTTTTGTTTCAATAACCATGCTTTACCTTACAGCTATTTTAGTAAAAGAAGCAACAACAACAACAAAACATGATCTAAATCACATCCTAATTTTTATTAAGTTTGAGAATGTTTTTAAAAAATCATTCTTTAATCTATCCAGAATTTATGGTTGTATGTACAAATAAACCAGTATTTATTTAGAGTATGAGATGTCATTCATTATTAATATATGTGTTAGCCATTTCTTATTTATCTATTATTCTATTTCATACTGTATTATAATTTATTAAACTTATAGTATATTCACTTTCATCATTCTAGTTTTATATTTTTAACCTGTATGAAACAATTTTGAAACTAGTGTTTTATAATATGTTTTTCTATATTACAGGGCAATCTCCTCAATCTTAGTCTTCCCTCTGACTCTTCTCAACTAATACAGTGTTCATTTTGGCAAGGGACCAATTTCCAAAAACCAGAAGTTTAAAAACAAATAAAATAAACAAGAAGGAATTGAGAGGTTTAAAAAATAAGGAAATAGTAAGGTATATGGTTGGTACTTCTTATTTGCTATTGTGAGTGCTTCAGGGGCAGCTATCTCATTTTTCTTCTTAACTCTCTTTAAGACTTAGGAAAATAAATGCATGATATATGTGTTGAATTGAATCATTGCCTGGCCTTGGCCCATTTCTTTGAGTGGCAGTAACTCTACTTAAGAATCAGCTGAGGAAGCGTTGCATTCAGCCATTGTTTAAAATAGACATAGAAACTCATAAGAAATAGTCATTAGAAAACACTGAAACTCTTAGATTAATGAGGTTTTGAAATAGAAGAAAAGAAATTAGGTCTCTGACTCTCTTGAAAACTACTGAGTATAAGATTTCACTCTAGATTCTATATATATGGAAATGATTCCCCCAGTCAGTAGAGTCTTATTAATCAGATTGCAAATGTTTCACTTTTTACATTATGTAGTTTATTGTAACTCATTTCTTCATTTTAAAAGAAAAATGTGCCATCATGTATCCCTCCCTCCCTCCCTTCCTTCCTTCCTTCCTTCCTTCCTCCTTCCTTCCTTCCTTCCTTCCTTCCTCCTTCCTTCCTTCTTTCCTTCCTTCCTTCCTTCCTTCCTTCCTTCTTCCCTGCCTCCCTCCCTCCTTCACTCACTGCCTCCCTCCCATTCATTTAGAGATGGAGCCTTGCTCTGTTAGCCAGGCTTGGAATGCAGTGGCGTGATCTTGGGTCTCTGTGACCTTCACCTCCCGGGTTCAAGTGATTCTTACTCCACAGCCTCCAAAGTAGCTGGGACTACAGGTGCCCATCTCCACACCTGGCTAATTTTTGCATTTTTAGTGGAGACGGGGTTTCACCGCGTTGGCCAGGCTGGTCTTGAACTCCTGGCCTCAAGTGATCCACCCACCTCAGCCTCCCAAAGTGCTGGGATTATAGGCGTGAGCCACTGTGCCCGGCCCCATCATGTATTATTCTTGACCATTTACTCTGTTTTTATATCTGCTACTAGAACCATGCGTAACCAAGAAAAAATAAAGGTTTGAATCATAGTTATCACAGTTGAGACAGAAATCCAAAGGTAGAATTGAGAAGTATTGTTTTTGTTCACTGCCATGTCTCCAGTATCAGAGCAGTGTTTGAAGACATATAGCAGACACTTAGTAAACATTTGTCAAGTGATCGAAGTTGAGTCAAGTATGAGTCACAGCCAGCAGAGCAGCTCACTGAGGAGCAATCATGGGTCTAAGTCAGGGAGCCTGAGTGGAAATCAGAAAGCAGATCATAGATAGATTAGGGCCAGAGGCTTGGATGGAAGCCATGAACATGGTTTGTAAAGGAGAGGGAGATAGACTCCCTGGCTTTATAAAGACTGGCAGGATAACATCTGCATATTGGATACAAAGAATATTTGTGATTTTCATTGTCATATGGCTAAAGTCCATTTTTTGAAAGTACATTGACATCATAAAATAACTGTTTAGTGTAATGACTTCTAGTCATGTTAGTCATATTACTTGAATGAAGAGCATATTTTGACTGAGTTGGCTTTTTATTTGATAAAAGAAAATATTTCATTGTTTATCAGAATGCTGAATTAAATCTGTTGTTTCAGTAGTTTTAAATAAAGCTATGAATTAATGACTTAAATGTAGGTCAGAGAATTGTTGATTTTCCTTCATTTGAAGCCTCTCAAACCCTGCCTTTTAAGCTATACATATAAAAGGAGGGGCAGAGTTCAGCACAATACAGTATGCAAGTAGATACAGAAATCAACTTTTCAGACTCAGTAGGATTTTTTCCTGACTCGGGGATATAAATGTATTTAGAATTCTAGGCTTGCATAAACTGTTAACAAAATTATTACAGAGATGCAAAAAAAAATTATTCTTAAACTATGGTACGTAAGCTAAATTCAAGATAACTACATACTGAAATCACTTCTTGAAACTATTTAGTAATTTTAATTTCCTGAACTCTGTAACTACTTGGCAACAAATCTGTTGACTAAGCAGTATTCCCTACCAGAAGAAATATTGGCCCTAATTCACAAAATATTACTTCTATAATTTAACGATAGAACTGCAGTTCAGTGCTTGGAAAAGACCAAGCTATCAGCCCCTAATTATATATAAGGGATTTAGGAATAACAGCCAACCATGAAAACTCCCAGCAAGACTGTGTCCCAAAGGAATATCCTTGAAAACAAATTCTAGGATTGCTCTAGGCAGAATAGATTAAGAACTACAGTACAGAAAACTTATTGAGTCAATGGCAGAAAAAAAAATATCTGCAAAGAGAAGACATATTCTGTGTTAGACATATGAATAAGTTCATCTTGAACTCTTATCTTGAAGGTTTTGTGGTGTATTATCAGTGATTCGAGTCAATGGAAATTCTCAATAGTTGACCTTTTTGCTTGATTACAAATGACAATCTGATTGCTTATGGACTTTCTCCAGCTATTAAATGAAGTACCAAATAAATAGATATTGCAGCTTTGGGGGAAATATAGAGATCTGAAATTCCTTTACTTTGCTCAATTTTGTTACTTTTCATCTACTACCTAAAATGCAGATTTATTCATCAGTTCAAAATAGAGTATGCTATTTGAATAATGTTATCATACACCAGCTTGCCTAAAAGATTAAATTATGGAAATTCACTCCCAATCTGAAAATAGTTATTGATGATCTAACTACTTGTAATGAATTAGGCTTATGACTGCTTTATGACAGTTGGAATGAGAACCATTCTTTCAGGATCCCAGGCAGGGTCAGTTTTAGCAGAGACCTTAAAGAATGAAAAGGAATCATTAAAAAAAAAAAATCTACATTGCTATCAGAAAAATGGTTAATAGGATGTTTTGAGCCTGTTTAAACTTCCTCCAAGATTCATAAATATTCATTGAATCAATTAGTTATTTGAAGCTTAATGTTTTGCTGCTGAATGAAAATAATTATCTGCTAAGGTGGGTGTCCTGTCTGGAGCCTGCATTTATTTTTAAATGTGTCAAGGAAATTAATGGGGATTATCAGCTTGATCTTTCTCTATGTAGAGGCATTATTTAGCTGAATTAACTTTCTCTGACCCTGCAAAACCAAGAGAGATCTCAATGAGATATATGCTGTTTCCTTATTCCCGAATCATAGATCTTAAGAAGCAGTTATTTCTTAAAAGTAAATTTCAAGAAATGCCAAGTAAATCCCCCTCATTTATAAATACACAGATAACCCCTCAGTTATCCAGAATCTGGATTTCCAAAACTTCCAGTTTCCCTGAACTTGATCCGGAAGTAATCCTGCACAAAATCTACCTCCCTCAACAACAGTAGTCTTTCAACTCATAAAGAAACTCCGGGCAGGGCGCGGTGGCTCAAGCCTGTAATCCGAGCACTTTGGGAGGCCGAGACGGGCGGATCACAAGGTCAGGAGATCGAGACCATCCTGGCTAACACGGTGAAACCCCATCTCTACTAAAAATACAAAAAAAAAAACTAGCCGGGCGAGGTGGCGGGCGCCTGTAGTCCCAGCTACTCGGGAGGCTGAGGCAAGAGAATGGCGTAAACCCGGGAGGCGGAGCTTGCAGTGAGCTGAGATCCGGCCACTGCACTCCAGTCCGGGCGACAGGGCAAGACTCCGACTCAAAAAAAAAAAAAAAGAAGAAGAAGAAGAAGAAGAAGAAGAAGAAGCAGAAGCAGAAGAAACTCCGGAGCATCCGGAAAGGTCAGCGTTAAGGAGGGGGAGAGGCCAACTGGAAAGAAATGCCTGCAGTTAGTTCCACCACTGTCTTTGCAGGAAGAGGAGGGAAAGGAGAGCCCCCACCTACCAGCCCTGCCCGTGAAAGATACAAAGGCAAGCAGCATGGGAGAAGTGACAAGAGACAAGAATAGAACCAAGGGAATGGTAGACAAGCAGCAGTTCTGTAGGCTGGTGGTGTCTGGGATGAAGTGGCTGTCTCAGGGCAGACAGGACAGTTGTATACAGGGGGATCTGGAGGCAAGAACCACTTAGCCTGCGGTGGGACCCTTGCCTTCTCATGTCTCCAAACCGTAGCCCTTTAAATATTGCAACTTGTAAAGGTTTAATTTTCTGTGTTGAGGGGAAGGGAAGAATAATTGCTTGCCAACATTAGTGGACCAAGACGTGTCAGATGCTGCTTTCAGCTTGGGTTCAGGGGGTTGGAGGTCAGAGACAGGATTAGGTGGAGGTGGGAGATTCTTCTGTTTGAGAGGGGAGAGAAGTGTACCAACATTTTAGGAAGCCTTACATCACCAAAGGTTTAAATTTTGGCACTTATAGGGTTAGCCCTCATTTCTGTTATGTGAAGTGAACTGTATAATTCACTCTCTCTCTCCCTGGTTGAGACTTGTGCTTTACAACACAATTATTATACTGCCTATGTCATTAACAAATGTCTTGTGGAAACTGTCACTAAACAATGTATGCAACCAAAACAATATAGTGATTGTGGTCTGGCTATCATTGTCAAAAGGGCACACTCCTTACTGTAGGGGCTGAGTCTTGTTTTTGTTTCTAGTTCAGCCTTTCCTAACCCAGGTACTTTGCATACATTAGGCATTAGGTAAATGCTTGCCAAAATGAAAAGAGGTCAAGGTCAGTGTCACACTCAGCATGAATGTGGATACAGCCCAGGGCCAGTTTAGTAAGGAGGGCAGGAGGAGAGGTAACTTTTGCCTTTGGGAGGCAACATCCACTCCCCAACACACTGAAAGTGGGAATTACCCAATTATCCAATTACTGCAGACCAAGTAGAGACAGGACAAAAACTCATACAACTATACCAGCCAGAAAGAGCCACAGCACCAAGGAGGAACCAGAAATAAATGTTTATATCATGCTCAATCTCTTAATATTTTGTGCCTTCTTGAACTAAAGAAAACTGAGACACAAAAAGAGTAATAAATTATATTTGCATACAGCATCCTATCTAACATTTATTAACTGAGCACCCCTTTGTGACCACCTCCACAGCTTCAGCATCATCCAGAGAGCTACATCTTAAATCTCCTTATTGTCCTTTTTTTTCCTTCTGCACAAATCAATAAAGCCTTTTCTGTCAGCCCCAGGTAAATTCCAATTCCAAGCAACATGGGCAAGGAAACAAACAAGTGAATAAAAAAATCACATTGGCTTTAAGATGCTAAATTTAAGACACGCAATTGGAGCTGACAGCTGACAGTTTATCAACTGGAAATCATTCTCTGATCACTTATTCAACAACTCCAAAAGAATTGCAGCGACACAAGGCTTGTAACAAAGAGGGCTGTATTTCCGAGGAGGATAACAGAAGGGCACATGTGGATAATTTCCAGAAGATACTGAGTGATAGTGCTGGTTTCTGACTTCTTATTCTAGGGCAATGCCTTTTGATGTCCTGATTTAATGTAGTTGTAAGCCTGAACTAATCTGACGTAATAAAAGCTTATTTGTCTACTTCCAATTAACATTTCCCTTTAATCTGGTGATTTGTTTTTATTCGACATAGATTGCTGTTCTTTAGAGTGGGATACACTTTGTGTAATGTGTGTTGTGAAATGGTGTTCATATTTTGGGTACTATTATAAACTGTAAGTCATGCCTGATAATCTCACGTCTGAATGCTGAAGTGAGTGTACCTCCATAGGCTACTGCAAGAGAGTACTGGGGGCTAGACAAGACTATACATCAGGACTCGGGGCAGGCAGGACCAGGCAGGGGTAACTGATGGCATCTGCAAGATCTCAGCACTGGTGGAGGGGAATGGCTACTGCCAGGGCTTGTACTGCAGAAAGAAACCTGTTTCTCCTTAATGATGGTGTTGTCCAGGCAGGGGCAGGTCAGAGACTCTCTCACTCTAAAAATGCCCACTGGGCAGCATTTTGGATCCCAAAGAACTGGTAAGTGTGGGGACTGCTGAATACTAGGCAATAGTTTGCAAACTTTTACATTATCACTAACTTTATTCTACTCTCATCTTTGAATTTAAACCAATTTTTAAGTATGCAAAAGAAGACAGTTTAAAAAATTTGCCATGCAAATTAGCATAGCATTCTTAAACTCATACAAGTATTTTTAATGAAATAATTTTTATTTGCTGTGATTATTTATACATATTGACATTTGCACACTTTTTAAAACTTTTTATTTGGAAATAATTTAAATTTTATAGATAAGTTGCAAATATAAAAAGAGTATAAAGAATACCATATACCCTTTTCCCAGAAAGACTTATTGTTAGCATTTCACACAATTGACTTTTGGTTTCTTTCTTTCCCCACCTACCTCACCCCACCATTCTCTCTCTCCATACATGTTACATACACATCATTATATACTTAATTTTTTCTTAGTAAATTGAAGGTGTCACATACATGATGGCCCTTTGCTCCAAAGGTCAGTGCATATTTCCCAAGAATGTAGATATTCTCTTAGCCCCAGTAGATATATATATATTTTTTTAATTTTACTTAAGTTCTGGGATACATGTGCAGAACGTGCAGGTTTATTGTATAGCTATAGCTATACATGTGCCATGATGGTTTGCTCCACCTATTAACCCATCAACCAGGTTCCTTCCCCTCGCCCCCTAACCCCCAACAGGCACCGATGTGTGTTGTTCCCCTCCCCGTGTCCATGTATTCTCATTGTTCAGCTCCCACTTATGAGTGAGAATGTGTGGTGTGTGCTTTTCTGTTCCTGTGTTAGTTTGCTGAGGATGATGGCTTCCAGCTTCATCCATGTTGCTGCAGAGGACATGATCTCATTCCTTTTTATGGCTGCACAGTATTCCATGGTGTATATGTGCAACATTTTCTTTATCCAGTTTATCATTGATGGGCATTTGGGTTGGTTCCATGCCTTTGCTATTGTAAATAGTCCTGCAATAAACATATGTTTGCATATTTCTTTATAGTAGAAGGATTTATTTTCCTTTGGGTATATACCCAGTAATGGGATTGCTGGGTCAAATGGTATTTCTGGTTCTAGATCCTTGAGAAATCGCCACACTGTCTTCAGCAATGATTGAACTAATTTACATTTCCACCAAGAGTGTAAAAGTGTTCCTGTTTCTCCACAGCCTTGCCAGCATCTATTGTTTCTTGACTTTTTAATAATCGCCATTCTAACTGGCATGAAATGGTATCTCATTGTGGTTTTGATTTGCATTTCTCCAACTTCAATATATTTAACACTGATAGAATACTTTTGTCTTATCTACCTTTCATATGTCAATATTGTCATTTGATCCAGTAATGCTCTTTATAGCATTTTCCTCTCTGGTACAGGATCCAGTCTGTGATCAGGTGTATCATTTAAGTGCCATGTCTCTTTACCCATTGTCAATATGGAATATTTCTACAGCCTTTCTTTTTATTTTCTGACGTTGACTTTTTTTTTCTGACATTGACATTTTGGAAGAATGGATTATCGCCATTCTATCTATTCACCTGCCCCCAACTTTTTCTTAATGGAACATTTCCCATTTGGGATTTTTTAGATAGCCTTTCATGATCACTTTCAAGTTATGCATTCTTCTTTAGCATGTTGCATAGGAGATGTTGTGTCCTTCTCAGACTGTCACATCTGAAGGCACATCATGTCCGTCTGTCCTTCATTGGTGATGTTGACTTTAATCAGCTATACAAGTGTTTTCTGATTTCCTACTAGTTAATTATTGTGTAATTTTTTTCACTGCAACTAATAAATAGTCTGAAAGAGACAGTTTAAAACATGCTGGTATCTAGTTTCTCATCAAGATTTCCCTCTAGATTTAGCATCCATTGATGAATCTTGCCTGATCTGATCTTTAATAAAACAGTTGCAAGATTATGATGTTTCAGTGTCAGCACTCTCTTCACATCTGCCATCAGCTCTCAGAATTCTACTTCAAGCAAAAGCTCCCCTATTTGTTTATTACTGATATAGACCTATGCATTTTTTCCAATAGTTTATAATTGGGACTAAAATTTTAATTAAATGGTTTATTTACTCATTTATTTAGTGACTATTTATTGAATACTTACAATATGCCATGTACTCTAATCCATTCTGGAGATACAACTGTGGGCAAAACAGATGTAACCTGTTTTTCCTCATATATATATACATATAGAGAGAGAGAGAGAGAGAGATTTTTATGTGTTATGTACAGAGATTTGAGGACTAGAGTCTAAAAGAATATTTTTAATATGCAAGTTAAACCCTTAATTTATTTCTTCAATAGATTTATCAAACACTGGTGTATTCAGAACCTTTCGGGAAACTGAGAGTACAGACAGGGTCCCTATCGTTAGGGAGTTTGCAATCACATGGGTAAGACAATAAAGAAATAAATACACTATCAGAAGAATTGCAGGTTTTGAAAAGTGTTTGAAAAGGAAAAAAATAAACATAAACACCAGAGCTAAGATAAAGGATGATGACCAAGGTAACATAGAGCCAGTGATTACTAAAGTAAAATGAAATCTGGAAGGATTGCTTCATTGTGATCTCTCATGAATGTTTGAGTGGTGCTTCACTGGGTATTCCTTGAACTTTTTTTTTTTTTTTAATACTTTTCCATGGTCCTTGACCAGTTGGTTTCCAGCAGCCTCATAACTAAGCACATGTCTGCTGTTGCCACCTGCATGGATCCAGCCTTTAGATTTGACATTTCCAAACCAGAGACCGCATGTCAGTAACTTCTGCACCAGGATACAAATGATAGCATAGCCAAACCAAACCACTTTATACTAAATATTACCTCCCTCCAGCATTCAACAAATATTTCATAAGAATGCAGAAATAATTCATAAGAATCCCAGGATACTGGAACACTTGTCATTGGAATGTAGATCTCAGTGAAGGATACAAACAAGTAATTAGGCAAGATACTGTGGTCAATGTAATCACAGTGGTTAGTACAGGGTCCTGAGGGAGATTATAGAAGGAATTTCTAACCCAGATGTGGTGGGGTTGGGGCAAGTGGACAGAAAAGGCTTTCTAGAGTTGAGCTGATACTTACAGAGAAATATAAGTTAGACAGAGACCCCAAGCTGTTCCCTGCATCCAGGTGCATGCAATAGGTGCAACATCACAAGGAAAGTAGGTGTATACCCTGATCCCCTAGTTCACCACTGTCTGCCTCCCCAGTGTCTGGCACATAACTGACACTCAGTATTTTGGAACAAGTGAGTAGGTACATGCCTAAGGGACATTTTGTCCTCAGAAGAGAAGATAACCATGATAAAATGTAATATCAAATTCTTTATAATATGTAGTGTATGAGATTCTTTCTGTCCTATCAAGTTTACATTCATACTGTAGCTTTAATTACACATTAGAAAGGAGGATGGAGCTGTTTTAGAGTCTGCTAGTATTAAAACATTTTTGCTGATGCCTTTAACTAGATGAGGTGTAAAGCACATTATTTATACCTGGAAGAACTGACTTCTCTTACCCATTTAATTTTTCCAATTAACTGAAAGCCAGGTTGACTTGACTTTGGTTCACTCTGTGGTCAAAATTTAGCATCATGGGTATTGATTAATTAGTGATGAGTCATTTGGTCTATAAGAGCATAAACTACCTGATGGCAAATTTACAGGATGAAAATTAGGCCACAAAGTGTTGTTCTTCGTTACTAAAAATGTCACTGCCAAAGTGGAACTAACAGGAGCAACAGAGAGAATCAAGCCGAGTGTTCCTTCCTTCCTCTTCTGTCTCCCTGACATAGATAAGAAACCTTACCCAATCCTAACTCCCAGTTCCATCCACCCTTATTTGAGACCCTCTCACTAAGGGACCATTGCCATTCACTAGATCATGATGACCCAGTGAATGCAACAGAATGCATAAGATAAATGTACAATGGATTTTTTTTTTTTGTCCACCAGAGTTGGGTGTGTGTTTGTATGAAAAATGTAGCCTCTTACTTGTTGTCGACCATGACCATATAGAAAAGTCATGAAAGTTTTGGAATATGAGCTCCCGGATGGAACATGAGAGTATGAGTTCTGAAGTTAGATGCCTGCATTCAGTTCCCAGCACCACTACTTAATTATTTGAGTGCATCAGATTCTTCACTGTAAAATGGGAAGTTTAAAAGTGCCTACACCATAGGATTGTTGTGAGAATTAAGTAAGCCCATCTACGTAAAGGACTTAGCATGGTAGCTCACTCTAAGCCTCATTTAGGCAGCATGATGCTCAAAAAAGGGATCACCAAAACACGTAACTGAATATCACCCCAAAAGCAAGTGCCAATTCGTATAAGCAGTTGGTATTAGTCTGTTCTTTCTTCTTGTCTGATGTTCAGGACCTAGAATATCTTATATGATCAGCTAATGTACTCTGATAAAAATGAAACATACTGATTATTGAGGAAGTATTTTTGAGAGCCCATGATGGTCAGATCTGTGTGCTAGATGCTGTGGTGCACTTGAAAACAGCTTGATTTCTGCCTCCAAAGATCTTACAGTCTAGTTAATGGAGACATGTCAGGAACATGTGTGTCTAAAAACATCAGTCATCAGTACAGCAGGTCAAACGATTCGCACTGTAGGCAGTGGAGTCTATTTGCTGATGTCAAGACTTCCAGTTAAATAGATGCGAGCGTCATTTAAACATTTTAATTTCCCAAAGGAAGACAATATTTGTGCATTTTAAATGCAGTTTATAGAACATGATTTATATATGATCACACTCCTTCTCTCTCTCTCTCTCTCTCAGACACACACACACACACACACACACACACACACAGCACAAACCATTTAGAAGACCATAAACCACATTGTTTACTGTAGACATCTCTGACAAAAGCATTGGAACTGGAAATGGAAGGTTACTTTTCACATTTTATTCCTCAGTCTTTTGTATTGATTGAATTTTTTTTACAATTAAATCAGAAAAAACAATGGAATTATTTTAGTAAAATATATTGAAGATAATTCCCTGAAAAAGCTACATTCATCTTCTATTAATGACTTTTTACCTGATAGTTGTATAATGTGTTCTTTCTTTACAAATAAAAATTATACAATTAATTAAAGTAAGCATTTGCTATCCCACAAATACTTTTTAAATTTAATTTGGGGGTAATAAACATTTTAAATACATTATGTTACTGGGTCTGAAAAATATAGGTCAACTTCTAGGATCTTGTTTGATGTAAGAATTTGAACTGTTTCCAAGGTAACCAGTCATATCTCTAGAAAGCTTAGCTAAGCTTGTATCTCTTCTTTTTTGAATGCTGAGCTCTTTTTATGTCCTTCTGGAAACCCTGAACTTTGACATCCACACACAAACTCACACACATACACACACTCACTCCAGACTTCACTTGCTTTCCATCAGGGACACAAGGTACAACAAAACCAAATATATGCTCATTGATTTTTGAATTGTTTAATGCAGCTGTTTCATTATATTTTCTGTCTTTATATACTATCAATGATGACAGGCAAATGTTGTGTGACTATTCATAAAAGAAAGCATATTAATTTAATATGAATTCCCAGGTACCTGCTCTTCAATTTATGATCATTCTTTTCTCTTTATTTTATTTTTCTCTAGCATAGATATGAAGCCCAAGAATATGTCAATAATGTTTAGTAAAATAATATTAAATTTTTTCACTTAATTTGCTAGTACGGCAAATAGAAACATCATCTGAGCCACATATGCTATTTTTGGTTCCCTAGCAGCCACATTTAGAAGCAAAAAAAAAAAAAAAAAAAAGTAAAATTAAATGTATTTTATTTAACTCAATGTATCTAAAATGCTATCATTTCAACATATAATCAATATAAAAATTAATGAGCTACTTTTTTTGTACTAAGTCTTCAATATCTGGTGTGTACTTTATATGTGCAGTACACTGCAATTTGGACAAATCACAGTGTAAACCCTCAGGAGCCATGAGTGGCTAAAGGTGACCATATTGGACAGTGAAGATCTAGACAATGGTTGTTACTTCCTTAAAACTGTTACTATCATCTCGTCTGTGGGATATTTAAAGATGTAATGTATTATTTTGCAGGATTTTCTTTCTTCCTGAAATTTAATTAGTAACATATTAAATTGGGCGTGGTGCTGTGGCTCATACCTGTAATCCCAGAATTTTGCGAGGCCAAGGCAAGTGGATCACCTGAGGTCAGGAGTTCAAGACCAGCCTGGCCAACATGGAGAAACCCTATCTCTACTAAAAATACAAAAATTAGCTGGGCATCGTGGCTGGTGCCTGTAATCCCAGCTACTTGGGAGGCTGAGGCAGAAGAATCCTTTGAACCTGGGAGACAGAGGTTACAGTGAGCTGAGAGCGCCATTGCACTCTACCCTGGATGACAAGAGTGAAACTCTGTCTCAAAATAAATAAATAAATAACATATTAAATTGACTTGCTTAATTAAAAATATTTTATTTTCACTTTTCGTATGTGTCCATTTATCCTTTTTATAGAGTTTTCCTACCAATAACTAGCCATCTGAGGAAACTACAATTTTTTTTTATTCAATATTTCCTAAAAGATAATTTTCAGAAAAAGGTAAAATCATGACTCTCATACAAATATAAAATGAACATATGTTACAGAATTTTCTTTACTCGTGATATGATAGAACTAGGTAGCTATTATAACTAGTTCAAAAGAAAAGTCAAAACAGTATAAATTTACATGGAACAGAGCAATGTTGAGATGAATTCCAAATGGGAACAAAACTTTTTTCTACAAGAGGGAAAAATTCAATTAAATTACAGCCAGGTAAGGCAGAACTTACAGAGCTACCAGTTACCTACAACTTACAAAGAATTACAGAATAGCTCAAAAACAGTGAGTAGGGCTAGAATCCTATAATCCAAAAGGGTATACTATATATGATGTATGGTTTTCCATTGGAACACGAAATATTTTGTACATAATCTGATAATCCATTTAGAGTCATCTAAGCATCTAGTTTAAGCTTTGTCCCAGAATTTTAGAGTAATCATGGGCAGGTCAGAGAGATTACACTTCATTTGTCGGCTGATAAACCAAGGAGTGGTATTACATGTTCTCTAAGCTCCTTTCCAGTAACATGACTTTTTAAAAGGAAGATCTCCAAAAGTGCTTTTTACCTGAACACTTTTCCCCATGGATACAAAGATAGTAAGCAGAGAAGGTCCCATTCCGAAATTAGTCTCCCTACACTAGGTGAGTAGATCTGGTTCTTCTGAAGCAGGCTCCCCACCTGCTGATGATGTCATCAAATGCACATTGTAAAAGTTTGCAGGTTGTCAAAAAGAAACAGGATGACCAAATTCTCACACATTCCAGTGCTTACCACTCTTGCCACTCCCAGAAAAGAAGCAGTTCCCCCTTCCCCCTTCCCTGGTTTGCAAGATATATAAATAATACAATTTGCCTTCCCCACAACTTAGAAAAGAAGAGCATGCTGATTTAGAGTAAGAAAGTTGTTTACTTTCACTCTAGCAAAGCAGAAAAGGTAATAGAGCAATATGGATATTCTAACACAGAGAGAATGGCTGATGGCATCATAAGAGGATGCACTGGACTATTAAGAAATTCCTTGCAGGAGAGGGTGATATATAGAAGGGCAATGGATTAGAAGTCGGGATCTCAGTGTCTGCACCCAGCTCTGGGAAGCCTTTTAACTTGTCCTAAATGAAGGTCATCATGTCCTTCTCATTGAATAAGGCTTATTTTTAATTATTTTCTTTTAAAAATCAAAGAAAAGCAATCAGGCAACATAAAACAAGCCTAATTTGGTATCATATATCAAATTTTGATATCTTTTTGTAGAACCCAACACATGAATCTGTGCTGTAAGGTTGCAGAAGTACAGTATCAAACTTCAGAGAGGGGAACAATTTCTTTCAGTTACTCCTTTATCCTGAGGTCTAAAAGTCTCACCTTTGTGTAAATTTAAAAAGACTAACCTGAGCACGCTTCTAAATCTAGCCTCCATTCTTGTGCCCATGGCCATGGCCTTTAAATCCTAATGCATGACGATGTACTCAGCTGGGCCAAGACATTTAGAAAGCAGTATGGAAAGAGCTTTGTTCTGGAGGCAAGTAACCCACATGGTCACTTGTGCAATTCCCAGTCCTCTGTTTGGGAGATAATTCTACTGGAAGTCACCCGAGGACTTACTTTCTTCAGAATGAGTGGTTCTGACTCACTGAGAGACACTTCACTGCTAGTCAACAGGCCATTTTCAATTAAGCAAATAATTAATGTGGTATCCAGAATACTCTCTAACATTTAATGTTAAAGATTCACTTAGACTAGGAAAATCTTCAGTTAAAAGGCATAAACTTCTCACTTTTTTTTTTTTTTTTTTTTTGAGACGGAGTCTCGCTCTGCCGCCCAGGCTGGAGTACAGTGGCCGGATCTCAGCTCACTGCAAGCTCCGCCTCCCGGGTTTACGCCATTCTCCTGCCTCAGCCTCCCGAGTAGCTGGGACTACAGGCACCCACCACCTCGCCCGGCTAGTTTTTTGTATTTTTTAGTAGAGACGGGGTTTCACCATGTTGGCCAGGATGGTCTCAATCTCCTGACCTCGTGATCCGCCCGTCTCGGCCTCCCAAAGTGCTGGGATTACAGGCTTGAGCCACCGCGCCCGGCCAACTTCTCACTTTAAATGAGCATAAAATTTAGTTTATCAATTTTGATAGCACTCACTATAAAATAGCAGTTCTATTGGACTCCTCTCTTGGTTTAAAAAAAAAAATCTGCCAATAATAACTTGGCACATTTGAGCTATTTTTGCTTCCATACCTGAGGCAAGTAGCTTATATCCGAAGCCATGAGTTTGTATACTTTCATGAAGAACTGAACTATTTTCATGAACTGATTAGATCAATGGTCTTTATTCTCATAATACCACCTCCTGTTATCTATTATGATCTTTCTTCTAACAGAAGGAAATATTAAGGAGAATACTGGCCTTAAGACTTTTTTTGCATGCATATCATAGTTATTGTTTTCAGGCACTTGGTTTTTTAAAAGACTGATGTATTTGTGACATATGTCTTGATATTCTATTGTCTTCAAAACTGTCAAGAAAATCAACTGGAGAGCAGGAAACTTCTTACAAAAAATTAAAAATAGAAAGAGAATTGAATCGAACAACTGAGGATCATGCATTGTTTGGGAAAAGTAAGGCTAATAATGAATACACCCCTAACTTTCTAGCCAGCACCTCCTGCTCCCAAGGTAAGGACAGGCCCAGAGTCCCACTGTGCCTTTGGTGGCCTAAATCAATTAAAAATTGACCTATAACTGGCCCAGTTTTTTCCATTTTCACCTCCCTCAACTTACATTTTCTTTTGATTTGCTTTATGATAGATAAGAGAAGAAACAGTCATGTAATGAGTCTTTGCCACAAGACTTACCTTTCTTTTCTCTATTTAATTCTGTTGCCTGTTTATGAAAATAAAACTTGCTCATTTTAGAAATGTAACAAATGCATCATGTATAAAGAGGAAAGTCCAAATACTCCTAATCTAACCACCATCAATATTTGCTGTGCAACTTTCTACTCCCCTTTCTATAAGTAAATATATAATCACATGTGAATGGAATCATATTAAGCATATTGTTTTGTAATCTTATACTGTTATGAAAGTTATATCATGGAGATGTTTCCATGTCAATACCGTCATACGTCATCCTTTTAATGGACATATAATATTCCACTGTGTAGATGCATCATCTATCATTTGTCTAATCCGTCACTTTGATACATGATATCAAGAGATAATATGGTGATAGGGTTTGGATTTGTGTCCCCGCCCAAATTTCATGTCAAATTATAATCCCCAGAGTTAGAGGAGGGGCCTGGTGGGAGGTGATTGGATCATGGGGGCAGATTTCCTCTTGCTGTTCTCATGAGAATGAGTGAGTTCTCATGAGATCTGGTTGTTTAAAAGTGTGTAGCACCTCCCCCTGTCTGCTCTTCTTCCTCCTGCTCTGGCCATGTAAGATGTGCCTCCTTCTTTTTCATGTTCTGCCATAATTATACATTTCCTCCCCATGATGCCTCCCCAGCCATGCTTGCTGTATGGCCTGTGGAACCGTGAGTCAATTAAACCTCTTTACAAATTACCCAGTCTCTATATATCACCCTCTCCTGCAAGGAATTTCTCAATAGTCCAGTGCATCCTATTATGATGCCATCAGTCATTCTTTCTGTGTTAGAATATCCATATTACTCTATTACCTTTTTTACTTTGCTAGAGTGAAAGTAAATTACTCAATCTTGTTTTTTTGTTTTTTTTGTTTTTTTGTTTTTTTTGAGATGGAGTCTCACTCTGTCACCCAGGCCGGAGTACAGCGGCGCAATCTCGACTCATTGCAACCTCCACCTCCCAGGTTTAAGCAATTCTCTGCCTCAGCCTCGGGAGCAGCTGGAATTACAGGCGCGTGCCACCACGCCCAGCTAATTTTTTGTATTTTTAGTAGAGTTGGGGTTTCACCATCTGGCCAGGCTGTTCTTGAACTCCTGACCTCGTGATCCACCCACCTCGGCCCCCCAAAGTGCTGGGATTACAGGCATGAGCCACGGTGCCCGGCCAAGTAGTTCTTTATAGCAATGTGAGAACAGACTAATGCATACGGAACTAAAGTCCAGAAATAAGGCCGTATGTCCAACACAGAAGTTCAGAGATAAAGCTGCCTTGTAGCACCTGAAATTTCTTGAAATTTGAGAAAGAATAATTGAGCCCTTTCAAGTCAGCAAATGGCCAAATGAGGAGGTGAAATCACCAGAGGTCCTGGTGTTTCTAGAAAACGGGGTGTATTGCCATGACTATGTTAGTGAAGCTCAGGTGTGAGCCAGAGGTCGCTGGTGGGGCTCAGAGTCTGGTAGGTAGACAGAGCTGAAATAAAGGTATAATCAGAACCTTCAAACTAGATAAAGGCTTGGTGCAGGGGCACAAAGGCATAAGAAATACCTGTTAGGGTGTAGAGAATAACACAGGCTAGCATATGGAATCTGATATACCAAAGCCACAGCAGCCAGGAGACATCTGGCAGAAGTTGATTCCAAACATACAGGTGAGGAGTCTAAGTACCACGAAGTTAGAGGAAAGAAGTGAGAACTAGACTTCAAGAGCCTGAGAACAGCACCTCTGAATCTAAAGCACAAATGTATATCCATATAGTCATATAGCCAGGGAGGGGACCCAGACAGGGGTTGTCAAACCTCTGCTCCATGAAAATCATCACCCTGTGGACAGGCCAGTGCCAGTACATTTGCTTTGGCACCCAGGGAAAGCAAAATTCTGCTGGTGCTGCTAATTTCAGATAAAAACTGAGATATCTGTGGAGTCTTCACAGTTTCTACAACAGGCCAACACTTTGTAAAGAGAGTAAGCAGTTTTCAAGTGAGTTGAAGTGATGCAGGCAGTCAAACCTTAGAAATTTGGCCAAAGTAATTCACTTGATAATTCTCAGCTCTGAAAGGTGGGCTGAAAACAAGCACTCTAGTTTTCTTCCATTATGCACTTCTAGCAGCCACCCAGCCACCAGATTCTTAGCTTTATTCTAGACACTTCATTCATTCATTATTTGAATAAATATTTATTGAGCATCTGCTCTGAGTCAGACACTCTGCTGTGCACTGCAAAGGGATAAATAAATCACAGTCCTTCCTCAGTTCAAACAGAAGAGAAATAATACTGTTCCATAAATGCAACAAAAAGAGGCTGCAGTGATATTTGGGGTAAAAGATAAACATTTCCTCTTTTTTGTCAAAGATTCACATCATTTTACAAATCAGTTGAAGACTTGGTGAGGAGAGATAAGCATTCTTCTGATATTTCTACTAGCATTTGTTAGGTACTCAGTGGATTGGAAGCACTAAGCTAGACAAAGGTCATATTCATATTCACCAAATATCTACTAATCACCTACTATTATGTCAGGCATTGTTCTAGGCTCAGGGGATAAAATAAAGAACAAGAGAGGCATGGAAGATTATAGACTACTAGCAGGGAAAGAGAATAGTCAAGAAAAATATGGGTGATAAGAGCTATGCAGAAAATTAAAATTAAAATGATAATGACGTGATAGAGTGTCCAAGAGGCTGCTGTAGATTAAGTGGTCATGATGGCCTCTCTGACATCTAAGCTGAACTCTAAAGGGTGAGAAAAAGCCAGCCCCTGAGACAGTGGAGTCAAGCTCACATTTGTATAAGACTTCCAAGGCTAGGCCATATGTAGTGAACCTCCAGAACAGCAAGAAGAGGAATGGGGCTGGAGTAAAAGGGTGGAAGAAGACAGGTCAGAGTGCAAGGCAGAGACCTGTCATGAACATGCTGACTTGGAAATGCCTACAGGATCATGCAGCACCAAGCTAGAGAATGGGCAGGGAGCACCTCCAATCACCTAGGTGCTCAAAACAGAAGAAGTGACTCTTGATCCCAGTACTACTTTCCCCCATAGCAATCACAGTGGCACCCTGAGAAAAGTTAAAATCCTGCTTTGAAAGTTATTTTATAAATGGGTTTGCCATATTTCTTATGTAGTTGAGCGGATCAGTTAATCACTCATTTAACAAATATTGTTGAGTGCCTACTACATACCAGCCACAAACAGGTGTAGCTGGGAGGGAGACAACAAATAAGAAGAGTACAAACAACAGATAAAATATACAGTATCAGATGGTGATATAGGCTTTGAAGAAAATAAGGCTTAATAAAGGAGTACAGCCCAGGGACTATTTTAGATCAGGGATTCTGGGAAGTGACACTTGAGCAGAGACATGAATGATGAGAAGGAGGGGACCATATGAAAGAGGAGATCATATAAAGATTACAGAAGATGGGAGGAGCATCTCAGGTGAAGGGAACAGCAAGAACTGCCCCAGAAGCTTGCTGAGTCCAAGAAGCAGCAAAAAGGCCAAAGTGGCTGGAACACAGTATTTAAAGGTATGAATGTCAGCGGTAAACTAGGGCTAGATCATGGGGTCCCTTTGAGCCACGGCTCTTCTGTGTGTGATGGGAAGCTCAAAGAGTGTCATATTTTAATGCTTGCATTTCATTAAGTTCACTCCCACTGCCATGTGGAGATTAGATGGGAAATCAAATATGATCCCCTCTTTCATATGTCAAATATGATCCCCTCTTTCATTTGTGGCTGGTATGTAGTAGGCATTCAACAATATTTGTTAAATGAGTGATTAACTGATCCACTCAACTACATAAGAAATATGGCAAACACATTTATAAAATAACTTTCAAAGTAGAATTTTAAAGAAAAGCTGGAGACCAACTAAGAGGCTGTGACTTGAACCTACACAAGATGTGGTGATGGTAGCTGGCCCAAAGCAGCAGGCTTGGAAGAAGGGAGAAGTGGTCAGAATCAAGCTACATATTGAAATGTAAACTGGGTAGGGTTTGATGACAGGGGAGACCAAGAGGAACTGAGGATAGCCTTTAGTTTTGGGTCCTGAGCTTCTTGGTAGATGATGGCAGCAGTAACTGAGGGAGGAGCAGCTTTGGTTGGCAGGAAGAGTCCAGGGGTGAAGGTAGAGGTAGCATTGTGCAGGGTGTATCCTGGACAGTTCACATTTGAAATTTGCATTGGATGTCCAGACAGATATTTGAGTTGGCAGTTAGATATTTGAGTGTGTAGTTCAGGAAAGAGATAGGGTTAAAAATAGGATGCAAGGAGTCATTGGCATTAAAGTATTAAAGTATGTGTACACTGGTGCTTCCTTCTTAGCATAGATTTGGGTACTGGGGCAGTGTGCACTGAACATGTGTTTGTTCTTTCCTCATGTATGTCCTTCTCTGGGACAGTAAATGATACTGAGAATGTTACATCTGCTTTAAAAAATAAAGAGAATTCTGTCAACCATATCTTTAACAAAAGAATAGAAGCACTGTCAGAATTTGACTTGATCTGGGGAAAGTTCTGAAATTCTGACAACCTTTTAGTGTATAATTTTATTAGATTTGGACTTTGTATAGCTTTCTGATTTTATGAACCTGCTATTCAACTGCATCCTCATATATAACTGCTACCGGGAGGTGAAATAGTTTATGCATGTTTCTTTAAGAGAAATGTAATCATCTGCAAGATTCTTCGAGATATAAATTTACATTTAATATTCTACACCAGGGAATATTGGCAATATACAGTGTTTTGATCAGATTCTTTCTGATAAAATATGAAGCTCTGAAGAGTATTACCGAAAAACAGTAACTAAGTTACATGCAAAAACATTAAACCTTAAAATCACATTTAATGGGAATAAATCTAGTTGCATCTAGTTTAGAAAAGTGTAGGCCAGACAATGATGCTGCAATGCATTCCATCATGATCACTGTAATTATCTTTGCTGGGTTGTTTCTATGTAATTTAATTATTCACTTCAATACAGACTAGTATTATTAAAGAATAAGGATGGTAATTATTAATATGTTCTGTCCCAGGGTGAGAGTAGGATGCTTAATTAATGAACCACCCTCTCTCTTACTTTATGGGTGACTCAGTGATGTTGCAGTACAGCAGGTTGTTAGGTGTTCTCTCCTGCTAATGGGTTATCCACATCATTTTCTCAACTAGAGTAGAAAAGGAGTTACTATCTATAACCCCCAGAAATGATATTGGCAGAGAAACTGAATAATCTTGAAACAGCTTGAAATGTGTTCATTCTGGAGGACTGACAAAATGCAAAGGGGAAATATGGTTTTTCAGGGCTTGATGTAAGCCTGAGTCCAGTTCTGGTTTTCCTTGATATGGCCTACTTCTTCCCCTCAGATGTTTCTTATCTTCGAGAGTTTCTAAAAGATAAACTTCCAAGAACCAGTTATAAGAAAATGTCTGTAACGTCTAGCATCTTGTCATAGTTTGGTCTACTTCTTCCCTTCCATGTTTCTTATTTTTGAGAGTTTCTGAAATATAAACTTCCCTGAACTCGTTATAAGAAAATATCTTTAATAAATGGCATCTTGTTATACTTTGCCTTCTTTAAAAACCTTGGGATCTCTTTAAACCTAAAACAGGAAGTGATATTTGAAGAGCTAACATGAATTTTACTATACTTCACAGTCTGGGCCAATAATTAATATTAATTATCCTAATTAGTCATAATCTTTTTTACTTTACATGTGTTACTTTATACCTTCTTATTTACATAAAATTCATAGGAAACAGGACAAAACTCAATAGTTCAGGAAGAGATTGGATTGTGAAACACATACATATGTACTCACACACGTAAAAACATGCACATTACAGAATAATTAATAAATTTACACTTTTGAATTAAATAAGAATGGTTTTAAAATATTTAAAGAATACTTCAAGTATTTCAGAAAAGACTAAAAATGTTTCACTAGATTTGTAATTTGGCCCATAGGGCAATAAATGTTTCCCTATTATATCTGAACATACAGAGGCCAAACGCCCAACTTTAGCATCACCAGCTCCTGCTCTACCAAGATCAATTAGACAATGAGTGTACGTCTTTAAAAGTATGAAAACCATGAGTAAGCTACTTAAAATTTTACTTAGCAATTGCTTGTTGGAGAAGGGACAATGCTAGATACCAGATGAATAATTATGATGAAGAATATGAACATATTTAATAATTTATATAACTATAGGTATACATATGTAAGAAGTTCTGCTTCAAAATAGATTCTCTTTTGTCAAGGAATAAATATTTAGCTAAATACTAGTAATTTAAATGAGACCAAAAAAAAATACCTCTTAAAACTCTTTACATAAAGAATCCATCACAATTATGAACTTAGTATACCTTAATGCATGAAAGGAAAAATGGCAAATTCAAGAAGCTTGTTTTCTTGGTTACTTAAAAAACTCACATGTATCTATAAATTTTATATTATTTAGAAATAAATTAATAGGCAAGAGAAGCAATTAGACATTCAAAGTTTCAGAAGTTAAAGGTTAAAATTTTTAGGACATAGCAATAGTTTCCAGAGTCTAGGTGTCGTCAATAACTTTTTTGTAACAGTTGCAAGGACAAGTTTTAAAGTAGCAGAAATCAGAAAAGAATGGTTATAGCTACACAAGTCTCCAGAGTTAAGATCTAGACTGTTGTGAATGTCTCAATTTCAAAATTTTTCTTTATGAAAAAAAAAATCTGAATATCTGTTTTTGCAGGAGAAGTGAAAACATCTTTTTTTTTTTTTTTGAGATTCTTTTTCCTGACAGAGGTTAATGGCAAAGTCGACCTCTCAAGGCTAAGCACTATAATCTCATTTGTTATCACCAAGAGATAAGAGAAGGCTTGGTAAACTCAAAACTTATAAAATGGAAATAGAAAAGAGCAATGTTGAAATACTAGTGAGTAAAGCAGAAATATGCTAGGTGGTTGCACTGGTAACTCCCAATAAAAGCATGCCTCTAGGTATCCATACGCTTCTATAGTCCTCTCAAGCTGACTCTGGGCTTGGCTATATGACATGCGTGGACTAATGGGACATGGATGTGAGCAGAGGCTTGATAAGTGCAGCCTTGAATGGCAGAACCAGGAGAATTGACTGTACTTGGTTAACAATAGGGAACTAGTGAAGGTTTTTCAGCAAGTGACTGACAGGATCAATATAGTGCTTCAAGACTATGAACCTGATGATGGTATTAAAATAAAATCACATGGGATGGGGTGTTTGGAGATCCTGGTAGGGTGAACATTTGTTAGATTATTGTTCTCTAAGTGGGTTTCTCCATTAGAAAAGAAGGGCAGAAAATCAATACTGGAAATAGTCCGTGTGTTAAGATAGGACTGCAGGGAAGAAAGACTAAAGCACCACAGTGATGCAGCAGCTCTCTCAGACCACTACGGACAGAGGTGGACAGCCTTAGCCAAGTCCCTGGAGAATGTTCTCCAAGGTTGAATACATCTTTTCATTGTCATGAGAACAAAGAATACAAGAGGGAAGGCTCATGGTGTTTTTCTTTTGATTTTTATCTTATTTCTGGGCATTCCGTGGAAGCACACTCCAACTTATTTCCTTGAATTCTAAATTTCTAACTATTCCAGATGATTGCATTTCTGCATAATAAGCTAAATCTCTGCATTCTTCTAATTTTCAGCATTCGTATGTCAAAAATATTAAATCACTTAAAGTTTATATATCAGGTAAGGAAAGTATAGGTCTATTGTATAGAGAATCATAAAAAGAGTGGAGAAGTAAAATCTTTTTCAGTAACAAAGAAAAATCATGTTGCATTCACAGGGCCATGAAGCCAAGTGTGAGAGTATCAGGTTTTAGGGAGGAAGGAAAAACAACCAAAAGAAGCAGGCATTTTATGTTTTTCATGCATCATTTGACCAACCTGACCCAGAAGCCTGCATAGATTCTCCCAAGAGAGCAATAGACACCCACTGTGTATCTGGGAAAGCAGTCATAAAGGTTTCAGATCATAAAGGTTTCAGATAAAGTCCTAAGAGGGCTAGGCCAACAGTGGGATAAGCCAACCTAGCTCAGCTTAATGGCATTTTGTAAACCAGTCACATGAAGAGATAAAGGCAAGGTAAGCCTAGGGCCAGGGGACTAACCAGCTGTAGATGTGGCCTAGAATGGAGTACATACTGCTCCCACTTAGTATTCATTGTTAAGGCAACAAAGACTCATAGACTCATACAGAGAAAGAGGTGCAAGGAAGAACACCTATTAGTAAAAGCATGTTTCTGAGAACTCAAATAAGGTAATGTCCTAAATGAACTTGGAATTGCATTAGAGTCCTTCCCCATCATAGGACTGCAGCCGCCTGTTCCAGAAGCAAAATAAGTAAGTATTCACCAAGGAGTGGGCCAGAAATGTCTAATGGATAGCAAAGAATCAGCCTTCGAGGTGTCTTTGTGTGGAAAGTAGGTGGATATCCCTCTTGAATAATTCATGAGGAGTGAGGAGAGAAGAGCCCTAATGAGTAAATATCAACATTTCGGTAACTCAGAGTTTGTGCAGCAATTCACACTGGGTACTTTGATTGAGGCTGGTACTGATTCAAGAGCTCTGGGGGAAAGGAAGCACAGCTGTCAATCAGTGGCATTCCTCAAAATCAGGTGAACAGCATCAAGATGAAGACACAGTGAACCATTAGGTTTACGGGCCGATCAGTTGATCTCCTCACTCCCTAGTCCCCACACAACATCATCTCCTAGCAATTCCCAGGACCAATTTATTCCAACCATCTGCTTTTTTTCTGCTTCTGCTCCCAAGCTGCAAATGCTGCTGGAGAAAATCGGATACCTCTGCCAGCTGGCACCAGGACAACCTCAGCTGGGCTCTCCATGCTACTCAGCAGTCTTTTCACGTGTCCTAACTACCTTCCATTAACAGTGCCCAGAGCAGCTGTTCCAAACTCTACACTCTTCACAAGCTTCCTGGAGCTCTCCTCCCTTTGCATTCTCAGCTACTGGCCTTGCTCTGACGTCACCGAGAAGATAGTGGGCATCAACTCTGTACCCCTACTCCCTGGTGTAGCACCTGAGACATAGTATGTTGCAATGGATCAATGAAAGAATAAATTAATTCACTTGTGAATGTAACTGGTAAGCACCAGTTTCTCTTTCTTTCTTACCTGGTATCAGATCTATCCTTGCTTACTGTACACATACTTGGGGGGGGAAGAATTCTCTGCCTTTCCAAGACCAGTGCTTCCACCTAAGCTCTTGATTCTATTAATATCTGCTCCCCTCTCCTCTGGCATCATTTATATGTGCTTTCTTCTGTACCTCTCTTTCCATCTTCTACATTTTAGCCCACAAACATGCTTAAGTCTCTGTCTCTGTCTCCTACAACTAGTATGTCCTGGGCACCTTTTATGTGCTAGGCACTATTTCTAGCACTACAGAGATACTAGTGGGGAAAAACATATAAAACATCTGTCCCTTAATGGAGGTGGGTGGATGCAGATAATAAGGTAATGAGGGAGACAAATAAATGAATTTAAAATAGATGTTTATTAGAAAAAATACAAACAGGGAATGGGGGCAGAGTCTACTAGGGAGGGAGCAGGGATGCTACTTTAAATAAAGCAGCCAGATATAGGTGACATTCAAGCCAGGATATGAAGGAGGTAAAGAAGCCAAGTGAAGACTGCATTCAAAGTGGAGGAAACAGCCATGTAAACGTCCTGTGTCAGGGCAGAGGGTCCTTAGCACAAATCAAGAAGCAAAGGAGACCCTGTGGCTGGAGCTGAGTGAGAGGTGGAACTTCAGTAGGATACAGGTCAGGGGACCAGATCTTGAGGGCCTTGTGGAGCATTGTGACTAAGGACTTTGGCTTTTGCTCTGGGGAAATTGGGAAGCTGGTGGGAAGGTTTTGAGTAGAGGAGTGGCATGGTCTAACCTATTTAAGAGGGTCCCTCCAGCTTCTGTGTTATGAATTGAGTAGAGTGGGGTGGAGGAAGAAGCGGGAACCCTGGTTAGGAAGTGATTGCAATCATCTCAGAGAGAACTACTGTGCACCATTGCATCCTCATTCGCCACCACATTTGTCAAAAAGACTGTTTCACTCATTGCCTCCGTACTTCCTGTCCTCATCTAGTCCCATCTGGTTCATGCCCCCAGTGCTCTTCTGAAAATACTCTTGGCTGAGATCACAAATGACCTAAGTACCAAATGTCAAACCCAGGGGCTTCTCTTCAGTGTCTGAGGCTCCTTTATGAAACCTCAGGGCCAAAGCAAGCCCAACTGTGTCTTGACCTATAAAAAGTAACGCCACATAAGAAGGTCCCACCTGGCAGGTTTAGTGAAATCATGACAGCCACAGAGGCTTGAGTTTCCCTTTCTAATTTCCTTCAAGCAGGGTTTGCAAACTGAAATCTGACAAAGGCTGACAGGTAATGGGAATGAGTGAAGGTGGATAGAGATGGGATGACCCCTCTAAGGTGGTAAATGCTTCTCACTTACACGTGATGAGTACCAGGTGAAAAAGTGGATTGGGGTAGCCAGGCTTTGGAATTTTTCAAAAGAATCCTGAAATCTGAAGCTTTATATGAAGTTTCTCCATTTGTAAAAGTTGATAACTTAAATTTTTTTAAAAAACCTATAGACCAAACAGAACCTGTCTGTGAGTCATATACAACTGCAGACTACCAGTTTTCAAATCTCCGTATAGGAATTGCTAAATGCAGTGGTGAAGCTTCCGGGCTTTGGTCTGGTGCTCTGTAAATGCTGTGTATGTGCTGATGGTAAATGTTACTCATCATTCCCCAATTCTTAGCCTTACACTCCTGCAGGCAACTCTAGGTTTTGACATTCTATTGCTCACATTCTGTTTTCTTTTTGAGTTCCTGTTGCCTGTCTCACATACTTGCATCTTCAATCACATACTGACGTTTTGGCCCATCACTCCCTGGCTGTGAATCTACCACACTTTTCTTCGGCTCACCCTACCTCTCACCAGACATATCAGATTCCTTCCTGGTTCTCTCTGCAGGAACTCACTCCCTCAGCCACTGTTTAGCTCATTTCTAGTTTCCTGGAGCAGATAGGTCCAGATTCAAATCCCTGCTGACCTGCTTAATAGACATTCTAAGCTTAAGGATGTCATACAACTTCCTCATGCCTTAATTTTCTAGATCATAAATTGAGAAGTGTTCATTTCACTGGATATTTGAGAATCATGTCTAGTAGGCTTATGGAAAAGTGCCTAATATGCTAGCTTTATAGCAAGAAGAAACTAACTTTAATAAAAAGATTTCTTTCCCTTTCTCCTCTACCCACCTTTCCTTCCCCCCATCCCCACATACCACACTTTTCCAAACTCTTTTGATGAAACTTCTTTCTACACCTTAAATATTGGTGTTGCCCCCAGAGTTCTACCTTTATGTTCTCATCTGAGCCTATGCATCAAGGGTGGTTCTTTTACTTTTTAAACTTCAAAGAATATCTCTATTCCAAGGTCTTACAACAAAGCTAGTCTTAGCCTCTTTGTTAAGCTTCAAACTCCTTTTTCTAATGATCTCTTGACCACTGGATGCCCCTGCTTTTACCTCAAATTCAACATAGGTAAAACTAAGCCTATTATTTTCTTCTTAATCTTCCATCTTATGTATACCACTTCCCTTTTTTCTTGGCAATATTGCTCACAGTAGTAACCCTTGCTGCTTAAACAGATAAACCACAAATCTTAATGGCTTAGCACAATACAACCTGACTGCTTGCTCCCACTCCACTGGATATCACCGTCCATTGCAGTCCCACAGGGGTTGGGGATATTCCGCTCTATACACATTTTAGGGTCAAACTCCTTCCATCCTGTGATGTGGCCATTGTCAACACCTTACCCGGAAGTTTAGCGCAGATGGGGAAAAGAGAATGAATAGGGCCAGAAGTAGTGTGTATATAACTTCTGCCCACATTCTACTGAGCAAAACTCAGATACATAATCCCAACTAACTGCAAAAGTTTGGGAAATTAAGTTTAGCTCTATGCTCAGAAAGAAAGGAAGAAATAAGAATATTGGACACTACTAGGATTCTCAGCCATGCTACTGAGTCTTCCAAAATAGAAACCTGAGAATAACTTCAACTTAATGTTTGGGTCTTAGTAGTTCTACCTCAGAAAAGTTCAGCATCTTCTCTTTGCAATCCCTGTCCTTGTTACTTCTCACTGGCACTTTTGCCCCAACCTCCCTCTCTTCACTGGATTCCTACTGCTTGCATCCAGGAGAAAGTCCAAGTTTGGCCAAGCCAGCTCTGGCCTCTTCAATTCTCTCCTTCAATCCCTCCTGCAACCCACTGTATGCTATGCACCAAACTTCCTTCTTTCTTCAAACAATTTGCAAAGCTCTATGTGTATGCCGGGGTGTTCTGTGTTCTAGGATGCCTAGTCCTGCCTTGGTCACTTCAAAAACCTTCTTTGAGCATCAAGAGCCACCTCAAATATTACTTTTTTTAAGAAGCTTTACCAAATCCCTTAGGATTAATGTCCATAACAGATCATATAGCACTATAACAATTTGGCACATTTAGTTATAGATAATTTTATATGTCTATCTCTCATAAGACTGAGAATTTCTTGAAAGGAAATATCATGTTCTATATACATTTCTACTGACCAGATTTGTAATCCCTGAGTCCTTTTCAAAGCTTGTACATTGTGGGTGCTCGTTTGATGTTTGATGAATACACATATCACTATAATGCAAATTAGAATGCCATATTTTTATTTTTGGAAAAACACTTATCCCATCATTTTTCTGTACTTCAGAGTTTTATTATTTGTGCTATAGGAGTTTTTAGCTCTAAATATCATTGGATTTAGGAGGAAACATTATCAAAAGCAGCATTCTTCATTAGCCAAGTTAGCAGATTTTTCTCTGAAGATTATATAGAATCTTACAATAAATCCTTAGCTACATCTCAACAAGAGGCAGGGTTTTCTAGGATTTTAACCTCCTGGTCTAATCAGTTTTACAAATTGTGAATCTTAAAATCCTTAAAAGCCTCCTAAAAGACAGTAACTATTTTGTTGGTTATCTGGGAGCTGGTTGTTTCTTCCACTTCCTCTTATGTAGAATCATGCCCATGCCCAGTAAAAAAGGGAACAAAGGCAGGGAAAAGCTGTGAATCTCAACTAATCCAGTCCTGCATGAGTTGAAAGAATGGATAAAGGATAGAATGGATTCTGGCACTGCCTAGTAATTTCAGGCTTCCTTTTCTTGTCCTACTTATCATGAAGCATTAGGAATGAGCCCATCATTGAATGAGATACGCCAGGAATACTATTTTGCTTACCAGCTTCTCTATCTCTCATACCCAAATAGAGTGTGAAGGTAGTGAATTGAAATTATTTATGCCATGGCCTCATCTATGATGCCTATGTAAATGACTTTCACATGTATGTCTTAAGTTTAGACTCCTCTTCCAAGTGCACTGTATCTCACTGACTTTTGCCATTTCCACTCAGATGACCCACAAGAATCTCTAATCCAGCATGTCAAAAACTGAATCACCCTCACTTCTGAGCCTACTGCAACTTCTCTCTTTCCTTGCTCAATTAATAATAGCATCATTCTCCCAATGGGACAGGATTAAAAACACAGTCATCTTTGACAGCTTATATATCCCATCAACAATCACTTAGTAAGCCACGTTCATTCTGTCTCTGCTAACTCACTTATCGTAAGATCTCATGTTACTCTTTTTAGAGAAACCTCTTCAACTACAGGCAGCCCAGAGCTGAACACTCATAACGTCAGCCTCAAAAAGGAGAGTCCAGTCTAGTGCCAACAAGACAGAATCACAGCAACAAACTGACCCCATCCAAGTTGTCACTCTGACTTTTGACCCCTGACTCTCTTGACCATCAGCTCTAAGTATTGCTATAACTTGGAAGGCACTCTGTAACAATTCCAAAAAAGGAACTTGTAGACTTGTCAAGAATGAACCCATTATAGATGGTTGGAATATGATTTTTTTTCAGATAGTGGCTCACTCTTGCCCAGGTAAGAGTGCAGCAGCACAATCATGGCTCACTATAACTTCACACTCTTGGGTTCAAGGGATCCTCCTGTCACAGTCTCCCAAGTAGCTAGGACTGCAGGCACTCACCACAACACTCAGCTTATTTTTTAAAATTTTGTTGTGGAGATGGGGTCTTACCATGTTGCTCAGGCTGGTTTTGAACTCCTGGCTTCCGGAGATCCTCCCATCTTGGCCTCCCAAACTGCTAGGATTAGAGACATGAACCACTCTTCCCAGTCTTTACAATGTAAGATTTTAAAGGGGTATTTAGAGGAGCCAGAACTGAATCACTGGTAGATGGTCTTTGTGTACTAGGCTATCCAGCTTCCTAATTATACAGTGTGTTTGGGAGAATTGAAGGGTTATAAAATGTTTGGGAAACACTAAAAGAGGTACTTAGCCACATTTCTTGAGATACATAGTGCCAGCAAGCAATGTGGACAAAAGCTTGAGCCTAACCCACAGTTAGGATCAAATATCTAAAGAGGCTCACCTGGGAGCACTTTGCACAGAGGAAGGGAGATGCTGTGGGAAAATGGAAAGGACTATGACCGTTGGGCCCAAAAGCTTTGGGCGCAGGGACCCCATCTTCAGGATGGTCATGAACATCAGAGCAGTATTTCCTACTGGTCTAAGGCTGAAAAGCATTGGAGGGCAGAGGAATAAAAGAGGTTAGCAGTGTCATGGGGATGCTATTGGCAGCAAACTGTGGGTGGCATAGCAGCAGTGGTCAAATAGCAAGGCCTGTATTGGTAAGGCCTGTAGACTCCAAAAAGATGGGACTGCAGAAGTGGAAGTATGAGCTCCAATTAAATGAGACATCCCCTCTCCAGGAGGGAGAATGAATTTTTAGAGTGAACAATTTTTACAGAGCTTCCAAATTTGGTTTCCTGAAAATCAAAGCATTGTGCCTCGCAATGCTGAAAAATAATAGGAGTGGCCTGGGACTTAACAGTTTATGTATTTAAGTATAACAAATTATTAAAAGCACTCCTTGGGTACCAATATATCTTCCAGTTATCCTTTCTAAGGAAAAATATTGGTCTGGTCTGGATCCTTCTTTGTAACTTACATGCAGTCTCTGTCCCCAAATCATCTAAGTCTAGATATCTTGTTTCTTACTCCAGGGACCTTAGTACCTAAGTTCTGTTGTTTGCTTATGCACTTACTCCAGGTATTACCTTTATGAACTGGGTGCTTCCAATGCATTCAGCAAAATACAGACTGTGGCTGTGTGATGCTGCCACTCTGTCTCCCTAGACAGAATGAGCCTATGTCTGTTTCATGACCCTTTGAGCCAACTTGTTGCTGGTATAATCAGTGTTCTGGAATATCCTGAGATCTTAGGTGAAGGTTTTCAAATCCTCCTTTGAAGGAAGTATGGCTTCTTCCTTAATGGTGGGGCTATAATAAAATATTAAATATATTATGGTAGTCACAGTCTCTTTCTCCATTGTAAAGAAATTGTGAATACTATGATATATTTAATATTTTATTATTAATCACCTATCTTGTAGTCTGTAACTATGTACCAGCTATAATTTCATTCAGATCCTCTTTGCTTCTCTCTAGGATTCCAAATGTGTTTTGTTTTTCCTGAATTGGACTCTAGCCCTATCTCTGAATAGTAACTAGAACTGCATCATTTCTCAAGGCAAGAAGAAACCCCTCTAAAAATGAATGAATGAATGAATGAATGAATGAGAAATCAGTCAAATAAAAAAAGTGTTAAGACCTCCAGCAAAAATCCTCATAGCTGCTCATTACTGTCACACCTGACTCCACACAGTATGGCCCTCTAGGATTTCATGTTCGCATATAACCCTTTGGGTGAGAGAATGGTCTGCTGCTAGGTAGATATGATTGGTTAAAATTAGTATTTATATATGTCTTTCCCTACTATTACTTTAGTTTCTTTTATTTCAACTTGTAAAAGTCTTCTAATTTGGCTTCTGTATTTCCAAGCATTTCCTTTCTTAACCAGAAAGGATATGATTTAAGTAACTGTTTATGATTTGAATATGATTTAAATAACTGTTTTCTTAGTTCTCCTAAGCATGGTTCCTAACTACAGTAGCACCATTCTAGATACACAGGGAACAAGTTAATTTATTATGTAAAATATATACTTTGAAAGCATTAAGGCTTAATTCTTCGTTGGAAAAAAAAAAGTAGGGTTGGGATGAAAACTCTATGTTAATCTTCTTAAATTACTCTTTTGTTCATATTTCATGTCATCAACCTTCTCAGAATCTACCGGTGGCTCCCTGGTACCTATACAATTAGGTTTAAACACTTAGCATATAGAGCTCCATATAATCTGGACTCAATCTATACCGTATCTCTTACCTCTCTTTATTCGGGCCACTGGGCTTCACTCTAGTTCTCCAGCCCACCCTGGACCAAGCCAGAATGTACTCTTCCAACTTCCTCCTCCCTCTCCACTACCCCAGTCCCTGACTTTCATCTCTGTATGTCTCATTTTACTCATTTGTCAAAGTCAAGCTTAGATTTTATATTCTACATAAATTTTTTTGATTCTCCCTTCTACTGAATCTCTACCACATTTTACTTTTTAAAAATTTTTGTAATACTTTTCACTATCTTTTGAATGCACATCTTATCAACTGCTCCAGCCTGAAAGCTTCCTGAGTAAAACTGTATTTTAGGTATACTTGCATCCTCTTTTACCCCTTATCCCCATGACTAAAAGATGTAAGGTCAATAAAGCTTTGGAGAGAGAATGAATGAATGAATGGGAAGTGGAATACATTGGCACTTGTCTACTGGTATACTACAGGCTCAAACTTCAACAGGTTAAACAGGGGATGCTTGGAAGAGAAAGCATCCTTGACATAAGTGAGCCTTCTCTCTCTACATGCTTGCATGTTACATGACATGGTATGATGCCTTAAACTCCCATCAAAAATCTACATGCCCCCCTTTCCCCACACTTCCTCTAAGAGCCTTAAACCAAATCTTTTCTCTTAGGTTGTCCTCCAGAACTTCTCATCGCATGCTTTAACACCTTATACACAGTATTTAAGTAGCATCTCCAAAGGTGAATACTCATTTGCCCACCTATATATATATGCATATATATATAATTACTCATCTTTGATAATAAATGTTAAATATTTATTCCTATACTTAAACATAATGCACAGGATTCCTTTTTAGTGACTGCTAATGAGTTACTTTTTTCTAAATCAGCCCAAACATGAACATTAAGCATTTTTTTCTGCTCAGAAATCATTTCAATGATAATAGTGTTTAAAACTTTGCATTTCTAAAGTACATTGTATTTGAGAATTCTACAGGATTGTTGGAACATAAGTCATGCAAAGGTATGAATCAGTCAGCACTTCACTAGGAATATAAGCTTTATACCCAGAAAGCACTTAACAGCCTTTGCCACCTGAAAAAAAGATAGGATAACAATACTTTCTCAAGAGCCAGGTTCTAGGACCACATTTACCTTTCAAGTTAAAAATATGAAGGCTTTTCATTTTTACAACCTTTGATTGTACTATGTCCCATAATGTTATTTTTTTAAATTGCTTTTATTCTTTCCTGGTAGGAGACTACCATATAACCCCTTTTGATTTCCAAGAGATGTGGAATGCAGATCTGTAACACTGCATTTTCATAACTCTTCCTTTTCGCTTCAGATATGTTTTTGTCATTAATGTAGTACTGGCAGGTCTGAATGTGTTTTCCTAACCTTATTCCATCCTCCCTTTGCTAGGAGTTAATTTAGTGAGAGCTCAACACACATAAATATACATTTATAAAGCACAAATGCCCCTTAATAATAAAGAAAATGCCCTATGAGATACTCATCATGGGGCATTTTTTCAGATTAAAGGCTAAAAGATATCTTTGCATCAAGCTCAGCTGAGTAAAAGGTTTGTTTTCCTATTCATGTATGGTAAGAAAATTTAAATTGACATTTCAATCATTCGAAATAATGAATATCTGAAGTGCAGGAATAAAGACAACATGTGTGTATCATTTAGAACAGAAAGCTTTTCCTCTGTACCTGGTAAACCAAAAATAGATTTGTATTTTCTTCCAAAGAATTATAATCTTTTATTAGGATATATTCTAGGTAAGTAATTTGTGTTTCTGCCGAAGGGGACATGACACAGAAAACCATTATTTGTATTTTAAGTAGTTGTCTCACAAAAGGGAGCAAAGACCAAGTATTTTCCATATAGTACTTACTCTGGATCAAATACTTTTAAAGTAAATGCACGAATAAGCTTGGATCCCATGAAGGTACTTATCCTACAGGCAATTTTGGGCATGTGGCCAATCGTAACCTGACAATGCACTGAGATATTAAACACCAAAAATTCTCCCTTTTTCTTTCCTTCCCCTTTATCCACCAAAACCATTGTTTTTAAGATTTCCTGAGCAAACCAGAAACCTTGAGAAGTTATTGTTTTTGACTTCAATGTTGGCTGACTTAAATCCTTTCATGGTAAACAAGCATTTTCATGCCCCTATAACCATGTAAAAGTCCGTTGGGAGACCCAGAAGTTGAAATGATAACTATATTCTGTTGTGAGTCAGGAGTCTGTGGGTGAGCATATGGGAAGGCACTTTTATTAGCAACCCTGGAATATTGTACCTGGTTCTTATCCCGAGATAAGGGATGAAGGATGCATAGAATCCAGGGTGATATTCTTGATTGGTTGAAGGCCCACCTTCCCCTCTCCTGTTTGAAAACATAGCTTTAAAATAAATGGGTCAGAAAGCCTCACCTGTTGAAAAGTGAGGAATATCATAAATAGTCCCCCACATTTTCATTTTGGAGACCCTGGGTGTATTAGTCTGTTCTCATGCTGCTAATACCTACCCGAGACTGGGTAATTTATAAAGGAAAGAGGTTTAATTGACTCATGGTTCCGCATGACTGGGAAGGCCTCACAATCATGGCGGAAGGCGAATGAGGAACAAAGGCAGAACTCCCCTTTATAAAATCATCAGATCTTGTGAGACTTATTCATTATCATGAGAACAACATGGGAAAGGTCCACGCCCATGATTGAATTACCTCCTACTGGGTCCCTCCTATGACATGTGGAAATTATGGAAGCTACAAATCAAGATGAGATTTGGGAACACAGCCAAACCATATCACTCGGTTTACATGTATTGCTGCTTTTTCATTAAAGAAAAAAATGTGTTACAAGCCAACTAATAACCAATAAATGATCTTGCTCTTATTACCAAATATGTTTCCTAAGTAGGGAACGCTAGAAGGGAAGGAGGAGTCAAAAAGACTAAAGGGTAAGTGTAAGGAAAGAGAAATCATCTACCTTTGCCCTTCTTCCCATGACCTCATATCTGCTTGAAAAGAATCAATGAGCTTTTTGGGATCATTAGCATACTTCCATAGGCTGTATGAGATGCAGATCTAAGAGCAGACCTCAATTCTAAAGGAGAGCATGGGGTTATCTATCTTACCCACACAGTCAAGGCATTGTCTCCTTATGGTTTATCCATGTGTCTGGTCTGTATCCTACAGGAAAGCAGTGGAGAAGGTAAGGGTGAAAAGCTAAACTCAGCATCATGCAGCAGTTGTGGCGGGCTAGATTTTACACCTGGAATCAAGGGTGCCTAACTGTCCCAGTTTGCACAGGACTGGGGGGAATTTCTAAGACACAGCATTTTACAGTTTTAAAACCAGAACATTCCTGGGCAAACCCAGACAATTGGTCATTCTGAAAACCTAGGATTTAGGTTCTCTTCACCATTGAAGTCTTCTAAAACCCATACTTTCAAAATTATCTGCACGGTAGAAACATCTAGGGCATTTTAAAAGCAACTGATGTTGGTGTCCCACCCCTATAGAATCTGACTTCATTGGTCTGGGATGCATCCTGACCCTTGGGAGTTCTTAAAGCTCCTCAAGATCTAATGTGCAGGACAGATTGGCAACCCCTGCACTAAGTGACTTTGCTAAATTATTTAACCTCTCTGAGCCTATTTTTCTTTTGGTAAAAATTTGCCCTGCTTCTTTGCATATTACTGCTGTACAAATATTCAAGCTTCTACTATTTGGAATATTCTGAATCAGTGCATAGGAATCAATCACCTACGGATCTTGTTCAGTGAAGATGTTGATTCAGTAGGTATGAGAGGAGGCTAGAGAACTTGCATTTCTAACAAGCTCCCAGGTGATGCTGATGCTGTTGGTCCAGTGCGTAATTGGGTTTGTGGTAGGCAAAATAATGCCTCCCCACAAGGTGTTCACATCCTAATCTCTAGGACCTGTGAATGTGTTATGTTATTTGACAACAGGAATTAACGTTGCAGATAGAATTACGGTTGCTAATCAACTGACTTCAAAATAGATTATTATTTTGAATAATCCCTGGATTATTCAGGTAGACCTCATATGATCACAAGGGTCCATGAAGGGGGGTGCGGGGAATGATGTAGAATAGTCAGTTTCAGAGTGCTGCAATATGAGGAAGCCAGCCATCGCTGGCTTTGAAGATAGAAGGGAATCCAGAGGTAAGAAATTTGTGAAGTCTCTAGATGCTGGAAATTACAAAGAAACAGATTTTCTCCTAGAGCCTCCAGAAAGGAACTTGGCCGAGGACACATTGATTTTTGCCCAGTGAAGCTTCTGTCAGACTTTTGACCTGCAAAACTGTAAGATAATAGACTTGCAACATTTCAAGTCTTTATTGTTATTTGGAACAGCAGCAATAGGAAAGTAATACAAGTATGATATTAATCCACAACTCAGGAGAGCAGCAAACACAGTTTCATTGTTCATTAAGCCAGTTTCTCACTCTGAGTCACTCTCCCAGACCTGAACCTCATCCCTTCCTGGAGTTTTGAAACTCCACCACCCCTACCTTCAAATTTGGCTATAGCTCTAGAGTCCAGCGTTTAGGGATGCATTGGAGGCAGCTGGCTGGTCCATCATCCTTTTCCCCAGTGGCACACTTATAGGTGCAATCTTGATGAGGCTGCCCGTGGTGGAACAGGCGACTCTAGACAGAGAGGAGGAGTGCACCGTTCCCTCCCTCTCCCTTTCCTCGGCCTCTCTTCCTCGCCCCTTCAGCACAACCCAGGAAAATATGGCTTTTCTCAGCTCTTCTCCCTCCCTGGTTCTTCCGGGCTCTGTGTATATCTCCATGAATTCCCTAAATTCTCCCAAATGTTTGAGCTTTGGAAAACAAAGTTCAGGAAAACGTGCAGGTTATTTTTATTTTTCTTCCGGACCGCACGACTTCCCTGAGACACTGAGCCCAGCTGGCTCCACCGCAAAGTGGGGGGAAAAGGGAACAGACCCAATCCAGGAAGTAAAGAACATGACTCAGTTTGTCAAAAAAAAAAAAGCATTTACTTATGTGTAAGAAGTGAGCACAATTAAGTTTCCTCTATACGCCCCCTCACCCCCTCCCCCCCCTCCCCCCCGCCCCATAGGAAAGATTCTACTGCAGTACGTGTGCCGCATCTGCCCGGTGCATCCAGCAGTTGAAAGACATCGGGCTCCTAAGGATATCCGCGGCCAGTTGAAAGGAAATGAAGCCCAAAAGGCTCAGAGATAAGACGACCAGGGCCAGAAAGTTCAGTGCATCATTTCAAGATTCCATGTCTGAGAAACTAGACTCCTTCTCATATCTTAAGGGTGAAATGGGTGGTCACTACCGGCAGTCCCACAACAGCACACATTGGGCAATAGACCTGAGCCCCACACGTCCCCAGATGATCCCCACCTGCCCCATGGAAAGCCCGGGAGCTCAGAGCTGAAAATACTTCCGCGTGGAGCTGCTACTAGGCTGGCTTCCTTTCTGAGCCTGACCACGGAGTTCCTTACGATTTCCACTGCAAAGAAATACTCTCTATGCAAACTGTAAGAATTTTCTCCGTAGATTTCAGTTATAGTGCCGTTGTCGATGACTACCTCATAAATTATAATAAAATCCAGTTTTATTAGGGGATTGAGACTCATAAGAAGTCTCCTGAGAAGAACATACAGAAAAATGTTAAGGGATTAATTTGGGAGTAGACTTGCGGGTAATTTTTTTCTTTATGTTTTTGTATATTTTCTCATTTTCTAGAAGAATGTGTTTTGTCTATATATTTTGCAAAATAAGTTTTTAATTACTTAAGAAGAATTATGGAGAGTTTACGCTCTTTGCCTTGAACCGGAGAAGGTAACAGTTTGGAAAAGGCTATTTCCCCTACATATAGACCTTAGAGGGATGTATCTGCCAGCCTCACTGGGCTGGAACTAGAATCACCTTTAGATACCATGAATAATAAGCACAGTAAAAGTAGCACTAATGACACCAGGTGATGTTTGTGTTCTTTCGTGTGCACGGTCTCATTTGCATATAAGGACTGTGGAGAGCTCTGTGCCTAGGTCAGCGGGAATGGCACCCTCATTCTTCAGGTTCTGATGTTCACGTCAATGCTATTAAATTTTCAGTTGTCCTAACTCCTTTTCCTGAGTGCGGAACACTCCCTTCCCTCCACTGTTGTTGGTTAGGGATTCTAGACTAAACAGAGATCAAGCCTTTTCTTTTTTGCACAAGAATAGGTGCTGTAGATAAAGCCCAAAATACAGAGAAAACTGTACCACAGAAATGCAGGCTGGAGGAACAGAGAGCCAGAAGGCAAGTGCAGTTCTTGCCTGCCTTCTGCCAGGCCCATGTCACCAGTTCACTGTTTATTTCTTCACGAAGCCTGCTATTAGCAGTAGGTCTGAAAGCTTTGAACTTAACTGATGTACATAAAGCAAGCTGTTCATTTAATCTGCACACTTAATTCAGCTCTCTCTGCATGCTGCTTCAGTCTGGCTTCTTTCCATATAAGGAGTTCACCGTATCTTTCTGCAGCACCCCTGCCTCTGTCTTGAAAAACAGCCAACGATGGCTTTGTGTTTAATGCACATGCTGTAGGCTGAAAGCCCCAGCTGCACTGCCACCACCTTGCCCCCTACTCCTGCCAGGTAAGTCCTATGTGGTCCATTTCCATCTTGCCCTCAAATGAGAACCTGCTGAATTTTATTATTTTGGGATTTTTTAATGTAAATGAATGGAAAGAAAGTCAGTTTTAATTTTGCCTGTCTGACAGATTATATCAGAAACAAATGCATTTATGTGTGTATAATTTCCTGTTTGTGAAAATGTTGCTGGACCCTGCTTAATGCGCCTTAAGGCAGATTTGGTGTAAGCTTTAGGCACACTTCTCAGTAAAATATGCATTTCAAATGCACTAACAAGGTGTGTAGAATTGAACAGTGGGTGGTAGAGAAAGGAAGGACATTTTCTCACTTGTGTATAATGTTCTTTTCTAAGTAAATACTGGTAAAGTCTGTGTATAATCACAGTTTTATTGAAAGGTTAAATAGGTGGCTCCATTTGGGTATTATCATAAATAAGCAATATTTGCTAAGAAATCTCACATTTTGGATAATGGTATGTAAATATATCATATTCCTTCTTCCCTAAGTGGTTTCCATGGCTTAGTGCCTGTCAAGATTTTGTGAAATATCTGCAAAACCAGATGATGCCACTGGGATGAAGGGAAGAGTGAGGAGATTTAAAAATAGAGGCTAGCTTTAAGAGTCTATGCTAAGGAACATGGGTACGTGAATCTGGGAATGGAGGTGCTTGAGTACATGCAGCTAGGGGAAAGAAATAGTCACTAAAAGGCATGAGAGAAGGAAAATGCATTATAAATACAAAATTGGGAAAACAAAATTTAGATGCTAAGCCAGGCCTTGGTGGGGAAAAAAATGGAACCACTCTTATTTGGTTATGCCTTATCGCCGCTGTTCTGCTTTGGGCACCAGCTGCCTCATTTAGAACCTGTTCTTCTCACAACATTAACCAAGGTGAAAATATTATAAAACCCTGACAGTGAATGACAGAAGCTTGAAATATAGTGTGTATATCTCCTCAGGCATGACTGTAGATCCCAAACCAGATACCCTTAAGCCTATTATCTGCAGAATAACAGACATTTGCTCTTATCATTATACATGTGAACTGTCTACCTTATTTCAGTAGTTATTATCAATATATTAAACAGCTACAAAATAGCTGGCCCTGTGTTTTCTGTTTTATTGGAAGTATCTCATTTACCTATAGTCTTCTGAAAGTCAGTATTATTCCCATTTTTACAAATAAGAAAAATTTTAGGGCTCAAGGAAGTTAAGTATCTCAGCCAGAGCCACACAGTTAACGAGTGGAGGAGACAGAATTTGAACTCAGATCTATATACCTGGGAAAGTTTATGTTCTTTCCACTTTTAAGCCGCCTCTTTATTAGGAAAATTTCATAGAATTACAAGATAGGAATAAGTGAGAAAAGGGACATACAAATAAAACCATTTTCTTGGGAATATTGGAACCACAGCTTAAGTCAATAATTCTATCCTGAAGTGTTTTGATTTGTTGCCTGAATTTTCCAGTAGTTGAAACATTAGCCAGACACACCGGGGCATTATTTCTCCTTGTCGGTTACACATTGTACCAACCTGAAGAGCTTCAAAAAATAGTTACGTCAGGCGGGCGCGGTGGCTCAAGCCTGTAATCCCAGCACTTTGGGAGGCCGAGACGGGCGGATCACGAGGTCAGGAGATCGGGACCATCCTGGCTAACACTGTGAAACCCCGTCTCTACTAAAAAATACAAAAAACTAGCCAGGCGAGGTGGCGGGCGCCTGTAGTCCCAGCTACTCGGAGGCTGAGGCAGCAGAATGACATAAACCCGGGAGGTGGAGCGTGCAGTGAGCTGAGAACCGGCCACTGCACTCCAGCCTGGGCTCGAATAAAAAAAAAAAAAATAGTTACGTCTAATCTCCACTCCCAGAGCTTCTGATTAAATTGGTCTGAGATGTGGCCTGGACATTATGGGTTTTAAAAGCTCCCCAGTTGATCCTAATATGTAGCCAAATAAGTATTTTCCCCTTAATAGCCTCTCCTAAAGTCTAGGCCCATTAATTCAGCTAACTTAGCTAGCTCTGCTTTAATATCCCATAGGCATCTCAAACTCAACATGTCCAAAATAGGACTTTATATCTTTTCCCTTAAACCTGACCCTCGTCTTCCTATATGATGTTTTTAAATGCCAAATACTATAACTAGACTTATTATTCTAAGTTAGTCATATTTTTTATCTGAGTTCTGAAATTAAAATAGGCATACCTGACTACTAGATGGCTGTTATATAAATTCATATATATTTGCATCTGTGGGATTTCAAAAGAGTAGCAAATTCAAACCCCGATTAGTATTAGAAATGTTGTAATAGCTGCCTCCTGAATGCCAAAGGAAGACAATGCTCAAATTAAATGCTGTACATCAGAATGAACATGTGGGCCTTATTGTCCATAATAAAGTGAGTATGGAGCATTTATACCCCCAAGGAATGCCAGGTTCCACAGGGAAACAAGGACCATTAGCCCTGATATGCATGCTCCACAATAAAAACCAAATCTAATATAGTATGCGGGAAAAAAGCAAAGAAGGACTACTCTCTGCTTCCCCGTTGATGCAAGAGGATTGCACTTTTTCACGGGTTAACACTCTACATGGCAAAGAATGGTACATGGCCTAAGAGAAAAAAAAAATGATATCTCTATAGAGATATCTATATAATGATATCATATAATAGAAATGATCTATGTGATCATTTCTATTATAATTATTTGATAAAAACCCAATTCAATTTTCCTGAAGGAAAAAAAAATCAAGAAGCCATTGACCCACATAACTGAAGAGTCCAGAGGTGATCTAGCATCAGGCATAAATAAATCCAGAAGGCCTGTGGTGACAGCACAGGTCTGTCTCTCTGGATCAACTTCCTCCTTCCATTCTCCTGTTCCTCCTTTCTCCCTCTGTCTGGTCCTGCTCTGCCTCAAATTTGGCTGTATTTTGATTTCAGAACTGAGATCAAAGTTATGGGTAATAAGTCTGGCTATATATAATTTTTGACATTAAAAAAAAACATATAGGAAGAAAAAGCTTGCTCTCAGTCATGCCCTTTACCCACAGATTTGTGGCAGCTTCCACAAATCTCAATTTCTGTCCCTCCAGTTCTTAGATCACCAAAGTCATTTTCTTTCTTACAGCAGTCTCACAAAAAGTCTTGTGATTGAGGCTCATTGGACCCAGGCCTGAACTAGGTTCTGTAGCCAAGGAAATTTCCTTCACTAGGCCTTTACCATAGGCTCATCCCAGGAATCAAGAGAGAGTTGGTGTGCTCAAACCACCTGGGACTCACAATGGCAGAAGGGTGAATACACGGGAGAAATCAGGGCTCCATTACAACATGAAGAGTTAGATGTTGGGCTGGACAAAGTAAGGAATCCCCAGTGCAGTCTCTACAGGTGCAAAGAGAAACAGATCTCAGTCATCTGGGGATATAAGGGGATTTTCAAGAAGGTGTGATTAGGGATGAGTCTTGGAGGATTGGCTGGTTAAGAGGAGATAGAAAATAAATTTAATTTTGTTGAAACATAATTCATGTCCTCCAGGACCCCCTCCATTATTACGAATCTAAGAAGCTGCTTAATCTATTTGGTGCTGAAATAAAAATGTTTGGTTTCATAAATAAAGATTCTGTTTATAATAAAAGAGACAGTATCATTCAGATTCAGCAGGTCTCTACCATCAGGTATAATGATATATTTTAAAGTGAGAGCCTCCCAAACTTTAGCAATTATTTCCTCACATGAGCATTCCAGTATTTTCATGAAACTCTAAAAAGTGAGAATTTATGATATTTAGAAGCATTTTGATGTTGAGAAAATATTTCTTTCTGGCACTGGCCTTCCACGTAACTGTAGGCGAGTCATTTAAGTGGTTTACCTATTTCTAAAATGGAGATGATATTGGCCAGTAATAACGATGACTGATAATAAGATTGTTGTAAATGACAAAGGAAATAATGCAAATGAAGTAGCAAGTACTATGCAAATAAGTGTGAGATGATGTCATTGTACAGTTTTCAAAGTAATATATGAGGAAATTAGGTGATAATGGGAATGTTTGTTTCTTTGCATATCAAGCCATCTCCATTTTATGTTCGTTAAATTCACCACCAGAGCTTATTATAATAATTCAGCATTGTGGGTAAAATTGTGTTAGTGTTTACTTTGGAAATGTATAAACCTGGTGACTTCTATCTCTGGAATACTTCCAGGAACTAAGGAAAAGGTGAAGGGAGCAGCTTCCAGGCACCTAACAATAACAGCCCTGCAGCTATGGGGGCAAAACCTTTTCCTCATGTAGTATTCCAAGCAGAAATAAAGGGGATTCTCACAGCTAGCAGACATGGTCCAAACCAAGCATCTGAAGAAGGAACCAAGTGCACAGAAAAAAGCAAGAAATGTTACAAAGGAAAAGGGAAAGTGGAAACAAAAGAGAGGAGAGTAACAGATACAAATGCAAGGGACTATTACAGTGCAGTGGAAATTAGAACCGGAGGCAGAAGCTGTGAACCCCACATGGAAACATTGGTTTTGGTGAGGGAGGAAGGAGATGAAGGGGAGTGATAGCATACTTACTAGATTTGACACCAGAGCAGAATGTTTCCCAACAACCCTTCCTATAGATGACCAAACTATTTTCATTAATAATTATGATGTGGAATGAATAATAATAGCCTGAAATAAACACAGCAAAAATCTACTTTTACTGAACTTTGTGTGTGTGTATATATGTATAAAACCTTGTGTATATACACATGCACAAAGTTCAGTAAAAGATTTACATAATCATTATATATGTAATTAATTGTTAGTAATTGTTGGAATTTACACTAAGAAAAGATTTTTTGAGAGTAGGAGTATTTTATCATTGACATTGTTTTGTTTATCATGTTTGCTAGCACATGGCAATAATAGAATTATATATAATTATTATATATGTTTATATATAATCATATCAGTAGAGATAAATAGTAATAAGTAAAATGTCTTCAACTGAAACAATTTTAGTAGCCACTAAATTGTACACTAAATAACCTGTTTTCTTGAATTGTTAAACAATTAAAAATGAAAAATAAACCTTAATATTTACATATGTCTTCAAATTCCACAAAATATTTTATATGTGAACTAAAATTTGCATTTACCAAACAAGGATTTTACAATTTGTAGTTCATGTTCTATTTCAATATTTTTAAATTAAAGCACAAACAAAAACTCCAAGAAGACACTATTTAAATTATAGCATAAGTTAACTCTATATAGGATGACACATTGAAGGAATTCAAGTTCTGATTCTGTGTGTATAAGCACTGCACTATTAAGTATATGTACATATGTGTGTATATGTGTGTATATGTATATAATGCTATTAAAACTCAACAGTGATTGTTAGAATTCACACTGACAAAAGATTTTTTGAGGGCAGGAGTATTTTATCATTGACATTGTTTTGTTTCTCATGTTTGCTAGCACATGGCAATAATAGAAAAATATTTAGAATGTTTTATTATTGTTCTAAAATTCTCTATGTCCAATGCACATTCTTATTGCTTGTACCTGAGGGAGAACCCTGTCACCAATGGAGGGGAGTCAGCAGCCCAAACAGAAAAATATTTGGTTCACTCTGCAGAGAAGGGACACACAGCCTCAAACCTCTCAGTGGGCCCTAAGGGCTTTGCTGAACTCTACAGCCTGTGGATACAATACCAAAAGAGAAATTTTCTTCAGAATTCACTCGGAGGAAAAGCTTCTCTTATGTTTCCTACTTTAAGAATCCCTGGCCAGGCGCGGTGGCTCATGCCTGTAATCCCAGCATTCCGGGAGGCCGAGGCGGGCAGATCTCGAGGTCAAGAGATCGCGACTATCCTTGCCAACATGGTGAAACCCCATCTCTACAAAAAATACAAAAATTAGCTGGGCATGGTGGCACACGCTAGTCAGGAGCCTGAGACAGGAGAATCGCTGGAACCCATGAGGCAGAGGTTACAGTGAGCCAAGATCGTGCCACTGCACTCCAGCTCAAAAATAAAATAAAATAAAATAATTCCTATTTGTAAGTGTTACAGACTTCATTTCGCCACTTTTTTGCTTCGTCAGAGTACAGAATAAGTAAATGTACACACACATATACCCAAGCACATATACATATAGTTTATAGTCCCAGCATGAGGAGCTGTTAAAAGTCTGATTTCTGGACCTTGCCTCTGGAAAGACTCACTAAGTCTGGGATGAGGCCCAAGAATCTACATTTTAAAAGCATCTGTGTATTTCTGATGATCATTCAGGTGGAGGAATCATTGGTGATGAATTTGCATTTTTCTAGTTCTATGCTCATAATATTCTACTTCAATTAAATTTCTGTGGTCCTGATTATACATTTCTATTTTGTCATTTTATTGTCTGTGTTCTTATTTTATCTTGGAGATCACCTTGATATAGAATTGGAATTTAATTATTAGGGGAAGAAAAATCCTCTTTCTCCTTTCCTGAAACCATGATTTCTCCCAAGTATAAATGCAGAATGCGAAGCCTCAGGTTTGAGAGGTCATAAATCAGCTGCAAGTTTCTCAGCAGGGTGTATATTAAAATGGAAGGCCTTCTGTTCTTATAGCATGTCACTAAAGAACTTTTATACCAGCAAATGCAATGAAAATTCACAGTGCTTTTTATACACTGATACATTACAAGATTCTCCCTTAGAAGTGTATAAAACTGTTTTCTCTACTTAAATAATGCCCCATTTTTTTCTTTTTCTTTTCTTTCCTTTTTTTTGGAGAGGGTGGTCTTCAGACAGAATTTACAATTTAAAAGAAAAGAGAGGAAGAAAAGTAGAAAAAAAGCAGGTATGACACAAAACAAAACACAGAAACTTGTGGGAACCATGATAACTTACTGATTTTTCTGGCTACAAGATTGTATAAAACAAAAAGTAGCAATATATGACACTTCCAATTTGCCTCCTGAAGCAGGCATGACCAAGCTCATTGTGGTCCAGATTGCCTAACTGGTTATGCTTTTAAAAAAATCTTTCTTCTGTTGTCTGTGTCTTTACTAAACCCCAAATGCCAGGCAGTGTGAATATTCACCACTCTATTCAGTTTCATCGTGTAAGAATCACTGGTTTTAATTATTTATTTAAAAAACCATTTATTAAGTGTTAAATATTATAGACAAAGGACTAAATGATGCTTTAATTTTCATAATGTCTCTATGAAAGTGGTTTCCTCCTCATTTTACAGATGGAGGAAGTGAGGCTCAGAGGAGTTCAGTTACTTTCTCCAATGATTCGGCTAATGTAGTTCTTGTATTTTGATGTACGTAAGTATCTCCACTGAGAACTTGTTTAAAATGCTGATTTCTCCTAGGGATTCCACTTCAGTAGGTTCTGTGGAGCCCAGGAATCTGCATTGTTAACAAGCACCAGGTGAGCCTGGTGCAGGTAGTTCTCAGGCCACGTTTAGAAAAAGATCATTGATATGGTTTGGCTGTGTCCCCACCCTAATCTCATCTTGAATTGTAGTTCCCATAACTCCCATGTGTTGTGGGAGAGACCCAGTGGGAGGTATTTGAATCATGGGGGCGGATTTTTCCCATGCTGTTCTCAGGAGAGTGAAGAAGTCTCCTGAGATCTGATGCTTTTATAAAGGGGAGTTCCCCTACACATGCTCTCTTTGCCTGTCACCATGAAAGATGTGACTGTGCTCCTCCTTTGCCTTTTGCCATGATTGTGAGGCCTCCCCAGCCATGTGGAACTGTTAGTCAATTAAACCTCTTTCCTTTATAAATTACAGAGTTTCGGGTCTGTCTTATTAGCATTATGAGAATGGACTAATATATAATACTATGGGTTTCCCACTCTGAAAGACAGCTCAGAGTTCAAGACATGAAGGAAGTCCCCACCCTGTTCCATTTCCATTTTGTCACCTGGCTTTTGTCCCTTCAGAACTCAGGCCACAGGAAACCACACTCCAGCCTACCCATCCTGGCCTGCTGTGTAACTTTCAACCAAAAGTTTTCTTAACTATAGTTGTGTAACTTAAAAAGAGGTTACTGAAACTTCATGTTGTACTTCATTCTGGGTGAAGGGCCAAAAGAGTTGTAAAAATTATTGAGAAAGTGGGAGCTGAGAGAAGGGGCTCAGGAGAAAAGAAGACAGATACAGCTTTATCTGTCTCATTGGGCCTCTCAACCCATAGGCCTTCCAGTCCCTTCTAATGGTGATTTCCATTAAACAACAGCACACTCACTCACTGGGAGCTGATGCAGAGAAATTCTACAGTGGTGGTAGAAAGATAGGAGGTAGGGCAGAAGTGTAGGCATAAGATATAGAGAAAGAGAAAAAAGCAGGAAAAAAGAAATGGAAAAAAAGGCGGTGGCTATGGAGATGGGGGGGTCTTGTTAATAGAGGGAACCATGGTTAAGGTTAACAGCACATCGTTCAGACCACCAAAATTTGACTGTATTCTCTATAGTTCCTAGGGCAACTGCAAATTACTAGCTCCAGGAAAATTACTCCTCTCAGATCTGCATCTCCTCCAATCAGGTTCACTGATATAATCGGTTTTCCCAACAGATGACCTTTCCCTGTGATTTTGAGATAAAGTGATTGGAACGCAGTAAATAAAAAGATAACAGGATCTAGGGTTCTCCAAGGCCTTTTAGTGTTAGATTTTATGGTGTTTGCTCAAAGTGGTATAAATACCTTTAGGAATCTCCTCACCTATGAAATTAAAAACTTCTTGGACCATCTTTGAAGAAAGTGTTACACAGGTTACAGAAACACTATATGTAGCATTAGAGAAATGCTAAGTTGGGCTTTAACACTTGGCATGTCATGTAATTTTTCTGACCTTCAATTTACCCAGCTATAACATGGTGACTATAATCCACCACCCAGAGTGGTGGAGAAGACTAAGTGAATAATTATTTAGTACAGAACCTGACAGATAGAAGGTATATCAGGATACAACAGGGTCCTGGCAGGAAACAGAAGCCATCCCACATGACTCAAAGAGACTTGTAAAGAGATTATTTACAAAAGTGTTGGCAGGGATATAAAAATGGGATGGTGAGGCACCTGGAGACTGTTATGCAGGAAACCATTACTACTCATAGCTGAAGGCAAAGGAGATGGAAAGAATATTTGTCTATCTCCAGTGAGTGCAGGAGCTGTGGAGGAGAAGCCTGTAAGAGCTACAGCCTGGAGAAACCCAGTTACTGCCAGAGAAGCAGGGGCAAGTGACCTTTTCCTCCTCCCAGCATGTCAGCTGCTGCTGGAGCTTCCCATGGCCAAACTCAACTGGAAGCCACATGAGAAAGAAGCCTAGATGATGGAGTTCATAGCAGTCCTGTTCCCTGGGAGCACAGACAGGCATGGAATGGATGGGGAAGGAGGAGGTGCAGAGGGGTTATTCAATAAAATCATTTCTACCTTTCATTTCTGACCCACTACACACACACACACACCCGCCTTCCCTCATATTTCCAAACAAAACTGCACATGTAGTATTGGGAGAAGCAGGTGGTATTTAACTAATAATTCCACTAATGCTTATTTGCTAAGTCCAGTAATGAATTCAAGCTAAATATTGTTTCTTCTCCCAGAGTTCAGGCCATTAGTGGCTATATGTACTTGGCAAGAAATATTAACTCTTGGACTCAAATCCAGTTTTTTGGATACATAAATATCCTCTAGCTCACTGAGAGACTTAATGTGCTTCCCTAAAGACCTCTCTAACTTACTGGCAGTGAGTGAATTCAGCACCAAGGATATCAGACTCCCTAGAAGACAAAAAGAGAGAGAGAGAGAAATTTAAAAATTAGCAAGGAGTTCAGTGTGTAGTGCTGCTGCCTCCACTTCCCCAGGACTCCTTCTTTAAGTAATGGCTTCTCGGCAACTGGAGCTGCCTCCCATTGGAAAAGATAAACGTCCTCCTTCCCTCCATAGAGACAGAGAAGAGTCAGGTTGGTGGAGATGTCTGAACCTTGTGAACCTGCACCAGAGACCAACAAAGGAGCTATTCATGCTGTGAGTCTTGAGATGGAAGCAGAGGCATAACCGGAAAACAAGCAGCTGTGAATCATTTGGTCAGTCTTGATGTATCATTTAGATCTCCAAGAAAGAGAGAAATCTTTTAACCACAGGCCTACAGGACATCTGGAAATTCTTTGGTCAAGGTAGCCCCATTGTGGTTCCTCCCATAAGCAAGATAAGATTTGGCGACTAATTTGTGCTTGACTACAACATTAAATTAACATTTCAACTTCTGGTGTATAGGATAAAATAATAATTAGCATTATAAATAATAAAGAGCACTTGTCAAATGCCTGGTGTAGTCCAGGCATGTGTCAAGAGTTTTTTTGTCCTAATTCTCACAACTCTTAAGGCAGATACTATTAGATTATTAGATTAGACTATTAGATTATAACATGTTAAACTTCAAGAGTAATAATTCAAAATATACTCAAGGGGGGAGCTCCTCTTTAGAGAAGAATGTCACCTAATACAGGGAAAAATGAAACATAGAAAATCATACTTTTTCAACCATGATTGTAATCATTGATTTAGACAGAGGTCATCAAATGGATGCTAAAACATCTTGGTTAAAAGTTTGCTACAGGATAGAACATAAGAGGTATGGTCTCAAAGCATCATGCCGCAGGTTAGTTTTTAATTACAAAGGGAAAAGAAGGTACTTTTACAATAGAAAAATCTGACTGATGATATACTAACCAAGTGAGCAGAGTTAACGTCAGCAGTAATGAGACAAACTGACCTGATGTGCCTCGTGATGGTTTGTCATGAGAAGTGCTTAACATCATCACATATACGGGTTGAGCATCCCTAAACCAAAAATCCAAGATTCAAAATGCTCTGAAATCCAAAAGAGGACCAACATGACATCACAGGTGGAAAATTCCACACCTGACCTCGTTTGATTGGTCATAATCAAAACTGATTCAAACTTTGTTTCAAGAACAAAAATTATTTAAAATACTGTATAAAATTACCTTCAGGCTATGTGTATAAGGTGTGTATGAATTTCATGTTTACACTTGGGTCCCATCCTGAAAGCATCTCATTATGTTTATGCAAATATTTCAAAATCTGAAAAAACATTTGAAATCATAAACACTTCTGTTCCCCAGCATTTTAGATACGGTACACTAAACCTGTAGTATTCTTATTGAATTGTTTAACCTGAATCCAGTTATGAGGAAACAGACATATTCAGATTTGGGGACATTCTACAACTGGCCACAACTAGCCTGGACTATTCAAAAATATTAACATCATAAAAAATGAAAAAGTTAGGGAGGAGTCTAAACTGAAACAGACTGCAGAAACACTAGCTAAATGTAATGTGAATCCTTAACTGGATCCTGCGCGGGGGGGAAAAGAAACATTAGAGATGAAGACATTACTGGGATAATTGGGGAAATTCGAATATGGAGTACATATTCATGTTACATTCAGAGTCAGAGTTTCCTGGTTGATTGAGTACAACTGTATTTAGGGAGGAGACGGTTTTCTGTTCTTAGAAGATATTTGTGAAGTGTTTAATGGTCATCAAGTCTGCAACTTACTTTCAAATAGATCAACAACCACTGCGAAGTCTTATATGAAAAGAGACAAAGCAAATGTGGCAAAATGTCAACAACTGAGGAACTGAAGTGAAAACTAGATGTATGGCAACTTCTACTTGTCTACAGGCTTTAATTTTTTTTTTTTTTTTTTTTTTTTTTTGAGACGGAGTCTAGCTCTGTCGCCCAGGCTGGAGTGCAGTGGCCGGATCTCAGCTCACTGCAAGCTCCGCCTCCCGGGTTCTCGCCATTCTCCTGCGTCAGCCTCCCGAATAGCTGGGACTACAGGCGCCCGCCACCTCGCCCGGCTAGTTTTTGTATTTTTTTAGTAGAGACGGGGTTTCACCGTGTTTGCCAGGATGGTCTCGATCTCCTGACCGCGTGATCCGCCCGTCTCGGCCTCCCAAAGTGCTGGGATTACAGGCTTGAGCCACCGCGCCCGGCCTAATTTTTTTTTTTAATAAAGAGTTGGGGAAGAAAGGGCAGTATTATTGATTCTACTTTTTCAAAATGTAAACCAAGCTTGAGGTGTGCCAGCTAGTACATGCTAGAGCTGATATTCAAGTCCAGGTCTTTCTGACTCTACTAACCCCTTCAATACATTTTGGCCTTAGAATAATCAGTGTGAACATAATCAACGTGAAATGGTCTTTAAAATGTATGTCACTCATTTCTCTAAGTCCCTCATGACTGAAACAAACAAGGACTTGGGTTTGGTTTGCAGGTGTGCTGTGCTCCCTTCCACACCCCCATACTCAGTCTCCTCACTCTGGGAAGGAGAAAGGCACTTCCCTCTTATACGTCAATCCATGTCAATTCATGTCAATCATTCCATGTCAATCATTAAGGCCTAATGTAAACGCTTGTAGCATGATGGGATCTAAATGAAGCCTGACTTTTCATCATCTCAGAACACAAAACCTAGGAGATAACAGAAGACAACTTTAAAGATAGCTTTAATAGAAGTCAACATAATATACAGTGGTAGTTTCACTGATAACGCACGAACAAAAAAAGAGTGAGGAAAAGGGCGTTTCTTCAAACCAGTTGGCTCCCTTTCTTCAACGACATTATCAGCTATTTATGAAAACAATGATTTATTTTATTTGGTATATATGAAGTGATTAATCATATAACCTTACAGTATCCATCTTAGGTAATGCCTACTCCATGTCTATGAATTTAAACTAAGCTGCCTGGACTTCCCATTGAGTAGTGTTTGGAAGTTTAAATTTTAACACCTTATGTTGCTACATAATACAGTTCCTTGGCATTTGAGCCAGATTCTTATTTAAATGTCTTCAGTCAATATAACTAGTCATAAAGCAAACTCATTCTTTGGTGGTTATGAGCAGCAGCCTCACTTCTCTTACCCTCTGTTTGTACCCTACATTTAGTTCTTGAATTTTATAAATTGCTGACAGAAGCCAGATCTTTTTTTGGAAAGTGATTTATGCAGGCAGGAGGCAAAAGCTCACAGTAGGCTAGAGGTGTCATTAGCAATTTTGTTCTTTATAGAGCAGGAAACTATAATCAGTGTTTTTAAGCTATTAATTCTATAGGCTAGTACTTCCCTCTCACTAGGAAACGCTTATTTTCTCCACCCCTGAAGATGGATGTTTTTAAATGTTTAAGCAAATCCCTGCTGTGCCTTTGTCTCTGTAAGTATAATGGAAACGCTCTATTTCTGTTCTGCCTGTGGCGCGCGCATCAGGGCATTCAGGTATAGCCTTGTGTTGCCTGTCAGCTGCCACATGTGGAGGGTGAAGGGCAGGGAAAATCACATTTTGTGGGGGACTGTTGACATTCTTCTCAATGGAATTCTTTGGCAAACTTGAGGAAAAGGAAAAAAATAATGTGGGAGACTGGACAGAGTCAGGGTCCCCCGGGTACCAAGTGTAGCTCAGAGTGACGATTGGTGAATCGCTTCATTTCCATGTGAAACTAAATGCAACTAAGTGATTTCTTAGGCTTTCCTCAGTCATTCTTAGTGAAAATATGGACTTCTCACATCAATTCTGGGTCACCTTCTTCCCACCTAGAATGATTACCATTTTTCTCATAGTCAGTGTATGCAGCAGCATATACCCTCATTTGCCTTTGGGTACATTCCTGAGCCAAGATACACAACAGCATATCAATGGGGCTGCAAAAGCCCCCCCGCCCCAACAGACTTGGAAATAATATGCTCTTCATGAGGAATGTGGCTGTGCCTCTCTTCTCCCCAGACCTCTTCCTTCTTACCAGTTGTGGTGCTTTCTCTTTCGTGGACTCTAGATGGTTTCTAGCAAAGATACAAGCAATTGAGGAACTGAGATAAGAAGCAGCAAGGTTAGGATCAGAAGTCTCAAGCAGGGTTCCAAGTATTACCTCTACAGTCCTGAGCAAGGCCTTGTTTGCATGAGACGATGAATGATGGGATAAGGAAATGACAACATGCAGTATATCATCACAGTGTAATCCATGAAGCTACTGACACGTGGTAGGGTGAAGCATGAGGCTCTAGGCTACATGGCACCTATATGACATGAGAACCAATGGAAGCATATGAGCATCTGGGGCATCTCAGAGCCAGAGGTAAAATTAAAATCCAGCCAATCACTAAAGACTAGGTTCCTATGCAGATTTTGAAATTTTAAAATCCTGAAGTTCTTTCTCATTGGACTACAGCATGGCATCGTCTCGTACCCATGGTTATGGATAAGTATGAAAATTATGAGATTTGAAATTTATAATTTAATCCCAGAAACAGGATCTTCTATTTTCTGGCCAGAGGCCAGCTCTCTGGAGATGTAATAAGGCCAGCAGATTATAAGACCCTCATTGCTTTGCTCAAAGCGGAGCTCTTGAAATGGTGCAAAGTAAACAACTCGTAATACCAGGACCACTTTGTCAGCAATCAGCAAAGGCTACCTAGGGTTATAGTGAATCTGCTCCTCAAGTAAATCTTGAGAAGTTGAATGTCCTCCAAGCTTTCAGCTTTCTAGCTATGGCTCCTTTAGCAACTGTTACTGACTTCATGCCACAACAACAAGAACAAAAACATGGAGCTGCATTCTTTTCCATTCTCCATAAAACCAGCATCCAAACTGCAGTGCTAAATGGATGTGTGAACATTTAGCACTGACATACATTGTTCTTACTGAGCAAAGCATTAGACAAAATATTTTCTCAATGAATCAGAGTGATATAACTAAGAGATTATACACATTTAGAAGATTTTTTTTATCTAAAGTGTGAGAAAATACTGTATTTGAAAGTCAGAAAACTGCATTTCGTTATACTAAATCAATCTGACTTTCATCCATCCTCACAAACCCCCTTTACCTTCATTATGAATTAGAGAGCTTCTTATTATTATATTATTTGTAATAGAACTGGTATTCCTGGCTGGCTAATGGGCAAGCACACATTAATTCCAGGTTCAAAGGAAGACCAAGACCCTCTGCCAGGGTTCTTTACTATTTGTGCTTCTGAGAAAATGCACTGATAGGCAGTGACTCTGTGTGCACACTCCCAAAGGACAGAGAAATCATGCAGAAACTTCACATGCAGAGTTTGCAGAAAGAAATGTCAGCTCATACCTGATGGCCACGGCTGCTGACATAAGAATGATAACTAGACTGATATATATTAGAAGCTGCAACTGTTCTTAGAAGTAGGTATTTAATTAATGGCTTGATTTCATCATCTACTAAGAGATGGGTCTAAAAAGTATTTTCTAGCCTTTTTTGATGGGCTAAGAATCTGTACGGAAGATTGCTCTAGGTGTGAAATATAGCAATAGGTGAGGGCAGATGAGGGTATGTACTGAATTCACACAGGCTTGTATAAGAATCTTGAATTAGGTGATATAAAGTCTAAGCTACAATAATAAAAAGACCCTACAATACAAGGCTAAATGACATACGACATTGCCTTCCATTTCACTTCACAGCACAACTGGACTAAGCTAGGAGACCGTCCACAAGATCATTCAGGGACACAAGTTCTTTCCAGCTTGCTACTGAAGTCTTCACCAGGATATTAACATCATCTGCATGGTGAAAGCTGGCTTGTAGCCTTAGCTACATGCATGAAAAATAGGGCACAGAGGAAGTCCAGGGCAAACACTTTCCTTTTAGGGTAGTAACACAAAGGTAGTACCTATCTATTTCTGCTCTCATTCCATTGACCAGAACTTAATCATATAGCCATATTGAGCTATGTAGAGGCTGGAGAATGGTGTCTGGCTGGTGACCATGCCCCTAAGAAGAAGAAAACTAGTTTGGAAGAGAGAAATAGCAGTCTACTGTCTGACTTGAGCTTTTCACTATTGAGTCTTAATGTTATTTTCAACTGGGCTTCTGATGTCAGAAGCACTAAACTGGCAAGCTCCATTTCTGGGAAAAGCTGTTAATGAAGTAAAATAGATTTGCTGCACTAGGCTAAAAGTTTAGGTTTGTGGTTTTTACTGAGGAGCTTACAAATGCTTTTTTATTTTTATTTCAGAGACTGTCAAAAGTGAAAAGTGGCTTTTGATATATGAGAATCAGTTAGACTTCCATTGAGGTATTCAACAACCTTACAAATTACTTATACTGCTCGCTATCAGAAATAAATTAATTTTCTTGCAAAACCAGCTCTATGTCTGTAAAAATAAAAATAAATTCTGATTTTTCTATGCCAGTCCTTTTTCTCATGAACAGCCTGTTCTGCAAATCATCCGGGACTTTGTTAGTGTCATATCTGCTGCACAGCCTGAGGTGGGTGATTGATTGTGCAGTCAGGTTGAAAAGGACCAATCCTTGGCAGATGATAGCTAGGGGATCAGGAAGATAAAGGCATCTGGAACAATGAACTTTAAAAGAACTCAGTCTGTTCTCTGGGCTTCTTAAAAATATGAAATTCTTGGCCGGGCACAGTGGCTCATGCCTGTAATCCCAGCACTTTGGGAGGCTGAGGCTGGCAGATCACAAGGTCAGGAGTTCGAGACCAGCCTGGCCAACATAGTGAAACCCCGTCTCTACTAAAAATACAAAAAATTAGCTAGGTGTGGTGGCGGGCGCCTGTAGTCCCTGCTACTCGGGAGGGTGAGGCAGGACAGTCTCTTGAACCCAGGAGGCGGAGGTTGCAGTGAGCCTAGATCGCACCACTGCACTCCAGCCCAGGTGACAGTGTGAGACTCCATCTCAAAAGAAAAAAAAAAAAAAGAAATTGTTAAAAATTGTCAGGATCTTTAGCTAATTATTCTTTCTTTAAATCCCTTTATCTGTAGGTAGATCTATTCAATAGAAACTATTGGTGGCATGTCTTAAGATGACCAACTTTCTTTTCCTTTCCTTTCTAGGAGAGCTGGCAATAAGCACTGACCAGCTATATTTTTTGATTGTCTCCACGTTCAAATGCCAGGAGTCCCATGGATTTTAATCAGGTTTTAGAATCAGGCTATTTTCTTTTTTGTGTGTTTTGCATTCCTATTGCCTCCCCCAGGCCTCTAATCTTGCAGAGTCCCCAGAAATTGCTCCATTCAGCTATGAATTGTTCCATTCAGATTTCTTCCTTCACAAGCACACTCAACCCAGGGAGGGACATGAGCAAGCCACTCAGGACTGAGCATTAAATCACAAGTTCACAGTTGCTTTCTTTCACCCAAAGAGGTTTTTGTCTTATTTAGCAGCATTGCTAACACATCTTTAGCACCTTATTTACAATACAGGCACGTTTAGGAAAGAATGTTAATATAAAGCTGGTTTGGCCTGAATGCCAGGGAGAGAAAGTCACAGTACACAGTAGGGTGTGTGTGTGTGCATGTGTGTGTGTGTTTGTATGTATCAGTAAAATGACAGCAGCTTTTCTCCAGAGCAGTGTTCATACACACCATGAAACTAACATCCTTTCTTGCAAAAGGTACTAAGAACACCCACATATAGGAACCATGACTCCTCTATGAAAAAAATAAAATAAAAACAAATTTAATCGATATTTTGTGCTAATAAATGCCAAAAGATAATGTTTTTGTGTGGTCACTTTCCTTTTTTTTAAAAAAAAAACAACATCTGTTGACCTATACTGAAAGTTCCATGTTGTTTGTACCTACTAGATATTGCAGTACTGTCAAAACTGGGGAGAGGCAAAGATATTTTTAAATTTATGTAAGCTTTAATTTATTCAGATCCATAAATTTTACTTCAGAGTTAGAATGGTTCATTTTCACCAAACTGTACTCATTCATTCATTCATTTATTCAATTATAAACTAAATACTTATTGGGCACTGTTAAATACTTGAGAGACTACAAGCAAGTCTCCCTATTTTGAAGAATCTAACTCCATAACTCAGAAATTTAAAAAATACTCATATATAATGCTTTTATAGCAATACAAAATAATATTCTTTTAAATTAAGAGCCAAATGGGCAGCATAGATACCAAGAAGATGGGAAATAGCACTTGAACAAGGTGGAACTTGAGCTGGAAGTTGAAGATGGACAGATTTTGAATTTGTGAAAAAGAAGGAACCAGCCTGGCCAATGTGATGAAACCTCATCTCTACTAAAAATACAAAAATTAGCCAGGTGTGGTGGTGCACGCCTATAATCCCAGCTACACAGGGGGCTGAAGCACGAGAATCTCTTGAACCCAGGAGGCAGAGGTTGCAGTGAGCCAAGATCGCGCCACTGCACTCCACTCCAGCCTGGGTGACAAAGCAAGACTCCATCTCAAAAAAAAAAAAAAAAAGATAGGAAAGAAAAGGAAAGGAAAGAAAGAGATAGTATTCAAGGCAGAGAACATAGAAAAATGTGCCCAGATGATGAGTTGGGATTGTATGAGGAAGAGTGATTAACAGAGAGAGCAGAGGAGTAGCATGAAATATTCCTAGGAAGGTGGTGTGAGTGTTCAGCCTGAGTTGGCAAAAGTGAGGAGGTATAAGTGGTGTGCTACAAAGTATATCACCCTGAAAACTGACTCCACCATGAGAAAGTATGGGAAGGAGGGGGTGTGGGGCAGGGAGTATATATATGAAGTCTGTATACATAACCAGGTTTCTAACTTACAAATATTTTAATTTCTAGTAAATGGGTTATCTAGCACCCTTCTTTTTTTTCCTATTCCTTTAAGCATTCTGATGGTAGACAGATTCTTTGTAGCCAACGGAAATTTTGTAAAGGAAGGTGGAAAAAATATATAAAAGAGAGAGAGAAGGAATATCTAATTCTCTGAACTGAATATTAGCCTAGAAGTGAAGGATGCTGACGTTGGAACCAGATTCCCTAAGTTTGTGCCCCACACTTCCATTCACTGGCTTGCAATTTTACACAAGATATTTAAACTTCTTGTTCCTTATTTTACCAAACAGTAAAATAACGATAACATTAGTCCCATCTCATAGGGCTATTGTTGAGACCAAATATGTCTCATTGAAACCAAATATGTAAAATTCTTAGAAAAGTTCCTAGTACATAGTAAGTGCTGCTGAATAAATGGTAGCTATTGTTATTCTAATGAGGAAGAAGCAACTCAGGCAACCAATGCATCAATTTTAGGGTGAGAGGAGGAAGAAGAAAGTGAATAAAAATCTGATTTTCTTGGATGCATTTAGTATTAAACAGTGCTCATTAAACTGTACTACTTCATACCAAGGTGAACCACAGCTCCCTGGATACATGATTATTTAAGAAAAGAAAAACCTTGGTTCTGTTAGAACTGAGTTTCTTAACTGTGACACTATAGACATTTGTTGGGAAAGAAAGACAGATGTCCTGTGCACGGAAGGATATTTAATAGCATCTCTGGCCTCTATCTATGACATGCCAATAGCCTCTCCTTCCCTCAGTCATCACAACCAAAAATGTTTCCAGACAGTTTTGTTCCCCAGATGTCACTGGGGAACAAAATCACCCCCACTCAAGAACTACTGTGTTAGAATCATGAGATGGAAACCCATTGCTTGAGTTTTTCAAACACAAGAATGTGGTCAAAATCAATACTGGTACATTTAGCCCATACCCACTCAAATAAACCAGACAGCTTTCATCACAATGGACCTCACTGAGCAGAAACAAATGCATCCCAAATGACAGTGTCAAAGGAAGGTTGGTGGTGGAATGCAGAGGTACTAACAGGGAGGAGGAATTGGAAATGTGTTGGTGACTCAGCAAGATTTGAATAGTGGTATTTTCTAAGCAACCAGAATGGCTTGAGTAATATCATCAGCTCTTTGCTTCTGTAGAATGGGAAAATAAAAATAATGAATATTTGACTTTTAGTAGCCATTCTTCCTTAAGAAAGGGTTGCTTTAATCTGTATCTCATGTGAATCCGTTAGACATTTGCTGCTTCTTGCTTTTCCTGGGGTGATTTGCTTTTTTTTTTTTTTTTTTTTTTTTGAGACGGAGTCTCGCTCTGTCGCCCAGGCTAGAGCGCAGTGGCCGGATCTCAGCTCACTGCAAGCTCCGCCTCCCGGGTTTACGCCATTCTCCTGCCTCAGCCTCCCGAGTAGCTGGTACTACAGGCGCCCGCCACCTCGCCTGGCTAGTTTTTTGTATTTTTTTTAGTAGAGTCGGGGTGTCACCATGTTAGCCAAGATGGTCTCGATCTCCTGACCTCGTGATCCGCCCGTCTCGGCCTCCCAAAGTGCTGGGATTACAGGCTTGAGCCACCGCGCCCGGCCAGTGATTTGCTTTTTAAAGCAGCAGGCAGCATGTCAGACAAAAGGACATCATGGCCTGGATGGTCTTTGCAGATGGGAAGCAAGACCTTTCTGACTGCAGGTGATCTGTCTCTGCCTAGAGAGTTAATATAGCTAGAGATTTTCCCATCATAATGTGTCAACTTTAGAAAGATTAATTTCAGCTAAATGGATATATGTTGTGAGCTCTGAGAACACCGAAAGCTGCATACTAAGTTGCAGGTACTATGCAGTATGTCTTAGTCATCTCAGGTTGCTGTAACAAAATACCATAGACTGGGTGGCTTAAGCAACAGACATGTATTTCTCTGTTTGGAGTCTGGGAAGTCCAAGATCAAGGTGCCTGCTGCCTGAGTTCCTGGCGAGCGCTATCTTCCTGGTTTGCAGAGAAAGGCCTTCTTGCATTCTCACATGGTAGAGAGACAGTAGGAGATTTATGCCTCTTCTTATAAAGGCACTAAAACTACGATGGTGGTGGGGGGCAACATATATGACCTTGTCTAAATCTAATTACATCCCAGAGGCTTGACCTCCATATACCATCACGTTGGGTATTATTAGGGCTTCAACATATGAATTTGGAGGACGATACAAAATTCAGTCCATAGCACAGTGAATACTCTCCAGTAAAATAAAATAAAATAAAAAAGAAAGAAATAATAGTAAATGTAGAAAAATACAGACTCTGGTCAGCAAAACCAATGTATTCCAAATTCTAAAACTCTAGTGTTTACTGAGATATTTGAAATAACTTTAGTTGGTTACATGCAAAACAAATGAATTGTGAAATGACAAAACGTGATACAGCATTTCTGGAGAATTTGACACAGTACACAGAGAAAAGCTGCAGAAAGAATAAATATTCTTTCCTGACTCCAAATGAGAAAAGGTACTGCTCAGAGATAAAATTAAAGACAAGAAAATTGGATATCTGTTTCAGGAAATAAAACTAACATTTTAAATCAGATTATTGAAGTATCCCCCAGCCTTATTATTTTAGGTTGATCTGGTACGTAAACCCATTGGGCAAATCTTATAGAGGCAGGTAGCTAAATTAAGTGGCCCAAGAATTCTTTTCAATTTCCAATTTCTTTGACTTCTAACACAATTAAGAAATTTATAATGAGGTGAATAATAGAATTACTTAGAAGGGATATTATCCTATCTCATTTGTATTTGATTTAAACTTAAATCTAACCACTTTGAAAAGCTTTGTGCCGACTGAATTATTTTCTGCTATATGGTGGATGCTCTTTCTTATTTGTTCACCATGGTCTACTTTTATTTGGAATATTATGGTATTTAATAACATGTCTAGCCATAACCATGGGGTTTGTTACAGCTTTTAATATCAGCAACATAACTCTTCTACTCTCTTGACTTAGCATTTCAAAGGTGAGGTTCATAAAAATCCTATTTGTAGAGCAAACATATAACTCCAATTTCATGTACCAAATTTGGTAGCCATGACTTTCTTTATCTTCAGTGCATTTGCATTAACATAAGATGATAATGTCACTAGCTTCTCTACCAAATAACATTCTAGCATAAGCCACAGCAAGGGCAAAAGCCCAGCAAAATTCAAGCATGTGACATACCAGAGAATGCTAATACTCAGTGTAGCTGAAAAACTATGCATGAATGAAAAGGAATATTAAATTCTGGGGTAAAATACTTATTTTGAGTTTGAAATACTTAATTGTGACCAAAAATTGTTTCTTCTCATATAAAAATAGAAGGACCCCCTGCAGAACTGTGGCTGTCTCTGGCAAAGGTACTTTTGACTTCAAAATGTCACTGAATAATTTGTGCCTAAAGCCTCCTTGAAAGGCAGACTTTTGATGAAAGAAAAAAGGATTTCTGGTTTTAAAAGCTCTTTTTCTCAGGAAAAAAAAAAAAAAAACTTTAGCAGAAACACAAACTAAAAAATGTACAGTATATGATCATTGAATCTTTTTAAAAGTTAGTGCTAGGCAGGAAAAGCAGTGGAAGAATTTCAGACACTACAGGAAACTCCCCAAATTCATATTTCCCTCTTATTGAGCTTGAAACTTGAAAATGAATGCAGGTTTTTGTGTCCCCACCCATCAAATGCATACGTTGAAGCCCCAGTCCCCAGTGTGATGGTATTTGGAGGTCAAGCCTCTGAGAGGTAATTAGTTTTAAACCAGGGCATGTGGGTGCCCCCCCCCAACACACACACCACTGTGGGATTAGTGCCCTTATAGGAAGAGACACAAGAGAAATCTCTCTGCACCAGAGAGAGATCCCTCACCAGGAACTGAATCAGCCTTACCTTGCTCTTGAAAATCCCAAACTCTAAACTGAGAGAAATAAATGTCTGTTGCTTAAGTCACCCAGTCTATGGTGTTTTGTTATAGCAGCCTGTGCTAAGACATACTGCAACCTAGTAGACAGCTAGGAAAGCTGATAGTTACATTAACTTCATTATTTACTGTTCTTCCATTTCACGTTGTTGTGGCAGATGAAGCTTGCAGAACACTTGGAGCAGTAAAGCAGCCCAGATGTTTGTGGTGTTCCTTGAGCCCACAGGCTGGGGCAGCCACCCAGCAGAAGTGAAACAATAGAGCTGTTGCCCCTCCTAGAGAAGCTGCTGAAAGCCGGGGAGAAACACTCAGCTTCACCCCTCCTCCTTCTGTCCAGTCTCCTGCCAGTATCTTCCATCAGAAACCAGCTGGCAAGACAGCCAGGAAAACAGACTGCAAGGGTCAGCCTCTTACCGTATAGGGCACAGCACAGGGAGGGCGAAAAACATATTCAAGAGCAAACAAATGACAGGCACACCTTGAAAATAGTGGTCAAGAGACAAAAGTGCTTCTACTGGTACAAAAGTACTCTGTGTGCTCTCTCTCTCTTTCTCTCTCTGTGAGTAATACTGGACAGTTCCTTCTAAAGCAGCAGAAGGATACCTGTATACTTCAAGAATGGATGGTAATATAGGCATGAGATACATCTTTTTACAGCTTTTACTTCATGTATTGCTCTTAGGCGTCAGTTGTAGCTTGACTTCTTTACTTTTTTTTTTTTTTTTTTGAGAAGTCTTGCTCTGTCACCTAGGCTGGAGTATAGTGGCGTGATCTCCACTCACTGTAACCTCCACCTCTGGGGTTCAAGCAATTCTCCTGCCTCAGCTTCCCCAGTAACTGGGACTACGCACGTGCACCACCATACCCAGCTATTTTTTGTATTTTTAGTAGAGACAGGATTTCGCCATGTTGGCCAGACTGGTCTCGAACTCCTGACCTCAAGTGATCTGCCCGCCTCGGCCTCCCAAAGTGCTGGGATTACAGGCATGAGCCACCGTGCCCAGCCCCTTATTCAGTTATTTTAATGGTGCACTTCTGAAATTTGCTCCCACCAAAATGGCGCAACCATGGCCTTGTCAGCCTCCAAGGAATGTGGTGTGAACATGGATCATTCTAACCATACCGAGGCACAGTAAGACCAGGACTTAATTTGAGCCTCTGAACTGAGCATAGGGTTTAATGAACCACTTCTCCATTGTGATAAAATATACAAGCAAAAGTGCTATGGTTTGGATGCACAGCCTGCAGCTGAACCCATTACAGGATGCATTATTTGATGTGAGGTGTGAAAGACTGAAGAGCAATTACTCTCTACAACCAAGGGCAAACGGCAACTGTGGAGCTTGGCCTTTTCTCATTTCTTGGTTTCCTGAAGCCAGAGTTCTCTACAATGACAAAACCTCTTTGCTCTGGCTCATTTGAAAAACAATGTCATTTTAAAGGTTAGATTGTGTGTGTATGTGTGTATGAGAGAGAGAGAGAGAGAGAGGATTTTGTAGTGATTTTTATGACAATCAATTAAAAAATGCTTTGGAAACATTTAATGAGAGGGGTCACAAAGGCAAATGTAGTATTGAAAGAAAACAGATAGTTCTGGCTCTTCCAAATCTGTTTTACCAAAACCCAAGGCCTAGGAAAGGGACAACAGTCCTCAATGAAGTCCATTACTGGGGCCTGAGGATAATCTTTCCTTGCCTTCCTGCATATCATTTTCCTTTACTCCTTTCTCCCCTCCCCTTTCCCCAAGATACAGAGCTGGCTGGGAGGCCCCTTACCTACATCCCACCCCCTTTCTCTCACTTTACCCCAGGACAGTCAGAGCTAAACTCAGAAAGCTGAAACACTGATGCAGGCCCCAGGACCAATCCCCAGACCCTTCTTCCCTCCACTGCACCACAGGTTCCCACTGCCATTACCAAGCATGGTGCCCCCTGACCAGCCTTCACCCCTCAGCCCTTTTGAAAGGCCCTCAGCTCTTCACCCCAGAGACTCCAGCCCCATTCAAGTACCCATGGTCCTCTGCTTCAGTCTAGGCATTTTCCTGACATGGAGGTTCAAGCTCACTTACGAATATTTAAAGACTCATGATTTTTTTTAATGCTTGAAAGCTACTGACTTTCTGAGCCCAACATCATCCACAAAATAAGGGAGTCATAAAGAAAATGCATTACTCACCTTTCATCTTTCTTCTGTGGCAAGTAAGAAAAAAGAAAATCCTGCCTCTCACAAAACCTGGATGTGACTGTGTGTTCAGGAAAAAAGAGATGGGGGCTGGTGGGGGCAGGGGAGCAGATGACAAAGAACACAACCCAGGGTCACAAAAGGGGGCAGAAAGAGTTGTATAAGCCTAAACTCCCACCTCTCCACTTCCCAGAGGTCCAGTCCCTGTTCCTCATTCCTCCCCATCCCATTCCTGGTGCTTGTTGGGAAAGCAGGATCTCAGGCCCCACCCCAGACCTCCTGAATGAAACGATCTAGGGGTGGAGCGCAGGAGTGGGTTTTAGCAAACTTTCCAGGTGATTCTAATGCCTGCTAAAGTTGAAAAGCAACACCATATGGTGTAGACACCAGTGTCTTGTGCATGGTTGTTTAACAAACACTTGCTGATTTAAGTATATCTGCAAGATCTTGGTGTGGAGCCAGACTGCAAGCTCCCTGAGAGCAGAGACCATATCTTTCTTCATGCCTGACAATGCATTTGTTGAAGGGAAATAGAATCGGACAGTATTTTGCTTTTGTTTTCCACTTTAACCTTTTCTAATTAAAGGTTTCAAAACAGCAAGGAAAATCACAGTGAGTGTTGTTTAGAGAGTGGTTTTGAGATAATATATCAATACCATGTAAATAATTAATAATATCAGCTTACCAGTAATACTGATGCCTTCCAGTCATATAGGGGCTCTGTGGTTTTGAAAACTCTTCCATGAACATTTTTCATTTGATCCTCAAGAAATTTTCGCTGCAAAATGTGTAGGTTTCATTCTTTCCTCTCATAGAAGAGGAAGTAGAAGTTCAGAAAAGCTGAGAAAATAGTCTTGGTTTTCCTAATTAGCTACAAAAACTGGAACCCAGGACTTTGAGCTCCTACTCCATTGGAAAGGTTTGTATTCCAGTTCTGTTATATGTTATCTGAGTGTTTCTAGTAACTTACCCTTATAAGTCTTTATTTTGCACTTTCTTCAGCTGCAAAATGGGGAAAACAATGGTTCCTATTTTAAAGGGTTGTTGTAGGAATTAAATGAAATAATAAAGGCAAAGCACTTAGCATAGGGCCTGGCACAAAGTAAGGGTTTAATAAATGAAGCCACTGTTATATTACTAATTCTTTATTGTTATATGTCTGAATTTATATATTACACGTATAATCATTATATATTTATGATTATTGCACGACACTGACTCCCACTAGAGTGACCAATATTGCATATGTGGGTTAGCAAGTCAGGGATCTTCCTCATCTCAGAAGGTGTTCCTTGCTAACTTAACAGGATATTTAAGGCCTGCAGTCTGCCTTTCGTGCCAGGAGTGTTGCTCGCTGCTGCTCCCCAGTGGGTCTTTATGCATGCTGCAGCTTGGGTATCTGCTGTGGTCACAGTGCTTACCACCCTTTCTCATGGACATGTTGCCTAGTCGTTCCAAGCACATGCCTTCCTTATCAATTGTATTGTTAAGTTGTTATGGTTAATTTAAATATATATGTGTGTATATAATATATACAATCTATATGTGTGTGTATATATATACACATATATGTATATATATGATAGAACCACAGCTTTTATCCAAATGTAAAATAAATATATGTAAAAGATATTATTTAACTCTGGACTTAAAGACGGGACCAGTAAGATGTTGCATAGGCTCAAGAGGATATTCAGTGAATGCACACATACAGGCAATCAGGAATGCAGAAACGAATTTACCAAGTTACAAAATGGGTTAATACCCATGGAGCGAGAATCAGATGCATTCCACCAAATACAATTTATTGGCATTGCTTTCTATTTGCAAGAACTTGTGTTATTATTGGTTTTCTACCATCTACAGAGCTATAAAATAGCTCAAAGATGATGAAAAGCAGAGATAACCTGGAAAGGTGTACCGACCAGGGCCCCCAGTCACCTTTTCTGCCCACTTTGAAGTCTTTCACAATCTTTCCTGACAGTGAGATCTCAAAAGAGTCGTTTAGTGTTGGAGGAAGAGAAGGTGTCACTATATCCAGTTCCCTGCCTAGAAAAGAGGCTTCACAGTCCTGGGCTTCAAAAGGCCTCAGCAAGTTTTCTCCTTTGGTTCTCTTCTTCTCTTAATACCTTCTTCTCCTTTTCCTGAAGATTTCATCTCAACGTTCCACAAAATCCACAAACTCATAGTCCCTCTCCTTCTCCTTGAAAATCCCAACTCTCCCATAGGAGAAAGAAGTTTCTTCCTCCTCGGTCCTGTCTTAATATCTCACAAACCTCGGTGTTCAGGCTTTGGCTGAATATGTGTGAAGCATCTCTTCTCAGCCACCAGGACTACAAAGTGGGAGGAGAAGGTTCTGGTTCCTAAGTGAGGGCAAGTAGGTACTGGATTCTAAGTTTAGCTTCCTATTCAGCAAGCCTGATTGCCTTACCATTAACCTAAGAAGGAAGTATATCTTGCCAAAGATCACTAATTCCCCCAGGACAATATAAATCTTGTCTAATTTGAGAAAAGGGTATTTATTTCTAACAACATGACTTTGGACTTGCCCTGTGAAAGCATCACCCAGGCATCCTTGAGCTGAGGAACGTCTTACCTTTTCCTAGGTCAGACTTTGATTCCTCTCCCTTTGTTGTCCAGAAGGGTGATCCTTGCTGTCATGCGCGTCCGTGTGAAGAGACCACCAAATAGGCTTTGTGTGAGCAACATGGCTATTTATTTCACTTGGGTGCAGGTGGGCTGAGTCCAAAAAGAGAGTCAGCAAAGGGAGATAAGGGTGGGTCCGTTTTATAGGATTTGGGTAGGTAAAGGAAAATTACAGTCAAAGGGGAGTTGTTCTCTGGCGGTCAGGAGTAGGGGTTACAAGGTGCTCAGTGGGGGAGCTTTTTGAGCCAGGATAAGCCAGGAAAAGGAATTTCACAAGATAATATCATCCCTTAAGGCAAGGACCAGCCATTTTCACTTCTTTTGTGGTGGAATGTCATCAGTTAAGGCGAGGCAAGGCATTTGCACTTCTTTTGTGATTCTTCAGTTACTTCAGGCCATCTGGGCGTATAAGTGCAAGTCACAGGGGATGCATCGGCTTGGCTTGGGCTCAGAGGCCTGACACTTGCTTCATCTAGTTGTTGTTATTCTTTCTTGCAAAAAAGAAAAGGAATGTCCAGTTGTTTCTACCACACATATGGTTTAAAAAATAGAATTTGACATTTTATAAAATTAGGAGATCAGAAGTTATAAGACGGGCGTGATGGAAATAGGTCTAAGTTAAGATTTAGACTGATAAGGGAGAATAGGATGTGGTGCAAGGTAGTTCCAGGACTAGGTGGATCAATAACACTTCTTCTTGAGCTCTTGAAATACGTTTTCAGTACTGGCTCTCTGCAACAGACCACGGAGAGGTGGATCAAACAGATCCTTCCAGAACATCCAGTTCTGCTTGCTTCCACATGCAGCTGAATTGACACTCCTAGATCTATGCAGATTCAAGCATTTTTGGTTTCCCTGGTGTAAAGGTAAACTGAGGATGGAGCCGAACCGGGAACGAAGACACAAGGCAAATGACAGTGAGAATAACCTTTTATTAGGGCTTGTAGGCGAGGTTCCTCGGTCCAAAGGCGTAGGCCGAGGAAGTGAGGAAGTCGCACTGAGGGAGGAGGGTAGGGACTTTTTATAGCCCAACAGGTAGGGAAGCTGGTTGTGCAAACAGGGCCTAGGGGGTCTTGAAACTGCTAGGGCAGGAGTTGAGTAAGGGTCATGAGGAAGGGGTCTTTGGAAACTGTTAACCAAAACTGCTGTTTACGAACTTGTGGAATGCAGGTGAGCTGCAGGTCATGGGGGAGTGTGGTTGCCCAGCCGGAACTCTGATGCATATAAGTCTGCGGGTGTGTACAAGGGTGAAGGGAGTCTTTAACAAAAGGCCTGCTACGCAGGGTAATGCCGCCATGTTGGGTCTAGATTCCTGCCTAACACCCAGGAGATATATTATTTTCTACTTTAAAAGATAATCAAGCATATGAATTTCTTACCAAGTTCCACATTCAACACAATGTAGGCACTTTCCCTCTTGTGCAAGCAGACAGTACATTGAGGACGAGCATTCACCGGAGCCCTGGGATATAGACCCACATTGGCCACTAAGTAGTTGAGCCATCTCAGTCACTCACATTTGGAGTTTCAGCTTTGTCATCTCCAAAATGAAGGTGATGGACTGGGGCCCTTCCAAAGCAGCTCTTCCACAATGTCAAAGTGCTAAGTCACTCCTAAGGTATCCTCATCCTAACTATTGGTGCTAGATCAGAAAGGAAAAGGTGGCTTCTCCAGACTGGGATGAATAGCCAGTCATGCAGATGTCCTTTGCAGACTGTGATGGGGTGAACACTTGCCTTCCCTTACTGTGGACAGTGTCAGTGTATAAAAGGTTCTGTGAAAGAAGCTGCCAGCAACACATCCCAAAAGGGATGCATTGGGACACTGGCATTACATAAGATGGTAATTCTTCTTTTATTTTGTGCTTATATTCTGAGTGAGGCATTTTTGCCGTATTCAGTCTATCATTCACTCATTATTCAATCTCTAATTCTATATTACTGTTTGAGTACCTTCTATGTGCCATATATCTTGCTGACTGCTGGAGACTAAATGATGAATGCACAGTTGAGGTCTCTGTCCTCATGGTACCTATAGTCAAGGGGGGATGTGAGTAAGTGAAAAAGTTATACTGAGTGACGTACAAGGCATAAGTGGGCCCGCATGAGTGGCAGCTAACCCAGAGGAAGATGGAAGAGACTGAGAGGGCCTGACACAGAAGCCATAAATGTATTTTAGACAGATGGTACATGTGATGGCTACGGGTGATTTCTTGCAAAACTAATGAAGCTTAAGTTTAGTGGTATACCCATAAACTGGCTCTTTGAAAAAAAGGATGAAATTATTTCATAATCAGTGCTTTTCAGCCATACTGCCAGCTCCAGAACACAGCTAAACTTTGGGCCCCTTACTAAGACAACTCTCTTCTTAGTGTCTTAGTAATTCCCCCAGAGCAGGCTCTGAGACAGGAGGTTGCACACAAGTAGTTTATGTTGGACATGCAAGAAATACCCATAGCAGGAGGGTAAGTGGGCTATGAGAGGGAAGACAGCCAATAAAAGGTGTGTGTTCAAGCCAGCTACCATTATGCGTAACCAGAGCTCAATCTTTCTTAAAAATTCTGAGAATCAGTATGGTAACAACCTGAGGAGAAAGGGAGCTGGGGTATTTATACTCCAACTCCTGTCAGTCATTGGCTCAGGTCTGCCCCTGATTGTATTATTTTCCTTTTATATTTTACCTTCCCTGATGGGTGGAGTGACCTTCCATTGCTTTGGTGAAAGCTATAAAGCAAAGACATGCAAATACTGACAGTTAGAAGTCATCCAACAAGCACAGAAGTGGTAAGGCCTGGGGGATATAGATAGTGTCTGGTACAAAATATCCCATACTTAATTATGATTTGTAATTTGCATTTTTCTTAAATTGGGCCCTCAAATTGTTATGAATTTTAGACCTCACAAAACCTGAAACCACCTATAGTCACAGGCCTAACTTGCTGAAAATATAGCATGTATGGGAAAATCAAAGAAATTAAAAAGCCCATATCAGAATTGGAGGGAAGGGGGAGGATATCAAGAGATGAAACTAGAAGCTAGAAAGTTGAAGCTAGAAGCTAGAAAGGTAAGCCAAGGCCATATGAAGGGTGCTATGTTAAACTGGGCTTTTCTAGATTTGACTGACATTTGTTGATGTCTGCAGAACTCAGCTGGGTTCCTTAGGGCATCTCATTTCTGGGATAAACTGACAGAACAACCCCTTTCTGAGATGGGCTCTTCCCAAGATAAAGAATAAGAACCCAAGAGGGCTGATGGAAGCTCATCTTGCCTCTGATGTCTGTTAGTCACAGTGGCACAGGTCAAATCTCCTTATATTCCATTGGCCAGACCCAAAGTTAGTAGGGCAAGGAAATAGAGAACACCTACAGGGAAGGAAATAATGACTAAGTAAGAACTGTAATACAACCTACTACTGGATTTTCACCAAAATGTTAATAGTGGAGATGTGCAGATAGTGAGATTTCTGATCGTTTTTCCTTTAGCTTTTCACTATTGTTAGAATTTGTAATAAGAATGTAGCAATTGTACCAAAACATATGAACCTATTCTTCTAAATAATAAAAGATTATATCAAATATTGAAGAGCATTTTTAAGGATATCTTTTAAAATTTTTCCTTTTTTAATGTGTTATTTATAAATGAGTTAATATACATAAAAAAAGCCTACCCCCTCAACTTCCTAAAACTACCTATTAGTATTTATAGCATGTGTAACTAATCAGACTTTATTATGTTCCTATTTCTGGTTTCTTAGTATTACTCTCATTAAATTTTTTTTATTTTGTATATATCTTTGTAAATCACGTGCAAGTACTTTATGGGGTTAGCTAGGAAATAAAGAAATAGATTATTTAAAAACTAGAAAGAAAAGTAGTTGAAGGGATTCATCACAGTAATAGCCCTGATAGCATATACAAATCACCTGGATATTTCTTTGTACTACCTCTGATGAAGACTCTAGAGGTTCTAAATTAATATTTCTGAATTGGGCTAATTTTTAAAAGCTCTCTGAAGGTTGAGAAATATTGAATAAATAAATGATTAAATTAAGTGAAAAAAATAACAAAAGGACCAATTGTATGTGATAAGCAAAAGGAGGTTGGGAAGTTTCTTTACAAACTTGAAGTAGGGTGTGACACTAAAAAGCCAAAGCTCCTAAATATTAAAAAGAATAAGGGAAATGGATGCAGTAGAGCAATATGAGCTTCCAGAATTAGAAAGGGCGTGTTATTAAGATCTGTTTGAGCTTCCCTGGGTGAGGAAGAGTGAGTCATATTCTCTCTGATACCTTGTATTCCCACATACATCCCAAATCAGAGCCTAATTGACAATTGTTTTTGTGGGCCACTGAGGTGCATTTTTTGGACTGTTTTTCAGAACATTGTGATTAAGAAAAAGTCTGTCATTCTCCACGAGAAGAGGCTGAACTCACAGGCGATTACTTATACACCCAGAACAGCAGAGAAGGAATACTAGAAATATTGTAGAAATGTGATTTGTTCACTTGTTTATAGCTCTTCAGACTGAAATTATTTGATTCTGTTTAGATTTCAGTTGTTTATATAGGAAACGTAAAATATCAAAAGCTCTTTTATCTTGATGTCTCATCCCAGCTTTTTTGAGACTCCACTTTAACATTTGATAAGAACTGAAATGGGAATAAATTATGCTTTCCTCCTCTCTTTCTCTTTTAAGTTTATACATAAATGTTGAGAGAAAGCTTGAGGTTTTTTTTTTTTTTTTTTTCTAAATGGCAAGTAAATAACAGGCTTTTTAGTAACTGTGATCTGGTACTGGTAAGGTCTGAGTTAACTGCCATTTGCAGAGTAACCATGGTGACCAGCATATGGCTTCTGATTCCATTAATCTTGTTGAGATTGACAGTTACCCCAAAGGATCTTTTGCAGTGATTCAGAAATAAATCATCTTTTCACATGTATACTGTTTGGTGACAGCCACTCGCTTTCAGCGTGTGTCTCTCCCCAACAAAGAAATAAGACACTCCCTCTCATGAGATGATAGGAAATGCATCCCTCAAGTAAGAAATTTCACAAAATACATCTAATGGTGAAAAGGTAAATACATATAAATACCATGCGAAAGGAGGATTTATTGAGCAAACATGTGTCATACCCTTGATAGACACATAAGGGGAAGGTCATTTACTCCCAGTTGGAAATTTACTTGTATAGAACCTCAGCCTGGAGATATGGACTGGAAACAAAATTTGACACTCTTCAACGAAAAAAATCCAATTGTTATTTCAATTATAGGAATTAGAAACGATTAATTAAGCTGGATTTGGGAAGAGGAGCAGCTGGCTGCCCAAGAGGAGACTAATAATGTGTTCTATTTGTAACGAGATGTTGCAACTTAAAAAGTACAGTGCGGCCCTACCTCAAACCATATTTGGTCTGCAACAGCCCCAGAGCATGTAAAATAATAGTCTCATTTTACAGATGAATATACTGAACTAAACAATTCAGAATGACTTCCCCATACTCACTTAGTTTTAGAGCTTTCTCTCAAACTGGCTGAATAAATTGTTGAGTCTGAGTTGGAAGGGATGGGAACTGAATTACAATCCCAACATTCTTCTGACGCTCGGTGTTGACAAAATATGCATAACTATGGGTCTTTCTCAACTCATGGAGCTTATACTTCCTCATCTCTAAGTTTTCCTTGGTTAAAGGAATACTCAGCTCTTATTTCAACCTAGATCTTCCTACATAAAAGAAATATCAAGAACACAATAGCGTTTTACAAATTCTAAGATGCACAGTGTTTCTTACTTTGACATCTATGGCTGGGCACGGTGGCTTACACCTGTAATCCCAGCACTTTGGGTGGCTGAGGCAGGTGGATCACTTAAGGTCAGGAGTTCAAGACCAGCCTGGCCAACATGGTGAAATCCTGTCTCTACTAAAAAAAAATATATATATATATATATACACACACACACACACAAATTAGCTAGGTGTGGTGGCGTGTGCCTGTAATCCTACCTACTGAGGAGGCTGAGGCATGAGAATCTCTTGAAACTGGAAGGCGAAGGTTGCAGTGAGCCACTGTACTCCAACCTGGGCAACAGAGCAAGACTCCATCTCAAAAAAAAAAAAAATTCTGTGACACTGAGATATGCCTTTTCATCAATGGCTTATTATGATCACTATGCAGCAATACCAAATGTAGATTTCATTACTCGTACATGCACTAACTTGGTCATAGCTGCTTATATTGCCAAAGTCATACAGTTATTAGTACATGGATAGAAAGTTATTGTGTAGGCAGAAAGAGGTATAAATTTCATATTAGCAACATGAGTACTTATTTTGGAGTAATGACCATCATTTTACATTTTCTTGCAAAGTAACAACATAGTGTTCTACAGGACCTAAGAAGGGAAGATACAAGTAGATCTTATATGTTAACCTACCATGCACTAAGCACAGAAACTTTTTTTAAAAAAGCTAAATCTTTCAGAATACATGAAAGGAATTTCAAAGCAACAAGAAGCTGACATAATTTAATTTGCTACATCCTTTTGCTCTTGGCCATTGTAAAATAGTTTTGATCTTATCATTTATGTTAGGTTTTATGATAGGTGGTAATTCACAAACCAGCCAGCATGGCTCTGATCCCCTCTTGCTGATGGTGGAACTGTGCCTAAAGCTCCCTTCCCTGCTCTGCTGATGCAGAACAACATCAGGAAGTCCAAGTAGTCAAAACCAAAGTCAAACATTGAACATTTGCAACCCCAATTTCAATCATAAAATTAACCAACTCTAATGGCAAATCAGTCTTTTGTTCATCTTAGCACAAATGCGCTAGACCACAATTTTTATTTCATTAAAAAGAAAACTGGTCTCCTTTGGCTCTGTAAGCTTTCAAACTAATGATTCTTTATAATTCCCTGGTAATTGTAGAAAGTATTCATTTTACATTATTTCCCTGACAATTGAGAAAATTTGAGGTTACATTGAAATATTTCTTATGTAAGAGCAAATGAAGAGGATGGATCTCATATAATCATGGCCAAAAAAGTATGTTCTTCTTGGTCACATATTTTTATAAATCATTGAGGAACAGGGAAAATTGTATATGCATAAATATATTTATGTAATAAATGTAACCTATTACAGCAGCCTGAGACCCCATGGGTTATTATTATGTCAGCAGAACTGAGATACTCAGATGTGTTTAGTGGTAGAAGCAAGCATTCCATTAATTTGGTTAAGGGACATGAATCAGCTAGTGGGTTGTGAGTTATGCACCTTCCTGACCTTCACAAAAGCACAGCCTGACTTGAGTTTATACAGTCAGCAATAGGATGTACTGGCCCAGGTCAGAAGAGTGCCAAATTTCCTCAAGCACTCATTTGTCCTCAGGAAACTCAGAAGCTGGGTCATTAACATCCTGGCCCCAGCTCCTTCCTTGGACAATTGTGACACTCTCTGGTGAACCCCTTGTCACTAATCTGACTCTGGGTATCTGATTTCTAGTTTTATTACCAGGATTAAACTTTTTCTGTTAACATAAAGGCTCTCTACCCAGGGCCTTTCCAAGTCCCTGGCTTACAAGACCTATAGGAACAAAGAGACCATTTCTTTTAATTACATAAAGAAATCTGATCAGATGTGAGATCCTTTAAAAGAAACTTTTGACTTCCTTTGTAAAAATATATTAACATTTTTTATTTAAAGTGTTTCCAAGAGTGGAATTTATTTTACACCCTAATTCATTATTAATGCATCATTTTTCATATTCTCCACACATAAGATTAAGTGAGGAAAAAGTATAGAGTTTAAAAGTTCTGTCTTTATTTTTCCAGTCTATAGATACCTGCCAAATCTCACTGTTGCTAAGGGAATATATTATTAACTTAGGTATCAGAATTAGAAAGGTCATATTGTTCTGAAAAAATATGCTGTGACTCTGAGATGTCCAGGTGGTATCAAGAATGTATTTCCCCAGATAATTTAATCTCATTTGAAAACTTAGATGTACTTGGTTCAGGGGAATATGCTGAAATAAAACCCTATGTGCCTCTTCACTCTTTCCTTTCTTCTCAGGAAGGAGAAACAGTGATCTTAGCTCATTGAAAACTCTCCTGCTGCAGTTTAAAAAGCTATACTATTTGCTTTTTATTCCCTCTTCAAGTTGAGAACATCTCATTGCCATTTTCTATTCAGTAATCCTTCACTTGACTATTGTTTGTAACACCATTCCCAAGCTTTACTTTTTGACATGTTACAAATCTATTTTTTTTTCAAACTGTAATCATTGGTTTACATTTCAACATTTCAGTATTTCCGTCCTGACCACCCACCGGGCAATATGTCTTTCCCACCTATCTTAGACTGTTCTCAAATAAAAATGTGACTGATACAAAGGGAGAATGAAAGAAGATAGGTTCCTCTCAGCTTCCTCTAGATAACAATAAATGCACTAGAACTTAACTTTTTGAACTTTTAATGAGCATTATGGAAACACGTTTTAAAGCACAGGCTTGAGAGACATACTGTCAGAACGTGATTCCCACATTTGCCACTTTACTGGCTGAGTGATCTTGGGCAATTAACCTCTCTATGCCTCATTTTCCTCAACTGTAAAATGGGCAGTTGAGGATATGGGCAGTTGAGAATAATAATATTCTCCTTAAGTTATTCTAAGGATTACATGAATGCAACAGATATTAAGTATTTCGAAAAATATCTGTGCTTTTTCTCTGCTGGGCATTGGTGGGCCTGCAGGTCTGTGTTAAACTGTGGATGAGGGTCTTTGTTCTGCAGAATGGAGTTTGTTAAAGTTGTTAAGAATAAGGCCTATTTAAGAGATACCAAGTGAAATTTAGGAGACGACAAGAGAGTAGAATTGACTGCTATGCTCAAAAACTCTCGGTGATACAGGATAAAAATAAATACAACACACTCAAATACAGGGTGATAATCTGTGTAACAAACAGAGATATCATTTGTCAGATTGCTTATGCCCATATAGAAGGAGTAGTCTGTGCAGCATATGTACATGGTACGTGAACTACTAAAATAAAGTGTGAAGGTTGGCCTGACAAATTATGCTGCAGCACATTATACTGACCTGCTACTGGCCCACAGGCTTCTTGGTAGGTTTGGCATGGACAAGATCTATGAAGGCCAAGTGGAGATGACTGGAGATGAATGCAATATGGAAAGCATTGATGTCAGCCTGGTGCCTTCACCTGCTCTTTGGATGTAGGCCTTGCCAGAACCATCACTGGCAATAAAGTTTTTGGGGCCTTGAAGGGAGTTGTTGATGAAGGCTGTTCTGTCCCTCATCGTACCAGACAATGTTTGTGATTCTGAAAGCAAGGAATTGAATGCAGAAGTGCATGGGAAACACATCATGGATCAGAAGGATGCAGATTACATGCATTACCTAAGGAAGCAGATGAAGATGCTTACAAGAAATGGTTCTTTCCATTCATGAAGAACAGCATCACTTTAGACCTGATGGAGGAGATAAACAAGAGAACTCATATTGGCTGTGCACAGTGGCTCACAGTCCCAGCACTTTGGGAGACTGAGGTGGGTGAACTGCTCGAGCCCAGGAGTACGAGATCAGCCTGGACAACATGGCAAAACCCTGTTTCTGCAAAAAAATGTATAAAAATTACCCAGGTGTGGTGGTGTGCACCTGTTGTTCCAGCTACTCAGGGAGAGGAGGTGGGAGGATCATTTGAGCCCAGGAGGTTGAGGCTGCAGTGAGCCAAGATCATTCCACTTTACTCCAGCCTGGGTGACAGAGCGAGACCCTGTCTCAAATAAATAAATAAATAAAACAAAAAACAAAAGCTCATGTTGCTATCCAATAGAACCCAAACTATGAGATGCCCAAGAAAGAAGTTAAAAACAACAGGTGGAAACATCCCAAAATGTCCCATGCCCAGAAGAAAGATCAGGTAGCTCAAAAGAAGGAAAGCTTCCTCAGAGCTCAGGAGCAGGCTCTGAGAGCTGAAACAAGCAATGTTTTAGGATGATTTTTCAGATAAAACAATAAACTTACTGGCTAACCAGGTTTAAAAAAACAATACCTGCAAAAGCAAACTATTACATTTATTATCTAAGTTCCAAAATCAAAAGTTGGTTATTTGTGTCATCATTCATAATTGAGGCTTATTCTAAATTCTAAATATCCTGTTTATAGCAACTTAAAATGCCAGTTCATTATATTATAATTTTGACATTAATCAACCTGACATTTTTCTCTTATAAAGGTAAGGCATAAACATATTAGCTCTCATGATTCTTTTTTTAAAAAATTATCACTTCTCCCAGATTTCCTAAGCCCCATTGCTTTAGCTCTTTGAGTTGTTACTGTGATAAGGGAAAATACTATTTTTGTGTGATAGGCTGTAAATAGGTTGGGCAGCCATCTCAGTTTGCCTGAAACTGAGGGGTTTCTCAGGACATGGGACTGTTACTGCTTAAACTGGGAAAGTCTTGGGGAAACCAGGATGGTTGGCTATCCTACTGTAAAGGTATTACATAAGGTGGGGGTAAAAGAGGAAAGGAAGAATCAGTAGTAGTATTAATCTCATTAAGTACAAAATAATTATTAGTACACCTCTACTCTTCCCTTGATTTTTGACTCATGCAATCTCTGATGAGTATCTGAAGGGTAAAATTGCACTGAACTAATTAACTCTAAATGTCAGGCATTTGGATTTTGTGGGGTTTTTTTCCCTCTTGTTATCATCATCATCTGTGGAATGTATTTCTTCTCCTTCATTTTATGCTGTTCTGCTTTCCTCTGATTATGTCATGCTTGTTCTTTTTCTTTTAGGTCAACCCAAATCAAAACATACTCTTGGGATAATGCCCAGGTTATTCTGGTTGGGAACAAGTGTGATATGGAAGACGAGCGGGTCATCTCAACTGAGCGAGGTCAACATTTAGGGGAACAGCTTGGTAAGAAATAAATTAATAAGTTAAAAAGAAAGAGAATTTGCTTATTATTTGTAACACTGTACAGAGTCCCAGTGAATTGTCAGGGTGGAGTTAATGAAATGTTTCTCAATCTAGCAGTGGAAAGCAACATAATCCTCCCTAAGTGGACAATATATTTTCTCCCACTTACTATGGCATCATGAGAGCTCAAGTGCAATTAAAGAAGCAAAAATTATACTCAGAATTTTGGTCTTAGTACACTGTATTTAAATTCTTATTCCATGAGAAACACAGGTTATGCCTTGTCCACTATTTTTGCTTTTTTTTCTCCATACTCTATTTTGCATTCAGTGAGCTCTTTATTTTATTGAGTGATTATTGTTCTCAAGTTTTCATTGGAGGAGGATAATGGCACAGAATAGGTCACATCCTAGATTCTGATTCTAGTGACATCATTGATAAGCCATGTTACTGTCACAATTCCCTTTGAGACTTAGTCACCCCATCTCTCAAGAATGTGTATCATAGCCCATGCCTATTTAACCAAGTCCTTGTAGATAAGATCAAATGAGACAATAGATATGAAAGAGCTTCAGAAATGGCAAAGCCGTTTCAAACACAAAACACTGTATCTAAAGAGAAAAATGCTGGAGTGAGTAGGGTAGAGATTTAATACAAAGGAGGGATTGATGATGATGATGATTGATTGACTGAGTCAAGAAATTTTTACTGGGTACTTGTTGTATGCTTTATATTATGCCAAACATCATGGGGGATACAAAAAAGTGATTCACAGTCCCTAGGCACAAGTTGTTCCCAATCAAGTGGAGACTGAAGACTGGAGATACACACAAGGAAGCAGAAATACAAGTCAACAAAAACAGGTCAATGAGGAGGTAAGCTGCAAGGCAGACGCCAACAGGAAAGCAACAGGGAGAGGGAGGCAGACACAGGAAGGGGAAAAACATTGCCAGAAGGAGATGTAGGAGTGTAGTGTGATCAGAGGAAGATAAAGAGCAAGGCAGAGAGGGCTCTTGGAGACATCAGGTGTGGAAATGAATACTCTAAGAGGAAGAGATGAGTGATGAGAGGAGATGGAGATCTTATGGGTGAAATGGCAAGATACAGCTTGAATGGTCTCTAAAGGAGAGTAGAATTTGCTACAAAGGAGATGAGGCATTATGAGTAAGGGGCACAGTGATTCATGGACATTGAGATGAGCATAAGGTGAAATGATAGTGAATAGAAAAGTGAGAACCTAGCATGAAGTTGCAGAACTGAGTTGTGGATTTGGGGAACAACTCCAATCCTAGAGGTGAAGAAGTTGGAACTCTTTTTGTTTTTTTTTGTTTGTTTGTTTGTTTGTTTGTTTATGGTAGACCACTGAAAATACTGAGGCATGCTTAGCAAAGAAGAGTTTGACTTTTAACCTTTTTGGTCAGGACCTGCAGTAAGAAATACTTTCAATTTAGCATCCCAGTACTTACATATGTAGAGAGAGAGAATGAAACAAAAGTTTCACAAAACACATTTTAACTTTACTTGATGAGATTCACTCTGTTTTCTGTCTTAATTTTCTTTCTTCTTTTTTCTTAAATGGTGGTCCCAACCCACTAAGTTGATCCCCGGAAGCAGTAATGTGTCTCAATCTATAATTTGAAAAACACTGTTATAGGCCAGGCACAGTGGCTCACGCCTGTAATCCCAGCACTTTGGGAGGCCAAGGCTGGCGGATCACGAGGTCAGTAGATTGAGACCATCCTGGCTAACACGGTGAAACCCCGTCTCTACTAAAAATACAAAAAATTAGCCAGGTGTAGTGGCGGGCGCCTCTAGTCCCAGCTACTGGGGAGGCTGAGGCAGAAGGACGGCGTGAACCTGGGAGGCAGAGCTTGCAGTGAACCGAGATCGCGCCACTGCACTCCAGCCTGGGAGACAGAGTGAGATTCTGCCTCGAAAAAAAAAAAAAAAAAATCGAAAAAAGAAAAAAGAAAGAAAAACACTGTTATAAAGGGGATGCTTTGGGATTAATCTGCTGGTGTTGTGCAACATAAGTCAGAAAAGCAAAGGCCCTCTCATTGGGTTACTCTTCCTCTTGATCATCTCATAGCTGAACTAAGTACAGTTCACTCTGAAATCTTAACCATTTCTCATGAGCTTAATGAGTTCCTTAGACTAAAATCTATCCCTGGATGGCCACAAGAACCCTTCCACCAAATATTCTTAGAGCCACCCAGAAGAAAGTTACGTGGCTGGTGTATGGTCTCCTGTGGCTGCATTTGAAGTTATCATCTCTGTCACAGGGCCTCTTCCCAGTCTACCGATTAAACAATATGAGGAGTCTGAAAAAATGATAATTTTTTTTTTCTTAATCCTCTTAGGACCTCCTTATCTTAGGAAAGATAAGAATGGAGAATAGTAGATCCCCAAAGAAAGAGAGGGAGGAAATCTGGGAGAGGTTTAGAGGGTTGGCAGATTGGCTTCCCAAGACGGTCTCTCCCCTGTCTTCCTGTGTTTTCTTAACTAGCTGGGCACATGCCAGGTTGGGGAAAATACTGCTACACAGATGTAGGCTATCTCTATGAATAAAAATGAAAACTGGTTCAAAAAATATGTGTATATCCAAGCCAAGAATTGTTTAATGTCATTGATACATAGGAGGCAGGCAACTGGCTAAATTTTTTACTACTCTAATAAATTACTTGGATATTTAGAAGACCAGATTGTGAAAGGGGATGTTAGGATGATGGAAATGCATCAAGAGGGTGTCTTTCCTACTGCTCCATCGGCTGACGTGCACACAAACCCTTTCCATTCAGTACACAGATGTAGCAAAGTTCCTGAAATTGTGAGGCAGAATGTTTTATGTTCCTGTTCAGTTTCTTCCAATGGTTTCTAATTGATTTTTTGCTCTCTGTTCAATAAAACCCAGCTGTTGTCATAGCAACCAACACATGTGCATTCTTGGAGAGTCATTTACCTCATTTAATGTGGCTTGTTCTCCTCATGGCTACACATGCTTCTACAAATGATCATGAGAGACCATTTGCATTTCTTTAAAATGCTCTCACAATTTAAATGTAAAGATTTTAAAGGTCTTTGCTTTGTTTTTTAATTACTTGTACATTTTATTCTTCAGAATACCATCACATACACACAAAGGTTGCACATTGTTTTTTAAATGTCATTACCACATCTTGGCAGATGACTCAAAATAACTGCTTTATCTATCTGGTTGCAATTAATTCTCCATTGTGGATTGTTTTATCTGGACAACATTTGCTCATCCTAATGAGGGTCCTGGATGGAACCAAGTTGTAATGGAGCTCTTTAAAAATTCTTATATGGCAACTGTCAGTCCCAATCCAGTTTAGTTCACCAAGCATTTATTAAGTGTTTACAATATGCCAGTTACTGGGAATGCAATGACAAATAACCCTGCCTTTTAGGAGCAAACATTGTAGTGCCAGAGACAGACTACACAGACAAAGAGCATTTTTCTGGCTTTCCCTTTCCATTTTGTTTCATTTGATCCTTTGAGCACCTCTCCTTGCTGAATGCTGCCTTGTCAGCATTTATGACATGGTGCTCTCTGTTCGTCTTCTCCCTCTCCAGACTTGCATTTAGTTTCCTTGGTAGACTCCTCCTCCTTTTTTTGTCTCCTGCACTCTGGCTTTCTCTCCTCAGTCCACCTCTCCTCTCTCTCTACACCCTCCCTTGGATGTTTCCATCCCCTCCAAGGTTTTAACTCCACCTCCAGACTAATGACTGCAAAATCATGTTCCAGGCTTGACCTCACGCTGGCACTTCAGGCGCCAACATCCACCTGCCAGCTGTGCATATTCAGTACTTCTGATTTAAAGTAGTGGTCTAATCATCTGCAGCTGAATCGGCTGGGGTTCTTTTTCAAATGCACATTCACAACGCAACTCAGACCTGCTGCATCAGAGTTTTTGAAGTTGAAGGCTAGAATCTACATTTTTAACAAATATTTTTGTGACTTTTGTACAACTAAATTTCTAGAACACTGGCTTTTGTGGGAAGTGAGTGTTTAGAGAGGGTAGGGAATTGCTGCCAGAGCTGGACATTACCCTATAGCTGTTGTTATTTTCCCATGCATTTTTTTCTTTTTTTTTTTTTTTGATGAAGTCTCATTCTGTCACCCAGGCTGGAGTGTAGTGGTGCGATCTTGACTCACTGCAACCTCTGCCTCCTGGGTTCAAGCAATTCTCCTGCCTCAGCCTCCCAAGTAACTGGGACTACTGGCATGTGCCACCATGCCCGGCTAATTTTTTGTATTTTTAGTAGAGATGGACTTTCACTGTGTTAGCCAGGGTGGTCTCAATCTCCTAACCCTGTGATCTGCCCACCTCTGCCTCCCAGAGTGCTGAGATTACAGGTGTGAGACATCGCACCTGGCCTTCATGCATGTTTTAACAGTTAGTCTATATGTATGTACCTATAACAATATATAAGAATGTTTTTAAATTTTATATTAAATGTATAGTATGGTACTTATGTATGTGCAATCTCATAATTTAAGTTTTAAATGTACAACTACTGTGTTAAATAAGAAAAAAATTTGGAGATACAATTAAAGATAGATTTTCCTAAAATAGAAGTAATTTATCTGGGAATAAGAACAAAGAAAGAAATTTATAGAGGAGAATGGATTTGTATTGCCTTGAAACCACAGGTGAAAGAATATTTGAACCATTATTACAAACTCTGAAAGGGCAGCAAATGCAGAAACTCCTGTTTTCCAAAAATGTAGTCAGAGAACCAAAGACTGCAGAGAAACTAAAATTGCTTCTGGGAGAAGTCATTATTAATAATTTATAAGGAGCCAATCTTAAAGTGTTTTTAATTTGCATTAATATTTCTTCCTAAAACAAGTAACATATAGTATTCCCAATTCTTTCCATTCAAACAATTACCATAACGGCTTCTGAACATATGTATTACTGAATTCCAGATTCATCCCCTGTACCCTTCCCCCTTGTCCAGCACAGAACCCCATGAGAATTTCTGAAAGTACAAAATATTCTTATATTTTGACATTTTTTCTAAGCTCTGTAATTTATCTTCCCTTCTTTTCCGATTTAATGGCTCTTTTGATTATTCATCTGACAAATATATATAATAATACTGCAGAGTCATAAAACGTCTATCTTCCCTCTCACGGAGCTTAACGTGTGGACTGTGTATCAGAAATAGACTCAAATATTATGAATATGTAAATAGGGCTGAGTGTAACTCAGAGGATAAAGGAAAGGCACGAAGTTCTATGAATGGGTAGTTACTTGTCTTTTTGGAAAATGAAGACTGATGAAAAGTCTTCACATAGATGTGAAGACACATTCTATGTCTGTATACTCTGAAACATATTGATTTGATAAATACTGGCTTAATTTAGCAATTTCTTCAAGGCAATAGTCTCTTGAAGTAGAAAGAGATAAATTTAAGACAAATGAAAAAGGATATTCTTTCACCTAACAAAGAATATACTAATGGAACCAATTATCTCTGAAAGTGGAAGGTGGTGCAGGCAGGACATATAATTACTTCCCAAAGGTCTATGCAGTCAGATCTACCACGGCTAACGGAGGAAGTTTGCATTCTGTGCGATATTTCTGTGTCACCAAGCATAAGAATTTAGGTGTATTGACCATGCTATATCGTCTGTTGTGGCACCACTCTCAGAGACAAGATGACTGAAGTGACTGAAACATTATAACCTAGCCAGAAAAGTCTATCTCCTTGGATTTTACGAACTATGCTCTTGATTTCTGCTGAGACTGAATGACCCCAGCATGCCTGATTTGGGAACTCTGACTCTAGGATTCTCTAATTCACTCCTATGAACCTTTCAGTTTAAATCACCCTAGTCTCTCACTACCAACCCTGGTAAGGGAGAGAAAGGCATTGACTGCATTGTGAAATCGTATGGTGGTGGAAGCCCTGAACTTCTGGATCCATATGCTCTAGCCATAAGCAACCAAGTTTTATTTATACAGTTTCCACCAGGAAAAATTGTGATAGCAGCATCATACCTTCCATAACCACCAAGCTCCACTTCAGTCATCATACCCTTGGTACAAGTACAATCTTCAGTCATGCAATAGGTCTTTTTTTTTTTTTTTTTTTTTTTTTTTAGAGAGAGAGACGGGATCTTGCTCTGTTGCCCAGGCTGGAGTGCAGTAGTAGTATGATCATAGCTCATTGCAGCCTTGACCTCTTGGACTCAAGCAATCTTCTCATCCCAGCCTCCCAAGCAGCTGGAAATATAGGCATGCACCACCATGCCTGGCTAATTCCTTTTTATTTTTTGAGAGACAGGGTCTTCACTGTGTCACCCAGGCTGATCTGGAACTCCTGTTCAAGCAATCCTCCCACTCCACTTCAGCCTCCCAAAGTGCTGGGGTTATAGTCATGAGCCACTGTGCCCAGCCCACAATAGGTCTTAACTGAATTCAGTTTTCTATCTTAAAGTCCAGGAGGAAGATAAGGCATATGTAACTGGTAAACCTATTTAAACTCTGACCTTGGACCCCACAATCTTTCAGTGTTCCACACAATCCAATGGAAGATGCCAGAAAATAACTAGATGATTACAAAGGATAAATTATCCTAAATCAACCTTACTCAAATGCATAATTTCTCTTTTCAAAATGTGCTCAGCTTTCTGGAACTTCCCCAACTAATACACTGAAAAACACCTTAGCTAAGTGTGCTGTGCTTTATAAGAAACCTCTGGAAATTCTTGGTGTCTCACTCTATGTCCAGATTATACTGAGATGATTACCACTGAATTGTACAGCAATTTTTCATTACCTTTAGAGCACCACTTCAGGGAAGCTATAATCAGAACTACTTAGGGCAGTTCTCATCTGAATGACTAAAAACCAAGGTGTTAGAGAGTGCGCTATTTTATTTGCTTGTTTGTTACATTGAGACTGCTGATATTGGGAATCGCAGGGATATCAGGAGTCACTGCTAGGCCTCAGCACATTGAGGGGACCTTGCTTATTTCTCAAATAATAATAATAATAAAATAAGGAAAACCCAAGGCAGGGACAAGGAAACAAATCTAGAAGGAAGATTGGACATAGAATAAGGGTTCTCAATCTTGGCTACAAATTTCAATAGTTTGGGAAGCTTTTAAAAATCCTGGTGACCAAGCTGCATCCCAAACCAACTAAATTGGAATCTCTGGGCTGGGACCCAGACAACAGTATGTTTTGTAAGTCCCAGTTTATTCCAATGTGTAGGCATGATTGAGAACCACTGATATACAGAAAAAACAAGAGGCAGATTAGCCCAGAGAGCCAGCAGAAGGAAGCTGTAATTGGTTCCACCCTTCATGGTGGGACTCGTGCTGCCCGGCCACAGGGAGCTGGTCTTCCAGGATGGATTCATGCTGAAGCTTTCATGCACCCTAGTCTAGTCCCCATGTGGCCAATAGGTGCACACATTTTACAGAAGGCTATTGGGATCAGAAGAGGAGTATGAGGTTATGCAACAGAACCTAATTATTAGGACCAATGTGAATTTAGCAAAGTCCACTTGGAATTGCTAACAACCACTGAGCTGAAATAAATGAGCCAAAGATTCTCTTCTTAAACTGCAGTGGGGTCACACTAGGAGTTTATTTCTTTTGGGGGGCAGGAGATAGACACTTCAAAATAGAACTCATGTATATTTTACGGGACTTTATTCATTTATTCAGTATTATTGAGCACCAACTATTGGCCAGGCATTAGGAGTTAGGAAACAATAAGACCAAACTTCTGTCACCTCAAAGGAGAGTCTGAGAGACACATAAACAAAGACTTTCAAAAGACAGCATGTAATTGTTGTAATAGAGGCATGGACTCAGTGCTAGAGGAGCTTAAAAGATTAAGAATGTCCCTGTTTGGAGGCTCTGAGAAAGGGCACACTGCAGAGACAATGTCTCAACCAAGTCTTGAAGTATGAATAGGATTTCGATAGGTAGACAAACAGGTGATGGTCTCTCTAGGCATAATAAATAGTATTCTGGAGGGATCTAAGCCTGGAAAAGTTGACATCATATATCATGAAGAACCTTGTTTGAAAGAATGAAAAACTCGGGCTTCGTCCTATACATGCTGAGGATCCTAAGTTTTAAACACTGGAGTGACAATACCAGATTTCATTTTGGATCAATTACACTGGGAATATGCCAGAAATTAGGAAGTTTAAGATCAGCAGGAATACAAAAAGAAAATATTAATAGCTCTATTTATTTGTGTCTCAATTTTTTTTCAGTTATTGGGTATGTTTTATTATGTACTACTGGAATAGTACATTATATAATTTACAAAATATTCATGTATTAGGGCAGTACTGAATCTTTTTTTGAAACTAAGAATTATAAAACAACATATGTTTGGAGACCACTGGCTAAAGGATAGACTGGAGGGTAAGGTCAGGAAGCAGAGATTCCAGTAAGAAGCTGATGCTATTGGGTAAATTATGGCAAGGCCTAAAGCAGGTGTTCCCCACCCTGGCTGTACATTCAACCCTCCTAGGTAGCATTTTAAAAACCATGGCACAGACCCCATCTCTCTCTCTCTCTCTCTCTCTCTCTCTCTCACACACACACACACAAATTAAGTAAATCAGAATTTCTGAAGCTGAGGTACAAACATGAGTGTTTTTAGCTCCTTAAGTGATTCTAATGTACAGCCATGGTTGAGAACCCTTGATTTAGGCCCTCACCATGTATCACCCAATTGTGTTAAAGTTGAGGACCACAGACCTAATCCAGGCCATGGCATTGGGGATACAAACTAGGAATTAGAGGCATAAAAGATGATGTAAGTATCTAGCCTGAGGAACAGATTAAAATCATTGTGGTGGGAGAATTTGGGAGTAAAATCAACACACTAACAGGCAGAAGGGAAGACACCCAGAAAAGTCAGAGAGTAGAGAGTCAGGAGAGTGGAAATACTTAGGTGGATAGTCATGAAGGCAAATGGGACAAGATCTAGAAAATACGTTGAAAGAACTAGTCTTAAATCTAAGCAATGGAATCCATAATTTTAAATATGACAGTAAATTACTGTTGAAATGCTTTGATAAGTATTGATCAACAAATGATCCATGAAGTGATACACGTGGGAGGACAGTGGGAATTTGGAGCCTCTTTAGGAAGAAAAAGACAACTTTGCATATTGCATAGAGCAGGTGACCGACCACCCCTTTCTTTTAATGAAATCGAAATAGATTTCTAAGAGTTGCCTTCATTCAATGTCTTTTTGATAACACAAGAAATTAGTACAAACAAGTAAAGAACATCATTAAAAACTGGCCATTGTGGCTACCTATGTCTGCATTGTTAACCTTCTCTTTAGCAAAAGACCATGGCTGATTTAATAGTTTGGTGGTGCATACACATTTATAGCTAATTTCATTTCATAGACTTCAGCCTATCATTACAGTTTCAGTCCAGCTTGCCAAGGATCATTCAGTAAGTTGGGCTCCAAAGCCAGAGAAACATGGACAGCCTTGGTGGTGGGCATGCACCCACTTTGGCTATCTTAAAGCTTTTCTGTTGAGCTCAGACCTGTAATGTTTGCCTCCAGCCATTTCACTTTAATGAAGGATGATGGTTTTTTCCTTCAGTTTTAATCATTTCCCTCTTACCCCTGTAAAAACAATTCTGTAGTAAAGCCAGGTTGTACAGCCAGAAACTCTAATGAGGATAACATTGCCCTAAAGCCTATTTTTAAAAACTCAAACCACCTGTTCCAAATATGCATTAACTCTGTTCTTCAGCAGCTTTTAAAGATTTATTTAACTCATAATTGTAGTATTTCTCAAAGAATGAAAATTGCCAACTTCTGGGTTTAGCAGAAGTCCCAGTGATGCTACTAAAATGTTCTAGGTACCTATCTGCACACAGCTCTGAGGAGAAGCACTGCCCGCCTGCCATTATATCCCCAGGCTCACATTCTTTTAGGCTAAGTATTCCCAGGAGGTATAAAATAAACCAACAGTGTACATTTTAATGTGTTTGGGTTGGTTTAGGTGTGGTCATATCCATGGGCTGGGAAGGGAAGGGACTGCTGTTTGCCCTGGTCCCTGTCTCCTTTGTGCTTCCCAGTTCCTGTTAACCTGATCTTTATTTCATAGTCTTATGGATCTCCACTCTCCCTTCTGGCAGCTGAAATTCACTCCTCAGAAAGTGTCTGTTCCTTATGAATAAAGTGACCATGCATCCCAGTTTGCTCAGGACAGTCCTGATTTGTGTTCATTTCCCAGTGTAAGTATTAATAGCATCCCGTTTCAATCTCAAAAGTGACTCAGTTTGGAGAACAAATGATATGGTTATCCAATCCATGAAACCCCACCCATGCAGCATCGTTGAGGGATAAACTCCACTTCCTCTTTTTTTTCATGTTGCCCTTCTTCTAAACCTCTACTTATGTTTCTCACATTCCCCAGTGAATAAACTCTCGACACTCTGGCAAATCCCTATTTTACTAAGACTCTGGCAAGACCCTATTTTACTAATTGCCTTCCTTAAGCAACTCTACTAATCCAGGTGTTCTTTCCTATACTCTTTCTTACTAATCCAGATCTTACCAACCTTTGACCCCTGAGTTTCTCCATTCTTGTAATTCTCACAGCTCCAAGGGATGCCAATATGCAAAGTGCCCTTCTTCATTATAAAGAGCGTCCAAAGCCCCACTGTCTATCTATTATTTGTGGATCAAAGCTTATCCTCTAACAAACCTTATGTTTACATGTCTCCTGTCCCATCTCACAAAATTGTCTAGCCCTCATTTTTCTTATCTGGTTTTGGCTCAGAACCTCATCTTTACTCCTTCTCTTAGAACGATCTTCCAAGTTGTGCCCTTTTCTCATTCACATAAACTCGCAAACACATTTTGTGAAATGTTTAAAAATTAATCCAGGTCCATGTAACCAAAATTTGTATAAACTGCCGGCTTCATTTTTTGTTTTTTTAAAAACACAAAAAGCATAAATAGCAGTATTATTTGCCAAAATTAAAGTCAGATATAAGAAATACAAACTGCAGCATTTGGATTTGGAGTTAATTAATCTGCTAAGTGTTGAGAGCTGAAAAAGCTGAAATCAAGGATGATTTTCTCACATGTAATCTGTACTTGGATGCAGCTGGCAGAAACCACCTCTGTTCATCAGCTTTGCACACTGGCCAGTGTTATTTCCTTTCTCCTAGAGTAAAATTATTAGGGTGGGGAATAGTAGGGGAACAAATCACACTAACCAAACTCACAGAGGACAGATTTCTAATTTAAAATGCCTTTTATTATGCTCCAAATGTAAATGTCACACAGTTGGTAGTATTACTGTTAGATAATCAGTGTATCCTTTAATCAATAGAAAAAATACCCTTAGAAAGGATATCAATTTAATATGGTTTCTTAGTGGTTCCATATCAAAGAAAAGGGAATCTAATCATGTTCACTCATATATTTCTTTATTTTTTTAATTAAATTAATTCTTTTACAAATTATTATGGTTCATATTCATGGAATACATCGTGAATTTTTTATACATATAATGTATAGTGGTCAGATCAGGGTAATTAGCATACATTTATCATTTCTGTGTGCTGGGAATGTTCAATATTCTCCTTCTAGCTATTTGAAACTATACAATGTATTATGATTATCTACAGTTATCCTACAGTCATACAGAACACTAGAACTTACATCCCTCATCTGGCTGTAATTTTGTATCCTTTAACAAATATCTCCTTATGCCTCCTTTCCCCCACACCCTTCTCAATGTCTAGTATCCTCTGATTGCTTTTTACCACTATAAGATCAACTTTTTTTAGCTTCCTCATGTGATTGAGAATATGTATTGCTTAAGTTTCTGTTCCTGCTTATTTCACTTAATATAACGTCCTCCAGTTCTACTCATATTGCCATGAATGACAGGCTTTCATTTTTTTATACTTGTGTATTATTTCATTGTGTATATACACCACATTTTTTAATCTATTCGTATGTTTTTGGACACTTAAGTTGATTCCATGTCTTGGCAATTGTGAGTAATGCTGGTAATGCTGCAATAAGCATGAGGGTGCAGATGTCTCTTGGATATACTGATTTCCTTTTCTTTGAATAAATGCTAAGTAGTGAGTTTGTTAGAGCCTATGGTAGTTCTATTTGCAGTTTTTTTGAGACACCTTCATACTGTTCTCCATAGTGATTGTACTAGTTTACGTTCTTACCAATAGTGTATAAGAGTTTTCTTTTCTCTGTATCCTCACCAACATTTGTTACTTTTTGTGTTTTGATAATAGCCATCCTAACTAGGGTAAGATGATACCTCACTGTAGTTTTGATTAACATTTCTCTGATGATTGTTGATGCTGAACATTTTTTGATACATTCACTGGCCATTTTTATGTCTTTTTTTTTTTTTTTTTTTGAGACTCAGTCTTACTCTGTCACCCAGGCTGGAGTGCAGTGGGTGCAATCTCGACTCACTGACGCCTCTGCCTCCCAGGTCCAAGCAATTCTCCAGCCTTAGCCTCCCAAGTAGTTGAGATTACCGGTGTGCACCATCACTCCTGGCTAAGTTTTATATTTTTAGTAGAGATGGAGTTTCGCCATGTTTGCCAGGCTGGTCTCAAACTCCTGACCTCAAGTGACCCGCCCATCTAAGCCTCCCAAAGTGCTGGGATTACAGGCATCAGCCACCGTGCCCAGCCATTTTTATGTCTTCTTTTGAGAAATGTCTGTTATTGGTCTGATCAAGTTTTCTATTTCTTCTTGTTTCAGCCTTTTTTTTTTTTGTTTTTTTTCCTGAGACAAGGTCTTACTCTGTCGCCCAGGCTGGAGTGCAGTGGCACAATGTAAGCTCACTGCAACCTCCACCTCCCAGATTCAAGTGATTCTTCTGCCTCAGCCTCCCAAGTGGCTGGAAGTACAGGTGCCCACCACCACGCCCAGCTAATTTTTATATTTTTAGTAGAGATGGGGTTTCACCATGCTGGCCAGGCTGGTCTCGAACTCCTGAACTCAAGTGGTCCATCCATCTTGGCTTCTCAAAGTGCTGGGATTACAGGCATGAGCGACCACACTTGGCCTTTGTTCAATCCTTATTGGTTGTATGTGTGCAGGAATTCATTCATTTCCTCTAGGTTTTCAAATGTATTGGCATGTTGTTGTCCATAGTAGTTTCTAATGATCCTTTATATTTCTGTGGTATAGATTTTGACGTCTTCTTTTTGTTTCTTGACTTTATTTATTTAGGTCTTATCTTGTTTTTTCTTCGTCTAGTTAATGATTTGTCAATTTTGCTTATTGTGTTATAAAAACAACTTTTTGGCCGGGCACGGTGTCTCATGCCTATAATCCCTGTACTTTGGGAAGCCAAGGCACACGGATCACAAGGTCAGGAGACCAAGACCATCCTGGCTAACACTGAGAAACCCCATCTCTACTAAAAATGCAAAAAATTAGCCAGGCTTGGTGGCGAGCACCTGCAGTCCCAGCTACTCAGGAGGCTGAGGCAGGAGAATGGCGTGAACCCGGGAGGCAGAGCTTGCAGTGAGCCGAGATTGCACCACTGCACTCCAGCCTGGGGACAGAATGAGATTTATACACACACACACACACACACACACAAAACCTTTCTGTTTCATTAATCTTTTATTAGTATTTTATTCTTAATTTCTTTCTTCACCCACTTGTCATTCAGTAGCATATTGTTTAATTTCCAAGTATTTGTATTGTTTCAAATGTTCCTCATGTTATTAATATCTAATTTTATTTTATTGTGGTCAGGTAAGATGCTGAATATAATTTCAGTTTTTAAAAATTTGTTAAGACTTGTTTTGTGTCCCAATATATGGTCAATCCTGGAGAATGTTCTATGTGCTGATGAAAAAAATATGTATTCTGCAGCTGTTGTGTGAGATGTTCTATCAATGTCTGTTAGGTCCATTTGGTTTGTGGCATAGTTTAAATCTGATGTTTCTTTGTTAATTTCCTGTCTGGATGATCCAACTCTGATAGTGGAGTGTTAAAATTCCCAACTATTATATTATTTATTATATCACCGGGGTTTATCTTTCCCTTCACATCTAATACTTGCTTTATGTATCTGGGTGCTCTGGTGTCAGGTGCATATATATTTATAAGTGGTATGCTATTTTGTTGACTCAATCTTTTTATTATTATACAGAATCCTCTGTCTCTTTTTATAACTTTTGACTTGAAGCATTTTTTTTTTTTTTTTTTTACTGATATAAGGCTAGCTATCCCTGCTTACTTTTGGTTTCTGCTTGAATGGAACATCTTTTTCCAATCCTTCACCTTTTGTCTATGTGTGTCTTTATAAATGAAGTGAGTTGTTTTTAGGTAGCATATAATCAGGCTTTGATTTTTTTTTTTTACTCTATTCAGCCTGCTTATGTCTTTTAAATGGAGAATTTAAGCCATTCACATTCAAGGTTATTATTTCATAGGTGAGGATTTTACTCCTGTCATTTTACTGATTGTTTCCCGGTTGTTTTATATATCTTTTGTTTCTTATTTCCTCTGTTATTATTTATTTTTGTGGTTGGATGCCTGTCTGTAATGATAAGTTTTTATTTATTTATTTATTTATTTGAGATGGAGTTTTATTCTTGTTGCCCAGGCTAGAGTACAATGGTGCAATCTTGGCTCACCACAACCTCTGCCTCCAGGGTTCAAGATATTCTCCTGCCTCAAACTCCTGAGTAACTAGGATTACAGGCATACACCATCATCCCTGGCTAATTCTGTATTTTTAGTAGAGACAGGGTTTCTCCATGTAGGTCAGGCTAGTCAAGAACTCCCAACCTCAGTTGATCCACCCACCTTGGCCTCCCAAAGTGCTGGGATTACAGGCGTGAGCCACTGCACCTGGCCTGATTCCTTTCTCTTTTTTCTTTCATATGTTGCCTCTACTAGGGAGTTTTATAGTTTCAGATGTTTCAGATGTTTTTATTATGCCATTTGTCATCTTTTCACTACCAAATGTAAGACTTCCTTGAACATTTCTTGTAAGGCCAGTCTGGTAATGATGAATTTCCTTGGTTTTTGCTTTTATGTGAAAGATTTTATTTCTCCTTCATTTCTAAAGGATGGCTTTGCTGAGTATAATATTTGTGGTTGGGAGGTGTTTTTTTTTGTTGTTGTTGTTATTGTTTTTTGGTACTTTATTTTTTTTTTTTTTTTTGAGGCGGAGTCTCGCTCTGTCACCAGGGCTGGAGTGCAGTTGCCAGATCTCAGCTCACTGCAAGCTCCGCCTCCCGGGTTTACGCCATTCTCCTGCCTCAGCCTCCCGAGTAGCTGGGACTACAGGCGCCCGCCACCTCGCCCGGCTAGTTTTTGTATTTTTAGTAGAGACGGGGTTTCACCGTGTTAGCCAGGATGGTCTCGATCTCCTGACCTCGTGATCCGCCCGTCTTGGCCTCCCAAAGTGCTGGGATTACAGGCTTGAGCCACCGAGCCCGGCCTGTTTTTTGGTACTTTAAATATATTATTCCATTCCCTCCTGTCCTATAGGGTCTCTGCTGAGAATTTCACTATTAATCTAATAAGGATTACTTTATATGTGACTTGATGCTTTCTCTATCTGCTGTGATTTTATTAATTATACCATCCTCATCTTTTCCCTTCTTTTCTCCTTCCCAAAACACCCAAAATGTAAATATTTGTTCACTTAGTAGTGTCCCATAAGCCCTGCAGGCTTTAATAATTTATCTTCTTTCTTTTTTTTTTTTTCCTGCCTATATTATTTCAAAAGGCCTGTCTTCAACTTCAGAGATTCTTTTTCCTCTTGGTCTAATCTGTTGTTGAAGCTCTCAATGGTAATTTTTTATTTTATTCATTGGATTCTTCAGCTTTAAGGTTTCTGTCTTGTTCTTTTTTATGATATCCATCTCTTTGTTGAATTTCTCATTCAAATCATAAATTGTCTTTCTGAATTCATTGAATTGCCTATACTCTCTTGCGTCTCAGCAAATGTTCTTAAGTTTATTGTTTTGAATTCTTTTTCTGGCATTTCACACATTTTCTTATCATTGAGGTCTATTACTTGAGAATTGCTATTTCTGATTGACAGTGTCTTGTTTCCTTTCTTTCTCATGTTTGATGTGTCCCTACATTGATTTATATGCACTTGGTAAAGTCATTTCTCCTAATTTTATGAAGTGGGTTTCATATGAATGAGTTTTAGGGTATTGGTTTTGTAGAGTACATTGGCTTGCTTCTAGGTGGATACAACAGTGTACCCTCCGTGTAGTTTCCTCAGCTATAAGCCATAATAGTGGCATAAGCAAGTTTCTCAGTGGTCTAGGCTGAGAGAGTCTGTGGCACTAGCGGTGTGACTTTGTCAGTATTGGGGTTGCTGGACTGTTTCTCAGATTGGAAGCATATATATGCACACAGTGTGCTAGCTAACTTGGAGTCTGGCTCACTGGAGTTGGAGCTATAGTACTGTTACTCTTGTCACAGGCACAAGCATGCAATTGCTTGTCTGACCTAGAGTTGTGACTGCCAGGAGTGGCCCATGAAACTATTTATCAAGTCTACATGCAGATGCAAGGCTGTTCAGTTGGCCTGGGGGCAGGCCCACCAGGGGCAACCTGCAAGGCTGTTTCTCAGGTACTGATGGAGAGTGCAGAACCATTGGGTAGGCCACAGCCAAGTCTGCAGGGGGCAGGGGCACTGCAGGGCTATTTCTCATGAGTCCTGAGCAAAATCACATTTCACACATTAGTCACAGGGCTATTTCCCCATATGTCCTGAGCGCAGTCACATAGCCATTTTGCTGGCCAGGGGCAGATCAACTGCTCAGAGACTCAGGGCCTCTCCCATTTAGGGGAGGGCATGTAGCAGTTTGGCTGGCTCAAGAGTAGAGTTGCCCTGGGCAAGATTGCTAGACTATTCCCCCAGCTGAAAGTATAGTGACAGGAGTTGGTTTCCCTGCTGTGCAGGACCAGAGTCGTAGCTGATTCTGGACCCAGGCTCTGCACAGCTGGGGTTGTGGCATTCAACTACCTGTATCGGCTTGTTGGAATTAAAATGGAGTGCCAGTGCTGGAGAGGTGCAGGAGCTGCCGGCCCCCAGAGAAAGGTGGACTCCAGAGGTAGCTCTGGTCTCAAGATGGTGCTGTGCTGCAGAAGCTTGGCTCAAGGGGTGTGAGGTATGGGGAGTGCATACCTTGTGCTCCTGCTGCAGGGCAATGCAGCTACATGAATTCCCAGCAGCTCTCCAAAATGGGCTTAGAGTTTGCAAGAACTTTGGGATTCTCCTCTTGTAAGGACTATAGGTGTTTGTGGTGGCAGTGGGGGATGGTGGGGATCATTTTACCTTTTCTCTTCAGTGGAAAGTCCTCCCTAACTCCAGGCATATCTGATCCAGTTTGGAGAGAAAAGTCTGCGGAGATTGGGTGCTTCTACACAGGCCTCCTGGATTTCAAATCACCCTAGGTGTGCCTGCAGTCTCTTGCTGCACTTAGCATTCTCCCTTTGACACTCCAGTCAAACTGTAGCTGTCTGTTCCTTGCCTTGGTCCTTTTTTACTCATGTATTTCTTATCCTATTGAGCTCTCACTATGTGCCAGGCATGTGACATTAAGGGATACCATTGAGTGAGTACAATGCTCTTTATTGGGATACAGAGCAAGTAAATCTGTATACTCACCCAGCTCAGTGCAGGCACCCTCTCATTTCCCCCTTGACCATACTGGGCAGTAAATACTCTCAATCCTTGACTCTGTTTTTTCTTGACTTCACAGAAACCAACTCCATTTTCTTTTGATGGTTTTACCTTGAAATTTTATCATTTATTAGATGACTGATAAAAGAGAAGTCTTACCCTCCATCTGAGAAATTTGGGAGACACTCTAATCCCTTGTTGGATTTTGAGAAGTGTGCTGTTCTCACCAGAAAATTGTTTGTTCATCCTATCTTGGAGTGACTTCCTTCTGCAGATGGCTAATCTCATGGACTTTGTGGCACTTACTTAATAACTTTATTCTCAGTGGATGACTTTTTCTTGTCTCAATCCCAAATCTCAAAGATATTTGATGCCTGTAGGCACCTGCCTTCAGCTGTGTACAGACTAACCCACGATATTTCATCCTTGAAAGCCATTAGAATAGTTTTCTCCACTAAATCTAGGTACTATGCCCTATTCTATTTTACCTTTTAACTTTACTTAACTGGCATTTGCACGGCTTGGCTTTATTTGACAAGGAAGTAGCCATCCTAAGAAGGATTCATCATCATCTCATCCTCTGCCTTGAGAGTTCAGTGAAAAAGCCAGCTGCTTCTGGAGAGAGTTCCTTTTCCATATTCAAGCTTCATCAAGACAAGGGATGATTTAATTACAACTTTCAGAATTTGTCACTGTATAAAGTAAAATTATTTTTATGAAGCTTCACATAGTGTTCTGTGTCTAGGCTGTGTTACCATTGAAAGGAGCTATAGACTTTGAGAAGAATTTCTTGATTTTAAGAATTGGCAGACATTAGTACATATTAGAAAGGATAAGAAACCCCAAAAACTTGTAAATGAAGCCAACAGCTATTACTCTATGATGTTTGAATGGAGCACTGCCAAAATATAAGAAGATGGACATTAGGCACGTACAAAGATTAAGAGTGTGGACTTTGGAGTCAGATTTTAGATCTTGTCCTGGTTTACCAAGTGTATGACTCAACCATTTTTGCAACTGTAAAATGAGCCTTGTAAAGGCACCTACTTCATGGGGCTGGTTACAAGATTAGAAAATAAATGCAAAAATTCCTAGCATAGTATGTGCATATAGTATATACTTAATAAATGTTAGTTACGTTTAAGATTCCATATCCTTTGATATCACAATGAAATTTCATTTGTTTGGGCACTAGTAATTAAAAATGTATTACACTATTTGCTCTATTTCATATGCATCCTTCACGGCAAAAATAACTTGCTGATTGATAATGCATATGTTATTGTAACCTGAAAATCCTAAACAGACAGAAGTTATCAATGTTTTTGTTGACAGTTCATAAATAGGCTGAACTGGAAATTGTCTCCTGTATCATTGAAAGCCTATTGAAATGTTAAGAAGTTACAAAGGATATATTTAACCCATTTCAGAGAAAACAACTCTTTTAAACACTTAGTAATCTTTGCATATAGGCAGCCACTCTGCCAATCATAAATGATCCTTATCTCTGTATTAAAACCAATATGACAGAACATCGACTTCTCAGAACTTTAATAGTTCTTGGTTCAGGGGTTGAAGTATAATGATCTTGCATTTCTTCAAATTTTTTCAGAAATATGTCTTTCCTTGTGAGTGAATAGGGCTGGTTTAATTTGTTTTATATCATAAATTTCCCACAGGGCAAAACCAAAACGATATTTTGTGAAATTCCATGCTTGGTAAACTCCATCTAAAAATAATGTGGCTGACAGAATTGTTCACTGGTTTAATCACTTCATAACTAAAAACAAAGGAAAAGTGATTCCCTCTCTCTCTATTTCCCCATTTACCCCACTGCTTCTCCCAGCCAATTAACAGAAATCTATTCTTTAATTAACATTATAAATATGTACACTTACTATATGCCCACAAAAATTTCAGAAGTTAAAAAAAAAATCCTTTCATTAGCCAACATCTACTAGACACCTGCTCATGCTGGGTACTATGTTACTATCTCTAGAGATATAGAGAAGCACTATGGAATGTACATTCTAATTGGGGAGCAAAACACACATAGTATGGAGGTGGTCAAGGAATGAAGAGTGATTGCTTTTGGATACAAAGTTTCTTTTGGGGGGTGATGACAATGTTCTGGAATTAGATCATGGTGATTAACCTGTGTACATCCCTACTGTCCATCTTCTTATATTATGGACCAGGATTTGTTAAGGCCATAGACTGACCAGTGCATAGTTTCAGAATTCTAACAGAGGCAGGAAAAAGCTACCATCTGGTCATGCCTGGCTAAAGACACGGACTCAGGGGCTGAAATACCATGAATTTTAGTAGCACTAGCCTTTGGCTGAGCTCCTGTTCTTGCTTTTCTATAGCTTTGGTCTGCAATTTTGGCCCTTCTTCAGGCAAATTGATCAAAAGCCTTACCTCCCACTTCTCTTCCTAAAGCCTGTCTCTGGGCTGGGGCCCAGTAGAGGACGAGCTAATATGCCAGTTTGTCCTGCTGCTCAGCAATCCCTACTTCTGGCTGAAATGTCACCCACCAGTAGTAGAATAATCTTTCCTTGCAGCTCTGGCCCATCCAATTCCACAGGAAAAGGGAGACAAGACGTAACTGTAACTAGAATCTGGAAAAAGAAGATTTTCTCAGAAACTTAAGAACAAATCACAGATTTTTAATAATTGGAGATGAAAATGATTTATTGCAGTGTGATTTTAGTAGCTATTTCCTCTCTACAGAAAAAAAAAAATATCAGTTGTGATTTTTCCTTCAAAGTAAAGTTTAAAAGATCAGAGTGCCCGAAGCAGTGTTTAGAAGTTTCCCTGGGGTTTAAAAAAGAGCAAGTGCCGCAGAACATCTCATAAAAACAAATGGCATTTCACAATATGGTGTAGCTATTGATGGGAGGAAATGAATCAAGTGTTTCCTATAAGATTGTTGTAATGCACTGGAGAAAGGGATGGAGAGAGGTCATTAAGTGTACAATACTGTAATTGTGATTATTACCATTAACACAGTGCAGTCACATGTGGAATGGAGTCCCTTGGGGTGTTCTGACGTTGCAGTACTCTTCAAGTGCTAGAGTGACATCCTGGAGCCTGCCACCTCAGTGAGCAGCACACTTATGGTCTAAGGCCCTGCTTGCTGCCCTGTGGGTATCAATGTGAAAAGGCCCCAGCCTTCTCTGAGGCTTCCTTTGCTCTAAGGACCTCCTGGGAGCAAAGTGGACAGAAGAATGTTGGCAAATCAGGCCTGCGCCACAGCTGGGAAGTGTGGGTTCGTGTTCTTCACGTGCACCGGAAGGTATTAGAATACCTTTCTTGAAAAACAGCTGCTCAGATCTGTGCCAAGATGGCCAAATAGGAACAGCTCCAGCCTCCAGTTCCCAGAGTGAGCGACACAGAAGATGGGTGATTTCTGCATTTTCAACTGAGGTACCAAATTGATCTCACTGGGGTGTGTCAGACAGTGGGTGCAGGACAGTGGGTGCAGCCCACCGAGTGAGAGCTGAAGCAGGGCAAGGCATCGCCTCACCTGGGAAGTGCAACAGGGAAGGGAATTCCCTTTCCTAGCCAAAGGAAACCATGACACACAACAACTGGAAAATTGGGTTACTCCCCACCCTAATACTGCACTTTACCAAGGGTCTTAGCAAATGGCACACTAGGAGATTATATCCTGCACCTGGATTGAAGGGTCACACCCCCACACAGCCTCATTGCTAGCACAGCAGTCTGAGACCTAACTGGAAGGCAGCAGCAAGGCTGGGGGAGGGGCACCCGCCATTGCTGAGGCTTAAGTAGGTAAACAAAGCAGCTGGGAAGCTCAAACTGGGTGAAGCCCACCACAACTCAAGGAGGCCTGCTTGCCTCTGTAGACTCCACCTCTGGGGACAGGGCATAGCCAAACAAAAGGCAGCAGAAACCTCTGTAGATGTAAACATCCCTGTCTGACAGCTTTGAAGAGAGTAGTGATTTTCCCAGCACGGAGTTTGAGATCTGAGAACAGGCAGACTGTCTGCTCAAGTGGGTCCCTGACCCCTGAGTAGCCTAACTGGGAGACATCCCCCACTAGGGGCAGACTGACACCTCACACCTCACACAGCCGGGTACACCTCTGAGACGAAGCTTCCAGGGGAACGATCAGACAGCAACATTTGCTGTTCAGCAATATTCACTCTTCTGCAGCCTACACTGCTGATACCCAGGCAACAGGGTCTAGAGTGGACCTCGAGCAAACTTCAACAGACCTGCAGCTGAGGGTCCTGACTGTTAGAAGGAAAACTAACAAACAGAAAGGATATCCACACCAAAACCCCATCTGTGTGTCACCATCATCAAAGACCAAAGGTGGATAAAACCACAAAGATAGGGAAAAAGCGTACAGAAAAGCTGGAAATTCTAAAAATCAGAGCACCTTTCCCACTCCAAAGGAACGCAGCTCCTTGCCAACAACAGAACAAATCTGGACGGAAAATGACTTTGACGAGTTGAGAGAAGAAGGCTTCAGACAATCAAATTTCTCTGAGCTAAAGGAGGAATTATGAACCCAGCGCAAAGAAACTAAAAACCTTGAAAAAAGATTTGACTTAATTGCTAACTAGAATAACCACTGTAGAGAAGTCCTTAAACAACCTGATAGAGATGAAAACCATGACATGAGAACTATGTGACAAATACACAAGCTTCAGTAACCGACTCGATCAACTGGAAGAACGGGTATCAGTGATTGAAGATCAAATGAATGAAATGAAGCGAGAAGAGAAGTTTAGAGAAAAAAGAGTAAAAAGAAATGAACAAAGCCTCCAAGAAGTATGAGACTATGTGAAAAGACCAAATCTGATTGTTGTACCTGAAAGTGATGGGGAGAATGGAACCAAGTTGGAAAACACTCTGCAGGATATCTTCCAGGAGAACTTCCCCAACCTAGCAAGGCAGGCCAACATTGAGATTCAGGAAATACAGAGAACACCACAGATATACTCCTCAAGAAGAGCAACTCCAAGACACATAATTGTCAGATTCACCAAAGTTGAAAAGAAGGAAAAAATGTTAAGTGCAGCCAGAGAGAAAGATTGGGTTACCCACAAAGGGAAACCCATCAGACTAACAGTGGATCTCTCAGCAGAAACTCTATAGGCCAGAAGATAGTGGGGGCCAATATTCAACATTCGTAAAGGAAAGAATTTTCAACCCAGAATTTCATATCAAGCCAAACTAAGTTTCATAAGTGAAGGAGAAATAAAATCCTTGACAGACAAATGAAGGCTGTGAGATTTTGTCACCACCAGGCCTGCCTTACAAGAGCTCCTGAAGGAAGCACTAAACATGGAAAGAAACAACTGGTACCAGCCACTGCAAAACATGCCAAAATGTAAAGACCATCAATGCCAGGAAGAAACTGCATCAACTAATGAGCAAAATAACCAGCTAACATCACAATGACAGGATCAAGTTCACACATAACAATATATATATATTTTTTTTTTTTTTGAGACGGAGTCTCCCTCTGCCGCCCAGGCTGGAGTACTGTGGCCAGATCTCAGCTCACTGCAAGCTCCGCCTCCCGGGTTCACGCCATTCTCCTGCCTCAGCCTCCCGAGTAGCTGGGACTACAGGCGCCCGCCACCTCGCCCGGCTAATTTTTTTGTATTTTTTAGTAGAGACGGGGTTTCACCGTGTTAGCCAGGATAGTCTCGATCTCCTGACCTCGTGATCCGCCCGTCTCGGCCTCCCAAAGTGCTGGGATTACAGGCTTGAGCCACCGCGCCCGGCCTCACACATAACAATATTAACCTTAAATGTAAATGGGCTAAATGCTCCAATTAAAAGACACAGACTGGCAAATTGGATAAAGAGTCAAGACCCATCAATTTTCTGTATCCAGGAGACACATCTCACGTGCAGAGACACACATAGGCTCAAAATAAAGGGATGAAGGAAGATCTACCAAGCAAATGGAAAACAAAAAAAGGCAGAAGTTGCAATCCTAGTCTCTGATAAAACAGACTTTAAACCATCAAAGATCAAAAGAGACAAAGAAGGCCATTACATAATGGTAAAGGGATCAATTCAACAAGAAGAGCTAACTATCCTAAATATATATGCACCCAATAAAGGAGCACCTAGATTCATAAAGCAACTCCTTAGAAACTTACAAAGAGACTTAGACTCCCACACAATAACAATGGGAGACTTTAACACCCCACTGTCAACATTAGACAGATCAATGAGACAGAAAGTTAACAAGGATATCCAGGAATTGAACTCATCTCTGCACCAAGCATACCTAATAGATGTCTACAGAACTCTCCACCTCAAATCAACAGAATATATAGTCTTCTCAGCACCACATCGTACTTATTCCAAAATTGACCACATAGTTGGAAGTAAAGCACTCCTCAGCAAATGTCAAAGAACAGCAATTATAACAAACTGTCTCTCAGACCACAGTGCAATCAAACTAGAACTCAGGATTAAGAAACTCAATCAAAACCACTCAACTACATGGAAACTGAACAACCTGCTCCTGAATGACTACTGGGTACATAACGAAATGAAGGCAGAAGTAAACATGTTCTTTGAAACCAATGAGAACAAAGATACAACATACCAGAATCTCTGGGACACATTTAAAGCAGTGTGTAGAGGGAAATTTATAGCACTAAATGCCCACAAGCAAAAGCAGGAAATACCTAAAATTGACACCCTAACATCACAATTAAAAGAACTAGAGAAGCAAGAGCAAATACATTCAAAAGCTAGCAGAAGGCAAGAATAACTAAGATCAGAGCAGAACTGAAGGAGATAAAGACACAAAAAATACTTCAAAAAATCAATGAATCCAGGAGCTGTTTTTTTTTGAAAAGATCAACAAAATTGATAGACCACTATCAAGACTAATAAAGAAGAAAAGAGAGAAGAGTCAAATAGATGCAATAAAAAATGATAAAGGGGATATCACCACCAACCCCACAGAAATACAAACTACCATTAAAGAATACTATAAACACCTCTATGCAAATAAACTAGAAAACCTCAAAGAAATGGATAAATTCCTGGACACCTACACTCTCCCAAGACTAAACCAGGAAGAAGTTGAATCCCTGAATAGACCAATAACAGACTCTGAAATTGAGGCAATAATTAAGAGCCTACCAACCAAAAAAGTCCAGGACCAGATGGATTCATAGCCGAATTCTACCAGAGGTACAAGGAGGAGCTGGTAACATTCCTTCTGAAACTATTCCAATCAATAGAAAAAGAGGGAATCCTCCCTAACTCATTTTATGAGGACAACATCATCCTGATGCCAAAGCCTGGAAGAGACACAACAAAAAAAGAGAATTTTAGACCAATATCCCTGATGAACATCGATGCAAAAATCCTCAATAAAATACTGGCAAACCGAATCCAGCAGCCCATCAAAAAGCTTATCCACCATGATCAAGTGGACTTCATCCTTGGGATGCAAGGTTGGTTCAACATATGCAAATCAATAAACGTAATCCAGCATATAAACAGAACCAAAGACAAAAACTACATGATTATCTCAATAGACGCAGAAAAGGCCTTCGACAAAATTCAACAGCCCTTCATGATAAAAACTCTCAATAAATTCGGTATTGATGGAACGTATCTCAAAATAATAAGAACTATTTATGACAAACCCACAGCAAATATCATACTGAATGGGCAAAAACTGGAGCATTCCCCTTGAAAACTGGCACAAGACAGGGATGCCCTCTCTCACCACTCCTACTCAACATAGTGTTGAAAGTTCTGGCCAGGGCAATCAGGCAAGAGAAAGAAATAAAGGGTATTCAATTAGGAAAAGAGGAAGTCAAATTGTCCCTGTTTGCAGATGACATGATTGTATATTTAGAAAACCCCATCATCTCAGCCTAAAATCTCCTTAAGCTGATAAGTAACTTCAGCAAAGTCTCAGGATACAAAATCAATGTGGAAAAGTCACCAGCATTCTTATATACCAATAACAGACAAACAGAGAGCCAAATCATGAGTGAACTCCCATTCACAATTACTTCAAAGAGAATAAAATACCTAGGAATCCAACTTACAAGGAATGTGAAGGACCTCTTCAAGGAGAACTACAAACCACTGCTCAAGGAAATAAAAGGGGACACAAACAAATGGAAGAACATTCCATGCTCATGGATAGGAAGAATCAATATCGTGAAAATGGCCATACTGCCCAAGGTAATTTATAGATTCCATGCCATCCCCATTAAGCTACCAATGACTTTCTTCAAAGAATTGGGAAAAACTACTTTAAAGTTCATATGAAACCAAAAAAGACCCCGCATTGCCAAGACAGTCTTAAGTCAAAAGAACAAAGCTGGATGCCTCACACTACCTGGCTTCAAACTATACTACAAGGCTACAGTAACCAAAACAGCATGGTACTGGTACCAAAACAGAGATATAGACCAATGGAACACAACAGAGCCCTCAGAAATAATACCACACATCTACAACCATCTGATCTTTGTCAAACCTGACAAAAACAAGAAATGGAAAAAGGATTCCCTATTTAATAAATGGTGCTGGGAAAACTGGCTAACCGTAAGTAGAAAGCTGAAACTGGATCCCTTCCTTACACCTTATACAGAAATTAATTCAATATGGATTAGAGACTTAAATATTAGACCTAAAACCATAAAAACCCTAGAAGAAAATCTAGGCAATACCATTCAGGACATAGGCATGGGCAAGGACTTCATGTCTAAAACAACAAAAGAAATGGCAACAGAAGCCAAAATTGACAAATGGGGTCTAATTAAACTAAAGAGCTTCTGCACAGCAAAAGAAACTACCAGCAGAGTGAATAGGCAACCTACAGAATGGGAGAAAATTTTTGCAATCTACTTATCTGACAAAGGGCTAATATCCAGAACCTACAAAGAACTCAAACAAATTTACAAGAAAAAACAACCCCTGAAAAAGTGGGTAAAGGATATGAACAGAGACTTCTCAAAAGAAGACATTTATGCAGCCAACAGACACATGAAAAAATGCTCATCATCACTAGCCATCAGAGAAATGCAAATCAAAACCACAGAGATACCATCTCACACCAGTTAGAATGGTGATCATTAAAAACTCAGGAAACAACAGGTGCTGGAGAGGATGTGGAGAAATAGGAACAGTTTTACACTGTTGGTGGGACTGTAAACTAGTTCAACCATTGTGGAAGACAGTGGGACGATTCCTCAAGGATCTAGAACTAGAAATACCGTTTGACCCAGCCATCCCATTACTAGGTATATACCCAAAGGATTATAAATCATGCTGCTATAAAGACACATGCACACGTATGTTTATTGCGGCACTATTCACAATAGCAAAGACTTGGAATCAACCCAAATGTTCATCAATGACAGACTGGATTAAGAAAATGTGGTACATATACACCATGGAATACTATGCAGTCATAAAAAAGGATGAGTTCACGTCCTTTGTAGCAACATGGATGCAGCTGGAAACCATCATTTTCAGCAAAGTATCACAAGAGCAGAAAACCAGACACCTCATGTTCTCACTCATAGGCAGGAATTGAACAATGAGAACACTTGGCAACAGGAAGGGGAACATCACATACCAGGGCCTGTTGTGGGGTGGGAGGAGGAGGGAGGGATAGCATTAGGAGATATACCTAATGTAAATGGCAGATTAATAGGTGCAGCACACCAACATGGCACATGTATACATATGTAACAAACCTGCACATTGTGCACATGTAACCTAGAACTTAAAGTATAATAAAAAAGAAAAAAATAAATAAAATTAAATTAAAAAATAAAAAAAGTAAAACAGCTGCTCTTTCATCTCCACTGAGACCAGAGAAAAAGGATTAGATTTAAACACGTGTAAGAAGGGTTCTTGCTGAGCATGGGAACCATTTTGTGGTAGGGGATTCTGCCATTCAGTTCACTGGAATAGTTTCCCCAGTCGGCCATGGGATTTCTCCAAAAAATCTCTAAGGGCAACATACATTCTCATTCATTTAGGATAGTGATCCTTACTATATAAATACATATATATATATATATATATAGTTTTATTGAGATATAATTAATATACCATAAAACTCACCCATTTAAAGTATACAATTCAGTAGTTTTTGATATGTTCACAGGACTGTGCCACCTTCATCACAGTCAATTTTGTAATATTTTCATTATCCCAGAAAGAAGCCCTCTGCCCATCAGCATTCACTCTGCCTTTTCCCTCACTCTCTACCCCAGCCTAGGAAGCCACTAATCTACTTCCTGTCTTATAGATTTACCTATTCTGGGCATTTCTTATCAAATGGTCTCATATAAGATATGGTCCTTTATATCAGGCTTTTTTCACTTAGAATACTATTTTCACAGTTCATCCATGTTGTAGCATGAATCAGTATCTGTCTTTTTGTGACTGGCTTATTACACTTAGCATAATGTCCTCAAGCTTCATTCATGTTATAACATGAGTGAAAATTTCCTTTCTTTTAAAATTGAATAATATTCCATTGTTTATGTATAACACATTTTGTTTATCCATTCATAGGTTGATAGGCACTTGGATTAGTTCTACCTTTTGGCTATTGTGAATAATGCTGCTATGAACATGGGTGTACAGAGGAGGGTAAATCTTAACCTTAAATGTGCATAGGAAACCTCCCAAGTAGCCTGTTAAAAATGCATATTCTGAAGCCCCATACACCCCTCTTGATTCCCATTGTTCAGTATGTGTAGAGTGGAGTTCAGAAACTTTTAAGCACTTCAGGTGATTTGCTCTGTCACCTAGGATGGAGTGCAGTGACATGAACACTGCTCACTGCAGCCTTGACCTCCCAGGCTCAGCGGTCCTCCCACTTCAGCCTCCCGAGTAGCTGGGATTACAGGAATGTGGCACCACACTCAGCTAAACTTTGTATATTTTGTAGAGGTGGGGTCTCGCTATGTAGCCCAGGTTGGTCTGGAACTCCTGAGGTCAAGCAATCCTCCCACCTTGGCCTCCCAAAGTGCTGGCATTACAGGCATGAGCCATGACACCCAGCCCGTACTTTAGGTGATTCTAATGAGGGTGAACCTCCAATCCTATGAAGTCAGGGTGTAGGATCACAGTCTTTGGCACTAGAGTGAAGTCTGGCTTACAGTGCCTGTCTCTGCTTGCTCTTTCAGTGTCCACCATGAAGAGAACACAAGTTGGTTTTGTGCTTCTGCTCCTCTTTCCTCAGCATAGCTAACATGTTTTATCAAACAAAACCTTTCCAAGCTTTTATTTGGTCCCTAACGTCAGGTGAACCTGAAGGGATTAGTGTCCTGCTGTACCTGTAGTGGTTTTTGGAAAGGGCAGGAGTGACCCTTTCAGGATTAGGCATGAGGAAGCCAACAACAGAGATGTGCTGGACCATGGTGCAAAACTCATGCGTCTCAGGAACAGTGCCTCCTGCCTCTGCCAGAGAGATTAGAAAGGCTTTGTTAAGGGAAGCAACAGAATGAATGATCAGAGTTGCTACAGTTCGGTGAAAGACTTCATTGATTTGCTAATGAAGAAACCTACATGAGCTGAAAATACTAATTCTGGATGATGTAGTCTGAAAGACAGGTGTTCAAGGCTGTAAGCTAAATCAGTAACCTATTTAACAGGAGGTTTTTGTCAGACTTCACAATCGGCTTGCTGTGTGACCTTGGGCTACTTATTTGATCTTGTTGAAAAACACTCTTCTACCCAGTAGATTGGAAGTGATCTTCAAAGTTATAAGACTCTGTTTCTGAAGCATCATTGACCCAGCTTCCCACTGATGTTGGTGTATATGAATGGGAGATTAAAGATCTTTGAGAACAAGCTCAGAATGCTGAGAACTGATCTCAAAATACAGAGATACTGGGAAATAACAGCCATAAAATCTGAGTTAGTGAAGAACAAAGGCTGTAGTGGTTGGGTTAGTGGTTATAACTTAGGTCATGAGCTTTAAGCACCCAGGGGCACACACAGTTTTGAGCATGAGCGTCCTCATACACAGGTGATTGAATGAAAAGATGGATTTGCTTGGATAGAAAATCAAGCCCCACTTGTACCCCAATCCTAAACTAAATCCTTGTAACCCAAATCTAAACTACTACATGCTAAAATACTAATGATATTGATTTCGATCCTGAATATCTTATTTTACGACAAACCTATAACAAGAGATCCCAGCATATCTGGTCAATGAGAGGCACTTTAACTTCCAGAACCTTTATTTATTTATTTATGTATGTATGTATGTATGTATGTATGTATGTATGTATTTGAGATGGAGTCTCGCTCTGTCACTCAGGCTGGAGTGCCTGTGGTGCGATCTCAGCTCACTGCAACCTCTACCTCTCAGGTTCAAACGACTCTCCTGCCTCAACCTCCTGAGTAGCTGGGACTACAGGCATGTGCCACAACGCCTGGCTAATTTTTGTATTTTTAGTAGAGGCAGGGTTTCACCATGTTGGCTAAGCTGGTCTCGAACTCCTGACTTCGGTGATCCACCCACCTCAGTCTCCAAAAGTGCTGGGATTACAGGCATGAGCCACTGCACCCAGCCTCCATAACCTTTTATATCTATAAATCTAGAATTCTGTGTAGAAATACAGCTGTCATGATGACCATCTTGATGAATCTTAAGCAGTATGAGATATCAGAGTACTTTTGGAATCACCAAGAAAGATTGTTTCATTTGGTTTACTGGCAGTGTTAAATCTAGTTAATGATTTTCTGATTATTTAACTTGATGAAAGTTTATGGTATATTGTGATTGTTAATTAACATAGGACTTACCATTTAGCCAAAACAAAATGGTAGCTTACTTTTTCAGTGTATATGGAGAAGCAGGAGAGTGTACAAGTTAGTAGTTCATGTTCCAGCTTTGCCAGTTACTAGCTGAGCAAGGAAATACTTGAGCAAATTACAGAGTCATTTTCTGCCTCTATTTCATCAGTAAATTGGAGGAAATAATGGTACCTACTAATGGATAAAATGAGTTAAAATGTGTAAAATGCTTTGAATAGTACCTATTATATAGTAATCACTCAACAAATGTTAGTTTATTATTGCTACTGTTGTTATCATAGCATTTTCTAGTTTGCTTGGCACTTATGCCTATCTTTTCTCATTTTAGCTTAATGATAATCCTGTAAGTAAGGCAAATGTCATAAATAAGGAAAGTAAGGATTTTTTAAAAAGTGACTTATTCATGGTCCCAAAGCTAGAAGTGTTGGTAAGTGGGGCTAGATCCCACATCTTTTGACTGATAATCTGTCTCTCACCATGTCATGATGTCTCCTTCTCAGCATGCTGAATAAATGGGTGCCATTATTTCTGGCACACTGTCTCTTTAATAGCCACATATTCTTAGGGTTCCAGTTAAGGTTGAGAAACTGAGAGCATGTTGGCTTCTGAGATCAAAGATCATTTTACTGACCTCAAATTGTATACCAATATGATGATAGGGTGTTGAGATACCCAGGCTAAAGGAGTCACATTTGACAAAATCTTGTGTAGATTATCATCTTTTCATAATGGCTAAATCTTTTATGATATCATTCAAGCTCAGTGACTTCCCAAATCATACTAATAAGTACAAGAAGTGTTAGCAAAAGAGATGAAAAAATTGAACTTGTAAATGAGACCTTTGTACCAAATTATTGGATGTTTTTTCTTCAAAGGTTCATTCAGAGATTTTGAATTCTTCAGTGGGTTCTTGGTATCTTATGACATAAAGCATCCTCCCATTAGGTCTGGGAAAATCACCACAAGGATGCCAATACTTCTGATATCTTAGCAACAAGGATCTTGCTTAGATCCATACTTGCCTTTACCCAAATTACTGGAAGTTGAATGATCTAGCTCTGAAGACTGTATAAACATTAGAAAAGAGAGCTCTGTTAACACCAGATGGCCTTATCTGTAGATTTTTAAAATGTAGTCTATAAGAGAACCATATAAGCATTATCCAGAGAGACAAAAGGAAAGAAAAATATAAGCCACAATGGTTTGAAATATCCACCTCTATTTTATAGAACCTGGACTCTACTGATGTTCTTCGGCCCCAATCCTGCAGTTATTCATGTGGATTTCAACAAGGGAGTAGCTAGTGAAATTCAAGCTCAGATGTAGTCATTGAACCAAATAGTATAGCGACTAAGTTGGAGATTTTTTTTTTTTTTTTTTTTTTTTTTTTGAGACGGAGTCTCGCTCTGCCACCCAGGCTGGAGTAAGTTGGAGATTTTAACTCACGACAATTGCCTTTTGTTGTCTAGCTTCAATACTATTTAAGAAAATAAGTATTTCTAGGTTATTTGAGGGATTTTGACATGGATGCAAAATATTAGTCTGTTCTTCTTCCTTTGACCCCAGGACTTGGGATGAAATCACATGATTTAATCATTTTGAATCCATGTGGCTCCTCTGAGATAGGGCCAGATGTAACCAGAAGGATTTATAGGATGTAAAATTCAGAATGGATTAGAAAAGGCTTTCTATGTTCAGCCCAACACATTCTGAATCAATGTCCCCTGAATGGACCAGAGCAGTCTCTGGCTGGCCTAGTGGGGAGGTTGTCATGGCAACTGACTGGCAAGCTCAGCCAGTGGAATGTGAATACAAACAATAGAATGATAAGACTGTGTACAGAGCGGCATACTAAGGCTGCTTCTGCCCAGGTACAGTGGCACATAGGTGAACGTGTGAAACTGTTGCTGCACTTTGTACCTTCTTAACAATCTCTGGCAGCTCATTTGAAATTTACCAAGTGCCCTTTCCCAGATGTTGGTATAAACATTGCTGCTGATAGATAACAGACGCTATGGAAAAATCAGCACCCAGCTGATAGGTGCAGAGGTATACGAAGCCCTGGAAGGGCGTTGGAATAACACTGCTCAAAATTTTTCTGAAGGAGGCTGAAGCAGGTTTAAGGTAAATCTTATGACTCTTCAGTGCCATCTTGTGTCCTTTTAGATACTGAAAATTTACTAGAAGGCCACTCTCAGACCCATTATTAGGCAGCAGCAGGGCAGAAATGGAAAAGTTAGAGCAGGATTATATTGGAGCTTGGTATTCCCTTTTACAGCAGAATAAGCACACCAAGGCTTCTGAGCTTTAAATTGATTTAAAAAATTAAAATTACAAATTTTAGTAGAATCTGGAAATAAAAACAGAATAAAATGCCAAATGATGCCATGAAAAGATTCCAAGAGTCTACATGGTGGGCTAGGGGTTGAGGGAAGGGATGGAAAAGATAGATTTGGTGTTGAAGATTCTTTTTTTTTTTTTTTTTTTTTAAGACGGAGTCTCGCTCTGTCACCCAGGCTAGGGTGCTGTGGCGGATCTCAGCTCACTGCAAGCTCCGCCTCCCGGGTTCACGCCATTCTCCTGCCTCAGCCTCCCAGGTAGCTGGGACTACAGGCGCCGCCACCTCGCCCGGCTAGTTTTTTGTAGTTTTTAGTAGAGATGGGGTTTCACCGGGTTAGCCAGGATGGTCTTGATCTCCTGACCTCGTGATCCGCCCGTCTCGGCCTCCCAAAGTGCTGGGATTACAGGCTTGAGCCACCGCGCCCGGCCTCTGAAGATTCTTAAAGATAGATTTGGTGTTGAGGATTCTTACAGTTGTCATTACTAACTCTTGCAATAGAATATTTTTTATCTATTCAGTCATGCTGATAATGCAAATGAATCAAGAGAGAAAAATAAAATGTGAACATCACCAATTCCACTTTATAACTCCACTTTATAACTCTTTTGTTCATGGTTAATGGAGTAAGAGATGGTAGCATTTGCTTAAATGGTACCTCATGTCTACCTCTAATCTCTTACCTACCCCAAACCTACCATCCACTGATGTTTCACCATCACCTCATCACCACTGAAAGCCATAATCAAGTCCCATTTAATTTCAGAAATGTGAAATAACCAAGTTGTGTTTCTGTGTTTCTTCCAGGTTTTGAGTTTTTTGAAACAAGTGCCAAGGATAACATTAATGTCAAGCAGACATTTGAGCGCCTTGTGGATATCATCTGTGACAAAATGTCAGAGAGTTTGGAGACTGATCCTGCCATCACTGCTGCAAAGCAGAACACAAGACTCAAGGAAACCCCTCCTCCACCACAGCCCAACTGTGCCTGTTAGTGTCCCCATGCACACAGGCAGCTCTATGGGGCTCTGGTTGCCAACAAACAGCATTTGTAAATGGTCTGTTAGCCTTCATTTATACTGCCTAATAATTATTTGAAGGAATAATTTGATGTCAATGGCTCATACATGCATTCAATTCTTGGGAGATTTCCTGTTTAATATGTGGCAAATATGTGATCTTAAATTTGTAAGGACTATCCATCTATAAACATCTAGTACCTGCATGTGACTTGTTATTTATTTGTCTGCTAGGCTTTTTTTGTTTCAAATTTGTTCTCAGACTACTTCTGGGACATCAGACTATAATTTCACTACAACTGGCTTTTGTCCCATTGATTCAAATTATGCTATTCACTTGTAGGAATGATGACCAAGGAATTGCTTTGTGCGTGTGTGTGTGTGTGTGTGTGTGCGCGCGCACACACACACAGGGGAAGATGTCACAAGACTTCATTTGCTTTACTCTTAGTTGAAAATCAAATGGAAGTTTTTCTCATGATTAGGGATGCTGTCATGAGTCTGGTCAGTTTAGTGTTGGGAACTATGTCTTTATTTCACTGTTGTTAATAACTGAGGAGATAATTGACCTATAAAGAAATCGAAATGTTGTTTTTAAGGTCCTTGCAGTGTTCCTAAGTCATTAATACAACCTGACTGGGGCTATTTAACAATAATCTTCGTTTACATGTTTAAATAAGCAAATACCTACCCAGGACTTTTTTTCCACTGATCCTACCCAACTCTGTGAATATTTGGCATCATTGAACAGATTGAGATGTATCTACTGAATGCCAGTTATGCAACAAGCATTGTAACCAAGAAGAGTATGAGTAGCTATGGAATTCCAAGGTCCAAGCTCCCTTATTTTTCAATGACTTGCCTTCCCCAACCCCCATAATGCACACCACTACCACCATCACTTTCTGGAACCGTCACCACTCTTGGACTAGAGCTTTTGTTGAAGCTTGTTAGGGCTCCTCTTTCCATAGGATGTAGACTTGCCTCCTCAAACACGGCCATCTTCTCAAACCTCAGCTAAGCTCTTTTACCTGTTTAGATGCTATTTAAATCAGATTTCAAAGGGTCCCAAGAAAAAGGGAAATTTTAATCTTTAGTTATCTTTTTAAGTCCAGATGTTCATAAATTCTAAAGCATATTCCTATTATGTGAATGCTTAAGTTACACAGGAAACATTCTTTAACTGTAGTGTTTCAATTTCAGAAATATTTAGGGTCCATAGCAATTTAAAAGAGGGAGGAAACCATTGGAACATTCTAATTTTGTATCACAAATTCCTAAAGAACCCATATGAATAAAGAGAAAACAACAAATCCTACCAGCTGTACAGAGCAACAGGGAAACTTCGCCTCTGTGTCACTGTCCAGCATTATTTACAGCTAGGATTTAGGAAGGCAGCAGGGATTATTTGGTAGATTTGGAAGGATAGTTTCATTAAGTGAACTGTCTCTTTTTTGGTGTTTATGTCAAAGAAATTTTTTCTTCTTTTCAAAAATAGAGAGGCTTCCCATAAAAGTATTGAATGCAAGTGAAACAGGCATATATCTAAAGATATCTCTGGAGAATAAATCCTTACAAGTCACAGAACTAGGTCGCACACATTAGTAAGTTAAAAGTTGGAAATTAGGGGAGAGAGCATTTGGAATGCTTTAAGCATTTCCATGTTATTTCTCGCCTTCCTAGTTGAAGATCCACTAATCAGTAGTACATTTCTACTTTGGCGCCCTGCAAAGCAAGCCTTAGCATAGTAATGACAAGAAAACATTAATGTTTTATTAGCTTTTAATGGGGCAACCAACTTCAAAATCACAGGAATTACAGTGAAGGGAGAGAAAGAAGCAGGGGGCATAAAAACAGATTTGTTTGCAGCAGTAGTCTGTTTGCACAATGTTATAATATTTCTGTAACTTGGGCCAGAATGTGGCCGTGTTAAACGATATAGCTATTAAGCTCACTTTTACAATCTAAAAGGAACTAATAAAGCAGGAAACCCTTCCCATCCTCCTTTGCAGCCCACAAATATAAATAGATGTAAAAAGCTTAGAAAGAATATTTTGATGGCTTTTTCAGAAGGACCTTGATGTATGTATTGTATGAGACAGTATTTAAAAGTGAAAGAGCTGAGTTTTGCTCAGAGAAAACCCCTTCCCTGAAGAACTGATTGCTGTTGAAATTAATTGACCCTTAGATGGGGAAGCCCTAAGCCAAGCTCTCACTTGCACAGTGTCAAACATCCCGCAGTGGAAACATTTCAGCCAGTCAGGGGAGAGGCATGCAACAATAGCCTGTCACTGCCAAGAAACATCTGATACTTTCTAATTTCTAAACCCCAATGGAAGTGAAGCCTTTTTCATTGATTCTCAGTTCTGAAACTCCGACCCTGCTAGGATTTCCATTCCAAATAATTCAATGAGAGGTTTCCAGAGAAACAGTCACAGAGCTCAAGAGAAAGAACACTTACATTCCTGCTGTAATTGCATTAAAAAATCCGGGTTTTAACATCAAATTTGGTAAATGGTTGGACCAACCCAAGGTTAACTAAGTGAGCTTTCATTGACATTGAGCTATGTTACTTATAACACTATGGTTCCAAGGTTTTTCAGCCTTTTGGCCAACACACACACACACACACAAAACCGTCATCTATCAACAGTCTAAATACATAACTAAATGCAGGTCATTTTTATCAATGGCCTAACTAAATTTATATTTAAAAGAACAAGACATTTAAAAAAGTACATACTCCTGGTAGTTTGTAAGTCATACACATTTATCTCTTGTCTTGGATGCAATTAAATTAGTGTTTTAAGTATGAATTTATTTTCCTTTGCTACTCATTACCTGACCACTTTCATTCCTCTAAATACCTTTAGGAATAAACCTTAACTGTACCAAATAGATTCTTCCAAGAGCTTTGGTGTTGGTACCTTCGTTTCTTTTCCTAATGCAAATGAAAAATTGGACTGAAAATTATTTCGCTTAAATAGCCATCCTCAGAGTGAATCAGCATTTCAGTTTTTGGAGATGGGGATGGAAATAGAAGGTGCACGAAGCGTCCTAAGATGGCAGTTCGAATGTTAGCATCACTTCTACACGCTCATAAGAGAAATTGCTTCAGGACAATGAATCAGTTCATTGTTGCTGCCCCCAGTGAACAGCTCCAACTGCCTTGATGAACTTCTAATGATTGTGAAAGCTAGGAGGTTCTTCTAGTTCCTCCTTACAGTCACTTGAAGTTCAGGATTTTTTTTTTTTTTTTTTTTTTTTTTTTTTTGCTGCCTCGTAACTAAGTGCTAAGATTTTACTCGGAAAGAAAACTATGACGATGCCTTCAATTGTAGCAGAAAGTTGTGGCATTGTGATAACAAACAAAATCTACAAAGTAACAACCCAAATTATACAAGACATCAATACACTCAGTAAACAAATACATATTTCACCTACTTAAATCATATCAATTATAGGCCTTTCGTTTAGTACACTGGTTATTTTTTAAGGAACCAATTTAAACTTTCAATTTTAAATACATCTATGCTGATGATAGACTTTTGGGTATATACAACCTTCTTCTTCTCTTTTAAAAGTTAAATACATTCCACTATTAACTGAACTTCCATGAAGCAACATTAATTTTAGAGCATGGTAATCCATAATCAGTGGTTCATTGTGATGTGCTTTATCCAACATGTACCTTAGTGCATGGTTGAGGGTGTACCTTATGTGATCTTTTAGTTAACAGTGTGGCATTTGTGGGACTATATTAAAAGCATATCCAAACTACCAAGCTGTACCAAGCTGAGGTAGCACCTGCATGTGAAAAACTGTGATATGAATCTTATTTATAAAAAAAGTCATAACTAAAACCCTTCTAGACCAAAAAGTTACTGTGTGTTTGTTAATAATCTTCATAGTACTACTGGAATGCTCAATCAGGTATTTTTGGTGTGGCTTACTTCAGAGCTGGCCTGTCCATCTGAAGAACGCTTTCTCTCACAATTACAGTTTGCATGACTAGAACCCAGAACTCTGTTCCTTTGCGCGTATAGTCACTTAGTGTGCTGTCCGGGTGCCATGTGAGCAACTACAACCATGTAGCCTTTCTGTCACTCCCTAGAAAATGCAACCTCTACAGCTCTGCTCAACTCTGCCTGTGTGCGTTGACTACCTTCGCTTTAGTAGTTTGCCTGTAAAATGGTGAAGTCTTTCTGATATGCTGAACCTGTGAGCCAGCTTTTGGGAGTTCTTCATATTTTAGGTGAATTTTTGACCAAAGTCAATTAAAGACATAAACCTGTTTTATATCATAGAATTTACTGGATCAAATCAAGTAAAAGATAAAGTTTATGACCACAATAAAAAAGCCTTTACCCCTGCACTGCACTATATCTAAAGGGCTCTAGGTTGTAGAAATATAGTACCCCCTAACAGGGAAAAAACAAGTTGGGGGATTTATCTAAAACGTATCTACCTATTGTTAATGGTATTTCACAAATAATTTTTTTCTTAAAAACATTCACAGAAATGCTTGACACTCCAGTCAAATAGTATTTCCCTTTGATACATTGAAATATTTGCTCTTAGATTACACACACAGTGCTGCCCTTCTCAACAATCACTCACAGGCTCACTCGCCTGATACAAAGGTATCAGGTAAACACTGATACTTTTTTCTAAGAAGGGAAAATTCCATCTATGGTGCTTTCTCAGTGCTAGGGAAAAGGGAGCTTTTACTATGTTCCAGCTATAACTCGCATCTTACTTATAAGGTCCATAAAATCGGTTCTTCACACCAATTTGGTTTGATTAGTCTGTGCATGTAATTAATTTCCTCTAAACAGAGAGAGTGGAGGGGAAATACATTTTGCAAACAGAAATGAGTTATTTTAAAACCTCACTCAGAGCTCTAGTGTTAAGATCAGACCATCTAACTAGTGGACAAATTGAACTATTTGCAGTTCTCTTTTACTTTCTGACTTTCTTTTAAATTACTGCAGTTTTTCAAAATGCTATCCTCATGGAATGACAGGACCAAGAATAGAAAATGAGACATAAATTTCACCATTTACTTCCCATCAGCAACCATTACTGGTGGAGTTTCAAACAGTCATTACTTGCTGAAATGAGGTTTGGGGTTACCTGTGTATTTCATTCACCTGTGTTCATATTTCCTTCATCGTGGACAAGTGAGAGTTGGCTGTGGCTTTATTTCTTGATGCAAATTATTTTGCATTCATGTTATTTGGAGCTAGGGATTGCTTAGGTTCGTGAATGCTGTTCTTACAGACACAGATGGTACATGAGCCACTCAGACACCTGCCTTTTCAGGGACGTGAGCATGACTTACATCTGTCAAGTGGTTCCATACTTCTTGTAAAAGTAAAGTTTGGGTATTGTTTGCTGTATCAATATGATGGCTTTCCATGCATTGTCTCATTATCCCTAGGATATGTGCTGAAAGAAAACTGTCCTGTAATTCCTGTTAATATATTGTTAATGTCAGACGTGATGTGATACCATTGGACTGTCCAAATGTACAACTATTTAATGGTGTTTGTAGAACTGAAATGTCTTAAATGTTGCATGAAATATGTTATAAAAATAGATTTGTTTTCTATTTTCAACACCTCAGAATTGAGGGTTCATGGGCCAATAAGTGCAATATTTAATGACTCACTCAGTGTATATAAACTAGTATGAAAGAGTGAATTATAATGAATGTGTGAGATGCTTTGATAGCTGTGTGACTTATTCAAATGATTTTCTTGTAGCTGTATTTGTCTAGTGGTGCAATTTATACAGTAAATATCTTATTGGTGTCATGTAAAACCCCTCTGTGCCTACTTCAAAATACTTTTTTCTTATAAAACCAAACATTTAGTATCTGGAAATATGTGTCAATTTTGTCTTTTAGAATTGTGGATTCTATTGTCAAGTCAGAATGGCTGTTCATTTATTTTATAAAAGCATCTCCTTCTATAACTCAAAATTTTCTTTGTCACATAAAAGTGTGCATTTTACTTTTAAGCAAGTAATTTAGATACCTAAGAAAAACTATGTGCATTAGGAAAAGTCATGTTTTTCTTCTCAGAAAGGTTGATCACATGATATATCTACTAAAAATTTTCACCTCTGTATTTGTATGTATATTTTATTGTTACTCAAACTTGTGTTTTATTTACAAATTCAACACTGTCAACCCTGGGAATTCTAAAATACCAATGTATTTTTAGGTTGTAGCTAACGTTGTATTCACTTTCAATTCTCAGTTGTCCACACTGGTGATATAAGAGGAACAAATCAGAATCCTTGAATACTTTGTAATGCCATCATAAACTCATATATTCATCCTCATACTCCCTTGTTTAATGCTAATTGGTGGCCTGGAACTTCACTGAGATGCAAAATCAAGAATTTAAGGCTAGTTGCTGGATAACTAAAAGCTATAAATGTTTATGTATGTGAATTTTAAAGTAGAATAACCATCTTAAACTCCTATTTGCCATTTCTCTTTTTAAGGCAAAGCATTCATTTTAATATTGTGCTTTGCCTTTTCATTCAATTAGTGGATAAGTCATGAAACCTTTAGGAAGAAAAACAAGTTATGACATATTCACTAAAATTGATGACAGTTGGTTCTAGATGACCATGGCCATGTGTTCATCATATAAAGCCTTCAGTTCTCTCTGTGGTGCTTGACTGGAGATTGACATATGAGGATGTGCCAATCATATTAAATGGATTTGGTCTATGTGGGTGATATGTGGACTGAATGTAACTGTGATAGACTGAAATTTGTTCTTAGCTCTCAAAACCCACTGAAGAAGTCAAGTGAAGGTGGGTAAATAGGGAGATTAGTGACAACCTTGTGCCAAATTTTTTAAAAAATGGAAGCAGGTAGCCAACATTAGAATGATAATTTAAGGGTGTGGTTGAATGTTTAGTTAGTTGTCACATAGTTATTGAACCCCATATGCTCAGTGCTGTGGGAATCAAACATGGAAGAGGTATGGCTCCTGCCCCTAATGAGAATAAGGGGGAAAAAATCCAGATATAATCTAAATGCTAGGTTATGTCAAGGCATAGGAGCACAGATAATGGGGGACCTGTAAGAACTGGAAGAGTCAGAGGGGGCTCCATTGAAGAGGTCAAACATAATTCCAGAAAGAATTAGGCAATGAGGAGATTGTGCCAGGAAAATAAGTGGGAAAGTCCACAGTTATTTTTCCTTTGAATGGAAGAGAGACAAAGCTATCAGCTATAGATCATTGTTTTTCTTAAGACAGCCAAACTGGCCCTCTGAAACCACTCAAATTATCCCAGTTTAGCTCCCTACCTTTTGGTCTCCATGAGGAAGACAAGCTGTTGTATCATGATATTCCTCTATGCTGAGCAGCTCAAGCTACAATGTGCAAATTGCTTTAATGCCACATTACAGCAGTTGATTTAGACATTTGCCAGTGCACCAAACCATGAGAGATTGTCCAACCTAATGCCACCTGGCAGATGTGTACCCAGAGATTTTTCTGTAGCTCCATGTTTCCCATAAAGGGCACTGGAAATGTACAGATGAAGATCTTCCTTTGGAACCAGGCACTTTTGGCTCCTTCTCAATGACTGCATTGTGGAACTCTTCTTAAGAAAATACTGAAAACAGCTTAATGCTTTCATATAGTGACTGACATTTAGTGGAAAACTACTGCTGCATAGCAAATATTGTGACTCTTCATGTGTCCACAGGAGCTCTTGTGTGGGTTTAAAGCTATGAAGTGTATTCACATTGTGAAGTTTTAATTATCTTTACTGAAATTAATTGTGTAAAAATGGTATGTGCTCTATTAGGTATTCAGTTTGTATGTGAATTCTGTATAGAAAGTGGTTTTTGTTCTTTGAGTTTATTTTGTTTTATTTCTTGAAGATTACAATAAATATCTAAGAGACTATATTCCTGAATTTCTTAGCCTTAGTCTGATTAATGTTTTTCATCTCCTTTCAATTTGTATTTTTCATCCTAGGATGCTTATTTCCATTTCTTCTTCCACTTCAATAATCTTAGGTACAACACTGAGTTTGAAGTGAAGACGAAGAATGAACATATTTAGGGCTTTGAGTATCTCACACATGAATTTGGACTTAGGCATAGGAATGAATTCTAATGCTCGTAATCTTTCAAGATTGGTAACTTTCTATCTGACCCAATTGACTGGGTTCCAGAGTTACAAAGCCCTTAGCTGTAGGATCAAGAATAGCTGCTAAGGGAGTAAAAGGTCTTCAGGTCTGCAACTTGAAGACCATGTGTCCCTAAATCAGAAGTCTAAGGTTTGATGATCACTTGGCACCCTACTGGCATAGCCTGAGGCAAGGGCAGTCAACAGGGACAACATGTGGATGGGATGTGTGAACGGAATGGGTGTCATTTAATGCACAATGCTTGGGGCAGTGATGATTAGGATGCTGTGCAGGCTCTCCTTGGCCGTGTGCCTCAAGGCATGGGGAAGCACCCAGCTACCAATCTATATGTATCACACAGACTTACTACTAGTTTTGCAATCTTGTAGCATTCTACTTGTGCTAACAGAACTGATTCTATAGAATTTCTTCCAAATATTCCTCAGGGCAATTTCCAGGAGTCTGCACTGAAAATCAGTCAAGGGGGAAGGTCCCTGGAAGATCCACATGAGTCCCATGGGTCAAATTAGCTTCCTGAACTGAACTTGGTAATAGAAGGGTAACCTCCCTGGGTACACAAAGCAGGTAGCACTTAAGAAACCAAAAATAAGAAAACAATGATAATAAATTAAGGGATTTCCAGTTACATTATCAACAAATACTTACAAAATGCCTTTTATATGCTAATTTCTCAGTATACATGAAAATATATACAATAGAATCCTGACCATCCATGAACTTAAACCATTGTGATAGAGGAAAATTTGTAAGTTTATATCAATAAAAAAAACTCATCATTGATAAACTAAATATTCCTTAATATGTATGTCTAATAAATATTTAAAATGAACATTGGAAACTTGTTTCATTTTAAAAGAGCTCACAAAAATTTCCTCTTTGAAATGTTACAAAATGCATTTTTTAGACTGTAATCCTTTGCCCCCAGATAAATTTATAACAATCAATAAAACTCAGTTCAAAACTTAAAAAAAAAATTAGGAGCCCAGAAAGACTTCACATGTTTCCTGATTATTCTGGGGCTCTTGTGGCAGAACCAGATCCAACGGGTTTTAGCAGGAATCTTCCTCTACCCTATTCCCTCAAGTAATATCCCCTTAGCTTTGAATTAATTTTAAAACATGAAGTTACTATGTGGCCACTTACTCAATAGCATTGAGACAGTATGCATGAAACAGAAAACATCTGTCACCCTCAGAAAATGCTAAGTCATTCTCTCCTCCACTTCCTAACAGACTTGAAAAAGACACCTTCTAAATAAAAGGCCACAAAGTCTTTGCACAGTTCTCAGGGACACTCCACCTCTTGGTTCTTGGTTCTCCTCTTTCTCCTCTAATTTCTCAACCCCTCACTCAGTCCAAAGAAGCTTTAGTCTGACGGAGACTGGCTGCTCATCTTTTCTTCCTAAACTATTGTTAATGACCTGAGTCCTTTTGAGGTAGAATTTCTCATTGTTTATTAATTTAAATCTCAGGAAATTTTATCTAAAAATTATGTTTTCTTTTTTAAGTATTGCCTCTCCCTTAAAGCAATTCTACTAAGTGGAAGAAAGGCAAAGGGTATAGAAAATATACGGAAAGTGAGTGTTGGACGAAAATCTGGATTAATATTTCAAAACAATATTCTACCAAGCAGACAATTACAATATAATTTGATTAGTGTCAATATAGAGGTTAAACACAAGCTACTGTGAAAGCACAGAGAGAAGCAATTATTAACCTAGATTGAAAGCAAGGGCTGGGATGTTCTGAGAAGGCCTACTAGAGGAAACAAGGACTGAGCTAAAACATACAGGAGAGGTAGGAATTATGCAGGGGCACATGTGACAGAAGACTGCTCCAAGCATGAGGAGAAAACCACAGAAGTTTAGCAGAGCATGGTGTATTTATGGAATTTCAAAGCCATTCACATAGGGTGATCACAGGATGAAACAAAAGGAGAAAGAGCAAGGGCTGAGGTCATAACATTTATCAGAAGTGCTTTAAATGTCTAGATTTCATTCTCCAGCTGTGGAGAATTCTTGAACAGATTTAAGCCAGGAAGAAGTTTGAACAGATTTGAATTTTGGAAGATTACAAAATTGGCAATATGAGAAATGAGTTAAAGGGAGGCAATAGCAGAAACAGAAAGAGTATTAGACAGCTATTACAGTAACCTAGAGGTTTTATCTCTAAATTAATTGCAGGATGATAGAAACGAAGAGAAGGGAATACATGAAAATTCATTTTAGAAGGTAAGAAATGGTGACCAGTAAGATTCAGGAAGAGGAAGAGGAAGAAACGAAGGATGACCTTCAGGCTTCTGGCTTGGTTGATTTTGCCATTAACTAAGAGAGAAAGTATAATTGTAGCAGTAGGTTTAAAGAAAAGAGAATGAGTTCCATATCCACGGTGTTGTGATTGATGTTTCTAGAGGATGTGCAAAGGATGCAACTCAGTGAACATCTGGAGGGTGCAGATCTAGAGTTCAGAAGAGAGTTCTGGAAAGTTCTAGTATGTAGATGATAACCAAGACTTGGTGAGTAGAGAAAATGACAAGGTGGAGAATGTTTCAAATGATAGAAGAGCAGAGTGAGAACTAGGGCACACGATATTTATGGGCAGCCAAGGAAAACAAGTTCACAAAGGAGACTTGAAACAGGAGTGGTCAAAGGGATGGATGGAGAATCAAGTGAGAACGGGGCACAAGAAGCCAAGAGAGGAGCCAGTTTTAAGAAAGAAGGAGTGATCCACATTTTTGGATGATGTAAAGTGAAATCACAATTGCCAGTCATACAATTTAGGGACGCAGACACAGGACACTACTTGTGTTAGTGGGTGAAAGGAGGATGAGGATTGAAAAATTACCTATTGGGTACTATTCTTATTACTGAGTGATGAAACAATCTGTACACAAAACCCTCACAGCACACAATTTACGTATATAACAAACCTGCACGTGTACTCCTGAACTTAAAATAATTTAAAAAGAAAAAAAACAAGCTCGAAGTCAACTTGACCGAAGCAGTTTTAGAATAGTTATGAGGGAGAAAGACAGATTGCACTGAATGGAGAAGTAAATGGTGATGAACAAGGTGAGACACTATTCTTTCAGGTCCTTTGAAAGAAAAATAAAAGAGAAGATTATTGAATGAGGATAGTCTAAGGAGGGTTTTATTTCCATTTGAGAGTCTTATATATCACTATATGTTTTTAAAAAGCCATTAAAGCCAGAGTTTGAAGATACAAGCAAAAATTGCCATCTTCTCCATCCAAGTCATATTTTTCATTTCTACTCTTGTTCCTGTCTCTTCTACTCCCTTCCTATGCATCTTATTAACGTTTCCTAGGCACTTATCTCAAGCTAATTGTTTTTGTCCTCTCCCGATACTTTTTTTTTTTTTTTGAGACGGAGTCTCGCTCTGCCACCCAGGCTGGAGTACAGTGGCCGGATCTCAGCTCACTGCAAGCTCCGCCTCCCGGGTTTACGCTATTCTCCTGCCTCAGCCTCCCGAGTAGCTGGGACTACAGGCGCCTGCCACCACGCCCGGCTAGTTTTTTGTATTTTTTAGTAGAGATGGAGTTTCACCGTGTTCGCCAGGATGGTCTCGATCTCCTGACCTCGTGATCCGCCCGTCTCGGCCTCCCAAAGTGCTGGGATTACAGGCTTGAGCCACCGCGCCCGGTCTCTCCCGATACTTTTACTAATCTGCAGGGAACGGAGCTTGCAACAACCATTAATGGTGAAATCTTTCTTGAAGTCCTTATTGTGACAGACGTTTAAATGTATTTATTTATTTCTTACGCTTTTCACCAAGAAAAAGACTATTTCATCTTAACAGTGATGGATACATCGTTAATGTAGTAGAAGCCAGAAAGCAGTCAGTTAAGTGGCTGACAGGCCAAACTGAGCTGCGATTTTAAATCTCACCAAATCACAAACCTGTTTGCAGGAGGAGGGAAGGTGATCATGTTTCTGAAAAGTTGGCAGCTGCTCCTTTATACTTTTGTCTTCACTCATTGGGATGCACCAGGTGTGATGCATTCCCTATGGCCAATATTACGTTAGAGCAAGTATAGATTAGCATACTCTTCAACATCTTTTTGCTCTTGCCTCTATTCATAGAACACAAAAGTCAAAAGACAGGGTCATCTAATGGAGAACAAGCCAAAATTAAAAGGACACTTAAAAATAGAACTTGGGAGGGAGGAGTTATGTTGATACTGAAAATTCTGGAAACTGACATATAACCACAGGCTTAGCAAGAAAAAAGATGGCTTTCATAAAAGACCACCTGTTGACACTTGAACTAAGAGGGAAGTCAAGCTTTGCAATGGAAGGTGGGAGTGGAAGGAGAGAGTATTTTTTACTGATAAGAGATTTCAGGGTATATTCAAGAAGTGAAAAGTTGATTTCTTAAGAGGGGGTCTTAGAAATTATTAGATTCTTGGGTGCCATTAATTCAAATCCTGGAGCTATACGTTAGGGTTTTCACAAAAATACTCTGAAGATTTTGTTTGCATATTATCAAAAACTGAATGCAACCTGAAGAAGACACTCACAAAATCTCTTTTTTTCTCTCGTTCTAGTTAAAAATATAATTACTCTTAAGACATACTCCACATTTGCTGGCATTTTCCTTTATAGTCACTCTCCTAACGTTATCACAACTCTGTAAAAGATATTTTAATGTTTTTTTAATGTATGTGTCTGCCCTTAAACAGTAAGGGTCTAGAAGGTTTGTTGTTGTTGTTGTTGTTGTTTTGCTTTGTTTTGTTTCATATTGTCAGTAGAAAAGACAAAAGATTCTTCCTAGGGCAGTGTGACATAGAAAAATATAGTAAAAATTATTTAGGATTTATTATTTGTTATCTCCATTTGATCTCTACACCAGCCCCATAAACATAATGGTTTTAGCCTGAACGAACTTACCCTTGAATTTAAAATGTAAATTATTCAGTATTAAGAATATCCTAAATTCAACCCATGATCTCATCATTAGAACCAAGTACAGTTTATAGAGTAACTGAGTAAAGAAAAACGCCAGACAGGCAAGGCACGATGGCTCATGCCTGTAATCCCACCACTTTGGGAGGCTGATGCAGGCAGAACATGAGGTCAGGAGATCGAGACCATCCTGGCCAACATGGTGAAACCCCATCTCTATTACAAATACAAGAATTAGCTGGGTGTGGTGGCACACGCCTGTAGTCCCAGCTACTCCAGAGGCTGAGGCAGGAGAATCACTTGAACCCAGGAGGCAGAGGTTGCAGTGAGCCGAGATCATACCACTGCACTCCAGCCTGGCAAAAGAGCAAGACTCTGTCTCAAAAAAATAAAAACAAAAACAAAAAAACACACGACACAATTATATGCTACGTATAAGAGACTTACTTCACCTTTGAAGATGCACATAGATTGAAAGTGACATGATACCAAAAAAAAAAAAATTCCCTGCAAATGGAAATCAAAATAAAGTGGAGGTAGCTTTACTTACATCAGATAGACTAGACATTATGTCAAAAACTAAAACAAGACAGAGAAAGTCATTATATAATGATGAGAGGAACAATCAATCAAGATGATGTAACAATTGTAAATAGACATGCACTCAATATCAGAGCATCTAAATATGTAAAACAAATATTAATAAATTTCAAGAGAGAAATATGTTGCAATACAATAATAGTAAAGGACTTCAACACCCTATTTTCAACAGTGGACAGATTATCCAGACAGAAAATCAATAAGGAAATACCGGACTTGAGCTACACTTTAGATGAAATGGACCTAACAGACATTTATGGAACATCTCACCCAATAGCAGTAGAATACATATTCTTTTTAAGCAGACAGGAAAGATTCCCCAGAATAGATCATATTTTGGGAGATAAAACAAGTGCTAAAAAATTTAAGAAAATTAAAATCATATCAAGTATCTTTTCCAACCACAGTGTTGTGAATTAGAAATCAGTTAAAGAAATTATGGAAAATTCACGAATCTGTGGAAATTAAACATGTTCCTAAACAACTAATTGTTCAAAGAAGAAATGAAAGAGAAACTTAAAAATATCTTATGACAAACAAAAATGGAAAAATATGATACTAAAACTCATGGGATGCAGTAAAAACAGTTCTGGAAGAAAAGTTGATTGTAATAACTGCCTACATCAAACAAGAAGATCCCAAACAACCTAATGTTATGCCTCAAAGAACTAGAAGAAGAAGAAAAAAAGCCCACAATTAGTAGAAGGAAGGAAATTATAAAGATCAGAACAGATTTAAATGAAATAGATGGAAAAACAACAGAAAATATGAACAAACTAATAGCTGTTTTTTTAAAAAATAAAATTGACAAACCATTAGCCTGACTGAAAAAAAAAGGAGAGAAGACTCAAATAAATAAAATCAGAAATGGAAGAGGAGACATTACAACTGATACCACGGAAACAAAAGGATTATAATAAACTGTTACAATTATATGCCAACAAATTGGATGACGTAGACAAAATGAATAGACTCCTAGACACGTATAACACCATAGTATGAAGAAATAGAAAATCTGAACAAATCAATAGGGAGTAGAGAGATTAAATCAGCAATAAAAATGTCTCCCATCAAAGAAAATCCCAGAACCTGATGGCTTTACAGCTGAATTCTGACAAGCATTTAAAGAAAAACGAATACTAATCCTTCTCAAACTCTCCCAAACATTTGAAGAACAAGAAATACTTTCAAACTCATTTTATAAAGGCAACATTACCCTGATTCCAAAGCCAGACAAGGACACTACAAGAAAAAATAGTTATAGGCCAGTATCCCTAGAGAAAACAGATGCAAAAATATTCAGCAAAATATAGTTGTCCCTCAGTTTCTGTAGGGTATTTGTTCTAGGACCTCTGTGGATGCTAAAATTCAAGAATACTCAAGTTCCTTGTGTAAAATGGTGTAGTACTTACATATAACCTATGCATATCCTCTCATATCACTTAAAAGCATATTTAGATTACTTTTAAGACCTACTACCATGCCTATACCTCACTTCATTTGTGTGGATTCAATGTAGTATTGGGTCTGCAGCAAGTCCAAGTTATTGAAACTTTGTGGAATTTTCTTGATCTGCACTTGGTTGAATCCACAAATGTAGAATCCACAAACACAGAGGGCAGGGCACTAGCAAACCAAGTTCAACAATAAATTAAAAGAATCATTTGGGTGGGTGTGGTGGCTCACGTCTGTAATCCCAGCACTTTGGGAAGCCAGGCCGGGTGAATCATTTGAGGTCAGGAGTTCGAGGCCAGTTTGATCAACATGGTGAGACCGCTGTCTCTACTAAAAATACAAAAATTAACCAGGTGTGGTGGTGGATGCCTATAATCCCAGCTACTTGGAAGGCTGAAGCGGGAAAATTGCTTGAGCCTGGGAGGTGGAGGTTGCAGTGAGCTGAGATCACGCCACTGCACTCCGGCCTGGGAGACAGAGTGAGATCCTGTCGCAAATTAAAAAAAAAAAAAAAAAAAAATCATTCACCATAATCAAGTGGGATTTATCCCAGGGATGCAAGGATATGCAAATCTATAAATGAGATAAAAATTAAGAGTAAGAGAATAAAAGACAAAACCCATATGATTATTTCAATAGATATAGAAAAAGCATTTTGACAAAATTCTATATCCTTTCATGATATAAAAATTCTCCACCAATTAGGTATAGGAGGAACATACCACAACACAATAAAAGCCATATATGACAACTTCATGGCTAAATTCATACTCAACAGTTAAAAATTGAAAGCTTTTCCTCCGAGATTATGAACAAGACAAGGATGCCCACTTTTGTCACTTGAATTCAGCATAGTACTGGAAATCCTAGCCAAAGCCAGTAGGCAAAAGAAAGAAAGAAAAGGCATCCAAGTCAGAAAAGAAATTAAATTGTCCCTGTTTGCTGATGGCATGATTTTATAGAGAAAATCCTAAAAATTCCACCAAAAAACTGTTAGAACTGATAAACAAATTTAGTAAAGTTGCAGGTACAAAATCAACATACAAAAATCAGTAATGTTTCCATACACTAACAATGAACTATTTAAAAAAGAAATTTAAAAAATCCCATTTATAATAAGCAACTAAAAAATTAGGAATAAATTTAACCAAGAAAGTGAAAGATCTGTACACTGAAAATTACAAAACAATTAATTTAAAAGATACAAATAAATGGAAAGAGATCCCATGTTCATGGAATAGAAAAATTAATGTTGTTAAAATGTTCATATTACCCAAAGTGATCTACAATCAGTGCAATCCTTATCAAAATTCCAATAACATCTTTTACAGAAATAATGAAACAAAAAACTAAAATTTGTATAGAACCAGAAAAGATCTTGAGCAAAACGAGTAAAGCTGAAGGCATCACTCTGACTTCAAAATTACTACAAAACCATAATAATCAAAATAGCATGATTCTAGCATAAAAACCGACACACAGATCAATGAAACAGAACAGAAATCCCAGAAATAAATCCATGCATTTACAGACAATTGATCAACAAAGATGTTAACAACATACAAATGGGAGAGGACAGCTTCTTCAGTAAATGGTGCTGAAAAAACTGGATATCCACATACAGAAGAATGAAATTAGATCCTCATCACACACCATATACAAAAATCAACTCAAAATGTATTAAAAGCTTAAGACTTGAAATTATGAAGCTACTAGAAGAAAACACAGGGGAAAAGCTCCTCAGCATTGGTCTGAGCAATGAATTTTTGGATACGCCCCCAAAAGCACAGGCAACAAAAGCAAAAATAGACAAATGGTATTACATCAAACTAAAAAGCTTCTGCAGCTCGAAGGAAACAATCAACATAGTGAAGAGATGACCTACAGAAAAGGGAGTATATATATGCAAGCCATACATCTGATAAGGGGTAAATATTCAAAATATTTAAGGAATTCAAACTACTCAATAATAAGAAAACAAATAACCGGATTAAAAATGGACAGAGTCTAAATAGGCATTCCTCGAAAGAAGACATACAAATGGTTAACAGGTATATGAAAAATGCTAAACATTAGTAATAATCAGGAGAAATGCAAATTAAAACTGCAATGAGATATCACCTCACGCCTGTTAGAATGACTATGATCAAAAATACAAAATATAAGTACTGGGAAAGATGTGGAGAAAGGAAACCCTTGTGTGCTGTTAGTGGGGATGTAAATTAGTACAGGCATTATGGAAAACAGTATAGAGGTTCCTAAAAAAATTAAACATAGGATCATCATATGATCCAGCAATCCCACTACTAGGCACATATCGAAAGGATATGTAATCAGTATACCAAAGAGATATCTTCACTTCCGTGTTCATTGCAGCATTATCCACAATAGTCAACATATGGAATCAATCTAAGTGTCTATCAATGAATGAATGGATAAAGAGAACATGGTATATGTACATAATGGATTACTATTCATCCTTTAAAAAGAAAATCATGCTATTTGCACCAATATGAATAAACTTGGAGGACATTATATTAAGTGAAATAAGCCAGTTATAGAAAGATAAATACTATGTAATCTCACTTGTATGTGGAGTACTAAAAACATCAGTATCATAGAAACAGACAGTAAAATATCAGTTACCAGAGTCAGGGGGATGGAGAGATTGTGCAGCTGTTGGTCAACGGACACAAAATTTCAGTTAGGCAGAGAGAATAAGTGCAAGGGATCTACTGGACATCATAGTGACTACAATTGATAACAATATAGAGTACACTTAAAAATTTCTTTTCTAAATCAGAGTTCAAGCAAGATATTTAAACATTTCTGAGAGATTTTAAGTGTTCTAATCACAAAAAATGATATGTATGTGAAGTAACACCTATGCTAAGCTTAATGTAACCCTTCTGCATTGTATATGTATATCAAAACATCAAGTTGTGCACCTGTACACCATAAATATATACCATTTTAATTGCCAATTAAAAACAAAAAAAAAGTACAGTTTTAGGGTATCTCCAATCTTTTCACATGGGAACTCAATGTCTATTATTTCATTTGACAGAGTAGAATTTGAAAGCCTTTATGTGTCAGGCATGTAAGCTGAGTTCTTTATCACCCTCTGAGGCTCTTTTCCATGGGAATAGCAAGTTGGCCAGTGGTTAGCCTGAGCCCTGTAGTCATAAGAATGACCCAACCTAAACCTAAGCCACTCCTGAAGGAAAGATACAAGAGAAGTAGGCTTTTTTTTTTTTTTCTTAATTTTTGAGCCAATGTGTCATTCTGTTGCCCAGGCTGAAGTACAGTGGTACAATCACTGTTTACTGCAACTTCAAACTCCTGGGCTCAAGTGATCCTCCTGCTTCAGCTTCCCAAGTAGCTGGTACTACAGGGCATGTACCACAACACTTGGCAATTTTTTTTTTTTTTTTAAATCTCTCAGAGATGAGGATCTCACTACACTGCCCAGACTGGTCTCGAACTCCTGGCCTCAAGCAATCATTCCATCTCAGCCTCCACAGGTGCTGGGGGATTACAGTCATGAGCCACCATGCCTGGCCAAAATGTAGGCTTTTAAATCTGATTATCTGTCTTCATCTTGACCAATTAAATTGAATCTATGTTGAGGAGGCCTGAGACTAAGCATTTTTTTAAAGCTTCTCAAGTGTTTTCCATATGATCCAGTTTTGTGAAACACCAGGAAAAAATACAAAAAAGATAGCACAATTCAGTATAGTTTTCCCAATTTTTGAGCAAAGTAGAGCTTTCTTCGCCATCAAGGGTTATCCAGCTCTTCAAGGGTCATTGCAGTTGCCCTCTTAATCGTTCTTATTCTTATCCGATCAGGAATTATAAAGTCCAAAAGCAGCAGCTGCCTTATTTACATTAGACTTAACATCCGAGTGTATATTCAACCCTGGGCAGAGCTTGTTAAACCATGGCAATATGTTAAGTAATGGCAAAAAAAAAAAAAAAAAAAAAAGCCACTGAACAAACCAATGAACAATAAATGAAATAAAAGCCATCTGAATGTCTTTATTCACTTCTGAAGAATTATCTCCCCTTTCCTTATCGGGCCATATTTAATTTCTAGTGGTGGTGAATTTGCCAATCCCTCTTGCGATAGTGTGGGGATATTGCATTAATTTTACCAGTGGTGCTATCGGCAGAGGGAGCTTTTGTTGTTTTGAGACGGAGTTTTGCTCTTGTTGCCCAGGCTGGAGTGCAGTGGCGGGATCTTGGCTCACTGCAACCTCTGCCTCCCAGGTTCAAGTGATTCTCCTGCCTCATCCTCCCATGTAGCTGGGGTTATAGGCGCCCGCCACCGCACCCAGGTAATTTTTGTATTTTTAGTAGAGACGAGGTTTCATCATGTTGGCCAGCCTGGTCTCGAACTTCTGACCTCAGGTGATCTACCCGCCTTGGCCTCCCAAAGTGTTGGGATTACAGGCATGAGCCATCATTCCCAGATAAGCCCAGATGCTACAGAATGTGCTTTCCATGTTTCTATAAGAAAGGCATTCATTCTCTGCATAGACTTAATGTGGTAGGCAGCCTCCTAATGATCCCAACTCCTGTGCAATGGAGCGAATGTGTCCCCCACTCAAGAAATTCAAATGTTGAAATCCCAGTTCTCAATATGATGTTATTAGGAGGTGGGGTGTTTGGGCTATAATTAGATCATGAGGGTGGAGCCCACATGATGGGATAAGTTCTTTTGTAAAAGGGGCCACAAGGAACTCTCTTGCCCTCTTTCCACCATGTGAGGATACAACAAGAATATAGCAGTCTGCAGCGCTAACGTGGGCCCTCACCAAGCCTTGACCATGCTCTCATCCTGCTTTTCAACTTCCAGCCTTAAGATCCATGAGAAATAAGTTGCTATTGTTTTCTGTAATAGTAGCCCAACTATGACACCTGGCATTCATGATTGTATTAGTTTTATATTGCTGCAGTAACAAATTACAATAAATATAGCAACTTAAAAAAAACACCCACTTATTATCTCAGAGTTCTGTAGGTTAGAAGTCCTACTGATATCACCAAACTAAAATAGATGTGTTGGCAGGGATGTATTCCTTACTGGAGGCTCTGGAAATGAATCCAATTCCAGCCTCTTTCAGGTTGATGGATGGCCAAATTCAGCTCCTTATGACTGCAGGAATGAGGTCCCTAGTTCCTTGCAGGCCGTCACCCAGGGACAGTCTTTGCTCCTGGAGTCTGTCAATGCACCTTCTCATGCTTTTGATGAGCTCCAAGAGGCCTTTCTCCAGTCATCACCCTTATATCCCAACACCAGCAACAGCATGTCAAATAACTTACAAACTTGGAACCTCACTGACTCCCTCCTCTGCTGTATCCATTCTGTTTTCCTCTTCCTATTTCCTCTTCTGCTTTTAAAGGCTCATATGATTACATTGGACCCACCTGGATAATCCAGAATAATCACCATAGTTTCAGATCCATAAGCTTAATCACAACTGCAAAATCCCTTTTGCCATGTAATGGGACATACCCACAGGATCCAGGGATTAAAGAACATCTTTAGTATATGCCATTATTATGCCTACCACACACCTTTATAGAATTCCCTCCCCTTCATTGTGGAATGGATTTAGCAAATAGAATGCAACAGAGACTATGAGATGTCCTTTGCAAGATTTGGTTATAAAAGACTGCAGCTTCCACTTTTGGACATTCTCATTCTTTCTTGACTACTTATTCTAGGGAAGTCAACTACTATGTATCGAGGCAGACACACAGTGGAGAAAGCCATGGGATTCATCTTGGAAGCAGATCTTTTTAAGCCCGGTAACAGCCAATGAATGAATTTGGAAGCAGATCTATCCTAAGTTGAACCTTAAGAAATCTGCAGGTCCAGCCAACAACTTAGTTACATTCTTATAAGAGACCCTGAGCCTGAAATACTCAGCTAAGCTACTCCTGGATTCTCGATCTACAGAATCTGTGAGATAATGTGTGTTGTTTTATCATATTCAACTGTTATAATCTGGAATAATTCATTATGCTGCAACAGATAATGAACGTGCCCAGTGACTTTCTTACTGATCTTTTCTAAAACTGGAGACACTTTATTTCTCATCATTTGTATAAAGAAGTCTACAACTAGAAGTTTCTAAGATCTATTATTGTGGACAATAGAAAAGCATTTGTTAATACAGAAACTGGATATATTTAGATGTAGACAAGAAATCTCTGTGTTCAAATAGCCTTTGGATTGGCCCTTATAGCTTGCTTGGGGTGCAACATTTTCAAAATAAAGAGAAGGAAGGCAGAATCCAGGCAAAAGAAATCCACATGATTATGAACCTGGGACACACAAACCCTACATTCAAGGAAACTGATTTATATAAATTGGGAGAGAAAAAACCTGAAGATGCACTGTGATGGAGTACAATAAGAACAATGTATCACCTTTCCTTTTTTAGTTAGAGTCACATAACTGGAGTAGTATTTCCCAGAGTGTGGGCCACAGACCATTTATTTTAGAATCACCTGTGATGGTTGTTTAAATTGAAGATTCCTGGGCCTTCTAAAGTAGAATCCCCAGGGAGTAAACGTTCCTTACTAATAAGCTTCTCGGGTAGTGTTCCTTCCCTAAAAGTTTGAGAACCACTAACACATGGTTAGGAACGCAGACTTTGAACAATCTGTGTTCAAATCTCACCTCTCTTTTTGTAACTCTGAGGGAGAGAACCTTGGCTGTTTGGCTCCTGCAGAATCCCCAGCACCTAGAACAGTGCCTGGCTTGTAGTTGGTGCTCCAAAAATATTTGTGGAATGAAGAATGAATGAATGACCCAGGGCAACAGTTTTAATTTCACTGATTTTCTTAGAAGAAAAAAAATTAGGAACATAGCCCCTATCTTACAGGGCTAATGTAAGAAGTAATTTACTTAATAATGCGTGTACAATAGACAGCACTGTGCCTGGTACACATGAAGTGCACAGCTCACATTGGGTGACTTTGGCATTGGTGTTGCTATGGCTATTACAAAGGTGCTTCTGACAGCAGCAATGATCCTCTCAGAGAAACTTGGAAGCTGGAAAATGTGTTCTCTATATGCTTGCTGGATAGATGTTGGTTGAGCATTTTCAGTATTTATTAGAAAAATATATTTCTTGAGAAGGTCCAAATAATTTTCTTTTCAAGTGAGGCTATGAGGAAGTCAAAGCACTGGGACATAAGGAAGTATCCTTTGTGCGCATGATCTTATCTCTCCTCTGCTGTAGCCTGTCCTTTTCTTTATTCTCAAAATAAAGAATTCTGATATTTCTGGCCAGAAATTTCTGAATGTTGGCTGGCTTCAGGAATGAAAGATGTGCCAACTGCTCTAACAGCAATTTTGAAAGTACTTTGAAAAAAAACTTAAAATAATTTAGATCGAAAATAAAAATTTATTTTAAAATAATTCAGATTAGAATGTTCTCTGTAAATGCAAAGTAGCAGTGGTATTTGGGAAAACACTGTGCAATTTAATTACTTTTCTACAAAGAAAATATTAGAGACAGTGACATTTAATTTGACTTAGAACTTAATTAATAGAGGATATATTCATTATCTTGATCACATTGCCAATTGCATAGGTGAGGTGATTTTAAAATAGGTTCTTAAAAAATCTTAACATTCTTGCCTTCAAGAAGTAGAACTGAATTTCTCTTCCCTTCACTACAGGCGGAACTTAATGACTTGCTCCTAACAGAATAAAGAAGTGATGATACGGCCAGGTGTGGTGGTTTGCGTCTGTAATCCCAGAACTTTGGGAGACTGAGGAGGGTGGATCACTTGAGGTCAGGAGTTCGAGACAAGCCTGGCCAACATGGTGAAACCCCATCTCTACTAAAAATACAAAAAAAAGTTAGCTGGGCGTGGTGGTGGGCACCTGTAGTTCCAGCTACTCAGGAGACTGAGGCAGGAGAATAGCTTGAATCCCAGAGGCAGAGACTGCACTGAGGTGATATCACGCCACTATGCTACAGCCTGGGTGACAGAATGAGACTCCGTCTCTTTCTTTCTTTCTTTTTTTTTTCGAGACAGAGTCTTGCTCTGTCACCCAGGCTGGAATGCAGTGGCATGATCTCGGCTCACTGAACCTGCCAGGTTCGAGGGATTCTCCTGCCTCAGCCTCCCAAGTAGCTGACATTACAGGCACTTGCCACCACGCCTGGCTAATTTTGTATTTTCAGTAGAGACGGGGTTTCATCATGTTGGTCAGGCTGATCTCGAACTCCTGACCACAGGTGATCCAACCACCTCGGCTTCCCAAAGAGCTGGGATTACAGGCATGAGCCACCGCACCCAGCTGACTCCGTCTAAAAAAAAAGAAAAGAAAAAGAAAGTGATGATAGCCTTTGGAGCCTAAGTCATAACAGGCACCGTGGTTTCCTTTAGGCTTGTTCTCTTTTGTATCACTCACTCTGGGGGAAATTACCACGTCGTGAAGGAACTTAAGCAATCTAAGACCTCTTGTCCACAGAAAAACCTGAGGCCTCTTGCCACTAGTCATGAGAATGAGCCATGACGGAAGCAAGTCCTCCAGCCACATTCAAACCTTCAGACATCTGCAGCACTCTGGCACCCTGGCATCCTGGCTGCACCCTTATGAAAGGTCCTGACCCTGGGCCACCCAACTATACCACTCCTAAATCCCTGACCAACAGAACCTGTGGAATAGCAAGTACTTGTTGTTTTAAGTCACTAATTTTGGGGATAATTTGTTACACAGAAATAGGTAACAGTACACCAGGTGTATACGTATGTAACATTTATCCAATTATAGACTTTAAATATGACCAGTTTATTATTTGCCAGTTATAACCAAAAGCTAAAAATGCGAAAGATATGTCATAGAATTAAAGTGCTATGATTTATTACTATAGGAATATTTGGCTCTTTTAAGAAGAAAATGTGCAGACTAGAGCCATGTATAGAACTAGATTTTTGGTAAAACAGACAAAAAACATTCCAGAAAAGAATGACATGACTGTGTTAACTATATATTAGAAATAAACATTCAGCTATAATTGCTGGATTCATACTTCTGTTGATTGTCAGTATCTTTTCCTTATTCAACTCAACAACTCATAATAGGCTAAAAAGAAAATGTGAACACTAGACAATTTCTAGCTAACAGTAGTGGAGATGCTTTAATTGAATACAATCCATTTCTGATTATAGTGACTAATGGAGGCAAGAAATAGCTCTGGGACAACACAGAAAATTAGGTTTGATTTTGAAGCAGGAGAATGGCATGGGAAGGAAATACTGTATTTATAATGAAATGTATATGTATATAATCTGAATACACAGAGAAAGAGAGAGAGAGAGAGAGAGAAATGAAGAGACAGAAAGAGAGGGACAGCAGGACAGAGACAGAGAGAGACAGGGAGATACAGACAGAGACAGACAGCAAGACAGAGAGATACAGAGAGAGAGACAGAAACAGAGAGACAGTAAGACAGAGCCAGATAAAGCACATGTGACACAAAGAGCAATGGAGAGAGAGCAGTAGATACATACAGCAAAATTACGGAAGAGAGACAGTTTATAGTTTAACCAATTTTGTATGTTAGTTTTATTTTTCCACCTCTCATTGTATTATGAGCATCTTCCCAAGTTACCCCTACATCAATATTTTTAACAAAAAAGAGAGAGACAGAAACACAGAGAGACATTATTTTTAATGACTATATTGCAATGATTTTAGTGTAGATATTATATGTTTATAAGCAGTCCCCTTTTATTCACATTTTGGTTGTTTCTAACTTTTTGATCATCAGTACGGTTGTGACATCTAGCTCTCTGGCTAAAGCTTTGCTCTCTTTAGGACAAATTTCTGAAAGTGAAATTTCACTGTGTATGAACATTTTAAATCTCTTATTACAACTTACCAAATTGCTTTCCAAAAATGCCATGCCAACTTACAGATTCATTGGCATGATATAACATTCTTGTCTCACCACATTCTTGCCAGGACTGTAGAATTTTTTAATTGTGCCATTTATTTTTCATGAGTTTCTGAAACATTTTAAAAGAGCTTTTTTACCATCCCCACAACTACCTTACACCATTTTGTTTCCTGCATTGAAAACATTTTCATGTGAAGGTAACTCCTTTTTTAAGCACGGTAAGGCCCTAAACAGCAAGATTAACATTGATTTTCTATGATTTGACATCAAATAGAAATTAGTGGCCAAATCTCAAACAAACCATTTAATTCATCAATTTTGCTTATTAAGAGATAAATGTCTAAAATAGGTTTGAATAGAATAACATACTAGAAGTGAAAGTCCAAGGACCAGATTCTCATTTGAAACTAAGTATTTAATGAAATCAAAGGTAACCCACACAAACCAGAACCACCAAGGAAAAGGCTTCCAGGGCTAGCTCTATGAGAATGCCAAAAGCCTGTAAGCCCCTTTATACTAGGAAAATTGCATTTAAATTTCAAGAGACAGTCACATAAAAGACAAGAACCAAAATAAAGTGTGTCTAACAAACTTGAGTTTGGGGAATGCACAATATTTTTCAACAAGACCATGGTCATCAGATCTATCACACATTAGTTACATTGTGCTTTACATGAGTTATTTTGTTCAGTTATCACCAAACCCCTAAAATGTGGTCTATCTAGCATCATAGATAGTAGTATATGAGAAAAACGAGGCTTAGGAAAAGCAAATAACTTGCCGAAAGTGACAAACACAGGAGGTAGCAAGGATTGATTTTAAAGTCAGGTCTTTCTGAGGCCAAATCCTGTACTCTTACTTGTACGTAGTATCAAAGACTCAATTCATGGTTTTATTAGACTGTTTTCTTTGTTGAAGATACTAGATTGGAGGTGGCATGCCATAGTAAACGAGTGTAGTCTCTGGATTTGGACATCCTTGAATTTGAATCTTGCCCCTGTAGGTTACATTCTAATGTCTATGATCTTCGCTTTCTTTATAATAGCATCTCATGTTAGAGTCAGGATGAAGTGATAAAATGCTCAGGACAATGTGATACTCAGTATATAGTAGGTACCCCGAACTTTAAAAAAAAATGTTAAAAATATGTAGTAGTAGTTTTATATGTATATTATTTACATGCCAAGAGTACAAGACTGAAAAGGAAACTTTCGTACCCAATTGCCACCACCAGAGGGCAGAGTAAAAATTGTTGTGTCTTTTTCTATGTCAGTGTTGATATGGGAAACTAGAATGTGATGTGAGAGCATAATTTACACACCACTTACCAACCCTTAGATCCTGAGAGAGGGACCTAATTGACCTAAAAAGATAATAAACAAAAATATACAAAAGAAATACATGAAGAATAATCTAAATATTATATACATTCAGTTTATATAATTGATGTGCGCAATTATATAAATATTATTGAAGCAGGAAAGTTTAGCAGTGAGGAAAAACAGAAAGTCATCATGAGAAGATTTTTACTGTTAGAAAAGTAATCAGCAAGGAAAAGTAATATCCTTATAATTATTCTAAAATATGACATAGGGATAAAGTGAAGAAATTGGGAGATGGAAAAATTATACTAGTACAGCGCTCTCTCTGTTAAGCAATGCAAGTGGAAAAATATTTTCCAGAAAGAAAGTGTTAAATCTGAAAATACCACAGAATAAGAGCTTGCTGGAGGGATAGAGGCAGGCAACATGCTTACAGATTGAAAGAATTGCTTAAATATAGGTACTCTCGAGTTATCAAAGATTACCCAAGGAATATACTTGCCAAAGAAAATAAAATCAATCATTTCTGACCTCTCTTCCATGTCTCACCCAATGGTAACCATTTGACATTAATACATACACTTCCTCCAGAAAGGCAGAGTCTATGGAGAATCGGATGTGTCCATGGCCAGCTTAATGCCTTAGATCTTTTTCAGAAATATCAAATCTATTGACTGGATTTGATATTGGTTGGAAAGGAACCAATAGCCAATCATTATTAAAGAAGCTTGCTTCACCGATGCTCGACATGTAAATTGGTACCTGAAAAGTGTGTTTTGCTTCTTAATTACTTAATCTTTCAAACAAAAATCAAGTCGTAGGTAATTTTTCTACCTTATTAGCTAAGAATGACTTCCTCAGTCGATACAACAGCAAAACTCTCATACCCACTAAACTCAGGACAGCAATGAGGCTAATGGACTTCTGGGAAGACTGCCATGGAAACAGAGCTTCCATTAAGTGGACTGGCCTTGCTCCTCCCATGATCCCTCTCAGGTGCACAGACACTCTGACACCTCCAATGCCTGTAGGCATTGGAGCGGAGCTCCCTAAAATGCCCAATACGAAGCAGAAGTCCACTCAATGACCCTTACTGCTCAAGGGCTCATGTCCCCTAGGGATCTTCCCAGTGGCTACCAAATGCCCATCCGTGAATCCAACAGGTGCATCAGAATCATGTGAGTGTGTTTCTGGGGATGGGGAAGGGCTAGGGACTACTACAATTACGCAACATTCCCAGATCGAACCTCAGACCTATTGAGTAGAATCTCCCACACAGGATGTCAATAATCTATGTTTTTAACTGTTACATCAGATAAGTCTCATAAACATCAAATTTCAGAATTGCTGAACAAGATGAGATATAACAAATGGGGTATAATAACAAAAATACCCAATTTTGTCCAGAGTATACTGTGTTTACAGTAACTTAACATGCAATTTTCCACTGAACCATCACAGCTGTGCCATAAGAAAACCACAATTTAAAAGCCTACTTGTATCACTTACTTTACATGCATAATCTTTATGTATCCTTTATGAGGTAGGTTCTGTTGGCATCCTTATTGTATAATCTAGACAAGGAACCAAGACTTTAAAGAATGATATGGTTGTTTAAGATCAGATTCGCAAAGTGGGTCAAGGTTTGAATTCAGACTGTCTAATGCCCCAAAACATGATCTTTCCACCACACAACATTGTCATGCTAACTTCTAAGGGGGACAGAACCAGGCTTTACCATTTGGGATGAAGAAATTTAAATCCAGAAAGCCTAAGACAACATCAGGATCCAGCTTATTTTTGGGTATCTGATGTTTCATTACCTTAACAACAACATTTTTTAGAGGCAGATTGAATGTACTTTTCATTATTTGAAACGATGCTTCTGAATTGCCTGCATTTAGGATTGCTTTTCAGGTACTAGAAATAGAATTGATCTATTCACATTCTTTGTAGGTTTTCTTAGAACAACCTTCCAACTGAATAGAAATCTAGATGAAGATTGAGGGATTTCTCTATAGCCATAGAAGACTAACTTCCAAAAAGATGAAATTCCTTTGACCATAGTAAGCTAGCAGTTGCAGACCTTATTTTCCAAAATGGGCCACAGTAACATTTCCAATTCTGCTTGCTTTTCCAGAATCTTACCACTTACTTGTCAAAAAGTGGAATCTATATCCACTCTCCTTGATCCTAGCAGGCTTTTGACTAATCAATAGAGTATGGCAGAAATGATGCTACATGGCTTCCAAGACTGGGGTCATCAAAAAAGGCTACAGCTTCTGCCTGGATCTCTTTTAGGGACATTTTTCACAGACACAGTGAGGAAGCCCACATTAGCCCACATGGAGAGAACCTGACGCTCCCAGCTAGCAGCCAGATACGCCAGTGAACAGGCCCTGACATGATTCTGCCTTTGACCTCATCTGTGAGCTTTCCAGCTGGGGTCCCAGACATCTGGAAGCAGAGACATGCTGGTCTTGCTGTATCCTGTCCAAATTCCTGTCCCACAGACTCTATGAGCATAACAAATTGTTGTTTTATACCAGTAAGTTTTGGTGTAATTTGCTACACAGTCATAGTAAGCAAACTCTGATCACAGTGAGCTCCATATGTAAGCTTAGTTAACATTCAGTGAATATTCTAGAGAAAAAAAATTTATCCAGAGTGGGGCAAGATTTATTAGTGCTATCAAACTTTTCCACACAAAGTACCCCTAAACAGAATAAAATGACCAGAGGTATACAGGTAATGTGAAATTTGCAATCTCCTATTTCATCTTTAAAATTCTTGTCATTTTGCATTTTGTCCTATATGCATGTATCTTTTTCCATCAGTTTAGGTTTGTTCTCCAGAAAGGTGTGCCATCTTTCCCCCCACCCCCAAAAATTTGCATATGATTACCTCTGCATGAGAAGCTTAGATCTGAGTACTATTCAGTCCAGAGCTATTGATGTTTTAATATCAGACTGAGCCTTACACAGAAAGGATGAATCTCTAACTGCAGAGTTGAATATCAATGGTGGGAAGGCAATTTGATGGGCAGATGAAATGTTTACATTTCTGCAAAATCATGCAAAGGAGGCTGACACCCACTTTGCTCAAGGGCAAAGCACAAGTTTCATGTGGCTACAGTAGCTTCTAATTTGGAGCAAAACTAATTTGGGCAATTATCTAATTTATCTTGATTGACAATTCTGGACTGTTCAGAATGAAATTTTAATATAGCAAAGCCCAATAATATAATTTGTAAAACCTATTTCAGGCTTTAAGTTTAGGGAGAAATATTCTTGATATTATTTTGTATATGAGGGACATAGTATCACTGAACATCTGGAGGTTGTGAACAAACTAGCTGTATATTAAAAATATGGTGGGATGTAGCCTTTACAATTGAATTTTACTATGCAATATCGTTCAGGTTTTCTAGGTGTAGTCATGTCACCAACTTGCTGTGTGACCTTAGGAATGTTGTATTACCTCCCCAATTCTAATCTACTCATTAAAAACAAGGATTCTGAATCATACAGCTAGGTCTAACATCCTATGATTCCATAGCCCAGACTTCGCCTTCACTGAAGCTGTAAGAAGATTGGCATAGTCTCAGGGAGAATCCCATTAGAAAACTCTCTTTTGACTTTATGCCAAAAGTGAACTATCTTTCATTGTATCATTTAGAGTAAGTTTGACTGCAAATAACGAAATCTAACTCAAAGTGGTTTTAAATATAGATGTTTTTAAAATCCAACATAACAAAAATCCCAGAAGTAGGATGGGCTCAGGGCTGGTTGATGTAATGGCTTATCAATGTAATTAAGACCCAGGATCTTCTGAACTTTGATGCCTATTCCATCTATAAGCAGGTAGCCAGACAGCTTCAGTGGAACCAAGCATCACATCCAGATAAAATAGTGCAAGGAAGAAAAGAGAATAGTTCCTCTGGGACTTTCTCTTAAGTGAGAGATCTTTCCTAGAATAAAACCCCCTGACCCCCAAGCAGCAGTAGTACCAGGCTTTTTATGTCTCATTGACCAGAATGTGATCATATATGCTCTACCTGGAACCTATCACTGTCGAAGCATCCCCTAGTTGGCTTGGACTAAGTATTCAGAGTGAAATGGATGTTGAGGGTCAATTGCAAGCCCACTATATTCCCCCTCCAGCTCTGCCTTCATCTCTCACATAAGCACTGGCTGTCTCGCCATTCCATCTTCTATCAAACAGTAGCTGACAGTTGATACTATGCAATGGCGCTCAACCCTAGGTCTTCAGGATAGTCACCCGGTAATTGATTTTAAAAATACCTAGCCTAAGCCCCACCACAGATCAATTATAGTGGAATTTCTGAGGGTGAGGGCAGGTGACTCCAGTTTGCCCAGGATTATAGCAGTTAGGGATTGAACCAAGTTTTTTGACTCTTGTTCAATGATCTTCCACTACTGGCTTCTACTCTCTTATTCCATAGAGTTCTATACATGTAGAAATGATTGGGCTAACTAGATTAATTAATATTCTGCAAAACTTACTTTCTATGAAAATAACAAAACAGGTCAAGTTTTAGATCAGCGTTTCTCTCCCCTAACTTTTCCTTTTTAGATTTCTTCAGAAATAACTAAAGAAAAAGACTGCTATCCAGTTCTGACTTGTGTTTGATAGCCCCCTAATGTAGTGTTGCAGTAAATGCATCTTTTGCCACATACTTTAGCAGAAAGTTCACGTTTTACCATAATCTGACATATTATGGCATGCATGAATTCACTATTTTGTAGTCAAACATTACTGGGTTTTAAAGAACGTTCCTTGTTGTGTTTTAAAATGGATCTCAAGAGCCCGCAAATTTAAGCCCCTATAGGACAAAGAAAGAAGTCACACAGCTCCCCACCCTGCTATCTCCTTATTGGGGGGGTGGGGAGGGAAGGAATAAGCATTTTAAATCCTAATTTCACTTTAAAGTCAAAGACTTCAAGAAGTTGAAAATCAACAATGTTCTTCCCACAACATTTGAAATTTTCAAGATGTTTATTTCAACTCCTGTTTGTTATCTCTCCTCAAAGTATCCCTATTTGCATAAAGATATTGAAAAGGAAGGGAATATAATTTTCGAATCTTTAAATGAAAGTGAAAAGTGCTGAGCCAAATGGAATAATAATATAAATAGAAATAAACTGGGCAAGGGGGTGCTATTTTGACCATCTAGAAACCGTATCAAGCCAAGAACCCCTTCCGTAGGGAGATGGACTTGTAAAAGGAAGAAACAAACCACCTCTCAGGCAGGCTCACCCCAACAGAAGTAGGAGGGAGGAGCATACCTAAGTAAAAAACCTACTAAATATCTCATAAACCAAGTCTATAAATTCGCTTCTATCTTTATAGTTTTAATTGCTTCCTGCCTTTCACTTTTCCTTCTTCCTTTTCTCGGTAAAGAAATCGCCCTCCCTCACTCCTGTGGCTTTAACTCTCACGGCCAAAGCAGCTGCTCCACAAACTGCTTTGCAGCTTGCCGACTTGACCTTTCTTCAGCTCCTCTAACATAACTTTTCTTATTAGCCAACTATTCAATCCAGCTCTTCCTCTTCATGTTTAAAATTTGGCTCTGTGGTCATAATATCCTCTGGTCACCCAAGCTTGAAGCCACTGATTCCCCAACACCCACTTCTCCCTCACCTGTAATATCCACGTCTCATCACCTCTACTACTCACATTCTAGGGCGGGAGCAGAACCCAAATTTTAGGCACATGTACCCTACAGTGAGCCTGTCTAATTCCCATCCAGTGCCCCCAGTTTCCAGATTTGTGACCGTGGGAAAGCTATTTAACTTCTCTGTGGCTCATTTTCCTCACTTGCAAAGAGCAGTGGTGATACTTCAATAGGTTGTCCTAAGGATTAAATTAGATATACAGAGCACAAAAAGAGTGGGCGCTCAATACATATTTGCTATTATTTTACATTTAAGGCCTTATGTGTATACATCTTTACCTCTGCACCACCCTCCTAGTGGAGTTGCCTTAATTCTTCTTCACCACATATCCTATACCTCCCAGACAATCACCCTCCATTCCCACTCCACTGCTCAGAAATTGTCTGTGATTCTTAGCTGACAAAGCCACTCCACTGCTCAGAAATTGTCTGTGGTTCTCAGTTGATAAAAAGGTTTGATCCAGCCTCCATCATCAGGACTTGCCACAGGCTCAGTCTGCAATTCTAGCTTCACAACCAACGTTTGCCAACTCCAGCTCCATCAGGTCACGCCCCATTGCTCATTCCATTGCAGCCGCCTTCCCTCTTCCTTTCCTCATCTTCCTTCCTCCCCACCAAGTCCTTAATTTCACTCTGAGCCATTTCAAATAAATAAATAAATAATCACAGAGAATCATATAACAAATTTACTCTCTATCCACTGCTATCAGTTCCAAACATTTTGTCACACCAGCTTTAGATCTTTTTAAAGAGAGAAAATGTTACCAATGTATCTGAAGCACCTGTGTGTCCGTTTCCTGATCCCATTCCCCTCACAAAGTCCCCAGAGGTAAGCACATTCCTAAATGTGGTGTTTGTGATTCCTGTGTAATTTTTAAGTATTATTATCCATCAAAAGAAAAGCCTGAGAAACTGTCACAGCAAAAGGGGGTCAAAAAAGACTGATAACAAAATTAATATGATATCCTAGGTGAATCTTGGAACATTAAGACATTAAAAAACTAAACAAATTTGAAAAGTATGGACTTCAGTTTATTATAATGAATAAATATTGGTTCATTAATTGTGACAAATGTGCCCTATTAATGTAAGATACTAATAATAGGGGAAACTAGGTGTGGAGTATACAGAAACTGCAGGGTCTTCTTAATTTTTCAGTAAGTCTATAACTATTCTAAAATAAGATTATATTTTTAAAATATATTTATACCACCTATATATATAACCATGAGCATTGTTCTATGTTTTCCAATTTATATGAATAATACCATGCATATATTTCATTATACAACATTTTTTCCATTGGTTAGTTTCCAATGGCCTACCCGACTTACATTTTCTGTCCTTCTCCATGATGATGGACCCCAAAAGAGGAACTCCCATGGACTGCATCTGCAGGCTCCTTTGTTAGATTGGATGTATCTGTTGGAAAGCAAAGGAGATTGAAGAAAGGCAGAAGAGAAAGTATGGTGTGCTAGGCAGAAAAATACCTTCCCAAAGATGTGACATCCCAAAGATGTCCATGTTCTAATCCCCAGAACCTGTAATATATTACATTATATGACAAAAGAGATTGCACAGATGTGATTAAAGAACTTCAAATGGGGAGATTGTCTGGGATTATATGAGTGAGGCCAATGTCATCAGAAGGGTTCTCATAAGAGAAAGGCAAAAGGGTCATGGTTAGACAGAGGGATCAGAAGATGCTACACTGCTGGATTTGAAGATGGAAAAAGGGACCATGCGTCAAGGTATGCAGGCGGCTCCTAGAAAGTGGAAAAGTGAAGGAAATAGATTCTCTCCCCATAACTTCCAGAAGGAATGCAGCCTTGCCAACACCTTGATTTTAGCCTAGTGAAATCTATTTTGGATTTATGATCTCCAGAACTACAACATAATAAGCCATTAAGTTTCTGGTAATTTGTTACTGCACCTATACGAAACTAGTGCAGGCTGGGAGCAGTGGCTCATGCCTGTAATCCCAGCACTTTGGGAGGCCGAGGCAGGTGGATCACCTGACATCAGGAGTTTGAGACCAGCCTGACCAACATGGTGAAACCCTGTCTCTGCTAAAAATGCAAAAATTAGCCCATGTGGTGGTGGGCATCTATAATCCCAGCTACTTGGGAGGCTGAAGTAGGAGAACCGCTTGAACCTGGGAGGCGGAAGTTGCAATGAGCCAAGATCGCACCACTGCACTCCAGCCTGGGCAACAGAGTGAGACTCTGTCTCAAAAAAAAGAAAAAGAAAAAAAAAGAAAAGAAAAGAAAAAAGAAACTAATGCATAGAAGATATGTCTTCCCAGCTGGCTGCATTTCTGGGAATGGCTTCCTTTTGGTTAACAGATCCCTTCTAGCAGGTTCTCTTCTGTGGCTACAGCTCTCAGGAGGCTCCATTACCACCAAATCCCTCCCTTTCTCACTTCAAGCCTAGAGGCAGTAAACATTTCCTTCCGTTGCTAATTCCTACATGTTTTACTAACCTTCTGGTTCCATTCGCCCAGCCACGCCTCCGCACATGGACTCTTCATTGAATTATCAACTGTTAAATGTCATAGGTGTGCCGTATTTTCCTGATGGGACCCTGATCTCTCACTACAATATTTTTGTGATATATCCATGTGGATACATGTAGCTCCTAGAATGCCATCATCATCTAATGAAAGAGGTGCTGTCATAGGACTCGTTATCACATAATGACACCTATAGCTGCTTTGGAAGGAAAATTCATAATCTTGGGTGAAACTGGGGCCAGTCAAGAGGTATTCCAGAAATCCCTCTGGATTTCCATAGCACCCTTTTTATACTTGACACCCCGTCCTTTTTAGCTTTGATGTGTATGTGTGTGTCTCATCTTTCCTAAAAGCAGGAACTATGTCTTTCTGCAAATTTCTGTAGCAGATCACATTTGTAACCTGAACAATGGCTATCAGTACATCTTTTTCCAACCAGTTTTTCTCCTCGAGTTCTACCTTTTTAGTAATGACACCAAAATTCTAGCCACACAATCCTGAAGGCTCAGGCATCTTACATTTTTTTTGACCTTTCCCCCTGCTAAGTTGCCATTTGCTAAGAACATGCAGCATCTAAGGCTGGTGGCCATAAATCCATAGTTCTTCATCACATCCCCTCCTTTCATCCCCATCATAGCTCCCTTGGTTTAGGCCCCATTTACTTGTCATTAGGACTGGAATAACTCCAGACAGGCCTCAGCTTCATCCAAGATGCTGGATTCTCCTTCCAAAGTAGCTCTATACTTCATTATATGGTAATGAATCCTATGACAGCATCTCTTCCATTAGATGATAATGCCATCCTAAGAAAGCATCCCTTTCCAGCTCACACACCTTCAGGGGTCAGAACTGACTCCAGAGCTCTCCAGTGAGCATTCAAGTCCAGTGGGAGCTTGGACCCACTTACTTCTCTCCCTTTCCCCCCAACCCTTACAACTGGCCACGGTCTCCTTCTCCAAATGTGTCTTGTCATTTTCCTACATCTATCTTTGTTCATACTCTGTCTTTTATTTAGGAGACCTTCCGTTGGTGTTGAAATTTTCCCTCTGGCTAATATCTTTTCAAATGTTAGCTACTTGAAAAAGTAGGCATCCCTTCCCACCTCCACCACCTGCTATGGGGCGACCATCACTATATTTGGATATCTTCTCTCTCTCCCTGGAATCTTACATACTCAATAGCTTGTGATTCCTTTCGATTTCTTTTATAGCACTTAGCTTATTGTTCCCAGCTTTATGTCAGGTATGAGTTTCTATAAATTCTTTTTATAGGAGACAGAGACAATGTTTTAATATTTTTAATTCTCCCATGGAAAATACTATTGGATTGTGCATATAATAGATGTTCAATTCACAGAAATTTATAAACAAGAGAAAGCTGAGAAATAAGAGGAATCTATTGAAGTAGAAGAAATCATAGAACTGGATGAAATGTTAGAGATTATCCAATTCAATTCAAACTCCATTCTGTATCTCTCTTCTTTAAATGTTTCAATGTCTCCTTATTATCTTAGAATAAAGTCAAAATTCTCAGTATGGCCCAAGATTACCATGATCAGACCCCTGCATCCCACAGCCTCAGCCTGGACTACAGGATCCCTCTGCTCCACAGCAGCCTTACCCTTCTTGCACAGTCCCTTCATCGTGCTACTTGTTAGTTCCCTCCTGCTCTCTGCCTCCAAGCTATTTTAGCTCACAGACATCTGCAGGTCTCAGCCTAGCTTTACTTCCTTCACTCATTCATTCCACAGTATTAACTAGGTATCTACCATATGCCAGGAACCCTCGTAAGCCCTGGGGATGGAGCAGGGGACAAAGCACACCAAGATCTCAGTCCCCATGGGATTCACGTGCTTGCTTCTGGAAGTGGGTCTTGCCTCCTACCCCAACATACTCTTGCCAGGAGTGTTCACCTCTATTAGACACTGTCACTACACTCCGGAGCCCTCCTCTGCAGTACTTACCACAATAATAGGTGTTCACTGATTCATGCCATTGATGATTATCTTCCTCAGTAAGCTAAAAGGTTCTTGAGGGCTAGGTCACTGAGTGCTTTCATCATTTTATGTCAACCACATCAAGCTCAGTGCCAGGCACATAGTAAGTAGGTCCTCAGTACATTTCTTGAATGACAGAATAAAGTGATGAAATTAAGACCCTCCCTATACAGATGAGGAAACTACAGTCCCGAACTTGAGGCAGGCTGTGGGTCACTAGCCTCTGCCCATAACATAAAGAATTAGGACCAGGAATAGGACCTGGGCTACAGAACTCCCATTCCAGTGCCCATTTCATTTTAATAAAATTGAAATGGAAAAGGCAAAAGCAAATGAGTTGGGAAAGGGTGTGGAGCAAGGGTGAAAGAAGAAAAAATATGCCAAGAGGAGAAAAAGGGAAGTAATTTTTGTTTTTTAAATATAACAGAAGAGTAGGAAAAGGGCAAGCACATTAATAGATGATGAGACAAGTGGAGCAGGAACCTCCAAGAAGAGACCATCAGCCACAACACCGTGTGTCTCTACCTGGGCCCTTGTTCCACAACTTTGTAGTGAGCACTTGTCTTTGTTTCGAAGGAGGTTGTGTACCCAGCACCCTTAATTCCCCTTCTTGAATGTTGGATGGCGTCCATTTGCCCCTGCACATCTACTCTTGACTTTTCTCCACCTTGCTCTGTTTGAAAGGCCGACTTCCAAGGATGGCACCGCGGACTCCCTGGTCCTCTAGCTTCTGGTTTAGCCAATGGGAGGCAGCAGCAGGAGACTGAAAGGCAGGAAGGGAAAAAGACCAGTGCACCCGCTGCCAGGCCATGCATTGGAAGTGGTTGACTTTCTTCGCATGTGCCACAGCTTCTACCGTCTCACCACACTTCACGAATAGCTTTTTACCCTTTCAGGTCTAGAAATGGAAATGGCTTCCCACAGCTGTTGGCCGTGGAGAGCTTCACTGTCTCCTGTTGATTTTCCCTATTCCTACCTATACCTTCATAATTATGGTAGTTTTTCATTAAACTCTTTTGAGTCATCACAGTTGAGAGTGCCATCTATTTCCTGACAAGAATATGACTAAGAAATCAGGCTAGGAGAATTCCCTAGCTTGGGGGATATAGACTTCTTTATAGAAGCCCAATGCTCCTTTTCTCAGTTTCCCCTGCAACTGGGCTTCACCAATGGGGTGCACCCACCTGAGAGTTTAAATCTGAAGCTGGAAGAGCAGAATGATGAGTTGAATAGAGTCCATCCTGGTGGGGAGGACTGCAGGTATGACCAATTCCTAGCTGTATAGGCTCTAAGTCTGGTTTTCCAGCCTCTGCAAGAATTCTGAAAATAATGTTCTCTGTTTCACCAAGCCAGAATTGAATTCTATTGGTGACAGCTGAGATGACTGAGAACATCCTCTTCTTGATCCCATAACTCTTGATGCCTGGCTGATTCTTCTATCATTCTCTCATTGTAAGTTAAGTTTGACTTCATTTTTTTATAGTTTTATTTTATTTTTAAATGACAAATAATAATTGCATATAATTATGGGGTATGATATGATGTTTCAATACACATATACATTACAGAACGATCAAATCAGCCTTACTAGCATATCTGTCACCTCAAATATTTGTCATTTATTTGTAGTGAAAGCATTTAAAATCCTCTCTTTTTTTGAGTCCTCTCTTTTAGCTATTTTGTATTCGTCGACCAATGTCTCCCTTTTCCCAATCCACCACATCCACCTCCCTCCACAGCTTCTGGTTACCACCAATCTACTCTCTACTTCTCTGGGTTTGACTTTTTTTGATTCCACATGTCAGTGAGATCATATTGCATTTGTCTCTCTCTGCCTGGCTTATTTCACTTAACAGAATGTCTTCTAGATTCATCCACATTGTTGCAAATGACAGAATTTCCTGTTTGTGTAAGGCTGAGTAGTATTCCATTGTCTATCTACATCACATTTTAAAAAATTCATTTATCTGTCGATGAGTGCTTCGGTTGTTTCCATAGCTTGGCTATTGTGAATAATGCTACAATAAACATGAAGCATCCCTTTGCTGTACTGATTTCCATTCCTTTGGGTATATACCCAGTAGTAGGATTGCTGTATCATATGTTAGTTCTATTTTTAATTTTTTAAGATGTCTCCATACTGATTTCCAAAATAGCTCCACTAATTTACAATACCATCAGCAGTATATAAGGGTTCTGTTTTCTCCACATACTTTCCAAAACTTATCTTTCATCTTTTTGATAGTAGTCAATCTAATAGGTATGAGGTAATACCTCATTGTGGTTTTAATTTGCATCTCTCTGATGATTAGTGATGTTGAGCAATTTTTTCATTTCTGTTGGCCATTTGTATGACTTCTTTGAAGAACTGTCTAGTCAAGTCATTTGCCTGTTTTTTAGTAGGGTTGTGTTCTTGTTATTGAGCAGTTTGAGTTCCTTGCATATTTTGGAAATTAGTCCCTTATCCTATGTATAACTTGCAAATATTTTCTCCTAATCCTTGGGTTGTCTTTTCACTCTATTAATTGTTTCCTTTGCTATGCAGAAGGTTTTTAGTTTGACACAATTTCACTTGTCTGTTTTTACTTTTGTTGCCTGTGCTTTTGGGTCACAGTCAAGAAATCTTTGTCCAGACTAATGTCATGGAGAATTTCCTGTATGTCTTCTTTCAGTAGATTTATAGTTGTAGGTACTAAATTTAAGTCTTTAATTCATTTTGAGTTCATTCTTGTATAAGGGGTGAGAGAAGGGTCCATTTTTATTCTTCTCCATGTTGATATCCAATTTTATTGGCATCATTTATTAAAGAGTCTGTCATTTTTGCATTACGTGTTCTTAGCACCTTTGTCAAAAATCAATTGGCCATAAATGTATGATTTTGTTTATAAACTCTCTATCCTATTTGATGTGTATGTTTTTATGCCAGTACCATGCAGTTTTGATTACTATAGCTTTGTAATATACTTTGAAATCTGGTAGTGGCAGTATGATGCCTTCAGTTTTGCTCTTTTTGGTCAAGATTGCTTTGGCTATTTGGGATTTTTGTGGTTCAATATTAATTTTAGGTTTGTATTTTATATTTCTGTGAAGAATCACATTGGATTTTGATAGGAATCGCATTGAATCTGCAGATCACTCTGGATAAGGACATTTTAACAACATTAATTCTTCCTATCTGTAAATACAGGAAATATTTCTATTTATTTGTGTCATCTTTAATTTCTTTAATCAATGTTTTACAATTTTCATCACTTCTTTGCTTAAATTTACTCCTAAACATTTTATTTATTTTATGATGCTACTGTAAGTGGGATTGTTTTCTTAATTTCTTTTTCAGATCATTTGCTGTTAGTGTATAGAAATTCTGCTGATTTTTGTAAGTTGATTTTGTATCCTGCAATTTACTGAATTCATTTATCAATTCTAACAGTGTTTTTTGGTGGAGTCTCGAGGATTTTATATATATAACATTACGTTAACAGCGAACAGAGACAGTTTCACTTCATTCTTTCCTATTTGGACACCTTTTATTTCTTTCCCTTTCCTAATTTTTCTGGGTAGGATTTCCAGCACTATGTTGAACAGAAATGGTAAGAGTGGGCATCCTTGTCTTGTTCCTGATCTTAGAGGAAAAGCTTTCAACTTTTCACCAATGAGTATGACATTACCTGTGGGCTTGACATATATAGCCTATATTGTGTTAAGAAACATTCCTTTTACACCTGATTCATTGAGAGAAAATTTGATGTTAATACCTCTCATTCCTGCAAGGGAACATTATTTTCTTTGTTTCCAGTCTCTAAGATTGATCTTACCTAACTTTACTTAAAAAAGAATATTAATAACAATAAACCCGTAAAAATAGATCACTTGGAAATTAGAAAAATAGAGTTGCTATGTGGTCTGCAGGAGGTCCTGAACCCCAACATTCTTCTCCTCCCATTAACCCTGGCCTGAGTCTGCTCATTAGTGGTTCCCAGAGAAACTCTACTCCTGACTTCTTGCCCTCACATTATCTAAAGGTTAACAATGAAGAGTTACACTGACAGGACTCTTTCTGACCCTGGTCTTTTGCTGCTTTTCCAAGGAGGCTAAGTGTGACTCAAATTAAGAAAGGGGAGAAAAACCCTTCTAAATAATATGTGTCACCTATGTTATTACACACATTCTGTAGGTTTTCACTATACACAACTAATATATATGGCCATGTGCACATGAGAGTTTTAACCCAAGGGACAGTAGAATATACCCCAATTTATTTTTGTTCTGATGGACTGCTCAGAAACTGGATACTGGGGGATTTCATTTTCAATTTGATAATGTCTATTGTGGATTCCAAGCCAGTCCCAGTCATCCCATTTCACACAAAACCTAAGAAATAAGCTCAATTTATCCATAGCTTGAAGGTAGAGTATGTGGTACATTATTCCACGAGGGCAGTCATCAACACCTGCTAATCATTGCTGTATGTTTTCATATATTTTCTCTCACAACCCACCATCAACTAATATTCTAGCTAGTAGGAGGTTTAAAATTCATCTGGGTAAATTCTTGTCTTTAATATATACAAGGAAACTGGAATCAGAAATGTGAAGTGTTGCCCAGGTCAGACAGCTGCTAAAAGTCAAACCCAGATGCCAACATAATTCTTTTTTGGCTCCCAAATGAGTGTACTTTCAAACCTCAGGAATCTAACTCTCCAAATAACAGGGAAAAAAATAGCTTCAGGTCTTTATTTAATAGAGGTATTTCAAAAATCCAAAGGTCCATTAAATTTGCCTAAAAAAATAGTTAAGGAAAAAAAAAGAATGTGCTATTTACATTTTAGATAGGAGGAAACTGAAGAATAGAAAATACTTCTAAGATTTTTGTTATAGTAACAAAATCAGGCATAGAACTTTGTCAAAAGAGCTCACTTTGTAAAGTGAACCATCTTTTGACAGTAAATGTGGTAACAAGTTAGTCTACAATGGTGATTCAAAAATAAATCAAAGTGCTAGTTGCGGAATCGGTTGAGCACCCTCTGTTTCAGGCCAACGGAATGAGGCAGTGATTTCGGCAGATCAAGGCTGTCTGCATGGCTGAGGAGGAGAGGACAGGGCCAGGAGCGTGGGACTGGAATACGGCACTTCAGTCAGATGCTGCCCCATAACTCCCAATCTGCTTGATCTTGGCACGTTAGGGAGCTGCAGCTCCTCATTTGTAAAATGTGGAAACAATTATACCACCTCATGTGGTTATTATGAAACTTGGGATTTGGTATGCAATAAGTTTTCTCATTTTCATTATCAACAAAAGAGTCTAGGCAGAGATCTAAGTGTTCACACAGGGCCTGTCTTAGCAATTACCTCTTTCGAAATTTGGTGGAAGAAAAATGAAAAGCGCGTGCTCAGAAGAGTCACTAGAGGGAGCTCTCAGGTCAGCCTGGCATGGCGGAGGCCGGCCGCCCCGGCAGCCCAGATACGATACCCGGGCATTCCTACCTCAGCAAGCACAGCACCTTACAGGAAACCCAGCACCCTAAGGCTGAGGCCCACGGATTCGCAGATCAGATCTCCTCCTTGAGCTGACTCTGCTTTCTGTGGGAAGGCACTTTTCAAGTAGCCTGGAACTGCTGTTCTTCACTGTGTTCCGAACTCAATTGTGGAGTGTTTCTGACAATAGACTGAGATACTTAAACAGGAAGGAGACTGTGTGTGTGTCGATCTACTCCAGATGATTGATAGATGATAGCTAGATAGATAGATAGAAGATAGCAGAGTCACAGTTGCCCCTTTATTATGTCACCACAACTGTGCATTTCTAAGTGGGAACAAAATGGAGGGAGCTGTGGGGACTGTGGACACTCTGGGAGCGTCATCCACTGTGTGTTCTTTTAGAATTGCAGGGCCTGGGGCTGGGGCAGGGAGGGCACTGCCCATCTCTAAATGGCACAGCACCTGCAACCTGCCTGGGTTCATTTCAGGCAAAATGTGTGTGTGTTCTCTTTAGGGTAGAGGCAAGAGCAAATCACCCTGGGCCAAGGCTGGAGGAGGTACTCGCCCTCATCCCAAGCCCATGTCTCTGCCCCACTGCGCCAACCTGACCCCCCAGCCCTGCTCAGGCATAACCTTCAGAATCCCTCTCTTCAAGCCCTTACCAAATCCAAAATGCTAAGAAAGAATCTGATTTCCTTGTTTACTCCTCAGGTTGATTTAGCTCCTCCAGAAGCACTTATGTCTTAAAACCTAGCTGTAATTTTTTATTTACAGGCTTTGTTTTTCCTGCCTCCTTTCAACTTGCACCTTCAGCTTCTTCAGCTGTCACCCCAAGCCCAAAACAGTCATCACCATCAGACTGAAGTGTCTCGTCCGTTGCTTCTGTGAACTTCTCAGGGCAAAAATATGGTGAGTTTCTTCACTGAAGACCCTCTCCCTGACTTCCTGTTCTCCTCACACCCTGTCACTAAGCTCCTGGCTTCATGGGGTCAGTTCTGACTTGCAGGGGTGAAGAGAGACTGGTAGAGGCAGAGGGAGGTCACATGCCAGTTCCCAGGTCAGGGTACAAAGCAGTCTGCAGACTCGGAGAAAGGCTGTCTGCTGTCATTTCTCTCTGTGAGGGTCCAGGCCTTGCCATGAGGGTGAAGGTCACCCCAAAAGTCCACTGTGGTTTTCTATCCTCTAATCTGAAGCCAGATCTTTGTTCTGGCCCCTTCATCTCTGGAGCTGCTGAGCCGTTTCTCTGCTGGCCTCATGTCCAAGCTCTTTGACTTTTGGGCACAAATGATGTCTGGACAGTTGCTGGTCTTAACTTGGCGGCCGGACCTCTGGGCTCTGCTCTTGGGAAGTCTGACTCACTTTGCTGGGGTTATGCCCTTCCTGTTTGCTTTCCATCTCCTCTTGCCTTTTTTCCTCTTAGGCTCAGACACTGGGCGGCCCCCAGCCCCTCTTGCTTAACCCACACACCTCTTCAATCTCTTTTTGCCTTAGAAAAATCAGTTTTGTAAAGTCCATTAACATCCTGACAAGAATTCCAAGGCCCAAGCATTCCCATTAGGGTGCCCACCTCCCAGTCATTTCTCCCCCTCCCTACATCCCTCTATGGGGATTTGTAGTAGAAACGTATAGAAGAAATGCTTGTGGAAGGAACCATCGTCTTTCCCTGTGAAGTCCTAAAGATATCCCCTCAGTGTTTTGAAAATAGTGGCAGCTACAACTGCTCTTTGAGTTGGGGGCATTGTTGGCCATCTGCTTCTTTTTCAACCGCAAGAGCCTTTTCCTTCCTTCGAAGAAAACACACAAAAAACCCCACATGAACCATCCTGTCTTGGATATGCCTCCCTGGGGTTAGTCCAGTGCTGTTTTTTACGTGTCTGCAAAACTCCTCCATCACCCACCCTAATTTGTCACCTCATTCCTGGCCAGTCTGGATCTACACACTGAGACCAGGAGACCATAAAAAAGAAAGAGAGAGAGAGACAGAGAAAGGAAGAAAGTGAGAGAAAGAAAGAGAGAAAGGGAATAGAAAGAAAAGAAAGAAAGAGAGAAAGAAAGAGAAAGAAAGAAAAAGAAAGAAAGAAAGAAGAATGAAAGAAAGAAAGAGAGAGAGAGAGAAAGAAAGAAAGAAAGAGAGAAAGACAAGAAAAGCGCATATAGAGAGCAAAGAGGAATTGACTGTGTTTGCTTCTTGCCTCAGGGATAGTTTGTTGCCATTGATTTCAGGTCATCCAGAATATACAATTTTGCCAGTCCTTTAACCACAGTTTTAGTAAATGGGATAATTAATTGAGCAAATTTTAAAAACAAAGTTCTATGAGAGATCTCTCCATGGTAGCCCCCAAATCCAGTGTTCTGTCTTCTCTCATTGCTACAGTGACTCACCACTGTGCTCAAATGCATGCCATTTGTACATCCACTTCTGGCCTCTAACAGGAGGTGAATAATTTTGCTGAGAGACTGGAGAGTTGTAGAGAATTAGAGATAATTTATTTGCTTCTGTGTTCTGTGTACACAAGCACAAGCTGGACACAGGCCCATGGGAGTAAACCCTGGGTGCAGGCAGTACTTCCCAAAACCTAAGACATTGCATGCTGGACTCACTAAACCTTAAGGATAGAGGCAGTGTGGTCAAACACCTCCAGTTTTCAGATAAATAGACAGGTCTGTGATCTTCTGGAAGCAGAGCAGAAGGTGGAAGCTTGGACTCTGGAACTGAGTTGCCCAGGTTGGAATCCGACCTCTTTAATTCCTGGCTGCTCTGCGACCTTAGGTATAGTGCCTGACCATTCTGCGCTCAGCTTCTCTATTTGTGAGACAGAGATAATTATAGGCAGGGTGCAGTGGCTCATGCCTGTAATCCCAGCACTTTGGGAGACCGAGGCTGGCAGATGACCTGAGGTCAGGAGTTTGAGACCAGCTTGCCCAACATGGTGAAACCCCACCTCTACTAAAAATACAAAAATTAGCCAGACTTAGCAGTGCGTGCCTGTAATCCCAGCTACTCGGGAGGCTGAGGCAGGAGAATCGCTTGAACCCAGGAGGCGGAGCTTGCAGTGAGCCGAGATCACGCCACTGCTCTCCAACCTGGGTGACAGCAAGATTCTCTCTCTCAAAAAAAAAAAAAAAAAAAAAAAGAGAGAGAGAGAGAGAGATAATGGTAGCATTTGCCTCATAGGGTTAGTTAAGCAAGCAAGTTGATACATTTACAGCGCCTGGGTAAGCCCCGTGCTGAGCCTGTGGTTGCTCCTTGATAAATAGACCATGGACGAATGAATGAATAATTCAACAGGGACTAGTGTACCCACTTAGCAGATCAAGATATAAGGTTGGAGAAGTTATGGGATGCACCCAAGGTTACAAAACTAGTGAGAGGTGACATGACACCCCAAAAGCAGCTCCTGGCGCCTGCCACCACCATCACATCACATGGTGACCCCATTGCTGATGACCCCGTAAAGCTCAGCAAGCCAAGGTGTGGTCACCTTGGTCCTGTCCTGCCTTCCACACTCAGCGAATGACCTGTCCTAAAACCTGGCAAACAGTGGGCTCTATCTGCAAAGCACCAGCTTTAACTCAGCACCTCCTACCACTCCCAGCAATTCACTGTTGAATCTTCCCGGTAACACTCCAGGTAGGAAACCTTCGGCATCTGCTCATTAGGGATCCTTCTCTTTTTTTAAATGGAATTGTCATCCTGGCTACCTCTGTGCTCACGCAGACTACCACAGCGCTGCCACCAAGTGTGAGGAGCCCAAAATCTTTTTATCTGTTTGTTCTGAAGGTGACTATTTCTGCAGGGCGTGCCTTCCAGCCCTCTCCTCTGTCCACTCCTACTTGCTGTTCTGATGGAGTGCTCTGGCTCAGATGAGAACAGGGGACTCCAACTGTGCGGTCCCCACTTCCCTTCTCTCCCTTTACCCCTCTCCCTCCATCAGACATCTCTACTCTTCTTTGCCTGCTTTCTTCTGCCTGTTCCTCTTGACTTATTTTATGCCCTCTGTGCTCTTAAGGGGGAAGAAAGGGGGGCTTTCAGCGATAAGCTCTCAGCTCCCTGTTCCCAAATGCATCCTAATCAAAATGGGCCAGTTCTGACAACACATCCTAGGACTATTAAAATGTCCTCTTTGTTGTTTCACCCCACAGCGGGCAGATTAAGGACACAGGCATCTGCTGGGAAGCATAATTGTCCCTGCTCAGTTCCATTATCCCAAGGAGCAGCCTCCTCTGACGTTATCGCAAGTGACCTTGAGCTGCCCAAGAAAAATGCTGTGTCTGTTCTAACGTTCTTGGCGACCAGAATTCCCCCAGAGGAGCAATTGCGTCAAGGATGAATAAGATCAAGAGCAGCAAAAATCACATCATTCATCCGGTACAGAGGGAGGATTTCAGGCTGGATTTTATGTGGTTAGGTTGCAAGTTATTTTGTTTTTTGAAGATGATTTATTGCTTGGGAAGGTGAAGTGTAGCCTTAAAGTATTCTCATTCTGTGATGACACCCTGGCCCCAGGGGAGAGCCCTGGCGAATGCTCAGGGGACCCTCCCTCCTAGCCTTTTTTAGTGATGACTGTTGATGTGGTGAACGCAGGAGGCACAGTCTCCTTGGCAATGTGTTTCTGCTGTCGTCACACTGTGCACACTGTACTTTAAGTACAGATTTCTATTTCACTTTTCCTCTGCACCCGCCCATCTCAGTCTTGCGTCTGATGCCCATCCCCCTGCCCCTCCCCCGTGTTACTGGCTTCTTTCTCCACCCCTGTGTGTTCTTTGGGCAACTTGATTTTCACTCTCTCCTTCGACCTTTGCCATGCCACGAGCTTACCTTTCTCACCTCTCTGAGTTGCCCTCAGTCTAAAGGCCAGACCTATGAAACTGTGGCCTGAGGAAGCTCACAGATGGCACCCCCAAGGAACAATGGGATAAATGCTGCATGTGGCAGAAGTCACCACCAGATGGCACTCTACTAAATTCCTTGCACATCTCTGCTCTGATGAGAAATTGCCAACTGGTTATTATACAAAAAAAAAATCACTGAAAAGCATCATGAGAAGTCACTCAGCCCAGTGACCTCCAAATGTTTTTCATTTCTGACCCATATCAGTAAAACTTTTTGATCATGCACATCCACATGGACTTATTTGTAAATATAGATGCACTACTACTCTCAGTCTGTATTAAACATTAGCAAAACACAATAAAATATGTTTACATAAAAATCAAAGTTCTATATATAGACATTCTAATACTTTCTTCCTGTACTACAATAGTTTTATACACATCCAAGGGTATATAAAACTGATTTAGCTCATATTTCTCTTCTTCAAGAGTACCTTTTTTCTTTTTTTTCTTTTTTTAATAAAACAAGTTTTGTTTTGCTTTGTTTTTCATTTTTGTGAGATGGTGTCTTGCTCTGTTGCCTAGGCTGGAGTACACTCATGCGATCTTGGTTCACTGCAACCTCTGCCTCCTGGATTCAAACAATTCTCCTGCCTCAGCCTCCCGAGTAGCTGGTACTACAGGCGTGCGCCACCACACCCAGCTAATTTTTTGTATTTTAAGTAGAGACAGCATTTTGCCATATTGGCCAGGCTGGTCTCAAACTCCTGGCCTCAAGTGATCTGCCCACCTCGGCCTCTCAAAGTGCTGGGATTACAGGTGTGAGCCACCATGCCCGGCCCAAAACAAGTATGTTTTTTAGCATGTACTGTGTACTCAGTACTGTAGAAGGGACAAAAAATGGCTCAAATTGATTAAAATAGTCTCCATCTACCAAGTTCACATACTATAGCTGTTGAAGCAAGACATTATAATAGATGTCAAAGATTCAGAGTGTAAAACAATATGCATTGTTCTCACTTACAAGTGGGAGCTGAACCAATGTGAACACATAGACACGGGGAGGGTAACAACACACACAGGGGCCTGTCAGAGGGGCAGGGGGAGGGAGAGCATCAGAAAAATAGCTAGTGCACGCGGGGCTTAACACCTAGGTGATGGGTTGATATTGCACAGATACTGCAACCCAGATATTGCACAGTCCACTTCTTCTGTCTCCAGTGACCCACCAACACACCATGGCACACATTTTCTTATGTAAAACACCTCCACATCCTGCACATGTACCCTGGAACTTAAAAAAAAATCTTAAAAAAAAGAAAAAAGTAAAGAGAGACCGGGGGAAAATGTGTGTATCAGCCAGGAATGTCGTTGTGTACAATATAAGCCACTCTTACTATTTTAAGCAAAAAGGAATTTATTAGGTGGCTTATAGAATTTCTTGCAGGACCAGTAAGCCAGGGTTAGATAATGTGCAGTAGCCGGAAGAAATAATTAACCACCCAAGGGATATTCTGGTGGAAATCACTGATGCAGTTGCCCATCACTCTGCACCAGTGACACCAGGGACCAGAGAGTGCAAACTCTGCTAAAGATACCAAGGGGAAGCATGCTTTGGCTACCCCACTTGCAAAGAAAGCTGAGCTCTCTGAGCAGATGCAGCCACAGGTTACCATGAAGGAAGAAGAGACCAATGCAAAGCCGGGGCTTCCTCCTTCACTGGGGCATGTGGCTGCATCTGCTCTGCAGAACCTAGGCTGTAGCCACAACCAGGCGTCAGGGGGATCTCTCTAACTCTCCTACCTCTGCTGTGAACAAAGGAAAAAGAGACGGGAAGGGATGTTGAAGGAGTCTGTGCATGGAATCTGTTACAATAGTTCCCACTTGAGGAGAAAGGCCAATGCATACTTTAAGCTCTCACATGGAAAATTCTGGGAGGCTAGTTCAGGACTTGTAATTGCTACATGGCTCGGTTCTTGGATTTCAACCTAAGTCAGCTATGGATTCCTGCTACAACAGGTAAGCTCTGAACTGCTTTCTACCTGAGGCAATTTTTTGTCTCCCCATTGCATATCTGACTTTCACCCACTGCTGCATTTTAACTTCCAAATTCTCCTTGGTCTCTGCTCCTATTTATCTGCCTGAATTTTAAGCTCAATTTTATATTAACCTCATTTCTTCCTGATCCCTACCTTTTCCCTGCAAACAGATATTTACTTCACTGCTTCATCTGACATTCGGCTTTTATCGAGTCCCTTGTCTTGCTCACCATCTTCCCTAGACATTAGCTGAATCTCTTGCTTATCTTCATCTCAATATACATGGCTCTGCCTCAATCAGAGACCAAAAGAAATGGGGCTCTGGGAATGGGGGTTATATGGAAAATTGGAAAAATGAATACTCAATGAGGACAACTGAAGACAGGGTGTCTTTGGCTGACTGGAGAGCAGCTCATATTAGGAGAATGAAAGGGTCTATGTAAGCAAAAGAAAAAAGAAAGGTCTTTATAAGGAAGGTAAGGTAAACACTACAATATACCAAAAGCCAAGGATCTCCTGACATCTTAGATAGACTTAGATGTTATTATACAGAGTGCTAAAAGTAAATTAGGCAGCTCAAAGTTGATTTCTTTTCCATAAAACTCCAAGCTGATATTGTAACTCTTCTCCTCAAAGTTGTCAAGAGTCCAGGCTTCAGTGCATGTCTTCCAACTCACAATGTCCACCATCTTGTCCAACAAGAAGAAGGAATTGGAAAGGAGAGGGTACACACTTCCCTTTGGAGGCACAACCCAGATATTGCATAGTACACTTCTTCTGTATCCAGTGACACACCAAGCTGCAAGGGAAGCTGAGAAATAGGGCTTCTGTTAGCTATATAGCCAGCTAGAACTTCTGTTCATATGTAAAAGGGAAAGAATGAAGATTGGAGGATAACTAGCCCTCTCTGCCACACTTAGTGTGGTGTGACTAGGCTACTACAGAAGTTCTCGAGGAAAGAGTGCTACTGTCTCACAGAATGAGGCTGAACAAGAGGGTCTTCTCCAGAGGAAGTCTGAAGCAAGATAGCCAATGCCTTCCTAGGAAACATCATAGTTACTGACGTGCACAGTCCTTTCATATGGGATTAAAGGCATATGAGTGAATGCAAGGTGACACTGCACCACCAGTCTCCATTCACCCAACCTGTGCCCCAATTCACAGCCTGCAGTGAGAGCCTATGGAGCACTTTAGAGTTCTGCATCTGGTCACCCAGGTCCAGGTTCAAATCCCAGCTCTCCAGTCAACCACCTGTGTGCACTTAAGCAATTTACCCTTTCTCCCTGTGCTTCCTGCAATAGTTTGAATATTCGACCTCTCCAATCTCAAGTTGAAATTTGATCCCCAATGTTGGAGGTGGGGCCTAATGGAGCGTGTTTGGGTCACGGGGCAGATCCCTCATAAATAGATTATTGCCCTCCCTCCCTTTAGGATGAGGGGCTTCTCACTTTGTTCCCAAGACAGCTGGTTGTTAAAAAGAGCCTGGCACCACCTTCCTCTCTCTCTCTTGCTCCCTCTCTTACCATGTGATTTTTTTTTTTTTTTTTTTTTTTTTGAGACGGAGTCTCACTCTGTCGCCGGGCTGGAGTGCAGTGGCCGGATCTCAGCTCACTGCAAGCTCTGCCTCCCGGGTTTACGCCATTCTCCTGCCTCAGCCTCCGCAGTAGCTGGGACTACAGGCGCCCGCCACCTCGCCCGGCTAGAGTTTTGTAATTTTTTTAGTAGAGACGGGGTTTCACCGTGTTAGCTAGGATGGTCTCGATCTCCTGACCTCGTGATCCGCCCGTCTCGGCCTCCCAAAGTGCTGGGATTACAGGCTTGAGCCACCGCGCCTGGCCACCATGTGATTTTTGTACTTGCCAGCTCTGCTTCACCTTCCACCAAGAGGGGGAGCTTCCAGAGGCCCTCATCAGAAGTGTATGTTGGTGCCATGCTTTTTGTACATCCTGCAGAACCATAAGCCAAATAAACCTCTTTTCTTTTTTTTTTTTTGAGACGGAGTCTTGCTCTGTCTAGCAGGCTGGAGTGCAGTGGCCGGTGGTCGGATCTCATAAATTACTCAGTGTCAGGTATTCCTTTTCAGCAACACAAACAGACTAAGACACTTCCGTTTCCTTGTCTGTAAAAGAGATAGCAATAGTGCTTACCTCATAAAGGTTGTTCTGAGGATTAAATGAGCTAATGTACATGTATGTTGGAAGGTAGTTAAAAGTAAAAATTTGGGTAGTTCAATGCATACCTTCATCAATAAACATTGATAAAATATAAAACCATCTAACAATGGAACTCTCTAATTGTTTAAAATCCATCTGAGGAATTCCCAGTTACACCAATGACCGTGGAAACACTTGCTATGATGCTTACAATTGGCATCCGCAGGAGCATTATCAATAAACCTATGTTCTAATACCCAAGCTGCTCTTAATATCCTGGCTTACACTGCCACCTGACCCAAAGCATCTGAATAAAACCCTGAAAGAATAAGCACCTATATCACTTATACCCTTCCCACAAATCCCAGCAGCTTGCTGCATTTGTTAAGAATCTACAAAAATAATTCTCAGAGGTAGTAGAGGAGGATAGAGATCCCCTTAAAGGAACTTCTTAGAATCATCTGGGGTGCTTTTCAACTGCATACTATATAATTGCCCCAGAGATTATAATCTCTATTTACCCACTCACTAATGACATGTTGGAGACAGCTCCTACCAGCTCACAGGAGCAGACTGTACACATCTTTTTCCAACTTTGTATGCAGTGGCATCCTATTGGTAGCTTGAAATCAGATATAGTGTGGTTATTTATAACATAGAAACTGGCGATAACTATAAATCAGGGCTTCCTCACTCCTCTCACTCCTCTCTGAAGAGCTTTTTTTTTTTTTTTTTTTTTGATACGGAGTCTTGCTCCATTGCCCAGGTTGAAGTGCAGTGGTGCAATCTCAGCTCACTGCTGCAAACTCCGTCTCCCAGGTTCACGCCATTCTCTTGCCTCAGCTCCCTGAGTAGCTGGGACTATGGGCACCTGCCACTAAGCCAGGCTAATATTTTTGTATATTTAGTGGAGACAGGGTTTCACCTTGTTAGCCGGGATGATCTCGATCTCCTGACCTCGTAATCTGCCCGCCTCAGCCTCCCAAAGTGTTGGGATTACAGGCGTGAGCCACTGCGCCCGGCCAACACGACTTTTCTATGGCTCCACTATGCTGTTTCTGATCGTCTTTGTGTCTTCTTGCTTTTTCTCCCCAGTGCTGATTCTCCCGATATTTTCACAGTCCAAATTCTTGACTTGCAACCTAGTTATTATCATCATCTCTCTTTTCACAGAACTTTTTGTGTAAATTCACATCACAGGTCTAGGGCAGTCTGAAGACTGGTAGTTTTTGTGCTATGTCAAGTCATGTGGCTGAAACATTGTTGGTCCTACTGGAACTACTACTTGGGGCTCCTTTTTTCAGTGGGGCAGGTTTTCTCAAAGGGACTGAAGGTGTCACACAAGGGCTGTCTGCCATAAACACTGTTTTCAATGAAAACTCTCATGGCTCCAGCAATGTCTTGTCCCACATGTATTACATTTATCTGACATAAGAATGATTGATGACTCATTTGCTTTATAATATTTCCTATTTGTGATCTATTAAGTTTTTTAAAGAAAAATATGCAGGTGGAATAGAGAAGATGATATTTCTTTACTCTCAAAGGAACATCATTGCAAGAAAGAGAATGCCATGAGATTTTTAGAGAGTGTGGGTGAAACCTCCTCTAACCTTGGTCTAGACTGTCAATTCCACTTAGCCAATCTCTTCCTTGGTATGTAAGTGGGTATTGAATAGGGAAGTGACCAGGACTTATGCATGGACACTGCCACCACCTGTTCAGTCAGTCACATCAGCCCAGCAATCCATCGAAAATGGATAAAATTACAATGACCCCAAACCGTAGTGTAATCTGCTCCCCTATGGGTGCTTCTCATCTTGGGGCAGTTTGCTCCTGTCTTCATGATGTCGTGTGGCCAGGAGGCAGCATAACACAGAAGGGGTAGGAAAGCAAGGTTGGGTATTGCAGAAGCTGGCTTGAATTGTATTCCTATGGTTTTCTATGTACAACTGCCTCCATATCTTGTTTTAGGGGCAGAAAAGATACCACTTGGGAAAAACATTCTTTCCTTTTGAAAATGACTAATCTGAAGAATAATACTTACAGTGTTTGAAAAGTCAGCCATTTCAAAAGGTTTACTAGAGTCTCCTCCTTGACCCAGTTTTAAGTCCTCTGCTGTGTTTTCTATTTCAGCCTTTAAGATTTAGGTTGCTATTAAATGCCTTCAGTTTTAATTTGCTCCAGAGGCCAAAGCCCCAGCATCTGGTCCACAGCCAGTGACAGGAAGACCTAAATTGCTCCACTTGTCCTTAGCATAACTAGTATCCCACTTCTCAGTAAGGCAGCCAGCTTCAAGCCCTGAATTCTAAATGGGAGCTCATCCTTATACAGTGAGAGAATAAATTTCTGTGAACTTTTGTTCTACACCTCTATTTATACATCCACATGTTTTCTGCTTCCTTTTAAGATAACAAAAATCTGTAGCAGAAACCACAAATTGCCTAAATGACCTCATTTTTAATTTGTTTATTTCTTTAAGATTGTATTTAAAGAGTTAAACAATGGGAGAACAGGAGAAGATGCAGAAGGAAATTTCAGATTTGCGGTTTTAAATGCAAAACAACAAAAAATATCTGGGCAAATAACTGACTGGTAATAAATGATGGCTAAATGCCCAAGGATATCTTATGAATCATTTTATACAGACTTATGATTTTGAATTCTTGCTTAAAAGTAAAGAAGTATTAGAGCAAATTTATTTTAAAATAAACTCTAAAAATCTGGAATTACTTTAACTTTTTCATATCACCTGGTGAATTATTTAAACTGTAATCCCTTGCTATTCAAAGTGTGGTCTGTGGACCAGCAGCTTCAGATTAATGTGGGAGCCTGCCACAAATTCAGAATCTCAGTTTCCAGCTCAAAATTACTGAATCTAAATGTGTATTTTAAAAAGATGTCCAGGTGATTCTTAGGAACTTTAAATTCAAGAAGCACTGGCCCAACTACTTTGTTAGTTGTTATCCTAACAACCTGGTCACATCATTTCACTTGAATAGTTGTTTTTTGGTTTTTGTTTTTTTGAGACGGAGCTTCACTCTTGTTGCCCAGGCTGGAGTGCAATAGCGTGATCTCGGCTCCCCGCAACCTCTGCATCCCGGGTTCCAGCAGTTCTCCTGCCTCAGCCTCCCAAGTAGCTGGGATTAAAGTAGCTGGCCACCCAAGTAGCTGGCCACCACGCCCCGCTAGCTTTGTATTTTTAGTAGAGATGGAGTTTCTCCATGTTGGTCAGGTTGGTCTTGAACTCCCAACCTCAGGTGATCTGGCTGCCTCAGCCTCCCAAAGTACTAGTATTAGAGGCTTGAGCCACTGCGACCAGCTTTGAATAGTTTTTTATCCAGTCCGGTTGCTCATTGCTCAGTGGTCTGCTGGGCAAACTGAACCCAACTTTTCAGCTTAACCATAATAGCTGAGCACAATATCTCCAGCCTGTTTCTGACCTTGCCTGTCATTACTCCCTCCATACACATGTTTATCTCAAGCCAAACTGGGCTATTTTATCCATCCTGTGAGTGTGTGTGCCTGACCACACAGTCACAGGGTACTTGCCTTTTCTTATGCCATCCTTTCTGTCTGGCCTCCCTTCTTTCCTTTCCTCTGTGCATGTTGATATCCTACCCAATATTCCAGGACTCTGTCAAATGGTACATCCTTTGGGAATCCTTTCCATAAATGCATGGGATTCCTCCCTGTCTTTGAACTCCTGTGATACTTTATAGCTCTTTTGTGGTGTTTTTCTAAATGTTTCACTTGTAGAGTGCTTCTCTGAGCTGCTACCCCTGCTCCATATTGTAAACTCTTTGAAACAATGGCTACACCTTAACTCATAATTGTTCTTCCCAAAGTTACAGGTTTAGTGCCTTGTGCATAATAGGTAGGTGATTATAATTTGTGAATATAAAATAATCCTATACTAAGCCTCACATATGAGGACAATGCTGATTATCACTGTACACATTGTGAGTGGGGCTTGTAACAGCTGAAGAACATGCTCTTGTTCAGTTTCCTTTTTGAGTAATTATTTCAGTCGCAAAAGAGAGGAATGAATTCTTTGGCCTTAGAGCATCATGAGGCTAATTGGCCTAGTATGCATTTAATTCATGGTTGGTCTTCATTAATGTGGGGTGCCAACCAGGATAAACAATCCAATATGTGAATCTTTGTTCTGCCAATTCCTAGATTCATCCCCTTAAGCAAGAAATTGAACTTTCTAAGCCTCAGTTTTTCCTATAATAAAATAGGACACAGGAGGTGTTTAGCATAGTGTCTGGCACATGAAAAGCACTAAATAAACAGTAACTATTTTGATGATTTTAAAGATCATGATAATTGTGATTGGATTAATATGACCACCTATTCTATTATCATAAAAAATTAAACTACTAGATCGTAAGAGAGTATCTGAAACTGCAGAGGTAATTTCTCATGCTCTGTGCTGGGGACAGGAGTGGACAGATGTAGTCCTCTGTGAGATACTTCTCACATGCAGTTGCTGTTCACTCAAACGTGGAAAAATAATTATTTTCTTCTCATATCAAATATCACCTACAGTCTCCAACAATTTTAAAGCAAGAGAAATCTGTATGGAATAAAGTAAATAAAATTTACTGTCATCATCTTGAACTTTGAAAAATAACGAAGGTAGAGGAGAAAAATATAGATTATAACATTATGAACATAACTGTTTTTCACTTGCAACATTGTCATGGTGATAGAGGACCCAGTTAGTAGAGGAAAATCTTTTTCTTTCTTGCTTGGCTTGTTCTGTTGCTTGTCATGTTGGAAAAAGCAGCATACTTGTTAGCACAGCAATATTAACATAGCAATCTTGATTATGCTAATTGATTTCTACTTTCTTGAAACATCCATCATTGACTAATTTTCCCATAATTGACATTTTTGATTTTTAGAATTTTTATTTTCCTCCAACTTTGTTCATTCTCTTTGACCTCAGATCTTTGGTTAACTGAATAATATTCTCATCTTTCATATTTGTTACATTATTATTAACATTTCTAATTACTTAAGTACATTATTTTCTATTTCTCATAAAATCAAGGACTCTACTTTCCTTTGGTCTTTCTTTAATTTGTTTCTTGCAAAGTACACAAAATCCAAAAAAAGGAATCAGATATTTTTTTCTGGCAGTTCTCATCAAGAAAAGTCTCACATTATCACTGCCATTGGAGAAACCCAGAAGTTTGTAGGAAAAGTGAAGCCAGTGTGATCTTACTGGGTCTAAGTAGGTGGGATTAGGAAATTCTATAGAGTTCTGGAAATCTATTTTCCCACTGCTTACTACACAATTCTTCCTTTCATAAGAGCATCTCATTTCCCTTTGGAGTGCTAGTCAAAGAGTAAAAAGTAATCTAAGAGTTAGTCTAAGTATAAAAACTCTTAGACATTGTGATCAAGTGGGGTTGACCTCACTCTCTCTGGAGGGGCCCAGATCTAACCAATGGAACTCTTGGATAGAACTTTCTCTGAATCCACTGTGAAAGGCGCTTTTCCAGCTAAAGTGACTAAGCAGGTAAGCTGCAAGCTACAGCTGCTATTGTCTAACCTGTCACCAGAGGAGAACTCACTGCAGATAAGCCATACAGAAAGAGGCAAAGCAGAGATGGAGTGGGAGTGACCAAGGCCTTATGACTTACTGGGCTCAAAATCAGGCTTGTTATTTCCATGAGCCATTTAAGTTGTTGGCTTAAGTCACTTTGAATTGTGTTTCTGTCATTGTGAGCTGAACTAGTCCTATCCGGTGCAATTAGTTTTTATTCATTCATAGCTACCTGTGGCATGGAAGATTAAGGGGGGAATTGAGACCTTTTGAAATCTCCAGGCCGGGCGCGGTGGCTCAAGCCTGTAATCCCAGCACTTTGGGAGGCCGAGACGGGCGGATCACGAGGTCAGGAGATCGAGACCATCCTGGCTAATACGGCGAAACCCCGTCTCTACTAAAAAATACAAAAAACTAGCCGGGCGACGAGGCGGGCGCCTGTAGTCCCAGCTACTCGGGAGGCTGAGACAGGAGAATGGCGTGAACCCGGGAGGCGGAGCTTGCAGTGAGCTGAGAGCCGGCCACTGCACTCCAGCCTGGGCGGCAGAGCAAGACTCCGTCTCAAAAAAAAAAAAAAAAAAAAAAAAGAAATCTCCATGTGGGTTTTATTATATAGGAACACTAGGAGAGTCTGATTTTACTTCAGTTGTATAGATTTGGACCCAGTTAAGTACAGTGGTAAGGGCAAGAGCTTTGGGAACAAAAAATACCTGTTTTCAAGTCCTACATCTCCAGCTCTGTGGCCTTGGGCACATTACTTAACCTTTCTGATTCTTACTTTCTTTACACATAAATATGGTTGTAAGAATCAAATGTGATGCTGTGTAAAGGGCTTGGTATGTGAACAAGCCAAGGGTGAGGGGGACAGGGTGGTGACATTCTAGGAGTGCATTAGAGAAAACAGTGTCTCAATTGATGGGAAGGAATTTGTAGCCTCCTGAGATAGAAGGAACCACAGTGGTGACCTCAATGTAGAGAACAATTTACAACCCTTGTGCTCATAGAATGCATACACTGTTGAAACCTGTGACCTTCAAACACCCAACCTGACCGTGTCACTCCACTTTTTAAAATCCTTTAACCTCTACTTATTGTCCACATTTCTGAGCATGAGTTATAAATAAAACCCTTCCAGATCTAACACAGAGCCACTGCTAACCCTGACTCACTTTTGCCTGTCACTTTGGCCTCATCTCTTAAGCAAGAGTCTCACCTTCCAACCCTCTAGCCACAGTGGATTTCTTTTACGTCTTCAAAGGCCTGGCAGCTTTCTTTCCTCTGGCCCTGTTACTTGAAAGTTTTCTCAGAAGTTCCCAGATAGAGATAAAATAAAATGGAAAATGCCTACCTTTGTGCAGGTGTGAGCAGTTCTCTTCGGAAGCATTCCCTGACCACATCGAAGCTAAGCATTTCTTTAGCATCCTGTATTTTTCCCTTCCACAACACTTACCAAATGCTATTTTTATAATTGCTTGTTGCATTGACTAACTTGATCTCTAGGCCATTAGGTCTCAATACTTGTAGGAATTACAGTCACTTAGGGAACCAATTAAAAATGTAAAATTTGGGGAATCCAGTCCCAGAGATTCTGTTTCAGTTACTCTGGGCTGTAGGAATCAGTGTTTTTAGTGTAGGTTAAAGGCATGGGGTTCCGGGTTTGAGTCATGGCTTTGCTGTTTTATAATAGTATGATCTTGGGCAAGGTAATTAGCTTCTGTTGTTTCAGTTTTCTCATCTGTAAAATGGGGATAATAATAATAGGTCAAATATATGGTTTGTCTGAGAATAAAATTATAACCCATGTAAAGCACTTAGTTCAGTGACTGGCATATAATATGCCCTTAATACATGTTATTATTCATGACTTCTTTGATGCAGGTGGTCACCAGACCACACCTTGAGAGACACTGTACTAGATGATGGGTGCTTCAAGGTCAGCCAGCAATCAGGTCTGTCTTGCTTACTTGAGTCTCCAGAACCTGGCACTGTGCCTGTCACAATAGGAGTCACTCAATCAATTCTCCTCCGACTCCACTGAGTACTTATGATCTGCCCCAGTCATCTGGCACCTCTTCAAATGTTATTGTATATTAAATATTATTCCCTGTTTTGTGGTCTATCACTTGTCTATCATCCAATTCAGAAACATCCCAAAGGCAGAGAATGTGTCCAATGCTCTTTGGTGTCTCCACCCAACAGGGCTTTCCATAGTGCTTTTTCATGGAAACAGAGCTAAGCTCATCACTATACCTGGTGTCATCACACATGTGACCCTGCTGGAGAACACAGACCTTGCAGCACCCAGCATCTTTCTCCACATACTTTAGGGCATTGAATTCTCAACCTTTATTCACTGCAACATGACCAGAGGCAGAGACACACTACATTATCCTTAGTAACACGAGCCCTTACTTCAGCGTCTCAGTGGTAGGTGGCAGCGGTCTGCTGATAAATGTTTTAAAAAGCAGCTCTTCAGGCCGGGCACGGTGTCTCACGCCTGCAATTCTAGCACTTTGGGAGGCTGAGGTGGGCGGATCACCAGGTCAGGAGATCGAGACCATCCTGGCTAACATGGTGAAACCTCGTCTCTACTAAAAAGACAAAAAAGTTAGCTGGGCATGGTGGCGGACGTCTGCAGTCCCAGCTACTCGGGAGGCTGAGGCAGGAGAATGGCGTAAACCCGTGAGGCGGAGCTTGCAGTGAGCCGAAATTGCACCACTGCACTCCAGCCTGGGCGACAGAGCAAGACTCCGTGAAAGAAAAGAAAGGGGAGGGGAGGGGAGTGGAGGGGAGGGGAGGGGAGAACTCGTGCTGCCGGGGTGCTTGAAGGTGCCTGGGGATTCCAAAGACTCTTTCTGACTACTGGGCTGTGTGCGGCCCCACTGATTGAATTTTGTGAGTTTTCACTAGACCCACCTTTAGACTAAGATTCCCACTGACAACACTTGAGTCTCAATTCCTCAGTCCATATTAATGAAAGTGATCAAATGCTTAACTAACTAGAACGTGGGAAGAAAGGAAGGAAAGACTTGGCGGAGAGAGAAAAGAAAATAGGCAGGAGTACAGGCCCCGGAAGGAAAATTCAAGTAGTTTCCAGATCTGGGTCATGAGTAGAGGCTCTACCAGCATGTCTGTCAAGCAAGACCTTTGAATTTGAGACACCTTGATAAAAGTGGCCAGCAATAATTGAAAACAAAGAATAAAAAGGTAAGAGTATGTTTGTTTTTTAAACTATTCCAAAATAACAAGTATATTTTTAATACATTTTATTATTTTTTTTAAGATCTCCAAAATTCCTATTTGGTCTTCTCAGTCTTCTTCATTGAACTCACAGATCAGTTTTATTCTATTTTGTCATATCTTGTCATCCTGAAAATGGCAGCTTCTCAGATTAAAGACACTGCTTTTTATAATCTGGTTAAAATTCTGAAAAACAGAAAAAGAAATATTCATTTGTTTCATACCTCAATCCTCCTTCCCATTCAATTCATCCTCAAACTGGGAGCTCAGAACAAAATACTTTCCGTATTTTAGAGATACTATTGCAGTGAGGATAGAAAGCTCTCTCACACCCCAGAGTCATTCCTAGTTCAAAATAACACTAGTTTTTCTTTACAAAATTTATTTTTCTTCCCTTTTGGTCACTCCATGACAACTCCTCCTGCTATTCAAAGATTGCATGCCATCATTTGAAATGCAGCCTGCACCACTGGTGAGCACTGTCTCTTGAAATCTCTCTAGTGGGCTGTCATGAGGAGAGGATCCCTGATGAGGCTGAGCACAATATCTCTGGCTACAGTGAGTATAGAGATCACCATGGCAACAAAAGCAGGGCTAAGAAGAACATTGTGCCCTCATGGAGTGATGCTGCAGAAAGGGTCTTGGGCCCTCAAACTCATCCTTCTCTACATCCTATTAGGCCTCTCACCTCCTTTTGCTGTTGGAAGCTACCTTCTTCCTCTTAATATTTAGACTGCATTCAGCACACTGAGAAATGCTACATATAAAACAGATATATCTATGAATCACCAGCTACTCACCTGAGAATCCCTAAAACATTATATGTATGATTAAAATGGAGGCTTAGGATAAACGGGAAATCCAAGAATTTTAAAATTATTTTCCCAAGTGCCAATCTTCTAATCATTGAAGTAAATAAATAAAAGGTAGCAAGACCTTAGATTTTGTGTGACATAGCATCATGCTATAAAACACATCTCAATGTTTTATATACATCTTTAAAATTCTAAGGGCTATTAAAATTTCTTGTTACAGTAAAGAATGAACTGTGATTAGGTGTAAACAAACAGAGCCAACCACTTGAGATGAAATCTTTAAAACCTAGCATGATTTGCTTCCTTTGTAAAAGTTACATTCTCTCCTTTGCCTCAGGGAAAGTAAAAAATCCTAAATTGGCAAATTAAACTCAAAAACGACATCAGTTCTTTTTATTCAACCTTCTAGGTTGGTATGAGACATGGTATGGTATTGTGTTAACACTTCACTGTGTATGTAACCAAGGTCAAGTTAATAACTTAGCAATTTAGGAGAATGAGGAAATGTTGGTAAGTTCTCTAGCCAGGAGAACTGGGTTGCAACTATGGCATTATCACTAACTCACCATATGAGTCTGAGCAGATTAATCACCACAACTCATATTCCCCAAACGTTAAATTAAGCTAACACTCTTGCTTCCTTGTTTACCTTCCAGCAGTGGTCCTCAGCATTTTATTCCTCAAGGTCATAACAACAGCCATGCCTTGGATACACTCCCACAAATCAAGATGGCTCACTGGAGGGTGCAAGTTAGGCTGCAGTTTATACTCAGTTCCTCCAACTGCCACTAACTCTTCTCTTGCTGATTCAGATTTATCAGTGTGGCAGGCAGCCGCCTCTAAGGTGACCCCCAGTGATCCCCACCTCCCGGTAGTGATACCATTGCACAATCCTCTCCCCTTTTGTACAGGCTGTACCTAATGACTCTCTTTTAAAACAGAATACAGAAAAAGTGATGGTATATCCCTTCTGAGACTACATAATAAGAAGTTGCTCACTACATCTTGTTCACCCTTTCTTGCTCTCTCTTACTCATTCCGAGGGAGCCAGCTGTCATGTTGCTGGTTGCCCTGTGGAGAAGTCCATACGAAAATGAACTGAGGAAAGCCTTCAGCCAAAGAAGTGAGGCCTTCAAAGCCCACTAGGAGCTAAATTCTGCCAACAAGCATGTGAGTGAGCTTGGAAGCACATCCTCCTGCTCCCACAGTCAAACCTTCAGATGAGACTACAGTTCTGGCCAATACCTTGATTTCAGGCTTGTAAGACACCTTGGTGGGCAGATACACTCAGCTAAGCAATGCATAGATTTCTGACCCATAGAAACCATGAGATTGCAAATGGGTGTTGTTTTAAACCACTTAGTTTTGAAATAATTTATGTGCAGCAATAGGTAACTAATAACCAATATGGTCAGAAACCATGGTAGAGAATATTTGCCTTCAAATACCATTTTTTCAAATGTCTGTGTCTCAGTCCACTCTAATGGTTATGATTCAATTTAGTGATCTAGTGAGTTTCAACCAGAATCTTTTGGGGACATGGAATGGAATGGAATAGAATTGAATTTAAAAAGCAGAACTCATTGTTAAGAATAAATAATATTGTCTTGTGAAACTTTTATTTCGTAAGTATATTTCACATGCTAGGTCATGGTGTATATTTCTTACTATGAGTTGTCCAAAAATGTTTGATGGCACAACCCTAAATGACAATTATAAACATCAAATGAGAAAATCAATTGAACTCTCTTCCCTTCTGCTTGGCCAAATTCAACCACGTTTTAAGTCTTAGTAAGATTTTGCTCAAGTCTTACCCTTCTTTAAAGCCTCCCTTCACATTCTAGCCCACTGGTTTTCTCCACCTCCTCTTGGAATATAAGTCCTGCAAGAATCCAGTGTCAGTGGTGCACTGCCTTGTGATAAGTTACATTAATCTGCATTATTCTCTGTAATTGAGCATGGAATGTATATTTCTCCTAAAATAGATGGCAAGAGCCTTGAGAGAGAGGGCTGTATTTTCATTTCTCTATATCCTGCATAGGATATATTGTGTAAGTATAAAATATGTAACTAAGAGGCATTTGGACCATCTTTCATGATGGAGATTTATTGTGAAAGAGCACAGGAATGCGAGATAGCACTGCAGTTGTCTCTTTGCGGTAGGCTGAAAAACAGTCCCCCAAAATATATCTCTGCCCCAATCACTGGAAAGTGTAAATGTTACTATGTTACTTTGTATGGAAACAAGACCTTGCCATATAAAATTAAGTTAAGGATTTTGAGATGGGGAGAGTTTCTTGGAATGTCAGGGTGGGCCTTAAATGTGATTACTTGTATTCTGGTAAGAGGGAGGGAGAGGGAGATAAAACACAGACAGAAGAGAAGAAGCCAAAGCAACCACAGAGGTAGAGATCAGAGTAATGCCGCACAAACTAAGACACGCTGGTGGCCACCAGAAGCTGGAAGAGGTAAGGAAGGATTTCTCTCCTAGTGTCTCTGGAGAAGTGCAGCCCTGCTAACACCTTGATTTCAACCCAATGATGCTTACTGATTTCAGCACTCTGGACTGCAAAACTGTGAGGGAATAAATTTCTGTTGTTTTACAACACCAAGTTTGTGGTAATTTGTTCCAGCAGCCACAAGAAATAATATATCTCTCAATACCATTTTTGCCTTTGAGTCCTAGAACATCCAACATTACAATGTGCTGTGTGCCTTATTAATGTTCAACAATGTTTTTTCACATCTCTTTTGGAAAATAACCTGAAATGCAGTGGCCAACTTTCTGCCTAAGAAGATCAGACTGGGTTGGTTTGTTGCCATGTAATATGGAATATCCCCAGTGGGCAGTACTCTTGACAAATTATCTTGAAGGCAGCTGGACTCTTTTATATCCATACCATTTGTAGTGACTTTGGGGTCCTGCCAATCTTGATCAGGTTACCTAAAAGCAGAGCCTAACACAGGGATTCTTGTTCAAATAAGTGATTGGGGAATGCTCTCAGGAATCAGGGGAAAACTAAGCCAGGTATGGTCTTGGCCAGAGACTAACTTCAGTCTGATCCTCCAGAAAGTTTGTACCACAAAGTTAATCCCACCTTGAGTCAAGGGGAAAGCCTTTGTCTACCTACCTTATCACTCAGAGATTGGGAGATTCGCATGGGAGTGGGAGGGTAAAGTGACAGGGAATCATGGCCTCCCAGGCAAAAAAAAAATAGGGACTTCTTATAGGAAATGATAATAAAAGAAAACCACAAATGCAAAGCATTATATAAACAATTAATGAATTTAACCAGTATAAGATACTGTCAGGATAAATTTAGATTAATCCTGATGTGTTGATCAAATGGCTGTCAATGAGTATTGTTTATCAACTCTGATTTGAGCTTGGTTCCCTCAGCCTGTGGCATAGAATGACAGCCTGGAAAATCCCAATCAGGTTGCAGAACCAAACATGACCTCAGTAGAGTATCAGTGGAATAATGCTCAACTCAGATAACACCTTCAAAAGGCATTACATACAGGTGGAGGTGGCCACATGTTCTTTGCTGGGTTTATAGTCTTCACCTGCCATGGAGGGACCCCTCAGTGGTGAGAGTCATGAACTCCCACAGTGGCTACTTTGCTGGGACTCCTCCATGGCAGGTGAAGTCTATAAATCCAGCAAAGCAGCCTCTGTGGGGATTTGTGACCACATTAAAATTCTTATTTGAGTCAAGGATGAGAGACATGATCCAAACATGGCCTACATGGAGCCAGGCTGTTTTGTTTGTTCCTTAGGCAGACAGAGTGAAATGGCAAAATATCTAAAGAAGTGCAAATTCCACCCTTCATGTGGTGGTAATATGTGACCTGCAAGGCCTAGATTTTGATCATTTAAATCCAACACTTCTGAGCAACTCCTTGAAACTTAGAAAATTTCTCATGAATTTTCCAAACATTTCCAAAACAGGCTAGACCGACACATTTGTTGAAGTCAGCTAGGAGCAAGGGCCAGAGCAGAAGTTGGGGACAGTGGAGAAATAAAGCCACTGCCTCAGAGAGGTGAGCCGCAACTGCCCAGTGCCCATGACCCCAGCACAGAACACCCTCGGCTCTGTTCCTAACCAGTGTTTACTTACCACAGATATTCTTGAATTTCCCTGACTGGTAAGAGATACATGAAAGAGAGACAAAGAGACAGAAAGGGAAAAAGAGAGAGGAGGTCAGAGAATGACCAAACTAACATTGCATTCTTTTGTGTTTAAAGGACATTTAAAAACAAAACATCAAAAAATCATTCATTATCATCATTATTTCATAAATAAAAGCCATTTGAATACCCACAAAAAAGAAAGCACATAATGCCAGAATAAAGGGTAGTCCTTTAAGATGAATGGATTTAGTTTTAGAAAAAACTTATTATATTTGCTTACATTTTCATTTTGCCTGCATCTGCATTCTAAGTGCTCTGACAACCACAGTTAACAGTTGAACCCGTTTAAGCTCATGCCTCCTATCATTCTCATACAAACTGAAAAGAGCTGGGCTCCTTCTGGCCCAGCTTAAATCAAGAACAAATTAACTACTTGTCCCAAATAAAGGATATCCAAATGTCATGGAAACCTTTAAATCATTCCCAATTTCTAGTTATTTTAATTCCCTAGCCAATTTCTCTTTATCAATAGGATTGCTAGGGGCAGTTTTAATAACCTACAAACTAAAGTTTAACTTTTAATGTAAGTGCTTCTGTCATTTAATACTTTAAAAAATGAAGTTGAAGGCAGAGTTTGTTCAACATTTACTGAGTGCCTAATTATATGTCAGGTAATGTGCTACAATATGGGAATATGTGCATGCGTTTTTCCCTGTTTTTCAAATTCAAGTATTATTTACATACAATAAAATTTAGCCCTTTTCAGCATACAATTCCAGAAGTTTTGACAAACACATAAGTTATATAACTATCACCACAATGAAGACACAGAACATTTTCATCAGCACCAAAATCCCTCTCGCTCCATGCAGTCAATTCCTACCCCTACTTACAGGCCCTGGAAACCACTGATCCATCCCTGTAGTCTTGCCTTTTACAGAATATATAATTGTATTTATAATTATTTACATAATAATCTTCCAGAATTCCCCATTAGTGTAATCATGCAGTATGTAGCCTTTTGACTCTGGCTTCGTCCACTCAGCAGAGTGCATCTAACATTCTTCTGTTGTTGCTTGGATCAATAGTTCCTTCCTTCTTACTGCTGAGTACAGCATGGTTTGTTTATCCACTCCCTGGTTGAGGCACATTTGGGTTGTTCCCATTTAGGTAGTAGAGAAAATATAAACAAAGTTACTATAAATATCCTGTATTAGTTTTCATGCTGCTGCTGACGACATACCTGAGACTGGGCAATTTACAAAAGAAAGAGGTTTATTGGACTTACAGTTCCACTTGTCTGGGGAAGCCTCACAATCATGGCGGAAGGCAAGGAGGAGCAAGTCACATCTTACATGGATGGTAGCAGGCAAAAAGAGAGTATGGGCAGAGAAACTCACGTTTTTAAAACCATCAGATCTCATGAGACCTATTCACTATCATGAACACGGAAACTATCATGAGCACTATCATGAGCATTAACAGCACAGAAAATATCCTCCCCCATGATTCAGTCATCTCCCACTGGGACCTCCCACAACATGTGGGAATTATAGGAGCTACAAGATGAGATTTGGGTGCAGACACAGAGCCAAACCATATCACATTCACATACAGGTTCTCATGTGACTACAGGTTTTCATTTCTGTTGGGTAAATGTCTGTGAGTAGAAAATCTGAGTCTTATGATAAGTGTTTGTTTAACTTTGTAAGAAATTGCTGGCTAGGCAGGGTAGATTATGCCTATAATTCCAACACTTTGTGAGGCTGAGGTGAGAGGATCGTGTGAGCCCAGGAGTTTGAGACCAGCCTGGGCAACATGGCGAGACCCTGCATCTACATAAATTTTTACAATTAGCCAAGGATATTGGTGCATACTGCTCTCGGCTACTCAGGAGGCTGAAGTGAGAGGATCATTTAAGCCCAGGAGGTCGAGGCTGCAGTGAGCCATGTTCACACCACTGCACTCCAGCTTAGGTGACAGAATGAGCCCCAGTACCCCCCCAAAAAAAAGAAAAAAGAAATTTCCAAACTATTTTCCAAAATGATTGCATCATTTTGCATTCTCAGTAGCGCTATGTGAAAGTTGTAGTTGCTCTGTATCTCTGTTAGCACTTGGTATTGTCAATTTTTATATTGTTTTTATTTATGCACGTGTGTGTGTGTATGTGTAAGACTTTCTAGTAGGTTCCTGTTAAACAGTCATTCCCTATCCCACCACCCAAACCACCAAAGTCCCTGCCAACTACTATTCATTTTCTGTTTTCCATAGATATTTCACATATATTTCATAGTTTATATCTATTCTGGATATTTCATTAAAAAGGAATCATATAATATGTAAACTTTATATCTGATATCTTTTTTTTTTTTTTCGAGAAGGAGTCTCACTCTGTCACCCAGGCTCGAGTGCAGTGGTGCAATCTTGGCTTACTGCAACCTCTGCCTCCCAGGTTCAAGTGATTCTCCTGTCTCAGCCTCATAAGTAGCTGGGACTACAGGCACATGCCACCACACCTGGCTAATTTTTATATTTTTAGTAGACACAGGGTTTCACTATGTTGGCCAGGCTGGTCTCAAACTCCTGACCTCGTGATCCGCCCAGCTCAGCCTCCCAAAGTGCTGGGATTATAGGCGTTAACCATCACGCCCAGCCCTGGTATCTTTCACTTAGCATAATGTTTTTGAGATTCATCTGTGTTGTAGTACCTTCCTTTTTATGGATGAATAATATTCCATTGTACGAATATACTGCATTTTGTTTATCCAATCATCTGTTATTGAACATTTGGGTTGTTTCCATTTTTTTGCTATTGTGAATATAGTGTTGGAATAACACTTACTGATTTCAATTCTTTCGAGTGTAATTGCTGAGTCATATGATAATTCTTTAACTTTTTGAGGAACTACCAAACTGTTTTTCCACAATAGCAGAAGCATTTCACATCTTCATTATCAACATATGAAGGCTCTCTACAAGAGATAGTAATAGAAAGGGCAAGGAAACAAGACAGATTTCCATTGTCACACAGCCCTGGGTGAGGGAAAGGGGATCAGAGAGAGAACAGGAACATTGGGATCAAAGAAGAAATGAAAATTAAGAGATTTTGATACTTGTAGATAGGAAAGAATAGCAACGCAAATAAGAAGTGGTAGGCAGGGCTGTGTTGGGGCACAGAAAGCAGTACCCCAAAATATACCACCTTGGCATGCTGAGTGCTTTGAATGAAAGAATATTGAAAGACCTCAGAAATAAGCCACAAAACCAAAGTCTCTCTCTGTCCTCCCCAACTTCTCTGTCTCTCTGGTCCTCTCTTTTCCAAAAGTACCAGGAGGTATCCTCTCTGGAACATTTTGTTGCTGTTAAGTTTCTAATTAGAATTATCATTCCACATCTCTGGAACTTTTTTATCTGACTGAAAAAGCTTCTTTTCAAACCAAATGCAATTGTCTTAAGACCTCCTTCCTAGGAATCTCATCAAATAACCAGGAAAGATTAACCATGAGAAAAGAGACTGGGAATTATCACTGTGCTCAGACAGACATTTCATCTATTCTTCTGAGAATTGTGGTGAAAGATTATCTGGAAGGCTTCATCTGCATAATAAGATGACTTTTATTCACAGTGAACTTCCACTCCTTATCTACCTGAGAGCTCACAGACTTTATCCCAGACTATTGTTCTTCGGACTCATATTCATGAAAATCATTCTCTCCTACAACCTCCATTATCCCTTCTCCTATGAAGAAGGGTGTACAAGCATCTGGACATCATGGGATTATTAGGTAATCACACTCCTGTGATTTTTCTCTCTTGCATGTGAGGACTAACATCTGATTTTTCTGTCCTGCCCAAATTCCTATCTAAGGGGTCTGGGGAGTCATGCCCTACAAATAATAAATTCTCATCAGAAGGGTTTTATTTAGCCCTATATATTGTCACTTACTTTCCAACCTGACTCTGGTGTAACATTAAGAAACAAGGAAGAAAATCAAAATATTTTACCCCAAAACATGTTTCTTTGCCATATTTCAAAATGGCCCTGCAAAGCTATTCTTTGTGGGGGGAAAATTTGCATCTGTAAAGAATCTCTATTAGCATAGCTAGATCTTTTTCTTCCAGACTCGCCCAATCCTAAAGAGATTAACTCAGATCTGAATGGGAAACATTTGTCATGTATTGTCTCTAAGGGCAGCCATTATAAGACTTCAAAAGAACTTTGCTCTCCACAAACTTCAGCTTAACCTGAACATTCCCTTGCTATCAATCCCAGGTGTTTAGACAGACTCAGTCGTCAACCAGAAAATGTTTAAATTTACCTATAGCCTGGAAGCTGCCCCCGCCCAGCCCTGTTTGAGTTGTCCTGCCCTTCTGGACCAAACCAATATATTTCTTAAATGTATTTGGTTGATGTCTCATGCCTCTCTAAAATGTATAAAACCAAGCTTCACCCACCTTGGCACATGTTCTCAGGACCTCCTGAGGGCTGTGTCACGGGCCATGGTCACTCATATTTGGCTCAGAATAAATATCTTCAAATATTCTACAGAGTTTGAGTCTTTTTATTGATACATGTTAAATAAATATTATATGCCTTTTTGTGCTGTGAATCTGCTTTCTGTTTATTTTCAGCAAACCCTGAGTAAACAAATACACAGCTTTCCCTATGCTTTACAGATGCCTCCACTGAAAATTTCTAAGTTCTCAAAGAAAACAATACCATCTCAAAAGCCACTTTTAGAGACAAGAGTACAGACAGAGTTGGATTCTATTTCTAATATTAGGTAAGGTACACTGCCAAAAAGACTTTACCCCAGTGAATATAAATTTACAGGTCTTAGAGTCCGGAAAATTGGCATTACTGACTAGCATCCTAACAAAACTGAAATCAAAAAGTCTGGTTGGGTGCGGTGGCTCCCTAGCACTTCGGGAGGCTGAGGTGGGTGGATTGCCTGAGCTCAGGAGTTTGAGACATGCCTGGGCAACATGATAAAACTCCATCTCTACTAAAATGCAAAAAATTATCTGGGCGTGGTGGTGCACACCTGTAGTCCCAGCTACCCAGGAAGCTGAGGTGGGAGAATCACTTGAACCTGGGAGGCAGAGGTTGCAGTGAGCTGAGATTGGGCCACTGTAGTCCAGCTTGGGTGACAGAGTGAGACTCCACCTCAAAAAAAAAAAAAAAAGTATTTGTCTTTTCTGCATTACTCAGAAAACACTGGGGTTCTGGCTGAAATTCAGCAGAATAAGAAATTTGTGAGGAAGACAGTTTTTGAATTTTAACTTAAAACTTTTATACTTTGGACTTTTAATTCATAAAAAGCAGATTTGAATTAGACTATAAGACTTTATGGATGGCCAGGTATGGTGGCTCACACCTGTAATCCCAGCACTTTGGGAGGCTGAGGCATGTGGGTCACTTGAGGTCAGGAGTTCAAGACTAGACTGGCCAACATGGTGAAACTCTGTTTCTACCAAACATAGAAACAATTAGCCAGATGTGGTGGTGCATGCGTCTAATCCCAGCTACTTGGGAGGTGGAGGCAAAAGAATCACTTGAACCTGGCAGGTGGAGGTTCCAGCAAGTTGAGATTATGCCACTGCACTCTAGCCTGGGTGAGAGAGCGAGACTCCATCTCAAAAACAAACAAACAAAAAAAAGACTTTATTGAGTTGGCTATTGCCAAATTTTTGTACTTTAACTTTTCAAAAATTTAACAACCTGTTGCAATTTATATTCTAATTTGAGGGATGTCCACACGGTTAGCAGTTCAGTGTTAGAATCCATTTTTAATCATCTAATGGGTTCTTCTTGCCCATTGCACAGATAAAACCAATTCACTGAGACAGCAGTATTACAGTAGAGAAAGAGTTTAATAGTCGCAGGGCCAGCCAAGTGGAAGGACAGAAATCCATTACTCAAATTCACCTCCCTAAAAGCTCAGATGCTAAGGTTTTTCAAGGATAGTTTGGTGGGCAGGAAGCTAGACAATGGGAAATGCTGATTGGTTGGGTCCAGGGTGAAATCATAGGAAGCCAAAGCTGTCTTCTTGCCGAGACAATTCCTGGGTGGGGATCACAAGACCAGATGAACCTGTTTGTTGGTATAGGTTACTGGTCCAGTGACTGCAGCTGGTCTATCAGCATGCAGGGTCTGGAAAATACCTCAAACACCAATCTTAGGTTTTATAATAGTGATGTTATCTACAGGAGCAATTGGGAAATTTACAGTCTTTTGACCTCTGGCTACATGATTTCTGAACTATACTTTTAACCTCGTGACCAATTTGTTAGTTTTACAAAGACAGTTTACATCCCTGAGCAGGGAGAGGGCTACTTTTTGGGCAAGGACAGGCAGGGGGTTGGGAGTACTGTTATAGTTTTTGTTTTAAAAATGAAATCCTTCCCAACAATGTGCCCTGGACTATGCCCAAAAATGAACAAGGGAAGCTTGCAGGTTAGAAGCAAGATGGTGTTAGTTAGGTCAGATTCCTTTCACTGTCATAATTTTTCTATATCAGATTTTTTTCACTCATAATTTTTGCAAAGGTGGTTTCAGTTTTATGCATTTTACATAAATATTTCCATTTATACTCTTGGCAGGTCCTCTGATGATAGCCAAAGGAGCCAGATATAATGAGTTGAGAAAGAGGAGAGCAGGTGAATTCCAGCATTGGTATAAAGTGGCCTTGGGTTTGGCCTAATTAATGTATTGACCTATTTTAGATCTCCCTATAGGCAAATTCTACACTGCCCAAGAGTGACTCTGGGAAAACTCCCAAAGGAGCAGTGTTGGTAGTGGGGCCAAGCCCTATAAAGTTGAGAATGTGATTACCTTGATACACTCCTGACCACCTCTCTTGAAAAAACACCTCACCTCTGGTTGGTCATGGGCTGTGGTTAAGTCCAATGAGTTATGAATTTTTATTAAGTATTCATATTATGGTATAGGAAATATAAATGTTTCTTTCCCACTCCTAATATTTCCTCCTAAGTAGAAGAAAATTCACTGGAAAAATACTTCTCATATTTGGTCTCTCCATTCTTTTATTCATTCCTTTTTTACTGAAAAGATAAGACAACTTACTTTAGCAAATTTATGAAGAATTACTGGGTTCACTTCAGCCTCACTGGGCTTTTTCTTGGATGTGGGCTGACCATAGAATTTTTCTCCAATTCTCCAGATTGTAAGGCTTATATAGGAAAGCTTCCCACAATGATTGATTTGTCTAATCTCAATTTGTGCAGAATCTATATATTTGGAGATCCACAGAGATCTCAACAAGAATGAGCAAAGAAGACATTCCATTTCAATTTTGTAAGGCCTTGTGGAGGAACTGATATCTGTGCCTTGAAACCTAAGAGAGTACAAATATTGGGATTTTCAGGTTGAGACAACAGCATGAGCAAAGGCAGAAAAGAATTGGATGCATACAACCCCAGCAATGTGAGATCTGCTTCAGGGCCAGAACAAGGGTGAAGCAAGTAAAGCACGTAGAGTGCATCTTTTAAAATTATTATTACTATTATTTTGAGATGGAGTCTCACTCTGTCACCCAGACTGGAGTACAGTGGTGTGATCTTGACTCCCTGAAACCTCTGCCTCCCAGGTTCAACTGATTCTCCTTTCTCCTGCCTCAGTCACCCGAGTAGCTGGGATTTCAGGTGCACACCACCACACAGGCTAATTTTTGTATTTTTAGTAGGGATGGAGTTTCACCATGTTGGCCAGGCTAGTCTCAAACTCCTGACCTCAGTTGATCCACCCACATCGAACTCCCAAAAGGCTGGGATTACAGGTGTGAGCCACAACGCCCGGCCGGGTGCAAAATTTAAGGGAACACTCTCAAGGTCTTGCAAGTGCAGCTCTGCATTTGCATACCCTGAGAGTGAGCGTCTCCTCACATTTTTTATGCCCTGTGTTCCCTATTTGCTACACCATAATCCTGGCCCTATTCACATACTCAGTGTGTGAAGTAAATAGGGTGCAGATCATGGGGATCTATAATCTCAGGCTGTGGGTTTCTGATTTTATTGGAAAATCATGAATTCAAAGTACTTTATGACAAAGGTGGTTAAACACTTAAACACTGATTTGCATTAACTATCTGTGATAGGCTGATAAAGACCTCTAAAGACACCCAGGTCTTAATCCCTGGAATTTGTGAATGATAATTTATATGGAAACAGAGTGTGTGCAGTTGTGATTAAATTAAAGATTCTGAGATGAGGGTATTAGCCTGGATTATTAAGGTGGGCCTTAAATGCAATCACGAACACCCTTATAAGACAAAGGCAGACTGTGATTTGAGCACAGAAAAGAAGAGCATGTGATGGAAACACAGTCAAAGAGAGAAGGTGTTACAGCACTGGCTTTAAAGATGGAGGGAACAGCCATGAGCCAATGAATGCAAGGAATGTAGCTCTCCATGCTGAGAAAGGCTAGGAAACAAACTTCCCCCCAGACTCTCTAAAAAGAGCACAAACCTGCTCACACCTTGATTTCAACCCAGTGAAATCCATTTGGACTTCTGACTTCTAGAACCGTAAGAGAATGAAAGTATGTTGTTTTAAGCCACCAAGTCTGTGGTTAATTTGTTATGTTGCAGTAGGAAACTAACGCACTATTAAAATAAAGTTGGCATACAATCATTGGATCTCTAAATATAGTAAAGCCGAAAGGAGCAAAGGGGCTGCACTGGAGAGGAAGGAGTGAGATAGAGAAAGAGAGTAGCTAAGGTGTTGAATATAGAATAATAATAATAGTAATAATAATAATGATAAAGCCCTTGAATTCAGAAACAAAAGACAGGAGACTGAAATTCACAAGTAACAGACAGCATCCACAATAGTCACAACTGGAAGTCTCGTAGTAGTGAAGATACAAAAGCCCAGCAGAAAAAAAGGGTGAGTGGAAAATCCTTGAGAAGTATTCAAACTCAGAGTGAGAAGTTTACATCCAAGGTTGTGTTAACTGTATTCCTACTATTTCATTAATTTATTTATACACAGCCTTTTCTCTAAAGATTGAAATGGAAGAAAGTGACCCAATCTTTTTATTTTCTTCTCCCTGTTCCTAGACATATAAATGTAAAATAGAAAAATGACACAGAAAGAGAGTGCAGGAACACCCTTTTTGCTAAAAGTAGTGGAGCCAAACAGGAAGTCAGAAGGCTTCTTTGTGCAGAACAACTTGACCCCAAAGGCAAGTACAAGGAATGGACTAACTAGACATAGTGTTGCTGATATAATGAATTGCTGCAAGAAAAAGGATCAAATATTAAGCGTTCCAAATACAATCTATGCATTCAAAATTAATGAAATAAAAATTTTTTAAAAAAGCAATTTTTGACTTTGGACTCCATATGATAGTGCCAAAGGGACCTCAAATGGAAACAATCTGACTGGCTGGTACAAAAAATAGAGTAGTTTTTGCCAAGTGCTTCTTCCATGTGGTCCTGGACTTTCACATAGACTTTCTCTTTGTATGTCTTTCAACCTTGGAAATCACCATGGCTCTCACGAAGGGGAGATTCCTTTTCCTTCTTTGCTTTTGCAACAGGAAGGGAATCCAATTAGATGGGATCATCCAAGCACTGTGATTAGACATTTCTCTTAATAGACTATAAAACCTAAAACATTTGCCATTCTGTCAAACCAGAATCAGTTACTTGCATGTGTAACAATAACAGATTTCAACATATGAGTTTGCCAGTGAAGAGTAATATTGTACTCTCTCTTTTTTATTTATGAACAATTAGTTTGGTTGGTGGTGGGGGCAGCTATATTTCCTTATAAATCATGCTTAGGTGCTTCTATTGAATGAGGGACATAGCTAAAGAAAACTCATTTGGGCAAAGCATTTCCTCTTCCATTTTGCTGAAGTGTTACTTTCTGTTAAACTCAACTTTCTTCAAAAAGATTTCATTGTTTGCCTTGGCTCCTTTGGCTATAGTGACCATATAATTTGTTGTCAAACTGAGATGTTGGATGTGAAAGGGGGCAAAGGGTGTAAACCAAGACTTCCAGATAAACCTGGTTCCCATATGTATGACTTCCTCAATGACCTTGATGTGTTTATGGCTTGTTTTACAAGTATCATGCACTGTTAATTATCAAGTATAAGTTCTGAGTCAAGTTTTTTTTTTTTTTTTGGTTGAAAAGAACTGAAACAACTTAAACAAGCTTAATCTAAAAAACAAAGAGGGAAAGAGATTTATTTAAGGCTGGAGGCAATCCCATGGAATCCAAGAACAGAGAGCACAAGTCTCATGAGACCCTTGCAGAGCCAGAGACAGGGAAAGCATTGGAAACCAAGGACATTCACCAGTGTGTGGTCTGTGTATTCTCTCTACTTCTCTGCTTGAGTCTTTTCTTTCTCTGAAACCACAAATGAGGGAATTTGTGAGAAACTGTGGAGTGCAAAACTCCTGGGTACATAATAATGTTTCCTTAGGAGATGTCTCATGCAGACTAGCCATGTGATAGACTAACTCTTCAACTCTTCATAGTCACCTATGAAAGAGGCTTGAGTTTTCATTACTGACTTCTGTTTAATATAGAGTTTCTTAACCAAATTTCTTTTTTCCAGGGGGGCATTTGGAAATGTATATGAGGTGGGAGGAAGAGACATCACAGAGACATACTTTTAGGGGCCTGTGGGCCCCCAAGCATGGAAATAAAGAAAAATCTTGGATTTCTTCAAGGGAAATTCCTGGCACCTAGCAATCTTTGAGAAGCAAATAAGCAACTCAATAAGCAAGAAGACAACAGTAGCTTAAAACAATAACCAAGGAAGTTAGAGTCAGGAGATGCTTGGTTCCCCTGTGGAAACTAAAGGTAACACCTTAACATATGTCCCTGAGTTGTTTTTCAGAAACCCAGATCCCCACCAAACAGATCGGCTAGCATATAGACCTCAGGTAACAGAGAACTAAAGACTAAGCTCTGACCATCATTCTTGGTTCTAAATTTCTTGCTGAGGGGCCTGGAGGGAATCACATCCCTGAACTGGTGAACTTTCTATTCTGCTGACCCCAAATTTTTAAACAAAGCTTCTCTTCTTTAACCAACTGCACATCAGAAAATCTTTGAATCTACCTATGACTTGTAAGCCCCTGCTTCAAGGTATCTTGCCATTTTAGGTCAAACCCAATGCGCAACCCCCATGTATTGATTTAAAATTTTGCCTGTAACTTCTACTTTCTTGAAATTTTTCTCTGCCTTTAAAAAGCCTTACCTGAAAGCCATTGGGGAGGTCAGGATTTGAGCATTGACTTCCCGGTCCTCCTTGCTTGGTGCCCTGCAATCACATGCCTTCCTTTCTATCACTACAAATGCGGAGACCTGGTTCTATAGCACTGGGGCAAGCAAGCCTCAGTTCGGTCCTATAATGGGGACAGACATGCTAGTCATTCTTCATCGCAAGGGACAACCCTATACAATGAATTGCCCAATCCCACTCATCACTCCCAATGCCAGTAGGGTTCTCACTGAGAGATGCTTAGACACAGCATGCCACCTGCAGGAGCCTAGGTGGCTGATTGAAATTTTTAAGTCACTGGATTGAAATGAAGCATAGTGCCCCGGTGTTCAGATTCTATAATCAGGGTGTGATGACAGAGAAGTACCTGGTCCTGGACGGGAAAATAAAAGCTATATCAGAAGAGTGATTTCTGCTTTTGTGTGCCTTCATACACTAGCTAAGCCAGACGTCAATAAGAAACATTTGTGGTTCTGGCCACACTGAATGTAAGCCACTGTAACAAAAGCTGGCATAATAATGCTGAAATAGACATCACTTACACACACTCGGGACATGCTGACCTTCTTCAAAAAGCAAATGTTAAAACTCCCCAGACTAAGGTGAGTGCCCTGCGTATGCTGACAAGGCTCGGGTGTTAAAAATAACCTGTTTTGATCCCTGGGATAGTTCAACCAATCTTATCAGAGCATTTTTCAAATGTCAGACTCTTTAATCACCCGATTTTCATTGGCTTCCTGACCTGCTATTTTCCACACTGATTTTTAGGGGCTATTTGGACTATAAACCACAAAGCTTTGAACCCCAAAATACAGAGTTGAACTGGCCCTGTTAAGGAGTCTGTAATTACTTCCAAGATGAGATTTGGGGCTTTTCATGTCATAGATCCTTGACCTGGGGAGTTACTAAGAGCCCAAATGGAAGCTTGAAGCCCTGCTCTTAGCATTTCTCCCCTACCCCTAGGCACACCACTGCCTTCCTCTCCTTTGTGCTGACTCAGCCACCCACCATGGTTATGGATGGATGGGTGGGTGGAAACTTGGCTCCCCACCCCACACTCCCTCCCTCATTCCCAGCTGATCCCTTGGAGAATACTTCAAGCTGTTCATATCTAGTATCAGGAGACAAGGAGTAGGTTTACATTGACATCTTCCGGTGTTATCTGATAGCTTTTCTGAATGACGGAGGAACGAAAAATCCTAAAGTACAAAAATAAAACTCATCAGCATCATCAAACTTCACAGCAATATAGCCTCTCATCCCTCTTCATTATTAATGAAGTCAAAAGAGAGTCTGGAGCTTTGATCCAGGAAACGTCAAGGGTAAATGTGGTAAACCAGCCTTGCTTCTCAGGCTCAGGGTTGAGGTCTTTCATGGCAAGCAGCTCACTGGTGAGCATCTGGCCTACGATCCAAGTGCATGCAGGTTTGCTGTGTGTGCAGGTAGGGACCAGGCAACGGCCTGACATAAAAGGATGGCAGGTCACTGGCACATTTTTCCTGGCAGAACTCAAGGCAGGAAAACAGATCTGCACTATCATAGAATTTTCTGGAAAGTAATTGTTAATGTCTTACTCCTCCCAACCAGATGAGCACTTTCATTTTCCTGGAACACTGAATTCAACTGTGTTTATCTTTATCCTCAGGAACTCCTGCCTTTTGACAGCAATTGCAGTCATTGGTATTACTCAGTTTATTGAACAATTAGGATCTTTTGACCTGTTTTTAGTTGTGATTACTGAGAATAAAGAACATGGTGGGTATTCAGATTTATTTCAGCTGAAGTCGTGCCTTGTTTTTAGCTTTTTCATTCTTTTACTCTGAGTCAGACATCAGGCAAGTTTTTTTTTCTTGCTTCAATTCAAAATGTCTAATATTAAAAGAACAATGTGTGAAGTGTCAAGTCCATAAAAGGAAATCTAGTGGTAGCTGCTGAACTGGCTCATTATGTGTTAGCTAGCACTAGAGTTAAAGCTAGACTACTTCTCCAAGTCACAAACACACATTTATATGCACAGACTCATTGTTCCGAACATGTTATCCCTAGCCAGAGATGACCCTCTCAGACCCTCCCTGTGAATCCTATGTCTTCCCTGCCCTGATGATGGGCTGGTTGAGTGCACCCTTTCCTTTACCCTGCTCTGCTGCCTTTGTTCCCATGAGAAAAAGGTAAAGGGTCCAGAAGTGGAATCCTAAAAGACAGAATCCAGAAGATCATTTTATTTATTTTTTATTTATTTATGTTTTTTCCACTGGGTGGTATTTTTATTTAATTTTACTACATAAACTCATGTATCACTTAACAATATGGATATGTTCTGAGAAATGCTATGTTAGCCAATTTCATCACTGTGTGAACATCATAGAGTACACCCACACAAACCTATACACAGCTAGGCTACATGGTCTAACCTATTGCTCCTAAGCCAAAAATCTATACAACATGTTACTGTACTGAACACTGTAGGCAGTTGTAACCCAGTGGTAAGTATTTGTGTATCTAAATACATCTTAAGGTAGAAAAGATACTGTAAAAATATTGTATTATAATCTTTTATCATACCATCATATATACAGTCCATTGTTGACCAAAATGTCATTATGCAGTGAATGACTATACATGCTTCCAGTCTCAGGGGAGGTCTACAATCTAAGTTAGTTCTAAGAATTGCCCTTTGAAACCAGGAGATGACTTTAAAGGAGTCCAAGGAATCAGCTAGGAGACAATTCTTGAAAATCAGTTTTTAGCTATTTTGCTGTTTTATTACAAAATGTTTTCCTGCCACCCATTCTGCCACCTTTTTAAAGATTTTGGGGAAAATCATTTTTCAAGACTTTTTTGTAGGATTTTTCTTTTGAGATAAACGATAATTAGAGAGAAAAAAGGCTCAGACTGACTTCAATTTTGTCTACATCCTAGCACAAACTGTGAGAGCTGAGTAAAAGCAAGCTTTTGATGAGACAGGCAGAGGGTTCTAGAAGGAGGTGTGTGTGGCAAGGCACCCTGATACACTTTGCCTCTCCACAGTTCTACCCTGGGCTAGTCCCACTGATGTCCTTGTTGTTGGCCCTCTCAGTGTCCTTCCTGCGTCAAAGGAGTACCCGGGCAGCTGCCACCAGGGAGTGGAGCTGGGGACTAGGCGGAAGTCCAACTGCTCCTGGCTGCCAATACTCCAGGCCTTGCCCGCCTATGAGGAAGTCAAGGACAGTTCCTCTCCATTTCCTCCCCAGCCCCACCAGTGTCCCAGGGCTGACCCTGTGGAATGGTCCCCAGACAGAAACATGGTGATGTCAAATCCTCCCTTGAAGTCCACCTCAGGCAATACACTCCATGAGACTCTTTCAGGCCAAACCCATGCGGTGTGGACAGAGGAAACTTGGGCAGAGGAAGCTGGCACTCAACTGCAAATCTGGCTGCCTGCAAGCAGATTTATAACCAAGGAATTCACTGCTTTCGTGGTGCCTTTAGAAAACAGCCCCTGGCTTAACTGGGGGAGAGAAACTTTTGTGGAAAATGCCTGTCGTTCATGTTCCTGGCAGATCTGCAAGTATTTCTACGGTGCAAATGTAGCTCTGATTGCTCACTCAACAAACACGGACAGAACCTTTGTCAGGACACTGGCTGCAGTGTGTGCCAGTTGGCAGACAGGGCTCAGAAAAACAGCAAGAGGTAATTCTCCCCTCTGAGCAGCAGAGGAGTGAGGATGTGGGCTGGCTCCAACACCTTCTGATCCCAACCCAGTGATGTACCCCCCACTTTAAGGATGAAATTATTTCCCTCTTAATCTATCATGCCATAATGATATCCCTTATACCTGAAGCGTTAAGCTAACTTGATCCCAAATGTTGTGTGTTGAATCATATCCCCCAAGAAAGATATGTGATTGTTTTCTGTTTTGTTTTTTTAATATTGAAATTTACATTTTTTTTATAGAGATGGAGTCCTGTTACGTTGCCCAGGTTGGACTCAAACTCCTGGCTTCAAGCAACTCTCCCATCTCGGCCTCCAAAAGTGCTGGGATTACAGATGTGATCCACTGAGCCTGGCCGGCAAAGACCAGGATTTCAAAATGTGACCTTATATTTGGAAATATGGTTGTTTCAGATGTAATTAGTTAAGACGAGATCATACTGGAGTAGAATGAGCCATTAATCTCATATGACTGAGTGTCCTTATAAGAAAGAAAAATGTCCTGGGAAGACATAAAGACACAGAAGGGAAAATGGCCATGTGTCAGGTGAAGGCAGAGATTGGAGTGATGCATCTACAAACCAAGGAATGCCAGGGAGGGCCAAGAACTGCTAAAAGCTAGAAAGAAGTGAAGAGGTGTTCTCCTCGAGAACCTTCGAGAGACCATGGCCCTGCCAACACCTTAGCTGCACACTTCTCAACTTCAGAACTCTGAGAGAATAAATTTAGGTTGTTTTAAGCCACCCAATGTTTTGTACTTTGTTACAGCAGCCCTAAGAAATTAATTTACCAACCAATAATGGCTTGATCATTGTCACCCTAAGCGGGCAGGAGTGCAGAAGTGAACTGGCGCAATCCCAGTTAAACTTCCCATCAGGAGCACCCAGCAAACAACATGTACCAAAAACAAACAAACAAAAAAAAAGAAAATGCTTTTGGTTTCCTAGCTAAACAGCCTTCTTCTTGACTGGGCCTTAGGGGATTTGTAATCCTTTTTCCCTCTCAAACAGACTAAAAGTGTTCATAGTTGTCACCTAGTCCAGTAACAAATGTAGTAACTCCTTGAACCTTTTCCCTGTGATTCAGTCTTGTTGGACAAGGAAACAGTCCTTGGGGGTAAAAACTCAATCATCTCTATTTGGTTTCAAAAGGAAAATTTCTAATCATCCCAAAGGAAAAAACCTGGTTAGGCTTAAGGGCCTGGGAAACTCACCACATCACCCTTGGGCTTTATTCATCCACTTCTCGTTAAAGTTTGGGGCTGAATCAGCATAACCTTAGCTTTTAGTCACTACAGTGAACTACCAAAGAGACCTTGAGTTGTCTACAAAGAAGGTCGAGCTGGTATGACTTTGGAGATTAAATGAAGGGGAAAATTGATGGAAGAGGGTGGCAGGGTAGAGAATGTAATCTAGGCATGATGAAGTTGCTACTTAAGCCAGGACAGGATGACAAAGGTTAGGGAAACAGAGCCGTTTTCAGAGAAACAACTCTATCGTAAGGAGAAAAAGGTTCTAAACATTGTGGCAGAGTTCTGGATTTGGCAACGGAATATTTAAGAGAATTTGACTTGTCTCTTTCAGAGAAGAGAGAGTTTGATTGATTTAAAAACATCTAGATACCGAGAAATATTCCAGGCGTCTTTTAAAATTAAACATTATGTAAAATGGGACAACTAAGGTTAAAGAACAGAAAAGAGATTATATAGAAGAGACAAAGGAGTGGTGCTACCAGGTTCCTGCACAAAAGGAACTGTTACAACTGGAAATGAAGGCAAAAAGAGAAGTCATCATTAGTTTTCTCTGTACACACATACAAACTCATTTAAAGACAAACTTTTTCCTGAAAGTGAGCTACGGAAGTGTTTATCGCATTAATCTATGAAGATTTCTTACGAAAATACGGTTTTATACACACACACACACACACAAACACACATATATATTTCTCTAGGTATAGATGTAAATTTACATACATATGTATATATATGCACATATATACACACATATAAATTTTTACTACAATTTACTGTGCTGAAATGAGATTCACTTTAAAGTTCATGAATGGATTCCCTGATTTCTGTGATTATTATCCCATCCTTAAGAAACACAAGGCGGTGGGGGCAGGCAGAGCAAGATGGCCAAATAGGAACAGCTCCAGTCTCCAACTCCCAGCGCGAGCGACACAGAAGACCGGTGATTTCTGCATTTTCAACTGAGGTACTGGGGTCATCTCTCTAGGGAGTGCCAGACAATCGGTGCTGGTCAGCTGCTGCAGCCTGACCAGCGTGAGCTGAAGCAGGGCGAGGCATCGCCTCACCTGGAAGCGCAAGGGGGAAGGGAATCCCTTTTCCTAGCCAGGGGAACTGAGACACACAACACCTGGAAAATCGGGTAACTCCCACCCCAATACTGCGCTTTAAGGAAACAGGCACACCAGGAGAATATATCCCACACCTGGCCGGGAGGGTCCCACGCCCACGGAGCCTCCCTCACTGCTAACACAGCCGTCTGCGGCGATCTATCCGCAAGGCAGCAGCCAGGCTGGGGAAGGGGCACCCGCCATTGCTGAGGCTTAAGTAGGTAAACAAAGCCGCTGGGAAGCTCGAACTGGGTGGAGCTCACAGCAGCTCAAGGAAGCCTGCCTGTCTCTGTAGACTCTACCTCTGCGGACAGCGCACAGCTGCAGTCCAATAGGGGAAAGAGCGGGGGCCGGTGCAGACGCGAACGACTCTGTCTGACAGCTTTGGGGAGAGCCGTGGATCTCCTAACGCGGAGGTTGAGATCTGAGAACGGACAGACTGCCTGCTCAGTGGGTCCCTGACCCCTGAGTAGCCTAGCTGGGAGACATCCCCCACTAGGGGCAGTCTGACACCCCACACCTCACAGGGTGGAGTCACCCCTGAGAGGAAACTTCCAAAGAAAGAATCAGACAGGTACACTCGCTGTTCAGCAATATTCTATCTTCTGCAACCTCTGCTGCTGATACCCAGGCAAACAGGGTCTGGAGTGGACCTCAAGCAATCTCCAACAGACCAACAGACAGTCCTTCTGACTGTCAGACGGAAAACTATCAAACAGGAAGGACACCTATACCAAAACCCCATCAGTACGTCACCATCATCAAAGACCAGAGACAGATAAAACCACAAAGATGGGGAAGAAGCAGGGCAGAAAAGCTGGAAATTCAAAAAATAAGAGCGCATCTCCCCCTGCAAAGGAGCGCAGCCCATCGCCAGCAACGGATCAAAGCTGGTCAGAGAATGACTGACGAGATGAGAGAAGAAGGCTTCAGTCCATCAAACTCTCAGAGCTAAAGGAGGAATTACGTACCCAGCGCAAAGAAACTAAAAATCTTGAAAAAAAGTGGAAGAATTGACAGCTAGACTAATTAATGCAGAGAAGATCATAAACGAAATGACAGAGATGAAAACCATGACACGAGAATACGTGACAAATGCACAAGCTTCAGTAACCGACTCGATCAACTGGAAGAAAGAGTATCAGCGATTGAGGATCAAATGAATGAAATGAAGCGAGAAGAGAAACCAAAAGAAAAAAGAAGAAAAAGAAATGAACAAAGCCTGCAAGAAGTATGGGATTATGTAAAAAGACCAAATCTACGTCTGATTGGGGTGCCTGAAAGTGAGGGGGAAAATGGAACCAAGTTGGAAAACACTCTTCAGGATATCATCCAGGAGAACTTCCCCAACCTAGTAGGGCAGGCCAACATTCAAATTCAGGAAATACAGAGAACACCACAAAGATACTCCTCCAGAAGAGCAACTCCAAGACACATAATTGCCAGATTCACCAAAGTTGAAATGAAGGAAAAAATCTTAAGGGCAGCCAGAGAGAAAGGTCGGGTTACCCACAAAGGGAAGCCCATCAGACTACCAGCAGACCTCTCGGCAGAAACTCTACAAGCCAGAAGAGAGTGGGGGCGAATATTGAACATTCTCAAAGAAAAGAATTTTAAACCCAGAATTTCATATCCAGCCAAACTAAGTTTCATCAGTGAAGGAGAAATAAAATCCTTTACAGATAAGCAAATGCTTAGAGATTTTGTCACCACCAGGCCTGCCTTACAAGAGACTCTGAAGGAAGCCCTTAACATGGAAAGGAACAACCGGTACCAGCCATTGCAAAAACATGCCAAAATGTAAAGACCATCGAGGCTAGGAAGAAACTGCATCAACTAACGAGCAAAATAACCAGTTAATATCATAATGGCAGGATCAAGGTCACACATAACAATATTAACCTTAAATGTTCATGGACTAAATGCTCCAATTAAAAGACACAGACTAGCAAACTGGATAAAGAGTCAAGACCCATCAGTCTGCTGTATTCAGGAGACCCATCTCACATGCAGAGACATACATAGGCTCAAAATAAAGGGATGGAGGAAGATCTACCAAGCAAATGGAGAACAAAAAAAACAGGGGTTGCAATCCTAGTCTCTGATAAAACAGACTTTAAACCATCAAAGATCAAAAGAGACAAAGAAGGAAATTACATAATGGTAAAGGGATCAATTCAACAGGAAGAGCTAACTATCCTAAATATATATGCACCCAATACAGGAGCACCCAGATTCATAAAGCAAGTCCTTAGAGACTTACAAAGAGACTTAGACTCCCATACAATAATAATGGGAGACTTCAACACTCCACTGTCAACATTAGACAGATCAACGAGACAGAAAGTTAATAAGGATATCCAGGAATTGAACTCATCTCTGCACCAAGCGGACCTAATAGACATCTGTAGAACTCTCCACCCTAAATCAACAGAATATACATTCTTCTCAGCACCACATCGCACTTATTCCAAAATTGACCACATAATTGGAAGTAAAGCACTCCTCAGCAAATGTCAAAGAACAGAAATTATAACAAACTGTCTCTCAGACTACAGTGCAATCAAACTAGAACTCAGGACTAAGAAATTCAATCCAAACCGCTCAACTACATGGAAACTGAACAACCTGCTCCTGAATGACTACTGGGTACATAACGAAATGAAGGCAGAAATAAAGATGTTCTTTGAAACCAATGAGAACAAAGATACAACATACCAGAATCTCTGGGACACATTTAAAGCAGTGTGTAGAGGGAAATTTATAGCACTAAATGCCCACAAGAGAAAGCTGGAAAGATCTAAAATTGACACTCTAACATCACAATTAAAAGAACTGGAGAAGCAAGAGCAAACACATTCAAAAGCTAGCAGAAAGCAAGAAATAACTAAGATCAGAGCAGAACTGAAGGAGATAGAGACACAAAAAACCCTCCAAAAAATCAATGAATCCAGGAGTTTGTTTTTTGAAAAAATCAACAAAATTGACAGACCGCTAGCAAGACTAATAAAGAAGAAAAGAGAGAAGAATCAAATAGATGCAATAAAAAATGATAAAGGGGATATCACCACGGACCCCACAGAAATACAAACTACCATCAGAGAATACTATAAACACCTCTACGCAAATCAACTAGAAAATCTAGAAGAAATGGATAATTTCCTGGACACTTACACTCTCCCAAGACAAAACCAGGAAGAAGTTGAATCCCTGAATAGATCAATAGCAGGCTCTGAAATTTAAGCAATAATTAATAGCTTACCAACCAAAAAAAGTCCAGGACCAGATGGATTCACAGCTGAATTCTACCAGAGGTACAAGGAGGAGCTGGTACCATTCCTTCTGAAACTATTCCAATCAATTGAAAAAGAGAGAATCCTCCCTAACTCATTTTATGAGGCCAACATCATCCTGATACCAAAGCCTGGCAGAGACACAACAAAAAAAGAGAATTTTAGACCAATATCCCTGATGAACATTGACACAAAAATCCTCAATAAAATACTGGCAAACCGGATTCAGTAGCACATCAAAAAGCTTATCCACCATGATCAAGTGGGCTTCATCCCTGGGATGCAAGGCTGGTTCAACATTCGCAAATCAATAAATGTAATCCAGCATATAAACAGAACCAAAGACAAGAACCACATGATTATCTCAATAGATGCAGAAAAGGCTTTTGACAAAATTCAACAGCCCTTCATGCTAAAAACGCTCAATAAATTCGGTATTGATGGAACGTACCTCAAAATAATAAGAGCTATTTATGACAACCCACAGCCAATATCATACTGAATGGGCAAAAACTGGAAAAATTCCCTTTGAAAACTGGCACAAGACAGGGATGCCCTCTCTCACCACTCCTATTCAACATAGTCTTGGAAGTTCTGGCTAGGGCAATCAGGCAAGAGAAAGAAATCAAGGGTATCCAGTTAGGAAAAGAAGAAGTCAAATTGTCCCTGTTTGCAGATGACATGATCGTATATTTAGAAAACCCCATCGTCTCAGCCCAAAATCTCCTTAAGCTGATAAGCAACTTCAGCAAAGTCTCAGGATACAAAATTAATGTGCAAAAATCACAAGCATTCTTATACACCAGTAACAGACAAACAGAGAGCCAAATCATGAATGAACTTCCATTCACAATTGCTTCAAAGAGAATAAAATACCTAGGAATCCAACTTACAAGGGATACAAAGGACCTCTTCAAGGAGAACTACAAACCACTGCTCAGTGAAATAAAAGAGGACACAAACAAATGGAAGAACATACCATGCTGATGGATAGGAAGAATCAATATCGTGAAAATGGCCATACTGCCCAAGGTTATTTATAGATTCAATGCCATCCCCATCAAGCTACCAATGACTTTCTTCACAGAATTGGAAAAAACTGCTTTAAAGTTCATATGGAACCAAAAAAGAGCCCGCATTGCCAAGACAATCCTAAGTCACAAGAACAAAGCTGGAGGCGTCACGCTACCTGACTTCAAACTATACTACAAGGCTACAGTAACCAAAACAGCATGGTACTGGTACCAAAACAGAGATATAGACCAATGGAACAGAACAGAGTCCTCAGAAATAATACCACACATCTACAGCCATCTGATCTTTGACAACCTGAGAGAAACAAGAAATGGGGAAAGGATTCCCTATTTAATAAATGGTGCTGGGAAAATTGGCTAGCCATAAGTAGAAAGCTGAAACTGGATCCTTTCCTTACTCCTTATACAAAAATTAATTCAAGATGGATTAGAGACTTAAATGTTAGACCTAATACCATAAAAACCCTAGAAGAAAACCTAGGTAGTACCATTCAGGACATAGGCATGGGCAAGGACTTCATGTCTAAAACACCAAAAGCAACGGCAGCAAAAGCCAAAATTGACAAATGGGATCTAATTAAACTAAAGAGCTTCTGCACAGCAAAAGAAACTACCATCAGAGTGAACAGGCAACCTACAGAATGGGAGAAAATTTTTGCAATCTACTCATCTGACAAAGGGCTAATATCCAGAATCTACAAAGAACTCAAACAAATTTACAAGAAAAAAACAACCCCATCAAAAAGTGGGCAAAGGATATGAACAGACATTTCTCAAAAGAAGACATTCATACAGCCAACAGACACATGAAAAAATGCTCATCATCACTGGCCATCAGAGAAATGCAAATCAAAACCACAATGAGATACCATGTCACACCAGTTAGAATGGCAATCATTAAAAAGTCAAAAAACAACAGGTGTTGGAGAGGATGTGGAGAAATAGGAACACTTTTACACTGTTGGTGGGATTGTAAACTAGTTCAACCATTATGGAAAACAGTATGGCAATTCCTCAAGGATCTAGAACTAGATGTACCATATGACCCAGCCATCCCACTACTGGGTATATACCCAAAGGATTATAAATCATGCTGCTATAAAGACATATGCACACGTATGTTTACTGCGGCACTATTCACAATAGCAAAGACTTGGAATCAATCCAAATGTCCATCTGTGACAGACTGGATTAAGAAAATGTGGCACATATACACCATGGAATACTATGCAGCCATAAAAAAGGATGAGTTTGCGTCTTTGTAGGGACATGGATGCAGCTGGAAACCATCATTCTTAGCAAACTATCACAAGAACAGAAAACCAAACACCGCATGTTCTCATTCATAGGTGGGAACTGAACAATGACATCACTTGGATGCTGGAAGGGGAACATCACACATCGGGGCCTATCATGGGGAGGGGGGAGGGGGGAGGGGGGAGGGATTGCATTGGGAGTTATACTGATATAAATGGCGAATTGATGGGTGCTGACGAGTTGATGGGTGCAGCACACCAACATGGCACAAGTATACATATGTAACAAACCTGCATGTTATGCACATGAACCCTAGAACTTAAAGTATAATTAAAAAAATAAAGAAATAAAGAAACACAAGGCAGGGTTGGGCACAGTGGCTCATGTCTGTAATTCCAGTACATTCAGAGGCCGAGGTGGGCAGATTGCTTGAGCTTAGGAGTTCAAGACCATCCTGGGCAACAGAATGAGCTCCCATCTCTACAAAAAATACAAAAAAAAAAAATTAGCCAGGTGTGGTGGCAAGCGTCTGTGGTCCCAGCTACTCAGGAGGCTAAGGTAGAAGGATGACCTGAGTCCTGGAGATGGAGATTGCAGTGAGAAGATCACTCCACTGCACTCCAGCCTGGGTGACAGAGCCAGACTTTGTCTCAAAAAAAAAAAAAAAAAAAAAAGAAAAGAAAGGAAAAGAAAAGAAACACAAGGCATATGATAAGGAGCAGATAAAACATAGGCATGATTTTATTGGCAAATATATTCTCTCTTACCCATTCTCAAGTGTTTGAGCCAGAGAAGCAGCTATGGGTGGTAATTGAAAGACAATCAGTTCCATGGTCTTACACAGCAAGAAACAAAGATGATACCTTTAATCCTCCCGGGGTGTAATTATCCCATGAAAACCCTGCAAGTAGAGAAGTCTCCTTGCTATTATTAGATTTCTTTCAGTTTAGGATGTAAGTATATGCAGAAAGTCATTCACTGAAAATTACTGGTTTCCCTATCAGTGTGTTTGAAATATGAGCTCGGTGGTGATTAATTTGGTCCTTGAGCTACGTGAAGCTCCACTTTGGCTCTCCCTTAGTGCAAAACCTGATTCTGAATGAACTGGCACGCGGCCCCTTATTCTACTTTTGTGTGTGTTCCCAGAAAACAGCAGGACTGTTCTTTTGGACTGCTGAGAGTTCTCTGAGTTCAAGACTTTGTTCCATTGACTATTTTTTCCTTCAACAATTTCAAAGGTTCTCAGTGAAATTTCTTTTTTAATGTCATAACCATTGATGTGAAGGCTGTCCAATTACCTGGTCAAAAGAAAGCCCTCTCGTCACACCACTTGATTTCACGTGTTTCCCCCCAGGCTCTGTGGGATACATTGTCACGTTTCCCAGAATCATCTATGTTTGAGCAATGGGCAAAAATGGCTAACCTGCAGGTCCAAAGGGACTCTTTTAAATTGTTTTAATAAAATTAAAAATGAGAGTTATATCGGTAAATGAAATATGTAGAGCAGTATTAATTCTCTTTATCTCTCTCTCCACACATATACACACATATTTACTGGCCAGAAATATAGAAAACTTTCACTTTATCCGAGTAACCAACTACAAAGTAAAAGGGGAAAAGACCTGCAAACTGAAAAGTATCTGAGACAAATCTCCATCAATTTAGAAGGTTATTTTGCCAAGATTAAGGTTATGCCCAGAGGAAAAAACATGGAATCAAAGAAATAGTCTGTGCCTTTCTCCAAAGAAAATTTTGAGGGCTTCAGTATTTAAAGGGGAAACACAGGCTTCAGGGGAAAGAGGAAGGGTAGGGTCATCCACGTGCTGCAAGGGAAAAGGAGCAGGCAGGGGAATAGGCAATTATATATTGGTCTTGCGCCCAGTAAATCAGCACTTCACATAAGATAAGGTGAACATAGAGTAGCTACCTGTGGAAATATTTAACTGTTTCTCCGGAGCTATCTGCTTAGAGACAAAAGGAAAGGCAGTTTCTTGCGTGATTCAGCTTTCAATTTATTTTTTTTTCCTTTTGCCATAGTAAACTGGGGTTCTAAGTTTTCATTTCCCTTTCACAGACCTATTCCATATTCAGTGAATAATGTTAACATTTGTTGGACACCTCTATAAGCCAGGCATTGGAGACACTTTATGCAACGTACCTATGGTATCCTAAGTAACTCTGCTAGGCAACCAACGAGGAAAGGGAGACTTTGCAAAGTTCAGTGACGCCCCCAAGACTGTGCCCCTACAATACTAAAGCAAAAATGTGAACTTGCATCTGTATCATTTCCCAGTTATTCTTTTATTCTCTTTCTGTTTCACCATGGATATTGCCAGCAACTGGTTAAATACAAAGTAACTCACTTCCATGATACATGTGTGTTAGTCAGTAAATTAATGATGTTCACTCTAGCCACTTCAGAATTAACTATTGCCTAATCATTATTGAGTCTTTTTTTCTCCTTTGCACAACTCAAATGAGACTTACTAAATTCTTAACCCAAGTCAGTGCTTTTGGGTAAATAGTCTTCTGACTGGTGAACCAGCTTCTTCCTCTTCTTTCTTTTTTCGTCAGAGCATGGCAGCCTTAGTGCTTGCTTTACTACCCATCCCTCTGTTTTCCCTGGCTTTGTAAACGAAGATTTGGATAATTTATCAGCCCACAGAATGCTCAGCCTTGGAAAACCTCACACCTTCATCCTCCCGATATTGGCTGTTTGTGTACTTGAACAATGGGAATTTCTCAATGACCAGCTCAGGGACCAGAAGGGAAAACAGCAGCCAAACTGACCTGTGAAATCAGAGGCTAACTCTGCTTCATTTTGGTGGTTTCGTGAAACTATTGAGAAAATTGCCTCCAATTTTGGAACACCTAGAAATTCACCTACATGTAATTATCACTCCCTCACACTGCTCTATTGTGAACTCTCATGTTACCATAACCTCTCCAATCTTTCTTTCCTTCTTTCTTATTTTTCCTTCCTGTCTTTTTTCTTCCCTCTTTTCTTTTCTTGTTTTTTCATGAACCTCAGATGCAGATAATTGTTTTAAGCACAGGTCTCAGATTATGATACACTACCATGAATCACACAGAAACTCTTTTTTATTTTGCATAAGTGTTATTCTTCCTCTGTTATCCTAACGCCCACTCTCATTCCTTCCTCCTTAGGCCTTCACCCTAATGTGTTTGATATGTGTTCCTTGAATATGCATGTTTGTGGCAGGCGCTGCTCTTTGTCCTCCTCTTTGCATAGTAATAGAGTTTGCAGCTGGGCACTAGGCATGACTAAGTGACTTAATTTTGGCCAGTGGGATATGAGAAAAAATGATGTGTGTAACTTTCTAGATTGCACCTTTACAGGGCAGAAATGTGTCCTTCCCTTCCCTTTTCTCACTTCCCACTGGCTGGTTTGTGATTGTGGTGGCAGGAGATTCAGCAGTCACAATAAAAGTCATGAGTCGACGGTGCAAAGGAAAAATAGTAGAAGCAGCTTGAGCTCCTGAAGGTGTTGAACCAGCATATGCCTCTGAAGTGCCTCCTTGAGTTTTTACAGGAAAAAAAAAACTATCCAGCTTAATTCATTATTATTTTGGGTGCTCCTGTTATAGCCATTGATCCAGTTTCCTAAATAAATACAATATCTTTGCAAAATATGTAGGGACATGGAATATGTCTGCATGTGTTTCAAATTTTAAATGGTATTGTTCTGCTTCTTAGGTTATTCACTCAGCACTCTTAAAAAATCTATTTTCTGCGTTGCGCACATCTAGTTGTTGCTTCTGACTGCTGCAGAGCAGATCATTATGTGCTTCTAGTATACTTTTCTTACACAATCCCCTAGTGATAGACACATATTACTTCCAACTTCCCTCTACCACAGAAAACACCATGCTAATATTCTTGAAGATGTCCCTTATGAACTTTTAAATGAGTTTCTCTTAGGTATGTGTGCAAGACAATTATTGCTGGTCATAGAGCATTGCCACATTTAATTCTACTAAGTTCTGCCAAATCACTTTTCAGAATGGTTGTACCAGACTGCACCTCCATTGGCAATGCCTGAGAGCTCCTGTTTCTCAGCATCCTTGCCAATGCTGTGTATTATGGACGTTTCTAATTTTTGCCAACCTCAAGCGACTCACTTTTGTTTGCCGTTCTGTGATTATTTGTGCTTGTGTAACTGTTCATATACTTGTTAACCATTTGAGTTTACCCTTCTGTGACTCCCCTCTTTTCTTCTCCTTTCCCACTTCCTAGTAACCTCTTGAGATTAATTCATATTGCTTTTAGTCACTTCCATCCCTGATCTTGCAAAGCAGATACCTTTTGTACCTTATTCATAAAGACACCGTAGCCCTTTGATATCAGTTCCCACATTAGTCTGCAACTCATATCCAACCCCTACGTGGATGTATACCCTCACTCCCAGCCTACTCATGCCCCTGACATTTCCAGGGTCACTGAGCTGCCAAGTATCCTCAGCTTGCAACCACTTCACTGGTGACTCACCTGCCCTTCTCTCCATATTTTAGTCCTCAAGTCTGAATGTGGCCATAAGATGCCAATGTGATTCCTTTCCCATGTCTGTCTTTGCCTCCTCTGCAGTTAAGGAGCAGGGGGTAACAGGATGGGGTTTGAATTGTGCAGCCAGAGGCTAACACTCAAGACTTCAACATTTAGAAATGGAAATTTAGATGAAAAACTCTTACAGTCCCTCCTGATTCTAAAATGTCTGACTCTTCAGAGTACATGTGGGAATTTATAGAACTTTTTGTTTTTGAACCAAGAGGTTTCTACTGGAATATCTTTCATATTCACCTTAGACTCCGTCTAAGGAAAATGTCAGCCTGTGAAAATCAGTGCAAAAAAAATTCATGTGGCTAAACAGAGGGAAATCTTTTGAGAGCAACACTGACTAACACACCTGGTAAGAAATAAAGCTGGTTTCCTTCTTAGAATAGAAAGAGAAAGAATGCACTACTACTGGAGACCCCTGAGATTGACCAGAGCCATAAAGGGGAGGGTCTTTTATGACATAATGGTCTCCTCACTGTCACTTAGGGCCCCGATCACAGTTCACTGATTAAACCACTCTCACTCTGGCAGTCAATGCTCTCAATGTCTTAACCTTTTATTCTCATGCTACTCCTGCATAAGAAAACTCCAACCCTGGATTGGCTCAGCCGTCCTCTTTCTCTGCTCCCATAGAGACATACTCCAGCTGAGTACTTCTGGCAAAGGTCATACAATGGTGCTGATTGAGACTCTTGACTAATCCGTGGTCCCTGACCTTAGCTGGCTTTTCAACACCGCTTGGCAACCTTCTCACGGCAAACAGTGCTCACGCACCAGGGTGGTTCTTCAGACTTCCTCTCTTTCTTATGTTACTTTCTTCAAGTTTACTTCTTCCTTCACTCTCCACTCACCACATATCTTATCCTATTTGACAGAAGATGGGGGATGGGATGACTCATTCAACTTCATGGCCCCTCAACCTTTGACTTACTTGTATCTCGTTCCCTTTATCTCCTTCTGTATAGCAGTGTCTATTGGTTTCTCCTGCTAAATGTCTCTACCTTTGCTGATGATTCTCAACTGGATCAGACCCAGTGTCTCTTTTTATAAAATATATATATATATATATATATAGAGAGAGAGAGAGAGAGAGAGAGAGAAATCTGCTTCCTCTTGACTATTGAGAAATTAATATAGCCCACCTAGAAATATAATTACTTTTACTTAATGCTGTGAATATAAAATAAAGGGGGAAATAATGTGCATTTCAATATGTGCTCAGTGCTTAGGCACTGCTAGAATACATAATTCAGTAGTCAAATGCTTGCACTTAGTGTAGAATCACTATGTGACAGTTATGAATGTGTAAACTGATACAGGTGCTCAGTATTGGAACTCACAAAATAGAAGCAAAAATATCCTCCCAAAACAACAAACAATCCTTGCTTAAACTCCCAGCAAAACACCGTACAATCTTTCCCTGATTGACACAGTGGTGGCATCCTTGGAAAATGTAGTCTACATTAAATCTATATAAAAACTACATTTTGTTTATATGAAAAACAGAGTTAAGTTCTAAAGTCACATAATTCTAAATAGGTGTTCACCTTCTGACTTCCTAGCAGGTCATTTGAGAACTGTTCTAGATGTAGAACTATTCTTCATTACGCTGCCCATTGTAAGACATGACGCAGCCTTGGACTCTTATCTTAACACGCCCAAATCACTGTGACAACCCAAACTGTCCCACACATTGCCAAAATGCCTCCTGGAGAGAGCCGCCACCTTTGTATAGAGAACTACTGGTCTGTTCTGGATCTCTCTTCAGTGACTTTGTTTGGTCAGTTCTCCGTTTGTTTCATCCTTCAACCTCCCCTTCTCTACTCGTTATTTGTCCTGAATTCTATCTCAGAATTAAATCAAAACAAAACACCCTGTCCCCTATAACACTAGATACTTCTCTTGCTAGTACGCAGTCTCCCTCCTCCTCTTCCTGGTGTTTCTTCCCTCCGCCTCCCATTCGCTGCCTAACCCACTGTTACCTCTCTTTGGCTCCTACCATGCCATTGAAATTATTCTTAAGTGGTTTACATCTGATCTCTTAGTTCCTGATTTTTCTTCTTTCCAGGTGGCTTTTTTTGTTTCCTTATTCTTCCACAGCTCCCTTTTGTTTGCCAATCAGAAACCAGGGAATCATCCCCCAGCACTCAGCCAGTAATGAACTTCTATTGCTTCTCCTTCCCTAACATCTCTTAAATCTTTTTTCTCTGCCTCTGCTAGGCCTGTATCTCTCACTTAGATTACTACAAAAAATTCCTCTTTCCCACCCTCTTCATACTATGCATCAATCTTCGTCACTGTCTTTGAAAAAACTTTCAGTTGCTATTGAATGGCTTCAGGGCAAAATTGAAACATTTGGGCACAGCAGAAACAATCCTTCTTATCTGGCATCACTCCTATTTGCCCAGCTTCATAGCTTGTCACTTTCGTCCTCTGCAAACAAATCTGGCCATGATGAATTATTGGTTGTCTCTCCAATGCACCAGGCTCTCTTATGCTCCTTAGTATTTGCATGCGCTGTTTCTTCCTGGATTGCTACCCCACCCTTCATCTGCTTCTTCTATTCAAGCTTCAAGACATAGCTCAGACAACCACTTCTTCAAAAAGACTTCTTTGAACTATCTGTCCCCAAACTGCAGCAAAGTCAGTGATCAACCTTTGGTTGTCCTACCAGTGTCTGTCAGAGCATTTAACACACTGCATTGCTTGTCTGGCATCTCCCCGGACAATGGGGAGGGAGATTCTCTGCTCTTTCTTATCTCTGCCATACCAGTGTCTAGTACACTGACTAGTGCTCAATCGAAGTTTGTGAAATAAATAAGTAAACAAACAAATGAAGAGGTTAAGAGTGCAGCTGATACCCAGAAACCATGGCCAGGGGTGTTTAACCCAAGAACTAGTCCAGCAACTTGCTGGCTCAAATGAAAAACAATCATAAGAAACTTTAAAAGTTCTCTATTTGTCAGTCATCAACTCCACCATAAATCCTTGTCAATGCCCAAAGGCTGTAGTGATTAAATGTTCTGCAGAATAAATGTTCACACCAAAACCACAGGTAGACCTTCTCCACTTCAAAGCAGAATTCCAATCATTTTGCATAAGACAACGAGAAACTTGTTTAAGAACAGGAAAAGGTTCAGCTAACCCAGCCTAGTAAACACAAGATATTCTGCAGGAAACAGAATGTCAGGAAACGTCTCAGACAGAGCCTACATTAACACTACTTTGTAGCCAGGTCTACTAAGTATAGAATAGGGAGGGTGTTAGTGTCGGGAGGAGGTGAACACAAATAAGGGGAAGCTTTTGTTTTGTTTTATTTTGTTTTGCTGAGACAGGGTCTCACTCTGTCACCCAGGCTAGAGTGCAGTGGCACTATCATAGCTCACTGCAGCCTTGGCCTCCTGGGCTCAAGTGATCAAGGGACATGTTTTCACAAGAGTGGGGACCTTTTTGCTCACCTCTGCATTTGCCACAACTAAAATAATGCCTGGTATACTATAAACACTCAACAAATATTTGATGAATTATTAAATCAATCCTTGATTGGTAAGACAATAAAGTGTTAAAAGTGGTTGTGCTGGGTGTGCTAGACTTTTTTTTCTCTTGACTTTTTATGTTTTTTGGTTTTATCCAAACTTTAAAAAAAGAGCATGTTTTCCTTATTAATTACTTTCATAATCGGAAATGTTTCATGGAAGCAAAAGAAAGCAATTATGCAATGTGATCCTGTGGTAGTGTGGGTGGTAGGGGTGGTGATACTATTGTAGAATCAAGTGCTACCTACCCATTATTTCTTTATGACTATCAGGTGAAGGAGTGCCTTACACACAGCAGTTAAGAATAAAAGGCCATAATAGACTCCAAAGCGTGATCTGTGATATAGCTGTCCCTCTATTTCTCTCTCTCCTCTCTCTCTTTCTCTTCCCCTCCCTTTCCATTCCTCTCTCTTTCACGTAGAACAAAGAGCTACGTGGGCTGCATGTGAAGAGGGTGCAGAGACAGAAAAATGATAGGGGTTTTCCATGCATTCACAAAACTGTGTGGAAATCAGTTCTTTTCAAATCAAATGAAAAGCTATTTAAAAGCCAAGTCGTATTATGAACTGCACACTGGGGCAGATCTCTTAGGATGTTTCTAGTGTGTACAAATCAAGTACTCCTTAAGTCCCTGCACAGCCTGAGAATCCCCCAGTGCAGTGGCATTAAACCAGATTTAAAGGTTCCCGAGTTCTGATGATAACATCACTCGCTTCCTCCCCCAGCCTCCTCCAAACAACAGTATCATCAAATACTTCATACTACTGCCAATGAAAAGACAATCACCAAGGGTAACTAATGCTAAACAAGAGCAAATGGAGCCTCAAATTAAAGGGCATGGGAAATGGAGGAAAATAAATGCTTTCAGCTGGAGTTTGAGAGAAACCGGAGCTGATGGGCAAATGAGTCAGAGAGAGAAAGAGGGAGAAAGTCAAATCCTAAGGGAAATTACCAGACCAACAAGCCTGTCTACAAATGGAATGTTCACATTTAGATATAAACTCAAAGTCATTTCAACCCATTCAGAGTCTTTGATTTTGCCTTCCAAGACGCCAACAATAATGACATCACTGTCCAAGGTAAAGTCTCTCAGAAGGCCAGAGGAATCCCACCATTCACAGATACATGCTGCTTACCCCAAATATAACATACTTGCCCAACTATTCGAGAAACACAGTTATTTGTGCCGCTTAGGTCACCAATGCTATCACTTTCTGCCATTAGCTTCCAAGTATGCTTATTATTAAACATGTATAAATTTTCTAACATCTAGATCCCTGAGGCATCTTATTCCATTCCAAAATCATTGAATTTACCCACATCCCTGCCCATGATCAAATCCAAATCCCATTTCCATACTGTTGTGTTTTTTTTGTTTGTTTCTGCCCATATTTGTCGCCCATAACACATTATTTTATTATCCAACTGATACGGAAATCCAGAATATGATACCCTCTCTTTGTTCTTTCCTCCTCATCTCTCTGGCCACTTCTCTAGGATCTTGACACAAAAGATGGTCAAGAAATACTGTGAGTTGATTAAAAACTGTCATTTTGCTGATTCTTTTCCCATTAACTTTTAGCATCTTTCCCTAAATTTCTTTTCTTTTCTTTTTTTTTTTTTTTTTTTTTTTTTGAGATGGAGTTTCACTCTTGTTGCCCAGGCTGGAGTGCAATGGCACAATTTCGGCTCACCGCAACCTCTGCCTCCCAAGTTCAAGTGATTCTTCTGCCTCAGTCTCCTGAGTATGTGGAATTACAGGCATGCACCACCATGCCCGGGTAATTTTTTGTATGTTTAGTAGAGACAGGGTTTCTCCATGTTGGTCAGGCTGATCTCAAACCTCCGACCTCAGGTGATCCACCTGCCTCAGCCTCCCAAAGTGCTTGGATTACAGGCGTGAGCCACTGCGGCCAGCCATCTTCCCCTAAATTTCTTACTTTCTCTTAATATAGCAAATCCTAAATATTATAGAACTCTCATGGTTTTAATTATCAACCCTTATGAATGAGAATGGCAAATTAGTTTATCTAGCCTTGCATTTTTATCTGCATCCAGTGTCTCCCAGCCCAAAGCACTTGCACTGAGCATCCTTTCTATAACGTAAGCTAATATGCAAAATTCTGTAGCCCTCCTGCAAGAGGAATGCATCTCTCCTCTTCCAGTAGACTCCGGAACAATATTACATATCTTTTAAACAAGAAGCAACAGAAGAAGTTATCAGATTACACCTGGCCAAATCTTGACAATTCTGCATGTAACACCAATCTCATCATCCAGCCCTTTTCCCCAGTTTTTCTTCTGCTCCTGGCCTTAGTTGCTCTGTGTGTTAGACCCTTGCTGATCTTGCCTTTTCCTTATTTATTTATTTTGAGACAGGGTCTCACAATCTGTCACCCAGGCTGGAGTGCAGTGGCATGATCATGGCTCACTGCAGCCTTGATCTCCCTGGCTAGATAGATTCTCCTACCTCAGCCTCCTGAGTAGTTCAGACTACAGGCAAGTGCCACCACGCCTGGATACTTTTTTAAGTTTTTGAGAGATGAGTCTCACTATGTTGCCCTTGCTGGTCTCAAACTCCTGGGCTCAAGCAATCCTTCCGCCTCAGCCTCTCCAAGTGCTGGGATTACAGGCATAAGCTGCCTAACCTGATCTCACCCCTGACCACAGCATTAGTCTTCCTGCTTCGCTTTGAGTATCCTGCCTCCTCCAAATAACCTAAAATAGTTATTATCTGGCTCCTTACAGAAAACGTGTGCCTATTATGAATGCACATGCGTTACCCGAAAGAGTAAAACGGTGGGCCATTGGCATGTACTCACAGTTTTAACATGAAGGAATCACATCATAATGGAGTAGAGTACAGGAGGATGGCATGCTCAGACACTGGGGGTATGCCAGAGTAGGGTGTGCAGGCAATGGCTGTGATAGGCAGAGCCAAGATGATCCCCAGGATCCCAGAAAAATGCTTTGGTTGGGGGAGGCAGCAGCCACAGGGCAGCCCTTCTATTGGGGGAGGGGGAGGGGGCGGGCTTGTTTTCAGTGGCAGCTGCCATAAATAGGCAGCTAGGGAGCGCTCACTTCAGCCCAATTGCTGACTACAAGCAGGGTAGTCTGTCCTCAGGGTGCTTGTAAATGCACTGCAGGACTGCTACGGGGCTACCAGGGTCGCTGTCAATGACTTGTGCTTCAGCCTTGGAGGCAGCAGCCAACCGCTTTCAGCAGAGGATGTCTGTGGGGCTCCAGGTATGTGGAGCTGCAGGGGCTGTTGGGCCTCAGGGCAGGATGTAGTCCGCTGGGGACTGGGCTCTCAAAATGGCGCCTTGCTGTGGCTACTTAGGGCTCGGGGATGTGTGGGACCCAGCGTGAGTTTCCCCCCTGGAGCAATGCCGTCTGTGATCTCCAGGACGCTCCCTATGTTAGTCACAGGGCTTGTGTGGGTCGAGGGGCTCTCGCAGGGCTGGGACTGCAGTAGTCCATGATGGGAATGCAGTCCGCTGTGGGTAAGTCATTTACTCTTTCCTCACACTGGGGAGCCTCTCCAGGCTCCCAGCCAGTCCTAGCAGACTGTCTCTCTTACCACTCGCGCTCCTTCCTCACCTCAGGTGTTTTCTGTCACTTCTCGGTTAAATCCAGTGTTCTCTTTTTGGTGATGTATTAAACGTGTGATGATGCGCTGACTGTTTCAGTTCTTGATGGAGGGGGCAAGGAACAGATGCCTCTAGTTAGCCATCTTGGAGCCCCTCCAAGGCCCTACTTGTTAATACCACTACAACAGGGAATACATTTTAATCTAAACTGTGGAGGAAGTGCATTCAAAACATAACATTGTACTTTACAAAATGAATAAATGAATTTGTGGGAAAATGGCCTTTTATCAGAGTTTGAGATGCATCCTCTAGGGGAGTCTAGCACAGCTGGGGAATCAGAGTCAAGAGGCACTTCGACACTTGGGATATGAAAAAAAGGAAAATTTCCTAAAGAAGATGTCGATTTCCAATGCATTTAAAAACAATTACAAGAATAAGCCACTGATTAACAAAGTTATCTAACAATGGCAGTGAGGGAGAACAACACCTTGACAGCCTTTTCATGGTGTCTCAGAAGGGGAAAGATTACGGACATTTATAGGATTTATGGTCTTGCATCAAATGCTTTGAGGCAGCTCTCTGAAGGCCAGGATTTATGGGGATTAGACAAAATTTATTATATAGCAGTTTAAGATTGATGGATATAACCAAGGTGAGTGTCTTGAAGCTATCTGATTCAGTAAACAGTGGTTGCTTAAGCAAGCTGTTTCCCCAGGTGAGCAACTTATTGTCTAAATAAATTGGTTTTCAGGAATTTCCTGAAGGAAACAACAATTTATTGTTAGACAGAATTATTTTCCTGGGCTAGAATTTCCTGGAACAAATAGTCAATTCTCGTTGACATTTAAGTGGTCTCAGTTTTCAGTATTGATGAGTTAACCCACAGGAGGAAGCCGGAGACTCAGTTCTCAGTTCTCTCTGTGATCATTCCTCAGCTGTGATGGCAGATAGACGTTACCATGTGGGGACTTGATCCATTTGGATCTGCAATGTACTTTGTGATGTGATCATGAATCAGGTTTCCTGGTAGGCAATTTTCCTGCTTTTTGTTGGATAGACGTTGGTTGGATGATTTGACAGTGTTGTGGCTGTGCAGCAGCATTTTTAAGACTCTGAGTTCACGCATTTGGGTGCTGTAACACAGTGATGCTACAGTGAGGAGTCATGGTGAGATTTCTATGCCAGGAGCCAAGAGTGTCCAGATTAAAACAGGAGAACAGATCCCATCCCTAATTTGAAGAGCTAGCATAGCCATGCTCAGCGGAGGGGGATTAATATCCAAATTGCCTAATTTTAGGGTCTCTTTGTTTGCTGCACAATCTTACAAGATTATCTAAGCTAGGGTCAGCAAACAATTGCCAGCAGGCCAAATCTGCTCTCTTACCATCTGTTTTTGTAAATAAAGTTTTATTTAAACATATGGCTATGCTCTGCTGACCCTAATAATATTTCTAATTTTTTTTAAGGTGTAAGCTTATTAATTTAATAACTTATTTCCTTTTTTTTTTTTTTTTTTTTTTTAAATGGAGTCTCACTGTGTCGCCCAGGCTGGAGTGCAATGGCATGATCTCGGCTCACTGCAACCTTCACCTCCCATGTTCAAGCGATTCTCCTGTCTCAGCCTCCTGAATAGCTGGGATTATAGGTGTGCGCCACCATGCTGGGCTAATTTTTGTGTTTTTGGTAGAGACAGGCTTTCCCCATGTTGGCCAGGCTGGTCTTGAACTCCTGGCCTCAGGTGATTCACCTCCCACCCGGCCTTCCAAAGTGCTGGGATTACAGGCATGAGCCACCACACCTGGTCAAGACCTTATAGCCTAATAGTAGACTTTATTTTTAAGCAATTTGCTGACCTTTTTGAATCTGTGGTTTTCATAAACTTTGGGAGATTTTTGGCCATTATTTTTTCAAAATTTTTTCCAACATATCCCTCATCTCCTTCAGGAACTGCAGTTTACACGTTAGTTTGAAGTTGTCTATAACTCACTGATACTCTTCTGTTTTTCATTTTGAGTACTTTTTATCTCTCAATTCTTAAATTCACTAGTCTTTTCTTCTGCAATTTCCAATTTGCCTTTAATCTACTCAGTGTGTTTTTCATCTCACATGATGTTTTCATCTCTAAAGTTTGATTTTTAGTCTTTTTATATCTTCCATGTTTCTGCTTACCATGTTCAGTCTTTCCTCTGGCTTCTTGAACATATGAAGTACAATTACAATTCTTCTAATGTCTTTGCTAATTCTATCATCTTTGTCATTTCTGGGTCAGTTTCAAATGACTGATTTTTCTCTTCATTATGGGTCGTATTTTTGTGGATAGTTTTTGGATCCTTTTGTATTTCTATAAATACTTTTGGAACTTCGTTCTGGAACATACTTAAAATTACTTGCAAATAGTTTGACCCTTTATCTTAATTTTGTGCTTTGTTAGGTGGTATTTCTGTAAATATTCTTGAACTTTATTTTGAAACTCAGTTACTTATAAGCAGTTTGATTCTTTTGGGTCTTATTTTGAGTTTCATTATGTGGGATCAGCGTAGTGTTTAGTCTAAGTTCTATGTTACTGCATGACTAAAGCAAAAATTCTTCCAAGTATGCTACTCAATGCCCATTTCCTATAGAAACAGGAACAATTCTGAGCCCTGGATTATATATCCCCTAATCATTTCAGCTGATTCTTTCCTCAGTCTTGGGTAGTTTCCTCACTTCCATATGCTGACTCATGCTCACCTGAAGACGCTGTACAGATTCCCAGCGTTCTCTCTGCACAACTCTCTCCTTTCCTGTATCTTTCCTTGCAAACTCTACTCACCTTACCCTCCCCAGACTCCACTTAGGGAGATGGCAGGGTTCCATCTGGGTTTTCCCATTCTATACCACAGCCTGGATACTCACTCCAGACAATAAGCTGGGGCGAATATAAAATTCATCTTGTTTCTCTTGGATCACTATTCTTCATTGCCTAATGTCTTGAAAAATCTTTTTATTTTTCAATATTGTGTCTTGTTTTTTTTTCACTGGTGTACTGGAGAGTAAATCTGGTCCCTGTTTCTTCATTTTGGCCAGAAGCAGAAATCTATTCATAGTATTTTTTCAAAAAGCTTCTCTGGTGATTTTTATTCACATCCTCAATATACAACTGCTGCTATAAATCTCCTGTAAGATATTAGTAAGTGACCCAGAGCAAAGTTTATACTATAAGGATGCCAGTTTGATGAGACCCGCTGATATTATATCTTTGAGCCAGTTTGAGGACAAACTTGCCAGGTCTATGGCTGTCTTCTTCCCCATGAACTTCTCGTAGACTCACAACAAATAAGATAAAAGACAAAAAGAGTAATGTTACTAGTAATAAAACATTTCCACAAAGAATAAACATTTTCAAATCTGATCAGATAATCTAGTAATTTCTTAAAAGTTTCTTATTTCTAGGAAGAAAAATAAACAATTTAAGAGCTTTATGGATAGGAAACTGGGACTCAAATCCAATGCAAGACTTACCTCAATACTGCAATGGGGGAGGCTTCCAAATGGCAAAGTTCAGAAGAACACACTGTTTTAGGGCTAAGGTTATCTTAAACTGCAGGAGCAGAAATTCTTGAGTGAATCCCACTGAGGCCTCAAAACCGTTGATTGCTGACTTTCGAAGAAGACTATCAGAATAAACTATTGATGAAACAAAACTAAGTTTATTAGCCTGCAGTAAAAGAGTGCAACACCTTGAAAAAGGTCTTGATAATTCTCAAAAGGGAGAGGTCACAGGTAGATATTTATAAACATTAAGTAAGGGTCTGGGCTCAAGTGGTTTAAAGTCAGGCCTTTCAATGAAGAAATCTGGTGGAAATTTGGCAAAATTCATGATATTATAGTTTAGAGTTGGTGGACACTGTGATAAGAGGGTCTTGAAGTCTTGAAAAATAGATAGTTCTTTGATAAACAAGTTATTAGACTTGGAGAGGAACCTGTTGTCCTGAGAAGGGGCTTATTCAAATGAGCAATCTGTCATCTGAATAAATTGGTTATCAGAAATTTTCTGAACTAAACATTGAAGTTATTCAGTCTTCCTGGACAAGAATTTTCTTGAACAAATAGTAAAGTCATAGTGACACAGGTGGTCTGTTTTCCATACTGATAGTTAAGCTATGAGGATGCAGGTGGTCTCAGAGATAAGAATGGACCTACTGAAGAGGAAAGCCTACAGAACTGGGTATGATTAGACTTCATAGGGTCTGGTTATGATCTGACCACCAAACTAGCTGGAAGATTTGAACAAATGACACCTCTCTGAGCCTCACTGGACTTAACAGCTGGACTGACACTATCTGGGACACCACCACACAGAGCCCAGAGTGAACAGAGTGCAGATTTTCACCCAGAGCTATGCCCCTCTACCCTTTGTATAATTCCTGGTTTGTGGGACAGTAACAGATTTGAGGTCTGTCATACCTGGGCATCAGAATGAAAAGTTGCCCCCGGTAGGTGAGTTGCCACTGCTGAATGTTGCTATAGTCTGAACGTTTGTGTCAACCCAAAATTCATATGTTGAAATCCTAAACCCCAAGGTGATGGGGCTTTTCGATAGGTGATTAGGTCATGAGGGTTGAGTCCTCATGATTGGGATTAGTGCCCTTATAAAAAAGGCACAGAAAGTTACCTTGCCACTTTCACTGTATGGGGATGGGACCACACCAGACAGTAAATCTGCTGGTATCATGATCTTGGACTTCTCAGCCTTCAGAACTGTGAGAAATAAATGTTTGTTGTTCATTAACCATATGGTTTATGGTATTTTTGTTAAAGCAGCCTAAATGAACTGGGACAAATGTTTATATAACTTGGGTTTTCCGAGGCCTCACCACACTGTAAGTAGAAATAGGGTTATGTTAAGAGTAACAACTAAACTTGAGTGGTTCTTGCCACTAGCAAGGCAAGCAAGACCCTACTACTTCCTGGGGAGAGGGGAGTCTTGCAAGGGCTCCTTGCTTATGTGCACATACACAAGTGAAGGCCACTGCTGCTTCTGCTACCCCTTCTCAGTGCTATTGCTCCTATCCAGCATCTACTGGGAACCCCTCTCCCAGAAGGTCTAAGAGGAACTGCCTGGTGTCCCAAGTATCTCCTAAGAAAGGGACCACTATTGTGCTGGCTCCCTCAGGGACCTAGAGCTGCCCAGAGGTCTCTGGGGACAGGGAAATTGGCTTTCCCCATTTTGTGTTATAATCAGTTGAATGATCCCTACATGATATCACTTGAATTTGTTTGTGTTATAGAGTTTAATAAAACAACACTTTCCATCGATCCTCCCAGTTAGAGGTATATTGGATACACATTTTGGCCATATATGGAAAGGCTTAGTTTGGCATAAGCTGAGGCTAAAGATAAATATGGAATGTGAATACATCTGAAATTTTATTTTAAAATTGATGATTATACTATACAATTCCATTTATATAAACTTCTCAAAAGATAAAACGAATGGGATGGAGAACTGGCCACTGTTGCTAGGTGTCATGGAGTGAGGTATTATGAGGAAGCTTGTTAGGTGGTGAAACTGATTCAGATGGTGATCCTACTGGTGGTTACATGAACAATGTTTGTGTAAAGATTTACAGAATTGTAACTGTCTAATGGGTTCTTCTTGCCTGCTACTCAGATAAAGCTGATTTATCAAGATAGGGCAATTGCAATAGAGCGTTTAATACAAATAGAGCCAGCTAAACAGGAGACCAGAGTTTTATTATTACTCAAATCGGCCTCCCTGAAAATTTGGTGGCCAGAGTTTTTCAAGAATAATTTGGTGGTATGCCAGGTGTGGTGGCTCAAGCCTGTAATCCCAGCACTTCGGAGGCAGAGGTGGGTGGATCATGAGGTCAGGAGATCGAGACCATCCTGGCTAATAAGGTGAAACCCCGTCTCTACTAAAAATACAAAAAAATTAGCCGAGTGTGGCGGCAGGTGCCTGTAGTACTAGCTACTCGAGAGGCTGAGGCAGGAGAGTGGGGTGAACCTGGGAGATGGAGCTTGCAGTGAGCTGAGATCGCGCCACTACACTCCAGCCTGGGCGACAGAGCAAGATTCCTTCTCAAAGAAAAAAAAAAAAAAGAAAAGAAAAAAAAATATATAAAATAAAACGAAAGAATAATTTGGTGGGCAAGGGAATGGGTGCTACTGATTGGTTGGGGATGCGATCATATGGGTGTGGAAAATGGTCCTCGTGTGCCCTGAGTCAGCTTCTGGTAGGGGTCCACAGAGGAGTCACTGGTTCAGGACACTGGGTCATCAGAAATGCAAAAGCCTGACAAGACATCTCAAAAGGTCAATTTTAGGTTCTACGATAGTAATGTTATTTACAGGAGTAATTGAGGAAGTTGAAAATCCTGTGACCTCTGGAATAATGGCTAGTAATCACTTAACTGCCTATATCTTAGCAGAATTCAGGCCCCCTCCTGTCTTCGTAAACTGGTGGACTTTCATTAGTTTTACAAAGGCAGTTTCGTTTTGGAAAGAGCTATTATCATTTAAACTATAACCTAAATTTCTCCCAAAGTTAGCTTAGGCCATGCCCAGGAATGATGAAGGACAGTTTGGAGGTTAAAGGCAAGGTGGAGTTGGTTAGGTCAAATTTCTTTCACTGTCAAAGTTTTCTCAGTGTTGCAATTTTTGCAAAGGTGGTTTCAGAACTGTACATCAAAAGGAAAAAAAAAGTCAGTTTTACTGTGTGATAATTTTAACAATCTAAATTAATGATTAGTGCAGGGATTTTTTTAAGTTGTATAAAATTTTTATAGTTTAACATGACAGTGACTCAGAATTTTCAGCTGCCAGATTGCTTTTGTGGTCACCATCAGATGTTTCTAATACAGGTTGAATATCCCTTCTCCTAAATGCTTGGAACTGGATGTGTTTTGGATTTCACTTTTAAAAAATATTTTGGAATATACACAATGCATATACATAATGAGATATCTCACTGATGAGACCCAAGTCTAAACACAAAATTCATTTCTATTTTATATACAACTTTTACATTGAGAACTGAAATGAGTAATTGAAGCTGGGGTTCCCCTGGCCAGGAGAGAATCCACTGGGTTAGCCGGAGGGAGTTAGAGTTTTATTTCTCAACAAATAGCCTGAAGATAATTTTATACATATTTTAAAATAGTTTTGTTCATGAAACAAAGTATTGATTGATACCCATCACATGAGATCAGCTGTAAAATTTTCCACTTGTGGCATGTTGGCATTGAAAAAGTTTCAGATTTTGGAGCATTTCAGATTTCAGATGTTCAGATTAGGGGTGTTCAACCTGTACTAAAGAGTTACTGGCTTTCAAATGGCATAGTTAATAATTTCACCTTCTGGGGAATAATACAGCCAAATACAAATCAGGAAAATGTCTTTCAGTAATATGTTTTCTAGAATAAACTTTGCATGCATTTACATAGCTTAGATAAATGAAAAACTCTGAAGCTTCAACTGTTGAAAATATTTGGTAGCTTGTAAAAATCAGTTTGACATTAGAATAGTCTGTATAAATTCAAAATAAGAACTTGTCTTTTTAAAGCAATCTTATAAACTGTGTTCTGAAGTCTGATTTGTGAATAAAATGCATGTCACAACTCAGCTAAAATGCATTCATTTTTTTCTTTTTCTTTTCTTTTCTTTTTTTTTTTTGAGATGGGGTCTCGCTCTATCGCCCAGGCTGGAGTACAGTGGTGCGATCTCGGCTCACTGCAAGCTCCGCCTCCCGGGCTCATGCCATTCTCCTGCCTCAGCCTCCCCAGTAGCTGGGACTACAGGCGCCCGCCACCATACCTGGCTAATTTTTTGTATTTTTAGTAGAGACAGGGTTTCACAGTGTTAGCCAGGATGGTCTCCATCTCCTGACCTCGTAATCCACCCATCTCGGCCTCCCAAAGTGCTGAGATTACAGGCATGAGCCACTGCGCCTGGCCACATTCATTTTTTTCTATCAAATTTTATTCTCTTATCTTTTTGATATACATGATTTCAGATACATTTCTCTCCATGAAATTTTGAAATGTCAAATGGCATTCTGCTTTTAATTCATCCTCACATGATGCAAAAAATAAGACGTGTGGCTTATTGTAATTCAATAATTAAAATATCATTCTTTAAGCTTTTTTTTAGTATTGTGAATGTAATTATACCAAAACAATTCAACAAAGATTCTAATTATGATGTAATATATCATATTGATTAAATTTATATAAGCTTTCGTTGACTCAATACAATTATATTATTTTCTATATTAATTATCTAGCTAATCCTCTTAATAGTCCCACTGCCAGTCAAGCTCCCAAATTTAATTACTTGAACATTTTATTAATAGTTTTTTTTAACATAAATTAACAGTTCTCATAAACATTATTTGTTGGAATATCTTATTTTGGGGATAAGCCATATGCATTTATTCCTCAGCTGACTGAAATATGAATTTCAACATATAAAGCACCTAAGAAGATTTTCACTCCAGGTTAGAGTGCTTACCTATATTTGAAAGGCAATATAGAGATATTAACAATATTTTTAATGACATGCCTTCTTTAAGTAGCTGATGTCGTTATACTGATTAGATATGTAATCATGTGATCACAGGGATGCCAGAAAGAATGATGAAGTGGGCTCTCTGAAGGCTGAAGCATAAAGACTTATTATTGCCAAATGCTGACCCAAAACCAAGTCTGTGCAGTCCTACTTACAAGCTTTTCTGTCAACAACATGGGCATCTACTTCCTGTTGACAAAGTCTGAAAAAGAAAAAAAAAAAATTAAAATACACCCATGCAGGCATGAATCAATTGAGTTGGGCAGAGCAGAGTCTAAAAAACAGAAGATGCCATGCTGTGTTGAGAAGTACTTCTCCGGACTCTGGCTTAATTACTGAATCGTGCCAGATTCCATCCATCTTTTTCTTTTCTCTCTCCCTCATCCTTTTCCTTTTTCTTTCCTTTTTTTTTTTTTTTTTTTTTTTTTTGACTGAGTTTTGCTCTTGTCGCCCAGGCTGGAGTGCAATGGTGCGATCTTAGCTCACTGCAACCTCCGCCTCCTAGGTTCAGTGATTCTCCCGCCTCAGCCTCCCGAGTAGCTGGGATTACATGCACCTGCTACCACACCTGGCTAATTTTGTTTGTTTGTTTGTTTTTTAGTAGAGACGGGGTTTCACCATGTTGGCGAAGCTGGTCCTGAACTTCTGACCTCAGTTAATCTACCCGCCTCGGCCTCCCAAAGTGCTGGGATTACAGGTGTGAGCCTTTGTGCCCGGCCATGGTTCTTTTTCTAAGTCCTTGTGGCATGATTGCTCACAGGCCCACCCTTCCAACCTTCCATGCTATCATATATTCCTGAGTGTATCTAAATCCCTGTTAGCCTTCTGCTACATGTATATACATATACATACTATTTTTACCTGCTATATAACAGGCACTATGTACGCTAAAAGAGAGAGTGTATATCTATCTATATTCATGTATGTTTATATATTTCTAATAAATTTCTAATATAATTTTATGACAGACTTCTACTTAAACACGGGGATTGAATATACATATTTTTCTATTTCTCCACAAAAATAAAAGCAAAAGAATTTTTTAAAATGGCATAAGCTCACAAGGACAAAGATAATGGAAAAGAAGCTGACACACAACATTTCAGAAACTGGAAGCAGCCAGGTAGGTCATAATTGACTTGGGAGCAGAGTGAGCAGAAACCTAAGCCAAGTAAGGGAAATCCATCAATAAGTTAATTTACTCCATAGAATTTCAGGAAGACTCAGAAAATGGAGGATCCAGGGACTTATGGAAGTGGGGACACTGGTGGGTTTCAAAAACAAGAGGATCAGTTGAAAATTTATAAATGAAACAGATAAAATATTTTCACCCACCTCATGTCATTGGATGACTACCTTTCACTCATGCTGATTCTAAAAATATACCCTCTGGAGAGGCTGATTCCAAACAGATTCAGGACTCACATGTGGCAACCATTGCCGAGAAAAGGGCTACCACGTTAGAACCAAGTACGTATTCTGCATTGAGAAACCCCAGCTCCTTCTCATACTCAGCTGGTAGAATGATGGCACCAAAGAGATTGAAGTAATGATCACCAGGAAAACCAACAATCCAAGAAAAAAAATTTAAAAACAGCAACAGTTTTTTGGATGTCCTTCAGTGAAATGGCCAAGCAAGAATATCCCCATGAGGCTTTCCAGTCAACAAACCTTGTACACACACAGGATTTTCACTTGACTTTCTAACGTCTAACTCTTCAATACAAACTGACGGCCAAGGATTATCAGACGATGTGAGGAAAACCTCTTGCATAAAAGACCAAAAAACAGAAAAGAAACTAAGATGAAACAAGAACTATGAGGTGAGCAACAGAAAGTCTAAAGCAACTTCTAATAAATACCAGAAGATAACACATCCATGAAATGGATGGTAATGAGTCATGTAAGAATTTGACTTGTAAACAATGTAACTATATTACTCCTACAAATTTATTTAATTTTAAAAAAGAATTAGTAAATAAAACAGCCATATGAAATAACTCTTACAAGAAAGAAAACCGGAGTTCAGATTAAAGAATATGCCCAGGGTGACACATTTGAAGTTGGGTGTGTCTCATTGCAGGTCCAGACATTTTCAGATTTCTACTGGAGTCCAAGGGTCATGTCAGTGGACCCTGGATGTTTCAAGCAGTATCTTGGATTGCTCTTGGGGAAAAGCTCTCTACATTCTTCACCGTTAGGTTACTGCCACTCTTCATTACTACTACAAATCTTCCTCAAGACAAGTTTCAGGCTGGGGTTATACATTGAAGAACTTCAACTCTTTCTTAAGTTCTTAAGTGAGAGAGCAATCTCATCAGCATATATTTTGAAAGCCACTGCTCACATCAAAGGCAGGCCTGGGAGTGATTCAGGAAGAAACACTTGGCTCTTGTACCATGAGCCCTGAACCTGGAATTTCTCTTGAGGTCTTCCTTGATGGACGGAACGCTTTTATTCTTCTTATTCAAGAAAACAAGTTCACATAGGTCATGGTACTACTAACCTTAGCATACCAAGAAGGAAGGATGGAATTTTAAAATGCTCTTGGGTACCTTTTTCTTCTCCTTCATCCTAAATAGCCCTAGGGCTATGTGGGGAGAGAGGAGACTACATTCTCAACAGTGAGATCGAGTTCCTGGCAAGGTGAGTTTGTGTTTGGAACCTAGCTGCTTGTTAGCATATGCGTAAATTATAGAAAAATGGAAAATCTTCATAGGAGTAAAAACTTGTTCTCCTCTTCCTCTTACTCATTATAAGTTCTAGGGCTGACAAACCCTGTGGTATACTGCAATAAGCCATGTTCCAATTCCTATAAGAAAATGAATTATTGTTGGAATTATTTCATGAATCCTGAACACATTTGATGCTCATTAACTTCAAGAAAAGGGATGAAACTGGCTGCTACAAGAAGGCATCTGCAAAGCATTTGAGAAATCCAGGAGTGCAAAGAATGAATTGCTAGGATTTTCTGTGTCCCCTCCTATTCAACTGGCCTCAAACATGGGAATAAAAGTGTTATAAGTACATGTACATGCACATGTATGGATGTGTGTGCATATTAGAGGCTTGGTCAAAACTCAGCCAACATAGGCTAGAAACTCTGCTTTGCCACTCATGGAAGCCACAGATTTGCTGTTTCAGCTTCTCTGCACTCATATTTCTAACTTGTAAAATAAAAATAGATCACCTAAGAGAGAAGGCTGGAATTCAACACAGAAGTGATACCTAAGCACGAAAAACAAGAGGAAAGTGAAGTAACCTGCTCGGCTGGGATTAGCAGGGAGTCCAGAGAGGCTCCCCAATGTGAGGAAAGAGTAGGTGAGTAGTCCCCAGTGGCCCACTTTCCTACCATGGACTCCTGTAATCCTAGCCAATGGAGAGCCCCTCGACTCACACAAGCCCTGAGACTGACATAGGGCATTGGCTGGAGACCCCATGATGGCATTGCTTCATATGGGGAGCTCAAACTGGGTCACACCACCCACCCTCTTACTCCACTCATAAGGTGCTCCAGCAAGGTACCATTTTGAAAGCCCAGCATGCTGCATCCTACCGTGGGGCCCCACAGACCTTGCAACTCCAGATTCCTCCCCCTAATGCAGACCCTGCTGCTGCTGGCTGCTGCCTCCACATCCAACGTGGGAGCCACTGGAAGCTACCCACCATCCCCATCAGCAGGGTATCGTGCATTTAGAAGCATGCTGAGAACAGGCTATCCCACCAGCAACAACCACCTGGGGCCAAAGTGTGGACTCCCAGTGGCCCTCCTAAGGCTGCTGCCAATGAAAACAACCCAGCAACAGGGCCAGGGTGTAGCTGCTGGTCCTGCCATCCAAGCATTCCAGTGGGAGCCTGGAAATTACCACGCCCCTGCCTACCATAGCTAGTGCCTATACATAACATCTAGGGGCCTGAGGCTCACCCCGTCTCCCTTCTCACTAGTGCCCATGCAGGGACCTGGGGATTGCTCAGCCCCATCTATTGCTGTTGGCCCCTAAGCACTCATCCTGAAGGCCTGGAGATGAGCTCACCCAACCTGCCACTACCACCACAGCCAGTATACACTCCCCCACCCCCACCCATACACATGAACTACCTGTGGGCCTGGGAAATGGCCTGCAGCCACCTCAAAAATCAGTGGGGACCACTTGGGTAACAGAGGATTGTCCTGCCACTGCTACTGTCATCACCCACACCATACCTGATGCTCAGGGCCCATGGACCTGCCCACCCACCTGGCCCACAGCTGCCATTGCCAGCACCTTAGCAAGCTGACTGGAAGCCCCCAGATCGACCCACCTGGACACACTAACACTGATGTCAGCATATATTACATTTACTACCAACTGATTTTCTATAAAGATGCCAAGTACATACGCTGGGAAAAGGACACTCTTTTCACTAAATGGAATGGAAAAAACTGGATATCCATATGCAGAAGAATGAAACTGGACCCCTGTCTCTCACCCTGTATAAAAATCAACTCAAATCGGTTAAAGACTTAAACATAAGGCTCAAAACTATGAACTACTACAAGAAAACATAGGGAAAACACTTCAGGACATCAGTCTGACCGAACATTTTATAGCTAAGACCTCTAGATCACAGGCAACAAAAAGAAAAATAGACAAATGGGACTATATTAAACTAAAAATACTTCTACACAAGAAACCAAAAGAGTGAAGAGACAGTTTGTTGAATGGGAGAAAATATTTACAAGCTATTTATCCAACAAGGGACTAGTATCCGGAATATACAAGGAGCTCAAACAGCTCAACAGTAAGAGACCACAAATAATCCCACTAAAAAGTGGGCAAAGGGCCAGGCGCAGTGGCTTACACCTGTAATCCCAGCACTGTGGGAGGCTGAGGCAGGTGGATCACTTGAAGCCAGAAGTTCAAGACCAGCCTAGCCAACATGGTAAAACCCCGTCTCTACTAAAATACAAAAATTAGCTGGGCATGGTGGTGGGCACCTGTAATCCCAGCTACTGGGGAGGGGAGGCAGGAGAATTGCTTGAGTCCAGGAGGCAGAAGTTGCAGTGAGCCAAGATTTCACCACTCCACTCCAGTCTGAGCAACAGAATGAGACTCTGCCTAAGAAAAAAAGTAGGCAAAGGACATGAATAGATATTTCTCAAAAAAAGACAAACAGGCATATAAAAAAATGCTCGACATCACTAATCATCAGGGAAACTGCAAATTAAAATCACAATAAGATAGCATCATACTCCAGTTAAAATGACTATTACTAAAAAGACAAAAAGTCGGGCGCCTGTAGTTCCAGCTACCCATGAGGCTGAGGCAGGAGTATTGCTTAAGGCTAGGAGTTCAAGGCTGCAGTGCATCATGATTGCACCTGTGAATCGCCACTATTCTTCAGCCTGGGAAACAGGCAACAGAGCAAGACCCTGTCAAAGAAGGAGAAGACAACGAAGACGAAGATGACGACGACGAAGACAAAATATAGATACTGATGAGGATGCAGAAAAAAGGGAATTCTGGAATAACTTCTATTCATAGTGTCATACCAGAAAACATTTTTTCAATGTCTTTTAAAGTGGCCTAAAAAAAAAAAAAAAAGCCAAATGCAATTGGTGGTGATGGACGTGAAGAGAGAGAATTAAAAAAGTAAGATAATTCTTAGCAAGTAAATTGAAGTTTTAAATAAATATTTGAGTTTTTATTATACTTAAGTTCTGAGATACATGTGCAGAACGTGCAGGTTTGTTACATAGGTATACACGTGCCATGGTGGTTTGCTACACACATCAACGCATCATCTACATTAGGTATTTCTCCTAATGCTATCCCTTCTGTAGCCCCCCACCCTCAACAGGCCCTGGTGTGTGATGTTCCCCTCTCTGTGTCCATGTGTTTTCATTGTTCAACTCCCACATATGAGTGAGAATATGCAGTGTTTGGTTTTCTGTTCTTGTGTTAGTTTGCTGAGAATGATGGTTTCCAGCTTCATCCGTGTCCCTGCAAAGGACATGAACTCATCCTTTTTAATGACTGCATAGTATTCCATGGTGTATACGTGCCACATTTTCTTTATCCAGTTTATCCTTGGTGGGCATTTGGGTTGGTTCCAAGTCTTTGCTATTGTGAATAGTGCTGCAATGAACATGTGTGCATGCGTCTTTATAGTAGAATGATTTATAATCCTTTGGGTATATACCCAGTTATCGGATTGCTGGGTCAAGTGGTATTTCTTCTTCTAGATCCTTGAGGGATTGCCATACTGTCTTCAACAATGGTTGAACTAATTTACACTCCCACCAATAATGTAAAAGTGCTCCTATTTCTCCACATCCTCTCCAGCATCTGTTGTTTCCTAACTTTTTAATGATCATTATTCTAACTGGTATGAGATGGCATTGTGGTTTTGATTTGCATTTCTCTAATGACCAGTGATGAAGAGCTTTTTTTATATGTTTGTTGGCTGCATAAATGTCTTATTTGAGAAGTGTCTGTTCATATCCTTCACCAACTTTTCGATGAGTTTTTTTTTTACCTTGTAAATTTGTTTAATTTTTTGTAGATTCTGGATATTAGCCCTTTGTCAGACGGATAGATTGCAAAAGTTTTCTCCCATTTTGTAGGCTGCCTGTTCACTCTGATGATAGTTTTTTTTGCAGTGGAGAAGCTCTTTAGTTTAATTAGATCCCATTTGTCAATTTTGGCTTTTGTTGCCATTGCTTTTGCTGTTTTAGTCATGAAGTCTTTGCCCATGCCTATTTCCTGAATGGTATTGCCTAGGTCTTCTTCTAGAGTTTTTATGGTTTTAGGTCTTATGTTTAAGTCTTTAATCCATCTTGAGTTAATTTTTATGTAAGGTGTAAGGAAGGGGTCCACTTTCAGTTTTCTGCATATGACTAGCCAGTTTTCCTAACACCATTTATTAAATAGAGAATCCTTTCCCCATTGCTTGTTTTTATCAGGTTTGTCAAAGATCGAATGGTTGTAGATGTGTGGTGTGATTTCTGAGGCCTCTGTTCTGTTTCATTGGTCTATATCTCTGTTTTGGTACCAATACCATGCTATTTTTGTTACTGTAGCCTTGCAGTATTGTTCGAAGTCAGGTAATGTGATGCCTCCAGCTTTGTTCTTTTTGCTTAGGATTTTCTTGGCTATACAGACTCTTTTTTGGTTCCATGTGAAGTTTCAAGTAGTTCTTTCTAATTCTAATAAGAAAGTCAGTGGTAGCTTGATGGGGATAGCATTGAATCTATAAATTACTTTGGGCAATATGGCCATTTTCATGATACTGGTTTTTCCTATCCATGAGCATGAAATGTTTTTCCATTTGTTTGTGTCCTCTCTTATTTCCTTGAGCAGTGGTTTGTAGTTCTCCTTGAAGAGGTCCTTCACATCCCTTGTAAGTTGTATTCCTAGGTATTTCATTCTCTTTGTAGCAATTATGAATGAGAGTTCACAAATGATTTGGCTCTCTGTTTGTCTGTCATTGGTGTATAGGAATCCTTGTGATTTTTGCACATTTATTTTGTGTCCTGAGACTTTGCTGAAGTTGCTTATCAGCTTAAGGAGATTTGGGGCTGAGATGATGGAGTTTTCTAAATATACAATCATGTCATCTGCAGAGACAATTTGACTTCCTCTCTTCCCACTTGAATACCCTTTATTTCTTTCTCTTGCTTGGTTGCCCTGGCCAGAACTTCCAATACTGTGTTGAATGGGAATGGTGAGAGAGGGTATCCTTGTCTTGTTCTGGTTTTCAAAGGCAAAGCTTCCAGCTTTTGCCGATTCAGTATGACCTTGGCTGTAGGTTTGTCATAAATAGCTCTTATTATTTTGAGATTCATTCCATCAATACCTAGTTTATTGAGATTTTTTAGCATGAAGGGGTGTTGAATTTTATTGAAGGCTTTTTCTGCATCTATTGAGATAATCATGTGGTTTTTGTCATTGGTTTTGTTTATGTGATGGATTATGTTTATTGAATTGCATATGTTGAACCAGGCTTGCATCCTAGGGATGAAGCCTACTTGATCATGGTGGTTAAGCTTTTTGATGTGCTGCTGGATTCGGTTTGCCAGTATTTTAGTGAGGATTTTCACATCAATGTTCACCAGGGATATTGGCCTGAAATTTTCTTTTTCTTTTTTCTTTTTTTTTTTTGTTGTGTCTCTGCCAGGTTTTGGTATCAGGATGATGCTGGCCTCATAAAATGAGTTAGGTAGGAGTCCCTCTTTTTCTATTGATTGGAATAGTTTCAGAAGGAATGGTACCAGCTCCTCTTTGTACCTCAGGTAGAATTCAGCTGTGAATCCATTTGGTCCTGGACTTTTCTGGTTGGTAGGCTATTAATTACTGTCTCAATTTCACAACTTGTTGTTGGTCTCTTCAGGGATTTGACTTCTTCCTGATTTAGATTTGGGAGGGTGTTTGTGTCCAGGAATTTATCCATTTCTTCTAGATTTTCTAATTGATTTGCATAGAGGTGTTTATAGTATTCTCTGATGGTAGTTTATATTTCTGTGGGATCAGTGGTGATATCCCCTTTATCATTTTTTATTGTGTCTATTTGGTTCTTCTCTTTTTTCTTCGTTAGTCTGGCTAGTGGTCTATTTTGTTGATCTTTTCAAAGAGCCAGATCCTGCATTCATTGATTTTTTTGAAGGATTTTTTGTGTCTCTATTTACTTCGGTTCTGCTCTGATCTTAGTTATTTCTTGTCTTCTGCTAGCTTTTGAATTTGTTTGCTCTTGCTTCTCTAGTTCTTTTAATTGTAATGTTAGGGTGTTGATTTTAGATCTTTCCTGCTTTCTCCTGTGGCCATTTAGTGCTATAAATTTCCCTTTAAACACTATTTTGGGTGTGTCCCCAAGATTCTGGTATGTTGTGCCTTTGTTCTCATTGGTTTCAAAGAACCTATTTATTTTCTGCCTTAATTTCATTATTTACTCAGTAGTCATTCAGGAGCAGGTTGTTCAATTTCCATGTAGTTGTGTGGTTTTGAGTAAGTTTCTTAATCATGAGTTCTAATTTGATGCACTGTGGTTTGAGATACTGTTTGTTATTATTTCCATTCTTTTGCATTTGCTGAGGAGTATTTTACTTCCAATTCTGTTGGTCAATTTTAGAATAACTGTGATGTGGCGCTGAGAAGAACGTATATTCTATCATTTTGGGGTGGAGAGTTCTATAGATATCTATTAGATCTGCTTGGTCCAGAACTGAGTTCAAGTCCTGAATATCCTTATTAATTTTCTGTCTCGTTGATCTGTCTAATATTGACAGTGGGTATTAAAGTCTCCCACTATTATTGTATGGGAGTCTAAGTCTCTTTGTGGATCTCTAAGAACTTGCCTTATGAATCTGGGTGCCCCTGTATTGAGTGCATATATATTTAGGATAGTTAGCATAGTTAGCTCTTCTTGTTGCATTGATCCCTTTACCATTATGTAATGCCCTTCTTTGTCTTTTTTGGTCTTTGTTGGTTTAAAGTCTGTTTTATCAGAGATTAGGATTGTAACCCCTGCTTCTTTTTGCTTTCCATTTGCTTGGTAAATATTCCTTCAATCCTTTATTTTGAGCCTATGTGTGTCTTTGCACATGAGATGGGTCTCCTGAATGCAGCACACTGATGGTTCTTGACTCTACCTAATTTGCCAGTCTTTGTCTTTTAATTGGGGCATTTAGTCCATTTACATGTAAGGTTAATATTGTTATTTGTGAATTTGATTCTGTCATTATGATGCTAGCTGATTGTTTTGCCCGTTGATGCAGTTTCTTCATAGTGTCGACGGTCTTTACAATTTGGTTATGTTTTTGCAGTGGCTGGTACTGGTTTTCCTTTCCATGTTTAGTGCTTCTTTTAGGAGCTCTTGTAAGGCAGGCCTGGTGGTGACAGAATCTCTCAGCATTTGCTTGTCTGTAAAGAATTTTATTTCTTCTTCACTTATGAAGCTTAGTTTGACTGGATATGAAATGCTGGGTTGAAAATTCTTTTCTTTAAGAATGTTGAATATTGGCCCCCACTCTCTTCTGGCTTGTAGGGTTTCTACAGAGAGATCCACTGTTAGTCTGATGGGCTTCCATTTGTGGGTAACCCAACCTTTCTCTCTGGCTGCCCTTAACATTTTTTTGGTCATTTCACCCTTGGTGAATCTGATGATTATGTGTTTTAGAGTTGCTCTTCTCAAGGAGTATCTTTGTGGTGTTCTCCGAATTTCCTGAATTTGAATGTTGGCCTGTCTTGCTAGATTGTGAAAGTTCTCTTGAAGAATATCCTGAAGAGTGTTTTCCAACTTTTGATTCCATTCTCCCTATCACTTTTAGGTATACCAATCAAATGTAGGTTTGTTCTTTTCACATAGTCTCATATTTCTTGGAGGCTTTGTTTGTTTCTTTTCCTTCTTTTTTCTCTAATCTTATCTTCACACTTTATTTCATTAAGTTGACCTTCAATCTCTGATATCCTTTCTTCTGTTTGATCAATTCAGCTATTGATACTTGTGTATGCTTCACAAAGTTCTCTTGCTGTGTTTTTCAGCTCCATCAGATCATTTATGTTCTCCTTTAAACCGGTTATTCTAGTTAGCAATTCATTTTTTCAATGTTCTTGGCTTCCTGGCATTGGGTTAGAACATGCCCCTTTAGCTCGGAGGAGTCTATTACCCACCTTCTGAAGCCTACTTCTGTGAATTCGTCAAACTCATTCTCCATCCAGTTTTTTTCCTTTGCTGCTGAGGAGTTGTGTTCCTTTGGAGGAGAAGAGGCATTCAGTTTTTGGAATTTTCAGCCTTTGTGCATTGGTTTTTTTCTCATCTTCATGGATTTATCTACCTTGGGTCTTTGATGTTGGTTAGCTTTGGATGGAGTTTATGTGTGGACGTCCTTTTGGTTGATGTCGATGCTATTCCTTTCTGTTTGTTAGTTTTGTTTCTAACAGTCAGGCCCCTCTTCTGCAGGTCTGCTGGAGTTTGCTGGAGGCCCAGTCCAGACTCTGTTTGCCTGTATCACTAGCGGAGGCTGCAGAACAGCAAAAATTGCTGCCTGCTCCTTCCTCTGGAAGCTTCATCCCTGAAGGGCACCCTCCAGGTGCCAACTGGAGCTCTGCTATATGAGGTGTCTGTCAACCCTTGCTGGGAGGTGTCTCCCAGTCAGGCTACACGGGGGCCAGGGACCCACTTGAGGAGGCAGTCTGAACCTTAGCAGAGCTCGAACGCTGTGCTGAGAGATCTGCTCCTCTCTTCAGAGACAGCAGGCAGGGATGTTTGAGTCTGCTGAAGCTGCGCCCACAGCTGCCCCTTCCCCCAGGTGCTCTGTCCCAGGGAGATGGGGGTTTTTATCTATAAGTCCCTGACTGGGGCTGCTGCCTTTTTTTTTCAGAGATACCCTGCCCAGAGAGGAGAAATCTAAAGAGGCAGTCTGGCTACATTGCCTCTGCTGAGCTGCAGAGGGCTCCACCCAGTTGGAACTTCCCCATGGCTTTGTTTACACTGGGAGGGGAAAACCGTCTACTCAAGCCTCAGTAATGGCAGATGCCCCTTCCCCCACCAAGCTCCGGAGTCCCAGGTCGACTTCAGACTGCTGTACTGGCAGCGAGAATTTCAAGCCAGTGGATCTTAGCTTGCTGGGCTCTGTGGGGTTGGGATCTGCTGAGCTAAACCACTCGGTTCCCTGGCTTCAGCCCCCTTTCCAGGGGAGTGAACAGTTCTGTCTTAAAAATGCTCTTGCAGCTAGCTCGGTGTCTGCTCAAACGGCAGCCTAGTTTTGTGCTTGAAACACAGGACCCTGGTGGCATAGACACCCAAGGGAACCTTCTGGTCTGTGGGTTGCAAAGATCATGGAAAAAGTGTAGTCTGGGTCAAAGTGCACTGTTCTTCAAGGCACAGTCCCTCATGGCTTCCTTTGGCTAGGGGAGGGAGTTCCTCAACCCCTTGCACTTCCTGGGTGAGGCAATGCCCCACTCTCCTTTGGCTTGCCCTCTGTGTACTGCACCCACTGTCTAACCAGTCCCAGTGAGATGAGCTGGGTACCTCAGTTGGAAATGCAGATATCACCCACCTTTTGCATTGATCTCGCTGAGAGCTGCAGACTGGAGCTGTTCCTATTTGGCCATCTTGCCAGTCACCTTTTTTTTTTTTTTTTTTTGAAACAGAGTCTCATTGTCACCCAGGCTGGAGTGTAGGGGCACAAACACAATCTCAGATAACTGCAGCCTCCACCTCCTGGGTTCAAGTGATTCTCCTGCCTCAGTCTCCTGAGTAGCTGGGATTACAGGCATGCGCCACCACACCTGGGTAATTTTTGTGTTTTTAGTAGAGACAGGGTTTCTCCATGTTGGCCAGGCTGGTCTTGAACTCCTGACCTCAGATGATCCACCTGCCTCAGTCTCCCAAAGTGCTGGGATTACAGGCATGAGCCACCACACCCAGCTGAGCTGTTTGTATTTAATAGTGGCGTACATCTTTGATATGAACAAGTTCATTGTGTATTATCTAGGGAAATAAAACTGTTCCAGTTTTATTTGGAGCACATTTCCAGCCTCAGCCTCCTGGTTAGCTGGGACTACAGGCACCCACCACCACGCCCAACTAATTTTTGTATTTTTAGTAGAGATAGGGTTTCACCATGTTGGCTAGGCTGGTCTCAAATTCGTGACCTCAGGTGATCCACCCACCTTGGCCTCCCGAAGTGTGGGATTATAGCGTGAGCCACCCCACCCAGCCCTCACTCTTTTAAAGTATGCAATTCAATGGTTTTTACTATAGTCACAGAATTATGTAATCACCCCCAATATCTAATTCCAGAATGTTGTCATCACCCCTCAAAGAAATCCTGGGTCCATTAGCAGTCACTTCCCATTCCCCTAACCCTGCCACTGGCAAGCACTAATCAGATTTTTGTCTCTACAGATTTCATATTCTAAATATTTCATGTGATTCCATTTATATGAAATATCTGTGTCTGACTGCTTCTTTTGTGCCTGACTTCTTTTACTTATGCTTTCAAGGTCCATCTATATTGTAGCATAAATCAATACTTAAATCATTTTTAGGGCTAAATAATATTCCAATGTATGAATATACCACATTTTGTTTATTCATTCATCAATGGATAAATACTTGAGTTGCTTCCGCTTTTTTTTTTTTTTTTTGCTTTCATGGGTAATGTGCCATGAACATTCACGTACAAGTTTTTACATGAACACGTTTTCAATTTTTGTGGGTATATATCTATGAGCAGAATTTCTGGGTTATACAGTAACTCTATGTTTAACTTTTAAGGAACTGCCAAAGTGCTTTTTTTTACAATGTCTGCATCATTTTATGTTCTCAGCAGCAAAGTATGAGGGTTCTATGTTTCCCCACATCCTTTCCCATATTATCATTTTCCACCACTGTCTTCTTTATTATAGCCATCCTGGCAGGTATGAAATGGTATCTTACTGTGATTTTGAATAAAATACTCAAATGTTTACAGTATCTGTGATAATTAATTTTACCTTTAGAAAATGTATCTAATTTAAGGTGAAATAAATTCAATGTACTTATCAATCCAAATGTATCCACTAAAATGTACCCAACAAATTGTTAAAAACGGAATTATATCTTAAGCACATCTGTAGTTAGAGATATTGTGGGAAATCAGTTATATAGAATGAAGAATTTGTTCAGTTTATTCTCTTGTAGAAATTGATTTACATTCCTTCTATGTGTCAGGCACTATCCTAGTCTTGGGGGATATGAAAACAAAGACTTTACTTTCAAGGAAATCAGTAAAAAATGTGTGATAGTGTAACATTCATTGCAGTTGTATTTAATAGGATAAGTGGCCCCAAGGTGGGGGAGGGGTCTCACTTCTCAGTAGTTAGTATGTCCCTGTTTTCTTTTTCATACTCCGTCATTGCTTGGCACCATTATCACCCGGGGTCTATACGAGAATGTTGGTTTGGGGAGTGCCACTGGGTGGCCCCTCAGGGAGCAGCACTGGCTGCATCATGAATGATAGATCATTGTTTTAGGTGTATGAAGCATCTGATACTGTGTGATTAGATGATTATTTGATTCCCCTTAAATTACTTAGGTCTATAACTGTATTTCCCCTTTGTTTTTCATCATAGTTCATTCAGCAGACAACACAAGAATGGAATTAATCATTCCGGAGAGCAGCATTTCTACATGAAGGCAGTGAATGCAGCTGAAAGACAGAGGTGGCTGGTCGCTCTGGGGAGCTCCAAAGCATGTTTGACTGATACAAGGACTAAAAAAGAAAAAGGTAACTATAAACTTTTCCCTTGTGGTGAGAGTAGTTTCTTAAATATAAATATAAATAAAATAGCCTGTCCACTTTTAGTATCTATCCCAAGGAAATAATTAGAAATGTAGATTTACATTTATCTTTATCATAGTAAACATTTTGTAAAAGCTATAAATTTAGGGGAATGGCTCAATAAACTCTTTCATTTCTTTCTTTTTTTGAAATGGAGCCTCGTTCTGTTGCCCAGGCTGGAGTGCAATGGCGCTTTCTCAGCTCACTGCAACCTCTGCCTCCCAGGTTCAAGCGATTCTCCAGCCTCAGCTTGCCAAGTAGCTGGGATTACAGGCACCTGCTACCATGCCCGGCTAATTTTTGTATTTTTGTAATTTTGTATGCTGGCCAAGCTAGTCTTGAATTCCTGACATCAGGTGATCCGCCCGCCTCGGCCTCCCAAAGTGCTGGGATTACAGGCGTGAGCCACTGCGCCCAGTTCTCCCATTTCCTAGCTGTGTGACCTTGGACATAGTTAATTAACTTCCTTTTCCTCATCTATAAAATGAGGAGGGTGACTAGCAACAATACCCTGGGTTTCTGGGAGGATTCAATACATTATATACCATAAGACTCATGATTGCATTAGCTACCAGGAGTGTTGCTGGCATTGTCCATCAATTGCACTGTCCCCTCTAGGCCCCACAGGAGAAATGGCTTTCAGGCCATGATGTCTGGAAAACAGATGTTGAGCAACCAATAGTCACCATCAGTTGATTGTGTTTTCCCCTTTGCTTTGGCTGCTAGGAAGCTCAGTGAAATTGCTCAAAGTATATAGGCCTCCCTGGTCTCATCTTATTTTTTTCTACTTTTCTCTTTGCATAAGTTTTATTTGTGTATTACTTCCTACACAAGTATGAAGCTGTATTAACATTTTAAATTTCTATAACAAGCTCTTGTTATCATAAGCCAATGTTGCCATCAGAGGGGAAGTTGGGGGCAACATAGAGATCCCACAAAGAGTTGCTCTCCCAGATCGTGTCCAGTTCCTATTCCTTAAAGAAAAGCACCTTTGAGAACAGAATTTGCCCTTTTGGGAGTGGGAGAGGGGGCTGGGGGTGGTTAGTGAGACTAGACTTTCCTTCTAACCCTTTGGATGCTGAGGTGTGTGGTAGGGAAATCTGATGATGATGTCGGCAGAAGGAGGAATGCTTAGCAACTCGCTGTATCAGTTTAAGATTAATGCAGAAAATCCCCAAATAAGGGGCTTAAACAATCCAATAGTTGATTTCACTTTCATGTTCAAATAGTTTAGAAGAAGGTCATTCCCGGGGTGGCACAGGGCCCCAGAGTCCAGGTACGTTAATAGCATTCTCGCTCACACTGCTGTGTAATAGCTTCCATTCTCAAAGGCACTCATGTTCCATGTCCAGAGTCACTGTCGTTTGCCCTCACACCCTGCATTTCAGAAAGGAGGGCAAAGCAAATAAGGACACTTCCTAGAAGTTGCAGAGACAGCCCCTCCCCACCCCACTTTGTCTTCATTGACTAGTTTCAGGACCAGCCTAGCTTCTAGGGAGGCCGGGGAAAGGAGTCCTCATTCTGTGCAAACTTTGGCTTCTCTGAGCCTATTTCCTCCACTATAAACAGTCTAACTGCCTTGCCAGGGTTCTTGTGAGGATTAAATAAGAATGTAGTAAAATATAACAGGTGTTCTGCAAATGTAAATTTGCTTCTATTTTTAGTTTTCCCTTCTCTCCATTACTTGGGACTAAGAGAGAAGCTTTAGCTACACGAAGAAAGATTTAGGAGCAATAAAAAAAGAAAACTCTTTGGAGGAAATGTTGCAGCACACACCAGGAAGCTGGGATAACAGATTCCCTTTGGCTCCAATAAGGGAGGCAGTGAAACTGAAAGGAAACAGAAGGGTGGGAGTCCTGCGTCAATCACTAGAGGTTAGATAGGTGTAGAAATGGGGTACAGACCCTCAGAAGGACCTCCCTCCAGGGCCGGCCGTGGCCGAGCCCTCCTGATTTCGCTGCGTGGCCAGCCTGGGATCTGTAAGCCCAGTGACGTCTGTGGTCTCGGCCCCCCTCCCCGTGGGGACAGGAGGTGGCTTCAGGAGGCCCAAGGATGCATGCCTGAATGAAGCCGACTTGTGACTGCAGTTCTGTCTAAGGGCCTCCCCGGGTGTTAGATGTCAGTAAGTGACAGCTGTGTGTGGATCTCATGTGATGAGAGAAACAGTGGGGGAAACCAAAGCTTGTGGAGTCTGCGGGTTCTGGACTTGGGGATGTGTGCACCTGTGTACTTGGTGAGGGGTGTGATGTCTGGACTGAGTGTGCACGTGTGTCACGTTTGTGCGTGTGTGGTGAGTGTATTTAGCAGGTGTGCGTGGAGTGAGCATGTTCATGCGTGTGTGGTGTCTATTTGAGGGCGTGTGGAGTGTGTACACGCATGACATTTGGTGAGTGTATTTGAGGGTGTGTATGGAGGGCATAGATGCGTTTGCCTGTCTAGTATTGGGTGACGGGGTGGCATGTGTGGAGCAAGCATGCACACGTGTGTGCTGTGTGTGGGGTTTCTACCTGGTCCTCCCCTGAGCGTGCTCCTGGGCCCTGCTGTCCTGGCAGCTTTACAGTGTGGTGTGTCTTTGATTCCGGAAGATTCTGGAACCCGATTCTCAAGCTGTGACCAGAAACTTGCAGCCCTGGAGGACGCTGGCCCGTGGAGCCGGCACGAGGATCTCGGTGCTGGCCTCTCCCTGGGCTGGGCTCTGTCCGCAGCAGAGCGTGTCCGATGATTGAGCTGTGCGGGTCTGTGGCTCCCCAGCCTCGAGTCGGCCCTCGGTTCTGTCCCGCCTGTGTTTTTCTTGCTGAGGGGCTCCGGGAAGTGGTGCCTGGGATGACGTTTTCACCCCGGGGTTGCTTGGCCAGCTGCCCAGGTGCTGGCTGCCTGAGCCCTGCCGCCGTCCCGGGTGGACGGGGCTGGCCCGGGGACATCCCTGAGCACCTGCGGGAAGGCAGGTTCAGGAAGTGCCAGAGGGGAGTGGCTTCCTCCCAGACTTGATTTTCTGGAAAGTTCTGGGCCTCCTCTTTTTCCCTAAGGGAAGTTAGAAACTGAGTTTCTCTTGAGGGGAACGTCTTTGCAGCGTCTGGTGGTAGAATGTTCTCCAGGTGTGGAATACCCGGGGCCGTGTGTGTTTGGGAACATCCGTGTCCTGAGCGAATTCAGCAGGGAATGGAGAGAGGCCTCCTGTCAGCTTGGCCTCCGTTTCCAGCTTGTGAGTTGCGAGGGTTGACGGCTGCTGGTGTCCCAGCGGGAGTAAGACACTGGGTGGCGTGGGATGATGGGAACGTGCGCTCTGACAAGGTCAGTGGGAAAGCGTCTAAACAAACGTCGCTCTTCTCCGGGCTCCTGGGGCTCGAGCTTGTTTTGTGGTGTTGAGGGAAAGCTACCCTTGCTCCTGTTCCTCACCATTTGAATGGTGTCCAGGGCTTGTTCCGCCGGAGAGGTGATGCGCGTGAATGGGCGTCAGGTTGCGGGCTCCGAGGTTATTTGAAATCTCTCAACGGATTTCCGAAAAACACAGGTGCTTGGTAAAGATGTTCCTGATGAGCTAAAACACTGCAAGAGGACGTGAGAGCTGGTGGGGGTTTAAAGACGACCACAATTTCCCCGTTACGTTTTAAATGCCTGTGGAATAGGGGAGGATTCACATGCTTTTCTTTTGCTGTCTGCATACTTGATACTTTGTGTCTTTGTTTTTTCTGTGGGTGTGCAGTGAACAGGATTTAGAAGCAGTCTCGGCCCTGGGGAGACTGCAGGGCAGCCTCAGTCAGCGCTGAAGGGAGCCAGGGATTTGGGGTGCTACCTCCTCCATAGGACGGACACCAAGGGCCAGAGGTCAGCAATCTCAGTGAGGTCCCAAAGACGGGCACACCCGGCGCCCTGGCCCCTGTGCCTCTCCTTCACGTTTGTCTCTGCTCAAAGCTGCTCTCCTGGGTCATCACGGGTGATCTCTAGGCGCGTGCTTGGTTCTTGCAGAAGTGGTGTCTGGCTGTGGTCAGTGTGGGCTCTCGGGACTTCCATGCTTTTGGCTCACATCAATATTGGGCAGTGGGGCGTGTTTGTTTTGGGGTGGTAGATCGGGTGGATTTTGGCTTTGCCAACTCATTGAATACCTGTTCCTCCTGTTTCTGTATCAGCTGTTCTCTGCTCAGAAGGGGGACATATGACGGTGGTGGAACGGCTTCTGGCTGTTGAGCCCCCGCTGAGAGCTGTTTGGCGTGCACAGATCCGTTTCGGCACAATCTCATGAGCAGCCCCGGGCAGTGCAGAAAGCCAGGCCCAGGTGAGGCTGTCAGACACAGGAGGGCCCTGGCCTGTGTGCTTTCAGCCTCTGAGCCTCCCCTCTCCTGACTGCTCACAAAGCGCTCTCGATACTGAAATCTGAGCATTGAAAATTCACCAGGGGAATGCCATTTCCAGGGATCTTACTGTGAACCTTCTGTTAAAGGTTCGATGTGGAAGAATGAATTGCCTTTGAATGCAGGTACCAGACAGGCTCCCTGGGATAACTCATTCCATGCAAACCTCTTAAAAGAATGTTCGCAACTAGCTCTCCTAGACATTCTTTCCACTAAGAGGTGCTCTGCTCTCCTGTGCGCTTCAGTGACATGCCGTGTTTGCTTTGCATGCACTTGGGTTTTCAGAAGAAAACCAACTTTGAGATATTCCAAATCTAGTCTGGCTAATGACTGCTGGCTGTGTCTGCAATCAGGAGATCCCGTTCCTCTTGCCATACCCAGCAATGACTTAAATTATACATCCAATACCCCTTGCACCATAATTCCTCCCCTTAAAGTACAGCCTTTAGAATTTCCTAGTTCCTCTTGCATCTACTCCCCTCCCCTTAATAACACTTATGACCTTGATGTAGGATTTAATCAATTCAATAATTGTTCCAGCATAGTAAATATTTCCCAATCACTGTGTGCCCCAAACAGCTCATTTTTTATATGTGGCAATAATAGGGCTTATACCTATTTACCTACTAACTGGACAGGACGCCGTGTCTTAGCCACACTTTTGCCAGACATAGACATTATCCCTGGAGATGAACCTGTACCTATCCCAGCTATAGATCACTTTTTAGGAAGAAACAAAAGGGCAATACAATTTATCCCCTTACTTGCAGGATTAGGCATAACTACTGCCGTAGCAACTGGGGCTACAAGCCTAGGGGTTTCTGTTACTCAATACACCAAATTGTCTCGCCAATTGATCTCAGATATGCAGGCCATTTCAAGTACTATACAAGATTTACAAGATCAGGTAGATTCTCTGGCAGAAGTAGTGCTCCAAAATAGAAGAGGCCTAGATTTACTAACTGTGGAACAGGGAGGCATCTGCTTGGCTTTACAGGAGAAGTGCTGTTTCTATGCCAACAAATCCGGGATCATCAGGGATAAAATCAGGCGTCTACAAGAAGACCTAGAAAAACGACAAAAAGAAATAACCGATAACCCGTTTTGGACTGGGTTCCATGGACTCCTTCCCTATCTTATGCCATTCCTGGGCCCCCTGCTTTGCCTATTGCTCTTACTCTCTGTAGGACCTTTGGTCTTCAATAAGCTCATGACATTCATTAAGCAACAAGTCGAGGCTATCCAAGCGAAGCCTATGTAGGTCCATTATCATCGCCTAGAACAAGAAGATCGCGGTGGTTCATACTCACACCCATTATGACCACCTTCCCTATGCACTGAACTGGGCAGCCAATGACGGGTAAGAGAGCGTCATCTCTCACTAACCTAAGACAGGAGGGTCATCATAAGCTACTGCGTAATCCCATGACGGGTACCAGTGATGAGATGCATTACTCCAACCTAAGACAGGCGCAGTTCCCAAGGGACAATCTTCTAGCCATAATTATATATAAAAAGGGGGGACCTGTCCGGAGCCATGAGGCGGAGGCTGAGGCAGGAGAATCACTTGAATCTAGTAGGCAGAGGGTGCAGTGAGCCGAGATTGCACCACTATACTCCAGCCTGGATGACAGAATGAGACTCTGTCTCAAAAGAAAAAAAAAAAAAAAAAGAAATTCATGAGAATACTATCCTCTAGGTAATTAATTAGCACCATTTTTAGTTGATAAAAGAATATATATAGTAATGTTATATGTGTTTTATGTTTTATATGATGGTAGAAGCTGTGCACTGCAGCCATTCAGTGATGTGAGTGGCAGTCCCTAGGTTGTGCAACCTGATGGTCCTGACCACCACTAGCTGTGGAACCCAAACCAAGTTCATGCTGAGTTTGTATCCTCATGAGCTTAGTTTTCTGTTTTAGTTTTCGTTCTTAAATTACAATCAGGGCAACCAAAATAATTTGCTTTAAATTCTGTAGAAACTAAAAGATGGCAAATTATGTAGCTGTTTCTGTGATTTTTGTAGTGATAGTGTTTATCTTTGTAATAGTACTTTGTAGCTTTCACAAATACTTATTTTAGCATCTGTTCAACTTTATTAAACACATATACATAACACTGACAAAGGATTAAAGCATCCCTGTTCTTTAGTCTTTGGTTTTGGAATTCTTTTTACTTGTATAATTCTGTTTTCCATCTTCATCTGTATCCTTGCAGGTTGTCTGAAAGGTTTGAAGACCATGTGGCATTATATATATTTTAACAGGTCATGTCATTTCTCTAATGCTGTGGCCCTGAGGTTAGTGATATAATATGAAACTGTATCATGAAAGTCTATTTGAGAATAGAAACATATGCATGGACTTTTCCCAAAGTTTGTAACCTGTCCATATCTGTTAGCTTTTGCTGTATTAAATGTATAAACAGAAGTCTCAAAACTTAGTGAACTGAAAAAAGGGTTCATTTCTCACAATTCTTTGGGCTTGCTGGACAATTCTTTTGGTCTCTGCTAACTTAGCTGGGGCTATATGGCTTCATTCTCACGTCTGATGATTGGCAGACAGACCAGTTGGGTCTTGGCACACCTCATTTTTATGGTTGGTGGTTGATGCATGTCAGCTGGGTTGATGGCCATGTTTCTCTCATCATCCAGCAGGTTAGCTTGGGCTTATTTACATGGTGGTGGTTGCAGGGTTCCATTGAGTAAAAGGAGGGTAAGCTCCAGTGTACAAGCTTCTGCTTGTGTTGTGTTTGCTAATGTCCTGTTGACAAAGGGAAGTCACATGGTGAAACCCAGATTCGTGTGGAAAAATAGACTCCACTTCTTTTAGGTTATTTATTCATTTTACTTTGTGTGTGTGTGTGTGACAGAGTCTCACTCTGTTGTCCAGGATGGAATGCAGTGGCATGATCTCGGCTCATTGCAACTTCCCAGGTTTAAGTGATTCTCACGCCTCAGTCACCTGAAAGCTGGGATTAGGCATGTGCCACCTTGGCCTCCCAAAGTGCTCGGCCTATTTAAAAAATTTTTAAATTTTTAATATTTGTTGGTACATAGTAGATGTATATATTTATGGAGTACATAAGATATCTTGATACAAACATGCAATATGAAATAAGTGCATCATGGAGAATGTGGTGTCCATTTCCACAAGCATTTATCCTTTGTGTTACAAACAACCCAGTTAACAACACTCTTTTAGTTAAAATGTACAGTTAAGTTATTACTGACTATAGTCACCCTGTTGTGCAATGAAATTGTAGGCCTTATTCATTCTTTCTTTTTTGTGCGTGCCCATTGATAGACTCCACTTCTTGATGACAGGAGTGGCACAGTCACGTTGCACAGGAGTGAGCATATAGGCCTGGGAAGAATTTGTGGCCATTTGCAATTGACCATGTTCGTTTTAGGTTTTCTTTTTTTTTTTTTAACATTTTAATTAAATGGATTTATTTAAAAAGACTATAAAATTTGACATCAAGAGAGATAAAGACCCATAAGATTTAAATTGACAGATATAAAAATGATTGGCTACAAACATAATTTAAGTATAGTAATTATAAAATTTTTGTACTGTGAGTTCATTTCCCTTATAATTCTTGAAAACCATTCTAAGCAATCTATCGTTTTAGGTTTTCTACCATCTGTATTTCATTCAAATATTCACTCAGACATTTATTGTGCTCCTATGTTCTACCGTAGGGATAGAAAAAGGCAAATAAAATATGAGTTTTCTCTGTCAATAAATAAATTAGATTTCTGTCTTGTCACTATCTTTAATCAATGCATATACTCTGGAACCCTGTACTAAGAACTGTGAGAATGTGAAAACTGGAGCAATCATTGTCTAACCACCCTTTGTCCACTTCCAAACTCTAAATCTTATTTTTATTTTATTTTGGTTCTAAGTTGTTTCTCAGGCAACTTACATCAATGTGTTTGGTCTGGCTAACCTTAAAGCCCGTGGTTAAGAGCCCTGTGGAGTGGAATCACAGTTCTCTCATTTGGGAGGCTGAGGCAGGAAGGAGTGTATTGGAATATCACTCGTCTTTAATTGTGGGTTCTTCCTTTGCTTTTATCTTTGAGGTCTGGAATAATGGATGATTTTTAGATCATAGATGAGGACAACAACAGGTGTTCTGATTTAATGAAAAATCACATATGAAAATCAATTTCTACAAGAGATTAAACTGAACAAATTCTTCATTCTATATAACTGATTTCCCACAATATCTCTAACTACAGATGTGCTTAAGATATAATTCCGTTTTTAACAATTTGTTGGGTACATTTTAGTGAATAAATTTGGATTGATAAGTACATTGAATTTATTTCACCTTAAATTAGATACATTTTCTAAAGGTAAAATTAATTATCACAGATACTGTAAACATTTGAGTATTTTATTCAAAATCACAGTAAGATACCATTTCATACCTGCCAGGATGGCTTTAATAAAGAAGACAGTGGTGGAAAATGATAATATGGGAAAGGGTGTGGGGAAACATAGAACCCTCATACTTTGCTGCTGAGAACATAAAATGATGCAGACATTGTAAAAAAGCACTTTGGCAGTTCCTTAAAAGTTAAACATAGAGTTACTGTATAACCCAGAAATTCTGCTCATAGATATATACCCACAAAAATTGAAAACGTGTTCATGTAAAAACTTGTACGTGAATGTTCATGGCACATTACCCATGAAAGCAAAAAAAAAAAAAAAAGCGGAAGCAACTCAAGTATTTATCCATTGGTGAATGAATAAACAAAATGTGGTATATTCATACACTGGAATATTATTTAGCCCTAAAAATGATTTAAGTATTGATTTATGCTACAATATAGATGGACCTTGAAAGCATAAGTAAAAGAAGTCAGGCACAAAAGAAAGAAGCAGTCGGGGGGGGGGGCGGAGCAAGATGGCCGAATAGGAACAGCTCCAGTCTCCAACTCCCAGCACGAGCGACACAGAAGACCGGTGATTTCTGCATTTTCAACTGAGGTACTGGGGTCATCTCTCTAGGGAGTGCCAGACAATCGGTGCTGGTCAGCTGCTGCAGCCTGACCAGCGTGAGCTGAAGCAGGACGAGGCATCGCCTCACCTGGAAGCACAAGGGGGAAGGGAATCCCTTTTCCTAGCCAGGGGAACTGAGACACACAACACCTGGAAAATCGGGTAACTCCCACCCCAATACTGCGCTTTAAGGAAACAGGCACACCAGGAGAATATATCCCACACCTGGCCGGGAGGGTCCCACGCCCACGGAGCCTCCCTCACTGCTAACACAGCCGTCTGCGGCGATCTATCCGCAAGGCAGCAGCCAGGCTGGGGAAGGGGCGCCCGCCATTGCTGAGGCTTAAGTAGGTAAACAAAGCCGCTGGGAAGCTCGAACTGGGTGGAGCTCACAGCAGCTCAAGGAAGCCTGCCTGTCTCTGTAGACTCTACCTCTGCGGACAGCGCACAGCTGCAGTCCAATAGGGGAAAGAGCGGGGGCCAGTGCAGACGCGAACGACTCTGTCTGACAGCTTTGGGGAGAGCCGTGGATCTCCTAACGCGGAGGTTGAGATCTGAGAACGGACAGACTGCCTGCTCAGGTGGGTCCCTGACCCCTGAGTAGCCTAGCTGGGAGACATCCCCCACTAGGGGCAGTCTGACACCCCACACCTCACAGGGTGGAATCACCCCTGAGAGGAAACTTCCAAAGAAAGAATCAGACAGGTACACTCGCTGTTCAGCAATATTCTATCTTCTGCAACCTCTGCTGCTGATACCCAGGCAAACAGGGTCTGGAGTGGACCTCAAGCAATCTCCAACAGACCAACAGACAGTCCTTCTGACTGTCAGACGGAAAACTATCAAACAGGAAGGACACCTATACCAAAACCCCATCAGTACGTCACCATCATCAAAGTCCAGAGACAGATAAAACCACAAAGATGGGGAAGAAGCAGGGCAGAAAAGCTGGAAATTCAAAAAATAAGCGCATCTCCCCCTGCAAAGGAGCGCAGCCCATCGCCAGCAACGGATCAAAGCTGGTCAGAGAATGACTTTGACGAGATGAGAGAAGAAAGCTTCAGTCCATCAAACCTCTCAGAGCTAAAGGAGGAATTACGTACCCAGCGCAAAGAAACTAAAAATCTTGAAAAAAAAGTGGAAGAATTGACAGCTAGACTAATTAATGCAGAGAAGATCATAAATGAAATGACAGAGATGAAAACCATGACACGAGAAATACGTGACAAATGCACAAGCTTCAGTAACCGACTCGATCAACTGGAAGAAAGAGTATCAGCGATTGAGGATCAAATGAATGAAATGAAGCGAGAAGAGAAACCAAAAGAAAAAAGAAGAAAAAGAAATGAACAAAGCCTGCAAGAAGTATGGGATTATGTAAAAAACCAAATCTACGTCTGATTGGGGTGCCTGAAAGTGAGAGGGAAAATGGAACCAAGTTGGAAAACACTCTTCAGGATATCATCCAGGAGAACTTCCCCAACCTAGTAGGGCAGGCCAACATTCAAATTCAGGAAATACAGAGAACGCCACAAAGATACTCCTCCAGAAGAGCAACTCCAAGACACGTAATTGCCAGATTCACCAAAGTTGAAATGAAGGAAAAAATCTTAAGGGCAGCCAGAGAGAAAGGTCGGGTTACCCACAAAGGGAAGCCCATCAGACTACCAGCAGACCTCTCGGCAGAAACTCTACAAGCCAGAAGAGAGTAGGGGCCAATATTCAACGTTCTTAAAGAAAAGAATTTTAAACCCAGAATTTTATATCCAGCCAAACTAAGCTTCATCAGTGAAGGAGAAATAAAATCCTTTACAGATAAGCAAATGCTTAGAGATTTTGTCACCACCAGGCCTGCCTTACAAGAGACCCTGAAGGAAGCCCTAAACATGGAAAGGAGCAACTGGTACCAGCCATTGCAAAAACATGCCAAAATGTAAAGACCATCGAGGCTAGGAAGAAACTGCATCAACTAACGAGCAAAATAACCAGTTAATATCATAATGACAGGATCAAGTTCACACATAACAATATTAACCTTAAATGTCAATGGACTAAATGCTCCAATTAAAAGACACAGACTGGCAAACTGGATCAAGAGTCAAGACCCATCAGTCTGCTGTATTCAGGAGACCCATCTCACATGCAGAGACATACATAGGCTCAAAATAAAGGGATGGAGGAAGATCTACCAAGCAAATGGAGAACAAAAACAAGCAGGGGTTGCAATCCTAGTCTCTGATAAAACAGACTTTAAACCATCAAAGATCAAAAGAGACAAAGAAGGCCATTACATAATGGTAAAGGGATCAATTCAACAGGAAGAGCTAACTCTCCTAAATATATATGCACCCAATACAGGAGCACCCAGATTCATAAAGCAAGTCCTTAGAGACCTACAAAGAGACTTAGACTCCCATACAATAATAATGGGAGACTTCAACACTCCACTGTCAACATTAGACAGATCAACGAGACAAAGTTAACAAGGATATCCAGGAATTGAACTCATCTCTGCACCAAGCGGACCTAATAGACATCTATAGAACTCTCCACCCCAAATCAACAGAATATACATTCTTCTCAGCACCACATCGCACTTATTCCAAAATTGACCACATAATTGGAAGTAAAGCACTCCTCAGCAAATGTCAAAGAACAGAAATTATAACAAACTGTCTCTCAGACCACAGTGCAATCAAACTAGAACTCAGGACTAAGAAAATCAATCAAAACCGCTCAACTACATGGAAACTGAACAACCTGCTCCTCAATGACTACTGGGTACATAACGAAATGAAAGCAGAAATAAAGATGTTCTTTGAAACCAATGAGAACAAAGATACAACATACCAGAATCTCTGGGACACATTTAAAGCAGTGTGTAGAGGGAAAGTTATAGCACTAAATGCCCACAGGAGAAAGCAGGAGAGATCTAAAATTGACACTCTGACATCACAATTCAAAGAACTAGAGAGGCAAGAGCAAACACATTCAAAAGCTAGCAGAAGGCAAGAAATAACTAAGATCAGAGCAGAACTGAAGGAGATAGAGACACAAAAAACCCTCCAAAAAATCAATGAATCCAGGAGTTGGTTTTTTGATAAGATCAACAAAATTGACAGACCGCTAGCTAGACTAATAAAGAAGAAAAGAGAGAGGAATCAAATAGACGCAATAAAAAATGATAAAGGGGATATCACCACCGACCCCACAGAAATACAAACTACCATCAGAGAATACTATAAACACCTCTATGCAAATCAACTAGAAAATCTAGAAGAAATGGATAACTTCCTGGACACTTACACTCTCCCAAGACTAAACCAGGAAGAAGTTGAATCCCTGAATAGACCAATAGCAGGCTCTGAAATTGAGACAACAATTAATAGCCTACCCACCAAAAAAAGTCCAGGACCAGATGGATTCACAGCTGAATTCTACCAGAGGTACAAGGAGGAGCTGGTACCATTCCTTCTGAAACTATTTCAATCAATAGAAAAAGGGGGAAACCTCCCTAACTCTTTTTATGAGGCCAACATCATCCTGATACCAAAGCCTGGCAGAGACACAACAAAAAAAAGAGAATTTTAGACCAATATCCCTGATGAACATCGATGCAAAAATCCTCAATAAAATACTGGCAAACCGGATTCAGGAGCACATCAAAAAGCTTATCCACCATGATCAAGTGGGCTTCATCCCTGGGATGCAAGGCTGGTTCAACATTCGCAAATCAATAAACGTAATCCAGCATAGAAACAGAACCAAAGACAAGAACCACATGATTATCTCAATAGATGCAGAAAAGGCTTTTGACAAAATTCAACAGCCCTTCATGCTAAAAACGCTCAATAAATTCGGTATTGATGGAACGTACCTCAAAATAATAAGAGCTATTTATGACAAACCCACAGCTAATATCATACTGAATGGGCAAAAACTGGAAAAATTCCCTTTGAAAACTGGCACAAGACAGGGATGCCCTCTCTCACCACTCCTATTCAACATAGTGTTGGAAGTTCTGGCTAGGGCAATCAGGCAAGAGAAAGAAATCAAGGGTATCCAGTTAGGAAAAGAAGAAGTCAAATTGTCCCTGTTTGCAGATGACATGATTGTATATTTAGAAAACCCCATCGTCTCAGCCCAAAATGTCCTTAAGCTGATAAGCAACTTCAGCAAAGTCTCAGGATACAAAATTAATGTGCAAAAATCACAAGCATTCTTATACACCAGTAACAGACAAGCAGAGAGCCAAATCAGGCATCAACTTCCATTCACAATTGCTTCAAAGAGAATAAAATACCTAGGAATCCAGCTTACAAGGGATGTAAAGGACCTCTTCAAGGAGAACTACAAACCACTGCTCAGTGAAATCAAAGAGGACACAAACAAATGGAAGAACATACCATGCTCATGGATAGGAAGAATCAATATCGTGAAAATGGCCATACTGCCCAAGGTATTTATAGATTCAATGCCATCCCCATCAAGCTACCAATGACTTTCTTCACAGAATTGGAAAAAACTGCTTTAAAGTTCATATGGAACCAAAAAAGAGCCCGCATTGCCAAGACAATCCTAAGTCAAAAGGACAAAGCTGGAGGCATCACGCTACCTGACTTCAAACTATACTACAAGGCTATGGTAACCAAAACAGCATGGTACTGGTACCACAACAGATATATAGACCAATGGAACAGAACAGAGTCCTCAGAAATAATACCACACATCTACAGCCATCTGATCTTTGACAAACCTGAGAGAAACAAGAACTGGGGAAAGGATTCCCTATTTAATAAATGGTGCTGGGAAAATTGGCTAGCCATAAGTAGAAAGCTGAAACTGGATCCTTTCCTTACCCCTTATATGAAAATTAATTCAAGATGGATTAGAGAGTTAAATGTTAGACCTAATACCATAAAAACCCTAGAAGAAAATCTAGGTAGTACCATTCAGGACATAGGCATGGGCAAGGACTTCATGTCTAAAACACCAAAAGCAACGGCAGCAAAAGCAAAAATTGACACATGGGATCTAATTAAACTAAAGAGCTTTTGCACAGCTAAAGAAACTACCATCAGAGTGAACAGGCAACCTACAGAATGGGAGAAAATTTTTGCAACCTACTCATCTGACAAAGGGCTAATATCCAGAATCTACAAAGAACTCAAACAAATATACAAGAAAAAAACAACCCCATCAAAAAGTGGGCAAAGGATATGAACAGACATTTCTCAAAAGAAGACATCCATACAGCCAACAGACACATGAAAAAATGCTCGTCATCACTCGCCATCAGAGAAATGCAAATCAAAACCACAATGAGATACCATCTCACACCAGTTAGAATGGCAATCATTAAGAAGTCAGGAAATAACAGGTGTTGGAGAGGATGTGGAGAAATAGGAACACTTTTACACTGTTGGTGGGATTGTAAACTAGTTCAACCATTATGGAAAACATAATGGCGATTCCTCAAGGATCTAGAACTAGATGTACCATATGACCCAGCCATCCCACTACTGGGTATATACCCAAAGGATTATAAATTACTCTACTACAAAGACACATGCACACGTATGTTTATTGTGGCACTATTCACAATAGCAAAGACTTGGAATCAACCCAAATGTCCATCTGTGACAGACTGGATTAAGAAAATGTGGCATATATACACCATGGAATACTATGCAGCCATAAAAAGGATGAATTTGTGTCCTTTGTAGGGACATGGATGCAGCTGGAAACCATCATTCTTAGCAAACTATCACAAGAACAGAAAACCAAACACCGCATGTTCTCACTCATAGGTGGGAACTGAACAATGAGATCACTTGGACTCGGGAAGGGGAACATCACACACTGGGGCCTATCATGGGGAGGGGGGAGGAGGGAGGGATTGCATTGGGGAGTTATACATGATATAAACGTCATGCACATGTACCCTAGAACTTAAAGTATAATAAAAAAAAAAAAAAGCAGTCAGACACAGATATTTCATATAAATGGAATCACATGAAATATTTAGAATATGAAATCTGTAGAGACAAAAATCTGATTAGTGCTTGCCAGTGGCGAGCACTAATTCACAGTTGGTGAAAAAATTTTGAAAAAAAATGTTTGGAAAGTATTTTGTCTTACATGTTAGGCACTGAAATTACAGTTATTAAATGAGAGGGAAATTTGAGATTTTTAAAAAAAGAAAGTAAAGGAAATCCTCTAAATAATGCCTTGGAAACTGATAGCTGACATAGAAAAAAAAAAAAAAAACTGAAGCAACAATCAAGTTAAATATTCTCTTCCCCAAGGGACACAGGGCACTTTAGAGACATACTGGCTATGTTCCCATATCAGCTTTGACATTTTTATTGGGCGACCTTATTCTTCCCAGCCTCTTTTGACCTCTCTGTCAAATGAAGGGAATATTGGGTTGGTGTAGAGTTGAAATGAGACAGCAGAAGGTGTGATGCAATCTTAGTCATCATTCTTCTTCCCCTGGATTCCTTCCTCTTCCATTCCACATTTCTTTTTTTTCCCCTTTTTTTTTTAAAAAAAATATTTATTATTTATTTGAGACAGAGTCTTGCTCTGTAGTCCAGACTGGAGCCCGGAAGCATGTTCACAGCTCACTGTAGCCTCAGCCTCCTGGGCTCAAGTGATTCTCCCACCTCATCCTTGTGAGTAGCTGGCACTACAGGTGCACGCCATCATACTTGGTTAATTTTTGTATTATTTTGTAGATGTGGGGTCTTGCCATGTTGCCCAGGCTGGTCTCAAATGCCTGGGCTCAAGCAATCCACCCACCTCGGCCTCCCAAAGTGCTGCTATTACAGGTGTGAGCCACTGTACCTGGCCTCTCCCCCATTCCTTTCCAACCAAACTGAAACCTCCTCAAAAGGAAGAATCAAGACCTACTCTTTTGAGGTACTTGGCCCAGTGGTCAGTAGAATAGGCAGTTATGGCTTGGTCGATTTTGAATTTGTCATTCTCTCTGCATGCCTCAGGTCCCTACCCTACTCCCAGGTGAATTATCTGAATAATTTTTTTCCTAAACTTCTCACCTTGCCTATTAAAAGAACAAAAACAATCGACAGCAGAACTGCCAGGAAAGAAATCCATGAGATTCTTTTCTTTGAACAAGAGGGCAGTTGTGATTGGTGTAGCAATTTGGGTAGTGTGACACGGAGGGGTGGAATAGGTGGTGGAAACTGTGAAGGTGAGTGCCTCCTGGTAATGGCTGTTTTCTTGCCTTTTACACACACGTGGGCCCCAGATGATTAAGGGTGATGGTAAACTCCACCTTTACTCATGTGTCTCTTTCCGTCTGTTTCTAGGCAGTGAGTAGAATTGCAAAATTCAATCTCTTTTTCTTTTACCCACATCCTTTTAGGATGTTTGCTGGGAATAAGGGAGCATAAAAACAAGGCAAAACCCTGTGCCCACAAAATAGAGCAAAGCTAACTGTCCCCCAAAGCAAGCAAGTTTCCCATGGAGTGGCCAGTAGACAAGCCTCCCATATCCTAGGGTTTCTGGGGTACATCTGATTATTTTCCTTCTTTTCCAGTAAGACACTGTATGTCACTGCAGTTCACCTGAGAACTTTTCTCATGATTCAGCAGAGGATCAAAACAAGGAAAAGGAATATATTAGTCTGAAAATTCTGCAGTAGTTAATTGCACAAAAATGAGTGGCTTACATATCTATTCAGCACTAGGTTATGCACAATTCAAGACGCAAGGAAGTCTAAGATACGTATCTAACCCCCAAGAACTTTATAGTCCAGATTTTAGTTTCCAGACAAGCCTTACATGAAGTATTCCTAAGTGTAGATATTACCTTTGTTTACTAATATATATAACATGGCACATAATATCGTCAGTCTACTTTGAGAAAAAAAAGTTGTCAAAAGCTCAGAAATCACTTTGTCTCTGTTTTCTCCTCTCTTGGCAGTCGGAAGTACCAGTGTTGAGTGATTTACTTACCCACTGCTCCATCATACCACTCTAAAACAATCAATGGCTCCCTATTATGTTACTCATTAGGTCTCCCTTTTGAATCAATTTTTATTTCTCTTTAGAAACCATTTTGAATCATGGATGGCAGGGAAATTGTCAGGAGTGGGGGTTGGTGAGAGACTTAGGTTCCTCTGGTTGTCTCTGGTGTTGAGTTTGTTCTAAATCCATGTTTCGTATGCTTTTAAAAATACTTTACTTGGCAACATTTGCATGTGTGTGCAAGCACACAAGTGCACCCATGCATGCATGTAAATGAAGCAATTTCAGAAAATGAAACTTTTATATTCAGCACACAGTGATATTCTCTATTCTATTTTAATTCATGTTCAGTGCTCATTGCAACCATCTTTTGACTTTATTATCTACTCTGGGTCAGAAGCTTAGTGTTTGAAAAATTTTATCTAAAGTTTACACTGAGTTTATATTTATAAATTCATTTGCTCTAATACTGTGCAGGATGTAGAGAAGATTCCAATATCATAATTCCCCTATTTAAAATAAAGTAGAGATGAATTCACATGCCTAAGGTCACCCAGCTAATTTGGGGCCAAAGCCCCAACATTTCTACTGTGCCAGGTACCTTTCTCCCCGACCCGCAGCCCAGACTCACCAGCACATTGTTGGAACAAAGAGTAGGTGTATGATATAGTTTGGATATTTGTATTCTCCAAGTCTCATGTTGAAATTGATCCCCCAGTATTCAAGGTGGGGCCTATTGGGAAGTGTTTGGGCCATGATCCTTCATGATCCACTTGGTGCTGTCCTTGCAGTAATGTGTAAGTTTTCACTCTATTAGTTCATGAAGGAGCTGGTTAAGAGCACGGCATCTCCTCCCTGCCTACTTGCCACCTCCTCCCACCATGTGATATGCCAGCTCCCCTTGTTTCTGCCATGAGTTAGTTTCCTGAGGCCTCACCAGAAGCCAAGCAGCTGTAGAGCCATGCTTCCTGTGCAGCCTGAAGAACTGTCAGCCAAATAAATCTCCTTTCTTTATAAATTACCCAGCATCAGGTATTCCTTTATAGCAATACAAATGGACTAACAGTATATTAGTTAGATGGTTTCAGGGGCAAATAATAGCAGGTTCAACTAAAATGGCTTAAATAATAACTAGTTATTATTTTAATAAGTTTCAAAGTAGGGCTGATTATTTCAGCAGCTCAAACACATCTTTAAAGACTCAAGTTCTGTCTAACTTCTGCTTTGCCAATTTCAGTATGTTGTCTGTGTAGTCAGATAGTTCCTTTCATGGTCTCAAGATAATAGCCTAACCATGACATCTTTGAAAACAATTTCCAAAGCCCAGAAGAAAAAATGTTCTGTTCTGTCTTTTCTTTGTAAGAGTTGGGGATATTTTCCCAGAAGCCAACCTGTGTCTCACTGTCTACAATTGCAGCATGGCAAGCTTGTCCTAACCAAATCACTGGCAAGGGGAGAGGAATTACCATAAAAGGCTCAGAATTAGCCTACAGAACTGAGGAGAGGCTGGATCTCCCCGGAAGACTTGACTTCACAAGGTCTGAACAAAATCCTACTTATATATGCCAGGAAGAAAGTGGGGGTGGAGGGTTGGTAATAATTAAGTAGGCAACCAAGTGTGTCTTTAATAACGAGTATGGATAAACATTCCCAGACGGTGAAGTGTCTGTCTCTTACCCTTCCCGTACCCTTCGTTTCTAGGGAGAATGCCTGATTCCTTCAATTTCTATTCCTGTTCCATATAGTTTTTCAGCTGCCTTTGGCCCCTTAACTGTCTCAACTCCTCCTTACTTAATGTCTAATCTGTTCTAGGCCAGTTAATGCCCTTCCCACCCACTCTTCACCATCAACCTCATTTATTCAGGCAATTACTTACTTGTCTTTCTCTTTTCCTGTTAAATGAATACTTGCTACATGGCAGACACTGAACTAAGCTCTAAGCTCTGGAAAAAAATGATGATACATAAGGCACAGTCCCTACCTCTCATAGCCAAAGGTTGATTTTAAATACTTAATGCACTCCAATATATATACAGAAATTTGACATCTGCTGTTCTGAATGTACAAGGCGGTATTTAGCTCAGCATCCCTAGAAACAGTGTGAAGGAGAGATCAGAGTGACAGACTTTATTTGGGAAGTACAAGCCTTTGGCAGTAGGGGTGAGGAAAAAAAGGTCAAGGCAAAATGAAGCAAGTAAGGACAAAGAAATACAGGAAAGTAGGGAAGATGTTTCTAAGCTGGCTACTGACTTACAAGGAGCAGCCAAGAGACACTGCAGGCCGCTTGGTAGGCGCTCCTGCTGACATGGAACTGCAGAATCATCCTGATGGGCTTCAAGGGGGAGGCTATGGCTCAGTATAGTCTTGGGAGAGAAGAAGAAATTAATTTACTGGCTCCTTCCCATCTCTAGTTTCCCAGTAGTTAAAGTTAACCCCATGGAGCGTTACCACCACTGAACTTCTGGGTTGTGTCATTTGGCTCTTTGGTGGCCCCTTGTGGTGGTAGATCCCCAGCCATCTTGGGTTGGGATGTGTGGTTTCACACAGTTACAAAAGCAGAGGGGCACTCAGCTGTATAATTAGCAGAGTGAGCCTGAATAGGGCACCTGAAGACAGACAAGATGTTTGATTTCTGTTCATTACATTAATGGTCTTGCAGGGATCCTGTGGATGTAATTTCCTTCTGGTTCTTCTCTCTTTTTACAGCATTTAAATCTTTAACCCATGCCTGCTTGTGATGCCATTATTGCCTGATGGTGACTCCCAGTCCCAGGTTTCCTCTGCCAGAGGGAGCTAATAGCTGGCTTCACTATTCCTTTCTTGCTTGATGGACATTGGCCAAACATGGGATACTACTGTTCCTCAGACTGCCTGTGGCCCTCACTAGGTCATCTGTTGTAACTCCTGCAGCAACAAATATCCCTTTGATTAAATGCAATACATTAGAAAGGTGGTTGAGATTATTAACTTACTTCTTTAAAAAAACAAAAATAGAAAAACACCTCCATGATGTTTGAACAGTGTTTCTCAAACATTATGGAGCATACTTGTCACCTGGAGTACTTGTTAAAACACAGGTTCTAGGGTCCACCCCTAGAGAGTCTTTTCCTGGAGGCTTGGTCTGGGGCTGGATAATAATCTCACAAGATCCTAGTTGACGTTAATTTCAGCTCAAGGACCACATTTTGAAAAGAGTTGGTGTTAGAGGGGAAAGAATAGTCAAATATTAATATCCTTAATTAATTCCTTACTAGCAGCCAAAAAGGAATACATTGTTTAAAAATTGCACTATCTAGGCCAGGCATGGTGGCTCACATTTGTAATCCTAGCAATTTGGGAGGCCAAGGTGGGCGGATCACCTGAGGTCAGGAGTTCAAGACCAGCCTGGCCAACATGGCGAAACCCCATCTCTACTAAAAAATTACAAAAATTAGCTGAATGTGGTGGTACATGCCTGTAATCCCAGCTACTCGGGAGGCTGAGGCAGGAGAATCACTTGAACTCAGGAAGCAGAGATTGCAGTGAGCCAACATTGCGCCACTGTACTCCAGCCTCAGTGACAGAGTGAGACTGTCTCAAAAATGAAAAAAATAAAAATCTCACAATCTAGTGAGAGAAGAAAACATTTAAAAAAAAATACAACATATTTTAGGGGAAATATTATAGGGGTGTGTATAAAATACTAATGGGAAAGGCTTTCCAGACAAAGGTGTATTTAAACTGAATCAAGAGGGATGAGCTGTTTTCCAGGCAGAGGGGTGTAAAGACAAGATGTAAAGGCAGCATTTAGCTGAGGCACAGGGGTATCTATGTGGGGTTGGCGGCAGGAGTTGTGGATGATTTAGTTTGATTAGATCCTTGAGGGCCTTGTGCATTACGTTAAGCACCAGGAACCTAGTCCTGTGGGGAACAGAAGGTATCATCAACTGTCCTTGGATGCTGTGGCACAAAGGGTCCACCTTCCTTCACTTTCTCCCAGTTTTCCTCAATTTTTTTCTCTCGCCTTTGCTTGTTTTCAACTTTTCCAGTTCATTCATTAGATATTTTAATCACTAATCCCAGCAATTATTTTTAGAACGTAAGTTTTCAAAGATATTCTATGACTACTGCATAATTCCATGTGATACCAGACACGGCTTCAAAAAGCACAGAGGGTCGGGGTCGGGGACTGCTTCCTAAGAGTCTTCTATGGTGGACAGTTCTCTGAACTGCAGCAGCTGTACTGAGCTTTGTTCCCCACCCATGAACCACTGACTTCTGCTGGGTAGAGATGGGTGTCAGCACCCAGCCTCTGCTTGACCTACTATGGCAGGGTGCAGTCACCTGGCGTTCTCTGCCACTCTCTTCCCAGATGCTGTAACTGAACAGCAGGAAACAGAAACCATCAGTGTTAGAGAGAAAATGAGCAAAGTGTGAAGAAGATGCAAGGTGAGAGACGGTTTGGTTCTCTAATTAATGCATCCTGGTGGTAAAGCAGTGCTTTGCATGGATGGGTGCTGAGCAAGTGTTTGCCACTATGCACTTGGTCTGCTTTTTGGTTTAAAAACAAGGAGCGAAGGAAAAGCAACTCTCAGGTGATAGAGCCTTTCAGAAAATATGTTTGCATGATTCAGGTCCTGAAACCATGTCTGTTGGCTTGGGATTTGTGAGCACCTGGCAAACACCTTGCTAAAACAGCCATGATGGTGGAAGGGGCTCCAGCCTAAGCCAGATGCTGCCCGCGCTCCATTCCTTTCATTGAGGAATATGTCCTGCAAGAAGTTGCGCTAAGATCTGCCTTGCCCCATGTTGTGAGTCTCCGCCAGGCAGAGGCACACTCCCATCTCTGCTCCTTACTTTCTTGACAGCTTCTTTCATTTTCTATAATTTTTTTAGGTAGTCAGGGGCTCTTTAACTCCAAGTTTCCCACTCAATCTGGAGAATTCTGACCATATAGCAATGCTATGCAGACGTAGGGTGAGTTAACCAATGCATATGATGTAATATCAGTCACCTAGCTTTGGACTGTAAAATTACTGAAATCTGTAATGAAGGATGGTCAAAGGAGATCAAAGGCAATGCAACAGTCAATTTTGGTCTTCAACAGAAATAGGATGTAGAGATAGCATTAAGAATTCTGTCAAATCTGTAGTTTGCAAGTCATTAGTCTCAGTATTTAGCCTGTGAATTATCTTAACCAAGTCAATTAACCTTCTTGGGCCTCACTTTTCATAGCTACAAAATAGAGTGAATCATAAGGCCACTTGTGGACTGTAACAGGGTCCTGGAATGGCAGCGTGGGGGTTTGCAGCAGGGAGCAAATATGACTCTCACTTTGTAAATTTTCAAGTGCTATATCTTGTCATTGAAACAGCTAAGTGAGAGCTGGGAATAGATGTTCAGGGATAGCATTGGAACACAGAGGCTTCAGGAAAAAATGCCTCTTTCCCTGTGTTCCCACATAGGAAGTATGGGAGGTCCTGATGACTTCCTCCTGGAGACAATTTCCTCACCTTCCCACATCTCAAAATGTTCAGTGAACATTGTTGGATCTAGATGTTGCTAACCATGTGTGGAAGGTTAATGGACTATTATTTAATATATGCTCTTCCAATATCTTTTTTCATCTCCATATTTCAAATAATAACCGGGGTTTTTGCAGAGTGGAGAGCAGAAGCAAATGGAAGTCACAACTACCTCTAGTCTGTTTTGTTTTTATTTTTAAGCCTAATCTCATTGGAGAGCAAAAGAAGGAAGGAAGGAGAGAGAAGGAGGAGAGTGTGTTGGTAATTAGGAAAAGGAGAGTATTGCTTTTTTGTAGTAATTTCAGTAGGTATGTCTTAGTCTCCTTAGACTTCTATAAGAAAATACCATAAAGCGGGTGGCTTATAAACAACACATGTATACTTCTGACAGTCTAGAGGCTGGAAAGTCCAACATCAAGGTTCTGGCAGGTTTGGTGTCTGGTGAGGACCTGCTTTCATTTTCACAGATGGCACCTTCTAGCTGAGTCCTCACATGGTGGCCGGGTTGAACAAGGTCCTGGGCCTCTTTTATAAGGACACTGATCCCATTCATGAGGACTATGCCTTCATAACCTGATTATCTCCGAAAAGGCCCCATCTCCTAATAGCATCACCTAGGAGTTAGCATTTCAACACAGACATTCACACCACAGCAAGGTGTAATAAAACACCGGAAGGATAGGCTCTTTTGATGCACACTCTGTGAGGAAGCAGGGCCCCAAACCAGCATATATTCCTGGTACACCACGTGTGGCCAGGAAGCTAAGAGTAAGGAACTCTGCTGGAACCACACAGAGGTCTGATACTCAGATTATGTTGGAAATAAGATAATTTTTACGTTGGGAGAGAGAGGAGCTGTGCCGCTAAGGACAGATGGAAATTCCCAATAGTGTTTGACTGGCTGGAGCCCTGAGTCCGGATTGTTTTAAAGGAAATAAAGAAAGTAGTATTTCCTGGGTGCACAAATTCAATATTTATACCCATAGCACTGAGTTTGATCTTGAGTATTTGGAGCTGTCGGAGTAGCTGAGTGGGATGCAGTACCCAAATCAGAAGGATGAGAAAACCCAGCTATGATTCCACTGACACAAGGCTGTCCTCGCCTTGGAGGGTTGGTGGTACTCTCCAGCAACAGGGAACGTTTTCGGTTTTGGTTTGTTTTTTGGTGGAATGTTGCTGTTGTGGGTCCAAAGCCGTGTCCTGAGGAAAGGTTTCCAGGTCAGTGATTTTAATGTGAGTTCAGGCCCAACAGTACCCAAATTAGCCTAAATCAGCAAGTGTGGCAAGTCAGGAAAAGAAGGGAGTTGCTTCCTTAGTTCCATAGTCTCACTTTGGGGTCATTCATGACTTTGGGGAAGGGAGCTTGATTTTAAAACAGTTATTCCCAGGAAGGCACAAATTTGGCAGCTTTGGGCTATCAGGACTGTTGTGGCAGGAGAAATGGTGGAGAGGCTAAGCACAGATACTCTGTTTAATTACCCTTATTCTGCTGGCATGGTTTGGAGATTATCAGGGGATTAAATTTTGTGCTGATTTCTTTGCTGTCATTATCATGACAAATGGATTGTTTTGTCATTTAGAGAAAAGTAGAATTTGTGAGGAATAAGCAAACAGAGTTTTTAGTTGCAAAGAGATAGGAAACTCTAAACCCTTTATCCAGGATCTTAGTAAGCTCAAACACAAAAAACAAACAAAGTTCTTATGGTATCAAGTTAAAAACTCTTTAATATCTCAAAATATCTTATCAGATTGAATTATATCCAGTATCAATTTGGTGGCTATATTCAACACATATTAAGAACCTACTGTGAACCAGGCATAGTTTTAAGTGCTAGTGATACATTGGTAAGCAAAGACCTTGCTCTCACGGAGCTGTGGTCTGGTGGGAGAGACAGACAACAAAAACAGCTGCGTATATAAATCTGTGAGAAGTGTTATAAAGAAAATGGAGCAGGGTTATGAGAATAAAGCTACAGAATGGGGGAGCTCTCACACAGGATGGTTAGCAATGGCTCTGCGGCTCCAGGCCCTACCTACTCTCTCACTTTTCCTCAGTTTCTCCGGATGTCTCAGGCTCTCAGGCTCATTTATGCCTCAAGATCTTTGCAAATGTTTCCTGTCTGGATCCCCTTCCTCTTCCTATCAACTTTTCCCGTAGTTACCTCTTAAAATCCTTCAGAACTCAGATGCAAATCACTTTCTCAAGGCCTCAAGGAAGCCTTCCCTGGCCCTCCGGAATAGATCAAGTTCAGGTTCCTGCTTATTCACCCCACTGAGCTCCTTCATTTTGCTGATCATGTATATAATTATATGAGTACTGAATTGTTTAATGCCTTTGTCCCCTCCAGACTGTAAGCTCCATGTAAGCAAATACAGTGTCTCATTAACTTATTGTTGAGTCCTGAAAACTTTGTAGTTTGCAGAGTAGGTAACCGACAAATAATTGTCAAGTGTCTGAATAATTTTCAGTATCCCAGAATATTCAATTAAGTATGGAAGGCCCCTTCCAAAGCCTGCTTAGAAAATACCGTGCTTAATTTTATAGGCCATCTAAGTAATTTTGGTAATTTTAATGTAGCAAAATAACTCAAGTTGGCTTCATTTGGTTATGAATATCAGTACTAACTTACGATGTCACTATTCTCCTTTCATTTTAACCACGTTCAGTATCCTAAGAAACGTGCTGATTGAACTATAAAATGAATAATCTTTTATTTGTAAAATATTGAGTCATAAATAGGCAGAATCAACCCATGCTTTTATTTTCATTGCATATAAAAATTTCATATGAAGGTATTGATGTACAGTACTATCCCCGTGGGCTGTAAGAGAGGCTAAGAAACCACTAAAAGAATCATTTGTAATTCTCACACACAATTTACCACTCTGAAAACATATCCAAAGAAATAAAAACAACTCAAATCAGTTAAGGATGTTTTTGTAATTATAGTGTCTCCTTTGTACTGTTTAAAACAAAAGTAATCAAATTCCTTTGGGCCAGGGCTGCTAAAATCTACAGTTTGTGTCAAAAAATAAAATAAAATAAAATAGGAGGCTCATTTTTCCCAGAAAAAGAATCTTTCCTTTCACTGAAAAGCCACGTGATTCAAGGGCTGGGCAAGTAGTGGGAGGATATTTCCATATTATCCATTATAAATGTTTCCTGCTTTAGGGGCTGGCCATTGTACAAGGTTAAATTTTAAAATTCTAAAGCAATGAAAGTTTTGCAGAAACAAATCTTAGAGGATGGTGAATACTTTCTGCTATGTAAACTGACATCAGACACAACTTTGTGTTTAAATAGATAGGTTTACATGTATGTAAGGACATTTGGTTTATCTTAGTGGAAGAAAAATTTTAGGATTAAAAAATGATATTTTCTCTTTAATATATTCTCTTAACATGACAGGAAGCTGATGAATAGATAACCAACATGAGTAAACTCTGGCTCCAATTTCAAATCAAGTTCATTTTCCTATGAGCTCTAGAAGCTAAAAAGACTTTTAAAAAAAAGATTGTTTATAATCACTGGGAAAGAATGTATTTCCCCAGTTGTATTTCCGAGTTTAAAAAAAAAAAAGGAAATAATCAAATACAAGTAGCTGAAGTAGCTCCTGATCAACAGATGGCAAACAATCATCACACATGCAGTGCTGCTCCTTGGCAAGAAGTACTTAAGAGTTTATGTCTCAAAAGGGTCTCAGAATCTTTCAGAGGTTGTCTGTGGTTTTGTAAAATCTACCTATTGGCAGAATTCTAATCAATTAAAAGCCTGGATATAAAATGCCCAGCCCTAGCTCCACTGTTACCTTTCAAATGCAGCAAAACAGAAGAAAATATTGATTAAAGTTAAGGCACAGCCCTGGGACCAAAGACCTGCAGCTATGGTTTTTAAAATTTATATATCTTTAAGTATTTTATAGTTTTCTTGAATCTTCCATAAACAAGCTCTAAGGTGACAAGACTATATTACAGGAGAAAAGAAAAATGTACAGAGTATGTATACACACCATTCATTCTCTCACCAAGAGTTTCCAAATATATCAACACCATCCCATCATGGGATGATGTTTTAATAAGAACTGATAATTTACAATTAACATTACAGTATGTACATTGCAATAAATACATGGTTGTAAACAGACAAACAAGACTGTATTACAGGTAAGGTCATTTGGTGAGAAAAAAATGCATGGCACAAAAAATAAATAATGCATTCAAAAATTATCATAAAGCTTTCTGTAAAATCCATTTCATTCAAGTTTTTTCTTTCCTTGTCTATAATTTGTTCTATCTACATTATTGTGAATTTTAACTGATATAAAAGAAGACAAAATTAAAACAGCATTATTGTGTTCAGTAACTTGCAAGCTGAAATGCACTGGTTTTACACAAACTTGGACATATTTTTCCCCATACAGTACCCAGATATTGCATTTTCTTATGGCATTTTAGGAAATGTAAAGCCACTTGTAAAAGGATATTCTTTTTTAAAGCAGTGTGTATTTCTGAAGCACACTTTGGCGAGAGAGAAGGGCAAGGGTAAGCAGATTGTACAGTGCATTAGTCCCTGTCTCTTGGATATTGAGCCTTTTCTGCAATTTGATTGTCTGTTAGTGGGTATCTTTACAACATGGTACCATTAAAAACCAACAAACTGGAAAAAAAAAAAAAGAGCCTCTCTTTATTAGTGCAGTTATAAACCCTTTACCCTTTCAGGTCTGGATTTGTTAAGTGACATATTGCTGCTTTTTCTTTTATTCATTATTAAAATTCTAGGCACTCTGTGGGGGAAATACTAAGTGTAGGGAGGACAGGAATGAGAATGTTTTGGAAAGAAGAATAAATTCTAGACTCTTTGCCTTTCTTTCTAGACCTCACTCGGGGACAAATAAAATTAAAAGGAAACAAGTTCCCAAATGTTCTTGTGAAACTACTTGGTCAAATATATGTCTTTATTTGAAAGATTACCATCTGATCTTTACAGAGGAAAGAGAGTAGAAATCTTGCAATTAACTAGTTGATTCCTATTCTGCCTTATGTAAAAGATCAGAGTAATAAAGACATAATTTTTATTTCAAAGGATCTAAGCATCAGCCAGATCTCAGGGGACTGAAATGGGGCCTGTCTTCAGCTTGAGTCATTTCCCTGGCTGATGACTTAGTTTCTAGTCCCTGGAAGGCTCCTTGAGAAGTTCTAAATATAAATTCTTTTCAGGGTTGTAATTCTTCTTAAATGTTTGATTTTCCACTTGTCAGATACCCACTTTGGCCTCTATCTCAATTCTTGAATATCAACGTGAAAAACGATTATTTGGGCTTTAAAGTCTTCATAGAGAAGATAAAGACTTTATTACAAAGACTGACATAGCAATAAAGTCAGAATTAAATGCCCCATGATGCCAACTGTTATAATCAGGTAAACACTGGGAATTAATCTCTAAAACTGTAATACAGTTCCTGGTGCTGAAATCAGCCAAGAGTGATCTCTAATTTTTTATTTAAGCAGAATTTTTACCAATCTAATATTTTAGGATGCATCACAATACTAACCCTCTGGTGCCAGTGGCATCATCTTCTTTCCCTCCATGTGTTTCAAGAAGTAGTTCCCCTCTGCAAGATATACTTATGGATCGAGGATAAGTGATAAAGCAATTCCTGCATGTTACGTGGTTGTCCATTAAGGAAGAGTAGTTGCTATACTTAAAACCATTTCTCAGGTATGTTCCTGATATAGTTCTTAATCCCATAGTGAAATCATTAAAACCAAAGAGGATTAATTGTTGTACTGGTGTTTGTTAATATGTTGTTAATATTCTTAAAAACTGCCTAGTTAGCTGTTTAACTTTTCTCTGTAAACCAAGAGTAAAATCTAGTCATGATATACAACTCATAGTTGAAATGAATGTTAACCCTAACTTGACTACCTGTTTCTTTTCACTGGTGACAATGGTAGTGATATATTTGACAAGACCTCATCTAGCAAACATGGGCAGAGGTTCAAACACACACTAAATTATAAAGCAGCACGAGGGGAAAAACCTTTTTCTTACTCTAACTGGCTGTAAAAACAATAAAAATGAGCATGAAATGTGCAGATTATTAGAAAGATATGCACTTGTGAAATGCATGTCTATTGACACAGCAAAACGTTATTAGGAGATACTAAGTAGGACAACATCTCAAAAAGACTGACCAGTTTAGCTACTGGGTATTTATATATCTCCCACTTGCTTCAGACAACACCAACTGATGACTGAATTCGCATGAAGCTTAAGACATATTTGATATAACACACATTAAAGTATTATAGAACAATTAGTCACTTTGCACACTGAAGAAAAACACTGGTGAAGAGCAACTCTTATCTGGAAAGAGTGAAACAAAATGCAAAGTAAATAATAAAGACTTACTTACAAAAAGGGTTTCCTGCAACATAAAGTTGTTTTTCTGTTTTAAAATATGGAAGTCATTGGTATATAAAACAATGAATCACTAAAAATCAGTTAATTGCTATGAACTATAAGGTGCAAGTAAAATTTGTAAATTAGATTTTTATCCAGTGTAGCACAGATTTGTACTGAAAACTTGCAAGTTACTCTTTAGAAAAAAATAACCAGTGGCAGATGAAGTTCTGAACATAGTTTTTTAAATATAATACCTCAATACATTTAATAATAAAAGTAAGCTCTACAAAAAATCTGTTTTACATATCATACAAAATGTAGAGGTCAGTGCAGCTCACTGAACCACACTATTCAGTCATGTATCAGGAAGACTTGAAATTAGAAAATTATGCAATTTCTGTGGCTCATCCTCCTCCTACTGGTAACAGATACGTGCTATGTCCTGTTCTTGACATATTTGTTGCTTCGTCCATTAAGTTCACTCTGTGCAATGCCTTTCTTCTGAAAATATTGCAAACAAATAAAAAGAATAGAAACCCCAAGTCCAATCAACTTTTGGGCCGCCTGATGAGCCACACTCTCTTGAAAACAATTTGGAGTAGATTTTATCATCTGCCTTGTCAGCTCTACCAAGCTGAAATCTTGTTAAAAACGCTGTTCATGAAGATGTCCACCTTGCTGTGATGACATGGAGGTGAAAAAACTGGTTGGTTACAATATTCCTGAGCGCCGGACTGAGTAGTCAAGGTCAGTTTTGTTCAATAAACGTCCTGGCAGATGACAGTGAGGTGTGACCGTGGTTGTGGCATGTGACATGCACTTTGGAAACAATTTTTCTGCTAAAAAAAAAAAAAAAAGGCATGAAAGTTTTTGCACTGTTACGTGTCAGGAGAACGATCATCTATGACACAGGCTTCAGGCTGGCTTTCCTCTTCTTCCCCTACTGCCTCCTCTTCAACCTGTTCATCGAGGGGAATTTCAGTAGACTCCGAGTCTTGAGTACAAAGAGTCTTAGAGTCACTGCAACTAGTGTCTTCTTCCACTTGACTGCCACTGTCCTTTTCTGTGTCTGACTCACCATCTTCCTCTAAAGTTAGTTCAAACTGGAATTTCTCAGTTTGACCCTGCCGGCCCTCTTCTGGGTCATCAGGTGCAGGAGAGGGGCTTTGAGGGATTGTGCTCTGGTACCATTCACGATTGTCCTCCAAAGTGTCCAAAATGTCCTGGGCGTCAGGGTGGACAAGGTCTGCCCATGTCTCCCAGAGGGGATGAACAATATAGTCTATGAAGCCCACCTAGTTAAGAAAAAATCCACTATGAGTAAAGGACTTGGGACTAAGAAACAGTGGAAAAGCTTAACTAGATCATGGCCCACAAATAAAATACTGAACAGAAGACTATTCAATTTAGTTTGGTAAAATTATCACTATTTTCGACAACAGACCATACAAAGTATTGTTACTAGCTGGTCAAAATTAGCTTCTAGAACCCTTGGTTAAAGAGCATGTTCACAGCATAAAAAATTTTCCAGTTGTTGACATGGTAGGGCTTATTTTAGAATCACCAATTTGTAGGTGACTCCAGATAACTGTAATAATGCCATATGCTCTATGGATGTGAATATATTAAATGAATATAGTCATAATAAACGAATGTCTTCTTAGAATATCTATATGACTATATGAATGTAAGTCATAAGAATGAAAGTTTTTTGAATCATAAATAAGGTGAAATTGAGCTTGTCAAAAACAAAGTAATTTTAAAAATCCAGTAAAATACTGTCATATGTAATACAAAGTAACCAAATGCTAAAGCGGTAGCTCTGTTCTCTCTGAAAACTGTACACTTCATGCATTACCTGTGATTTTTCCACGGAAGCATTGTGCTTGTCACACATGGGGCTTATCTCCATGCCACGTTCCCTCTCTCGGTCTCCTTGGCGGAAGAACTCCTCCATTATCCGGTCCGTCCACTGGCGGTACAGTTGGAGAGGCTTTGTTGGGTTGCTCAGATCTGCACAATGCACCATATTCTGAAGAACCTAAAATAGATGGATGCATTCTCTATTCACTCCTGTTCCTTTTCAAAAAAAAAAAAAATCTAGAAATTCACATTGGATGACTGCGACACTTAAAAATACACATGGTGTAAGATTTATTCCAAACAGCTCAACCATGATGTGTCTATGTATGGTTCACACTTGTATTAATAGTTCCAAATTATGCCACTTCTACTGCATCTAAATAGCATAAGAGAAACTGTTTATGTGCATGGTTGACTAGATTCAGAGCTGCTTAATTGGCTGGTTCTGTGGAGTGTTAGTTTTTTAAATTAATGTAGATGCAAATGAAAAGACCAGTAGAATTTTGCCTGGTTAATTCTTAGGAATAAAAATATGGATAAAAATCCTGCCTATAATTGCTGAAAGTATAAGGTGGGAGAAAGAAGAAATACATCTTATCAAAGCTGAACACACAGTCATGTGCATATGTGCACAAACACACACGCATACACACACACACAGCAAACTCTATTAAGGCTTTACCTGAATCCTATCGGAATAATTATCAAGAAGAAGAACTCCAGAGCTTGTCACTTTCTTAGTTTCAACCATAGTCTTCAAATCAGCTAGTAGATTCATGTGTTTTGACATATCTGTTGCAAGTACCTTAAAATACAAAGGGTATATTATTGAGTACAGTTCAGAGAAAACAATTTACGCATGAAAATATTATGCAGAATATGAGAATGAAAAAGGAATAGAACAACGCTGTGCCTTTTAATGACAGTGGAAATTCCTTACTCCTTCTTGGGGGCAGAGTCCTTTCCCCTTTGCTATCAAGTTTTCCCAAAGCTCAGATAAATGTGTGTAATATACAGAAATGCTAGGTACTGACAACCACTTTCATGGTCAAAAATGGTATGACATCTCCATGGATAAGACATCATCACACGTTTTCAAGTTTTTTCCATTCCTTGGACCGGAAAGTAGTTACTAGACTATGATGAACTGATTCAAGGTTGCTTAAAGACTGCTTCAGAAACAAAATATTCTGGTTAATTTTCTTTTAAAAGACAGATCATTCTTGCCTTTGTATGTACAAAATTTAACACAGTAGGTTTTTGAAAGCTAGAGATTTTCCTATGTCTCATAATCACTGAATAAGATGCATAGAAAAAAGAGTAAAGTCATGGATGTTCTAAATGGCACTGTCTACTAATGAGAGAAGGTGGAAAAGAAATCCATTTGAGCTGTGGCCCACACAATCTGCTTTTGTTAGTCATCTTTCTCTGCCTGCCACCGGACTGGAGGGGCCCAGAAAATCAATGATGAGGGTGAGCTGACATTATTCTCAAGTCCAAACTGCTAGAAGTAAAAAACCTATTACAGAACATCACAGCCAGCATCATGGGCAGCTTCTATAATATAAAGGGCCATAATATGTTTTGAAATGCAGTTCCTTTTACCTAATACTCATCTTGATCTTGTTCTTATGTCTAAATTATAAACAACTTGCGGGAGGGGGGAGGGATTGCATTGGGAGTTATACCTGATATAAATGACAAATTGATGGGTGCTGACGAGTTGATGGGCGCAGCACACCAACATGACACAAGTATACATATGTAACAAACCTGCACGTTATGCACATGTACCCTAGAACTTAAAGTATTAAAAAAAAAAAAAAAACTTGCATCTCAGTTCTCTCTTTTTTTTTTTTTTTTGCTTTTATCAGCTACTTACAATGTCAATGACCATTTTCCTTAAAGATTGTCTTTGTTTTTTGGTCAAATTCTGGAAAATGTCACAGTTTTCTTCCTGAAGCAATTTAAAGCCCACAGCCAAATGATGGTTCTCTAAGACCGAGGAATCGTTGTACATCAAGGCAAGTTCAGAATCTGAAAAAAAGACAAAAGGCCAAAGATGAGCAAAGCTGTTTGTGAGAAGTTTATCTGATTCTTTGAATTCTGGGTTTAGAATGTAATTTCCCCTAAACTTCTCTGCTGCCCTTATCATGTAATTTCCCCTAAACTTCTCTGTTGCCCTTATCATTACATGACAATATCCAGGAGAGAATAAATCGGATAACATAAGAGCAGGAACAACACTGGAATGAATCTTGGGGAGTGAATTCTAATGCTACTAACATGTGGCAGGCCATTTCACTCTGTAGGGCTCAGCTTCCTCTAATGTGAAAGAATTGGATCTTTAACTTATCTTCTAGAGTTACCATGAGCTCAGTAGAATATGACATTCTTCTTAGTATCTATAACACATCCAAAGAATAAGGTTTTGCATTCCTGATAACTGTGAATTATCTATGCTGCAATATATAAAGTGAGGATCATGTGATACAGGATTGTTTGTACTCAAAGAGGGTACAAGAACAATCATATGAACAAGTTTAGATTTGCTCATTTGCTCATGTATAGCTCTGAAAGTCTAAGCTTTATTCATCGTTTTCCATTTTCTTTTCCAAGTATCATGGCAGTCATTGTATACTGTACAGGGATATTGCTCTTCCTGTCTGCTTGCTCATAGCGTCACACAGAGATGTTGTGTTTGGCTGTCTGTATACCCTCTGGTGAAGATTCTGCCACTCTCTCCCTACTACCCTGGACCTGTGAATTTTAGGCAGGGAGAGATTCTGCCTCTCTCCTACTTCTTGTAAATAGCAGACCCAGATCTACAAGATAATCGTTAAAAAACTTTTGATGCTTTATTCTCTTTCTATTCACTGCAAAGACTAAAAGCAAATCCGAGGCAGGAGGATTGGTTAAGCCCAGGAGTCCAAGACCAGCCTGGTCAACACAGGGTAGACCTCATCTCGACAAATAATAAAACATTATTTGCGGATGGTGGTGTGTGCCAGTAGTCCCAGCTACTTGGGACGCTGAGGTAGGAGGATTGCTTGAGCCCAGGAGTTCAAGGCTGCAGTGAGCCATTATATTGTGCCACTGTACTCCAAGCTAGGCAACAGAGCAAGACTCTGTTTCAAAAGAAAAGAAAAAGCCTAAAAGCACATGTATTTGATCTTTTTTCTAATGAATGCATAGAAAATATATTTGGAAATATATATCCTTTTCTAAGAAATACCCAATACTATTCAATGGCTCTTTTAATGGAGCTAGGAAGGAGAAGAGAGGCTTAAGACATTTTCAACTGGGAAATTCTATTATTTTATTGGAACTATAGAAATACAAATTTGCACACTTAAATTTCTGCTCCCAAACTACAGGAACAGAGCTGTTTAGTAGGGAGTAGTTTGTACATTATTTTTTGTTATTTTTTGTTTTCTTCAGATAAAACAATAGTGTTTATTTTTTTAAAGGCAGTTTCTGGTTAACTTTTACAGTGTCTACAAATGCCTTTATGAACCTTCATCTACAGACAGGTAAGAATATAGAAAAGAAAATTTTAAAACTCTATAGGATCTTAGCACATATTATGGTATTTCTGCAGTAGAATCAAATAAACATATATTGAAAGGAAATCATAATTATTAGATACTGAATAGTTATTAGAATTCATTTAAGGGAGGAAATATGCATGTAGACAAGGGGTGTTAACAGAATTGACTTACCCTTACAAAAACCCTAATTGGCTTATATGAAGCTGAAGGTGAAGGAAATTAAGACTATTGACCCTGCAGAAGAATATGATGATGAGCTGTTCCTTCAAGGAAAAGGGTGATCTGTTGTATGGAAGTTGCAACAAAGAGTCTGAGTTCCACTGGATATAAGTAGGGCCTAACACTTAAGAGTTCAGATTGGCCAGAAAAGCCAGGAAAGGATGCCTTAGTGGACTGGCAGGCCTCCACAGCCTCTTCCATCTCAGATGCTGTTACAGGAAAGTGGTGGTGACTGTTGATTTTTAAATGAACAAATGTTAGCATTTAAAAAACTGAATCTCGGCCGGGCGCGGTGGCTCAAGCCTGTAATCCCAGCACTTTGGGAGGCCGAGACGGGTGGATCACAAGGTCAGGAGATGGAGACCATCCTGGCTAACACGGTGAAACCCCGTCTCTACTAAAAAAAAATACAAAAACTAGCTGGGCGAGGTGGCGGGTGCCTGTAGTCCCAGCTACTCGGGAGGCTGAGGCAGGAGAATGGCGTAAACCCGGGAGGCGGAGCTTGCAGTGAGCTGAGATCCGGCCACTGCACTCCAGTCCGGGAGACAGAGCGAGACTCCGCCTCAAAAAAAAAAAAAAAAAAAACGAATCTCAAGGAAGTTATTTAACTTTCTACTCTTCTTCTTTAGGAATGAAGGCATATGGTCACATTTAAATTGGGCGGTAGGATTCTGCAGCTCCTCAGCAGATTTTCACCAAAGACACTAATCCATTACTTGTAAGTAGAGTCCTTGAAGATTCAGGAATGATCAGAAAATTGCTGTCATCTTTTGGTACAATGCACACAGCACAGAGGGGCAAAGAGGTTAGCTTATATAACATTTTTGTTGAAACCCTTTCATCTTCAAGCCCAATATAAGTAAGTCATCTCTTCCATCAAGTCTTTCTTAATTACCAGACAAAACTGCCCACTTTCTCCTGTAAACTCCTATACTGCTTTGTACCACCCATTTAGCATGTATCACATTCTACCTTTTTTGTCTTTATCTCTACAAATCTTTTAATTGTTTCCTCCCCAAACCCTCCCGGCCTACTTAGAGACTTAAGCCCCTACAAAATATTAAAGGTTATTAATTTAATATGTTTGGTTATCTGGCTTCCCCTAGGCACTTCAATTATTTCAAACTTACAAAGTACAAACAGGAATACAGTAAGGCACAACATTTAGAGGATTTAGGTGTCATTGTGTTAAATGGTTTATCTGAATCCTCTCATTTAATCCTCATAACTCTTTTAGGAAGATACTATTGTTTGTGACATTTTATGACTATATTCCATTCATGGATCGCATGGAGCCATATAGGTGGGAATCAAGTCTTTGTGTCCTTGGGATAGGCTGGGGGATAGAAAATGTCTCTTGGGGACATCTTTTATATACATATATATTTACATAGACATATAATCCTGTACAAATGAAGAAAATGAACCTCAGAAAAGGTAAGTAAGTAACTTTGCCAACATCACCTAGCCAGTAAGTGCTGGGGCAAGCACTACCTTATACTGACTATGATTACAAGTAGTACCTTATAAATAGAGGTGAAAACTTGAGCAGTGAACACTAAACATGAACCAGGAAATCAATACAATCCACTCAATGCCTGGCACACACTTATAAAGACAACTTTATAAGCATTTATTATTTTTTATTGAGAGGCCACGCATACCTTTACAAACTCAAAGTCATCATTTTATTATATACAGAGCAATTGTGTTCATTTGTTACAACTACCCTGGATCATCAAGAATAAATTAAATTATGCTCAACGTATGCTACTACTGAAGGCAGGAAGACCACTTTTATTTTGTGTCCCTCTCTTCTGAGTTCTAATGAAATGGGGGGAAGAGTGGGCAGGTACTACCACATAACTGAAAACATGTGCTTCATCTGTGCTAGTCTTTTCTCCCTCTGTGTTAATCATGGTTCTCCAGAGAAACAGAACTAATAGACATATGTATGAGTGTGTGTGTGAGAGAGACATATTTATTTATTATAGGAATTGGCTCAGGCAATTATGGAGTCCAAGAAGTCCCACATCTCCAAAGGTGAACCAACCAGGAACCTTGATGTTAGAAGCAGGAGAATATGTATGTCCCAGCTCAGAGAAAGCAAATTGCCCTTCCCCTCATGTTTTGTTTTGTTCTTCTCTTTGAGGTCCTCAATGGATTGACTGATCCCTGCCAACAATGGTAAGGGCAATCTTCTTTAATCAATCTACCAATTCAAATGCTAATCTCTTCCAGGAACACTCTCACAGAGGCACCCCAAAACAGTGTTTTACCAGATATCTGGGCATCCCTTAGCCCAGTCAAGCTGACGCATAAAATTAACCATTACAAATTCTGCCCCTTGTCACCCTGGTACCCATAAGCATCTCCTTTAACCATATTTAATCTCCATAAGGTCATAATTCTACCAAAATGCTATAACTATCCTGCATACAACCAAAAACACACTAACACATTCCCCAGAAGTGAAAGTAAAGTTTGAGTAATGTTTACTCTTATCCTGACATCCTATAACTTAAATACTATGATATAAAATAAATACTTAAATACTAATATAAAGTTAATACCTCTTATGCTGTATAAATGAAGATATATGCTTAATATATGTATATATACATATAAATGCATTCATAAGAAAATACTCATGGCAATTATAGTCCTTATTGCTATAACTGGTCACATGGTCATAGCTGGTATTTATAATTACCTTCTTTTACTACTCATTCTGTATTCCCTTTGCCTTCAGCCAGCACCTCAGCTGGTCATGATTCTTTACCTGGTGGGGTGACCCAAACCTTCATTCCTGAAGGGTCTGGGCTATTAGTAGTCCTGCCTGGATTGGGTTATTTTGTGCTGACCTTAATTACAGGGCATGGTAATATTAAGGGATGCCCTCAGGGATCTCCTTATTCCACACATACTCTTCCTTACCTTCGTTGTGGAGTAGTAATCCAAATCCCCCTTGGTAGTTAGGATCAGTCACCCCAGTCAACACCATAACTAACTCCCTTCTTGGATGACTGAATCAGATGTATAAGGAGCTCAAAATGGCTAGGTCTTAACTTCCAGTTCAATGGAATCACTGTTGCGTGTGCTGGTAGAAGCATTCCTCCTTCTGAAACCAAGACCTCTAGGCTAGCAGCACATAAATTTGTAGGAACAGGAAGCAAACTTTGCTAGTGGGTCACTGGGGGTAATTATGAGTGGTAACACTCCCATTTCCAGCCACTGATTCTTGGACCCATGAATTCTGGTTATGGGAGAAATAGCACCACATATTGGATGCTGATTCAGAGCATATATGGCCTTTCTGGCCTTCTGGAGAACCTTGCCCCAACCCTGCAAGGTATTGCCTCCTAGCTGAGTAACTGAGTCTTCAAAAGGCCACTCTACCAATTTATTAAACCAGCTGATTGAGGATGTTAGGCAATAGGGTAATACTAGGGATTTCCATGGGCATGAGCCCAATGCAGCTCTTCTTTGCCAGTAAGGTGAGTTCCTGGTTAGCAGCAATGCTGTATGCAATACCATAGTTTTGGCAGAAAAACTGTGCAGGGAAGGCACATCTGTTTCAAGAGAAAGTGCCTTTTCCACTAAGGACAAAATGCTACCCCTTCCACCATGGAAGTGGTCCAATGTAATCAACTTGCCATCAGGTAGCTTGGCTGATCCCCCCAAAATGCTGTTACATGGGGGTTTAGTGTTGGTTTATGCTGCTGGTGGATTGGGCACTTAGCAATAGTCATAGCCAGGTCAGCCTTGGTGACTGGAAGTCCATGCTTCTAAGGCCATATATAACCTCCATCCCTGCCACCATGGCCACTTTGTTCTTAGCGCATTGAGTGATGACAGGGGTGGTTAGGGAAAGAAGCTGACTAGTATCTACAGAATGGGTCATCCTATTCACTTGGTTAACATCCTCCTCTGCCAAGGTCACACTTTGGTGAGTATTCACATGAGACAAAAATAGCTTTACTTTTTGGTCCATTCAGATCATTCACATATCTCTTCCCCAAATTTCTTTTTCACCAGTTTTCCAATCATGTTCCTTCTACGTCCCTGACTATCCAGACAAATCATTGGCTATGGCCCATGAACTGGTAATATAATTGCACATATGGCCATTCCTTCTTCTAAGCAAAGTGAACAACCAATCACCCTGCCTAAAGTGCTTCCCACTGGAAAGACTCCCCTTCACCACTGTCCTTCAGGTATGTCCCAGAGAGGGGCAGTAGTGCTGCTGCAGCTGTATACTTCCGGTGGTACCTGCCTATCATGCACAACCATCTGTAAACGAGGCCCTCTGTAAACTACTTGCAGGGAACTTTCCATGCGACCTCATGTGTAGGCTGGAAGAAAGACAGCAGTGTAATTAATAGGAGTGGCATTAGGGCCCCTTCTTTATGTAACCTGTGCCTTCAGCGTCTGCTCGGACCTGATAGATCGTGTATTACACCACCTTTATTTGATGGTAAATGTCGTACATACCCAACGTATGGCTTGGCATGTTAGATAACTCCCTATTATGATGGGCAGACAGCTCAAACCACATGGAAGCTTGGTGGCCCATGGTCAATCAGTATCTCCTAAGGCCCAGCAGCAGGCCTATATCTGTGTCTCAAAAGGAGAGTAGTTATCTTTCTTTGGATGATGGCAGGGTCTTGCTCCAGAGTCTGTGCTGTGATTCACACAGAGGACTTTATCAAAGGCTCCAAACAACATTCCTATCTGCCACTGACAGACATTCCAAGCACCATTAAATCTGCTGGATCATGTGGCCCATGTGCAAAGCAGCTTGCACAGCAGGCTGGACCTGTTGCAGAGCCCCACTCAAAACTAGGAGTTTTTCTGACACTCTCTTGTTCTGTGCCCCATTTAAACTAGCAGCTTTTCAGCTCACTTAGTAAATGAGCCAGAATAACACACACAAAGGAATACATTGCCTCCAAAATCCAACTAAGCCCACTAGGTTTTGTGCCTTTTTGTGTCTTATGATGGAGTCCATATAGCAGATGACAGCCAACATTAAGACCTGAAGCTGAAACAGTTAAGACTGGGGCAGACACTATAGATATGTATCCTGTAAGACTTATACTCACTGTTCTTACAGCTTTGCTAGGCTTAGCCTTGAGTTAGAAAATGACAGCATGCTACACCATGTCTCTAAGTTACAAGTGAAATAAACCATAAGTCTTCAAAAGGACTTCAGAAACAAACATTTCTCCATGAAATGACAGAGGTAAGTGGTGGTTTTAACTTAATATTTAGTTGCCAAGGAAACTGCCTCATTCATCACTCCACTCATCCACTCTCTCTGCCCTCACCCTGCATTACGTTCCTCCATAGCACTTAGTACTATCACATGCCACAAATTCACTTATCATGCTCTGCCTTTTCTAGCAGAATGCCAGCTCTTAAGAGCCAGGGATTTGTCTAGTCCACCCATGTGTTCCGAGTGCCTGGAACAATATTTATTATAATATTTAGTAGGCTTGCGGTACCTTTTTGTTAAATAAAATAATCTCTGTAGCTATATCTATATAATCACATTTGATAAAAATGAGTTTATCCTTATTTTGAAGGTGTGGGTTTATACAGAAAAATAAAATTCTACATATAATCTACTAGTGTAGCTATGAAAATTTTAATTTCAAAATAAAAGAGTAGAGAAATAAAAAAGTGTATACTGACAGATCATCTTAACCTTAATATAATGAAATGCCTCTGCTCTTGGAAACCAAAAACCACATGCTTTGAATGTATCACTAATGTGAATAAATCTTTCTGCCCCAAACTTAGGCATCTTTGCTATTAACAAAAATAATTCATTTTCCAAGTAAAATTTAATGCTATATTCTGTACTTTTGATACTATTTTTTTCAGAAAATAAAGCTAAGTTAAATATACCCTCCAGCATTTTATATTCAAAATTTCATGATGCTATTTACATTTTATGGATTTGTTTATTTATTTATGTATTTTTTTGAGATGGAGTTTCACTCTTGTTGCCCAGGCTGGAGTGCGATGGTATGATCTCCGCTCACTGCAACTTCTATCTCCCAGGTTCAAGCGATTCTCCTGCATCAGCCTCCTGAGTAGCTGGGATTACAGGCATGCACCACGATGCCTGGCTAATGTTTTTGTATTTTTTTTTTTTTAAAGTAAAGACAGGGTTTTACCTTGTTGGCCAGGCTGGTCTCGAACCCCTGACATCAGGTGATTCACCTATCTTGGCCTCCTAAAGTTCTGGGATTGTAGGAGTGAGCCACTGCACCTGGTCTATGGATTTATTTATATGCATTGTCCTTAAAAAAAAATTTATGCAGCTTCCTACCTGAAATTTCAGTTTCTCTAAATCCTGTTCACAGTCCCCACACTCAAATCATTTAGTATAGCTTAACCAACTCTACCAGGTAGAAAGGCTCTCTCTGTTTGCAGTACCTCCAGCATGCTTTCAGTGAGTGTAAATACAATTAGCATAAAATCATGTGGCACCTAAAGCTAAAACAACTGAAATAATTAAGAAAAATGAAGAGCACATGTAAGAAGCAGGAGGTTTAACTGCACTGGGAACCAGCCAAGGGAATTCCCAGCGCCCCTCATGTGCCTTAAGCTCTCAGTGCTTCCGTAGCTTCCTTAAAGTAAGACAAGTAACCAACTATGGGTTTATAAATTCGATAATCGGAGGTCTTTAGAATTCTTTATCAAGAGAAATATGGATTCAGCTGCAGGCCTTGGACAGGATGGCAGCTCCAGCTCTGAGCCAAGAGCTGAGAATGTGCTGGCTTGACACGGATGCTCAAGCCATCCATAAAAGATAAAATATAAAAAGTCAAAATTTAAAAAAGGTTTACTGCAAACTAAAAATAAGCACAAATTTTGATAAAATATTTCATGAGGCTACATATTACAAGTGTACAAGTTATTAGAAGGACTCCTTTACTGCATGCTGGGAAGATAATTCTGTCTTATATGATCCCTAGCCAAACTAAGCTAACTAAGGCAGTAATTTTGATAATGCCCTGGGGCTCTGAGTAACCCTGGGATACTTTCCTGTACAAAGTGACAATGCTGATTCATTCCCTCAGGAATAACACAGCCTCATCATACCTCACTCTCAAAAAAACCTTAGCAATCCAAAGCTACTCTGGCAATTGTGAACTTCCCTATGTCGCTTTGGTCACACAGAAAGGAGATCATCGCAATATTACTAAATAACAAAGAATTTGCAGAAGCAGGATTCGTTATCCTTCCATCCCAGGCAGGTCACCAGCAAAATGACTTTAAACAGACATCCTAAGGAGATAAAATTATCTTCTTCAATTTCCTCCACTATTTCATTGGTTCTCAAACTTTAGAGTATCAGATTCATCTGTAGACTGAGGCCTTGTTAGCTTAAATGGCAGACTGCACAGGGACCCTGATGCCCACCAGGGCCCTCCAGGTGCCAGCCAAAGCGCAAGTGCCCTTTAAGGCAGGGGTCCCCGATCCACCCAGAGGCCGTGAACTGCTCATGCAAGGGATCTAAGTTGTGCATTCCTTATGAGAATCTAACTAATGCCTGATGATCTCAGGTGGAACAATTTCATCCCAAAACCATTCTCTCCCTACTCCCCCAGTTTATGGAAAAATTGTCTTCCGCAAAACCGAGTCCCTGGTGCCAAAAACACAGGGGACTGCTGCTTTAAGGGCTCAACAGAATGAACAATAGAGCAGGTCCTCATTATTCTTAAAAAACATATCAGAGTACTTGGAAGACAGTGACTTTTCTATCAGTTGTTTTAATTTGTTCTCTAAAGCTACTCTTAATTCTAAGGGAACATATAATATGGTATGTAATAGAATGCAAAGAAAACATACCAGTCTGAATGTTTGGTGATTACATATATATATACACACATACACACACATACACATATACATATATATATATATATATATATATATCAAACACAAAAATTAAACATTTTATATATTTACTAAAAATTAATAAAATTCAGAATATCCCAAGACATGCATAAGCATCAAAATAACAAATCAGGCCAGGCTCATGTAAAGTGCCAGCATGCAGCATGCACTGTATTGCATGACCTCCCTGCTCTTCTTAGAAAGGAAATCATGAACCCTCCCCACTGATACAATGTAAATGCAGGGAGCTGCATCCAATGTGTATTAATATTTATATGTATGCTTTGATGAGTTTTAAAAGTACCCCATTATAGGTACTCATAGGTAGGTAGAACATGAAATATTATCCTGTCTAATCTGGATAAATAAATCCCTAAACTAAACTTCTAAAAAAATACTTGACTAACCACACATCTCAGGAAATCCCTGACTTTTCCAATCCTCTACATGGATGAGTCACTAGAGTACATTTTGCTATAGGATAGTTCAGAGGCCATTACAAGATATAATAATAGGTGAATAATCCTAAAACTCTGAATTAAATCTCTCAAAGCAAGGTTACCTTTACATTCCTTCTTTAAATCTAGATACAGCAAAGTACAGGAAATGAATGGTAAATACATAAATAATTCTACAGCTAGATTGCTATAGGCACGAGAAGACTATTATCCGCAGACTCAAGCAAACATAAAAGGCGGATTCTTAAACATACAACAGTTTCAACAACTTTAAACATACAACAGTTTCAACAACTTTGCATAGCTTTTATATATAAAAGTGAATTTGTGATGTTAATCTACCATATAGGAGGGAATTAAGTCATAGTTCACTTAGTACCAAACAGAATTTCTATAAACCTAAATCTCTTTACTAAGGGATAGCTCAAGCATTACCTAAACATTCCCTACAGAGGCTTTCTGTGCAGCAATGTCAGGGATGCTCCATATTAAACAGTCTACCATTCCTTATATTTCCAAATTCAGTGATGACTTCTTGTAAGATGAGATGTTAACAGTGAGAAAAAACTGAATAGTTGAAAAAATATTAAGAGAGAAGTTCCTGTTACCCTTATTAGAAGAGTTTAAAAAGGAAAGAAAAGGGGCTGGGTAGGGAGAAGTTATGGCCTCTGTAGAGGATTAAATGATGACCTACATAAAGTGAGGAACACTTAGCATTAATTCTCATAACTTTTTTTAATTTAAAACTTTAGGGCCAATGTAACTTTCTAAATCTTTCTGCACACTTTCATTTTTAATTACCCTTGTAACACAGCAATATATTACTTTTAAAGAGAACTGGAACACATTTTTCAAATATCACACGCCTCAAGGGATATAGTGATAATTTTCAGTTAACTTACATTAACATGCACTATCACTAAAACACATATATACACATATCAAAAGAACATTATGGCTCTGGAAGCACCCTGAGTTTACAAAGACCTTTAGTCATTCTAAAATGTACAAAGGAAAAATGTGTTCTGCAAAACTAAAGTTTACTTACTTGTATTGATCAGAAATTGATTGGACACACCAGGATGATCTACATCATGTATTGCACTGGCAAAAATTGCTGCAAGAATCTCCAAATCTGTAAACACGGCCTGGAAAATCAGACAATATAGATAATATTACTGTTCTACAATGATATGAATTAAAAGTATAAACAAATGAGAAATCTCTAGAATTTAAATGGAAAACAAAATGGAGCTTCAAAATGTGTTTTAATGTGTCAAGGGAGAGTCTTAGATACTTATGAACTTTTAAAGTATAATCTTGGAAGAAACCATTTTATCTAATTTTATTACATCTCATGATCAAATGTTTTCTATTCACTGTATTTTTTAAAATATTATTTTAAAACTCTGAAATTCTTTTAAAAGAAAATAATAGTTTATTTTCTAAGTATTTAAGATGTCTAAGAATATTCTGAAAATGTACATAAAATTAGTAAGACATGAACAATTTTTTTCTTTTCTTTCATCAAAACCAGGGTTTCTCACCTTCAGCACTATTGACATTTTGGGCCCGATAACTGCGTGGGAGGCTGTCCTGTGCACTGTAGGATTTTTTAGCAGAATTCCTGGCCTCTACCGACAAGACGTCAGTATCATGTACAACTAAAAATGTGATAGTTGTAACAACCAAAAATGCCTCCAGACATAAATAAAAATATATTTTAAGAAAATCAAATTGCTTTAGTAAACAACTAACGAAAAAACTTCTTAGGATTTAGAAAAATTAAAGTATTTCCTTCTAATATATTCTATGAAAAATATCAATATATTGCTCATGTTTTATAAAACGTTCTTTGGCCTATAAATAAAAGCCGTCAGATTACACTTCAAGAAAACAAATTAACAAAAAGTGAATAAGCCAGATGTGCTTTATGAAACGTCCAGTGGATCATTTCAAAGAAGCAACCTCATAAACAGATCAATCATTAAATCTGTGACCAACTTTCACAAGCAAAATCCATCAAAGACTTGACTGTCTATTCACCACAGCATTTTCCCCTGTAAGTCAATAAATTATACTTCCAATGAATCCAATTTTTTTTTTTTTTTTTTTTTTTTTTTTTGAGACGGAGTCTCGCTCTGTCGCCCAGGCTGGAGTGCAGTGGCCGGATCTCAGCTCACTGCAAGCTCCGCCTCCCGGGTTCACGCCATTCTCCTGCCTCAGCCTCCCGAGCAGCTGGGACTACAGGCGCCCACCACCACGCCCGGCTAGTTTTTTGTATTTTTTAGTAGAGACGGGGTTTCACTGTGTTAGCCAGGATGGTCTCGATCTCCTGACCTCGTGATCCGCCCGTCTCGGCCTCCCAGAATCCAATTATTTTCTCCATTGAAAACCCTTCAGATAAAAGTTTAATAGACCTTTATGAGTGGCAAGTTAGTGTTCTTGAAATTTCAGAAAACAGATTTACCTCCAAAGCAGGTGTAGATAATAGCACATGAGTAGACTGGACAACATCTGCAGCATGGATATTGTTGTGATAGGCCACATCAGCATGGTAATGGTCTTCGAGAGTCATAAGATATGTAATTAAAGTATCTACTGGAATTTTAAATGTTTTTAATAAATCCCGTTCCTGTAGGGAAAAAAATCATTTTAACATTTTTGTCTTTATGTAAACAATTTCTCCATAGAGTATGTTTTAAAAAAAACACACACACACAGCAGTGTTGCCAATGGATAACCTGGAAATGGCAACTGCACTCTCACATGTCTAGTGAGGAAAATGGGAACCTTTGAGAAGATCCAGGGACTTTGGGACAAAACCAAAGTTGGGTTGTCCTGCTGGAATCCAAGAATACTACGCCCTAGCTGTATGGTGTCAGGAATGAGGTGCCAACTCTAAAAGTTTCTGTGTCCTATTATCATGGAGGCAGCTCCAGTCAAGCACTATTAATTCAACCCCTGCATCACACGAACTGAAAATCAACGTCCTCTCTAGGGCTGGAGTTTCCCATTCCAGTCCCAAGGTATCTACAACATCCTCAACTTCTCATTTAAATCCCACCCTGAGCTGGAGCAAAGCGTCAATGAGTGTGAAATAGATATGGAGAAAGAAGCAGGACACAAGAAAGTGACTGAAAAAACTATATTCTAAGGTTAGCCAGCAGGGGCTTTATTCATTTTTTTAAAGTTAGTACTCCATTCTCTATGCCAGTCAGGCTCAGATGACTAAGATAATGTCTACATTATTATTTTAATAAATTGCTTCAACTTGGCTATATTACATCTTTATCTTAAATGCAAAAAAATAACAAAATTGATGTATTTGTGGTTTATACACACTCCACCTTTCTGTATCTTTACTTGTCCCTTGGCAAAGGAGCAAATAAGGATAAAAGTATAAAAATAAGCAAAAGATGGGGAATATTAAAAAAGACAAAATGTATGCACAAGCTACAGACTGGACATTAAGTTCCTAAACAAAAGAAATGTAATAGAACTCAACCACATTACCTGAAAAATGGTGTGCATGATAACAGTCAAGGGCCGGTTACCAGACAACTCTGCTATTCTGAAAACATGAAGACCCCATTTGTTCACATCTTCTAGTTCCTGGAGTAAAAAAATAAAAAGATACCAAAAAATTAGAAAGTAGAGTAAAATATGACTCAATGAACACAATCATTGAAAAATTACAGACTTTAGGTGGCTGGGCATGGAGGCTCAAGGCTGTAATCCCAGAACTTTGGGAGGCTGAGGTGGGCGGATCACTTGAAGTCAGGAGTTTGAAACTAGCCTGCCCAACATGGTGAAACCCCGTCTCTACTAAAAATAAAAAAATTAGGTGTGGTGGTGTGTGCCTGTAATCCCAGCTGCTTGGGAGGCTGAGGCAAGAGAACTGCTTAAACCCAGGAGGCAGAGGTTGTAGTCAGCCAAGATCGCGCCACTGCACTCTGCACTCCAACCTGGGCGACAGGGTTAGACTACGTCTCAAAACCAACCAACCAACCAACCAACCAACAAACAAACAAACAAAAAAATCCTCCAAAAAACAGACTTCAGTGTAAAGATTGTTAGATTTTTTTAAACAATGATCCATTTAAAATGTTAACAGACACACCATGTAAGCATAGGCAAACTTTAGGCACATTTACTTAAATGTACTGAAAACTGAATAGTATGGCTTAACCTTATGACTTTGACATTACAACATATTTATGTACTTTAAGTATCAATCACAAAGCATTTAATGGATAAAATCTATTCACAAAACCTTAACTGTTTTCCTAAAACCCAGAAGACATGACAGATTTCTAACTCTTTAAGGCCAAACAATGAAATGAAGATGCAAATAATCACCTCCCAAGCCCCTAAAACATACATACCAAACCACCTGTCTAAGGCACTTTACAAAGAGCTTTATAAAACGCCTGCCCTTCTTCAAAAAAAAAAAAAAAAAGAAACTCCAATTAATAAACTTTTCTATCTATTCAAAAGACTAGAAGTGAAAATTCATAAAAGGGCATAATTTAATATTTATGATCCTGATCTTTGAAATCATCATACCTTGGCAAGGACATCTTCTTGTTCAGTTTTAACTCCAAACCTTGGAATACTTGAATTAGTCAGACTAGAGCTGTGCATCAATTTCTTGACTCCACTGATCTGAGACATTGGTCTTTTCTTTTTCTCCTTTTCCTTCTGAGTTGGAGAAGGAATTTCCACTTCATGTTGCTTATCTTGAGAAATTCAGAAAATGTTCTATATTTATTATTCTATCTGTTTTTATATCATCATATGCATAACTGGAAGGATTATAATTGATCATTATATATTCCAGGAAATGTTTCCAACTAAAAATTTTCCTTTTAGAGAGTTCAGTATTTACATTTGAATTGGACTTAATTTGATATCTTCAAACACAAAATTAAGCAAATAAGTTCCACTACAAAATAATAATATCAAATGTATTCCATGGTTACCTCTTTGATACAATGTCCTAATAAAAAATGTTGCAAGACTTAGCATGACAGCCGACTCAGAGAATACACAACAGGTGGTTATTTCCACTGTTCATCAATTCCATTCCTATTTGAAATTGACTTAATGAACTGAAAATTTTTCTTGCCAACTAAGGACTCCAGTTTCAATACGTACTTTGAAATGTTAGAAACTTTATACACAAATGTCATGAAAACAGCAGTATATACAACTAACAGCTAACTGAAATGGGTAACACCGTGGGAGTTGAAACAGCAGGTTTTGGATGACTTAGATTAATTCTGCTACTTTTTATTTCTGTATGATAGTGAGATAAGGGTTAAGTCCCCAGGTTTTATGGGAGTATAGAGAATCGTAAATATTACCTGATAACTGAATACACACATAAGCTAATTGTGTTCTATAGTAAAAGACCTAACATGTCTTCATACTTTCATCCACGATTTCAAGGCAGTGATAAGCAACTCTAACTCATCCTTGTACAGAGAACATGTTCCATAAGTGTTTAATAAATATGTTAACTATATATAACAGCAATTTTGTTTTGAAAGTAAGTCCAGGATACATTCAAATTACTGCCCTTTATTTACTGCATTTTCTTTCTGTGGATGAGGTACAAGAGTTGTCCCAGGACACCAAACTCAGCCATTATTAGCAAACTTTCATTTAGCATTTGTATTTTATCCACCACCAGTTTACTAGGCTTGATGTCCACGAGACTGTCAATTCATCGAGGGTAGGAATCATTTCTAATTCATCATTCAACACCTATTGCCCAACAATGGCTGGCATTTAATAAGAATTTGTTGAATACATGAATAGATCTCTCTATAAAATATATTTTACAGTTTGGTACTATGAAAAAATGGCAATATATAACCTTAATTTGAGAATTCCCAAAGTCCTAAATAAAACTAAGAAAATGTACTTTGTCACCTGCAACTCTAAAACTCAGAGGCGTATAGTGTCAAATTATTAATATGACAAATGAAAACAAATAGAACTTCTAACACTTGTTAGGTTTCCAAAATGAGTTGGCACCCCAATCCTCCTATAAAAACAAGCAAACAACTGGAGAAAACATTTTCAATTGAACGTTGTTATTCTCACCTAAGAATGTGTTTGATATATACTCTGACACTTGATTTCCAGACCGACTCATTTCAGAGAGATGGGTGAGCTCCCGATTAAGCATCCTTTTAAACTGAAAAACAGAAAAGTAAAATGAAATAATAGAAGAGGAAAGTTGAAGGGAAATACATATGCATACTCTGAGATACAGGAAGATATGCCCAAAGAATTTTTAACTTGTCCTGACAATTTAGAACAGTGCCTTCCAGCAGAACGTTCTTCAGTGAGGGAAAACACCATCATCTGTGCCTCCAATGATAGCAGTCACTAGCCACAGGTGGTTACTAAGCATTTGAAATGTGGCTAGTGCAAATGAGAAGCCAAAATTTGAATTTTAGTTAATTTTAACTACTTTTAATTTAAATAATCACATGTGGCTCATGGCCACCAGTTTGACCAGCACAAATTTAGACTCTCAAGGACTGAAGGGAAAATCAGGAGAAATAAGCAAAGAAAAGGAAATTAAAAATTAAGATGTATTATTAGTTATTTAGAGAAGAGAGAAACTAATTTATAGCACATAAAAATGTTGCCATACAATAAAACATGGAATGCTTTCATCAATTTATCATTAGCAGAAATGAATATATATATACCGATCAAGGGCTGAAAATTTAGTCTTTTACTCCAAAGCAAAACTTAATAGACTTGAGTACTCTTCTAGAACTATGGAGAAGTAAAATATCTAAATAAATACTGTATAATGTTTCCTTTTAAAAGTTGTTTTTCAAGTAAGAGTATAACATTTATTGGTTCTCAACATCCACCAAATTTACCATTTTCCCAAGTCACTAAAATAGGAAACAGGTCAATTTTCAATAATCTACTTCACAATTTTTATTACTGATGCCACAGTGCCTATTTCATTGAAAGAAACACTGGAATTAACCTACCAGCACCACATGGCATTACCAGTATCCAAAACTCCCCAAGATTTTACACTTCCCTCACCCCCATCAGCTGTTTCTTAAGCATTAGGCATTTCAGAGTCCTTTGACTCTGAAAACAGCCCAACAAGGCCTTTTAATAAGCCTTCAATATTTGCCTTAATATACAGAAACAACATATTTTTTCTATACATAGAGTAACTGCTGTTAGATAGTTGACGAGAAAAAAATGTCAGACATATTTACTCTAATCATCAGATTAGCCTTTAAAATTTGGAATTTCACCATAAATTCTCATTTAAGTATGAAGGTAAGTGTTGAGTTTGTATTTTAGTAATGTTTGAAATATAATTCTTATTCAGTATTTATTTAGAATTATTTTGCTTCTCTGCATAATTCATACCAAGACAGCCTAACTCTATACCGTTTGCTAAATAACTTCCAAAGTCAATCTTACAGACCATCTAGATTAGGTTTTAACTCAGCATTTAACTGTTATCAAAACAAACAAAAAAACCTCAACCATTTCGATGTACTGTTGGATGAGAGAAATGTGTATTCGCATTCCAGTGTAGTCAAAAACAAAGAACTGGCATGACCAGTACAAATTCTGGTTGTTAAATTACTGGTCTAGAGAGCTTAGTCTCAAACTCAGGAACACTAAGTTCACTTCTTTGTTCACATGTTTTTATAACTCCTTTCTAATTATAAAATGTACATGTGCTATAGAAAATTTAGAAAGCTATATCGAAAAAACAAAAATAATGTAAATCTCCACTGCTGGAAGATAACCACAGATAATTTGTCAAATTTCCTTCTATGCCTTTTTTCTACCCTTGTATGTGAATACATATTTTTAAAACTGGCATCAGGTGGTATACAGAATGTGGGTTACTGCTTGTGTTCACTCGGCATTATATCTTATAACCTACTGAAAAAAATAAACTTTGGGCCTTCTAAGTATATTTGTAGACATTTATAATAGTGTTCAAAAAGTTTTCTGTCCCTCTTTACAAAGTTATAGTTTCTTGAGTAAATTATGGGCTATCAAATAATTTAATGAGCTAATATAGAAAGTGTCTTCTATTTAGCCTGGCACATAGTAGATGCTCAATATTATTTGAGTTCCTTCTCCCAGCTCACTTTCTGGCACTCAGTCCCTAACTTTTGTGCCTTTTATAGTAATAGCTGATTTTTATCATTGCAGGTCAGACAGATGAAGGATTTGACTATAGTTATGACCATAAAAATACTTAAATCACTAGCTCCTCTTTCTCAAATCCCATAAAGAATTTGGAATAGCATTAGTATGGGAAACCATAGCCATGTCTCAAAAGCACAACTAAAATGTCATGCATACACAGGTTTAAAAAAACTCATTGCTTAAGACTTGAAACCAACCCAGATGTCCATCACTGACAGAATGGATTAAGAAAATGTGGCATATATACACCATGGAATACTATGCAGCCCTAAAAAGGGATGAGTTCATGTCCTTTGCAGGGACATGGATGAAGCTGGAAACCATCATTCTCAGCAAACTAACACAGCAACAGAAAACCAAACACCACATGTTCTCACTCATAAGTGGGAGTTGAACAATGAGAACACATGGACACAGGGAGGGGAACATCACACACCAGGGCCTGTCAGTAGGTAGGGGATTAGGGGAGGGATAGCATTAGGAGAAATACTTAATGTAGATGACGGGTTGATGGGTGCAGCAAATGACCATGGCATGTGTATACCTATGTAACAAACCTGCACGTTCTGCACGTGTATACCAGAACTTAAAGTATAATAATAATAAAAAATCTTTGCTTTACAGATAAATTCACTTGGAAAAATATGCTCATTAGGCAAAGCATATTCCAAAGAAAAGAGTCTGCTAAACATTTTAAACACATATTCAATGAAATATCTCTTTGACCTAAAATTGTTCATGTTATGAGCTAAAAGTTGCTATTAAGAACTACCTGGTCATGACAAAGTCCTTTTTAAATAAAAGATGGGGGAAGAGGCAGGGCTCTCACCATTGCTAGAATCTCAGTAGTCTATACAGGAACTGCTGCCCTCCTTGTACTTCTCTCAATAAAGTGAAACAAGGGAAGCCTTCTGGGGGTGATTGATCAAGACAGATAAAGACTCAGTTATCACAGGTTCATCTTCTAACTTGCACACAACCTAGTATAAGGATTATGTTGCCATACGCCTAAGTAGAAAATGTGGATGCTACCTGCAGATATGCTACATATATTATTGGATTTTTCTAAAAGAATATAAAGAATGAAGTGTAATTCTCCTGGCAGTTCGCTCAAACAATTCACCAAAATAGCCAGTTAGTACAGATAACTGAAGAAAAAAGCCAGTGAAAGGAACCTAAATATTGTACAGACTAGATAAGTGACATACTGCATGTTCCATTTTTATCTTTCTGCATCATATACATTATCCCCAGATTACTTTCCAGCCTTTATTTAAAACACAAAAACGTGGATTGGAGAAATCCTCCATCACATGCCCACCTCCCTACCAAGGCTTAAAAGGGACTCCAAGGAAGTCAATATTTCATTTTAACATAATTATAAAAGACAGTATTTGAAGCAATCACCTCTCTTCCCTAGGGAGACAGTATAAGGAATTTCCTAAAGATAATTTTCAAGCGTACATTAAGTTATAACACAAGGGTATCTTCTAAAAGGAATTAACATTGTTTTCCTTTTTTGCTATCCACATAAAACTTTCAGTCCAGCGAAGCTAAATTAATAACCACAAAAATTACCATAAGTGCTTTCTCAACTGGTAGTTGATCTCACAAATTGGTTTTGGAGTGCATAGCTAGACATACTTAAAAAATGCACTAGATCATTCAACAAACATTTAGAAATGTGACAAATCTCTCATCTAAAAATAATTACATAATATCTACTAAGATAACTACATAAAATTACCAAAGGGGGAAGGACTGATTTAGAGTTAATACAATGTAGTCTTCTGGGAATCTCATCATATTTCTCAATTAATAAACTTAGAAGGGACAAAACATTAAACTGCTGTTTGAAAAGAACTGGTTGCAAAATGCAGAACCATTTAATTAAGCATTTAGTTTATTTTTTTAAGTGACCTCTAAATATTTTCCACTGATGAATTTCTAAATGTTTTTGGCCTAAGTAGTCTGAAAACAATACACAGATTGAGGGCTGCAACTGAGAAAACGGGAGGATTTCTAAGTGAATGCTTTTGAATCCTTTGTTCTCATTATACATCAGAATGTGTACAGCAGTTAAGGCATAAAGGAAAGTAAAAATGCAGTTGAATCTGAATACTGTATTTTGCTTTTCAGAACTGCGATTCTTCAATTTACATTCTGTATTTAAGATTGTTCAGGAAGCAAACTAAAATAATAAAACAAAATTAAAATGTTCTTAAATGTAATCTCCTATACTTCTACATCACGCCAATGTGCTACTGGGTATATTATATATCTTCCCAATATATATTTAAGGAGGTGGTATGGGTCCAATAGTAAGAAAATTTGCTTATTTTTTCCTGACAATGTTCTGCTAAAAATCATTTGAATATGCTGCACTGTGATGCATTACAAGTTTGGCAGATATCAGTATTCAAAGTTATTTAAACAAATACTCCACTGACTGCAAAAAATAAATCCTTCAAAATGCCTAAGACCAAATATATCTATATTTGCCATTTTTACATGTTTTTAAATTTACAGTATTAAACATAAAGCTGTCCAGGAAAAATTTTCCTCAAAAAGAAAAGTACTAAATTCTATATTTAGATTCTTGGCAGTATTGTTCATATTCATAGTACAAATGGTTCATAATCATAGAACAAATGTGAAGCCCTTCAAAAAAACATCAATTGTGAGCTGGCTAAAAGCTAGGAGCTAAATTCTGGGGGATAATGAGGGCTTCTTATATTACTCTCTATACTTTTCTGTATTTCTGAAGATGTTTAGCCAAGGAATGGCTAACAAAATTCAAATAATGGAAGTCTATATACTTAAAAAACATTTTAAAAATCTGAATCATCCACAGATTTAAAGGGAGGTAAGGAATCACGGCTACTTGGACAACCAATACTGAAATAAGTTTGCTAATTTTTTTAGAATTCAAGTAAATCTCTAAAACAAAGGGGAAATTGTCCTTCAAAAAGAAAGAAACAAAACAAATGACAAACACTCCAATCTAAAAATCCTCAGAGTAATAGAAAATGAATTTTTTAAAACGTGTTGTGATTGGCTCAAATATCCAAGGATAAACTTCAATCTGTGAAGTGATGCTTCATTTAGGACTGAATAAGGTTTTTCTACCTCCTTCTCTTGTGGAGACAGGACCACAATGCTAATGTTACCACAGGACATGCAAAAAGCCTGCCAAACATGGATACATCTTATTAAATTGCTTATTCATTTCTTGAGATTCACAAAACTAACAGTGCAAAAAAAACTCTGTTCAGTTTTGCAAGTATAATAGATAATCAAGTTTTCACTTTAATATCACTTAAATAGTCAAATAATGTCAATTTTTAATATCACCTAGGGCTTTATAGCTAAAGGTGAAAAAAACGTATTCCTCATCAGGTTAAAGTAGTACGGATTTTTAGAAACAGCCACAAATTAATTTCATAAACTTTATGTGCAACATCCTAACTGGAATCCATAAATCAGTACAAGTAATTTGGCCCAATAATTTATTTGCAATGAATGTATTTAATTACTGTATATTTTTCAAGCACAATTCAAACATATACCACAGGAGAAACAGAAGAACTACTGCATATCTAAAAAGCTATTTTAACATGCAAACTACAACTGATGAAAGTTATACAATCTTGACCACTATTAACACATATTTCTTCCTAATTTATGTGTAAGGAAAGAATACAAAATTGCTTAGAAAGCTTAGACTCTACTGTAATTTGTTAAAACTATCAGTTATGTAATCAGAGTAAGAAGTTTTCAAAAGCTAAATAAATCTTACCTTTATGTAGCCCCAAGACACTGACAGTAAATAGTTTGCTTCAGGCATTTTTGATTGATTATATGTATGTATATATAATATATATGTATATATATAGTAAGCTTTAAAATGTATTTAGCTTCAAAATCTCGCTACTTTAACAACCTCCACAAGCCACGCAGAGTATGAGTTTTTAAAGATTTTTGGTAATTAAGTACACATAAGAAAGCCTCGCATTAAATCCCATCCAGCTGTCTTCCCATCGAATACATGCCATTTGTAAGACTCCAGAATGGCACAAAATTCAGCAACTATTCTGAATAAAGAAAATCCACGTGATAAAGGAATATCTAAAGATCTAAGGGTCTGCATCTTTCTCTCCCGAGCTCCAGGGCTTAATGAATAATGTATGTCAAGATGCTTAGTTGCAAGAAAGGCCAGTCGTGTCAAAAGCTACCAAATAAGGAACTGCAGGGAAGCCGGGAAGAGTGACAAGAAGCCCCTCCCATAAAACCCCAACTCTGCACCAATCACATTCCAGCTCTCAGCCTATAAGGTGAGGGGGTGTGGCCTCGGTGCAGGCTGCTTTGGGATTGGTTGGCAAGGCCCAGCCTCTGGGGAGGAGGCTTTCTCCTCACCAACAAACGCCATTGAATAATGGTATCCCTGCAGCACTGAAGCCACCCTGAGAAAAGATGAATGGGGCTTCCCTCTCACAGTGATGAATAATGACCATAAAACTCCTCAAAATTTGTAGTTCATTCTTAAAAATTGCCCATCCTTTTGGAGGGCATTTTCTATGAATTTTAATGTCCTCTGGCTTCCCTTCCTTCCAAATAAAAACTGCTTCAAAAATGGCAATCGAGCATTTTAATTGCTTCCCTCTCTCAAATCCAAAACAAGTGGCTCCCTGGTGATGTAGAAATAACTGTAGTTCTCCCCTCTTCCAACATAAAAGCATAGGGATTTAACAATACGGCTAATGTCCAGAATTCACAGATGGCAATGACACTTTCCCTCACCTGTGTGGCATGGCTGCTCTCAGCTCCTTTTGTTTCTATTGTTATGTATTACTAAGCTCTAAACCTTCAAAATCTAGGGGTGGGGACCGCTTATAATTCTAGGGGGAGGAAAATCTGAAAGCTAGGGCAATGTGTATGCATAAGGAATGCAGTGTTTTGTATATAGAACTCTGGATCTGTATTTTGATCAGAAGAGAACATTTTATTTATTTATTTAGAGACAGAGTCTCGCTGTCGCCCAGGCTGGAGTGCAGTGGCACAATCTCAGCTCACTGTCACCTCCGCCTCCCGGGTTCAAGCGATTCTCCTGCCTCAGCCTCCCGAGTAACTGGGATTATAGGCGCCCACCACCACGCCTGGCTAATTTTTGTACTTTTAGCAGAGATGGGATTTCACCATGTTGGCTAGGCTGATCTCGAACTCCTGACCTCAGGGGATCCACCCACCTCGGCCTCCCAAAGTGCCGGGACTACAGGTGTGAGCCACGGTGCCCGGCCAGAAGAGAACATTTTAATAACTGTACACAAAGTTAAGAAAGGAATGAGTGGCTCTTACGAATCCAGAATTGAGCTCAAGAGTAATCAGACATTTTATGAGGAAGGTTAAATGAGAAATCAAAGTTCTTTCTAGAAAAACAGCATTTTCTATTTGGTTTGGTGTAGTATTACCCTGTAACTTTAATACTAAAAAGGTCTTGAGGGTGAGAAATGAGGAAAAACTGGGTTTCAGTCTATTTTAGCATATAATTCTGTGCATTCTACCTCCTCTCCATCTCAAAGTCTGTGCTTACTACTCTGTGCTTCAACTTGCTGGTATGGTTACTTTGCAGTCTTCCTGGCATTTAACTATTTCCACATGTGGCATGTCTGTCTTAGAGAGCATGCTGTCTGATAAGCACTCCTGTAACACTTTATCCCTCTGAGTTTCTACTGGTCCTTTGCTGCTACAGTCCTCTGCTGCTGTTAACATCTGTTGTATTCACTTCCATCACTCTTACTCCTCTACAAAAGGAAGAAATTAAAGTTCCAACATTCCACTAAAGCTACCACCAGAGGAATACTAAGGTCCTCCTTTTCTCTGGTCTCCCTTACTTCTCTCAAGTGTTCCACATGTTTGATCATTCCTACTACTCTCCCTCAACTCCCAGGATCCTGAACTTCTTTAGTTTTCTTTCCACTTCTCTGACCTTTGCCTTCTTCTATGAATCCCAACTTGAGATCTCCACAGAGACTCTGTCCCAGGCCCACACTCTTCAATGACCACTTCTAACTTGAACTTTAGTGCCATATTTCCAAATATAAGATTCTTCTCTCGAATGCCCTGCTAGTCACGACAAACTTTTTCAAAACTGTGAGACATTTTTCTATTTAAAGTAGTTCTTAGTATAATTACTTCCATTTCAGTCAGTGAGCCCATATTTCTTCCAGTATCTCAGATGGAATCTGTGACTCTTTGCTACCATTCAACAGGTGTTTCATGTGAGTCAGACACTGTCAGGTGTTTAATATAAACCATCTAGCTGAATTCTTGAGTAACCCGGCACGTTCCCCTATATGGCATCACCTTTCCTCCTTCATTCAACGTTGTTAGCAACTCCTATCCAAAGCTGCTTCTTTTGGTTTGTTCCTTACCATTACTCCTCCCGTAATCTCAATCCAAATATTTAAAAGACTGAGAGAAACAGAAAGTAACTTTAATATCACCCCCCCAATTCCCTCATTTCCACATAAAATTGAGACCTAGAGAGAAAAAAATGATTTTCCCAGGTTCACTCTGGTACTAAGAACAAGAATGGCAAGTTTAAATCTTTTGTGCACAATCACTGACAAATCATCTTTTTAGTGTGTCAGCTTCGTCTGTAAAGTGGATTACCATGGCAGCTAGTCTCCAAAGATACTCTTAATGAGCCACACTGTCCTACATTGAATCTGGAGTTGGCCTGTGTAACCAACAAGTGATGGTGCATGACTGCTGAGGCTAAGTCATAAGAAATCTTGCAGTTCTTATCCTGCTTTCTTTGAATGTGCTATTGGGACCCCTAAGCCATTAGGTTAAAAAAAAGGTCTGACTACTCTGAGAGGCTATGCTATAAGAAGTCCATATTAACTTCATAGACAGTGAAGAGACAGCGTGCAAGAGAGTGCTTGCACAAGAAAGAGCACACATGCCTGGCCAGTCTTCAGTAATGGCAGCCACCCCAGCCCAGAGCCAGACCTGAGGGGGAGAAGCCATCTTAGTCATCCAGCCAGTTCAGCTTTCAGATAGCTAACCATTGGGCTGCAACTACATGAGGAATGCCAAGCAAGAATGTCTAGCCAAGACCAGTTAACCCAGAAAGCCATGAAAACTAATAAAAATACATTCATATTTCAAAGTATTAGGTTTGAAGTGATTTCTTACATAGCAATAAATAACCAGAACAGATACAATGAGGATTAAATGAGACAATATATGCAAAGTACTTGAAACAACAAATGGTACAAAGTAAAAGATAAATAGGTATCAGACAGTAAAGACAATGATCATTATGATAATCATTCTATTACTATACCAATATTTTTAAAAATTCCCTGGTTTATCATTTGTTTTATATATATATATAATATATATATATATATATATATATATATATATTATATTTCCTTTCAACTGCATCACAGTGCTCCATGTCTCGGGGCCAAAATGCTGTAATTGCTTCTTAGCTCATCTTCTTGCCCCTGGCTTTTCCCCTTCTAGTCTCATATTGACCTCTACTGCCAGATCAATTTTCTTCAAATCCAGCCACAGCCTCTTACTTCAAAGCTAGTAATGCCTGCTTCATCACATCCCTCTGTAAATTCCAGACTGCCACATCTGACCCTAATCCCCAACGCCAAGCCTGTGTTCAGCTGCTCTATTACATTTGCTCTGTTCCTGAAAGACTAGTATTCCTCCATCTTCACCATATAGCTGACAATCCCATCTCTGTCTTACCAAATTCTCGGCCTAAAATACCCTCCTTCTTCTACTCTGCCAACCTCAAACTGGTTTTCTCAGTCAGATTTAAATCATTCAAAGTACATCTTAGGACCAAATATTCCAGGCTTTTTCCAAATTCTAACTATTCTACATCTGCCCCTTCATTCAATATTTATTAACCACTCTATGTTAGGCACTGCCTTGGATGCTGGGGACATAGAGTAAACAAAAGAAAGCTTTCTCACCTGCAGCTTATATTCCACAACTAAGTTAATAAATACATCATACGTCATGGGGCGATAAGCACAATGGAGAGAAAGAAAGGATAAGGATTACGGATAGAGGTTGCTGTAAGATGATCATGGAAAGCCCCTCTGACGAAATGACATATACCAGGAGATCTGAAGAAAGAGAACAAGTCATGTGGATTGGGGGGTGAGAGGTAGGGTAGAGAAGGGAAAATCAAGTGAGGAGTGGCCAAAAGCAAAGGCCCCTAGGCAAAGCATACATGGTGAGGCTCCCTGAAGAATAGGTGGTAGTGTCATACCCCTTGTCATTTAAATGCAAATTACACTCTGCAGTCAGGTTCACTGCCTTCCCTCTCCTTAAAAAAAAAAAAAAAAAAAAAAAATCCATCCATCCATCAATTTTATTCTTTGACAAACTTAAAACTCAGTTACTTTCTACTTTTTATAACAAGTATTTATCCTGAAATGAAATTCCTAAATACACTTCCTACATAATACTGTACTGAATACCTATAGGCTAAATATTCCCTACATAGAGTTTTTTAAAAAAATCAGTATAATGGCTTATCAGTGAAATAAAGAAGAAATGAGTAATTTCTATCAAATACTACAAAATATAAACACTTATACACAACTACATTTTAAAATATAGTCAAAAACTTAGATCTTACTATCACTGATTAGCTGTGTGACCTTGAGGAAGCTATTTAAATTTCCCATACTTCAGTTTACTCATATGGAAAATGAGAAAAATAGTTTCCACCTTACAGGGTTGTTGTGAGGATTAAGTTAGTGCATATACGTAAGGCTCTTAGAACAGTAAGTGCTATCTAAGGGTTTGCTATGATTTCTCTTATGTGGAGAATTACCACAAAAGTAACAGTAGCATGAAAATGAATACAGGGCTGTTATGTTAGAAGAATTTTCTTTTTTCCTGAAATGATGAATGATTCTTTGAAAGGTTTCAAATGTAACAAAGTGCCATCTTCACAATATACACTACCGCTGCATTACTAGAAAATTTGGTGTGGATTAAAGCCATGTAAAATATTTAATATTTATATGGAAAAAGTAGTTGGGTTCTAGGCTCAGAGAATTATAAATGCATTTTGTTTTTCACCTATGTGAATAGCTGCTGGGACTTTTTGGAAGTTGTGTGGGACACACAGCAAACCTCCCTGGTGAAAGGCTGTTCCATGTATCCCAGGACATCTAGCCTCCCTGGCCTCTGCCCACCAAGCACCAGGAGTACTCCCCAATCACTGTCCCCTGAAATTTCCTGAATGTTCCCCAGTGTTAAGAATCACTGTTCTATTTTTTTCAACTGTCTTCAACTTTGACTCCTCATCCAGGGTGGAGGATCTTTGAGGCCAGAAAGTTATCTTATTGTGTCCCTGTATTTCTCAAGGTAGTTAGTGTACTACTGCCACAAAAGGATTGTTGGCTGATGCAGAAACAAAACATCAATATTTTTATACTGACTGTAGACGACAGGAAAGGACGAGGGTTTTCACCCTCAGCAAAATCATCAAAAATATTGAAAACAGATTACATAGAGTAGAGTAATACTCTTTGTCTTAAAACATTATGCAGAAACACACATACAGTTGCCCTTCCCTCTAACACCCACAGCCTCTTCTCCCTGCTGAATGTGAGTGATGGTCCCTTCATTCAACAGACTTCTATTTGGCAACTATTATGTGCCAGGCACTCTAATAGGTGCTAGATGTGAAAGGATTCAATTGTAAGTTCCTAATTTGCTGCAATAAGGGAGACTATTTAATCATATTGAGTAAAAAGTACCAAGGAAAGTTTCCATATTTCTAGGGAATAAGAAATCTTTTCAAAAACCTCTGAGTCAAACTAAAATTCATTTCATTTTCCCTAATCTCCTTTTCTAGGAGACTAGAATCTCCTTCCCATTGCCATGGTAGCTGCTATCTGCAGACAGAATCTAGATGACTTAGAAGAGAATTTTGAATAGGGCCAGAGAGATACAATTCTTATAGTCACACTTGGCTTTGCCAAATTTAATGAAGAAACTTTAATAAGTTACAACATTTACTAGGCACCTACAATGCACAAAGAACTTTATATACCTTATTTCTAATCTTGGCAACATCCCAATAAGATAAATATTATTCCTATTTTAACATGAAAAGATGGACCTTCTTCAATATTCAATAACTTGCTCCACAGGTGACAGGACTGAAATGCAAACCAGTCTTAGCTCTTAATGGTATGTATATGATAGCTCATCATATAATTAGGCTGATGCAAACTCTATGATAAACAGTATGAATCTAGGAGTGGATCTGTTTATCCTCGATCTTTTTGCTAACTTGACAGTGCCTTGAATTAAAGAATCGTGGTTACTATTACCATGGTCAGATCCCTGGACTGGGTGAGGAAGCAGGTGCCCACAGGCAGGCAGCCCTGCCATACAGTGAGACATGCTTATGTTTGGGAGTACTATGTGAACAAGACACAGCTGCCCTCACATGCAGATGTAATGATGACGACACATTCAGACAAGGAACTGAGCTCCAGAAAATTTCTGACAACACAACTTGAGGGGCAGCGTTACAGCAATAGCTCAGGTTTCTTATCTGTAATCCACTGCTCTCAAATGCCCAAATGATTTTATATACATATATGCGAGTGTGTTTGCTGAAATAGAAAAAATAGTTTCTTGGCCTGGTGAAGTGCCTCATGTCTGTAATCCCAACATTTTGGGAGGCCAACGTGGGAGAATTCCTTGAGGCCAGGAGGTCGAGACCAGCCTGGGCAATATACAGAAACCATCTCTACAAAAAAATTTTAAAATTAGCCGGGTGTGGTGGCACATGCTTGTAGTTCCAGACACTACTGAGGTGGGAGGTGGGAGGTGCTGAGGTGGGAGGATGGCTTGAGGCCAGGAGTTTCAGGCTGCAGTGAGCTATGATTGCACCACTGCACTCTAGCCTGGATGACAGAGCAAGACCTTGTCTCAAAAAAGAAAAAAAATAATTTCCCATAATGTTCAGTTAGTTCTTTTTTAGCCTTTTCCTAGTAATAACCCTCAGAATTTCCAGAGGCCACTTCGCTGCTATTTCTTGTTTTCTCAGTCCTTACCAGATAACCAAGCGATTAACAATCTTTTTGACCATTTCAGGACATTTCAGGATATCTGAAATTCTGCTGATGGAGTTGAACTGTTGATACATTAACACATGCTGTCATTATTGACTTCGTAACAGAGATCAAGAGAGAAAAGATGGATTTTTGAATAGGGAAAAAGAAAACTAAATTATGGGGAAGCTAAGGCTCAGAGAGGTCAAGTGGCTTGCGCAAGGTCACAAAGCCAGTAGTAAGTAACAGGGCCGGGATTTGAACCCAGGCTGTCTGGTTTCACAGTACTCTAAATTGCCAAAAAAACGATTTCCGGCATTGTTTTATATTTAGCTAAATTGGCTAAATTCCGGCATTGTTTTATATTTAGCTAGAGTTTACACAATAGGTCTGTTAATAGAATCAATTCTAAGCTGTACATTACATTATTGTGTTTGAAATATTTAAGAAATATTGTTTAAAATAAGTGTATTAGCTCTTAGACTTCTCCAACATAAGGAGTTTTCTGGGCAATAGCACTGTTTACAGTAGGACTTACATTATTGGAAAATATTTTATCCTATAGTCAATCTACATTTATTTTACACCTTTCATCTTAGAATTAAGTTTTGGTAGTTATTAATCAAGAAGCGAATCTATATAACGGAGTCTCTCATATATCCAGTACTGCTCAGCCTGAACAAATGCAAATCCAATTTTTAAGTGTCCCTTGAAGAATTCTGAGGCAAAATTAAACTTCAAATATTAAACAGAATAGCCACAGAAAACTAGTGTTTCTCAGCCTCCCTTTTGCTTTCAAATGCCTTAAAAATATTTTAGAGGCAGACAATAATCTAGAATTGATTCATAACCAGTATTTTACATAACAGAATGTTACATGTATTTTCATATTATAAAAACTATACTTTCTTTGATTAATGCTAGTATCCTGAAAACATCTTTAGTGCAAGTAAATCCACTAAATCTGTTTGTATTTACTGCCCTCTAGTGATAATGGCTCTACATCTGATTCAAGAAACAACTGTTCCTGAAGAGCCATCACCTTTCAGTAAATGAAAACATCTCTTATAAATGTTATGGAGATATAAGATTAAGAGGAACTCCAGGTTGATTTTTTAAAACCAAATAATCATCTGAACAAGCTAAGAATCGTTCTCTAAATAATCTTAATTTTTTTACAAAAATGTCTCATTTAAAATAGGAAACACCAGCAACATTTATAGAGAAAGGAAACTATTTTGGCTGAGAAGTTCCTTGAAGCTGAAATAACATGAGACTGATCTGATAGCTGTATTTATATTTCTCTTCTATATGGGCTAACTCTCTTATTAAATGTTAGCATAGTATCCTATAATTGTTGATACAGTTGACCTCTCTGAGCCTTAGCTTCCCCATAATTTAGTTTTCTTTTTCCCTATTCAAAAATCCATCTTTTCTCTCTTGATCTCTGTTACGAAGTCAATAATGACAGCATGTGTTAATGTATCAACAGTTCAACTCCATCAGCAGAATTTCAGATATCCTGAAATGTCCTGAAATGTTCAGGACACAATTGTTGATATCCTATAAATGTTGATACAATTCAAACTGTATCATATACGGTAGAGATAGAGTTTTGTATGTGTATAACTATTTAGTCAATTTAGCTAAAACCAGCAGCAGCAGCATATCTATCACAGACTTTTGTTCCACTGAAGAATAATCATGGCAATAAATGGGTGCACAAACTTCACATAAATGAAGCCTCCATAAAAATAATCTTGTATGAAAAAGCATTTTCTCCTTATAGAGAAAATTAGGATCTCCAATTCACTTAAATTGGCCTAAATGAATACCATAATCATCATAAAATAGTTACTAATTTCCCCTCTGTACTTCGTGGTATGCTTTGTGGAAACAATTTAAAGAAAGAGAATATCTGTTTCCTAAAGTAATAATAACTAGTGTAAATAGGCATGCTTCTAGAAATATATAATCTTTTACACATATCACTTTAATATGTGGATCTTAAAATAATTTTAAGTAATAAAATTTGAGCTATAAAAGAGAAATGATATTCCTTTCAACAAATAATGCTTGAACAATTGAGCATCCACTCATAAAACAAGAAACTTCAACGTTTATCCTGCACCACACTAACATCTACTTGAAATGAATGATAGAACTAAATGTAAAATCTAAAACTAAAGAACTTCTAGAAGAAAACACAGTAGAAAGTATTTATGATCTTGTGTTAGGCAAAGATTTCTTAAACCACAAAAGCATGAAGCATAAAAGAAAAAAATGATAAACTGGACTTTATCAAATTTATCTTTGAATAAAACTGTTAAGAAAACAGAACAACAAGTCACAGACTGAGAAGGGAATATGTACAAAATGCATATCCAATAAAGGACTTGTATCCAGAATTTATTTTTAAAAAATCTTTACAACACAATAAGAGGACAATCCAGTGAAAAGATGGTCAAAAGGTTTGAACGAACACTTCATAAGAATCAAAAAGATCAATAAGCATGTGAAAAGATCCATAACTGTCATTAGACATTAGAGAAACAAAAAGTAAAACCACAATGAGATGCCACACTACACGCTTACTAGAATATATAAAATATAAAATACAAACAATACAAAATGCTGGTCTGGATGCAGAGCAGATTAAATTCTCATACATTGCTAGTGAGAATGCAAAATGGTATAGAAACTTTGGAAAAAGGTTTGACAGTTTCTTATAACGTTAAAAAGTATATTGACCATATGACCCAGTAATCCTACTTCTAAGTAAGTATCTACCCATGAGAAATGAAAACATATGTCTATATAAAGACCTATATGCAAATGTTTATAGCAGGTCTCTATATAATAGCAGAAACCCAGAAACAGTTCAGGTATCAGTCCACTGATAAATGGGTCAACGAGTTGTGTTCACAAAATGACATACTGGAAAATGACATACTGAAATACTAAAAGCAATAAAATGAAAAAAATTACTAATAGATGCAATAACACAAAATGTATTATAAGTGAAACTTATAATTCAACTCAAAACTCAAAAGTATTATAAGTGAAAGAAGCCATTCACAAAAGGTTATATCTTTAACGTATTATTCATTCTGGCAAGGCGAAACTACAGGGACAATCAGTACTGGGAGTGGGGTTTGGGGAATGACTATAAAAAGCAACAGAAAACTTTTTGGGTGGTATAAATATCCTATATTATATATTACACATATATTGTAATTATACATTACATATATATCTAGATGATGGTGGTGGTTATCCAATTGTATACATTTGTGAAAATGCATTCAACTATACCTCTAAAAAGAGTAACTCTTATGTAAATTATACCTCAAAAATCTAACTTTGAAAAATATTAGCTGATGTTATCAAATTATTTCAATTCCAGATTTACTTAACTTTACAACTTTACCCAAAGATAAATGCAAAACAAAAATCTCAAGCAAACTTATGTATGGTAAAACATCATTTTTACCCTTTCAAAGAGCTCCACCGTTATTTCCCAGAAAATAGGCATACATTTATCCAAGGTCCACAGGAGCTTTAATAATACAATATTCAGTAAATTCCTAGTTGTGAAAAGCCTTTAGGTTGGCAGGGCATGGTGGCTCACGCCTGTAATCCTAGCACTTTAGGAGGCCGAGGCAGGCAGATTGCCTGAGCTCAGGAGTTTGAGATCAGCCTGGGCAATATGGCGAAACCCTGTCTCTACTGAAAATGCAAAAAATTAGTGGGGCGTGGTGGTGCACGCGTGTAATCCCAGCTACTTGAGAGGCTGAGGCAGGAGAATTACTTGAGCCCAGGAGGCAGAATTTGCAGTGAGCTGAGATTGTGCCACTGCACTCCAGCCGGGGTGACAGAGACTCTGTCTCCAAAAATAAAATAATAAGAAGAGCCTTTAGGTGATAAAATAATAGTCAAAGTATTCTTTTAAATATTGTTAATTTTAATTCTTTGTAATAAACAGTTCCATAAAGTATTTAAAATATTGTCCTTTCTGTTTTATTTTTATTTGTATCAACTTAAGGGGACAGGTGGAGTTTGTTACCTGTCATTTTTAAATAAATCAAACTCAATTTAGTTATTTCATGGTGATCCTGGGGGGCTGTTTGTCAGTCATCATTGAATAGCCAACAAATATCTTTTGTATGCTCATTCTAGGCTGTAAGTACCAGGTCAGCTGATGGAGATGCTAAAATCCAATAAAGTAGGTATAGCTGTTTGCACAAAACTAGATAGTCCCAACTGCTGTATTCTTTTTGAATCCTTTTGCCACTGTTCCATATCATAGCTTGTTTTTTTTTTTTTTTTTTCTGAGCCCTGAGTCTGTTCTTTTTTTTTTTTTTTTTTTTTTTTTTTTTTTTTTTTAAATATAGTCCATAGGAATCTGCTGCCTTATGGTCAGTATCGTGCCCCATACCCCAATTCTAATATGACAGGTTTTTGTCTAAAACACCTTTTCCTAGAATGTGCTGTAAAGTACAGCAGCTTCATGTGATAGTTCTCAAAGACTCCCACTGTCAAATGTTAGCGTATTCAAGGCTCTGCCAGGACCTGTAATACATATTCTTGCTTTATTCTGTTTAACTTAGCATTTCCCAAACCTATCTTACTACTGAACTCTTGACATTTATTAACAAACAAATACAAACAAAAATACTAGGGTTCCAAGTAAAATTCTTATAGAAAGCAAAGGGCTTTAAACTCAGAGTTTTTTAGAATGGTTATTAACTCATGCACTCAACAAATACTTATTAAATAGTATGTGCCAGCATAGGAGATACAGTAATGAACAAAACAGAAAAGCTCCCTGTTCGTGTAAATCTTGGACTTATGGGGCAAAAAGACAATAAACAAGCAGACAAAAAAATTACAGACACTCTCAATGAAGGAAGAGAGGGTAATATGATACACTGATGGGGGACTACAAAATTAAGTAGTAAGGAAAAGTTGTGCTGAGAAGGTGGTATTTGAGAAGAGGCTTGAATGCCTAGAATAAGCCAACCAAATTTGGGGCACAGCACTCTCAACAAAGGCTGAGTAACACAGCCAGTCTGAGGGAGGACAGGTATACAGAATGAGAGTAGAGGCAGGTCAAGGCAACATCACGTGGGTCCTGAGGGTATGAGCCTTCCAGAGGGTGTGAGGATACCATTGGAAGGTTCTGAGCAGGGAATGACAGGATGTGATTTATATTTTGTAAAGCTGTCTCTGTAGAGGATAGTTTGCAAAAGTGCTTGAGGAAAACCTGACAAGACTTGAAGAATTGGACAACAGAAGTGAGGAAATGAGAAGAATCAACTCCTAGACTTCTGGGATGATCAATGCCTAGGATGGACATTGGTGCCATTTGCGAGATGGAGAAGACTGGGGGAGGTACAGATTTAAAGGAGGGTATGTAAGAAGAAAGAAGAGTCCTATGAGACAAGATCAGAACATGTAAATACATGAAGTTTTGAATTTTTTACTCTTCAAAGACATTTTACCTTCTGTCCCCCAAGTTCTGCACAGAGTTCAGGATAAGAAAAGCTGCCAGACAGTTGAGTTTTGAATAAGTAGTAACTTTCAAACACTTGAAAGACACTGTATTAGAATAGACTACATCCATCAAAATATTTAAAAATGTTTTTAGAATAGTCCAATAGATTGGAATATGAAAGCCTAAGAAAATTCCTTATCCAAGGCTGCATAATATAACCAAAATTAGAATCTAGTACTCACAGTTGGCAATATTTTTATGAAAGTACTGTTATACTGAGACATTTTAGAAATGAAGACTTTACTGAAGGCAATAATAAGTGCAATTAAAAGTGGTACAATAATGAGACTTCTTTTTCATTTGCAACAGGTTAGTAGTGTATGAGAATTATGAGATGTAAAATAGCACAGGCTTCTCTGGTTGGCTTCATGTGAGTTCGAATCTTGGCCCTGCCTCTCTTACTAGCAATGAAATATACAGCATGTTACTTAAGGTCACTGGGTTGTATGGAGAGAATCAGAGTTAAGGTAGGTGATCGAGCAGTGTCATGTTTCAGGAGCTAATAAATTGTATTATGACCAGAAACACTGAAACTTGTTATAAGGAAAGCAATCTAATTAAAACAACTGCATTAAAATTTCTACAATATCTTCCTAACAGCTTATGCTATCAACATAAGTAAACTATCAGAATCACGGATACCAGCTGAAAATGCTTTTGGAGATTTCAAATTGGCATAATTTTCTCAGAATGCACTGACCTGACAAATGTACAGACAGGCAGACAGGAGTACTACAATTCTTCATGAATAACTGTCTGCCTCTCCTGGATTTCTTCCATGTTGTGTAAGTCTATTACACTTCAGGTGAATGTTGTTTTAATACATTGAGTTCATATCATTCTTCCAAAGAAGCTCTTTATAAATTCCTTAAACTTAATTTGATGCTGGACACAAACAAATGAGGACAAAATATGGCTCAAGGATTAAGATCCTTAACTATATATGTAAAAAACACAAAAAGCCTTACAAACAGTGATCAACAGCTAAACATGAGCTATCACCTTCCCCTAACAGCTAGGGAAGCATGTATATGAATTGGAGCATATGAACTTCCATCTGGGGTACTAAGAAAACACATCATGCAGATGGCTTTTATAGCTTCCCAAATACTGTTCTAATAATTCACAAAATTGCTGTTCCCTAAAACACATAATAACAAATAATAAAACCTAATGTTTATTGAGGGTCTACTGTGTGTCAAGGAGAGTCCTGTGTACTCTCCTGGAATTACTTCATTTATTTCTAATAATAACCTTTAATGAGCACTGTCACTCCCATTTCACAGATGAGCCTTAAGGTCTTAGCTATCACCTTTGCAGACAACACCCAAGTAAAATCCTGCCTTTCTTTTTTTGCTTGTTTTTTTTTTTTTTTACCAGAAATCCAGTCCTGACACTGAAAGCTTATAGGGCATTTCCACTTAGATACATAGCCTTACCTAAATTATATGTCTAAAAACTTAACTGTCATATTATCCAGTCCTCCCCTAATACCCAACTGGCTTCTCTTCATGATTTTCCAACTATAATTCTTTCTATTATTTGGATTTTGAATTTCATGCTTTCTTTTGGCTATAGCCCTGCCAAGTCTTACGTATGCTTTCACCCTTCCCTGTGCAATCTTTCTCTTACCCATTCCTCTCTTTTCATTGCTATCCTATTTCAGGCCCTTATCACTTTTGCACATAATTCCCTAACAGTTTCTTCTTGCTTTCAGTACAATTTTCCCTTGATATAATCCATCCTGCACACCACCACCACATGTATCCTTCTAAAGTCACTTTATTTTAGTTTCTTCATAATATTTTCCTTATAGTCAAATGTAAGGGTTCTTCATGAATTATAGGACAAAGTGCAAATGGCTTGACCTGGCATTTAAGGCAGCCTGCAGTATGGCCTCAATCTACAATTCTCACACCTGCCACTGGTCCTATAATCACATTCTGTGTTCCAGAGAGGCTCACTCCTCCAGAATGCCCACTACCCTCCTCTCCAGCAAACATACAATAAAGCTAATCCACATGAATATCCCATCCTACCCTGTCTTATGTAGCCCCTGAAATACCACCTCTTCCCTCATTAGATGCCTATATAAATCCTCAATGTTCAAGATCCAGCTTAAGGAGCATGTTTTCTGGGATCAATCATTCTGGTCCTCTGTATTGAATACTCCTCAGAACTCCTCTACAGGACAAGAACATAATGTATTACCTATCATTCATTAATACACAACAGGCTTACATTATATGGCTGGCTGTGTTTTCAGTAGTATGTCTATATGTTTTTCTATCTATCTATCTATCTATCTATCTATCTATCTATCTATGTGTTTGAATACAGATACACAAAAATCTCATTTCACCTATAAGAACCTTTGGAGCGGATACATGTCATACAATAATTGGGCTAAAACAAAAATCCCTCAGTGAAAACCTAAAGACTGGGTTGTGATTGTGCACAGCCAAAACGTACAAAATGAAAACCTCCTAATGATTTATTTTCCACATGAAATTAATACCAGATCTAGAGAAAAATGGACAAGGATCAAATACAAATTATAAAGTCATCACCAAACTAAACTTTCATCCAAAAGTAATGATATTGGCTGGGTGTGGTGACTCACACCTGTAATCCCAGCACTTTGGAAAGCTGAGGTGGGCGCATCACTTGAGGCCAGGAGTTTGAGACCAGCCTAGCCAACATGGTGAAACCCCATCTCTGCTAAAAACACAAAAACCATCTGGACATGGTCACATGCCTGTTATCCCGGCTACTCAGGAGGCTGAGGCAGGAGAATCACTTGAATCCAGGAGGTGGAGACTGCAGTGAGCTGAGACTGTGCCACTGCACTCCAGCCTGGGCGACAGAGCAAGACTCTGTCTCAGAAAATAAAAAAAAAAAATGTGATGATGTCAATAAAGACCCAAATCAGGATCACATGTTTAACATCAGAAAGTCTGTATTTGCCATAAGATAGAAACCTTGACAAAAGTAATACAGAACTGTTTTTGTTCTGGGTCACCTTAACTTTTCTGTGCTTTGTTACTTCATCTGAACGAAGAAGGTGAACCAGTTGATCTCACAAACCTCTTTCTAAGTGCTTCTAGAATTTTTTTTTTAAAGAAAAGGAAAGAAACTTCTATTAAACAGAACAAAGTGTGACTCCTCTGTAAAGGGCTGACAGCAAGCGGAAAATGGAAGAAGAGCAATCACCTGCAAAATGAGTCATTCCCTTGTAACAACTACACTGCTAGGGAATTCCTTCTCTTGCTGACTATGGCTAGCGTCAGACTCATGACAAAGACCTCATCCTGGGGCTATAATCAGGTTTAGGGTTTTTTCATTCATTCCTCTGTTTCTCACCTGCATTGTCATTTTTAATCTGTGCAATGATTACAGGGGCTATGTTTGGTTTTTGTTTCCAGTTTCCCCAGGAAAAGACAACTACTATCTTGATATTGATTAACACTTGAAACTTCTGTTAATCACAATTTCAGTATTTCAGGGAATCAGAAAAATCATTTGGAAGAGCCTTGAAGGTCATCCAGGGTGAGATAAAAGCAAAGCACAAGCAACAGACCGATGTTTAGACACAGTGAAGACCTGCAGGAGACCCTCACAACTCCAATAAAAGTCTTTTTTAGGGCTGTCTTCATATTCTTTCAAATAAATCATAATAAAGGAGTTAGTGAGAGTGTAAATAAAAAATAGGCTATCATAGAGTGCTAGGTAACCGAGCTAAAACTAAAGTAAACAACTCAGTGGGCCATCACATATGCAAGCTGGTAAGGTCTCATAAATCACCATGACTGGGTATCGGGATTTCAAAGGCACACTCTGTAAGCTTTCTCCCAGGCCTGTTGATTCAAGCTCTGATTGCACTGGGTTACCTATATGGCAGCATATAAAGTTGACCTTTTAAGTTTAAAAATAGTTCCATTCCTCATCCCTCCTAAGGACAGGCCACAGTACCTATCATATGTCCCCACCACACTACATAATTTATGTATGTTTTCTCTTAATTTTCAATATAATCCTGTGAGGTAGATTATGTTAGTCCTGATGTACAGGGAAAACAGAGGCTCAGGGAGGCCAAATTAATTTACTGATCCAAGGGTTGCAACTCTACTGAAGGGCAGATTTATATCCAGAAGAGGAATTGCAAAACTCCTCAGAATTTAGGAGATTGAAAATGGAGTCAAGGTTCACATGGATAAAGGTTCACATTTTTCACCTTCTATTCCATTCTATTCCATTTTACTCTCCCAGCATCTAATAATAACTATGATATATTAGAGCAAATCAACCCATACTTATTTTGACAGTTTCTTTTCACCCCATTCCAGTTTGTACCTTGCTGTCTCAGAGCCCATCAACTACCCTTCCTCACTCCCAGGTAGCCGGTCCTTAGGGGATGACTCGGCAGTTGGCCCACCATCCACTGCTACCGGGGCATGACTCAAGGAGGCAACAGGTGAAGCTGATGCCAACTATTAGTGCTAAAAAAGACTCAAGCCTCATGAAACATACCATTCATAAATCAGTCTCCAGTCAGTTCTATCCCTCCCTCCATCTCTACAGCTGACTGTCCTTCCTTAAACATTTACACCCTCCAGCCGACCTGTCTGGAATTTCTTTTTAACTTCAAGGCTGTCCCAAAGGTTCAGTCCAACCAGATTTCACCCTATGAACCCTGCGGTGGAAAGGGGCAGCAACATGCATTGATGCATTGGTCAGTTTGCCTCCAGCCAAGGAAAGTCTGACCCCTCCTTCTCCCACTCTTCTCTTTCTCTGCCTCACACAGCCTAATACGTCTTTCCTTTTTCTCTCTTAACTTTCTCTCCTTATACCTTCATTCTCCACCCTATCCACAAGTGAAACTTCCCTTGCCACTTTGCCCCCACTAAGAAAACAGACCTCCAATGCAACCTCTTAATAGGCTAATTTTAAAATCATGAACCTGCTTACACCTTCCGTGAGTTTATCCTATATCTTCTCTATCATCTGACTGCTTCCCACTAAGGTTTTATCCCTCCATCCCACCTCCAAATCCTCTGCAGCTCAGATTCTCAGATCTGCTTTAGTCACTTGGTCTCCTCATCCCACTGACCCTATTATCCTTCAGTTTACTTCTGTGCACACGTTAGAGGGCACAAGCTCCTCCCAGGAGCCAGGGCCAGGTCGGTTATGCTCCCATCCTGACATGACTTAGAGAACAAAAAAGGCAAAACGAGGTACTGTAGGATTCCGCTCTAGGAATTATATTTGGTTGAAATTACTCTTGCTATTTTGGAATCTAGTGCTCACTAAATACATTTTAAAAATATTATTTGGATATATTTTGAAAATACAATCAGAGGCCGGGTGCGGTGGCTTATGCCTGTAATCTCAGCACTTTGGGAGGCCAAGGCAGGCAAATTAGGATGTCAGAGTTCGAGACCAGCCTGGCCAACATAGTGAAACCCTGTCTCTACTAAAAATACAAAAAATTAGCCGGGCATGGTGGCAGGCGCCTGTAATGCCAGCTGCTTGGGAAGCTGAGGCAGGAGAATTGCTTGAACCTGGGAAGTGGAGGTTGCAGTGAGCCGAGATCACGCCACTGCACTCCAGTCCAGGCGACAGTACGAGACGCTATCTCAAGAAAAAAAAAAAAAAAGAAGGAAAGAAGGAAAATACAACCTGAGAATAAACACTTGCTCTTCTATCTCTCCATCTTCCCCACCAATACAACATCCAGAAAATAATCATCTTTACACCTATTTAGAAGCACATAGATCTTAGTAAAGTTTAACTGAGCATTAGGTTTTCATCTTTAAAAATGTTTTGAGGCTGGTGCACTGGCTTATGCACTTTGGGAGGCCAAGGCAGGAGGATCACTTGAGCCCAGAAGTTTGAGACCAGCCTGGGCAATATAGTGGGACCTTGTCTCTACAAAAAATAAAAATAAAAATAATAAAATAAATAAAAATAAATTAAATTAAAAAAAGAAAAGCCAATGTGGTGGCACATGCCTGTGGTTCCATCTACTCAGGAAGCTGAGGTGGGAGGATGGCTTGAACTGGGAAGATCAAGGCTGCAGTAAGCTATGATGGTGCCACTGCACTCCAGCCTGGTTGACAAGGTGAGAACTTGTCTCCAAAAAAAAAAAAAGGTTTGACATGTAGTATACTGTTTCTGGGACTAAATTAGAGATTTAAGGTTTGAGGTATGACAAAAAGTACCCGGAATCATACTTTACATTAGAAGGTAAGGTAAATACTGGTGTTTCCCAATGGGCTGTAGTCAGATTATTCATGTGTATCAAACGGACAATATATTGAAATATTTTAAAATAAGGCAACAAGTAATTTTTCCCATGAATTCTATTTTTTTTTTTCTTTTGAGATGCAGTCTCACTCTGTTGCCCAGGCTGGAGTGCAGTGGCATCATCTCCATTCACTGTAACCTCTACCTCCTGGGTTCAAGTGATTCTCCTGCTCAGCTGAGATTACAGACATGCCTCACCACGCCCGGCTAATTTTTGTATTTTTAGTACAGACCGGGTTTTGCCATGTTGGCCTGGCTGATCTTAACCTCCTGGCCTCACATGATCTGCCTGTCTCGGCCTCCCAAAGTGCTGGGATTACAGGTGTGAGCCACCACACCCAGCTAAATTCTAATTTTTTTTTTTTTGAGATGGAGTCTCGCTCTGTCACCCGGGCTGGAGTGCAGTGGCAAGATTTCGGCTCACTGCAACCTCTGCCTCCTAGGTTCAAGTGATTCTCCTGCTCAGCCTCCTGAGTAGCTGAGATTACAGACGTGCACCACCACACTTGGCCACTTTTTGTATTTTTAGGAGAGACGGGATTTCACCATGTTGGCCAGGCTGGTCGCTAACTCCTGACCTTGTGATCAGCTCTCCTCGGCCTCCCAAAGTGCTGGGATTACAGGCTTGAGACACCACGCCTGGTCGCTAAATTCTACTTTTGAAAGAACAAATTTCCCTTACCTAGGGACTGATGATTCAGTCTGTAATGATGCATGCTCTTCATTTTTTTTTGTCTTTTCTTCTATATATCCTTTAGGCATTCTACTGTATTAACACTAGGTAGAAAAAACCAGTATCTTCTGGCATAAGGTAAACTAATCTTTTCCTGATGTACAATAAAGAAACAGGCATATTTCTAGTAGGAGATTCCTTATGATGTATCAAAACCCAATTATCACTTACCCTTATGGAGATCTTAGATCTCAGAGACTGTACTGACAATATAAGATTAAGAAAACAAAGAACAGAAAATCAAAATATACACCAAGGAGAATGTTAATAGGTTTCATTCTTATCACAGCATATTGTTGAAAGTTACTTAAAATAGACACAAGAGGACAAGTGTTTAGTTTTTAACAAGGAAGTGGACTAGTCAACAAATATTGATTACCTAATTTATGAACAGCTCTGTCCAAAGTGGTCAAAAAAAAATCAAGACTTTAGTTTTCCTAAACCTATCTTAATTTTTAGTCTTTTAACAGAATTATATCTTTGTTCAATCTTTACAGTCTTTAGCCTCTTTTGTGAAATGAGTTTCCTTGTAAATAATCAAATGACACCTATATGTATTTAAAGCACTCATGAAATAATTTTATCTCTTTATTAAAAACTGTGATAACCCTTCCAAATTTGAAATTTATTGTCTTCCTAAATTCTTGCTACAAAGCCTATCATTAATATTGCAGGTCATTTTTTCCCTAAAGATTGAAAAAAAAAAAAAAAAACACTAACAAATATACAATAAAGTCTTTATGGTCAAAGAATGTACTTCTTTTATAAAACTTGGAGTTGATGTAAAGACACAGACAACACAAGTTACCTTAATAATAAATGCACTTTTCTTTGTAATTTTGGGTAATTCAATGTGATTTATAATTCTTTTAAAAGACACACAATCACTTGTATTTTTGCATGGTTCTTTTTTTCCTAATTTCCCACTGTAGTGAAATATCTGTTTTTCATTCTCTATTGGGTTTGGATTGGAACCATCAGGTAGAATTAAAAGTAAAATAACTAAAGGAAAATACTTTATAGATCCTCTCAAAATACTTTGAAGGGTATAATCTCTTTGCTTTATTCATATTTAAGTCAAAAACAAAAAGCAACCAAAACACTGCTGTTTATACAGAAAGCAGCTTCAAAATCAGCCAGTTATTTTCTGAAATAGAGATGGCAGACATTATTAGCCTGCACTTACTCCAATATGGCAGCCATATCTTTGCCTCTTTACTATGGACACATCCCCATCAGGCCTGTACTTTCTACTCTCCAGACCTGTTTATGACAGGCCAAGGTGTTTCCTATTATGGTGCCTATGGCTGCACAGTGCACTGCTTGTCAGTAATAAAAGCCAGAGGCTGTCCCTATAGGGATTACAATGCAGCAGACCAGAGATGCCGATGGGAATGCAAGCATGCCCCAGGCAAACATTGCAGAATACTCTTTGACAGGCAAAAGCCAACAAACACATCCTTTCTTCCCAGACTAGCAGGGAAAGTATTCAATTATGTCATTTTCACTTGGAACAAACTAATAAGAAGACTGTTATTGCTAAAATAGGTAGAGACAAGAAAGAACAGTTTATGACCATGAATATGGCCTCTATGGTTTTTGCCTGTGCACTACAAACTTTTAATTTAAATGAGATGAGACTAGCATATACTATGCTAGCATATACTATGATCTAGCATATACTATGATAAAATTTCTGAGACATGAGTATCTAAAAGCAGAACTGTGATTAAGTGAGAAATGCTCAGGATTCCTGTCACTGAAAGAAAAAAAAAAAAAAACCTTTCTTGAAAGGCACAAACTAGAACATTCAGACTCTCCATCTACCAATACAAGATAAAAAAAACAGCATTTACATTAACCAACATCATGCATCTTGTACTAATTTATGTGAGTAACTACAAAACACTATATTGACACTCACTGTGTAGGGTGTCAGGATGGCCAAGGGGTCTAAGGCACCAGATACTCACTGGGTTGGGCTAAAAATACCATAGAAGACATCATCAGAACAATAAAACAAAGACACAAATATTGTATTAAGAGTTAAGAGAATTACAAATAAAAGTTCTGTGGAAAGTCAAAGGCATCCAATTAGGAGAGCCTGAGGTGGGAGATACAGGACACCCCAGATATTGGATGGGAAGAAGATGGGATTAAAAAAAAAAAAAAGGCTTTATAAAGGATATAACATTCCAGATAGGCCTTAAAAGATGGTTTCAATTTTTTAAATAAAACTTTTTGTTTTAGAACAGATCTAGATTTATAGAAAACTTGTGGAGACAATACAGATAATTCCTATATACTCTACACTGTTTCCCATTATTAACATCTGACTTTAGTATGGCACATTTGTCACAATTATTGAACCAATATTGATACATTATTATTAAACAAAGTCCACACTTTATTCAGATTTCCTTAGTTTTCACATTTTTTTATTCAGATTTCCTTAGTTTTCACATAATTTTTTTTTGTTTTTACTTTCTGTTCCGGATCCCATCCAGGATACTACATTATATTTAGCCCTCATGTCTCCTGAGGCTCTTCTTGGCTGTAGGTATCTCAGGTTGTCCTTGTTTTTGATAACCTTGACAGTTTTGCAGAGTACTGGTCAAACACTGGTCAGGTTTTGAGGGTAGAATGTCCCTCGACTGAGATCTGTCTGATACTTGCCTCATGATTAGATTGGGGTTATATGTTTTCAGTAGGGAAACCACAGATAAAAAGTGCCATTTTCATCAGATCATATAGAGGGTACATATTATCACTTCTCACTGTCAGTGTTGACCTTGATAACCTGGTTGAGGTAGTGATAGGTTTCTCCATTGCAGTTTCTTTTTTTTTTCCCCTTTGTACACTGTACTGTTTAGAAGGAAGTCAATATGCACAACTCACACTTACGGTGGAGGGGGTTATGTTCTCCCTCCTTGAGAGCAGAGTATCTATAGAAGCTATTGGGAATTCTGCACAGGAGGAGATTTGTCTATTCTTCCCCCACTTATTTATTTAATAAATTATATCAATATGGGTTTATGGATATTTATTTCACCCTATGGGATACAATCCAATACTATATTATTTTCTTGCTCAAATTGTTCTAGCTTTGGCCATTGGGAGCTCTTTCAGTTTGCTCTTGAAACTCTTCAATATATTCCCATGGGTGTAGGGTTCCGTTTGTTTGACCAGGTCCTTACTTTCTGGCACTACAAGATGCTCCAGCTCATCTTACATATTTCCTTCCTGAGTCCCTAGAATCAGTTATTTTTTTTTCAAACAGTCTTGGTTCCTTTTATTAGAGAATGGCATTAGAAACCAAAATGTGTGTGCTAAGTGTGCTCATTGCTACTGGGGCATGGTTGCTTCTAGACCCTATTGGCTGATAGAGCAAGGAAATATTTGTGTGTATACTAGATGGTAAGATGTTGAGAGGTAGAATGGAGAGTTACACCTTCTTAATATATTTTTCTTAATATTAAATATTAGTAAGATATTGTGTGCCTGGGTTACTTTCAGTCTCATGCAGAGGAAGAATTTATGAAAAACACTGGCTAGACTATTCTTCTCCACTGCATTATGCATTTCTGCTAGAAAAAGCTCAGAGATTTTCAGATATTCTGACAAAACTCTCAGGCTTGCTTGACGTGCTATACTGTAAAATTACAGAAAGAAACAAACGGCAAACTTGAAGGATTAAAATAAAGGAAAGAAAGCATACAAAACACCACCAGAAAAAGTGAGTAATGGGGGAGAAGAGTAAATAAAACATAATAATCCTCTTTGGTTAGTATCAACATTATTAGGCCACTTTATCAGAAGGATAGAAATCAGGATGGCAGACACCCTTCTCTAATCCTCACCCTGCAAAGAAAATAAAAATGAATGTTATTCCTTCACATATGAAACTGAATGAGTTCTACTGAGTATCTAGTATGTTCCTGACTCAGCCTAGACAATTCCCATCTTTTAATTCATTAAATCATCACAGCAACTATTTAATAGATGAGGAAACTGAAGCACAGAAGGCAATGTGGCCCAATTTATATTTGGTAAAAGGCAGAGAATGAATCCAATTCAGGCAGGCTGTCTATAGTAGGGTGCTCTAAATCCACGGACCATTCTGCCTAAGGAATGAATATTTTATGAATTGGAATATTTCTGCTGAAGGAATTTGCCATTTTCTCCTCTAGTGGAGAAATCCAACTCAGGGCAAAGAAGGAAAAATGTTGATTGTTTAAAACAATAAATTACTCTCTAAATTGTTTTTGCAGCTGATTTAGATGTGTGTGTCCAAGAGTATGCCCAGTGTTAGTAAATGGCAGGCAAAATGCTGTAAGGTGGTGCAAGGATGAATGTTTTCTCATTTTGTTATTTATTAATTTTAGAAAAAATACAGAAAAAATATAACCTGAACATAAAACACATGATTTCATGAATGCCATTACTTAAGATGAGGCACTCAAGTATTTACATTTAACAATAAATTGCTCTTAGCATTTCTATACTTTGACAATAAATTATCCAAAAAAGAAATTAAGAAAATAATCCCATTTGCAACAGCATCAAAAAAATAATTAGGAGCAAATCTAACCAAAGAGGTGAAAGATCTATATACTGGAAACTACAAGACATTGATTTAAAAAATTAAAGAAGACAGAAATAAATGAAAAGATATCCCATGTTCATATACTGAAAGAATTAGTAATGTTAAAATGTCCATTCTATCCAAAGCCATCTACAGATTCAATGCAATTGCTATCAAAATTCCAATGTCATTTTTTTCACAGAAACAGAGAAAAAAATCTTAAAATTTATATAAACCAAAAAAGAACTAATAGCCAAAGCAATCTTGAGCAAAAGGAACAATGCTGCAGGCATCACATTCCCTCATTTCAAAATATATTATAAAGCGACTGTAATCAAAACAGCATGGTACTGACATAAAAACAAACATCAACCAATGGAATGGAATAGAAAGCTCAGAAGTAAATCCAAGTATTTAGAGTCAATTGATTTTTGACAAAGGGTCCAAGAACACAAAATGGAGAGAGGGCAGTCTCTTCAAATAGTGATGGGAAAACTGGATGTCCACCTGCAGAAGAAAGAAACTGTACTCTTATCTCACACTACGTATACAAATCAACTCAAAATAGATATAAAGGCTTAAACATAAGACCTGAAACTGTAAAGCTACTAGAAGAAAATATAAGAGAATCTCCACAACAATGGTCTGGGCAATGATTTCTTGGATAGGACTCCAAAAGCACAGGCAACAAAAACAAAAATAGACAAATAGAACTGCATCAAACTATAAAGTATCTGCACAAGCAACCAAATAATAGAATGAAAAGACAACCCATGGATCAGGAGAAAATATCTGCAAACCATACATCTGATAAGAGGCTAATATTTAAAATATATAAAACATTCAAACAACCAAACAGTAAGAAAACAAATGGATTAAAAATAGGCAAAGGATCTGAATAGACACACTTTCCTCAAAAAAGAGATATGAATGGCCAACAGAGATACCAAAAAAAAATGCTCCTCAGTCCCACACAGTGGCTCATGCCTGTAATCCCAGTGCTTTGGGAACCTGAGGCAGGAGATCACTTGGGGCCAGGAATTTTAGACAAACCTGGGCAGAATAGCAAGACCCTCTCTATATGAAAAAGTAAAAAAACCAGGCATGGTCGCACACACCTGTAGTCCTAGCTACTTGGGAGGTTGAGGCAGGATCATTGAGCCCAAGAGTTTGAGGTCACAGTGAGACATGATCATGCCACTGCACTCCAGTCTGAACAAAAGAGCAAGACCTTGTCTCAAAAACAACAAACAAAAACTCAACGATATATCTAATTCTCAGGGAAATGCAAATTAAAACCACAATGAGCTATACCTCATGCCTGTTAGAATGGCTATTTTCCTTCTTTTTCTCTTCAAGTTCAGGGTTACACATGCAGGACGTGTAGGTTTGTTACATAGCTAAACACGTGCCATGTTTGCTTCACATATCATCCCATCACCTAGGTACTAAGCCCAGCATCCATTAGCCATTCTTTCTGATGCTCTCCCTGCCCCCATCCCACCCCGCAACAGACCCCAGTATGTGTTGCTCTCCACCATGTAGAATGGCTATTTTCAAAAGATGAATGATAACAAGTGTTGGCAAAGATATGGAGAAAAGGGAGCCCTTCTACACTATTGGTAGGAACGTAAATTAGAACCACTATATTGAAAATAGTATGAAGGTTCCCCAAAAACCTAAAAAATAGAACTACCACACAATCCAACAATCCTGCTTCTAGGTATATACCCAAAGGAATTGAAATTGATACACCAAAAAGATATTTGCACTCCCATATTCATTTCAGCTTTATTTACAACAGCCAAGATATGGAAGCAATCTAAGTGTTCATCAGTGAAAAGAAGGATAAAGAATAAAAAATGTGATATATATATATATATACATATATATATATGAAGATTATACAGCCTTATAAAAGCAAGAAATTCTGTCATTCACAACATCATGAAATGGAACTGGAGGACATTATGCTAAGTGAAATAAGTCAGGTACGGAAAGACAAATACTGTCTTTAATAAATGATCTCACTTTATGGGGAATCTAAAACAGTCAGTCTCAGAAACAGAGGGTAGAAAGGTGGTTACCAGGGGCTGTACAGGAGGAGGGAGAGAAAAATGGAAGATGTTGATCAAACAGTGCAAAATTTCAGTTAGATTGGAGGAATAAGTTTTAGTGATCTATTGCACTGCATGCAGACCCCAGTTAATAATAACGCATTATGTGTTTTACAATTGCTAAAATAGATTTTTGACATTCTCATCACAAAAAGATAAACTGGTGAGGTAATACAGATATGTTAATTAGCTTTACTGAATCTATGATGTACACATTTTAAAAATCACATTGTACCCCAGAAATATATACAATTAATATTTGTCAATTAAGAATAATTGACAAATTTTTAAAGATTAATAAAAAAGAAATAAGTTAAAACATTCAACATATAATAGCCGATATGAATGTACAAGAAATGACAAAATCCCAGCATTATGGGAGGCCGAGGGAGGATCATGAGGTCAAGAGATCGAGATCATCCTGGCTAACACGGTGAAAGCCTGTCTCTACCAAAAATACAAAAATTAGCTGGGCATGGTGGCGGAAGCCTGTAGTCTAGCTACTCAGGAGGCTGAGGCAGGAGAATTGCTTGAACCCGGGAGGTGGAGGTTGTAGTGAGCCGAGATGATGCCACTGCACTCCAGCCTGGGTGACAGAGCGAGACTCTGTCTCAAAAATGACAAAGTTTGAGCAACATTAACTTAGACTGTAAATTCTTAAAGAATAGAAAAGTTGTGTTTTTCTTTTAAGAAATATTATGTTTTTATATTGCAAGAAATATGTGACACAGAGTTTTTCTTAATTTCTCTTTTTTAATATATTCTAGACAGGCAAGCACATGTAATTTATTGAGCACCTAGTGTGTGCTAATGCACCAAACTGAGCTTTACATACATTATAGCTAATGCTCTCAATAACTTTTCCATTTTATTTTCCCCTTTCATTATCCCCACTTATAAACGAAAAAACGGCTCCAGAGCGGAAAGGCCTATTGCCCAAAATATTAGATAGGAAACAACAGAGCTGGAATTCGAAACCATGTTTGCCTAATGAAAAACATTTATGTTCTTTCCACTGTACAAAGCTGCTGTTAAGTATCACTGGTGCATACTCCAGGCCAGGGAGTAAATATCATTCATCCTTATCACATACGAAGTATAACAGAACAAAAACAAGAAGCTCTGAATACTAAATAATAATAATAAATACTTTATAAAAGATAAACTATTCTCTAAGAGTAAAAAATAATAAGCCTATTATCATTATAGTTGGTAACTGAACTTAACTAATTTCCTAATAGACACAGCAGAACTGTTTGTTGTTTAAGCAAATATCAAGGCATACCTCCAATCCCTGTTACAGGGAATAAAAAAGTCTTCTTCAAATGTCTTTCAAAACTAATGTGAATATTAAAGTGCTACTGATCTCTCTATATTCTAGAAAGATCTCAGATGAACAGTGTCAATTAAACTATTACAATAAATAGCCATGTAAAAACTGCTCCCCTGCTAGAGCTACACTATCATAAAATTAACCCCAGCAATCTACAGTTTCAGAAAAAGAGTTGGTCCCTCCTGCTGAAAAAGAGAAAACCAAGCTCTACATATGTTGTGAATCAACGGAAAATAATGACATTAGCAGCACTTCACATCCATCATGTATTTATATCTTAAGTGATAGCTGCAACCTATGTAACTGTCACAGAAATCTTCTTAAATTGAATGAAAGCATTATCTATCATCCTTGCTATCTCGAAAAATACCAGTTTGTTTCATCTATCCATAACATTAGAAAAAATACTTCTTTTATCACGGCCAACCCTTATGTTTTGGAATTTTTGCACAAACGTAGACAGTTTATAATGCTCTCAGACAGAAGTTACCACTACCACTACCCCATAAATTAAGTCAAAATATAACTGAAAAACAGAAAAGTCTCTAGTAATGATTAATTTGTTGAATAATTAAAAATTAGGAGTTGTGGATAATTACATGTTAGGAATAATTAAATTTTTACTAAATACTGGCACAGGAACTGAACGGATGACAATAGAGACAAATTAAGATTTGTTTTAATCCTTAGTTTTATGCTAAGGTAAAGTCAAGGGCTCTACTTTCCAGCGAAAGAAAAATTTCCTTTAAAATTGTTTCCCTCTTCTATTATTACTGAAAAGCAAAGAAAGTATTTTTTCTAACAGTGATTATAGGATTCTCAACCTTTCATATTAACTTTTAGGTACTACATGTAAGCTACATAAATCTTTCCCCAATCTACCTCTATTAAGTAGATTAAAAAGCAGATATCGAACTCAAAACATCTAAATGTTGATTTTCTATAATTATAGAAGATATTTCCTTCTGATATTTAAAGTTTGTATTTAGGCATATTAACTCAACAATTTTTTAATCTAAAGTTTAATATGTTAATGTAGAAAACAACTGAGGCTATTTTCTCTCTATAAAACTAACATGCCTTTTCCAATTAACTTAGTTTCCTTCTTAGCAAAAGTTTAACATTTATCTCTATTCTGAGTTACGTTGTGGTTGCATAATATGGAAACATCTTAAGATTTAGCCACTTCTATGAAGATCCTATATTTATTACAACACCCCTCTTACCCAGAAGAAAATACATCAACAAAAAGTGCTACTATATGTTCTGCATTGACTATTACAAAGCAGTAGGGGGAGCAGCCAGAGAAAGCACTAAGACAAAGCACCCCAGCAAAGCAATTTAATTTATAGGCAACAGAAACATGCTAGAGAGGTTTGTCGAAAGCCAAATACACAAAATAAATTCCATAAAGAAGTCATGACCACATTTGTAAAGCTGGCCTAAGTACATTTGGAATGAAGTATAGAAAAATCTGAAGTCTCTTAGGGGCTGGATTCTAACTTCAAGACAGACTTTCAGCTTGAAACAGTCATTTCCAGCCATGCCAAACCTCAAACTGCCCCCAAAATTAGACAGCAGAAACAAAATACCATTTTTATAGTGATACGTCTTTGGAAGAACTCAAAATGATTTCGTTTTCTCCTTTGAACCTCACTGAACTTACAGGGAAGGCCTGGTGAAAGGTGCATTATTAGGTCACAAGAGGATAACGTTACAGGGTTCCATAGCATAATCCTTGAAAGCCCTGAGGCCCAGACCGCTGTCCTTCTCTCCTCTCCACTGACTCCCATCCTCGATATACTTTCTATGAGAGAAAGGTAACCAAAAACACGGTGAAACTATTCTACTTAAAAGGTGTTTTACTACAAAAGCACATTGACCACTAACCCTTATTACATTTTACATGTTCTAAAAATTAGTAAGTTCTGCATTTTCAGTTTTAGAGTAAAACGGGAAAAGTACTTAGTTAGCTCTTCTGTCTGGCATTCTGTAACTGGAATTTAAGAAAAACCTAAACTTCTAATTAGAACTTCAGAATGTTCATGTCCGTATTATACCACAAAAACTATAAATATAATTTAAGCATTTTTGTGATACAGAAATATATGCTATAGACAGTCATCTAAGAATTATAAAATTCCATAAAACTTGAAATGTCTAGTATAAGTTCCAACTGAATGATAAAAAGACATTTTAGCCATGTAAGCAACCAATGAAGTTTGACCTAAAATCCAAATAATAGTAATAACAGATACAGTGCCTACTATTGTCAGATACTATATTAGCTAGCTCTTTTTTATATATTCTTTTGAACTCTTATACTGACCTTTCAAGATAGTTATTATGATGCCCATTTTATGCTAAGGAAACTGAAGCTAAAAAAATTGAAGTCATTTCTCTAATGTAACTCCATTAGGAAGAAACAAAACCATAATTCAACTTCCAGGTTTGCCTGCCTCCAAAGCTTTGAGACCTCACTAAAATTACACTCAATTGTAGCAATGAGGTTCCAAAGGAAATCTGTACAAATCTCAGGCAGATTAATGTGCTTATAAGGGTAAATGCTGTAGATTTAATCACTCAAATTAAATGCCATCTGGAATCTCTTACCCCACTTGGTACAAGCCTCCTACATGTGTTATAGCCAACCCTAGCCTTGGCCAAGAATTCAATAATTTTCCTGCTTCAATGCCATTAACAAGCAAGCAACATTATAATACCAATACAGGAAGTATAGCTAGTTGCTCCTAGAGCATCATTTAAAAACTGCTAATTGGTTAAGATGCCTTTTATTGAGAAGTCTAAGAAACAGAAATAATGTGTTAATCCAGTTTGTTTAATGGGTTTGAGGAATCAGTTTCCTCCTTCCTAACACCTAAATCCGTCTCCATAATAAGTATTTTCTATCACCATTTAAAAATCCTGATCTTTTACTAGTGTTTTTATTGTGCTTTTCGATCTATTAGAGTAAATTTTTTAAAACCTCAAGAGAGAACAGAGAATACTGTCATAATTTTTCAAAGGCTAAAAGAGAATAAACTGAAAATACCAGTTGGTTTGAACACGTATATGTAAAAAGAATGGATGGTAATAAAACTAACAACCGAAAGGCAATGTTTCAGATTCATTCATTCACACTCAAGAAATATCAAATAACTGAGTGGAGATGATGCAAGCGGTACACATTTCCAGTTCAGACTGAAGGTGTGGCAACACTCGCAGGGGCCTTCGGATCAGCTGCTCCAACTCAGTTTACAGCTTTTGTGGATGTGGCTTATTCATGCCCTTGTTATCAAGAAGAGTAACTTTATAACGCTTAGCAAGAGCTTTTTTTTTCTTTCTATGCCAACCCTTTTTTTGTCTATAAAAGTCATGTAAGCTTAGCACTTATTTAGAAATAAATAAGTTAAAGAACACGTGAATGGCTTGGACATTAAAAGTTTAAGCTACAGCTTAAGCTGAGCTAAGTTTAATGTTAAAAATTAGTGTGACGGCAATGATTTTTCAATTCAGCTCTCTCGTGGGCTAGGAAAAAGTATCGTAATTTTTCAGCCACAAGACATAAACATTGCTAGAATGACTACATTTTGAAAAAATTATCTTCTCGCTTTACCTAGATTTCATTTTAACCAAACAGACCAAACTCTCCTATCAAACCTGTAAATTAACTCAAAGTCTAATTTGGGGCCTTCATAGTAAAGATTACTTTTTCTAAATCTCTGTCTTATCTGGTGCCTTTAAAAGAAGGGATCATTTTAGGCAATTATTATGACCTAAAAAATTTTTAAATCTTAATGTACAGATTAATTCCTTGACAGCTGAAGTCATTTACAATACATTATTAAATTTCACATTCAGTATTAAATCCAAACATAGGTCTCAACATGAAGAATATGGATTTTAGGGAAAGCAACTAGCTGCTCAAATTCATTTAGCTGAAAAACTACTGTCAAATCATCTTGAAAACATACACTAATGCTTGTACATTGCTAAGTGGCTTTTGATTCTGCTCTTCCTTTTCTTACACAGAATCAACCACACAATGGAATTAAGAACTCTGGCCCATGGCAAAGTGCTCCCATTTAGCAGTTAGGACACTGGACATATTCAGCATATGTTTACTGCTATTAAGAATCAAATTATGAAAAAAAAATCTGTATTTTATAAAACTAAGAATTTGTTACCCAAATGAGAACAAAAGTACCTAATGCCACAGCAGGGGTAAGAGTCCCAGTAAGAGAGCAATAATTGGTCATTCTGATGAGGAGCTGTGCCAAATTTAGAAATGAGGCACAAATGACAAAAAACAGAATTGATCGTCAGTGTGGACATGGGTAGGTCAGTGTGCATATGGGTAGGTTAGTATCTGCTGGCCGTGTCTACAGAGCCCCTTTTATTTATTTGAAGCCAACTTTTCACTTGACAATGCTACCTACAAAAGCACTGTTAATAGATAAGACAATCAAGTGGCTGTTGTGCTGTGGCATTTTTGTAAAAACTGCATGAGAACAGGTGGGATAAAAACCATAGTAAGGTAGAAAAAAAAAAGCATCACTCATTGAAAGATACGTGCACACAGAGGAACTGTAAGTTTATATAACCTTCTTGACCTTGTAAATAGGTAGCCAAAAATACTTAAATACCTTGCAGAGGCAACTATTTATCACACAACATTACCAGTCCTTACTGGCTGAATCCTTCAGCCATCTGCATATGACATGCACAGGCAAATAGCCATTAAAAACATATATAATTCCAATTATCTCCTTGCATAACTAAAGACAAAAAGAACAGGAAATCCAAAAAATACAGCAAAACTGAAAACATTATACCTTGCCTTCCGTGCTATTTTAAGGCTGTCCCAGGTTGAAGGTTACTTCTCAGCCCTCAAAACTCCCATTAACTGCCAAGACCAGCACCTTAGCACATACGGCACAGATGCCTAGTTGAAGCCTCCTTGTACTAAATGACCTCGAAAAACTGGGCTTTCTCTCCAAGATTGATGGAAACAAAAGTAATGATCATAAGGAACCTTCTAACTCTGTTAATGTTTCCTGCGGATGTGTATGGCCAACTGAATACATAAAGGCTCAGTTCTTGCGGGGTACCCTGACAACCAGATGAATTAGGGTGAAGGTTCCAAGTTCGATGAACTCTTCTGAGTTTGAGTGCCCTAGGTGGTGACATTCAAGTGATTTCACAGACATCCACCAATTCTTATTTTAACCGGGAATCCCAAGAACACCTTTAAACATGCAATGCCAATGGACCCTACTGGGTTTCTGCTACAAGGGCACAATGTCACTTAGGAACCCTGTGTCTTGGGAGGTACTTAAACTACGTCAAATTGCTTTTGGAAAATGTTTATCTGGCGTGACTAGGAGAGGCAAGGCATGGAAACAAGAACCTCCCTCTAAGGAGCAGAATAGCCAACATGCAGTAAGCCTGAAAAACCTCTCACTGTATTTCCCGGGGCTATGGGTACTAGCTAGCTTGCCGGCAGGGGAATCAGCAGCCGGGGGGCATCGGTGACAGCAGAACCGGGGCTTACCTTGTTGGAGGCCATCTCACTGACGGAGTGCCTGGTCTGTAGGGTCTCTAACTGGTCCAGACACCAGTCCAGCTCCTCCAGGGTCTCGCTGGCCAGTTTCTGGTAGGCCTCCTCTGCGAAGAGACAGGGAAAGGGGGACTCAGTTCTCAAGCGCTTCACGGGTCCACTAGTGAGTTCAAAGGGGGCCATCCTGCCATACCCCGCCATGCTCGGATGCCCGGTGCCGGCACATGAGGGCTGCTCCTTCATATTGCCCAGCCCGGCAGTGCAACGGGGGCGGAGTCTCTGCTCGCGGGGCGGCTGGCCTCGGGGAGGCACGGTCTCTCCAGCTTGGCGTGTCGGGTCGGCCTCCGAGGAGGGCGTGCAAAGAGCGGCGAGCCAACTTTCACACGGCGACGCGGGCGTAAAAACCACTATGCGACTTTTCAACTGTGCGGCGGGCCCAAGTCCCAGTTCAGGAGCCCGACTCTAGCGGATGGCGAGGGGATGGCGCGCGCGCTAAAGTGTCCGCCCCGCAGAGGAGCGTCTGGTCCACAGCCCGATCTCCTAGGTCCCCGGCCCGGAGCCGCGGCCCAAAGCCCGCCCCGCCTGCCGAGCCTTCTGCACGTCACTTGAAGCGAATCAATCAGCCGCGGCCGGGTGCGCGGCCACCACGTTTCCTGTTTTCTTTCTCAACTCCTCGGGCTGCAGGCGCAGCGCGGCTCCAACGCCGCAGCTTTCCGGGAACACTCCCCCTCACGCCCCTCTCGGCCCTCAGCGCTGCCTGGCTCCTCCTCAACCCCCTTACGAAAAGATTCCGAATTGCAAAAGCCTGTCCATGCCACCCGCCGTGTCCTTCCCCTCGGGCTCTGCCCCGGGGGCCCCGCCACCTCGCAGTGCCATCCCCCCGAGCAGCTGGGCGCCACTCGCTTTGAAGTGCAGCCGAGGAGGCGCAGCGCGAGCGTGTGTGTCTGTGGGGCTGCTGTGGGACTGTCTGTGCTAGGAGAGCGGCGGAAAACCCGGCGTGGAGCGCCTGCAGCCCGCCGCCCGGGGTCGCGCCCGCTGCGGGGCTTAGGAGCGACCGGCGCGCAGGCGCGCGCGGACGCGCACCTGCCCCGCGGGAACCCGGTGCAGCCCACTGAGCCACTGCCCTCCAGGTTGCCCCGACCGCTGGAGCCTCTGCGTCTCCAGGACAAGCTGCTTCCTGCGAAGTTTCACAAACAAGGTTATTTAGGACCCTCAATGTTTCTGAGGGTTTAAGGTTTAGGGTTTCTGGGGGTTCATTTCTAAAGGTTTAGGATTCACCTACTTGAAGGAGGCAGGGTTGTGGGAATACCCGCATTTCTATTAAGACGGCATCCTTTTTCTATCCAGCCCAGTCTAAGTACCAGACTTCTCAATGTTGGGGCAGACAGAAACAAGCAAACAAAATATACAATGTTGTGGGATCGGAACGCTTTATAATTCACAAATTTGACAATAGGCTGCATTTTCATATGCAGAATTGCCTAAGAGTTATCTTAAAGGAACAGCAATGTGAAAGAACCACATGGTAAGGAGAATTTACGCATGTCCTGCATATTACTCCTTTCCCCTGTGAATTGCACAAGACCTAGATGATCTTGGGCTAAGGAAGAAAATCTGGCATGGTGTTTCTACCCACCATGTGCAGATTACACTACAATTTTGAAAAAACGGAAAGACCATATTCAAAGGCATAGGGAAGTCTGTTCTGTTTACAAAGGCTGACTCAGGGGACCAGGGGCACTCTCCCTAAGCAGACCAGTTGTGGGAGAACTTCTCTACATTAGCATGCAATAAGCAAACCATTCACAGGGGGGAGAAATCAAACTCCCAAGAGTCCATTTTATAAAACTTTGTCGTGGTCGAGTGGAAAGAAGATGCCGAGAAAGTTACACAAAGTGGTGGGATCCTCTGTCTTTGTCTTTAAAAATCTACAGGTATTGGTGGAGAAGAAATTCTGCCCTTGAAATGTAGACTCCATAAATTATCAGTGGCACAACAAAGAAATTCATGGACTGAATTTAGTCTCCTCGGATTTTTCATATAGCTTTTTATATGAAATTTGTAAAAGTTAGAGTGACTTTTAAAGTATTTGTTACATGTACCACGTGGCTTGTTGTTATCAAGAATTCTTGAACTATTTACTGTTCACCTTGAGTACTCTACGTTAAAATTTGCCTCTTTTTTGTTCTACTTCCTCCATCCCGCAGTCTAAAGTAAAGTAAATAATATGCTTTAGGTGGACAAACAATTGCCTAAATCTTGCCAGGTGAATTAAAATTTCAGATTGAAGCTTTTTTCTTCCCCATTAACAATAGGAACAAGTTAAAGATATTAATAATTTTAAATAGTAAACATAAAATACTTGTTGTGTATAGCTTCCCCAATTCTAAGAATGTAAAAAATATTACATGCTTGTTACAAAAATTGAAGCATTACACACAAAGATAGAAAGCCCATTGTAACCCCACACCCTAAAGATCACAAACAATATTTTCGTCTGTGGCTCTAACACAATCATTTTCATTTTACTGAATAATTTCCATATGCAAGTATAGCATCACCTAATTGCCATGGTAGTACATCTAGGATATGGTTTGGTTTTGATATTTTCCTCTCTCTCTCATTCCCATAAGATAGGAATGTAGGAAATTTTAAGAGGACATTGACTTTTTTTAATGATCATTTGAGCTGTCCATAGTAAGCCTATCCAGCGGATTAAAGATGCGTAGCCATTGTGTTCAGGGATTTGTTCAGTGCCATCTTTTCAATCATTGGTTACAATGAAGCTGGGAATCCCCTCTGAGGTTTGGCCTTCCATGGTTCCTCTCCCCTGCCCTCCAACTTTCTCAAAGCCTGAGCCTCAAGTGAATTCCCAGTACCTAAGTAAACTGCGCCCCCCCCCCACCCCGCCCCCATCTTCACCAAGTTCCCAAAGCTCTTCAGAAATCAAAAGTACAAACTCAGGCCTCAAATCTAACAGGATGTGGCTCCACACATTATATTTCAGTTGTTATTTTTTAATGTGGAAAAGTAATTCGGGAATGTTTTGGCTAATGCTTCAAGACATCATGCACTTTAGACACAGGATTTGCTCTTAAGAAGGTAGTATAGAGACAGGAGGAACAATTTATTTCAGAATATCCATTTTATGTCCAAGCCATGCACCAGCCATTTTTGACAGTCAGGATTTGAGTATGATCATAAAGTGGTGTAAGCATGTATTTTAAGTTCTAACATCTTCTGTATAAATATGAAAAATGAAAAATCGGCCGGGCGCAGTGGCTCAAGCCTGTAATCCCAGCACTTTGGGAGGCCGAGACAGGCGGATCACGACGTCAGGAGATCGAGACCATCCTGGCTAACACGGTGAAACCCCGTCTCTACTAAAAAATACAAAAAAAACTAGCCGGACGACGTGGCGGCGCCTGTAGTCCCAGCTACCCGGGAGGCTGAGGCAGGAGAATGGCGTGAACCCGGGAGGCGGAGCTTGCAGTGAGCTGAGATCCGGCCACAGCACTCCAGCCTGGGTGACAGAGCGAGACTCCGTCTCAAAAAAAAAAAAAAGAAAGAAAAATGAAAAATCACTAGACCACATCTACATACTAGTGAGAAAATAATTACTAACAACAGAGTAAAGAACAGTTTGCTCTGTGAAACTGTTGCTCAAGTAAAGGACTATTCTTGATATTAGCATAGAGCTGAGAATATTGCTTTTTTCCAAATTCCTAGGTGAATAGGCAATATAGCTAGCCATGATTTTTCAGGATCATTTGTAAAGCTTCACTTTTAGGAATTTTAACCCCAAGTGTTCTAAGACATCAAGTAACTGACCTTTTCATCCCTCCAAACAAACCTCAAAATGGAGTTGCCAACTATCCTACAGGAAATTGAGTCACCACACCAAGCAACACACCTAAATGTCGACAGCCAGCAGGACAAAAACAGTGAGCCAGTTTAATTTTGGCTTTTACCAAGAACACATACTGCATTCATTAATAAAATACTTCCCCCTAACCCCTGCCAGGGTAGTATACACTGTGGCTCTCCTTAAAAATACATGAAAACTCTTTAACTGCCCCAAATCTTGCTAAGTCAAGGAACTAAACAGAGAAAAACACCCAAGCAAAAACTATTGGCTAAGCTCCCTAAAGGCTGGGAGAGGGCTATGGAACAGCAACTGAGAAATAACTTGAGCCTTGAAGTCCCCTCGTACAACAGCATCAGTTTTCTTCAAGGCACCTTTGAACTATGTACACTCGCATTCTGCTCAGGCTCTTCTGCGAACAAACAGTCCTCAATTCTGGCAGGCCAGCGCTTGGCTTCTGTCATAGTGATATGCTTAGAGGTTCCCCTGACACATGGCCTGAAACTGTGCCAGGGGCTCCAGGAGAAGATGCTGAAGTAGCGGCTTCCTTTTGAAAAACGAAAAAAGTAATCACCTCAGAGCCACAGCAGGTAGCTAGAGGTTGAGGTTGTTTTTTTGTGAAATGTTCAGTCCATTACTCTTACCCACAACTCACAGTGATGTTGACCATTGAGGTAAAAGGATCCACTGCACGGGATGTGTAACTATGTGGACATTAGTTTCTTTGCCAACACTTGAAGGTCTGCTAAAGGACTGTATCGGCTTGTGATAATTCCTAGATAAACCTATTGGTATACATGAAGAGAACAAGTCCAAAATATACCACTTACTTTGGACACCGTTTGCCCGCCCTTAATTTAAAAAAAATACAAATTATAACAACTGATCCAGATTTTTTAAAAATAAAAGAACTATAACAAAAAGCTCCTAAGAGCAAATACTTAAATCTCACTAACCAGTTCCAGCTTCTCTTAATTCTTACAAAATTTCCTCTTTATTCTAAGGAAGGAATTGATACTGTCTACAGTAGATAGAACTGGAGAAAATGATTTCTATTTCACTATGTATTGCTTTGAGCTAGTCATTCCTTTGGTTTGCTACAGTAAAAGATTTGTGTAGGTTAGGTCTAACTTTTGCTGCTTAATTTTTTTTCCTGTATATATTTTATCTGATGGGAAATACATGAAGGCTCTGGATTCTCTTTTAATACGTAAATGTAATAGGCTTAAGCACAGCTTGCTAGTGGCAAGCCACTCTCATCTCCAAGTGTATTTCTGGCATCAAATTATTGTTTTTAAGTATTTTAAAATTGTATAAAATATATTAAACTTTACTTAGTACTTCATAAAGCTTCCAAAGGAAAGATGTGTGTAATTTTTTGAGGGTTTTCTTTTTCTTTTATCTTCTACTATCTACAATTGTTTTTCTAAGTGTTGCCTATGGCTGTAGAATTTTTAAGTGAAATAAACATGAGATTGGCTTTCATTGACTTTTTAGTCCCACCAGTAACTCAACATTTATTTAGCACTGACTATGTGCCATGTACTTTATTAGAGGCTGCAGAAACAAGATGATGGAAAGAGCGTGTCCCTTACCCAGAGCCCAGCAGAGAAGGTAATTTCAGCATACTACTGTATAATGCACTCTCACAGAAGGAAGCATGTGGGCTATGGGACAGTAAAAGAGGATGATTTAAATCAGACAGGGACAGAGGTGGAGTGGGAAAAGGCTGAGTCCTCAAGAATGAAATAAAAGAGAGTGGGAAGGATTTTTAAGAGAAAAGATGAGCAAGCACTCAGACCTATGATGAACAAGATGTGCGTGTGTCAGCTGGATGCAGTGGCTCAGACCCGTAATCCCAGAACTTTGGGAGGCCAAGGTGGGTGGATCACCTGAGGTCGGGAGTTCGAGACCAGCCTTACCCACATGGAGAAACCCCATCTCTACTAAAAATACAAAATTAGTCAGGCTTGGTGGAGCATGCCTACATTCCTAGCTACTTGGGAGGCTGAGGCAGGAAAATTGCTTGAACCTGAGAGGCAGAGGTTGTGGTGAGCCGAGATCGTGCCACTGCACTCCAGCCTGGGCAACAAGAGCAAAAAAACCTCCATCTGGGGGAAAAAAAAAAAAAAAAGACAAAAGACAAAAAAAAAAAAAAAGATGTGTGTGTCAAAAAAGAAATTACCATGAGTAGGGCCTTACTTAGGGGAACAGATTCTGGAGAAATCTGAGAAATCCTCAGCCACTGGCCATCTTAAGAGACTGGCCATGTCAGGCATCTGCAGGTAGGACTATATCTTCAAGAGTAGGAGTCACAGAGTGACTCAGAGTACTGTGTGACATGGGATCTGATTTTATTTTATATGGAAAATTCTAGCACTATGCAATTAATGGAATTGAAGAAAGTAAAGTTGAAGTCAGTGAAATCATTATATTTGACCATATTAAGAACACAATTAAATAACTTATACCATTTGCTTCTCTGATGATTATTCGTATCTAAGACAATCTCTGTATTAAAATCCTACGTAGACATATGTTCCCACAATATGTCAGGCATGAACAGAAGGACTGTCCAATGTGACTTGAAAGGGGGTGGACTTCTTGCTCTTGAAAACTACAACCTTGTAGTCACTAACTTATTAATCGTACCGTAATAAGATGGAGAAAAAAACAATGGAATTCACCAGAATTTCTTTCACAAGAGTCTGCCTGCATGAAAATGTTTGATAAGGCTATTTATGACAGAAGGTGAGACTTTGAAGAGCTTTCATTTGGGTAGAATGAATATGCCTCATCTACACTGGAAAGGGGAGGAATATGGAGGGAATATGTATGTGTGTGCATGTGTGTAAGCGCATGAGTGAGAGAATATGTGTGTGTGTTTGTGTGTGTGTAAGAGAAAGGAGTCAGCTTGGTCTATGTGTGTGCATGTGTGTAAGGGCATGAAAGTGACACACAGAGAGAGTGTGTGTGTGTTTGTGTGTAAGAGAAAGGAGTCAGCTTGGTCTAAAGGGTAACTCCAATTTGTACATTTTCCCTTTCTCCCAATCATCAGTAAGGTTATTGAAGGGGTGTGTGTGTGTGTGTGTGTGTGTGTGTGTGTATAAGAGAAAGGAGTCAGTTTGGTCTAAAGGGTAACTCTAACCTGTACATTTTCCATTTCTCCCAATCATCAATAAGGTTACTGAAGTTACAAAATCCTGACTTTAAAAGATTTTTTGTTTTGTTTTGTTTTATTCATTGAAGGCACTGAGCTTGAAGGCCAGATTGGCCCAAGCAGAAATGTCTCTCTGAGCTGACATGAGATAAGAGGCAAAGAAAGAGGAGAACGCTTTTATAAGAATAGGGAGGGCTTTTGTCCAAAAAATTGGAGTTTGATCCAAGTTTAATTAGGCATCCAGGCTGAGGGCTTCATGTGACATGTGTGCAACTGTAAGTGATATTATTCTTTGAAAGAAACTGGAAGAATGGAGAAAGGCTCCAATCTCTATTCTACCACATACAAGCAATTGCAGGCAATTCAGCTAATCTTTCTGGGGCCTTATTTCACCTATAGATTGGAGATAATAACAAGAACCTTGTAGGTTATTTTAGTTCAAGTGAGAGGTTGTGAGTTAAATAATCTTGCATTGATGCCTAATAGATTCTTTTCCCTTCCTCCTCCGTTGTATCTTCTCTTCCTCCTGGACTTAAGTCTCTAACTTAAATGCAAACAATTCTATTATTTTAAGTGAACCTATCAACTAGTGCCAGGTACACCCTAGGGTCCAAAATCTTAATAGTTACCTGGGAACAGTTTTTAGGGTAGCTAGAAAGAAAAGACAAATTCAAGGAATGAACAGGGATTCATTGTGAAGAAGTTCACTTAGAGAACACAGGCCATCCAGGAAGCTACAAACAGGTAGGGATATAAAGTTTAAGTCAGACAGTGGGCAAAGATAAAGATGGAGAAGTAGTCTTGGAGGACTTGTATACTATTCTAAGACTTTATGTTTTCTTCTAAAGAAGCCATTAAAAATCTTCGAAGTGAGGAAGTCACACCGTCAGATTTGCTTTTCAAAAAGATTACTCCGGGAATAGTATAAAGGCAGATCAGAAAAGTAAAGACCAGTGAAGAGGTTGATGACCGGATAAGGAGAAAATCCTAGGCAGTCCCTAAAGGGGAAGGAGAAGCTTCAGAAAGTTAGGAGGAAAAACTCTCAGGAGCAAAGAAAAAGGAAATGTCAAAGGAAAACCATACTATAATGGACTGAATGTTTGTGTCTCTCCAATATTCATATGCTGAAAAATAATCCCCCGTGTCATGGTATTTGGAGGGAAAACCCTTGGGAAGTAATTAGGTCAGGAGAATGGAGCCCTCATGAATGAGATTAGTGCCGTTATAAGAAGAGGCCAGAGGTTGCTCTCTTTCTACCACGTGGATACACGCCACGTGGGCAATCTGCAACCCTGAAGACGCCCTCACCGGAACCTGACCATGCTGACACCCTGATCTCAGATTTCCAGCTTCCAGCACTGTGAGAAATAAATGTATGTTGTTTAAGTCATCAGTTTACGGTATTTTGTTATGGCAACTTGAGCTAAGACAAATATCAAGGCTTTGCCATTGATATTCAGTACAGACCATATACACTCACAGGTTTGCGCTAAGATAATTTTCATTCCAAACACATATTTCAGCAACACAAGACTAAAGAAGGTGTTAAAGAATGCTAGTGAGGAAGCTTTTGTCTGGGAAGTTATTTGAACAAAGTTACAGGACAATTTTTGCAAGCAGTTTTAAAAAAATGTTACAAATATGTATTTTATTTACATACTCTTACTGTAATTTTGGGAATCAATTTTATTTCCCTGTGGGGACTATGGGAGAGCATCTGTGTTTCCATCATATACTGTCAACCTTAGGATATAACAGTCTTTGTTTCTTTACCTTTGTCAATTACTGCATATGGTATTCCTTAGAGAAAACAAGGAGTTTGAACAGATTATCTTTAGTGCCTACCCAGCTCTAACATTCATTTATTCTCTGATTTCTGAAATTGCACTATCGGGTTGGGTGTTGGCTTTAAGGTTGTTAATTATACTTAACCTGGATGGGGTCAGCTATTTTTGAGAGGGAATTCCTAAACTGACCAGTTACTTGTCAATGATCCCATCCAATACCATGATCCTGGAATTCTGTGAGTTTAGCTCAATTGTTCATCAGGCGTACATGTTTTCTATTTGAGATTGAGATATTCTCAGAAATAAAGCTATTAATAAATAGAAAGTTTTGGAGTATATTTACACTTACTCTGCTTATCTCCACTCCTGCCTCTACCATATTCCCATCCAATACTTTGCCAGTTGACTTACCAATTTCTTCTTAATTTCTGTAACTGTCACCTTCAGTCAACTTCTCATCTGTGTATTTCTAGATTCATATAATGGTCTACTACTGGATCTCCTTGGATTCACTTTTCTCATCACAGTCCTATTTATAAAGTCAGAATAATCTTCCTTAAACCCTGGTTTTATTGTTTCACTCTTTCAAAAACCTGCTGCACAACTCTCTCCTACGTATTATATTAATGTTACATTCTTGTGTTCACATAGGCCTTTTTTGGCTGGCTTTTCAATACCTGTCTCTTTTATTTACATCTAAGACTATCCCATCCAAGACAGCTCATCTTAGCCAATCTTTCTGCCTGGAAACAATTTGCTGGCTTCTGCCTGTATGACTTTTCTAATGTCATTTTTATATTTGTGTCCAGGCCTTTCTATAACTGTCTAGAAAATTCCTGACATTTACAGGCACTCAACAAATATTTGTGAGTGAATAACGAATAAGTATGCTTGTTTTCTATCAGACAAGAATATTTATTTCCAAATGAGATTCAAGTAGTAATACTGGCCTGGGTGTGGCTCCCTACATGTAATCACCCCTGTCTATCTCTTGTTCTCAGTCTTGCTTTCAAACTCTCATTTTTTAAAAGAGTATTAGGAACTAACATTGCCAAAATTTGGTGATGGTCAAGCAGATCATGGTGTCTTACCGAAGAGAAATATTAACATCAAAATAAAAATGACAAGTATTATGATATATCATTCATATGTAATGATCTTTACAAAATAAGATAAAATTTTAAAAGAATCCATCAGTACACCAATATGATGTTTGGGAGAAACAGATGAATGCACAAAGGTGCGTCTGATACAAACACCCCCAGAAAAATGAGCATAAGTTCATATTATCAATATTTTTTACTCTAAAAGTGTTCACTGACCTCCCTGAAGTCACCAAGGACTCCAAGTTAAGAATACTTTCCTGAATGAAGAAAAGACAGCAATTATTTTAATCAACACTGCCCCAGAATCTTTTATTCAGATCCCTATCTCTGCTTTCTTCTTCTTCTTCTTCTTTTTTTAACTTTCTCATAAATCTCTGCTTAGCATTTATCTCTCTCTCACTGTGAGATACCTAAGAGTTAAGAAGTAATGCCAACAAGACATTTGTTCCAGTTGAAGACGGGTTAAGAAAAAACACACAGCCGGGTGTGGTGGCTCACATCTGTAATCCCAGCCCTTTGGGAGCCCGAGGCAGGTGGATCACCTCAGGTCGGGAGTTTGAGACCAGCCTGGCCAACATGATGAACCCCGTCTCTACTAAAAAATATACAAAAAATTAGTCAGGCATGGTGGCGGGCGCCTGTAATTCCAGCTATTTGGGAGGCTGAGGCAGAAGGATCACTTGAACCCAGGAGGTGGAGGTTACAGTGAGCCGAGAATGTGTCACTGCACTTCAGCCTGGGCAATAAGAGCGAAACTCTGTCCCCAAAAAAAAGAAAAAAAAGAAAAGAAAACACACACACAAGATTTCCCCAAAAGACTAGTCCCTTTTAAACAGGCTATGAACAGAGTCTCAGAAAGGTAATTTCTTATGTCCAATTTTTAATCTCATTGCTTGCATTACAAACGACACATATGAGTGATAAGCTATGTTGGCCTACTAGTAAACGTGCATTTGTTAACTGTATGCATTATAGAGAACAGATTTCAGAACTCAAGAGTATATCAGGTATATTTGGCTTATTCAGTTGTATATGAACTGGCTCCATACAAATAAGATAAATTAGTTTTAAAATTTTACAAGAATATCTATGGAGATTTAGATTTGGCTAAGAAAGCTATTATATACATGGAAAAATCCACAACATGTAAGAGCTCTTCATGGGAAATAGTGTGACAGATGAAAGAGCATGAACTTTTGAGTCACTCAGAACTTGAATTCCAGCCTTGCCATTGTTCTAGTTGTGTTATCCCAAATAAGCCATTTAAAAGACCTGAGCACATTGTATACATTGAGAATTACAGGGTTATTATGAGAAATTTATAAGAAATGTAAAGTCCCAATGGCTGTATCTGACATATAGTAGGTATTCAATCAATAGTAAGTGTACTGAACCACTTTGCAGAGTTGTTTAAATAAGTTAATTTTCAATAAGGTCATTAATATGTGAGAGTTTCCTTCCTTTTTCGCAGATTCTCAATCCTAAAACAATCACTATTTTTGTGTCATCACCATCAACCCTCAAATATTAACCAGTTCTGAGCCAAATGTGAGTGAACAACCTATGATTTAGAATAGCTTTTAGGCCAGGCACAGTGGCTTACGCCTGTAATTCCAGCACTTTGGGAAGCCGATGCAAGCAGATCACCTGAGGTCAGGAGTTCGAGACTAGTCTAGACAACATGGCAAAACCCCGTCTCTACTAAAAATATAAAAATTAGCCAGGTGTGGTGGCACATGTCTGTAGTTCCAGCTTCTTGGGAGGCTGAGGCAGGAGAATCAATTGAACCCTGGAGGTGGAGGAGATGGAGCCACTGCACTCTAGCCTGGGCAACAGAGCGAGACTCTGTCTCAAAAACAAAACAAAAAAATTAGAGTAGCTTTTGCAAGACCACACCAAATATGAAAAGTCAACTATGTAGGAAGAATATGTATTGGTCATTGGTTAATGACAGAGCATCACTTACACTGAGGTTACTGGGAAGATCATTCCAAACACTTCCCAAAGAATGTTCCAATCAATATTGTCCCTATAAGATTCTCCTTACTAATGATGTTTTGTGGTCAAACAAGCTTGGGAAATATTGTATATGATTTCTTTTTTTTTTTTTTTTTTTGAGACGGAGTCTCTCACTGTCGCCTAGGCTGGAGTGCAGTGGCATGATCTCCGCTCACTGCAAGCTCTGCCTCCCGGGTTCATGCCATTCTCCTGCCTCAGCCCCCCGAGTAGCTGGCACTACAGGCACCCGCCACCATGCCTGGCTAATTTTTTTGTATTTTTAGTAGAGATGGGGTTTCACCGTGTTTGCCAGGATGGTCTCAATCTCCTGATCTGTGATCCGCCCACCTTGGCCTCCCAAAGTGCTGGGATTACAGGCATGAACCATTTCACACAAAAGTGTAGAAATCACTTTTACAGTGATTTCTAATGGACATGAACCTACCAAAAGCTAGAAGGTCCACAGCAAAATGACGTATTTAATTTTATTAGCAAGCATTATCTAAACCTGTTGAATTTTAGAATGCTTTTTCCTACAACAACTATCACCTCTTGAAGGATACCTGGAATAGGTTTTTCTACACCTATACCTACATGTCAGGTAAGTCTGAAACATTAACAAATACATGTGTTTAGTAGGTTCCCATACGTTTGAAATCTCCACTAAGGACATTTTATTTCTCTTCCTCCTGACTTTGAATGCTATTGAGAAATGGTCAGAGAGTAATCTTCCTCCCTCCCTTTCTTCTTTTCTTTCTCTCATTTTTTTCTCCCTAAAAGAGAATAGTCAAAAAATCCATACATATTTATTGAGCCTCTCTGATGTGCTAGTTGCTGTGAAATACAAGAACATGAAAGATTCAGCAGCCCGGACCCAGGAAGGAGCCATAATAACCTGCTGAGAAAATCAGACACATGATCGGCTGCTGCCTAGAGACAGCGTAAGGTAGAATATAAATCATTCAGTCTGGGAGTGCTACTGTAGTCTGAGTAGGGAGAGGGAGGTAGGGACTGTAGCTCAGTGTGCTGGGTTTCAGGAAGAAGGTGAACTTGGATGTAGGTCTTCAAGGAAGACTGGTTTGAATGGCTGTGGGAGGACGGAGTCAGCTGGCATTGTTTTCAGGTATAAGAAATGTCTGCAGCCTGAATAAAGGTTGTTATGTGTGGGCAGTAAATGGGCTGGGTGGAGTAGACGCATTCCAGGGAGGAGAGGGGAAATAGAGTTGAACACTTAAATGTGTGGTCTTGAACTAACGGATATGGTGGGAATTGGATAAGTGCACTGGTAGCCCAAGAGGATAGAATGGAGAAGATAGAAGGATGGAGACTAAGGGGCTATTGTGGTAGTCCAGATGCAGTGACAAGCAAAGAGTTGTGGAGGCATCCACTCTAGTGGTCTACGATGACAGTTACAAGCAATAGAAAGAGTATGACATTGGGAACAGAAGTTCAAATGCTGGCTCTTCATCTTAGCAACCATGTGGCAAATTTGGGCAAATTAATTTCTCTGTACCTCAGTTTTCTTTTTTGTAAAATAGGGCTAAAAATACATTCCCTAGAAGGTGGCCTCCAGGCCATTTTCCCATACTTTATTTGAATGTTAAAACTAACTTTAATCTAAAAGTCATATATTCATATCCCTATCTTTTTGGGGGGTTCAGTTCAACTTAAATGTGTTATTTGTTAAAAACTTTTATTTATCATCTATTGCATGTAACATATAAGAGCTGCTTTTAATAGTAATTCATCTTATCCCTATCTTTTTAAAAAATACAGTCAAAATTAACAAAACAATCTTGTATTTTTGATACTAGTAGTGGTATCACTACTACTACAGGTACAAGGGCTCTTGTACCTCTCTGAAAAGTAATATAATTAGCAACAGTATTGATGGTATCTGCTACTTTAGCTTATTTAAACTGTAGTCATTAAGGTAAGCAAGAGGAAGAAGGCATGTCATTTATGTGTTTTTCATCCTGAAGATGAGCTTTTGGAAGCATAAGTTATTCCACAGCAATCTGGATAGGTCTTGCCATGCCCTGATCTTGTAAGCCCAAATTTTATTTTGAATACTCCAGCTTTACACTTAAATGATAGCTCCTTGATGAAAGAAAAACAATTGCCTAACAATTTTCTTCCAATTGTCTGAAAACATAATGGGTGTACATACACCTACACACACAAACACACACATAATCTCTAGGGCATATTTACTAGATAGTATTATTTAATGTGTAGACATTTTAAATTATGATAATTAAGACAAAAATATGAGTAGCAGGTTTTTGATTTGAGACAAATTTGAGATTTACTAAAATTAATTATCGTATGTGTGTCCTTCAGATGACTTCCTATTTTCATTATATATCTTCACTCTTGAAGTATAACTCTTGAATTGTTGAATTAAGTTTTATGAATTAAGTTTTTTTTGACCAGGCACAGTAGCTCATGCTTGTAATCCCAGCACTTTGGGAGGCCGAGGTGGATGGATCACTTGAGGCCAGGAATTTGAGACCAGCCTGGCCATCATAGCAAAACCCCGTCTCTGCTAAATCTAATCTTGTGCCTCAGGCGAGGCACAAGACTCACTTGAACCTGGGAAGCAGAGGTTGCAGTGGCTCAAGTCGCACCACTGCACTCCAGCCTTGGGGACAGAGTGAGATTCTGTCTCAAAAGAAAAAAATTGTTTTCCCATTTTTACCAACACCACTATTCACAATTCATCCACTATTTCACTAGGAATTATTAATTCAGTTTACATAAACTTTTGCCACAAATTTATTCAATGAAGAAGCTTCTGGATATTTAGGTTCTACATGCTAATTTCAATCAGTATATTTTGTTTTTCAAATTTGTTCTTGGTGACCCAACAATTATACCTGTCCACCTTGAAAGTGTCTTTCTTCATCACCTTCAAGGCCCCAGCTAACCAGACCTTTGAAAACAAGTAAACAGTAGAGAATTTCAACTTCTGTGAAGACCACCATCTTCTTTTGAAGCCCCAGACTCCACTCATACAGGGTTTGGGGGAAGATTAAATGAGATGAAGCAGTGGCTTACAAAGTTTATTGACAGTAAACTACAGTAAAATTTATATTTTATACTATGACCTGGTAGATTTGCTTAAAGTAAGAGGTGCTCACTTTTGAAGACATGTGGATACTGACTTTCAGTAATATATAAAAAAAAGTACAAAAAGGTTTTATACCTATGTTTATTCTTAAAAGGTAGAGAAGAGCAGTGGACTCCTATTTAAAGAAACTCTTGTGTTTTATAATTAATAGTCACGGCAAAATTTGTTTATAGTCTTTAACAAACCATGCATTTCAGTATAAATTAAACCAATAAAAAATGATACATATACAATATAATGGAAATGTATATATTAGAACAGTATATACCATACACACAAGAGTAATTATATATTCAATCCAATACAGAGAATTGAAACATAATTTAACATGAAATAATATTTATCCTTACTATGTATTATTCACTCTGATGTTTTCTGTTTTATTTAATTTTTAAAATATTAATTGTGACCCACTAAATTGATTTTGAAATCTACCAATTGGTTTGAAAACACTGAGGTAAGAAATTACCTCGCTTCTTCCCTTTTTATAATTAAAAAAAAAAATCCCTCTACTTCTCTACTTCACGTGAGAGTAGAACACATAAAAAGATTTGCGCTAACCACTGTGCATATTTTTTGAAGTCATTTCTCCATAATGTGTGAGTTTTCTCAGGGTACTACAAGTTTACCAACAGAACACATAAAGCAGCTGTCACACACTGAAATGCCTATAGGAGCCAGATAGACCATGTGAATGAATGAATGGGATGGTTGGTGGGCATTCTGGGTGCAGTGGCTAGAACTGTAGAGGGTAGGAGCAGACCACTATATATCCTAAGCATTTCATTGGCAAATGAACTGAAGGACACCTTTCCATCTGGCCCTCATTTTCCTAGATCTTTCCTCCCTTCCTCTGTCAATCCTTCCTACATAGCCTATGTTCCCAAAGCACCTCTTGTATTAGAACAATAATTATTATGATATCTCTCCTTAATCAAGACCTTATACTAGATTTTTAATGTCTTTAAGTTCTCCCCCAAACTTCAGTTCATCTATTCGAAGTCCCTATAAAATCTACCTCCTTAAACCTGTCTGCCCCATTATCCCCTGTGGTTGACCCCCACCTCCATCTCTATCTTTTGTCAGCAAGTTTCCTCAGAGTCCCCTCTCTGCATACTTGTTCATGCTGGGTTATTTGTTTTCGCTACTTGGTCATCTAGACCTTTTTCCCTCTTTCCCTCCTTCTATTCAATTTCTGTCATTCACTGCTGTACAAAGGAGGGGCAGGGAGGCCCTCCAGGGTGGAGGGAATCAGTCTTGAGATAGCTGAGAGATTCAAGGTGATGAGTCCCAAAGTTGAAGAGAATCCACATACTTCATCTGTTTTCGTTTTACCTAGCAAGGAGCCTTTTCGGTAGACAAAGTTGGGAAACTAGAGGTTATGACATGATTCATCGTTGCCTACTTACACTTCAGCTTGATTCATCTCTTCTCAACAAATACTTGTTGAACCCCACCAGTAATACCAGAAGCTTGGTATTCTATGAGGTGCTCAACTTACAAAGCTTAGTTCAGAAGAATTCTGACTTCAAGGCTCCTACCATCTAGAGGCAAACAACTAACAAATGAACAAATGTGGTGATTTCAAAAGAAATTAAGGTGTGCTGTGGTAGAGGCATGCACAGGTCAGAAAAGTTCAGAAGATCCAGCCAGGCTTCCTGGGGAGGATATCCACGCCCCCCTCCACCCACCTGGTAGTTCATGATCAGAGTTTGCAAGCTTGGCTGCGATAGAGGCAATAGTATGTGAATCACAGAAAGAGTGGATCTGGTGACTCAGACATGGCAAGAACCAGCTCATGGCAGTAGGCTGCAGGCACACCATACACAAAACAGTCTTTTCTTTCCCCAGTTCTCCAAATTCTCTAAAGTGGAAGCCTAGGAGTGAGGGTGAGAAGGAGGTAGGGAGCTACAGCCACTGGAGCAAAGGATGAAAGAATGGGCATGAGTCTCTAAAAGTGCAGAAACTCAACTGACTGGACGCTGAGACAATGTTTAAAAAGGATTTTTGTTGTTGTTGTTGTTGTTGTTGCTGTTGTTTTATACTTTAAGTTCTAGGGTACATGTGCACAACGTGCAGGTTTGTTACATATGTATACATGTGTCATGTTGGTGTGCTGCACCCATTAACCCATCATTTACATTAGGTATATCTCCTAATGCTATCCCTCCTTCCTCCCCACTCCCCACAATAGGACCTGGCATGTGATGTTCCCCTTCTTGTGTCCAAGTGATCTCATTGTTCAATTCCCACCCATGAGTGAGAACATGCAGTATTTGGTTTTCTGTTCTTATGATAGTTTGCTGAGAATGATGGTTTCCAGCTGCATCTATGTCCCTACAAAGGACATGAACTCATCCTTTTTATGGCTGCATAGTATTCCATGGTGTATATATGCCACATTTTCTTAATCCAGTCTGTCATTGATGGACATTTGGGTTGATTCCAAGTCTTTGCTATTGTGAATAGTGCCACAATAAACATACATGTGCATGTGTCTTTATAGCAGCATGACTTATAATCCTTTGGGTATATCCCCAGTAATGAGATGGCTGGGTCAAATGGTATTTCTAGTTCTAGATCCTTGAGGAATCGCCATACTGTTTTCCACAATGGTTGAACTAGTTTACAGTCCCACCAACAGTGTAAAAGTGTTCCTATTTCTCCACATCTTCTCCAGCACCTGTTGTTTCCTGATTTTTTAATGATTGCCCTTCTAACTGGTGTGAGATGGTATCTCATCGTTGTTTTGATTTGCATTTCTCTGATGGCGAGTGATGGTGAGTATTTTTTCATGTGTCAGTTGGCTGTATGAATGTCTTCTTTTGAGAAGTGTCTGTTCATATCCTTTGCCCACTTTTTGATGGGAGTGTTTGTTTTTTTCTTGTAAATTTGATTGAGTTCTTTATAGGTTCTGGATATTAGCACTTTGTCAGATGAGTAGATTGCAAAAATTTTCTCTCATTCTGTAGTTGTTGTTACTTTAAGTTCTGGGATACATGTGCAGAATGTGCAGGTTTGTTACATAGGTATACATGTGCCATGGTGGTTTGCTGCACCTATCAACCCGTCATCTAGGTTTTAAGCCCCACATGCATTAGGTATGTATCTTAATGTTCTCCCTCCCCTTGCTCCCCCACCCCCCCACCAGGCCCTGGTGTGTGATGTTCCCCTCCCTGTGTCCATGTGTTCTCATTGTTGAGCTCCCACTTATGAGTGAGAACATGCAGTGTTTCGTTTTCTGTTCCTGTGTTAGTTTGCTGAGAATGATGGCTTCCAGCTTCATCGTGTGCCTTCAAAGGACATAAATTCATTCTTGCTTATGGCTGCATAGTATTCCATGGTGTATATGTGCCACATTAAAAATGACTTTTTAAAGTGGCAACTGTGGGAGGCAAAGGAGAACAAAACAGGAGCTGCCAGATAAGGGAGTGAAGAGAACTCAGCACTTTGAGAATTCTGTTACATTTTGCAGCTTGAATTCTTCACTTTTTGCTCCCATTATCTACTTCTTTTTCCTCTCCATGAACTAGGCCCTGTGGGCCCCGGATCCTGCTCTCTTTGCAGGGCAAAGGATGGTTAGAAATGAATTCATTAAGGTGAGAAACCATTGCTAGTATAGTTCTCCTTCCCGGAAAGCTGGCACTTAAATTTAACCTGTTTGGTTAGATCCAGCTGTGCTTCCCCCATTTCTTTTTACAGAAACAAGGCTGGCAGATCCCTGTTCCTGTTAATCCTTGAGTGGACCAAATGCTGTGTTATGCTGGGGCAGTGAGGGACCTTACAAACACTGAAATTTAAGAGAACAGTTTTTGGAGCAAGGCAGTCCTTGTTTCCAAATCTGAGCTTTGTCACTGACTAACCAGCTTGAGACCTCATAAAAGTGAATTAACCTAGCTTGTTTTCTAATTTATAAAATGGAGAAAGCAGTACCTATATCACAGTATGGTTTTGAAAATTATTTAAATAGGACTATGTATGTAAAGCGTGCCTGAAAAATAGCAAGTGGTCCCAAAGTCACTACGATGATGAATTTTATATGCAGGCACCTAGAGCATGTTAGGCTTTTTGGGATCTTTCCCAGCTCACACTGAAGCTTCACTCTTCTCCAACAGTCTGTTATCCAACACTGGGTAACTGAGATAGTCTTCTCAGCATTTATCAATGTGGTTAGGAACAGTGATCTTGGAAAGCATTCTCAAATTATTTATCTAAGTAAACAAGCAAACCTTTTTATCCCAGACATCCTAAATCTCTGTAGCTTGTCTTTGCTGATTTGGTCAGAATAGCTCAGATGGTAGGAAGGGCTTTCCGGGTGGAAAAAAAATAAATTAACAGCCTGGAAAACAAAAGAACTCTGGCTTAAAAGAGTCTCTAAAACAGCCTGATCAGCCTGTGTATTTTGCCATATTATCTAGCATTAGCAGTGGACTGGGAAAAATCCAGGGTTCCTTGTAGAGATAGAGACTGGCAAATACTACGTTTGATGCATGAGAACCAAATCAGAAGTTAACTCTTTAAGTCATTAAATCACTAAACAGTCTATCACAATTATGTGTTTATTACTAGACTGAATTTCTCTGGGGCTGGGACCATATTGAATTCATTTTTTTGATCCTTGGTGCTAAACACTGGCTGTCATATACTAGGTATCCAGTAAATGTTTGTTGAATTGAGCTGAAAAAGCATGAAACATTTCCCCTGTTAAGGCTTCTATTCTATAATATTTCCAAAGTTTCTAACGCATCTGAGAATCAATAACTGGACTGTTAGAGGAATACGAATATGGTCCAGGGAGCTACAAACTTCATGCTCTGAGATGTTACATGTTTAGTGTAACTTTTGTGCCAGGGGAGAGAAATCCCTAAGAGAGTGACTCTGTTCTCCATAGCCACCTACCCCCAGTGTCCTATAGAGCCTTTCATTCTCCGGAGGCCTATGATGACTATTACGTTTATTTGTTGATATATCTATTGCCTTCTCTTCCTTATAGGTACAGAGTCCATACATTTTAATTGGCCAGGAACTTCCCAGATCTATGTCTGTTATACCAGTGTAATTGTGAATAGCATTGCCCTTCATTCTGAAAAGTGTTCTGGTTTGAATGCTAAATCATCTAGACACCCTACTTATGAGAGGGTTCACTGTACATCATTTAGTTGCCCAACTCCCCTCGCCTTGGAAATCTGAGTACTACCCTCTACTGGGGGCTTTCCTCTATGGAGGCAGCTCTCTCAATCACAGCATTCAGGAGGTGTGAGCCCACTCCCAAAAGAATAGACAGCTGTCTACAGAGAGGCTCTTGGTGGAAGAAAAAAATAATCACTTCAGTAAGTTTAAGTCTTCCCTTTAAACTTGGGTCTCTTTTGCACATAAGAAACAAAGAATCTCTAATAACTGCATCCCTAAATATACTGAAATCTAGAAGACATGCCCATTTGAAAACTCTAATCTAGTCATTAAAGCTTCTCAGGTTTAACTGCACCTTAATAATGTAGCTTATTTTGTCAAGATCAGTTAAGGCCCTGTAATGTGATTTGGAATAAATGGACAGACAGAAATTAAAATGTGCTGGACAAGGTAATCAGAAATCTCACTTCATTCAGTCAATAACAATGGCAATTCAGTGGGTTCCTTTTACTACTGGGATGTAATTGTGATTGGCTTTAATTTCTTGTAATGATGGAACAAATTAAATTACTTCATACTTTTAGGAACATTTGGCTACATCATGTTTTGGCGCTTCCATAAACCCCACTGGAAATTAAATCAGCTCTGTGGTTGCTCATTCTCCCTCTTTAGTGCCATGTCTGCCTCCTGTCAGCAAAATGGTAATATTGTCTACCTTAATCCACCAGATGCAGTTGAGTTACAAGAAATTACCTCCCCCTCCTCTCTCCTTTCAAATCTCCCTATTTGTAGCTATCAAATTTTGGCATGCCTGCTGGAACACAGTCTTGTTAGAACAAGCACAGTAATTCTCTCATGAGACTTTAGGACTCTCTCTACGACAAGGTCAGAATGTACTGTGATTCAAATTTAGATGAGGATATGAGTTGGTAAGAACATGAAGAGCATCAGACAGTTTTCAGGACTCCCACTACTTATTTTGTGCTATCAGTTTTTCCTTTCCCAAATTGCAGGTGGAGATGCAAGCTTTGAGGCTGGAAATCTATTGCTATATGCCATTAAAATTAATTAGCCTAGCACATTTTATCTTTAGGCCCTTACCTAGTGAAGGTAAAATATTCTAGCACAAAATAACACAATTTTACCGGGCACGGTGGCTCACGCCTGTAATCCCAGCACTTTGGGAGGCCGAGGCGGGTGGATCACAAGGTCAGGAGATCGAGACCATCCTGACTAACACGGTGAAACCCCATCTCTACTAAAAATACAAAAAATTAGCCAGGCGTGGTGGCGGGCACCTGTAGTCCCAGCTACTCCGGAGGCTGTGGCAGGAGAATAGCGTGAACCTGGAAGGCGGAGCTTGTAGTGAGCCGAGATCGCGCCACTGCCCTCTAGCCTGGGCAACAGAGAGAAACTGTGACTCAGAAATAAATAAATAAATAACACAACTTTCCTGAACACTGTAGCTACTAAGTTCATATGGTAAAATATTATACTATATATTACATTGCAAATAGTGTTGCAGACTGATATTAAATATTTAAAATGTATGCAGCATTATTAATAGGCAACATTGTGGCCGAGATTGCTAACTGTCCCCTAATATTGATGCTTTTCTTCATCCATTGTTTTCAAATACCAATTTTCATGTAAACATGTGACTGTCCAAAGTAGAGAAAATTCACAGCCTCCTTGGTTGCCAGGTGTTGCCATATAACTAAGTTTTGGTGTATGACTTGGTAGTAGAAGTGTTACGTAGATGTTATGCAGATGTGCTAGAAACTTAAAAGACATTTGTCATCTATCTTTTTATCTGCCTGTATTTATTGTTTTCTCTTTCCTACTGGCTAGAATGTGAAGTTGATGGCTGGAGTTGGAGCAGCCATATTGGATGGTGGGTTGAATTTAGCAACAGAGGCCACACCTCACAGTGCAATAACATGGAAAGAGCATGTGTCCTTGAAAACTGTACTGGATAGAGTTGCCATCTTAACTTTGGACTGCCTACTTCCAGATTTTACACGAAAGAGAAATATCTATCTCGCTGAAGCCACTTCTATTTTAAATCTCTCTATTTACTGCTGAATAAAATCCCAACTAGTGAAAACACCAATAACAAAAAATTCATATTCACTCATGATATAGGACTATACCGTAGTCTTTTTTGTGTCATATATCTGTTCATTCACCATTTTTGCTTTGATGTTCAATAAACATCTCAAATTTAATATATCTATAAAAATTTTTAAATTTTGAATTCAGGAGTACATGTGCAGGTTAGTCATATAGGTAAACTGCATGTCATGGAGTGCTGGTGTACAGATTATTCCACACCGAGGTAATAGGCACAGTACCCCTATAGCTTAGTCTTAAGAAGTAGTATGTTTACATAGACCAGACTGAGATTTGGATGTTGGATGACTTTCTTCCAGCTTACTCTGATTTGAATATATTATGTGGTAGTAGATGACTAAACCACTTGCTCCAAAACTATCTGACAATGCTTTTTAGAAAACGTGCCAAACAAAACTACAAGAATCACCCTGGAGCTTTCCTGAGGCTTCAGATATTTGTCTTCCCTGCCCTACTTGGAAATAATTCCGGCCTGGAAGACGCTGTGATGAACCAAAAAATGGTCTCCCTATCATGAAGAATAATACTGTTTCCATTGCTGGGAGGCTCTCCTTCCCGCAGACACTCTCCCTCCCGCAGACACTCTCCCTCGCTCATTAGACACTTGAATGATAAGGATGTTCATATATTTATTTGTGTTTCTATCATTTAGACAGTTGAATGTTACGAATGTTCATATATTTCTTCTTATTCAATAGTTTCACAAGAACACTATTCTTGTAAAGTCATTAAAAACTGGAGGGCCTTTTCATAATTATTTATTTCCATGATTTGTCATCTAAAGTCAATGTTCTCTCCTCCTGTCAATCTAATAGCTTTAAGCTAAGTTCTGGTGGGTCCAAGACATGCCTGAAAGGTTTATCAAATGACATACTGCAGTCATATGGTCGGAGCACAAACACTTCTGAATGTACAATATTTTAAAGCAAAACAGTTTATGTGTAAGCTCTACGATGTTACAGACCATGGCTTTCTTATTTATTACCAAATCCCCAGCTCCTAGAACAGTGCCCCTCAATATAAATCTGTCAAATGAATAAATGAAGAGTTTGCCTGCAGTAGTAAACTTGTTATTTGCACACACTTGAGGCCCACCTCTATGTAGACATTGTCAATGAGTCAGCTTTGTGGATGTCTTTGCAGGACTATCTGTATAACATCCACCATAGTTACCAGGGAACCCGATTTTCATAAATTGCTCCAGCATCACACCCCCTTTTACAGAGATTCTTCCTGTCCATTCTAATCCCTGATACATTGTCATCCTCACTCGGATTCCCTGATGCATAGAAATATTGTTTTGTTTTGTTTTTTGAGACGGAGTCTCACTCTGTCGCCCAGGCTGGAGTGCAGTGGCCAGATCTCAGTTCACTACAAGCTCCGCCTCCAGGGTGTACGCCATTCTCCTGCCTCAGCCTCCCAAGTAGCTGGGACTACAGATGCCCGCTACCTCGCCCGGCTAGTTTTTTGTATTTTTTAGTACAGACGGGGTTTCACCGGGTTAGCCAGGATGGTCTCGATCTCCTGACCTTGTGATCCGCCCGTCTCGGCCTCCCAAAGTGCTGGGATTACAGGCTTGAGCCACCGCGCCCGGCCAGAAATACTGTTAAATATACTTGGGTAGACAGGGATAGGCATGCCCAAACTCAACTCCTTTTGGGAAAAAATATTGCAACTTTCAGAAATGTGTTAGCTATCTGCACAGATTATGAAACATAAATATCAATTATCTGTTCACAGCAGTGAAAGCCTGCATATTTTTTTTTAAGATAGCAAGTATAAAATGGCTATAAGTACCATATTGAGTAGATACCTACCACTACCTATTTCAGTGAAGGGATGGTTGTGTTGCAGGGTCAGAATCATTACTCACTGGTTGACACTCCCTCCAGGACTAAAGGCAGCATCACCAGTGTCCACTCTACTTCTCCACTGCTTACTGTTAAGGAGCAAGGCAATGGCATTATCTAAGTAGAAACTACTTCAATCTTTCAAAACCTGGAATTTGCTGACCACAAGAAGAAAAACAGTATAAAAATACAGAAAGACAAGATTCTCTGGCTGTCCTAATGAATGCTAGCTAGTTATAATAGCATGGATAAGACACATAACCAAACATATAAGATCTATTAATTAAGGGGAATCTCTATGTATATTAACTCATCTATTTTCTCTAAAACCAGTATTTAGTTATCTCCTATACATTGGCATATTGTCTATATATGTAAAATTCAAAATGTTAGTGATGTGACTTTTTTCCCTCAGACATCTGAGCTATCCCTCAACTAATAGTTGAGCTGTTCTTCTATAGCTCACTATCTGAGTTAGAACTTGGAACTAAAAAGGTATAAATAAGTCATGCTATAAAATTCAAAGGCAATCAGATGTTTGAGACTATAGTTATACAGAAAAGTGTCCTTGTTTTGGGGAGGAATACATCGAGGAGTTTAGGGATGGAGGGCCATGATGTGTGCAGTTTTCTCTCAGGTGGTTCAGAGAAAAAAAAACAATGTGTATGTATGTGTATGTGTGTGTATGTGCACATAGAGTGATACTGCAAACGAGGTGGAATGTTTACAATGAGTGAATGCATGTGGGGTTTTTGTGCACTACCCATAAAGCTTTCCAGTGTGTCTGAAATAACTTCCAAATAAAACTTTTTAAAAAAGCAATCAGAACAGTGGCAATGAATAATTCAATTATTTCATATTTGAGCTGTCTTTCCATCCACCCCTACCCCCTATAACACTACATACATACATAGACTCACATAAGTGACACTTACTGTACTTTTTTGCCTTTGTAATGAGTGTTGGCGAAGTATGTGAGTGGGAAATTCAGCCTTCTGCATTCAAGATCTAAGTAATTCTAAGAGACCTTTTAGATCATGATTTAAGCCAACAATTTTGAGGTTATAATATGACGTCATTTCTCACAAACAGAACTGCTCTTTTGTCCTTTCAGATTTGATTGAAAACGGCCCATGGAGCACACCCACCTGGGAACACATCCTTGAGAAAGACAGTTGAGGCTTATTGCCTAAACCACAGGCTACTGAAAACTTGGCCAAAGGCGACTACTCTAGACTGGTGACTTCAAAAGTGCTGATGAATACAGTGAACCGTGAAAGATGCATGATTTGTTTTGAACATTTTACCATGATTGATGACCCAGATTTGGCAAGTTAGTTCACTCCCAGTGGAGATGAAAGTTTCACTGCCTTCTTTCTTTCAACATTCTTGTTGAGACAGATTTCACTTTTATTGGCCAATGTACTAACAAATCACTTGCATTTGCAGCATAATGAATTCATTAGCAACACTGTGGATCAATGCTGTACATAATATTCCTGAGTCAACATTAACTCTTAATTAAATTTCCATAGTATAATGCCTCTGGAAATTTTCCTTCAGGCTACTAAACTTCAAGCCAACAGTCTAAGTGTTAATCAGTAATCATGTTAGTAACTTTTTGAGATGGGTCAGGGCCAGGGCCAGAGTCAGTGATCCATCATGAATGGCAGGTTTAAAAATGAATATATGTGATCAAAAATACCCATAAATTGACTCAAAGCATTCTATCCTTCGGGTTATTCTAACACTCAGTGTATCAGCCTTCTGAGCAAGCCAATTTTTTATTGCCTTAAAAAGTCTAAAAGAAAAGATAAAAACAGAGATAATCAGTTTTGTTTGGCAATGGCAGGGGTGTGGGAAATGAAAAAGAAGAAAGTTAAAGATGAGTGAAAATAGGATAGTCTTGGCACTTTAGTATGAAACTGAAGTACTTATTTAAACTGATGAATATTGTACAGAAATATACAAAGAGCAGTGAGGGGCTAAGAACCTAATTCCAAGGTAACTACAAGGAAAAGATTTATTGATCTGGATCGTGCCAAAATTCAAGAGTTTGACTGTTATTGTTGCTGTTGTTATTAAGTTTTAAAAAATGAGAAAAAACCATACGTTTTTCTATTGTACTTACCAGGAAAGGGAGAAGGAGGGTGACATGGAGGGGGCAGAGGGAAAGAGAGAGACAAAGACACTGACAAAGTCTGGAAAAAGATACAAATTCAGATTTAAGATCCCAAAATATGCTACATTTCTGCCCCCTTCAAAATATTAAACTTTGCTAAAATACACTGGAATTTTTTTTTTTATTGTTTATTTTTTAAATCAACTAGCAGGCCAATTAGCCAAGATGACATTCTCATCCTTGGTACTCTTTCAGGTGAGCTCTGTGGGCTCCCATCAGAAAGTTCTAGCCAACCAAGCTTTCACTGGGCCACTTTGTGCTCAGTAGACTGCATAGTCTCCTAAAATAAACCACGCAGCCCTGATGCTGGTCCTGCCAAAGTGTGGTTTGCTGTCATGTCCTATAGGCTACCCGTTTCCCAGTGATTTATCATAATAAACCAAATGGGAATGAAATACCCAGAAATATGCCATAAATCTACTAGTGGTGAATTTTCAATATTCTGCACACCATGCTGATTTGTTAATTCAGTTGGATCTCTATTAATCCTCTCTAAAATGTCATTAAACCATCTGTTTTGACTTGTTAATCAAACAACTTTTAAAAATGTATTTAGAGTATAAGTAACCCTTGAATTAATGCATCCATAAGTAATAATCCCCTCTCCAACTTTAGATTTATTTTTAAGCTCTAGCTTTTTTTCTACCATTCCAACAAATAGCCTGACTTCCAAAAGTAAGAATCACTTCAGTTGTAGAAATGTCCAGAGGGTGCCCTACTTTCAAAACAGGAAGCAAATTGATCCAGCAGTCCCACTTCTTGGTATATAGCCAAAATAACTGAAATTTGGATCTTGAAGAGATATTTTCACTGCAGCATATTCATAATAGCTAAGATACAGAAGCAACCTAAATGTCCATCAACAGATGAATGGACAAAGGAAATGTGGTATATACATACAATGAAATATTATTCAGCCCTAAAAAAGGAAGGAAATCCTGTCATTTACAACAAGTTGGATGGAACTGGAGGACATCATGCTAAGTGGAATAAACCAGACACAGAAAGACAAATACTGCATGTCTCACTTACATGTATAATCCAAAATAGTCAAACTGATGAAAGTATAAAGTAGAATGGTGGTTGCCAGGAGCTGGGAGAAGATGGAAATTGGTAGATGTGGTCAAGGGTTACAAAGTTTTAGTCTTGCAAAATAAGTTCTGGAGAGCTGCTGTGTAACATTAAGTATACAATCAACAATACTATATTGTATACTTAGAGATTTGGTAAAAGGGTGGATGTTATATTAAGTGTTCTTACCATGAAAGGAAAACAAAACAAAACAAAACCAAACCAAAAAGGTGGGAGGAAACTTTTGGAGGCAATAAATAAGTTTATGACATTGATTGTAATGGTGGTTTTAGGGTGTATACCTATCTCCAAACATCTTGCAGAATAAACATCTTAAATCTAAAGTTTCCTTGGGAAAGAAGATGAGAAAATAATTGTCAAGAGACTGTACACCAATAAAATAGTCAAGGAGTACAGTGAAAACTTAGGAATCCCGTTTCTTCCTTTGACTCATACTGTTTGATCATATCATTCAAGTCAGCATTTGGAAGTTATTGAGACATTTCAACATAAGATTGTCCTTATGATCTATGATTTGGGACTCTCTTATAAGAAAGTCCATTTTATACCAATTTGTTTTGTTCCTTGGTAACTAGACCTTTTTTAATTGGATCTAAGAATTAATATTCTTATCTCATAAAGAAGACCAAAAGGATCCAAGTAGATGGAGTTCAAAGGTAGTCCCCATTAAAGCATTTTTACCTTAAGCAAAGATGTCCCAATTTTTCGTGCTTGTTTTTCAGATGCTGTTCTAAAAAAAAAAAAATGTACCTTATTCCTTCTACTAAAAGAAAACCTATCAATTCATTGATTCATTGAACAAATACTTATTGAACATGTAGTATGTACTAAACACTGAGTAAGATTCCAGATATGCAAAGAGGAATAAGTAAATCCCTGCCCTTAAGAAAACTCACAGTCTGGTCAAGTTAACAAACAATTCTAGAGCAACTGTGTGATAAGGGCTCTGACAGCACATGCAGGAATGCAGAGAGAGGCACCCTTGGTCTTGGAGGGGCTTCCCAGAGTGGGTGATTTTTGATGTGTCACAAAAGGAGGAGCTATTAGGGCACAGAGAAGAGCAAGAGTGAAGTGCAGAAAGGAGTGAATAGATGGGGAGAGGACCCAGGCAAAGAGAATGACATAGGCAAAGGTGCAATGTCATGGGAAGTACATTTGGAAGCCTGTCCACCATTTGTTACAGCAGAGAGTGCATGTGTGGGTGGAGATGAGGCTGCAGAGATGGGCTGGAGAGGATTATGAGAGATGAATGACTAGCAAAGGAGGTTGGTCATGTCCTTATGTGGTGGGGGACCATAAAAAGATTTTTATTTGTAAGACATGGTTTCTTCTTCATTCTATGGCAAATAGCAGATACTATGGTCTGAATGTTTCTGTCCCTCCCCACATTCATATGAGGTGAAATCTCATCACCAACGTGATGGTATTAGGAGGTGGGGCCTTTGGGAAATAATTAGGTCATGAGGGCACAGCCCTCATAAGGGGATTAGTAGCTTATAAAGGAGGCCCAAGAGAGCTGCCTTGCCCCTTCCACCATGTGAGGACAAAGCCAGAGGCACTATGACCCAGGAAATGAGCCCTCACCAGATACCGAGTCTACCAGTGTCTTGACCTTGGACATTCTAGTCTCCAGAACTGTGAGAAATAAATTTCTGTCGTTTATCAGCTGCCCAGCTTATGATTTTTTATTTTATTTTATTTATTTATTCATTCATTCATTCATTCATTCATTCATTCATTCTTTTTGAGACAGAGGTTTGCTCTGTCACTCAAGCTGGATTTCAGTGGCATGATCTCAGATCACTGCAACCTCTCCTTCCCAAGTGCAAGTGATTTTAGTGCCTCAGCCTCCTGAGTTGCCGGGTTTTACAGGTGCTTGTGACCACACCTGGCTGATTTTTGTATTTTTAGTAGAGATTGGGTTTCATCATGTTACCCAGGCTCGTCTGAAACTCCTGACCTCAAGTGATCTGCCCACCTCAGCCTCCCTAAGTGCTGGCATTACAGGCATGAGCCACTGTGCCTAACTATGATATTTTGTTACAGCAGCTTGAATGGACTAAGACAGAAGAAAAAAATAGGTCTTCCTGGAGAGTGAGCTGAAAGAAAATAGCTGTAGGTTTCTAAAGAGAGAAAAAGATACATGTTTGACAGTATGTTTCAATTAGTACTTGTTTTGAAATGCAATAAGTTATCGTATACCTTATTCCATTCCTAATCTATATGATGGCATTTAAATATTGATTAGGTTTCTGATACAATTTTTGGAGTCTGAATGTCACTGCATGGGTGAATAAACCAAACAGATTGGATTCATATGGGTTTGCCAAATGACAAAGTTTTTTCCACGTAAGATTAGAGGAAAAACTGATTTCACTCAACTTCCTGCCTTATTTGTATTAGAACTAAAGTCAGTGCTGTTATCCCTTTGCATGTTCTTTTGTATTTAAAATCTGATACAGAATTGTGCTGTTACAGAAGAAATAATTTAATGCGTTCTGTCCTCTTATTTCTCATGAGTTTTCATTTAAAAACAAAACAAAACAAAAGGACATGGATTTTTCTTTATTTCTAGACTTTATAAACTTTTTAGTTATTAAATAAACATGTTAATTTAGTAGGTAAAATATTGCATATATTAAAAGATACTTGGAGACTCTTATGTTGTCAGTTTTTCATGACTCAAAATTTATGAAAACCATCTAAGACTATCAAAATGAAGTTCAACTGTAGACCTTGAATTGACAAAACATGAACCACATTGACTTGAGGTCCAGGGCTTAAAACTGCCTATTTGAGCTCTAGGTTAAAAAGCATGTGTGAAATGCAAAGTCTGACATCTGTACAGCTGACTATTGTGAAGTCTCAGTATCATTGTTCATAAGTAAAGCTTGCCCCTAAGCCATACGATAAGCATTCCCAGAGGATACAGATTTCATTTGATTTAACATGATTGTTGATATTGGTAGTGTATTTCACATGAACTTATGAAATCAATGTCCATACAGACAATTTAGACACTAAAACTTTTTAAAGTATTGTTTTGTTAGGGGCTAGATCTGAATTTTTTATTCATTTGTTCTTTTGTTCACTCATTTGTTAATTCAGTTATTTACTCAAAAATGTATATTGAGCAATTTCTACATGGCAGACACTGACAGATGCTGGATTCATTGATGAGCAAAGCATTCGTGGTTTCTATGCCCAAGGATCCTATCCTGTGGAGTGTAGAGTCAAACAAAGAATGTCAACAACAAATGAAATTTTAATCTTTTCAAGTTATATGCAAAAATGTAACCCCTCCAAAAAAGACAATTTATTTCCCACTAAGGAATGAAGACAGCCCACTGAGGAAGATAAACATGTAAGCAAATGTAAAGCAAAATAATCAATAGGTAATGCAGTTTTTGAAAAAGAAGGGGCTTTAGGCAGGAAGTCCTGGGTTTGGATTTGGGTTTCAAATCTAGCTATGTACTCTTGGGCCACATACCCAAGTCTTCTAAGCCTCAGTTTCCTCTTCTTTAAAGTTAGCCTAAAACTACCTCGCTCATCTAATGGTGTGAGAATTAGGTAAACAGCCAGGTAGCTTATCAAATTGTAATTATTATAATTGTTATTTTCTTGAGTCATGAAAGTTTTCACACTGAAGGGAACATTTCAACTTGACCTGGAAGAGTAAGCAGTTTATCAGGAAGAAAGAATTTGTTAGGGTATTCCAAAGAGAAGGAACAAAATGTGCAAATTCAAGTAGTCAGAATCAAAACGGTTTCTTAAAGGAATGGCAAAATAGATCAGTGCAGTTGGAGCATAATGTTACCTAAATAATCTGTTAGAACTTTTCTTTAACTGATAAAATAAAGCAAGCATTCCAAAAATCAATTTAAATCCGTCTTCCTCCTTACACCTCTCCATTCCCCGTACTGTGGAAACACAGTTCTACCTCTTTTACAATGAGTTTTCAGTGTTAAGAGACTTGGTTCATCAAGATTAGCAAACTTCGCAGCATTAAACAAAAGAGAAAGACAACTTTACAGCAAATATGTTCCATGTGAAAGCATCTCCAGCAGGTTCAGAAGATGCAATGAAGAGACTAAAACTTGATATAGGGATATTTCGGTGGTGCTCGTACCAGCATCCTAACATTTTGTTCTACCTTAGTAAAATGTATCCCTTATTACTCACCCTATCTGTAGACTCTTTTATGGAACAAGAAGCTTTTTTTTTTTTTTTTTTTTTTTTTTTTTTTTTTTTTTCATCCAGTGGGGAAGCCCTGTTCTTCCCTGGGTGATTCCTGAGCCACCAGGAAAACAGCAGTCACAGTCAACACAGCTAGTACTTGCAGGAAACCTCTCTTCTATGATGCTCCAAATGACTCACAGTTCCAGATGGCCTTGTCAGCCTTTATCCACATTCCACTCTTGGCACCATTAACCTGGTCTAGTGTGGTTGCAAAAAATAACTTTCCTTGTTATGAGGACCAGTGTTTTGAAAAATTAAAAATGTTATAAAATTAAAATGTTTATATTTGGAAATTATTTCCAAATATAAAAGGAGCCTGTCTTCATTATAGATTATTTGGAAAAAATGCAGAGGGGTGCAAAAGAAAAATGGAAACAAGCCATCTTTTTTCCCCCATAATTCTGCCACTCAGAGGTAACTACTGTGAACGCTTTGATGTATTTATTTCGAGTATTTTTAGGAAGTAGATCACTATAAGCGATTTCTGAAGCAGAATTACCAAGTCAGAAGGATAAACATTTTTATGTCTCTTAATGTGTATTGCCAGATAACTTTTAAGAAATATTACAGCAATTTCTACTTTTAGAAGTACTGCTTGAGAGTGATGTTACATGGTATTCTCACTAACATGTATACAATGTTATAAATATGTCAAAAAATAAAACTTTGCAACTATGTTATCTCCTTGTTTCAATTTGAACTTATTACAAGTGATCAATTTTTAAATTTAAATGTTATTTTTAGCAAAGTTACAGATGCAAATAGTTTAAAGAACTGAGTAGTACCACAAGGATTAAAAAAATAAATCTTCTGCACTGCATCGCCCACCCACAATACATACATATATCTTCCACTCCCCAGAGGGTACCCATTTTCAGATATTTTAGCTGATTCATTTGCTATACTCCACTCTCTCTCTAAATGATATAACTTTATGGTTACTTCTTTTTGTTTTTGAAATGGAGTCTCACTCTGTCGCCCAGGCTGGAGTGCGGTGGCACGAACTCGGCTCACTGCAACCTCTGCCTCCTGACTTCAAGCGATTCTCCTCCCTCAGCCTCCTAAGTAGCTGGGACTACAGGTGTGTGCCACCATGCCCAGCTAATTTTTTTTTTTTTGTATTTTTTTAGTAGAGACCAGGTTTCACCATATTGACCAGGCTAGTGTCAAACTCCTGACCTCCTGATCCGCTTGCCTCAGCCTCCCAAAGTGCTAGGATTACAGACGTGAGCCACCACGCTCGGCCTATGGTTACTTCTTAATAGTTCATTTTTTGGGTGTTGCTTATTGATACTTCATAGTGGAAGATAAGGATTTACCTTTGCAACACTTCACACTTCTCATCCCCCATCCTTCTAGTATGTTATAGTTTTACTTAGATTGATAGTCATTGTGTTTCCATGAGCAGAACCAAAGAAAAACTATAAGCAGCTAAACTATGTAACATACTCTGATTACCTTTTTTTTTCCTTGTTGAAAATTCTTGTCTTTTGTTAGTTCCTTTGTCCATATATACCTATCACTAATTCAATCCAGACTTTCCCCATATTGCAAAAATCTAAGTATGGCTCAAACACACCAAGAGTTTTATTAAATTCATCTTCTTGAAGGAATCTCACTCAGAGGCCTCTTTGATCTGGATTGGTTATTTTCTATGTCTTTTGCTCAGCTGTCACTTTGGGATGTTCTTTCATTACTATCTCAAGGGTAATGCTTTTAGAGTTTATTCCCTTGTTTTTGTGAGCATATTTTCCAGTAGCTTCCTGAGTCAGTATGCATCAGAGATACACTTTTTAAAGGCTCACACCTCTGAAATAATCTTTATTCCATGCTCCCTCTTGATCAATAGTTTGGCTGAGTATAGAATTCTTGATTGAGAATCATTTTCCTTCAGAATTTAAAAGGTACCATTTCATTATTTTCTAGGTTTCAAAATGAATCTTAAGAAGTCTGATGCCCTTTTGATTTTTTATCCTTCTATATGATATGATAATGATCCTTAGAATAAGTCACAAGTCTCTTTTTTAATACTTTATATTATGGTAAATGCTCCAATTAATGAGTTCTGGAAATTTTTCTTCAATTTTGTCCTCCTGCAGTTTTCTGTTTTTTTCTACAATTTCTGATTTTAGATGTTAGATCTCCTGAACTGGTCCTCTGATTTCCCACTTTTTCTTCTGTATTTTCTACCTTTTTGTATTTTTGCTCTACTTCCATAGAGATGTCCTCAATTTACCTTTCAACCCTTCTACTGAGTTTTTAACTTATTCTATCATATTTTTACTTTCCAAGAGCTCGTTTCCTATTCTCTGAGTGTTTTTTTTTTCCATAGCATCTGCTTTTGTTTCATGGAAGCAATGTTAACAATATTTTTTAATACAGTATCAAGTGTATCTGTTCTCTCTCTGATGATACTGTATAAGTTATCTTCTTCCTGTAAATCTGTATTTTTTTTTTTTTTTTTTTTGAGATGGAGTCTCACTCTGTCACCCAGGCTGTAGTGCAGTGGGACCATGTTGACTCACTGCAACCTCCATCTCCTGGGTTCAAGCAATTCTCCTGCTTCAGCCTCCTGAGTAGCTGGGATTACAGGTGCCCACTACCATGCCCAGCTATTTTTTTTATATTTTTAGTAGAGATGGGGTTTCACCATGTTGGCCAAGCTGGTCTTGAACTCCTGACCTCAAGTGATCTACTCGCCTCGGCCTCCCAAAGTGCTGGGATTACAGGCATGAGCCACCGCAGCTGGCCAACATCTGTACTTCTTTAAAGTTGGTCTTTTTCCATTTGTTTTGGTTTCTATCCTTCGTTTACTTTTTCTAAGTATTTGATAAATCTTATCTGTCTACTCATATTTAAGGCTAGAGTACTAAAAATCAGACTGGAAGCTCTGTTTGCATGGGTAAGATTTGTCAACTACATCTACTTTTTGATGATCCAACTGAACAGTTTCATTCAGAAATGACTTGCATCATTATCTTTGGGTCTTTTCTCTTGGGTTGGTGAATTCCAGAGGCTATATCAATCTCTTGTCCAGAAGGCTTAAGCATAGTTGGAGGCTGACTGGGAGAAGATGGTTGGGACTTTCAACCTTCAGAATTCATTCAACAAATATTTGAACATCTATATTTGGCAGCCTCTATTCTAGCCACTGGAGACATAGCGGTAAATAGAATTTAAAAAGCCTTGTGTTATCATGAACACAAACATATAAGTGTTTATTTAATCCCTCTGTTTTCAGAATGGCACTCAATCTTCAACCTGCTTAGGTTCCTCTTGTCTAGGGACTGTTTCACATTTATCAGAGAATGAATGTCCAGTATTTTACTGGGATATAGAAGGGAAAGCCACATAGCTCCACAGAGCTTAAGATGAGACCTGCAGGTCTAACTGTTCCTTAAATAGTGTTAGTCTTTACCCTATTTTTCTCAGGTGCTGGATATGGCTGCTCTCTGAGTCTTTTGGTTGTTCTTCACTATTCATGGGATTACTCTTTGACTTTCCCTAATGCTAGCGCAGGATTCTGCTGTAACTATCTACTACAGCAATTACCCCTTGTATACTTGTTTTTCAGCTTCTAAAAATTTTGTTGCTGTTACCTCCTTTCCCACTTTCTTTGTCCTTGTCATTTATGCCTATAAATGTCCATTGATGGCTTTCTGAAGGCAGAGGAGTTAAATGAATGTGTTAATTACTGTACATGTAATCAGAGGTCTTAATGTTGTTTTTTGGTTTTCTGTTTTACTATTCTAACTTGGCATTTATAGGTCTTCCTTGTGAGTAGTCTGAATTTGTCTTTAATGATTTAACATTGAAACAGCATTTTCCTTACTTATTTGCATAAGCTCTTTCTTTGTTAGTGTATTAGCCATTGACCTGCAATATCTTTTAGGATTACTGATTCTGAAGCCTGCTGACTGAGTCACCTGTGGTTCCTGTCATTTAGAATGTACACGGGTCATGAATTGCTTAGATGGAACAGATGTAATGAAACTTGCTCTAAATATTTCACCAAAGTATGTATATTTAAATAATGTAAAGAAAAATCTTCAATCACTAGGCTTGGAACTTGTAACAGAAAGATATTGGCTTTTAACTATATTAATTCAACAAACTTTATTGAACAGTTGATATGTACGAAGCATCATATCTCTGAGAACACAAATACCAAGGGACTGAGTCCCTTCCTTACAGGATTCTCAGGAGTAAATGGGTCAATACATACTTATAAAATTATGAGGACTGATCTATAGCAGAAGCACAAAGCTGAGAACGACTCACTTGACCTGCTAAGTCAGGGAATTCAGGAAGGGTTCAGATCTAAAGAGCTGACATTTGAGGTAGGTCTTGAAATATGAGCACAATGATGGTTTTACCAGACTGCAAAGGTGACAAAGTGCATCCCAGGCTGATAAAAGAGGATGTGCAAAATATGGCAGGTATAAAAAATATGTATTTAAGGAAGAACGAGAAGTTTCTGGAAGCTTCTGAAGATATAGAAAATAAAGTGGGAGGCGGGTGGTTGGAGATGAGGAGGAGATGGTAGGCTTGATTCAAATTACGGAAATGTGTTTATAATGCACCAAGTTTTGAAGACACTGTTGTTACTTACCCAGCAGCCACTAGATTTTGTTCAGGTGTCAGGTGGTTGGTGCTTCAAGGGAGAGCAGACCCCTCCCAGTACCAGGATGAACCATGATTACTTCTCAGCCAATTTCATAGTATTTCTCTTGCCAATGAATGGCTTAGATATAAGCAAATGATGAATTTGTTTATAATACAGGTCTGAGAAAGAAATCCGTTAAGGAACTTCGTGAAAGTTTTTATCTTTCTTAAAAAGTAACAAAAGAAAAGGAAGATGTATAAATATCCTTAGAGCTGCTGTAGTCATCTTGAGATCATAAGAGGATAAAACTGAGATCAAAAACTACAGTGCTGAGGATGGGTGACTAGAAAGAAGGAAAGAATCTGGATTCTTGATACATGTTTGAACTACTAGAATCATTCTATCACTATCTTCCTATTATATAATTCAATAAATCTCTTATTAGTTAAGCCATTTTAAATGAAGCCTTCTGTTATATGCAGCCTAAAGAAATGTACTGAATCAAGCTCCCAGCAAATTCTGTCACACATAATTCAAGGAATGTTTGTTAATAACTTCATACTATTATATGAGGAATAAATGATTAGTCAAGAAAGACTTTCTGTTTTGAAAAATTCTGGAAAGATGATAATACAGTATGTAGATTTATTGGCATGGCTAATATACATCTGCATATAACATGAATTACCTTGGAGTAGCAACAAAAGGGCAGTAACTTGTGCAGAGCCCTAGAATAGAAAGGTTGAAAACATGAAATGGAGGAAAAAGTGAGTTATGAGATTCAGTAATGTGAAAGTCTAAAAAAATACAAAGAACCCAAAAGCCACAGAAGGTTGAAACTGAAAAGAACTTTAGAAAGAGTCTAGGATAGGCATGGTGGCTCACACCTGTAATCCTAGCACTTTGGGAGGCCGAAGTGGGCAGATTGCTTGAGGCCAGGGGTTTGAGAACAGCCTGGCCAACATGGCGAAACTTCGTCTCTACTAAAATACAAAAACATAGCCAGGTGTCGTAGTGCATGCCTGTAATCCCAGCTACTTGGGAGGCTGAGGTGGGAGGATCACTTCAACCCAGGGAGGCAGAGGTTGTAGTGAGCCAGGATCATACCACTGTATTCCAGCCTGGGTGACAGAGTGAGACACTGTCTCAAAAAATAAAAAGAGAGTATAGCCTAAACCCCTTAATTATACAGATTGAAAACCAGTCCTGGAGAAATTGGAAGTCCTCAAAGAGTTTACTATTAACGATGGAACCAGGACTTACACACAATGTTCTGACTTCTTTCAGAGCACTTTTTATTATATCACATAGTTCCTTACTTCTCACTATTAATAGAGATTATTTTACTAAGAGTAAGTATAATAAGAACTGATCAGAAGACCTGAGAGACATAATGGGGTTTCAATTCTAATTTGCTAATGGCTCCTTGAAGTGCTTTGTTGAGAAGGAGTCGGAGGCTTACAAAACACACACACACACACATACACACACACACACAATTTCTTAATTATGTCTGCCATGGGCATGGGATGGTAGGAATGGCATGTAACTAATTTCCATGGATGGAAACCACCTAATGGGAAATAGAGACAAAGAAAAAGAAAATAAATTGTGTGTAATTTTTCAGCTCATTTTGGCTTAGATTACATTATGAAATTTATTCTCTTGAAAAACTCATTTGATTTTGAATTAGATTATATGGAACTTCTCCTTTGTCAATTTTAATTTCTTGTCTTGTTTTAGATTGCTTTTTTGAACAGTAGATATCGTCCCAATTGGAGATTCTGCAAAATTACTACTTACTCATCTTGGTTCCTTTTAAGTAGAAGTTTCTTTTAAATAGTTCAAATCACTGGTATACACATTTGTTGCAAAAAAAAAATTCTGGAAAATGTTGCTTATTTTATTATCCAAGAAAATAGGTATTTATTAATATACTGCATGTCTTTTAAATAAAAACAAATTACAGATTTTCTTCCAACATCCACTTATTTGGAATTTTGTACATATGAAGAAATGACTTCTTGTAATATGGAATTACTTCAAAATCTTTTATTACTTCTTATAAATACAGAGCATACAAGAAATTCTCACCATTTTCTAAGATATACATTAAAAAGATGTAAGTATTGTCTTTTAGAATGCTATTTTCTAAATATTCCTTACAACTTACTTATTAATTTTACCCTTTGTTATAAATATCCGTATGTTTAAAAGACTCATTCTATCGTTTCCTATGCAATTTTACCTAACATATTTTCTGTAAATGAGGTTATTTAGTTATCCATTTTTCGAACTCCTGATGCTTGGCAGTCCTCAAAACCACTGCAGATCTTTCCAGAGAGCAGTTCTTAAGAACAGTGCTTTACTTTGCAACTCTTGATCAACCTGCTGAGAATTCTTTGAATAAACCAGAAGGAAGGCTAAAGAGACAAAAGAATACTATAGTTTCCTTAAAGTTAATCAGACAGAATCCCTTGGCCCACTTTGGCAATCAACAATGTGAACTAAAATGGCCATTCTCACATCAGTAATTTACATTTTACACAGTGTGTACTTTACACTGATATTTACAAAGAGGAAAAACAACAGGTTTTTAGATGCAAGAGGAGCTCCTTGGCAGATAAAAGAAAAACTTACTCCCATTAGTACAACACTGGAGTTTAAATCTAGAGAACAAGTACTTCAGAAACCTAGTAGAAAAAGTCCCTGATTTGTACTTTGTATGAACAATTAGGTTTGAGAATATTGCTATATAATCACAGAAAATACTGGCTGTTATACTATGTGAAGTCTTCAGTGACAAAGAGAGATACAGAAATAATAGTTAATGCCATAACAATGAAAATGTGGAATGTGAGGAATGCCCAGTGACCATAAATATCTACCTTTATGAGCCTGACAATCTATATACGGTTCATGCAATTAACAAGCGTGATAAGTATGATTATTACTCTCAAGCTGAAATCAGTGTTCTTGGCTAAGAGCAAAGAATTGTTATTGAGCAGATGGGATTACTTTTCTTTGCAAATTTATGTTCATAAAATTCAATCAATGCCTTGCCTTAAAAATGTCAAATAACTCAGATTTCAGGATAATACATACAAACTAATCTCTTCTGCCTGTCTCTACCTGATCACTCCCTACTTGAAAAGTTCCAACAACATAGTATGATTGACACAAATAAAAGCAAAACTATTTTTCTCACTGCTGCATGGTCTTATCAATAATCCAGTATTTCAATGGCTTATAAAAGATACCACAATTCAAAGCAGTAATGTGCCCCAAGCTACCAATCCACAACATATATACTGAAATCTATATAGATACAACTTGTTATCTACTAAAGAAGTTTATTTTCAGTGTGGTGTTAACAGCCAGAATTTTAAATAGTTAAAAACCTGGGTTCAAATCCTAACTCTGCCACTTACATGCTATATGACAATTGGTCAAGTTACTTAACCTCTCTCTGGTCTCAGGTTTCTTATCTGTAAAGCTGTAATAGCTTTTACAGTGCTCTTCTGAATATTAAAAAGGCATTATACTCAGCATAATGTCGACATAGAGTAAATATTTAACAACAAAATAACAAATATTAGGTGTGTTATTGGAGAATTGGAGTTTTAAATAAAGGACTTGCCCCTAAGGTACATTCAATTTAATTACAATACTTAAAACTTCAATTTTTCACAATATTTTTCTAGGAAAATATTTCATTCTTATTTCTTCATAATTCGTTTTAAATTGTAAAAGAGATTTGCAAGTGGCTGGAGCAGTTACACTATACTGCGTATCTGCAGGATGGGCAACTGATTTTTTTTCTTTTTCTTCTCTTTTTTTTCTTTTTTGAGACAGAGTCTCACTCTGTTGCCCAGGCTGGAGTGCAGTGGCACGATCTCGCTGCAACATCTGCCCCCCAGGTTCAAGGGATTCTCTGCGTCAGCTCCCTGAGTAGCTGGGACTACAGGCACATGCCACCACACCTGGCTAATTTTTGTATTGATTTTCAAGATTTGTCAAGAGCTCCTAATATTTTCTTTTCTCAAACACATCTTAGGACTACCATGCTTATCTGTCAGTCAGCTACTCTGGAGGTCTGCTGCAAGGATACACATCTTCCATTCCCACCCATCAGATATTCATCTCCTTTCTCCCAGACTCCAAGACAGCAGCCTTCCAGCTATAGACAAAAGGAGCTGGTCTTTCTTGCATAAGAACAACAAGGACAAAACCCATTTTGGTAGTGTATACTGCAGATTTTAACCAAAACTTCTCTGAAGACTTCTGATTTCCTGAAAAACCTGTATGCCCCAGTGCAGTTGCTCTTTCCTAAGTGAGCAACTGCACATCTGGTCAAATTTGGTGAATATTCTGTGCTCCAGAAACAACTGATTCCATCCCCTTTAATCTCTTCTTCTCTTATATCCATCTCCCTGCTTGTTGTTTCTCTCCATGTATACAACTAGTTCATTGATTTAAAAACCAATGTAATACACAAGCAACTATGCACGACAATGTTTAGTGTAGTACTGTTTGCAATATTTTAAAAGTCCATCAGTAAGAAAATAAAGGATAAACTTGACATACATACTGTGCTGCAATTTAAGAAAATTGGTATAGATTTATACATACTAAAATAAAATAATCTCCAAAACACAGTAAGTACAAAGATCAATCATAGAATAACATCTGTAGTGTATCACTTTTGATTTTTAAAATTACTCCTAATTCTAAATGTTCATATATATATAAATATTCAGTTAAAAATTCTGAAAAGATACTGTTATGGTTTGAATGTTTGTCCCATCCAAAACTCAGGCTGAAGTTTAATTGTCATGGTAACAGTATTAAGAGGTAGGACTCTTTTTTTTTTTTTTTTTTTTTTAGTGACGGGGTCTCACTTCAACACCCAGGTTAGAGTGCAGTGGCATGATCACAGCTCACTGTGGCCTCAGCTTCCCAAGCTCAGGTGATCCTCCCACCTCAGCTTCCAGAGTAGCTGAAACTACAGGCACATGCCACCATGCCCAGCTATTTTGTTGTATTTTTTTGTATAGATAGGGTTTCTTCATGTTGCTCAGGCAAGTTGGTCTCGAACTCCTTAGCTCAAGTGATCCACCTACCTGGACCTCCCAAAGTGCTGAGATTACAGGTGTGAGCCACCACATCAAACAAGAGTTGGGACTTCTAAGAGGTCATGTGAGCTTTGCCCTGATGGAAGGGTTAATCCTATTATCACTGGAGCGGGTTTGTTATAAAAGAGTGAGAAGTTCAGTCCCCTTTCCTCTCTCTCCCAATCTCTCTCTCTCCCTTTTGCTTTCTGTCATGTGGTGATGCAACAAAAGGATCCTTGACAGATGCTAGCACCTTGACTTTAGATTTCCCAGCCTCTAGAACTGTGAGCCAATAAATTTCAGTTCATGATAAATTACCTAGTCGCAAGTATTCTGTTAGAGCAGCACAAAATGGATTAAGGCAGATATACAACAAATTGTATCCTTCACTAAGTGCATACTTTCAAGAAAGACAGCAAGATTCAGAAGCATGAAAAAGGACTTTCTAATATTCTGAATTTTAAAAATATTTTATGACATGAATATATTTATCTATTACCTATGTAATAAAACTAGACATTAAGAGAAAAATCTCATGGTAGAAATCTTAGGAAATACAGACAAATTAGAGAAAGTTAAGAAAAAGCATGTATAATTTCACAAACCAATGGTAACCACTGTAAAAAATTATTATTTCATTCTAATACATTTCTACATATATATGCACACAGTATATTTTTGAAAACATAACTGAGTCTTTTCTAGTTGACCTCTTACTCTAAAAAATTTGAAATAGCCAAAAAATTTTTTTGATTCCTATAAAGAGATAGCACTAGAGCTGGAAGTGATGGCTCATGCTTGTAATCCCTACACTTTGCATGACTGAGGCCAGAGAATTGCTTGAGGCCAGGAGTTTGAGACCAGCCTGGGCAACATAGCAGGACCCATCTCTACAAAATAATAATAATAATAATAATAATAATAATAATAATAATAATAAGCTGGGCATAATGGTGTGTGCCTGTTGTCCTTGCTACCCAGAGGCTGAGGCAAGAGGATTGGTTGAGCCCTGGAAGTTCAAGGCTGCAGTAAGCTATGATTGCACTACACTCTACCCGTTGTCAAGGAGAGGAGAGGAGAGGAGATGAGAGGGAAGGGGAGGGGAAGGGAAGGGAGAGGAGAGGGGAAGAGGAAGGGGAAGGGGAAGGAGAAAGGGAAAGGGAAGGGGAAGGGGAAGAAGCAAGGGAACGGGAAGAGGCAAGGGAAAGGGAAAGGGAAGGGGAAGGGGAAAGGGCACTAGGACCTATGAGCTAACACAGGCTATGGCTTCCACTAGTACAACTTAAAACTCAGCTGAAGACATGATACATAGAAAGGGTTGCTGTATCAATCCCAGTCTGTGGTCAGTGAAAGTGAAGATTGCCTCAGAGCCTGCATTGTCTCAAGCTACTGACCTAATTGCTAATGCTTTACTCTTGTCTATTTCCTGCATGACCTCAGAATGTATCAGTGTAAATTCCATAATAAGATAGTACTTGCACATTTTGGAGTGTAGATTTTGCTTTGAAACACAAATAAGTGTGATGAACATAACCCTGGCACTCTGTAGCCCTCCGTTTCCTCAACGCTAAATTGATCTCTACTGTTCCTTCTAGTGTAAACAGTCCCACAAAGAATCGTGCTGAATGGATGACCACATAATGGGCTGCTCTGGGAGTTCTTAAATCAATCCTTAAAACTGGCTGCAAAATGACTTCACTCCTTTATCAGTGTGCAACTTGTCTCTGTTCTCCAGAATGCTCACCAGATGGTGAAGAAGTATCTCTCTACCAACCAACATCGTCATATTGCTTCTTGTCACTCACTACTCAAAAATTGTAAAAAACCTGTGGGAGCAAGTATCAGCTGAAAAGTGTGGCTGAAAAGGGTGGCTTTCTCCTTAGGCAAAAGCTACAGGGCAAAACAGGGGCCCCAAACTTCTATCATGTCAAAGACATGAAACAGATGATCCCTAGTTTTGATCTTCTTTGAAGTTTATTAAAAACAAGCTTGAATCTGTACCAATCCTGACAGGTGTGAATGTCAGACTCACAAATGAGAAATGCTAAGCTTTCCTAATGTTCTATATAATCTTAGAGACCATGCAATACGTTATAATTAAAGATCTGAACCATTAATATGCAGGAGACAGCACATAGTCTTACTCCAAATATGACTAACTAGGTAAAATCTTCAAAATATAATCATGATTTGATGATCAGCCATTGTGAAGGAGAATTTTAAAAAGGTCTTCATTGACATCCCAAGTTTATGTTTTAGACACTTTTAATCAAACACGAATAGATTAATTTCAAGTAAAAATTAATAGTCAAATTATTATCATGATTGGCAATGTATTTGACCAGAACAATGAGGAAAGAGCATAGAGTCCTGCTATCTCCAAGTATGAATTTACACTTTTAAATGATGTCAAGTCATCCATAGTATGAAAACTCATTTATTTTTATTTGAAAAATTTAAAACCATCAAAATGGATAGTGTGGAAGTCAAATATTATATAAGCAATACTTTATGAGAACTACAAAACTATTAAGAGCAGTGACTAGAATTCAGTTACTGCTGTTCCTTATTTCAGAAGAGAAAGTGAAATGTTTTCTGATATTTAAGAAGTAATAACTTCCTGTTGCTCAGTTATGCTGTCTATAATTATATATAAGCAACAGAAAAATAGGTCTGGTTTTGGCTGTAATGTGTATATTCAATTCAATATTAATTTGGACTTTAAATCATTTTGCTATCAAATATTTTAAATCTCATGACCAAGAATACGGTTAAAAAAAAAAAAAAAAGTGGGTTTCTTACCTGACCTATCTCTTAAGTTCAAACTTTCTGTAGGTATTTTTCTCTACCTTTGTCCATATGGTTATACAATTGTCACTAGATGCTTGAATTACTAAATGGTTTTATATATCTTTTCCTCAGATTTATATTTATCCTATTATTGGCTTAGTCTCTCAAAGTATTGCTCTTATGATATTGCTATAATGGTCCCCTACAGTGTAAAGTTGAGCCCACAACATTTATCCTGACACTTAACAATGTGCTTAATGTAGATGACATGGTTTGGCCATGCCCTAACCAAAATCTCATCTTGAATTGTAATCCCCATAATCCCGACGTGTTAGGGGAGGGACTGGGTGGAGATAAGTGAATCATAGGGCAGTTTCTCCCATGCTGTTCTCATGATAATGAGTGAGTTTCACAAGATCTGATGGTTATACAAGCTTTTGGAATCTTCCCTGCTGGTGCTCATTCTCTCTCCTGCTGCCCTGTAAAGAGGTACATTCTGCCATGATTGTAAGTTTCCTGAAGTCTCCCCAGCCACGTAGAACTGTGAGTCAACTAAACCTCTTTTCTTTATAAATTACCCAGTCTAGAGTATTTCTTCACAGCAGCACGAGAACCTGATACAGCAGTATATCACACTTATTAGAGAGTTGATAGTAAAACTGCACTCTTAGTACAATAAGAATAGAATAGTTCCTTATCATGGTAATGAATAGCTTTCCTTTGACTTCTATAATTAACAATAAAATCAGAAACAAAAAGAAGCTATCTCCACTATTACTGAATGTTGCTCAGAAAATTCTAACCTAAGCAACCAAACAAGAAAACCAATTATGCTGTACAAATGTTTTTAAGAAAGAATGAAATGATTACATTTTAAGATAAAAATTCTGTAACTCAAAATTCAGGAGACTCAGCTGAAATGTATAAAAAAGGTAGACCATTATGATTTATAAGAAAGGTCAAACATTATAAAATATATATCCACAATAGTTTTTTTCTATATACCAATTAGAAAATGGATAAATGATCCTATTCATAATTGTAATAAAACATATCAAATATGTAGAAATAAACAATAAAAAATGTAAAACTCTTGTATAAATATTATTGCAAAACATCACTGAAGGACATTTTTAAAAACTTGAAGAATATATCTAGTTTCCTGCATGGGCAGAGTCAATATTATAAAGATATCAAGTCTTAGATTAATCTATAAGTTAAATGCAGTTACTTTTGCCCTAAAATGTTAAAAGGCTCTTAATTATGCAATTCAAAATGTGATGTCTACTTTCTTCTTGAAAGAATTTCTCCTGGAACCTTCTGATGACTCTAATTTAGGCTGCCTGCTCTCTAGGCCTACTACATTGTTGTTATACTGGGATTTATTTTCATAAGCATCTAGGTTGGTTCCAGTGCTCTTTGCATCCTAGGTTTTCCATATAGGATTCCCATTGCTTTGTTTTGCTTGAATATATCTTCTAGTAACACTTCTTTTTAATTAGGAAGAATCTGTAGGAGGTAAACTTGAGTCCTTCCCTGTTTAAATACATCTTTAGTTTGTTTTAACACTTGATAGTTAACTATCAATTTTGGGTTCTAGTTCTTCTTCCTGAGAACTTAGAAACATTGCCTAGTCTGCACCCACTTCTAGTTTTGCTGATGAGAAATTTGATACCTTTGAAAGATCCTTTTTTAAAATTCTCTGGAAGGATCAGTTTCTTATCCTTAGAATTCCAAAATTTTCATCAGCATGTGTATATATAGCTAGATATGTACCCTTTTTTCCTTGTTTGGTGTTGGATGAAACTTTTCAATCTGAGGACTTGAATTACTCTTCAGGTCAAAGATTTTTTTTCTATTATTTTCCCACATCCTTTCCCATTCCTCCATTTCTACCACACTCTTCACATCTTTTTTACTCTTCCATCATATTTTATATCCTTGACTTTTTGCTCTATATTCTAAGACATTTGCTTAATTCAATATTTGAGCATGAATATTACTTGAATTGCATTTTATCCAACCTTTCTATATATTTTTTTTCAGTATTCTGCTCCTATTTATGGGAAACAGGTCATACTTAATGGTTATATTCTACCCCTGAATATCTCTGAAAATTTAATATTGAAAAATTTTTCCCATACTTTTCATTGTCTGTTTCTTCTGGAAAGCAGAAGACAAATTGTCTTAGGAAAATAAATTTGTCCTGTTTATTTATTAGTTTCTTTTTGTTTAGTCAATTGGTTTTTTTTTCAAATGTCTGATGATCCTTTCTTGACTGGGAATATTTGTAATTTGAGAACTAGGAGTTTCTTAAGTAGTTGGCAGGGATATCATTAGTAGCTCTGTAGTACTTGTAAACTGCTTATAAGCAACTTAATGCAATTTCAATCAAAATCTTAATGGGGTTTTTGGGGAGGAATTGACAAGTAGACTATTTGTATAATTTAGCACAACCATGTGAGAATAACCCAGAAAATCCTAAAAAAATAAGAGGGAACATGTTCTCCCAGATATTAAAATGTATTTCTTAAAATCCATAATAATTATAACATGGGGCTTTTTGTCTAAAAATACAATGTAAAGATTAAAAAAGGAACTAACCATAAACAGTAGAAGTGGCATTTCAAGCCAATAAGGAAATAATAGATTATGTAATACATAGGATTCTGACAATTTAGAAAATCTAGGAAAAGAATATCAGAGCCCTGAAATAAAGTAAAATAAATTCCATAATTATTAAAGATGTAAATATATGATGTAAAATGATTAAATACTAGAAGAAAATATTGGGGTTGGAAAAGAATTGCTAAGGATTTATAAAATATATTTATATAGAGACTATATAAACAATATAAACATACAGACTACATAGGGACTATTTAAACTGCTATTTATTAAAATAGAGTATCTGTAAAAGTAAAAATAGAAATGAATAAATGGCAAAAAAAAGTGTAAAAAACAAGCATAAACGAAAAGTTAATATTCTTAATCTCTAAAGAACACTCTAAAATTAGTAAGAGGACGGGGTGGTGGTTCACACCTGTAATCCCAGCACTTTGGGAGGCAGAGGTGGGCAGATCACTTGAGTCCAGGAGTTTGAGACCAGCCTGGGCAACAAAGTGAGACACCTGTCTCCTAAAAAAGAAATAAAAATAAAATCAACAAGAAAAAACAAATCAGCACGTGAATAAATAATAAAATAATAAAAAGCAAAGATGTATAATTGCCATTAGACACACAAAACAGATTTTAATATTCTTGAAGCTATTTCTGCAGGGCAATATGACAACGACAGCAAAAATATAGCTTTAAAATATTGGGCAAATTCTTTAGTTTGACAATTCTAATTCTAGAAATATATAGTAAGAAAACAACCAAGCCTTACTATAAAGACTCTACACAAAGATATCCATCACAATGGTACTTATAATGTGAAATTTGGAGACAGCCTCAAATATTTAATAATAGAAAGTTGCTTAAATATAGTATTTTCATGTAAGGAAATGCCATTACAATGTTATATAGAGAATTGTATTTAATGGTAAGAAAAGTGCTCATGATGCAATGTACTATGACATTTTAAAAGCAGATTATAAAATATTACCTTTACTATAATCTCATTTTTGTTAGTAAAACTCCTTCTGTCTCCACATACACACTCTCACACACACAGACAGAAAAATTCTCTCTCAATGGCATAATTATTGGCAGTTCATTTTCTCCCCCTTGCTTATTATTATTTTGTCATAGACATGCTATAGCCACTCAATAAATATTTGCTGCTAATTTCAAAAAATATGTATTACTATATCCAGGTTGTTCATGGAATTCATCATGCAAACAACTACCCTCTTGAGAGAGTCAAAAGGGGGCATTATTAATTATGAATTCATATAAACTATATCAGGACAACAGGCATAAATCGAGTGTTCCAGGCACAGCAAAATGTACGGATACCCTGAAGATGTATCTTGACTTTAAGAAGTTTACAATCTTTCTTGGGGAGAGAAGATTAAAAAACATGAAACCATTAGAAATAATTCCCAAAATTGGTTTTGTAAAAGCAAGCACTTAATTGTACTTGACAAACATTAGATGTTACTGGAGGTCTAAGAAGTAAGAGCTGAATACTCGTCAAAAAAGCTTCCTGGAGGAAGTGGGGATTGAATGATACTTTTAGAATAGGTAAGAAAAAGAATAATGAGAACTTTTCAAATGGAGATTAGGGTGGTAGAAGGAAAAGAACAAAGTATTCAGAGGTAGCTGATAACAATGTTGTATATACAAAATCACCCTGACTTTTGCAAGGGTCTGTCTATTCGGAAGAGTAAAAAGTAAACAATCTATTAACAATGTACTATCACTGCCTCCACTTTACACAGGAGAAAATGGAAGCTTTAGACGGTTACACAACCTGCCAAGGGTCACATAGCTAAAAGTGGAGAGCTGAGATTTGAACCTAAGGAGTTGGTTTCAGAGCCTATGCTTTCCACCTTATACTGTACTGCCCACTCCAGCCAAGCTCTGGCTTCTGGTATAAATCTGATGTCACTCTTTGTGAGACTGCTTATAACATTTCCTTACCCAGAATCCATCCCTCCTCCTTTCTGCTCTGTCAGAGCTCTTTGTCTATTCACACACAGTTCAAAGAATACCTTCTCCGCCAAGTTTTTCTAACAATTCCAATCTTGGAATTCTCTTCTACCTTGGAGTTAAGAACACTACTCTCCTGAATTTCTGCCTACTTCTCAGCCACTACTTCTCAATCTCTTTGTTGGATTCTTCTTTCTCTATACTTTTCTTTTCTTAGTCTACTCATTGCCTGTGTGAGTACCCTCACCCCCAAAACTACAATATTTACCTACTATTTTGCTGAAAACCCCAGTTTACATTGTTCTTCCACATTCCATAAATTTCTACCTGGATGTGCACAAACACCTCAGACTTCATATTTCCAACACTGGCATTTACCCTATCTGCGGTTTTTACTATCTTATGGACCAGCAGATGCCAGAAATCTAATCACTGAAACCAGAAACCCATGTACAATTCTTGAGTCCTCCCTCTCTCAAGCCCAAAATCCTGGATGTCATTTTTTACTCTATTTTACTCTATAAATAACTGTTAGATTCTTCTCTCATCTGAACTCCCTTAGTTCAAGCCCTCTTTATTTCTCATATGATTATTGCGGTAGGCTCTGAACTGGTTTTCCTGGCACCTGTCTTTCCCCTGCCTACTCCAATTCTACCTCCATATCAACATTTCTCAAATCTGAGGAGTCATAGACTTCCAAGGACATTTCCACAATCCCTGAGAAGCATACCATTTCCATATGATAAATCACTGTAGCTAAAAGTTAAATACTTTTCTTCTGTTGATTATGTGTAGCTAAGGCAATAATTCATGCATTAGTAAATACAAAGCCAAAATGCAGGCACATTATGCAGAAAATGCCTGTTCTTGGGTTTTTTAAAAATACATTAAAAAACTAAGGCCAGGTGCGGTGGCCCCTACCTGTCTTCCCAGCAATTTGAGAGGCCGAGGTGGGAGGATTGTTTGAGACAGGAGTTTGAGACCAGCCAGGAAAACATAGGGAGACTTTGTCTCTACAAAATTTTTTACAATTAGCCAGGCACAGTGGTGCATGCTTATAGTCCCAACTACTTGGGAGGCTGAGGCAGAAGGATCATTTGAGCCTGGGAGGTCGAGGCTGCAATGAGCCATGATTGCCACTGCACTCCAGCCTGGGTGACAGAGCAAGACCCTATCTCAATCAATCAATCAATCAATCAATCAATAAGACCTACCACAAAGGAAAAAAAATTCTTACAGAGAATTATTGAAGTACAAATTGTGTCAAAATTGAAGAATATAATAAAACCTAAGATTGATAGTCCTGTCCTTGAGAAAGATCATCAAGTGATGACCTCATGCTTTAAAAAAATTCCAAGTTTTTTAGCATAATATCTAAGATTTCTCAGCAGTTCCTAATAGGTTACTTCTCTGTAGTCATCTCTCTCACTCCTTCCCCATCACCCATAGTGCCACAATCTGTAACCTGTTTGAGGCTCTCTCACACCTTTCATACTGCAATATTTGCTTCAACTATTGACCCCCAACCATACTCATCTTTCTTTTCTAACTAACTAACTTTTCCTCATCCTCAAAGTTCCAGCTCAAGAATTTTCATTTCTGGAAGAATCTCTGATTTTCTTCTCTTCTCTAGTCTTGAAATGGTATGTGTGAAACCACAGATTGTTGTAATGTAATTGACCTTTCTGTTTAACACCCTCAGTTACTGGTCCTTAAAATCTGGGACTGTCTTAATCCACTTTAAAGTCTTCAAGTCAAGTACAATTCCTAGGCATGCAATACGTATTTGTTAAATAGATGGACGACCTTTATTTATATTTATCTTTTCCCTTTTCTGCTACAATTAGTTAACTCATTCATTTGTTCATTCACTAATAACCACTTATCTGTTATTTTCTGGGAATACAAAAATTACTAAAACATCATCCTTGCCTCCAAAGAACACTTTATTATTATGCCATCCTTCTCTTTCTCTTCTTCTCTCTAATTATTTAGTTGTATAGGTATTTTCTTCAAAGGAAGAGTAGATACTCAGAGGAACACTTATACACTGTTGATGGGAGTGTAAATTAGTTCAGCCATTGTGGAAGACAGTGTGGCAATTCCTCGAAGACCTAAAAACAGAACTAGCATTCAACCCAGCAATCTCATTACTGGGTATATGCCCAAAGAAATATAAATCATTCTATTATAAAGACACATGCATATGTATGTTCATTACAGCACCATTAACAATAGCAAAGACATGGAATCAGCCTAAATGCCCATCAGTAATCGACAGGATAAAGCAAATGTGGTACATATACACCATGGAATACTATGAAGCCATATAAAAGAATGAGATCATGTCCTTTCCAGGAACATGGATGGAGCTAGAGGCCAATATCCTTAGCAAACTAACACAGGAACTGCATATTCTCACTTGTAAGTGGGAGCTAAATGATGACAACTCATGGACACATAGATGGAAACAACAGACACTGTGACCTATCACAGGTTGGAGGGTGGGAGGAGTGAGAGGATCAGGAAAAACAACTAATGGGTATTAGGTGTAATACCTGGGTGACGAAATAATCTGTACAACAAACCCCATGACACAAGTTTACCTATGTAACAAACTTGTACACGTGCCCCTGAACTTAAAAGTTAAAAAGAAATAAAAAATAAGAATAGTAGGGATTCATTACAATATCTTCTCTGCTCCTCATAATTCTTAAACCTGTGTAGAAGTTCAACACATATTTCTGGAATAGCCTTATTACGCCTTCAGGGAATGGAGCAATGCCTTGCCTATTAATGCATACTTCTATCAGAGATACCTGCTGCATGGAACACCTGAGTGTTACACTTCAAACAAGTGAGCAATTTACACGTTTTTTTTGGAGGGGGGGCATAAATGTGCTAAGTGAGCTGGAGGTTCACAAGAGAAACTGAATGTTATATATGATTCCAGGTCATTAACTTGACTCTAACTGCAATACTGATTTCATCAAGATAAAGAAACTAATTGGTATCAATTTTAGTTGACATTATATGTTAGTTTTATAATATTCAGGAATTTTTGAAGGATGATTTTATTTTTATTTTTATAGATGTTCTTGCTCTTTAACACTAAATAACGAGGAAAGATAATAGGGCTAACATTTATTAAGCATTTATGTTGGACAGGCACTGTTTTAAGTACTTCTATATGTATCAACTCATTGAATCTTCATAACTCTTGGTGGACCTATTTGATAGCTGGGGAAACTGAGGCACAGAGAACCTCAAGTAACTTGCCTAAGGTAAGCCAGCTAGTTAGCAAGGACCAGTGATTCAAAAACAGACAGTCTGTACTCCTTACAACTGTATTATGCCATCTATAAAAGGACCACTAGACTAATAGTTATTAAACCAGATCTTTAATCTTAAATTAGCCATATAATAGTAGAGTGCATTTAAGGATGTCATCTGAGTTTCATTGTCCTTGTACCCCTTTCTGTGAGAAGGAACCTTTACATGGTCTTTCATAAACTGTAAAGTGTTAAATTCAAGGATTTCTTATAATATGTTAAAATTACTTTTAAGAGTTGAGAAGTCTAAATGAAAGCAGACAGATGAGAGGAGACACACTAAATGTTCAGACACCCACTAATCACGTCAAGCTGCACATTTTGTTGCTAAACCTAAGGGAGAGATTAGATATGAGGAGAGTAGGAAGCAAGAAGGTATGAAGTCTGGGTATTTAGGAACTAATAGAAATGATTTTCTTGATTAGTTTAAGAACATTAGCAATTACTTACGGGATAAGCAGAGTTAAAGGAATTTCTGGAAGGAGTAAAACTGTAAAAGTATAGTCAAATTGTTAAAAAAAATTATCAGAACTCTGTAAAAGCATATAAAGTTTCATCATATATCTTTCTTTTTTAAAAACAAACAAACAAAAACTTCATGTTCTAGTCAGTTGTTAATAGTGATCAGTTGATGAATACCCCTCATGCCTCATGCATATAAAATTTTACACCATGTCTAGTCCATAGGCATTAGTGTAGGAGTCAGAATACAGCCTGAATTCTGCTCCTAGCTTTGTGCCCTGTCGATAAAGCAGTGGATATCTCCCTATGGGGAGATGTTTCCTCCTATGCTATAGAGGATGATGATTCACTTGCCTCCTCTCTATCTCGAAAAGATGCTCTGAAGATTAGTGAGACAATGGCTGTAAAGCTCTTCTCACTCTTTACCACATAAATCATACACAGACATACTGGCATGAGAAACACTATCATCATCTCTTTTATACATGAGAACAACCATAAGGAAAACAAACCTCAAAGACAGACCTGTATTATAAAAATGTTGGGTAGGGATGCCAAAAGTTACAGGGTAGGAAACAGCAACAACAACAACAACAAGACAGAATCCAAAGAATATTTGCATTCTATAATATATTCTACAGAGTCTCAGATGGGGCCTTCGTTGAGTGCTCCCGAGTATTATCAGTAGCCTTTTTTGTTTTTGTTTTTGTAAAAGTGATAAATAGTGATGTCAGGAGATGTTACAAAATATATTCCAGTGATAAGCATACAACAAGCAATTAATGAAAGAATTCACCTCTCTCATTGTCATGTTGTGACAAATACTCTAACTTATTTGGCCTTTGGTTCCCTAAAGGGTGCTCAAAAATGCCTTTTAGAAAGTGCTTTTCATGAAGAGCTACAACGACACCAAAACCAATAAAATTCAAAGATCTACTAAACATATGAAAGAGTACTCACTCTCATTAGTAATCACAGAAAGGCAATGAACCCATTGTAGAGCCCTTTATTTGAAAAAAAAAACAAGAAAAAAGAAAATCCATGTGCTTTTTATTAGAACGTGGAGCAACAGGAATTCTCGTTACCTTCTCAATCACTTTGTCAAACACTTCCTGCTTATCTACTGAAGTTAAAGATATGCATGACCCATGAATCCACTCCTAGGTATATTCCCCCACAAAAATGTATGCTTATGTGCATCAAGATACATGCACATAAGTGTTCAAAATATCTTTATTCATAATATTTCCAAACTGGAAATGTTCAACTGCACAACGAAAGAAGTTGGATAGTAAATTGCGGTTCCTTTATGCAACAGAATGCTATATATCATGATATATATTATGATGTGCAATCCTCAGCTATATACAACATTGATGAATTTTACAACTATAATATTGCATAAAAGGAGCAAAACAGGAGTATCTATGAGTCCATTTGCACGAAATACAAAACAAACTAAATTGAACTGTTGTTTTGACATGCATACATAGGTGGTAAATCATAAAGAAAAGTAGGAAAAGTAAAAGGAAAGTCAAGATAGTGGTGACCTATTTGGAGAGGATTAAACAGGAAATTATAGGGTCTTTCTGAGAGGTGATCTTAGTAGTTATTTACTTTAGAACTATTTGCTAAACTTAAAATTTAAATTTTACATACCTTCTTAAATTTTTGTTATATTTCACAATTTAAAAATTTATAAAATGATAATTTTACAAAGCTTAAAATATGAATTATTTGGGGGCTTTTTCTTCTCTTTCATCTGTACAACTGCTGACGAAAATCACCAGGTGTGTATAACATGAAGCATCTCCTTAAATGACATGCATTTATTGAGAAAAAACACAAAGTCCAAATGGTAAAATGTTAGCAGAGTAAAACACTGAAGATTTTTCTTCCCAGAACTGCCAAGCAAGTCTGGTTTAACTGAAATTGACAGCAAAGACAACAGAGCACACTTAATTGAATTTTAATCTCAGTGATCTCTAAGCCATGTTTGAAACATAAACAGACATGTCAGAGTTCTTTATGATGTTGGACATGAATTCATTTTCATAATTCAAAGGCATACTTTGCTTATGAATCTCTTTTTAACAAGCTTTGGCTGAATATTCTTTTCTTCCAGATGTTTGCTGTTGTATACACACAGCCTCCATCTCTTTGCAAATGATTTAAAACATAGTTAGAAAGAGTATATTTATTTTGCAAAATGGTAAGGCACAGAATTCAAATAGATCATCTGTGGATTTATATAATGATGAGTACATAAGTCTGATGCAGTCCTCACAAAGACAGCATCTATTAATCTGAAGAAGCTTCTCTTACTAATTTGTAGATCTAAAAGCATTTTATATTACTAAGATATTATTAAATAGGTCAATTAATACTTTTGATAGAGTAGAGAGTCTCCTAAATAATGGACTGGATGTGAAAAATGATTTTGTAAAAGTACAGTTTCATTTTAAATCCTTGCTTAAGCAATTTGTAGGAGGCAAGATAGTGTGGCAGTTGAGAGGATGGTCTCTGAAGTCAGATCTGAATTTGAATGCCAGCTCTACCATTTACTAACCTAAACAAGTCACATTATTTCTCTGTGTCTCAATAGCTACTTCCTGAGGTGTTCTTACAAAAAACACAAATAAATAACCCATGTAAAGAACTTTGTAGGGTGCAAGCACATAGTGAGCATGAATTGAGTTTTATTTCTCATCATTATCATCATCTTGCTGAACTTTTGTAAACTCACCTTCTCCAATCTTTTTCTGCTCTAAGGTGCTCTTCTAAGCTGCTTTCCTCCTCAGCTATCCCCTGGACTTTCAGTAAGACAGGGTAAAATCATGCCTGCTTATCTTCTTTCTCTTTTACTGATCCTTCACTGAAGTGAAAGTAAAGGAATAAGAACACAATACACCCACCCACAAAGGCACAAACAATAAGGGAAACAAATCAGCAAAGGAGAGATTTCTACTGATTTCTTGAAATCAGAAAATAGCTAAAGTGCCTTAGCATAATTGAGGAAATGGTTATGGAGAGTAAATTCCAAGAGAAAGTGAACTAATGTGTTCTCCCAAATCCAGAAAGACTTACTGCTTGGAGGCAGTAGACACTAAGGAAGGCAGGAGTTTAGCAAGGGGCTGAAAGTGTATTAAAATTATATGGAGCCTTTGAATCCAAACTAACTACTTCCCTTACTGGCTGGAAGCAGAATTTTTCTTTTTTGGAGGAAATCAGCTAGAGATATTTGAAAGTGAGGATAGTAGGCACTGTAGCAAACTAGGAGAGGCTGCAGGTTGAGAAATAGGTGCTTATTTGAAAGCCTATAAAGTTTGCAAAAGGAAACCCAACTTTTTTATCTGTCATGCTCCCCAGACATTAGCAGTCAGTTATATGCCCCAGGCACAAGTCTCTCAGGCAGAAAGTGGGGTATCCCCAATCATGACTTTGGGGAAACATTTCAAAGAACACACCAGCTTTGATTAAACAATCTATGATGCAACAGTGCAATCCTACAGCTGATGAGCCCTATCCATGATCACAGAACTTTTGACATTGTTTCTTGCCATCATTGCCATCATTGCTTTGTTTTGTGTGTGTGTGTGTATATGTTCCTGTATATGTCTTGCTTTTAACTAAGAATGAACAGCCTCTTAAGGAAACTCTCCATAATGAAGAAGAGAAACTAGAATAAGCAAACGTCAACTGAAGAAAGAAATCTACAGGAAAGAGAGAGAGACAGAGGAAAACCTCAAGAGGATAATAATCTGTGACCTTAGATAAAATGCACTTCTGACATAAGAACATACACCATAAAAAACGAGAGGATGAGGCCAGGCATGGTGGCTCACGCCTGTAATCCCAGCACTTTGGGAGGTCAAGGCAGGCAGATCACGAGGTCAAGAAATCGAGACCACCCTGGCCAACATGGTGAAACCCCACCTCTACTAAAAATACAAAAATTAGCTGGGCATGGTGGTGGGCACATGTAATTGCAGCTACTCGGGAGGCTGAGACAGGAGAATCGCTTGAACCTGGGAGATGGAGGTTGCAGTGAGCCAAGATTATGCCACTGCATTCCAGCCTGGCAACAGAGCGAGGCTCCATCTCAAAAAAAAAAAAAAAAACAGGAGAGAATGAGAGTGCTAAATTATTTTTAAATCATGGCCAAAATAAAGTTGGAAAATAAAAATGTGAACAAATCTTCTAGAAGACCAAAAACAAAAGGACAAAAAAAGAAGAAAACAATTAAGAAATTAAAGGATATGATCTAGGAGGTCCAACTAACATAACAAGAATTCAAGGAAGAAAGAACAGAGAAAATGGAGGGTATAAAATTATCAATGAATAAGAGCAAACATTTCAGAACTGAAGGACTCGTATGTCTGGAGTGAAAAGTTCCACTGTGTGACCAGGGCAATGGATAAAATGCAGACCAAGACAATTGATCATGAAATGTGAGAACTTCAGTAAAGAAAAGAAGGTCATAAAAATTTCTACACAGAAAAAGATCAGGATTTCACCAATAGAAAATACAGGAGTGATGCCCACAAAATGTTGAAAAAAATACATTTTTAGCATAGAATCCAACTGCAGTTAATCCATGCCTGAGACAAAAAAAAGGTTCAAACAAAGGGCTGCCTCTGAATAGTATATAGAAAAGATTTCTGAATAGAAAATCTTAAAAACTAGCTTTTATCCCTGACTTTGATACTAAATGTAGAGTCAGGCAAAAATTAGGGGTTTTCTTGTCATTCTTCTGAGACTCTGGAGCTCCTAAGACCAAAGCTTCTTTTATGCTAACACCATTGAATCTCGGAATCAAGAAGCTGCACAAAGTTATAGAGATTGCCAGGCTTCATGTTTCTGGGAAAAAAAGTACTATTTTTTTCATATAACTCAGACCTCTGAAAAGATGGGTCAATGGGCAAGATGCCACGAGAAATCAAAGTCAAATACTCATTCTGAAGTCAGTTTTGCTTAGACTTTGTATACCGCCACCAAATTTTTCAAGTCATCAGAAATATAGCTAAGAATGAGTGACTTTTTACTATTAACTAATGACCCACCATTCAACGATCTTGTATGACAAAGCAGAGGAGTATCTTATTTTTATGCTTATTAAATTACAATGGAAAATGTTAATTAACAATCTCATAATGAGGCATTCTAGATGCTTATTCTTACCTCAAATGAATGGAACAAAAAATAACCAAATTAAAAAGATGAAGACAAAAGCCTTTCTTGGTATTATAGTATTCTTTTACAAAGGATATGGTTTATCATAGTAATTGATTCCCTCTGTTACACTAGAGATACTATTATATTAAATGCCTAAAGGTTAAACTTAGGTAACAGTGGAGCTATAGTTCTTTCAGAAATAAAATAATTAAATAGCTATGTAAGCCAAGAAACCTTACTTTGAACATTTCTATTGTACCGTCTCATTATTTCTGGCTGCCTGATTAGTAAGCAGTAAACTTGGGTAATAGCTTTCTTCTGATATCACTTCAAGTCTACTCTTGAGTTCTAGAATTACCCACAGTACCAGGACTTGACTTGCACAATATGCTGAACTGTTTATAACATTAGGCTTTCCCCTCCTAATTCTCAAGACCATTTTGATAACCAGCTAAGGCTGATAGTATCAACAAGTACAAAATAATTATAATAATCATTTTTTCTTAAAATAAGGGTTTCCAGAAACAGAAACTAAAACAGAATTCAGGCTAAGCTCCTAAATAGGCTATCTCAGGAATTCTCAGCTCATTCCTGATGAGGATAGGTTGCTTTTTATTTCCCTTAAGTGTTCCTTATTTATTTCATAAATATTACTTAACTATGTACCATGTGCAAAGCCCTGTGATAGTTAGCTAGTTACTGTGGAAGAAATAAGGGGAGTGCGAACATCTAGCTTTTTTCTTCAAGGGAGATGGGGGAGTCTCTGGAAGTTAGTGGTAGGGGCACCTACAGAGGAAATTTCTGAAAAGGAGGAGCTGAGGAAGGTGAGGATGAGGAACTAAGTTGTGAATAAAGGAAGGTCAGAGCAATGGTTCTTTTGATAAGACTGGAATGGGATTTGTTTTTAGCACTGCTCCCCTTTCCCTTAACAGTCCCCTTGAGCTATAAATAAATGTTAACTGGCAAAGTTCAAGTAGACAATAAGACTTTAGAATCTACTAGCTAACTGTGATCAATCTGTCATGGAGCCCAATATACAAGGAGAGGTTCTATTTCATCAAGAAATATGACTGCACTGTTAGTGGGCAATTGGTTGTTATGAAGGTCCAGCATTTATTTCTTCTTCCTTTTGGAAAATAACACCTGATTTCCTTTGGGGAACATCCCCATGGTCAGATGGGACCACTGTGATTGATTGATTGGTCCAGGAGAGGGTTTATACCCTTAATTATGTGGGAGCTACTAGAAAGAGATGCTCTCTTTTTTTGTTGGACATAAAAAATCTAGAAAGGTATGGCACTAGATTTCTGACACTGGTCTGTCTCATATGGACAGAGCAGTGAATGAAGCCAAAAATGGAGAGTTCTTCTGATATCAGGCATCAGGGAGAAAACAAAACAAAAGAATAAAAATGGAGGAGTTCAGATACAGGACCCATAGACAGAGGAACTAAATCCTCACGAAGCATTCTAATTGAAACAGTATCTATGGTCTACCTAAACCTCATGGGAACCACATTAAATGGTATAAAGCCATTAATATACCATATGTAGAAGAAATACATCCACAAGGACATCTTACCAAGTGTGAAAACAAGTGTGTAACAACCATTTATTGGTGTATAATATTATAATCCACAATGTCAGATTTTACTCTTTAAATTCACTAAGAAGCATTCTCAAAGGAATAGAAGAAACAGAGCTGGCTATCAGTTAGGGGAACTATTTGTGTAAATATAAATAGAAACTTCAAAATAAATTTCTTAAAAGCAATTTTCACTTTCTGAAAGTGTATATGGAATTGGCAAATGACAAGGATTGTGATCATTGCTATACATGCAAGTCAACAAGCAAAACTAACCAAAAAGAGACAAACAGATACAAGAATAATGAGGCAGTTCTGATGACCAAAAAACACAACTTTACAAGACTGTTTGGGTAATTTATTTTGACTGGTAATACATGATGTCAGTTTATTTTATTTAAGCCACAGCAACGTTTGTCTTCCTGACCATAGATATTGCATTCCAGAAAAGTACAATACGAAGTTTCAGATTAGTGCTGGGCTTAGTCACACACAGAGCTGTAGTAGGTTTTCTAATCCCCTGCTCACTGTGTTTCACAAAAATCTCATCCCTTCTGCCCTCCAATCTCTAAACACACATCTAAGCAAATCACACCAAAGCATAATCATTTAAGAACACCATAACTTGACAATTAAAATTTGGCAAGCAGAAACATTGAAGCAAAACTGAGAAAAAAATCATATAATTATCTTAGAAGAAAGCTTTTCTCTTAAATATTATTTTTCTTCCCATTCAGCATGCACAGAAGCAACCTTTGAGCACTAATGTGTTCCTTTTTAGCCTTTGCCTGTTTGTTTCAAAAACAAGAGGAGAAGAGTCTGCTTAAAAGCCAAATACACTGATAAATGTTTACTGATAAAATCTTCCAGATGGGACTACTTTCAAGGAAGGTCAATTACAAGCCTTGTGTCTCTCCTTTTAATGATATCCTTTAATGATCCCCTTCCTCTCCTAGGAAATTAAGTCACAAAGGCAACTTAGGCTGAGAGTGACCCGGTAATCCTCATAATCACATTGCAATGACAGACAAGAAGATCAAAGTACAGGTGCAGTGAGAAATAGGGTTTTACATCCTATTATAAAATGTGAACTTGCTATTAACCAAAGATCAAAGGTACCTCCAACTCCCAAATTCCCAACTTCCAATATTTTTTAAATTCTGTGGTTTTCTGGATTAATAAACTTTCCCTAATATTCCCCCTCCCAATTTGTGCTAAACATTGATGGTTTTTTCTTCACATATGGTGATTATGTTTTCATAAATGCAATAACTAATTTTAGAAATTTGGTAAATTGTGTTGAAACTCTAATAGCACTAAGGAGTTCCCAACCTAGTTGGTAAGCTATTGTCTCCAATATGCAAAGAGAAAACCTAGCAACGGAAATTACATAAAGATAACGTCATGCTAATATGCTGGTTAAAAAGTAAATTAGGCATCTAGTAACGGCTTCAATAAGAAAGAGGTTTATTTTTATCTCATATTAAGAAAATCTAGGCTGGGCATGGTGGCTCATGCCTTTAATCCCAGCACGTTGGGAAGCCAAGGCAGGAGGATCACTTGAGTCCATTAGTTTGAGACCAGCCTGGGTAACATAGTGAGACCTCATCTCTACTAAAAATTTTTTAAAAATGCTGGGTATGGTGGCACGCACCTGTGGTCCCAGCTACTAGGGAGGCTGAGGTGGGAGAATTGCTTGCGTGCAGGAGGTTAAGGCTGCAGTAAGCCCTGATCACACCACTACACTCCAGCTTGGGTGACAGAGAGAGACTCAAAAAAAAAAAAAAAAAAAAAAGGAAAAAGAAAAGTAAAGAAAATCTAGAAACAGGTCAAGGTTGGAATGATGACACCATGTTTATCAGGGACCTAGGTTCCTATTATCTTTTGATCCACCATCCTTAACATGTGCCTTCCATTCTCAGTTTTGCCATTTAGGTTGCAAGATGGCTGCTGATGCTCCAGCCAGCACCAGCACCGAATCACTACTACACAAACAGGAGGAGGAGTAAAAGTGAGTGCTTCTAGGCAGGAGCTCCCTCTGCTATCATGTAGCTGGCTGCATCAATCTCTTAGAAAGTCTGAGAAATGCAATCTTTGGACTAGGCAGGTGTCACCAAATATAATTAAGATTCACTCAGTCATCTTTATTATATTGGTTACTAAATGAACAAATCTGTAAGGATATTCAGTTGGCACCAGCATTCTTTGTCACACCATAGAATCATTGATTTCTCAATACTGGAGGGAATTTGGTCTAATCCCTTACTTAGAGAAAGGGAAACGGAGAGCAGAAAGATTAAGAAATTTCCCCCAAAGGACAAAACTGGTTAGCTAAAGAACTAGGTGCAGAATTCATACTCTTGATCTATCAGTAAAGATCCAGTTCTTTACTGACAAAGCAAACTTCAGTGAGGTCAGCCCAGGAAATTCAGCTAACCAACATGAATAAATAACACGTCTTACTACCTGGGTCAGACCCTGTGACTCACACTTCAGGCTTTACAGTCATAACTGCTCATACGCTGTAACATCCACCCTCTTTGGTTATAAAGTGAGAATCATCATATTCACCACAAGTCATGTACATGTTTACATGGCCACTAAATAACCAACAAAATGAGAGATATGCCGCAAAATGTGACAGTACGAGTTGCTGTTTGTAAAAGAGAAGAATGTTCCACACTCATGGGTAAAAATTGGTACTTGAACTTCATGAGTGACTCTAGATCTTTTATGGTGGTGGCTTTTTAAATACAGACAAACACATGATTATGGTATCTCCCAAAACTGACATTCTCAAAATAACACACACCATTATACAAAAGAAGTTTGAATGTTTTGAGGCTTTTTTGCTTATAAGCCATTGCTCTTACCTCTTATCTCTTCGATTCTGGCCATCACTTACTTCCTCAGACTCCACCCAGCTGCATTCTCAACAAACCACAGTCCAGGATCAGAACTTCTATAATGCATATGCTTCCTTCAGCACTTTGAGATACATTATTAGGCCCTGCTCTTATGTTTTACTTCTTTTATGTTTCAAGCTTCTTGAGGGTAGGGCCAATACTTTCTTTATTTTCCATAACACCCCTCATATGAAAAAGATTCTAGCATTCTTTCACAATGTCATGCTTAGAACATTCCAACATTTTCCCAACCTATCTCCCTAACTGCTTCCAGTGGTTCCACTGACTCTCTTCTTTCACCCTTACTCACAACATGGATTACTCCAGTGATTGCTCAAAAATACGGAGCAAAGCAAGCCACATTTCTACATCTTTGGCAGTGTGCCACTGTCTATAAACTTTTTAATAAGGTCGCCCTAACTTGCTTTCTCACATAGTCTTATTCCTTGCCATTTCCTCTGTTTGCACCCTACATACTGTAAGTTACTCTGAAATATTCATCTTTTTCTACATGCCTGTGATTTTGTACATGTAGTTCCCTTTGTCTGAAATGTCCTTTCTTCTTTCCTTTATGGAGATTCCAAATGGCTTCCAAGTATATGTCAATTATTATCTATGAAAGGTTTTGTTATATATATCCAGTATTTTCTAGGGGATGGAAGCTTAAACAAAAAATAACTTGAGCATTACTCTACACACACTTCCATTATGACATCTTAGTCTATTTGGAAAACTCCACTCATATAGAAATTGTGTTTATTTCAGTTCACTGTGAATACAAGTTCTGATACACAGGAGCTACTCAATAGTTGCTGAATGAATGAATGTCAGCTTTCCTAAATAGACTTGAATGACTTTCTTGAGAGTCTAACTGCTTGTCATAATACATCTTGTCTCATTTGATTCTAGTTCCACAGAGGCTAGCATAGTACTTAGATGTAAAAATTGTTATATCTCTTTTGTTTTTCCAGTTAATCACTGGAGACTAGGGCTGCCCTTTCAATAGGAAATCTAATATCTCTCTTTTTGAAAACTACCCCTCTTTCAAATAGCTCAAGAACCTCAGGGATTATTCAGTCTAAAGCAGAGTCTTGCTTCTAAACTTCAGGTGTAGAGAGGATGGCAATTGGTATGAAGGCTTCTGCCACTGCCATGTGGTATCACAGTGAACTATGGTCCTGTCCAGTCCTGTGTCCTTGCTAGTTTGGTTCTCCATGCCCAGCCTTGGACTCCAAGAGTTCAGCTCTTTGATTTAACTCATTTAGTATAGATCAGCCCTCACTCAACAATCTAAGATGCTCTTGAGCAAGCAGCTTAGGTTTCCCCTTCCTCTACACAGATACATTAATTCCTCTAGGGCCCACTGTATCAGTATTCTCTCCCAACAATACACCATGGGACTGCCCTTTTTCGTCCATTCTCATGGGTTTCCTTTGTGCTTCTAATTGTGGGAGAAAGTGAGAAAGTGTTTTTTCTCCTGGTAGACTCTTGCATTCTTAGGTAATTTGGTTCACTCTATCCTCAAACTGTACCAAGAGGAGGGGTAGCTTTTAATAAGAAGGGGGAAATTTTGTCACACTCTTTCTCCAAAGAAAAAGATGACTACAGGCCTTATGTTTATATAGCTAAGGGAGTCCACTTAATGATTTTTCCAAAAATAATAAATACACAAACCCCTAGCAGGTTTTCCAACAGTAGAGTCAGAAGTGGAGAGTCAGAATTTCTGCCTCTCCAGGCACCCTCTTACATAGGCATGGTAATGTTTATTGAAATTCACTATAAAGGCAAAATTGGATGAGGACAATTGAGAAACTCTTGTCCTAAATATCTTTTCCTGACTGGTCAAGGAAACAGTGAGTCTAATAATAAACTTCCTTTTTTTTTTTTTTTTTTTTTTAAGTGCATAGCCCTACCAATCCAATAAGACAAAAGAGATTCATTCCAAAGGAAAGATCTGGCATTTCAGGATCACATTTAAGTAGGAGAGGATGCATACAATAATAATACATTTCAATTAGACGACAAAGTCAGCCATAGGACACAGTACCAGTAGTGTCTTTTCCACTAAGAACTGGGGAAGGGAGGCTTAAAATGCACCTTATGTTTGTTTAGCAAACATGCCAGGGAATCCTTCCTTCAACTGTGCCCATCGAGTTGAGCTACATGCATACAACATAATCCAGGAAGACCACCCCAAACTGAGGCTTTATTTACTAATTTGCATTGCCTCTAAAACTGTGAATTTTTTCCCTACTTTTTTTTTTTTTTTTTTTTTTCTCAGACAGAGTTTTGCTCTTGTTGCCCAGGCTGGAATGCAATGGTGTGATCTCGGCTTATCACAACCTCCACGTCTTGGGGTTCAAGCGATTCTCCTGCCTCAGCCTCCCGAGTAGCTGGGATTACAGGCATGTGCCACCACTCCTGGCTAATTTTGTATTTTTAGTAGAGATGGGGTTTCTCCCTGTTGGTCAGGCTGGTCTCAAACTCCCGACCTCAGGACCTCAGGTGATCCACCCGCCTCGGCCTCCCAAAGTGCTGAGATTACAGGCGTGAGCCATCACGCCCGGCCCCTACATTTTTAATGCCTCTAAAATCCAGATATGTTTTCATAATCAATGGCACCTCGGACTTGATGAAATAAAGTAATCAAATAGTCTTAATAAATCAAATACTTTAAAAAATATAAACAATTTAAAAATTGTTCTAAGACCTGGGTTCCAACCTCAGGATCTGGATGTGACCATACTGTTATATTAGTACATAAAAGCAGAGACACAGACAATAGTGGTATCCCTTCAAAGGGGAAAAAGCCTGTCAGCTGAAGATGATAGAGGAACCCAGTGCTTCTCAAAGGGGGTTCCTCATCCAGCAGTTCATCAGCATTGGCATCACTTGGGAACTTGTAAGAAGTAAAATTCTCAGGACCCACCCCAGAAGTACTGAATCAGAATTTGTGGGGCATAGGGCTCTGTAATCTGTGTTTTAAAAAGGGCATGAGTTTGAGAACCACTCATATAGTAGCTAAATAAAGAAGATACTTGGTCAGTATACACTTGGCATACCTGGGGGAGGGGCAGCATAACACTTAACAGCCAAGTGTTAAGACTACCCTAAAAGGAGGAATCTGAAAACCCAATGCAGGAAAGCTCTTTAAAGTCTACAGTCCCTAGTTTCTGACTCCATATATGTCAAAGCAGCTTCTAATTAGAAGTTTGTTTCCCAAGGGGCTGAACTATAAGGACAGAATGAACTGATCTGGCCAATATGGTATCCTGTCTACTTGTCAATATATTTCTCACTATGAATTCTCTAATTCATGTTCTTGCTCTTGCATAAAGTTCATGAGTTCTGAGTGTCAGTAACAGCACCTGATCTAATTGGGTTCTGAGAAAATCAATTCTGAACCTGAAAAACTAAAGGTCAGTCTTTGAAATCTGTGTATATTACAAAGACCCAGTGTATTTCAAAAGGGCCCAGTACATACCTAATAGTCATTTAAATGGAGTATTTACCAGGTCAAGAGAAGTGAAAAATTAAGGGCAATTAGGTCAAGATTGCAAACTAGCAATCCTGAGGCCAGATCTGGCCCACAGATGTGGCTTGTTTGGCCCACACACGTTGTTCAAAAATGGGAAGTTTCACATTAAATATTGGATTTCTTCCAGTCTTAAAAAAGCAATAAAAAGATTTGACAATAGGGAGCCCACATCCTGGCACTTGAGCACTTGCCTGGAGCTAGGCAGAAGCTGTCTCCTTTAAACAGGTTGTAGCTTCCAGGCCACCCCAGTCCCAGGAATCCTTATTGACTTCTGGCTGGCAAGCTTCTCCCTTTATGTGAATATGATCTGTCTGACCCCTGGTACATACGAGTTTGAAGATCATTGATTTACATAATCATTTTTCATGGAACTGATCATTAGGCTGATTTGAATAAAATGAATTACTCAGAAAATTAGCTATATTTTGTACCTTTATAGCTATTTGTATGTGTGAGCAGGGATGTAGAGGTTAGTTATTTTTAAAAACAGACAGTCGTGAAGGCAAAGATTGCCAGGTAGAGTATAAAGAGTACCAGCCTGGGCTGTCTAGATTTGGATTTGCCGCTTACTAAATGTAAAACTGTCCCTCAGCCACGGTTTACATATCTACTAATGGGAATGACAATATTTACTATACACAGGGTTTATGGTGATAATTGACTTAGATAATATATGTTCAAGACTGTATAGAACCTCAAAAATGTTAATTGAATTAAATTTTGACGGTTTTGTTATCTGAATTTTACTTTAGAAATTGTTCCTAACAGACTATAAACTTTTGAAAAAAAAAAACAATCAAAATTAAACCTCAATAGTCTTACATTGTGATAAGACAATGGAATTAACATTTATTGACTGTAAACTATGAACCAGATAGTATGCTGGGTGCTTTAAATACATTGTCTCATGGAACCCATAAATAATTACTATGAGTTAGTATTATCTACCTTTTACACATTAAAAGCCAGGGCTAGAAAAGTTTAGGTAATTTACCAAAGTCACACAGTAAGCATTGGATAACCAAGGTCCATCTTACTCCAAAGCCCTTACATGTGTGATTACTGTAGTGTTTCTCAAACTAGCCTGATTATATGAATCATAGGCTAGTAGTTAAAAATATAAGCTCTCCTATTTATTTCCAAGCTTACTGAACCAGAATCTAAACGGATACATAGCCTTGAAATGTGCCACGTTTTACCATGGCCCATGTAATTCATCATAGCAGCAAGGAAACTGCTTAAGAAAGCTGTTAAGAATCAGAGTAAGTAGAAGAAGAATTACTTTGTGTTATACTCAATAGAAGAAAGGAAGGAAAGGGGGAAACTAGGAAGAAAAGGAGGGAGGGAGAGGGAGGAAAGAGGGAACAAAGGAAAGAGGGAAGGAGAGAGGAAAAGAAAGAAAGGAGGGAATGAAGGAGACAGGCAGAAAAAGGTCCTGGAGCTAAGGCCTATGGCATTTGAAGGATGATGTGAATGCACTTACTAGATGGATGCTTTCTTTCTAACTGCACCCAGCCTGTTTACTGCAAACATAAGGGATCAGCCAACAGGAAGCTCAGCTTGCCACCGCAGAGGAGTAAAGCACTTTGAACTACAGGCATCTTGTACACCCAAATTACATACTGTGATACACATAGTATTTGAGCTGTTCCGCAAGACAGAAGCCAATTATTCTTGGCACATACTTCTGTCGTGCTATCCAAATCACCATCCCTCACATGTGGATCTGTGCCACATCAAACGCACCAAGTTATAAATTCCTTAAACTCTTTGAGATGAAAGTCAAATGTTGGAGAAAAAGGATAGTCTTGTACATATACCATATAGCCGAAAAGATGTGTGCTTAACTTAGAACTGCTGGGTCTATTATGAGAAACCGGGGCAGCAAAATTCTGCCTTAGGAACTTTTCAGAGTTTTGTAAACTGAATTTTTCCAATGTAATTCAGTATTATCATTGCCTTTTCAAATCTTAGTTATTTCATTTATTGTATTCATCTTAAAATAATTTATTTTCCAGCCTCTCCCTTTAAACGTTTTTAAGCACAGTGGAAAAACATAGACACTAAAACAATGAGTAGAGGCTATAGATACCATCAAATTCTATTGAGAATCACAGAAACCATGCATATGTCCTGACTGGTAGTATGATTTGATAGTCAGATCAATTAGTTAACCCACTCCTCTTACCCCTTACAAATCCTGAGGTTATGGGATTTAATCAAAACTCTCAGGTGATATGAAAACAGAAATCTAATGATAATTGTTAATAGTAGTATAAAGAATTTAAAACATAAATCCTGCAAGATTAAAAAGCAGAAAGTGGGGTATTAGATGCACCATCTTTGTGCTTCTTAAGCCTTAAATATGCTGTGGAAACTCCTAGAAATCTTGTGAAATTGCAGATTCTGATTTAGTAGTACTGTATTTCTGAGTTCCAAGATTCTGATTTCTAACAAGTGCCAGTGTGACTGGCCCAGGGGTCAGACTCAGTAGCGAGTGAGTCAATTTAAGAAGGCTCACATTGGAGAAGTTCTAGAGACACGACACAATCTCCCCATAGGAGGGAGTGTGACCTAACACTAGTATTAGCTAGAAAAAATGCAAAGATGAAAGACAGATGAAAGTGTTCATATAAGTGTCCAGTTTCTCCAGAAGAAATGGGTTACCTATGAAACAGAAATATAATCTTATTTTTGTTTTAATGTGAGAAGAATTCTAAGAAAGTAAACAGATTTACAACCAATACATAATTGGGTTTCTCAAATTTAAGAACCTGATGAGGATACTGGATCATCTACCCAGAAAAATACAGATAATGTACATGCACACACTATACACGCACATCTGTATACAGTTTCAGGAAGTTCACTGAGCTTCCTTTGGAAAGGTATGAACTACCTAAGGGCTCATATCACAATTTAAGACTACCAATGCACATGTGCAGCTGGTACAGAGGAACAACTTGTAGTTTTAAGACTAATTGATAGAGGGGGCAATTTAGAATCTGCTTATGTGTTTGGTGACATTATTGCACAAAGGCTTACGATTTCTCAGTCACTTCTGTAAAATATAAACTGGTTGAGATGTACATTTTTCCAAGGTAAGACATTAAGCATCTTCATATTAGGTAGGAAAAAACCCACCACCTTAAAAAGTTAAATATATACTACTTCGGAAAAACACAAGACAAAAATCCAGTTTTGAAAATGACTGCACAGTACAGGGGTTTCTGAAGATGTAAAGGGCAATTGTTGTTTTATGCTGGTAGCATACATCTGCTTTTTTTCTCCAATAATTTTGAACATCCCACCACCTGCCTTTTTAAAACTAGTAAGAAATTATGGTTATTTAGAGTTGTCCTTTAAAAGCCATAGAAAACCAGTTAATGTTTTTTCAAAAAACAGTTATTGATCACCCAATCTTAGATAAGCAACTTAAAATCTAGAAAGTGAGCTACATCTGTGTGTGTGTGCATGTGTGTGTGTGTGTGTGTGTGTGTAAAGTTATATGTCAAGACATAATATGAAATATAGACATAATGCTATGAGAGTGCTGAGGGCTTTTTCTTTCCTTTTTTTTTTTTTTTGAGCTGGAGTCTTGCTCTGTCACCCAGGCTGGAGTACAGTGGCATGATCTCGGCTCACTGTAACGGGCGCCTCCTGGGTTCAAGTGATTCTCCTTCCTCAGCCTCCCACGTGGCTAAGATTACAGGTACTCACCACCACACCTGGCTAATTTTTGCATTTTTAGTAGAGACAGGGTTTCATCATGTTAGCCAGGCCAGTCTCAAACTCCTGACCTTCAGTGATCTTCCCCTCTCAGCCTCCCAAAGTGCTGAGATTACAGGCATGAGCCACTGCACCCGGCAGAAGTGATTATTTCCAGCATGAGATAATAGGGATGTATGAAGGGAATCACTGAGATAGCTCTGAGCTGGATTCAGTATGAGTAGGATTTCAATAGACGGAGAAGTAGAAGGGGGACATTTCATGTAAAGGGACTCCCAAAACCAAAGCATTACAGAGCGTAAGAGTGGAGGGAAGCATATGCTGTTTGGTTCAAGAAGAGGATGATATTTCATCATACTTGTAATATTACTACCTGTATAGGCTCTTCTTGACTTGGTTTGCTTTAACCAATAGAACACACAAAATTGGCCAAGTGCCAGTTTTGGGCTTAAACTTTAAGAAGGCCTGGCTTTTGTGCTTTTGGCAGCCCTGAGTTGCCAGGAAAGAAATTCTGACCACCTTGCTGGAGAGTTCACATGAGGAATCCACATGGAGAGAGAGAAAAGCCCTGAGACTACATGAAGAAAGACAGAAGGCACATTTTCTTAGCTGAGCCCAGCCTCCAGTCTACTGCAAAGTGACTGCAGCCATATTGGGGACCATGGGTAAGACCAGCAGAACTCCCCGGCTGATCCCAGCACAGACTGCAAAATAGAATGGTTGTGTTTGAAGGCATCACTTTCTAGAATAGTTTGTTATGCAGCAATAGAAAACTGAAACTGAGTGTTTACTAACATTTTAAATCACTACTGCCTTTTGATAAATACAAAAAGCGTAAACCCAACTGGAGCTTCGGATGTAGAACTGTCCTTCTACACTCACTAGTCAAGACTTATTTTGAATTTTATTATTTCATATCCTAATCCTAAATTTTGTTTAGGATACAAAGCTCTAGGTTTCTTCTTTTTACAAATGAAAACCATTATAAAAGTAAATAACCATTAAAAACCATTCCCTGCATCACCTCTTCTATTGCTCCTCCTTAACAGCAGCACTTAGATGGATTAGTGCACATGTGTATGTGTACACATGTATGTATATGTGTGCATGTGTGCATGGTAATATTTGGTCATAGGGAAGATTAAGAAAAGGATTAGGGCTAAAAGGCTGAACATAGGGTGAGTTTCTGTGTTTATCTTCTGTTTTGGAGGGAACCTAGGACAGTGTTTCTCAAAATTCTTAACTTAAAAACTATTGGCCAGATGCGGTGGCTCCCACCTGTAGTCCCAGCATTTTGGGAGGCCAAGGCGGGCCGATCGCTTGAGGTCAGGAGTTCTAGACCAGCCTGGCCAACGTGGCAAAACCCCATCTCTATTAAAAATACAACAACAACAAAAAATTAGTCAGGCATGGTGGCGAGTGCCTGTAATCTCAGCTACATGGGAGTCTGAGACAGGAGAATCACTTGAACCAGGGAGGCAGAAGTTGCAGTAGTGAGTGGAGATCGTGCCACTGCACTCCAGCCTAGGCAACAGAGTGAGACTCCTTCTCAAAAAATGCAAATAAAAATAAAAAAAAATTAACAAATTCATAGGAACTCTGTGTATGTGTGTGTGTGTGTGTGTGTGTGTGTGTGTGTGTGTGTGAGATATAGGCCTGCCTATCCATACTGAAACAAATTTATAAAAGTTTTTCCCTGTGTGTGATACATTCTCATTTATTTCTACTCTATTCCAGTTCTTTTTTTCTTACTGATAGTTGTGACTCACTATATCAATTTCATAATGCACATAGAGGTTGAGACCCTCAGATGAAAAATACTGTCTTAAGGGGCATTAATCATTAAAAAAAATTCGTTAAATCCTGTATATGCCATACATTGTTCTAGTCCCTTGGATAAACCAGTGATAAAACAAATACAGTTCCTTCTTTCATGGACAAAATAGTCATTAAATAGCAATCACAACAAAATATGAACAAAATATGATTTGATTGCATTCATAATAAATGCTGAGAAAGAAAAGTATGGGTGCTATGAGAAGCTCTGATAAGGAGACTTCACTGAATCTGGAGCATTTAAGTGGATCTGTTCATGGATGCCAAGTTAAGGAAAGCCCAGAGTAATAGAGGTCAGTCTCTAGAACATTTCTGGTCTGCCAAGGGCTAGCAGAGGACAACTGCAGGAGGCTGCTGAATAAGCCAAGTGGGGTGTAAGCTGGGCTGACATTCCGCCCAATCCTAAAGCTGGCCTTAGGGGCCGGTGCATGCTGTAGCCTGTTGGGCCCAGCTCATATGAATCCTTTCCAACAATTTTTGGCTTGTGGGATCTAGAGAGAAGAGGTCAAGGAGCAACAGTGAAGTGTCCCCCTTACAGTCCAGAAGTAAGAGAAGTAAAATCATTTACCATCTTTCAGGGGCAAATTATGAGATCCATCTAGAGTTATGAAAAACTGTGTCCAAGAGACTCCCAGGCTGGACGCTGACAGTAATTACTTGAAGGTATTAACATATTTGGAAAAAGAAAGTTCCCATTAGAATGAGGGTGGTTGGCAAGTAAATCAAAGACAAAGGAGACTTGACTTGTACTGCCCATGGAGAGAGGGAGTGCCTGTATGAGCCTCAGGAGTGTGTGCCCATCCTCCTGTGATCTCCCTACTGCTCACATGGATGTCCTAGGTCCTCAAAAACCATGACCACTCAGTCTTCTGATCATATGTATATATGTCTATTCTAAATCCATGCTATGTACTATTTAGCATTCTGAACTTACCCACAGAAGGAGAAAGTGTATGCTGGCAAGGCCAAAACACTTTGTAGCTTTTAAGGAATCAGCTGATACTCTGGCTTTAAGGTTCTTGTGAGCTTTTGAGAGTTGGAATCAGCTTACTCAGAGGCTGTGACAAGATCACCTTTCTGAGACTGCTTGGTTGAGGACAGACTCTGGAGTATAGCTAATTCTCCAAGGAAAACACTACTCTGTAAGGACCTGTCTGGGTAACCAACTGTCTTTCCCTAGGCGATACTCCTAGGTAACCCCTAACCTCCAACTACATACCATTTTAAATTTAAAATTTCTATAAGGTAGCACCTCCAGTATGTATACAGCACACAGTTAACTGTTGATGAACACTGCCTAGGCATTGTTTCAAGCGCTATGTAGATTATCTCATTTAATCCTTATACCAAGGGAGGTGCTTTTGGTATTCCTCTTTTACCACTATGAAAACTGAGGTTAGTTGAGCATGGTGGCTCATGCCTGTAATCCTAGCATTTTGGGAGGCTGAGGTGGGTGGATCGTTTGAGCCTAGGAGTTTGAGACCAGCCTGAGCATCATGGTGAGACCCTATCTTTACAAAAGATACAAAAATCAGCCAGGCATCGTGGTGCGTGCCTGTAGGCCCAGCTACTTGAGAGGCAGAGGTGGGAAGATCGCTTGAGCCCAGGAGGCAGAGGCTGCAGTTAATTGAGATGGTATCACTACACCCCAGCCTGGGCAACAGAGCCAGACCCAGTCACAAAAATAAAAAGAAAAGAAAAGAAAAAAAAAAAAGAAAAGAAAAGGAAACTGAGGTTAGGAAGCATAAGGTTTCACAGCTAGTAAATGGCAGGGTTGGGATTCAGGGCAGCCTGATTCTAGACTGGAACCTTTAACCAATTTATGACATTGCTCCTGTCAGTGTCAAAAAGTCCATTTGTATCTAAACTGTGGCTTGCAAAGTTACTTTTCTTTAAAGGGAGAGAGGGAACAAATGACCTCTATCTGTATGCTTTGATAATCTATACACCTTTCTTGGTGTCTCATAGAACGTTAATGTTTTCTCCCATGGGATATTCAATGCTTCATGCAAACTAGTGAGAAGTGGCTCAGTTCTCTACCCCAAATCTCGCCTTTTCTTATTCTGGCTTTTCTGTAGTCTCACTGGGGATAGTCCCTGCAGACTTTCTATTTGCCTCCTTCCAAGCTATGACTATGCAAGCATGATCCTGGAATTGCAGAATGGTCAGCAAAATGCTGGCTTATTCTCTGGGGAAACTCTATAGTTTTCTGGGGAGATCATAGAAAGCTATTTAGGATCCCACTTTCAAATAGGCTCTTGAGGTTATGATTGTTTCCTGGATGCTTCCTATTGTGCAACTGCCCTAATATACAACTGGCCATTTATACAAATTCAATTTATAACTAAGACATTGTTTTGAGAAAAAAAAAAAAAAAAAAGCCATCCTTTCTTTCTTTTTTTTTTTTTTTTTTTTTTGAGACGGAGTCTCACTCTGTTGCCCGGGCTGGAGTGCAGTGGCCGGATCTCAGCTCACTGCAAGCTCCGCCTCCCGGGTTTACACCATTCTCCTGCCTCAGCCTCCGCAGTAGCTGGGACTACAGGTGCCCGCCACCTCGCCCGGCTAGATTTTTGTGTTTTTTTAGTAGAGACGGGGTTTCACCATGTTAGCCAGGATGGTCTCGATCTCCTGACCTCGTGATCCGCCCGTCTTGGCCTCCCAAAGTGCTGGGATTACAGGCTTGAGCCACCGCACCCGGCCCATCCTTTCTTTCTTGTAAGAAACTTACGAAGTGTGGGATGTTTGAATGTGTTCTCCACTACATTTTTGTATTATAAATCTCAAGGGGAATGAGGCAGAGATCAAAGCCACAGCTTTCCAAGACCACAGAGCTTGATGTCCTTGATGTTCCTGATCTTCTAAGTGAAACTCTCAATTATTTGGCAATGAAAACAAGGCTTTTTTTTTTTTTTTTTCCCAGGGTCAGGGGTATATTTTATTTTATTTTATTTTATTTTATTTTATTTTAAATTATACTTCAAGTTCTAGGGTACATGTGCATAACGTGCAGGTTTGTTACATATGTATACTTGTGCCATGTTGGTGTGCTGCACCCATCAACTCGTCAGCACCCATCAATTCATCATTTATATCATGTATAACTCCCCAATGCAATCCCTCCCTCCTCCCCCCTCCCCATGATAGGCCCCAGTGTATGATGTTCCCCTTCCCGAGTCCAAGTGATGTCATTGTTCAGTTCCCACCTATGAGTGAGAACATGCGGTGTTTGGTTTTCTCTTCTTGTGATAGTTTGCTAAGAACGATGGTTTCCAGCTGCATCCATGTCCCTACAAAGGACGCAAACTCATCCCTTTTTATGGCTGCATAGTATTCCATGGTGTATATGTGCCACATTTTCTTAATCCAGTCTGTCACAGATGGACATTTGGGTTGATTCCAAGTCTTTGCTATTGTGAATAGTGCCGCAATAAACATACGTGTGCATGTGTCTTTGTAGTAGAATAATTTATAATCCTTTGGGTATATACCCAGTAGTGGGATGGCTGGGTCATATGGTACATCTAGTTCTAGATCCTTGAGGAATTGCCATACTGTTTTCCATAGTGGTTGAACTAGTTTACAATCCCGAAAACAAGGCTTTTAATGGGAAATCAAAGAAGCCAAATCATCTGTGTAACAGAAACTGAGTAAATTGATAATTCATTTATTCAAGAATGTATTGAGCAACCTAGGATGGCTGAGGCACTGTTGTGTACATATATCTGTATCAGTGAACAAAATAGGTGAAGATCCTTCCCCATGGTAGCTCACAGTCTAGTACAGGAGGGAGATAATAAATAATAGATATAGTAAATTATGTGTTAGAAGGACAGACATGGTATGAAACAAACAAGCACACACACACACAATAGAGCAGACATTGAAAATGGTATTAATGTGGGATGCAGTTAAAAAATGGGATGGTCATGGATGGCCTAATCGAGAAGATGAAACACAAGCAAAGACTTAAAGCAATGGAATTAGCCCTAAGATATTGGGGGAAAGAGCACTTCGTGCAACACCAAGGTCTTCAGATGGAAGTGTGACTGAAGTGCTTGAAGCAGTAAGGAGGCTAATGGGCTGGAGCTGAGTGAGTAAGAGAAAGAAGAGTAAAAAAGAAGACCAGAGATGAAACAGGGGTCAAATTGGGCTAGATGTTGTGGGCCGCAATACTCACTTTTAACTCTGAGGGAAATGGGAGCCATTGCAAGGTTATGAGCAGAGGAATGACATGATCTGCACTGACTGCTGTCTTTTGAATGACTGTAATGCAGCAAGAGGAGATGCAGGGTCTCCTATTAGACAGCCACTGCAACCATCTAAGCCAGAGAAGAGAGTGACTTGCAATAAGATAGTAACGATGGAGATAGTGACAAGGACGCTGGGCTCTGGGTATATTTTGAGAACAGAGGCTTCAGGAGTTCTAATGTATTAGATACGAGATGTTCTAAAAAGAGTAGACACAGGGATATTCTCAAGCTTTGGCCTGAGCAACTGAGATGAAGAAGCTATGGTTAGAGCAAATTGTGTGGGAGGCAGTTGGGGAAATCTATAATTCAACCTTCCCTCCCTTCCTTCCTCCCTTCTTTTTACCCTTCCCTTCCTTTTTTCTTTTTCTTTTCTTTTTTTTTTGAGACAGAGTTTCACTCTTGTTGCCCAGGCTGGAGTGCAACGGCGCGATCTCGGCTCACTGAAGCCTCCGCCTCCCAGGTTTAAGCGATTCTCCTGCCTCAGCCTCCCAAGTAGCTGGGATTACAGGTATGCACCACCACGCATGGCTAATTTTTGTATTTTTAGTAGTGACAGGGTTTTTCCATGTTGGTCAGGCTGGTCTCGAACTCCCGACCTCAGGTGATCCAACCGCCTCGGCCTCCCAAAGTGTCTACCCTTCCCTTCTTCCCTCCTTGTTCTCTTCCTTTCACCTTCCCTCACTTCTTTCTTTCCTTCCTTGCATGCACACCTGCAAATGCCAGACATTATACCCAGTGACACAACAGATACAAGGCATCTTTGCTAGCAAGCTGAATATGAATAATAAAATAGAGGTACAGAAGTGGAATCGATGGTAGGGGACCTCCTATATTCTATTATTCCTTTCTTAAAAAGTTAGATTCTGATATGAGCATACTTGAATAATTCACATTTCTGAACCATAATTCTGTAAATATATCAACACTTGCACATTGATTCTTCTTCAAAAATCATGTTAAACCTAAACTAAGGATTCCATTATTACATTGATGGTATGGTTTTTGCCTACTCTATGATCAAAAACATATCAACAACCCAAAATAATCACTGACATGAATGAAACATTCATTACTACCTCTTAGAAACTGTGTCTTTTTTGTTTCTCTACACACTATCCATCAAAAGTTCTGACAACTTAGCTAACTAACGATATTAGTTATTCCTTTTGTTCTAAGAAACATAAAGCTAAGTGGTACATTCTGGTAGAAAGGATGTCCTAGGGTACAACAAAAGGCAGATTAGCATTGTGTTAGGTGACCAATCTTGGAAACAGATGGCCAAAGTTGGACTCCTGGCTCTGTTTCTTATTACTTGTGTGACCCTGGCCTAGTATTTCACTCCTCCGGGCCTCAGTTTCCACAACTATGAAATAAACTTTCCCGGCAATCTCCTACCCAGCCTTTCCTAATGAAATAAAAACAATAATGTATCCAATCTCACAGATTTATGGTGAGGATTATACAAAGTCCTTAAAGAGCATGGCACACAGTAAGCTGTCTATAAATGGCATTACATATTGAGATATTGAATGTAACTAGGCCATTGTTACTGCTACTACCATACACCAGAAAATTCTCTCCTCCCTTTCCAAGAGCTCATTTTTATCATTGATATTATATGCCCTTTTTGGGGTCATTTTCACTAGCCATTTCTTTCTTATGAAAAAAGCAACAAGAGAAATAAAGTTGCAAAGATGATGTAAATGTTTAACATTATCGGTTAAATAACTGTTAGAACGTAAGCAACTACAAAAATAATTTTGAACTATACTTTGATGCAGAAAATTGTTTTTTTGTTAAATGGGAAAAATGTGTTACAGCAGTAAGTCACCAAATATTATGATCCCTTTAAATATACATAAGTATATATAATATACATATATATGCATATAAATATACATAAGTATATATATACATATATTGTATATTATATATACTTATATATACAAATGTATATATAAGTATACAAACATTTGGGAGGATTTAAAGTATATACTAATGGTGGCAATCCTTACATGGATAAATTTATAGCGTTTTGATGCTTTTATGACATATTTTTATTTTATTTTCTGAACATGATAACTGGGTAGTGTCACCAACTGAGATATATAAGGAGGCACAAATGTAGAGGAAAAGCTAAATTTAATTTTGGATGTGAAGAATTTGATAAACCCATGGGATACTCAGTTGGGAATTTCCAATAAATATTGGGGCTCCAAGCTTTGTAGAAGAGGTTAAGATGGATTTCTATATAAATTTAGGGGCTTTCAGCAAACAGGTGGTAATTAAAATAAGAATGCACAAGTCAGTCTTGGAAGACACGCAAAGTGAGGAAAGCAGGGACTGAAAATGGGATCCTGGGAACCCCAGGTCAAAGGAAGGGTTGGGGGGAAAGGAAAGAAAGAGTGTATAACCTCAAGTAAAGAGGGAAAGGTTTTCGAGGAGGATAGACTGGCAATTGACTTAGAGAAGCTTGATGAGAAATGAACTGAAAAATATCTACTTGGTTTGGCAATTGGGAGATCAGAGGAACTACAGCAGTAGTTGCAACAGAGTGGTGGGGCTGCAAGCTGACTTCCAGGGGGTGGAGGAATAAGTAGGGGGGAAAGAAAATGAAAATGATAAGTGTAAACTTTCTAGAAGTTTGGGTGAGAAAATCAGTAGAGATATGTGGTAATAACTGATGGAAGATACAGGATCAAAGAGGAAGGGAATTTTTTCCTTAGGAACTTCAACCAGTTTTGAAGGAGATGCAGCCACCAAAGAGTAGGTCAAAGAAAGAGGAAGAAGGGGTGATAGATGGAGCAATGTCCAGGAGGAGGCATTGAAGGGGATGGGGATTAAATTTGGAGGTAGTCTTACTTTTAAGCGCATTAAACAGAAATCTTAGCATAATATAGAAGAGCAACACAGATTGAGCAAAATTTAATTTTGTATCTTTTGATTATTTGGGGTCATCAATTTGAACACCAAAAATTATACTCAGTTGTCCAGAGAGGATGCTCTCAGTGTTTCCAAAGATGGTTTGAGCTTATTGCCCCTTTCAAAAAGGCCCCAAATAGCTACATCTGTGGTTTCCTAATGATTTTGTAGATTTTCTTTTTTTGTTGTTGTTTTTAGGCCATCAGCTGACACTTGGCTAATATCAGTTGCGACTTTCCCTGCAATCTCCTACCCAGTCTTTCCTAATTTGCTTCATCCAATTATAGAAGGTTTAGAATCACATGACCAAGCCTGTATGCATCATCACTAAAATATGAGCTACATTTCTCTGGCTAATGACCTGCATTATCTTTAGTGAGTGAACACTGTGAACATCTATTTTGAGTGCTCAGAGACCTCTTTTGCTTCCTTCCTGATGCTGATCTATGTTCTAGAAGAAAGGGGACACTATGAGCATTGCAGGCTGAATTCTTAACAGTTGGGATGTATACTGCTATTAATAATTGAGGTATAATATATATCATGCTTATCAACACATAATGTGCATATAGAGAAAAGGTTAATGTTCCACTCTGAGCTTACTTATCAAAGTTTACTGCTCTTCCACAAAACCTACATGGTTTGTTGAACAATTTCATCAGTCTTCTGCAAGCCATAATCTATGATTACATAAATAATTAATAATAGTTTTAAAATAACTTTGCAATGATTTTGGTTCTGTTTAGATCCCCAACAATGTAAATCCCACAATCTTCTGGAAGATTTATAATTATTAATGGAAAACACATTTCTTATCTCAGTTGATGAATTAGTGCTTGATATAGTCCTAACTAATAAATACATATAATAAATACAATATACAGCCGAAAAATGTATAAAAATGCAGGAAATAAAATGGGAATCTTTGTCCAAATTCATTAGCAACCTGTTTTCAGCATATATAGTACTGAGCTATATATGTACTTTTTTTGAGCATATATAGTCAAGAAGTTAAAATGGCATAAAGCATACAATTCCCCATTATATAATCAGAGTAAACAAGAAGGAATGATTTACAGGAAGCTGATCCCTTGGATTGTTTTCTATGTATATGCTGCATGTAATTTATATTGTATGATGATGATACAAACAATTTTTTTTTGCCTTCTGACCCTAATTTCCCAAACTTTCACAGCTCAGACCTGCAGAGACAGGTTTTGAAAATAACATTTGGCAAGAACATGTGCAAATGTGATCAATGAGCATCGAGGTACATGTATATTTTACTACCTTTTCTTTTTCACTCAGAGTGCTTTTAAAAATCAGCATAACTGCAATAAAAAGAACCCACAACTGCCCTATTATTGAATTACAAAGCAATGTGTGTCGGAAACACCCCTCAGTATTTTAAGAGGGTCAAAAGGAAGATGCTCTGCACGTACTCCACGGCTGCAGGAATTCTGGTGAAAGGAGATACCAACCCAGAGCTGTTTAAATGATGACGCCGCAGCCAGGCAAGAGGTAGGGAGAGTGACTGGAAAGCTGGATTGCAGGCGGAACAATGAATGGTGGGGGTGGTGACAAAGTGGACTGGGAAAGGACAGAAATGACAGCAGGAATGAGAAGGATTTCAGATGTGCTGCTATGATAGACGTCCCATTCCAAGTCTTCATGTTTCAAACAAGTTTTTAAAAAGTTTCAAGAAAGACAACTTTCTGCAAGATGAGAGGTTGCTTTAGGCACCTAATTTCAAGTAACTAACAACAGCTGGTAATTATTCAATACACTCATTAGCAACAATAACAGCAAGACTAAATACCAATAAAAATACTTTATAGTACACAGTGGCTCCATGTGCCAATTTCTTCATCTTAATTTCTCTACGTTTAGCCACTAATTTCTTTGGCCTCACAGTGGCTTTACCCAACACTCCAGGATACAATTTCTCACCACAGACGTTACAAATTTCCAAGATTGCTGCTGAATTGAATTACTCTCACGTATATGAGGCAGCTCTCTTATTCTATTCTATGGGGTCTCGCTGCTATCAATTATTCAACTTTTTATAAAAACAAAATCTTCCTTAAAAATTGCTTTTGTCAAAACATTGCTATGACCATCTGTGTTTAAAAACCATTAATGGCTGTCTACTAACTTTACTGTAACAAAATGTATTAGTTTGACAGATCAAGGCTTTCATGGCCTAAATTTCACCTGGACCCTCCACTACAGACTGCCACACTGGTCACACACATGATTCAATATTTGTGCATCACGGTGGGAGTGTTCATTCCTTGTTATTTAAATTTCTTATCTATAAGTTCCAACTCAAGCCTGACTTCCCCCCTGGAGCATTTCCTGACTAAGCTGCCTCTCAACTATCTCTTCTTCTTTGCAGTATTTATATGACTTTTTGGTTCTATTATTTGACATTGAGAACTGCAGAATCGCTGTTGCAGGAATATGCTGGAACTGGATCTTGTCAAGTGTTAAACATTCAAGAATTCTGCAAAGAACTCTGGAACCAGTGATAGCTTGAAACCAGCCATGTGAGGAGTATTTGCACCATGGCCATAGACAGACACTGCAGATCAGGTATTTTACTTTTTTTTTTTTTTTTTTTATTTTGCAAGGGGTGGTGGGGTGGTGAGAAGAGGAAGGAGAAGAACTGGTCTGCTAGCATACCACACAACAGATTGTCAAATTATTCTTACTACATTTAAAATATTTTGTCAACTCTCCACTATAGCTTTCCAGTATAAATTCAAATGCTTCCAGGACTAAGTAATCCATGACCTCTCATGGAGTTAAATTCCAACATGGACATGGATCCATATTCACACATTAAACTGTAAGTTCCATGACAGCTAGCTATTTTGTATCCTTCATGGTGCCCAGCACAGTCTGTGGTAAAAAGAAGATCCTGGCCGGGCGCCGTGTCTCACGCCTGTCATCCCAGCACTTTGGGAGGCCGAGATGGGTGGATCACGAGGTCAGGAGATCGAGACCACCCTGGTTAACATGGTGAAACCTTGTCTCTACTAAAAATACAAAAAACTAGCCAAGCGAGGTGGCGGGCGCCTCTAGTACCAGCTACTCGGGAGGCTGAGGCAGGAGAATGGTGTGAACCCGGGGGGCGGAGCTCGCAGTGAGCCAAGATGGAGCCACTGCACTCCAGCCTGGGCGACAGAGCGAAACTCTGTCTCAAAAAAAAAAAAAAAAAAAAAGCAGATCTTTCTGCCTTTCTAGGGTTCACATTGCCCTTTAACTTCTGGCCTTATTGAACCTTGGAATTGTTCCTTGAACATATCTGGTATTTCTTACCTTGGTAACTTTCCAAAGGCCACTTACCTGCCATGGCTGGCCCAGGCTGACTGAATCCCTCCTGCCACTGAGTGACCCTGTGACTTTAACAGTCCTTTAAACACATTGTATTTCAATTGTCTATTGATTTATCCACCTCTCTGCTATACAGTAAGCTGCTTAAGTGTTATCTTTTCCACCTGTGTATCACAAGGCTGCGGTCCCCAGCATATAGAAGGTACTCCAATAAATATTTATTCATAGTGAATACAGCAATTCAAACAATTTATATAATGTAGGTCTGCTCTGGCACGATTCCACAACATTGATTACTCAAAAAAATAGGCCTTATGTACTTTATGACACTGTTGTAACTATACAGCAACCATCGAACACAAATTTCAAAGAGGAGAGAGCTTATTTACAACTCCATGAGCACTTCAAGCATTGCTTTCTTCCCAGGCACTGAGAGAGTATCCCTGACGTTGTTCTGCTCTCTTTGCGTTTAGGTGTCTGTGCTTGCCGGTATGCCTCTGTCCCCCTTCTGCCCTGCTTCAGCACCAGTGGCAGATGCACCACAATTCGGGTGAAACCTGGTTTATCCCCAAGAAGTCTTCACAGTTGTTCTGTTGGTCTCTGCTTAATACCACACAAATAAAACTTAGGCCTTGGGAGAGTGAATGAGCGAAACAAGAAAGAATGGAAGAAAAAACATAAAAGTAAAGTAAGGCACGAGAGAATTGTATAAACTGGGGTGGGAAGGATAAAATTTAAACCTTTTCTGAGAAAAGATATAAAAGTAAAGTGAAGCAGGAGAGAATTGTATAAACTGGTGTGGAGAAGATGAAATTTAAAAAAAAACTTCTGAGAACCAAATGAGGTTGTAATACTCCAAAATTCTTAATTCAAATGTTGTTCCTGCCTCCTTTAAGGTTCAAAAGATAGCTGGTGTGACCATATTCACGAAAGTAAGTTTCTCTTTAAATGGCCAAAATCTTATTATTAGTAGTAGTACTATTATTTTTGGTTTATAGATCCAGGAATCTTTCTAATGATGGAGAAACAAAATAAGAATAAAATGCATTTTATAAAAATCCTAATTTTAAATCCTGAGAGAGAAGAGGAAAGTTATGCTCTCTATATATTATATAGGTGCCACCAGCATATGGCCTCTGTGCACAGAAGTACATTTATCTGGGAAATTGAAATAATTATTTAGTGAGCTCAGGCAAAAGTAAGTTCTAACACCAGAGCAGAAGACATAGTCTAATTTCATGAAAGCTGATTTATTATTGTTTATAAAACACCAAATTGTCATTACATTTTCTACCCTACGTATACTTGTGTTTTTCCAGTGGCGCTAATATGACAAAGAAAATAATAAAAGACTATCTTAAAGAAAGTTTACAATATGGTGACTTTTATTTCAGTAACACTATTTTTCAATCATTGAGCCCTGCTGTACATCTTGACATTAGCTCTTCAGTCACACTACAAATGGAGTAAAAATTATCAGTAGAGGAAACATTCTATGATCCATTTCAGTTCCACTACCTTTCCCACTGTTCATATTCAGAGAAATGGACATGAAGTGCTAGAGACAAGAGCAGAACAAATTAGAATTCTGCTTTTTCTGTGTGTCCTTGCTTTTTGAAATGGGGTCTGCCACATAGGCCAGTGTGCAGTGGTGGGATCATGGCTCGTTGTAACCTCAAACTCCTGGGCTCAAGGAATCCTCCAGTCTCAGCCTCCCAAGTAGTTGGGATTGAAGGCATGCACTACTCTGCCTGGATAATTTGTTTTAATTTTAGTAGAGCCTGTTCCCCAGGCTGGTCTCAAACTCCTGGTCTTAAGTGATCCTTCTACATTAGCCTCCCAAAGCACCAGGATTACAGGTGTGAGCCACCAAGCTCCATCAAAAGTCCTGCCTGTAAACTAAAGTTCCACAGAGACTGATGGTTAAAAATGCAAATTGAAATCAAACCAGCAACACTCAAAAATCTGAAATGATTCATTGTTTCTCCACCAGAACACTTCTTATAAACAAGCTGAAGGTAACTTTGATTTTGTTCAAGGTTGTGTCCTACCTTTCTTTGATCTCTCCCACAACATATAGTCAAGTGGTAGCCCCATGACATGCACTTCACTAAGAGGAGGTCAGAATCATCCATTCATTCATTGATTAAATACATATGAATCAGGACTATGTGCCAGGCACTTCGAGTATCAACAATTTCATTATCAACAAGACATAATGTAAGCTCTCAAGAACATCACAGTTTATGGTAGCCAAGACCATTTTTTAAGAAATTGATAAACATCTACTCTGATGTACTCAGTGCCCAATTCTTTCTCCTTTTCTCTTAAAAAAAAAAATTGTACTGCCCAAAGCAATCTACAGATTAAATGCAATCGCTATCAAAACCAATGTCATTTTTCACAGAAATTTAAAAAAAGTTAAAATTTGTATGGAACCAAAAAAAAGCACAACTAACCAAAGCAATCCTGAGCAAAAGAACAAAGCTGGATGTATCACACTACCTGACTTCAAGATATATTACAACACTATAGTAACAAAAACAACATGGTAGAAAAACAGACACATAGACCAATGGAATAATACAGAAAGCCTGGAAACAAATCCACCATTTTACAGAGTAGACTTTTAGATTTAGAGTAGACAGAGAGCATAATGATGCATACATTTGATTTTCTATAAAGGCACCAAGAATATACATTAGGGAAAGGATATCTCTTCAATAAATGATGCTGGAAAAACTGGATACCCATAAGCAGAAGAACGAAAGTAGACCTCTATCTCTCACCATACAAAAATCAACTCAAGATGGATTAAAGGCTTAAACATAAAACTGCTAGAAGAAAACACAGAAGCAACACTTCAGGACATTGGTCTAGACAAAGATTTTATGGCTAAAACTTCAAAAACACAGGCAATGCAACCAAAAATAGATAAATGGGGCTATATTGAACTAAAAAGCTTCTGTACAGCACAGCAAAGCAAACAATCAAGAGAGTGAAGAGACAAACTATTAAATGGGAGAAAATATTTGCAAACTATTCCTCTGACAAGGGAATAATATTCAGAATATATTAAGAACTCAAACGTCTCAACAGTAAAAAAGCACACAATCCCATTAAAAGTGGACAAAGGATATAAATAGGCATTTCTCAAAAGAAGACATACAAATGTCCAATGTGAAAAACTGCTCAACATCACTAATAATCAAGGAAATGCAAATTGATACCACAATGAGATATCTTACCCAGTTAGAGGGCTATTATTAAAAATGCAAAAAATAAAATAACAGATGTTGCCCAGGATGCAGAGAAAAGGGAGCTCTTACATATCACCAGTGGGAATGTAAATTAGTACAGCCACTGTGAAAAACAGCAGGGAGATTTCTCAAAAAACTAAAACTAGAACTAACCACAATGTCCAGCAATCTCACTACCGGGTATTTATCCAAAGGAAAAGAAATTGGTGTATCAAAGAGATACCTACATCCCCAAGTTTATTGCACCACTATTCACAATAGCAAAGATGGAGTATCAACCTAAGTGTCCCTCAACAGATGAATGGATAAAGAAAATGTTGTATATGGTTGGGTGCGGTGGCTTATGCCTGTAATCCCAGCACTTTTGGAGGCTGAGATGGGTGGGTCACGTGGTCAGGAGGTTGAGACCAGCCTGGCCAATATGGTGAAACCCCATCTCTGCTGAAAATGCAAAAATTATCTGGGCATGGTGGCACTCGCCTGTAGAACCAGCTACTTGGGAGGCTGAGGCAGAAGAACTCCTTGAATCTGGGAGGCGGAGGTTTCAGTGAGCTGAGATGGTGCCATTGCACTCCAGCCTGGGTGGCAGAGCAAGACTCCATCTCAAAAAAAAAAAAAAAAAAAAAAAAAAAAAAAGAAAGGAAGAAAGAAAATGTGCTGTACACAATGGAATATGATTCAGCCATAGAAAAGAATAAAATCATGTCATTTACAGCAACATGGATGGAACTGGAGGTCATTATGTTACATGAAATTAACTGGGCACAGAAAGATAAATATCACATGTTCTCACATATGCAGAGGCTGAAAAACTTGAACTCATGAAGGTAAAGTGTAAAATGATAGATACCAGAAACCGAGAAGAGTGTGTAGGTGGGAGGGGAGAGGATGAAGAGAGGTTGAATAATGGGTGCAAACACAGATAGAATAAGCTCTCATGTTCCATAGCAGATTAGGTGACTAGAGTTAACAGGTATTGTATATTTCAAAATAGCTAGAAGAGAGGACTTGAAATGTTCCCTACACATAGGCATGATATATACTTGAGGTGATAGATACTGTAAATACCCTGATTCCATCATTATATATATTGTGCATGTAACAACATCACATGTACCCCATAAATATATACAATAATTATGCATCGACAGAAATAATTTATTGAAGTGAAATTCATATCACATAAACTTAAAAATTGTAAAGTCAAGAATTCAGTGGCATTTAGCACATTTACAATGTTGTGCAACCACCACCTCTATCTAGTTCCAAACATTTTCAACATTCCAAAGTAAAACCCCTTACCTATTAAGAAGTTCTTCTGTCAAGACCACTTTTAACTTCAATGTATGGGAAGCCTTCATTTAGAAACAGGTTTTGAAAAAAATTCTATGTTCGTAATCACTTAACTTAAATATTAGAATTGAGAATGAAGTCAAAGAGTCTTGTAACATCAGACTCAGCCCCTTAGGATTTTTAAAATGGCATTCTTCATTCTGTTTTTTTTCCCCCCCACTTTGGTTTTGGTTTTCTCAGTCTGTCAAATTTTCCAGATTCCCATCTCCCAAAGTTGGTAGATGTTTCCTTTGATCCAGTAGCTAAGGCATGGTTGAACTGATCACATTTATACAGAATTTCCAAAGATCTATCAACGAGAATTCTCGGGTCTATGTGCTTATTTAGCCTTGCCTCTATGCCTGAACTTCATCTGGAAGTCACACATAGTCTTCCTTCTGTCTTCAGCCATGAGCAATAGTGTATTTGCACTAAAAACATTTCCATGGCATCTTCTCCTTTATTTAATTTTCTATCAGCACACCCTTTTTGATACTTTCTTTTTCTGCCCATTCTGGTAATTCAGTTGACTAAAACACAAAACTCTTTCCAGGTAATCTTTGTTTTCCTTTCATAATCTGCTGTTTACACATCCACTTAATTCATAATTTTGTTAAACACCTCCAATTCTTTGCTCCTACATTGTTATCTTGCCATCAAAATATTGATTTCAATACCTGTGACCTCTCCAGTCCATTTAAAACATTAATTACCAAGTTTCCTGCCTTTGACATTGGAGTTCTTAATACTAACATCAAACCAAATGTTTTATCCTCATTTCTAAAGCTCTACTCTATTGCAGACACCCTGACCTCTAAGACTTAACAGATAGAAAATAAGTATGTCATTGTAAATCTGAAAACTTCTGGGCTTACATGTCAGAGACTGGAAGTGACTTGTTTTGGAAGGAGCTTACACTGAGGCAGCATGGCATAATGCAGTGTTTAAAAGCAAGTCTGTGAAAGTGAGAAACACTGGGGTCCAAATCTTGGCTCTAACACTTCTAAGCTACGTGACTCTGGGCAAGTTGCTTAAATTTCCTGAGCACCAACTTTCTCATCTGTGTGATGTAAAAAAAAGAGCAGCACTGTTTAGTAAACATGGTCTTGGCTTTACACCACTTCCTAGTATTTCTACAACTGTCAAGTCAATCAACATGTTACCTCAGAAACTGTGGAAAAGGTATAACCTTTGGAAAATGTAATCAACGGGGAACAACTTTTCCTAGCCCAAGTCCAGCTTCTGGTTCTGCCCTGACAGGTATCTATAAGTCATAATGTTTTACTAGGTCTTCATTTCCTTACTTATAAACTGAGGGAGGTTGAGTGAGGAGTTCTATTTATTTGCATTTTGGCTCTGCAATTCTGGGGTTTTATTTGACACATGAGGATCAAGGAGTAGAAAGGAGCAATCAAGTGCAGTGGTTTGGTCAAGATCACATAAAAAGACTTGCTGTAAAACCAGGAGCTTGTCCTAAACTGCTTACCAGCAAGCTTGATTTCTACTCAAGTAGACCATACTCTCCTGCTCCTCTAGCTGCAGCTCCACTTCTCATTTACCTTAGCCCAGGCTGACTCTAAGCTGCTTTCACTTCTACCTCCCTGCATTTTGCCCTGATAATTTTGTAGTTTACCTAGCCTCCCTCTTTGAGATCCCTTCTTGAAAGGGTCATTCTATTAACCTGCCCATATCAGTTACTTTACTACTGCTGATCTATCACTACCTGTCGATTCATGGGAATTACAGGGTGCACTGGGACAAGAGTAAAATAATTCAACAAACGTAATGTTGGATTAAAAAAAAAAAATAAGCTAGGCCGGGCGCGGTGGCTCAAGCCTGTAATCCCAGCACTTTGGGAGGCCGAGACGGGCGGATCACGAGGTCAGGAGATGGAGACCAGCCTGGCTAACACGGTGAAACCCCATCTCTACTAAAAAATACAAAAAACTAGCCGGGCGAGGTGGCGGGCGCCTGTAGTCCCAGCTACTCGGGAGGCTGAGGCAGGAGAATGGCGTAAACCCGGGAGGCGGAGCTTGCAGTGAGCTGAGATCCGGTCACTGCACTCCAGCCCGGGCGACAGAGCAAGACCCCGTCTCAAAAAAATAAATAAATAAATAAATAAATAAGCTAAAAGATACTGATGACTTTTTATAATTACAACATATTTGTTCGTGAATACGGACATATATAGTAAAAAGATGAAAATGTGAAAAGGATGACTATTTCCTAAATTTATGGCAGAGGTTGTTTTGGAGAGGATGGAAGAAAAATAAGGCTGGCGGTGATCGTGGGGAAATGCAATATCCAAAATTATCTATCTATCTGTATGTTTTTATTAAAAACATCCACGATAATTATGGCAAATGTTAATGTTTGTTTGTTCTAGGTTGTGGATACATTTAAGATCTCTTGCTTTCCGGGTACATTTCTTTCTTTTTTTTTTTCAAATTAATTCCAAAAGACTTATACCTGCTACGTGAAGAACCAAGCAAGTTCAGATCTCTTGCTGAAATGTTCAAATGCTGAGGCAAGGCCTGTACTACAAATTTGTGTAACCAAAACCACAGTGCTCTCAATGCTCCTCGTGTTGGATTACAGCAGTTAGAGGAGATTGAGCTATTTTGTTTCCATGGCTCATTAAGTTAGAGTTAGACTGGTGTCCATAATCAAATTCACTGCACTTATCCTTGCTTCTTCCCTATGAAGTGCAGCCAGACCTCAGGGAAAAGTCTCAAATATTCCAGGTCCATGGTAATTTGGTCCATGAAAGAAATTAACATACCTGAAAAGGATTAAATTATTTTTCCTTTTCTAAATGATCCTCTTCCTTAAGCTTCCTCTGTCAATTGACTGCCAACCTTATTTGCTAATTCCCATCCCTCATCGGGCTTCCTAGCACTTCCTGCTGCAAATTAGAGTGCAGTGAACCTGAGCCTGCTCTCCAAAACACATCCAGACTCTTGGGGCTTTCTGGGCTTCCGCTAGGGTGCCTGGTGCAAAGGGCACCTAAATATAATCAGGGTATGATCAATCAACTAAGGCCTGGGAATGTTCCAGGTGAGAGGAAGGGATATCTTGGGGGACAAAAGGAATGTGTAGGTGGGAAGAAGGCAGAAAGTCTTTCTTCATTTTTCATTGTTGGAAATGATCTGGACAGAGAGCAATTTGAATCATAGGGAGGGTTGGGCAGGAAGTGATGGGGGAGGGAATAACAGACAGAAATGACAGGAACAACTTAGGGAGACAGGTCAGAAAACATCTAATCAAGGCACATAGCAGAAACAGTGAAGGGAATTGAAACAGTTGTTCTGTATTGCACTGACAGTGTCAAAGTCAAAGTCAGCGCTTTTTAACCTCGTGGGGTGGATGAGGGGGTGCAAGGAGCCTTGTGTGAAGCCTCTGGCTCTGCTTATTGATCTCCCAAATACAATAATACATCCTCACATTCATAAATTTGAGAGCAAGGGGCTCTGATCCTGCGATATACCATCTAGGCCCTTATTGGATCTTGGAACTGATTTTCAGAATCCTTTATTCTTTTGAGTACAATTATAAAAAAAAAAAAAAAAAAAAAGCAGAAAAGGGAGAGAGAGAGAGAAAGCAAGGAAGAAAGGAAAAAAGGAAGGGAAGAAGGAAGGAAGGAAAAAAGGAAGAAAGGAAAGAAGGGTTCCTTTTATAAACCTCAGAAAAACCAAAAATGAAAGCAAAGCAGAACAAAAAATAGCCAATATGAGCCAAGTTACAAATTTACCTGTATCCTTTCAGAGGATAAATCCAAATTCCTGCAAGACAAATAGCCATCTTTCTTTCCATTATTACATTAAGCAAGACAGGTTAAGAGTACACAATAAAGGTGCTTGGCTAACTCCTTCTCCCTTTATTGACTCTATCACAAGAAGCACATTTAATACAATTTTTACAATTTTTTAAAGAACAAATAGGAAACAGGAGAAGCTTGTACTTTAGCTATCTTTGTGTATCTGAAAGGAATGCTGTTCAGCGCTTCTTCCTTTTCAAAAAGAAACAGAAGAATCATTACTGTGCATAACTCTCGAGGGCTGCTTCTCTAGTATCAGTCCGTTTGAAACAGGAGTTTCACATAATTCAATTTATTAAATCCACATTTCCTGCCAGATTTTGCTTTATGTGCATATGTCCTTTTGTTTCCCAGCTAACATTTCCACATCTCAGAATTCATTCTTTCTAGTATAACTGAAGAATATGGATATTAAAATCAGATCAGCAAAAGATTTTTATAGATTTGGAAAGCTGCCCATCCATGCCGTAAAATAAAGCGTGTTATACAGCTGATATCATCAAGTCTATTCTATGTTGTTGTCATATTCCTGGCGGTTGGTGGAGAGTGAGAGTGGAACAATTGGGAGTGGGAAAGAGAATGAAAGGATTTGATCAATTGCGGAATTTTAAAGCAGAGACAATTTACACTAAAGAATTAAAAGACTTCCTAACCTCCAAGACATTTTCCAGTCCAGGTAACCTTTGAATTATAGCTGGAGGTGATGTTCTTGCAGCTGCCTGTGAAAGCTGAAATCACAAAATGCCTGCAATGTTCCCTTCCTAAACCAACTTTGCCATTTTCTCAGGCTGACACACAAACATGCAAGCGTCCACAGTAATGTGCATGTGTGAGGGATGGGGGAAGGGTGATTGTTGCTTTGTAGTAGCTCCTTTGAAGTGTTTAATTCCTCCCTTGTAATCTCTTCATCAACACACATTTAAAGCATATCAGTTTTAGCTCAGCAATTTCATTCTCAGAGGCTTATGTGGCTCAGGGCCTCTGTCCAGCACCTGGGTGGCACAGTTTGTTTTATCTGCATGCAGAAATGTTAATAGAATTAAATTCTTTCCTTCTTTCTCTCTTTCTTTCTTCTTCCCCCACCTCCCTCGATTTAGGTTAATGAGCCCACGGCAGCAGTTGTGTGTGCGTGCGCACAGGAGCACCGTGAGCCTGCCTTTTTAAAATACAGGAAACGCATAGAAGAAAGAAGAGTTCAGCTGGAGCCACGACTTCCCTCTTTGCTTCTTTCCCTCCCCACCCACCGCACCCCCCCACCCCCCACACTCCAGCACCGGCTTTTAATTTTCGAAAGCACTGCAATTGCTTGGTGTGGTTTCAAGAGCTGGGGTGCCATTCTCCCTGATGATGACTCTGCTGACGTCAATGGCATTCTTATCATGCCTAGTGCGACATCAGAAACCAGTCCTCAGAGGCTCCTCTTATTCACAGTTCCTGGGCTCTCAGCAAAATGTGGACCGGATTTCTGAAACGCAAAGGACTGCCCCGTTCCTAACCGGCGCTGCAATCCACCAGACAGCCTCCTTCTGCCGGCAGCTTGCCAGTTAAGACTTTGTTCCTTAGTGTTCTGTCCTGCAAGGACCCCCTGAAGGAGAAGAGAGGGCTAAGTGGATCACAGCGTGTCCTCCGTGTCTGAGCTTTCAGAGCCGTGTGTGTGTGTGTGTGTGTGTGTGTGTGTGTGTGGTCCCTCAACCAAGGTTAGAGACTAGTCGATGCTGCTTCTGATTCTTCTTCAGGTTTTACTAAAATGATTCAGTTTTTGATATAAGGCGATTTCCCCGACACAGTGGCTAAGAGCCTCTTGTGTAAGTTGCTCCTAGCTCACTCTCTGGATGAGAACCAGAGCCCAGGTCCCCACGTGAAACCCATAGTCACCCCAGACTGCAGCATGCACCCCTCCTCCTTTTTTTAATAAAGAAAAAAAATAGAAGGTTGGGAGGAGAAGGAAAATAATCATAGCTGAATAATAATAGCAGAATAGGAAAACAGTATCACTAAGAATTAAACATTTCACTCTAAATACTCATTACTTGTTAAGAAGTCTGATCTCAAAAGCTGAATTTTCAAGGGAGTCACTACATACTAAACCCAGTATGCATTCCTACCTAGCAGTTTGGGGGTAATTATTATGGCAATGATGAAGCTTTTTCCATTTACAGTGGAGTGTATTATGGTCCAAATCTACCCTAAAGCATTTGGGAAATGTCTACAGTTCAAATTAAGATGTTTAGAGTCAAGGTCATTTAGCATGATGATGGAATGATATATGTCTAGTTAGATTTCATCTGCCCAATCTTTGACACAAACACATCAGAATTGTCTTGGTATCCACCAACCAAATAATGATTGTTTCTCTTGAAGATTGCTGAGTGACCCACAGTAAGCTTATTAGGAGATGAGGAGCAACTGTTCCGGAGAGAAGCTGTTTAATAACATAGGAAATGTGCAACATAGTTCCATCTAGAGCTATTTAGAGTCATAACATGGAAGGACAGCAGCTTACACCTGGTTCAACCCTTCTGCCTTTAAGTGAGGAAACTGATGCCCAAAGGCTGCTTCATGCTTTACTCAAGGTCACCCACATATTAAGAGGCAGGACTGACAAATTAAAGCTGTCTCTCTCTAAATGGTATGCTTTTCCTACTACGACACTGCTCCTGATTATTCAAAACCTACTGACTGAATCTCAAACCCATTTGCCAAGGGAGTTTCCATTTTCTTTTAAATCTGAGCAATATTTCTTAATTTCTTGATTAAAGTGATATTTCAGGAAAGTTTAGATGAATTATAATGATTTTCTCCTTTGTTTTCAGTGAGTTTCACAACTAGTGTAAAGGTTATTAAGTAGAATGGAACAAAATAATATATGTTGGAATGTATGAAATTCAGATGGTTTTGTTCTTTGTTATTTTTTGTAGAGATAGCATCTTCCTATGTTGCCCAGGCTGGTCTCAAACTCCTGGGCTCAAGTAATCCTCCTGCCTTGCCTCCCAAAGTGCTGCGATTACAGACGTAAGCCACTGAGCCCAGCGAAGATGTGTTTTTAAAAAGTGATGATGAGCTCTGGGAAGAAGAAGCAAAGATTTATCTGGGTTCCAAATATATGAGCTCCCTGAGCCCAGCCATCATTCTGCTTCATCTACTACATAGCTCTCACCATGGTTTGTAACATTGCTTGCTAATATATTTTATTTGCTACCTAATTCAAGCCATTGAGTTAATATTTGATTACATAAATACGATCTTCATAGTTACTTTTTCCCTGCCCCCAATAGTTTTTGCCTTCTCTTCTGAGGACTATAACTGCTTTTATAAATCACCTTTTGCTACTCTCTTTTTGGTAGATGTGCATCACATTCTGGTCATGAATGGCGAAGAGATGGGGCGGAGTTAAAAGATGCTGGTTTTAGAGTCAGACAAACCTGTGTTGGAAACCTGGCTTAACCACTTGCTACTACATAAGTTCAAGACATAACTTCTCTGAGCCTCAGTTTCCTTAGCTATAAAATATGACCCCTACCTTGCAGAGTTATTGAAAGGGTTAAAGATTATGTTTACTAAAGTCCTATCACAATGCCTAGCACATAGGAGAAACTCAATCAAGGATAATTTTATTAATGATTTTTAAAAAATAAATGGAATCATAAAATTAGTAAAGATTAATAAGATTGAACAAAGGACATATAGTATTTTCCCCCCTTATAACCAGAGCTGTTCCTCAGTACCACTAAAATTGGAAGGACAATATTTCTTTAAAGAATTTTTCTAGTGAAAAACTGAGCCAAATATATGATCACTGGCCTGCATTATGAATGCATGTTTCACTGAGTATCTGATTACAATTGAATGTCAAATAGCTACAAAATCTAATTGTGGTCTTAAAAATTGTCTCTTCTCCCTGAGACAAGCATCCAATATTTCCTAGGTGATAACTAAGCTTTGTGTACACTGAGATAAGACGCCAAATCAATTCCTTAAACTTAAAGGCACAAAGGTTTCGGAAAGCCTCATTGTCCATTTGAGAGACAAGCCATAGCATCTCGTAAAGCACATTTTCACTGTATACTATGTTACTACAAAATTGAGTTAATTTCATTAAATTACAAAATTTATCAAAATAAAAATGTTTTCTCCTTTGCAGGAATTGATAACATAATATAAAATAATAATAGTATTTTCACTCAGAAGCAAATTACAGCCATGATTGTTTGAGTTGGCTAACCCAAATTTCGTAAGTGAAACTAGAGTGGTCTGCGTTAGTCCTACATTGCATATGATTCAGGGAAACCCAGATGTCAAAAGGGTGTGTGAATCAAAAAAGGGTATTCATCTTGCTGATTTAGCCCTGAACCAATCAATTCTTCCTGGAGCACTGGAGAAAAATTTCTTGTTTCTAATGGAATCGTCCTGCCCTTACCTACCTAGTAAAAATTTTGTACCCAATCAATACCTTAATCAACTTTAAATTCCTGAATAGCCTTTCTGCCTCATTCAAGCGAATAGAAAGAAAGGGATTAATCATATTTAAATACTCCAAACCACTGAGTAAAGTTCAATGCAAATTTGATCATGTGATTCCCTTCTTTAAAACCATTCATTAGTGATGATCCATTCACCTAACTATGCCCTCAGCAGGCAGGGCTGTTTCAGCCTGAGGAAGGGGTGCCCTTTTCTAATTCATCCAGCTAAAAGGTGGCCCTTTGGTATCTATCTGCTCAGCGATAGTGCCTTTTAAAAATATATAAAAGATGCCTTAAATATACAAAAGGCACACGGGCAGTCCTTTTCAGGTCTCAGTTTAAGGCTGATTTCTGAGTTGGTTATATGCTCTCACAGCAATTTGTATGTTGCCTTCATGGTGCTTAAGGCATTTCAATCATACATTTTGTTTACTTTTTCTTTCCCTTACTAGAGTATGGAAACTGTGACTATCTTTTTCACTTTTGTATCCCCAACTCTTATCCCAGTGCCTAGTACCCAAGTACCAGCTACTTTATTGACTGAACACAAGTACTAGTGAATTAAAAAATTATTATATAAAGTCAGGTTGTTGTTTTGTCCAATAGTAGCTATGTTTCGTACTGCAAGTCATTTTTGAGAGCATATGAAATAACTCTATGTCCTCATGAATAACCTTATCATAATCATTCCTGAACAGCACGGGCATGTGGTATTCCAAAAGGGTGTTTTACTGGTCCTTGGTTAAATTTAAAGAAATGATAACAATAAGGCCAATTTAAAATACACACACACACATTAATGAGAGGTTTCTAAGCCCCCCATGGGAGATGACTGCCCTTTGTCTTTACTGTTTTGCAGTATTAAAAGTATATAGAATGTGGAAAAGAAATGTCCTAATATGAAATCATGGTTCCAGTATACGTTAGTGTGTTCTGTTGAAAATAGCTTTGTTTGCAAAACAATGAAGAGTTGGTAATCGTATGTTGGCCCTCATAGTTTTTTGTTTTGAAATTCCAGAGTCTGGGAACCATTGACTTCACAGGGTTTTCCCATCAGAACACAGATTTGAGGGTTTTTAAGGATATATGTCTTAGTTTCTAGTTGCAAATGGCTCCAACCTACAATCATTCCTTCTTTGGGGGTCCCATCTTTATTTTTTACTTTTCTGATAATTCCCACAACTTTGCCCACAAAATTGCCAATTCCTAAATATTATTAAAGTACAATTTTGTATACCCCAGAGCTAAAATATAATTAATTTTACTGTAAGAGAAATCAGTTAAAATGTAAAAAGTTTAATAATATACATTGTAATAATGGCCCTGGTACACTCCCCCACCGTTCACTGGAATAATCAAAGGTATAACCCTTGAAAGTAAAAGTAACTTTTCTTTGCACATATTAGACTTCTCAATGGTGTGCCAAAGAGTGGAGATTACAGGTGAGCCGAGATATTGATTTCCCTTGGCTCTTGTCACTGGTGGGTGGGAGACTGAACACAAGCCACATCCTTTATTTACTACAGTTTTCATAGAAATATAGTTATCAACATATGTCATGAAGGAACAAATGTGGGGAAGTACTGACCTAAATAATTTTTACGTGATTCAGTATACATGTAAATTGAAATAAAGAATATTAAATCTCAAAACTATTCAGAGGACCTTATTCAATGGTATAATATTTCAAATGTAATTTTTATTACAGTATATTTTCGGGTACAGTTTTAAAAATGGGAAGCATGCAATTAACAAATACATAAAAATAACACTAGTTTAGTCTTGCCTTTAAGAAAAGTTCTTGTTTGCTGCTCCTGTTACATATATACGCATGGGACTTCATGGCCTTTAAGACATGTTGATAATATTAATATTTCCGCTTGATTGTGGGAAGTAGCATTCATTTTCAGCTTTGCTTAGAGCTTATTAACCTGATGCCAACATGATATACTAGAAATGTCCTTGTCAGTTCAAACCCACAAGTAAAAATGATCATACTGTTGAATGTGTTCAGTCTGATTTGACAATGGTAACAAGTCAACACTGTTCTGCTAAAGGAAGGTCAATCATCCCATTGCACCAGGGATTTCTTTATTTCTTTTGCTAAAATTAGCATTATGATCAGTGTATGTCAAAGAATACATTGGGATCAAAAATTCTCCTTGTTCATTTCTGTTTTTCCATTCTCTTATGACTTAGAGAACTGAAAAATTAATCTCAAATTTTTTTTCTATCTGTAAATATACAATACATATACACACACTCTCTTACACACACACGAAATCTCTGAAAATATTGTCAAATGCATGACACACAAAATAAAAAAGGTAGAGATTTTTTCATAAGCATGAAACAGAAAATAACTTTCCTCCTCACTACAATTCATAGCTAGGATTCATGATTTTCTGGTAAGAGTAGCAAAATGAACGCCGATTTTATGGCATAGGAGACCAATGGCTTTAGACCTGGATTCAAATGTTAACTCTGTCACTTCCTAGCTTGGTGAAGATGAGCAAGTTAAGTCTTAGTTTTCTCATTTGTAAATTGGAGTCCATAGAGTCACGAGAATTCCCCAAGATGATTTATTTGAAGCATTTGGCACAACACCTGGTACAAATTAGGAACTCAAGCAACAGAAGACACAGCATTAAAATACAGTGCACTACATCAGGACACTACAAAAGCTTAATTTAATAAATCTCTTGTCTGATTCATTCTAATTCTGCTAGTATACTGTAGAAGAGTACACTAGGTCCTGTTTGTGGCCTCCCCAGGACAGCTCCGCCCACCCTACACCTTGGGCATAAGCCACTTTCCCAGTTTCCCAGGCATGCCACAGCAGCCCCAGTAAAGCAGTGGTTATCACTGCAATTGCCTCATGTTTTCCGCCTCCCTGTCCTTGCAGGCATAGCCTGGGCAATGGCCTCTGACTTGACAGGAGCCATCCATCTACATGTGAGATGCACAGAGGCTCTGTATTCCCCAGGGACTCTGGGAGGGTCAAGGGTCCCATGGAGCAAACTTTGACCAATGAGAGACAAAAGACCCATGCACAGAAAAATTGCTCACCCTTTCTCCTCCATGTGGAACGTTCTAAGATGCAGTCTCACAGGCAATGTTCCTTGTAACTTAACAACTAGTTGTGTGTGTGTGTCTGTGTGTATGTGTGCGTGTGTGTTTGTGAAGCTCTGACAAGCTTGGCAATGCATTACCTTGTACTTGGTTTCTCTTCTTCCCTAATGGTGTTCCTTTCACCCCCAAATCCACGTTTGCTTTCTTGGGATTGCATGACTCACCTCCCTCATAAAGCTAGCATGTAAGCTGTCCCTAGGGAATTTGAGCTACAACTAAGATTTAGAAAAAAAGATGAGACAACTAGATAGAGTACAAGAATGAAAGAGAAAAAGTCACAGTATTTGACATCAATTTTACTTATCTATCATTCTTTGGATTCTCCCAGTAGTGGAAGCTCTTAAGCCCACATTACCACCTTACTAACAAAGAATAACTGATAAAATCAACAGGACAATGGGCCTTTGAGAACAAACCATCATTAATTTTGTTCCACAGAGTCCAATTTCAATTATTACCTAAGATATGTTTGGAACCACTTAATGCTATTTTATGAGAGAGAGACAGAGTTTTCTCTTTGAAAAGTCATGTTCCTTTGAATTTAACTAAAACGTAACAGGATGTTAAAATGCAACCCTGGCATTTTTCCTTCCTTCAGAAATATGCTCACATTTTATAGAGAAAGCTATATATTGAGGTTCTGCAAACAACAAAATGCAATTTTCACATTAAACATGGATTCTAACATCTGGCATTTCTCCTGGTGCTTGCACATAATTATCCAAAATTGCAGTTTTTCCAACAGGGGACCCACAGTGGTAGCTCTGATTCATTCCACATTATATATATGACCCTTTCTCATAGTGAGGGTGGTCTTCAACACCAATGCTCCTAACTGCCATCTTCCTTCAACTTACATGGAACACTTTTCCTCATGGCTCCAAATATATGAGCTCTAGGTTGTTATTCAGGGTTCTTTCATCCTCATTTTTTGTACCTTTTATGACTGCTTTCTGAAAAGGCACACTTGCTGAGTTGGCGCCTCACAGGTGGTTTGGTTTGTGGCATATTTTAATAGCTATGAAACCATGAGTTCAGCTATTGGGTTGCAATGAGTTACATAATGCATGTGCAATTCAGTGCACCAACAAGAGGATTTTCCTAAGACCCCAAATGACCCAGGAAACTGACACATTGAAGGGGTTGCACCTCACCAAATGTCTCTGACAAGGATGCACTTACTTGGAAGGATATGCCCTTACTCTGAAGGCTGGTGGTCTGAGGAGAGCAGATGAGGTAATCATCCAACTACATTAAGGCACATTTATTTCTGTTGCTTTTGGGTTCATTTTATTTTGATTTGGTTTGTTTTCTGTTCTTAGCAATCAGTCCGTTTTATGAGTACTTTGGCAAGTAGTAGCAAAAGCTGTTTTCTCTAGGAAATTTTTAACCTTTCAAACACAGCAGAGATGTTCAGGACATTATAAATTCTATTAAATGTGGTCCCTAGTCCTGGGGTTGATGGTCACGACCATTTTTCTTTTTCTTATCACTCCAGTTTAATTTACTTGGAATGAAAAAAGTAAATCTGAGATCCTGATGATTATCAGTTGAGATTCTGGGCCTTTAAACACAATCTTTTCTGGTCTGGGCTTATTTGCAACCCAGCACTTCCAGAAATGTCTGTCATTAGCCCAGGAGGATGAACTCCAAACCATCCACGTTCTATTTATCTCATCATTCTCTATATTTACTTATTCATTCAATACATTTTCTCCCATATGCCAGTACTGTGCAGATGATAGGGACATCATGTTGAACAAAACAGCAAAAGCCCTGCCTAAAGATACTGGGCCATAAAATTCTGTTCAAAGATACGTTTTGCTATTCAATTTGCAAATCTGCATAGCATGAGGAGAAATAAAAATAATAAATTATATCCTTCACTTATTCTTTCATTCATTTTCCATTTATTTAAAAGACACTTATTGAGATCTACTTTGTGATAGGTACTGTACTGAATGCCAGGAAAAGCAAGGATAAAAGATACAGCGTGTCCGGAAACCATCTGAAAAGGATGAATTTGACTACTCAAATATTTTAAGAGACTAAATGATTGTAAAAAAAAGCAAATTAAATTTGTTTTAATTTAAACAAATTAAATTTTTTTAAAAAGTTTTACACAAATGAGGAGAGTTCATTTTCTTAATATACTCAAAATATTAACATATCAATAAAAAATAAACTCCTCAAGATAATTGATTTAATGAGTCTTTGGAGGTAGGAGGGAACTGGCCCATAAATGTATGAAAAGTGATTAATTTTCTTTGCAATTAAATTAGATGGGGAAAATATATATATTTTTTAATCTCAGGGTCAGTGTGTATGGAAATACAAGCATTTTTAATGCTGATGGTGGGATTGTAACTTAATATAGTCTTTTTAGAAGACAGCTTGGCAATATTTATGAAAATTTTAAATTCAGTTTCACAGCTAAGAATGTATTCAATGGGTAAACTCACAAAGATGTTCAGGTACAAGGATGCCTGCAGTGTTATTTGTATTAATTGTAGTAAGAATTGGAAATGATCCACAAGACTATCAATAGAGTTAAATGGGTTTTTGCACATAACATAATGTAATACTATGTGTCAGATAAGAATGATCATTATCTCTAGATCATGATCTGTATAAGCCCATACCAAAGGGCCCCAAGATACACTTTTAAATTAAAAAGAGCTTGGTGCAGAATAGCATTTGTAATATTCTCTCGGAGGATATGCAAGAAACTATTAACCCTTTACTCCAGACAGTCATGATCAAGCAATTAGAGTTGCCACAGGTAACATCTATTTGCTATCCTGCTCTGTCACATGACATTTTCTATAAGTAGAGCTCTCTCTGAGAAATGTTCTGGTCCAAGCTCTTTGAATATTTGTATACAGATAAAATCAGGAAGAACCGAAGATCACTGCAATTTTCAAAGGAATGAGGACTTTAAAAGGACAGCAGCAGCAAGGGAAAGGTAGGGTGACCAACTTGTCCTAATTTGTCCAAGACTTTCCCAGTTTTAGCACTGAATGCCCCACATCCCAGGAAATCCCTCAGTGCCAGGCAAACTGGAACAGCTGATCACCCTCACCTGCCTTGGGGCTGCTGCAGACGCCTAAGCATGAACCGTAGGCACAAGAGAAGCTGAGAAACTTTCTTTCCTGTCTCCATCCTGGCTTCCCTGTACCTCTGCCCAGGTGCCAAAGGGTCCTTCTCACTTTCCCACAGCCACAACTCCCAACTTTCCTTGCACCTCTGTCCTTTGGTACAAGGATTTCTACGTTTGCGTTAGTGATGCGACCTCTTGCATTAGGATTTCCAAAACTAGAAATGTTTTTAGAGTTTATGTAGGGTTTTACAGGAGAAAAGAAGCTATTGTGAAAGAACTGTGATGGAAGGAATTGGATATAAGAACAAAAGTTATTTTGGGGGCTAGAAATCATAAATCTAAAGAGGTTTACAAGGCAAAGAAAAACTTTGTAGTATAGATAGGAAAGGATACAGTATTATTCATTAGAAAAATGGAAATAGTATCTATGAAATTAACTTAGATTTTAAAAAGAATATTTTAAGGGGGAAACTTTTTTTTTTTTTTCTGTTTGTTTTGAGACAGAATCTCGTTCTGTCGCCCAGGCTGGAGTGCAGTGGCGCGATCTCGGCTCACTGCAAGTTCTGCCTCCTGGGTTCATGCCATTCTCCTGCCTTAGCCTCCCCAGTAGCTGGGTCTACAGGCAACTGCTACCACGCCTGGGTAATTTTTTGTATTTTTAATAGAGACAGGGTTTCACCGTGTTAACCAGGATGGTCTCGATCTCCTGACCTCGTGATCTGCCCGCCTCGGCCTCCCAAAGTGCTGGGATTACAGGCGTGAGCCACCGTGCCCGGCCTTAAAGGAGAAACTTTCAAAAGAGAAAAACACCAACCCTGAGGGACTATGGGACTGAAAAATGTATCAGTAATTTATATGCTTCTGACACTTTCTATGTGACCCAGAATACTCTGCTGGGAGTAGCTAATGGCAGAACATTTCAATTATTCCCAGTTGCAGGTGCTGTGTTGTGAAAGGCACAATAGCCCCTAGCAGAATCTCACTGTTAGTATCCATGGCAAGAGAAAAGCTAAACACTGGGGACACATATTACTTCACTTTTGTCCCTGAAATTCGGCAAAGTTTCAGATTTGAGAATGGCATCAGAACTATAGCTGTTGAGTGCATGTGTTTCTCATCATAGTATTGGTATTCATTTAACATATATTCCCACAGTAACCATTTACTGAAGGAAAGCCAAAGCCATTTTAGCTTGATGACATTTTCTTTTTTTTTGTTGTTTTTTTTAGACAGAATTTCGCTCTGTTGCCCAGGTTGGAGTGCAATCGCGCCATCTTGGCTGACTGCAACCTCCGCCTCCTGGGTTCAAGTGATTTTCCTGCCTCAGCCTCCTGAGTAGCTGGGACTTCAGGCACGCGCCACCACACCTGGCTAATTTTTGTAGTTTGAGTAGAGATGGGGTTTCACCATATTGGCCAGGCTAGTCTTGAACTCCTGATCTTGTGATCCGCCCACCTCGGCCTCCCAAGATTACATTTTCTAAGACTTCCTACAGAAAGACAACTTCATTTCATATTATTCACAAGCCATCTAGTTTCTTGCCTTCAAGGTTTTTGACCATGTAGGGGGTGGGTGTGTTCCTTTTTGCACTGATAGATCAGCAGCCATGCCACTTTTCCAAAACCATATTTATTCTGCCCCCTGTATCATCCATTTAATCATTTAACCAATATTTGCTAGGAAATGAGTGAGCCGTTTTAGCTTGATTACATTTTCTTTTCTGGGATTTCATAGATGACTAAGATGTAGCATCCACCCTCAGGAGTTAAGGATACATTAAGGAAGACAGATAAAACCAACTAATATTATGACATTGTCGGATGAAAGAGGTGTGTGAAAGATTCACGAAAGCATAGAGAAGGAATGGTTACATTTGGGAGAAATTCAGGAATAGCTATCTCAAGGGGCAAGTAGGTACCTTGCAGTTTCTATAAAAGGTGAGGGTAGGGAAGACTTACAGGGAGACCGAACAATATATGCAGAGCTTGGCTTGATCAGGAAACTATACACTGCAACCTGGAATCAACGAGTGCTTTGGAAGGAAGGGGGTACATGTGGGAGAAAGCAACCTAGAAAGGTAAGCAACAGACAATGAGGGAAAGGCAGAAGACATGACATTTACATTTACTGAGCATTTATTTTGTGCCAGGCTTTTTACGTTTGGTATCTCACACAATTACTCCAGTAACCTCCTGACAATGTTTGTTACTCCATTATGCAGATGAGGGAACAGAAGATGGGGAAGGTTACACCTGGGCTGACCCATTTTTGAGTCCAGGTGTATCTAATACCAAAGACCCTGGTCATTTTACCACAGAACACTGTTTCTAGGTGAAGAAAGTTTAAACTTTACCCTGTAGGCATTGCAGACTCTGAAGGATATCAACAGGAGAGAGGCATGATCATAATTGGATTTTATTTTGAGACAGGGTCTCATCGTCGCCTAGGCTGGAGTGTGGTGAAGCAATCACAGCTCACTGCAGTCTCAATAGGAGACTGCCTCTGAGGCTCTGCCACCTGAGTAGCTGGCACTACTGGAACCTAATGCCATGCCCGGTTATTTTTTATTTTTTATTTTTATTTTTGTAGAGATGGGGTTTTGCCACGTTGTCCAGGCTGGTCTCAAACTCCTGGGCTCAAGCAATTTGCGCATCTCAGCCTCCCAAAATAGTAGGATAACAGGTATGAGCTATTGTGCCTGGCCTTAACTGCATTTTAGGAAAAAACTACTCTCTTGTGTGGAGGAGGAGGAACTGAGGAACTGGGTGCTTTTCCTAGCATGACAGAGAAATATTTTCCTACAACAAACTTCAATGTCTACTGTCACATACATACAAGTCTAGGTTTCATAGGCCTTCATGGTGCCATACTTGCAATTATGCCTAGAAACATGTAAGTCTGAGATGTAAATTGCAGAACTAAAGATGGTGGATTCCAGAAACTCTGATCCACCTAAGAGAGGAGTAGGATTGTGGAAGGTGCATAAGGGTAAAATAATATCACATTTCTAAACCTGAAAAACTCAATTCAGACATGTGCAGATTCAGTCCCATATGAATAGCCATGTTGGCCAGAAGACATCATACTTCTTAAGGGCAACAGAGATGCTGGCAGCAGATAAAGTAGTTATAACTTGCACCTGTGTAATTACTACAGCAAGTCACACTTCTGTCAAATGATCCTATTGCTTTAAAAGTTTGAGATGATGCCTGGGCTAAGAGCTTTCTTTAGCTGCATGTCTCAATGTGGCTATAAATTTCAGTCAAGTCATGTCCTGCACATTGGGTCTAATTAAAGAACACAGGAGTGAGAAGGGCAGGGTATACACTCAGGGATGGTAGAATTAGTATATTTCCTGGATCGAAATTTTAATGGTCATTATAATGCCTCTTTGGGTTGGAAATACAGATTCTTACGTATACATTCATTTTGCACAAATGAAAATGGTAAACCAAAATCAGAGAGTATTGAAGTTCTTAAACTAAAGACTACCTTATAGTGAGCTCTAGTACAGAAGGTTAAAAACTATTTTTGAGAAAATTTAATAACAATGTTTCAGAGAAAATTTTGTTACTGGATATTTTCCAGAAATAGTAATAAGACATCTATATTCAAGTAGATACAAGTGATTGTACCAGAGGGTCAATATTTTGAGAAGGCAAGCAAACATTCTTATCATAAAGATATGGTACAGGAACTAGAAGAGATGTAATATTCCTTGATGTGATTCTGTCATAAAAGGTTAACAATGTTACATCTTAGGGCCAAGGAGATAATCCCTCTTTGAAGGTTGCAAAGGTCTGGCTAGAGTCAGGAATCATTAGAGTATTCCTTTAAAGATAAAAATTACATATATGCATACAAGTTCCACTTTTAAAATCAGGAATAATCTCCTATTTTCAGGGGCCATAGAGTTAAAAACTATAAATGGATATTTGACTCATGTGGCAGAAAAGTTCAGCGGTTTCAAGATCCACAGGTGAGAAGAAAATGTAAACTAAACGGCAATCTGTTTAGTGATTTTAAAATTCCTAACAAAATACATTTCCTACAAATGTTGCTATCTGAAAAGTAACAATTAGATACCCATTTATTTGTACTTACATAATAAAAATATTCCAGAGTAATGTATACCACTGTCTAAGTCTTTCTGTCTTTCTGTTCTTTATCTGTAGCCAACCTGCTTGCCGAAATTAGTTTTACTAACAGTTTTCAGGCTGTTTACAACTGAAACCATCTTACAAAGTATTATAGACCACATTTGTTTTGTTGATGAGACCTAGAGAAGTGAAATAGTCTTTCCAGGGGCATGCAGTCTGTTATTAACAAAGTTAAGACTATGGACAATTTTAGGATCTTGTTCCTTGGTGTTTTGGAGGTTCTGAGGAAGTTGGTGAGAGGCTTCCCCTGGAAAGTAAATGTGGTTAAGAACCAACCAGGTGAGGCTCCAGGCCTACTGTCTCACTTCACCTAAAGCAGATGGCTATGTTACGGAGACTTATAGACCGGGCTTCTTTTTTGAAGACTAGTTATTTGAAACATCTCTTCTGTTAAATGAATTTTTAAATGCTAAATGAAATTTTAAAAACTTTAAATGAGTGGCCCACGCTAATGTATTAGGCATGTGAAAGGGAAGATGGTGTCGACATCGGCAGGCAGCCTACACGTTCCTGAAGGTCAGACCTATATCCCACTCATCTTGGAATTTTCCTCAGCATCTAACTTGGTGCCTTTTAAAAGGGGATTTAGAGGGAATAAGGTCTGGAGGTTCTTGCTGCTATAGCTCCAGGGGCTCCCTTCTGATGTTGCACAGTTTTCTAATTATTCCCTTGTTTTCTTCCACTGACCCATGGGATGTGGTTAACTTGTGTCGCCTAAGGCCAGCTGTGACTTTTTCCTTACCCACGTTACTTCCAAGTTGGGAACACAATCTTGCAACCTGGCCCCACCCTGTTGTCTCTGTACAAGCCTGAAAACTCAGGTAAATGAATGAATGAATGAATATTAGACTGATAATAACTGCAGGGAAAAAGATAAGAGGGAAGAAAATTAACAGTGATGAAATTATAAGGCAATAGAGCCCCTAAATATCAAAGGATGGTAAATGAGTTCATGCTAGCATTCCACTAGCCCTCTTAGGAATTTTCATGATTGCTTTCTCTTTTTTTCTGTTTACTGTTAGTATTTTGTTTCTGAAATGCATCCCATCCTTTCCTCCCTATAGAGTCTCCTAAATCGCTTTCTTTTCTCCCCAACCTTCATTCTCTCCTCCTTCACTTTCCCGCTTTCAATTCTAATTTCCAATTAGATCACTTAGGTTTACAATAATCCCCAACACTATGTATTATTCCCATCTCAAAGCAAACTTTAGATTGTAACCTTCAAATTCAAAGTCCCTTACACAGTTTTATTCTGGAAAAGTTGACTTCAAGCAATTATTGATTGGCTTGACTTCTTGCTAAATTTTGCTTAAAGGCACGCCTTTCTGGAATCACACAAAGGGTGGAAACCATACAAAAGTAGTGGTTCTCAAACTACGTGGGAATTCATAATGGTTATAAAGAATCAAATGGGCTGGGCATGGTGGCTCACACCTGTAATCCCACCACTTTGGGAGGCCGAGGCAGGCGGATCATGAGGTTAGGAGATCTGTGAAACTCTGTCTCTATTAAAAATACAACAAATTAGCCGGGCGTGGTGGCACATGCCTGTAGTCCCAGCTACTCAGGAGGCTGAGGCAGAAGAATTGCTTGAAAGCAGGAAGCAGAGGTTGCAGTGAGCTCAGATCATGCCACTGCACTCTGGCCTGGGTGACAGAGCGAGACTTTGTCTCAAAAACAAACAAACAAAAAAAGAAATGCAAGTAATGGATTATTTGAGACTTAAGTAGGATTTAAAGGAACACTGAAAAATATGTTCTAAAATTTGTATTCATGAAAAATAACTTTATTTTTATTTTTTAAAAATAACATTTATTAATAGAGATTCTATAGAGGAACGAAGTCACTTTTTATTTCCTTTCTTTTCCTTTACCATTCCCTTCCCTCTCTCCCTTCTTTCTTCCCTTCCTCCTACCCTCTCTCCCTTCCTCCTTCCCTCCTTCCCTTTCTCCTTTCCTCCCTCCATTCCTTTTCTTCCTTCCCTCCCTCCCTTCTCATCTTGGAATGAGAATATGCAAAAGTGAGATTCCCAACGAATGGATTTAAAATGCAATTTTACATTCACCTGCAATGAATGTGCAGATCTTTCCTAAAGATATAAGAAATCCACTGAAGTAAGCAAGAAAAACACTATTCCAGAATTGCAAAGGGTATCCCTAAAGAGTATGTGTGAATGCCATAAAAGATATACTATATCTAATATTATCAAGCCCTAATTGAAAACCACTGATTTCACCTACATAATTCCATGTCTCCCAAATTATGTGGTGTTGCTAGCGAACATAAACACATTTACAGTTAAGGAAAATTTAAAATATGTATCCAAAGATAAGTTTAATAGGTTTAAAAACCCAAAATCTGGCTGGGTGCTGTGGCTCATGCCTGTAATCCCAGCACTTTGGGAGGCTGAGGTGGGTGGATCACCTGAGTTCAGGAGTTCAAAACCAGCCTGGCCAACATAGTGAAACCCCATCTCTACTAAAAATACAAAAATTAGCTGGGCATGGTGGCATATGCCTATAGTCCCAGCTACTTGGGAGGCTAAGGCAGGAGAATTGCTTGAATCTAGGAGGTGGAGGTTGAAGTTAGCCAAGATTGTGCCACTGCACTCCAGCCTGGGTGACAGAGCAAGACTCCATCTCCAATAAATAAATAAATAAATAAATACATACATACACACACACACACACACACACACACACACACACACACACACATACCCAAAATCTTGTTCTTATTCTTTTTAAACTAAAAAAAAAAAAAAAACACTTAACTGTAGGAAGCTTTCCTTTTCCTTTTCGATAGACACCTTTTGAAATATTAACTTGGTGAGATTCAGCCCTTTCCTACATCTTTAAGAGTGCTAGCTAATACGTATTTTGCTTGTATATGCATAAGATTGTTTACATAATACCCAAGCAGCTGTTAATAATCAATCCTTCCTAGGATGTGTATGTGTATGTGTGTGTGTGTGTGTGTGTGTATATATATACACACACAGAGAGAGAGAGAGAGAGAGAGAGAGAGAGAGAGATGGAGTCTCTGTGTCACCCAGGCTGGAGTGCAATAGCGCCATCTTGGCTCGCTGCAACCTCCGCCTTCCAGGTTCAAGCGATTCTCCTGCCTCAGCCTCCCAAGTAGCTGGCATTACAGGTGCTCACCACCACGCCCGGCTAATTTTTGTATTTTTAGTAGAGACGGGGTTTCACCATGTTGGTCAGGCTGGTCTCGATCTCCTGACCTCGTGATCCAACCGCCTCGGCTTCCCAAAGTGCTGGAATTACAGGCATGAGCCACTGCATCCAGCCCTAGGATACATTTTGGATTTTGAAGTATAAGAATTGCTTATCTTTTAAAATATTTTCAACTGAAAAGAGTTCTAGGCATAAGTGGTGCTACAGGCAAGGTATGATGGAAATGCAACATTCTCAAAGCCACTGAAGAGAGCCAGTTGAAAGTTAGCAAATGAGTTAGTTGTTTCATCAAGAAATGGAAGTAGTCCGATTTGTTTGCTTCCAAATCAAACAATGCACTACAGTGCAAATTCTTGAAAGATACTTTTATTTTCAAATTGTATTTGGAATTTCTTCTTATTCTGATTCTGTTGAGCAGTGCAATAGGATTACATTAATATAATTGAATAAGGCTGTATACAGAAAAACTATAAAAAACAATTGCCTACTGTTTTATTTCCTGAGTAAAAAATTTACCTTTTGATAAAATAAGTAGAAATGCTGAAAAGAGTATATTCAAGTTAGAAGTATACTCCCCCCAAACACCTCTTTCACATTTGTGGCCCCTATAGCCAGGGATCCCCAACCCCCAGACCACAGACTGCTTCCAGTTCATGGCCTGTCAGGAACCTGTGGCACAGCAGGAGGTGAGCAGCAGGCAAGTGAGCATGATCACCTGAGCTCTACCTCCTATCAGATCAGTGGGATTGTGAATCCTATTGTGAACTGTGCATGTAAGGCATCGAAGTTGTACACTCCTTATGAGAATCTAATGCCTGATGATCTGAGGTGGAACAGTTTCATCCCAAAACCAACCCCTCTCCCCACCATCCACGGAAAAATTGTCTTCCATGAAGCCAGTTCCTGGTGCCAAAAAGGTTGGGGACCACTGCCATATAGCTCCAAAAGTCAAGAATATGTGGCAGTTCTATTTAAATTTTTAAAATTGAATGTTTTTGTTTTTAAATATTGAATGGTTTTAAATATTCCTTGTAATATAAGATAATCACATCTTAAGCTACAATGGAGGGTAAAGGACAAAGACGATATTTGAAAAGTAGAAAATACAAGAGTTTTCAGTTACATTGGAAGATTCTTTAAGAGTAAAACCTCAAACATTGTCTAAACCCTTAAATTATTCCTAAGATGAATTCAGTGTTGAATAAATTGATAAAATTCATTGCTTGACAAAGCTGCCTACATTTTTCATTGAACTGGGCAGTGGTGTGACTGAATTGGTGAAATCAGAACCCAGAGCGAGCATTCTGTAAACTCACCTCTACTTTGACCCTTGAAGATCACAGGTTTTGATTCTGTTGAAATCTCTACTCTTTCAACACGTTCATTAAATGGCATTTAGAATTTCTTATAGTTCTGTTGTTGTTTCCACAATCTTAAACTGGATTTAGAAATATTTGTAATATAAATGCAGGAGCTTTAACTTAGTAACTGTATTTCCTTTTTTTTTTTTTTTTTTGCCAAAATTTCTGTTTATCTACAATAAAGTCCAGTGAAATACAGTATTTGGTTAGGTTACTTGTTTACATAAAATTTTATCATTTGAATAGTTTTTACTTACCCTTCCTATTCTCTAGTCTCTATAATCTTTCAATGAAGATGACCAGTTACGAATATCTCCTATACTATGTTAGGCCCACCAGAATGTGATTTCTTGGTGTAAAGTCATTTTCAAATGTCTTCCTAATTTCCATCATTTATATCTGAGTTATTTCCTCTTTTTCTTAATAGAGAAATGAATTGATATTCAGGTCAATAATTTTACTTGGTGACGTAGTTATGTCACTAATGAAGGTAACCCATCCTCAGCTAGGAAAAAAATATGCATTTTCCAAAACTGCTGACTTTCACTTTGTTGTCAGTGACCTTAGAGTCCTGGTTCTATACTGTATAGGCTGTGTGATCTTATTTAAGTTGAGGGTAGAAGAGAAAAATTATATTGCAAAAGTGGGAAAGAAACACACTTAAAAGATTTTTCAGTAGAACTTGAGAGGACTTTTCATTTTTCTTTTTACTACAACTCAAACACTAAACCTTCAAGTTGTTGCTTCTCTCCTTCTCTAAGCTTCAGTGCTCTCACTTGTTTCATGGAGATGATAAAAAAAAACATCTGCGTCTCATCTCATCTATAGCATGGAGACATTGACAATAGATTCACACCTTACACAGTGTGGAAAGGGTGAAATGATGATGCAGAGAGAAAGTGTATCCCAGCACCTGCATGGTGACCACACAACACAAGTTATTTGTTATTGTTTTAGTTGGTTACAAATTATATTTTACAAATAACCTGTTCTGTCTGGAATAAATCCATTACCAATGAAAACTTTTAAATAGGAACTCCATAGATGATAGGTTATTCAATAAAGATCTACTGGCAATAAAACTATTTTCCAAAATAAAATACATAGATGTGTGTGTGTGTGTACCTGTGTGTGTACGTATACATTTTAAAAAATTGATTCTGTTCTCAATAGCAGAAAAAAATCTTTCCACCACCTTAAACCCACATTTGATTCAAATACACTAATGATATGTAACCACTGTTCAAAGGAAAAGCTGATAGACATTAGGCTGTGGAATCCTGTAATGCTTGTGCTCAGCTTGGGCCTGGGTGTCAGGATAGGAATAGGAGATGCCAGACCTATTTGGTAGTAGCAGTAGTAGTCATTGCCTAACCTAGGCAGTCAGCAGCTCATGGGATTTGGTGCTTTAAGCAAAGGTGTTAATTATTCCCCTCCTCCCTTTTAGTACCATTTCTCTTAAACTAACACCCATCCTTGGGCTTAACTAAGCAGAAAAGCAAACAGGGAAGAACCAGGTGATTAAGGACCAGTGTCTCAAAGTAAATACTCTGTATTTGAGTCCAAAATGAATTCCAAACTCAGGTTAGATGTTTCTTCTTAATCATTTAGGAGCCAGTAAGACTCTCTAAACCTTCCTTCCTATTGTATTAAGCTCTTTCACTAAAGGACTAGGTTCTTTCAGGTGCTATCCTATTTGGAATTTAATTTGCACTAACATTTCTCCAAGAGCCATTACAGCACACCACATCGCAGTATCCCATTTAACTCCCAAACCGCAGAGAAGCTGGCTGCAGCATCAAACAACACTATTAAAAATACCACAAGGGAACCTTAGAGTGGGAATTTCAGGCACAAGTTACAGCCTAAGGACAAACAGCGGTTGTAAAGAGCTTGAATGATACTGGGATGGAGATTTAGGAGAATTTTCAGAGTCTGAAAAAACAGCCCTTAAGATTTTAGTGTTGGTTCCTGAGGCTGGTTCTCTGTGGCTGTATGGATTAGTTAAAAGATTAGTGTAACTTTGTCTTTCTCCCTCTCTCCTCGATTTTTCTTTTTTGTCAACAGATTTGGTACGAAGAGTGACTACAAGTGAGAATGGCTTAACAAATATTTCCAAGAGGAGGTTCCCATCACAAGGCCTTGCAAAGGAACAACAGATGCATTCGATTTTTTTTTAACCTGAATATCTTTATTGTGCCGTCTGAGCACTTATTTGGAAATCTTAAGATGTAATCTTGATTCTGGGTGTTTGAAATGCAAGTGCAGAAGTTAGCCCAGCCAAGGCTACACAAGAGGCCCCAGGCATTTCAAATTTGACTGAATATTTTGGAAAGGGAGCAGACTTAATGGATTAGTCATTATTTAGAGTCCTGTCATGTGGGAGGTCCAAATTCAGAGTCTTAGAGCTGGGAGGAATATGTTATAGTGTGGTGGTGGCAGCCTCAAAATAGGTAGTAGTGGTGGTGGAGGAGGAGAAGAAAGATGAGGAGAAGGATGGTTTTTCTGGGTAGAAGAACAGGAGGAAGAGAAGCCAGTACTTGCCTTTCAAGCTCTGCAGTAGAATCACTGCAAACTGAGCACAACAGCGGAAGAAATGGCCTCTGGCATCCACTTGCTCATTTTCTCTGATTGGCCAACATACTTCTGGAATCTTCTCAAAAGATCCATTCTGACAGACTTTTTATTTTCCCATAAAATTCCAGGAACATGTGTAGACTGGACTTCTGGGCTTCCATTCTCATAAAATGTTTCCTTCATATAAAATGCTTCAGTTTGGAATTTTACATTCAGTACTGATTATTTCATTAATACAGTGCATATTTCCCCTGTCCTGGGCCCTAGATTATAGGGACTAAAAACAGGGATAATGCTTCTTTTTAGTCATCAATGTAACCCAAGAGCTTTGGTTAGGGCCTGGCACATGGGAGAATACTCAAAAAAGTATTTGTTAAAAAAAAAAAATGTCTGAATTGTTCAGGGGTTTACCAGTAGGCAATAATCTATAATATCTGACCACAGTGGAAAGTTACCTCATTGTATTTGTAAGTTTGTAGGCTCAAATTGCAATTATAAATGGGAAATTGCAACTAAGGTAATTGGTGTCAGGAGGAAAAAAAAATTTTTTTTAATCTACAGATGGCCTAAAATTGGGGCTAGAGAAGCTATAGCAAGCCATGTACAAACCCAGGCGATGAGAAAGCAGACACTATGGAGAGCAGAGAACTATCTCTAGAAAACAAAAAACAAAAATCAGACCAGATATATAAATAAACAAAGGGCAGAGTCCTGAGAAAGACACCATATTTACTACAAGCAAAAGATGAAGTTTCAGGTGCCTAGAACTGTGATGATTTCCAAAACTTCTCAACCCTAGTCCACCTGTGTCCATGTAAGAATGACATTTATTTTGATCTAGTTATTTTTGGTAACCGAGCTGATCCAGTGAGGATATTGCCATATGGTGATGAGGGATGTTTGTGAATTACTATGTGAAGAAAAGATGCTTACTCTGTGCCAGTAGCTTGGGAATCTGGAATCCTTTCCTGGAAGCCTCAGAGTGTTTCCAGGAAAAGTCACCAAATAGCTTTGATTCAAGGAAATGAAACTCTTCTGTCCTATAGTGGCTGGTTGAAAATATGGCCACCTGTGTAATATGAGTTTGTTCAAAGTACTACATTACATCTCAGTGTTTCCTGCAATTGACTAACATGTAGAAACTGTGCTTGGCTTGGATCTCACATTTCTCCAGTTGGTTTCTATCTGCTGCATGGAGCTCACTTCCTGGTAGTGACCATAGTAAGAGGCATTATCTTTTTCCAGTCACTAAAGACTATATGAAGTTCAACAATAACCTAATTTGTGAGCTCTCTGGCAGGAATGAAATTCCTCTTTATAATCACTGATGGTACTCTCTGTGTATGGCAGCAGAGTGACACATGCTCTCCTAGTTGAAGTTACCCTTACTTTGCCTTGTGTTTGGGAGAGAGATGGTAGGAAAGCAGAGGTGAGGAATCACAGATGGGACAGAGTTGGACTGGGTGATGCTGCAGTGAGGAATGAGGGGGCATCATGAAGGGAGAATGATATAATTTTAGGGAACTGGGAACGAATAAGGTGAAGAGGGGGAGAAAAGAGAAGATTTAGACAAGGAATGGGAAACAAGACAAATATGGGAAGATGTGAGGGAAAAGACTGGAAAAGAAGAGGCAGATATAAGGAAAGGAAAAAGGCAAGGGAATAGAGTAGAGAACATGAGAAAAGGAGAAGATCAGAGAAAACAAATGAACTGTGATAAAACTTGAGGGAGGCAGTAGAGTGTTGTTTACAGGGTATGGAATCTGAAATATAACTGCCAAGTTTTGAATCCTGGCTCCACAACTTTCTGGAATAATGACAATGGGACATATCCCTAAATTCTCTGACTCTCAGTTTCTTCTTCTGCAAAATGGGAATAATAATTTTACCTCCCTTATGTGATCATGCATGCCCAGTCTTAGCACAGTGTTTGGCATATAGAATTGTTATTATTGAAGTTAAAAGAGAGAAACAAAGCAAAGAAAATAGTAAAATGGAGGAAGTAGGAAAGAGAGATGTTCAGATAGTGGAAGGATGAAAAAGAAGGAAATGCATTTCTGCTAATAATTTAACCTTAGTTTTCCCACATTATAATCAAGATTTCTATGCCTACTATATTGTTTCTACCTGTTTTAATGACAGCTGGGAAAACATGTTGAATATGAACACACCTTTTTTAAAGGTATTTTTGTATTAAACTAGCCTGTAATAGTTTGCAAAATAGATGTTCACATTTCCTTAAGAGTTGAAATTATTCCCTAGAAATGAGTGAGATCAAGGATACATGAAGCTAAACCGGTCATCCAAAAAACCGTTTGTTTATTTTCCCTTCCTCTTTACTGTATTGACTAGGTCGTTTGATGGGATTAACTAAATTGACTGGTTATTTTGAAATGTGTTAACCCAACTGTACACATTAGGGAAAATAAGGCCCCTAGTGTTCTTGGTGGTGTTTCTTTCCAAGTTTCTCTCCACAACACAAACCACTTCCTTTTACTTGAAGTTATTTTGCTTTTCTCATTAGTCTCACAGGCCAGGGGCTGGTGTTGAGTGCTGAGGCAGCTCTCAGTTCAAGACCATAAAACAACACAACAAAATTGGCCCAAAACATAAAAGGAAAGCACCGTGGAGTTGTTCTTCCCTTCTCTGGAAAAGGAAAGTGGACGTTAGGGCAGATAAAGTATGAGAAAGAGATCAGAGATCTATTCTTGCGTGGGGGTGGGGAGGTGGAATGAAGGAAACCACAGTCCAAGTCAAAGGGAAAGAAAATGGAAGGAACAAAAACAACAGAAAAACCCCTCCACCTCTCTTGACATTCATCACAACAACTCTCTGTGCACCTGGCATGGGGCTGCACAGTTGTCAGATCCCAGGCGTGACTCCCTAGTGTTTCCATGAGGCTGAATAAATAGTGTTCTCACAGACTCTCCAGTTGCAGTGGGTGAAAGGCCAACCTTCATTGACCACTATAAGGCTCCTCTTAAATGCTACTCAGACACACCAAAAGAAATGTTGTCCTTTTCACAAAAACATATCCTCGTTCAGGACCACATGAGTTATTTCGAATAATGGTCAATGAAACAAATATAGCAATGGCATCACTTCTCACATTTTCCTCATTCTGCTCAGAGGGCTGACAAAGTGGAGATCATTCATCATCCACTTCTTTCGAGTTACTCCCTTCTGCCAAAGGGATTAAGAGAAACATTTTCATCCCACTTTCTCAAATAGGAGAAAGTTTTCCATGCTGGTTTCTACTCTTCCATGTTTTGCTCTTATATTGTACCCAAGAATCATTTCAAGATGTTCTGAGAAGAGATGTAAAAGAGTCAGCTGATCTTCCCTACTTCAGGTGTTTTGAACACAGGTAAGTTGGCATGATAGTGCCCCAGAGCCACACACTAGTGCTGTGTGTGGTTATAACAAATAATTGCTATACTGGTGGGCAGGGTTTTTTTTTTTTAATAAAGAGGCATAGACTATAATTTTTACAGCAATTTCATTAGGTTATGCTAGAGGTAGGTTTGGGAGAAGAGCCTGACTTGGCCTGAGGAAGGGGACTGGGCTTGAATTTTAGGTGTCCTCTAAAATGAGATAAAGTGAACCAGGCAATTATGAGAGAGGAGTGAGTTCTGGACGGTGAGATGAGTACGAGTAAATGAAGACAGTTGTGAAACATGGTGCACATGGGTGGAAGAAGTTTGCTGCTGAAAGAGTCAGGCAGCGGCTGGGCTGAAGAGGAGGTACAATACATATCTGGGTAGGGCCTTTGGGTACCATACCAAAGAGATCTGATTTTATCATGGATGATGGGAAGGCATGAAAAGGTTTTAAGAAGAGTGACATTTGCAGATTAATTTTTCAACTAGATATATTTGCTGGCATCTTGGAAGGCCAGAGCTAAGAAGAGGTGCAACAGAGATAGATCGTTTAAAAAAGTGGTTCTCTAATTTTAAAAATTATAGTAAGAAATACATTTTCATGGCAAAATGTCGGTGTGTGTTTACATGTCTATCGGGGTATCAATAATTTTATAAAACTATATCTTTGATATTATAGATGTGGTTTTCTACTCTTATTTTTTACTCATTTCTGTATCATATTTTTTTAAATAAAATGCTAAATGCAACCGACAGTTTCAAAAAAACTATTTCAGGCACTAGTACTATAATTCAGGGGAGAGTTGGTGAGTGCCTGAACTAGGGAAGTATTAGCGGGTTAGAGAAGAGAGCATGGATTTGATCAATAGTTATAAAATAAAAAAAAAATGTATTCATTTGGGGCCGAGCACAGTGGCTCACACCTGTAATCCCAGCACTTTGGGAGGACAAGGCAGGCGGATCACTTGAGGCCAAGAATTCAAGACCAGCCTGGTCAACATAGTGAAACCCTGTCTCTACTAAAAATATAAAAATTAGCTGGGTATGGTGGTGCACACCTGTAATACCAGCTACTTGGGAGGCTGAGGCACAAGAATCGCTTGAACCCACGAGGTGGAGGTTACAGTGAGCTGAAATCTTGCCACTGCACTCCAGCCTGGGTGACAGAATGAGAAAACTGTTTCAAAAATAAATATAGACAGACAGATAGATTTGGTAGAAGGGTTCATGACTTGTAAGTTGGCTAAAAGTGTTTCACTAACTGAGACAGGAAGAACAGATTTGCAAAGAAATATGAGTCCAGCTCTCGACATACTGGATTTGAATGGCTGGATATCAATGGACATTGGGCTTTTGTGTGAATAAATTTGGAAATTGGGAAAGTGCCCATTCTGAGTAGAGACAGAGTTTTGGAACTCACCTTCATAAGATGGGAAATACAACTATGAGGTACATGAAAACATCTACAGAGTACATAGAGTGAGAAAATTAATCAAAAAGAACCTTTTAGAATACTGACATTTAAGAGGTAAAGTGGAGCAGGAAGACAGATCATGAAGAATAGTGAAAAGAAGTATTCAGAGCAGCAAGAAGAGTGTGGAACTATCTGGAACAAAACGGCTCCTAACAAAAACATGTTGAATATGTATTTACTGAGTAAATGAACAAAGAAAGAGTTTAAGAAGAAGAAGCCTCTAAGAACTAAGAAGACAATTAGGAGTTCGTTGTTAACCATGGGAGGGCAGCTGGAACAGAGGTGTTGTGAGAAAGTCCTACTACAGTGGAATAGGGATGAGGAGGCAGAGCAACTTGACTGAAAAGAGATCAATAACTAAAGGATCAATAAAGAGTCGGCTGAACTTTGCTGTGGTTTGCTGTGTATTGTTTTTAAGATTGTGAGAGACATGAATGGGGAAAGAGCCAGAATAAAAGTAAAGATTAAAGATTAAAGATGTGAGAGATAGAAAGGAAAACAGATGAAGTAAGGACCTCAGGAAGCTGGGAGGAGAGAGGATCAAGAGCCACATACAGGGGTTGACTTAGAGCAGGAGGGAGAAGGGAAACATCATCCGCTGAGACCAGAAGGGAGGAAGGGATTATGGATGTCAGTAAGAGATCTATGGATGACATCTATGGCAAGAGGATGTAGGAGTTGAGGAAGTTCATGCCTTGACCCAGACTTTCTTCAAAAAGCAACAAGTTATTTGCTGAAAGGAGATGAGGAACTGCCGGTTCAGGAGGCTTAAGAAGAGGGAGGAGAAGTTTGGAATTAGCATGAAGAGGACTGAGAGAGGGGCACAGCAGGAACTAAGTGTCAAGTGCTCTGAGGGTCCAATGAGGTGACTTTGTTGGAATTCTAGCTTGAAGTGATGTGGGATTATTTTTCCCAGGAGTTCAGGTAAGGAAGTGGAGAAGGCAGACTGTAAAACTGACAGAGCTGGGTTTTCCCAAAGTGAGTAAGGAGGACAGGATGGCAAGAGATTTGAGAGAGACTGGGCAGGCCAGAGGGAGAGGTTAGAAGACTCATTTGCTTAAAGGAGATTGAAATCCCTGCACTAGAGACTTGCCAGAAATATATATATATATATTTCTTATTCTCTTTTGTGGCACCACTAAATTTGAGTCAAGGAGATGTAAGTAGAAGCATTATGTGGGATTTCTTAGAAGTCCCTTCTAATAGCAGTGGCTGTACTATTCCTTCTTTTTTCCTCCATCTTGCTGCTGGCCACTTAGTTGTCATGGCCAGGGCTCTTGTAGTCATTTCAAACCATGAAGACAAAGCCTATAATCTAGAAATGGTAAAAAAATTATCTGAGAAGCTTTGGGTCCTTGGTGACTTTACAGCAGCCACAGCAACCCTGGACTGCTCACTCTGAATTTCTGGAAAAAGAAATCAACTTCTATTTTGATTGAAGCACAATTTTTAAAAATTGGAATAAAATATTATATATCTATGGTATACAACATGTTTTGGCATATACAGCGAAATTTTCAGGACTCATTCACCGAATCATATTTTAGCTAAAAGAGAATATATACATAGCAACTAGAGAACTAATAGAGATTTCTTGGAACAGAAAGCTATCCTTCTACCATGTAATGCCTACGCAGGGCACATACTTTATAGTAAGCAAAAAGCTTTGATCTTTGCAGGAGATTATAGACTGCTTTTGATTTGGGTGGAGAAGAGACAAAGGTCAAAGCTTGGATTTCTTCATTAATTTAAAAAGAACAACAAAAAAAGCAAAATAAAGCCACATGGATGCTGTTTTTTCCTGTAAGGTCAAGCAAAGACTTCTTTACACTTTTTGTGAGAAAATGTATTGAAATTAATGACATTAATACCCAGGATGGTACATTTCCATTGTTTCACAATTTTTTTTTTTCTTTCTGAAGGGTTAGAATTTCCACCAGTCAGCATAAAATGGTTAAAACTGAAGCCTAGTAAATCACTTGTATTGCATTGTTTTCAAAGTGACTAAACAGCTGTAGTTTTCAAGGTCAGCCAAATCATCTGCCAGGGTCACACATGTTTCACATGTCAAGTAACGTATATGGGTTCAATTCCATCCAGAAGCCTAAGGAAAAAGATATTTGCAAACAAGTGATCCTAAGACATTTTTCCAAACAGGTGCTATGGTTACTGGGATAAGAGTTACTATTGTAAACCACTTGAGTTTATGACTAAGTTTCCAATCATTCAAAAAGAATATTCATTTCAAATCATAATGTCCAAACCAAGAGGACCAGCTCCTGATCATAATGACATTCAATAAGTATTCAATGGGGACAGAAATTAATATTGTATAATTGTTATTATTACCATAATGACATTGTTCATGTGCAAGTGAGAAGAATGTATATGGTGTATCAAAATAAAATAAAACCAAATCAAAATAATCAAAATAAAACCAAACACATAATCAAGATGGAACCTAGTTAAACAGTTGAAGAGAGGGAACTTAAACAAGACTTGGCTAATACTTCTCCCTCCAATTCTTGCTCCAGGCAACATTGCATAGAAACAAAAGACATGACTGCCATATGCCAATAACTTCCTTAACAAGCTGGAATAATTGGTATCATGGAGCCAGACTGATGGAACAAAGAAGGGATGACCTCAAGATTTAAAGAGTTTAGGGACAGAAAAACATTTTAAAAATTCGGTTTAATTCAGAGCATAGTTAGAGATGTCTGGCTCCAGCTGAGAGAAGGAAAGAGGTATTGATTTGCGTGAGTGGCTCCCCATTGGGCTCTTCTAACTCAAAAGAGATAATTAGCCTTGAATAGTAGCTCTTATATTGAATTTATATTGAGTTCTCTTAATGTTCTTGGTATGTGCTCTTCAAAGCCCATGACCACTCCCTGATCTTGTTTATATTTGCTAGTGCTAATGATCTTTCATGGGTCAGACATGCTGAACGAAGACAGTTGCCTTCTGATCATTTAACTCCTCTCTGCCGGCTTCAAGGTTGGCTTCCATATTTTAGCAAGCAAAATAATAGGCATCTCCAAGTCACAGTATGCAGACAGGAATAGACAAATACCCACTCTAGCTAAGTATGGGCTGCAGTCAAGCTGGAAAAGGTCTCTCAGCTCTGAGTCACTTATACAATCGAGTCCCTGAACATGTTTCTGTCCCTAATATTTTGTTGCTCTGGGCAACCATCAAGTCCACATGAAGACTTCTGCCAACTGGAGAGGATGACTAGATAGGAGTGCCAGAATTTTCTTTTAACTCTTTGTTGAAAACTCAAAATAGCAAATGGTGTCAAGGATATCCCCTAAACATCCAGATTGGGAAAAGTGGAATTCACACATTGCCTTGGTATCTTTTATTCACTTCTTAGGGAAATATCACTAAAGAAAATAAAGGCAATTCACATCAGAGGCATGCCTTTTTTAAAATAATAATAAAATATTAGGAAAAAGCTTGTTAGATTCTTAGATACTATTTAATCCAATATCATCATTTTACAGAACACAAACCAGGTTAAATTAATGACCAGAAATTACACAGAGAGCTAGGCAGAGCTGGGATTATATCTCTGGTCTCAAAACCCTGAGGTCATTGCCCTTTCCTGGACTTTCAGAAGCCCGGTGCCAGAGGCTAAGTGAAGAAATGTTAAGAAATCACAAGTGATCACCTCTCTTTTGTAATAGCAAACGGTTCTAGTTGAATAGGGCTGCTTTGCTGGGATACTGGAATCTATCCTAAAGCTGTGGAGTAGTAATCACCCATTAACACTCCCAGTATAGAAAGTGTGACTATGGCACATTAAACTAAAGCATCTAAAGAGTATTCAAGGCCCAACAAAAACACCATGTTTGCTGGAAGCCTTCATTGCTTATTATTCTAATTTGGTCTTTGCCTCTTTGGAATTCTTATGATACTCTGTGGTACAGTCCTGAGACTACTTAAGATTTTTTGCCCTGGCTGGAGTGCTGTGATCATAGCTCACTGCAGCCTAGACCTCTTGGACTCAAGCAACCCTGTCTAACTCAGCTCCCCCAGTAGCTAGGACTACAGGCATGTGCCACCACGCCCAGCTAACGTTTGTATTTTTTTTTTGTAGAGAAAAGGTTTCACCATGTTGCCCAGGCTGGTCTGAAACTCCTAGGCTCAGGTGATCCTCCTGCCTCGGTCTCCTAAAGTGCTGTGATTAGAGGTGTGAGCCACCACACCTAGCCAGTTTCTTTTGCATATGTACTATTATATTGTGTCAAGTCCCTGGGGGTAGGACTACATCTTATTCATTTTTGTTTTCTTGAAACCCAGAGCACAGAATTAAACAAGAATTAAACATATTTTGGTTGATTTTATTTTCTCTAGAGGTATGGTGACAACTTACTTATCCAGATTAATTATCCAGGAATTTATACTATTCAAAATCAGTAAGTATAGGTGAAAAGAACCCAGAAAAGTCAAATAAACGCTTGTAGGATCTTGCTCACTTTATGCATCTCATATCCTAAAGGTCTACCTCAGAGATGAATTTCCCTCAACCCTCACCTTTATTTTGAATTAATTTGCCTTTATTTTATGCTCAATGCAATAGCTTGGTAATCAGGTTTGCCAAGGAAAAACCAGCAGCAGCTCACAAAAGACGCCAATAAAGCCAACCTTAGTAACATCATGAATTGACCACTAGACAATATGGGACAGCAGATGAGAACTTAAAGTGCAGCCAGATTTGCTGCATGTTACTGTAGAGGCAAAAAAAGTCCTCATTTAGATCATTAGCTCCTAAGTGCATTTGTGAATGAGAGGGAAGTACAAAAGCAGATGTTCATGATGACCGGAACCAGCAAAAATGATTTAATTACATCCAGTGCACTCCTTTAAGAGGTTAAGAATAGCATAACACCTTTCAGAGATTTTCATGAATATTCAATATACGGGACATTTTCTCTTAAACGAAATGTAGGAAATCTAAGCATGGAGATAAACTAGCCTTAAATTCAACTTTAGAATCTAGGTCTTAACCTATGTTGATCCTACATATAATACTAAGGATTATAAATTTTCACACATTGTCAGAAGCATTTTACACCTACTCAGTAAAATCATATGATTAGCGGTTACAAAATCTTGTACATGAGTCCTCCTTATATTTTTTGTAAATATCTCTTGCTTTTTATTCTGGCTATCCAGCTATCTAGTGTACAACCTTTATTACACCTTATGCTTGAATATTGCTGTTGTCTTTGAGTTGGTTTCAAAACCTCGGATTTTTTTTTTTTTTTTTCACTAGCTGCATTAAAAAAGAAGTTTCCAGGTGATTATTATTATCTTCTGTAGAAACAGGATCTCACTGTGCTGCCCAGGCTGGTCTGGAACTCTTGGCCTCAAGTGATCCTCTGGCCTTGACCTTCTAAAGTGCTGGGATTACAGGTGTGAGGCACCGCACCTGTCCCCCAGGTGATTCTAAGGAACAGACAAATTTGTGAACTTATCCCTAAGTGCTTCGCACACCATTCATTTCACTCTTAATTATATCCTTCAATGGAACTAACTCCCTTAGTGGCAGGCATAATATGCCTGTGATTTCTGAACTTAGATGCTCTTTAAAAATAGTTGTGTTTAGCCGGGTGTGGTGGCTCCTGCCTGTAATCCCAGCACTTGGGAGGCCTAGGTGGGTGGATCACAAGATCAGGAGTTCGAGACCAGCCTGACCAACATGGTGAAACACCATCTCTACTAAAAACACAAAAATTAGCCAGGCATGGTGACATGTGCCTGTAATCCCAGCTACTCAGGAGGTTGAGGCAGGAGAATCACTTGAACCCAGGAGGTGGAGGTTGCAGTGAGCCAAGTTCGCGCCATTGCATTCCAGCCTGGCGACAGAGAGAGACTCCATCCCATCTCCCACCGCCCAACCAAAAAAGTTTTCTCATATTCACTGTGCTAGCCCAAAGTATCTGAGACAGGTCTCAATCAGTTTAGAAAGTGTATTTTGCCAAAGTTAAGGATGCACCTGTGACACAGTCTCGGGTGGTCCTGACGACATGTGCCCAAGGTGGTCAGGCTACAGCTTGTTGTTATACATTTTAGGAAGAAATAATACATCAATCAATACATGTAAAATTTATACTGGTTCTATCTGGAAAGTGGGAAAACTCGAAGTTGGGGGAGGGCTTCGAGGTCATAGGTAGATTTCAACATATTGTGATTAGCAATTGGTTGAAAGAGTTATTGGCCGGGCGCGGTGGCTCAAGCCTGTAATCCCAGCACTTTGGGAGGCCGAGACGGGCGGATCACGAGGTCAGGAGATCGAGACCATCCTGGCTAATACGGTGAAACCCCGTCTCTACTAAAAATACAAAAACTAGCCGGGCGAGGTGGCGGGCGCCTGTAGTCCCAGCTACTTGGGAGGCTGAGGCAGGAGAATGGCGGAAACCCAGGAGGCGGAGCTTGCAGTGAGCTGAGATCTGGCCACTGCACTCCAGTCCGGGCGACAGAGCGAGACTCCGCCTCAAAAAAAAAAAAAAAAAAAAAAAAGAGTTATTATCAGTAGAAAGGAATGTCTGCATTAACATAAGGGGTTGTGGAGACCAAAGGTTTTTCAGGCAGATGAAGCATCCAGGTAGCAGGCTTCCAAGAAAAGAGATCCTCAATGTTTCTTATCAGACTTAAGGTCTGTGTTGATGTTAATGCTGGAGGGGTAAAATAAGGTATGTCTGACTTCCCTTCGCAGCCTAAATCAGTCTTTTAGGTTAAATTTTAGAGTGCTCTGGCCAAGGAGGAAGTCCATTCAGGTGAGGGGGCAAGCGTGCTTCAAATTTTATTTTTAGTTTACAACTGTTAGCAAAAAGTACGTCCTTTCAATTTCCATTTTCCCCCTGTATTTACTTAACAACTATTTTTCAGCTCCTTCTATATCTTGCTTTGTATCTCCAGCAAAGAGATGCTAAAGTTTTCTCTTGGTCTTCTTTTCAGAGGTGCCGTTTGATGATTACACACAAAGAGACGAAGATAGTGAGTAGGGGTAGACTTGTTAGCTTAACTTTCTCTTTGTAGAGAAGCACCTAAGGTGATCTGTCACATGGATGAATCTGCCCTTCTTTGAAGATCTGATTTGAAAGCAGATTGGACTACATTTTGCACAAAGGCATTTTAAACATGCAGGTGTGAATGCCCCAAATAACAATACTTTGAACTTTTACAGAACCTTTCATCCAGTGATACCAAAACAATTCAGTTTATTAAAGCCTGAGGAAGCTGGGGACAAAACATCCAATTGATCTATATACGGACATTTATTGCATTAACTTGGTTGGTGATTCGTTTCGAGTCTCCCAACACTGGGACATATAAGCAGAGAAAACTGTACGATTTCTGCAAGCTATCTCTCCAAATTGTAATGTTTTCAATTTTCAGCTCCTCAAGAAGAGCCAATCCCCCTCTTTTCACATTTATGCTGAAAGAGTTACCAGTTCACAGTTATTTATGTTCAGAACCTAATAAATTCTTTTTTCTGCCTTAATTTGACCAAGCATTGCCTTTTATTTCATGTTTTAAAGAAGCCCATTGGACAAATAAATAAAAATGGACTTCACCTGTAGTGAGGGAGAACTATTATCCAATCATTTTTGCATTTTAAAAATTAAATACTTCAAAATTGGCTGGATGTGATGGCCCACACATGTAATCCCAGCACTTTGGGAGGCCAAGGCACGAGAATCACTTGAGCCCAAGAGTGCAAGACTAACCTGGGCAACATAGTGAGATCCTGTCTCTAAAAAAATAAAAATAAAAAATTAGCCAGGTGTGGTGGTGCAGTGGTGTGTGCCTGTAGTCCCAGGTAGACAGGAGGATGAGGTGGGAGGATTGCTTGAGCCCATGAGGTCGAGGCTGCAGTGAGCTGTGATTGTGCCACTGCAATCTAGCCTGAGCAAAAAGTAAGACCGTGTATCAAAAAAAATTATAATTAAATCTTATTTTTAATCTAAGAGCACAGATTTAATTTGCCCTGAATATACACTCTCATTTATCTAATTGATTTTTTTTTCTCTTTGAGACAGAGTCCTGCTCTGTTGCCCAGGCTGGAGTACAGTGGCATGATCTTAGCTCACTGCAACCTCTGCCTCCCGGGTTCAAGCCATTCTCGTGCTTCAGCTTCCCAAGTAGCTAGGGTTACAGGCGTGTGCCACCATGCCTTCATGCCTGGCTATTTTTTTTTTTTTTTTCAGTAGAGACGGAGGTTTCACCATGTTGCCCAGGCTGGTCTTGAACTCCGGGCCTCAATCAATCCACCCTCCTTGGCCAGCCAAAGTGCTGGGATTATAGGTGTGAGTCACTGTGCCTGACCAATCTAATTGATTTTTAAATGAACAATTTTTTTTTTTTTTTTTTTTTGAGACAGAGTTTTACTTTTTGCCTAGGCTAAAGTGCAATGGCACGATCTTGGCTTACCCCAACTTCTGCTTCCCAGGTTCAAGCGATTCTCCTGCTTCAGTCTCCCGAGTAGCTGGGATTATAGGCATGCACCACCACGCGCGGCTAATTTTGTATTTTTAATAAAGATGGGGTTTCTCCATGTTGGTCAGGCTGGTCTCCAACTCCTGATCTCAGGTGATCCACCCTCCTCGGCCTCCCAAAGTGCTGGGAATTACAGGCGTGAGCCACCGCTCCCGGCCCTTAAATGAACAATCTATCGTACAAATCTGTTGGATACCTCTAGCTTTTTACCATATATTTTTCAAAAAACTTACAAATTTACTCTTTTTCTCTTTTCCACCTTTTGACTTCCTTATTATATACGTTGCTGTGAACTCAGGACAGGTAAGATTCAGAGTGGCAACTCGGGTATATTCCCATTTTGCCATATTTTAAATCTGCTGTAAAGGAAATAGTTGTTATGAGCAAAATGTGTCAGAGGAATGTTTATCAGACTATTGTTTTTATTTGGAGTTGTCCCAGCATATTAATTTTTAATTTTTTCACCCCATTTCAATGGTGTCTTTGATGTTTTGTTTTGACCAGCTGCTGAGCTTTTTGTGGCTGTCCATTTACATCACTTTAAAAAATGGTATATAAATGAAATTTGAACAAAATGAACAGTACTTTAACATTGTTTGAAAATCAAATATGTTCCTAAGGAATCTGATTTGTGGCAGATGGAGAACAAAACCTTCCAGAGAGAGGGCTGTTAAATGAGTTTTAATTGCTTGCACATGAAAATACAGTGACTAAGATTGTGTGCACAATTAGGAATTTAAACATCTAGAAAAGAACTGGCCGTAGAAACAGGCAGACATTTTTGCAGTCAGAGCTAGTTTCTCATGAACACAGACAATAAAGGACACGTTAGTAAAGGAAAATAATTTTAAGAGAAATTCAGTTGTTTTCTTTACTTCATTGTTGCTTATGTTGAGCTTCCAGTTCTAAAGATGATTCATTTGCCTTGGAAACTCACTGATGGAAGTATCATAGTACAGTCAAGACAAAAATTGTTTATTCAAGAACTAGTATTTCTTTTTTAGTTCCTACTATGTGTCAGATGCTAGATTTGGTGCTTAATTCACTTCATTTAATTATTACTTAATGCTCTGAGATAGGTTTGCTATTATTCCCATTTTCTAATGAGAAATTAAGGCTCGGAGAATAACTTTCCCAAAGTCAAATAGCTAACAAATAGTGCAGCCAGGATTCTCTGTATTGATTTAATGAATCCACCCCCTGACAATGCCTAGTTGCTCCCCTGGGAAAAGGCACACATCTTTTTTTTCAAAAAAAAAAAATTTAATAAGCTTATTCTAAGAGTGGCTATACTTTGTTCTGAGTCAATAATGCCTTCCTTCTGTTGGGTGGCATGATGTCGGTTGCTGGACTGGACTTGTTAAACGTTGGGTAAGGAAGGCATGATTGCACCCAGGCAAAGTGAATGGCTATGCAGAAGGCACAGATAATCTAAGCAGGGGTTGGGCTGAGATGACAGATTTAGAGACAGAGGCCAGGACTTCCTACAGGTGCCACATATCATGGCATCTTGTATAGAACCAAGAATAAAAGAGGTATCAATAAATGTGTGTGGATCAAATGATGAGATGGTCAAATAATTTTTGTGCCCTCAGAGGAACTGAGTTCTCAGGGATACATTAATGACGGTACCATCTGGCTCTCTTAAAAAATGAGTATCATAAAAAGAAATTCAGTGAGAAATAAATTAATAAATAGTGCATTGAAACCAATCCTACTAGCATTTATTTCCCCTATCTAAAAGCACCCTAATTTCTTTCAGGAATAAACTTGGTATCCCTATTAGATAATCTTAAGAATAGTATAACCAGCAATAATCAAGTGCTTACTGTGAGCCATGTATTTTGCTTCATTTTTCATAAATATATTTTTTTGTTTGTTTGTTTCCTAAGATGAAGTCTCCCTCTGTCACCCAGGCTGGAGTGCAGTGGCATGATCTCGGCTCACTGCAACCTCTGCCTCCCAGGTTCAAGTGATTATCCTGCCTCCACCTCCCAAGTAGCTGGGATTACAGGTGTGCACCACCATGTCTGGCTAATTTTTTTGTATTTTTAGTAGAGATGGGGTTTCACCATGTTGGCCAGGCTGGTCTCGAACTCCTGACCTCAGGTGATCCGCCCAACTCAACGTCCCAAAATGCTGGGATTACAGGGGTGAGCCACCACGCCTAGCCTTTCATAAATATCTCCTCAGATAATTTTCATGAACTCCCTATGAGATAAATACTATTATTGTGCTTACTACAAAAATGAGGAATTTCAGGCTCTGGAAGTTTAAATGAATTATTTGAGCAGAAGCATTTTAAGTGGCAGAGCTAGAATAGGAATCGACAAAATCTGGTCCCATCATTCACCTCTTCCTACCACATTTTATTACATAGTTTGGTGGAACTGAAGCCACCTACCTGCTCTCTTTTAGCCAAGGCCGAAGACCCAAACTAGACAAATTAGATCTCTTCACTGCTGTTTGACTCTTGAAATACTGACAAAGAAACTAAGAACAGTTGTGGGGATCTCACTCGACTACTCATGACATGAGACCTTCCCCTTGATTTGTAGCCTTCTAGCACTGTAAAGATGCACTGATTCCTTCAAACCTCATCCTCCAGCAACCCCTCCCCCACCACCTGTTGCCCCACTAATTCTCAGGGAATTGTGAATTCTTCTTATATTTTTCCAGTAAGTTTCATTTTGCATAAATGAGCAGAGTTGGTTTTTTTGAACTGCAAGCAAAGGAGCATTGCTGAGACACCATTTTCTAAGGGGCAGTGATAAGCCAGCCAAAGGGAGAATTGTATGGAATCCCCAAAGAACAAGATGCAGACACACTGTTTAGTGCGTCCCAATAATTTAATAGAGTCACTGAGAAATAGTAGCATGACAAAAGGCCAGGCTAATTTCCTCTGCTGCCCTTCTGTGGAAATGATGAAGGTTCTTGGGGTCACCTCTGATCCAGTAGTCTTAGATACATTGGCCTTCTCCTTTATTTCCAGTACCCTTCACAGTTTCCAGTAAAGAGAAACAGTAAGGGAGGGTCTGTAGAAAGACAGACTGTCTGAGTTTGGCTGAGGGGTAAAATAAATCTCCCAGAGATTGCTCCTTTTCCTTCACAAACTGACTAGAATTCAGATTTTGTCTCCTTCAAAATTGCACCTGGGAAAATCTGTTTATATGCTTATTCCATATGTTGCTATCACTGTAATGATTTTAGGGTTCCCTGTCTTGGAATTGCCTTGAAAGTCCATGTGATACTTCTTAAAAAACTCTTTACAATCCCTTGAGAATGGTTTCATTTCTGGAGTTAGCGCCATCTAAGCTAATTTGACATTCTGTCTGGTGAACAGGGTTGGTAATCACATTGGAAATAATATTTTTGGTCATAAGTGAAGTGTTACTATAAACCAGTGAGATTGCTTATTGCTTTTTTGTATGTGTGTGTCTTATATGGTCTGTAAATGGTCTCTAAAGCCACTTCCAAAATGCTTTCAGCAATAGCATCAGGGCCCAAATAATTGTACAGTTTCCAGAGATGGCTGCTTTGAGGATCAACAGTAATTGAATAATATAATAATATCTATTGGTAGTTTATAACACTTTTCAACATATTAAGCACTTTCCATATGCTTTTAAATAAGACCTGACATTTACTATGTCCCAGACACTGTGCTATTTTTTTTTACATAGATTATCTCATGTAATTCCTCAAAATTAGGAAGGTATTATTATTACCCACCACGTTTTAACAGAAAAGATCCAAGACATCGGCGTGACTTTTCTAAGGTTACAAGTAAAGTGGGTGAGCAGGACAGCCAGCCACGAAACCCCAATTTTCTGACCCCTGAGTCTTGGTCCTCCTCCTTCACATGGATTTTGACTTGTACATCAAAACACAAAAACAAAATCTACCAATGTTTGAGATTTTTTTTCTATGGGAGGATAAAACCTAGGTCTCTCTCTGTAGAAGCAGTATTAGTCAAATAACAGTCAGTCCACAATCAATGACTTCAGAGGTATCTTATTTGTCGTTCAACTCTGAGATCGCAGTTTTGTGACCAGTTCTTTTCTATTTTCCTTTTGGCTATTTTGAAACATCTCTTCTTTTACCAATCTCAGCATTCCACTTTCTCATGCTGTTAAGTGTTCCCTAAATTCTTGAATTATTTTCCCAAACCCTTTTCAGTCTCTAAGCTAACACTGTAGGCGGCTTCCTAGCTCTTTAGAAAAACAATCTCTAGATGTACCATATGACCCAGCCATCCCACTACTGGGTATATACCCAAAGGATTATAAATTACTCTACTACAAAGACACATGCACACGTATGTTTATTGCGGCACTATTCACAATAGCAAAGACTTGGAATCAACCCAAATGTCCATCTGTGACAGACTGGATTAAGAAAATGTGGCACATATACACCATGGAATACTATGCAGCCATAAAAAAGGATGAGTTTGCGTCCTTTGTAGGGACATGGATGCAGCTGGAAACCATCATTCTTAGCAAACTATCACAAGAAGAGAAAACCAAACACCGCATGTTCTCACTCATAGGTGGGAACTGAACAATGAGATCACTTGGCCTTGGGAAGGGGAACATCACACACTGGGGCCTATCATGGGGAGGGGGGAGGAGGGAGGGATTGCATTGGGGAGTTATACATGATATAAATGATGACTTGATGGGTGCTAACGAGTTGATGGGTGCAGCACACCAACATGGCATAAGTATACATATGTAACAAACCTGCACGTTATGCACATGTACCCTAGAACTTAAAGTATAATAAAAATAAAAATAAAAATAAAAAAATAAAATAAAATAAAATAAAATTTCACTGCTATATGGTTCAAACATAAATGACCCTGTTGGGAATATTCTAAAACAAGATTGTGGTGATGGTTGTACAACTCTGTAAATTAACTAAAAATCATTCAGTTGCACACTTAAAATGGGTGAATCTTATGGTCTTAAATTATAATTTGATAAAGATGTTTAAAAAGTGGGTGATCTATATTCTTACTAAAATGCATTATAATTTTTTTCAATATTTCAAAAAAGAAAAAAGAAAAACAATCTCACCTGCTTCTGCTCCATTCTTCCTCTCTCCCTTCCTTTCTCTCTTCTTTTACTTATTCATTTATCCATTCACTTATAAGTCCTCTGTTTTCTATTAACTTAATGCTTTTTGTCATTCAACAGCACACATTTTAACTTTTTAAGTTCCACAAACCTCTAGAGTAATGGTCCTGAAGCTTATTGGAAGTATTTTATTCCTCCCTGGGTCCTTGGAGCCTAAGCACAGCCTTTCACATACTAGGGACTAAAGGAGTAAAAGCAAACCGAGGAAGAGGCAGAAATCAAGTTCTTTACATGGACAGTTCTGTGTTTAATATGCAAACATCAGAAACATATCCAGAAGAGAATGTCATAAACACCCATCTGTTTTACGTGGCCTATAGAATACAGTCATTAGAAATACTTCCACAGGACCAACAGTGCTGAAAAGGAACCACAAAAAAAAAAAAAAAAGAGAGAAGGAAGACGGCACACTAGAAAGCACTGGATATTTAAGCATCAGAAATATCTCAAGGAAGTGCATTCAGGAGATGGTGAGCTAGGAAATTTTTTGCCTAGCAATGGTAGCTAAGAGATGATAATGGCATGAAAAGACTTCACCCAAAGGGAAGATGAATATTCCTAGTAGGTGGGGCCTGCACTTTCAGGCCTTTGTTGTAAGTGGTCCCAGACGCAAGGTGAGTGCTAACACTGAAGCACTGCGTTACCCCAGTTCTTCTGAAACACCCCGTCTGCCTGACTTCTCACATACACCTGGGCCTTTCCTTGTTGATGCTGTGTCCCTAGGCACTCTGGTGACAAAAGGCACTTCAGAGGAGTCAGGAAGAGAACTGTGGGAATTGAAGAGTGCTTGAAGAATCCTACACCCCTGGCAGGAATCCTTTCCTTATCTTATATACAGAGTTCTTAGGGTTTCCCCAAGAGTTTCTGTGCATCCATAGATCTTATCCCTCCTCTTGTCCTACCCTCCACTCATATACATTCAGGAACAGATGGCATACATTTGTTTTCTGCTCTCAAAAGAAAAAAGAAAAAGAAAAAGAGAGAGAGAGGGAGGGAAGGAGAGAGAAAAAAAAAAAAGAAGAAAGAGAGAAGTCCCTAGGTAATAAATTTTGAGGACCAGCAGATCCAGCAGCTTGTGTATGCGTGTACATGCCAGTACATTTTAGGAGAGAGCTTGACATTCTCCCTCTGAGTCAATCCATACTTTGTCATTTTCTACCTATGTATCTTAATCAAATTATTCAACTTGTCTAGTCCAGTTTCCCATCTATGAAGCAGGAATAGCAATTGTGTCTACCTCTTTGGATATCATAAGGTTTAAAAAGATTACTCATCTAGAGTGTTTAGTACATTTCAAATGTCAGCAAATGTTAACTTTTATTAATATTAGTATTAATAATATATCCAACTGATTTTTAAAGCATTTTTTGAGAGAGGCTTTTTGATATAACAAAAGAAAGGATGCTGTGAGTACACTCCCTATTTATTTAGAGTCAAATAATTCAGTGTAACATCTTACCAGTAAAATTTGGGAAATGAGCCTCAAAGGAATTTTCAACATTTTGCCCCACCACAGTCATTGTATTTCTGAGTATGCCTAGAATATTTTTTAAGGCTGAAATGGGTGGGAAGCACTTTGTGGAGAAAGGGAGTAACTGAAGAATGTGGTTTGTGTGGTTCTTTTATATTTTTTTCTTTTATTAATTTAAGGAGACTTGGTACTGTGTCTGAGAAGACAAAAAGAAAGCAGTTACTAAACATTTCCCAAACTCTCTCCCTCCCACATCCACAAAGGTAGATGTGGTACTTGATTTTCTTCTCAGAGAGGAGCAACTTGGTCCACTTAAAATCTTGTATGTATTTTGAGAGATAACAGACGATGACCCTGACACTGATGCCCAGGATGACGAAGTCAGCACAGATAATAATATCGCCTTGTATTTTCTTTCGCTAATCGTGGAGCACTTTGCACATATGATCTTGCTTATCCTGGGCTGCACTGTTTGTTAGATGAGGGTGTGGGTGTCACTACATACACTTTCCAGAAAGACAGGGATTTTCCAACAAGTTATCAACAACTCAGTGACAACACTGTACACAGGCAGCTCTCTCACCTGCTTCCTTCAGTATTCCATTATTCTCCCAAATTTGGTCAATCAAGCCATTCAGCTGGGAGTATTTGTTAATAATTTAGATCCTGAGCCTTATCCTAGGTATTCAGCTCTGGAAAGTCTGGGAATCAGTCATTTTGTGTTTGTTTTCAGGAAGCCCTTGGAGATTCCTTTGATCAGAGACAGGCTTGGGAAGTATTGCTCTTTTTAAACTCAGGGCAGCGGGGAAGGGATGCTGGCAGGAGTGGACTTTGGGGACATTGAGATCCTTTATTCACGTGGTAGCTTTTCTTTCTTTGAGACAGGGTTTTGCTCTGTAGCCCAGGCTAGAGTGCAGTGGCATGATCATGGTTCACTGCAGCATCAACTTCCTGGGCATAAATGATCCTCCTGAGTAGCTGGGATTACAGGTGTGCACCACCATGTCTAGCTAATTTTTAAAATTTTCTGTAGAGGTGGAGGTCTCACTGTGTTTCCCAGGCTTGCCTCAAACTCCTGGCCTCAAGCCATCTTCCTCCCTTGCCTCCCAAAGTGCTGGAATGACAGGTGTGAGCCACTGCATCCAGTCCTAAGGGTAGTTTTTCTGATCATCTGAAGGATAATACAACATTTTTGTCATAGGCTGAATAATCCATAAAATGCTGCCCGATGTGAGAGATATTGTTATTTTACAATACAGTGAATGCTCGACTGTGGCACCATAATATTGAAATATTGTTAGGCTGGGTATCACCAGTGCCCTTTCTAGGCAAGGAGAGGCAAACTAACAACTGGGACCTGAGAAATAACATGTTTATCACTACATTCAATGTAAAATGGTAAACCTATCTACCTTTGCTAACTACTGGTCAACAACTAAAATTAACTTAAGTTCAATTCAATATACATCATTAAAGTGCATTAAATGCATGCCTATTGTCCACACAGCACTTTATTATGTATTCTTTAAAATATAAACATTTTCCCATGTTATTAAAATATTCTCAAAAATAAATTAAAGTTATTTTATTATGGGAATTTTTAAACCCCTAAATAGAATTCATACATTATTTAACATTTGGATTGTTTTTAACCCTTTATGCACATTCACAGTGCTGTAAGGAACATGTGTATATATAAGTTCACTTTTTTTTTTTTTTTTTGAGAAGTAGTTTCTCTCTTGTTGCTCAGGCTGGAGTACAATAGTGCCATCTCGGCTCACTGCAACCTCTGCCTCCTGGGTTCAAGCAATTCTCCTGCCTCAGCCTCCCGAGTAGCTGAGACTACAGGCACCCGCCACCATGCCCAGCTAATTTTTGTATTTTTAGTAGAGATGGGGTTTCACCATGTTGGCCAGGCTGGTCTTGAACTCCTGACCTCAGGTGATCCGCCCGCCTCAGCCTCCCAAAGTGTTAGGATTACAGACGTGAGCCACCACACCTGGCTCATACTTTCACTTTAAAATTATTCTTCCTCGGTCTCTGCTCTAATCAACCCCCAAGTCCCTTCAACTCTATCTCTGAAGAGTTGTGAATCCATTCCCTCATCTCCACAGCCCCACTACCACCCCAGTTCAGAGCTGCATTATCTTGATCCTGTACAAGGTCTGTGACAGCCCCCTGAAGAGTATGGGGCTGCCCCTAGTCTTTCTTCTTTTCAGCCTCTTTCTACACTGCTTCCAATTACTGTCATTCTGAAATGCATATTTGTTCCTACGATTGGAAATGTTCAATGATTTTTCCACTACCATTTATGTAGTGTCATTTATGTAGGCCTCAAATACTGTCATTTACGTAGGCCTCAAATACTATTTCCACTGTCATTTATGTAGGCTTCAAATACTATTTCCTTAATCTACCTCTGGAGCCTCCTGTTCAGTTGCTCCTATACATGTTTAATTTTATTTTGTCCTTTACTGCTCCCAGTCCCCTGATATGGACAAGCATTCCATGCTTCCATACCTTATTCTTGCTGGTCTTTTGTTGTGAGGTAATCCTCAATCCTCCCCTAACCACATGGAAAGCATTATGTTCTTCAAATTTACCAGGGAGCATTTCCTAGGTAGAGCCACTGGCTCTCTCTCTATTAATATATATATCTATATATAATAAATATGTATTTATTTAATATATAATTATATTTTATATAATTTACATATTATATAAATATATTTGTTATTTATATATTTATTTATATATTTTAATATAAATGTATTATATATTATTATATATGTATTTATTATACATAAATATATACTATATATTTATATATAAATATATAGTATATATTTATTTTATACATATATGTGTGTGTATGTGTATATATATTTAAAGAGGCTTCAGTCCGGGCTCTGTGGCTCACACCTATAATTCCAGCACTTTGGGAGGCCGAGGTTGGCAGATTGCTTGAGCCTAGGAGTTCCAGATCAGCCTGGGCAACATGGCAAAATGCTGTCTCTGCAAAAAATACAAAAAATAAAATACAAAATTAGGCACACATGTCGGTGCATGCCTGTAGTTCCAGCTACTCAGGAGGCTGAGGTGGGAGGATTGCTTGAGGCTGGGAGGTGGACGTTGCAATGAGCCGAGATTGTACCACCGCACTCCAGCCTGGGCAACAGAGTGAGGCCCTATTTCTAAAAATTAATTAATTAATTAATTAAAATAAAAAATATAAAGGCTTCAATCATGGCATTTAGCTAGTACTTAACTATTTATAATTCCTGCTCCCTTACTTTGTAAATTTCTTGAACCAGTAGTCACATTTTACCTCCAGAGTCTATGTATGCCATCTATAAGGTCCATGGAAAATACTGCTGACCACATAATTATAATAATAATATTATAGCAATAATGATAAGTAACATTTGTTGAATACATTCTGGGTACCAAGTACTATATTAAGCACTGAGTTAGAATTCACTGATAAAGAATACCTCCAAAACTTGGAGAATTTAAGTACATTGACCAAAATTAGATAACTAGTAAGAGGAAAGCTGGGTTTTTAACATATATGGCTTGACTTATAACCTTTTTGCTAGACTAAATGAATATGCAGCCCCATTTAATTATTTTAATTAAAGTTATAACAAAGCATCCAAATCAGATATTCAGACAAGTGAGGTACAATTAAATTATTTCCCCTCACAATTAGGCCATAGCACTTGTTTTCACTATTCATAAAACCAAGTCTAACTTCAATCAATCTCTGGTCAAAAAGCCACTGTGTCAGATCTGATCTTTTTATATATTAATAGGTATGGCTTTACTTATCTAAATAAAAGCATAAAAGGCCAAAACAAATTAATTTGTAAGAAAGAAAACTGACTTTTACTGCACTAAACGATCATAAGTTTAACTAATAAATAGTCATACTCCATGCATTTATGCAAATCTTTCAGTTCAATGTTTTTGCCAGAAGATTCTTTTTCAATGAGGATTTTTGTAAAAGTAAACTCCTTTAGCTTAAAAGATTTAGGACATCCAACAGTCATTGGATGTATTATATGCTTTATCAGTTTTTTATTAAAGCTATTGAACATAATGTATCATCAGCATTTTTTAATCACATTTTTTAAAAAGCTTAATGAACACATATTTTCTGCAATTATTAAAGTGTGGTCACAACCTTTACTCTATTAAAGGAAAAAAAAGAACTACAGCATGAAGCTGCTGCCTGCTGGTGGTTGATGAGGAAGTGGGGCTTCTCTGGCAATGCCTGGGTCTCCTGTCTTCCCTATACACTGACACAACACATGTTTTACTTCAGTATCTCCTGAGGGCCTACATATTTCTCTCACGTAGATCCTTTGTGCCTTCTTTATATGGTTCTTGCTCCCATCTATTAGCTGTCTCTATATTTCTTTTTAAAAAATTATACATACTACTTGCTTTTATCACACACACACAGACTTGCAAGGCAGATCTAAGTAGCCAGCATCGTTATTGTCACCATTAAATAGTTGCTCAGATTCTTTCATTCAATAAGCTCAAAGCATTAAGCAATTAGCCCAGATAACAAAAAAAAAATTGTCCCAGTTAAATATCGTTATTGTTTTTCACCCTTATTAATTCTTAGAAACTGCTTGTGCTTTAGAACAATAAACCTATAAGATTAAATTTCTTCTCATTGTGTTTTAACAGACTAGCATTATTTGGATAGTTTACTTTTTTATTCTCTACTTGCCAATTGACTAAATTCTATTTAGAATGCACTTACTGTTTTTAATGAAGCCATGAATCTTCAGGGTAAAAAAACACAAAATGGAATGAAGACTTAGACCGTTTTTTGTTTTTTTTTTTTTTCTTCTAGACTAAAACCACTTCTGTGTTGTTCTATGTTTGTCACTGCAACATGCGTCTCCCCCTACAGGTAAAGAGCAGGCAGCTGTACTAGTTTCACTGCTCCTGTAGAAGAATTTGTATTTTCCAAAGTCAAAAGCCAGAAGTCCTTTGCCTTAGGCTGCTGGTCTGTATGCCTCTGGGGTATAAGAAGTAGATATAATCAAAATAGCTATAACTATAAAGACATGTCCAGTGAGAGGTTGGGATGAGAAATTTTCAAGCTCATATACAAATAATGCAATGCCACATCTATTACTCATTAGTTAATATTAATACTTCATTTACTTTCTCTAAAACCTATACTTCCATGGTGGGTGTAAAGGCCACCCGAATCTAATGGGTTATTTTACTATATAAAGGTGTAAGAAGGACCATGGATTCGAAAAAGGAACCACATGTTTATTCCTGGCTTTGTCACTAAGCAGCACCTTCTCTCACTAGGTCTCAGTTTTTTCATCTTTAAAATAAAGATATTTAAATAAGTTTCTTTAGAGTTGTGTACTTGTGTGAAAATCCTCTAATTGAAGATGATTAAATAAACATTGGAAATTTGTAAATTCAGAAACATTGAAAATGGTATTGTGAAGATGTAGCAACATTTAATGAGATGGCTGCAGAACACTTGCCTTGAGCTAACATTGTTTGAAAATGAAATGCTTGCAAGGACTGACTATGCCCCAAGTTACATGGCTGTACTTCAAAAATGGGATCACTGTCCCAATACAGGTATGGTATGGGCATCTCTGACTCTTTGCCACCCTCTCATGTTCCAACGCACTCTTTACTTCTGGTGTGCACCATACATTAAGGATGTATGTAGGTGAACCTTACTCTAAGTGATAAAAGGATTACTAAAAATGTCATGCCATGACTATGTGAAAACAAAATCATAAATGAAGTGTACCAAAGAAGCTGACAAACCAATATTCTCTGCTACCTCTATTCTACCAGTTTTTAAATCAGATTTAGGAACAACAACAAAAAAAAAGTCAGGCATGGGACAGGGCTGTAGAAAGAAACACTTGGTGAGTTCCTCATCACATTCGGAACTCTGTCCTTTCTTTTCTTTCCTTTTTTTTTTTGAGACATTGTCTCACACTGTTGCCCAGGCTGGAGTGCAGTGGCCCGATTTCAGCTCACTCCTACCTCCGCCCTCAGAGTTCAAGTAATTTCCTGTCTCAGCCTCCCGAGTAGCTGGGATTACAGGCACCTGCCACCGCACCCGGGTAATTCTTGTATTTTTAGTAGAGATGGGGTTTAACCATCTCGGCCAGGCTGGTCTTGAACTCCTGACCTGGTGATCCACCTGCCTCGGCCTCCCAAAATGCTGAGATTACAGGCATGAGCTACCATGCCTGGCCTCTATTTTTTTTTTTTTTTCTTTAGGAGACAAGGTCTCATTACATTGCCCAGGCTGGTCTTGAATTCCTGAGCTCAAGCAGTCCTCCCACCCTGGTCTCCTGAGTAGCTTGGATTATAGGCGTGTGCCACCATGCCCAACTTGAACTCTATCCTTTTATATAACTTATCTCCTTGAATTCTTGCAACAGTCCTAAGTTTTAGGTACTCAAATCTCCAAAATGAGGAAATGAAGCAAAAGGGAGAGACTGGGTTCACATTCAGGCTCCAAATGACACACATCATCTTTGTCATATCACACTAAAGAGCAAAAGAGCTACTTAGTAGTAAGTCTCTTTTATAAATGCACACTTCAAAGCCTTACTTTTAAGGAACCGTTAGATCATTTTAGACCTGTATGTTTGCCTACTATATATGGAAATAAAAACTGGTTAGTGACCTACCTGCTTTAAAACCCTAATGCTATAAAATCAAACTCTCGGCTGGGTGCAGTGGCTCATGCCTGTAATCCCAACATTTTGGGAGGCCGAGGTGGGTGGATCACCTGAGGTCAGGAGTTCAAGACCATCCTGGCTAATATAGTGAAACCCTATCTCTACTAGAAACACAAAAAGTTAGCAGGGCATGGTGGTAGACATCTGTAATCCCAGCTAGTTGGGAGGCTGATGCAGGAGAATTGCTTGAACTCAGGAGGTGGAGGTTGCAGTGAGACTCAGATCACGCCATTGCACCCCAGCCTGGGCGATAAGAGCAAAATTCTGTCTCAAGAAAAAAAAAAATCAAAGTCTCCTGGCTTTAATACATGTCAAATGTAATAACCTTGAAAAGAGGAAGAGGGTATTGTAAATTCTATGGGACGACTCCTTAGAAAGCATGGTATGTCATAGGTAGACAGCTGAAGCTCTTAACTCTTCTTTTTTAAAATTAGAGTTGGTTTACAGAAAAGTGATAGAGAATTAATATTTCTCCATCAAACAACTATGACTCAAAAGTGAGTTCTTAGATTTTGAAATTCATCCTGAACAACAGTGTATCATCTCTATCGCAAAGCCACCAGCATCTGTGAATTGTAATGAGAATAAAGGAGACAGTGCTGGGAGCAGTGGGAGACCCCATTTTGATGGGCACAAAGCAAGTGCATCCATTTTGGCCAATTTAAGGACCCATAAGTTTTCCTCTTATGATCCTGCAAGCTTGCCTTTCTCTCACTGTTCCCTTTCCTTCCTTTGTGTCTTCGTCCTATTCTTTCCATTACCTCTTGTTATGAACTGAATGTGTTTGTGTGCCCCCAAAACTCATTTCAATATCCTAACCCCCTATGTGTTGATATTTGGAGGCTGGGCCTGTGGGAGGTGACTAGGTTGTGAGGGTGGAGCACTCAACACTCACAAATGAGACTAGTGCCCTTATAAAGAGCACTGATGTAACTGAGAAGAAGGCTCTCACCAGAACCCAACCGTGCTGGCATCCTGATCTCAGACTTCCAGCCTCCAGAACTGTGAGAAATAAATTTATGTTGTTTAGAAGCCACCCAGTCTATGGTACTTTGTTATGGCAGCCTGAACTGATGAAGAAACCCCTAGTTCTATCTATACAGTGGGCCCTAGAAACAAAACCAAGTAATAACAACAAAATGGAATTTAAAAAGATATATTAAGTGCTGGCTCTGTGAGGTACTATGCTAAGAGCAACACGTGTGTTCACTCATTCAACCCAACAACAACTGTAGGAAGCAGTGTCACTATATTATAGCCAGGAAAACTGAGCAGAGAAAGGGTATGCAACCTGCCCAGGGCCACAAAGGTCTCATGATAGAGCATGATTTGAGTTCTGGGCAGGCAAAGCAAACACGTGGTACAATTCTAGGGGGACCATATCGTGATGTTCTGTGGAGTTGCCCTCCAGAGGCACTTGGAGCTGTGTGCTCTAGCAGCCTTTTGGATGAGCCAGGAACTTAACTGATAGGCTATACTGTTACTCTAGACCTTATTCCTACGTTGAAGGATGGACAGGCCTACATTTGTGAACCTGTACCTGGAGCCTCTAGTGACAGAAGCCACATGGAAACTGGTCCTCACGCTGCTCCAGGCACTAGGTCTGACCCCTATCAACAGGGACTCATTCATTTTAAGGGTGCCTCACTGACTCTTTTTAACACTTCTTTGCCCTTCCCAGGACTACTGCCAAGGTACAGCCAGGTTCCAACTTCAGGGGGAGTGAGCCTAGAGTGTGGGGCCTGAGCGGTCAGTTGCGGAGGGAGGAAAGGCACAAGCGCTGCCTTTTCTGAGTGTCTCAAATCTTACTAATGTCAAAGTCTCAACCATCATTATTATTACTAGTACTGAGGTTTTAAAGGCCCACTTTTTCCAAAATGGGCTCAGAAAGGGGAACCTTCCCCTGCTACTGCCCTCATCCCTCCATCCTTATGCCATGTTCCCACCTTGGTTTGCTACATTTGGGCAAGAAAAATGAATTCCCAGTTTTAGTCAGTTCATTTCCAGTTGTGCTTTGTGAGGAGCCCAGCGGCACTGAGTGGTGACAACAATTAATTCGTTTCCCTTTCTAGATAAGGTATTTCTGTATCCACCCGTCCCTAGGCCTCAGGTCAGAAGCTTGAGGGTACGAATGAGGCCATATTCACCTTAATGTCTTAATTTCTGTGACTCATAATTCCCTTTGGTATGGTTCCAGGGCCCCCTTACTATGTATACATTTCTAGGAGCTTCTGTGAGGTCTGTCACACATGCTTAAGATCAAGTGTGTTGACCTTTGAGTGTAGCTACTCTTTCTTGTTAATCTGTGTCTGGCATCTGCTGGGGTAGCCGGGCAGCTGCCCTGACCACTGAGCACCCAACCATCTGTTGTCAGATACAACAATTTCCACTGGTACCTGATGCTGCTCTTCTGGGAGACAGAATGCTGCTCCACCTGTGAGGCCAGCTCATATATGACCTCAAGCTAAAAAAGCTTCCAGGAACCAAAATAGCACTGCATTCTGCCCAAACAGCAATGTCAGTTCTTGCTTATTACAAAATTGGAGGTTGAGGGTCGTCCCTCTTGATAGGAGTCAGGTCTAGTGCCTGAAGCAGCGTGAAGACCAGCTTCCATGTGGCTTCTTTCACTAGAGGCCCAGGTACAGGTTCATAAATGTAGCCTTGTCCATACCTCAACATAGGAAAGTGCATAGAAACAGTGGGATCCAGTTCCACACCTCCAACCCAGTTTAGCCTCATTTACATTGAATTTGAATTTTGGCAGAAGAAATCAGTTACGCAAAGTATTTATTTTAGCATACAGGAATTGTTATTGTTCATCTCTCTTTCTCTTTTTTTTTTTTCTTGAGACAGTCTTACTCTGTTGCCCAGGCTGGAGTGCAGTGGCACAATCTCAGCTCACTGCAACCTCTGCCTCCTGGGTTCAAGCGATTCTCCTGCCTCAGACTCCCAAGTAGCTTGGATTACAGGTGCTCACCACTACACTAAACTTTGTATTTTTAGTAGAGATGGGGTTTCGCCATGTTGGCCAGGCTGGTCTTGAACTGCTGGCCTCAAGTGATCCACCCACCTCGGCCTCCCAAAGTGCTGGGATTACAAGCGTGAGCCACCACTCCTGGCCCTACTGTTCATTTCTTGATCAATATCAAGAACAAAACTGGTTAACCATATATGTACTATAAAATGATAATTGGAAGTCATCACCAATAATATTTTGCAAGAGAAACATGAAGAAGAGAATCAATAATTTAACATTCATTGAAATATAAGTTCCACTTGATGACATTCAGAAAAGATGACATTAACAATGACACCAGAATCAACTCTAACATGGTGTCCACAAACAGAAACAGACATCTGGACAAGATAAAGTTAAATTTCAACCAAAGTGTACTCACTAATAACTTAATAAGAGCTCCTTAGCACATTATGGGTTGGAGCTAAAGGAAGACACTTGAATCCAGTGAAGAATTGTTTTAGTTTGGAGAATATGCTAATTTTCTTCTGGTAACAATTTTAGAAAACATAGGTTTTCTTTTCCAGGCAATTATTTTAATGAATCAATTGGGGTTTCAAGAAATAGTCAAAAGAGTTCAATTTGATTTCAGGTTCAGCAAAATGAGATCATGCATTCTGTTTTTGGTTCAGTTGGGGTCAAGTCCTGTGCCTAAAACAGACTAATAGGAATTGAGATAATTTTATTTTTATGCACTTGACTTCTCTCACCTTTCCTCCTATTTTTCTTTCCCAAACATTTATAGATCCCTGTGTTTTGATCTAATTGAACTTTTTTCTGTATTGTATATTAACTTCTCTCCCCTCCCAAACTGAGTTTCTTCTCAGCTCTCTCAGTTCTTTATTGGACTACTAGAACAATGTTCCTTCCTACACACAAGTGGGATATTGATGAACCAACATGTTACTCCTTTTATTTATGCCTTAACTCTTATTAAACTAAATGATGACATATTATATCATGCTAATAACACATGTGTGGAACCAGAATGGGAAGCAACTTGAAAGTAACACCATCTCTCAAAATACAAATGCCCAGCGCAATGCTCAAATGAGTATAAGCACATAGTTAAATGGTTAAAAATAATGTACATCAGTAAAAAAATGTAAACCAGTAAAAATTTTCCAAATAACAGCTTAGACAATTTGTGAGATCAATGATAGAAATGCTAATGTAGAGAAGAAAGAATTTATTTCTTTAACATTTTCAAACTGCAGCATGAAATTGGTGTTGGTGTTATATTGACTTTTGGCAGAAATGGTTTCTTCCTAGACACATGAAGAATAAGCTCCAGATCTTTCTTACCTGTTATGGTGGCTTTGTTGATGGATGGTTGGTTGCACATGGGTGATCTTCTGACAAAGACAGAAAAATACAAAGCAGTAAATATGTGGGGCTTGTTGATTTGACCACTCTCTGAGTCATTTCAGATATAGCCTTTTACTTTAAAGAATTATTTTTAGTTTGGACATGCAAATGATTTCTTTCAGACCAGCCAGACAAGTCCCTAGGCGTTCTTTGTATTATGGCTCAGATCACACATATCCAAAAAGAAAACAGTAAAATCTCAGATCACACATATCCAAAAAGAAAACAGTAAAATTTGGGGTAAATAAAGCTGATGTAAGTATCACTGGGACATGAGAGAAGAGGAAATTCTTACTGATTTTATTGACTGAAGCCAGGGCGTACAGACTCCGAATTTGAAAAAGCAGTCAATTTATAATTGCTTTCCCTAATACAGGGTTAAGAAATTTTTATTGTTGGCATATATTCTCATGATTGCCTGTACATTATTAGAAGTGAATGACTTATTGTAAACTATCTTACAATTAGAGAAGCTATTTGAACTTTTTCCTTTCTGTTTCCTTGTATTTCCTTTCTTATATTCTTATATTTCTGATATCTTTGTTAGAGTGGTATATTAATGGCTTGTCCAAATAGATACAGTAGAGGCTTTAGAAATACTCTAAGCCAAAGGTACTTAAATAAATTCTATCTTGTATTCTCTAAGTTTTCAGATGTTTGCCAAGTTCCACAAAATGACTATAAACCCCTTGAAGTTAAAAAAAAAAAGCATGCTGTCTGATTAACTTATATTCCCTACAGAGCTTAGCACAATGCATCCAGTATTCAGTCAGTGCTTAATAAATTATGTTGAAAAGAATATCATTTATAAAGTACCCATCAACATTTTTGAAATATAACTTTATAAAGTTATTACTTGTAATTGACAGCTTTTAAAATATAATGATTTAAAAAACTTTTAGATACATTCAAAGATGTCTGATACATATATATTAGGTATATAATAATTATATATATATATTGCCTCTACCAATGGCTAACACTTAATAAACACTTCCCGTGGATCAGACATTGCAAAATAAGCACTTTAAATGAATTATCTCATTTAATCCTCATGATAAGCCTTAAGGAAGTAAGTTTCATTGTTCTCATTTTACCAATGAGAAAACCAAAACTTTGAGAATTTGAAGAACTGGTTTTAAGTAACAAAGTTGAGATTTGAACTAAACGAATGTGATCCTAGGGCCTATGCTCTGCTTTGTTGCCTTAGGTTTAGGTGTTTTGGTGGAACCTGCATGCACAGCCTCACATATGTGCTGATGGCATCAGGCTCTTCAAATATGCCTTGCTGAGACGATGAATCTCTTAGCAGGGTGGGGGAACCTTGGGGAAAGCAGCCTGGGATTTTGTAAATTCTCACTAGTTCCACTCAGCCTCTGGCTCCCTTTCATTGCTCTTAAGTTTATTGGTATCAGTTTGTGATTAAAATTTTGTGTTTGATTGAAAATCCACCAAATTTTACTTCTGAATTATTTTAGCTTTTTTAATTATAAAATAAAATGGTTAGGGGAAAAATAGGGAGAATTTAAACTTGATAAACTGAAAGGTTAATATTTTAAGCAACTGCTCTGAAATAGCTCTGGTCTATATACTAGTAATTATCTTCTTCTTTTTTAAATTAAAAAAAATTTTTTTGAGACAGGGTCTCACTCTGTTGCCCAGACTGGAGTGCAGTGGTGTGATCATAGCTCATTGTAGCTTTGAACTCCTGAGCTCTAGTGATTCCCTCTACCACCTCAGCCTCTCAAGTAGCTGGGACTACAGGTGCATGTCACCATGCTTGGCTAATTAAACTCTTTTTTTTTTAAGAGATGGGATCTTGATGTGCAGAACAGGGTGTTACCTGTTACCTTCTTGCTAAGAGTTTATCATTCAAATAATTGATATCCTGAATATTCCTTTTTAGTTCTTGCTCTGTGAAAATTTAGAAACCATTGATTTTGTCTGGGAATGGTATGAAATGAATATTTTTACACTACTCCACAGTTTTGGAAAACCAAATGGTTGACTTGTTACTGATTATCTCCTTTTACTATCAATCCTACAATTAACTGGCACTCAGGAACTTGATATCTGAACAGGTAGTAGCAAGCAGAAAATATTAATCCTGTGATACAGGGTTGCATCGATACCTCCTTTAATGACAAATGAGCCAGAACTCACTTGTGGAATAAAAAATCTCAAAGGCAAAACAAAAGCAAAAAACCCAAGGTGACAGGAACCAGTAGTGTGTTAACAAGTCAGCAATGTGTGGGCCAGCTGCGGTGGCTCATGCCTGTAATCTCAGCACTTTGGGAGGCCGAGGTGGGTGAATCACAAGGTCAGGAGATTGAGACCATCCTGGCTAACACGGTGAAACCCCGTCACTATTAAAAATACAAAAAATTAGCCAGGCGTGGTTGTGGGCGCCTGTGGTCCCAGTTACTCTGGAGGCTGAGGCAGGAAAGTGGCATGAACTCGGGAGGCAGAGCTTGCAATGAGCCAAGATCATGCCACTGCACTCCAGCCTGGGCAACAGAGTGAAGAGACTCCATCTCAAAAAAAAAAAAAAAAAAAAAAAAAGTGGCTTGTGCAAAGCAGCACGTGCCTTCCACAAAATCCAAGGATGAGCTTGGAAATGTTCTAGCGGCTCTGTGAGTGCCTAGAAGGGAAAGTTCTGATTCCTCCAGGGTCATCATGTGATGAGGCAGAGTTACAGCACTTTGTTCTCACTGAACAGAATTGAGTTTAGCCGTGTATAGATTGAATCCTACTATTCTGATACCCAAAGAAGCCGATTTGGTTTGAATCCGTAATGGAGGCACAAATTTGCATTGACCAAAAGGAAGACCACAGTGGCCTTTACTTAGAGTCTGCCAGATAATACTGTTTGGTTAGGTGTCACCCTGGGCATTCTCAAGGCAGAGAGGAAGTTCAGGCTTAAGCTATGATTTTCTGTTTTCTTCTAGCTCCTCCTTTCCATTTCGATCTATTCTGTCCCTGTATGTCCGCTGAAAACTTCTGTCTTGCAGAGAAACAGGCCTCAGATCATCTCTGGAGCCTGACTGATCAACTATTTGCCTGCCACAGATTTAAATGCTGGTACCCAGGTGACTATATATAAAGGAAGCATAAACGGAGTTTCTTGTTCACCTTTTAAAGACAAAAATCCCAGTTTCCTGGGTAAAATTCAAGACTAAAAAGTTTGGGAGTGACAACCAGTAACTTCATTTCTTCCGCAGAGCTGAGACTTTCTAAGGGGGAGGTGACTGATCTTATAAGCTACCAAATCCCCAAAGCCCAAGGGGGCCGCTGAGGTCAGTGTGATATTGTACGGCCATGTTACACGGAAAATGTGATTGGTAATGAAGGGGTACCTCAAAGCATGCCCTCAGATTTTACATGCTGAGTTACTACTTTACCCTTTCAGTGAACAGGTCTTTGCAGACTGATAAGACTCTGCATTATGCTAGGCACAGGGAATACAAATGTGAACCAACTACATTCGTACTCACTGGGAACTGACAGTGTTCAGGAGCATCCCAGTAGACAAACAGGCAACAGGAGCACAGAGAGATACATGCTAACATAGGAATCAAGTACGAGGTACAACCAGACAGAGATGGAAAGGCACGTCACTTTGATTAGGGCTTGTGAGTGTGTCTATGCTGGGTATTGTCAGGGGCAGTGCTCCAAAAGGAATTTTATTTAAGCTGCAACCCAAAGAATGAATGACAATTAGCCCAGTAGATGAGGAGAGGAAGAAGAAGATGAGAAGTGTTTGGGCTGAGAGAATAGGACTGCGAAAATTCATTATCTGGAAAAACAGAATCTAATGGGTTCCATTCCAATAACTTGCATTGTTACATTTATATTGAATTTTAAAAAATTTTCTATCACAAATACTTGAATAATGACCAGAGCTATTTTTGATAATAAAAACTGTGAATTTGGGAGGTCAATTTTATTATTATGAAACGGAAAGTTCAGATTTTTCATTGTTTTTAAGAAGTACTAACTACTATGAAATGTTATACATTTAGATAAGTTGTAGTTCCGTCCGGGCGCTGTGGCTCACGCCTGTAATCCCAGCACTTTAGGAGGCCAAGGTGGGAGGATCACAAGGTCAGGATATCGAGACGATCCTGGCTAACCCGGTGAAACCTCGCCTCTACTAAAATTACAAAAAAATGAGCCTGGTGTGGTGGTGGGTACCTGTAGTCCCAGGTACTCGGGAGGCTGAGGCAGAAGAATGCCGTGAACCCAGGGGGTGGAGCTTGCAGTGAGCCAAGATCGCACCAGTGCACTCCAGCCTGGGCGACAGAGCAAGACTCCATTAAAAAAAAAAAAAAAAGTTATACTTATATTCACTATCCTCTTAATATTGATTTAAAAGATTTTTTCCTTCTGGAAAATTATTTGAAGTTGGTATTTTAATATCTTATTTCTTATTAATAACAGATTTCTTTTTTAAAAAATGGACATTGAAATAACAGCAAACCTGTTTTCCATTTAATATTGAAAAATTACTTTTATCTGTTTAGAGTTTTTTTGCCTTTATCAAGAACCTGAAATGATAATCATTTCCCGTCTTTCAAATGCTTTCCCTGTTGTCATATAAACCACAATTCTATTAGTTGCTCCATGAATGTTGCTGATCTGAAAGTCAGTAACAGCAGGAGAATCAAAGGTCTTTGCTATGAGATGGCGCTTCTCCAAATCATCGTTGTCTTGAGAAGATGACTTTCAGCTGATCTTAAGGTGTGATGAGATTGTTCACCCACGGTTAATTTATGAAGCAAGCCAAAACTATAAAGTTACCCTGAGTGTAAATAACTGGGGAGAGGACTGATCATGCCAGGTGATTTCTGACAGATGGAATCACCATATTTATTTGTCATACTGCTTCATTTCTGATATTAGAACCATCACCACAAAGTATTTATAGAAAATTAACAGGACATCATATGACTTAGTATACACGGTTAGACAACGTGGCAACAACACAGAGAAGTCTAACATATTGCCTTGGGTTCAATCAAGTTGAGAAAACTTATATAAAAGTTCAGCAGAAAGAGGGGAAAAAAGGATATCTTACTTGCTAGGTGCTCGATCTTGCAAATTAGTTAATGCAGCAAAGTTGTTTCGTACAGTTCGCAGACTGGCCAAGACCTACAACAAGAAAGGATTCTTGAAACTTCTTGAACTAAGGCCATTTTAAATACACTTGAAAATGGTTTGTTAAGAGAAAACTTGCTATTGTTTGAAACTTAGTTTCATATACCACTAAAGAATCTTCCAACACTTAGTGAAGTTTGTAGGTATCCACATGAAATCCAGAGAGGCCAGACTGCAGGGATTTTCCAGAAATCTCTCCCTATTTTCTATGAATATGGTGACAGTAGCAGCAGTTTTCACAGTATTTCTGGGTTCCTTAGTCACCAAGACAATATTCCAGGTGATATACAGATAACGTGATTGCATTTTATGCACATTTCAAATAGTATAATACAAAATGCTAATAAATCTCACTTTAGGGATAAAAAAATTCCCTACTCCCGAATCTCTTCAAAAATTGATTAAGAATCCTATAATTTTAAGTTGGCAAGTGAAGTAAATTTTAAACTGTTTTTCTACCTTTGCTACATGGCTACTCTAGCTAGTAAGCAGATATTGCTTTCTTTTGTTAAGGTTATCTGAATTGTGCATTGTAAGAAACTCTCAGCGATGCATTTCCTATGTAAAATGCTACTGCCCTGTACATGCACAATGCTTGGCACACAGAAGATACTCAATAAAAATTGGTTGACTAAATGAATACATAGACACAACATGCCCACACACATGACAAGGCAGGACCAATAGGCATCACTATCTCTAACAGTCACTTTTTCTAATTCCATTTGGAACTAGAAAGTAGCCAACGGACTGGAAGTGAGCCTAGGGGAAGGTTCCAAGAGCCTTATCTCCTTCTTCCCTCCTCTCTTTTTCCTGAAATGGGCAAGTTTCCCCAGGGTCAAATCCATATTAGATGGGATTATAGGTGATTTGGGTGACAGCTAGAGTGCTAAGTTTATGTAAAACACAGATTCCAAATGTCTGAGTAGGTATTATGTTACAACCCAGACTGTCTGGCTCTGTTATGTAGTAAATGTGTGAACTTGGACTAGATATGCAACCTCTTTGTACCTCAGCTTCCTAACCTGGAAAACTGGAATGGTGATACCTACCTCGTAGAATTGTGAGGAGTATATGGAATGACAGGTTTGGTGCCAAGAACAGTGCCTGGCAAACAGAAAGCATTCAGCCAATATTAGCCCATGATGGCAGCGTTACTTTTGACTTAATGACTTGGCATGCACATGGGAAATTTACTTAATGCTTAGCATTGGTAATTCAAGAGTCCAATTTTTTAATTGCTCCAAGGGTTCCAGAGTTGTTTTCAGAAATTTTTCATATGGCACAGACCTAGACTAAAATCAGTCTAATTTTTTTTTCTAAGACAAAAATGTCCCAGACTGTTTTGTTGTTGTTGTTTCTGTTTATGAAATTGACATTCATTTGTATCAGTCAATGGAGAGCTGTGTACACTTTGGGACAGTGACGTACAGCATTTTCCCCTAAAGGAGTTAATGCTGCTTCCTAAGAAGCCAACCGTGATTAACTCAGTCACTGGAAAAACCTGGCTCATTATCTCATATAAACAACCCACGGCTCTGAAAGGTCACGCTGCCTATGATGGAGTATTCAAATAGCCAACTGCTGACATCAGACCACGATGTCTTTCATTAGGCATGAAATCTTGAATGATGCAGAAGTAAATCGGATAAATGATCCACTGTCATTAAATCATGCAGGCTTAATTTATGTTTTAAGAAGTGAATATCAAACACACTAATGAAGACTTTAAGATATAATCGTTGCACCAGTTAATTGATCCCTTTCCTAGGCAAAATGTTTAACTCCAGAATTCTGAGAGTTTTATTCTGATACATAATAGTTAAGTTCATTGCAGTTGACAGCTGGGTAAATAGGCATAGAGCTGCAGGCAACTTATTTTCTATGGCCATTTGAAAGGAAACATCAGTCACGAAAAGAAAAATTTCTGTAGAGGAATTTTTGCCTCTGTTATAATACACATCTAATTTAATAAATAATCTAATTTAATATTATTTTGTCTTGGTTTTTAGTTTAAAATTTATTTTTGTATAATTTATATCTTGAAATGCTTCAGAATTTAAACAAAAGAATACAAAGCAAAAAGTCTCCCCTTCAATGATTGAGATAAAAATCAAAACTATTGTTATTTCTGACAAGAGGTAATAGAAACAGATTAACCTGGGGAGGGACATTCAGGGGACATTATAATACTGATACTGTTCTATTTCCTAAACTGTTCATTTTAGTATTATTCTTTATATTTTACATAATTACCAGCTATATTCTCTTATATACATGAAATACTTCAAAATAAAAAGTGAAAAAAGAAATCTGTCTTCCAGTCTCTCCTTCAGACATTCAGTTGCCTGGCCACTAGCAATCAACTTTTAGGTTTTCTATCTTAAAGTTGATTTTTGACAAACACCGTTGCAATAAATAACCTTGTAGAGAAGTTATTTCCTATGCATGCCAGTATTAGATTATTTATTGTGTGTGTGGGTTTATTTATTTATTTATCTTTTGCAGTAGGATAAACAGTATTTTATAAATTTTATGTTTAGTGTTAACTATTATCTTCTACGGTATGACATGTATGCTATTTATTGGCAGCAGTGTAAATAACATTTCTAGACAAATCTTATAAGGGGGTGTTGTCTTGGGCCTCGCTGACTGACGCTTGGTGTCGTCATCACTGTTATCACTGTGTTAGTCTTTTAAGCTTTCACTTTCATTGCAGGGCACGAAGACGGAGCATCTGTTACTGTAGGCTGTGGGGAGAACTATAAACCGTTTTACTGAAGTCCCTAAATTAAAATTTCATTGATCTTTGCTTTGTTCAGGGCAGCCCTCACTTCCCCTGAATCCGACTCTTTAAGAACTGTAGTAAAAGCTTTAATGCTCCTTTTACAATTGTCCTTTCTTCTTAATGTTTGCTAACCAAAAAGGTCCCTGAGGTTTCTTCCACAGAGCTCACTGGTTAGAAAATTAAGGTCATTTCTTTCTCTTCTGCCCCACCAAGCAAAAGTATAGCCAGTAAATGTCAAAAAATACATTGGGAATCATGAGAAATATATATTCCTTAGGAAAGAAATACTGGTAGTTTTACAGAAAAATTTTAGACAAAGATGGTTCATGTATGAGCCCATGGGGAAGGATTCAATGTTATTTACATACACTACTCTCGGATCTTCTTAGGTGCTCCTAAACATTTATTAAACAGTAGGAATCACTGAAAATGGCAGGAAAATGCAGTTATCATTTAACACTTAAACAGCTGAACATTATAGCCTAAAAAAAAGAGGAAAATAAATGGTTTTGAGGATTGTTTTTCGTAACCATATACACTTGCTAACACTAGATGGCGGTAAAACACAGACCATGAGGTGGAGGTGCCACTGGCGGTGGAGGCAGCGGCAACCCTCACTGGAAGAGATTCATCACTTCGGTCTTACCTCCGGAAAAAGCCGGAGTCAAGTTACGCTTATTTACAAAATAGAAAGGTCATTTTTATGAAAAGAAAATCTCTTTCCAAGTTATGTTTTGTTTAAACCGCATGAAATTGCTGGTTTGTACACCAGAAAACGTTGATAGACAATTTTATACGGTTCGATCGTAAAAAGAACTTAGATGTCCAGAAGATAGTAGCTGTAATTTAAACTAATTAAGGCTAAAGGAAAGCTAAAAAGTTAGCACCAAATGAAACGAGGTGACTATCTTCTTTCACAGCCTGGCAGGGAGGGCCTAGCACAGTCTGCAAGCTTGGGGATGGTGATGAGGCCACAAGATTGTTGCTGCTGGGTGAAGTGGCTGAGGGACAGGCAGGAATATGAGAATATTAGTTATATTTTATTACCAACGAAATAGTAATATTCTATAGCATTAATAACTACTGCATTTTTTATCCTAGAAGTCTCCCAGGTGCTGTACTTTAGTTAGAGTAAAGATTAAAAGATGTAGTAGTTGTTCCTACCCTATATTTTTTTTGAGACGGAGTTTTGCTCTTGTGCCCCAGGATGGAGTGCAATGGCGCGATCTCGGCTCACCGCAACCTCTGCCTCCCGGGTTCAAGTTATTCTCCTGCCTCTGTATTTTCAAATCAGGAATATCTCCTTAGTCTGAATGATATGAGGGTTTCTCCAGGGATCCAGCATAATGCTTGGGTTTCCCTGTTTTCTCCTTCATCAGAGTCTACTTCATTTAACATTACACACTTCCACATGAGAATTCTAGTCAACTTAGAGTTTTACTACAGGGTAGTCGTGTCACAAATCCTGGGATCACTGAGTCCGGAGGCAGCTGACTGCAGAGAAGGGTTTCCTACAGTTTATCAGCATTGTGCCTCCTTAGTGCTCCTTGGCCCCCAAGAACTCTGGCCAAGAAAAAACGGTCAGTTGCTGAGTGCACTCCAGTGGGATTCCTCTCTAGCCTTCGTGCCTAAGGAAACACCCACACCAAAAGATTTCAAAACAAACACAAGAGAATACTTTAACAATTGAAATAAAAAAAATTTAAAGCTGTCACTTTCTCTGAGGACCAAAGGGATTCTGAGCTTATAAGGGAAAGCACAAGAAATCAGAGATGGAAAAGAGTTTAGGTTAAACACCAGCAAGAATTTCTAGCCCTGACAGTGTTTTAGACAACGGGATAGACTGTGGAGAGATACTATAGGATCCTTTCTGAAAATTACATCTATCCAAGATGTTTCAGGCTTTAGCCTGGCCAAAAATGTTCAATATATCTTTGCATGGCTTCCTAAATTCTCCTCTATTTTAGGATTTTATTCTTTTCACGTCAAAGGAAACCATGATTTGGAAAGATCAGGGAGGGATCCTTTTGTGTTTTGGAGATGGACTCAGGCATAAAGAAATGAGTTCTCAAGAAGAGGCAGAAGATGAGATGGATTTGAGAGAGGATCTTTGAGCACTTTCGACAGGGGAGGGCCATTTTTAGGAGCCATAGGAAAGAAAATAGGCACAGAAAAATAAATCTAAAGGGTATGAAGGAAAGTGTCAGTAGCAGTTATTTTGGGGTTTGGAATTTTAGAAAAGTTTCCTTTTCTTTTTCTTATTATTTTTCTAAACTTTTTATGCAAAAAGTTTTTGTTTCGTGTTTTTGTTTTGTTTTGTTTGTTTGTTTGTTTTGAGAAGCATAGCTTTGTCATTAGAATTTAGTGTAAAATTCCAATCTTCAAAGCATGCTAGGAAAAGAAGATAATTCTTTGGCCTACTTGGCTAAATATTTTTCTGAGTGACTTTTCTAAAATCAGTTGTTTTCTGTCCTTTGGTGAAAGCAATTATGGTATATCAGGACAAATTAGATTTATCACTTCAAGTGACATAAATATCTTATGTTTTTAGTTTTAAATAGTTAACGCTAAAATAGTGCTTACCATTAAGTGGTAAGTGTTCTACTTTATATTAAAGAAAATTTGAGGAGTTAGTGATTGGGTCAGCAAAATACGCCAATCATGTCCAACAGGGTTTAAGAGAAGGCCACTCAAACGTACTCGCTGGGACTTCTCTCTTACCCACCAGGGTTTAACAGTTTTTTTGTTTTGTTTTGCTTTTAATTCTAGTGGGGCTTTCCAGGTCTTATACTCCAGTAAAAGGCCATTTGTGAAAAACCATGATGAAGCCACTAAAAAAAAAAAAAAAAAAATCAGCAGCCTCTCGAGTAATGACCACTCTCTACAAGGTATTGTGAGTCACTTAGCTAATCATAAGCAAAGTCTTAATATATTATGGGATTATTTTTGGGCATCAGATATGCCTATAAATTATACAGAGTTGATTTATATTCCAAGTTCTATTTTCAAGTATACTAAGTACACATCTTTTTTATTTAAATAGCTTACTAATATGGGCTAAATTATATATATATAAAATTATATATTTATATTTATATATATTATATATATTTATATATATAAATAATATATATATATAAAACTAAATTATATATGTGTGTGTGTGTGTGTGTGTGTGTGTGTGTGTATTTCCCAATATCTTGAAATTCTATTAGTTTTTTTTCTTGGAGATTATAGGTATACTACAGAAAATGTCTAATTAGATAAAAGACTAGATTCCTTGGAATTTAAGAGCACTGATTATAGGGTTCAAGTCCAATTTATTAATCTATTTGTTGCAGATTAATAAATACTACTTGATATAAAAGACCATATGTCATACACAGATTTTTCATTTTTTATTAAATATTTTTTTTTCTTATAATAATACCTAGATAATTTGGTTAGAAACATGAATAGCTACTTGAATGAACTCAAACTGGAATGATTGGTTCTGTTTGGTGATGTTACTTACATTGCTATGCCATATTTTGTCTGTTCACCTCTCTCTCAGGTCTTTGATACAGAATAATAAGTTTTCTTTCTTTTTTTTTTTTTCTTGACAGAGTCTTGCTCTGTTACTCAGGCTAGAGTGCAATGGAATGATCTTGGCTCACTGCAACCTCCACCTCCCAGGTTCAAGCAATCCTCCTGCCTCAGCCTCTCAAGTAGCTGGGATTACAGGCACCCATCACCACGCCCAGCTAATTTTTTGTATTTTTAGTAGAGACAGGGTTTCATTATGTTGGCCAGGCTGGTCTTGAACTCCTGACCTCAGGTGATCCACCCACCTTAGCCTCCCAAAGTGCTGGGATTACAGGTGTGAGCCACTACACCCAGCCATGTTTTCAATAGTAATCAATTAAAAACCCCTAACTTTATAACATTTTGGTATCACATAATATTATTAAATCATACAAGTGTAAAATTTTTGGACACAGAAATACAGATACTAGAAAGAATTCATGATCTCCAGCAAAACCTTCAGCAAACAAGATATTAACCATCTGAAAAGGATAGTGGTTGTATTTTATTTTTAATTGCCTGCATTGATTTAAAAAGTTACTATTATACATTATGTTACTTATGAATTGATTATATTGTAGGTCTAAGTTATAGTAATGAAAGTTTGGAAAGTTTTAAAAAGTAGAACTATACATAATCCTACTATCTAAACCCTATTATTCATTTAAAAAATAATACTTATGACATTTTAGGAAAGAAACAACATTTTCAGCTCTATACATTTAAACCAATGACAAAGTTTTTATATTATATTTTTGAGCAATTGTGCCTAGCATTTTACAAGCGTGGTATTATTTCAGTGTCTTAGCAACCTTATGAGGTGGGTACTCTTGGAACTGTTATTTAACAGAGGAAGAGATCAGGCTTGGAAAAGTTCAGTGACTTGCTCAAGTCCATTTAGTTGGCAAGAAGAGGTGAAAGGGTATTAATTAGATCTGACTGCCTTTCATCCAGCTCAGTCCCCTAACTTTACCAGTTGAAAACAAAGAGGACTCAAAAAATTTAAGTGAGTTGTCCAAGGTGCAAGAGCACCCTGATGTATGATACAGGACTGATTATAATTTTTACAACCTCTCAGTATGACCTGCATTTCAGTATTTAACATTTCTTACTCGTCAGTGTTGGTTTTAAACCTGCTTCATGCCCCAGGTTAAATCAGTTTTATCTCATTCTGCCCTTAGTTGTCTATACCAGGGACGCTCAACTTCTTCTGCACACTGGAAAAATACTGAGGCCTTTAGCAAATACAGATGCTTGGATCAGATCTCCAAATTTTTGGATTTAATTGACCAGGGCTGCAGCCTAAGCATTGGGATAAGAGGTCTCTAGGTTAATCTAACATGCAGGTAGGGCTGAGAAGTACCGGTCTATACATAGAAGATCTGGTCATCAACTCTTTCATATATATATTCCAAAACATTTTAGATCATGTTATCACCTGCTTGCATATATGTCATGTGGTTAAAGTATTTTCATGATTTGTATGCCTAGAAGGAAGAAGTAAACATCAACACATCACTCAGCTAAATCTCTGTACAAATGACATATGTAAAAAAGAGATAAATAAGGTATTAGGTTGAATTGGAATATTGAATTTCAAGCACTGATCATATACCTAATTATACTAGACCTAACTTAAGCCATGATATAGCTTTCTGCTTCTAGTGCTTATGTCAGTTAAGGAACTATGGGCCCAATTAAGTATTCCCCTTAGCTAATTTGTTATTTGAAGCAAAGATACTCTGGTTCTATGGGTTTATAAGAAACAGATTAATATAGCCAAAGCCACTTTCTCTAGCAGTGCTTTTGAATTGCTTGAATGAACCAGAAAATTTGTATTTATAGTTGTGCTTGATTTAAAATTAAATTAAATTAATAACCTGAACTAATCCCCCAAGTTAAATTTTTACATCTGTGAGAAACCTGCCCATTCACCAAGCTGTGCTTACCTGAGCAAATGGAGTCACAATCAAGTCATCTCCATGTCTGAAAAATAAACCAAATCCCACATTAGAAACCACCAATAACTCTGTGCTCAGTGTCAATCAGTATTAAACGGCAAGTTCCACGTTCATGAGTTCCCATAGAGAATTACAGTGATTTCATCCTTAATCTTCAGCACATGTTCTTCCCAGCAACTGGGTTAAAAATATGTCTTCTGGGATGTTAACCATCGTCCAACTCCCTGGGTAAAAAGAGGGGCTTCTTGATCATCAACCAGGGTCACTGTTGCTTTTTAGGCACACAGGATATGCAATAGTAGAAATCGTGTTCCAGCAGTGGGGCCAGAGTTTTACTTTTGGCTTCTTACTGTAGATATTAGTAAAGGGTGCTGTGGAAGGAACCAGAAACTGCAGTGACTTCAGTGAGAGAACCCTTGACCATCTAACATTTGAAGGTGATTGGCATGGAGTGTTCCACATCATCCCGTGTAAGTCTTAGACAGGCTAGGAACTGTAGATGACATGGGACTGCATCATACACTAATAAAAACCCAGTGCAACTTTCAACTGACTCACATCCCAGCCACTGTAGTTACTGGGGAATGTTACTCTGTGTGTGCTGTTGCTGCAGCAACCCCAGCTACACCGTGCCTGGGTTATGGGAGCAAGGTGTCAGCATGACGTGTCTTGGAGGGACAGGAAAGGGCAAGGAAATTTGTGCAATATTCCAGTTAGAGGAAAGTGAGAAACTGGGGCCCAGGGTTCTTTTGTGGTATTTCTTAGCATGAATAATTTGAGACAAGGACTTCCAGAGTCACCATCAGCTATTTCTTGATCCAGCTAGATAAAATTCCTAAATCAAGAGGGAATGCTGTTATTCAACACAGACAGCTCCCTGGACATGGCCTTAACTGAGAACAATGTAAGTAAACTTTTTGCTCACTCGTGAACAATCTGAAAACGACCTGAGTGGCCCAAAACAACACCCATGAAACATGCTGGGGCACAGGGAGCATATGGATGATGTTATTGAATAAATTGTTACCAATAGCTAGAATAGGTGCTGTGGTGGTCATCAAACCATGTGGAGATCTTGAAAATAAAAATGTGGGAAATAAAAGCAGAAGAAGGAAAAAACAATGTAAAGGAAGCATGTGTTATTTTACACGCCTTTAGTTCCAGAATCATGTTTTTCAAGAGGCACCTGCTCTTTGTAGAGATTATTCATAGAACTCTAGAACTCTAAGAAGGCAGGACATTGGGTTTTATGATCATTTTATAGAGGAGGCAACTGAGGTTCAGAGAGGGCATAAGGTCTAAAAGCTAATAAGTGGTAGGTGTAGGATGTCAGTCGAAGAATGTATTTTCCCATGTTGATGTCTAATTGCCATTGTAACAGTATTAAGAGGTGGGGGCCTGTGAGAAGTAATTAGGTCATGAGGACTCCACACTCATGAATGAATTAATGCTGTTATGGTGGGAGTGGGTTAGTTACCGTAAGAGGGGGTTGTTATAAAGTGAGCCCAGCCCCTCATGCTTTCTCTTTTGCATGTGCTCACTTGCCCTTCCATTTTTCCATCGTTTGGGATGATGCATCCCAAATACCCTAATCAGATGGTGGTGCCATGTCCTTGGACTGCCCAGCCTCTAGAATTGTAAGATATCAACTTCTTTTCTATATAAATTGCCCTGTCTGTGCTGTTCTGTTATAGTAACAGAAACTGGACTAAGATAGTGTTCTTCTGTCATCAATAAATAATTTACATAAGTTACATTGACTCTCAAAAAAAAAAAAAAAAAAAAAAAGGTTTTCTGAGGTCAAGCCCAGAAAGGCTCTTTCCTAGAACAATGGCCCAGGGTGGGAACAGGCCTGGTGCACTGAAGTGGCAAGGAGGCCATTGAGCCCAAGGGAGCCAGCAGAGAGGGATGAAGCCAAGGAGGAAGAGCAGCTGCCTAGATGAGAAAGAAACAGATACAGAGCTGCAATGAAAAGCTCAGTGATTCTAGAGAATGCAATGTAAGGCAGGAAATTCAGAATCATGGGTGATAATGAGCCAGGCAGCAGATCATGGAGCCCTTGTATGACATATACAAGAACTTGGATTTTACTCTCTGATGGAAGTTTGAGTTGGAATTTCAGCTCTGCCACATACTAGGTGTGTGAAATTGTGCAAGTTATCAAACTTCACTTTCCCTTGGCCTCTTCATCTGTAAAATTGAGATAATAGCACACACATATAGTTATGTTTTGGGATTCAATAAATTGATAATATTAAGTGCTAAAAAATGTGCTTACCACACAGTAAATGTTCAATAAACATTTCTATAATAATAATTAGCAGTAGTAGTAACAACTTTTAAATCATAATGATTTTCGCTTTCCTAAGCAGTCAGGAAATTGCAAAGACTCAGAAAACTGATACTTTGCTAAGAAGGACTCTTGAGACCCTGTGACAGATCTATACAAGACTGAGGGCTTTAAAGGGGTAAAAGTGGAAACAGGGAGACCAGTTTAGAGAACACAAGAGATGAGGACCTAAGCTAAATAGTGGTAGTAGAGAGAGAGGGAAGATGACAGCATTAAAAGCTCTGGAGGAAAGAAAAAGTTCTGGGGAAAAAAAGATATGAAAATTTCAAACATTTACAAAAGTAAAAAGAATGCTATCATAGCAAGTGTATTTTATATACAATATCATCAACTGTTACAACAATGTTGCAAGGTAGGTGATATTACTGGCATTTTTCAGATAAAAAAATTGTAACTCAAATTGGTTACTTAACACAAAGACATGCAGGTAGTAAGCTGCACAGCCATACCTGGAATGGTCCACTTTTGTGATATTCATTGGCTGATTTCTATGGAACAGCTTAAAAAGACTAAAAACAAAGCTCTAGGAAAATGGCCCAATAAATGCAAATTTCAAAGTGATGCCAGGGTTGGCCAGCTACATTTCTTCCTTGGCCCATCATTCGGACTTTGCCTTCTGGCTGTGTCATATAGGTAAATATAGGGCTACACTTTCTCTTATGTACTTATTTTGAAACAGTAGCCTAACTCTCACAAAACAACTGAGAAATACTTACAGATACACTAGTGTTTTAAAAGCCTGAATACAAAATTCAGAGCTAAGCACTTCAGCATTTGACAACTTTCTACACACATAAAGGCACCTTTAGAATTCATTTGAAGCCAAACATTCTTGTGAGTGGTGGACAAATCAGTAAACTGTGTAGTGTGTTAGAAGTCCAAACACAAGACATTTTCAATAGATGTATATACTACATATATCGCATTCAAGATAGTTCAATGGTTTCTGGGATTTTAAAATGTTATTAAAAATTCCATGATGGGAGGTATATTACACAAGGAGAAAAGACATGCCACCTATTCCTACTTGATTTGCCAGTCCGAAAAACTATTCATCTGCTCCAGTACATGGCCAAGCTGAAGACATTGTATTACAAAATGGACGAGAGGCAGTTCAGATAACCAAAATTAAAATAATATGAAATCTTGTTATTGTCCCAAGCTATAGTCTCTTCTTTCATTTTATTCTTTATAATTGCCCTACTACAAAGTTTATTTTTCTCAGAACGAAGTCATCTGAACCAAGGCACATCACGAATATGAAATGAATCCATGGAAATACATCCCCTAATTTTTTACATAGATTACATTGGATTTCAATCTTTCAAAACTCAAAAGGGTTGCATATTTATTAAAACATTTAATTTTTTCTTTGGTTGTATTTCCTTTATAAGTATTATAAGTAATATACTTTATAATATTTATGATAATTTACCAGTCTTGCTTTCTTCCCTATGAAAGCATAAAGACAGTTATCATTTTAGTGAAGGAACTATATTACCTTTTTTTTTTTTTTTTTTTGAGACGGAGTCTTGCTCTGTCGCCCAGGCTGGAGTGCAGTGGCCGGATCTCAGCTCACTGCAAGCTCTGCCTCCCGGGTTCACGCCATTCTCCTCCTCAGCCTCCCGAGTAGCTGGGACTACAGGCGCCCGCCACCTCGCCCGGCTAATTTTTTTTTTTTGTATTTTTTAGTAGAGACGGGGTTTCACCGAGTTAGCCAGGATGGTCTCGATCTCCTGACCTCGTGATCCTCCCGTCTCGGCCTCCCAAAGTGCTGGGATTACAGGCTTGAGCCACCGCGCCCGGCCGAACTATATTACTTTTTAATAAATTGCCCAGAAATTGTTTCTGTCAAATATCTCAAGATGGTCTCACTTTAGTAACAGTAAAATGATTCCTAGCATTTCAGTGGCAGATTCCTCAGTTAAGGGAAGGTTATAGGCTATCCATTTATTTTCAAAAGTATGTCATGCTTAAATTATCTTTGAATATATACCTAACATATAATTTTAAAATCTTTGTCTAAGTCCTCAACTCAATATTAAAACAGATCTTTTCAGACATACTGTCACTAATAGAATGAAGCAAGTAAAACATATTTTTATTTGTGGTTAGAAGAAAATAAATACAATAAAAACATATCTTTGAATTGTGTTTTACACTTTGCTTATAATAATTTAAAAAGAGATCTGGTAGCTAAGATCAACAGAAGATTCACTTTGTGAATATGATTTGGCTTCAAGTATGTGTGAGTTTTAATGAACTGAATAATCACATATGCTAAAAAAAATCCTATGAAACAAAATGATTCTGAAATCTTGCACCTGAACAACTTTACCCACAGAAACTTTTTAAAGTGCCTTGCCATGTAAAGTGGGGCTGGGAGGGATTATAATACGATGTAATGAATTGCGGCTTCCTAGGCCTACTTGGCTAAATATTTTTCTGAGTCTCTTCTGAGATGGGAAGAGACTATTAGGGTCTCTATAAAGTGACGGGGAAGCTAGATTCAAAGTCACACAGTGAATATTGCCTGGACACTTGAAATTGTACCTCCTGGTAATGTGAATTTTGGTTGAGGATGTTGCAATATTGTCTTTCATATATAACAACAATAACCCTTAACAAAAACAGCTGGGATCTGTTTTAAGGAAAATACAGCTCTTTTAAAAAAAGAACTGGAGTGTTCACGGAGGACAGGTGTAGAAAGAATGAGGGATAGGAAGGCTCAGAAAAAAAGTCATGTTGACACTGCATGTCTATATGTATGTATGTATGCACACATGTATACATGTATGTATGCACATATGTATGTGTGTGAGTGATGAGATTGGTACCCAGGTAACAGTCACAGAAGAATGAAAGTGCAGAAACTTCTAGAACAGTCAGGATGAACTACTGCAGGTCACTGTGGGAGTCGGTGTCACACTGGTCTTAAGTTTCAAGATGTCCAAGGAGGTGCCACATGCTCTGTCACCTTCCCTGCTTACCAGGAACTGAACCAGAGTCATCTTCACTAGTCCCAGGGAGCCTTGCCTCTCCCAAAGAGAAAGACTTGCTGAATCCTGAGCCAGCGCTGCTGTAGGCAGCAGAATACAGGGCTCAACAGTACACTATTGTCTTCTTTTTCCTCATAAGAGAAATGACAGTAGAGTCAGGAACTTCTATTCTCTATCCCCGTCCTATCCTTCTTCTACTTCTGTATTATTTATCACGCTATTTTCTACCCTTACTCTTTCTGTAATAAGAAGACAGAAACAAGCAAGAAACTGAAAGCAAGAAATCCAAATGCCCACACTCTTATGCAGACTTTGTTGGGATCCATAAACGGTTAAGTACTTAAATATGAAAAAGCCTGTTTTCATCTTAAAAAATAAATTCAACCAACATCAGCACCTGAAAATATAATTTCCTAAACAAGTTCATTCCATGATCGGTTGAAATCTTAAACACACCAGGTGGCAACCTTTCTCTGTTTTACTATGACTAAATCATAAGGAAAAGGAGATATAGTTAACTAGAAGGAAGTTTTTACTTTATGGAACAAAGTCCCCTAATCCTATGATATTTAAAGCATTAGTGGCCATGTAAGACCTACTGCTTTTGAATATCACACATTGCAAATTTTAGCATGACAAATGATTGCATGAACTAGCACTCTGAGTCACAGGCTGGGGCTTATGTTTGAATCTAATCTTTTTTTTTTTTCAATGGCATGGAAGTTTGCTATGTTGCCCAGACTGGCCTTGACCGCCGGGGCTGAAGTGATGTTCCTGTCCCAGTCCGTGGAGTGCCTAGGACTACAGGTGTGTGCCACCGTGCTGGTAGAATGGAATCTTGTGCAAACTTTTTTCATCTTCTGTGATTCACTCTCTCTTACTAGAAAGATATTCTCCTCTGAAGTTTGTCAATAGGATTAGGAAATTGATAAACATACAGAAAATTAAAATAATATTTTTGAAATACATTTTAAAGTCCAAGATTTTGATTATTTTGAAATCCTAGTGTCTTTCTTCCCTCAGACTAAAAACTGTCATCCATCTATCAATTCACCCTTAACCACTTTTTTTAGAATTATAGAGAAACAAATATGTTCTAATTTTTAAATGAATATAAAAATATTTCTGGGAGCCTAGACTATTTGACAACACCCTAGAATTAGCTATAGGAGGAGCCACATCTACTCACAACTCTCTAGTCCCATCTTCATAAAAGTATGGACATATAAAACAAACAAACATAATATAACCTACCTGATTTTTATGTGTGTGTGTACACATATATGTATATATCTTTATGTACACACACACACGAAGTATATGCCTACATATACACACTTTGGGAGACATAGAACAACTTAAAGAACCATTCAAAGATAACTATTGATAACATTTTCCCACTGCATGTATGTGAGCACATGGATGTAATACAGTATGTGACTATTATGGAATACATACTTCCTTATAGAATTAGAATCATAGTATATATTCAACTGTATATTCTGCTTTTAGCATTAAACATTAATGAACCATAAAAATTCTACATGGCTTTATTCTTTTAAAATATTTTTAATGACTCCAATCTATATTTGGTAATCTCTAAATTTTTTCAAGTTATGTGAATCCAAATGTACTAAAATGTGAGCATAGATTCTATTTTCAAATAAATTAAAAAAAAATCATATGGGTTTTTCAGACTAATTTCAGTTCATGTATCATTCATTCATTTTTAAGAAGCTACTTATTAAATGAAATATGCTTATTTTAATTAAATATACACAAGACAAAGCTAAATATTAAAATGCTACATAAGAAATTGCACTGCATAGGGAATTCATAGGAATGTTAAATATTTTATATTGCTACTTGCTTAAATTAAAATCATGAAACTAATTTCAGACAATAAAAATATACTGAAAAACATGATTACCAAGAAAATTTTGCAAAACCAAATTATTTTTTCCATATAGTATTTAAAAGAGATGATTTGTTTTTCCAAAAATAATGTTCACTCTGACAAATTATAAATTTAAGAATATAATGAATGATTTAAAATTACTTATAAAGGAGGCATTAGATTTTTTGATAAACTCTAAGTAATCTATATAGTAAACAAAACAATACAAAAAATACATAAAAACTGTGTATCCTTGGTATTAGACATATTTGAGGATATGGATCCTCTGTATTACTTGGCCTTTTAATTTGAAACTAGCTCCATTTAAGTCAAAATAAATTAAGCAGTACATCTATTTATAAAACCCTAGGGAATAAAGTTCCTAATATAATAAAGCCAACCTCAGTTACAAGTGAATGTGCTTTTCCTCTTTGAAGCTATTGCCACTTAGAATTAAAATAATCTATTTAACACAAAAACTTGTATTAAAAATCACAACTACCGATACTTTCAATTTAGCAAGAATGTCTGGCAACCTTTTACTGAGAATCAAATAAAATGTAAATTAATATATGAGTAACATTAAAACTGTCTGGTATTGTGTGAGATAATATCTTCCAAATTGAAACTTTTCAATGCCAAACACAGGCCACATGTTTGTATATCTAGTTATGCAGCTTTTCTGGTGTTTTGATCATTCTAAATATTTTGAAAAATTTTAAAGAGATGTGGAGTCTCACTCTGTTGCCTAGGCTAGAGTGCAGTGGCACAATTCACAGCTCACTGCAGCCTCAAGCTCCTGGACTCAGGTGATCCTCTCACTTCAGCCTCCCAAGCAGTTGGAATTACAAGTGCAAACCACTACTTTTATTTCTTAAGACAAGCCAGAATTTTTTTTTTTTTTTTGAGATGGGGGTCTCATCTTCAATTTTAACTCCCACAATTTCCACATGTTGTGTGAGAGGAGCCTGGTGGCAGACGACTGAATTATGGGGATTGGTCTTTCTGGTGTTGTTCTCATTATAGCGAATGAGTCTCATGAGATCTAATTTTTTAAAAAGAGGAGTTCCCCTGCTCAAGCTCTCTCCCTTTGCCTGTTGCCATCCATATAAGATGTGAATTGCTCCTCCTTGCCTTCCACCATGATTGTGAGGCCTTCCCAGCCAGCCACGTGGAACTCTGAGTCCAATTAAACCTCTTTTCATGATTGTGAGTCCTCCCCAGTCACGTGGAACTCTGAGTCCAATTAAACCTCTTTTCATGATTGTGAGTCCTCCCCAGTCACGTGGAACTCTGAGTCCAATTAAACCTCTTTTCATGATTGTGAGTCCTCCCCAGCCACGTGGAACCCTGAGTCCAATTAAACCTCTTTTCATGATTGTGAGTCCTCCCCAGCCACGTGGAACTCTGAGTCCAATTAAACCTCTTTTCATGATTGTGAGGCCTCCCCAGCCATGTGCAACTCTTGAGTCCAATTAAACCTCTTTCTTTTGTAAATTGCCCAGTCTCGGGTATGTCTTCATCAGCAGCGTGAGAATAGGCTAATACAGTGACCTTCAAAGATATTTAGTTTTCTGAAATTTAAACCATTTGCTCACATCTTATTAATATTTTAAGAATTAAGAAACAACTCAAGAGCAAGAAAACAAATAACCTGATTTTAAAATGGGCAAAAAACCTAAATAGGTCTTTCTCAAAACAATGGCCCAACACAGTGGCTCACACCTGTAGTCCCAGCACCTCAGGAGGCTGAGGTAGCAGGATAGCTTAAGTCCAGGAGTTTGAAACCAGCTTGGGCAACATCGTGAGACACGCTCTCTACAAAAAAATTAAAATCAAAACAAGACCTACAAAAAAAAGGTCAACAGGTATATGAAAAAGTGCTCAACATCACTAAGCTTAAGTGAAATGCAAATTAAAACCACAAGGAGATATCACTTGACACCTATAATAATGGTTTTTTATCAAAAGAAGGTAACAAATATTGGTGAAGACGTGGAGAAAGGGAAGCCTTTTAACACTATTGGTGGGAATGTAAACTAATACAGTCACTGTGGAAAACAGTATGAAGGTTCTTCCAAAAATTAAGGATAAAACTACCGTATGATCCAGCAATTCTATTTCTGGATATCCAGAAAATATATCCAAAGAAAATGAAATCAGTATGTCAAAGAGATACCTGCACTCCCATGTTTGGTGCAGCATTAATCATAATAGCCCAAATATGGAATCAACCTAAGTGTCTAACAACAGATGAATAAAGAAAATGTTATACACACACACACACACACACACACACACACACACACACAAGATTCCTACTCAGGCTCAAAAAGGGGATATCTTGCCATTTATGATAATATGGAAGTTCCTGGAATGCATTATGCTTAGTGAAATAAGTCAGGCAAGAAAGATAAATACCATGTGATCTCACACATATGTAGAATCTAAAAACAAAATCAAACTTATAGAAGCAGAGAGTAGAACAGTGGTTCTGGGACAGGGCCTGGGGAAGAATGGGAGGATGTGGAATGGGAGATGTTGGTGAAAGGGTATGAAGTTTCAGTTAGAAGGATAAATAATTTCAAGATATCTATTGTACAGGCTGGTGGCTATGAGTAATCATGCATAGTACACCTGAAAATTGCTGAGAGTAGATTTTAAATGTACTCATCACAAAAAATGATAAATTGTTAGGTGATGGACATGTTAATTGCTTGATTTAATCATTCCACAATGTATACATATATCAAAATATTACCTTGTATATAATAAATGAATACAATTTGTCATTTGTTGATAAATAATAAATTTAAAACTAGAATTAGAGCCTGGCCCCATCTTTGACCAAAAAAAAAAAAAAAAAATCTTTCAACCCAAAATCCTTAATTTTTGGCTCATGTGTGCTCATATCACTTGTGGAGGACAGGCACTGATGATAAAGCAGATGGGACTGAAGTTTATGCAACATAAGCAAAAAATGATCTAGTCTAAAATGGAAACTCTTTTTTTTTTTTGAGGCGGAGTCTCGCTCTGTCGCCCCGGACTGGAGTGCAGTGGCCAGATCTCAGCTCACTGCAAGCTCCGCCTCCCGGGTTTACGCCATTCTCCTGCCTCAGCCTCCCGAGTAGCTGGGACTACAGACGCCTGCCACCTCGCCCGGCTAGTTTTTTGTATTTTTAGTAGAGACGGGGTTTCACCGTGTTAGCCAGGATGGTCTCGACCTCCTGACCTCGTGATCCGCCCGTCTCGGCCTCCCAAAGTGCTGGGATTACAGGCTTGAGCCACGGCGCCCGGCCCTAAAATGGAAACTCTTTATTTGTCATGAGAAAACAATTTAGGCTTCATTAGAGAAAATACATGATGTGAATGAATGCCTTCAAATTTGTTAGTTATATGATGGCACAAAGACTATCTGTGTTTGAACCGAAATAATTAAAAAATGTTTGGCACTTGTGTGTAGACATATTCACTAGGCATATTAGGTTATTTTGTTTAATAAAAAACAATATAATAGAGAGACTTTTCTAGGACTGCTGATGTCCCAAATTATCATCAGAAGGTTTGAGTACAAAGCTGAGAGTCTGATTTCCATGGAGGGAAGAAGAATGGTGAAAGAGTTGGGTACACGGGCACGGATTCACAAGTGCTCTCATTTTGTGTTCTAGGAACAGGATCTTCTCTCACAGTTTGTCTTACTGGCAGGCTTGTTCTTAATGCCAGTGGCCCTGCCCTTTTGGTTTTTCTCCAGAATGGGCTCCTGGGAAAAAGATTTATGGTCAACTAGTACAACAATTTTAAAGGTCTGCATGTGGTGAAAAGATTCAATAGATTAAAAGGAAGCCCTTGATCAAACAGAGAGGAAAGCAATGTGTTTTACGAATGCCTACTAGGTACCAGACATGGTGTTCTACCAACATGCTGAATTTAATTCTGACAACTCTGCATTAAAGGGATGCTCATATTCCCATTCTAAGATAAGGAACTAGGCCCTAACAACTTAAGTTACTCATCGGCAGTCATGCCCTTGGCAAGTGACAGAGCTTAGTGGTTTCCAAATGCCACTCTAAGATCTAGTACTTGCCCAACAGAATGCTCACTGGTCCTTGTCAAAGTCAAAGTGTACATGGACGATGCAGTGAGATTTTTAAAAAAAACTATACGTATTCCTTTTGAAAAATCTTTTATTCTGAGATTATGCACTTTTTCACTGAAGTGAAAATGTCTTAAAAAATAAAAACATATATTGATGGGAAATTCCTTGATAATGTTCTTTATCTGGCAAAATAAGGAGTTAGTAATGCTAGGTCAGTGTCCTAGGTATTTTTTGAAATTTTACTGAGTCATAAAATCCCAAGGCATGGAAATGTTCAGTGTAGCAGAACTTGAACCCAGGCATTCAAATACTGTTTTGTTTTTATCATGCTGCTTTCCGTATGCTCCAATGGATTTAGGCTATTCTGAAGGCACATAGAAGTAAATGTTTTAGATTCTAGAACAGCACTGTCCAATAGAATATTTCTTCAACATTCTATTTCTGCAACAGAACATTCTGCAAGACTCTTTCTCGGTGCTGTCTAATATGCTATCCACTAGCTAAACACACATACACACACACACACACACACACACAAAACAATCCACAAAAACAAATCTATCTTGGTGGTTATAACAAATTCGATTTGAAGTTCTGTAAGTACCAAAGAAAAAATGAATTTTGAAACATGAAAATATGAGATCTGCATGTAGTTTTGTTCTCCCTTGGGAGCAAAACAATGAGTTAAAAATTTTGTACATGGGATAATTCATGACATTTATTGGGAGACAAAGTCATTTACTGAATTGGTGAAATGATTTCTTGTCATATCACAACCTTCCATATTTATAGAGGGGTGAGCAGTTATTCTTTTTCTTTCTGCTCTTAAGTTGCCTGTGTCTAAAGAAAGGGTTGCAGGAATTGACACATTACATATGTTTAGATACAACTTTCCAGTATTCAATGTCAGCAAATTTTTCTTGACCCAAGTTAGGAAAAACCATAAAGTCTCAAGGCAATTAACAGTAGGTGGACACAAAGCTTGGGAGATGCTGCAGTGGGCAGATGGAATAATTGGGGATGTTTCCTCAGTGAACCTGGGAAATCATACCACAAATTACCAGGAATCTGAGAGCAAAGCCCAGTGGTTGATATTCTTTACTTGGTTTTCTAAAGAAAAACCACGGGTCTGCTTGATGCTTTCTTTCTGTTTATTTATAAAGCACATCTTTAGATGATTCATATTGCAAGGGCTTAGACAGAATGATTTAGCAATACTCACTGAAATATCTTATCTCAAGAAACCCATCACATAAATGTTCCAGTAGTGTGAATGTTTTTCCTTATACGGCTCAGAAAACAGTAAAGGAGACATTGAGAACAATTCATTAAGAAGCTAGGACTGATAAGAAAAGTAAATATTTAAAGTGATTGATGTGTAAGTGAAAACAAGTATTTATATAGGAATCTCAGTGTTGGCTGGAAACATCTCCTTTTCTATCAAGAATTTTTAAAAATTAAATAAAGACAAGAATGCATGCTCCAAACAATTTTGTTTTGTCTTATTTTCATGGATCTATGGTGTCTTCAAATGATACTCTGGCATGGAGTAGGTGCTACTGATATTTTCTAAATGAGTAAAACAATGACAGTATTCAAAAATGCACATCAATTGATACACACCTTTATTTAGAATGTGGAAAACATGTATTGGTTATCTCCAATAGAAGTCAACTTTCTCCTTCTTCTCAGCCTGCCACCATAGGCCCTACTGTTAAGATTTAAAGTTCAGGCTGCGCACAGTGGTTCCTGCCTGTAATTTCAGCACTTTGGGAGGCCAAAGCAGGAGTACCGCTTGAGCTCAGGAATTCGAGACCAACCTGGGCAACATAGCAAGACCTCATTTCTGCTAAAAATTTAAAAAAATTAGCCAGGAGTGGTGGCATACCCCTGTGTTTGGGCTACTAGGGAGACTGAGGTGAGAGAATCACTTGAGCCCAGGAGCTCAAGGCTGCAGTGAGCTGTGATTACATTGCTGCACTCCAGCCTGGGCAACAGAGTGAGACTCTGTCTCAAAAAAAAAAAAAAAAAAAAAAAAAATTTAAAGTTCAAAATATTTATATTTTACAATACACTGGAGCATGGTTTTGATTTTAGTCTTAATATACAGAGGGAAGAGGACTGAGATAAAGTGAGAATATACTAGTATACCTCTAGGTACAATATCCACAATTGGATGAACCAGTATCTCTCCTGCAGTGGCCATTTGCCTCTTAAAATTTCAAGAGGCAGGAACAATCAGTAATTTTCAACTATGGGTCCTTCATCTAGGGGCCATGTTGCATTGAGAGCACTATCCAGGTTACTGGACTAGTTTTTTTTATTTCAAAATGGTCTTCAAACTTTCCTTATTTTAGTTTATTTCACACATAACTTGCTCTTAGAGATTGCATTTTTTTGATATGCACTGAAAAATAGGCTAATCTTCCTTGACTGAGGCCAATTCAAGTTTACTTTCTTCTGGCAGGAATTCAATGTCTCATAGGATTGTGGAATAATTGCTCTTGTTATTAAACTACCCCTTCTCCCTGCATTTTTTTAAAGAAGGGAGATATCATCCTTTGAAATGTATTAAATCTGAGGTACAAGCATAGTTATATAATCATTATTTATAAGTTTAAACAATTCAAAGTCACACTCTTTCTCTTATATACAGGAGTGAGAAAAACTCACATGATTTTCTTTAGAGTTTTTCCTTTTTTCACATTTAAAAGATTTACAAGTGAGTTCAGTCTTTAATCCCAGCACTTTGGGAGGCCAAGATGGGAGGATCACTTGAGGTCAGGTCAAGACCAGCCTGGCCAACATGGTGAAACCCCATCTCTACTAAAGATACAAAAAAAATTAGCCAGGCACGGTGGCGGGCACCTGTAATCCCAGCTACTCAGGAAGTTGAGGCAGGAGAACTGCTTGAACCCGGGAGGTGGAGGATGCAGTGAGCTGAGACTGTGCCACTGCACTCCAACCTGAGCAACAGAGTGAGACTTTATCTCAAAACAAACAAAAAAAGTGAGCGCAAATACTGAGGAATGTAGTGGGTATAAAGGAAATCTAGAAAATAAAATGGTATGCTAAATATTAGCACAAAGTCCTAGAGTTAGAATTGCAGCAGCCTTGTCATAGAAACAATGAATTACATATATGTTTGGTCAGTTTTCGCTTCTTTTTCCCTCTGCTTTAACAACTTTTTATGACTAACATTTATCCCTCCATATCTCCTAAGACTTCAGTATATATCTATTATTTTGGTAGCAATAACCAAGATATATTACTACATATAACTCAATTAATTCATTATTTTAAAGGTTAGAGCACTGGCAATGATACTCAGAGGTGCTGACACCATCTCACTGCAGTAATGCATTAAAATCAATACTTGATTTTTACCCTGTGGCATGAAAAACATTACCATTTAAAATGTCTAAACATCAGGATTTCATTTTTATGATTTTTTGAAAGTATGAGATTAGGAATATAAAATGCCTATTCAGCTAATATTTTAAATCCCCCAGTTCAAGGATTGAAGAAACATGTTTAGCTAATTTACCAGACTTCTTTTACAACTGATGAAACTCCTATTTTTTTAAATCAGAAATAAAACTACCTAAGTGATTGAAAAAATGGCACCAAATAAAGCAGAATTTTTAAACAAAAAGATAGTAAAAAGGTATTCTAGTAGCAGATGACCTTAGCATATTTTGCTGATAAACTTCTTGAGATTTAATAGCTAGTATTAATGTCTGCATCAACACTCTGAATAATACTAGTAACAGTGGCCAGCACACAGCAATGGAAGAAAAAGCCTGGTCTATCTAGATCATTACCAAAATAATATCATATTTTATAATAGAAGATTTTGGCTACCTGGGATCCTAACAGAATTAATAAAAAGATAAATTCTCTACTCTAGCACACATTAGATAGCTCACAGCTTTCAAACTGGTATTTTTTTCCTCCTAACAAAATTCTCTCACAGAGTCTCACATAGAGATCTGATTTATCTCTAATCATTTTTTATTTTATTTTATTTATTTATTTTTTTTATTGAGGCAGGGTCTCACTCTGTCATCCAGGCTGGAGTAGAGTGGTGGGATCATGACTCACTACAACCTCAACATCCTGGGCTCAAGTGATCCTCCCACTTCAGCCTCCCAAGTAGCTGAGACTACAGGCGCCCACCACCATGCCCAGCTAATTTTTGTATTTTTTGTAGAGATAGGGTTTCAACATGTTGCCCAAGCTGGTCTCGAACTCCTCAGCTCAAGCCATCTGCCTGGCCTCCCAAAGTGCTAGGATTACAGATGTGAGCCACCACACCTAGCCTGATTTAGCTCTAATTCTTCAGATATAAATAAACACCCAATCCAAGGATTTTCAAACTTTCTCAGCACGTGGTGCCCTTAATATCTCAATTTTTTTAGCAACAGCAATCCATTGGCCAAAAGAAATAACTAATAGTTCCAATTCTTAAATAGTTAAGTCCAAATAATTTAATAAGGTTTTGTTCTAACAATTTAGCACCCACTGAGCACTATGTCAATTTCTCATTTTGGAATGAGATTGGACATTGGCTCGCTTATTTTTGTTGCACATTGATTTCTGCTCAGCACTTGATTTTTATCCAACAATTGCTCAAAACCCAATTTTGCAAAGATATGGTGTCACAGAAAGGAATATCGTGGTCTTGATTGGAAACTGGGAACTATTTCAAGCTATTAGTTTTCCAGGTGGTTGACACATGTTTTGTGTTTTTCTTGAAAATTTAAAATAACGCTTGCACCCATGTGCATTCCCTCTGTTGCCTCAGGACACGTTTTGAGAACCTTGGCCCTAGTCCCATCACTCTTATACCACAGGGTGAGGGGTGAGGATACCTCCCCAGTTGGGAACAACCCAGGAACTGGGGAAGAGATGATTTGGCCATGGTAGCTTTCTTTGTGTGGTTAATGGAAGAAGGCTTTCAAGATAGCAAACTAATATGCTTTTGAAATGTTCACACTTGATCTTAGCCAAAAGGCCGAGAAGCGATGAAATGTTCATTAGTGTAATATTATCTTGCAATCTAGCTAAGAGATGACTACAAACTTTTCATGTACATCCAGTGAGAATTAGAACCATTGTAATGCAACATATCTTTTTATTTATATTCTTCCTAGTAAGACCAGGGAAGATTAATAATCTGGAATAAAAGATACAAATAGACATAAAGGGAATTCTTCTTCCTTTTTCAAACCCAGGACTGGAAGCAATACTACCCTTATACTTAGTAGGCCAAAGAAGTAGAGAGGAGTGGCTATGACTGAAAACACACATTAGAGGCCCAAGAGGTGGTGAGGGACTTGTTAATTGCTAAAGAAAGGACAGAAGTTTGAGATGGGGGGTAGGAAGAGTATTATCCACTAGCTGAGAAAATGCCCCAATGGGGCACCCCAAAGGCCTGATCAATGAAGTCTGATATATCTGTATAGTGCTTGGGGATAACTTAACTAGATTCCCAAGTGTGTCCAGGTTTTTATGGTATATCAAGTCGATTCACTTCCTCCTCACTGGCCCTCTGAATGCATTCACCCCACTCCATATTCTGTGTGTGGAAGCAATGTATATAAACGTGAGTGAAGAGACGCTTGCATCATCTTTGCATCCTATGTGTTGGTGTTAATTCAACAAAGGATGGGGAATAGAGGGTCAGTTATCCAGGTGAATTGAGTATTTCTTAAAACTTAAGTAGTTTGACAGGTAACTTAAATTCAATAAATTCATAGTTTTGTGACTTAATTCTACTTATCTTGTCACTGCTAATTCTCCTCTTAATCTTCGCAACGTATCATATCTTTGTGTGCTTCCAAATACAGATACTGTATTACTGGATGATGTGAAACAACAGAAGTGATTGTTATTCAGATGCTGAAATATTAAGATGACAAAAATATTGTCTATTTACACTGTAATTTTCACCATGTTTCTTCCTGACGTCACTTGGGCAACCTTTTGTTATCTAGTTGTTTCTACTGTTACAAAAAATTTTTACTATTAATGGTAATTCAAATTTACTTTCATGTATTTATTTATTAGACTCATGCTAGTACTCAACATTTTTCTTTTTCTTACTTTTCTTAAGAATTAAGTTGCTACTGCATCATCTATATTTAACAAACTGTGATGGTTTCTGAGCAGAAGTGATCAGGAACTTCTCTTCTGCCTTGTATGAGCTAATTTTTTAAGATTCTGAGTTTAGCCTAGTGCTCTATACTTGTACACATTCTCTAAGAGTTGTCTATCTATTTACTTTGTACCTCTTTGAGCTTTTATTGTATTCTTAATCAAATTTTCATACTGCTATGTATTTCACTGGTTTAATGAATTTGGTCAACAGTTACTTCTGTTTCTCAGCAGTTTTTGCTGTAGTAGCATACAGTACTTTGTTTACAATGGCATTATCAAAATTATGTGCTCCTAGAAATAATCAAAATGGTTGGTTTTTTTTTTTTTTTTTTTCCAAAAGATTAAGCTCACTGGACTTTGGCTTTCTAATCTGTAAAATGGCATAACAATGTCGCTATCAAAATGACTGTGAGTATATCAAATAAGATAGCTGGTGTGAAAATACTTGGGAAAGTTGATGATATACACATACCATGTCTGTTATGATTACTATTACCACCATCTTTATCTGTTTTGCCATTTCATTGGTTTCTATTTATAGAGGACAAGATGACGATATCCTATTTACCAGGAGGGGATTATTTTCCTTCTTCTCACTTTTGCAATATAGTAAATAGTTATATTTAAACTTAAAGAGTATTTAAAGGTTTTCCAAAACAGTTCAATTAAATAGATAACCACAAACCTTCATTTTAAATACCCTTTCATTAGGTACCTATCCTCATTAGGTACTGTTTGTGTTTGAAATTTCTAAGAAAATTTCTCAATAGGAAAGCTTAACTAGAACAATTAATATGAAATCATCAAGTAATTAAATATATCATAACATCATTCTCTATAAAGCACAGTTGAATTATAGACATCAGACAGTCTTCATAGCATTATTGTGAAATAGGTAAGGTAAGAAAATTAAAGTTTACACATGGCCATATGAAAATTCAAATTAAGAGAAGGCATAGTCCTTTATGGTGGAAGATATGTGTAGTGTCAGATTAAATGTTGAAATATTTATTCTATTTACTTTTCTTTCCACAGAAACTTAATCTCCTTGGTAGAAAGAATGCTTTCTAGGAGTTGGTGTCAAAGGAACATCTTACTGCTCCAATGTAAATATCCAAGGAGAATGGAAAAGCTAAACATGTGAACACATTATTTTTCAGCAACATATAGAGTTGACTCATGGTCTGATTAAACTCATCTTTCTATCTGAGTCCGATCAGATAAAGAACTCTTGAGACACACAGCAAAATGAGGTCATCCTTGCAAGTTTGATTTTGAAATAAAAGCATTTCATATTTAAATATGAAATGCTATAAGGTTTTCATAAAATACATGTATATATTTAATATTTACTAACTGGAGTAGAATGTATGAAAGAAATGATCTATCCAAAACTCAGTTTACTACAATTTAAAAAGGTAGAACACATAACTACATAAATGGACTCCACTAACTCACTGTGAGTTTTCCTCTTTCTTTTATCAGTACCAAGGTTGACTCACCCTTGATGAAGTTGCATTAGATGACTTTCAGTTCGGTCATTTGCCTATTTAACATTGTTTATTGTTATCCATGGGGCTGGTCAGTATTCTACTCACCTCTACCCTGTTCCCTTTTATGATCTGCATGGTCGATTTTTCAAGCCTTTCCCTTTCTTCTCAAGCTGCCCCATCCTTCTTTCCTCTGGCTAGCTGTACCTTCTACTTTTACATTCATTCATTTGGAGATGGAGGAGTAAAATATTTAGAGAATTCATGGCTAATATCTCTTAACATTTTACTCCTCCATCTCTAAATTTACATTTCCCATTTTTACTCTTCTCCTCCTCCTCCTCTCTTCTTCTTCTTCTTGTCTTCTCTCTTCTTCCTTTTTTTCCTTCTCTCTTCTTCTTCTCCTTCTCTCTCTCTCTCTCTCTTTTTTTCCCCAGACACAGTCTTGTCTTGCTCTGTCACCCAGGCTGGAGTGCAGTGGCATGATCATAGCTCACTGCAACCTTGAACTCCAGGGCTCAACCCATCCTCCTACCTCAGTCTCAGACTAATGGCACATGCCACCAGAGCCAGCTAATTTTTTGGATTTTTAGTAAGGGCAAGGTCTCACTATGTTGCCCAGGCAGGTCTTCTTTGTCCTTCCTAAAGAATACAATTCTGGTATTTACTACTTTTCCAAGGATAGCCTCCTTACTCTGGCTTATGATCACATTTTTGTCAGCAACTACAGCTCCATCTTTAACCCTTTTTTCCCCTTGAATTTTTAGTCTCTTTCTATCTCGTGGAGGCTTCCCTCAGCTCAAATATCCTGAATTCATAAAAATTCTGCTTGAACCTAATTCTCTGTCAGGAAACCTTAGTTCTCTCTTCCTCCTCCACCCATCAGCCTTTTAAAGAGATGCCTGGGTTTGCTCACATTTCCACTTCAATTCATTCCTTAGCCCAGGGGTTCCTAATGCTATTACCTGAATACCACGCTCCACTCAACTGTCATTCAAAAACCTAGTAATTATAGAAGGTAACGGTTCTCATTTCTCCTGGTCCTCTGGACTGTTATTTCTGTTTGCTGTTCCAGTATTTAACTGTTGTCTTGTTTACCCTAGGCTTATCACGTATAAGCCAATTCATCACCTGTTATCTGCCGCGTTTTCTACGCGCTTCCCTTTGTTCCTCATGTCCACGTCACCAGGTACATAGTCATTCATGGTCGAAAATCAGCATTCTCTTTGATTCTCCTTCTCCACTGGCTGTCCCCCAACATACAAACATACATCACGCACACATACATGCACATACACATACACACACATACACAAAACCATTCTATAAGCCTCTTGCATCTAAGCCAACTCTGCTCCACTGCCATCACTCCCTTGATCTAGGTCTTCATCATATTTAGCCTGCCTTACTTCTGTGAATTTCGACACGAAATACTTCCCTGTAGTCACTTTGCTATGCAATCATTCAACAATAGAGTAATCAAGATGCAATAAAAACAAGAATATGATCACGCCAAAACTCAGCTAAAAACCCCATAGACGATATTTGAAATTATCTTCTCTTTTGCCAGGTTTCACTATTCACATCAAGCAGATTGTCATTCCTTAGTTCAGCCATAATTTTCCAAGCCTCACATTTAGTAAATGTTGTTCCCTTAGCCCGGTATTTTCTGTACTTTTCCCTTGGCTGGAAAACTGTCCATCTCCTCTCTATGTTCCTGCAGTACATTGTAAATGCCTCAAGGATTGTGCTCACCATATTTTATTACAATGGTCTAAAATGCCAGACCTTACTGCTCCACAGATTGAGAGCTTTAAATACACCATATTTGCTCAAGAAGCATTCTCATTATGTGTGTATGAATAAATAAGTGTCATGAATTTCAAATCTAAGAAAGTGAGACAAAAATAATGTAGAAATAGGGTCACTAGGAATAGAAAGTTGTTTAGAGATGAAGAAGGGTAGACGTCAATAATACAACTGCTAAAATAGCAACCATAGCTTGTAAAAATGAGTGAAATATAATTTCATTTCTAGAACCCCATATAGACCTACTGCAATACCCTGATGCTCTGCTAGAATGGCAGGAATAACACTAGACACTCGGGGGTCCCATACAGACTAATTCTTATCAGATAAACTGCAGCCTGTTGTGAGTTTTTGATGTCATGAAAAGATGGTGAATGTTATTGGACAAATGTATAGACCAAGACAGAAAGATGAAGATCAATTCTATACAGAGGCAGATGTGCCACAAATGATAGTATAGGCATTGAGAATAAAGAGTTATGTAGAAAAACATACACACTACCACAAGAATGAAATGCACTGAGAAAATGAGCTAGTGATGGGATATGATCTGCAAACCTGCTTGTCAGTTTTCACTGTTTTTCAAGCTGTACTATGTCTTAAATGATATTCAAGTCTCTCTAACGTTTTCTGTGCTTGCCTCTAATGATCCTTAAAAATTGGCTTAATTTCGGCAAAGTTCCACAAAGATTTCTTAAATGATCTGGCAAACCAATGCTAACATCTGTACATACATCAATTGAAATATATTCAAAATGCTATACAGTCTGTTTCACAGGACTTTTCAAATGTAGTTGAAAGCTTTTCAAATATTAGAAAATATCCATGTAGGTAGGTAGCTAAAACTCAGGTTCTACATAAATATAAGGTAATGATTTAAGTGTTAGTTTCCATTAAAAATTTAATTCTCAGTTTTCCTAGAAAGTGTATTTTCTGGGAAAATAAATACGTGTGTGTGTGTGTATGTGTGTGTGTGTGTGTTAATCAAGAGTGACAGTGCACTCAAGTTAAATCTACCATTCATTTCTAGCTTGTATAATTTTATTCATATTCTTTCTATATTGGAGAAGAGTGATACAGTTGAACAAAAGTCATTAGTTTTATTACATCATCAGCTCTAGATATAAATTTACTCGGTTTTCTCTCTCTTTGCCTACCCTTGTACTTACATATCACTGGCAATGGAGGAGTTCCGGGACATAGACTTTGGAGAGAGGTCATAATCGCTGTCAGATCGATACAGGAAGGACTCCCGGCGTTGACTGTGGACAAAATTTGCCTGGAGAATTAGCCCAGATCCTGGGCTGGTCATGGGATCCAAGGGACTCCGTCCCGCAGATGTGCCATTGTCCACATCAAAACTGTAAAGGAAGGAGAAGAAATTATGTTGCTGTGAACATTCACATGTTCGTATTTTCACAAAGCATTTAGCTTCAACTGAGGAATTGACAGTGGAATTAGCAGGAAGCAAAATTACAGCTAATTTCTGCCATAAAAAATATGATAATATTGAAATACATAAAAGAAAAACACATTGACTTCACATTCTTGTTTTCCTGGATACTGTTGTTAACTGACCGGATACAAGATACAGGTTTTTCCAAACTCAACTTCAGTTAAAAGGGAAATGTTCTGCAAAAATTAATCTTCTAAGTACAAAATTCCTTTTGGAAAATAACAAATACACAGTAATTCGTTAAATATTTGAATTTGATTCAACAAATGCCCATTTTGTGCCTAATGCTGTTCTCCCAAACCTGGGCTCCTCCCCCACACTCCTACCCTACTACATCCATCCAAGCTTTAATTTTCATTGTACCCACTTCCTTCCATCCCTACTACCAATATTTTTGATTCAGGTTTCCATCAAATTTCATCTATATTATTATAAGAACCTTTATATCAGTGTCTTGAATCCATTTTCCAGTGTCATTCTTCAGTTTAAAACTCTTCAGTAACTTACTATTGCTCTCAGGATGAAGTCAACATTTCTTTGCTAGACTGCCAGTCTAACCATCTGCTCTCAATTGCAATTAGTTGCCCTCCCAGCCTCAACTTGCAGCCCTCATCCATTGGGGACTTCATGCTCAACTCATATTGAGGCACCATCTCCTTGTCACAGGCTCTCACCTCCTGCTCCCCTAAACAATCAAATCTCCTTTCCCCTGCCTAATTGTCACTCAACCTTGAGACTTAGCCTGCACCTGAAAGGCTGCCCTGGTATATCAGAACTTTGTGAAAGGCCCTTTCTCTATGCTCCCAAGGCACTTTCCCACTCCCTAATGACAGAATTTACAATGAATTGAAAATGTTTTTCACCCGGGAGCTCTCTACGAATGGAGACTCAGCGTATTCTTGGCTCTTTGAAAACTGTGCCCAAGTGTCTTGAGTAAATGATTAAATGAATAAAAGGCACTGTGCTCAGCAATACGTATTTCAGAGCTGGGAAAAAAATAACTACACACACAGTTCTTAACGTCATAGTCCTTATAATCGAGATAAACTTTCCACAAAGAACCTTTCTAGTGAAACATCAACCAGTATTAAAATAAAGTCAACTTTCATGTGTTCTTAGGAGAGGAGGGTGAGAGCTTATGATAGCCCAGCAGGTGTGTGGTTTTAAAGAAAAAATTGTTGAATGAATAAATAAACACGTGAATTCAAGTTTTGCCGTCATTAACATTTTCCCCATTAGAAGCTTTATCCAAACTATTAACTAGCTAAATTTAAAACATTCCTTTATTTTCTTTATTGGAGTCATTAATAAATAGAGTTGTGACTCTAAGATTGGAAGATATTTCATGGATCACTTTGAATCTATGATCAAATAACAGTGGCTCCAAAATAATCCATCAAGTAAACAAAAGAGGAAAAACTCACTATCGCGAGCAGTTATAAATATGTTTTTCCAACTTAAAATTTTCTTAGAATTGTGTCACTTTATAGATGTATTGATTTGGTTCAGGAGGGACAATGAGAGATTATCTAGTTGAAGAGACTCACTTTACAGAGGAGGATACCAGGTCCTAGAAAAGTTAATTGACCAGTCACTGAGCTAACTGTATTATCATTGATTGTTCCTAAAGTCCTTCCAGCTCTACTGCATAATTATATAAGCCACAAATATATGTGACACCCAAACAAGGGACATCTGTTTCACCAGAATAGGATAGGCACATATGTATGTGGGACCTTGTCAATTCCCAGGAAGACTGGAAGAGGAGGATGGTCTCTAATCATTCAATAGACATACATTAGGGATCTTCAGCAAACTCTCCTTGGATATGCTTAAAAAGGCATTTATTAAGCATCTACTATGAGTGCATTAAGATACAAAAATAAAGGATGAATGATTAACTCAGGCTGGGATATCTGAGAAGTTTTCATGAAGAGTAGTATTTAAGGTTTTTGAAGGTATTGTATTTAGTGTACAACTGGAAGACATTAAAAACTGCTGAATAGTGGGGGTTTGGCAAAGTAGATTCTCTTCTAAGAAGACAGTCATGGCAGCTTTTCAGCATGAGGAGGACCTAGTAATGTGAATACCTATAGAAATGTTTATGTTTATTTCCCTTTAATATCATGATACTCTTTTTGCTACATTTTAAAAAAGAAAATACCCTCTCCTTCCTGTGCACGAACAGAAATGGAAGAGATACAGAAGTGTGAGTTTTGGTTTAGTATTTTTCAATTCAATTGAGTAAATACCAAATTTGTAAAAACCAGTAATATTTTTTCTTTAATTATAATTTTTCCAATTAAATTAAGCAAGTCAACTTACAGAGACACTTCACTATAAGTTTTGAAACAAATATTGCTAAATATCTTAAGTCATTTAAATACTTAAGATATTTTTAAATCTTAAAACTTTTAGGCCACAATATTACCACTAAAACCAAAACATTTATTAATAGGTCAGAAAGTGCTTGATATGAGATATTCTGGGGGCTTTTATATTTTTCTTTGCATACTGTAATATAAAAATTTGTCCACTAGATGGAGATCATTTTCTTAAACAAAGAAACTCTATTTTCCACTGAAGGGTTAAATAACCTTAAAGGCCTAAATTATTTCTTAGGGACTCACGAAAATAACCCTTTAAATGGCATCCCAAAAACAAAGTTCACAATGTATACTAAGTAATTGTCAATATTGATACAATTACATTAATCTAATATCGGTATTAGCTTTACAAACATTGAGAATGAAGATCTAAAAATAATGACTGATATTTTATTGGACTTTTACTTAAAGAAAAAAATACTTGAAAGGATTTAATTGAATTTCCATAACAAATCACTGACTACTTATTGTGTTGGAATAAAGTAACATGAGCATGATTAATAGTCTGAGGTTTCACTCTAAATTTTGGCACCGCAAGTATTCTCAGAATACGGTTTTGGGAAGTGAACCTAGGGTCTGAGTTCATTTGCATAATTGATTCCCATTATATTAAATGCTCTTATGATCAAAATTAGTTATCAAGAAAAGGTCATATTACTGAGAGTCTCTAGTCTGAAGTATCAGCAAATGTCAGTATTAGTGAATGACTTTAGAGAAGTCATTCCCTTTTTTATAGAAAAAGAGACTTTGTATTTTGCAATATTCATTGAATAAACTTTTACATTACATCCTATGTCCTTAGATCAGCACTTTAATAAGTACAGATATACTAAACATTGTCCTTTTCTAGAAAGCACTAAAGTCTAGTTAAGGTAATAGAATATCAAGCAACCAGAGAAAATAAAAGCAACACAACAGGTGGCATCTGTATTAAATAGTATATAAATACTAAAACATGAAATTGTATTATATAGGCAATCAGACTATGTGATGTAGACAATGAATGTAAAGGGAATTTAAGAAGTTGCATGACGTACACCTTTGAAGGAGAGTTAAAAAATGTCCAGCCAGAGTAGAGTTGGGGTTGGGTGTGGAGGCCACCCACCAAAAGTGAAGCCACAAGAACAAACCCAAGAAGGAATGAGTAAGGCATGTGTATAAAACAGGACATTTAGTGTCTAGCTCAATTTGAGGCTTGGTATTAAAGAATAGTGGGGACCTATAAAAATGGCAATTCTGTACAGTTCAACCTAACAGGTAGGGCTGGATGTGTTTATGGCAAGCTGGGTCAAGGAGTGTCAGCAGAAGTTTGTTATAAAGACTTACGTGGAAACACAAATCAACTTTTAACACTGAAATCTCAGGGAAGTAAGATGGGGAAGACTAGTATTTATTGAAATAAACATATGTTTTTGCAACAAATAAAAGGTAGAAAACAGAGTAGAGGCTGAGCACAGTAGCTCATGCCTGTAATCCCAACACTTTGGAGGCACACATGGGAGGATCACTTGAGTCCAGGAGTTCAAGGTTACAGTGACTATGATTGTGTAACTGCACTCCAATCTAGGTGACAGAGCATGACTCTCTCAAAAAAAAGAAAAAAGAAAAAGAAAAAAAAGCAAGAAAGACAAAAAAACAGAGTAAAGAAAAAGGAGAAAAATAAATTTTTAACTACAAGAGAACCCCCAAAAAGGCTTGTTCATTAAATACTTCAAATATTAGAAGTAGGGGGTTTGCCTTAAGAGAGGGAGGTTAGCTGTGGATTTTTAAAAGGTACTAGGTAGTAAGTCAACTGAGAATTAGACTACTTACTTAACTTTCTGAAAGTTAGCCTGATTACTCAGTTTGGGCTGAAATTATAGATGGCTTCAAATAAGCTACTTATTTTTGAAACATAATTTTATCAACAGTCCACATCACTGTATTATGAATAAAACAAGAAAGTGATGAAGGATAAGGTAGCCTTAACCTTAGATGCTGGTATCAAGATGATCAGTTGTGAATTTTCCAAAGACATTCTTTCGAAAACACTTGGATGTGGTGAATTCTCTTTTGACTCATAGCCAATTAGGTGGAGCCCAAGCAAAAACCTAGCGGAAGTTTGAAAAAGTAACTAAAGGATTGGGGAGAGTAAAAATAACCAAGTTTAATGATGATGGCGGCAATAATAATAATGTTAATAATAATAAAACTTCTGGAGCACCTTCCACGTTCCAGGCACTGTGCTTTGCACATATTATCTCATTTAATCCTCACAATAACCCTTTGAAGTAGGCACTGTATTTTCCATTTGACCATGGGGACTCTGAGGCATAGACAAATGACTCTATGTTAAGTAGTATGTTCAAGTTCATAAGTGGGTTTTAAACTCAAGCTGTCTGATTCTAATGCTGGGGAGAACAGACTCTGTTTACATCTCTGTTATGAAGTTTCCTATTAATCATTAAAAAAAATACAGGAACACTTTTTAGCTTCCTCACCTACATGGAACTTCTGAAAATAACATTCTGATTAACTTACAAGTGACCCATGCAAAGGCTAATTCTGAGACTAAATTTTCATATGGGGCTGGGTGTGGTGGCTCACACCTGTAATCCCAGCACTTTAGAAAGCCAAGACTGGTGAATTGCTTGAGCCCAGGAGTTCAGAGCCAGCCTGGGCAACATAGTGAAACACCATCTTTACAAAAAATTTTAAAATTACCTGGGTGTGGTGGTGCTTACCTGTAGTCCCAGTTACCCCAGAGGCGGAGGCAGGTGGATCACCTGAACTTAGGAGGTCGAGGCTGCAGTGAGCCATGATTACATCACTATACTCCAGCCTGGGTGACAGAGTGAGACTCTGTCTCAAAAAAAAAGTTTTCATATGACCCAACATTTTGGAATTTGCCAAATCCCCAGATTTTTCCAATTCTAAACATAACAGTCGGGTGTAAAAAGTCTTTGCTGTAACCCATTTGGTGGGTTTCTTTACAGCATTTGAGATTTCATTTGGAATTAGGGAAGGGTCAGTGGGTCTGCAAAAGGGCTTAGCAAATGGAACTAAGTGAGGTGCTTTCTTCTTCCACATGTTTGCTTCCTTTAATGCAATTTAACAATGCACACAGTTCTTAAAAGAGATAACTTTTGCCAGAAGGCAGTTTTGGAGGAGGAATGATATAGTTGTATTTGGTCCCCCATGATGGGGCAGTAAGAGTAATGACCAGCTGGCCTGCTGTATTCAGAAGTGTTAAAGAATGTGTGTGGCTAGCACTACTCATGACCATTTACTCCACAGATCCATCCTTTTCTATGGAATCAGCCCCCTACAAGAAACAAAGAGAAATCGGACAAACTGACCAATGAAATAATATTCCAAGTTCTCCACACTGTTCCATTTCAGTGGAATTATTGGATGGTAATACAGTTCCAACCTACCTTTCATCCACGTTCTCAACTGCTCCCATACTTTGTGTCTACTGACCTTGTAATTGTTTGTCTACTGAAGGTCATTTCTCATCTTTTTGGCCTTTTGCTAGACACTGCTTCCCTAGTTTAAATCTTTTCCAATTTTTTTTTGACCATGATATGGGCCCTCTCCTGAGCCAGAGTCCTACTACTGTGCTGAGTAAATAGCTCTCCTCATCTAGCCTAGACATTGGGACCTTATACTCAGCACTGATCCCCCAGTATGAAGCCCAAAGTGGGTGGGGCAATGAGGGCCACAGTGGAGCAACTACTAAGGAACCCCTATCAATAGTAGCCTCCATTACCGAAGCATCTATGAGGGCAACTCACAGCGAAGATCTTGCTCAACGCCGCTGGGAACCCTGGGCCATCACTAAAGCCAGGACCATCTGAGAGCTGCCTTTTTAGCTATGTATTAAGAACAATGGCACATAGACCTACCAAAAATGTTCCTGTTAATATGTTTATTTAGGAGTTAGAAAACACGGGTTAAATTTGAAATCTTGGTTCAGCCACTTCCTATTTGCATGCTCTAAGGCACGTTACTGTACCTTTCTAGGCTTTCACTGCTGATAAAGATAATTACAGTACCTAGCTCTAGGACCATTACAAGGATTAGAAGAGAAAATGTTTGGAAAGCATTTACCACATTGCCTGGCAGCTAGTACACTCCCATTATTTAGGAGCTATTGTTTTTCACTTTTATTACTCTTTATCTTTCAGGGGGATCTTCATCTAGGTTATGCTCTTTAACTTTACTTGAACACATGCCTTTGGGAAGAACCTAAAGGGAGAGATGAAAGGGGAAGAGACCTGAAGTCCAAATCACCTGAATCAGCCCTTGCAATCAATGAGGTGGCAGATGCTGGAGCCAGATTGCTCTAAAAGTTTCAGCTGCTTGTATGTCTCCACCCAACTCCATAATTCCAGTGTGCTAACATCCGGGGAGGGTGGAGACTGCTGATTTTTTTTCTAGATATTCCTCACTGAGGAGAAAGAATAATTTCCTACCAGGAAGTGTGGAAGGTTTGGCGGTCCCAACAACCTAGGTGGGGCTCCAGCTGAATATAATGAGCAGAAACAGTTCGTCAGACCTCAGGTCTCCAGACACAGGGTGTAGCTTGCGGACCTCAGGTCACAATAGTTTATATTCCTGCACTCCACTCTCCTCTGTGTATTGTAGTTCATGCTGTTGGCTACACATTGGAACCCATTTTGATGCTTTGCCACTCAAGGGGAGGAGAGGCTTACTCTTGAGCTTAAGGGGAGAGTAACTGGAACTGGATGATTACATACGTTTTTTCCCTCTTTATAATAGTAAATATTTTACCCACTGTTATCAATATCACAAGTTTATGAAACTCGTTTCTAATCAATGCCAGTGATACTTCTCTAATGAAAATTTCCCTGCAGGTCAAATAGCTTCTCTGGAGTAAACAAAATAATGATTTGCAAAATTCACCATTTTAATATTTACTTTTTTCTGACTATCTATGGAGATGAGACTGTAGAAACTAGCATTTTACAGTGATATGCACAGATGGCAATCTTTCCCAATCAATCATAAAACTGCATATTAAATTTAAGTAGGATACTCTGAGAAGGCATGATATTTAGCTATTTTACAAGATTACACAGCTAAATCATACTATGCATGTTTTAGCTTGCATAATATATACATTTGCACAGAGTTAAGATATTTAAGAACAGACACATTTTACCTTTTGTTTTCACAGATGATTTTTATAAACAAAAGCCTGTAATCCCAGCACTTTGGAAGGCTGAGGGGGGTGGTTTGCTTGAGCTCAGGAGTTCAAGACCAGCCTGGGCAACATGATGAAACCCTGTTTCTACAAAAACAAACAAACAAACAAACAAAAAAAAACAACCAGGCATGATGGCACAAGACTATGGTGCTGAGGCAGGAGAATCACTTGAGCCCAGGAGGCTGAGGCTTCAGTGAGTCTAGATCATGCCACTGCACTCCAGCCTGGGTAACACAGTGAGACCCTGTCATATATACATCACACACACACACACACACACACACACACAGGCACAAAGATGAAAGGTATATGCTTCTTTATAAGTAAAACATTAGGTAATATCTAGAAATACATAACATATGTTTCTGGTTTGTCAGTGACACTCCCAAGTAACACAGGGCAATAAAGAGATTCAAGATGGAAATGATAGCATGAGTTTGATGTCTGGACTGTAAATGAAAGAGGATAAGCTGGACTTGCTTAGCACACTTTTGACACAATGATGTGGTAAAAGGTCAATTTTTCTGAAAATTATTAGGCCAGTGTTATGGACTGAGTCTTGCTTCCCCCAGAATTCATATGTTGAAGCCCTAACCCCACAATGAGGTTGAGGTCGAGGTTAAATCAATCTTGTTTCCTCCAGAATTCATGTTAAATGAGGTCATATGGATGAGGCCCTAATCCAACAGGACGGGTGTTCGTATAAGAAAGGAGAGAGACACAAGAGCATTCTCTCTTTACCAAATGAGGACAAAGTGAGAAAGCAGCTATCTGCATGTAGGAAGAGAGCTGTCAACAGGAACCAAATCAGTCTTGGTCTTGGACTTCCCAGCCTCCAGAATTGTGAGAACATTTCTGTTTAGGCCAACAGTCTAGGGTACTTCATTATGCAGCCTGAGTTGACTAAGACCACCAGAAAGCCCCAACCAAAAATTGTTTTATTTGAAGTTTATACATTACTTTTTAATGATTATTTTAAAGAAAAAATTTCTTAACTGAAACTCTCCCTAAGAAATCATCCCAAATTACTGCCAAGACTAATGCTACGAAATTTTCTCCCTAAATTTTCTTCTAGGTTTACAACTTCAGGTCTTATAATTAAGTCTTTTGAGTTGAATTTTTGTGTATCATTTAAGATAAGGTTTAGTTTCATTCTTTTGCATGTGAATATCCAGTTTTCCCAATACCATTTGCTCAAGACTTTTTTTTCTTCATTGTATATTCTGGGCATCTTTGTCAAAGATCAGTTAACTGTGTATGTTTGGGTTTATTTCTCGGTTCTATTCTGTTCTATTGGTTTTATGTCTGTCTTCATGCCAGTACCACACTGTTTTGATTACTGTCACTTAGTAATATGTTTTGCAATCAGGACGTGTGAGATCTCCAGATTTTTTGTTCTTTTTCAAGATTATTTTGACTATTCACAGTCTTTTGTGGTTTCTTATGAATTTGAAGATTGCTTTTCTATTTCTATAAAAAATACCATTAGGATTTTGATAGAGATTGCATTGGACAGTGTGGACATTTTAACAATATTAAGTTTTCTAATCCATGGAAGCATCAAAGCATAAGGAAAAAAAAAAGTAAAAATAGGCAAATGGGACTATATCAAAATAAAGTGTTTCTGCACAGCAAGGGAGAAAACACAGTGAAAAGACAACCTACAGATTAGGAGAAAATATTTGCAAAACATATGCCTGATATGGTGTTAATATCCACAATACATAGGAGCTCCTACAACTCAATAGCAAAACCTCCCAAAACCCAGTTGAAACCCCTCAAAATTAAAAAACCCAATGAAAGAAATGGACATTTCTCAAAAGAAGACATAAAAATGGTAAACAGCTATATGAAAAGATGCTCAACATCACTAATCATTAAGGAAATGCAAAGGAAAACCACAAGGTATTGCTTCACTCCTGTTGGGCTGGCCATTATCTGAAAAAAAAAAAAAAAAAAAAAAAAAAAAAAAAAAACTGTTGGCAAGGACATGCAGAAATTGGAATCCTCGTGCACTGATAGTGGGAATGTAAAGTGATGCCATTGCTATAAAAAACAGTATGGAGGTTCCTCCAAACATTAAAAATAGAACTACCATATGATCTACTAGTCCAACTTCTAGGTATTTATCCAAAAAATTGAGATCAGCATGTCAAAGAGATATTTGCATTCCCATGTTCATTGATGTATATTCACAATACTAAGATGTGGAAACAATCTAAATGCCCATCAATGAATGAACGGATTAAAAAATGTGGTATATACATACAATGGAATATTATTTAGCCTTAAAAGAAGGATATCCTGTCACATGCTACAACATGGATGAATTTTGAGGACATTATGCCAAGTGAAATAAGTCAGTCACAGAAAGACAAATATTGCATGATCCCTCTTATATGAGGGATTTAAAGTACTTGAACTCATATAAGCAGGAAGTAGCATGGTGGTTGCTTGGCCTGGGGGGAGGGAGAAATGGAGAGCTGTTGTTCAATGTGTATCATTTCAATCACGCAACATAAATAAATTCTAGAGATCTGCTGTACAACATTGTGCTAACAGTTAATAATAATGTACTATGCACTTAAAAATGTAAGAGGATATATCTCATATTATGTGTCTTTGCTTTTACCACAATAAAGCAACTTTTACATAAAGGATCTCAAATGGCCCTAACATGAGGTTGTGGCATTTGGACTCCTGAGGCAAAGCCTGCAGTAGCAGTATTAGGTCCATATTTGCAGTAATTACCTAGAAATAATGAGCACTTCAAGTAGTAAACATATACATTCAACCAGAATATGTGCTGACAATGGGAAGTGGTAGTCATTTTTTTTGTAGTCATTGGTAGGCCTTAATTTATCTGGTAATTTCATGCAGGCGTCAATGTGATTGAGAATAAAACAAGTAGGGATTTATTTCTTCCCTTACATCCTATTATCATATACTGACCACTAACTAAGAGTATGCAGGGAAGAGCAGAAAAACACATGTTCTCCAGGCCAGGCTGGACCTGAAAGTCAGTTGTAGCCCCATAGGACTAACTCAGTTTTATTTTCCTTGCACTGCTCACAGCAGGTTACTACCAATCTTTCGCTTACTAAGACCACTTCTAAGATGCTGTATTTCCAAAATGCACTGTTTCTCCAAATGTGGCTTCATCAAGCTAAAGTCCAAAGAGGAGTAGTGTCTTGTTAACGAGGTGGGGCTCAAGATGGATTAAAGACCTAAATGTAAAACCTAAAGCTATAAAAACCCTGGAAGATAACCAGATAAATACCATTTTGAACACAGGAACTGGCAAAGATTTCATCATAAAAGTGCCAAAACCAATTGCAACAAAAGCAAAAATTGACAAATGGAACTTAATTAAACTAAAGAGCTTCTGCACTGGAAAAAAAAAAAAAACTATTAACAGAGAATAAGCAGATAACTTACAGAATAGGAGAAAATGCTTGCAAATTACATTACCTGACAAAGGTCTAATATCCAGAATCTACAAGGAAATTAAATAAATATTCAAGCAAAAACCAAACAGCCCCATTAAAAAGTGGGCAAAGGACATGAACACTTTTCAAAAGAAGGCATACATATGGCCAATAAGTGTATGAAAAAATACTCAATATCACTAATCATTAGAGAAATACAAATCAAAACCACAGTGAGATACCATTTCATACTAGTCAGAATGGTTATTACTAAAAAGTCAAAAAATAACAGATGTTGGCAAGGTTGCAGAGAATAGGAAACACTTACATAGTGCTGGTTAGAATGTAAATTATTAATAGTTCAACCATTGTGGAAAGCAGTGTGGTGATTCCTCAAAGAACTAAAAACAGAACTCCCATTCAACTCAGCAATCACACTACAGGGTATATACCAAAAGGAATATAAATCATTCTACCATAAAGATACGTGCATGCATGTATTAATTACAGTACTATTCACAATCACAAAGACATGGAATCAAACTAAATGTCCATCAACGATAGACTGGATAAAGAAAATGTGGTACATATATACCATGGAGTACTATGCAGCCACAAAAAGGAATGAGATCATGTTCTTTGTAGGAACATGGATGGAGCTGCAGGCCATTATTTTTAGCAAACTAACACAGGAAAAGAAAACCAAACACTGCATGTTTTCACTTATAAGTAGTAACCAAATAATGAGAGCACATAGACAGAAAGAGAGGAACAACAGACACTGGGGCCAACTTGAGGGTGGAGGGTGGGAGGAGGGAGAGGATCAGAAAAAAATACCAACTGTCAGGTACTATGCTTAGTACCTGGGTGACAAAATAATATGTACACCAAACCCCAGAGTCACAAGTTTACCTATATAACAAACCTGCACATGTACCACTAAACCTAAAATAAAAGTTAAAATATTAAGAAGAAAAAAAAAAAAAAACAAGCAAGCAAAGAAAAATACCCAAGGTAGTGTGTGTGTGTGTGGGGGGGGTTCTGTATTTATTTATTGTTTCTATGATATAGAGCAAGTAAAATTGCTTTAACAAGCCCACTTTGAAACATTGATATTTTAATGGTGTGTCCCACTCCTTCTCCAGCCACCCACCCACATTTATTCTTTATATTGCAGAGGGATCATCCTAAAATGTAAGCCCATTCCCTGCAATTTCCTGCTCACAATCCCATAATGGTATCCTGTTTTATTCAGAGTAAATACTACATCCTCTCAATCGTTTAAGGCCCTCAGTGACCTGGCCCCTGGTGCCTCTCTAATCTCATCTTTACCTACATCTCTCCCTCTTGTTCACTCTGCTCAACCTCTTGGTTCCTAGCTGTCTTTGAAGTACCGTGCATACTCCCTCCCCAGAGCCTTTGGATTTGCAGTTCTCTTTGCCTGGCATATTCTTTCTTCAGATATCAGCTCAATGTTACCTTCATGAGATATTCCCATACTAGCCTAGTTAAAACTGCCACCCCTAACCCCTAACCTTTTTATTTTTATTTTTAAATAAACAAACAAAAAACCTTCCTCACTCTTAATTTTTCTCCATAGCATTCAACAGCTTCTGATGAACTTTGTTTTTTTACTTATTTTATCATCTTAGTCACCCCATTAGAATATAAGCTCTACCAGTGAAGAGATTTTTTTAAAAATCTACTTTGTTCATTAACGTGTCCCCAGTAGGTACAACAGTGCCTCACACATACGAGTTGCTCAATAAATATTTGTATTGTGAATACATGGATATTTTTAGATGCAGCACTACTTTTTCTATATTGGTTATCATTTGCCGTGGTTATCTGTGTAGCTCTACTTTAAATAAACTTCATAACTATTTTTTTTAATTTGCTAGGAATTGGTCACTTACTTAAAGAAATAGGCCTGTCGATTAATGAGATTGATTAGTACATTTGAAGAAATAATCTGCAACATCACTAAGAAGGAATTTTAATGGGGATTATTTTGAAATCCTCCTGTTTGAACAGCAGTCAGCCATGCAATCAGGGGTGAGATCTAGGTTTTGTGGTTCATGAAGGTTAAACAATTATAAGAGTCTGCTTTCAGAAAAATAATACAAAAAAAATCTTAGTTTTTTGAATTTTACAAAACCTAAAACTACATGCAGCTGCTAGTACCCCTTCTTTCTTACAACTTGAAAGGGAACCAGGCCAGTGAGAAGCTCTTTGCTTGATCTTCATTAGTTTCACATAGATCTGCATCTGAGGCAATTACATATCACGAAAGGATAAGAAAAGCAATTGGATGAGTGAAAATAAAAATGTAGCACCTTATATTATTATTTACTTAATTAATGCATTTTTTGAGATGGAGTTTTGCTCTTGTTGCCCAGGCTGGAGTGCAATGACACAATCTCGGCTCACTGCAACCTCCGCCTTCTGGATTCAAGCGATTCTCCTGCCTCAGTCTCCTGAGTAGCTGGGATTATGGGCATGCACCACCACGCCTAGCTAATTTTGTATTTGGGGTTTCTCCATGTTGGTCAGGCTGGTCTCGAACTCCTGACCTCAGGTGATCCGCATGCCTTGGCCTCCCAAAGTGCTGGGATTACAGGCGTGAGCCACTGCCCCCAGATGTACCTTATATTACCTGAAGAGGTAAATTGTTAATAGTTTTTTTCTTCATTCCTTTTTACTCTTTCCTTTCCTGCCTATCATCTCCCTTTCTCCCTCCCTCTCTTTCCTTCTATTTTCAGTGCCCAAATTTTCAAAGCTTACTCAGAATTCTCAAAATTTCTCTTGTTATTTGCACATGTTTCTTTTCCCCAGATCAGTGAATGTCACCTAGTCCTGGGGAATGGGGAGTGACTCCAGTAGGTCAGACACTGAACCCACATTGAAGAGGGGTGATCTTCAAACCATACCTGTCTCCCAAGATATTACAATGTTCTTTTTGAGGGGTAGGTTTTAAAAATGTGATCCTCAGTCATATTCCTGGCTATTTGGGTATTTAGACTTACTAAAAATTAATCTCCAAAAGATTTTATTGAATAAATAAGAATGATTGAATGATAAATCCTTTCTAGAAATACTTAGCCTTAAAATATTATATGTTAAGTATGTTAAATAAGTCTAGGTAAGATTATAACAGAAAATAAAAAAGTAATAGTTCTATAATTGCCTTTAAAATATAACCAAATTCTGATTCTTTCAGACTAACGGATATGAAAACTCATATACCATGTTTTTCCTTCGGGTTTGCACTCTCCATCAAACAGGTCAGCAAACCGTTCACTAGTCGTACTATTAAATCTATTTTGGAGAAGTGATACTATTCAGTTTCCAACCTCAACAATCCAAACAGATGGGTTTTCTGCCTTAATGGGGCTTGAATGAATGCAGAAGGGCTTCAGAGGGTTGTGTGGCCTGAATTACAGACAATTTTTTCAATCTTGCTGGGCAATGATAAGAATATTATCTTATGATGGCCATAAATAATCACTCTCCTCTGCAATTCTTTTGAAATATATAGTGGAGAATAAAAAAAAGATATGTCTCATTATGTGTCTCATTGCATAATAAGTACACTGAGATTAGCTTTCTCTCATGATTTCTTATATTGGATGAGTTATATATTGTTACAAATTATCTTTTAAAGATATTAAGACATTGGATGGGCTACCACAGAGGCAGCAGGATCTACTTCAACAATGATTTTATAGAGTGAAGAAATATTTTCATGTTTCCTTGAAATGGAATCCTGGTTGAAGACAAAATGACCCTGGGAAAGCATAGAATTCCATAAGCAGGACTGTGAATACAGGAAATTTTGCTTGTTGTCTGCCATATTCCATTCTCTGCCTGTTCCTGGGCATACAAGAAGTTCTCGTTCCCTTGCAATTAGATTTGGCCAAGTGACTAGATGTGAGGAGAAATATTGCACACCACTTTCAGGACTGGCTCATAGCTCCTCCCACATGCCCATCTTGATGTTCTTTTTCTGACAGCTGGATGCTAAAGATGCTGATGCGTGAAGGATGGTAGAAACAGAAGGTGGGAGAATCCTGGTCCATGACTGAGAGCAAGGAGAGCTGCCACATCCTCCTAAACACCATCCTAGAAAGCTACTTGATGAAGAATGAGCTTATTTCTTAGGTTATTTGTTAGTACAATAACATTCAACACACTGTGTTCCATCAAAGTAAACTGGAAAGTACATACTGAAAGTACGTTAAACTCTAAAAGTCTCACATTCAATCTATCTCTGGCCCAAGTGAAACCATCTGTGTCTTTACTTCTACCACCTTCACACTTCACTTAGTTTTTTTTTGTTTTATTCCCTTGATCCTCTTTGGTTACAGATATTTTCATTATGATATTTCTCATTACCCAAGTGCTTAAGAGATGTTAGAGAATAAGTCTATAATCATTACACACAGTTGTGATTGTTGTGTAAAGTGAAAGCCAGTCTGGTTCTGTTCTGCCTTAAAGATAATCAATAAAGTTACAGAGGATCAGCTCAAGCATGAACCTGACACATGAATTTGTCTCTGGATTACAGAAGACACCCAGGACCGAGAGTAGCAAACACTTAGGATTTACACCCATGCTTCACTTGAGCCAATGAGATTTCAGAAGTACCACATCAAAGTAGGCTTGCCTTAAGACCTCAAAGCATCGCAACAAAAATAAAAACAGGCAAATGGGACTACATTAAAACTAAAAATATCTACACAGCAAAGAAAACAATCAACAGAGTAAAAAGACAACATGTTAAATGGGAGAAAATATTTGCAAACTATTCATCTGACAACGGACTAATATCCAGAATATGCTAGGAATTCAAGTTAACAGCAAAAACAAAACAAAACCAAACCTAAATAATCCCATCAAAAAGTACACAAAGGACATGAATAGACATTTCTCAAAAGAAGACATAAAATGACCAACAGGTATATAAAAAGTACTCAACATTACTAATCATCAGGGAACTATACATTGAAGCCACAGTGAGGTATCCTACCTTAGAATGGCTATTATTAAAAGACAAAAAAAAAAAAAATTAGATGCTCGTGAGAAAGTGGAGAGAAGGGAATTCTTAGTTGGTGGGAATATAAATTAATATGGCCATTATGGAAAACAGTATGGAAACTTCTCAAAAAACTAAAAGTGGAATTATCATACAATCCAGCAATCCCCCTACAACCAAAGTATCCATCAACTAATAAACCGATGAAGAAAAAAATATATATATACATATATATGTGTATATATGTGTATGTATGTTTGTGTGTGTATATATATATATATATATACACACACACATATCTGAGGCTCAGGAAGGAGGGCAATGATGTGCCTAGAGTCTCATAGATTTAAATGGCTCGATTATGACTCAATCCCAAATCTTCTGTTCTTTGGACTAATAAATGGATGTGTTTACATGTCTCTAAATAGTACAATGAAAAAGCTGGAAAAGGATTATAGCAAGAGTCCTTCACTTTCGTCATCTTGTTAATAATCCTAAATACACACACACACACACACACACACACACACACACAAATACACACACACACAGGAATACTATTCAGCCACAAAAAGAATAAAATCCTGCCATTTGCAGCAACATGGATTGAACTGAATGTTAACTGAAATAAGCCAGGCATAGAAACACAAATATGGCACGTTCTCACTCATAAGTGGATGCTAAAAAAGGTTGATCTCATGAAGATAATAGAAATGATAGTTACCAGAGTCTCACAGGAGGAGGGGAATGAAGAGAGGTTGGCTAATGTATACAAACATAGAGTTAGATGGAAGAAATAAGTTACAATGTGTGACAGCAGAGTAGGGACATTATAGTTAAGAATAATGTATCATATATTTCAAGATAGTCAGAAGAAAGAAGTTGAAATTATTCCACTACATATAAATGATAAATGCCCAAGGTGCTGGATACCCTAAATAATTTGCCTTGGCCATTATACATTCTATTCATGTAACAAAATATCACATTATCCTATGTACAAATATTGTGAATCAATATTTTAAAATTCTGTTAAAAAACAAAAACTAGGCTTGCCTTATTCAAAATGTTATTTCAAAACAAAATGACATTTTGAATGTGCACACTTCTAGGTAAATGGTTGAGAGTCTATAGAAAAATTCTAGAACTGTGTCACAGTTTATCCAAACCCAGACTAAAGCCACTCTTCACTGTTGCCTAACTCATTTGCAGTGGAATCAGGATGAGGTGGTTCAGACTGGGAATGTTGTAGGTTGAATCAGACGCCTAAGACCATTCCTGTTCTGAACTCATAGCCTAAATGACTTTCTAGAGCCAAATGTTCCTCTCTAGAAGAAGGAAAGGATATTACCTGGGGCATCCTCTTGCCAATGTAGCACTCTCCTCAAATTTGAGCCCTCTTTCTCTGAGCTTCAGTGTCTTTCTGGTATAAGAAATATTTCATTGTCACTTTAGAAATCAAACTCAATGGATTAACAGATCCTGAGGGTGATAGAGTAGGTAATAGAAAAGATACCTATCCATTCCACAAATGCTCATCAACTACCTACTCTCGCCAGCCTGGGAGGAATAATGAAGCTCATTGAGAAGACGTAAGGACGGTAGTAGTCACATTGATCTTCCGCTCCAAAATTAAGCTTGGGTTTTCTTTCCCCTCAGGATGATCAAATTTATGGTGAGGCTATTCATAAATCCTATGACTTGCCAGGTCCACAGCCAAGATAAATGCACAGCTGTTTTCTAAAGACATTTGACCTCTTCTCTAATCATCTCAAGTTGAGAAGCAATGTTCATTGCCGACTCTCTTTGTTTTGACATTAACTATGTTCTCAAATAAAAAATCAAGTTTTACTTCTTCAGCCATTAAAATTTCTCTCATTTTTATGAAATAATATTTCTCAAATATTTGAATATATTCATCCATTTTTGTGCCACTTCATCTATTTTCTGAAGAGATTATGATATTCAATTATGTGTATTTTGTCTTTCTTTTTTCTTTCCTTGTAGAATTTATTCGATATAATCTTGGCTCCCATTTTATTTCCCACTTATCCTCCTTTAAAAAATGACTTACGCTTTTTTAATGAGGAGTCCAAAATGGCACACAGAGCTCTAAGTACAGTGTAAACAAGGCCATCTATAATGAGAAAGCCATTCAATTCAGCAAAGATTTTTCTAACCAGCTATATATAGTCATGACAGAATCCTCAGATTTAGTGTTCCCTAGTAGCAATTGTAATTCTTTCGATTGCTGGCCTGTAAACTATTTAGTACTATACTGTACCATGACAGTGTAAATATGTAAACAGAACCTCCATCTCCAGCCTGCTTATATAAAATGGATACCACTGGTAAATAATGTAATTTTAAATCTAGTTACTTTTACAGAAAAATATATGCTGTAAAATAATTTTTACTCTTTTTTCATACATTCAGACAGCCTTAAAAAAAGATAGATGTCAGCTTTTTAAACTTAGGGGAAAAAATAACCCAAACATGATTATATACTTTGCTGACCTTTGAAATTTAATTTGACCAAATTTTGAAAACAGTCTTTGAGAATTACAGAGTAAGCAGATGCCTGTACTTCATGAAACCCAAATCGAGTTTTTTTAAAATAAGCATTCAGTGTAGGTATCGTCTTTGCTTTTTTCATGTCTTTAAGACTTTTAAAAATCTTAAAATTTTTAAAATTTAAGAAATTTAAGAAAAAGAGTGGTTCACCACTCTTTTTCCTTTTTTATAAAATTCAGAACTTAAATTTGACAAGAGGAAAAGTAAAATCCAAACCACATCTAAGCTTATTCTGCTCTTGGCTTCTTCCTATAGAGCTGTCCTTTAAATTTGCAATGTAATTATGAGTTTCCATACCACATATGCCACTAATCCCACGAAAGTATGTGGCCCTTCAGACCACATGAAAAAGTCTCTCAGGGTACCTTGGGTGCTTTACCCACTTGCCATGTCCAAAAAGAGTTCCATCTGTGCCCCTGATGGTCAGATAACCTCCTGGGTGAGACAAAAGAATTATTCCCAAAGGCCTTTTCCTCCCGTGTTTCTTATGTCCTCACAAGCAGATTGTTTCTGAACACCTTTACAGCCATTGTTCAATGGAATTCACACAGTGAACCTGGGCAATAGGGATGGGTCTGCGAGTGTAGATTTTTACCCTCATTTGCTGAAGAAAAATCTGAGGCTCAGAAAGGAGGGCAATGGTACACCTAGAGTCTCATAGATTTAAATGACTGGATTATGACTCAATTCCAAATCTTCTGTTCTTTGGACTAAAGATTTAAATGAAGAATTGAACAACTGGATTACTTTTAATTTCATAAAGCTTGAAACAAGACAAATCCTTATTTTAATGCTCTCTGTGAGCACTCACTAGAAATATTCTCTAGCTGAGCACAATGTTCAAAACCTTTGTGTGGAACATTACATCTTGCTGAAATGAATGGATGTGCTTACATGTCTCTAAATAGTAGAATGAAAAAGCTGGAAAAGGATTATAGCAAGAGTCCTTCACTTTTGTAATCTTGTTAATCATCCTAACAATACTGTAATGCTTTATAGTATATGGTAAATGTTTGTTAACACTTAGAGGGAGATATAGAAAACAACTATCTGGTTAAATTTACTCAAACATATCCGACCAGCTTTGCAAAACAAAGGGATGCCCACTTCATATTCTGAAGAATATTTCAGAAAAATAGGAATGTATTTCTTTTGTATTATTTATTGATTTTTAAATTTTAGATTCAGAGGTGTGCAGTTTTGTTACATGGCTATATTACATGAAGCTGAGGTTTGGGCTTCTAATTATCCACTCAAGTAGTGAATATAGGACCGGATAGGTATTTTTCAACGCTTGCCACCCTCTCTTCCTCCCTGCTTTTGCATTCCACTGTTGATGGGCAGGAATGTATTTATAATGCAAAGATAAGAACTGATGCTGGGCTATCTTCCTGGGTTGGGAATTAGGAGCCTTGAGTTTGAGTTCTGACCCCGCTACTACCTTGCTGTGATTTTGGCAAGCCTCTTGATTTCTCTGGGACTTAGCTGTTTCATCAATAAAATAAAGAGATAGTCCTTTTCAATTACTGGTCTAGACATCACTTTGGAGAGGCTTTTAAAAGTACAGATTCTTAGGCCTCCTTTTGGATACTCTGAGTCAGTAAAGCTGAAGCTGGATCCAGAAATCTCTATTTTGAAAAGGCTGTCATAGCTATTTGATGTGTGGTCAGGTTGAGAACACCAGACTTGCTGACCTCCCTTCTAGCTTCAACATTCCCAATTCCAACTGGACGGCACTGAACTCAGCTCATATTCCTCTATGCTGTGCTTATTTGGGAGGGGGAGTGGTGAGAAGAGCCAAAGCTGTCATCACCAGGCTGTATTTCACTACCTTCGTCGGTGGTGTCCCTGTCCACATGCCCAGCTCTTCAACACCACTTTTTATGCTGCTGTTGGGATTTTGTGTGTGGTTAAATGGGATGGAGAAAGAAGGGAAAAAAGGAAAGAGGGAGAGAAGGAAAGAAGGAAGGAAAAAAAGTCAGGAAGAAAAGAAGGAATGAAGGAAGAAAAGAAGGAAGGAAAAACAGATAGCCTGAGGTGGCTAGAAACTGTGATTATTTTACTTCCTTGAATAACCACTTTTGCCTATAAAAGTGGATTCTTTATCATGGCACTTAGGTTACCTTAAAATCTTGTCCTAATTCCCTTCAAATCTTGTCTCTGGCCCCTCCAAAGATACTTCTCTGGTGATACTGTTCTCACTCTCTGGAGTATATGTTATAGATAATGAAGTTTTAGACCCAATCAATTTCTGCCTCATGAAATCATTCTTACTTTTCAAAAACTCAACATGTAGTAAGAAATGTGTAATATGACCTCCAGTTCTTCCTTCCACAATTCCAAACATCTTATTCACACTCTCAATAAAGCATTATCTCAGGGTCAAAATAATAAAGCAATTGTCTTTAGACACGTTTCTCCCCGTATCAACTACCCTCCCCCAGCTATTTGAGGTTGGGGGTCTCCATACCATTTACTTTACTCATCATAATAAAATTAACATTTATGTTTTGCTTGACCATTTGCCAATTTCTTTATATCCATTATTTTATTTGCACTTCATAACATTTCTGTTAAATAAATTTTTTGTCAACCCATTTTATTGATAATGAAACTGCAAACAGAGAGATTTACTGGTTTGCTGGTTAATGATGGAGCTGAGATATGAACCTAGATGCTGTGATTTCAAATCTTATGATTTTCCTACACTGATTTACGAGACCTTGACAGATAGCAGGTGCTCAGTAAACGTATATTAAGTGATTAAGTGAATGAATAACTGGTGAGAAAAGGCCTCATGGTCTAAAATAATGGTCTCTGGTCTATGTTTGCATCTTGAATCTGCTTCTTGCTATCTGAACAATGTCAGACAATATACCTAATCTGTCTGAGCTTCCCTTTCCTTCTTTATCACATGGAGAAATCATACTGCCCTCATATAGGGGGTGTGTGTGTGTGTGTGTGTGAATTCAATGATATGAAATGTGTAATGTATCCTCACCAGTGTGTGCACAAAGTAAGTACTCATTATATGTTTGCTTCTTAACTCTGTATGGGAGGCAGTCATTTTGTTATTCGTTGCATCTGAATTTTATGCATATGCCTACCTGTGGAGGTTACATTTATTCCTGAGATTTTAATCCTCTCTCATCTTCAGTGAGAAACAGTAAGAGAGACGCTGTATGAAGATAGTAAGAACACAGGGTCTAGGCAGCTCTGAGTTCAAAACCTGATTCTCTGCCTTTTTAGCTTTGTGAGTTTGGCCAACTTACTCACTCTCTCCATGCCTCAGTCTCTTCTTCCATAACATGGAGAACATGCCATTTAGAATCACGCCTGGTGTGAGATAAGTGCCATGTATTTGGGGCTATTATGTTATGGGGGCACAAAACTAATAATAGGCATGGTTAGCACAATAATGAAATATTTGTCCTTTGAATTTCTCAACCAAAATTGGTAACTCTTGTAATATAGGATCAACAGTAAACTGGGACTTTATTATTTGCATTTGGAATAGTAGGTAACAGTAATTAGATGAGCATTTGAAGAATACAAGAGAACTCACATATAGGAAAACAGAGTAGGAGTGTGTATTTTGTATTTAAAAATAATGAAGCATCAGCTCTTATGTATTTATGAATGGAGAAGGAAAAAAGGTCATTTGACTTTTGTTGAGCACCATGGATTACTATCTTTGATGCTCTCATTTGAAATAACGAAAACTGCCTCTACCTTTCCTCAGCCCTACTATTGAACAGAAAGAACTGGAAGGAGAAACAGTTCCATCTTTTAGAAATGGTTCCTCTGAATCATAGTTATCCCTTTTGAGTACCACATCAAAGGCTTTATTTCACCTGAGAAATCTCATACACATTTCAAAAATTAAACTGTAATAACAAAACCTCCACTATCTGTAATGCCAAAAAATGTCAAGCAAGATGTAACAATCTCTCTCATATCCTAGTCTCATACATATATGGTGCGAGTTAAGGACAAACATACTTTTGACTTTAAGACAATAAGAAATGTGACGTCAGTGTCCTTGGGAACAACTAGAAACCTGAGATATTTATTGCCTGGAGACAATGTTAAGATAATCTCAGAAAGGTTTTCTTTGGAATGGTGGAGATTAAGTTGCAAGGCCAGGTATTCCTGTTACCAAAATAAACACTGCTTCAGCAACAGCAAACATGGGAGAGGGATGACAGCTGGAGCTAATGTAAAACAGGCAAACGATTTTGAGGGCTCAGCATTTACATTTACCATATAGGGTTTAAGTATTGGTGGTGCATTGCTGTCTGCTAATAGAACTATGCCTTCTTCTGAAGCTTCAAACTTTAGTTGATATCTCATGTAGAAAGGGTGTTCTTCAGTATCTTACATAGCTTTTGCAACATTGATCAGGTTGCTGAAATGCCTTCTCACCGGAGACCTTACCACCTGTGAAATTCTCCTCAACTCTACTCTCTGCCTCTGAATTCCTGGACAGAATTGAAGCTGATATATAAGAACTCCCAAAGGCAAGCCTGCCCAGACAGTCTTTAGGCTGGTGGTTCACTGTCCAGGGGACCCAGATGCCCAGATGCCACTATTCTACAGGTCTTTTTCCAAGGGTAACACAATAATCACAATAGATAATAACAACAGAGAATGTACTATTTTTAGCATTTCATATCCATTGTCTCATTTGATTTTTATTACTACGCCGGATAAAGCAATGGTGCTAAGAGAAGTAACTTGCCTGAAATTTGTATTTTTATTCATTATAATTCATTGCCTCTCTAGGATGCAATGACCCCTTAGTAAAATACTCATGCTTTAACTCTAGGTTCCCAAATGCCATTTAGCTCCCCAAGCATCGCATTGTGGCAAAAACTGTGTGCACTTTGAAATCAGATCTGAATTTGAACAGGTTCTGTTACTTGCTAGCTAGGGGACCTTAAGCAAAGCTTCTTACCCTCTCTGAGCCTGAAACACTCCACATTTGTTCAAAAAGGATTATAAAGCACTCACATATTAAAACGAGTTAATGAATATGAAAGCACCTAGAACAGAATTTTGAAAAGAGTACATGATCAGTAAATGCGAAATTCCTTTTTTCTTCTTTCCCCTTTAAATACATGGGAGTTTCCTATACACTACTTTGGTATTTTAATAAGATGGTCTTAATTTTACTCATTGCATGCATCTTGAGGCCAGTGAAGCACTAATGTAATTATCTCTGTCAAGCCCTCCAGTTATTAAAACTAGCCATGACACAACCTTCTCAGTTCAGGCAGCCCACCTATATTTTTAATGGGGGTATTAGTATATATACACTCTCCATCAGAACAAAATTCTGTTATGATTTTGACTCTAGGACCATTATTTTATGTGACAGTGACTTTGTCAGAGGAGAGAAAGATGTGACTTTAATCCTGGTTTTTTAAAAAAGAGCAATTTACCTATTATAAACTAGTTGAAAACTCTTATTGAATAGCATATTGCAATTGATGTTTGGGGTAACATGCCAGTTTTAGCAAGAAATAACACTAAACAGAATGCTCCAAATTTATTATTTCTTTGCACCTGTGCTCACCCACTGATTTTCCTTCAGCCTTCATAGTTCTTCGGATATTTCATGAGTAGTGTAGGTGATGAATGAATGCCACATGTCTGTAAAACACTAAGCTCAGTTCAAGACCTACAGATCTTCCGAGTGAACTAACCAAGTGGTTCAGTTGATAACACAAGTATAGTACCCCAATAGGTTTAGACCCTGCACTGGACTCTGGAGAACGTTGTATCTGTTTAGGTCATTCTAATAGAAGTCCATAAACATAGCCACCCTGTTGCAAAGGGTTTCAAATTTGGGCGATCAGAGAGACTCCTTTGAGAATGGCATGACTTACAAATCTTTGGAAATGTGAGTTTTCAGAAAAATTCATAAACACACACACATATGCACGCGCACGTGCACAGACACACACACACACACACACACACACATTCTGCTTTTGGATGTAATTCCATAAAGTTCAGCATAGCCTAGTGGTTAAGCTAAGGGATTTGGAGTTAGATAGCCTGGCCTAAAATAATGACCCTACTGCTGTTTAGTTTTGTGACCTTCTTCAGGCCATTTAATCTCTTTAAATTTCATTTTAAAAATGGGAATAAAAACAGTACCTATGTGATCAGTCGTCAGGAGGTTTAAAGGAGATAAAGCATGTGAAGTGTTCAGCACACTGTGACACTTACTGAATACTTTGTACATTTTTGTTGTTTTAAGGGAGTTACAGATCTCCAAAGCTTATTTGTGGACAGCGGGTTAAAAATTTCTGCTATGAAAAGAGGACAAAGTTCAAACCAATTAAGGACAATCTGCCTATCATAAAAACAAGATCCTATTGAAGTTAAATAACTATCAATAAAGGGGCACTCAACAACTAGGTCTGTTACCCTGCCTGGCCCTGAGCAGTAGGACAATGGGTCCAGCCATGTCGCTGTTCTTTCTGAGGAGTGGCAACTGTGCCTCCTGCTGCACCTGCCTGTACCAGCCATGGCTGAGAACTTGGCAGTCATGGATGCTCTCTACACTTGACTGAAAAAGAAAACAGCTTCTTGGCTGCCTGAGCCTTATAAGGTGATTGTCCTATTCCTGACATATTCTTTACAAGGTTCTAGGTGTAAGAAAAGGCTGTTTTAGGTTTTCATGAGAGAATATTTGTTAGAGTATTTGTCAAGCGCCCAGCTTAAGGACACACACAAAACTGTCAACAAATGCGGTCTCTTTCCAAAGGTCGAGAGAGGGTAACTGAACTTGACAAAGTCACAGCTCTGGGAGAAATTCCAGTGACACTCAGGGGATTAAGTTATGTAGTTTAACTAAATTTGACTTGAAATAAGTAGGCCTTTGAGAGGGCTTTTCTCTGGGGATTTTACACATATTTTGCTGATGTTGTATTTTAAGGTATCCTATTTTGGTCAAAGTAGATTCTTTAGCCAAATCAGTACATTTTGAAATGGCTAAAATATCTAGCAGCCAGAAAGTTCAGATACCTTGATCTTTAAGAGGAAGTAGCCACAGATTGAATAGTACATAAAGAATTCTGTATTGTTTTGCTTTGTTTCAGAAAGATTATCACAGGGAACAGCTTACTTAAGTGACTTTAATATTAATATATTCATTTTTGTATTTCAAATATCTAGCATAATTCTCACACCAGGTATAGGAGTGTGATAAGTATTTATTGAATGAATTTTCTACATATGTATGTCAATATCCATTTTTAAGAACTCCATGGTCACGCATGGTGGCCCACACATGTAGTCCCAGCTACTCAAGAAGCTGACATCAGAGGATCACTTGAGCCCAGGAGTTTGAGTCTGTAGTGTGCTATGATCAGACCTATAAATAAACTAGGTGAGGGGAAATTTACTGTGTAAATACCTGCTATCGCTGATACGAAATGCAGATTATAGCTTTACGGTGGCCTGGAGAACCTCACACTTCTTAATGAGTTCTCTAAGCAGGTGACCAGGAGAATCACTATTTTATTTTTGATAAAATTTCACTGATCCTTTTTCAAATAGTCTTACCAAATTCTCTGAGTAACACCTGCTACATTTGATCTCAACTCAAGTTCAACTCCACTGGGGTGCATGGGTGGGAACAAGAGAAAAATAAGGGACATATTTAAGTAAATGAAATTTAGCAATATCAGAAGAGACAGCAGGACAAATTGTAATCAATAATCCACCAACAATGCTAATCATTTAAAATTGTACATTTACATTTTCCATGCAGGAATAATGATATCAATATGAATACCAATGACAACAGTAATAATAATTAGTTAGCATTTATTGAGTATTTACTGTGTGCTGTAGACTATGCTAAATCCATTTGCATAGCTTATTTCATTTAATCCTCACAAGAATCCCAGATGGAGGAGACTGGCATTTCCTTTCCTTCCTTTATAGATAAGGAAACTGAGGCAGAGAGGAGTTTAATAAATTATGGACAGATGTAGAGCCAGTGTCAAAGCATCAAAGTCAGAATTCTCCCTCGTTATATTGGCTTTTCTCACAATATGGCCTTAGAATTAACTGGGATGCTTGCAAAAAATGAATAGCTCTTGGTGTTATCTAAAGCAAATGAATCAGGGTCTTAGGGATGAAGATCAGGACTCTACATTTAAGAGAGAACAGGCACGGTATTTCTTACGTACATCATAGTTGGAGAACCAGTGTCTGAGCAGTATGAATTTCACAGCCTGATATTGCTACATGAACCGGATTGAGTAAAAACGATTCTTGTTTTTACTGTAGACTTGTATATCAGGGGAACCAGCCCCCAGTATTTCAGTGTAGGTTCTTTTCTATTTTCCGTAAGTGTCGACTGGACTGAGAAGTAAAGGGAAACAGTACAAAAGAGATACATTTTAAAGCTGGGTGTTTGGGGGCAACATCACATGTCAGCAGGTTCCATGACGGCCCACAAGCTGCAAAACCAGCAAGTTTTTATTATGGATTTCAAAAGGGAGGGAGTGTATGAATAGGGTGTGGGTCACAGAGATCACATGCTTCACAAGGCAATAAAACATCACAAGGCAAATGGTGGCAGAGCGGGATCACAGGACCAGGATGAAATTAAAATTGCTAATGAAGTTTGATGTTCCACTGTGCATGCATTGTCATTGATAACACCTTATCAGGAGACAGGGTTTGAGAGCAGACAACTGGTCTAAAATTTACTAGGCAGGAATTTCCTCATCCTAATAGGCCTGGGGACACTACAGGAGACTGGGGCTTATTTCATCCCTTATCTACAACCATATAAGACAGACATTCCCAGAGTGGCCATTTTAGAGACCTCCTCCTAGGAATGTGTTCTCTTTCTCAGGGCTGTTCCTTGCTGAGAAAAAGAATTCAGTGATATTTCTTCTATTCACTTTTGTAAGAAGAAAAATATGACTCTGTTCCGTCTGGCTCCCAGGCAGTCAGACCTAATGGTTATCTCCCTTGTTCCCTGAATATCGCTGTTATCCTGTTCTTTTTTCAAGGTGCCCAGATTTCATATTGTTTAAACACACATGCTTTACGAACAATTTGTGCAGTTAACGCAATCATCACAGGGTCCTGAGGCGACACACATCCTCAGCTTACAAAGATGATGGGATTAAGGGATTAAAGACAAGCATAGGAAATCATGAGAGTATTGACTGGGGAAGTGATAAATGTCCATGAAATTTTCACAATTTTATGTTCAGAGATTGTAGTAAAGACAAGGGTAAGAAATTATAAAAGTATTCATTTGGGGAACTAATAAATGTCCATGAAATCTTCACAATTTATGTTCTTCTGTCACAGCTTCAGCAGGTCCCTCTGTTCGGGGTCCCTGACTTCCTGCAACAGCTGTATAATATATCACAACATATATCACGATATATATAACAACAGTTGTGAAAATATATCACAACGTTAAAGAGAAATAGTAAACTATTCCCCAATCGAAAATCAACTATCAAAATCATTTCAACAGAGGACTCAACTGTTTCTCTTCTGAATTGATCATAGAGATGTAACCGCTTTTGGCCAGCTTTAGAAGATGGACTTTTGTGTTTGTCTCATATGGAACTGGGGCCTCAATTTCCCATTTGTAAAACAAGAGTGTCTGACTAGACAAAATTTTATAAAACTGCAGATTTAAATATGAATAAATATATAAATGTTTGCTCTTTTTAAAAAAGAGAATTCATTACACAATTTCTTAAAATAACTCTTTTTTTTTTTTTGAGACAGAGTTTCGCTCCTGTTGCTCAGGCTGGAGTACAACGTCTTGGTTCACTGCAACCTCTGCCTCCGAGGTTCAAGTGATTCTCCTGCCTCAGTCTCCTGAGTAGCTGGGATTACAGGCGCCCGCCACCGTGCCCAGCTAATTTTTGTATTTTTAGTAGAGACGGTGTTTCTCCATGTTGGCCGGGCTGGTCTCAAACTTCTGACCTCAGGTGATCTGCCTGCCCCAGCCTCCCAAAGTGCTGGGATTACAGGTGTGAGCCGCTGAAACTGTTTTTTTATATACAGTGTTAAAATTTGTTTTAAAAACTATATGGAAGTATATTTAGTATGCCTTGACAAGTTTAGACACCATTAAAACTCTTTGACCCAGTAACAGCATTTCCAAAAATTTTGCCAAAGTAATTAACCAGAGATACAGATTAATATTTCTTCTACAAAGATGCTTAGTGAACCACTATAATAAAGAAAAAAGAGGAAAATTTAAAATGCCCAACAACTAAAGAATGGTTAAATATTAAATAAATCATTTTATTACATGTAAAATGTATTCCTATGTCACCATTAGAATATCAGATTTTTCTAGAATCCTAAATGATATGAGAAAATGCTTCTTAAAAATGTCAAGTGAACAATGCAGAATACAAAATTATATATATACAGGCTGGGCGTGTTGGCTCATGCCTGTAATCCCAGCACTTCAGGAGTTCAAGACCACCCTGGGCAACACGGTGAAACTCTGTCTCCACTAAAAATACAAAAATTAGTTGGGCGTGGTGGGGCAAAACTGTAATCCCAGCTACGCAGGAGGCTGAGGTACAAGAATCACTCGAACTCAGGAGTCGTAGGTTGCAGTGAGCCAAGATTGTGCCACTGCACTCCAGCCTGGGTGACAAAGCGACTTTGTCTCAAAAAATAATAATAAAACATTTTAAAATTATATAATTTATATTCTATATATTAATTATATATTATATATATTAATTATATATAATTGCTTATATATATACACTCAATTATAAGTAAAGTGTTTATGAGGCTAGGTTTGATTATAAGTAGAAGTTTTTGATTTGGTAAGATTTTTCAAAAAGAGAATATATATATACACACACACACACACACACACACACACAGAGAGAGAGAACACATAATAGGATATATATGACCATAATAGGATATATATGGATCCTAATATAATATATCCTATTATGTAGTTAGAAAAATATGTTATTACAAAATAATTCAATAGGAAACTACTTTTAGAAATGCATTTATGATGCAAGGTGAAGCATATCTGCAATATGCTTCTTGTTGACAAAGAGGCCTCTGAAGCAGGCCTCACCAGTGTTCCCAATGATGGTAAATTTGGCGATAATTGTGTTGTTAGCGGAGCTCCAAGCTCAAATGCTGCAATTATGAGCTAGGGTACACAAGGACATGTTGGAAGTGACAGGCAATGTCAGCTTCCTCCAAAATAATGGTCAAGCGAATATGTGCTTTTGCCCAAAAAGGAAAGTAGCATGGCTGTAACTGGACATTGTAAATAAGTGGTCAAAGGATCTCTAAATAAGCAATATCATATAAGCCTCCTTGTGACATATTTTTCCTTCTGGGAGCCGTGTTAGGCTCACAGACATGAAGGCAGCCAGGAAACTGTTATCTGTTTACTTGTAATTTATTTTTATAACAGTCCATGCCAGCAACAACAACAACAACAAAAATGTTTCTAAGAGAAAAATTAATTTGGCAATAAACTCTTTTTGAAAAATCTTACCAAATTAAAAACTTCTACTTATCATGTAGTTATCAAATCTAGACTCATAAAAACTTTACTTATAATTGAGTGTATGTATGTCTATCTGTACTGTAACCTTGATACTTGGCCTGCAATCCTGGTTCTGCCAGGAGCTTTGTGCCTTTGGGCAGATTTCCTAGCCTCTCTACACCTTGCTTTTCTTATCTGTAAATGTAGACAGTATTATGCCATGCAGGGCCCTGGGAGGTTGAATCAGAAAATGCCACTAAAATGCAGAGCACAATCCCAGGCACATTGTGAAAATGGAAAAGTCAGCTTGATTCCATTCCCCTCTTGCCACATAAGTAGGATGATTTCAGGTCTCTCAAGGGTTTCAAGGAATAAAGGAAGTAGTCAAACAAGTTTGTGTGTGTCTGTGGATGTTGGTGTGTGATGAAATATACATAAATATTATATATAAACATATATATTATATATAAAATATTTGTAAGGATGGAATAACTAGTATTTGCTTAAGCAACAACTACCCTTCCGAAAATCCTTTATTTTTCCTGATGAGTTTTGTTCAGGTGAAGATGTTCACTGGTAAGAGACAAGGCAATCCATTTCTTTTCTACAGTGTCAGCTTTGTTTGAAGGACACAGTGACATCTATTCAGAAAGGTACCAATCTTTTTGCTTTTAAAATACTGAGGCAAACCTCTCTGAGGTTTCTTTAAAGCCATTGGCTACAGATATATTTCAGCATCTGGTTTGCTTCACTGTAGGTCTGTGTGTGGGTAGGTTATAAAATAAAAATGAGCTTGCCATTACAGATATTACTTAAAAACAAAACAAAAAAAACCTATGAGCATGATGTTGATAATTCTGTATTCATTATCCTAAAAGAAACACATAAATGTCTAGAAAGAAATAGACAATTATCTATTAGGCCTTCCATCTCTTATTTAATAATAGCAGTGTCATTACTCTAGTTAAAACCTGCTCTGATCTTAATAAATCTGATGTAAAAACATATCACCAGATGGGGACTCTGTTAATCTTACATGATACTTTCAATTATGATGACTAATAGTTCTATAATTTTTATATGGTTGCTCCTATTGAGGAAAGAGTAACCATTTAAGGAAATCTACATCGCTGTTCTTTGTTGAAAGGAAGGCTGGATCTACATGCATGCCAACATACTACTAAAAAGTAAATATGCAATCCAGTTATTCAACAATTTGGGATCATGGCCATTTTTATAGTTCCAGATGCTGATCTTTATCCAGATGAAGTGAGGCTAATTTACTTCTTTGTCAGAACTCTACAACTAAATATTTATAACCCTCAAATACACAGATACATTATCACAGTGTGTGTGTATATGCACATGTGTATACACACTTTTATAGAATGAGAATGAATTACCTTTTGCAAAAGTTTCAATTCCAAGCCACATGCCTGTGTTACACATTCTGTCTGTAAACTACCTACACCCACACACATATACATTCATGCACCAACATAATATGGTTTTCAAAATCATGTCACATAGTTGATCTCATTTGATCACAACAGGAACCACAGTCTAATTGAAATAAATGCCTCTGCCATGAAACTAAGTCAGTTAGTAACTGTAAAGGTAGTTGATTTATAGGAATATCTATTCCATGGCCTTGCTGACTGAACTAATTAATGACACATGTTATGTAATGCTTGTGAAATTAGTGAACGCTCTTACATTGAAAGACACATAGGAAAGTGCTGAATTTCAGGGGTGAGCTAGTAGTTTCAATGTTTGTGGGCACCATTTAATGCATAGGAAGCCTGCATTTATTGAGTAAAATTTAGAGAATAAAAGAGGCCCTCCCCATTTTAACTCAAGACTAAAGGCAACTTCAATTTCCCAGAGCCTCCGCAATGGGCACTTCAGGAAAGGTGAAGATGGTTTGACTGGATAGAATACAATAACTTTTTACATTGATAAAATTTGCAGTACAATTGTTTATTGATAAACTTTTAAAAAATGGAAATAGAATGTAGGCTTCATATGTTATTGATTAAGGATATCCTCAATTATGTAATAGGCCTGTGCATAATGAAAAATGAAAATGGCTCAACAGGTAGCGTGAGCCACAGTTTCTGCAACCTGTTCTCCTTTCCACTGTTATCAATCACTTTAGCCTCACCTGCTGCTCTGGTTCCTCCTCCCTGATCTCTAGAAATATGACTTTAAGCAGAAACAAATTCAGGAGACCAGCACTACACCACCCTGCCACAGTTAACTTGAACATATGTCTTATCTCTGATTATTACTGGCTTCTGCTTTGATTCCCTGTGCTTATCTTCCTTCCCTGAGACTCCAGTCCACCTGGCCTTCCAACAGAGGCTTAAGTTACTCTCTTCCTGTCTCACTCATGAACTGCAAGCTGGTGTATAGATCTTCCTGAAGCCACATGATCTAGACCAGTGATTACCAGTTTTATTGGATACCATATCTATTAGTTAAAAAAAAGTACAAGCACCTCCATTACATATATTTATTTTTAATAAGTTATGTTCTTGCACCATTATGTCAAAATATTATCTGTTTTACAAAATACATGAAAAAGAACATTTGTGAGCAGATAAGAAAAAAATATAAGATTTTATTTCCATATCTCAATAAGTTGTCTCCTTCATGCCTGGAAATATGTCTAGGAATTACTTGTTCTGAGCCACTTTTTAGGATACTATTATGTTTTGCCTCCAAACACCAGTCAGGGCACACTATTGCCAGCATGCCTGGCCAGATGGAACTTTTCCTAGTGCCTGGTGAGTGGTTCCTGCTCTTGCATCTATCTACCACCTTACCCACCTACCACCCAGTCCCATCAGCCTGTGCTTCATCCCAGTGAAAGGTCTCATTCCAGGTTCCAATCTTGATCATTTTGTCTTATACTAACGTAATTAACTAATCAGCTCCCTGGGACAAGAAAAGGTAAAAGTTTCTTCAGGAGTTAGCAAATGGCTACAAGCAATAAACAGGTTCAGAAGGCAAATAGAAATTTAGTGACATAATTGTTATAGTTGTAATATAGTACGTTTCTCTCAATGGGCTGCACCAGAGTCCTTTTTTTTTCTACTTGTTTCTATTGAGATGTTATTTGTAAAATGTAATTTATACCTGAGGTGCCTACACATGATAGATGATATATAAAATTTTATATGTCACACAAAGCAATAAGCAAAGTAGGGCACATGTAAGAAATGGTCCTGAGGCATTTATTGGGAAGAAATAAACTTGTATCCCTACCTTATATTAAAATAAATTCCAAACAGCTTAAGAACTGGGTAAAAAGAAATCACAAATACAGAAAATACAGCTAAATATTTATCTACTCTTAAGATAAAAGCCCTCAAATTGTTAAAGCAAAGAAAGAAGTTACAAAAGAAAAAAAAAGTCAATGAATTTGACTGTATAAAACACCACGAACAAAAGTAAAAAGGGAACTAAAAATTGGAATATATAATCACAATAAATGCGAGCTGGAGAAGGCTCATCTATCTAACACATAAAGAAATTTTGCAAAAAGTAAAAAAACCTATACAACCCCAATGGAAAATAAGTGAAGAGACAAACAGAAAATTAACAGAAGGCAAATGGCTAATAAACATATTAAAACCATATTTATTCACACTAGTAGTCCAAAAATGTTAAGTAAAACAACATTGAAATACCATTTTAACCTAATATGTGGATAAAGATTTTTTTTTTTTTTAATGATAAAAATTCCTGTGGCAGCACAGTAAGATGAGAACTTCAGTGTGGCTTGGAGTGTAACCTGGTATAACCTTTACAGAAGTATTTTTTGCAACATATATTAATATTCTTAAAATAGTCATATTCTTTGACATAGTTATTTTACTAAGGAAATAGTCAGAGATAAGCCAAGGTTTTAGTCCAAAGATGTTCCTTGCTGATAATTTTAATAATTGGGAAAGGCTAGCAATAGCCTGAATGTCCAAAAATTGGCAAATATATAAGTGATGATTTTTTTTAGGGTGAAACATTTTGTATACCTAGAAGAAATGTTTGAAATAATGTTAAGTGATATGGGAAAATGTTCATGATAAAATGCTAAATTTAAAAAAAGAAATTAAAACTGTGCAATCCATGTAATTGCTATTAGTATCATACTTGTTTGGAAAAAGAATCGAAGAAAATAACTAAGAATTAGCAGTGATTATTTAGGAGTGTGTTGAGATTATGAGAAATGCATATTTGTATTTTTTTCTATACGTGTGTTTTGTGTGTGTGTGTGTGTGTGTGTGTGTGGTGTTTAAGAGTCTTGCTCCCTCACCCAGGCTGGAGTGCAGTGGTGCAATCATTGCTCACTGCACCCTGAACTCTTAGGCTCACACAATCCTCCCACCTCAGCCTCTTGAGAGCTGGTATTGCAGGGACACACCACTCTGTCTGGCTAATTTTTTATTTTTTATTTTTTATTTTTATTTTTTGTAGAGACAGGACTTTGCTTTGTTGCCAGGCTGGTCTCTAACTCTAGGCTTTAGGCAGTCCTCTCACTTTGGCCTCCCAAAGTGCTGGGATTTCAGGCATTCTACCATGCCTGGCCTCTTGCCAGGTTTTTAAAGAAACCTAGAGTGCACATAAATTGCCTTTATAATAAAAACTATTTTAAGGACTGGGCGTGGTGGTTCATGCCTGTAATCCTAGCACTTTGGGAGGCTGAGACAGGCAGATTGTTTGAATCCAGCTTGGGCAACATAGGGAGACCCTGTCTCTAAAAAAAAAGAAAAAAAAATTAAATAAACAAGCCAGGAGTGGTGGGGCACACCTGCTGTTGCAGCTACTCATGATACTCATGAGGTTGAGGTGGGAGGATCACTTAAGCATGGGAGGTCAAAGCTGTAATGAGCTGTGATTGAGTTACTGCACTCCAGCTTGGGTGACAGAGCAAGATCCTGTCTCAAAAAAAAAAAAAAAAAAAAGAATACATAGGGGCCATTGTGCCTTGAATATAAATATTTTGTAGATTATATGACAAGAATTTTAAATTAATGTTTGCCTATTTGGATAAAATATAAAGTATCCAACAATAGAATGTAGTTAGAAGCTGTGAAATACAGAACCAGAAAAAACTATTTTAAAATTCATATGGAACCAAAAAGAGCCCAAATAGCAAAGGCAATCCTAATCAAAAATAACAAAGCTGGAGGCATCACCTTACCCAACTTCAAACTATAATACAAGGATACAGTAACCATAACAGAATGGTACTGCTACAAGAACAGCCAGATAGACCAATGGAACAGAGCAGAGAGCTCAGAAATAAAACCACACACCTAGGACCATCTGATCTTCAACAAACCTAAAGAAAAACAAGCAATGGAGAAAATGCTCCCTATTCAATAAATGGTGCTGGGATAACTGGCTACCCATAATTAGAAGATCGAAACTGGACCCCTTCCTTTCACCAAACACAAAAGTCAATTCAAGATGGATTAAAGACTTAAATATAAAACCCAAAGCTATAGAAACCCTGGAAGACAACCTAGGCAATACCATCCTGAACATAGGAACAGGCAAGGATTCATGACAAAGACACAAAAAGCAATCACAATAAAAGCAAAAATTGACAAGTGGAATCTAAATAAACTTAAAAGCTTCTGCATAGCAAAAGAAACTATCAACAGAGTTAAATAGACAACCTACAGAATGGGAGAAAATATTTGCAAACTATATATCGGGCAAAGGTCAAACATCCAGCATCTATAAGGAACTCAGACAAATTTAGAAGAGGAAAACAAACAACCCCATTAAAAGGTGGGCAAAAGACATGAACAGACACTTTTCAAAAGAAGACATACATGTGGTCAACAAGCATATGAAAAAACCCTCAATATCACCGATTATTAAAGAAATACAAATCGAAACCACAAGACACCATCTCATACCAATCATAATGGCTATTATTAAAAAGTCTAAAAATGACAGATGCTGGAAAGGTTTTAGAGAAAAGGGAACACTTATACACTTTTGGTGGGAGTGTAAATTAGTTCAACCATTGTGGAAAGCAGTGTGGCAATTCCTCAAAGAGCGAAGAGCAGAACTACCGTTTGACCATGCAATCCTACTACTGGGCATATTCCCAGAGGAATATAAATCATTCTACCATAAAGATACCGGCACACAAATGTTCATTCCAGCACTATTAACAATAGCAAAGACATGGAATCAACCTAGATGCCCATCAATGACAGACTGGATAAAGAGAATGAGGTACATTTACACCAAGGAATACTGTGCAGCCATAAAAAAGAATGAGATCATGTCTTTTAACATGGATAGACCTGGAGGCTATTATCCTTAGCAAATTAACACAGAAACAGAAAACCAAATACTGCATGTTCCCACTTGTAAGTGGGAGCTAAATGATGAGAACTCATGCACACAAAGAAGGAAACAACAGACACTGGGGTCTACTTGAGCAGGGAGGGTGGGAGGAAGGAGAGGAGCAGAAAAGATAACTACTGGGCTTTGGGCTTAATACCTGGATGATGAAATAAGATGTACAATCAACCCCTGTGACATGAGTCTACCCATATAACAAACCTTCACATGTACTCCCGAACCTAAAATGAAAACTAAATAAAGAACCTGTGAAATGTTTATATATTTCATATTTGACTGTGGACAAACCACGACTCTGCTATACTTTATTTGTAAAGTTGTATTAAGTTCCCCATAAAGGAAGCTGTCCAAGAGACAGTCCAGCAGAGTGCTCAATGGCCATAGGCTTTGGTGTCTGGAAACCTAGGTTGGAGCACTGGCTCTATCTGCGCGAGCCTCAGCCCAACTGACCAGGTGTGTCATTGTTTTCCCCTCCCTGGACGCCTTGTAAATCTCATTTTCTAATATCAGAATAATGACTGAATATGGATAAATGGATAATCATATCTTCTAGATATTCCCCCCCCCCCCCCCCCCCGAGATGGGGTCTTGCTGTCACCCAGGCTGGTGTGCAGTGGCACAATCACAGATCACTGCAGCCTTGACCTCCCAGGCTCAAGCAATCCTCCCACCTCAGCCTCTCGAGTAGCTGGGACTACAGGTGTGTGCTACTACGCCTGGCGAATTAAAAAAAAAATTTTTGTAGAGATAGAGTCTTCCTATGTTGCCCAGGCTGGTCTTACACTCCTGGACTCAAGTGATCCTCCCACCTCGGCCTCCCAGAGTGTTAGGATTATAGGTGTGAGCTACTGCACCCATCTGGCCATCATCTAGATTTTAAATGCCAAAGTGATAATATGGAGCAGATAGAATAAGATCCAGAAATAAACAAATACCCAAGTGATACTCTCATTACTGCTTTCTTTACTAGGTGCCCTTGCTTCCCAGCATAACAACATGTACACACAGTCCCAGCCCAGCCATGGTTCTTAGCATTGCAGTTAGATCATCATCACTGAAGTCACATTCTCTAGTCACATTATACAAAAAATGTCAAAGAATTTTGTCCCACCCCTTTTTTTGGATGAGGGAGTAAACTAGGCAACTGTGAGGTTTTTACACCATAAAATTATTTGTTAACTCTGTTGACATTTGGCAAAATGGCTTTATGCTGGCTTTATAGCAGCAAAATCTCTATTTGTTTCTTTAAAAATGCTGTGATTAGTCTTTTCCTTTAAAATAAACAATAGTGCTGCCAAAGGAAAAATGTATAACTGTTTGAAAGGAATACATTTTATGTTTCACATATCTTTATATATAAACAAAATAAAATATAATATGACTTCTCTCTAGTTACAATCATCTTCATAAACAAATACTTCAGGAATAGATTGTTAATTGGCAAGCTAACTGGATGTGGTACTTGTTCTGGGAGCATCTCTGTTACTTCCATTACTCAAACTCCCTCCACCTGCAAACACAGTCACTACACACAACATATTCCTCATTATCACGATGGGATATAGACGATGATTGAAGAAAATGTATGCATTTTTTCATTCATGATTTTTCTTCCCTTAAAGGGACTTTTTAGCTCTAAGTAAAGTCTGTTTATGAATTTCTGATAAACTTATTTTACATTATTATTAAAATTTCATTTTCATGGAATCTCTTTTCCATATCTTTCTTAATGTATTTTTAGGTAAAGTCATGTTATTTTTCAAAATTGGGTTTGTTTCAAAATTTGATCATTGAAAAGGATACTAAATTATTCTTCCTCCAGCTGAAAATCAAGCCCTCCATGGCACCCCAGAAGGAATCATCACTCAGTGAGGAGTGATGTCATAGGAGTGTTGAATTAATAAATGCTTAATGAATACATGAGTGAATACAAGAATGAATAAACCCATAAGGTAAATGAATTTTGATTCTTTCCTATCATTTAATAAGGCAAGCTAATTTAACCAAAGGCAGAAATAAAATCTACCAGTGTATTTCAAATATAACCACTATAGGTAGGTTTTGTCTTAAAAAATAGAAAAGCCCAAAATAAGACAGCTGATTTTCAAGCAAAGATGAGAGCAAACACAAAGCCCTTTCAGAGCTACATGATGGAAATTGTGCAGAAAGTAACGACTCCCTCTTCCAGTCACCAACACATGATACTTGGGGAAGAATGTGCAAGAAACTGTGAAGCACTTCAGACAGACTGTCCAGCTCTATTTGCTAATACCATTCATGATTAGTTCACATACTGCCCTCCTATTTCTCAATCCGAAGGTACACCCACATGTTTGCCCTAGTTTTCCTTCCTATTTTGCTTTTGATGTGGATTGATTTGAATAAAACATTTAAGAAACACTCATTGAGAGTAAGAGCTAAATGTCCATTTTTTAAATGATATCTTAGCTTAAAGATAGAAAAGCAGTCATTAATTTTTTTCCCCTAATAACTAAAAATGATGTCAAGCAGAGCAGATGGCAAGAAGAGTGCTTGTACAGCACTAAGCACCTCACGGTGCAGGATGACTCAAACAAAGCACAGGTCAAGAAGTCCCTGGCTTGACCAACATTGGTCAGAGGAGTTCCAAGAAAATCCATTTCTTCTTCTTCTTCTTTTTTTTTTTAACATTTCTTCTTCTTTACATTAATGAATCATATTTTCAATTGAAAAAATTAATTAGCACTCATAGTAAAATTCCCCCAAATTTAAAATGGTGAGTACTCGGCCCCCTTCTATCTCAGATTCCAAACTTGTAGCCACCTCTTCCTCAAAGCTAGCAACTTTTACCATCACCTTGAGTGCACATGTGGAAAGATGCTTTTGAGTGAAACATATTTATGTATGTACAGTCTTTGCATATTTTTCCATAACTGGGAACATTGTGCCTTAACTTTTCTGCCTAAAAATACACCTTGACTACAACAATAATGATGCAGACATTCAAGAGAATAACTTTCTGCTGTAAGAAAGATGAGAATGCAGATACTTTGGAAAATAACCAAAAGGTTAAACTTAGAGCTACCGTTTGTTCCAACGATTCCATTACTAGGAATATACCCAGAAGAAAGGAAAATATATGCACACACAAAATCTTTTGCCTCAATGTTCATTGCAGCACATTTCGAAATAGCCACAGAGTGAAACAATGCAAGTGTCTTATTAACTGATGAATAAATAAGCAAAATGTGGTATATTCATACAATGGAATATTACTTGGTCCTAAAACATGAAATCTGATCTATGCTACAACATGAATGTATCTTGAAAATATTATGCTAAGTGAAAGAAGCAAGTCAGAAAAGGCCGCATATTATATAATTCCATTTATATGAAACATCCGGAATAGGCAAATTACAGAGAAAAAAAGGTAGATTAGCCATTGCCTAGGGCTGTGGGGTAGAGGAGAGGCAGGTGGTATGGAGCAGATAATGGGGGAGTTGGAGGGTGATAACTAATAAGGTAATGAGTTTCTTATAGTGGTAGTAAAATATTCTAAATTGATTTTGGTGACTGTTGCAAAACTGTGAATATACTAAAAATCACTAAATTATACACCCTGTATTCATGAAGAGTAGGGTAGGTGAGTTATATCTCAATAAAGTTCTTCCAAAACAACACAAGAAGCTTCTCTATGTACTGACACATGGTCAAGTGCAAAATACAAACAGAAGAACAATGAATGTGCAGATCATACCTCTTGTTTAAAAGGGGAGGAAGAGAATAGAATTTATGTTTTCATTGCACTTACATAAACTCTAAGGGTATATACAAAGAAAACCAATGAAAATGGATACATGAAAGTGTGCATATCTTCTTTTCAAAGTATAAAATAATAACAATAGTAAATGTCATCTGGAGATACTGTCATACCAGAGAGATCTTCCTCATAGATTCACAGTACTGTCTTATAGTTGTGCATCAGTTGTTCAATTAGCTGTATACTGATTGACATTTAGGCTTTCTCCAGTGTCCTGTTACAAAATCTCCAGCAGAACATTTCTGTATATATACTTTTGCACCTTTACACAAGTACATAGAGTAAATATTAAAAAGTGAAGTTGCTGGATAAAAGATAGATGAGAAATCCTTAAAGTAACACAACTAAAGAATATCCCTTAAATTTGTTGACAAGTATAGTAGCTGTAACCCCAGTAGGATTTTAATGCAATTACTGAGCAAAATATACATTTTTTCTCATAAGAATAAATGAAAACTTAGGATTTCCCCATTCTCTGTAGTTAGAGCATTAAAAAGGAAGCACAATAAGTTCCTTTTAAAAGAAAGTCAGACAAAAACCAAATGGTTTATTCTGTGTAAGCTCTGGAAGCTGAGAAAGAGAAGCCTCCTTTTAATAGGCATGAATTTATTTGAATTCATTATGTGGCTTCTCAAACGCTGTGCAGATTTAAAATGACCTTTCAGCCTCAAAGTGGGAGTCTCAGAGCAAAAGGATGAAGAGAATCTGTTTCAATTAAGATAAACATCAACTACCAAGACCCAATTACACCATTTGAATTTGAAGAAGGCAAAACTGTTGTCAAAAAAAATTGGAAAGCATCAGGACAGCAGTAAACTTGGCAAAATTTAATTGCATCTCGTTTTGATGATGTTACTGAGTGTTCATGGAACACAGGGCTATGTTTGGATGCATTCCTCCCTTTCCTTCCCTCCACTCTCCCTGGCTCATTTTGGAGTTGTTTTTGAGTGATTCTATTTAGCTGCATTGGCATCTTTACTTAAATGGACATATCTGTGCAGAGAAAAGCGTGTTATTCATTATGGCCAAATAATGGTAGATAATTAGCTAACAACTGTGTGAATATACTAAAAATCAATACATTATATACCCTCTATAGATGAAAACTGTGGCATGTGAGTTATATCTCAATAAAGTTCTTCCAGAACAACACAAGAGGCTTCTCTATGTATCAACATACTGTCAAGTGCAAAATACAAACTGCAGAACAATGAATGTGCTTCATTTTGTGTAAAGAGGGGGGATGGGCATAGAATAATAGAGTGATAGATACATCTTTAATAAATGTTATGATGTTGAAATACTTACAATGCAACACATTTCATATTAAATAAAAATCTTATTTTAGTTACTTTTGGTTGTTATTGCTGCTTTTGTCATTATTTTGCTGTTTTGTGAGCCCAAATATACTTGAGAACTTGAATACATGAGGAAAATGATTGTGGCAATGATGTGTGATGGGTTTCAGTTTATACAGGCCAAACTGTGTTTGCGTTTTGAAGCTGATGGAACCCATTCATAAACTCCTTAAGGGTGGCCAGGAAAAAGAACATCACATACATCCTGAGCAGTCTTTCCAGCAAGAATATCAGTACCTGGCCTGTGCTATGCGTGGCTGTCATGCTCATCCCTACTGCAGTTTGGGGTGCCATGGCTTACATCTGCCTTTTGCACAAACCATGTCATTCATCCAGCAGGCACATCCTATTATCGGCTGAAGGCCAACGTTACGTTCTTTGGGAAAACTTTTCCAACCATTTGGTAGAATTTTGTTTTGTTTTGTTTTTGTTTTTTACACATATATATCTACTATTCAATTACATTTAGAACTCAAATCATAAGTAAATTTAGCTCATAGAGGCATTAGAACACTGAAATCTGTACACTTATGGCAAGAGAGAATTCAGTGTGGGTTGCCTGGTGTGTGACTTGCTACTTAAAGTCAAAGTGAGATCTTACACCCAATAAAAATGCTCTTGTAGTTTAGCAAGTCAAACTCTTGAGACGGTCTTAAACTTTGTGTAAAGAGGAGGGATTTACAGCAGCAGAACATTTTCAAGGGCACTTTTATTTCAGAAGGCTTTCCTTCTTTCCTAGGTGAAGTCCACTCTCTCTGACCTCGGCTCACCAAGGCCCCTGGGAAGACAGGCTAGCAATGGAAGTCAGGTCAGGTATCTACAGAAAACACCCCAGTCAAAGACAAACACTGGGGACTTGTAGGTAGGAAACCCATCATTTCAGGTTGTCCAACTTTTCACTAGAAATCTATACATGAGTGCCATATAAATTTAAGTTCTTAAGATAGCAATCTTTCACCTCTTTTCCTTTTTAAGTGATTGAAAAAGATAGCCTTTCTACTCCTCCTATCTGCTGGATATTCAAGGCCTTTGTACCCCTATAATCCTCTTCTTCCCAATGTTTGTTTGGTTCTTTCAGTTCTCAACTTCCCTGACCACTCCACACACAGTGTATCTCTAGGATACACAGCCACAAAGAGACACACAGACACAGACACACACCCATACACAGACATACACAAACACACTGTTTAACTCAGTCCCTCCTGTGTTCTCTTCATGCATTTGAAAGACAATTAGGAATAATTTTACTGAGTGAATTTGTTTTGCTTGGTAAGTTCCAGGAAGGGAGGAAGGCCCCATTCCGTCTCCAGAGCTGAGCACAGAAAAGAGATAAAATATATATTTTTTTCTGTATAGAAACTACCCTAAATAAAACTGTAGAAAATTATTCTAAATAAAAATCTTGTTGTTGAGCATTTTATATAAAAGTATATTTACCTCTTCTTGTATCATCACTGTAGGCTACTATTAAAATATAATTTATATATATTCAAGAACTGATATAGTTCTAGTTATATCCATTAGAAATATGTCATATATCATATAGATGACATATCATATATAATCATATATATCATACATAGATATATATATCAGAAATATCAGGTATTTCAGTTTACAAATAGTATTTTTCTAAATAATACACAATTTAGAATATAAGGTATATATATTTTAAGAAGACTATGTCAAAGAAGTTTCAAAGCCAGATTTAGTTAGAAGGGATACTGATTTTTTTCCATATTCATGTGACTTTAACAGAATAATACATTTAGATTAAACCTAGATTCATACTTTTATTTTCAAATTAAGCAAAAATTAAGTTTTACCTAGAACTGTTAAGACATTTTCAGTAAACCTTCCATTATCATTTCACTTGTGAAAGATCATATACATGTCATATCATATACCATTTTGTAAATGGGTAAAATTCTTACCTTCTCAAACAGTAACTTGTTTCTAACAAGTAACTAACATGAAAACACAAACATAAACAAGAAAATATTAACAGGAGTTTTTCCCTTCTAAGAATAAACTGGCTAGCAGTTTTTCATTTGCTGTGTCCCTAGCATTACTAGAAGCACTTTCCATGTATTATTTCACTTAACATTCACAGAAACCCCATGGGTAGCTTTTCCCCCTTGTCCAAAATCATCCAGCACGTAAAAGATGAGTTTCAAATTCGTTTGACTTCAGAGTCCACCCCCTTCTCTCCAGTACATATTGTTGGCAATTCCAAACTGCCCTGGAATTTTAATAGCTCAGTTCTATGTTTTCCTACAGCCTAACAAAATAGAAATACTTTGAATGAAGTTAAGCACATAAGGTCTGACTTCAAAATGATACCAAAGTTTAAAACTAGCCATTAACTTTTACATGGAACAAAAAGGAATATTTATAAAGCCATACAGAACATGGCCATCTGGCCTACTCCTGATGCAAGAAGCTGAAACATGCTTCTGAAAACTAAGTGCTTTTTATTTCTTTCTTTAGAATTGTTAGAAGTTTCTTGGAAAACTGAGGAAAAAAAGAACCTACTTTCTCTTGAGGATTCCAGAGTAAGTATCTTTCATGTAGCATTAATGTTCTATTTACCCATCAAAAACAAGGGTTAAAAGCAATGGTTACACAGAGTCCCTCCCCAAGCCTCTCATAAATAATCAGAAATATCCTAAGGGACCAATTATTTTCTATTACTCCCATTAGTCAGAAATTCACATATTGCAAATAATAACTTCTTCTCTTCATTGGTCTGAATGAATTTATCCAGGATATCATACTCAAATCAGAAATTGTGAGGATTATGACCAAACAAGTTTCCAAGAATTTAACATTTTTTTCTACCAAACTTTATAGGATTTCACAAATTCCAGCATGAGCTGATACACAAGGGTCTCCCTTTTCTATTATCTGACTACCTGAATCTATCCTGTCTTAGCCAAATAGATTATCTGTTTCTCCCTTAAAAAGACTGTCCTGAGAGTATTTTTTTTTTTTCTTTTTCTCCCCAAGTTGGTTCCCATTCTGAATTTGGACACTAATGAACATAGAAATAGAAGAAGACTTTAAAGCAACTATTTATTCAGAAACATTTCAGAAGACTACTAAGGTTTTAATCTGGTATTCAGTTAAGACTTCCCTCGAAGGCTGGGACTTCTTTATGTGAATTTGGAATTTACAGGGTATGTCACACCTATGCTATATTTGGGAAGCAACTGAGTGAAGATGAAACACCTAAAGCAGTCGGCACCAAGGAAATTCGGTACTTTGAACATTTTTGGAAAGCCCAAGATTGCACGTGTAGTTACATTTCCTATTTTCTTTCTCTATCTCTTTTACACACGTAACACACAAATGGCACGAATTACGAAAGCAAATGTGTTTGGTACTTTGAACAAATTATCCATCTTATTGAAGTAAATTAGCCAAAACTTTTCTTTGTGTATTGGAAATTTAGACAATTTTTTGACTCTTAAGAAATGACCCATGGGAAATTTGAAAGATAAACTTCTCTGCTTTATTCAGGAAATTACTAATAATTTAAAAGAAAGTAAAATAGTCAACATAACAGAAACAGTGAAAAACCAAACCAAACAAAGCTTCCAAAAAGCGAATTACTTAAGAAGGGATGACCAAGCATATAAAGCTAAGAGAAGGAAGAGGTTCAAGTTAGAAATTAATTTAGAATTCAATTAAAATCTTATAAGTCAGGTTTATAAAGCGTATAAACAAAATCTTATAGGTTTTCCTGATTACTGGCTAAAGTTTATAAAAATCATTTATGGAATTTCCCACAATATGCACCAAAAAAAAAAAAAAAAAACAGCAGAGGATAGTAAATGGGATGGGTTTTAAAGTCAGACTAAGTTCAAACTTAGCCATATAGAACTAGAGGTGTTGTAACTGCACACAAACACTATAGTAGTCCAGATGTACGACTAGCAGTCATAGAATAATGTGGCTCATTGTGAAAGTCTGATAATAATTTGATATTTTGTTGTAAACAGGTTTTCCATTGTTGTATGGTGCCCTTGTATGGCAACTGTAATCCTTAAGGGCAAGCCCTTTAACTGAACTACAGCTTGACATAAATGCCATTTCCTTCTGATTTCCTGCATTGAATGTGGTCTTTGACAGTCCATTCAAAAGTTTCTGTTAGATCACTATTTGATGTAATGGCCTCACTTAGATTAATGCAGTTATAGCCAGGGATTATGCACAGTAACAAAGGAATATAACAGCACTCGACCATAGTAATAGTAAAATGAGTTTATTTAGAGAGCTAACAAACAAGCTAGTAGCAGTTATTTGTAGAAAGAAAATGTTTATTTCTCTTATTAGTGAAATAGAGCCTCAAGCACTTAAAAAATATTTTAACTAGGGCCTATAAAAATGAAGGTCTCCTGAAGATTATCTGTAAAAACAGATTTTTGGCAACAAGTGAAATAATGCCTTATATTCATTTTGTGAGTTAATTTTGTATAAAAATCGCTTTTTTCCCAACTATTTTTTCCTGATGTACCCTTTTCGTGTTCCCTCTCTATAGATACATTAAAAAGTTCTACCCTATATATTTTGCCTTTGAAAAATCAAAGGTTAAATTCATCAAAATAAGAAAGAAATCTGTTGGTTTTAAAATGTATTTAAATAAAAATAAATTTAAATATTTAACTTGGCTGACACAGCCTTGGTAGGAGGTGATTAAGTAAACAATTTACCTAGAATAAAAATATCTCTTATTAAAATGGCATGGATTTCCAGGCCAGTAAGAAAAGAAAATATCTCTCTAACCCAGGGAAAGTATTTTGGTCTAAAAAATCAAATATTCTAGATTTATTTTACATTGCTCCACCCCAAATTCAAGTAGGGAGGTTTTAAAATTATGTTGTTTACCACTGGATTTCTGGAAGCAACTGAAACACTTAACTATAAATGCACACTCCTACCATGAAAGTAAAAAATATTCCAAGGATACAGTAATAGGTGAAACTAGAAGTCCCCTGCCCTATAGGAATACTTTAGAAAGCCACTAGACCATAAATTTTATGAAGGTGAGGGCTGTATATTTCATCATTGTCTCTCTAACAGTTAGCAGGGTGCCTGGGGTAGAACAAGCTTAATAAACAAATAAAGCAATAAAAACTGCACCTTTACTTTTGCAACTAGTAGACCCACAGAAATAAAACTTTTCTTGAAGGACTATATATTTTAAGCTATAGAACTAGACTAAATGATCAGGTAGCTAGAAAATGTTTCTGTACAATACTAAAACAAATTGCTTCCTCTATTATTAAGGATTAAGCTTTAATTTCTTTTTTTTTTTTAAGCCTTAATTTCTTACCATTCCAAATATTAAGTCTGGGAGTGTGGCAAAGCTAAAAGCTGGCTTCACAATGAGAAAAGTTCACAATACAAGCAGGTAAGCTAACCCTAAGTTGTTCCCTGACTTTGAAGGTCGGGGGTCAATCCCTGTGTTAGGGCTCTAGCACAAGCTTGCCACTTTGGTTCAGCATCCCTGCTGTGGAATCTGCTCATATGTGACAACTGTGTGGGGTTTCAAGATGCACACAATGAGGTTAGAGTGAGCCTGAAGTGGTGGTCTTAGTACTTACCACCAACAGATTTCTTGGCTTCACATAAAAATCACCCATTGATAGAGTCAGAAGGTCAGCATGTCAGTCGGGTGATAACCATGTATAACACACTTATCAGCATTTCTATATGCACTATTCATTACTAGTTTATGACACGAGAAGAGTCATTTGAGCAGTCAGAAAATATGGAGGAAAACTTGGAAGTATATATTTTAGAATGGGAAACACAGGAGGCAATGGAAGGTGTGCCTAGATCAGAATTGACAGCGCTGGTGGTAAACTAAGGGTGAAAGAAAGCCACAGGGAAGACGCAAAAGTCCTCCCAGATACTACACAACTCTTGCCATAAAGAGTAACTACTGTGTCTACAACTCACCCATTACAATCTCCTGAAAAGTACCATCTACTAAAATAAAATTAAAAATAAAAATTGATTGCAATATTCTTTGTAATATGGAAGAACTCACTGTTCTACTCTCCAAGCAAAGGACAGATGTTGAATGCTCATGATGGAGCAGGCATGGTGCTGGGAACAGGGGTTTGTTGCTCTAAAAAGATAAGCAAACCCAGTCTACCTCAAAACATGCTCACAGGAGAGGCACGTGAGACAGAAGACAATAACTGTAATCTTTCAAGAGTTACAGAAGTGTACAAGGTTTCATGAGAGCACAGAGAAGAGAGTTTTAATTCTAATTGGGGAAGTCTAAGAAGGCCCTTCAGAAGAAATGTCCATTGAGGGTCAATCTAAGCAACAGAATTTGGACATTAAATCATATTAAAATAATTATTGTAAAATGACAACAGTTTAAAATGCTCAAATAGTCATATATACCGAATTATTATTTAAATGGCAAATCTGATTTTTACCTGTATTTGTATCTCAAACAAAAGTTTGCTTAATTACTTTTACTTAAGTGAGAATGAATGAACCATATCCACATCAACAAGGGATCATCTTTCAAGCATAATTTTGCAAGGGGGTGAGGGAAACAGTCAAACACAAAAGAGTACATGCTATATTATTCCTTTCATATAAAATTCAAAAGCAGAAAATTTAAAAAGTTTGTGAGTTTCAAAATCAGGATCACTGTTACTTTTAGTAGGTTGGGGAAGGGGCTAAAAGGGCACAAAGGTGACTTTTGGCTGCTGGTACTACTATTTTTAATCTGGGTGGTGATTACAGGGGTGACCTTTGAAAAGTAGAATTACTATTTTTTTTTTTTTTGCATTTGCAACATCAAAAAAGAGTTTTTCTGTTTACAATATTTATATGTTCTTCATAGGTGACAAATAGTCAAAACATGTCAAAAAATACACACATATTTGTATGTATGCACCAAACCTGTATCTGCTACAACTTTATTTGCACATAAATTCAATGGTGAGAATAGATATATAGAGTTACGATGAGATCACCAAGGCCATTTTAATGGCAAGAAGCCACATTATATCCCTCTTCGGTCTGGCAGAGATCACCAATTGATCACAGCACATTTTCTCTCTGAGACCAACGCAGCTCTCAGTACATTTTTCCGAGCGGCTACTGCTATTAGTAATTACAAGTTGCCCATAGATTAAAAAGATTAGCTATCTTGGTTTTAAACAATGCAAACTGTCTAATTATTTTTATATTTACATGAAAAAGATCTTGCAATAATGGAGGAATTTCACATATATTTCTAGGTAAGTGTAAAATTTCATTCCTATGTACATAAAATAATTTTTTAAATTACAAGAACACCTTTGAAAAGTTGTCTGCTAACATCAAGTTTGCTTTTGTGTGTGTGTTTTATATTACCCTAGAATCTCTTATTGATTCATATACTAGTAGACTCTTAACAAAACACAGAAAAGTAATTGGGCTATTTCTTTTCAAAGCAAAAGACTCAGGGAATCTTTAATGGTTAATTTTTTTCCCAAGCTGGTGAACTCCACCCTCAATCACACTCAACCCAATGTGCAGTTGTTAATTATAACAAAATAATGCTTTTACAGTTTATTTTGTCTTGTTTTGGTAACTACTCATAATAAAATAGTAGATATCAGAGACAGGAATGCTAAATGCCTGCTCTAACGTATTGCATTCTTGATCTTTCTAGCCTCTATGGCTGTTCAGCTCATCCTAACACTTCACACTGCAAGAAACCACACATAGAGAAACCACGTTAAGCCTTCTGTGTTGAGCTGGGATGGCAGGAAAAAAGTAAAAGGAGTCCTTCTCAGTCTGGTCTGGTAGACAGGATGAGGCTCAGCTCCAGGGAGATAATAATCTGTGAATTACACAACCAAGAATGCACCTTAGGACTAAAAGAGTAAGGGATTTGGAGAGGTAGGGAATGCCTGGCAGTGTGATTACCATAGGACCGAGCCACAGGGTGGCACCCAGTAGGAAAGATACATGGAGAAAGTCTTTACAAAGGTGCTCCTAGAGATAATGCTCAGGCACCTGGCCATTCCTTTCAGATGAGACCCCTGCATAGTGGTGCTTCCCTAGAGGGTTCTCACTGAGTTTTAAATAACTAAATCAGAGGTAGTTTAGCATCCAATTGACCACTTCTTATTTTGCCACCTCCATTAAGTAGTTTACTTCTTTGACCCACCTAGATAGCAGTGTGTCTTCTTTGAATCACATTGTTAATGTGATTTATCTGGAATATCTAGCTCTATATAAATGCTTAATTCCAACTGTGTTAAAAAAGACTGCCTTATGGAAAAGAAGCCCTTGCAAAATGAATCAGCTTTCACATTTAGAGTTCTTGATTATTTAGAAAGTCATATCAATATGCAAACTTCAAAAATGCACAATATAAGCTAACATTTCCTGATCACTCATAAGGAGCCAGCCATGTGCTAAGCATTTTAGGTAGATCAACTCATTGAACATATTAACATACACATCATTGCTAAAGGTAACATTTTATAATTAAGAAAATATGCAAATCATGAAATTATCTTATTTGCCACCCAAATTTAGGCAAGCTACTTTACTTCATTAGGCCTCAGTCTCCTCATTTGTAAAATGAGGAATAAGACTAATGAGTACTGTCTAGGATTCATCATGAGGATCTAATGAGATAATTTGGTCAAGTGAACAGCATAGTGCTGGCACATAGTTAAGTACACAATAAATACAAATCGCCACCATTTTTAATTCGGTTACAGACTATATTGAGAGGAAAGAAGTGAATTTAAAATTTCAAGATGCGAATTACAGCTACTTACTTAGCTATATGACATAAGTTTAGGAATTACATTATAGCTCAATAAAAATTATAATAGAACTGCTTTCACACATTTGCCTGACAGACTAATTTTTAGCTCTCTTTTTCAGTTCAAGCATCATTTTTGAAGTTAAAAAAATATTTCTCCAGCCAGGCATGGTGGTGTGTGCCTGTAGTCCCAGTTATTGGAAAGGCTAAAGCAGGAGGATTTCTTGAGACTAGGAGTTCAAGGCTGTAGTGCATATGATCACACCTGTAAATAGCCACTTTACTTCAGCCTGGGAAACACAGTGAGACTCTGTCTCCAAATATATATATACATATATATTTAATATATACACATATATATTTAATATATACATATTATTCAACAAATCTTTTTACCACCTAAGCACTGACATTGTTTTTAGCAGTTTTTCTGGACCCTACTTGACTGGAAATGTTAAAGACTAGCAAAATGTTTCCAGCTCCACATTGGGGTTGGGGTGGGGAAAATCAGATTATAGGTTATTCTCTGCAGTCTCTTTTATTTCAAATGTTTTATGGTGCTGCTAACTGGTCAAATGACAGAGAGAAGGAAAACAGTGCAATTTATAGTCTGACCAGAGGAAGAGACTCAGTAAGCTGAACGAGTCAGGAACTAGCTAGATCTCCACGGAATGGAGTTGTGTCAAAGTCCATGTTCTACTTCTTGATATATCTCTAGGGCTCATGGTTGGAGGCTTATATACAAATCTTGGGGGAAAAGGCAGACAAATACCATAGACAAACGTGTTCTTGATATACATAAGATTAAAAGAAGAAACTTGAACAATCTAGGACAGGAAGGAAAGGTATAAGTAGCAGCTTGTTGACTACTTTTCTAATACCATGAAACAGAGCTATGTGTGGCCAAAGCAGTTTGGATAGTGAGGAAAAGCAAACAAAACAATAAGAACAACAACAATGACAACAACAAATACAGGATGTAGATTCAACAGACAAGGATTTTTCTGCAGTACTGTAATTTTATAAGCTGTACGACTTCAATTTTTATTCATACAGTTGCTTTGAGGATAAAATGAGCTCAACTGTGTAGAGTACTAAGTTCATTGTCTGTCAAAGAGTAGATGCCCAATGCAGTGTAGCTATCATCATTACTAAGGTTATGACTCCAACTATGACTATAGACCTAGGAGCTGCTCTCTCCAGCTAGCTGGTGATCCAGCTGCCAATCAGTTACTTGCTATTCTATAACAAAGTTGCAGTTATCAGAGCAAAAATTACAGCCAGCAGTTGCCTATCCCATGTTAGAATGCCATTGGTTAAAAGTGGACACATTTTACAGTAATTTATCCTGACTAAAATGGTATCAGTCATATAAATTCCTTGATGCAAAGAAAAAACTCTGTGCCACATTGCAATGGAATGACATCATGAATGTTAGGAATTATTATTTTCTGTATTCCATATGAATGTCTCAAGCAAGTTCATTAAAAAGAGCTCAATTTCTCATCTTTGACGTGTTTTAAACAAGAAAGAGAATTAGGTACAACGGGAGCACTTTTCTCTAGAAAGTCTGAAAACAATTACATACTGAAATTATGTTTAATGAAACATTTAACAAGTCACACTGGTGCCATCTATTTCACAATTTAGAACGAATATTTTACAATATGAAATGAAAAAAGACCAAGAAGTCACTCACTAGCAGTTTTCAAAAGCCATAAAGAAGAATTGGTTTATCTGTTGATTCACTCTCATTATATCTACTGACAACTAAGAGGAAATGGGTTAGAATTTAAGGAAAGAAGATTTGTATTAGATATAAAAAAAACTTCCTAACTGTGTGGGTTTAAAACATCAGGACTGCTTCCTATAAGGACTTTAGAAGTTGCAATTCTTGGTATGCATACATTCTACACCTAGTTTTTAGTTTTCTAATTTCTTATTCTTCCTCATGTGTAGTAGAGAAATGGAAAGGCTTGCAGGTGACCCCCTTTATCCTATTGCAGAAATTCTTAGGGCTGAGATGGGGAGAGAATGTCCTCTACACTGAGTTTCATTAATGGCAGCTTTTGCCCAGAGGTTGTCAGTGCTACTAAACAGGGTAGGGTGCTAGACGGTGGATACTTACTTCAAAGTGGGTTGGAGTTCTTTCATATTAGTCTCTCTATAATCTCTTTTTTCTTGCCACACTTCCCCAGCTCTTCCTTTGAAATATTCCCTGTGTTTTTCTAAGTCTTATTCTGAAGAGCAGTTCACCCTTCTGTTAGCTTCTCTAATTCGCATCCTCAGCCATCACCCAGGATGCTCCTTAGGGAGCCAACCCCCTTAGAAGGCTTAGGACAGATAATAAATACTTATAATGTTGCCCCTGTCATGCTAAGAAACTGCATCCATAGGTTCTGGCATTCTTCCTACTTTCCATACTTTTGAAATGCTTTCTAATTTAGGTCAAACTTGACAAAGAACTAGGCAATTTGAGAGCTGAGACATACCACTGGCATAAGCTCTCATTAGTTAGTTACCTGTACACAGTTACATTTAACAGTGTCTTACCCAGGCTTGCTGTCATCATGCCCCACGTGGTACCCCAACCCTTCCCATAGGCACTAATCCCTGGAGAGATTTGGTGCTTGTGGCTGAAGTATACCTTACTTCTGTCCATTTTCTAATATACCTTCAACCCCTGTATTATCTTTTGAGGTATTGGATCACCTCTGGAAAGGCTTCTAAGAAAATCTATAATGATTTTTATTAAGACTGTGCTTTCTTTATGACTATGTTCCTCACCAACCTAGCTAATATCCCTCGGCCCTATTCTCTTTTTTTTTTTTTTTTTTTTTTTTTTTTTTTTTTTTTTTTTTTTTTTTTGAGACGGAGTCTCGCTCTGCCGCCCAGGCTGAAGTGCAGTGGCCGGATCTCAGCTCACTGCAAGCTCCGCCTCCTGGGTTTACGCCATTCTCCTGCCTCAGCCTCCCGAGTAGCTGGGACTACAGGTGCCCGCCACCTCGCCCGGCTAGTTTTTTGTATTTTTTAGTAGAGACGGGGTTTCACCGTGTTAGCCAGGATGGTCTCGATCTCCTGACCTCGTGATCCACCCGTCTCGGCCTCCCAAAGTGCTGGGATTACAGGCTTGAGCCACCGCGCCCGGCCGGGCCCTATTCTCTTTACCTTTATCTAGGCTTTGAAAATTCTATATGTTTAGTATTAGTATTATTGGGAATATTTATACATATCGCTCAGCATCTTTCCTTACAAAAAAAGTTAAAAACTTCTTAAAGGCCTCATTAATATTCTTCCTCTTCAATTTCATCTTAGAATCTACTTTTCTCAAACTTGCTAGTAATGGGTGGGTGAATCTATGACTAACCATTTCTGTACTCATGGTTACCTTCATGTCATCATCTCTTCTGACTCAATAGAATTCACTACATGATTGGAATGATTGACAGAGGAACTAGTAAGTGGGCTATTCCTTTACCTCTTCTAAAAGGAAAGTTTTAATGATAAGGTCAAAACCATGGTGTGCCCCAGATCTGTGGGGAAGAAAAAAACAGAGATGCAGTCAGGACTAAGTATTATTGTGCACATAACCACAGCCACTTGACATGATAGAAAAAGAGGGTGGAGAACCCCACTTTGAAATAACAAAAGAAGCATCTTTCTTCTGAAGAATTTAATACTAATTCCGCATTTCTTTACAAACAACCATACTCACTTCCAGAATTATCAGCTATGCATTATACGGTGTTTAATGCATGATTTTCTCATTCCAGATAAGCCTAAAATAAACTTGTAAAAAATAAGATGCTAAATAAATTGAATAGATCTTAACTATCATAGTGATAACTCTTCTGTGGTATCTCAGAAGTGGGAAATGTTTCATAACTTCAAGGTCTTATAAGGCAGAGGTATTTGAACTGAGACATTACCTACAAGTTTATCCCAATCCATATAGAGATACAGCATACATAAATGACTCTCCTGTGGTAAGGAAGCACTGCAGAGAGTAAAACTGTAAGTGATATTAACAGACATTAGCTTAGTGGTTTTCAAACAGTATTCTTTGGAATCATAAAGTCTTTAGAGGTATTTTAAGGAGAGGGTTTGAATTTGGGGTAGGGGTAAATGTACAAACTCAGTGGCTGTTTTATTGTTTTATGTGTGCTTATACTTTTTACTTATCGATTTCACACATATCTATGTTTTTAAAAATTATATCTCTATATCAAATTTATATGATTTTATATCTAAAATTTACAGTATAATTATACATTTATATTGACTTCAACTCACATTTCATTCATAAAAAATGTTCCATTGAAATAAACATGTTTAAAATCCATTGACCTGCCTTGCCCCTTTTATCTTACAGCACAGTAGACTTGGCTTCAGAGGGACTAGGTGACTCCTCCAGGGACTCAGAGCATGTCAGAAGTAGAGTGGACACATGGCTTTTTCCAGGGAATCTCATACTTCATAACTTTAAAGAGTAAACCTATCTGTGATCCACTCTGTGTTTTTCTAGTTATGTTTTAAATACATCAAATATTTCAAGATATCTTAATCATTTCTAAAAGCTGTATATCTTTAAGTATATTTCATAACAGATGCACCACTAACTTGGGTAATAGGACCAAAAAAGTTTACCTCATGCTCAAAACTCTGAACCAACTTTGATAGTAGTCACATACCTAAACCAAATCATAATATATATTGCACAGGCATAAAATATGAGAATTCTATTTGTTTGCCTATTTACCAAAGTTTCTAAGATAAAAGAAATAGGGAGGAAGATTGTGTACTTTTTTCAAAGCTGATCTAAGACGTCATACAAAATCTGATATGTACTACTTGTTTCCGACCTGAAGCCTTACAGAGCTTGCAGAGAACAGAAAAACTTGCTAATATAATTGGAAAGATAATCTATTCAAAATTGTGAGACATTGGCCTTTTGCTCTTTATTCCCTCTTATAAAGACCAGAGGACCTTATTTGCTACCAGTAGAGAATATAATGGCCTACAAGCTACAAGCACAAGAGTCTTTCACAAAGCTCTTTTCCAACAACCAACAGTCTTTCACAAAGCTATTTTTCAACAACCAACAACGTCAACCCTAAATATCACAGGCTACCATCCTTCTGAAAAGAAAACTGCCAAATACTGTAATGCATCTAAAAATATTCACAACATGAACAATTTTATAGCCATTAAAAAAGATAATTATATAGACCATAGAGGAAGGCAACAAGCGGAAATAACAGAGTGTGTTCTTTGAGGTAGACAGACTTGGGTTATCCCAGCCTATGACCTTGCTCGAGTTATTTCATCTCACAGAATCATTTTCTCACCTGTAAAATTAGGATTAACAACTCCTTCTTTTCAATATTGTAATAATAACTAAATAATACATGTAAAATTCTTGACAGAGTTCTCATTCATAAAAGACACTTAATAAAATGAAAGCTATAAGTATTATTAGAAAAACAGATTTTTTAAAAAATTGAGACAGAGTCTTGCTCTGTCACCCAGGCTGGAGTGTAGTGGCACGATCTTGGCTCACTGTAACCTCTACCTCCCGGGTTCAAGCAATTCTCATGCCTCAGCCTCCCAAGAAGCTGAGATTACAGATATGTACCACCACTCCTGGCTAATTTTTGTATTTTTAGTAGAGACACAATTGCGCCATTTTGGCTAGGCTGGTCTTGAACTCCTGGCCTCAAGCGATCTGCCTGCCTCGGCCTCCTAAATTGCAAGTATTATAGACACAAGCTACGGCGCCTGGCCAAAAATAGAAAAATATTGATACGTTAAATGAAGAAGCAGAGTACAGAAATAGTATTTACAGCTATTGAAGATATGTAAGGTAAGTTGAAAATGAGAATAACTGAGGATGGAATAATGGGGTTAATGGGTTATTTTCCTTCCAACATATTAATCAATGTTATTCCATCTTTTTGATTCTCAATTATAAAATTGGACATTTTAGCTTACATGAACGCTTTCCACTGTGATCATGAGGCCAAAATAAGAATGCTAAGCCAGCCTAGATTTTTACAACCTTAAGAGAAAAGAGCTAATAAAAAAATTATAATCCTCCATTGGTCACAGTTGCAACATAATTCAGAAAATTGTATCCACCCAGTACTGAAATGCTTATTTGCATATTTTATACCCTGAGCAAATTGTGGTTTAATGGATATGTAGATATCAGCATATATAAAGATGAGTTTGCTAATACATATAGTAGGTATATTTTTAATTTTTTAAACTTTCATATATAATACTTTATTGATAAAAACCACATATAATATGCAAATACAGTGAAGAAAAGAGAGGCAGTCCCCCCTACCTTCACTCCTACCATTCTTTTTAATCCCTAAAAAAATAACCACTACCAAGAGCTTGGACAGAGTCTTCCAGAATTTTTTCTACATCTATAAACCTAAGTATTACATGTATACTTATTACATAATAATACTTAAAATGAAAAGTTTAAGTATTATTACATATACAATAACCAATTTTAAAATTTGCTTTATAAACAACCACAGTCATGTTTTAAGGAGTAGTGTCTCTTTTTTTTCAGATTACATAATGAATGATCTTACATGTAACACATAAATCCTAAACACTGTTTTGACAGCAGGAAAGAACAAAGTCCACTTTCATTGACTAAACTTCTCTTTATATTTATATTTGGAAGACTAATAATGTTTTACTTAAACTAAATCACAAGTCTTAATTACATTAATGAGAAATATCCCTGGGAAATGTTTATAAATGATAAAGTGTTAAAGAGATATCAAGGAATACGTAAGGTAATATTTTTATAGTATATAACCACTGACTAAATCGGAATTTAAGACATGTGACATTTGGATATTTATGGAGAGGTAACTATCTGATTGTTTTGTTATGCAGAATTTGGAGGTGGAATACTGTTACTGAAACAACTAAAATAGAAAGGCAAACCATTCTGCAATTAGTGAATCTGCTAATTTTATTAACTTTATGAGCATAAGAAAATATATAAAGTTTTTCTCAATTTCATGCAGGCACTTTTTTTTTTAAAGAATGCTTAAGAATAAATACTATAATCACTTTCTGCTAGAACCTGGCATATAAATAAATGTTCATTAAATAAAAGCAACCTAGTATGCACCTTTATTATATAAACTCTAAATTTGTGACACGTATGTTACAAAGAGACAAATAGATTAATTTTAAGTTTATTTTTATTTTGCCTTGAAATTAATAAAATTTCAATTACAGTAGGCTGACCTTTAATAAGAGGAAGGGTATAAAATACAAGTTTGCTATGAAATCCCACTTAAAATGTAAATATGTCAAAGCAATTTAATTAAGGCTGTAAGGACAAGTTAGTGTGGACTGCTTTTTATGATACTTGGAGAAAAACAAATAGGAAAAGGTAAAGAAGTAATCCAAAACACTGGATTCTTGCACAATACAACAAACTTCCAAACGTAATGTTTGGCTTTGGGGAATCCCGGAGGAAAGGAGACAGATTTGGAGAAAGTAGACCAATGGAACACAAAGTAGATTTATGTAATCAGAGTGAAGGTGGTAAAGCCAGAAAGATGAGTCCCAAGAACAAAGTATTTTGGAGATCAACCTGAAAACAAACATCTGAAAAAGAGATAAATGGCAAAGTTGTAGGTCTCTCTCCTGGGAAGCCAACTGTTTGAAAAGGAATGGGTGGTGGTGGAGAAATATGGACAGGAACACTGGTGAGAAAACATTGTCCATCTGAGCAATTTGAGGCCTATGGCCTTTATGTGCAGAGGCACAAGAAGAGAGGTCGCTTGGGTCTTTTTAATGCTCAAGTGTGTGTATGTGTGTGTGTATACATATATACACACACAAACATATATTTTCTCTATATACCAAATCTATAATCTATATTGATTTTACATATGTAATTACATAAATAAATATAATAGGTGTGTATAATATTTGACCGATAGAAGGATAATAAAATGGCAAAACTGTTATTACAGCTGATTATACCCTCAGGCCAAATTATTTGGAAGCTGCAGTGATATACCCAAGCAGGTATATTATTAAGTCAGATGTAAGATTAATAACTGGAGAGGTTTCTATAGAGTGTAGTTAAATCTAAGAATCATTCATATGTATACAGAGATTTATTTCTTACACAAAAATCATTCTGTCCCCAACTCTATGGAGGATATTTAAAGTTAAATGGAACAATACACACATTCACAAATCTATATATTTGAAAATGCATTTTAAATTGTGACCTGACTTATGAAAATATCTCGTACAATTTAAAACAAAAAAATAGAATAATTGCGGATAAAAATAGACTATGATAATCTTATAGGGGTAAAGGGTGTCAATGTTACCCATCTCCTGAAATGAACAAATTATTTCCAATTGAAACCTGAATTTGAAAATATGTTTCCTGGCAGTTTAGATAAAAAGAGAAATAGTTTGGTTAAACACTATTTGTTAAGTAATATTATCTTTTCACAGAGGAAGGGTATAAATTATAAATGAGTAAAATTCATGTGTATTATAAATTCTGATTACTCATGTTGGTGACTTATATTAGCTATGGTAATTCATAAAAAGATTTTAAGGATTTTCCAGTATTTATTGTTTGAGGATAAAAAAAGAACTCTCCAAATGTATTTGTAGATGCAAACTTTTCTTTAAATAAACTCAAGGAATAATTTATTTCATGTGTCATTTTGTAAGAAACGGCAAGTAACCTAAGAGACAAAATCTTCATCTATAATGTATTAAAACTCACAGAAATACTGCGATGGGGCAATTCTTGCTTCTGGTCGACAGTAAAACACTACAATAACAGCAAAGGCTAACCCATCCACAAAAACACAAGCTCAATTCCTGACGCAAATAATTCGACTCTTTACATTTGTGTTTGCCTGCTGACATGATAATGCATATTTTGCTGGCCTGTTTTCCTCCTATTCTCAACCATCTCACTTCAACCATTGCTTTTATTTCTCCAGTCTGAAGTATGATTATTTCCATTTCCAAGAGGTGAGCTTAGTTATTTATGATCAATCACTAGGAAAAACAAAATAAGACTAACCCCTAAAATAGCCATAAAAGTATTTTGTAAATATCTATTGTAGAAAAAAAGTTACTTTGTTGGAAAAATACTCCTTAAGGACCATGCCATATGCTTATGAGCACATATCAAATCAGCATTGGGGAAATAATAGAATAAACATTAGAATACATTGAAACTGACATATTTTTCATCAGCGTAAAGGCATTAAAATGACCAAAAATATAATTACTAGGAATCATTTCCAATAAAACATAAGAGATGATTGAATGATAAGCAACTTGATATACATCTAGCCACATAAATTTAAGTTTGTTTCATGTATATGATTAAATATAAATAACATTATTACTTTCCCACACATCTGTGCTAGAAGTGAGAGTATTGCTTCTAAAGACAAGGGCAGAGCTTGCAGCAAGCAAAGAAGATAAGAAAATAAGCAACTGAATCAGACACTGAAAAATGACAAGTTTTCATTTTCAAAACTCCCAACATATTTGCAAGTTTCTTTCCTCTTTTAAAAATTATCATCAGATAAATTGTTACAGTTCACGGGGAGTTTAAAAAAAAAAAAAGTCAGCACCCGTTTGGTTAAAGCACATGAGTTTGGGAACAAAATAAAGAATAAAAGAGTCGCCAATACTGCCTTATTTCACAAACCCTCAACATCACACAACTTACTAAATACTCAAGGAGTACGTCAATCTTAAAAGAGAAAAGGGGAGAAGCATGAGAGAAAAGCATGTTACCAAACTGCCTCTGCAGTCCTTAGCGAACTTGTAGATCGGGATCTTGGCTTCATAATAATGCTCATTTTGAAAAAAAAATAAAAAGGAAAATAAGTCTTCAACTATTCTGATTAATACATTCTAACTGTCTTCTGCAAAGAAGATTTTAAATATATTCCATTTCCCAGGGAGGCTGCTTGAAGAAATCCAATTTTCCCGGAGTCCACCTCCTGTCCTCGGTCCAGCTCTTGGGCAAGGTTCTAACACGCAGCAGTGCTTTCTTCCTTCATCCTGAATTTACTCCAGTACTACGCTGTTAGGAAGTGACAGTTTCTTTTGTGTCTTGCAATGCCAAGGGAGGAACTGAATTCTGAATTGATTCTTCATCTGGGTCACAAGCGAAACCAGCATAGTGAAAGAGTCACTTGATCTCTTTTTTGCAATTCCATAATAACAGATTTAAAGGTTTCTAACACTGGAAGCGCGCAGGTAGAGAGAAAGGAAAAGAAAATGACCGGGAGGTACTGTAACACGGGAGAGCTGTCAAGGAAGTTCCATTTCAGGGCAGGCACAGGAAAACACTCCTCTCCGTGGAGCGAAGAAGTCAGCCAAGGATCAAAGCTCTCCACACTTTGGCTGAGTGGGCTGATTTACCTGGGAAAGTAATTTGTGTGTCCCCGCTTAGAATCCAGGGCTTTGTGAATGAGAACTATCATTCAATCTCACCAGGCAGAAGCTATTCCTCAAGGGCTGTATGACGTCTGTAAGAAGGCAGTTCAAAACACCGCAGGGCAGTGAGAAAGGAAAAAAGAAAAGAAAAGAAAAGCCCAGCGCCCAGCCTAGCCTCGTCAATTGCTGAGACTTACAAAGCAAAGGGGCGGATCAGCTCCAGAGACCAGCACTGTAAAGCAGCCAAGCAGACAAGAGACTTCACAAAACTTATAAAACCATTTCCTTCTCTGGGAAATGAGATGTCTGTGTTATTCTGGGTAACATTCTGTGAGCACCTTTATAAGGAACACACCACTTGCCATTAAGTTGTTTATTTACTGTAATAAACAAATGAATTTTATAAAAGTCATTCTTTCAAAAAAGCACTAAAACTAAAATTTCTTTTTAGAAGCAAAGTTGAGAGAACTTGATGACTTAGCAGCTGTTCATTTTGAGCGGATGTAATGAAATATCATGCTTTGGAGTTGGTTGTAGAGATGTAAATTACCTCTGAAAAATTCAGCAGAGTGTAACAGACACCCTTGGATCAGAATGTACTGGAATTTTAAACTGAAAAATCGAATGTATTATTCCTGGACAAGTGGCTGCATGTATTAAGGCTGTTCACTTGCACAATGTTTTCTAAACCTTTTTTAAAAAAAAAAAAAATGCAAATTTCATTCATCTCTACACATAAAGACTCTGGGTTTGCTAATCCTTAACAGCTCTTCAGTAAGGAATGAAGCTTTACGTCTTGTCAATATCTCTTATTACTTTGAAGGCCAAAACCTTTCCCACTTCTTAAATATAAAATATTTTGTATTACAGTAGCTATAATCTAAGCTGATTCCAATTGCTCCTAACAGAAGGAACGGTTGACCACCTTGCCTATCTCTCTGAACATCTCTACACAGAGGATATATACTCCTCTGGGTGTGCCAACTTCAGTTATTTTGGATGTGAATAACCAAGTGAAAATAATGTAAGCATTCTGATTGCTTAAATGGCATTAGTTAGTACGTTGGTTCTCTAGTCTGACGTGAACTTGGTGTTTATTTAGCATTTGCAGACAGGATGTTGGAGTGCAGTTGTGACCCACCCAAACAACTTGGAAAATGTAGTAAGGCATCCGCCAGAGGCTCTGGCTGCTGCTTACGAGAAACCCTTCATCTGCTCCCCTGGTCACACTTCAAGGTGCATTTGTGACTTAGTCTTCTTTCAATGACTCTCAGGCCTCTTATAGTAAATGCCAATAAATTGCTTTCCACATAGTTATCCCCTTAAGCTTTTCAGTTTCCTTATGACTGCCAGGGGACATTCACACTTTCTTAGCACTGCCTCATGTCTAGTATATTGCTGGCATTTTAAAGCAGGTTAATTAATCACGTATTTTTTTAGAAACTTAAATGGTCTGTGAGACTAATAATTTTTAGGGGAGAGGGGACTTAGAGGAGGAGGTTTAATTTTTCTCTCATTGGAATTTAAATGTGGGAAAAGAAAGAACAAAAGCAAACCAAGTAAAATTAAGCAACTACTATTCATTTGAAACACTGTTCTCTCCATGTAAGGTCTACCAAATAGCTTCTAGTTATCATTTCAGAAAGAAAATGACAATGATCAGAGAATGTAATGTCTGAATGTTGAGTTTTCAACTCTCCAGAAATAATTAGCCTATGTTCTACTGTCCCCCAGATCCATGTCCTAGTGAGATTATTTAGCCTGATGCCACTCCCTTCTCTGTCACACGCACATGAGTTCAATGCAGCCCCATGTGCTATTCCTTGCTTACTTGCCCAATATTTTCTTTCTCTGAAAATCTAACACACTTATTGGGCATCTACTAAATACTGTATAATAGTCGCATAATGACTAATAAATCATCCCTTTCCCCCTACAAAAATAAACTAAAGTGGGGAATCTGACAACGTATGGAACTAACCAGAATATTCAAAGCTTTTGGATTGTTACATCAAGGTTGCCATTACAGAGAAAGAAAAATGCACTATGTTGTAAGACCACTGAGATTTTAATTTAAATTTTATTTCTACTCCTAATATTTAAGGCAATGACAGAATAAAAGAAAACAAATAGTATATATTCGATGTTACAGAGTTTTCTCCACTTGTAAGGCCGTTTTTCACATGAACTTTTCTGAAAGAATGTTTTGTAATCTAAGCATCTTGTAGTTTTCCCTCTGAAAAGCTTCCCCAAATGGAAAAGATATGGCATTTCCCTCCAAATTCCTGTTAGCATGTAAGCATATGATGGCATGCAGGCTGATGAGGAGACCTGAATATGGTGAGACTGGATTTAGGAACCATGTGGCCCATGCTTTTGATCCAGAAGCTGCGATTATTTCTCAGTATTTCCGTGTTGTACTGAATTGTATAATGTATGGACCTTTTACTTTCTGGTTGTCACCACATTTCAATAGACTGTAGCATAGATGTATATGTCCATTGGGTCATCCATCTGTAGATGTTTTGTTGAATCAAATGACTATGTCATTTGATGTTTCTGAAACTTCAGTTGTAACACCACCTTCATAATTCTTTCCATATTAGCATTCCATCTATACCATGATTTGATATTTTTCTTAATTGGCTCACTTTAAAAAAAAAAACTTAAATTGAATATAAAAAGTAACTTTACATTGATTCTGTAAATAGGTTTAATATACTGGTATAATTTGCCCCCAAAATATAAGTGTATATTAATAGGAAAAAAAAAAGAGTCCAAAATAATGCCTAAAGTCTGTCTCATACCACTAATGGTGCCCCTGATACAACCTGGCAACACTTACATGGAAAGTGTCAATTGCATACAGGTAGACTCTGTGCACCTAAAATGTGATCTCTCTTTCTCTTATCATTTAATGGTGAGCATGACTTGTGAGACTTATGACATTTATCCCTGAATTAAACATTAAACATTAACTGAAGCCAATTGAATGAGGTGTTACAGAGTAATTTTACTATACAACCCAGGTTTTCTCAAGCATTACTACTTTCAAATACTCTGCCTACTGTCAAACCTTCTGTTCTCTAAATTCCTATTTTCAGATTACAATAGATACTCTATACTTTCCAATCTATCATGAGCATATTTCTTAGAGCCATATCATATATCAACTAAATATTCAGGCCTCTCAAATATGCTGAAATTCAGTACTCCAGAGAAGTCAAACTAACTTTTTAGAAAAAAAGACCAGGGGACTGCAGTTTTTACAGTTTCCTGCTATTCTTTATTATACTCTAACGTTAATGAGAACGAGATACTTTGAACTCCTGTAGCAGTTTCTCATTATTGAGAAATACTGTGTTATTTTCCTTATCTGGAGGGGAATTTTGAGGCAATTCCTAGAGGTTTCTTTTATTTTATTACACTTACTAGGAATACAATTGGATTCAAGGACTTTCGTACTGGCATGAACCTTGCTTGGAGCTACATTCCTTAATTCCCAAAGGAGAAGTCCAGAGGATTACATTTTGAGGGCTTTCCTATCTTCAGATTTCCTACCTCTTTCATAAACTGTCAAGTTAGGATAATAATAAATCCCTACTATTTATTAATTGCCTACGTGCTAAGTAGACATTACTTTCTTACTTATACATCACAACATCCCTCCAAAGTAGATGTGATAATAATAATTTCATACATAAAGAAAGCCAATAATTTGTTCAAAATTTTTGGATCCAAGTATATTTCATTCCAAAGCTTGCTCTTCATGATGTGTGTGTGTGTGTGTGTGTGTGTGTGTGTGTAAGACAGAAAGAAAAGAAGAAGAGAGATTAAAAAATGCTACTAAGTTTTTGGAAGTTTTTAAAATTCACCCATCCTCTTTAGTTGAACAGTGGCAATGAATTAATATAATTAAAAAGGTGCATGTACATTACTAGTATAATGATAAACATATTTAACAGCCAGAAAATTTTAGATCTTTAAGATATGCAGGATTAAACAATCTAACTTCACTGTCCTTGTTTCTAATTTTTAGGCACTAACTTTTAGATATCATAAACGCTGTGATGAGGGCATATATGACAACATCATGAGTTTGTTAACCATCAAGTATGATAAGGTCTTTGACCATCTCACAACATGAGTAATGGTAGTTTCCTGTTACCTGTGCAACAGATGACATTTTGATTGCTGCATTAGGTAATATTGGTTAACAAATGATCGTTTTAAAAGGTAACAGTACGTGAAATCTCTGGTAATGTATAAATTTCAATATTTGTCAACAAATTACATTGGCTATTAAAAGGTACAGAATACTAGTTTTTAAAACTAGAATAAACATTTCTACATGGAGTCAGTAATGTTGACATAAAATGAATTTTGTAATTGATTTTCAGAATTTTGCACTAATTCAATACTGGATTTCAGAAGAAAACTTAAATTATCTAATTTAAAATTTTCTAAGTGCTGCTGTATTTCCTTTGCATTCTGCCTCTCCTCTTGTGCCTCTTTCACGTTTCTTGTTCTTCTTTATTCTAAACTTAAATGCATCTCGGCAAATTTAACCTTATTTTGAATTAAATATTAAATTTTATTAAAGAAATACATGTAAATAATGTAATCAAAGAGTGATGAGTGTAGTATTCTCAAACTCCAGCATTGATTCCTGATTCCAATTCATATGCAAGAATGAAACCATAGAAAGGTGACAGTAAGCTCTAAGTGCATGGGTGAGGCTTGTGCACTGGGATTTTTACTGCAGCATCATTAAGTGCCCAGTGGGCATTTTCTTTGCCTCTTCCAAATGTTACTATTTGTAAGAGTTTTTTTTTTTCCTCTGGGGTATCTCTATTTTTCTAGAGAAGGATATAAACACGCTTGCTAGCGTTCTGGTATGGGTAGGAGAAGGACGCTGAAGGTCTTATTGACACATTGCAGACATTCATTTATTTGTCCTAAATAGAATTAAACATACAGCTATCCTTCCTCTACTCTCTGCCTAGTATCCCAAAGTCTCTGTCTTCCATGGAGAGGGATGCAAAGTATGTTGACTACACTGAGAAAGAGTGAGGGCTTATGGAGAAGTGTATATAATATACATGTTCATACACCTGCTATTTTTAGAACTCTTCCATCTTCCAGAGTATGTTTTGGAGGAGTGGGGCAGCTCAGTTTGCTTCACTTTAGTATGGTTCTCTTATTTGGTTAAGTCATTGACCTTTTCTCCATCTACTTCTATCTTTATGCATTGTGGCTAGAGTTACAGACATCTCCCAGTTTCCTCAAAAATGAAATGTACCTTTCTGTTTTTTGTACTAATTATTGGTTTGAGTGATTTTTTAAAGAAAAAAATGGCATAGGACGATTGTTCCTCCACAGTTTTTTTTTTTTTTTTTTGAGACGGAGTCTCGCTCTGCCGCCCAGGCTGGAGTACTGTGGCCAGATCTCAGCTCACTGCAAGCTCCGCCTCCCGGGTTCACGCCATTCTCCTGCCTCAGCCTCCCGAGTAGCTGGGACTACAGGCGCTCGCCACCTCGCCCGGCTAGTTTTTTTGTATTTTTTAGTAGAGACGGGGTTTCACCGTGTTAGCCAGGATGGTCTCGATCTCCTGACCTCGTGATCCGCCCGTCTCGGCCTCCCAAAGTGCTGGGATTACAGGCTTGAGCCACCGCGCCCGGCCCCTCCACAGTTTTAAAGCTAGAAATCTGTAAGTTTTAGTTTGAAACAATTTTATATATTTACCTAAGCATACGCATTTACAAATTTTATTTAACAAATGACTATACATAAACTCTCTCCAAGTATAGGTAAATATTAAGTATTTTTTATTACGGTAAAATACACATCACATAAAATTGACATTTTAACCCTTTCTAAGTGTACTGTTCAGTGGTACAATGTACATTCCCCCTGTTGCACAATGATTATCTCCATACATCTCCAGAAGTTTCTCATCCTTCCAAATTGAAAACCATGTGCTCATTAAATAGTAACTTCCTATTCTCCTCTTCTCCCAGCCCCTGACAAGCACCAGTTAGCTTTCTGTCCATGTGAATTTGACTACTCTAGATATCTCATATAATGGAATCATAAAGATTAAGTTGTAAAGGTAGATTCAGAATCGCATAGCCAGTTATGGTCTAGGTATCTCATTATTAAAGAAAAAATAATCATGGAAGCACAAGGTTTGAAGACAACAATTCACACCTTGAGAAATCAATGTACTTGTCTTATCCATCATCAATTCTTTACAAAGTATTCACTTAACTTTCATAGACAAAGTCAAGAGCAAAAACATCTTTGCCTTTACCAACATCTGGTGTGTGTTTTTAAAAATTATTCTTCTAACTATTTTTTTCTGTTTAGATATATACAAATGCTATCAGTGCTTATCCAGTTTGGTCACATTATAACTTTAGTTCTTATTTCAAATTCATAGTAGCTTCCTATATTTAATCAAGTAGTTCCTAACTCTATATACCAATCTCAAGAGATAAAGCAAAATTTTAAAATTAACTTACCTCAATAAAAATAATTCTTAAAAGATTTTTGAAAGAGATAAAAAAACTGGAAAGACCACATTGCCAAATGAAGCCGTAGTTTCTAACAGTGAGATAAATTGAGGTTTTTATTAAAATAAGATTTGAGGCTGGGCGCGGTGGCTCACGCCTATAATCTCAGCACTTTGGGAGGCTGAGACGGGTGGATTACCTAAGGTCAGGAGTTTGAGAATAGCCTGGCAAACATGGTGAAACCCCGTCTCTACTAAAAAAAAAAATACAAAAATTAGCTGGACGTGGTGGTGGGCACCTGTAATCCCAGCTACTTGGGAGGCTGAGGCAGGAGAATTGCTTCAACCTGGCAAGAGGAGGTTTCAGTGAGCTAAGATTGTGTCATTGGACTCCAGACTGGGCAACAAGAGCAAAACTCCATCTCAAAAAAAAAAAAAAAAAGAAAAAAAAAATGATGTGAAAAGCAACCTGTCAAAAATAAATGCACACAAGATGTGTTTTAATCATAATTTAGTTTCTGATGTAATGGGAAATACTGAAAATTGATTTATTGGAAAGTAAACTCAGAACTATTTAATTTACATTTATTTGATAACATATTTCTTGCACATATTAAAAATGCCAAAATAATCCAGGCAACTCAGGCAATTTCCCCTTGATCACATATTACAAATAAGTTTTCTCTAACGTAAAAGATCTACTCTGAGAAAATGCCTAGTATTTAGGAAGTGTATGTAGGACCAAGTTAAAAAGAGGCCTTTGGAGTCAGACTGGCTGGTTGCAAATCCAAATTCCACCAACCACTAGTTGTTTGATTGCAAACAAATTATTTAACCTTCCCTGGCCTCAGTTTCCTCAGTTATAAAATGAAGAGAAAAGAGAATTTTCTTGAGGACTAAAAAAGACATGTAAAACCTTAGCAAAGTATCTGGAATATGGTAAGGAATCAATAAATAATATCTGCTATTAAGTTTTAGAAGAGTAATCAATGAGCTATGGAAAAAGGCAGCTTTAAAACTTAAAAATATATGTTACTGTACTAGTATTTGATTTAAAATAATTGGTTTGTGATTTTGTCTTCCTTTCGATCCTGGCTCCTTGACTCCCTTTACACATAGCTTATGTAGTTTTCCTGACTCCTATTTTACACATCTAAGGTTTTATTCTCTTATCTTTCAAAAACACAAATCTTAAAATGTCAAAGCCTCTGATGAAAAACTTTCCATAGCTTCATATTCCTTACAGGATCAATTCTAGCCTTTTTTGTGTGTTAAATAAAAACTTCTACCATTTGGATTCAATCTACTATTCAGCTTAGCCTTTGATAACTAATCTTTCCCACCTTATATTGTCAGCCACACAATCTCACACACCTTGCCCTAAATCTGCTCACTTTGTTTCCCCTGCCTGGGGAAGCTCTCACCTTTCTCCCACTTCCCCGCTAAGTATATTTCCTACTCTACCTTCGCGATCTAGCATAAGTAGCAGTAAAGGCCAACTAACTCCAAGACAAACTCAGAAGTTCAGTCTCCTTGGATTGATTGAGTCTGGGAATATCTCGGGTTAATTTTGTTTATTATTATTATTTTATAACACATTTGCAGGGTATGGTGGCAACACACAGTGAACATCACAGGGGCATTCAAATCCTACAGCCACTGTTCAGCTATTGATTTGGACTATGTAAGCTTTGAAAATACATTGTCTCTTTAAGATTCAATATATTCTTCTACAAAATAAGGACAATATGCACACCTAGAATCCTCCCAGGGTTCCTCTGGGATTAAATGAGAAAGCCTGCTGTCCAATCTGCAATCCCTTGCTCTTGATCACTTTCAGATCTTTGCATTCACATTTCTGGCAGGATTATATTTCTTTTCTTTTACCTCTCTTTTTGATCAAGAGTTAAATTGGGACTACGCCTCCCATCCTGCTGTTCTGCAATCTGAATTAGGTGTCTGGCCATGCAAACCTCTAGATGCTCATCCTAATTCCTTTCAATTTATCAGCACCATATGGTCATCCTGTCTTCATTTGGCTAACTATAAGCCACTAACTAGAAACTCCTACCGGAAAGGATTGTTTTAACATTCTTGGTAGAGCACAAGGCATTATGGAGGCCCAAATAGAAACTTGGGCCTCCATAATGCTGTGAGTTTCTTTGAAAACAGGGAGTGAGGCTTCTTCATCTTTGTATTCAGAATAGCTAGCACAATATCTGGCTCACAAGGTGTTTGCTTAACAACAGAATAAATCTTTGGTCAACAATGGTAGATAAGCCTTTTACGAATTTTCTTCCTGTGCCCTTTTGTGGCATTTGCTTCATGGCTGGAATTTGATTTCAAAAATTGAGTCTTGCCTCTGTCTTGTTTTTCATAAGCCTCCATCCCTAAAAGTTACTTTAGATGCCTTCTTTGCCAAAAAGGAGTTCCTACAATAGTGTTATGATAAAAAAAAATTCTTCCAAAGAAAAAGAAACTGGTTGGGGTAAAGAAATACACTGGAAGAAGTCTTAGGCAGGCACTGAGTCAACACCAGCATCATTGATAAGAAGCGAAAAATTATTTTCTAAATATTTAGGAAAAATGGCCTCAATCTGGAGAAACTATTATGCAATGTGATATTCAACCCAGGTAGAGTATTTGAATTCTAATAAGGACCTTTTGGAAGCTCAATTCAAAGAAATAACTTTTCCAGGAAGAGTTTCCCCACATTTTGGCAGGACAATGGGGAGGGTGTTTGTGTCATCTCATAAAATCTGCCAATCAGTCACCAATCAGTCTATGAATGAGATGGCTGTTTCTCTGGATGTAAAGGCTGCATCCTGGCTAGTCTCTAAGAACCTTTTCTGGAGCCATTACTAAGTGTTGTCCAATTTGCCCTCACTCTCAATCATTTTCAGATCTTTGCATATTCATCTCTGGCAGGATTATCCTTCTTTTACCTCTCTTTTTGGTAAAGATGCATTAGCACATGCTCATTTGTATCAACCACATGAAGACTGTATATCCATGTACTGGATGAGAGGACCGAAGGGCACTAAGTGCTTCCCCTGCAAGTTCAGTGGATGAACCAGGTCAGAACTCAAGCCTGCTGGCTCCAGAAGAGGAAATCTGAAGATGACAGGATGAGCTCCCATTTATTGATTGCTCACCATGTGCCAGGCACTGGGTAAGATGTTCCACATGTTCTCTCATTTAACATTTAAAACAAACTCATGGGCTAGGTACTATTATTTCTTCCACCACACAGTCAATAAAACTGAGGTCTACAGGAAGTTAAGTACCATGCCCTAGGTCTTACCCTGGGACTTAAACTTGGATTACCCAAATCAAGCATAACCTGGGGAAAGCATAACCTCGAGAACTAAACAAATATCATTTTAAGTAACATCTCAATAGGAAATTTTTAAAAGCTTGTTTAAGCAATTATTTGATAAGAATGGTGGAATGGGTAAACTTATTACTCTGATCATAGTTTTTTTGTGCACATGACATTGAAATCATTAAAAGTTAGTCACTGTTTTTATTCTAGGAATCACGACTTTCAAATATTTCAATTATTTAGATACCAGACTGCAAGTGTACACAAAAGTAACTCTTGAAAACAGTGCCATTAAGCAATGACTCCCCATTCTGCACACTCACATTCACTGGCAACTACTAACCTGTTTTGTAATATCTATGGACTTACCTATTCTAGACATTTCATTTAAATAAAATACAATATGTGACCAAACAAGTAACTTTTGGAAAAAATGCATTTTCACTTTACTATGTTGGTTCTTTCCTTGGAATTAAGACCAATTATTTTGTATTTCAAAAATACTTTCTTTGGATGTATCATATTTGCAATTAAAATTTTCTTTTTGGATTGAGAGGGAGGTGGAGCCATATGGCTAAATAGCAGCCTGCACTGATTGCCCTCCCAAAGGAACAACAAATTGAACAACTCTCCACACAAAAAAGCACTTTCATAAGAACCAAAAATCAGCTTAGGTACCAGCTTAGCCACAGTGGGGCAAACCACCAAGGGGGCTCTTGGGGTTCCTGATTCCAGGGCTTGGCTCCTAGATGGCATTTCTGGACCTTCCCTGGGTCAGAGATGGGGCCACTGCCCCAAAACAGACTTCTAGGCCTGGCAGCATTCACCACAAACTGATTGAAGAGCCCCTGGGCCTTGAATGAACATCAGCAGGAGCCAGACAGTACTGGTTGCAGGCCTGGGGCAGTGGTGGCCACAGGGAGAGACTCCTCTGCTTGTGGAAAGGAGAAGGAAGAGTGGGAAGGACTTTGTCTTGTGCCTTGGGTGCCAGCTCACCCACAGTAGAATAGAGTACTGGTAGATTCCTAAGATTTCTGACTCCAGGCCCTGGTTCCTGGACGTCATCTCTAGACCTGCCCAGGACTAGGAGGAACTAGTTGTCCTGAAGGGAAGGATACAAGCCTGGCTGGCTTTACCACCTGCTGATTATAGAGCCCTAGTGCCTTGAGTAAACATAGGCAGGAGCCAAGCAGTGGTTACTGCAGGCTTTGGGCAAGACCCAGTGCTGTGCTGGCTTCAGGTCTGACCCTATGCAGTCTCAGTGGTGGTGGCCACAGGGGTACTTGTGTTACCCCTCCTCCAGATCCAGGAGAGAGAGAGAGAGAGAGAGAGAGAGAGAGAGAAAGAGACAGAGACAGACAGAGAGAGAGAGAGAGAGAGACTGAAACTGTTTGTTTGGGAGAAAGTAAGAGAAGAGAAAAAGGGTCTCTGCCTGGTAATCCAGAGAATGATTTTGGATATTATCCAAGGCTACTAAGGTGGTACCTCGGCAAGAGCCACAATGTTACTGGGCTTGGAGTGCTCCCTAATGTATATATTCCTGCAGTGACCAAAAACTTAGACCACAACACCTAAGTTTCAGAAGGACAGGTACAAACAAGCCCAGAATGCAAGGCTACAATAAATACCTAACTCTTCAATGCCCAGACAACAACGAACATCCACAAGCATACAGCCTATCCAGAAAAACATGACATCACCAAACGAACTAAATAAGGCATCAGTGACCAATCCTGGAGAGACAGAGATATGTGACCTTTTAGACAGAGGAAATTCAGTGGAATTCAAGATAACACACAGAAGGAATTCAGAATCCTATCAGATAAATTTAACAAAGAGATTACAATAATTTAAAAGAATCAAGCAGAAATTCTGGAGTTAAAACATGCAACTGACATACTGAAAAATGTATCAGTGTCTCTTAACAGCACAATTGATCAAGCAGAAGAAAGAACTGTGAGTTTGAAGACAGCCTATTTGAAAATACACAGAGAAGACAAAAGAAAAAACAATAAAAAAGAATGAGGCACTCCTAGAAGACTTAGAAAATAGTCTCAAAAGGGCAAATCTAAGAGTTATTGGTCTTTAAAAAAGTTAGAAAGAGAGATGGGGGTAGAAAGTTTATTCAAAGGGAAAATAACAGAGACCTTCCCAAAGGAAAGTCTGTTTTCTCTCTCCCTAGAGAAATACAATATTCAACTATAAGAAGCTTATAGAACACCAAGCAGACATAACCCAAAGAAGACTAGCTCAAGGCATTTAATGCTCAAACTCACAAAGGTCGAAGATAAGAAAGAATCCGAAAAGCAGCAAGAAAAAATAAAAAAATAACATACACTGGAGTTTCAATATGTCTAGCAGCAGACTTCTCAGTGGAAACCTTATAGGCCAGGAGACTTATTTACAGTGCTAAAGGGGAAAATCTTTTAATTCAGACTAGTATATCCTGTAAAAATATTCTCCAAACATGGAGAAATCAAGACTTTCCCAAACAAACAAAAGGTGAGGGATTTCATCAATACCAGACCTATCCTGCAAGAAATGCTACAGAATTCTCTTCAATCTGAAAGAAAAGCATATTAATGAGCAATAAAAAATCATCTAGAGGAACAAAGCTCACTAGTATTAGTAAATACACAGAAAAACACCAAATACTATAACTCTGTTATTTTAGTATGTAAATGACTCATATCTTAAATAGAAAAACTAAAAGATAAACTGATCAGAAATAATAACTACCAACTATGTTTTGAAATATAGACAGTACAATAAGATATAAAGACAAGAGAAAGTTTTAAAGGGCGGGGGGGACAAAGCTAAAGTGTAGAGTTTTTACTGGTTTTCCCTTGGCTTGTTTGTTTATGCAATCAGTGGTAGGTTGTTATCAGTTTAAAATAATGAGTTATAAGATATTATTTACAAGCCTCCTGGTAATTACATATCAAAAAACATACATCAGGTACTCAAAAAATAAAAAGCAAAAAATTAAAACATACCATCAGAGAAAATCACCTTTACTAAAAGGAAGACAGGAAGGACAAAAACCGTATGACCATTTCAACAGATGCTGAATAAGCATTTGCTAAAATTCAACATCCCTTCATGATAAAAATCCTCAAAAAATTGGGTATAAAAGGAAATACCTCAACACAATAAAAGTCATACATAACAGACTCACAGCTGACATCATACTGAATGGGGTACAACTGAAGGCTCTTCTTCCAAGATGTGGGACAAGATAAGGATGTCCACTTTCACCACTGGTATTCCATGTACCAGTGGAATACCAATTCCAGTATATACCAGTATATACCAATAATAATACTGGAAGTCCTTGCTAGAGCAATCAGACAAAAAAAGAAATTTGAAAGGAAGAAGGCAAATTATCCCATATGCAGGAAATATGATCTTAAATTTGGAAAAACCTAAAGACTCCACCAAAACACTATTAGAACTGATAAATAAATTCAGTGAAGTTGCAGGATACAAAATCAACATACAAAACTTAGTAGCATTTCTACCTGCCAACAGTGAACAATCTGAAAAAGAAATCAAGAAAGTAATTTCATTTAAAATAGGTACAAATAAAATTAAGTATCTAGGATTAACTAAACCAAAAAAGTCCACAATGATCTCTACAATGATCTATCAACTATAAAATATTGATGAAAAAAATTAAAGTGAGCACAAAAAAATGGAAGGATATTCCATATTAATGAATTGGAAGGATTAATACTGTTAAAACGTTCATACTACCCAAAGCAATCTACAGATTCAATGTAATCCCTATAAAAATACCAATGACATTCTTCACAGAAATAGAAAAGAATCCTAAAATTTATATGAAATTACAAAAGACTCAAAATAGCCAAAGGTATCCTGAGCAAAAAGAACAAAACTGGAATATCAGTTTTGAATCCAGAAATAAACCCACACATCTACAGTGAACTCATTTTCAACAAAGGAGCCAAGTATATACATTGGGAAAAGACAATCTCCTTAATAAATGGTTCTGGGAAAACTGGATATCCATATGCAGAAGAATGAAACTAGACTCCTATCTTTTGCCATATACAAAAATCAAGTAAAAATGGATTAAAGACTTAAGTCTAAGACTCTGAACTATGAAACTACTAAAAGAAAACATTGAAGAAAGTCTCTAGAACATTGAACTGGGTAACAATTTCTTAAGCAATACCCTACATGCATAGGCAACCAAAGCAAAAATGGACAAATGGGACAAATGGGATCACATCAAATTAAAAAGCTTCTGCACAGCAAAGGAACAATCAACAAAGTGAAGAGACAACCCACAGAGTGGGAGGAAATATTTGCAAACTATCCATCTGACAAGGGGTTAATAACCAGAATATATAAGAAGCTCACACAACCCTATAGGAAAAAACTAATGATCTGATTTAAAAATAGGAAAATTATTAAATTTAAAAAAATCTGACTTAAAATAGGCAAAACATCTGAATATGTATTTCTCAAAAGAAGACATACAAATGGTAGACAAGTATATGAACAGGTGCTCAACATCATTGATCGTCAGAGAATGCAAATCAAAACTATTGTGAGATATCATCTCACCCCAGCTAAAATGGCTTTTATCCAAAAGACAAACAATAACAAATGCTGGTGAGGATGTAAAGAAAAGGGAACTCTGGTACACTTTTGGTAGAAATGTAAATTAGTACAACCACTATGGAGAACAGTTTGAAGGCTCCTCAAAAGATTAAAAACAGAGCTACCATATGATTTAGCAATCCCACTGCAAAGTACATACCCAAAAGAAAGAAAGTCAGAATATCAGAGAGTTATCTACACTCCCATGTTTATTGCAGCACTATTAACAATAGCCAGGATTTGGAAGCAATCTAAATTTCCATCAGCAAGTGAATAGATAAAGAAAATATGGTACATATATATAATGTAGTACTGTTTAGCCATAAAAAAGAATGAGGTCCTGTCATCTGCAACAATAAGGATGGAAGTGGATATAATTATGTTAAGTGAAATAAATCACTCATAGAAAGACAAACTTCACACGTTCTCACTTTTTGTTGGAGCTATAAATTAAAACAAACTAAGGAGAGCAGAAGACAGTTTCAGAGGTTAGGTAGGGTAGCGTGGAGGGAAGGGTGGGAGACTTAGTGGGTATTAAAAAAATGTAATTTGGGCCGGGCGCGGTGGCTCAAGCCTGTAATCCCAGCACTTTGGGAGGCCGAGACGGGCGGATCACGAGGTCAGGAGATCGAGACCATCCTGGCTAACACCGTGAAACCCCATCTCTACTAAAAAATACAAAAAAAACTAGCCGGGCGAGGTGGCGGGCGCCTGTAGTCCCAGCTACTCCGGAGGCTGAGGCAGGAGAATAGCGTGAACCCGGGAGGCGGAGCTTGCAGTGAGCTGAGATCCGGCCACTACACTCCAGCCTGGGCGACAGAGCAAGACTCCGTCTCAAAAAAAAAAAAAAAAAGTAATTTGATAGAATCAATAAGAGCTAATATTTGATAGTACAACAGTGTGACTACAGTTAACAATTTATTGTATGTTGGGTAAATTTATTGTATTGTATGTAGGGTAAAATTGGATTGTTTGTAACATAAAAAAGGAGAAATGCTTGAGGTGATGCATACCCTTTTACCATGATGTGATTATCACACATTGTATGTTTGTATGTATTCCACAAATATATACACCTACTATGCATGCACAAAAATTAAAAAGTAAAAAAGTATAAAAAAGTTTTTTTTTGAATGGATAGCTTCTGTGTAAGGGATAGGAAAGCAGACTTAGACACTATTTAACCTGACCTTGTATATTAATCTGTGTTTTTTGGGGGAGAAACACAGTCTGTTCATTCCAGGCACGCAGTGAACTCTAAAAAATACCCACAAACAACATAGAACAGTAATTTTCAGAAGAAGGGATCTAGTGTGTTCCCTATGTTCTTAAAGACAGTGCTTTGTCTGATATTTTTGCAGAAAAGTTGAGTGTTAAGTATGGTACTTGGCAGAAGTTGTTTTATGGAAAATGGAAGGCAAATAAGCAAGAAGAGATCATGCCAAAATACTCCCTGTTTTCAGGGCAGATTGTTATTCCATATGGGGAAAGAAAATGAAAAAGCTCTCCCACCCAAGACCATGAAATTTAAGCCTTCATTCAGCTGACAGTCTTCAGTGAGTCAGATTCCTGCAGGATTTAAGTTACTCCCTGGCTGACTCTCAGGCATCTCTGTAGATAGTTAACCTTTTTCTTGTTACCTTATAGTAACTATAAATTCTTATTAAATTAGAGTGATAAAAAGCAATAACAATTTAAAATATAAGCTATTTTTAAAGTAACAATCTTGCAAATGGGAAGTACCTTAGGCAAAGATGTTTTAATATCTTTTTAGGCCTCACTACTTACATCTAACATATTAAAATGGACCCACTTTCCACAATGTAGGTTATTTTTGCTATCAACAGTCTCAGAAGGGTCTTTATAATTTTGCTTTTGAAATTATATGGCTACTATTAAACTCATTTAATCAATGACTGCCTTGATTTCTTTGCAATCATCCAGCACACTTGGAGATACTTGTAAAATAAAAAACTCAGCATATAAGTATCTTTTTAATTTAATAAAATGTTATGAATACTCATTTGACAATTAATGAAGTTGAGATAATCTTATGCTTTGAACACTTAATTAAATGTTAGTCCTCATTTTGCAGTTTTCTTTTTGTATTCAATTACTTCATTTTCCAGTTCTCAAATGGTTTTATAGCCCCATGAAAAGCCATGGGCTGTAGCCCCTGAGGACTATAGTGCCTGATAGGGACCACAGAACCCTGGAGGTGTGATCTGGAAAGAAAGGGAATTCTGGTAAGAAGTGATTCATGCAAGAAGATGTATTTAGCATTTCCAGATAGTGCATTATTTCCTGTACTACCTTGATAATTATGAGTTACCTTCCCTTGCTAATGAGATGAAGTAAGTCATCAAGCATTTATTGTTACAAGGGTTTTATTCATGATCCAGCTCACACTTAGTATCACAGATGATTTTTAGAAAACATAAATTGTGATTGCCAGCTTTGAGGACCTAAAGTTTAGCTGCGAAGAAGAATACAATTCTCCTTAAGGTTTTCTCTGGAATAACTGAACACATGAGATTGCAAGGTGATAAGTTCAAGGTTTGGATATTTGAATGACCAAACTAAAGCAATAATATGGCTTTCTTAAAGTATACAGTTATTTAAATGATTCTAGTTGTGTTAAACTATTCTTTTCAATACCTGGTGAGTGGATTAGGAACTAAGCTAGAGTCTGAGAAGCATGGCATTGCTGGTGGCCCCACCAGGATGAGAGTCATTACTATGATCCAAGAAAATACGAGAATCATTCATTTTTCACTCACTCCCAGGGATGAGGTTTTGAACAGGGTTAGGTTCTTATTTCAATTAGAGAAACTAGAACCATGAAAAGAAATTTTGGCCCTAAGGAAAACAGATATATCAGAGTTTAAAATTCTTTTTCCCATTCTGCTCTATTGCTCAGCAGATATGGTCAGTATATTTTTTCTTTGAAATGGACTTTGTTTTTTAAGATTATGTGGAATGTATTGTTCGGAAAAAAACACAGAATATTCAAACAGAGGCCAAATAACCAAATGCATTTTTTCTCCATTGTGTTCTTACCTAAATAGGAACTATAATAAAAACAAGGCCTCAGTAATGCAGAGGAGTTCTTGCCCTTCTGTAAGTGGGTGGGGTGCATGTGCAGATAGGTAGGCCATTAGGTCAAATTTCAATGTCTGAGCTACTCTCCTGACCCCATAGGAGTCACATACCACTGAAGGCAAAATCTGGCTGCAGGGTCACCTGTGTTGCATGGAAGACTGTGAGTCGTCTCTTCATACTTAGCTCTGCAACAGCATGAAAAGGTCACCACGACCATGCTCACCTATTCTGGTGAATTAAACGTATAAGTAGCCTGCTTCCAACTCCTTGGAGATCATTTCTGAGAACATTTGTCTTCTCAACTTGTTGCTGGACATGACTGGAAGCAGAATAAATGGCTACAGAATGTTTAATTTACCCAGAGAAACTGCTTGGCAGTCTTTGGATTATGTAAAATTAATTGTGGAAACTTAATGGTGACCTTTGATCATAGTATGAGGACAGACTTACTTAGAAGCTGTTTCTTCGTGTGTGTCAGCCAGTCTTACCAAGAATCATTTAAGGGAATGAAGAGTAAAACTCTTTTATATAATGTATTATTTTAGCAGGGCCACTGCATCTCTGGGTGAGCTGTCCATTGAACAACTCTAGGGAGTACCATTTATACAAACCACAGTGTGAATTGTGCTTTCAGAACTGTGCAAAACGATGGCCCTGTCTTTCTCCAATGGTGACATAATGTAACTATACTTTCCATCTTTAAATAGATCCTGAAAGCTGAAGTTGAAGCACTGAGGTTGACACTCTGGACTATACAGAGAAAGCAGTGTCAGATGGTGGTTAAGAACACCTTGTAGGTAGACTGCCAAGGTATAAGTCCTAACCTGGCCCTTACTCCAGCCAAATTGCTTTACTTCTCTATGCCTCAGTCTCCTCAATCGTAAAATGAGTGAAATCAGAGTGGCTGGGAGAATTACATTAAATAGTGCAGGTAAAATAATTCAAAGAACAATGCACGCAGTCACGGACTCAATAAAGGTTAACTCTAAATACTGTGTCTCTTTTTTGTTCAATCATTAGGATGCTAGAATGAATAAAACATTATCACAGCTGTTTTATTATGATTCTGCTTTAAGAATATTTATGGCTGTAGAGGAAACATTTTCTGTGTGCCTTTATGAAGGCTAATAACTAGGAACAGTTTAATAGAATGCTGTTAGAGAAAATGAAAAACAGAATTTTATGACAGCCATTAAGAGTTTAAAAGAGATTGCGGTAGGGATTGTCTCTTCTGGATATTTTCAAACATAATTATTGGTGAAGGCTAATAGAAATCCATGCAGTTTCAGACACTGATAGAAAATGATAGGCATTGCAAAAATAAACATTAAGCAAAGGCTACAAAATTAACATTATACCTCCCCGTTTACCTTTTTATCTCTCAGGTGGCACAAAAGCTTGACAAAGGGTCTATGAACCATTTGAAGATTTTTGTTGGGGCAATCAGATACCTATTCAAAGGCATTATTTAAGAAAGCTAACCAAATAACATTTTACTATTCACTAATAAACTTTCTAATAATCTTCAATTTTATTTTAATAAAATATTAGATGTAGTTCAGTTTTTCAACTCTGGAATAGTGACCCAGGAAAAATATGAGGGAAACTTGAAGTCTATGGAAGTTGTATTTGGTGTTAACTGAGGCCTTTGTGTCAACCCAACACAAACTGTAAAGTCAAAAGTGTGACTTTCTCTTTCTGGTCTTGACAGGCTTTTCTTCTGATAGACTTGTCCTCATCCTTAACCTCCCACTCTTCTTCTAGGGTATCCAGGTAGCTCTTCAGGTGTGCAGGGTGCCTGTTGCCTCTGCTAGCCTGCCTAGTTGGTAACATCAGGCAGAGATGAGGCAGGAACTTCTGCCCTCAGGCTCCACTAGTGGTTGTAAGGCCGAGGATCACATGAAAAAAGTATCACCTTCAGATTACCTTCCCTGTGTATTCTGTTTTTGTAGTTTTCATCAGAGAGTAAGCAACCATCATGTGAATATGGTGTCTTTAATGATCTGTTAAAATGGCAGCTCTCAGAGAAAATGCTCTCCATTCTCTGCTTTCCTCCTCCTCCTACCTCAGCTCCTCTCAGAAATTGGGCTGGTGGTATTAGGGAGTGAAGCAGGCTGAATTTAAGAAATAAAAGACAGCTTTGGAATGATGATGGACAGCAACTCTTATTTGTCCTCAGTGTCAGGATAAGGACTCATGGGGGTGGGAAATATTGCAAATACAAACCTTGAAAGGAGGTAGCGGGCCGGGCGCCGTAGCTCACGCCTGTAATCCCAGCGCTTTGGGAGGCCGAGGCGGGCGGATCACAAGGTCAGGAGATTGAGACCACGGTGAAACCCCGTCTCTACTACAAATACAAAAAATTAGCTGGGTGCGGTGGCGGGCGCCTGTAGTCCCAGCTACTCAGGGCGCTGAGGCAGGAGAATGGCGTGAACCCGGGAAGCGGAGCTTGCAGTGAGCTGAGATCGCGCCACTGCACTCCAGCCTGGGGGACAGAGCGAGACTCCATCTCAAAAAAAAAAAAAAAAGAAAGAGAGAAAGGAGGTAGCTGCTATTCAGAGCCAACATAGCCAACGTTTCTCAATTGTACAGAGAAATGTGAAATTATATGTGAGATCTTTCCACTTTCAATCGTGATGCTAATTCAAAATGAAAAAAAAAAAATCTGCCTGGCCTAACAAAACAAGTTTGGGCTGGGGGTGGTTACCAGGTTTCCTTTTAGCCACTGTTTAGGACATACTGATGTACTGATTTATTAATCGCCAAGAAACTCATTTATGTTGAGTGGTTAATGCATCAGTAGGGTAATATTTACTTCATATTTTAATATTTTATATGTTAATAGTAGATATAATAAATAATAGTAACCTTACCGTGGGATTAGTTTCCAATGGTAAACATTTCAGGCCTTCAGGCCTTCAGGAGGAATTCTGAATTGTGATGCAATGGCAAGTGCCTATTCCATCCAAGCATAAAACCAACCCTAATTTATTTAAAATAAAAAAATCCTGCACTGTTACTCTTTAGCTAATGATTAACCAAAGTCTGAGTGACTAGTAGAATGAGTAATTTTGTTACATCAGCCAGAGAAGGTAGAAGGAAACTAACATTTATTCTATGCCTACTATCCACTGGGTGCTTTATCTATATTTTCTCTTCTAATCTTCAAAACAACCCTGTAAGGTAGTTATTACAAATAAGGAATAATTACAACTGATTCCTTATTTTGCAGCTGTAAGTTGATGTTTAGAGAGGTCACTTCCAACTCTCTTGGACCATGCTTTTTCATTATACGAGGAATGTTGATGTTGCCAAATATTAATTCAGGAGCTGGTACAGTTAGAAATTAGTAACACACACATGCGCGCGGGTAAAACACAAGGTTAAACTTACTAGGTTAGGCAAGGTTAGCTGCCATATGATAGTTAAAAGGGAAGAATTCTGTGCTGATAAATGAAGTCTTTTTCCCCTTAATTGAGTCATCCTGTGTCATTGTTAGGCACTGTAGACAGTGAATACATTAACTGAGATCTGATACTTCCTCTTATCCCTGAAAAACCAACACAGGGCTCAATGTAATTAGGTGTAAATAGGTGACTTAACCCTTCAGATCTTTATGGAGGAGAGATAAGTGTCTTATGTGATTGAAATAGGAGGGATCAACAAAGATTGGAGAAGAATTAAGGGCTAGCAAAATCTGTCATGATTCCAAAAGGATCGATTTGAAAGTGAAACTAGCTCATGCATTTTCACAACAGCTTCAGAGTTAACATCCTGTAAAGGAATCTATCAACATTGTGACATTTGTTTAGTCTTCTGTAAGTGAGAAAATGTGTCCTTCCATGCAATACTAAATGTAATTATCATGTGATAATTACATTTAATCCAACTTCACATAAATCCCAATGATTAAATCTACTATCTATTTAGAATATTATCACATACTTAGGAAGATAGACCAATAAATACTTATGGGTCCTTGTGGTAAATAAATACTAATGCATAGATGAGGTTATACTTGCCTAAGGGAGTTTACAATAAAAAGAAGGATGGGTAGTGAAAGACATAATGTCCATGAAAACCACCACATTATTGCTTTATTTGCTTCATAGGCCTCATATGTGAATTTTTTTTTTTTTTTTTTTTTTTAACTATCAATTCTTACCTAGTAGAGTTTCAATGAGAGCAACATTTGCCTGGCTTCTATCCTCCTATGTCCCTAGTGCCTAAAACAGTGCCTGAACTTAGGAAGCACTCAAGAAATATTGGGCAAATGAATGGATGAATGAATGAATGAATGACACAGATCATGAATGTTATAATGAAAAAGCAGAGAGAAAAAAATTATCTGGACTGGATAGTCAGAGAATGTTTCCAGGAGAGGGGATCCTAAATATGGACTTTGATAGCTGATAAAGGAAGGCAGTTTCCTTGAGAAGAATGGCATAGACACAAAGGCTAGGTAAGGGCAAAGAGACACCTGGAGTAATGTAGATTTACTGCTATTCTATCAGTAAATCTTGACGAAAAGACTTGAGGCCATGTAAAGAAGAACTCTAATAAAAATGGAACAGGTTCCCTTGGCGTTGGTAGGAGAGGTGATTTCTGTGAGGAGAGGAACTGGAGCTTTGGGTAGAAGAACACATAGAAAAAATATGATAGCAGGCAGTCAATCCCAAGGCACAAGTGAAACTTTTTTTTGAGACAGAGTCTTACTCTGTTGTCCAGGCTGGAGTGTAGGGGGGCGATCTTGCTCACTGCAGCCTCTGTCTCTGTGGTGCAACTGATTCTCATTCTCAGCCTCCCGAATGACTGGGATTACAGGTATGCACCACCATACCAGGCTAATTTTGTATTTTTAGTAGAAATGGGGTTTCACCACATTGGCCAGGCTGGTCTTGAATTCCTGGCCTCAAGTGATCCACCTGTCTCAGCCTCCCAAAGTGCTGGGATTATAGGCGTGAGCCACGTACCTGGCCATAAGTGGAACTTTTAACGTTTCCTCTCACCCTGGGATTCCAGGCCTCTCTTTTGGCCTGGTTGCTGAAACAATTTAGGAGAATTTCTTAAAATTTTCAAAGTCTTCATAAATGGAACTTTGCTTTCCTCCTCCTAAATCAAGACAAAGTTCACATTGACCACAGGTTATCTTATATTTGGTGAAATCATTATTTCAGTTGGTGGAGAAACAATTGTTTTGCAAGTTAGCTCTAGAAGTGGTAATTGAAAGTGACATTTAGGAAACATTTTCGACCAGGCGCAGTGGCTCACGCTTGTAATCCCAGCACTTTGGGAGGCCGAGGTGGGCGGATCACGAGGTCAGGAAATCGAGATCATCCTGGCTAACATGGTGAAACCCCGTCTCTACTGAAAAAAAAAAAAAAAAAAATTAGCCGGGCATGGTGGCGGGTGCCTGCTGTCCCAGCTACTTGGGAGGCTGAGGCAGGAGAATGGCATGAACCTGGGAGGTGGAGCTTGCAGTGAGCCGAGATGGTACCACTGCACTCCAGCCTGGGTGACAGCGGAGACTCCATCTCAATAAAAAAAAAAAAAAAGGAAAGAAAAAAAAAACAAAAAGAACCATTTTCTACAGATCTCAGAAGATGATTAGTCATTTTGTTTTGAAGGTCTATGATATGCTAAAGTGTTTTCAAAGCACATTACAATTAAACAGCTTGTAAAAAAGCTGTTAAATTTCCCCCTATGGAAGCTCCTATTTCAAATGTAGTCTAGAGAGAATTTCAAGTAAACATGTAACTGCACATCTGATTTTGGGATAATTTGCTTTATACTTTTTAATATCATCTTTGATGTTGTATATTCAGATGTTTAAATACCAATACAAAAACAATAATAGTTTTAAATTTTCCAAACATACAAAACAAAGAGAAGCATTCATTGAAAATATTTGTATACACATGCAAACAAAATTAACTTAGTGTTTATGACGCACATAAGGGAAGTTATTGGTGCCCATAGCCTCTGAATACCCACCTCTCAAAGCTTATTACTACAAACACCAGTATCTCCCTGCCTGAAGCTTTTTAATTCTTGTGAGTCTTGGCAAGGGCTATTTTCTGGCTACAGTTACATGCCTGGCCTGAGCATAAATAAACTGGGAGTGGTGGATTATTTATGACCCCCAGAAGTAGGTGATGGATTGGGAGTTGGTGAAAAGCACCCCAGCTTCCTCATATCACAATTGGGATAACTCCGAGGTGTGTTCCACACTGTCTTCCAAAGCCCAGCAACGGGGACTGAGCTCCGGTTTCCCTCCGGGGGAATCGACTTGATGATGTGTTTTTTTTTTTCAGAGATCCTTTCATTTCCTGTCTTACTTCCCTACTCCTTTACTTATGTTTCTTGAATTTCCTAAATAAACAACTTATATTCCTTATCTTGGGGTCTACTGCTGCAGGAACCTAAACCAATACATGTCTCTTCCATTATTTTGTGACACCAAAGAAGATTTTGATTAGGACTGGAAAATATACATGAAAGCTGATCAAAATGAGAGGAGTGATTAGGTTTGTCTGTTTTTGGTAAATATGGAAATAATGCTGTTTCATTTTGGTAAATTGCCAAGTTTTCTCAAGTCCCTCCTATCTTTCTCCATTTACTTGCTCTTCTGTCATTTGCCTTTTTTCATCTCTGGCACACACACAACCTGAAATAAAATGCCATGGAGTAGCTTAATGAGAAACATTGGAATAAAAAAAAAAAAAAAATGCTTGCCCTGGCGCAGTGACTCACGCCTGTAACCCAGCACTTTGGGAGTCCGAGGCGGGCGGATCACCTGAGGTCAGGAGTTTCAGACCAGCCTGGCCAACATGACGAAACCCTGTCTCTACAAAAAATACAAAAAATTAGCCAGGTGTGGTGTCCCGAGCCTGTAGTCCTGGCTACTTGGGAGGCTGAGGCAGGAGAATCCTTTGAACTCAGGAGGTGGAGGTTGCAGTGAGCAGAGATCACACCACTGCACTCCACTCCAGCCTGGACGACAGAAAGAGGATCTGTCTAAAAAAAAAAAAAAAAAAAAAAGCTTACAGTGTCACAAGAATCTCATGCTTGTTACATAAATGAAAAATATATGTTATTATTTAATGTGTGTGTTAAGAGGTCATATGGATAGATCATATATTGGCAAATGATATGTTATTTCTAGAAGAAATGGAAATGTTTCCTTATTTGCCAGGGTCTAAATCAATGTTTCTTTGAAATGAGTATATTTTCTGACAGTATATTTCATGCAGACACTCACACACACTCCCCATACACGTGTGTGTGTACCTGACTTATATCACTTAATAATATGAACAGATTGAAGATAATGTCAATTAATCAATAATAAATCCTAAATTCTGAGTTAATGTCTGTGCTGTTTTAACAAGGTTTGACTGTCTTAAATAAAAAGGTTTTTGTTTGTTTGTTTGTTTGTTTTTGGCAAGATTTGAATGTCTTAAATAAAAAGTATCTAGGGGCTACTGTAGGGTGTAGAGAAAACTCTCCCTAATGGTATTTTTCCTCTACTCTCACACCACAGCAATCATCAACACAGATGAAGCCTTCTACGAACAAACATGTGAGGTTTCTTCCCTCCCACACCAAGCAGCAGACACTAGCTGGGTGTCCTCTAATTCAGTTCCAACGCTGTTTACCTGGAGATAATGTCAGATCCCACCAGTTGAAGGTTCAGTTCCCAAGACTGCCCCCCACCACACCAGTCACAAGTCTGGGCCTCTGGGGCTTCTAACTGGCCACCTCCAATTTGGGATACTCATAATCCTCTCTTTGGGTTCAATTAATTCGCTAGAGTGGCTCACAGAACCCAGGGGAACACTTACTTATGTTTGCTGGTTTATTATAAAGGATATTGCAAAGTTACCGATGAAGAGATGCATACAGGGTGAGGTATGGGGGAAGGGGTGTGGAGCTTCCATGCCTTACCTGGCTATGCCAACCTCCATGAATGTCCAAGTGTTCAGCTATGTGGAAGCTCACTGAACCCTGTCCTCCTGGGATTTTATGGAGGCTTCATGACATCAGCATTCCTTCCCCCAGGGAATAGGGCAGTACTCTCTCCTGGGGAAGGTCTTAACAGTCACAATCAGAAAGGCAGGAACAGGTGAAAGGAGAGAAGGAGAAGGTCAGGGGCCCGCCCCTGAGGCCTAACACACCCAACATTATAACAAAAGACTGTAACAAAGGCTGTGGGAGTTAGGAGCTAGACCTCAGATGAAAACTAATATATATCATAACACCACACATAGATCCAAAGATCTAAGTTAGGTTGGTCATCAGTCAACACTATTTAAAAGCCAGATATGTCCAAATGGCTCTTGAATCTACACTTATCATAGCAAATATTTTAACTTACAGAGATGAAAAGGACAGATTTTCTTTAAGTGTCCGAAGCCAGTAAAGAGACTTTCTGCCTTTTTTCCTCTGTAAATCTAAATCTGTTGAAGGAAGAAGTGCACTGTGAAATGGGAAGGCAGGGGTGGGCAAAGACACATTTTAGTGAGGTTTTAATCTCCATTTTGCTGAGTAGAAATAAAAAGGAGTTTTGAGGTGGTTTGAAGCGAAAGTGGGGAGAGAGAGAGAGAAGAAATGGGAGAACCACTGAGAAGGTTTAAAATGTCTTCATGTTACGTAGGCAGATTGGCAGATATGAGCAGGGTAAGGGAGTGTCCCAAGGAATGTCAGGCAACAGTCAAGTGACTATCATGCAATTGTCAGGGGCCTCCTCGGGAATGATAGATGGTCATGGCTGGTACCAAGAAGGGGAAAATTTCCTCCCAAACAGGAAACATCTTGAGCTTATGAGCAACAACTTCCTCATAAGAACTAAGCAAACATGACCAGGCATGTGCAGTAAGGGGCAAAATGGCAGAGATTGACCTTCCTTTGGGGATATGTCCAGGCATGCTCAAGTAGGGGCAAAACATCAGCGTTTGCCTGGTATATGACCTTCCTTTGGGGACATGAGACCAGTAAGGAAAGATTGTCATGGAGAGCATATGCATAATTTCAACCGTATTGACACATGCAGCCCCTGACAGATAGTAGCAAGTCACTGCGCATGCAGTGATTAGCCAACAGTTCCCCCAAGAAGCATGAGGAGAGGAGATCAGGAAGAATCAGGAAACAGTAACTCTATAAGAGCCTTGAACCAATGATCAGGCGGGGCACTCAATCTTTCAAGTTTTCCGCTTGATACCTTCCAAATGTACTTTGCTTCAATAAACTTTTGCCTTAAATCTATCTTTTTGTAAATTTTTTTTCCCATAAGTTTTTAGGGTACAGGTGGTATACTGTTACATGAGTAAGTTCTTTAGTGGTGATTTGTGAGATTTTAGTGCACCCATCACCCAAGCAGTATACATTCCACCATATTTGTAGTCCTTTATCCCTCACCCCCTTCCCATTTTTCCCCCCAAGTCCCCAAAGTCCATTGTATCATTTTTATACCTTTGTGTCTTCATAGCTTAGATCCCACATATAAGAGAGAACATAGGATATTTGGTTTTCCATTCCTGAGTTACTTCACTTAGAATAACAGTCTCCAATCTCATCCAGGTCACTGCAAATGCTGTTAATTCATTCCTTTTTATGGCTGTGTAGTATTCTATTGTATATATATATATATATATACACCACAGTTTCTTTATCCACTTATTGATTGATGGACATTTGGGTTAGTTCCACGATTTTGCAATTGTGAATTGTGCTGCTATAAACATACGTGTGCAAGTGTCTTTTTTGAATAATGACTTCTTTTCCTCTGGGTAGATACCCAGTAGTGGGATTGCTGGATCAAATGGTAGCTCTACTTTTAGTTCATTAAGGAATCTCCACACTGTTTCCCATAATGGCTGTATTAGTTTGCACTCCCACCAGCAGTGTAGAAGTGTTTCCTGATCACCACATCCATGCCAACATCTACTGTTTTTTAAATTTTTTTGTTATGGCCATTCTTGCATGAGTAAGGTGGTATCACATTTTGTGTTTTTGATTTGCATTTCCTTGATCATTAGTGATGTTGAGCGTTTTTTCATATGTTTATTGGCCATTTGCATATCTTCTTTTGTGAATTGTCTATTCATGTCCTTAGCCCACTTTTTGATGGGATTGTTTGTTTTTTTCTTGCTGATTTGTTTTGGCTCATTGTAGATTCTGGATACTACTCCTTTGTCAGAGGAATAGATTGTGAAGATTTTTCTCCCACTCTGCAGGTTGTCTGTTTACTCTGCTGACTGTTCCCTTTGCCCTGCAAAAGCTCTTAAAGTTTAACTAGGTCCCAGCTATTTATCTTTGTTTTTATTGCATTTGCTTTTGGGTTCTTGGTCATGAAATCTGTGCCTAAGCCAATGTCAAGAAGGGTTTTTCCAATGTTATTTTCTAAATTTTCATAGTTTCAGGTCTTAGGTTTAAGTCCTTAATCCATCTTGAGTTGATTTTTGTATACGATTAGGATCCAGTTTCATTCTCCTACATGTGGCTACCCAGTTATCCCAGCACCATTTGTTGAAAAGGGTATCCTTTTTCCCAATTTATGTCTTTGTTTGCTTTGTTGAAAATCAGTGCTGGCTGTAAGTATCTGGGCTTTATTTCTGGGTTCTCTATTCTGTTCCATTAGTCTATGTGTCTATTTTTATACCAGTACCATGCTGTTTTGGTGACTATGGCCTTATAGTACAGTTTGAAATCAGGTAGTGTGATGCCTCCAGATTTGTACTTTTTGCTTGGTCTTGCTTTGGCTATGTAGGCTCTTTTTTGGTTCCATCTGACTTTTAGAATTATTTTTTTTCTAATTCTGTGAAGAATGATGGTGTTATTTTGATGGGGATTGTGATGAATTTGTAGACTGCTTTTGGCAGTATGGGCATTTTCACAATATTGATTCTACTCACCCATGATCATGGGATGTTTTCTCATTTGTTTGTGTTATCTATGATTCCTTTCAGCAGTGTTCTGTAGTTTTCCTTTTAGAGGTCTTTCAACTCCTTTGTTAGGTATATTCTTAAGTATTTTATTTTACTTTTTTTTTTACAGCTATTGTAAAATGGCTTGAGTTCTTGATTTGAAACTCCGCTTGGTCACTATTGGTGTATAGAAGAGCTACTGATTTTTGTACATAATCTTGTATCCAGAAACTTTCTTGAATTCATTTATCAGTTCTAGAAGCTTGCTGGAGGAGCTCTTAGAGTTTTCAAGGTAAATGATCATATTATCAGCAAACAGTGATAGTTTGACTTCCTCTTTACCGATTTGGATGCCCTCTATTTCTTTATCTTGTCTGATTGCTCTTGCTAGGACTTCCATTACTATGTTGAAGAACAGTGGTGAGAGTGGGCATCAACATCTTGTTCCAGTTCTCAGAGGGAATTCTTTCAACTTTTCCCCATTTAGTATTATGTTGACTGTGGGTTTGTCATAGACAGCTTTTATTACATTAATGTATGTCCCTTGTATGTTGATTTTGCTGAGAGCTTTAATCATAAAGCGATGATGGATTTTGTCGAATGCTTTTTCTGCATCTCTTGGGATGATCATGTGATTTTTGTTTTTAATTCTGTTTATGTGGTGTATCACATTTATTGACTTGTGTGTGTTAAACCATCTCTGCACCCCTGGTATGGAACCTGCTTGATCATGGCAGATTATCTTTTTGATATATTGTTGGATTCAGTTAGCTAGTATTTTGTTAAGGATTTCAGCATCTATGTTCATCAAGGATATTAGTCTGTAGTTTTCTTTTTTGGTTATGCCCTTTCCTGGTTTTGGTATTAGGGTGATGCTGGCTTCATAGAATGAATTAGGGAAGGTTCCTTCTTTACCTTGTGGAATAGTGTCAAAAGGATTGGTACCAATTATTTGAATGTCTGGTAGAATGCTGCTGTGAATCTGTCTGGTCCTGGACTTCTTTTTGTTGATAATTTTTTAAGTACCATTTCAATCCTCTTCTTGTTATTGATCTGTTCAGTGTGTCTAATTCTTCCTGATTTAAGCTAGGAGGGCTGTATTTTTCCAGCAATTTATCCATCTCTTCTAGGTTTTCTAGTTTATGTGCATAAAGGTGTTCATAGTAGCCTTGAATGATCTTTTGTATTTCAGTGGTGTCAGTTGTAATAGCTCCTGTTTCATTTCTTAGTGAGGTTATTTGGATTGTCTCTCTTCTTTTCTTGGTTAATCTTGCTAACGGTCTATCAATTTTATTTATCTTCTCAGAGAATCAGCTTTTTGTTTCATTTTTTTTTTTTTTTGTATGGTTTTTGTTGTTTCAATTTCATTTAGTTCTGCTCCGATCTTGGTTACTTCCTTTCTTCTGCTGGGTTTGGGTTTGGTTTGTTCTTGTTTCTAGGTCCTTGAGGTGTGACTGTAGATTGTCTGTTTGTGCTCTTTCAGTCTCTTGGATATAGGCATTTAGGAATATGAACTTTCCTCTTAGCACCGCCTTTGCTGCATCCCAGAGGTTTGGATAGGTTGTATCATTATTGTTGTTCAGTTCAAATAATTTTTTAATTTCCACCTTGATTTCAGTTTTGACACAATGCTCATTCAGGAGCAGGTTATTTAATTTCCATGTATTTTAACTGTTTTGAAGGTTCCATTTGGAGTTGATTTCCAGTTTTAGTACACTGTGGTCTGACAGAGTGCTTGATATAATTCAATTTTCTTAAATTTACTAAGGCTCATTTTATGGCCTATTACATGGTCTAACTTGGAGAAAGTTGAATAGAATGTGTATTTTGCAGTTGTTAGATGAAATGTTCTGTATGTATCTGTTAAGTCCATTTGTTCCAAGGTATAGTTTAAATTGTTTCTTTCTTGACTTTTTGCCTTGATGACCTGTCTAGTGCTGTCAGTGAAGTATTGAAGTCCCCCACTATTGTTGTGTTGCTGTCTATCTCATTTCTTAGGTCTATTAGTAATTGTTTTATAAATTTGGGGGCTCCATTGTTAGGCGAATATATGTTTAGCATCGTGACATATTTCTGTTGGAGAAGGCCTTTTACCATTATATAATATCCCTCTTGGTCTCTTTTAACTGCTATTGCTTTAAAGTTTGTTTTGTCTGATGTAAGAATAGCTACCTCTGCTGGCTTTTGGTGTCTATTTGCATGGAATGTCTTTTCCACCCCTTTACTTTAAGTTTATGTGAGTCCTTATGTGTTATGTGAGTCTCCAGAAGGCTGCAGATAGCTGCTTGGTGAGTACTTATCCATTCTGCAGTTCTGCATCTTTTAAGTGGAGCATTTAGGCCATTTACATTCAAATGTCAGTATTGAAATGTGAGGTACCATTGCATTCATCATGCTCTTTGTTGCATGTTTTGTTTTGTTTGTTTGTTTTTTGTTTTGTTTTGTTTTTGCTTTTTAGCTTGTAATTTTGTTTTATAAGTCCTTTGTGATTTATGCTTTAAAGAGGTTCTGCTTTCTTGTGTTTCTAGGATTTGTTTCAAGATTTAGAGCTCCTTTTAGCAGTTCTTGTAGTGGTGGCTTGGTAATGGCAAATTCTCTCAGTATTTGCTTTTCTGTAAAAGACTGTATCTTTCCTTCACATATGATGTTTACTTTCACTGGATACAAAATTATTGACTGATAATTGTTTTGTTTGAGGAGGCTGAAGATGGGGCCCCAATCCCTTCTAGCTTGTAGGCTTTCTGCTGAGAAGTCTGCTGTTAATCTCACAGATTTTCCTTTATAGGTTACCAGTGCCTGTTCTGGTGGAGGGAGTGGGGGTGGGGTGGGGTGTGCAATGGACCCTGTGAGAGTTCTTAGCTTTGGTGGTTTAATGCTCTATTTTTGTGCTGGTTGGTCTCCTGACAGGAAGTGTTGCCTTCCAAAGAGCATCAGCTGCGGTAGTATGGGGAGGAACCCTAGAACCCCAAGATTATATGCCCTTTGTCTTCTGCTACCAGGGTAGATAGGGAAGGACCATCAGGTGGGGGCAGGGCTAGGTGTGTCTGAACTCACACTCTCCTTGGTCTTGCTAGGGCTGCTGTGGGGGATGGGGGTAAGATTCCCAGGTCATTGGAGTTGTGAACCTAGGAGGATTATGGCTTTCTCTGCTGAGTCACGCAGGTTGTCAGGCAAGTGGGGGAAAGCCAGTAGTTACAGGCCTCACTCTACTCCCATGCAAACCCAAACCAAATGGCTGGTCTCACTCTCACTGTGTCTCCCACCTGCTAACAGGCCCGAGTCCATCTTCAGTGGGGCGAGAAGAGCTTGAAAATCTGCCCCAGGCCACCCACCTCCCAGCTGTGAATGAAAGGGATTGATTCTACTCCACCTGTGGAGTGTGCACACCAGATGTGAGACCTCCCCTGAGTTCTGGCCAGGAGGCTTCTCACCCCATTCAAATTGTTACAAAGCTCAGCTAGAGATTTCCTTCTGTGGAGTTTTACCCCTTGCTGCTCTAGCTGCCCTCTGGATGGATCCCTGTGATGCCAGGCAGGGATGGGTTGCTAGGGGACTCAGAGAGCTTCCAGGGCCTTTCTGCTATTTTCTTTACCCCGTGCTTTGCTCAGTTCTCCAAATTGACTTAGCTTCAGGTAAAGTCGGAAACTTCTCCCGCAAACAGACCTTCAGCTTCTCCAGTGGGGGTGTGTGTTCAGAAGAGGAGGGTCTCCCTTTCCCACTTTCACAGTTGGGGCACTCACAGTAGTTGGGGTGTCTTCTAGGTCCTGCAGGAGCAGTCTGCTTCCTTCAGAGGGTGTGTGAGTACTCTCAAGATTGCTGGTTTGTTCTCGCAGTCAATCTGGTGTTAAAATTCACAATGCGAGACTCCATATGCTGCTCTGTTCAGAGCTGCAATCTAGTCCTGCCTCTTTTCTGCCATCTTAAATCTACTGTCTCTTGGATGGATTTTTTCTTCTCAGACAGTAAGAACCAAGGACTAGGGGCGGAGCAAGATGGCCGAATAGGAACACCTACAGGCTCCAACTCCCAGCGCGAGCGACACAGAAGACTGGTGATTTCTGCATTTTCAACTGAGGTACTGGGGTCATCTCACTACGGAGTGCCGGACAATCGGTGCTGGTCAGCTGCTGCAGCCCGACCAGCGAGAGCTGAAGCAGGGCGAGGCATCGCCTCACCTGGGAAGCGCAAGGGGGAAGGGAATCCCTTTTCCTAGCCAGGGGAACTGAGACACACAACACCCGGAAAACTGGGAGACTCCCACCCCAATATTGCGCTTTAAGCAAACGGGCACGCCAGGAGAATATATCCCACACCTGGCCGGGAGGGTCCCACGCCCACGGAGCCTCCCTCATTGCTAACACAGCAGTCTGCGATCTAACCGCAAGGCAGCAGCGAGGCTGGGGGAGGGGCGCCCGCCATTGCTGAGGCTTAAGTAGGTAAACAAAGCCACTGGGAAGCTCAAATTGGGTGGAGCTCACAGCAGCTCAAGGAAACCTGCCTGTCTCTGTAGACTCCACCTCTGGGGACAGCGCACAGCTAAAAAAAAAAAAGCAACAACAAAAAGGCAGCAGAACCTCTGCAGATGCAAATGACTCTGTCTGACAGCTTTGAAGAGAGCAGTGGATCTCCCAACACGGAGGTTGAGATCTGAGAACAGACAGACTACCTGCTCAAGTGGGTCCCTGACCGCTGAGTAGCCTAACTGGGAGACATCTCCCACTAGGGGCAGTCTGACACCCCACACATCACAGGGTGGAGTACACCCCGAGAGGAAGCTTCCAAAGGAAGAATCAGACAGGTACACTCGCTGTTCAGCAATATTCTATCTTCTGCAACCTCTGCTGCTGATACCCAGGCAAACAGGGTCTGGAGTGGACCTCAAGCAATCTCCAACAGACCTACAGCTGAGGGTCCTGACTGTTAGAAGGAAAACTATCAAACAGGAAGGACACCTATACCAAAACCCCATCCGTACGTCACCATCATCAAAGACCAGAGACATATAAAACCACAAAGATGGGGAAAAAGCAGGGCAGAAAAGCTGGAAATTCAAAAAATAAGAGTGCATCTCCCCCTGCAAAGGAGCGCAGCCCATCGCCAGCAACGGATCAAAGCTGGTCAGAGAATGACTTTGACGAGATGAGAGAAGAAGGCTTCAGCCCATCAAACTTCTCAGAGCTAAAGGAGGAATTACGTACTCAGAGCAAAGAAACTCAAAATATTGAAAAAACAGTGGAAGAATTGATAGCTAGAATAATTAATGCAGAGAAGGTCATAAACGAAATGACAGAGATGAAAACCATGACACGAGAAATACGTGACAAATGCACAAGCTTCAGTAACTGACTAGATCAACTGGAAGAAAGAGTATCAGCGATTGAGGATCAAATGAATGAAATGAAGCGAGAAGAGAAACCAAAAGAAAAAAGAAGAAAAAGAAATGAACAAAGCCTGCAAGAAGTATGGGATTATGTAAAAAGACCAAATCTACGTCTGATTGGGGTGCCTGAAAGTGAGGGGGAAAATGGAACCAAGTTGGAAAACACTCTTCAGGATATCATCCAGGAGAACTTCCCCAACCTAGTAGGGCAGGCCAACATTCAAATTCAGGAAATACAGAGAACGCCACAAAGATACTCCTCCAGAAGAGCAACTCCAAGACACATAATTGCCAGATTCACCAAAGTTGAAATGAAGGAAAAAATCTTAAGGGCAGCCAGAGAGAAAGGTCGGGTTACCTACAAAGGGAAGCCCATCAGACTAACAGCAGACCTCTCGGCAGAAACTCTACAAGCCAGAAGAGAGTGGGGGCCAATATTCAACATTCTCAAAGAAAAGAATTTTAAATCCAGAATTTCATATCCAGCCAAACTAAGTTTCATAAGTGAAGGAGAAATAAAATCCTTTACAGATAAGCAAATGCTTAGAGATTTTGTCACCACCAGGCCTGCCTTACAAGAGACCCTGAAGGAAGCCCTAAACATGGGAAGGAACAACCGGTACCAGCCATTGCAAAAACATGCGAAAATGTAAAGACCATCGAGGCTAGGAAGAAACTGCATCAACTAACGAGCAAAATAACCAGTTAATATCATAATGGCAGGATCAAGTTCACACATAACAATATTAACCTTAAATGTTAATGGACTAAATGCTCCAATTAAAAGACACAGACTGGCAAACTGGATAAAGAGTCAAGACCCATCAGTCTGCTGTATTCAGGAGACCCATCTCACATGCAGAGACATACATAGGCTCAAAATAAAGGGATGGAGGAAGATCTACCAAGCAAATGGAGAACAAAAACAAGCAGGGGTTGCAATCCTAGTCTCTGATAAAACAGACTTTAAACCATCAAAGATCAAAAGAGACAAAGAAGGCCATTACATAATGGTAAAGGGATCAATTCAACAGGAAGAGCTAACTCTCCTAAATATATATGCACCAATACAGGAGCACCCAGATTCATAAAGCAAGTCCTTAGAGACCTACAAAGAGACTTAGACTCCCATACAATAATAATGGGAGACTTCAACACTCCACTGTCAACATTAGACAGATCAACGAGACAGAAAGTTAACAAGGATATCCAGGAATTGAACTCATCTCTGCACCAAGCGGACCTAATAGACATCTACAGAACTCTCCACCCCAAATCAACAGAATATACATTCTTCTCAGCACCACATCGCACTTATTGCAAAATTGACCACATAATTGGAAGTAAAGCACTCCTCAGCAAATGTAAAAGAACAGAAATTATAACAAACTGTCTCTCAGACCACAGTGCAATCAAACTAGAACTCAGGACTAAGAAACTCAATCAAAACCGCTCAACTACATGGAAACTGAACAACCTGCTCCTCAATGACTACTGGGTACATAACGAAATGAAAGCAGAAATAAAGATGTTCTTTGAAACCAATGAGAACAAAGATACAACATACCAGAATCTCTGGGACACATTTAAAGCAGTGTGTAGAGGAAATTTATAGCACTAAATGCCCACAAGAGAAAGCAGGAGAGATCTAAAATTGACACTCTAACATCACAATTAAAAGAACTAGAGAGGCAAGAGCAAACACATTCAAAAGCTAGCAGAAGGCAAGAAATAACTAAGATCAGAGCAGAACTGAAGGAGATAGAGACACAAAAACCCTCCAAAAAATCAATGAATACAGGAGTTGGTTTTTTGAAAAGATCAACAAAATTGACAGACTGCTAGCAAGACTAATAAAGAAGAAAAGAGAGAGGAATCAAATAGACGCAATAAAAAATGATAAAGGGGATATCACCACCGACCCCACAGAAATACAAACTACCATCAGAGAATACTATAAACACCTCTACGCAAATCAACTAGAAAATCTAGAAGAAATGGATAATTTCCTGGACACTTACACTCTCCCAAGACTAAACCAGGAAGAAGTTGAATCCCTCAATAGACCAATAGCAGCGTCTGAAATTGGGGCAATAATTAATAGCCTACCCACCAAAGAAGTCCAGGACCAGATGGATTCACAGCTGAATTCTACCAGAGGTACAAGGAGGAGCTGGTACCATTCCTTCTGAAACTATTCCAATCAAGAGAAAAAGAGGGAATCCTCCCTAACTCATTTTATGAGGCCAACATCATCCTGATACCAAAGCCTGGCAGAGACACAACAAAAAAAGAGAATTTAGACCAATATCCCTGATGAACATCGATGCAAAAATCCTCAATAAAATACTGATAAACCAGATTCAGCAGCACATCAAAAAGCTTATCCACCATGATCAAGTGGGCTTCATCCCTGGGATGCAAGGCTGGTTCAACATTCGCAAATCAATAAACGTAATCCAGCATAGAAACAGAACCAAAGACAAGAACCACATGATTATCTCAATAGATGCAGAAAAGGCTTTTGACAAAATTCAACAGCCCTTCATGCTGAAAACACTCAATAAATTCGGTATTGATGGAACGTACCTCAAAATAATAAGAGCTATTTATGACAAACCCACAGCTAATATCATACTGAATGGGCAAAAACTGGAAAAATTCCCTTTGAAAACTGGCACAAGACAGGGATGCCCTCTCTCACCGCTCCTATTCAACATAGTGTTGGAAGTTCTGGCTAGGGCAATCAGGCAAGAGAAAGAAATCAAGGGTATCCAGTTAGGAAAAGAAGAAGTCAAATTGTCCCTGTTTGCAGATGGCATGATTGTATATTTAGAAAACCCCATTGTCTCAGCCCAAAATCTCCTTAAGCTGATAAGCAACTTCAGCAAAGTCTCAGGATACAAAATTAATGTGCAAAAATCTCAAGCATTCTTTTTTTTTTTTTTTTTTTTTTGAGACGGAGTCTTGCTCTGTCACCCAAGCTGGAGTGCAGTGGCCGGATCTCAGCTCACTGCAATCTCCGCCTCCCGGGTTCACGCCATTCTCCTGCCTCAGCCTCCGGAGTAGCTGGGACTACAGGTGCCCGCCACCTCGCCCGGCTAGTTTTTTGTACTTTTTAGTAGAGACGGGGTTTCACCGTGTTAGCCAGGATGGTCTCGATCTCCTGACCTTGTGATCCGCCCACCTCGGCCTCCCAAAGTGCTGAGATTACAGGCTTGAGCCACCGCGCCCGGCCACAAGCATTCTTATACACCAGTAACAGACAAACAGAGAGCCAAATCATGAATGAACTTCCATTCACAATTGCTTCAAAGAGAATAAAATACCTAGGAATCCAACTTACGAGGGATGTAAAGGACCTCTTCAAGGAGAACTACAAACCACTGCTCAGTGAAATAAAAGAGGACACTAACAAATGGAAGAACACACCATGCTCATGGATAGGAAGAATCAATATCGTGAAAATGGCCATACTGCCCAAGGTTATTTATAGATTCAATGCCATCCCCATCAAGCTACCAATGACTTTCTTCACAGAATTGGAAAAAACGGCTTTAAAGTTCATATGGAACCAAAAAAGAGCCCGCATTGCCAAGACAATCCTAAGTCAAAAGGACAAAGCTGGAGGCGTCACGCTACCTGACTTCAAACTATACTACAAGGCTACAGTAACCAAAAGCATGGTTCTGGTACCAAAACAGAGATATAGACCAATGGAACAGAACAGAGTCCTCAGAAGTAATACCACACATCTACAGCCATCTGATCTTTGACAAACCTGAGAGAAACAAGAAATGGGGAAAGGATTCCCTATTTAATAAATGGTGCTGGGAAAATTGGCTAGCCATAAGTAGAAAGCTGAAACTGGATCCTTTCCTTACTCCTTATACGAAGTTTAATTCAAGGTGGATTAGAGACTTAAATGTTAGACCTAATACCATAAAAACCCTAGAAGAAAACCTAGGTAGTACCATTCAGGACATAGGCATGGGCAAGGACTTCATGTCTAAAACACCAAAAGCAATGGCAGCAAAAGCCAAAATTGACAAATGGGATCTAATTAAACTAAAGAGCTTCTGCACAGCAAAAGAAACTACCACCAGAGTGAACAGGCAACCTACAGAATGGGAGAAAATTTTTGCAATCTACTCATCTGACAAAGGGCTAATATCCAGAATCTACAAAGAACTCAAACAAATATACAAGAAAAAAAAACAAACAACCCCATCAAAAAGTGGGCAAAGGATATGAACAGACATTTCGCAAAAGAAGACATTCAGACAGCCAACAGACACATGAAAAAATGCTCATCATCACTGGCCATCAGAGAAATGTAAATCAAAACCACAATGAGATACCATCTCACATCAGTTAGAATGGCAATCATTAAAAAGTCAGGAAACAACAGGTGTTGGAGAGGATGTGGAGAAATAGGAACACTTTTACACTGTTGGTGGGATTGTAAACTAGTTCGACCATTATGGAAAACAGTATGGCGATTCCTCAAGGATCTAGAACTAGATGTACCATATGACCCAGCCATCCCACTACTGGGTATATACCCAAAGGATTATAAATTATTCTACTACAAAGACACATGCACACGTATGTTTATTGCGGCACTATTCACAATAGCAAAGACTTGGAATCAACCCAAATGTCCATCTGTGACAGACTGGATTAAGAAAATGTGGCACATATACACCATGGAATACTATGCAGCCATAAAAAAGGATGAGTTTGCGTCCTTTGTAGGGACATGGATGCAGCTGGAAACCATCATTCTTAGCAAACTGTCACAAGAACAGAAAACCAAACACCGCATGTTCTCACTCATAGGTGGGAACTGAACAATGAGATCACTTGGACTCGGGAAGGGGAACATCACACACTGGGGCCTATCATGGAGGGGGAGAAGGGAGGGATTGCATTGGGAGTTATACATGATATAAATGATGAATTGATGGGTGCTGACGAGTTGATGGGTGCAGCACACCAACGTGGCACAAGTATACATATGTAACAAACCTGCACGTTATGCACGTGTACCCTAGAACTTAAAGTATAAAAAAAAAAAAAAAAAAGAACCAAGGACTATGTATCCTGCCCAAACTCGCTGCCAGTAACATTTTGGTGTCATGATTCATATTGCAGCTTCTCAGTAAGACCCTCTGTGCCTTGCCATCTTTGGCTGGAGGCACCCAATTCTGCTTACGTGAGGTCTTCTTTCTCTTGCTGTCTCACTCACCAGCTCATCTCCAGAAAAATTCCCTTTGGTCACTGTTCCCCCTAGCTGATTCCTCAGTTCATCCTGTTGGGCGACGGCAGAGGTGGAGGACTTCAGAGTCTGTACCGAGTAGACCTAAGGACCTAAGTCACTGTGGTCCTTTTGGACAGGTGGCGCACAAGGGTGATAGGACTTGAGCCTAGGCCATGCAAAGACTGGAGACCTTCATTTCCTTAACCAAAACAGGCTTTTATTCAATAAGTCCACACCCTATTATGCCTCCTTTTTTTCTGTGGACTTTGAGATAGCCTTGCATACCGGCTACACTGTCTGTCTTGGAGGCAAGTCAACCTCTTCCCTGTTTCCACTCTGCATATCGTGCAACTTCTTTCTCTGCTTAATACTGGGAAGACTCTGTCTCCACCAATTCTTTATTTCCTATCATGAATTGTTAAATCCTGCTACACACTGAGACCAGGTTTTCCAGTGGCTCTTGAGGTCATTTGTTTGCCTCTATAGGGCATCTGTATGTGGTCCATTAAGAGCAATTCCTACTTCCTTTCTAGAACTATCTGCACTTTGGGGAGAGGACAATTCTTTCTCTGCCTTCTGTGGTCTCTCATCCCAAACTCTCTGACCCTCTGACGGTTCCTCCTCTATAGTGAGAAGGTTGATAAGCAATGTCTTCTTAGGTCACAAACAGAAGGGCTGCTGTTTGTGAGACTGCACAAAAGCAGCCTTCCATGAATATCCCTTATCTCTATCATTCCCACGGGTGGCAGATGGATTGTCCTGTCATTTTAAATACTTGTTTTCCATGCTTCCCCAGGAATCCACAGAAGGAATGACAAGAGGACTCAGATGCAGGTTTTCCTCCACTCCTCTGGCCATCTACATTCTTAACATATACTGGGACCTCCAGTGCTGTATCCAGAGAAAGGAAGGCCCAATTCCCTTACCGCTGCTGGCTAGGGATAAGATCCTCATCTACCTAAAGGGATATGGAGAATGGGAATTTGAGAGAATGGAAGATCACTTCATTGCTGGAATGCTCCGAACAAAGGTCACTGTAAGATCACAGTGTCAAAGGTACAGGTCAGCCAGAGGCCACAGGTGCAGGACAGATTACCATTAGGACAGAAATGAAGGCTGGTCCTGGAAGGAAAATGTGGGACCAGGGTTAGTGGTATCTGGTAATCACTGGTTTATTCCAGAACTCCAGGATGAATGGGGGATGCCCTACTCACTACTCCGATCCAAGGTATAATGGGATCAAGAAGGGAGGCTTTCAGCTGGGCATGGTGGTGCATGCCTGTAATTCTAGCACTTTGGGAGGCCAAGGCGGGTGGATCACCTGAGGTCTGGAGTTCGAGACCAGCCTGGCCCACATGACAAAACCCCGTCTCCACTAAAAATACAAAAATTAGCTGCTGTAGTCCCAGCTCCTTGGGAGGCTGAGGCACAAGCATCACTTGAACCCAGGAGGTGGAGGTTGCAATGAGCTGAGATTGCACCACTACATTCCAGCTGAGCAACAGAGAGAGGCTCTGTCTCAAAAAAAAAAAAAAAAAAGATGAAGAAGAGATTCTTTCCTCTTCCCAACTCTCCTCTGTTCTGTCTTACAGATAGATAACTGTGCCTCCATACCCTGGGACTCACCCCTTGGATGCATCCTTAAAAACTGGGATAAACCCAACCCCCAAATCCTAAAATGGAAAAACTAATTTTTCATTGCAGAGGAAGTCTGGCCAGAGAATGGAAATACCAATTTTAATACCATTATCCAGTTAGACCTTTTCTGCCATTATCAGGGCAAAAAGCCAGAGGTCCCCTATTTACAAACCTTCATGGCCTAAAGGGAAGACCCTAATCCTTGTAAAGCCTGTAAGGCAAACCTCACATTCTAGCTATGCTTAGCCACCTCCTCCAGGGCCCTGCATCAGCCCTGGAGACTCCTCTGCTGACTCCCCTACAACATTTCTTCCTCCAGAAGCCAAAAGGAAAAACTACCTCTTCCTTTGGAGGCGAAAGAGGGAGAACCAGCCACCCCTGGATGCTCCCCCTATTTATCCCACTCCCAGACCTTTGGAATTGACCCCACTTTACACCAGGCCCCTAAGTTCTCTTCTCCAGGCTTATAGGAGGTGAGTGAGCCAACTGAAGTCGTCCAGGTCCAGATCCCCTTTTCCATGCAGGACTTTTGACAACTTAGAAAAAAACCTAAAAAAGTTCTCAGATGACCCCAAGAGGCTCATAGAGGGCTTCCCCAAATTGGTTCTTACATTTAGATTAACTTGGAAGGACATAAATGTACTTCTGGGACAAGCCCTTTTATAAGAAGAAAGACAGACCATCAGTGAAGTAGCAATCCACTGTGGGAATGACTTACACCTGGAAAATGTCAACTACCCTGGAGGGGCTACAGCTGTTCCCCAGCAGGACCCCAATCAGGACTACAATGCCAAAGCGGGAATATGGGCCAGGAACCATACGCTCCTGTGTCTAATAGAGGTAATAAAATGAAAGAAGTTCAAGCCTCTAAACTACAATAATTAGCCACCATAAACCAGGGGCCAAATGGAAATCCTATAGCCTTTCTGAAAAGGCTACAGGAAACTCTTATAAGCACACCGAACTTAAACCCAGAATCTCCTGAGGGACTAGTCCTAAAGGACAATTTACCCAAGCTGCTACTTTAGGAAAATTTACAAAAGAGCCTTAGAACCCAGTGCCCCTATGCCAGAAATCCGCAAATTAGCTTTCTCAGTCTTTTATAACTGAGATCTGGACAAAGAGGACAGGGCTAAGGAAAAGGAGAAATGCAGGGACAAGATGCAGACTCAACCATTGGCTGCTTTACAAGCCCACCAGCCCCATCCAGGGTCCCCTAAGGACCCTCGTCCAGGTAACTGCCACTGATGCAAAAGACCAGGCTACTGGAGAAGGAATTTTCCAAATGGGCCAGATGAGAAGAAGCCCCACACAGCCTGCCCCCTTTGTGATAAGCTCACCCACTGGAAGAGGGACTGCCCTGGATCCAAAAGGTCCCCCAGTTGAACCCTCATCCAATAATGGCCTTGAACTGAAGGGCCCTCCACTCTGGTCAGCTTCCAAATCAGACATCATCATTAAAGAAACAGAGCCAAGGGAAACTCTGGAAATGACAGGTAGGGCTATAAATATCCTTTCAAATACAAGAGCTGCCTACTTTTTAACTCCCTTATGGAAAGGCCCTTTTACTGTTTTTCTTTGCACTACAACAGCTATCAAAGTTCCTGGCATCTCTAGTTAGATACATCATTCCTAAATAAAACCTTGGGAGGTTTCTGAAGAATCAACAATAGGACCAGCACCTGAGTATTCCTGTGAGTCACTGGAAGATCTGTAATATCTCTTTCAATGAAATTATAAGTAATGCCTTCTTTTCTTTCAAATAAATGCTACCTCAACATAAGGTAGCCCCAGTACTCTGGATCTTATTCCTGGTGGGATTGCTTATGCTTACACTTAGTTCAAAACCAACATTCCCCAATGGGCCTACACCCTCCAGGCTATGTATTTTTATATGGACCTAAACAAAATAAACTGCCCTATGAGGGAAGTTCTAAAAGAACTTATGCAACCCCCTCACTGGCAAACCTTTTAATCTGCATAGATAACACCCAATATACAGGGGATGTGCCCTAGGACTCCTGGGGCCACAAGGAACAGGTATAACCATCTATAACATTACAAATTCTTAACAAAGGAGAGCTCTCAGCCTTATAATGGTAGGGCTAGGGGCTGCCATAGGATTATCTGCCCCATACCGAGGATTAAATTACCACAAAGTTGCCCTCCAAAACCTCTCTACACAAATTGGAGACCTAGGTCAGAGAACTGGGAACGGAAGCTCTAAACTCAAGGCTTCACTAAATTCAGTAGCTAATGTAGTCATGGACAATAGATTAGCTTCAGATTACCTCCTTGCAGAACAGGGCAGAGTCTGTGCTGTCATCAATAAACCCTATTGCACTTATGTCAACAATAGTGGGCAAGTAGAGGAACATATAAAGAGAATCTGTGACCATGCTAAGTGGCTTCATGACTCTGGGAAAGAAAATCCCTCAGCAGATTCCATCTGGAACTCTGTAAGATCTGCTCTCCCATTGCTCACATGTTCCTCCCCTGCTGCAATCAGCTGTCTTCATATGTCTACTTCTTCTTTTTCGCCACTGCCTTTTAACCTAGTAGATACATTTGTCTTCTCCAGGATATAATTTCAAACCAAGTTCCCAATAATGCAGGTGATAGATGCAGGAGGCAGATAAGAGGGAGGATCCCTGGAGAATCTCCAGCCCGTCTGTGCACTGGGAGGATAGGGTAAAGCCACCAGGAAGTTCATGCCTTTTGCGGGGGAAGAAGCCTGGGATCTTTAGCTTGTGTGTGGAGGCCTGGAATCCATTCTGTCAGATGGGAGCCTGCTGGCAGAAACCCCTCTTACTTTGCTGAAAGTTTTCTTTTCTTTTTTACCTTTTCACCCAATAAATAATACAATCCATTCCCCTCACCCTTCCACGTGTCTGTTTGCCTCACTTTTCCTGGTCGTGACATAGAACCTGGATTTAGCTGAACTGAGGAGCAGAAATTCTGCAATACAGGACTATCTACCTCCCTACCCAAATGTGATCAAAACATACACCTGTTTCCCCTGGACCTTGCTGGACACCAATTCTACCTACGCATGGGACCATCCTATTCTGACAATTAGCAACAGATTGAGACCCAGAGGACAAATACAGCCCTTATTTCAGCAGGAAGCAGCCACAGAAGACTGACCTTTATCCACTAGCCCCAAATAATTGAGTCTCAAACTCTTGAGGGGGTGATATGTTAGGGTAGGTAGATAGGCGGATATGAGCAGGGCAGGATAGGGCCCCAAGGAATGTCAGGAGACAGTCAAATGATTGTCATGTGATTATCAGGTGGCCTCTTCAGGAATGATAGATGGTCATGGCTGGCACCAGGGAGGGGAAAATTTCCTAACAAACAGGAAACATCTTAAGCTTGTAGGCAACAACTTTGTGATAAAATCCTAGGAATTGAGCAGGCATGCACAGTAAGGGGCAAAATGGCAGAGTTTGACTGGTATATGACCTTCCTCTGGGGGCATTAGACCAGTAAAGGAAAATTGCCTGAAGAGTACATGTGCGTAACTACAACCACCAAATGGTGCACACAACACCTCCCAGATACTGGCAAGTCACTGAGCATGTGGTGATTAGCCAACAGCCGGCCCAAAAGGAAGTATGAAGGGAGGAGATCAGGAAGAATCAGGAAATAGTAACTTTATAAGAGTCCTGAGCCAACAATCAGGTGGGACACTCAATCTTTCCAGTTGCAAACTTGGTCCCTTCCAAATGTACTTTGCTTCAATAAACTTTTGCTTCTGCCTTAAATCTACATCTGTCTCTTGGCTGAATTTTTTTCTTCCAAGAAGACAAAAACTGAGGGCCGTAGAACCTGCCTGGACTCACCTCCCGTAACATTTAGACTTTTTATTTCACTTAAATACTTAGTCAAGAGGTACATAAAGATAGCAAGCTACAGGACTTTGCAATCATAAAGGCAGATTGCCAGTCTGAGTTTGGATTTGGAATCGGTATAGCCACAAGATTCATGAAATTTCAAAAGTGACATTTTTCTTTACATGTTTATGATCATGAAAACTAGTCTTTCTGTTTAAAAGAAACTACCTGGGCTCCTTTAGTCTTTGAACATAGGACATTTTGTTAAATGTTACAGCGATAGCTGAAACAGTTGATAATCATGTTCGAGAGCAGGTGAGTGATGCTGTATACTGGGGCTGAAATGCGAAAAAGGAAATAAATGTATAAAGGATTAGAACTGCAGCATCTTAAAGTGAAAACATTACAAAACTCAGAGTAAATTTTCATCTTGCTGTTGGTTTATATATAAACTGTACTCAGATGGGCAGAAGGAGAAGTGGAAATATTATCTTGGCTTACATGGAAGAGGAAAAGACTATTTCTAGTTATTTAAAACTACCTATTAACTTATCCACAGACACAGCTCTATGTAATGAACTCTAGAATGTGGTTAGTGTCAATGTTCCAGTTGTGGAAGGAGGAAACAGTCTTCACCAAATGTAGTTGACAATGGCTGTGAAACATGGCACGGTGACTGGAATGTGGTAAACAGATGTCATAATAACCACTGGACACCTGTCTTCTGCACCTCTATGAAAACATTGTCACCTTACACATAGGCAGAGGTGCAGAAATGAGAAATTCTGTCCTTAGACACTTCACTCCAAAACCTGCCAGGTTCAAGTGCTGCCTTCCTGTCTCAACAGAGAATTTCCAGTTCTACTCTAGGGATGAGGCTGTGGTCCCTCCAGAGGTGGGTCATGACCTCAGTACTATAGGCAGGCACTACCTCCTGCAGCTGTCAATCCAGGCTGATAATTCTAGCAGCTGATGACATTCCTTCTCTGCATGGCAGTTCTAACAGGCCAGTGCACATCTGAGCCAAAGATGACGTTTTTGGCATTTGCCTAGATGTTGAGAGCATCCACTGGCTTGGTGGGCACCAAATGGCAAAAAGGGAAAACCTCAGCCAAGGAAAGTTTTAAGAAGGCCACGTGCTGGCCCTTCAGAAGCAGCTGCATTCACAACACTCACTAGGGGTGGCAAACGTGTATGTGTGTAATCTGCCTTCTTCGCTCAGTGGGAGGGAGGCCAGTTAACAATGATTTCAACTCTTTATTAAAATCAATTAACACATTGCTGCACTTAGTAGTAACCAGGCAGGAGACCAGCGGGCTTCCCTAACTGCCTTTTTATTACAAGACCTATTTCAGGCCCATCCCACTTTACATCTCTGCAGCATGACATCCCAAATTACAGGCATAATAATCTAACAAAGGCCACAACACCTGCAGGCATATAGAGTCAGATTACGTCTGACTGAATCTGCTTTCTCTATTCATAAACAACTTAAAACAGTCTTTCCCTCCCATAAGAATCTGACTTACCAGGCACACAGTGAACCAGAAGGAAGACTGCATGAGGACAATGGAGACATGGGTGAGACAAGGGCAGGAGATGCCTTGCTCATAGGAAATGAAAAGCTCTAAAGCCCAAAGCATTTCCCTTAATTTTTTCCACGCAGTTCCCTTGAGGTCATGCAGCTGGATGTTCTCAGAGCTGAGAGTGGACTGGCTTACTAGAAACTATTCATTCTACCTTCAGATACTTTCAGGCCCTCTGTTATGATGGTTGACTCAATTATTCCTCAAACCAAAGCTTATGCATGTCTAAGTTCTCTGATCTTAACATCTTGAAAGGCAGTAAAATGAAAGACCTTACTAACTTTTGTTTGTCCCTGATCTTATTTCCTCCTTTTAAGATAGTTTTCCTTATGTAAAAGAAGCATGGAGTTATTGACTTTGGACAAATGACAGAGAAAGGGATGGATTTCTAACTTAACTGTTGGCATATACCTTGAGAATGAATACATAATACACATTTTAGGATAAGCCACAGATTCCTCTGGTCTGGGTACACTGGGGACATTTTTATAAATGTAATATGGTTTATTGACAAATTTAGGGAATTGTTTGACATTGGTCTTTTCTGTCATATTAGAGGAAGTTTTAGACTAAAAAATAATATTACCCATGTTTTACAGAAAAGTAAATTGAAGTGGAGCACAGTTAAAGAGCTTGCTTAGGTCACATAACTAGGGACAAATCCCTATTAACTGGAAAGGATATGAGACTGAATTAGTTTGCCATGCAGTAATTAAAATCACAAAGTTCTGTATAATCTCCTTGATTTTTAAAAGAAAAAGGTGCCTGTTTCATGAAGGACAGCTACTTACAGAATATATGCAATAGGATTAAGTTGAAATTGTTTCAAATACACAAAAGAAGCCATTAAAAAAAAAAAAAAGTTCTGAAAGAGGGAAAAATATTCCATTTGTCAATGAAGCAGACCACAATAGTACATTTACAGACAGATTAGAACTTCTGGAAAGAGAAAATAAGTTAAAAATATGAAAAACGTTAAACATAATTGTGTTACGGTAGTAGAATACTAGGCAAGATTTTTTTTAACTTCTTTTTTCACAATCTCTGGATGTATGCTGTTTTTGTAATTAGCAGCTGTGTGTTAAAGAAATAAACTATGTAAGCAGCCTCTTTCTGCGCAAGATGGCTGCTATGTTATAGAAGTCTAGCTCAATTTTCACACAGGTGAATTTTTCTAATCTTTTATTTTATAAACAATGATTTGGGAAATTCTTTTATCTTTATAAAAAGGAAGACCATAGCCCTTAACGTTCATCGTGGGTATTCATTAGTTAAGACAATACGCACAGGAAAAAGAACAGGTTATCAAATATGAAAGATATTTATAGTTAAAAAAATCAAGTCCCTGCTTTCAAAATGCTCATAATCTAAGGAAATTCAAGTCACAGAGCTGTGTGCAGTATCCTTAAACCACATGCTAATTTCAAATATGAGAGAGTACATATATATATGCATGTGTGTGTGTGCGTATATATATATATATTTTTTTTTTTTTCCCAAGACCCTTTCTCCTTCCCTATTTAAAACAATAATAGTTTGTCAAGGGAAAATAAACAAAATAAAATGGTTTGAGATTGACTCAAAACTCTGAATATTTGAATTTCAATTTGATTTTAAAGTCAGAAAAAAAAATATCTACTCTCCTGGTATAATACTTTTAAAGCAAATGGAATCCATCATGCATGAAAAACTAATCTCTGACCTTTAATGGTAATTTTACTGATTGAAAAAAGTTTCAAATACTCAGTTGTGGGAAGGAAACAGACATTTGCTCAGTCTGCAGACTCTGGCTCAGCTGACAGTAATTTTCCATTGATTGGGAGAAAATCATGGAAATTACATAGCTATGGCTGGCTTTAGACTGGTCTTATATAAATTTCAACCTTAATTCTGTGTTTATTCTTTTGTGTGAGTGAAATAACAACAGAGTCTCTACAAAAAGATGTAACTAATATCTTTGAGGTGACCTGTAACTACTATGTATGATATAGTTATGTCTTTTGGATTAACCAACTATATATTTTATGCATTGGTAGTACTTATACATGCACAGTTAAAATTCTTTTAGGAAAAGCCATAAAGTACTCCGTTCTGAAATTGTTTCTACAAATGCTGCAGTATGAGTTTTTCAATGACTTAAAAATTTCCATATCAGGAGAGGTGTTAGAAATGTATTTTTCCAAATGCAGGTGGGAGGATATCTTCTCAACCTCAAGCCAGTTCTACAGGAACCCAGACAAACACCGAAAAGTGAAATAAGTTAAGTCTCCACACCATTTCTAAAGCAGTGAGGCAAAACTACCTCCAAAGGTCAATGGAGAAGCCACCCAGTCCACAGCCATAAATGCTAGGATAGTCCTGGTCACATCCCCAGCCATACCTTATTGAATTTTGGTGTTTGACCCTGAGCTCTCATGTTTTAGAATTCCATAACAGCCGGGCTTTGAAATGCAAAAGTGTGTATGTGTGTGTGTGCAGGTGTGTTTAGGCAAATTCACTTGATAAGAGTGGGGTGCCGATAAGGTGAGAAAAACACTAGCCAGACAATCTAAATGAACAGTAAAACACTTAGAATGGTGCCTAACACTTAGAATAGTGCCTGGCACTTAGTCTGGAAACACAGGCTATACATAATATCAGGAAGGGCATCTTCAGTCTGTTAAGATATAATATATATATACTTCCAGACTTTATAGAACCCTATATTTTCATAGGTATAAGTTACTATTTATGAGAAACCCATACACAGGAGGAAAATAAGGTGAACAATTTTAATCATAATAACTTACTGAGTTTTAACTTAAAATCATTTACTTATATTTTTACTTATTTGATAAAATTCATTATCCATATTTTGTCTCCAGCAACTTGTAAATATGTTAAATGAGTTACTATATTGTTAATCATTGCTTTAAAATCTCAAAATCATTTTATGAATATAGCATATTAATATATGACAAATCTGAGTTGTGAAGATTGAAAAAAGTTATATAAAATCTGATTGAGGGTATAATTTGCTCATAACTATAGGCTTTTAAAAATAGTGAATTTAGAGCACACCTACTTCCCTTTCAAATCTCCCTCTCTCACCTCCTTTCCTCCCCTACTCCTTCCTTTCTTTTCTTCCTTCTTTCCTTTTTATTATTCACCAACCAACCCACCAACCAATCAGCAACAATTATTTGTTGAAGCTTTTTGTTGTTTTTTCATTAAGATAAACCAATTAAGTAATCTATTTTTTCTATTGATAAATTTGTTTACAGAAAATAATTTTAAAGTATTCAATTTCTAAAGTCTGTTGCTGTAAAGACACATCCTTGGAGAAATCCAATCATTTCCTGCACTTAACACTGGGATGAAACACAGGGCCCAGGGACACTCATATTAAACTTGACCTGACTCCATCTGTACTTTGTTCAGTCTGTTTATTGTGCATCTATTGAGCTTTCATTCTCTCAGTCTGTTTTCCCTTTTGCCCCTGTTCCTCCAACATGGAACCCGCAGGTCTTTTCTCCATACATCAGACGTGTTACCTGGCCTATGTCTTTCCCTGGCTCCCTGAGAGGGCACTCCTGGAACCTGGCATTGAACAGGGCCCTCCTCCTATAATGTTTAATGATAACCCTCCAATCTACTGCCCTGCCTAACCAAGATTTTGATGCTCAGGGTTGGAATCAAGTTTTTCAAGCACAACCCCTGTAACAGCTAATATTTAAGGGTCTCAGCAGAATTTAATTTGTAAAGAACTAAATATAAATATACTTCTGAAATCTGGTGTCTTGCTCATCTTCTTGCCTTTGTGTTCTCCCTGTTCTTTTTTCCTTTCTCTCAAATATCTCCTGCAACCTTAAGAAAAAATGTGGAATGGAAAAGTAGTCATAAAAAAAAAAGCTAGAGTTTTGCTCTGAAATGTCTATGAGATGGTGTGAAAAGGAGCCTTAGGACTGAACTGTGCCTGGAAAGGTACCTTTTTCTTCACTATATGCAGTCTTCCTGAGTCACTGGTCACTGCTAGCAGCACAGAAGCCACAGAATGAAAGAACAAGTGCTGAGTATAATTTGGGAATTAAAGAGAAACAGGGAGAGAGTTCTTCTGTTGTATTGTATGACCATGTCACTGGTCCCTTTTAAGAAATAATCTAAAAATACAGTACATGCATGCGCATGTGTGCACACACACCATAAGCTCTGCTCAAGTCCTACTAGGATTATTTGGGCTTGAGAATTTTTGGATTGATTGAATACAACTTTAGTTATGCATCCTTGATTCAGGAATTAAAAAAATGGCTAAAATCTTTTGTTTACGTAGCAATTAGAGATTTAGAGATAACATAATCTGAGGATGTCTTCAAGTCTCAGATATGCAACTTAGCTGTGCAATCTTAGGAAAATTATGCCTCTTTCATGGGCCACATCAATTCTCAGGACTAATTAAGACACACTATTGGCACAATAGCCAGCAAAATGCCTTAGTTTGGTTTTTATAAGTGTGCTGGATTTTTGGAATAAGTCCAATAACTACATACTAAGGAAAATAGTTCAATCATTTTTTATTGCTTTAGTTCTTTATCACTCACTCAGTATTGCTGGTGAGGGAGGGAACATAAACCTCTGGAGGAATGAACTGATACCAATGCATGAGACCAAAGGCAACTAATCATGAAATGAGACAGTCCTGAAGTAGCTGGTTCTGATTCTGACCACGCAACCCAATCAGTAGTTTATGGGCTCATGTCATCCCTTTGAAAAGCACAAATAAAGAGCAAAGAAAGGAGGTCACACAAATGGAGGTTACTCTCCTGAGTTTGTCAAGAAGCTCACTGGGCACTCCACAGTTGGGAACACTGGTTTTCTAGAACCTTTATGGCTTATGGGTCAAATCCAGGGCTGTCTATATTTACATTATGCATTAGACATTGCAGCAAATATTCACCATCCTTTTCTTCCTCATGCTCCCCTCCCTCAGTGATATTGGGTTTAGTCATATTACATGCTGTGGCCAACAGAATTTGGGCACAAATGATACTGCTTTCTAAGCTGAGGCCTTACAAGGTATTGAACGTTTCTACTTGCCACATTGGGAGTTGTAAACTGTGCCACAAGGACATGCCCTGGGAGATCATTTGCCCAAGAAGGAGAAACATGAAGAACAAGCATGAAGGTAACCTGCAGCCTGAAGAGCACTATTTTGACCCATTAGCAGACCTATGAGCAAGAAGCAAATGTCACTGGTATTTTGTGGTTGATTGTTCGGTAGCATTACTGTAGCAATAGCTGACTAATGCACCTTGCAATAATAGATCAACATAGAAAATGTGAATTTTGTTTTTCTCTTGGATCTCAACAGTTCTGACTAATTCAACTAGTCCCTAAACTTTCTATTTTATTTTGCCTATTCAAGTTTGCTCGCAATCTAGAGTCTTATCATTCCTTAAATATGCTTCATGTAGTACACAGTGCCTCCACCCCTCAACAGTTCCCATCTGTCTCATCTTTATACGCAAGATTCAACTAAAATTTTTTATCTTTCATGAAGAACATCAGATTCTCCCATTAATTCTTTCTGAGAGGCAATTTCTTCTTTAAGCTCTTTTATCTCTCTCTTAGCTTATTGATCACCATCCGTAATAAATTATAGTACTCCTAGTATTGTTCTATACCACTTATTGGTTAATATATCCCTTGGCATCTGAAAATGCTTTAAGGACTGGAATACATCTCTTGAATTTCATACGGAATAAGCCCTTCATTAGTTATAATTTAAATTAATTCACTCCTCATGCCCCCAATCTGCTTCTCCTTTGGATATCCTAACTCAGTAAATGTCATTCCCATCCTCCTAGTTCTCCAAGCCAGAAATATGAGTGATTATCAATCCCTATTTCTCTTACCTATTAACCAAGTCCCGTTTAGTTAAAACCCCTACACATCAATCAAACCTATTCACCTCTCTCCAGCCCCACTGACATTATCTTAAAGCCCTTCACCATTTTTTCCTGGAATATTGTAATTGGTTCTCACATGTTCTACCTACTTTTGGTCTTGAAGATATGCAATTCAGTTTCCCACAGCAGCCAAAGACATTCCTTTTGAAGTGCATATTTGATTATGTCATTTGCTGCTTAAAAATCTTTTACTGGCTCCCCACTGCAGCAGAATAAAGTAGAAATTTCTATGTGACTTATTAGATCTTTTATGATCTACAGTTTAACTCTCTGGCCCTATTTCTGACTGACTTTCCAAGTTATGCTCTATACCTTAGGCAAACTAATTTTTTTTTTCATCTCCCCACATCCACCACAATTTATCTCATTCCCAGTCATTTGCACAGGATACTGGGTCTACCTGATACCCTCTCTCTCCTTCCATCACCCTTTCCTTGGCTATTTCCTCTTGAACTTTATATCTCAGATCAGATAACATTTTCTTTAAAAGCCCACTCTGACATTCCTCTCTCCCTCTTGCTCAGGTAAGCATGGCCAGGTGCCCTTCTTGCGTGTTACTACAGCATCCTACATTTACATGTTTCCCTGTAGCACTTATGATACTACAGTTTCTGATTTACTTGTAGTTGACTCTATGGGTAGCCTACCCAAGAGCCATTACTTCCTAATAGGCCCCCAGTGAAATTCAAATATCCGCCTACCCTTGCAGCCACATACTTACAGGGAGGTGGGCCTCAGCCCCAGCCACCATGAGGGAAACCTGATTGTCTCAGATAATCATGAAAGTACCATTTCCAAGGCAGTGATTGGTTAAGACATAGGCATGTGAAAAAATTTTGGTCATTGAGACATTGAAGAGAAGTGGGAAAAGGGAAGACCGTCTGGAAATAATTTTTTTCTTTCTTAAAAGAAGACTTAAAAAGAAGATCCTCTTTTCCAACTGGCCATAGTTATCTGCATGTAATAGTTGGACCTGTGACTGACATCTCAAGATTACCGGAACAAACCAGAAAACTCACCAACACTTGAGGATGGCAGAAGAGAAAGATAAAAAAGACTCAGGATGCCTTTGATAATGTCACTGAGTTACTGAGTGACTTAGAGCCTCCCACCTCAGGATGACTTATGGTTAAAGCCAATTAAGTTATGACTTTATGGTAGTTACAGCTGCAAGCATTCTCACTGACTGACACATGTCTACCTTCCTCACTGTACTGATATTAATGAGAATTTATGCTTGGAGATGGAACTGCAAAAGAACTAAGAACTAAAGAAAACATCTTAGAAGGCTGCATGACATTATGGTGATTAATAGGGAAAACTTTATTAGTGTGGTATCATACAGAGAATCAGAATCAGCTTTTGAGGAAAACGATGTAGAAGTCTTCTGATTTGTTTTCTGGGCCAGAGAATAAAATGGAACAGTAGTAGCTCTTTGAAAAGCTAGGTTTAACATGATCACAGAAATCCTACTGTACCAAATTCAGAAGCCTCTAGAAAAGTGACCTAATTCAGTTTCTGCTGTGCTCTGCCCCTTGCTGTTCACTTTCCTATCTCAGCTCTGGTTTTACTTGAAAAGCTCAGGAACTTAAAAGGGGGAAAGCTACCAACATATTTACCTAAACTCTGATCAAAGATCCAAGAAAAGGTCAAGGTGATAGCTGAACCCACAATTATATTAACCTTTTGTGGAAACATTGAACAATGCAGCAGTATCTTTGCTTTTGCAGAATATCTTGTTAGAAACAGGAATTTCAAGAATAGCCAGAAAGATAAATCCTCTTGCTACCTTCATTTTTATGCTTTAAATTGTAAATGCAAAGCAAAAGGACCTATTCAGCAGTCTATTAAACAGCGGTACCCTTGTATTTATCAATAATAGAACAAACTCTCAATATTCATAAGGAAATGTAAGATAATATGGATAACCAAGATTATTGCTTGAGCATATTCTCTAAAAATTGGCAGACAGTTCAAGCTCCTATAGTGTTGCTAATGGAACTTATTGTATACTTATAGTTACTTGTAAAATGAGATAATGTGTATAAGGCAGAAGTTACCCCTCCATTGAAAGTTTGGTAGAAGTTATATGTAGAACCATTTGGGCCAGTACTATTGACAATCTGCTTATTCACTAATTTCTGTGTGGAGGGATAGGGGTGTCTAAAATTGTAACTGTTGATGCAATCTGTCAAATGGTATAGGTCTACTCTAGTTTTTTTTTACTTTAATTTGTTGAGTCTGTTTAAGTTTCATTTTTGTACTTTGTGTTAAAATCAAACTTGAAAAAAACCAATAGTAAAAATACTGCAGCTTTAAATGTACATTATTATTTTCCCATCTCTGTGATTCTGGAGTCATATAGTCTGTAGAGTAGTCCCCCAAGACACATGTAACTATTAAAATTTGGCTAGTCCAAATTGAGATGTGTCAAAAATATAATATATGCTCTGGATTTTGAAGACTTAGTATGAAAAAAAAATCCACTGATTTTTAAACATTTTAAAATGTGGCTACTAATAAAAATATAATATGTGCATTATATTTCCACTGGGTAGCACTGTTCTAAAGCATTCATCAGCTCTCCTCACATTATGCCCTGCACTGCAGACACTGACATATGTGTAATCTCTAAAGCACATGTTACGATGAAAAAAGCATACTATTTCTAAACAGATGTGTGATCTTGCTTGGAAAAGACGCATAACTTTCTTGCATTTTCATTGCTTCATCTTTAAAATAAAAGGGCTGCATGAGATGATTCCTAAATTCCTTTCCAATTCTCATATATTTAATGACTTCATCATTTCCCCAATAGATTCCAAAGCCAGAGAATACAGTCCATGTAATAGCTCATTGCAGTTTGATAAATATTTCTGAAGCATTTATCATTTGCCAGGTCCTGGGAGGAGGTAATTTTACACCTAACCATCCTCTACCTTTTTTTAGCACTATTCTTTATTCTTGGCAACTTTTTGAGAAATATCTATGGAATGAATGGACACATTATTTTTCTGCTGTGTCTTATATGTTAATACAGAAAGAGAAACACACACACACACACACACACCACACACACACACACATACTCCCAGACTGGCTGTGAATGAAGTACTAAAAAAAATAATAATAATAATTTGAGTTGTGATTCTTTAGCAGAAACTCAAGTGCCCATATAACTGAATGGTTTCTGAATCTGGCAGCTAAAAATGCTTTAGTCTTTCTGAAAAATGGAAAATACATTAAATACATTATAAGTCTAAGTAAAGAGCACTCCAATTTTAGCTGCCTTTGCCCCTTCTGAGACTTTCCTGGGTCAATAATTAGCAACAGAGCCTGGAGGACTGGGGAAAGGATCGGGATGATGAACAAGTGCAAATGAGCTACCTTAAAAAAGCAATAGCACAAAGCATGAGAGCACTCAAGAGTTGTACTGCGAAGTGTTCAGATTAGGCAGGCCCAAAAATGAAAAAATTGAAAATTAATAAACCAGAACCTAGCTGCACGCACTGACTTAATGAGATCCGTTGTTAATGTAACACATTTTTGCCTACTACTTTTGTGAAGACTTCTTAAATTATTTTAAACGTTTCTCAAGAAATGCCTCTCCAATTTTACTGGGGTTCTTAATGTTCTTCTCAATTTTCTTTCCAAAAGCATAAGGGAGAGAAATGAAGAGATGATTTGAAATACTAGAAAGAATACAAGACTAAGAGCCAGGAAATTTGGTTTCTAGTCACAGAACTGCTACAAACTGGTGATATGGAGTTGAACAAATTATTTAGTCTTTTTTGGTCTGTTTCTTCATCTGAAAAATGAGGATAAAGCTCTGTGTATTCTAGTGGTTGATAAGGGGGGTCAAATGAGATAATGGTAAGAAAAATTACATTTACAAGATACAAATGTTCTATAAATGTATTTTACACGAAATTATCAGAGAAGTCTCTTATGAGCTAAAATATGATAATAGCACATGTGGTCCAAGATCCAAAAGTGAAGACTAAGAAGAAACATATATCACAAAAATTATATCCTTTTATTAGAAATAGCACAATATCCATAAGACTAATCTTTAAAAGCACAAGGAGCAGTGGTTAATTATATTGACTCTGAAGACAGACTAGTGGGATTTGAGGTCTGATACTGCCATTTACTAGTTTTGTGATTTGGGGCCTCTCACTTCACCTTGTGTACTGCAGTTTTCACATCTGTAAAACTGGGGTAATAATACTACATCCCTCCTATGTTTGTTGTGAGGATTAAAGCACTTCACACATATAAAACATTGGCACAATGTAGGTATTATATAAGTATAGCTGTTATATGGGAGTACATTCTAGAATGCTTTAAACTCTAGGCACACTTCCTAGCTAGCATTTGATTTATCTTGTTTGAAAAACAGCCTGTATTTACCATATATATATCAGAGGTTGGAAGTGTCACAAGTGTATGCTGGGAGAACAAAGAAAAGCAACTTCAGTACACAATCCACAAAAGGATAGCCTTGATGGAGTCTACACTTCAGAGGGCTAAAGTAGATGGTAAACCAAGTACACTTAGGTGGTTCCTTGGTACATGTACGGCTTTGTGTTCTTACATTTTCCTCAGGTACTGATATAATGACCAAAAACACCTTGCATTTGCATTGCATTTAAAAAAAAATCACTTTCACATCTATTACGTCATTAGAAGTTGAGGGTCATTAAAAGTGGACAATGAACTTGCTTTCACCTTCACAAATCTCTCCGAGGAATCAAGACAATTGAATGCTTGCACTTGAGAAAAAAGGTGGGCTTTTTGCCAAATACCTTCTGGCAGCTCATAAGCCTGAGCTTTTCATCTGAGCCAACTGCAAGCCTGGAAGGGTCCAGAAAAGCGACTCATCTGCTCCGCAGACCTCACTGGCCTTTTGTTGTGGTGGGCACGGTGCCGTCCACACACAGCTGTGGGTCAGTATGTGGATCACTGACTGCATCCTACTTGCAAGAAGGCCATTTTGGATGTTTCACTAAGGAATCCAAGAGTACAAGGCAGAGAGGGGAGGCTGACTAGTTGGGGACTTCCTCCAGGATGTTCCCATAGGCTCCACCTATTTGCTTCATTCCATTGATGGATTCAAGGGTGATTTTCCATGAGACTACACCTAATGGAAAAGGAAGTCTTGGGCTGTTCTTATCTAATTTGCCAACTGTTAATCAGCATTATTGATTCAGAGCCCCCATATCAGCGAAATATAGCACAGATGGGAATTCCCTGCAAATGTTTTCATGGAATCATTTGCTAGGAAACCCCCAGCTAGCAAAAAGCATAAACATATACCTTTTTATGAAGCCCTGTTAAATCTAATCAGAATGCTTGTTCCAGGAAGAGTCTATTCTCAGAAATTATATTGTCTGATCAAGTTTAACTCTTTTGTCTACTCATTGAAGTCCTTAAATACATTGTAAGATAATATACTAAAATACGTCAACCTTCAATCAATAAGCATAGTGTAATGTCTAAAGGTCATGATTTGGATTATCACAACATTTTGGGTATCAAAATGTATAAAATGAGCATATCTATATTACCTGCCAGATGAAACAAGATTATTTTAAAAATTACTTCATCATCTTGTGTTATTTGAATATAAAAATCCTGAAGGCAGGCTCTCCTTGTCTACTTATTCAACACTTAGATCGGTGCCTGAAACATAGTAGGTATTCAAAAATATTTATAGAATAAATGAATATCTGAGAAGCTGAGTCATTCTCACCACATTGACATTTTAAATTTATCTATAGACAAAACAGTCTCAAACATACGAAGGGAAATTAACATTAGCAACACAAAAATGTTTTCTTCTGCAGAAATATAATGTTAAACTATAATTGTGCAAAGTCAAAAAGTAATTTACAAATTAATTACTGAGCATTATTGAGTCAAAGCAATTCTATAAATAAATAATGCAGTACTTTTCTAAAGGTTGTTGCTATTATGTATAAGCCCTCGGGATGAAAACTGGGAGTCTATTTTTAATATGTCATCACGTTAATTAATGAATGATATAAACAATTCACGTAAACATCTCAGCCAAGCATTACTCTTGGGGATCAGTGGGCTATTTCAGTAACAAGAGTTAAAAGCAGGGAACACAATCTTGGATTTGGTAAACTCATCTAAATTTCTTGACATTCTCCAAAGAGTAGCATTTAAGCAAAATCCGGCACAGAAGTGAAATATATAATTGAAGCCTACTTTTCCTCAGTAAGGTAACTATGATCCTTTCACATTAGTGAGATCGTGTGGACCCCATCACTAAATTGGCCCCAGGCAACCTGCTCTTGGTGGCATTCTCCCCACCTCCTCCTGCACAATTGTTTCCTGCAGAGAGAAGGGTGAAAGTCTTCATGCTCTCCCATTCTCCAATGATGCTCATGAAAATTTATTCTCAGGAAAGATTCTAATCTCAGGTATTCACACTCATATACATTCAAATCATCATGTTACCTCCCCCTGAGGTGTTTGACTTATTGATTTACCTCTATGTTAAAAACAAAAACAAAAACAAAAACAAAACAAAAAAACAAAAAAACTATTGTTTTTCTTTCTCAAAAGAAATTTCAAGAGTTAGCTGTCAGGAAAATAATGTCTTCTAGTTTGTTTATTTTGTTTTGAGATTAAAGGCCCTTCTCTGACATTGAAATTTCATATGCAGACTAAATTGAACAATTTAGTTATGTTGTTTCAGCCACTTACAAGGAACGACACAACTCATTGGCTGGTTGTCTGGCTGTGGCACTTCTCTGTTCATGTTGCCATGGCTTCCTCGACCACCTCATTCCTGCCTTCATGTCTGACATACATTTCTGACATCGTGGTGGATGCCTGTACCCTGAGAACCAGCACCTCCTCAAGGAGAACACAGCTTCAACCACACTCATCATTTTCTTTCCTTCCAGATGCCCATCATTTCCTGTCCTTCCAGATTGCCCAGTTTCCAGTCTTGAGAGCCCCGTTATCACTGACCCTCTGTCTCCTTACCCCATTGTAGTAGTGGCTAGTGTCAACTATGTTACACTTATACAATGTTTTCAGAAATGACCTTTTTTTCTATTTTCACCTTCATAAATTTAGTTTATAATATCATTACTTCTTAGAATACAAATAATACTTGCTTATTGTATTTTTTCCCTAGGGCTGCCATTACAAAATATCACAGACTGGGGTGGCTTTAACCATAGAAACTTATGTTTTAAAACAGTTCTGGAGGCCAGAGGACCGAGGTCAAGATGTCAGTGGGGTTGGTTTCTGTGGGAGGCCTCTCTTCTTGGCTTGTAGATGGCCATCTTCTCCTCGTCTCCACCTAGGCTTCTCCGCGTGTGCGCGTGCATCTTAATCTCCTTTTCTTATAAAGACACCAGCCGTGTTGGATTAGGGTCTACCCTAATGATCTCATTTTATCAAAATCACCTCTTTAAAGGCTCCATCTTTAAATACAGTCACATTCTGAGGTCCTAGGTTAGGACTTCAGCATATGACTTTGGGTGGGACACAGTTCAGCCCATAAGCCTCATGTTTTCCCTATGGTATCAGCTCTCAGCCCAGGATGACATTTCTTTTCCAGAATCATTTTGATAATCTATAGAAAAATTGTCCCACAGCCACAGAGCCATCCTTAAACAAAGTCCCTCTGTTCAGAATCCAAAGGCCTGTTGCCCCATGTTAAATTTATGTTTTCAAGTTCCTTTTCTTACAATTCTAATAAAACACAGCCACTCTGAATCTCTCAAACGCAGGCTTCTATTTCCTACTTATTTTGCTTCTACATAGGTTTTCTGTCTCCAAGAATGAAATTATCCTTCAACATTCTAATCAAATGCTAGCTTACTTTAGCGCCACCTTTCCTCAGTCTGAGATATGTTCTTCCAAACAATCATGATTCCTGGTTCCTAGAGCCATGGCCCATTTACCTGGCTCTCCTATTTCATTAATCTTTCTCTGTGTGTTTCCCAGTTCATCAAATCATAAGTATCTCTGAATAGAGAGCTCCTTACAGCATGGCTACTGATAAATCATTCACTGAGTTGACTAAATCCAGGCAGTATGACATCAATCATTTCAGAGGCAATATGATGAAAATATTCCAAACAATTTTTATTTATTCTTGTTTTTAATCTTGTTAACATGGCATAAATCAGGTTTTGATGACCAATGGTCAGTAATGGTTTTTTCAGCTGATTATTTTTCTTCCCAAAATAGCATAAAATTTTTAAACAATTACAATATGCATGTATATACTTTATCGAATTTTTGGTGACATTTTTAAAAACTGAGAGAAACACTGTTATTTTTATCCACATTATGGGATGGAAAGCCCTGGGGTCCTTTATGAGTGACATGCTTGCCTAATGTTTTGCAAGATCTGACTTCAAGGCGCTGTTAGATAATGATTAGTTTATTTTCCACTCTAATTCACCCTCTCTAAGATTTACTCTGTATTTGATATAACAATCTTAGTTCTTCTCTGTTTCCCTGTCCTTAAGACACCTTAACAAATTGACGTTCGGCTTTAAAAACCATACATTTTTAAATAGATATAGAGGCCAAATGTGGTCGACAATTTGATTGGCTAGCCCACAGTCTTTTCCAAACTTCTTCATCCTTGCTATCTTTATTATAAAGACCAGAAAACCAAATGTTAACTTTCCATCTTCTGTGTTCAAGATGACCATGTGGCATAATTCTGGCTAAAGGGCTGGAAGCTGAAGTCTTCTGGTGGCTCTGGGAAAGGCTTTTGTGTTTCTTATAAGTGGGGTAGATACAACTTCAGCTGGCCATCCTTTCTCATCCTTCTTCCTTCCCTCTTACTATCTGTGACACAGACATGATCCTCTGGAGCTGCAGTAGCCATTTTGCCATCAGAGGAACAGGCCAAGAAAATTGTGGAGATGCTGCCTCTTTGCAAATGGCGATAACATCATGCAACAGCCGAAACACCTCTAGTGGCTACCTACTTAAAAGTAATTCCTGTTTGTTCAAGCTATTGTAAGTCCAGGTTTCTGTTATTTACAGTTGAAAGCATTGAAAACTGATATACCAAGCATTATCTGCTGGCAGTTTGAGTTTTCCACAAAGAAAAATTATTTTGTAGCCATAGAACATACTCTGTAATCAAAATCCAGTTCCAAATCCACGAATCCAGTTCTCTAGGTCAAAAGGAGGCAAAAGAGAATGAGTTGGCTGTTTTCATATAAATCACTCACCACTAAGGTGATCTCTGCTATCCTTTTTTTTTTTAATATGAAGGGCAAAATTTTTCTTTTCCCTCAGGGATTGTTATTAACTATTTTCTGGATATATCAAGAAGGGGGAAAGTTACATTAAAAATTAGACAGAAAGTGGGGAATTTTCCCTTAAATTTGTGACAACCTTCACTTAAAGTTATTGTAATATGCTTCTTGGGAAGGAAGAAGGCATAGGATGGCATAGCATGTCAAGGTCCATCTGCTTTCTTTTTAACATTCCCTGTGCAGAATACCTCATAACTGTGATCCATAGTTGGCAAGAATCCCATTCATTTCCAACAGAAATCCAGGAAGCTTCGTGTGTCTCTCTCTAGCTCATTATCAGAGCAATTAAAATCAGCTGTTTTAATGCTGCTTAAAGGGCTTCAGATTTTGTAATTTATGTAGCATAAGGCAAGATTCATTTTTTATGAAGAGATTTTGATTCTGGTCCTGCCAAGTCCTAAAGAGTTCTAATTAAAGACTCCTGGGGGAGTTTTTCTTGATCTGCTAGATTTAAGATTCTTTAGTAAATACCTGCTAAGATTATTTCTGGTGGGGATAATTTATCTTTAATTTTAATGTCCTAATTATATTCCATACATATCTTGAAACTCCAGGTCAGTAATCTCATTAAGTAAATATAAAATAGTATATAATATTCTATAATAAAAATGATGCATTGTTAAAAGATGTATGCAAATCTTTAAACCTGCAGGTCTTGTTTATAAGGATCCAAAGCTGAAAAGTCTTTACTGCTGCTTATTTGAATAATAGCTACCTTCATATGCTTAATGTTAAGTTATAGGGCTTTCTTTTAGGTACTAAGTTTACTCATAAAATGCATACAATAATTACATCTCTGAGTGTTTTTAAATTTAATAGAGTTTTTTTAAATTGGAGTCTGATAGCCTTTATAGGATTGGCAACTTGTTTGATAATATCAGTGCTAAGGGAAGAAATTATGGGAAAAAAGTTGGAAGAGAGGATCTAGTGGATTTTTTTTTTTTTTTTTTTTTTTTTGAGATGGAGTCTCACTCTGTCACCCAGGCTGGAGTGCAATGGCATGATCTTGGCTCACTGCACCCTCTGCCTCCCGGGTTCAAGCGATTCTCCCGCCTCAGCCTCCCTAGTAGCTGGGATTACAGGCACCTGCCATCACGCCCAGTTAATTTTTGTATTTTTGTAGAGATGGGGTTTTGACCACATTGGCCAGACTGGTCTCGAGCTCCTGACCTCAGGTGATCCACCCGCCTCAGCCTCCCAAAGTGCTGGGATTACAGGTGTGAGGCACTGTGCCCAGCCGATCTAGTGGATTTTATTTGAAGCTGTGTTTGTAGTGTAAGCATGTTGATTACACTGTATTTAGCTTTTATGTTAGTTTTGAGCATGTACATTGGGAAAACTATTTTCTCCCAACCACCTCTTGGTACCACCATTGTTTTACTTAGGTTTGTAGAGAAAGCAAAGCCATATTAATATGGGAACAGAACTTTAAGTGGGCCTTCTCTCACTTCCTCATTCCCCCCCAAAAAATTATTTTTATATTCTGTTAATTAATTACATTCTGTGTGTCTCTTCCATGGAAGAGATCAACCTAGTAAGAATAACAAACATCATCTAATCCTTCCCATTTCTTCTTGAAATGTTAGTGGTACATATATTTTTCCTTTTCCTGAAACCCATTTGCCTCTGCTTTTCACTTGACTGATTCCTATTCACTCTTCATTTTTTAGCTTATACATTACTTCCTTCCAGCAGCCTTGATTTCCCATCCATCATATTAATTGGTTCTCTCCTTTCCTGGGATCTTTACTTCTTCAACGCATTTTATCTAATTATGCATTTAATCGTGGGCTGATCACTTAATGTTTTTCTTCCCTACTCCTTTGTAAGGCTCATGAGAGCAGGAACCATGTCGGTATGTTTACCACTCTGACCTTAGAGCACAGTCCAGTCCTGGCATAGTATACGTGCTCAATAAATATTATTAGTGATGATCTCAGATTGCTTTCCTGTGCTCAGAGCATGAGAATCAACTCAAAGAAGCAATAGCAATAGGAGCCTTCTGACAGTAAAATCCCCATTTTGCCGAGAAAACAGCTGTGAAGGCAGAAAGTGGCCATAACCCAGGAAAAGGGAGGATGGCAAATAACTGCATCTATTTCACAGTCTTGCTCAGAGTCATGGCTGTGGTTATCAATCTTTGCCTCTAAAAATACATAGATTTTGCCCCTATGAGTGGTCACTGCTTAGTCACTGCAATGGATTTGAACTACACAACCTATATTTATCACTTTTGTCCATTTAAGACCAACTCAAAGACAAAAACGAGTAAAAGAATGATGAAGACTTTTTTTTTTAAAGATTCTGCAGTACCTTCATAAGGGTCTCCCTCTCAGGGATGAAGTAAGAATTGCTCCTTTAAAAAATATCTTTCTGTAAAATGACCGGAAAATTCCTAAAGATAGAAACAAAAAAGCTAGATGGCAGCAGACTGCCTTTCATGTCCCTATCAATGAATAGATTGCTAACTAACAATCAGGGGCATTGTTCATATCAATAATATAAATAGTTCAAAAGACTCCAGAAATAAGTTTCTAAGGCACTCCCAGTCATTTGGAATAACTATGGCTTGGAAATTTCCCCATCTTTGTAATTCTGAGAAAAATGATCTAAACTAGATGTCTATAACTATATTCAGATGATTCCTATTCATAAACTGAGAATAAAGAACAGACCAACTTCAGTAACAGTGATATTGCTGGGAGAATAAATTGGCTCAAGAAGTAACAACAGCAGCAGCAAAACGGTTAAGGCATTTCAAGGTAATCAATTTAGCTCTATCGCTTTTTGCTGTGACTCTGAAGGAAGTTAATTGAATCTCTGAAAGTAGTATCTTGCTGCCTGGAATTTGTACCCACCAGCTCCAAATAAACTGTTCTATGAAGTTTAAGCTGTCCTTGACAGAAAGAAGGGTACAATCAGCTCCAAGCCATTAGGGAAGGTATAATTTCACAAGGCCAGACAGCCAAGGAAAGTGATCCTCAAAGGGAAATTTTGTAGAAAAAATTTTGCACTTCCCTGTCCCTATCCATCAGTAACCTCAACAGAGCTATTTTTGGATTGTTTCCCTTTATTCCTATTGATGACTATTATTATATTTTTGAAAATATTTTTGTTAATGTTGTTGTTAGAAACTGGTAGGTTAATGAAAGTTTAGCCATGGTTGCTGTTGTTAGAAGCAGGTGTAATTAATAAAAGTTTAGCTGTGACGGCCAGGCACCCCAGGGTTCACACCCCAGCTTATTGACTACTTTTTAAGCTATACAACCCTTAGCAAACTGCTTACCCACATGACCTCTGTTCTCACAGCTGTTAACAAAAGTGGTGGCAGTGATAATAGTGTTGAGAATTGTTTTCAGGTATAACCAAATTATCATGGAAAATGCCTAGCAAAAGGTCAGGCTTATGGTAGGAGCTAATTAATACATCGAAATCTCATTCATTCCTTTCTCGCTTTTTTTTTTGGCTTTCCTTTCTTCCACCGCCTTCGCCATCTTCCAAGAACCAGCCTAAGTAGTAGATGATGACTTGGGTCTCCTGCACATCAAGAAGCCCACTGCGCTGGCTTCCTGACACAAGACATAGCCCTGCTAGGGAGTCAGGAGTCTGTCTGTTTACTCAATGCTCAGTTCATATTAGAAAGCAAATGCTCTTGAAAATAAAAAGCATTAACTCATGTCTAATTGCTTATCTATACTTTCAGCACTTCTTCATGTTTTACAATTTACTGTGAGCAGATTCTAAAAAGAGAACATAGAACAAAGGTTTTGGCTTTGATGAGGAAAAGTGTGTGGAGAGAACACAGAAAGAGAAGGATGAAGGAAAAAGACAGGAAGGTCTCAAAACCTGAGCTCCTGCATCAGTCACTCTACTGAATTAGCCCATTCTGAGCTTGTCCAGTTCTTTCATAAATCAAACTTGCATGCTTCTTAAATTGTCAATGGTTAGCCTTCAATGATTCTTAAAAACCGTAAATTTTTAATGATGCTAGTATAAGTGAAAGGCATTCATAAGTTCCCCTCTTTAATAATGATGGTCACAAATTGGAGCAGTCAACAGCTAACATTTTTGCAGTATTTACCATGCACCAGACACTGTGCTGGGCACTGTACATGATTATCTCACTTAATCCCCACAAAGCCTTATGAGCTATTATTATTATTATTGTTTCAATTTACAGATGAGGACACTAAACAGAGAGAGAATATACAGCTAGCAAGTGGTAGAATCAGCTAACAGGCCATGCGTTCATTTGTTCTGATTGCAGTTTGATGCCTCTCCTGGGTGAATTCAATAGGACCAGAACACAGTTCTACTAAAACATCTGGTATGATTTCACAATGTCACTTTGTTTTTGCCTTTAAAGTGAATTGGGGAATTCTGAGCGGGCCTGGGGACATTTTAAGAGGTCATAGGGGCACAAGCTTAAACCTACTAGTGTCATGGGAGCCTCTCCATCTTGTGAACCCTCTTACCACCTTCATTCCCATTTAGGCTTTTACAAAACACATGACTGTAAACTGGTTTGCTTTGGTAGTAGACAGGAATGTTGTGGAGAAAACACTTGAAAAAGTTCATAGGTTAAAAAACACAAGAACTACTTGTTTCATACATGGTTTTATGTAGATGTCAAAGATAATCTCTCAAATAATCTTTAAGTTTCCACTAATATGTGATACCCCCCAAAATGCTGCCTCCTGTGATAATATCTTGCATTCTTCTATTATTCCATGAAACATATCTTATTTGGTTCTCACAGCCAACAATCAACTGAGGTAATAAGGGAAAATAACCACAGCACTGCTTTATAGAGGCAAAAGTGAGATCCCATGCTATATGGCACAGCAGAAACAGAATCTCAAACTAGTATTTAGGCCTGTAGTCCCAGCCAATAACAAGTTTCATTAGTGCAAAAGTTCTTTACCTATACACAGTCTATGGCTCTCTTGGTGAAAATAGTATCCTTGGTGAACTAAATTTTGCACAGGAAACCATGGACTCAGCATCTCATACTCTTTTTTACTGTATCTTAGGAATCACGTGCATGTCCAGTCTAAAGCAGCAGGTTGTCTAAAAAGTGTTTGGCTAGGCAGTGCTGAGAGACTGCACATCATTAGCTCTTGAAAGTCATTACCATTGAGTTCATGTCCCTAAATTGTGTCTTTCTGTGAGGAAGGCAGAGGATCATATTTGAATTCAAGATCATCGAAGTATGGTAGACATGAAAGGTGTGTGGTTAGGACACTAGCAGAACTCCAGAGCAAGTATGCACTTTCCAAGTTCCCAGGGGACAGGCTGATGGCAGAAATGTCTGATTTGAATAAAATTGCTAAATAACTTGTTTTTTTACTTAAATTCCTACAAAAATTTCCTACTATAGCAACTATTAATGAAAGTCTGTTTTTATGCTCCTCGATGACATTTTTGGCATAATTTAGAGAAAAAACCTCAGAAAATAAAAAAAAGTAAATGTAAGACATATGTTATGAAAATATCTTATGAAATATGTTATGAAACTTTTGTTCATTATGTAACCAGTGCCAACTTTGCAACCATTTAGGTCTCTGATGGTGATAACTTATTTACCTTGATATTACTTTTCCAAATCCCAAGTCCTACACAACTGTAGCTTCAACTAGAAGCCAAGCCCTACCTTTGTCCTACACAAAAAGAGACCTAGACTGTGAGCAGCCTCGCTACAGATTTCTTTGACTCCCTTTGGATTACACACTATGAATATGAATACAAGAATAACCAAGACATGCATCCAAGTACATTTTTAAATTCTAGTTTTGCTTTTTCTGATCTAGCACAAAGTGAGTTATCTGAGCATCATATTATGTATTTTCCTGAAATATTTCATATTTTCTCAAAGCCATTTTCCTTAGTAACCAATAATGAGAGATGATAGAAGGCAGTTTAAGGCATCTCAGCATTTCCAAATAGCATTCTGTCTAAGGTTAGTTTCTACATGAAAAAGGTGGTAAATGACATATAGATGCATGTGCAGGGGAAGAGGTGTTCTGTGGCAAAAGAAGTTTGAGAAAAAGATATTTAAAAGTTAAACAGTTTTTTTTTTAGCAATTATCAGTACCTTTAATATGCAAATGAATGAATCATGTTCAAGACGGTAATGATACCTGCAACGTTTCTTAAAATGATTTAAGCATAGAACTATCATTTGCAGAGCAGTTGAAGGGACCAGTGCTTCATGGGCACACTTTCAGTCATGTGGGCTCAGGAGTCACATAGACCTGAATTCCTGTTACAGCTCAGAGGAGCTATGCATCCTTGAGAGAATGATAGAAGCACATGGTAAACCTTGGTGTCTTAGCCTCAGTCTCTTGAGGTTAACAAAAGGTCAGTAAATTCAAAAACACTAAGAAAACTACATTATATTCTTGACATTCAAATGCATCTTCACAAATCCCCTAATTCACTAATATCACCCTAGCATTTACTTTTCCCCTAGAAAATTTTATTTATTTATTTATTTATTTATTATCATTATTATTTTTAAAAAGCAACTCTCATTGATGTGTTAATCCCTGTTGCTTTACAGGAATGTGTGCAGTTTTCTCGCCCTCTCTGGAATCTCATTTTCATCAACAGCACCTGTTTGCTAATGTTTTAATTCTTCCTTGATGAGTACTTTTGCACTGACTGGCACACTCTACAAAAAATTCCAATTTTTTTTCTAGAAACAAGCACAGAGTGAACTATGGTGGACTTGTTCATACAATTTGATCTTATTTATCACTTTAAATTTTATACTTTTCAAGAGTTAATAATTTTCTTAGCTGTTTTTGTGTTGCGTCTACTGCCTAGATCAACGCTGTTCAGGAGAAATACAATGTGAACCATGAATGATGGCCACAACATGTAATTTTAAATTTTTTAAAAGCCATATTATGAAAAGTTATTTTCACAAGCAGGTGAAATTAATGTATTTATTTTTACTTTTGTGGGTACATTGCAGGTATATTTATGGGGTACATGAGATATTTTGATATAAGGCATACAATGCATAATAATCACATCAGGGTAAATGAGGGGTCCATCACCTCAAGAATTTATCCTTTGTGTTGCAAACAATCCAATTATACTCTGTAATTTAAAAATGTGTAATAAATCATTGTGACTGCAATCACTCTTTTGTGCTATCAAATACTAGATCTTAATTATTCTATCTAACTATATTTTTGTACCCATTAACCATTTCCATTCCCACACCCCTGCCACTCACTACCCTTCCCAGGTTCTGATAACCATCTTTCTACTGTCTATCTCCATGGGTTCAATTGTTTTCATTTTTACCTCCCACAAATTAGTGAGAACACGCAAAGTTTGTCTTTCTGTGTGTGGCTTATTTCACTTAACATAATGACCTCCAGTTCTATCCAAATTGTTGCAGATGACAGGATCTCATTCCTTTTTATGGCTGAATAGTACTCCATTGTGTGTATGTACCATATTTTCTTTATTTAGTCATTGGTTGATGGACACTTATATACAACCAAGTGAAATTAATTTTATTTATTTGTTTATTTATTTTTTGAGACAGAGTCTGACTCTGTCTCCCAGGCTGGAGTGCAGTGGTACAGTCTCAGCTTACTGCAAGCTCTGCCTCCCGGGTTCACGCCATTCTCCTGCCTCAGCCTCCTGAGTAGCTGGGACTATAGGTGCCCACCACCACGCCTGGCTAATTTTTTCAATTTTTAGTAGAGACGGGGTTTCACCATGTTAGCCAGGATGGTCTCGATCTCCTGACCTCGTGATCCACTCGCCTCGGCCTCCCAAAGTGCTGGGATTACAGGCGTGAACCACTGTGCTGGGCCAAAATTAATTTAAATATGTTTTTTTAAACCCTATACACAGTATTAGTATTTAAACATGTAATCATTACGAATATTACAAATGAGAAAGTTTTCACTTTTTTTCACACTATTATTTGAAATCCTTTGTGCACGTTACATTTCCAGCACATCTGATTTGAATTAGCCACAGTTCAAGTGCTCTGTGGTTAATAGCTTTCTTGTTGGACAACACAGGCCTAGATTAGCAGTCAGCTTCCTTCTGGGTGGCATTTTTCTACACAGGTACAATGTGTTTATCAGTTCAGAACTATTGTATTTGCAAAGGAGAGTACAGAATAATATAACTATATTGTGATTTGAATACTTAGTGGTGCATGTGTGCATTCAATAGTTCTGTAACTTAAACCCACACAAGAACTCTGTTGTACTTTGGATCAAATTACTCCCTATCATGAAGCATCCTCATAATTAGAGTCCCTCATAATAGTCTACACCACAAAAGCCAAGGGATTTTTGTAATTGTTTTACAAGTAGGAAAAGCAGTAACTGTGATTTGAAATTTTTACAAAGTTAAATTTTGTAAATATATGTTGAATACAAATCATGTACATGACATTTGGCTAGTTCTTAACACTGATTTTTAGATATGAGACATCCAATTTTCTTGACAAAGGTATGTATGTATATATAATGCATATGCAAACACACATATAATATATCCATATATATCCAAAATACATATATATGCATGTATGCATTTATGGCATAACACCTATCTATTTTACAGGGTCAGTTGATTGGTGATTATTTCCTTCTTTTCCTTTGAATCATGGGCACTATAGAAAAGCATAAAATCAGTCTTGTTTCATAAGTTAGTTTTTCTATTCAAACTTGCACTTATCTTTGATGGAAAGAAATGTATAGCCTATTCTTGTGAATAATGCTAGCTAATATAAGCTGAGTGCTTACTCTATGCCAGGTGCTAGTTTAATGGTTATATATGTATTATCTCATTTAATACTCGAATAACTCTAATGATGTAGGTGCAGAGGCACCTGAAACAGAGCACATTTAAGGAATTTCATAAACGTCATACAAGCTGCAATTGGAAGAGCCATGATTTGAACTCAGGAATTTCTGCTCAATCATGAAGTGAACTACTCATTTTAAATGCATAGCATTCTAAGCACTCTCTTTTTAGATAATGATTTGTTAGCTAACTTGAATTAGGTTCTTAAAAGCAACTCTCATATTTCCTATGATTTCACATATCTTTGAAGGTCTTAATGGAAAGGAACTTTGTAAAGATAGTTTTATACTTAACTTAACCTCTCATTTTATTTTACTCCAAGACCAATCCAAGAAAAAAATACAGCTTCATTCCTTATCTCTGACAAGTACCAGAATGCACAACACATGGTGCCTCTGATCTGTATCATTTCCCCTAGTACTTGCATTCATCTTTGATGTTGATATTTTGTGGCCTAGTGGCTCTTGAGAGAAGACAAATAACTCCTTTGAACCATAAATTACCATATTTGGACTTACTTCTTCATATAATTTTTACTAGTCCTTTTTATTTCTTTCATATATAAATTGAAATGTTGAAATGATGAGATCTATTTTTAAAGCATATACATATTTTTGGGGGGAATGTGACAGAGTTTAAATTGCTAACAATTATACATAAACCAGCTGAATCAACTGGGCAACAAAACAGCCCTTCAGTCTCACATTAATCCATTTGCGTGTAGGCATCAGGGAGGTCTCATTCTTGCAACCCCAGAATGTAAAATATAAAGTCCAAACTAGTCTTCACTTTCACACACCTCCTCTTTTCAAAAATTCATTTAAAAATATTTAACTGACAAACATTGCATATATTTATAGTGCGCAAGACGATGTTCTGAAATATGTACACATTATAGAAGAGCTAAATCAAGCTAATTAACATATGTGTTAACTCACATAGTTTTTTGTGGTGAGAACATTTAAAATCTACTGTCTTAGAAATTTTCTTTTTGTTTTCTTTTTGGTTTTCTTTGTTATTATTTATTTTAAGTTTAGGGGTATATGTGCAGGTTTGCTACATAGGTAAACTTGTGTCATGGGGGTATTAAGCCTATTAAGCCTAGTATCCATTAGTTACTTTTCCTGGTTCTGTCCCTTCTCCCACCTTCCACTCTCTGGTAGCCTCCTATGTCTGTTGTTCCTCCCTCTATGTATCCATGTGGTCTCATTATTTAGGTCCCACTTATAAGTAACCACATATGATATTTGGTTTACAATACATTGTTCTTTTTTTTTTTTTTTTTTTTTGAGACGGATTCTGGCTCTGTCGCCCAGGCTGGAGTGCAGTGGCCGGATCTCAGCTCACTGCAAGCTCCGCCTCCCGGGTTGACGCCATTCTCCTGCCTCAGCCTCCGGAGTAGCTGGGACTACAGGCGCCCGCCACCTCGCCCGGCTAGTTTTTTTGTATTTTTTTAGTAGAGACGGGGTTTCACCTTGTTCGCCAGGATGGTCTCGATCTCCTGACCTCGTGATCCGCCCGTCTCGGCCTCCCAAAGTGCTGGGATTACAGGCTTGAGCCACCGCGCCCGGCCCACAATACATTGTTCTTAATGATAGTCACCATGTTGTACAACAGATCTCTTGAACTTATTCCTCTTGTCTAACTGAAATTTTATATCCTCTGACCACCATTTCCCCAGTCCCTCCTGTTCCCATCACCCCCTGGTAACCCTCTTCTATTATCTACCTCTATGAGTTTGACTTATTTACATTCCATACAGAAGTGAGATCATACACACACCTCTCCTCTTGCTTATACTTACTAGCTTTCAGCCAGAACAATGTTAGCAAAAGGGTTGGCTTTTGAAAGTTGACCAACCCCTGGTTTAAACAACATCTATCAGAATGTACAGTATAAAGTTTAAGGCTTCATAAGTCTAGCAGATTCAATATACATTTGTTGGATGAATTACTGAATTGGATATAAGTTCACAGGGACATTGAGCTATTCTTTGATATTTCCTGGGCTTGGTGTTGATTTCATGAATGCATACTTGATGTATGAAGAAATATTTAGGCACATGTCTTGGATCATTTATAGTTTTCTTATACCTCTATAAAAGTTATTTCTGTAAACTTAAAAGGAAAGAGTAATTATACAGTCCGTACACTCAATTTCAAATGAGAAGGTTGAGGACCCATGAAGTTAAGGTAACTTGTCCATTGTTGTTCAATGAGCCAAGAAAAAAGTGGAAATCTAGTTCAGCTGGCTGCTGCCCTTCCATGCGAAAACTGGTATAGGTCATATTATGATTACCATTTGAATGCAACCTAACAAAATGTTGTGGCCTGAGACTTCATTTATGATAATAATGAAAATTTATATTAAAAGCAAGAAATTACATTTTGCATGGTGGATTACACAGTACACAGTACACAAATGAAATCTGGAATTGGATTTGAATGTTTAAAAGTACATTATGCCTTCATACAAGATACTAAATGTTTTATGGGGGAAGAGGTTTTTTACAAGGGTTATAATAAAAATATTTTTATCTATTTAGTCATTTCTTAGCAGTTCCTCAGTTGTTCTTAGTATAACCAAGAAATACTAAAAGATGTATTGGCTCATGCCTTCCCCTTTCCCCATCATAATGGTAAAGGGTGAGTGAAAAATGCTTGAAAAGCAGCCCATTATCACTGAATGATTCCATTTTTAGCACAAGCTTCATGATATCTCAGGTGGGATAGGATGATAGTCAGCTTTCTTAGAAGTGTAACAAATTCTTCTCTGAGAATGAAAGTAATCTTGGTGGATGGCGCCAGGTTTCAGATTCAGTCTTTTAAATTCTTACTTTAAGGCTGGTACAGTGGCTCACGCCTGTAATTCTAGCCCTTAGGGAGGGTGAGGTGGGCTGATCATCTGAGGACGGGAGTTCAAGACCAGTCTGGCCAACATGGGGAAACCCCGTCTCTACCAAAAATACAAAAATTAGCCAGGCATGATGATGAGTGCCTGTAATCCCAGCTACTCATGAGGCTGAGGTGGGAGAATCGCTTGAACCTGGGAGGCGAAGGTTGCCTTGAGCTGAGGATGTGCCATTGCACTCCAGCCTGTGCAACAGAGTAAGACTCTGTCTCTAAATAAAATAAAATAAAATAAAATAAAATAAAATAAAATAAAATAAAATTCGTACTTAGTTGCCTCAGAGCACTTATTCAGTGGTTTAAATCATTTTTGAAAAACTAAGAGTCATTAACCTTTTAATGCAAAAGCGGGCGTTCATTAGGAGTTTCTTGGGGAAAAAAATAGCTTACATTCTGTTTCTTTCATGCCCATTTTTCCTCTCAATACTGTCTCCTTAAGATAAACAATCAAAAACTATAGATATTTACGTTAAACACTTATAAAAATGATTTGTGTGTAGGTCTTTTGTTAGTGCATTAGTGATACGGTTTGGCTGTGTCCTCACCCAAATCTCATCTTGAACTGTAGCTCCCCCAGTTCCTCATGTTGTGGGAGGGACCCGCTGGGAGAGAAGTGAATCATGGGGGTGGTGTCCCCCGTACTGTTCTCATGATAGTAAATAAGTCTCACAAGATCTGATGATTTTATAAAGGGGTACCCCTTTTGCTTTCGTATCTTGCTATTGTGCCTTGCAGTGGACAGAACAATAGGCAGTTGAAGGAAAGATGAACCATTCTGTTTTTCTTTAGTAGTTTTGCTAAAATATTTGATAGGTTAAAAATAGTGGTTAGAATAAATGCTCTGGATTTTTATTTACCATGTCACATTTATCACTGACAAAAAAGTTAGCTGTTCTAAGCTGCTATTTGGTATCTATTGAAAAAAACATTTTAGTGATCTGAGAGAATTAACATGACATTTAGCAGGAATTACTATATAATTCCATTTAGTGAGAAATTATTTGGGTACTGAAGAACGCTGGGTTTGAGGATTATATTTTTTAGAAATCCTTATTTCTGAAAAATCTAAAGGCAAAACCCAAATATAATAACAACTTTCAGAGGCCACTAAGGTAGATATTAAACTTTGAAAGACAATATAATACATCCTTAACACCTTTCCCAATTTCTGAATCAAGTGACTCTTTTTTTTGTTTTGTTTTTTTGTTTTGTTTTGTTTGGTTTGGTTTTGTTTTGAGACGGAGTCTCGCTCTGCAGCCCGGGCCGGAGTGCAGTGGCCGGATCTCAGCCCACTGCAAGCTCCGCCTCCCGGGTTTACGCCATTCTCCTGCCTCAGCCTCCAGAGTAACTGGGACTACAGGCACCCGCCACATCGCCTGGATAGTTTTTTTGTATGTTTTTAGTAGAGACGGGGTTTCACCGTGTTAGCCAGGATGGTCTCGATCTCCTGACCTCGTGATCCACCCGTCTCGGCCTCCCAAAGTGCTGGGATTACAGGCTTGAGCCACCGCTCCCGGCCTAAGTGACTCTTATGTAAAAATTACACACTTTCTCTTTTTTTCAGAGATGGGGTCTCACTGTGTTGCCCAGGTTGGATTGCAGTCCTGTGATCACATTCACTGCAGCCTTGACCTCCCAGGCTCAAGCAATCCTCCCTCAGCCTCCAGAGTAGCTGAGACTACAGGAAGGTACCATCATACCCCACTAATTGTTTAAATTTCATAGAAATGGGGGTCTCACTCTGTAGCACAGGCTGGTCTCAAACTCTTGGACTCAGGTGATCCTCCCACCTCAGCCTCCTGAAGTGCTAGGATTACAGGGTAAACCACTGTGTCCCACCTCGTATACTTTCTCAAATTTCACGATGTGAAGTATCTGTCTGGTAATAAAGTGATGTTTTACATCATGAAACCCTTAGAATACATTTGATATTGCCCTAATGTTTACTTATGTTCCCTAATATGCCACAAAGCAGACAGCCTTAAGATTGGATTTTGAAAGCTTTAAGAAATGGGACCCACAGTTATCACACATACTATTTTTTTCCAGACATCATCTAACAATGAATGATCACATTTTGACATGGTACAAACTGAACCAGGTCAACTAACTTGATATGCCAGAAGCCGGATTAATATCATCAATCAGTTACGGTGAGCTTCAGAGGAGGTGACATAAAAAATTAGGAATACATATATCACCAGCATCTTAACATTAAAAAGACATAATGACTATAATGACAAAAAAGAAAGAAAATGAAGGGAAAAAAACTTCTTTAAACGCATGGGTAAATAAAATCTTGAAAAAGCAATACACATTTATTTTAGCATGCCTTACATTGGCTATGCATTTTACTAATGTTTTTTCAACAGGTTAAGGTGGGTTAGGAAAAGTCCAAAACATATTTTCCAAGAATAACATATAGGAAGGAAAACCTGATTTAAAGTGAGCACAGGATATATAGCAAGAACTCAAAGTAGGAGATGGAAATTTTCAAACAGAATAAAAGATTATTTATTGGATTTTGCTAACAATGATTACTATTGGTTTGAAAAATGAACCTGGATAAAATGTAGAATAACATCACATATTTAAGCTGCATATGGACCAAACAGGGAAAATTCTATTTCTGCATATCAGATCGTTTCTTATTTTAGTCACTTATTTCACAGTTACATAGTATTCATCATGAGGAGAAACAGAGTGAGTGTGAATGGCTCACTGTTACCCACACTATTCCTGGAAAAACAGGTCCTAAAGATTAAAAGACCCAACCGCATACATAAGAGGCATGATGACATTGTTATTACTAGGCAAACATTTATTAAGATGCCATCATTGAAAATGGATGACCTATACTTTGGTACAAATGTAGAGAACTGAAACATCACTTTGGCGGCGACATAAATGTGGCAAGCAGTTTGGAAACACATTTGGCAATATCTAAAGTTAAAAGCACAACCTTCGACCCAGAAATCCTACCCCTTGGGATATACCCAAACCCACATGTATGCACAAAACCCTGCAACACTACATGTACATTTGTTTACCAAGTGATATATCCAGTAATGTTCATAACAGCTCTAATTCATAATGGCCTAAAACTGGAATACGTAACTATCCATCAACAATAGAATGAGTAAGTAAATTGTAGCATATTCACTTGGTGCAATACTAACACAATAAGAATGAAGAATGCACAAAACAATATGAATGAATCCCATAAACACAATATTGACTGAAATAAAATAAGAGTTTACATTGTACAATTTCATTCATATAAAATTTAAAAGTAGTCAAATCTATGCTATTGGAAGTCAGTTAGTGGTTATCTTTGGGTGCATAGTGACTGGAAAGAAGCATAAAGAGGTGCCCTTGGGAACTGGTAATATTTTGATTTTGATCTAGATGTTGGTTATATAAGTAAAAATGGCTAAGCATTTTTTCTCCCTTAGTGGCACATTCACGCCCATTATTTTATACCAATTAGATCCTTGTAGACTGCTAAGAGTTATATATAAATAGAAAAGAAAGAGAATCCTTTCCATTCCAACCAACATGAGGAAGGCAAGACTGCAAGACTTTTTTTTTTTTTTTTTAAGTCGTATAATGTTAAAACAAACAATAAGCCTTTTAAATTCACTCCAAAATACAGGATAATTTGTTTCCCCCACTGATAATAATTTCTTCTTTCCCTTTCTTGGCATTTTGGTGTGTCAGACTTCCCTAAGGTTTATGTTGTTTCAGTTTATATGGATTTGCTTTCAGGAAAAAAACTGATGTTCCTTGTCCCTGAGTATCTCATCCAATGGGTTGAAAAGCAGCGCAAACAACAGAAGTTGTTCAAAGCCATCCTTGTCATCTTCCACACGGGAGGACAGAGAACAAAAACGTCCCCACCAGTGAGTGGCAGTGCCACTGAGAACCCCTGAACACCTCTACTCAAGGCATTTTGAACTTTATAAAAAGAAACTGAGGAACGTTAGGATGGAAAATATATAGTCCTTTTCTAGAACCAGTTATGATGTAAACAGTTATTTTTTTCTAGAACCAGTTAAGAGATAAACAATTATTTGAGTAATGAAATGTTTTCATCTTTTAGTTCATCTGAGATCGGGGCGGTGATACTTCATAGAACTCACAAATAAAAGCTTTTCATCAGGTCAACCTGAAGATGGCAGAAGGAGTTTTTTTTGCTTGTTTTTTTCCTCCACTCAAGTGGCCACTCTTTCACTAGAGAATGTACTTACGTCATCAAATTAATGTGATTCTGAAACAGGACATAAATCTTCCGTTTGGATGAGAACATTAATCAGATTCATCTAATTTTCCATTCTTTATCTAAACACTGCCATTATGTGACAAGAAAAATTCCTGAAAATCAAGGATATTTTGCAGTTAAACCCCTCCTCCCAGCCAGTCTATTTTGTTACTCTATATAAACAAACTCTGCCACTACATTCCTTTATCCATAGCAACTTCCAGTGGGTAATCCACACATCAATTAAAGGCAAGTTAATTGCCAAAAACGGATCAAGTGACAAGCATTAGAAGCATAATATTTATGGGCTCTATTCTAAAAATTTGTGTGTTGAAAAAGTTTCATCCGGCTAGCTTTCCTTTTAATTCAAGATTTAAAATTTGTATTATTTCCCTGAAAATAAAAAAGTAATCTCATAATTACTCTTAGCTTATGATGTTTATGTTTTGTAGGCAGTCATGGACAGGTATTTCAAACAAAACAAGGTTCCTACTACAGGGCTATTACTACTGCTATTGATTTTTAACTTCCAATTTTCTTTGCTTTAGTATTTTCTAAGTATAAAAATTTTTGAGATAGTGTGAAACAATGTAATAGAAAGTATATTGTAAACTGCTCCTCCTTCCCCTACATCTTTTCATCTTCCTCCTTGTTTTACTCTCTCTCATTGTATTTTTATAATAACAGAGAAGCAAAGGCAAATTCACTCAAGAGACTGGAGACTGAAAACAAGTCAGTAACGAGGTCAATATTTATATGGTTCCATTGACGTTGTGCAATTCTGAGTTTCATGCCTAGAACTACAAATGTACTCACAGATGTATGGAACGGATATGTTTGAACTTATATGCAAATAAATTATCAATTTCTTTAAAAAGGCTTCCCTGGCTTCCCCAAGCAGAACTTCTCATCTCAGTCTCTATTTATTTTATTTATTGTTAACTTATTTTCTCTCTTCTTCTACCAGAATGTAAACTTGATGAAAGCAGAGACCACATCCATTTTGTCCCTCACTACATCCTGTCACATTTTTAGGAGTATTTATAAGCCAATTGTTAATACCCAACAGTTATTAAAAATTAAATTACATAAAAGTTGTTAATTATAATTAAATTACATTAAAAACAATGGAAATAACTATTCAAAACTCATAACCTCTGAATGGTTTGGTTACACTTTACTATTATTACGTTTTGGGGGCAATTAATGTCTATTGTATCTATATGATAGAAACACTGTATATAGTACTATGTATCTCTTGCCAACTCCACGTTTAGTGACCTCTGCAGGGCCGGGCGCGGTGGCTCAAGCCTGTAATCCCAGCCCTTTGGGAGGCCGAGACGGGCGGATCACGAGGTCAGGAGATCGAGACCATCCTGGCTAACATGGTGAAACCCCGTCTCTACTAAAAATACAAAAAACTAGCCGGGCAACGTGGCGGGCGCCTGTAGTCCCAGCTACTCGGGAGGCTGAGGCAGGAGAATGGCGTGAACCCGGGAGGCGGAGCTTGCAGTGAGCTGAGATCTGGCCACTGCACTCCAGCCTGGGCGGCAGAGCGAGACTCCGTCTCAAAAAAAAAAAAAAAGAAAGGGGCGGGTGAGAGAATTTTTTTGCACAGAAATAAGCAATTACTACAAATAGTGCCCTCCCCACTCCCCCATGGAGAGCTGGTTGTGAACATTTACCGCCTGAATGATCTTTTACATTCTGTTCTGTTCATATTTGAATGTTTCATTCATTGTTATAATAATTTTAGGGTTTTGTTTTTATAGAGTTTATTTCTTTAGCTCACCACAAAATTTATCTTTTCAAAGCTTCACTTCAAAGCTTTCTTTTTCTTTTCTTTTTTTTTGGAATGTGACTTACATACTTGTCACCTTTGAACTGTCTTTTGCATTTGACTGGCTTAACATAATTACAGTAATATATATTTACTCTATTCACAAATCCATCTTTCCTCTTTATCATTTTAGTTTTTTTCTTCCAAATTTACACTATTACCAGCTAATGAATTATATAATTTGAGCCGTGTGCCATGGCTCATGCCTGTAGTCCCAGCACTTTAGGAGGCTGAGGTGGGAGGATAACTTGAGGCCAAGAGTTTGAGACAAACCTGGGCAAACCAGACTCTAAAAAAAATTTGTTTTTAAGCCAGGAATGGTAGGGTGCGCCTGTAGTCCTAGCTACCCAGGAGGCTGTGACTGGAGGATCCCTTGAACCTAGGAGTTTGAGGCTGCAATGAGTGATAATCATGCCACTATACTCCAGCCTAGATGACAGAGCGAGACCCTGCCTCTAAAATAAATAAATAAAATAATACAATCAGACAAGTTTTAAAGTACCATATAGTACTCTTCCTTTGCCCATGGAATTTTCTTTTGCTCTGATTCAACTCTGTGTGCTTATATAACCCAGCCTTATGGAAAATCAGACACCTCTCTTCAGCCCCTTGTCAAAGTTAAAAAGGCTTGTCAATTATAGTTCCAAGGTAGAAAAAATAATGGAAGTTAGGAGGAGGGAGAGCCAAGGTAGAAGGTGGGTATATGACTGTGGCAAAGAACATGATAGATGCTGAGGCCTCCAGAACAAGGAGTACCAAGGTAAAGTGTATGGAATTGAATGCTTCCTCTTTCATAAAAAGTATTCCTTATTTGCTCTGCCCAGATCAGACAGGCCTTGATCCAGCTGCTCAGTCAAGTACCGTCTCTTAAAATCACTTGATGGGGGCTCAACCACTTCATGACTTAAAGACAAAAATGCACTCATTGAAATCATAAAATCAACATTATGAAAATAAATAGTATAAATTTTACAAACTACTAATTAAGCATAAACGCTCATACCTATTACACATTCAGAAATGGTATGGTTTTAACAACAGTGAAAACCATTCTCACACTGATGGTCAGAAATACCCACAGCATGATTCTAAACCCTTGGCAGTGGAGAGTGTCTTTTCTTCTTTAGTCACCTTGATTTTTTTGTACATCTCCTGGCAGTCCATATTTGACAGAGCTCTGTGCTGGTCCATAGCCTGCAGGCTACCTTATAAAATCAATAGCTTTATATTTATTGCAGAGTTTGTAATCTTCTGACTGTGGTTGTTCCATGTGCTGTCTTGATAAGACAGAAAACACTCAAACTGTATTTCCCCTCTCTATCTCTGTTTCTAGTCTACATTGATAATTGAACAGATTCTTTTGAATGTTAGAGATGGGGCTTTCCTTCAATTTTGAAAAAAATGCATATAATGCATTCTACAAAAATGTTGTTTACAAAGTGGTACTTCCCTACAAGAATCCTATTGTAGCTGTTGTAGCAAGTGATTTTTAGACTTGTAAGTAAAATGTCTGAGCATAATTTTACTTGGATAAGTCTATTGTTCAGAGACTTGTCCTTCCATGGTCATTGCCCAATTATGACTCTTATACTCTCTCCTGTCTGCAAGAAGTGTGCTCCAAATCATTCATTCTTTTGGCTGCCTTACTGAAGGCATTGAATTAGATGGCATATGTACTGAAGTCAGGGGGTGGGACACTGGAACAAAGATTTTCACAGAAGCACACAGAGCCAGGGTTCTAGCTCTGGCCAGGCCACTATCAAGTTGCACGACCCTGGAGCCTTTCAGGATCTTCAAGCTCTTCAACGTAAGACAAATGAGTTTGAACAAATGAACCATCAGGTTCCTTCGTCTCTAACCCCCTGTTCCCATGAATGTGGCAAAAGGAAGCACAGTGTCCTCACACTTGCCATGAATTGGAACACATTTGCTAATAGTTTCATTCATTTAATACATATACGCCAAGCACCTACTATGTACCAGACACTCTTCCAGGCATTGGCCATACAAAGGTGGAAAAAAGGACAAAAATTGCTGCCATGTGAAGCTTACATTCTATTATTAATAATAGCTGAAATTTATGTTAGTGTTGTCTATATGCCAGGCACTTTACATGGCTAACACACCTAATCCTCATAACACCTCATTTTACAAATAAGGAAACTGAGGCACATGAAGTAACTTGCCCAAAGTCTCATAGCTACAAGTGATAATGTGAAAATGTGAACCTCAGCAGCAGTGTGACTGCAGAGCTAGCCAACTGTCAATCATTCCTGCACACTACCTTTTTAAGGTGAGCCTGGTTGTATGTGCAAGTTGCTTATAAGGTAACCATTTATAAGGCAGCTCTATTGTACTATTCTGTGACCAACAGAGGTACCAATGATAACAGTTTATCTGAAAATGTATTTCACAAAGGAAACTTCACAAAATTTGTGAAATGTTAGTGAAGACTTGGAAAATGCCATGAAAGGGGTGGTAGGTAGTCCTGTACTCATGGACATGCTTTCATCTAATCTTCACAATGGCCTTATGAAGTAGATATTTTTATTTTCTATTTATGTACATGGAAATGGCTCAGAGACATTAGGAAAACTGCCCAATCAAGAAAGCAGCAGAGTTGGCACTGGAGCTTGGTCTGTTTGGCTGTAGAGCCAAAGTTCTCCTCTTACACCATGCTACCTCTTCTGACAATATGCAACGGTTGTTAGCAGTATTGTTATTCTTAGGTATAAATGTTGCCTATATACGAATTATTTTTTCATTTTCAATTTAGCCAATATTACTCACAATTTGAAATATCATTAAGAAGCCTAGTTTAATAGTCAAGACTATGCCAGTAGAATAAATAGACATGACACAGGATGAAGTTGACCTCTCTAGCTCAGAGAATCTTCTGGCTCCTCTGAACAGCTGGCCAAGGAGTAATATTTTGGCAGTAAAATACAACCCCATGACCAATGTTTTTGGCCAGATGAAATGAGCCAGATGGAAGCCCATGAAGCAAAACCCAGGAGCGGGCAGAAGCAGACAATATAAAATCACTGATTCATTTTCCTTTTTCTTTTTTAATATAAAAATATTTTTATTTTGATGCTTTTGCTTAGCATTCCTTTAAACCAACATCAATTAGGTTAGAGGACAGTTTAGATATTATTTAATCAGTTTATATTTTAACTGATTACTAAGCCCTATTCTATAACAAATCACATGGTGTTCTGTCTTCAGAGAAAGATTCAGAGTTAAGTAGAGAAGATAGTACATCTGTTAGAATAATACCTGTCATTATGGAATTTTTTCCTTGTGTGCTAATAGGATCTGGTCAGGAAGCTGGAGGTGGGAGAGTGACCAGCAGTCCCGGTTCTAACACAGACTTCCAGAATTCATACCTGTGCAGGTTTCTTAAACTTGCTCTGCCTGGTTTCCTCATTTGTAAGATAAAGGTAATGCTAGATCCACCTCCCGAGGCTGTTTTGGAGGATGGCATGCATGAGCTAATGCATGTATGGGATTGGGAATGTTTCCTGGTGCATAGTAAGTGTCCAATACAGATTAGCTCTATTGTTCTTACTTTGGACTTTCTAACCACATATGTGTGTGGTCTCTAGTCCCTGAACTTCCAATTGTTCTTCTCCTATTTGATACTAATTACATCCATCCTTTTCACTTACCCTAAAGAATTAAGTGAGATGAGCTGTAGCACACTAAAAACAACAGTTGTCACATCTGTTACATCTGAAAAGCTTTGAAAACTAAAAAGTGCTATGCAACAGGAGGTATTCTTGGGGGTATGCAGAAAGTTACATCCCAGTGTATTAATTCACAGGTGGCGCTCACTCCCTTTCTAAGATGTGAGTTCGAGACAGCATTTTCTCATGGGAATTGTGCAATTTGGTTGGGCAATCACTAGGGCATCACTAATGATGTGCTACCACTTAGGTTTTGGAAGTAGCAAAGAATAGCTATGAGACCACACTCTCCTATGATCCCTGTTCATATCTGCTACTATACAATTTCCAGATCAAAGTTGCAGATTTGATCTTTACTTCCTAAGAATACAGGGGATAATTTAGGGATATCTAGATCTTCTTGTTTGGGCAAATATTGCTTTATCTTTTCATAGCCCAGATATCATTTGTACTTTTGTTTATTGATGTGATTGTCATTCCTTCATCCTTCTACTGTTCAGTCTATGTCATATCAAACAAATTTACTCATTAGACCTTCTATATCACGTATAAGCATGCACATACGTACTTAATTAATCACCTGTTTGGCAGCTCTGCTAAAATGCTGGGAAGGAAAAGATGTTGAAACAATTGGCAAAAATGAGATTTGGAGATTTTCTGAGAATTTCTATCTCATGACCCCTATTACTATAAAGGGCAAGAAAACCAGAAGACACTTTCTGTGTTTCTGGTCTGTGGAATGCTATGGAATAATCTCTGCCCCACATTCAAATGTACCCTGAGTGACTTTCTCTCCTATTTACGTAGTACCTACCCCATACTCATCACATAAAATGTTCCTTTTAACATCCCTTTTTAAGAAGACAGAAAGCAGGAAACGTTTTGTGATTTGTTCTCTTTGGAAGACAGAATCATCTCAAGAAGAGTAATTTTCTATTTAAAGTTTCCTTGAACACTACTGTAGTTTTAAACAATAATATATTTTAAAATACAAAATTCCCTAGTGTTCTCTTATTGGAGTTGTCAGAGTCCACACTCTTGCTAAATGTTTGCTCCTTGATTCTTTCCTTACTTCCCAGATAGTTTTTCCCCATTTTTTTTTAGGTACTATATTTAAACAACCAATATAAACTTATCCACATTGTTTTCTCAAATTTAACATGAGCACATCACTCTCCTCTTTCTTCTCTATAATACTTGGGTGGGGGGGGGGGGGGCGTTGCTCTAACGTAATTAGGTGAATCTTTAAACACATGTGCCAGAACCTAGGCAGATAAATCAGCAACTTGCCCTCAAAAATAGTACTCATCTTTGTAAGCGGTGTCCTAATGCTAACACTTATCCCATTACTGAAAACACAGTTGACACTCTCTTCTGGGTTCACAGAGAAAAAGTAGTTTCCTTATTATGTAATCCTCTGCTTTCTCTCTTTTTCTGTTCCTCACTCCTCTCCCCATGGCCCTGCTCCACTCCCCTCTCCTGCCTTTCCTTTCCTCAGCCTCTTCTTTTCTCTTTCAATCCTTCTTTCTGCCTCAAATCAAACTTAATAAACTATATATTAATCATTTTTGTTTTTTTTATAAAAATCTATTTTAACCGCATAAGACAAAAAACTGTCACAGCTGAAAAACTTTCAAATCTATTTTGAGCATTGTAAACTGTTTAAGATTGTATTTCTCAAGAGTCAACACTCATTAAATGTATATGATTTGCTATTACTTTAACAAATCAGACACTAATTGAATTTCATATCTTACAGACTTGGCTTTCCATTAGCCTGAATGTTACCAGGGAGCGAAAGCCATGCCAAATAAAAATATTCCAGCTTAAAGCTAAGTGTACCCCCAGTATCATGCATTATTATCCATTTGACAGTCAAAGAAAAATGACACCACAATAGGCACATTTGAAGATTTTCCAAGACATAAAATACTGCTCATAAAATATATGGGAGAAATTCAGTGAAGAAATCTTGTCTAATGTCCAGTTCCTTCAGTGGCTTCAATAATGGAATCATATCCAAAGCCTCTAAAGGTCAAGATAAGCTTAAGTTACTTTCACCATTTAAGGATTTTGTATATTTTTTTAAATTAAGAAATGCAAAAGCAAGGTTGTGACATTATGAGATATTTTACATGTTTACATCAAATAGTTTAACACCTTTAATTCCAAGAATGCTATGCAATAAAACTATGTTCTTCAGAAGATAATTATAGCATTTAACTGTGCATGCATGTGCCTGTGTGTGGTGTGTATATGTGTCTGTATGTGTGTGTATATATATAGATATAGTGACTCATGGTGCATCTGAGGTATTATGGTATGATAAAAATTTTAAGTTATATAATAAGTACCTTTTTGCATTATTGTCAGTAGATTGTTGTGGCTGAATGCATAATCTCCTTTGGATGAGTGAGGGACCTGCAGAAATGCGAGAGCCGGTGGCCAACTGCCTTCCTGCCTCCCTAACCCTTCCACTTAATTCAACTTTTCAACTTATGATAGATATGATCATATCAAGTTGGTTATGCCAATAAAGCATTATGGGGTGATGCCAAATAAGAAAGGGTAACAGGATACTTTATCAAATAGACATTACTGGCATTCTTGCTGTATATAAAGAAGCTTCAAACCTCAAAGAGTTTGCAGTACAACTGGAAAGATAAACTAGAACCTCTAAACAGTGAAAACAGCACAAATAAAAAAGTAATTATTATGTGGGAAATTGTATATTCAAATTAAGAGGAAATAAAGGAAGGACTAAGTCTCTGAAGTTTCCAAAGGAAATGGGCTCATGATGGATATTTGAGATATCATCCTTACATCTTAAACTTGTTACAAATTAAGTTTGTTAAAATTACAGATGTGAGGTATTCAAATACATGAAAAAGTTATCCTTAGCTGCTAATGCTTATATTTTGGAAAGGGCCAGAACTTGACAAAAGGAACCTTGAAAAAATATATTTATCATATAGCTTTAAATTTTTATCATACCATAACACCTCAGATAAAAATATCTTTGCCAAACTGAGAGTAGAGCTTAAACTTTGCATTTCGTGAGATTTCTCAGATTCTTTAGTCCATCAAGCTACTGCTTTTACTTTATTCAGTAGTTGGAGATTTATGATATTAAGGAGCTTGTGATCAGATCTCAGTGATGAAGAGAGCCTAGAAGCCACCATATATTGGAAATATGCACAGTAAAGTTAGCAAATAATTGATGTTAAGTTCTGAATGTACAATTTAGTATATAATAAACATGAGAATCACATTCGACAGAATGCAAAGCACATAGTAGGCATATAATTTCAAATTTTCAACCAAATTTTATAGTTGTTACAAACTAACGTAATAAATCATTAGTTTCTTTTCAAATAAAAATTATATTTATCTCTTGCCAAAGTTTGCTTTTGCATTGTTATAACAAATTTTTAAATTTGATTTCTCTGATTTTATAGTTCCCTAAAAGTTCCAAGGACATTGTCTTCTTTACTGTCTAAAGCAAATAATTAATCCTTATAAATCATTTTAATTCAAACTTTGAATGTTTTATATGCAGGCAAATCAGAACACATTTTAATCCTGTGTTAATGTACATTTCTACATAGGCCTGGCAGCTTCCAGATGTGCTACATTTGGTCTAAATAAGAAAGACCTTATATCCAAAATTTTGCAAACAATGTCACTTCTATTTACTATTGATCAAATAGATACCTTTCAGTGCTATAAATTTTAATCAATAAAAAACAAAAAAGTTTTTATTTATAAACAATAATAAAGAATAATCAATCTTCTCTTTATTAATACCTAGAATACTCAAATGAGAAGGAAATCCAAGATTTTTTAAAGTGTTTTCTTTTTTTCCAGTTATTTGGTTAAAATAAGCTGATTTTCTTGTAAAACAGTTATTGACAGTTTAGTGAAGTCATGAGGTCAAGATTTTTAAAATGATTTCCAAAAACAAAAGATTATTAAAATATTTAGTTTGAATTCATGGCATCTAGTTCTGCTGGGCAAGATTAACACTGAATAATTCCCTGAAACAGCATTAGTTTCCATTTTTTCATGTGGATGTGCCCTGAAACACTTAGAAAGAATACTGTAGTGTTCTTGTTGTTGGTTAGTCAAACAAGAACCCTTCCCTAACATTTAGGTTGACTATATTAAGCCATTAGACAAGTTAATACACTATTTTTCAGGTGGCAGGAATATGAATGCTTTGTTAAGTTTGCCATTTAACTCTCAGAATTAGCTTTTAAAGTTAGTCAACTTTCTTCAACTTCTGCCTCATCTCCTTGGTTCTTATTTCATATACTGTCAAATTAACCAGCATTAGGAGTTAGAAGGTCAACTTAGGGCTTATTTGCAAGGGGCCTAAGGCAGTTAAGCAGTTCTTCCTAGCTACAAAAGGAAAACAGCAATACCTGTAGGACTTTGAGAAACGCAATCTTGATTTGGCTCCTGTAGATGGTCCTGGCACCGTGGCTCCCAGAGGATCCCAAACAAAAGCCATTTGTAAGGACGATGCCAAGATTCATAGCAACCACGAGAAGTCAGAGCTGGTGCTGGGCCCTGGGGCCCTGAGGCCCCGCACGGAGCAGGAGCAGGAGGCACTTGTAGCTGAGTGAGGGCATTTCCTTTGTGCAGTGGTATGCGCTGACTGAGAGGTGGCAGGCTGGCTGAGGCAGGGCTGGAAGGGATGGCCAGGACTTCCTGCTGCATGACACTTGGCCTTTGCAACAGAGCTTGCTTCACTCAGGCCTTATCTCATAATTAATGTGAGAAACACTCCCTCGAAAATTTGTTTTTAAATATAGCCCTAATTAAACAGCATAGTCACATGCCACTCCTGAAAAGCACAACACACACACACATGCATGCACACACAATGAAAGGTGTAATTGAAGTGGGTAAACCTTTATATCAGTGTGAACTTTAAAAACTGTAAACCCAGAGGGCTTTATTAAAACTTTTTAAAAAGTAAATACATGCCTATGACTGGGTCATCTGAAAAAGATTACTAAATTTCACACAGCTAACTGCCAACTATAATTTTCCTTATTTCAACTTCTCTTAAAAAGAGATGGATATAATTCTTAGTCAACCTTCCACAGGATGTAAACAGGATTTAGTTGTCTTGAAAATACCAGTGCCTCTCTACAAGTCAGTGTGAGAAAAACAGGCAGATCACTTTCAGAGCTTTTGGCAGCTTTTCCCCTCAAGGAGCTGCTGCGTCACCTTAGAGAGTGAATTACATTGCATGACTTTGACAACAAAGATCAATTATCTTGTCCATTTTCTATTCCCTAGAAACGTTTCTTAACTCTGATAAATCCTTTAAAACAACTTTCTTTCAAATTAAATAAATGATGAAAGCCAAACAGAATCTTTCATATGTTTTATGAGTCCAGGACATTTAGGGAAAGCATCTATTTCAAGATATTGTACCCATGGAGTCAAAGGACCCTAGTGCCGTCATCGGTCGTCACCACTGAGTGGTATTCAATGTTAACAATGCAGCATAATTTCATCAGTCCATGTCCAAACACTGCCCCGCGGGTAACCTCAACTGTAAACCAAGGGAGAGCGCCACTTCTCCAGGATAAGATTAGAGAGGCTTCAAGTGTCCAAGAGTGAATTTAACCCTCTCTGAACTGGACAAAATTGACCAATAGTTGAGCTCAGTGAACATCACCATATCTGCAAATTTTGAGACCTCTAAAGCTCTATCTGTCTCTTGTACACTAAGGGAGTCTTGCATATTCATATAATTTCAGTAAAAGCTCAAGACATTAAACATTATGCTTATTTTCACATCATCATCCAGCACACCAGGGGTTCTTAGGAATGCTACAGGTTTCATATCAGCTTTGGAGATGAGTAAGGGGAAACATTTTTGCAGTTTCACCTCTTCCTTATCAGACACATGAACTCAAAGAAAGTGGGTGAGTGAGAACTGCCCTGAACAGCAGCAACCTTGGAGGAGCAGAGTTCAAAAATAAACACAACACATTCTCTCTGAATCAACTTGCAATACTGTAATAGTTCACAAACTGTCTTTTTGCTTTTGTATAGCAATCCAAATTTTGCATGGGCAAAACAGGTAGCCACTTTCCTGGTGTTCTCAAAGAAGGACTGAAAAGGTGCTTATATTGATGCCAATCTGCCCTTCTGGTGCATGAAATGCTACCATTAGCATTTAATTCTTTCAAACTATTTAATTTCCATTTTGGGTAGCTCTTAGGAAATGCACACATTCCTGGCAGAGTTAGTACTGAGCTGAACGACTTGGTGCTTAGTAGAATGTCTTCATCTGAGGCTAAAGCCAGACAGTGTAAGACAACTGGCGATCTGTGTGAAGAGGGGAGGAATCTGTGTAAAGAGCTGGTGGGGTGGGGTGACTTGGAAGGGAGGGGGTGGGAGGCCACGAAGACAAGCCAAAGAGTGGAAGGGATGTTGCTGGCAAAGATGGACTTTTTTCACCCTCCAGGCAACACAAAGCTCTCATTTCGTCCGGTGGTGTTTAAAATTTTGTAGGTGAAACAGCATCACTGATTTCTAATAAAAGCTACAGTCTATGTATATGACTTAGGAAGCAGAAAAATATTTTCATTGTTATCCCAATTTTACTGATAGCAACAAAAACCTCATCTTTCTATTTAGGTTACAGCCAGCAGCACACATTTTCACAAATAATCAACTGCCTTTGCTTACCAATTTACATTTTTTAAAGGATATTCAATTAATAGATATCTAATTGATAAACTATAAGGACATACGAATAATCTAGAATGAATCTGCTAGGGAATGTTCAACTTTTTCTAAAAATGTACAAGGAAGGAGAACCAATCTTGTCATTTTCATTACTGTCAAAAACATTTCCTTCTTTCCCCCCTGCTTCGTAAAGGCAGACATCTAGAACAGTTAAGCAAGATAAAAACAATGGAACTGTAAATGCGAAATTATGAACAGGAAAATCGAAACTCTGCTTCATTTTCCTAGTGTGAAATCAGTTACAGACACAAGAAGTGTCTGCCAACATTAATGTTACTTTTTCTTAAATAATTACTTACCGCCTCCTTTTCATTTCTTCCACACAGTTACACATAATCCCGCTTAGGTTACCAGGCCTCAGTAAGGTCATAGAAATAAGCTACTTATTTCTGAGATTAATCGTGGGCAAAATTAAGCCTTGATTTCAAATATAAGTATCAATATTGTTTTTAAGAACTGGCTAATATTTCACAGACATGAGAATTTAGACATTTGGAAAAAATAAGAAATTAAATACAATGATTTTCTAGGATGAATCTTTATTAGCATTTATATTAAAATAAGCTGTTTATAATTTTTCCTTCATGGGTATCAAAGAGTAGAAAAGAACAAAGAAGACATCTTTTGAACATTCTAATTACTGTCATTTATTAAGTGTTTATTTTTCTAGATGAATTTTAGTAAAAGCACGATTGAAGAGCAAGGAGAGATGTTCCATCCCTGGGACAATTTATTGTTTACAAGTTGTGCAAACTAATTTTATATGTCCCAGGGAAACCGGATTCGGAAATCTAAACATTGCTCCCATCCAATTGTTATCCATGTAAGTTCTAACCCCCCTAAAGTATCAGCAAAGTGCCCATCTTCTGCCAATAACTTAGCTCTTATGTTCTGCAGAGCTCTAAATAAGGCATCTCTTTTGTCTCTTGAATATTTCTGGGATTTTGGTTCCAAGATTCCAGATGTTACAAATGGCAAATTTGGGTTTCGGTGTCTGACACAGAAACTCAGAATTTCCTTTATAGGAGATAGCTACTATGAATAAAAATGAAACTCTCAAATTTGAGAGTGGGATAATTTAAACATAATCCACATAGGCATTCAATTACTTGCACAACAAGTCTCTAGTTAACAGGCATACGGAGGAGAAGAGGGTTGAACTGAACTTCAGAGAAATAAACAGTTGTATCAGTGGGGTTGCGTTAGGTTGAAAGACATTGCTTCAGGAAACCAGAGCAGGCAGATAGTGGGTTTCAGGATAGTGCTGTATTTTGAAATAGTCTCTGGTTACAGACTCAAAGCCAGCAGAAGTTAACGTGGAAGCAAATAACAGACTGTTATTTACCATCTACTTCTGATGAGGGTGTCATTGTAATTCTATCTTCAGAGTGATAGATTGCAAAAGAGTGTGACAAAAGGCAGTTTGACAACAGGACTTGTGTGCTCCTTAAAACTAAAGTCCATTCAGTACAAGTAAATGTAAAAAATGATTTTTGTTACATTACTTATCATAATCAACTATAAGTTATTTCTCCAAATGAAGTGTTGCAAAATAATACTAGAATTTTCTTTGAATTGCTTGCAAATATTCATTCTAAACCTTATATGAGTCTATTTGATTGAAAAGTCAATTAATCCATGTTCTGAAATGGGAAACAATTATTTTAAGATTTGGCAACAGTAAAACATTAACAGAATTCAAGGAACCTCATGGTCTGAAGAACGCTGGGAAAGCATGCTCTGTGTTTTAAGCATCTACAATTGCATTCATTACTCATATATGACCCAGGACACAAACAGACACAAATTATAATTAAAGAGCTAAAATCAGGATATAGACTAAAACAATCAATAAGTGGCATGCTTAAATATAATGATAAAAAAATCAATACAACTACGGATTGTGAATCAAAATGTTTTACTAGACAATGTTTCCATCTACATTATGTTTAGAAATTTTTTTAGCAATTTGGAAAATAACTAAGTCAAGTTTTCTATTCACTAAACTAACAAAGCTCCTTCTGAATACTTGGATAAATGGGGTTGAAGGAAAGAAATCAAGGAGGAAGAAATGGAAGAAAAAGAAAATAAATTTTATGTTTACTGAGTATCTACTAAATGATTGACAAGTCCCTAAGATATTTTTCTAACTATCCAAAAAATATTTCTAGACTCAAATTCTTTAAAAATCTTGAAGTCAGTGTAGACTAATCACTTGAAATAAAGAATTTAACACAATTTTCTAACAAGTGTGTAAAAGTCTTCTGGTGTCACTAATTGTCTTGTTCAATTCTCTGCATATGAAAATTTTAAAGGTCATAAAAATTCTTTCTATTTAATATTCTATTCATGAATGCAGTCTTAAATAAAAATCCTACTTAGCTATTGACTGGTGAGTGAAAGAGTGGTGGATATAGGATTACATCTTGAAATTCACTTCCTTCGGAAGTCTTCCCTGCCTCCCCACACCAGGTGATGTCTCCACTGCACTCTGCACTTCCTCTTTGTCAGTGTCATCACATTAGTAAAGACTTATTCAGTGTCTCGCTCCCCTGATAGACCTAAACACTATGAGAACATGGATTACGTCTGCTTTTCATCTGGGTACTCAGTGCTTAGCAAATAGTCTAGAGACATAAACACCACAATTATGTTGGTTTAATAAATTGACAAACCAATATTTTCAGGGCATCTTAAAAACAAGATGGACCACTTACATTATATTCTTATATGTGCCTAAATAGGGGCTGAAAATTCACAACAGGCAATTTAGGTAAGGCTTATTTAGTTTCTTTTTCCTATTTGATCAATTGATTAATTTTTTTTAATCAGAACACTATTGGGCAAATTTTCAGGACAGCACTTGCATAGGAGATTAGAGATTAGAGTCACAGTTATGCCACGAACTTGCCATGTGACCTTGAAGATCATTGCCTGACCTTGCTGAGTTTCAGTGTCTTACCCATTTGGTTCTCATTTGAGGGCCACTGCAAAGAGTTTTTGAGAGGGCTGAATAAAGTAATTTATATAAAAACATTCTGAAAACTGCACAAAATTTTAGGCACATACTACTGATGTTTGTAAGCTTTTGGGAGAGGTAGGAAAACTATTTTTATACTGTTAGAAACATTTTCAAGTTCTAAAAATTGTCAATTGGTTACTTCATGAGCATGGTAAGTAGGCATACCATTTGATCAGTTTCAAAAAGAATATCAGCCTTCAGTTTTGATAGATAACACTTTTCTCTATTTGAAATCTTTATATCCCATGTGTGTAAGAATAAAATATTAGCTGTTATATTTTGAAGGTTAATCATATGAAGAAATGTTAATGTTTTATTTGCAGCATTAAAACAGTCTATGAACTTCCCAGCACTTTGGGAGGCCGAGACGGGCGGATCACGAGGTCAGGAGATCGAGACCATCCTGGCTAACATGGTGAAACCCCGTCTCTACTAAAAATACAAAAAACTAGCCGGGCGAGGTGGCGGGCGCCTGTAGTCCCAGCTACTCGGGAGGCTGAGGCAGGAGAACGGCGTGAACCCGGGAGGCGGAGCTTGCAGTGAGCCGAGGTTGCGCCACTGCACTCCAGTCTGGGCGACAGAGCGAGACTCCGCCTCAAAAAAAAAAAAAAAAAAAAAACCGTCTATGAACTTTGTTTACAAGATCTAAAAAATTAGAAATTTTACTAAAACTAGGTGATAGAATTTCTCGATTGTTCAAAACCGTAAGCTTCTCCTAAATACAGAAATATTTCTATTCATTTTTTGAAAACTTATGGGATCCTAGAGATGGGTTGTTTAATTGGGAAATCATTTGCAACACTGACTCCAACTCATGCTACCTTTATTGTTGACCATGCACCAAATAAGGAAAGAAATGGCTTCTTCCGACTTTTTAGAATTATGCTTACAAATAAGCAAAAGCAGTGATGAAATTGCTAGGCTCAGAAACAAAATCACTCCCTTGGGAGAAAAAAAAAAAAAAAGACCACCAGTACCAAGAATCCCTAAATAAAAATCTCATGTGCTAAATTTTAGTGCTATGGATCTTTTCTATGACTGTTCAATATCTTGTTAAATCTGATTATCCATTTGTTGGAGCCAACAGTCATAAACTTTCCCATTCCTGAGTACCTGTCATCCTCAGACCCCTTCCTTACTTAGACACTTGCTGTGCACTGAATGAGTTTATGAACCAAACATCACCATAATGTCATGGTAACTTTTCTAATTCCTCATTTTACTATGATGATGTCATCCACTTATTTGGTGTTTATTCTGTGGTGTTTATTGATCTTGCTGAGTTATGATGTCTTATCCATTTGGTTCTCATTTGAGAGAGAGCCATTGCAAAGAGCTTTTGAGAGGACTGAATAGGGTAACTTACATGAAAGCATTCTGAAGACTCTGCACAGAATTTTAGGCTATAATATATATTATATTATCCTCATAATAATTTATCTATGTGCTTTATGTTATTTTATTCTGTATCACCACTGAGGAAATGAAGACTTACGAAGTTGAAATAACTTGCCCCTATGATCATACAGCCAATGAGTAGCAGATCTGAGGTCAAAATTGAGGTCTCTCTTAATTGCAAAACCTATAGGTTAACCAATACATGCCTAGAATATAAGTAAATACAGGAATGAAAAAGGTCAGGTCCCCTTCCTTGAAGAATTAAATCATAAGGGAAGTTTTGAACTTTCACAGGAAAAGCAATTGGTGTCAGTTATAAGATCTACATAATGTCACTTAATCTTCCAACTCAAGAGCAGACATTATTATCACCACTTTATAGATGAGAAATCTGAGACTCAGAGAGGTTAAGGAACTTGGCTAAAATCACAGAGGTAATATACGACAGACATGTGAGTCCAAGTCAGTTTTGCTTATCTCTAAATCTTGTCTCCATTGTGGCTGGCTTACCCTAGATCTTTCAATTCTTAATTCCAGGGACAAAATTGGCCTGTGAGCCTGGGGTGGGACTGAGGCTGTAAGTAGGGGTTGAGTGGGTTCAACTGTGGTAACTAGAGAGACAGAAGGCCTAGAGTATAGTTCGGCTTAAGGAAAAGTGATCCTGTCAGTGTTTGTATGCATTGTGGACTGCCCTGCACTTTTCCTCTGAATATTCTACATAGGAGAAAAATCACAACACTTTTCAGTCCATCCAACCAAAGGTAACAATGTGCTAGGGGCTACAATAGAAATCCGGATTTTTGAGTAACGGCAAAAGAAAACAGCTTATTGTTGTTGTTTTTGTTTTGTAACAGAATATATAAAACTTAGGGTGCCACATACTAGCTATCTCTCAGGACCAGGTAAGAAATTTATAACAGTCATTTACACAATTAGGCCATTATTAATAAGGCAATAGGACTGGTTCTGGTTTTTGCTTTCAATGTTACCACTAATTTTATTTCTACTGGTTCAGTCGACTTAAGTGACTTTCCCAAGTTTGGAAAGTGCTAAATAATGGGGTCTTGATGAAAACTGTAGCTTACCTCTAAATTTTAGAGAATAAGCCATTTTTATATTAGAGATTTTTTGTTTGTTTGTTTAACTGACTACCTTAAAAATGTAGAAGTAGTTTCAGAACACATAATTGTTATTTCATTGGTCAGATGATATTCAGTAAAATCATTTATAGCAAAATTCTGAGTTAAATTTGACTTGTTTTTGTTTGATATATATGTTATAGATGAGTCTTAAGGGATTGAACTTATATTTGAAAATAAAACAAACTTTGGTCAAAGAAACAAAATTATAATTATGGGTTTTAAGTCTCACCAGGCACTGGATGGTGAAATGCATGAGGTAGCAATTATTCCTCTAAATATTCTATAAGTGACCCTAACAAAAACACACAATGCTTTGAAATAAACACAGCTAAAAGATATAGACTAGCAAGCTACTTTCTACATGGAATTTTGTTCAACAGCTAATCAAACCAACCAGCCTCCCTTCCTTCTTTACTTCCTCCCTATTGCCCACCTTCCTTCCTTCCTCCCTTCCCTTCCCTTTCCTTCCCTTCCTTCCCTCCTTCCCTTCCCTTTCCTTCCTTCCTTCCTTCCTTCCTTCTTTCCTTCCCTTCCTTCCCTCCTTCCCTTCCCTTTCCTTCCTTCCTTCCTTCTTTCCTTCCCTTCCTTCCTTCCTTCTTTCCTTCCCTTCCTTCCCTCCTTCCTTCCTTCTTTCCTTCCCTTCCTTCCCTCCTTCCTTCCTTCTTTCCTTCCCTTCCTTCCCTTCCTTCCTTCCCTTCCTTCCTCCTTCCTTCCTTCTTCCTTCCTTCCTTCCTTCCTTCCTTCCTTCCTTCCTTCCTTCCTTCCTTCCTTCTTTCCTTCCCTTCCTTCCTTCCTTCCTCCTTCCTTCCTTCCTTCCTTCCCTTCCATACCTTCCCTCCCTCCCTCCCTCCCTCCTTCCTTCCTTCCTTCTTCCTTCCTTCCCTCCCTCCCTCCCTCCCTCCTTCCTTCTTTCTTCCCTTCCTTCTCTCCTTCCTTCTACTCACAAATGCATGTTTAGCATCTCCTACGTGCCCCAGGCTATGCCAGCTGCCTGCTAGTAGTCAATGATGAACACAATTCATGCCCAAAGAGAACTTAGAGCTGAATGAACCAAAAACTGTAACTCAAGGGAATAAAAAATTTGACTGGGCTTACATTTATTAAAAGTATCAGGGCAACAAGAAGAGAAGGAATAGAAAATATTAACAGAAATAAAAAATTACATTTTAATTATATACATTTAAGAAAAAATGTATATAATTAAGAAGAAGGTGACTAGGTATAAAGCTCATGCCTGTAATCCCAGCACTTTGGGAGGTGAAGACGGACAGATATCTTGAGCCCAGGAGTTGGAGACCAGCCTGGGAAACATGGCTAGATCCCATCTCTACAAAAAAGAGACAAGTTAGCCAGGCATGGTGGTACATGCCTGGGGTCCTAGTTACTTGGGAAGCTGGGGTGGGAGGATCACCTGAACCTGGGAAATCGAGGCTGTAGTGAATTGTGATTGTGCCACTGAACCCCAGCACTCCAGCCTGACTGACAGAGTGAGACCCTATCTCTAAAAAACAAACAAACTAACAAACAACCCAAGAAGATGATTTTCCAGATCATCAACATTAAAAACAAATCAAATGAGATATTTTTGGTGAAATGCTAGTTTGTAACACTGGCCTGGGGGAAATATTTGGCCTCAACCAGTCAATTCTTACTCTTCTGTTAAAGTGGAAAGAGCACAGGAGAGATACATTTGTACAGAAGTTCCTATTTCAGCCCAGTGGGTCTAAATAAGGGCTTCATGACCGGGGGTACAGAGATGGGTCCTGGTGCCTCCTTACAAAAGCTTCCAAACCGGAAAGAATCTTACCTCAGAACAAATATCTCTGCAACCTGTGGTAGTAAGCTTTTTCTCAATAAAACATATCAATACTGCTCACAACATTAAAACTGACAAACGGTCCCTTTGAATCCTTCTTATACACATAAAGAAAAAAGTAACCATGCCTTAGTAGGGCAATCAATCCTGGAATAGTCCAGAATGAGCTGAATTAGGGATGTCTAAAATATAAACTTGATAGAGCATATAAGACCTGTTTCAGAGTAAAAATTTAGGATGCTTGCCATGTCAAAAAGAGTTTTTTCCCCCCCAAGATGGTATTATGAACATTTTCAAAAATACAGAAAAATTGAAACAAGTTTACAGTGAACACCTGTGTATCTATTGTTCAGATTCCCACACTGACATTTAAGAGACTGCTTCTTAACAGGTGATTATCATGAGAGCAATTATTTAGATGAGACTCATCTGAATAATATTTAGGATTGTGCCTATGTTGAACCTAAGTTATAAGTCTCTATGTTTTCTTCTGGAGTCTGTTTTGAAGAGTGGACTTTGCACAGGAACGACAATATGTTTTTTTCTATGTCATATAAAGCACAAAATAAATTTGAATTTCTAAATCTTACTAACAAAAATAAATTCAGGATAAAAAGTAAATCTAAAGATATGCTCAAGATTATGAGTTATCCAAATCAATACCCATTTAAGTGATAAAAGCTATCAACCATGAAGTTTTATTCCAGTTTAGTCCTAGGTAATATGTTTTTGGAATTCTCTGAAATAAGAAAATTGTTGGTAAGTTATAAGTCAGTCAAGCACTTGGGAATGAGATGACTGGGAACTTTCCAAAGTTACTGATACTGTATAAACTAAACTATGATATTTATAAATCAAGAGATGTTTTAGTAAGCAGGATGTTTTTGGGTTTTCTGTGGGTTTTATTATTTTGTTTCCTTTTGATATATTTTAAATGAACATTATACAAATATTCGGCATTGTTATGAACAAGACATAGCACTTTTCTAATAAATGAAAAAAATCTCAACCTCAATAACTCTATTTTTATTCAATTATTTCTGATGTGGCTAGTGTAAATGTCAGCTTGCTAACTTCTCAGCGATTTGAAATGCAGGTCAAGGTCAGATGACATCACAAGAGTGACAGAGAAAACCTAATTTTAGTCTCCATGAAACTGAAGAACTCAACACAAATGACTACTGAACACTCAGCCCATGTTTGGAGTTGTACACTTGCAAAGGCATCCTATCAGGAAGGAGCAAGTACTGCAGAGAGTCGTGGAAGAAGCTAGTGTGCTCTCAGGTGCTCCAAGAGCTGTGGAAAATCTCAGATTCAGACTATCGACTTCTCAAGTACATTCAAAGAATGTGTATTTGCAACTCTAGTATAAACTCATTAAAGCAGAAGTTCAGAGAAAATAGCTAATATAGCTATAAATAGCAGAAAGTAGCATTTTCCAAAAAAGTTAATGTTAATACTTTGTTTAAAAGCATATTATAAAATTGTCAATACTAAGTAGAATCTAATTACTCCTGAAAAGCATTTCTCATTTAAAATCTATTAATTAAAATATGCACCAAATGTTGATCAAGTTATTTCTGGGTAATAGAATGATAGATGTTTTAAAATTTTATTTTCTATAATGTTTATATTTTCTACAATAAAAAAGATGACTTTTATGATCAGAATAAATGAAATACATGTTATTAAAAAACTGGAGTAGTCAAGTTTCTTTTTTTCCCACCAGGAATTTTAGGTTTTTAGTTTATTGGACTGCAAACAAAGGTCAAGAGTAAAGACTTTTGAATCATATTAAATTAAACATGTCTCACAGATACTTTACACATTGGTGAGATGTTAAGTGGTCAGAGAGAGAAGTCCTGAGAAGCCAGATAGGCATACACATCATTTAACACCTATGATGGTATTATTTAAAATGAAATCATTAATAGAAGCAGCATGATGCAGTTTGCAGAAGCACAACTAGAGAAGACAAGAAGTCTGCCTTACAGAGCCTGAGAGGTATGGCGAGGAAAAAGCAAGAGAGACAAAAAAGCGGAGCTCTTAATAGATGTAAAGAAATCCACTTTGTGCCAGTTTGCAAAGAAATTTTCCTTTATGAAGAGCAGAACTCTTAACAGATATAAAGAAACCCACTTCGTGCCAGTCTGCAAGGAAATTTTCCTTTACGAGGAGCTAGATGTTTGCACAGCGCCCTCTTCTGAAGAGAGGTTTTCGTGACTGTACCTTCACCCCAAGAGCCAGGAGCTTCAAGTATCCTTCCAGAGCAATTGCTTAGCTTTCATGAGCTGAGGATTAACTTCCAAGGCTTTTTGAGGATGCATGTATGGGTATGAGTAACACACAGACTTGACATCCGAATTCTCTATTATTAAATGTGCACATAAATATTCCACAGAGTTGTGCTTCTTAATGATAATGCTTTAAAAAGAACTTCCTAAAATAGGAAATTAGCATCTATGTTTGTTCCCATGACTTGTGAAACTTGCTCTTTTGCTCTGATGAATGCTGTTTTTCCAATTGGTAAAAGAAAATTGAAAAATTGAAAATTGGGGACTATATTAAAAATCAAAAATTGTCCATTCATCTTAAAAATATGGAGACATTTATTTATAAAACGTTAGTATGCTTATGAGTGCCATATGAAAGTGCATTAGGCACCTGAAATTTCATATGATTGTCACTGACAAAAATATTACCATTTGAGTAATATGAGAATTAGAGACATTTGGTGTGCTTGATTTAGCATGTTAATTAGAATAAAAATCTTTATTCATGTAAATGATTCCACTGATTTGCAATTATCTGGATAACTGCTCAGCAGGAAAAACCAAATTTTAGATACTTCTCCCCAAAAAATAAATTACTGTGGAATATGGTACAGTGTATGCAGGAAGAGTTGTGCTTTATGTGATATGCTGACTCAAAACAGGAGAGAAAATGACTTCTCACATTCAGTTGAACAATTGATTGGGAAGTGAGTACAGTCAGTGTCTGTGCTATGTATTTATTGAGGAGCTCATTCATTGCTACTCACTTTCCTAATCAAACCATCATGAAAAACATGCTTAGAACCCTGAGCTAGGTAAATAAGAATGTGTGGCTTAGCACAAATCATAATTAAAAAGCAATGACAACACCAAAGGATGGGTTGGGATGTCCCTCCATAATCACTACAAGATTTTCCAAACCCACCACAAATAAACATGTCAAAAATAAAAAACGACGTGCTTTCTTTTTTTCTTTTTTTGTTTTTGAGACAGAGTCTCGCTCTGTCGCCCAGGCTGGAGTGCAGTGGCCGGATCTCAGCTCACTGCAAGCTCCGCCCCCCGGGTTTACGCCATTCTCCTCCCTCAGCCTCCCAAGTAGCTGGGACTACAGGCGCCCGCCACCTCGCCAGGCTAGTTTTTTGTATTTTTTAGTAGAGACGGGGTTTTACCTTGTTCGCCAGGATGGTCTCGATCTCCTGACCTCGTGATCCGCCCATCTCAGCCTCCCAAAGTGCTGGGACTACAGGCTTGAGCCACCGCGCCCGGCCGTGCTTTCTATGTAAATGCAAATTCAAGACAAGTCCCCAAGATCCCTTGGCTCCCAATCAATTATCATTACTTCTCAATCTACTACTATCTAGAAATTCTACTGTGGCCTTTGCTCAAAGTTCAGAGCATTCATTGATGAATATCATTGTATTCATGTGGAGGAGATGACATGAGGCAGACAAGGATGAGAACAAGTCTGTGTAGAAAATTACACATATCCAGTTCTTGTGCAATGGACTTTTGAATAGGCTTGTGAAAAAGACTAACGCCTCCCAACTTTATCTCCATCCCTGAAATTTTGCCTGGTTTGGTTTTCAGAATAGTGTATCAATCTCCTTCTTGGACACTGACATATGGATATTCAATAGTCTTAGGTTGAATTCCTTCCAGGGAAATTGTGCAAAATTTTGGAGTGGACAGTTTATTTGGAGAAGAGGCAGGAAGGCGATTCTAGGAAGCAAAAGTTAGGTGACGGGGAAGTGGGATAGCCAAGGAAGAAAAGTTAATAGAATGCATATTAATAAGCAGGGGCAGATGGGGCCCAATCTCCCCAGGGACCTTTTGAGGGACCACATATACACATGCCTCAGGACTGTCCCACTGGAGAATGTGGAACCTAGGGTATATGAGCACCAACTCTGGACCCTCAATGTTAGAGTGTTGCCATTGGGAATGTTAAAAACTCCTGTAAATGGTCTCAGCAGGCTTCTTTGTACAGCAGAAAGCCCCCAGGTGCCTGAGACGGGAAAGTGACTGAGTCTGCCATAGCCTCAGGAGAACTCTAGAGTTGATGGACGTAAATGGGGTAGTGCTCCAAGCATTTTTCACAAACAGGACTATCAAACTCAAGATGCTCAAACAGAACCACCCCACCACTAAACTTACTCCTCCCTTGAACTCCCCAGGCTCGATAAATAAAAACACACATTTCCAATGTGCTCAGGCCAAAAATCCTTGAATCATCTTTGACTCATCTCTTTTTCTCTCACTCTATGTAAAAATCCATCATCAAACACAGTTAGCTCTGGTTTCAAAACATTGCCAGAATCTGATCACTTCTCGCCATCTTCACTGCCATCACTATTGTCTCCTTCCAAGGCTATTGCAGTGGCCTCATAACCATTCTCCCTGCTTCTACTCTTGCTGCAACTCTATTCTTCACAGAGCACCCACAGTGATCCTTTGAAAATGTATGCCATTTCTCTGCTCAAAACCCTTTACTGGTTTCCCACTCCATTTGGGATAAAATCCAGACTCTGTACCTTGGTTTTCAAAAGACCTCTCCTCTCTTTCTGGACTCCTTTTCTATTCTCTCTCTTGCTTACTTGGTTCCCACAATACTCATCTTCTTCCTGTTCCTTAAACACAATGTGCCTCCTCCTAAGGAGCTTTGCACTTGCTATTTCTTTTTCCTGAAACATTCTTCCTTTGGGAATCTCCATAATTCACTTATTTTGTTAAGATTTAAATGTCAGTTGAACAGACAGGGATACCTATTCTGACTTTTTAATCTAAAATCACACTTCCATTACTATTTCTTTACTCTGCATTAACATTTTTTCATAGAACTAACCATCATGACACAATTTTGAATGTGTTTATGTATTTCATATATTTTGTACTATCCTCCCCACAAAAAAATTAAATTCTTTCAGAGGAGAGCCATGTTGATTCACTGCTGTTTGGCCAATAACTAGAATAGGGCTGGATAGTGGTAATGGTTTGATATTATTTGCTAAGTGAATCAATTCACTGTTCTGAGAGCCAGATGAGATAAATATTGATACTTAGTAAACACTTAAACGTTATGATTGATATTACCCTATAAAAAGTGTAAGCAGCCTCTGCTCTCCAGAAATATGAATATCCAAGGTGTAGTGAAATTACCAGAGTTTAGGACCTACAAGCTTGTCCAACCCACGGCTTGTGGGCTACATGGCCCAGGATGGCTTTGAATGTGGCCCAACACAAATTCATAAACTATCTTAATACATTATATGAGATTTTTTGTTTTTTGTTTTTATTTTTTTTTGCTTATCAGCTGTCATGTTAGTGTATTTTATGTGTGGCCCAAGACAATTCTTCCAACGTGGCCCAGGGAAGCCAAAAGATTGAACATCCCTGGGAGGGTAAATCACTCTATTATGAGCAATGGTAGTTAGGAACAGAAAGGAAAGAAAGGTTGAGACTGGACTGTAAAGGAACTTGAATGATATGTTAGGAGTGGGACCTTTGTTACATTTAGAAGTGAAAAGTTACCAAGTGTTTCTGAACAAGGGAGTGAAATAATAAAAGCAGAATTCATTTCAGAACAATTGATATTTTGATTCTACTTGCAAGGACTTGAGCAGGAAAGATTGGAGCTAGAGAAACAATGTCATGAACTTTTCCCACCTTGAATCCTCCTTTTTCCCAATATTCAAGACACTGACATATGTACTGGCATATATGTACTATTTGCATCTTTTCAACTTAGTTTGAAGACTACTGCGTCATCAAATATTTTTCGTACTCAGTTAAGGTGGTTTTTGATCTTACTGTGGATGTTAAACTACCATATCTTGTCTAGCTGAAAAAAAGGTCTGTCCATGATTTCTCTGGAATTGAAAGTGAACCTACAATAGATGTGAAAAGCTCATATCCATTCTTCTTCAGGTTATCTAAGAACTTTATAACTAAAATATTAGAAAAAGATAAATTTGGGCATGAATATGCTACAGGTTATCTGGTGAGATATAGGTATGAGTCAACAGGAATAAACACGTCAAAGGCATCTGTAGTGCTTAGCAAAGTTTCTTTACATCTCTAATTTGTTTTTTACCCAGGGCAAAATGCAAACTGCAGTCTTCTTTTCTCTAAAGGAGTGTTGTAAAGAAAAAGAGTGGAATATGCTCATGTTCTACTAGACTCTGAACCTCCTGGGGCTGTATAACCCTGGGACTGCCCAGCACAGTAGGCGTGAAATAAATGTATGTTAAATGAATCCATCAAACTTCTTAGAAGATAGACTCCAGGGAAATTTCATTATTTTGTTTGAAATTCTGCTTTCCCTCATGTAATGAATATTTAATTCTGTTTTGTTCCAGAAAGGACTGAAGGCTTCTCTATTTCCTTTAGTAATTAGCTTAAATAAACCAAGTCATCCATTTCTCTATCTACCCAATGGACAATAGAAGAAGCTTACGTGTCTCATAGCTTTATCTATACCTTGATATGTTTGAGAATATTTCATATATATAAACCAGCAATGATCATTTGAGGAAACAAACCAGTAAACTTTACAAGCAATTATAATTTGAGGATATAAACTTTAAATTCTAGAATGTTGGACACATCTTTGAAAATAATTCCAAATAACTAATTGAATCTATTAGTTTATGTTACAAGCCAATTTGGTTCAAAGTTTTAAAATGAAGAAAAAATTGTATAAGTAGAAGTTAAAGTTCTAAGCATAGTTGAATGAAATCATCTACTCTCAACTCAATATTTTCACTCAGTTCATCATATTATTTGAAAAGTAGACATGTGGGCTGCACAGAGAACAGTGGATCCTGAGCTATTACTTCTGCTTGTGGGGCACAGAGAAGGCATTCAGACCTGTGCCTGCCACCACCCCACCCCCAGCCAACACCACCTCCAGTGTGATTGTGCACACAGGCTCCAGCAAGTGCCTCCTGCCCACCTCTCTAAGCTGCATTGCCTCTGCCACTCTGGTGAACATCTGCAGGGAGGCAGGCAACCCTGCACCCACTAGCACTTTACTGCAGCTATCCCATCTCAGCACCCCCCAGCTGAGTGGATTTCAAACCTTGAAGAGTGAGAAAACAAAGTTGGGGCCTCATACAAATACCCCAGAGTTAGTGCACACAGTCCAGAAGTTGGGAGCTGAGCGTTGGACCCCTAAAATCTTCCAGAAATGAAGCCAGTCAGCTGATTCCACCTTATACCACAATCAAACTCTCAAGGTCATCAAATACGATAAAAGGAAAAAAAAAATTCAAATGTCAGCAAACTCAAAAATTAAAGGTAGAAAAGTCCACAAAGATGGGAAAGAGTCAGCACAAGAACCCTGAAAACTCAAAAGGCCAGAGTGCCTTTCTTCCTCCAAACAACCACATCCCTTTTAAAGCAAGGCTCTGAACCAGGTTGAGATGGCTGAAATGACAGAAATAGAATTCAAAATATGGACTGGAATGAAGATCACTGAAGTACAGAAGTATGTTGAAACTCAATGGAAGCAAGCTAAAAATAATGATAAAACAATGCAGGAACTGACAGACAAACAGCCAGCATAGACAAGAATGTCACCAACCTGATAGAGCTGAAAACATTAGAATTTCATAATGCAATTACAAGTACTAATAACAGAATAGCCCAAGTGGAGGAAAAAATCTCAGAAATCTCGGAGTTTGAAAACTGGCTCTCTAAAATAAGACAGCCAGACAAGAATAGAGAAAACAGAATGAAAAGGAACGAACAAAACTGAGAAATACGAGATTAAGTAAAGAGACTGAATCTACGACTCATTGGTGTCCCTGAAATACATGAGGAGAATGAAGCCAACTTGGAAAACATATTTGAGGGTGTTATCCATGAGAACTTCCCTAACCTAGTTAGAGAGGCCAACATTTAAATTGAGGAAATGAAGAAAATCCTGGTAAGATACTTCACAAGAAGGTCATCCCTAAGACACACAATCATTAGATTATCCAAGGTTGAAATCAAATAAAACATGTTAAAGGTATCTAGAAAGATAAGGTCACCTACAAAGGGAAGCCCATCAGACTAACTGTGGACCTTTCAGCAGAAACTCTACAAGCCAGAAGAGATTGAGGGCCAATATTCACCATTCTTAAAAAAAAAAATTCCAAACAATAATTTCATATCTGGCCAAACTAAGCATCATAAGTGAAGGGGAAATAATATCCTGTTCAGACAAGCAAATACTGAGGGAATTTGTTACCACCAGACATGCCTTACAAGAACTCCTGAAAGAAACACTAAATATAGAAAGGAAAGACCACTACCAGCCACTACAAAAACACACTGAAGTGTACAGACCAATGACTCTGTAAAACAACCATATAAACAAGTCTGCAAAATAACCAGCTAACATCATGATGACAGAATCAAATTCAAACATAACAATATTAACCTTAAACGTAAATTGACTAAATGCCTCAATTTAAAGACACAGAGTGGCAAGCTGGATAAAGAACTGAGACCCATTGGTATGCTGTCTTCAAGAGACCTATCTCACATGCAATGATACACACAGGCTCAAAATAAAGAGATGGAGGAAAATCTACCAAGCAAATGAAAAACAGAAAAAAACAGGGGTTGCAATCCTAGTTTCTGACAAAAAAGACTTTAAACCAACAAAGATAAAAAAGACAAAGAAGGGCATTACATCATGGTAAAGTGTTCAATTCAACAAGAAGATCTAATTATCCTAAATATATATGCACCCAACAGAGAGAAGCACTCAGATTCATAAAGCAAGTTCTTAGAGACCTTCAAAGAGACCTAGACTCCCACACAATAATAGCAGGAGGCTTTAACATCTCACTGAAAATATCAGATCATCAAGACAGGAAATTAAGATATTCAGGACCTGAACTCAGCACTGGATCAACTGGACCTGACAGATATCTACAGAAGTCTCCACCCAAAAACAACAGAATATACATTCTTCTCATTGCCACAACCACATACTCTAAAACTGATCACATCATCAGAAGTAAAACACTACTCAGCAAATGCAAAAGAACTGAAATAATAACAAACAATCTCTTGGACCAGAGTGCAATCGAATTAGAAGCCAAGGCTAAGAATTTCATTCAAAACCATGCAATTACATGGAAATTGAATGCCTTTTCTCCTGAACTCCTGAATGCCTTTTGGGTAAATAATGAAATAAAAGCAGAAATCAGTAAGTTTTTTGAAACAAATGAGAACAAAGATACAACATACCAGAACCTCTGGAAAATAGCTAAGGCAGTGTTAGGACACACATTTATAGCACTAAATGCCCAAATCAAAAAGTTGGAAAGATCTAAAGTCAACAACCTAACATCACAACTAAAAGAACTAGAGAACCAAGAGCAAACAAATTCCAAAGCCAGCAGAAGACAAGAAATAACCAAAAACAGAACTGAACTGAAGAATATTGAGACACAGAAAACCATTCAAAAGATCAGTGAATCCGGGAGCGGTTTTTTTTTTTTTTTTTTTTTTTAATTAATAAACTACATAGACCACTAGCTAGACTAATAAAGAAGAAAAGAGAGAAGATTCAGATAAACACAGTCAGAAATGATAAGGGGGATATTACTACTGACCCCACAGAGATACAAACAACCCTCAGAGAATATTATGAACACCTTTATGCACATAAACTAGAATCACTAGAAGAAATGAATAAATTCCTGGACACATATACTCTCCCAAGACTGAATCGGGAATAAACTGAATCTCTGAACAGACTAATAAAAAGCACTGAAATTTACTCAATAATAAATAGCCTACCAACCAAAAAAATCCCAGGACCAGAAAGATTCACAGCCAAATTCTACCAGACGTACAAAGAAGAGCTGCTACCATTCCTGCTGAAACTATTCCCAAAAACTGAGAAGGATGGACTCTTCCCTAACTCATTCTACAAGGCCAGCATCTTCCTGAGACAAATACCTGGTAGAAATACAACAAAAATTTAAAACTCAGGCCAATATTCTTGATAAACATTGATGTAAAAATCCTTAATAAAATACTGGCCAACCAAATCCAGCATCACATCAAAAAGCTTATCCACCACAGTCAAGTAGGCTTCTTCCCTGAGATGCAATGTTGGTTCAACATATACAAATCAATAAATGTGATTCATCACATAAACAGAACTAAAGACACAAAACCCACAATTATCTCAAAAGATGCGGAAAAAGGCCTTCATAAAATTCAATATTGCTTCATCTTAAAAATTTTCAATAAACTAGGTATTGAAGGAACATCACTCAAAATAATAAGAGCCATCAATGACATACCCACAGTCAACATCATATTGAATGGGAAAAAGCTGGAAGTATTACCATTGAAAATGGGCACAAGACAAGGATGCCATCTCTCACCACTCCTATTCATCATTTTGGAAGTCCTGGCCAGGCAAGTTAGGTAAGAGAAGGAAATAAAGGCATTCAAGCAGGAAGAATGGAAGTCAAACTATCCCAGTTTGCAGATTACACAATCCTATATCTAGAAAACCACATGGTCTCAGCCCAAAAGTTTCTTAAAGTGATAAACAACTTCAGCAAAGTTTCAGGATATGAAATTAATGTGCGAAAATAACTAGCATTCCTATACACCAGCAACAGTCAAATTGAGAGCCAAATCAGGAATGCAATCCCATTTACAATCACCAGAAAAAGAATAAAATACCTAGGAATACAGCTAACCAGGGAGGTGAAAAATCTCTACAAGGAGAACTACATAACACTGCTCAAACAAATGAGAGATGACATAAAAAAATAGAAAAACATTCCATGATCATGGACAGAAAGAATCAATATTATTAAAATGGCCATACTGCCCAAAGCAATTTATAGATTCAGTGCTATTTTTGTTAAATTACCACTGAGATTCTTCACAGAACTAGAAAAAGCATTTTAAAATTCATATGGAACCAAAAAAGAGCCCAAAAAGCTAAGGCAATCTTCAGCAAAAAGAACAAAGCTACAAGCATCATGCTACCCAACTTCAAACTATACTACAGGGCCACAGTAACCAAAACGGCATGGTACTAGTACAAAAACAGACAAATAGACAAATGGAACAGGATAGAGAACCTCGGAATAAGACCATATACCTACAACTATCTGATTTTTGACAAACCTAACAAAAGCAAGCACTGGGGAAAGGATTCCCTATTCAATAAATGAGACTGGGATAGCTGGCTAACTATATGCAGAAGATTGGACCCCTTCTTTATACCATATACAAAACTTAAGGTGGATTAAATAGTTAAATGTAAATCCCAAAGTTTAAAAACCCTGGAAGACAACCTAGGCAATACCATCTTGGACACAGAAACAAGTAAAGATGTCACGACAGGCCGGGTGCGGTGGCTCACGCCTGTAATCCTAGCACTTTGGGAGGCTGAGGCAGGCAGATCATGAGGTCAGGAGATCGAGACTATCCTGGCTAACACAGTGAAACCCCCTCTCTACTAAAAATACAAAAAATTAGCTGGGTGTGGTGGCAGGCACCTGTAATCCCAGCTACTTGGGAGGCTGAGGCAGGACAATGGCATGAACCCAGGAGGCAGAGGTTGCAGTGAGCTGAGATTGTGCCACTGCACTCCAGCCTGGGTGACAGAGCAAGACTCTGTCTCAAAAAAACAAAACAAAAAAAAGATGTCATGGCAAAGACACCAAAAGCAATTGCCAAAAAAGAAAAAATCGACAAACAGGATCTAATTAAATCAAAGAGCTCTTGCACGGGAAAGGAAGCTATCAATAGAGAGAGCCTATAAAATGGGAGAAAATTTTTGTAAACTATTTATTCAACAAAGGTCTAATATCCAGCATCTATAAGGAACTTAAACAAATTTACAAGAAAAAAACAACCCCATTAAAAAGTGGGCAAATAACATGAACAGGCACTTTTCAAAAGAAGACATACATGCAGCCAACAATCATATGAAAAAGTTCTCAACATCACTGATCAAAATCAAAACCACAATGAAATACCACCTCACACCAGTCAGAATGGCTAGTGTCAAAAAGTCAAAAAATAACACGCTGGCGAGATTATGAAGAAGGAACACTTATACACACTTGGTGGGAGTGTAAATTAGTTCAACCATTGTAGAAGACAGTGTGGCAATTCCTCAAAGACCTAAAAAAGAAATACCACTTGACCCAGCAATCCCATTACTGGGTGTATACCCAAAGGAATAGAAATTTTTCTATTATAATGACATAGGCATGTGTTTGATCATTGCAGCACTATTCACGATAGCAAAGACATAGAGTTAACCTACATACTCATCAATGATAGACTGGATAAAAAAAAATGTGGTGCATATACACCATGGAATACTCTGCAGCCACAAAAAAGGATGAGATCACGTCCTTTGCAGGAAAATGGATAGAGCTGGAGGCCATTATCTTTAGCAAACTAATGCAGGAACAGAAAACCAAATACCATATGTTCTCACTTATTAGTGGGAGCTAAATGATGTGAACACATGGACACAAAGAGGGGAACGACACACACTAGGGCCTACCAGAGGGCAGAAGGTGGGAGGAGGGAGAGGATCAGGAAAACTAACTAATGGGTACTAAGCTTAATACTTGGGTGACAAAATAATGTGTACAACAAGCCCCTGTGACCCATATTTACCTATATAACAAACCTGCACATGTACCCCTGAACTTAAATGTTAAAAAAGAGAACTCAGAATAAAAAAAGAAAGAAAAGTACACACAAGTATACAGTCCTCCATCTCCTAGGTTCTAAAAGCTCTAAGAAAACTATTAGAAAAATATAGTGAATTAAGAAAAAATTATTCCTTATAGTTCCTACATTGTGTCTTTGCTTATACTATGTTCACCCTTTTAGGTATGTTTGTACAAAATGAAAAAGGAATAAAAACCAACATTTTTAGAGGATAATTCATGCTACTCAAAACAATCATGAGGAAAAGCTGGGCTGAAACTAGTGACAAGATTTTGCATTGTGCCACGTGGCCATCACATTTTTGCCCATATTATTTATGAGATTTCTTCAAAATTTTTGTACCAGGTCATTCTTAAGGAATTCTTTGCTCAGGACAAAGTCCAAGTTAGCATCTTTCAGACCCCTGCTGTCTCTCCACCTCCTCTCCACACACACCCATTTATAGGGAAAGGCAAGGGCAGAAAGCAGATTTGGAAGAGAAAAAGGATAGAGGAGCATGAATGTGTGTGTCCATGTGTGTGTTTGTGTGTGTGTGTGAGATGTGTCCTGCTTTACCACAGTCCAGGCAGCTTACAGGGAAGTCTGTGTTCAATATCAGCACTTCAGGCCTCTCCAGCAGGCCCTTGTTTCCTTCCTGGTCTTCACTGCCTAGTGCATGGCAACTAAGCCACAACACCCAAACCTGAGACAAATCATCCCATCCCAGGGCTAAAAAAGTGACTCTAATGATGTGTCTGCCTAACAATCAATAGTTCATTTAAATTGATTGTCTGATACATAAGTAATTTCCTTATAAACTTCTGACTTTTAGCACCACTGATCTAAGAATCACACCAAAAAAAGTGCTGTCAGAATGCAAAAATGGTTTTCTGTTTAAATAATATTTATTTTTTATGACCATACGAATGATAAATATTCATGACAGAAATTTGGAAGATTCAGAAAAGTAAATTTAAAAAACAATCACCTATACCCAGAGGCAACCTGTAAATCTGGTTCATTTTCTTTATTTGTATATGTATATACATATATTTCTGCATCTAATTTTAACATTCAATTGAGATTTGATGTATATAACTTTTGGATTCTGCTTTGCATTCATGGTTTACTATAAGCCATTTTCTCTATCATTTAATGTCATTTGAAAACATTTTTAATGGTTGAGAAGATTCTATTGGCTTGGTCTACTATCAAAATTTATTTAAACATTAGTTTATGTGAAATATGTAGAATATACCTAGGTTCTCAATATTATAGGCATTTTTATGGTGAGTATCTTTGAACATAAATATTTTAATATCCCAAATTACTTCCTTTTTTTTTTTTTTCCAAATTACTTCCATAATCCAAATATCTACAAGCAGAATTACTAAAGGGTAGAATTTTTAAAATACCAATGTTTATTTTAGATTTAGGGGCTACATGTGCAGGTTTGTTACATGGGCATATTGGGTGATGCTGAGGTTTGGGGCGGTGCTGATCCTATTACCCTGGCAGTGAGCATTGTACCCAGTAGGTAGTATTTCATCCCTTATTCCCCTTTCCCCTCCCCGCTTTTGGAGTCCTCAGTGTCTACTCTTACCATCTTTGTGTCCATGTGTTAAAGAGTAGGAGTAATTTTGAGGCTTCAGGCTTCTGCTGATTTTTAAGCTTTCAAATTAGTTCAAAAATCAATGTAACAGATGACATCTGTCAATGCACATTAATATATGCATAAATCATATGCATTTTATTATGATTTTGTAAAAGATTGACACAACATAATTCAGAATAACTTATTTACTACAAAGACGACTCACCACATGAAAATTGGTCAGAATCTAAGGCAATTAAAAATTATTAAAAGAGGCCGGGTGTGGTGGCTCATGTCTGTAATCCCAGCACTTTGGGAGTCTGAGGCAGACGGATCATGAGGTCAAGAGATCGAGACCATCCTGGCTAACATGGTGAAACCCCGTCTCTACTGAAAACACAAAACATTAGCCGGGCGTGGTGGCAGACGCCTGTAGTCCCAGCTACTCGGGAGGCTGAGGCAGGAGAATGGCATGAACCCCGGGTGGTGGAACTGGCAGTGAGCTGAGATCATGCCACTGCAGTCTAACCTGAGTGATAGAGACTCCGTCTCAAAAACAAAAAAACAAACAAACAAAAAATTATTTAAAAAATGAAAAAAAAAATCCCATCATATAAATACTCAATTTTGGCCGTATTTTATGAAAAGGCCAAAAGCAATCAAAAAAAAAAAAAAGAGAGAGAGAAAGAAGTAGGAAAAAAAGAAGAAAGACGTGGCTATTATTACAGCAATATGAAGTTGGTCAACCACTTCAAGTTTTTGTGGTCAGTGAGGTCACAAGAGCTACAGGCTGACATTTCAAACAAATTATGCACATTGAGGTCACATTGCTCTACTTCAGGCAGTTTCTCATAATTGTAGTGTTCTGTTTACAAGAGGTCCTTGACTTAAAAATGTCCTTTTGTGCCCTCTAGTGTTTAAATTCATCAAAGCTTTTGAGAAGTTCATATCTTGCTTCTAAACTCCAGTTGAACACCATTTCATTCTTAGACCAAGTGTGTATCTGTATCTGTATCTGAAGGGGGCCAACATATATCTTGTTCCAAAATTTTTAAGGTTTACTTAGCTTTTTTTTTATTTCAAAGGGAGCTAGAGTAGGGGTTGGAAAATAACCACAGGGCAAATCCTGCCCACTACTTTTTTTCTTTTTGTAAAGAAAGTTTATTAGAACATATCATGCTCATTCATTACAGATTGTCTACGGATAACTGCATTTGCTCTGCAACAGCAGAGTTAGGTAGCTACTTCAGAGTTCTTATGGTCTCAAAAGGCTAAAATATTTACTATCTGGCTGGTCACAGAAAAAGTTTGCTGACCCTGGAGCTAGAGCTCTGATAATTAGATTGGATACCATGACATTTTACAATGTCCTTTAATTCTACTCCCTTTCCATCGACCCCCGGAATACTAGTTAAAACAAAGACCTTTGTCGGCCAGTCCATTAGCTTTGTGGTCCAGGTACAAACTTTGTAGTTTTAGTGAAACCATTTGTTGTTTTTTATTTTTGTAATATTTACTTAGCATGATAATATCAACTCCGTTCTGACGACTTCGACATTAATATGATTATATTGGAGAGAATATAATGAGATCAAAGCTCTTTACCCATCAAAACCAGGAACTGAAGAACGTTTTCCTCCTTTGCTATCTCATCTCTTAGCTAGAACTTAGATAATTAGTATCCTCATTCCTATTTTTATACAATTAATAATATTTGCAATTATTTTGAGAAACATATATGATCTTTCTCAAATAAACATACCATTTATAATTAATATGGAATTTAGTTAAATTCATGCTTGATTTAAGTCTCACAAAATCACCTCTTTTATACACTAATGAAAGCACAGTGTGCAATAATAAAGCCACGGTCCTGTGTGGTCAACTTACAGGATACCTTCTTTCCTCAGTGCAAATATCACGTCTTTCTAAGTCCCTCTAATATTTTATCCTCTCATTCGTGTATCTGGAAGCTTTATTGAAACATCTTACTCCTTATCTGAAATAGTTGACGTATAGTTCATAAGAGCTTTTTTTAATATGGTTTCCAGGAAGTGGATCTATTTTATCGCTTTCCAACTTAACATGTGACTTCTGTTTCAGAATAGCTACAGCCATTCTTTTCTTCAAAGGTACACATCAGTAATAGCCTGGCCAGAAATTTTGCACAATAATAGGAGAAAACGAAAACCTAGGGGCTTAGAAAAGTGAATGAAAACAGTTTTTGGTTGATTATTTTGTTCATGAAAAGACATCTTTTTCTCGTGACATGCATTCATGGCCATTGTAGATTACATGCCTAGAGCTGCCCTTCTCAGTCTTTCAATCTCTCATTACATGAATATTCTTTACTCTATTCTTTACAGTCCCCCATTTCCCTGACACCAACCCCCACTACAATCCTCTTCCCTGTATTTGACACAGAAATCATTTAAACACAAACCCGAATACAAACACTGCATAGATTTACCATATGGAATCACATATGTCAAATTTCTGAATCAAATCATGCAAACCCACAATGCTACTTTCCAAATATATACAACAACAACAACTGAATGGGTGGTGAAACATATTACTTATTAAAGGTGCTCAATGTTAAAAGCAATTAAAATAAAATTCAGAAAAAAGTGATACCATACCTCTATTCCATAAGCAAAAAAATTCCAAACTTACCTGCAAAAGAAAAGAACAATAAATCTCAAATCAGAGGATGTTTTATTTTTTTCTAGTAAATTACACAAAACTGTCATCATAAATATAGTTATTTCTTAATTATCACTGTGTATATCATTCTCTGTAAATAATGCTTATTGGTTCTTGTAGATACCAACAGGGCTGGCAGTGACATTCTCTAAAGGCCAAATCTCACTGTGCATAGGGTCATTTTCCATATGTAGTCTGCTTCATAAGAAAGTTTTTAGAACAAAAACTTAAATAATTCCCCGGACCCAGGAAATCTGCATTACAAGATATTTTGAGGGGCACTAAATCCAAACAAGGAAAAAAGAAAAGGTTTTGGGGTCAGACTGACCTGGGTTTAAATCCTAGTTCTACTGTAGCCTGGTAACTCAAGTCATTTTATGCCTGTTGAGCCTCAGTATTTTCGCCTATAAAATGGGGACATTATATTTATGTAATTGAGTTATTGTAAGCATTGAAGTCATTTTGTGGCATGCTGTAGAAACTCAAAAATATTGCCTTCGTGTCATCCTGTAAGCTTTATTTTACGCCAATACTTTGCTGAAACATAGATGCTTAGTGCAGTATATAAAGCATGGAAGAGCTTTAAGCAATTAATAATGGCTAGAAAATTAACAAGTTTTACATTTCCATCTTCATAGTGTGACCAAGTTGGTTTATATGAAATATTAATCATCTTCTAGATGCTGGGCAATTTATTTCCCAGTGTGAATTCAAGTGTTTCACTCAGAGTTCAATCAATTAACTGAGAGTATGACAGTCTTGAGCATGGTCTTTGCATCCCATATATTCACATGCTGCCCCCTATTATGTCCCCTTCACAACCTCACTGCAGCTTCACTAGCCTTCCAGCCATTCCTGGAAAATAGCAAGCCTGCTCCAGTCTCAGGATATTTACATTCCCTGCCCATTCTGCCCACGAATATATCTCCACTCCCCGTCAATTCTTGTCTCAAAGGGCCCCTTCTATTTCCCTATTGCAAATTCCAACCATATTCTCAGCCTCTACTTTGAACTCCCCTGCTATTGCACTATTTGTTCTCCAGCACTGATAGCCTTATAAGACGCTACACAATGTATTTATTTACTATGCTGACTGAGTCTCGCTGTCCCTACCACTCCATATAAGCTACACAGAAAGAGGGGTGTCTGTCTGTTTTGTTCACTATTGAATACCCAGAACCTGGAACAATGCCTGGTAAATAGAAGTTATTCAAAAAACATTTGTTTAAGGACTCAATAATACATATATGAAAAATATATAAAAATATAAAGCATATATATAATCCATATGTATATTTATTTGTTTATATACATATTTTACTCATATACATACATATTTATCACACAAATATTTACATGCTTATTATCCATAGGAATTTTTAATTTTTAATTAAATTTTTAACTAGAAGTAAACCATTTTTGTTTTTGTATTTGTTTTGAGACAGGGTCTCCCTCTGTCACCCAGACTGAAATGCAGTGGTGCAAACATGGCTCACTGCAGTCTCAACTTCCTGGACTCAAGTGATCCTCCTACTTCAGCCTTCCAAGTAGCTGAGACTACAGGCCCATGCCACCATGCCTGGCTACTTTTTTTTTTATTTTTTTTTTATATTTTGAGGAGACAGTGTCTTGCTATGTTACCCAGGCTGGTCATGAACTCCTGGACTCAAGCAATCCTCCCACCTGGGCCTCCCAAAGTGCTAGGATTATAGGTGTGAGCCACTGCGCCAAGCCCTATTTTATTTTTACTTAACAATTATCATAAGAGAAATTGAGGCAACCATTAGAGCTGCTGGCTCTATCTTTCTAGCTCTCCACCCTCAGGACACATGTAGATGTACTTAATAACCCTCTTGTGGTTGAATGGAGCCACGTGACTGATTCTGGCCAATCAGTGGCCAAGCATTGATTTGCTGGTGTGAGACTCTCCACCTCTTCCCCTTTCTCCTTCTGCCAGAAGGATCAGCAAAGTCCATGATGGTAACCCTGTCAGTTTCTGTACCAGACTGAGGAGGCTGTACAGCAGAGCTCCCTGTGGATGACATGTAGTATGAGAAACAACAATCACTATTACTTTTGTTGTTACAAGATTTAGAGGTTGTCAGGGCAATTTAACTCACCCATCAGGATAAATAGAGAAATTGTGCACATATAATTTTAAAATTATACTGAAAGTCTTATTTAAAAAAAAAGTCTGTAAAACTATACTATATATATTCATGCTGAATGCCCTTTCTCAAGTCATTTTGTAATTCTATGTAATACGCTTATACTGTTTTTATTTCTTGATTTTCAATTTTTTTAGCCATTATCTATTCATTTCTTATCATAATAAAGATTTAATTATCTTATACTGATCTCCCTTTCCCTTTTTTCACCTAGTTACATCATAATTTTTAGGTAAATTAACTATCACTGTTTACATATTTTTACTACATAAAAATCTTATTTACTATGTATGTAATACAGACATATTTGCTTTATGGCTCAACTTCTGTTTTGCTTGTAGTCAATGATTGCTTTGGTTCTTTTCCAAATGGTTCTCATGTCTGCCACCCCTCTCAGATGCTCTAGCAAATTGGATAATCTATCAATTTCATTTTCTCTTTTCAGGCCTCCTCCTCAACATCCTATACTCTTGCTTCAATCTGTATTTATTGGCTAGTTGCTTCCTAGGCCCGCTAGAAATCTGACAACCTAAGCATTCCCTCTGCTGTCTCCTGTGTTGGTTATTGGATCTCATGATTTCCTTTTAGATAGCTTCCTGCTTTTTGTGGGTCACATTTTATAGAAGCTCAAGTGGCAAATCAAGTGAATAGTATTAATATTTTACATTTTTCGGATCTTGCATCACTAAAGATGACTTTATTCTGTCTTTACACTACTAGTGCATAGTTTGACTTGCTAAAGGAGTCTATGTTGAAGTTTAAATTCCTTCAAAATACTGAAGCCATTACTCTATTGTTTTCCAGCATCTATTCTTTTAAGTAATTTATCATTAATCTGATTACTTCCATTTTCGGTAGAGGGTGGGGGAGGAGATGAGGTTTCCGCATTCATGATGCTATTCTGGATGTTGAAATGCACTGCTCAGATTCCCCTCAGCATGTGTTTCTCCAGTAGAGGGTATACTGCTCCTGCCCGAGATTATACCCATGTATACGGAGCAGCCTGCAAACAATGGCTATTCGATAAATGGGAAGGAGGTAGTATAGAGTCCTAACCTCTTCCCCTAAGTTTTAGAAACCCCAATTGAACCAGAAGAGGCCTCCATTGAGCCTTTAATTCTATTCCTACTCTTCTTCCTGTGGTGCTCACACTAAGAGCACTTCCCCATAAACACTCTGCATCCCAATCTCTGTCTATCTCAGAGTCTCTCAGAGAACCAGACCTGCAACACAGACATTCTCTTCATTCCTTGTTTCAGCCCCACACCTCATCCCTGCAGGGTGCTACATCTTCTCTCTCAGAATCCTGACCCTTTCTGAGAACATTTCTCTAGCAAATAAATCTTGGGTGTTTCTGTGGTAGGGGCTGTGGGTAGAAACAGGAGCCTTAGATAGGATGCAGGGAGGCAGGTTTCTCTCTCATTCTCACGCCTCTTCTTTTAAATTCCTCTATTTAATTACAAATAATATGAACAAGCGATCAATTCACTACAATTAATTAGGAGTCCATTTTTTAATATTATTTGTTCATCTGTTAGCATGAATTAAAAACAATTTTATCTATTAAAAGTAGAAAAGGCATAAGAACATTTTCCAAACTGGTACATTGAATACAAGTTTTTGAGATGGTAAAAGTCCAGTTGAATAATAAAAATAAGAAAAAGACTAGGGAGTCAAATAATTTATAAATATTGGCTTCAAAATCTTAAAGAAAATTTTTTTTATTACGTGACTTCTAAGAGCTTTAAATATACTAATTGGAATGTGACTATTCTAGAAGGTAGAGAGCATTTGTAGAGTAAGTAGGCCATTCCCCTGTAGATGGCAGTTAATATCAGAGTAAGCCATGTTTTAGAATATGACTTGGGGCTGGGCATGATGGCTCATGTCTGCAGTCCCAGGATTTCTGGGAGGCTGAGGTGGGAGGACACCTTGAGCCCAGGTACTCCACCCTGTGGGACGAAGCAGGACCTTGTCAAGAAAGAAAGAAAAAGAAAAGAAGGGCAGGGCAGGAGGAAGAGAAGAAGGGAGGGAGGGAGGGAAACAAAGAGAAAGAGAAAAGACAAAAAGAAATATGCCATGGGAATTGCTGCACAAAGCATCTTAATCTAAGTTTTATACAAATGACAGGGCTTCTATTACTCCTACAAGAATTCCTTTACCTTAGCTGGAGAGGTAAAATGAAATGCTAATCACTTAAAAACCAACATGACTGTACCAAGGAATAAAACACGTTAACTCTGTTTCAGGTGAGTGCTTTCTCCATTACATCAAATTGCCTGCTAAGTTAAAATTAATCATAATATTTGAATTAGGATCATTTAACGTAAAAAAAAAAAAAAAAAAAAAACCTTATTTCTCAGAATATTCTACTCTAGAAATCAGTTTCTCACCATCCTGCTGAAACATGTCCAAGCAATCTGCATGTATTTATAAATCTATCTTTTTTTATCTCTAGTTCAGCACATGCCATAATGTTCTCTGGGGAGCACCCAACCCCATTAGATACTCTGTAAACAAACAAAAAATTACATATTTAATAAAGTTTGGAATATTTTGCATATGTATCTCCTTCCTGGAGATTTACAGTATTTATTTAGCTTCCAGTAATATATCAGTTTAATTTTATGAAGCTCAGCTTATTTGACCATGCAACCATTTTACATGTAGTACCTGTTGATATTAGCATTCCACAAAACCTACTTTGGGAAATACTAACCTAGATTACTAAGGTTCATACTAGCAAGAGATGAATAAAACATAAACTAATACAAATAATAATGGAGAAAAAAGAGCTCCAATGATCTGACAAGGAGAAATGGTTTTTATGAAGGGACACGATTTCTCAATGAGAAAGAAAGAGGAAACAGAAAACTAATAGTTCCATTGTATTTCCATAGCTAGGGTGGGTATGGTTCAGGATTCTTTGTTCAGTTGTATAAACCTCATGCTGTCACAGCTTCATTAACGCAAGGCTAAGCCGTAATTCTAAAACGTATATATATGTTTAAAAATTGACAATTAAAAATTATATATTTATGATGTAAAACATGTTATTTTAATAGATGTATATATTGTGAAGTGGCCAAATCAAGCTAATTAATCTATACATTACCTCACAAACTTATTTTTTGTGTGTGGCAAGAACACTTAAAACCTATTCTTTTAGCTATTTTCAAGTATGCAATGTGTTGTTATTAACTATAGTCACCCTGATGTACAACAGATCTCTGGAACTTATTCCTCCTGTTTAACTGGAATTTTGTGTCCTTTGACCAACATTGCCCCAATCTTCAACCCCCACCCACCAGCCCTGGTAACAACCATTTTGTTCTGTTTCTATGAGTTTGACCTTTTGCTTTCACATTTAAATGAGATCATGTGGTGTCTGTCATTCTGTGCCTGACTTATTTCACTTAACGTAACATCATCCCGATTCATCCATGTGATCCCAAATGACAGGATTTCCAAAATATATAAGGAACTCAAAAAGGTCAACAGTATGAAAACAAATAACTTAATTTAAAAAACAAGAAAAGATCTAAACATACATTTCTCCAAAGAAGCCATACCAATGGCCAACAGGTATATGAAAAAATGTTCAACATCACTTGATAATCAGGGAAATGCAAACTAAAACCACAGTGAGATATCATCTCAAACCTGTTAGAATGGTTAGTGCAAAAAAGATGAAAGATGGCAAGGATGTGGAGAAAACAGAAGACGTTTACACTGTTGGTGGGAATGTATATTAGCATAGCCATTATGGGAAACAGCATCGAGGTTCTTTAAAACCTACAAATAGTACTACCATATTATCCAGCAATCTCACTACTAGGTATATATCCAAAGAAAATGAAATCAGCGTGTCGAAAAGATATTTGCACTCCCATGTTCATGATAGCATTATTTAAAATAGCAAAGATATGGAATCAACCTAAGTGTTCATCAACAATGAATAGATAAATGTGGTACACACACACACACACACACACACACACTCATACATAGTCACACACTGGAATTCTACCCAGCCCTGAAAAAGAAGGAAATCCATAACATATCTTTTATTTTGGATAGAATGGGCATCAAGGGTATTTGTGACAGATATACCATGAATGACATGAACCTAATATTAAATTTTTATTTTTGTTGATGTAAGGAACATGAATAGGCTAGAAACTATAAGTTTTAAGATTTAGCTTAGAAACTCAAACAATGTAGCAAATACATTTCATCATGATTTGATCTATCTATATCTATCTTATAAAATTGTGTGAGCATGAGGTTTTGGGGATGAAGAGATAATAGAATCAAATTTTAGTTTTTACCCCCAAACCTTCTAGACTTTAATTGTGTATTACGTAAAATGTAAGTATTTAAAATATGAAGTTCATGAATGGGTTCATGAGTCAACCTCAGGGGAGTTGGTGAAGCCCCTGAAACTAAAAAATTGAAAAATTGAAAAATTGAAAAATTAAAACTGAAAAATTGTGTGTATGTTTACATTTTTCAAGAGAGATTTGATTTAATCAAATTTTCAAAGCACCCTGAGATACCCAAAAAGTGATAGATCCCTTAAAGAGATAATCTCTAAGAATTCTGTCTCCTTTTTCATTAACAGTTTTATAAGCTTTCTTATGAAAAGTATAAGTCATGTTTATGATATTTAGTAATTTCTTTGCTGAGCCTTCATTTTTAGATATTCAAGAAATTTAAAAGTAAATTGTAAATAATACAATTAGTTTCTAAGGATTGTTTAAAATATAATTATATAAAATTTTAATATGTATTTTCTGTTCTTCAGCTAGGACAGAGAGAGCCTCTTTAAAAGATTTTATTTGATGCTAGGAAGGATGCTCAGAAAAGAGAACTCCTATACACTGATGGTGGAAATGTACATTAGTACAGCCATAAAGGAAAACAGTATGGGAGTTTCTCAAAAAACTAAAAATAAAACTATCATATGATCCAGCAATCCCACCACTAGGTATTTATTCAAAGGAAAGGCAATGAGTATATTAAAAGTACACCTGCACCCCCATGTTTATTGCAGCACTATTCACAATAGCCAAGATATGGAATCAACCTAAGTGACCTTGATAGAACTGGAGGTCATTACAATAAGTGAAATGAGCCAGGCACAGAAAGACAGATATGGCATGTTGTCGTTCATATGTGGGAGCTAAAACAGGGGATCTCTTTGAGGTAGAGAGTAGAATGATGGTTACCAGAGGCTGGGAAGAGAGAGGTAGGATGAAGAGAGGTTAGTTAGTGGGTATGAGCATATAGTTAGATAGAAGAAATAAGTTCTAGTGTTTGATAACACAGAAAGGTGACTATAGCTAACAATAATTTATTGTATATTTCAAAATATCTGGAAGAGCTGAAGTGTTCCCAAAGTAAAAAATAATAAGTGTTTGAGGTGATGGTAACCTTAAATATTCTGATTTGATCATTACACATTGTATGCATGAATCAAAATATCACATGTACCTTCTAAATATGTATAATTATGTATCGGTATGAATATTTACAGTAAAAAGGAGATTTGAATTGTAAGAAAAAAAGAGAAGAAATTCTACTACTTTTGCAACTTAAAATTATTTGTGTGAGATACTCACTTGCCCACAAGATGGCGCTCTCTAATGTTGGATATACTATTTTCCCAAACCAATTTCTCAAGAAGTTATTTCTAGTGTTCTCTTCCCTGAAAAATAACATTTACAATAAATTATTCTTCACTATTGTTTGATTTTCATGCTTGAACATCTAACAATGCATGACAAAGTGTATGTTAATGTTTTTGAGTGAGTGGATTGATGAATGGATGTTTCAGATGTTCACAGAATATTTACTAAATTTCTGCTGCATAAACAGCTTTGCACAGTGGATTTAAAAACAAAGAAACAAAAGGAGTTAAAGTATAAAGAGCAAATCAGGGTTACTATCTTTCAAGAAGTTAATATTTTTATATCCAAAAGTTTCATATTATATGAAAAATGATTGGTATAGACATACAAATGTACAGCAAAGAGAAGACATCAGTGTTGAGTTCAATTAAGTAAAAGACCTTATAAGTTGTTGTGACCTATGGAAGAACTTTAAGGTTTGTATGAGAAGGAGGTAAGGGGAAGATATTTAAGACAGAGCAAATAACATAAGAAATAGCTTGAAATTATGTAGTCATGCCATCCAAAAAAAAAGGCCTCCCATTAGATAAGGCTAGATGAGTTACAGAGGGTGGTGAAAGTCACTCTGAGAGGAAGAAAAGGTAACTAATATTTACTGAGGACATAATATGACTCATACTGTTATTTAATGATCTTTCCCCCGTCCTCAAAAATATGTCGACGTGCCTTTTATTAGAGTATTAGAATTATGCTGCTATATTTGGATATTTTGAGTAGGTTACACTTCCCTAAACATTGTATAAATCCCAGTATACAATCACCAGAGCAATAGGGATTTCCCGGAGAGGAAAGTAGAGTTGAGGAGGTGAGCCTTAAGTAAGCACAGGAGGAGACTAAACTTCTCTGTCTTGATTCTCAATCTCTTGAGCAATGACTATGTCTTGTAGAGCCCTCTCTTGTGGGAAGGTTAAAGATGGCCTCTGCTGTCCAGTGTGAAGAGGGAGTCAGAAGAAGAGTTTCTCCTAGGGGACTTCATTTGAATAAAATATCTCCTATTATAGGACAAATTATCTAGTTTCATGTTATTTTGATTCTACATAGTTTGTCAGTAAAGTGTTGCTTTAAAATTCCTGCTTTGTCTCAGTTGTTAAACAAAGAAAAGGATTTTTTTTAAACCCACATTTAGATCAAATTGAGTTAAAAAGAGTACCTGTCTGTCCAAAGGATGATGGTAGTGAGAACAACGAGAAAGACCCTGAGGAAAAGAATTCTTCTGCTTCTCATTGGTCTCTCTGTTTCTTCCCTTATTCCCCTAAATTCATCTCCAAATTAGGAGTCAGAGTGATCTTGTTAACATCTGCTTAAAGGTCTTTGTTTAATAAAGCAAAGCCACTAGTAAGATAAACAGAGCTCTGAGTCCCCTTATGTTTCATCTCCAACTTTTTCCCTTATTCTCCACTTTGCTTCTTCACTCCAGTCACCAGCACCGTCTTACCATCCCTCCATGATGGCAGGAGAACTTTTTGTACCTCCTTCATGTTTACTCACATGCTACCTTCTGAATGAGGTCTTTCCTAACACCACTTAAAATTCCACCACCCACCATACACACATTCGTTAACCTCTTCTCTAACACACTTTTCTTCATAGCATTTATCACAAAATCTTCCCCAAATATATATTTTTAAATATAGATATATAAATAAATATATATTATATATATATAAAATATATAAATTTTTTTTATTGTCTTTCACTCCCACCTGGAATATAAAGTCCACAAGGGTATTTTTGTTGGTTTCATTCACTGCTGTATTTTTTTTTACGGTACAGATAAGAAAGCTCAGAACATAGTATGCCTTCTGTGATAGTTAATACTGAATGTCAATTTGATTGGATTGAAGGATACAACGTATTGATCCTAGGTGTGTCTGTGAGGGTGTTGCCAAAGGAGATTAACATTTGAGTCAGTGGGCTGAGAAAGGCAGACCCACTCTTAAGCTGGATGGGCACAATCTAATCAGCTGCCAGCGCAGCTAGAATATAAACAGGCGGAAATATGTGAAAAGAAAGATTGGCCTAGCCTCCCAGCCTACATCTTTCTCCCATGCTGGATGCTTCCTTCCCTGAAACATCAGACTCCAAGTTCTTCAGTTTCGGAACTTGGACTGGCTCTCCTTGCTTCTCAGTCTGCAGATGGCCTGTTGTGGGACCTTGTGATCATGTGAGTTAATATTTAATAAACAACCCTTTATATAGATATATAAATGTGTGTGTGCTTGTGTGTGTGTGTGTACATATATTCCATTAATTCTGTTCTCCTAGAGAATCCTAATATACCTTGCATTGTATTTATTGAATCAACTTTTTAAAAGTCTAATTTCTGTGTTCTCTTGAAAAATCAGAAAGCCTGACAACCCCGGCCTGTGTTTTCACGTGCTAACAACTGTGAGGAGCTCAGAAGTCACTGCTCATGCAGGTGAGGATATATCTACACCCTCCTTGCCCAGGATCCCCCTACCTTTTCCATTGAATAGCTCTTGTCTCCTAGAGATATGTGAGTTGTGACCTGCTGGGAGAGTCCTGAAATGGAGAGTGACAGGATCAAATGAAGACTTTCAGTAAGTCACCTGGAAATAGTGTGTAGGATTAATTTAATGAGTCTGGAGGTTGATGCCTGTTAGAATCTGCTGTCGAAGTCCTGGCATGAATGGATGAGGACCTGTGTGATGTGAACTCAGCTGCAGAATGAAAGACAGAGGAAGTAGAGTTTGAAGAAAGGATTAATTGAACCTGAGGATGGATGGGATATTAAAAATGAATGAAAAGAAAAAGTAATGATGACGAAAATTTCTAGATTGGATAATTAGGAAAACGTTAATTTCTGATGTAAAAGGGAACTCAGAAGAGTCAACCTAGAACAGAAATCAAAAGACCTACATATGGAAAGAAGTATACTGATTTGAGTGAACCCAAGCAGAGTTTGAAGACACAGATTCAAAGGTATTTGATAACAACAAACAGGACTTTGAGATCAGTACCAGAGATGGGGACTCAATTTTGCATACAGCTTATATACTGCCTATGTAAAGGCACTTTATGATAAAGAGCATCTCAAGAACAGAACATATAGAACAAGGGGCAAAAATAGGGAATAAAAGAGATGATTCCCAGTTATTAGTCAAGTGGTTGGAATGAAAAACGCAAAATTCCTTTTCTCCCTCTCAAAAGCACACACAACTACACAAACTTATGTGTTAATAATTTTAGTGTGTTGAATCTGGCTGCTTCCACACTGCATGCATCCTACCTTTCTCCATTCATACCTAAGATAATCTCATTCTAGCGAGTCTTACATTATAAATGACAACACCAATATTTAGGGAGGTTCCTCTTTTTTCTTCACTGACTTTGCCTTTCCAAACAACATATACTTTGTGAAACCTCTGAGAAAAAAGAAAGTAGTTTAATCTGCTGGTTTTTAGGACAATAATTTTTAAAAGACTCGTTATTTTTGGTCCAGACACCACGCAAAACTCATCTTCAACCAAGGGCAGGTGCCGGCTACAGCATCAAGAAAGTAACAGTTGGTTTCTCTTCCTCTCCTTTCCTCTAAAACGTGAATAAAGCAAAAGTTTTAGCATTCAGACATAAGCCTTTTAATTAAAAGTGGAAGATAAATGTGATAAAAGTTTTCTTTGAGCTCTTTAATATAAGTTCATTCTATAAGGGTTAGAAATAGTATTTTTTTGGTCTGTCACTAGAGCCATTGTACTGTGGGGCCTAATGTTTCAGATTTTGGATACTCATTTCTTTTGATTGAAGGTGTCATCAGGTGTTTTCCACCTTTAGTGATCTGAAGTGGTTCCTCTTTAGTTGCTAAAATATAGTCTGTCGCTTGAGCTGTCCAATAGACTTACAGAGGTCTGCTATCTGTATTGGCAGATAAATGACAGCAGATGGAATTCAGCCTGTGTTCTGTCTCATCGGCAAGCCTGCAGCCTTAGAAGAAGAGATGTGCCCCTGAAGCATTATGCAGGTTGCTCATCCAGAATCAGTGTCACTGTCAGAGTTTGTGAAAGGGAAACTGGCAAATCTCTATACATAATATGCAAAATGCAACCCTCTCAATTCTCATAGGCATATTCTCTTCACTCACATTTTGTCTTTTTGCTGAAGGCAGGCTTCTGGGCCAAGATGTTTTACCAGCCTTGTATTTTTTTTTTTTCCAATGTGTAAAAAGATAATTAATGTTACCACTAATGCATGCAATGGCATTAGTATCAATTCCCTTAGTGATACATATATATGTATACACACACACACATATATATACATACTAGGAAATGAAAAAAGTTAATTAACAATTTATTGAGCATATACTATATTACAGGTTTACTATACTAAACAATTGTGCTTTTTTATTTCTATTAGTGAAAATAACGAAAGATAACACTTTTATATTGTTCACCATATACATGGCACAGTTTCAAGGACTTAAAATCTATCAACTTTATAAATCTTTACAACAACCCTATGAGTTTAGCATTTACCAACTGCATTTCAGATATGAGAGAAAATGCTAATAGTTATTACTCATAGTAATACCAACAAAAATAATAGTTAACATACGAGTCTTTACTAAGTTTTAGGTAATATTATATATGTATGTTACATAAATATGCATGTATGCATATATACAGGTTGAGCATCCTAATCCAAAAATCCAAAATTCAAGATGCTCTGAAATCCAAAATGCTCCAAAGTCTAAAACTTTTTGGTCACTGACATGAGATAGTGACTCCTTTGCTTTCTGATGTTTCAATGTACACAAACTTGGTTTTATGCACAAAATTATTTAAAATATTGTGTAAAATTATATTCAGGCTATGTGCACATGGTGTACATAAAACATAAATAAATTTCATGTTTACGGCTGGGCATGGTAGTTCACACCTGTATTCTCAGCACTTTGGGAGGCCAAGGCAGGAAGATCATTTGAGAAGAGGAGTTGAAGACCAGCCTGGACAACATGGAGATATCCTATCTCTACAAAAAATTTTTAAAAGTAGCTGGACATGGTGGTGCACACTTGTAGACCTGCAAACCTGTAGATTGCTGGAGTCCAAAAGTTCAAGGTTACAATGACCTATGGTCATTCCACTGCACTCCAGCCTGGGCAACATAGATTCTGTTTCTAATACATATATTAGAGACTATCTGTCTATCTATATATCTATCTATTTTGATCCCATGGGGGAGATCACTCCATTAATAATGCAAGAGAGTGAATGAGATGGGAGAGGGTGGCATGCAATTGAGAGATTAACTTTATACTGGAATACCAAGTTTATGGTGTGGAACTCTGGGGTATTACACCAAAATGTTAGGGGTTCTCAGTGGGCTATTTGTCTCTTTCTATTAAACTCCACTTACATTTAGCTCTGCTGATGTTGCTCTTGCAGCAATTGGTTTTCTCAATTAACAGAAAAGGGAGAGGGAACAGCTTAAAGCCTTGGCTATTGCTGCTCAGCAAGGGAACTGGCTGCTCTGGAGGGAAAAGTCTGGACATTGTGAGTTTCTGTTTGCTTACTTTTTTTCTGACACACCTGTCTTTCAGGAAGGCTTGCAGTCCTAAGCTGAATGAACCAGCATGCTGGAAAGCCCTTCTTCTGGACAAAGTTCAGGGCTTTTCTGCCAAACTGAGGCACCCTTACAACATGTGTTCTGCCAACCACCTAAGGTCAAAAAGATTTTCTGGATGTTTCTGAGACAAAGGGAATTCAAAATCTGCAAGGAATGGCATGGGGCATGATAATTCTGAAAGACAAGGTTCTCTAGGCTATGCACAGAAAACCAACTTTTTGTATTACTGTTTAACTCCAGTAGAATCAACAATGGCATGGAAATTCGTTTTATTTCACTCTTCCTAAGGAGGATCATCTCATTTAAAGTGTGAATTCAAAAACTCTTTATCATGTAAGAAGTACCTACAGGGCGGAGCAAGATGGCCGAATAGGAACAGCTCCAGTCTCCAACTCCCAGCGCCAGTGACACAGAAGACCGGTGATTTCTGCATTTTCAACTGAGGTACTGGGGTCATCTCACTGGGGAGTGCCAGACAATTGGTGCCGGTCAGCTACTGCAGCCCTACCAGCGAGAGCTGAAGCAGGGCGAGGCATTGCCTCACATGGGAAGCACAAGGGGGAAGGGAATCCCTTTTCCTAGCCAGGGGAACTGAGACACACAACACCTGGAAAATCGGGTAATTCCCACCCCAATACTGCACTTTAAGCAAACGGGCACACCAGGAGAATATATCCCACACCTGGCCGGGAGGGCCCCACGGCCACGGAGCCTCCCTCATTGCTAGCACAGCAGTCTGAGATCTAACTGCAAGGCAGCAGCGAGGCTGGGGGAGGGGCGCCCGCCATTGCTGAGGCTTAAGTAGGTAAACAAAGCCGCTGGGAAGCTCGAACTGGGTGGAGCTCACAGCAGCTCAAGGAAACCTACCTCCACCTCTGGGGACAGGGCACAGCTAAACAACAAAAAGGGAAGCAGCAGAGGCCTGTGCAGACATGAATGACTCTGTTTGACAGCTTTGAAGAGAGCAGTGGATCTCCCAACATAGAGGTTGAGAACTGAGAACGGACAGACTGCCTGCTCAAGTGGGTCCCTGACCCCTGAGTAGCCTAACTGGGAGACATCCCCCACTAGGGGCAGTTTGACACCCCACACCTCACAGGGTGGAGTACACCCCTGAGAGGAAGCTTCCAAAGGAAGAATCAGACAGGTACACTCGCTGTTCAGCAATATTCTATCTTCTGCAACCTCTGCTGCTGATACCCAGGCAAACAGGGTCTGGAGTGGACCTCAAGCAATCTCCAACAGACCTACAGCTGAGGGTCCTGACTATTAGAAGGAAAACTACCAAACAGAAAGAACACCTATACCAAAACCCCATCAGTACGTCACCATCATCAAAGACCAGAGGCAGATAAAACCACAAAGATGGGGAAAAAGCAGGGCAGAAAAGCTGGAAATTCAAGAAATAAGAGTGCATCTCCCCCTGCAAAGGAGCGCAGCTCATCGCCAGCGATGGATCAAAGCTGGTCAGAGAATGACTTTGATGAAATGAGAGAAGAAGGCTTCAAGTCCATCAAACTTCTCAGAGCTAAAGGAGGAATGACATGCCCAGTGCAAAGAAACTAAAAATCTTGAAAAAAGAATGGAAGAATTGATAGCTAGAATAATTAATGCAGAGAAGGTCATAAATGAAATGACAGAGATGAAAACCATGACACGAGAAATACGTGACAAATCCACAAGCTTCAGTAACCGACTCGATCAACTGGAAGAAAGAGTATCAGTGATTGAGGATCAAATAAATGAAATGAAGCGAGAAGAGAAACCAAAAGAAAAAAGAAGAAAAAGAAATGAACAAAGCCTGCAAGAAGTATGGGATTATGTAAAAAGACCAAATCTACGTCTGATTGGGGTGCCTGAAAGTGAGGGGGAAAATGGAACCAAGTTGGAAAACACTCTTCAGGATATCATCCAGGAGAACTTCCCCAACCTAGTAGGGCAGGCCAACATTCAAATTCAGGAAATACAGAGAACACCACAAAGATACTCCTCCAGAAGAGCAACTCCAAGACACATAATTGCCAGATTCACCAAAGTTGAAATGAAGGAAAAAATCTTAAGGGCACACAGAGAGAAGGGTCGGGTTATCCACAAAGGGAAGCCCATCAGACTAACAGCAGACCTCTCGGCAGAAACTCTACAAGCCAGAAGAGAGTGGGGGCCAATATTTAACGTTGTTAAACAAAAGAATTTTAAACCCAGAATTTCATATCCAGCCAAACTAAGTTTCATAAGTGAAGGAGAAATAAAATCCTTTACAGATAAGCAAATGCTTAGAGATTTTGTCACCACCAGGCCTGCCTTACAAGAGACCCTGAAGGAAGCCCTAAACATGGAAAGGAACAACCGGTACCAGCCATTGCAAAAACATGCCAAAATGTAAAGACCATCGAGGCTGGGAAGAAACTGCATCAACTAACGAGCAAAATAACCAGTTAATATCATAATAGCAGGATCAAGTTCACACATAACAATATTAACCTTAAATGTAAATGGAGTAAATGCTCCAATTAAAAGACACAGACTGGAAAACTGGATAAAGAGTCAAGACCCATCAGTCTGCTGTATTCAGGAGACCCATCTCATATGCAGAGACATACATAGGCTCAAAATAAAGGGAGGGAGGAAGATCTACCAAGCAAAGCAAATTTATTTGTTTTGGAGAACAAAAAAAGCAGGGGTTGCAATCCTAGTCTCTGATAAAATAGACTTTAAACCATCAAAGATCAAAGAGACAAAGAAGGCCATTACATAATGGTAAAGGGATCAATTCAACAGAAAGAGCTAACTATCCTAAATATATATGCACCCAATACAGGAGCACCCAGATTCATAAAGCAAGTCCTTAGAGACTTACAAAGATACTTAGACTCCCATACAATAATAATGGGAGACTTCAACACTCCACTGTCAACATTAGACAGATCAACGAGACAGAAAGTTAACAAGGATATCCAGGAATTGAACTCATCTCTGCACCAAGGGGATCTAATAGACATCTATAGAACTCTCCACCCCAAATCAACAGAATATACATTCTTCTCAGCACCACATTGCACTTATTGCAAAATTGACCACATAATTGGAAGTAAAGCACTCCTCAGCAAATGTAAAAGAACAGAAATTATAACAAACTGTCTCTCAGACCACAGTGCAATCAAACTAGAACTCAGGACTAAGAAACTCAATCAAAACCGCTCAATTACATGGAAACTGAACAACCTGCTCCTGAATGACTACTGGGTACATAACGAAATAAAGCAGAAATAAAGATGTTCTTTGAAACCAATGAGAACAAAGATAGAACATACCAGAATCTCTGGGACACATTTAAAGCAGTGTGTAGAGGGAAATTTATAGCACTAAATGCCCACAAGAGAAAGCAGAAAAGATCTAAAATTGACGCTCTAACATCACAATTAAAAGAACTAGAGAGGCAAGAGCAAACACATTCAAAAGCTAGCAGAAGGCAAGAAATAACTAAGATCAGAGCAGAACTGAAGGAGATAGAGACACAAAAAACCCTCCAAAAAATCAATGAATCCAGGAGTTGGTTTTTTGAAAAGATCAACAAAATTGACAGACTGCTAGCAAGACTAATAAAGAAGAAAAGAGAGAGGAATCTAATAGACGCAATAAAAACTGATAAAGGGGATATCACCACGGACCCCACAGAAATACAAACTACCATCAGAGAATACTATAAACACCTCTACGCAAATCAACTAGAAAATCTAGAAGAAATGGATAATTTCCTGGACACTTACACTCTCCCAAGACTAAACCAGGAAGAAGTTGAATCCCTGAATAGACCAATAGCAGGCTCTGAAATTGAGGCAATAATTAATAGCCTCCCAACCAAAAAAAGTCCAGGACCAGATGGATTCACAGCTGAATTCTACCAGAGGTACAAGGAGGAGCTGGTACCATTCCTTCTGAAACTATTCCAATCAATAGAAAAAGAGGGAATCCTCCCTAACTCTTTTTATGAGGCCAACATCATCCTGATACCAAAGCCTGGCAGAGACACAACAAAAAACGAAAATTTTAGACCATATCCCTGATGAACATCGATGCAAAAATCCTCAATAAAATACTGGCAAACCGGATTCAGCAGCACATCAAAAAGCTTATCCACCATGATCAAGTGGGCTTCATCCCTGGGATGCAAGGCTGGTTCAACATTCGCAAATCAATAAACGTAATCCAGCATATAAACAGAACCAAAGACAAGAACCACATGATTATCTCAATAGATGCAGAAAAGGCTTTTGACAAAATTCAACAGCCCTTCATGCTAAAAACACTCAATAAATTCGGTATAGATGGAACGTACCTCAAAATAATAAGAGCTATTTATGACAAACCCACAGCCAATATCATACTGAATGGGCAAAAACAGGAAATTCCTTTGAAAACTGGCACAAGACAAGGATGTCCTCTCTCACCACTCCTATTCAACATAGTGTTGGAAGTTCTGGCTAGGGCAATCAGGCAAGACGAAGAAATCAAGGGTATCCAGTTAGGAAAAGAAGAAGTCAAATTGTCCCTGTTTGCAGATGACATGATTGTATATTTAGAAAACCCCATTGTCTCAGCCCCAAATCTCCTTAAGCTGATAAGAAACTTCAGCAAAGTCTCAGGATACAAAATTAATGTGCAAAAATCACAAGCATTCTTATACACCAGTAACAGACAAACAGAGAGCCAAATCATGAATGAACTTCCATTCACAATTGCTTCAAAGAGAATAAAATACCTAGGAATCCAACTTACAAGGGATATAAAGGACCTCTTCAAGGAGAACTACAAACCACTACTCAGTGAAATCAAAGAGGACACTAACAAATGGAAGAACATACCATGCTCATGGATAGGAATAATCAATATCGTGAAAATGGCCATACTGCCCAAGGTTATTTATACATTCAATGCCATCCCCATCAAGCTACCAATGACTTTCTTCACAGAATTGGAAAAAATGGCTTTAAAGTTCATATGGAACCAAAAAGAGCCCGCATTGCCAAGACAATCCTAAGTCACAAAGAACAAAGCTGGAGGCATCATGCTACCTGACTTCAAACTATACTACAAGGCTACAGTAACCAAACAGCATGGTACTGGTACCAAAACAGAGATATAGACCAATGGAACAGAACAGAGTCCTCAGAAATAATACCACACATCTACAGCCATCTGATCTTTGACAAACTTGAGAGAAACAAGAAATGGGGAAAGGATTCCCTATTTAATAAATGCTTCTGGGAAAACTGGCTAGCCATAAGTAGAAAGCTGAAACTGGATCCTTTCCTTACTCCTTATATGAAAATTAATTCAAGATGGATTAGAGACTTAAATGTTAGACCTAATACCATAAAAACCCTAGAAGAAAATCTAGGTAGTAACATTCAGGAAATAGGCATGGGCAAGGATTTCATGTCTAAAACACCAAAAGCAATGGCAGCAAAAGTCAAAATTGACAAATGGGATCTGATTAAACTAAAGAGCTTCTGCACAGCAAAAGAAACTACCATCACAGTGAACAGGCAACCTACAGAATGGGAGAAAATTTTTGCAATCTACTCATCTGACAAAGGGCTAATATCCAGAATCTACAAAGAACTCAAACAAATTTACAAGAAAAAAACAAACAACCCCATCAAAAAGTGGGCAAAGGATATGAACAGACATTTCTCAAAAGAAGACATTCAGACAGCCAACAGACACATGAAAAAATGCTCATCATCACTGGCCATCAGAGAAATGCAAATCAAAACCACAATGAGATACCATCTCACACCAGTTAGAATGGCAATCATTAAAAAGTCAGGAAACAACAGGTGTTGGAGAGGATGTGGAGAAATAGGAACACTTTTACACTGTTGGTAGGATTGTAAACTAGTTCAACCATTATGGAAAACAGTATGGCGATTCCTCAAGGATCTAGAACTAAATGTACCATATGACCCAGCCATCCCACTACTGGGTATATACCCAAAGGATTATAAATCATGCTGCTATAAAGACACATGCACACGTATGTTTATTGCGGCACTATTCACAATAGCAAAGACTTGGAATCAACCCAAATGTCCATCTGTGACAGACTGGATTCAGAAAATGTGGCACATATATACCATGGAATATTATGCACCCGTAAAAAAGGATGAGTTTGCGTCCTTTGTAGGGACATGGATGCAGCTGGAAACCATCATTCTTAGCAAACTATCACAAGAACAGAAAACCAAACACCACATGTTCTCACTCATAGGTGGGAACTGAACAATGACATCACTTGGACTCGGGAAGAGGAACATCACACATCGGGGCCTATCATGGGGAGGGGGGAGGGGGAAGGGATTGCACTGGGAGTTATACCTGATATAAATGATGAATTGATGGGTGCTGACGAGTTGATGGGTGCAGCCCACCAACATGGCACAAGTATACATATGTAACAAACCTGCATGTTATACACATGTACCCTAGAACTTAAAGTATAATAAAAAAAAAAAATAAAAATAAACAAAACAAAACAAAAAATCAAAAACTCATTATTGTGATAGAGTAACTTCTTTTTATCCTAATTATTTTCAATAAGTATCCTGCTTGCTAGTGAAAAGACTGGAGGTGGAGAATACTAGTTATAAATCATCTTTAGAGTGAGAACTGAAGTCGAGTAATTTAACCCGAACAGCACAAACTGTCTTTGGCATCTGCAACCTAACTCATCACCAGCAGTGAATCTGCTGGTCTGATTGGCCAGGTGTACATGTCTCCTCTCTCTCCTGAAAGGTCGGGGGTAGCCAGTCACACTTCTGCCAATAAAGAGCACCACCAGTCCCTGCTCTACAGTTAGTGACCATGTTAAACCTATCAAATATTGAAGGGGAAATGGGATATTCCATTCAAATGTGAAATAATCCTAATCCGAGATGTCTACCTATTATCATGATAATAAACAGAGGACATTTATATGTAGAAATTTGGTTGCTTTGGTTCCTTCTATATTTACAAAATAATTATTAAACTAACCCACCCACCCTAAATTCTATACACAAGGCTTAGAACAAGATATAGGAGTCTTTTGTGCCACCCTCTCTATAAGACTCTCAAACTTTTTTTTTTTAAATTCCATATTTCTAACTGACTTTCTATTATGAATGATTAAGATTTCACATTCTTTCACCATCTCACCTCTCTACTTCCCTCTTTCTATCCTCCTGATACAGTTATATAATAATTATCGGCCAAACATCCAGGATTCTATTGTATCATCCCTGCAAAGTAATGTTTACTGATAAACCAAACGGTGTGCCATGATTATGTTTTATTTATTGAATAACTTTTTGTTTTTTCTGGAGTTATACATTGCCTTCTTTATTTGATTATGTAACATTATCACCAATTTTTCTGGAAGTCTCCAAAACATAATTTTAAAAAATTTTTTAATTTCTTTTTTTTTTTTTTTTTTTTTGAGAAGGAGTCTCGCTCTGTCACCCAGGCTGGAGTGCAGTGGCCGGATCTCAGCTCACTGCAAGCTCCGCCTCCCGGGTTGACGCCATTCTCCTGCCTCAGCCTCCCGAGTAGCTGGGACTACAGGCGCCGCCACCTCGCCCGGCTAGTTTTGTATATTTTTAGTAGAGACGGGGTTTCACCATGTTAGCCAGGATGGTCTCGATTTCCTGACCTCGTGATCCGCCCGTCTCGGCCTCCCAAAGTGCTGGGATTACAGGCTTGAGCCACCGCGCCCGGCCAAAATTTTTAATTTCTGTGGGTACAAAATAGGTAGTTAGGTAGGTAGAAAGATAGATAGATAGATTTATGGGGCTAACAGATATTTTCATATAGACAAACAATGCATAATAATATCAGGGTAAATGGGGTATCTATTACTGCAAATATTGATCCTTTAAGTTATAAACAATTCAATTATATTCTCTTAGTTATTTTGAGATGTATGATAAACTACTGTTGACTGTAGTCACCCTGTTGAGCTATCAAATACTAGATCTTATTTGTTCTATCTAATTATATTTTTGTGCCCATTAAACATCCCCACTTCTTACTTCCTCCCATCCACTACACTTCCTAGCCTCTGGTAACCATCATTCTAATCTCTATCTCCAGGATTTCAATTCTTTTAATTTTCAGCTCCCATAAATAGTGAGAATACGTGAAGATGATCTTTCTGTGCCTGGATAATTTCATTGATCATAACATCCTCCAGTTACATCCATGTTGTTGCAAATGACAGGATCTCATTCCTTTTTATGGCTGAACAGTACTTCATTGTGTATATGTACCACATTTTCTTTATTCATTTATCTGTTGAGGGAAACTTAGGTTGCTTCCAAATCTTGGTTACTGTGGATAGTGCTACAATAAAGATGGAAGTGCAGATATATTGATTTCCTTTCTTTTGGGTATATACCTACCTAACAGTGGGATTGCTGGATCATATGGGAGTTCTATTTTTAGCTTTTTTAAGGAAACTCCAAATTGTTCTCCATAGCGGTTGTACTAATTTACATTCCCACCAAAAGTGTACTAGTATTCTCTTTTCTCTACATCCTTGTCAGCATTTGTTACTGCCTGTCTTTTGGATAAAAGCCATTTTAACTGGGGTGAGATAATATCTAACTGCAGTTTTGATTTGCATTTCCCTGATGACCAATGACAATGCACAACTTTTCATCTGACTGTTTGCCATTTGTATGTCTTCTTTTCAGAAATGTCTATTCAGGTGTTTTGGCCATTTTTAATTGGATTATCAGATTTTTTTTCCTATGGAGTTGAGCTCCTAATATATTCCAGTTATTAATCCCTTGTCAGATCGATAGTTTGCAAATATTTTCTCCCATTCTGTGGGTTATCTCCTCACTTTGTTGACTGTTTCTTTTGCTATGCAGATATTTTTAACTTGATGTGATCCCATTTGTCTATTTTCACTTTGGTTGCTTGTGCTTCTGGGGTACTACTAAAAAAATCTTTGCCCAGGCCAGGCGCAGTGGCTCACATCTGTAATCCATGCACTTTGGGAGACCTAGGCAGGTGGATCACTTGAGGTCAGGAGTTGGAGACCAACCTGACCAACATGGCAAAACCCTGTCTCAACTAAAAATACAAAAATTAGTCCAGCATGGTGGTGTGCACCTATAGTGCCAGATACTTGGGAGGCTGAGGCACAAGAATCACTTGAACCCAGGAGGCAGAGGCTGCTGTGAGCTGAGATCACACCACTGCACTCCAGCCTCCAGTCTGGGCAACAGAGTGAGACTCTGTCTGAAAAAAAAAAAAAAAAAAAAAAAAAATCTTTGCTCAGGCCAATGTCCTGGAGAGTTTCTCTAATGTTTTCTTCTAATAGTTTTATAGTTTGAAGTCTTAGATTTAAGTCTTTATTCCAGTTTGATTTGATTTTTGTGTATGGCAAGAAATAGAAGTCTAGTTTCATTATTCTGCATATAGATATCCAGTTTTCCCAGAACCATTTATTGAAGAGACTGTCCTTTCCTAATGTATGTTCTTGGCACCTTTGCAAAAATGAGTTCACTGTAGATGTATGAATTTGTTTCTGGGTTTTCATGCCAGAACCATCCTGTTTTGGTTACTACAGCTCTGTAGTGTTATTTGAAGTCAGGTAATATGATTCCTCCAGTTTTGTTCTTTTTTGTTCAGTATAGCTTTGAGTATTCTGAGTCTTTTGTGGTTACATATGAATTTTAAGATTTTTTTTATATCTGTGAAGAATGTCATTGGTATTTTGATAGAGACTGCATTGAATATGAAGATTGCTTTGGGTACTATGTACATTTTAACAGTATTGATTCTTCCAATCCATGAACATGAAATACCTTTCCATTTTTTGTGTTCTCTTTAATTTCTTTCATCAGTGTTTTATAGTTTTCATTGTAGAACTCTTTCACTTCTTTCAGAAAGTTAATTCTTAGGTATTTTATTTGTAGCTATTGCAAATGGGATTACATTCTTGATTTCTTTTTCAGATTGTTTACCATTGGCATATAGGCATGCTACTGATTTTTGTAGGTCGAATTTGTATCCTGCAACTTTATTGAATTTGTTTATCAGTTCTAGTAGTGTTTTGGTGAAGTCTTTAGGTTTTTCCAAACATAAAATTATATCATCTGTAAACAAGAATAACTTGACTTCTTCCTTTCCAATTTGAATTCCCTTTCATTCTCTTGTCTGATTGCTCAAGTGGTAATGGACATCCTGTCATGTTACAGATCCTGGAGGAAAAACTTTCCATTTTTCCCTATTCGATATGATACTAGCTGTGGGTCTGTCATATATGGCTTTCCTTGTGTTCAGGTATGTCCCTTCTAGCCCCAGTTTTTTGAGTTTTTATCATGAAGGGATGTTGAATTTTATCAAATGCTTTCCCAGCATAAATTGAAATGATCATATGTTTCTGTCCTTCGTTGATATGATGTATCATACTGACTGATTTACATTATGTTGAACCATCCTTGCTTCCTTGGGATAAATCCCAGTTGGTCATGATGAATAATCTTTTTAATGTGTTGCTGAATTTGGTTTGCTGGTATTTTGTTGAGGATCTTTGCATAAATGTTCATTGGGAATATTGGCTTGTAGTTTTCTTTTTGCAATGTACCTTTGGTCGGTTTCGCTATGAAGGTAATACCGGCCTTGTGGAATAAGTGTGGAAGTATTTCCTCCTCCTCTATTTTTCAGAATACTTTGAGTAGGATTGATACTACTTTTTTCAATGTTTGGCAAAATTAAGCAGTCAAGGCATTGGATCCTGGGCTTTTCTTTACTGGGAGACTTTTTATTATGACTTCAATCTTGATGGTATTGGTCTTTTCAGGTTTTGAATTTCTTCATGGTTAAATCTTGGTAGGTTGTATGTGTCTAGTAATTTATCCTTTTTTTAGGTTTTCCAGTTTATTTGCATATAGTTGCTCCTAGTAGCATCTAACAATCCTTTGAATTTCTGTGGTATTGCTTGTAATGTCTCCTTTATCTTTCCTTCTTTCTTTTCTTTTTTTCCTTTTTTTTTGTTGGAGTCTTGCTCTGTCACCCAGGCTGGAATGCAGTGGTGCAATCTTGGCTCACTGCAACCTCCGCCTCCTGGGTTCAAGCAATTCTCCTACCTCAGCCTTCTGAGTAGCTGGGATTACAGGCACGTGCCATCATGCTGGCTAATTTTTGTAATTTTAGTAGACATGGGGTTTCACTATGTTGGTCAGGCTGATCTCAAACTCCTGACCTCATGATCTGCCTGCCTTGGCCTCCCAAAGTGTCGAGATTACAGGCATAAGCCACCGTGCCCGGCAACATATCCCTTTTCATCTCTGATTTTATGTATTAGCATCTTCTTTCATTGTTTTAAATTGTAACTCTCTTTTTTTCTTACTTGATAATTTTGTATAGTACCCTTTTGTTTCATTAATGTGATTAACTTGTCATCTGTCTAGGGCTACTAAGTTTACTTTTTCTGAAATGTCTATTTGTTTCTTAAACTCTTTTTATATCAACCTAATCATCATTATTATTTTCATTTGTTTGTATTAGGCTTTTTTTTTTTTGAGACAGAGTCTCACTCAGTCGCCCAGGCTGGGGTGCAGTGGCACGATCTCGGCTCACTGCAAGCTCCGCCTCCTGGGTTCATGCCATTCTCCTGCCTCAGCCTCCCGAGTAGCTGGGACTACAGGCGCCCGCTGCCACACCCAGCTAATTTTTTGCATTTTTAGTGGAGACGGGGTTTCACCGTGTTAGCCAAGATGGTCTCGATCTCCTGACCTCGTGATCCACCCGCCTCGGCCTCCCAAAGTGCTGGGATTACAGGTGTGAGCCATGGGTGCCCGGCTGTATTAGGCTTTTTGTTGAAGAAATTCCTCAGAGTTTTGTGGAGCCTTGGCTATCTATTCATATTCAATAGGGAGACACTAAAATACTGACTGGGAGACTTGAATGATTTAACTGGACTTGTAGAGTCTTGGAGTTCATTATAGGTGATGTTGCTTGAATATCCCCTCCAATTCTCATGTTGAGATGTAATCCTCAGTGTTGGAGGTGGGGCCTGGTAGGAGGTGTTTGAGTCATGGGAGTGGTTCCCTTATGGCTTTGTGAGAGAGTTCTCATAAGATCTCTTTGTTTAAAGGTATCACCTTCCTCCCCACTCTCTCTTGCTCCCCCTATTGCTATGTGAGATAGCTGCTCTCTCTTCACCTTCCACCATGATTGAAAGCTCCCTGAGGCCTCTCCAGAAGCTGAGCAAATGCTGGCATTATGCTTGTACAGCCTGCAGAACTGCAAGCTAGTTAAATTTCTATTTCTTCATAAATTACCAGTCTCAGATATTTCTAATAGCAATGCCACAACAGCCTAATATAGAAGATTGGTACCAAGGAGTGGGGCATTGCTATAAAGATACTTGAAAATGTCAAAATAATATTGGAACTGGGCAAGAGACAGAGGTTGGAAGAATTTGGAGGGCTCAGGAGAAGGCAGGGAGATGAGGAAAAGTTTGAAACTTGATAGAGACTGATTAAATGGTTGTGACCAAAATGCTGTGATCTGCAAAGTAAATGATAGTGATCTGCAAAGTAAAGTCCATGCTGACAAAGTCTTAGGTGTAAGGAACTTATTGAGAACCAGAACAACGTTCACCCATGTTATACCTTAGCAAAGAACTTAGCTACATTAGGTTCACGTCCTAGGGACCCGTGAAAGTTTGAACTTAAGAGTCAATGACTTAGGGTATCTGGCAGAAGACATTTCTAAGCACTGAAGCAATTGAGATGTGACCTGGCTGCTTCTAACAACCTATGCTCAGATGCAGAAGCAAATAAATAACCTAAACTTGGAATTTTTACTTAAAAGGGAAGAGGAGATTACAAGTTTGGAAAATTTGCAGCCTAGCTATGTGATAGAAAATAAAAGACCATTTTTGGGGGAGGAATTCAAGCAGGCTGCAAGAAATCATTTGCTAGGGACATTTGCATAACTAAAAGAGAACAAGTGCTAACATCCAAAGTAATGGGAAAAAGGCCTTTGCAGCATTTCAGAGATCTTCTAGGCAGCCCCTCCCATCATAGTCCCAGTGGTACAGGAGGACTAAATGGTTTAGGGGTTAAGCCCAGGGCACCACTACCCTGTCTACCTCAGGAGGATGCCCCTTGCATCATGGTCCATTCAGTCCAGCCATGGCTCAAAGAGTCTCAGATATGGCTCAGGTTGCCACTCTGGAGCATGCAAGCTGTAAGCCTTTGTGGCTTCCTTGTGGTGCTAAGCCTTTGGGTACAAAGAATGAAAGAGTGATCCTAGTTTCTGCCTAGATTTCAGAGGATGTATCAGAAAGCCTGGGTGTCCAGGCAGAAGCATGCTACAGGGACAGAGTCCTCACAGAAAACCTTTACTAAGGCAGTACAGAAGGGAAATATGGGATTGGAGCCCTCCCAACAAAGAATCTCCCCCTGGGGCATTGCCTAGTGGAACTGTGAGAAGGAAGCCATTGTTCTGTGGATCCCAGAATGTAGATCCATTGGCAGCTTGCATCCTGTACCTGGAAAAGTCATAGGCACTCAACTCCAACCCATGAGAGCAGTCATGGCGGCTTCACCTCGCAAAAACCATAGAGGCAGAGCTGCCCAAGGCCTTGGAGCCCACCCTTACATCAGTGTGACCTAGATGTGGGACACGGAGTCAAAGGAGATTATTTTGAAACTTTAAGATTTAATGACTGCCCTGCTGTGTTTCAGACTTGGATAGGGCCTGAAGTCCCTTCTTTGGGCTGATTTCTTCCTTTTAGAATGGGAATGTTGGTCAGGCATGGTGGTTCACACCTGTAGTCCCAGCACTTTGGGCAGCTGAGGCAGTTCAAGACCAGCCTGGCCAATGTGGTGAAAATCCCCATCTCTACAAAAATACAAAAATTAGCTGGGCATACTGGTGGATGCCTGTAATTCCAGCTACTCAGGAGGCTGAGATGGGAGAATCACTTGAATCCAGGAGGTGGAGGTTGCAGTGAGCTGAGATTGCGCCATTGCACTCCAGCCTGGGTGGCTGAGAATCCATCTCAAAAAAAGGGAGCAGGGGGGAGAATGTTTACTAAATGCCTGTACCTCTATTGTACCTTAGAAGTACAAAACTTGTTTTAATTTTACTGGCTCATAGGTGGGAGGAACTCATTTCCAGACAAGACTTTGTATTTGGACTTGGGACTTTTGAGTTAATACTGGAATGAGTTGTGACTCTAGGAAACTACTGAGAAGCGATGTTTGCATTTTGCCATGTAAGAAGGACATGAGATTTAGGGGGCCAAGGGTGGAATGATATAGTTTGGGTGTCCCTTCCAAATCTCATGTTGGGATGTAATCCCCAGTGTTGGAGGTGGGGCCTGGTGGGTGGTGCCTGGATCATGTGGGCAGATCTCTTATGGCTTGGTGAGTGAGTGAGCTCTCATGAGATCTAGTTGTTTAAAAGTATGTTCTAACTCCCACAACCCCCTTACTCCTGCTCTCACCATTTGAAACACCTGCTCCCCCTTTGCCTTCTGACACAACTACAAGTTCCCTGAGACCTCCCCAGAAGCTGAGCAGATGCTAGCACCATGCTTGTACATACTGCAGGACTGTGAGCCAATTAAATCTCTTTTCCTTATAAAGTACGCACTCTCGGGTATTTCTTTATAGCAATGCAAGAATGCCCTAATACATGGGTAATTGAGGAATAAAGACCCTTGGCTTCTTTATTGGGCAACCATCTAATGCCAGTACTATAGGTCTTTTCTCTGGGTGGTAATTCCATTTTTCTGAAGAAGAATTCTTCTTGGTTATTTTTATTTTTAATTTTAATTCTTATGAGTACATAGTAGGTGTATGAATTTATGGGTCACATGAGATATTTTAATACAGGCATACAGTGTGTAACAATCACATCAGGATAAATGGGGGAGCAATCATCTCAAGCATTTATCATTTCTTTGTGTTACAAACACTCCAATTACATTCTTTAGTTGCTTTTAAATATGCAACAAATTATTGTTGACTGTAGTCACTCTCTTATGCTATCAAATACTAGATCATATTCTTCCTCCTCAGTACCCTTCCTAGATTCTGACAAACAGCATCCTACTCTCTATCTCCATGAGTTCAAGTGTTTGTTGTTGTTGTTGTTGTTTTCTTGAGACAGTCTCACTCCATCACCCAGGTTGGAGTGCAGTGGCATGATCTCATCACAACCTCTGCCTCCCAGGTTCAAGCGATTCTTGTGCCTCAGCCACTCGTGTAGCTGAGATGACAGGCATGAGCCAGCATGACTGGCTAATTTTTGTATTTTTAGCAGAGATGGGGTTTCACCATATTGGCCCTACTGGTCTTGAACTCCTGGCCTCAAGCAATCTGCCTGCCTCAGCCTCCCAATGTGCTAAGATTGCAGGTGTGAGCCCCTGAACCTGGCAAGTTCAAGTGTTTTTATTTTAGTTACCAAAAATTAGTGAGGATATACGCAGTTTGTCTTTCTGTGCCTGGCTTATTTCATTTAACATAATGTCTTCCATTTCCAACCATGCTGTTGCAAATTACAGAATCTCATTCTTTTTTATGGCTGAATAGTATTCCATTGTTTATATGCTGAATAGAATTCCATTGTTTACTGCATATGTTTTTTTTTTTGCATCCATTTGTCTGTCGATGGGACGCTTAGGTTGCTTCCAAATATTTGCTATTGTGAATAATGCTACAATAAACACGGGAGTGCAGATTTTTCTTAGACAAACAATTTTTATAGAAAAACAATTTTTCTATCTCCCATCTTGGCGTTAAAGGTTAACTGACAGAGTTCTTGTTCCCAGGTGCTATAGAGAAACCAGAACTTCACTATTCACTTGGCAGACTTTCATTTATTCTCTCACCTTCCAATGTGCCTAGTACCCCCAGGTTAAGACGTCTCTTATTTATTTTTACAGCATAAAATTCCATTCTAATGAGGATAAAGTGGTATTGGTCTCCTAGCTGAGCAGGGTGAGAGGAGAACATATGGAGGACCCCCCCTTCATATGCAGATTTCTCATCCACCTTCCCCTCTTTTTAAGGCTCTTTGTTCCTCAGTTTCCGTCTTTCAAGATTTTGACAAAGGGAATGGTTTGCTGGTTTTGCCCTCCTCTGTGGGCACTTTGTAATTTGCATTCTCAACTTTGTTGATTTTTTCCTCTCCTTTCCATTTCCTAAATTACTCCTCTCACACCTCTAGCTGTTTCCTCTCATCACTCTTTATTATTGACACTTTATAGTATTCTATTCTTTACCATCATTTGACAAGAGGGCTTTCAAAGGTAGCAAGTGAAAAAGACTGTATTAATTTTTCAGGGCTTCCATAACAAAATACCACAGATTGGGTGGCTTACACAACAGTGATACATTTTGTCAGTGTTCTAGAGGTTGGAAGTCCAAAACCAAAGGTGTCAACAGGTTTAGTTTCTCTGAGGCCTGTCTCCTTGGCTTTCAGACGGCTGCCTTCTTACTGTGTTTACATGGTTGTCTCTGTGTGCATGTGTCTAATGTCCCTTTGTGAGTCCAAATTTCCTCCCCTTATAAAGGTATCATTCAGATTGGATTAGGGGCCACCCTAAAGACCTCATTTTAATTTAATCACCTCTTTAAAGACCTTATCTCCATGGTTACATTCTGAGGTACCAGGGTTTAGGACTTCAACATTTTAATTTTGAGAGGACACAATTCAGCCCATAAAAAAGATCACGTTTAAAACATTTTAAAAAATTCTTAACACTACTCCAAGCATATCGCAAGTATTCTCTATCCTTTTACTTAATGACACTGGGACCATCTATCTAAATGTCTAAATGAACACTGTTCTCTGAAATAGCATTCTTTTTTTTTTTGAGACGGAGTCTCATTCTGTCGCCCAGGCTGGAGTGCAGTGGCCGGATCTCAGCTCACTGCAAGCTCCGCCTCCCGGGTTCACGCCATTCTCCTGCCTCAGCCTCCCGAGTAGCTGGGACTACAGGCGCCCGCCACCTCGCCCGGCTAGTTTTTTTTTGTATTTTTTTAGTAGAGACGGGGTTTCACCGTGTTAGCCAGGATGGTCTCGATCTCCTGACCTCGTGATCCGCCCGCCTCGGCCTCCCAAAGTGCTGGGATTACAGGCTTGAGCCACCGCGCCCGGCCAGTAGCATTCTTTTCATTAATGGATTCTCTCACTTATTAAATATCAATTATTGTGCATCTATTTTGGCAAGGTTCTTGGTTTATCAGCACAAGGGATACAGAGGCAAGCCAGACTCAATATCTATATTCAAGAGGGCTTTGTCGGAAGGATAAGAACAGGAGGCTTTTTCTTTCTGTGATGAATTTTTATAGGATACTTTAAAACGTAAAATAATTGTCAACTCCTTAATGATGGTTATTCTGAAAAGAACTTAAATGTTTTCAAGGGTGGTACTAATGCATTCATCTTTTACATTAAATGCAACGTTTTACACTTTTATTTTTTTTAAGTCACTTTTGTTACCCAGAAGTCAGGCACTTATAAAGGCTACGTCTATTACTTTTGCTTGTCACCATTTCATTTCAGGAAATATAACAGCTCAACTTTCAATTGAAGAAGAGAAAGTGAAAAACTGAACAACATAAAAAAGCATGCTCCCCTCTGCTATAGTTACACATCCACATTTATCCTCTGCTTAGGGTAAGTTTGGAGCACTGGAGTGGGGGAAGAACTGATTATAGAGGGGAGTTGAGGGTCTGTAGCTCATGGCACAGCTCCCAACAATCTGGCCCATGGCTGTTCTTACTTGGCAGGTACATGAAATTGAAGATCACTGCTGCATCTCACGCTTCTACAGGGTATTGATCCACGGAAAATATTAATGATTAACTTAAGCAATACAAGGAGAGGCTGTTACTTTGTACTGGCAATCTTTGACTTGATCCTCTATACAAATCACATGCAGAATGAGTATAAAGCAAAAAGAAAATGATTGTTTCATTTACTGGTAAGTTATTCTGGTCCTCCACCAAAATATGAGAAACCATTTCTAACATGAGACTACTCAATGAGAAGTCCTAACTGTTATCCCTGAATTTTTTATAGGTATAATGTTAAGCTTAAGATGATAATTTATCCAAAGTTTTCTTAAGTCTGTTTTTCTTAGGCAGTTTTCTGTATCTTGGTATTGCTGGTACTCTATTATGGTAGATATGAAATCAGCCAAAATTAAACTTGTCTATCTCTTGTTAGAAAGCATTTGGGGGGAAATTATCTATATTTTAGAATTTTCCAGTTATAACACTGCTGCCTGTAGCAAAAGCTTGTCATTGTGTGTATTTATTAATTACATTTGCTAATAGACTGTTCCTGCCCTTTTTTAGGAAAAAGAAATTCAAGTGTCATTTGTTATTCTTGATATCTATGCTGAGTGACCTAACAAAAAATGCCATGGTTGTCTTGTTGCAGGTATTCTGTATTTGCCTGCCATGCGATGCAGTGTCCTTCTTACAACCACCTAACCTTTCTCCCTCCCATAATCCCTGAATCTGGGTACAATTACATGTAGATAAAGATTGACAGATGGTTAGCACATATATTGATCTAGGCAGACAATCTCACTGATGTGATATGCGGGAAATAATAACATCAAACAGCTTTGGGAAAGATGTGTAAACACTGTTTGAATTTTTTGCTTCTATTACTTTAAGAGTGTGATTGATTCGGGAAGGACTCAAATGCTTCAAGTCTAGAGTCTCACAGATAAAACAGGGACATTTTCAACTTTCTCTTGGAATGATGCTTTCTTGTGGGGACTGAATGAATCAATACACATGAAAGTGCCTCTCTCCCTTGATATCTACAAATACATGTGCGCACACACACACACACACACACACACATATATATCTGTTTGTGCATATCTGCTCAGAATTCAATTATGCATTTATTTCAGTCCAGACGCTTGCGGTCTAGTTTAGAAATCAAGTGTGTATTATATAGCAATCCAAATGACAATGAAATCTTACAGTGAAATACATTTTAAAACCTACATGATTACATATCCTATGACTGTACCGAAAGTAACAGAGTTCACATGCTCCATCTGAACTTTCGCTGAATGCCAGTGCATAGGTTATTCTTAATACTCAAGATAGCTCTGCACCTTATGTTTTGTTACTGTAATTTCAAAGATGAGGAATGTGAACCTCAGAGAGGGTAGGCAACTTGGCGGAAAACAGATGAAACAGATCCACCTGGACCCCAAGCCTGGCCTCCTTCCATCCGGCCACCCAATCCTGAATTTGAAACACAGTGAATTGCATCATGCTCTGCAGTCTTCATCATGGAAGAGGGAGGGACTGGACCTTGAAGAAAGGGTAGAATTTGGGCAGATCAAGAAGAATGTGGGGATACTTCAGAAGAGGAGAGGATGTGAGCCAAGGTATGGAGACAAAAACATTGGGGGCATATTTACAAGACACTAATACACCAGTTTGTCTATGGCAGAGGATCTGTGTGGATGAAAAGCAAAAGAAGGAGGCAGAAGAGTCAACTGGAGCTAATTCTGAAGGCCTAGAATGCCAGACAAAGGAATGTCATTCGCTAGCTCATACAGAAAATGAGAAATTGTCAAGAAACCATTGTGCTGTGTTACAGAGATATCAAGATATCGAACAAACAACAAAACAAAAAAATGGCAAAACAAAATAGTCGGTGTAGGGCTTAGAGCCCATGTACTCCTATATGTGGAACAGGACTCTGGGGCTATGGTAGAAGTCTGTGTGGAGGGCCATGGCAGCACACAGAAGGGAGCCGTCATTTGGATCTGGCATAGAAGTTGTCAAGAAAGGTTTCACAGGGGACATGGATTTATGCTGGAAGTGATGGGCAATGAAGAAATAGTTTGAACTGTGGAGAGTATGATAAAAATACCATTTTCAGAAAATGAACTCAGTAGCAGCATCCAGCAGGCATAATGTGGAGTGATGGCTACAATCTAAGACACTGAGGCTGATTAAATAGGAGATCATTGCTGCTATCCATGTAAGAGGAGAGGGTAGTGGCAGAGGGAATGAAGTCATAGGAAAGCATGTGATTTTACAGTGAACATCTCAAAGGACTTGACTTTCTGGCAGACAAAGCTGATGAGGGAGAGGATGATTCAGTGATGACTCTAAGGTTCTGAGTTTAAGTGGAAAAATTGCAATATCCTGAAGAAAAATATGGGATTTTCTTCAGGAGAGCTTCTTCAAGGAAAAAGGTATGCTCAGGTAAGGAAACTGAAGCATAAAAAGAGAAAAAACTTTCCCAGGTTGGCAACAACTTGCCAATACAGTCAGTGAGTGGCAGACTGAGTTCAAACCCAGATAATCTAAATATGAACTGTCTAATACGGCAGCCAATGGCCACAAGAGGCTGTTTGGCACTTGTAAGTGGGTTAGTATGACTGAAGGACTAAATTTTTAGTCTTACTTAATATTTATGAATTAAAATTAAAAGACTGATAGTTGATTTAATAATACTATAAGTATATTTGGAACAATTTGGAAAGTGAATCTGTATTTCTAATTTTAAATTTTATGAGATCTAAATGTCAATTGAATAAAGATCCACTATAATTGGTGACAACTGGGCCTCCAAATTAATATGTGATGTAAGTAAAAAATACACACAGGATTTCAAAGACAAAGTATGAGGAAAGAATGTTAATTATCTCATTAATAATTGTATATATTGGTTATAAGTTAAAATAATAATCTGATACAGTGAATTAAATAAAATATATCCTTGAAATAAATTTTACCTATTTCTTTTTACTTTTTAAATGTGGTACCAGAAGACTTAAAATTACAAAGTGTCTCTCATAATATTTCTATACTCCAGCATTGGTCTATATCCTGAGAAATACATAAATGAGAGGTCACCCCCATGAGATGAATGACGTAGTTAATGAGACAGTCTATTCCTTTCCCAATTCTAAATCTCTATTTTCGGAAGATGACTGAGGAGAATGCCAACATTGTCTTAATTCAATAGCACAGTGGGCCCTGAACCTGATCACATTATTAATCTGCCTACTGTCTTATCCGGGTCAACAATTTCACAATTGTCAAAAAATGAACAACAACTCAAATTCCCCTTTCTTGGTATATCTTGTATTTGTTTATGTCTCAAAGGAAAATTATTTCATTCACAACTGTTTCTTTCAACGACCAGCTCTATCTTCATGTCAGTCCCAATCTAAAGCCAATTTTATCAGAGAATCCCAGAGAAGAGCCCAGTGAGGACTTCTTGGATCTGGCCTGAGAAAATAGTAACTAGAAAACTAGGGGCTATTCAGAATCTGGGTGTAGCCTGTATGCCTGAATTTTTTTTTCCATGGGGGTTCACAGTCTGATAGTGAAATCCAAATGGTGTGTTTGAGAACTGTTGACAATAATCCAGATGTTTGCTCTACTAAGAGTTAATATGTGTAATAAACTAAAGGTGGACAACTTTAATTGAAAGGAATAAAAGGTCAGAGCTAAGCACTTGTAACTCTCTAGGTATTGCAGAAATTAGGGTAGTATCATTTATAAAGAAAAAGAATCTAAAATTCTACCAATTTTCAGGCATTCAGTGCATATGAAGCAATATGTCCTCAAAGTTAGATCATCCAGATGTTTTACGTTAATCAGAGTAAACATTTGATTCATCACAGATTCAACAAAGTCAAAGGCAGAAAATTCACATCTACTTGTGAGCTAAGGGGTATAGTGCTTTTTCCATTTTCTATGCCAGCTCTCTTGACATACTTAGCACTTACCCATAGAATAATTCAGGCCACTGGATTTATGGTAAAATGCCATTATAAGAAAAGCTAATACAATTATATGTTCTATACATATACATATATATACATCTATTGTATATAATTCTGTGTGTACATATTGCATGTATGTACACACAATACATATATGAAGTATTTCACCCAAGAGATATTCCAGCTTTTCAGAATATTGTATATGAAGTCTCAGTGCAATAGATAAACTATTCTACTTTACTCCTTTTTAATTTCTAGGTATTATTTTAACATATTGACTGTATATCCTTTTTTAACAATTCTCTATAAAAGAAAACTTCAGCAAAAATTCTCTATAACTTTTCATTTATACATTATATATGGTATATATCGTATTAAAATGTACAGAATGCTAAAGTACTGTATCTATAGATTATAGCAATGAGGTCTCACACTGATAAGGCAAGTAAAAAGTAACTTCTATAGCCAAGAGCATTGGGAAAGAGATACAGAAATCCATTATAAAGGACATTAAATGCATTTGAAACAGCTTCAATAAAACACCCAAGCTCCTGGGAAAATAATGTATCTAACGACTGATAAAATGGTTTTCAGAACTACTGAAAGGGAATAACACACAAATATCCATGTCTAGCCAAGCAAAACAACTGTACACCTATTGAACTTCCAGTAAGAAATTTTTGTTTAAAAAGAAAAAGGTATTTTACCTTTTTATATATATATATAAACAAACAACATAATGAAAAATGATAGAGCACTCAAGCTCATGACTAACTTTCACTGTGTGGCCATAAACATACTTCTTTCCTGTGACAGGGCAATAGTACTATTTTTTGTTGGTTTCTTCTCTGTTCTCCTCTACGATTCCAAAATTATGTAGTTCTATCCACAGCCAACACATCTCTAACAATTATGACAAATTTTGGTTGATTTCTGGCAATTGTACCACTTAAACATTCATATTTATTGCTGAGGATGTAATAGTAGGGCAGATGAGTACTGAATCATCTGTGTCTTGCTGTTAATATTTACTTTTTGTAAGCATTTGTTGGTTAAGTTCAGGATTCAATATCAAGGCTAATGATGATTTGATTTTTTAATTAAAAATTGATGACCAGTTTCAAAATGAGTGTCATTTTACAAAGCACTTGCCATATATATTACAATTCACCCAAAGTCTGAGTGATCTCAGTCATAAAATATTTAGAAATATATTTTGGACCTTTTGTAAATTACTTATCTTCTATTCAAGCTGCATTGAAAGGTCTGCACAATATAACATAGGGTGAAAGTAATGTTCTGAATTGGAAACAAACACACAAACAGAAAAAAAGAAATTGACTGTGACTTTAAAAAACATTAGGTGTTGACTCTTAATTCTAAATCTAATCCACAATGTAGATGTATCCCCAAGAATCTTGGCTTGGCCATTTTCTGTGTTCACATCTCCAACCTCAACCTCTTTTTACTCATTGCTTGATATTTGTCTGCTTATCTTCATTGGTTTGTCCTGCCAAATTCCCCAAATCAGTTTATCTATCAATACATCATTATCTTTGTTCTCAAACCTGTTGCTTGTTTTCCCTCATTCCCATTTCTGTTAATTGTACAACTCATATGCCAGAAATCCAGGATTCATCATGGTGTCTGGGTATCATCATGGAAAGAGCATCCTTTTTTCTTTGTCGTACAAGTTTGCAAGACTTGTAAATCCTTCCACCACAATGTCTCTAGCAAACATTCCCTCCTATCTACTTTATTCCTAGCATGCACCATTCCATGTTAGGCCCTAATTACTTGCACTTTTTGAAAAGCAAAAACAACAACAACAACAAAACTCTTTACTTTTCCTGATAAATTTGCATTTAGCCATTGCAGAAACATAGAACTTAAAAGAATACAAAAGTTAACATTGTGATCCATCATCTTGTATTAGTTACCACCTTATTATCTGTAAAGCAAATGATTGCTATAGGTCCCCTCATTAGTCTCCTTAGTCTAATCTTCTGGTATTCCAAGGTGTGTCTTCACTGCTACCACTTCATTCTTCCTTAAGCAAAGCTATGATCATAGGACTCCTCTGTTCAAAATCTTTAATAGTTCACCTTAGTTTAGAAAATATTCCTTTGCTTAATTTTCATGACCTAACAACACAATCTCATTCTCCTTTTCCAGTTTTATCTCCTATCTCCATGACTGCCTCTCAAGTTCAATAAATTTTGACCACACTCAATTTTTTTCTATAAACGTTCATGTATTTTCCTACATACATACCTTTGTGAGTTTGTTCTCCCAGCCTGAAATGCCCTTCATCCTCAACTCTGCATAACTGAATGCAAGCTGCAAGAATAAATGTCATTTTATCTACAAAGCATTCTCTGATATTCCCAGTTGGAAGTAAATTCTCCCTTCTCAGAGCTGCCCAAAATATTTTACTCCTACTTTCTCTATGGTACTTAACAGAACACACAGGATAATATTTAGAGAACAGATGACTGGTGCTTGGGTCCCAACTCTAGGATTTACCTAACAATTTTTTTGGTTTTTTTGAGACAGAGTCTTACTCTGTCTCCCTGGCTGGAGTGCCGTGGTACGATCTCAGCTCACTGCAGCCTTTGCCTCTCAGGTTCAACCGATTCTCGTGCCTCAGACACCGGAGTAGCTGGGATTACAGGTGTATGCCACCACACCCGGCTAATTTTTATTTTTAGATTTTTAGTTAGTAGAGGTTTTACCATGTTGGCCAGGCTAGTTTCAAACTCCTGGCCTCAAATGATCTGCCCACCTCGGCCTCCCAGAGTGCTAGGATTATGGGTGTGAGTCACTCACTGCACCTGGCCACATTTAACTAACTTTATGGTCTTCAGCAAGACCTTTCAATCTGCTGGGTCTCAGTTTTCTTATCAGTTGATGTGATAGTCAAAGGAAACAATATATGACTATCTACTTTTCAAACTGCAAAGTGCTAGGTAATATGAGTTCATTCTCTGCCAGCCACCCTCTTTTTGGCACTGCCTCTCAGCAGAGTGCCTCATCTTCTTTCACGACCTTATTTGTAAGATCATCCCTGAATAGCCCAGCTGGTGGTATGTGTTTGGTCTAATGTGCTCCTAGAGGACTATTAAGGTCCTTATTTGGTTATAATTTATTTTTCTCTTTGAATTTTTTGCCTGAGCAGTTAGACTTTGATTTTTCGAAGGCTGAGAATTTTTCTTTCTCAGTTTTGCATTCCTAGCTGAAAACTTTGAAATCAGTTCCTATTCGGTAAATGTTTGCTGCACAAGTGAATGTATGAGTGAATTAAATGAATGAATGAATGTACTGATATCTTAATGTTGTGGACAGTTATTTATGTTTAGTAATTATCATCTGTCTTTAGATTTTAAGCTCCATGAGGGCAGGTTCTTTGTATGATCAATGTTTGTATCCTTATAGTTCCATGTGCATTACATAAAATAAATACTTGCAGAAAGCTGAATAGAAAAAGGTAGCTGAGCTGGATGACATGGTAGGAGGCTCCTGTGCATAGAGCTTCCTGTACAACAGTTTTTTACCAATGTGTATGCAATCTTAACATCTGTTTAATTCACAAATGAGGCTAATATTTATTATTGACATTGAAGTTTCTTTTCAAATTGAATAAAAGAATGTCTGTAAACATAGATACATCTTTTGATGGTAGAGTAACACAAACTTCAGTGGAGTCATATGTTAGGTTATGTGGCAAGAATCTGACATAGTCACTTTTACCGTGGAGAATCCCTTGAATCACCCAAAGTAAGGCAAGATGTTTCCACTCAACAGTTCGCCAAAGGAACTGAGATGGGAACAGAGTGGTAGATTCACATCTCCTACCTCAATCACGCTTACTAGTGAACATAGATCCATTGCATGTGGTGGCAAATGGGATAACTGGAATGGCTCTATTGGAATTTTTATGTCTCCCTTGCTCTATCTCTCCCATTTTGTTTAGCACGTATATTTGAATTTGCATCGGTAAGTGCTTGGATGGTGAAACTGTACTGAATTACTCTTTTACAGTATCAGGTTCTCCTCAGTCACAGTACATGTAAAATCTCCCAATAGCTTAGAAAGATTAATGGGTCTGTGTAAACCTCATTATCCCTTGAGTAACTTAATCCCAATGATCCCCATTGTAACCCAAATCCTAGTCTGACTTGGAGAACCCAGTGTGGTAAGTAAAAATGGCAATTTGCCTTTAAAAACTGCCAGTGATGTGCAGGTTAACACTCATCTTCCTACTCTATTTTGAGGTGACTTTGAATATATACTGAAGTCAGAGACAACAGCAACCCTAGGGCTGGAATGTCCTGCTTCCACAGGACTCATCATACTGGATTCCCAGCATCTATCAGCCTTAGAATTCAAGTGGGTTTTTCCCCAGAGGGAAGACTTTGCTGACAAAGTGAAACATCAGGCAGAAGCAAAATATCTTGCAAATCAAAATGGCCAAGAACTCCCTTGATAGCAGAGTATGAATCCTACCACAAGCAACAGAAGGAGAAAATTAGATTGTGTTACTCTTGATGTCATAGCCACTGGATTATTAGCACAAGAAAAAAAAAAAAAAAAAAAAACCAAGAAAATAAAATGGAAACTTGAAGAGAACAAAGAGCTGCTGGTATTCACAGTGTTCTTGCTATATACATGATGGATTGCCATGGTAACACCAGTATCATATGAATCAGCTTACATCGGATACCGGCATACACTGTTCAAAAATAACAGCACAAACAAGAGCACATATTTTCAGTCAGGGTAGCAGAGGGCAGGAGTGCTATTTAGGAAAACTGTTTACCTATCATAAGGGTGAGTTAAATAATTTATTATCGCACAACTTACTTTGAGACCTCCGTATGCGTTACGTGTGTGTTTGTGTATTTCTAACTTTTGCCTGAGTTAAAAATCAATGAATAAATGCCATATGCTTCAGTAATTCCCCATAGATTATGATAAACTGAAGTTTATACATTTTGTGAGCTGGTTTATTGTGAATTCTCATACAATCACAAGCTTAGATTTCAAGAAATCTTAGGAGAATTTTGAACGTTTTGATCATGAAAATTAGGCAAATTCATTGTTTTTTGATTCAACCATTGCTTAGAAAGAAACATCAGAGCAGTAGAATTTGTATGTTTATACTTGAGGTCAATCATAAAACAGAGTACGTTTTAGTGTAATTTACTAGTACTGCAGAAATGTTAATATTGTCATAGCAATGAAAACCAACCAACAAACACAAAGACCTTTGGGGTGGATTATATTAAAACCAGCAATGTGGAGATCACTTCAGAGGCTCTTACAGTACTTCACATCAGTTGGCGATATTAATAAAGACAGAGTGGAAGGGACTGATATAAGAACAGTATAGGTAAAAGAAGACTTGATGATGAGAGACAATGTTAAGGTAAAGGAAAATGACTAAGGTGATTCCTATGTTTCTAGTTTAGATAACTGTGTAGTAATCAGTCCAACCAAGAAATAGAAGAAAAAGACCAGATTGTAAGAGTAAGGTGATGAGTTCAATTCTGGCCATGAGAACAACTGAAATAATTTTCAAGCAGTTAGTACAAGTTTAAAGGGGAGGAGTGGTCAGAGTTTGAGACGCACCTTTGGAAGTTGCTGAAATAACATTTTTTAAATAAAAAACTCATTGCTTGCTAATGGAATGAATTTAATATGTTTCTCCAAAAGGATACACATGTGTTTACCGTCTGATTACTTTTGTACTCTCAGTTGAAAAAAAATGAATTTTACAAGAATTTATTGAATATCTATTATGTACCAGGACCCAGACAAAGCACCAGACACATAACGGTTTAAAACATAGACTTCAACCTTGTTTCCATGGTCCTATGATTGAATGTGGGAGGAAGCCCTTAGGCCAAAAAAATACATAAATATATAATTACAATTGTGAGAACTGCTCAAAAGGAGACAAAAGCCCAAAAAGAGTACAAAAATAGGTACCTAACATAGTCTGAGCGTTTGGAGAATGTTTCCCTGGGGATGATGAGTCCTGAGGATGAGTAACAACATGCTTGGCTGAGAACTACATGAATGAAGCCCTGACCATCTTTTCAAATTGAATGTACATTCCATCTTGTCTGAGGAGCTGATTATCTTTTCCTTAGACACCTGTAACATCCTTCTCATCAAATTTCTTCTCTTTGGGGCCCCTCTCTCCATCACCACTAAATTATTTTCCTTCCCTGAGCAACCTTGTTAGGGCAATATGAAATACAACATTATAGGCCAAGTCCAAAGTCCTGACTATTGTTTCAAAGGCTGTTAGCAGATTGACTGTTCACCTTCTTTTTCCCTTTGAAAGGTGCCATCCTGAGCCTGGAATGCTTTGTCAGCATTCACCACTTCATTTACCACAGTTTACAAAGTAAGATAAAAGGTGATAACAGAAACTTTCCGTTTGTAATTCATCCATGTAATAATTTTCTTCGACATAAGAGCAAAGCCATGAAAAACTAAAAAGAAAGTTCCAAAGAATTATTAAGTAATTTAATGTCTCTTAATGGATATAGAAATGGGACTATCATAAAAAGGTCATCAAGATTGTGTAGTGTCTTATACTTTGCTGACAGTCAACATTCCAAGTACTCTAACAATTCTCATTCCACTCCTTTTGGCAAGTGAGAGGCTGCACAGTTGGGTGATGGATAACTGCTGAACCGATTGCAGAAAAAGGTTAACATTTATGACAGTTTTTATTAAACTCTAGCAGTTGGGAATAGATTTGAGAACTGATCTTTTTCTTTGTTAAACCTCAGTTGGAAAATATTACCTATTGTTTATTTCAATGTTTTAAAAATCTCAATGATAAATAAGACACAAAGAATATGTTTTTAAATTCTATTGCCAATGAATAAATTAATAAATAATCACTTGTTTCTCTCCAAAATGAAATAAAGAATTATTGGATGAATTAGCATGTGAAAAAACAGTAGTCTCCCCTACTCATCTTCTCCAGTTTATTTTTGCCACTCTCCTCTCTGCCTCATTACACTTCAGACACCTTATCCTTTTAGTTTAACACATCAGGGCTTCATTCATGTGGCTCTCAGCAGAGCATGTTGTTACTCATCCTCAGGCCTCATCATCCCCAGGGAAGCATTCTCCAAATGCTCAGACTATGTTAGGTACTTATTTTTATACTCTCATTGGGCCCTTGTTTCCTTTTGAGCAGTTCTCACAATTGTAATCACATATTTATGTATTTTGTAATTGTAATGAAATTGTCCCTGTCAGGATTTCACACTGCTTCCTTCTGTTGGTGTAGGGATTCACTCTTTTCCATTCGAATTAGTGCAGCATTCCATTGCCAAATTATTTCTAAAACAACTCTTTCCATCATGCCACTTTTAAGGAGGAGGAAAGATAGAAAATATATAAATTAAGATTCATTATGATAATGCAGTAACAGACACAGAAGAAAAGGAAAACAGCTAGTTGAGGAGGCACTTCCATTTTGAAATAGGAAATTATGAAAGGTCTTACAGGAAAAATCTGTGGAATGAGTGGGGATTCATCACAAAGTGAGGAGAGAATAGAACTCTAGGCAAAAAATAGGTATAGCTAGTAGTTATTTGTACCTAAAATATACAGTATACATGGGTGACAAGGGCAGTTTACAAGGATGGAGAGACACAGAAGGGAATAGATCATGATGGCTTGGAATTTAACATTTTTTTGGTAGCCACTGAAAAGCTAGTGGTATAAGCATGGAAGCGTCACGATGGCATTTTAGAAAGTGGATCTGTGGATGACAGTCAGGAAGAGGATGTTGATAGAACAGAGAGACCAGTTATAAAGTTAGCAGTTTTCAGGCAAGATAACATGAAGGTTGGACCCAAGATGGTAGTAGTGGAGATGGCATCAAATGGTGAGGTGAAGGAGGAAGACTGCACTTGCAGCTGGATAGTGGTAGAGCGGTTAGACTGAGGGAGAGGAAGCATTTAGGAGGACTTCCAGGTCTGGGCCATAATGAAAAAGGACATGGGAGATGGGGAAGGTCCCTGGGTAATTTTTGTTTCAAATCTATTGAGTTTGGCAGCTCTGCATAGAGAAGAGAATGGGGAACTGGAGATATACATTCAAGTTAGAATTAGAACAAATTCTGAGGATAATTTGAAGTTTTGTTTAAAGTGAAAGGAAGGGCCTCTCATCAAAGAAAGCAGTCCCTTTGTTTTCAAAGTTTTACCTTCATAAAATGTGTTCTTTGCTGTATTAGTCTGTTCTCATGCTGCTATGAAAAATATTCAAGACTGGGTAATATAGAAAAGATGTTTAATTGACTCACAGTTCTACATGGCTGGTAAAGCCTCTGGTAACTTACAATCATGGTGGAAAGCAAAGGGAAAGAAAGGCACTTTCTTTACAGGGCAGCAGGAAGGAGAAAGAGTGTCAGCAAGGGAAATGCCAGATGCTTACCAAACCATCAGATTTCATGAGTACTCACTCACCCCCACCCCCACCCCCACCACTGCCAGCAATGGTGTCAAGCCACTGAAATGCAGGAAAGAAGGTGGCTGGGGGAGGTACAACATGACACCTGGCTGTGAAAAGTAGTGCTCAAGCATACTTGCTTTCCATCACCTTGGGGTGCCAGTGGCTACTGTCTCACTACATTCACTGCTACTACTTTTTATTTTCCATTTTGATAAACAATTGTGACTTTTACATTATAGCAAGACAAACAGAACTGAGGCTTATATGTCACAAGTTTTATAACTGATTTTATGAAATTTTGTGCTTCTATCACATTTCTTACATTTTCTTACAGTTGCACTATTGTTTCCCTCTAGGAAATTCCCCTCTGCCACCTCCCACAGTGACTTTTTCTCCTCCTTTCTACAACTTGAAGCTATATTCACACACACACACACACACACACACACACACACACACACACTACATATATACGAATATATACTTTTATGCATACAGAAGTGAATTATTTCAGGTCCTCCTTTGCTGACCTGGTAATGACAAAATGCATGATCCCCAACCACTTAAGCCAGTAATCTAAAGTCAGTGCTACATGAAGTTTCCACAGGGAAACAAGGAAAGGGAATTTAATTGATCCAAAAGAAAAACAGAAGCAAAATTCTTGCCCAAGACTCCATACTGTGGCATACAGGGAAGTGATTTTACACACACACACACACACACACACACACACACCTATGCCAAAATAAGTAACATGCATTTTCTAATCATTTTTTAATTAAACAAACATTTATTATTTAACCTGTTCTGGGCTCTATGCTGGACACTGGGGAACTAACAACAACCAAGATGTGATCCACTCACTCAAAAGCTTTACAGTCCAACTGGGTGAGGATGGGTTAGAAGAGCCAGATTAAATCTGATTTTTAAATCCAATTTTTAAATCTCTGTATGAAGGGCCACGCATGATGGCTCATACCTGTAATTCCAGCACTTTGGGAGGCCAAGGCAGGAGGGTCGTTTGAGGCCAAGTGTTGAGAAGAGCCTGGGCAACATAGCAAGACCCAGTCTCTATAAACAATTAAAAAAAAAAATTAGCCTGGCATAGTGACCTCAACTTCTTGGTAAGCTGAAGTGGATCACTTGAGCCCAGGAGTTCTAGGCTGCCCTGATCTATGATTGCTACGGCCCTCCAGTCTGGCCAATAGAGAGAAACCCTATCTCAAAAAATAAAGACAAAAAAAAGAAATTGCTGTATTAAAATTGAGACAAAGAGGCTTCATAAAATTGAAAGAAAATTATATTTCTTACAAAAGAAAAAGTGGAACAATAGAATTTACAGAGGCTACCAAAAATTAAAAGGAAAATATTTTTAAATCGCAAATATAGAAAGTAATGATAATCACAGATGGTAGAGTTGTCATTCTCTTCGATGCTGAGTTTACTTAAGATTTAGTAGTGTTAACTGCTTTCTTAATGTCTTCATTGCTGTTCTTGAAATAAAAATTGAGAGCTATTAAATGACCATGTTGTCATGTGTCTAATCTAGCTGATTTTCTAATAATTTGGGAATTATTTCCCTGTGTTTCAAGAAAAACATGCTGTTCTTTCAAGAAGTCACTATTTTATAAGGATATACTTAGCTTTAAATTGAGCTATATTTTGTACTTACACATTTGATTTCCTACTTCATTTTCCCTATGGATTTTAGTGAAAAGCCAATTTTTTTTTTTTTTTTTTTTTTTTTTTTTTTTTTTTTTTTTTTTTTTGTCACCACAATCTCTGCTTCTTTGTGTAGGCTGAAATATCAACTCATAGCTACTGTTGTTTAGATGTCTTTCCCTCCCTCCCTTCCATCCTTCCTTCCTCAGATTTTTTTAGTAATTAGAAAACATTTTTCTTTCTGCCAAAAACCACAACCGAGATGATATGACAATAAACATAAATATGCTACTTTAGATAAATCTTAGTCGCAGCAAGCATTCTGAAAACGAACCATTCAAATTTTAGGTAGATTTTAATGAATCTAAGATGATAACCCACCATTCTAAGTGTATTGTTTTCTCAACAGATTCAAAAGAAGTTGACGTTTTAAAATGTACAACTTAAAAAAAATGAGTAACAGAATAAAAAGACAACCTCTGTGATTTGGATGTTCTTCCATTCATTTATCCACCCTTCTATTGTTTTCGTTACATGTTTGTTGTCATATTTATCCTTTCATAGAATGAAAGCTCCAGATGTAATTATTTAAGGCAACTTTTTATATAAAATTTATTTAATGGATTTACTAGTCATAGAAAAGTAATGTATTCTACGGAAAGAAAAGTTGAATCTGGTATTTTTACAAATCCCAAGATCTATACAATTAAATACTAATTATTGTAAAATGCCTTTCAAATATATTTTCTTGTAAAATATACTGTAATGCCCAATTTTAAGCCTAAATAGGTATATATCTGAAATTTTCTGGGTCTATGCATATACACAATATGCATAAAAGTATAATTTGACTGACTTGTACAAAAAGTTGATTACTTTTAAGCAGAAAAATTAAGGTAATATGAACAGGGATGTCAGATATCCATGTGGATTTTGCAACTTGTATGGGTTTGTAGTATCGTCCTACCAATCAAAGAAGGGAATGAGGAAACCGACAGCAACTGAGCCATGTTGAGTGTCTTAGGACACATTTTTCTGAATATTTTAAAACAGTTGCTTGGTGCTGCTAGACTGTCATAAAGTCAAATAGTGATAGAGCTGGACAGAAAAGACTTCATACTCTGGAGGAAAGAATAAAATATTGTCTCTCACAAAAATCAGAAACCTTTCTGAAGGTTCAGAAACATTTTAATCACTTAAACATCCCTTCATGTTTATAATAAGGTGAAATCTGGCAAAATGCATGCTTTGTGAGTTTGTGTAGATATAATTAGAAAAAGAAAAGTAGAAGAGTAAGATAGTAATGACAGTTTCCAAGTCAAATACATTGCTTTCAGAATTGTGGATTTTCATTATGAGGATTCATAAAATTAGGGAGAAATGGAATTTTCACAGAGAGAATGGAATACCTTTATAAATGCTTCTGAAGTTCATTGTTAATTGCTGAATAAAATGACATTTTATAAAATCAATATTGAGGGGTGACTTTTGGACATATTAGTTAACTATATCATCGCTATTCCAATACTACATAAAAATGGTGGGGTGGGGGTAGAACACAGATCTAAAATGACAACTTTTTTATAGGAAAAATATATAACTCTGTTCTGCCCTCCCTAGTGACTACAGGAAAACAAATGTTTTTGTAGAACTATAACGCATTTATTGCATTAATGTGTTATAATGCATTAAGGAATGTCACATATAGATTATGAGTTACTGGGCATCTGGTATAAATAGCCATATAGCCATCAATAAATATATCCATTATTTGGCCAAATCCTCTTTCAAATTCTCATCATGGGTGATTCTGATGGCAATACAAGCACTGACAAGCTCTCAAATTCTTAAAATCTACAAACCTTGAAACCAGATCAGCTTTTGCTAAATGGCTAAACTAAGAATATTTCCAGCTTTCCTCTCTGGTTAATTTTTTTCCCAGCTATCCACTGTATTGAATAAAAACTGACTTCTCACCCTGACCCTCCCAGCTCAGCAGACGTCCAAAGCAGTTACCAAAGGGCAACAAAACACATTTTCACTGACAAACAACTAGAGAAAAGGAAAGCAGTTACCGTCTCCTCTGTGGCTTAATATCAATTGGCATGTTGGTTGCGTATGGTGATCCACGAACATAAGCGCTTCGGAATCTAGCCACCTTCCCCAGAGTTAGGTACTCACAGCTGCTTGGCAGGCTCATTATATCCAAAAGGCAAGAAGTAAAAGCAAATCTGAGTAGTCAGACCAGCATTCCTGGGAAGGCTGGAAAGAACATGTCAGATAATGGATTTCAGACATATGCCGCTCACTGGTTGCCCGGTGCTTCTTTGCTTCAAAAGTAAATACGTGTTTCTCGGAGGCAAAATGTACTACCTTGTTTTCTGTTCATTCTATTCAGGGATACAGGAAGCTTGCTGCTTATTTCTAACCAGGCTCATGCTCTGACCAGTTATTGGCTGAGCAGATGAAGTAGAAATTCTGTAGCTCCACAAAAGCCTATTTCTACTCAGACCAAACCTCTGAGTAGGCTGCAAGGTTTTATCCATTTTTGTCTAACGTCGAAAAGAACGTCAACTTAACGTAATAGTAGTTTGGTAATCAGAATTATTTACCTGTAAACAAAGCATGCATATCTGATAGGAAGGAAATAATTATTTGCTATATTTTCAAAGAGGGAATATTGTTCACTAAACTGTTACAGACACTTAGAAAATGAGATGGGCACATGGAAATGTTATGGGCGGTTTTCCAATTCTCTGGTCAAAAAATTGTGGGTTCTTATTCATAAATTACTATTCACAATTGAACTGAATGCAGCCTCTCAGGAACATAAAAACGGTAAGCAAATGTCTTTATTTACTAAAACGTTGATGATGATACAAATTTTTTTCCTCTTTTAAAACACTGTTTGAGAAATGCAGCTTCTAACTGCTCTTTGAACGAAGATCTATGGAAAAATTGATAGTGAATGTTACTACTTCTTTGTAAGCTGTTTTTTCATAACAGTGAAAAATAAGTTAGAGAAATCAGAAAGGATACTAATAATTCTAAAGGCGCAGGGTCTTAGAGAAATGCTGTATCTTTAATTAGTTCACAGTTTTCCTAGCCTTTTTGCCATTTGCCAGAGTTACAGCAACAAAACCACAAGTGTTCAGGATAATGAGAGTAGAAGATGTTCGGAGTATTCTGTGAGATAATTTTTGTTTTGAAAAATTATTTCTTATCCAGGATTTGAATAGACACACCAGTTTATTTAAGAGTCCTGGGACCTGGGCAAACATCAAGTGTGTTGAAAAGGGGCTACATTTTATTTTTCAGTAGCCAAATTCAGACACTGTTTGGGTTTAAACAGCAGACACTGTTCAAATCCAGAAATTTTAAGTTTGAAAGGGTAGATAATTTTCCTTTTTTTTAACCTTTGATTTTATGTTTGGGGGGACATATGAAGGTTTGTTACACAGGTAAACTTGTGCTGTGGGGGTTTGTTGTACAGATTATTTCATCACCCAGATAGTAAACCCAGTACCCAATAGTTATCTTTTCTGCTTCTTTCCCTCCTCCCACCCTTCACCCTCAAGTAGACCCCAGGGTCTATGTCCTTCTTTGTGTTCACGAGTTCTCATCATTTATCTCCCACTTGTAAGTGAGATCATGTGGTATTTGATTTTCTGTTCTTGTGTTAGTTTGCTAAGGATAATAGCCTCCAGTTTCATCCATGTCCCTGCAAAAGGCATGCTTTCATTCTTTTTTATGGCTGCATAGTATTTATCATTTCTATCCAATAATTTTCTTTCTTTCTTATATTTTATGTTTCAATTACAAAATTATACATACTATTTTTTTCAACATGCCAAATGACAGAGAAGTGTGTAGATAGAAAAGATTGTCTTTTCCCTCCCTTGGTAGGATTAATGGGAGGGAAAAGACAGCAAACTTTTTATTTATACAAATATAAATATACCACACTCAATACACAAACCCTCTCACACGTATAGGGATTCTCCTTCCTTTTTAAATAAAGTGGGCTCATACTATGTATAATCCTTTATTAATATTATTATTCTTTAAATCAATCATGAACAAATTATTTTGTGAACTCATAGAGACCTAGTGAGTTATTTTCAATAGTTATATAGGATTCCATGGCATACATGTACCATTGTTTATTCAATGAGTCCTTTATTGATGGACATATAATTTTGGACTCCTAAACAATAAACACATTTGCTAATATATTCTTACTGATTGGTGCTTGTATTTCTGAAAATGCATTGCTAGCTTACAAATTGTGAACATTTTTTCCTTTAATAGGCTATGGCAGTTCATACTCCCACAGTCGTGTTGGAATATGTCAACTCCCGCACACTCCTGCCAAGACTATCTATTGTTATTCAAGTTTCTTTCTTTATAGTATGAACATAAGGTAGGCAGCTCTCTGAAATATCCAGTGATTGCATACAGTTCCTTGCTGAAATAAAACTATTATTAAGGTGCCGGCAAAAGTAAGGACAGCCTTTCTGAACTGAAATATGTATTGGGACGTAAAGCAATGGCTTAGAAAGGCTTTGCACAGGTGTACAAAGGCAGTAGTCTGGAGTCTCATCAGAATGAGAGAACACCTAACGCAAAGTTAGTAAATAGTAAATAATTATTAATTTGCATAATTATGAAGACAGTAAATATAGTGAAGTCAGTATATTTTTCTTAATGAGAATAATATTTCATAATCTGGGAGAAACATCACTAATTTTACAATATGAATGTAATGCCTAATGAATGACAAATAATTGTGATGTATGACTGTGTGTAATTTGTAGATTTTGCATAAAGAGTCTCTTTGGACATACTCTTTCATTTCAGAGTCTGAAGAACAAAAGTGCAATGAAGCATTTTCACATGCCAGCTAATTTAGGAGACTTCCCAGTGGAAGAGAGTAAGATTTGGTCACATAAGAATTTCCAAGGAGAGGTAACAATCAGAAATTGAAGAATAAGATATAAACCTCTATGGTAGAGACCTATGTGTCCTGTGATGGGTAAAATTCCATAGTTTTCTTAGCAGGGGCATTTTTGCTTGTACCCAGGTAATTATTTAACAAGAGCCTTGCAGGAGCTCCTGGGGATTACCTCTACTTAAATTTGGATGAGAGGAGATTACTGCTAAGCTCCAGCCTGCCAAGAATTCAGAATCTGTGAGAACTCTGACCAACAGCAAGAGGTGGCCTTTAAGGGAAGAAAATGGAATCCTTCTATTTTCAACAATTCCCTTTCTCTGGGGCTGGAGAGGGCTATTTGGGGACTTCATCATTAGGAAAATAAGAACACACTGCAGAGTTTAATTTCATCTAAAGATTACAGCTACCATCCAAACCAGGCCTACTTCCAAACAAGGCTCAAATCTCACTAAGGAATGGCCACAATTACCCATCTATATTTTGTTTGTTTTTGCATACTAGGATTTCTGTGGAAGACAGGTATGGCGTATAGCACAAATCTCACTTATAGTTCCCGTGATTCTAAGCTCTTGAGAATATTAAACTCACATGAAGGTATCTGGAACAGCAATTTTCATCCCTATGCTAGACATTGCAACGTTAACAATGCCCTGCACAGCAATGAAAAGTAATTGCTAGCAAGTAGCAATTTCAAGCCATAGGACTTTTCTTCTAATAACTGGAATGATACATATTAATTAAGGTTCTTTCAGCCTTTAACTCTACCCTGGCCTATGTTTAGCAATTTTAAATGCTGGAGGAACGTCTTTAGGATGTTCCTAAAGAAGTCTTATATTTAGGATGAGGGTATCATCTGTTAATGACCACATCAGACCATAAGAACTGACTGAATGATTTCCCCTGGCTTATGGCTTGGAAGACTCTCCTCTTCCCTCCCCAAACCTTGTGTTTTCTGCTCATATCTGGACTGGAGACCCATGAAAATTGGGGTTTGCTTCTGTTCTCAATTCTTGGAGTTGTTCTTGATTTTGATCTCTACACTTACTGGTCAAGGCATCCAATGAATTGGCTTTAAGTATTCTTTATGTGCTGAAAAACTCCCACCTCTTTATTCAGAGTTCACATTTTTCTGCTGTTATCATTAACTGCATATGAGAAAATTCCACTTGGAAGTTCCATAGCTATCTCATTTGAGCATTTATAATGTAACTCAAATCAACTCTGTTCCTCCCCTCCTCCACTCCCCTCCCCACCACGTTTCTTCCTATATTCCCTGGTACTACCACCATTCAGCCAATAACCAACAATAACTGCTAATCAGGTCACAACCCTAGTGACATGAATACTATTGATAGTAACAATAATATTAATAGTAAATAGATAATAGCTAACACTGATCAGATACATTCAATGTGGTTGGCAGGCTGACTAATTCTTATAAAATATGAGTTGGGCACTATTATTATACTCATTTTTTAGACAAGAAAAACAAGACACTGAGGGATAAGATATATACCCAAGTTCACACAGAGTGTTAAGTGGAGGCATCAGAGTTAGCAACCAATGCATCTGATTCCAGAGACCAGGCTATATGTTCTACCTCTCTACACATTCTTTAATCTGTCTCTTAATTATCTTTTCCCCCCATGTTTCACCTAGAGTTAATATTTCCAACTTTTTCTCCTCAAATCCATCCTTCACTTGCCTGCCAAGATTATCTTAAAACGAAAATCTTATCTAAGTCATGCAAGGACATGAACATGTGAGTCCTTTGCTTGAAATTATCCAATAGTTCCACATTATTTAGTAACAAAGTTTGAAATTTAAATTCCAATACTCAGCCCAGAGATGTTCTATTGTCTTGCTCTCCCTTCCTCTCCTGTTATCAGCCACAAATAACACTTAGTAGTGTCCTTCCTGTGCACAGTCTGTTCTTCCGCCCCACTGGGGCTTCCCAAATGATAGGTACTCTGAGCAGAACACTTTTGTCTTTCTTCTCTGGCTGGCTAACTCCTTTTAAGTGTAATCTCTTCCAAAAAACATTCTTCATTCCTCAGTTTTATTTAGATGCCTCTCATCTATTTTCCCAACTCACATGACTTTAGCACACTGTTTCATAGCTGTTCATGCAGTTACTACTCTTCCCCATGACACTATAATTTCTTGAGGGCAGGAATTCTGCCTTCTTTGACTTTGTAATCCCAGAACCTAAAACAATATTTGCTTATTGAATAAGATAGCTGAAATTGTAAGGTTCTGATGCTCCAAAGACCTGTCCAAGTCTTTCCTGAACTCCCTTCTCAGTTACTCTCCCCAGAATAATAATTACAAATATTTGGCGACTGAAATACATTGGAAGTAGTGGAGCTATTCATCATATGCAATCAAACAGAAACACTTCGCAAAGAGTGCCCAAAGGAACATGAGAGCAACATCTTTTCTCAGGAAGCAAGGGATGAATGTGGATTTTAATTAGAGGTGATGGAGATATACCTGCCTGGGCTATCAGTTTCAGTTCAGTAAAGGAAAGTTATCCAAATACTTGAATAAGCTCAGTACAATGCCATTATTTAAGCATGCTCTGTGTTTTGAGAGTGTACTGGTAAATTCAAAATTAATTAATTAATCAATTTTCTATTAAGGGTCAGTTACTTATGTTCATACATTAGCTTTTCTTGTTAATCTACTCTTAAACACTGCATATATTACACTTTGCACAGTCTTACACACAATGGCTACAGTCAGAAGGAAGTAACAGTGCAAATGAAGATTTAACTATCATGAAGGTCATCACAACGTTTTACAAAATAATTAAAAGATGTAAATATCTTTAATGCCCAACTACTTAAAATATGGAATATCACATGATATTCAATGTGAATATCATGAATCCATTAAAATAATGATATTGAAAAACATTCCTTGGTTTTTAGCTAAATGAGTTGAAAACTTACATCTAAACCAAAATCTTCATCAATTGAAACAAACATACTATTCTAGTAAAAGATGTTAACATTTTGATGGGTAAGTAGTTTCTCAGAAATTTTATTAGCATGATCCAATTTCTTAGATTGTAAAAACAGTTGAGACTGCATTGTATGTCTTTTTCGAAGTTAAAGAACATAAAATCCCATAAATCAGCTAGTCAGCAGGCCCACTTAATTTTATAACAAGGATAACTTTTGATCAAATCAATCAACTGTTTTAAGCAGGTAAGTTTGAGATGAATGAACCATAAGGTCTCATCTTTTTAAAAATGCTTTATTCTCCAGCTAATGGAGCCTCTTTGAGAGTGGTTTTTCTCAAAATATTATTTTACTATTAACTGTCATTGCCTCCAAAACCTGACAGAAACCCATTGGTCACATAAAGGTAACTTTATTAAACCTACTGAAGTAAAGCAGAAAACCGTGTGGACAGATAGCTTAGAAGAGGAAGTTAGTGAATCAGGTATCTAAGTGAGTTTTGTTTGTTCTGTTTTGTTAAATACAACGACAGGAAAGTAGGCCTTGTCCAAGTGCCATTTAAAAGGTACCGGAAATTATGTTGGTTTCAGTTCTCCCATCCAACAAAAGCCCTTAGCTACTGGTAATCTTATCTCAACAAACCTATTGTACATCCAAAGTTTAGGCTGAGCTAAAGCAGCAACAAAACCAACTGAATAAAATGATGCTCATTCATTGAAATTTCAGGTAGGCCCACACGATTCGTATTTCCAAGCTCTTTATAAGCCGTTTGAATGTTAAATGGAGTGGCATTTTGCTTTAGAATATATAGAAATGGAAACAAATGAGTTTAATATACACAACAGGCTTTGACAACATGACTTCTTCGACAGATGTCCTATACTACTTCCCACACTTTCATCCTTAAAAAGCACAGTCTACTTGCCAAGTTACAAACTGTTGCCAATGTTCAGCTGCAAAAGAATTTCCAACAGTAGAAACCAGTGGAAAGAATTAAAATACTTTAAACTTATTTCCAAATAACCAAATGTATCATTATAAAGTTGTAAGATAAAAAATAATCATGCTGCAAGTTCTTACTCTGTCAACTAGCTGGTTCATCAAAGAGGAGGGGTCTTTGGCAAACAAGGCTCTATATTTGGTTGCCAGATGATTTTTAAAAATCTGTCAATTCATTCTTCCACCCCAACCAGCCAGCAGCATTAGTTGAGCATCTACTATGTATACACACAAGAAGTAGATGGCATAACTCCTATCTGGGGGGGGGGGGGGGAGCATACAATTCATTTAATGTGCAATTCATGCATCAAGACAGGACTGATTTCAATTGACAATATTATGAGATAGAAGTACAGTGTCAGCATATTAGTCTGTTCTCATGCTGCTATGAAAAAATGCCTGAGACTGGGTAATTTATAAAGAAAAGATGTTTAATTGACTCACAGTTTTGCATGGCTGAGGAAGCCTCAGGAAACTTACAATCATGGTAGAAGGCACCTCTTCACAGGGTGGCAGGAGAGAGAATGAGTGTCAGCAAGGGAAATGCTAGAAGCTTATAAAACCAGCAGATCATGTGAGAAACTCACTATCATGACAGCAGCATGGGGGAAACTGCTCTCATGATTCAATTACCTCCCACCAGGTCCCTCCCACAACAAATGGGATTACTGGCTGAACCATAAAATTAGAACTATAGGAATTATAGAAATGAACTATAATTCAATAGGAACTATGATTCAAGATGAGATTTGGGTGGGTACACAGCCAATCATATCAGTGATTCCATTTGAAACCTTGTGGTTGGCTAACATCACATCAAGCTTAATTCAGCTTACACCATCATTTACTGCTTTTTATTGTATTTTTAAAGTTATCTGTTCTAGAGTGAATTCTGAACCACAAGATAGGAAGATATATGACTTGTCTTTAAATTCACCACAGTGCCTTGTACACTGTTCTATACATATTGCTACAGTGTCTAGTATATGTCTCTGAACATAGTAGATACAAGGTAAATATTTGTTACTAAAAAGATGTGCAACCATATTTTATGTTTGTTGAAGTTTTAAACTAAGGGACTTTACTCTTCAGTTTGTCTGAATAATATACAACTATTGTCCTGGAATGATGATTAAATAGTGCCTCCTTTTACTTTTGCAATATTATTGTTTGAATTATAAATTATCTGGCTATCTTCTGGCTCTGGAACGGCACACTTACAAGGTTGCCTCAGCCACTTGTCTGAATGCATCTCAGAGGCAAAGACTGAAGCTTACTCATTATTGCTTCTCCAAATCTATTTGTGTACTCCACCTCTTCTAGGGGCTGCATCAATGACCCAAGGAAAAAAAATCAGATACTATAGAAACTCATAATAAACTAAATCAGACTGAATACATCTAGAAAAGAAAAAAAGTGATCCACATGGAGATAAATTAGGCAGGCAAATATTGACCTGGATGTTCTCCTAAATGTAAATGATACAAAAGTTGTCTCCTTTAGCAGTGAAATATCATTGTCATTGTCAAATATCTCTAGATCTCTGAGTTTATTCAGCACAATTACAAAGTTATTATTTAGAGAGAGAGATCAAGAATGAATACGCTGGGGCTGGGTGCAGTGACTCACACCTGTAATCTCAGCACTTTCGGAAGCCGAGGTGGGCAGATTACTTGAGGTCAGGAATTCAAGACCAGTTTGACCACCATGGTGAAACCCCATCTCTACCAAAAATACAAAAATTAGCTGGGTGTGGTGTCACACACCTGTAATCCCAGCTACTTGGGAGGCTGAGGCAGGAGAGTTGCTTGAACCTGGGAGCCAGAGGTTGTAGTGAGTGAAGATCATGCCAGTGTACTTCAGCCTGGGTGACAGAGCAAGACTCTGCCAAAAAAAAAAAAAAAAAAAAAGAATGGGGATGTTGGTTTCAGAGCCAAGTGATTTTGGGTCACAACCCTGCGCTGCCATAAATGGCTTAGGTAACCCTGGGGAAGAAATAACACCTTTCTGGTATTAGTTTCCATGACACTTAGGCCTTATTCACTCATTCAACAAATATTTATCGAGTTACTATTCTAGGTTCTGGGAACCCAGTGGCAAATAAAACACGCAAATATTCCTGCCTTTATGGAGCTGACATTTCAGTAAAAATAGGTAAATGGACAGAGTAAGTAAAATATGTAAGAGAAATGATAACTGATACAGACGAAAATACAGCAGGCAAGGAGCCCAAGGAGTTCAGGGATGGGGTAAGGGACTGCTTTGCTGCCATGGAGCCCTTGGGGTTGGTGTATAGGGGACATGGGATGACTGAGAGGCTGGTCTTCCTGTGATGGCTGACTCAAAAAGGGACAAAAGGGTAGAAGAGACTCTGTAGAGGTAAACAGGTAGGTGCAGGCATGGGCAATAGTTGGTACACTGCTTGTTAAATAAATTAGAAAGTGAGTGGATGAATGAATATCTTCAGTAGATATTAGTTGCCATCCTAAGATATAGCAAATCTCTTACCTGAGAAAATAATCCAATGAAGCTAATGTGACCTAGAGCTTAACCATTAAGATTCTGTAAGTTTTTAAACTGAAACATTTCTCTTAATTAGTGAAAGAGATTCATTTTTTCTGTCATGATTCATTCCTTTCTTGATAGACTATTGCTACTTTAGTCACTAATTTAATATATGCAATGGTGATTTAGCAGTCACTTAAAGTTTTCATATTAAATTTGATGAATTAATCCCAAATCCAGGTAGTATAGAATGTAAAGGCAATTATGGAAAACATAAAGTGGTGACAAATTAAGAGTAAATTAGTTACATGTAGCATAAGACCTTACTAACTACCTTAATTATTTAGCAACAGAAACCAGTGCTGACATTGTAAACACCTTTACTTATTCCCATCCAAAAAACAATCAGTTACAAATGCATAGAATAGTCGCTACTGATAACAATTATAACTAATATTCATTGAACATTTACTTGGTGCCATCAAGCGCTATTCTAAGAATTTTTCATTTAACACTGGGCTTGGTGACTCACGCCTATAATCCCAGCACTTTGGGAGGCCAAGGCGGATGGATCACCTGAGGTCAGGAGTTCAAGACCATCCTGTCTAATATGGAGAAACCCCATCTCTACTAAAAATACAAAATTAGCAGGGTGTGGTGGTGCATGCCTGTAATGCCAGCTACTTGGGAGGCTGAGGCAGGAGAATTGCTTGAACCTGGGAGGCAGAGGTTGTGGTGAGCTAAGATTGTGCCACTGCACTCCAGCCTGGGCAACAAGAGCGAAACTCCATCTCAAAAAAAAAAAAAAAAAAGAGAGAGAGAGAGAATTTTTCATGTAACAGATCCTCATAGTTAAAAGGTTCATTAGCAGCCATGGGAAATGTAGTCTCCCCCTAATGTATAAACAGCCATGAAGGAAAAGCAAGTATCTTGTTCTGGCATGAGGTATGTTCATGGTACAGTATGCTTATCTTTGAGCAGATCTAAATATTGAAAAGTTCTTTGTATCAAACTAAATTTCACCTTTCTAAAAGGGCTATTATTTGATCCTAGGCATTCAAAAACAAGCTCGAGCCTTATTTATTTATTTAGAAGCAGAGTCTCACTCTGTCACCCAGGTGGAAGTGCAGTGGTGTGATCTCGGTTCATTAGAGCCTCCACAGCCTGGGCTCCAGCAATTCTCCCACCTTAGCCTCCTGAGCAGCTAGAATTACAGGCATGGCCCACTGCACAAGCTAATTTTTAAATTTTTAGTAGAGACAGCGATTCACCATGTTGCCTATGCTAGTCTTGAACTCCTGGACTCAAGCAATCCACCTGCCTTGGCCTCCCAAAGTGCTGAGATTACAAGCATTAGCCACCGCCCCAGCCCTGAATCTTTTTAATACGATAGCCTCAGATTATCTAAAGAGGAGTTTTTATTCTCTCTCTTTTCCAGGCCACATCGGTCTCAGTTCTTTTGGCAGTTCCCAATACGTCGTGATTTCCAGATGTTTCACCATCCTGGCAACACACTTCTGGACTGACTGCTCCTTGTTGATTTTCTTTTAACCTGTGGTATCTGAAATGAATCCCACACCCCAGGTGTGATTTGACTATTGCAGGGCAGAGAATGTCAGTCAGCTTCATTTCTCTGCTGTACATCTATGAATAAGGCTAAAGACACATATTCTTAATTTACGTGCTATCACCCTTGGGCCTCTACCATTCAATTCTAATTAGCTGTGAACTTGAAATTGCAGTCATTTTTATTAGCAAGTTTAAATACCTATTGACCCTGACTTTGCATTCCAGTGTATTTACTATCTCTTTATGTTTCTGTATATTTGTTTGATTGGATGAATGGTCTTCTATCCAGGCAAATATTTAGTCTTTACTCAGTATTCTTTATCTATGTTGTTCAACTAGGAAGAAACACACTTGATAGCATTTTTATCCAATTCATACATCCATTATAGCTACCACAAGATATTTTTCCAAGTATTTTACCAAAATAAAAAATACACTATTTATACAGCATATTCCTGAGTTACTAGGCAAGTGATAGTGAGATTACGGCTAATTTTATGTCAAGTGGGAAATACAAATCATAACAATGGGCTTTGTGACCATTTTTATTAATGAGAGATACGGCTTTGTAAGAGAGAAGTAAAAGAAATGATAGGCAGTATCTTGGAAGATCATTCAGATATTAAATTGACTTTGTGACATGAAAAATCAATTTAGTTGAGACCAAGGCAGTGTAACTTGTGGGGAACATCAAATAGTGAACACAGACTGGGGAATGAAAATGTGGTTTGACAACATCAAGTGTACATAACAGATAAGCTAGGGACAAATCAGCAAGTTAACAGCTTAATACACATGCGAGGAGGTCAAATTGCAGCATCAGGGTCTTTGAGCTCATTTTCCCTTGAAAGAGATGAAATGAGAGCTCATACCCAGTGTGAAGAGTGACACCCAGAGAAAATTCACAGGAGCACATAGTGTGACTGAATATTTAAATATTTAAATAAGTTAACATAAGTTAAATATTTAAATAAGTTGGTACCTTTTTGCCTGGAGATGAGAAGACAGCAGTGACTTAACAACATGTTTTAGAGAAAAGCAGAGGGAATAGATGCAGCAACCTAGGAAGGTTACCTGGCAGTAGAGGGTCAGTAAGCAGTGGGTTATTGCGGGGGAAATTTTCAAAATATCTTCAAAAACCCATTTGTCCACACCCAATTGCCATAGAAGTTCACAGAAGAAAAGCCCAAGTTTATAATACTTTTTAGAAGAAACGACTTAAACACAATAAACTTACAGTCAATGTGAGATAGTACATACTGTGTGGCTCAAACATAAAATGTTATAAGAGTTCAGGGAATGTAAAATCAATGCCTGCATGAAGTAAATTAATTCAGTTTACACAATGACTCTTTTGCTAATATCATTCCAGGCAGATGACAGAATGCCTGAAAAAAATTGATTGCATAGTTTCTAGAATATGAATATGATAATCTGATCATTTTTCTTATGAATAGACACAAAGAAAGAAAGACAGTAAATGTTATACTCAAAGGCTTACATAATGTTACCTTCAAAGATGGCATATGTTTGCACTTTATTTTTTATTTCCATAAAAGAAATGGCAGAATTCCTGAACAGCATATTCCATTTAGAAATAAAAGCATGCACTCGGTTGTTCTCCTTTCCAATACTGGAAAATCGATAGTGTGATTATATGGAGACAAAAAAGGCCAGGTCATCTGAACTAACAATATCATTGCTATTATTAATAATAGAGTGCAGTATCTAGAATTTATTTAACATGTGATTATTTTGCTATCACGAACAATGTTAATCCCCAGAAGAACAGATGGTACAACCACATTTTAAATTATTCAATGAAGTGTGTGCTAATCACAAATGTGTATTAGCAGAGTATATGCATTTGGAATTTAACCCTTGCTCATATTTTTGCTATCATACAGTCTAAGAGATAACCAGAGTCAACTGAGAAGTATCCTTTTCTCTCTCTTGACCTTTTGGATACAATGATGATAGAAAATAGGTAATGAGGGGAAAAAAGATCACAGAATTTCATATGGAATTGTTTTTTAAAGAGAGAAAACAAGAGAAATATATGACTTGTTCTGGGTGGCACAAGAGGGTAACACTAAGGTGGCAGTCTCTTCTCAGTGAGTTAGTAAGCATTAAACTATTGAGATCAAACAGGAAAGTACCTAAGCCCACTCCCCAGTGCTTTCCTATAATGACACGCTTTTCAGAGGGAACTATAATTTTAGTGAGCTCCATGAATGCTTAGATCATCATGACAGCCAGGGTACTTGTCTTTTTGCTTTGGGCTATTCATACTTAGAGCATAGTGAGCAAACAATAGAGAGCGTCTCTGGGTTTTTTCTAAAGATATCACATGCAAACCCTGGGCTTGGCTACAGACCTTGGGCCTTGCTCATAGATATGGATAAATTAGAATGTGATATTAATGCAGTATTAATATAGAAAGGAAACAAAGGGAAATGCTATAACCTGAAAGGTGTAGGATAGAGTAGGTAAATTGGTCCTCCTTGGATCACATATGGACAGCAGGCCTGAGTTTGCCCAACATATTTTTAATTTTGGTTTTCCTTTTGATCCAACATTTAAAGCACACAGAAAATGTCACATTAAAGTTGAGATTTGGTCTTCTTTTGAATGTTTATGAGGTTTAAAACCTTGAGTTCCCAGCCGGGCATGGTGGCTCAAGCCTGTAATCCCAGAATTTTGGGAGGCTGAGGCGGGTGGATCATGAGGTCGGGAGATCGAGACCATCCTGGCTAACATGGTGAAACTCCCTCTCTACTAAAAACACAAAAAATTAGCTGGGCGTAGTGGCGGGTGCCTGTAGTCCCAGCTACTCGGGAGGCTGAGGCAGATGGGCATGAACCTGGGAGGCAGAGCTTGCAGTGAGCTGAGATAGCGCCACTGCTCTCCAGCCTGGGCAACAGAGCAAGACTCCTTCTCAAAAAACAAACAAACAAACAAAAAATCTTGAGTTCCCCTCCTATATAGTGCCAGCTATCTCCTTCAGATGGGGCAAGCATTCTCCAGTTTGACAATCCCCATTCAAGTTCTGTAACTCAGATACATTTCTTCCTGGTTCTATAAGTATTTTATTTGAAGGCCTTTCAAGTCAAACTGAGTTAGGAAAAAGTAAATCTGCTACCACCTGGTCAAACTCTAACCAAAACATTAGCACTTTTAGAGAATGTCCTGTCCTTCCCAATTTACTTACCTACCAGGAACTATTTTCAACTCTTTACGAAGCACTAAACCTGAATTCCAATCGATCTGGAATTACCACATTTGTTATGTATCAAAAATTCTCTAATATATTATGAAGAAAACCTGGGTTTTATTTACCAATGTAGACCTATATTTAAATCAAGATCAATAAGTCAATTTTAGTGAAGGAAGAATCATTCAGTAGCACATTTTTCACACATTCAAGAAACATATGCAGTTTATGCTGGCAAATACTCTCCCAATGGTACTGACATATATTGTTCATCTGGCTTATGGTGACATATCTGAAGTTTCTGATAATTCTGTTCTCAACATTTATATGGTATTAAATTGACCCTATGCAGGCTGAACTGCCTGGAAATGTAGATTCTGTTGCAATTTGTCTGTGGTTGTAAAGAAAATCAATTATTTAATCAGAATTTATGAAGACTTCTACACGACCTTGATAATACCAATGATTTAGTCAAAATTATTTGACATAATATAGACAAAAATAACACAGTTAATAGAATGTAGCCTTTTTGAGTACTTTCTGGCAACATGTAAGCATAGTCTAAATCCAGTCTTAATCAAATGCTTCAGATTAGCAAAAAATTCATAGTTTGGGAATTATGTCATGTTGCTTATATATAATTTATTTATTTATCTACCTATACGTGGAAAGAGGATATAATTCACTTTTGAAAAATATATTACTACCATCTGCCTCACAATATAATTTCTTTTTGATGGCTAGAAATACTAAAGAAGAAGAGAAAGCATGATACACATCAGTGATTTTTAAAGCAGTCTTTTGTCTGCCCCATGATCATACATACCTGAGTGTTGAGTAGTTATAAATGAATTCCCATTGTTGATTTAAAGATAGAGTCCCCAGTAACTAAATAACTGATATAATATAATTTGCCAGTTTTGGCTTCTGATCTAACAGAGGCAATTGTTTAAGAAAGCATAATGTGAACATTTTTTAATTAAAAATAGCTATAAAGGCAATTTAATTTGGTCATTGTGCTATATGTATACACATGTATTATATAACATATACAATCTTTTATGTATAAAAATCGATAGACAAATATTGATGGATCATTTTATATTCTTTTTAAGTACTTATTAAGTAATTTAATAATTTTAACACTTATAAGTGTTACCTATAAAGTAACAGGAGTGATTCTTCAAACATGTAAACCATATGCAAATTCAAACCAATGTTTCCTAAATATTTATTTCAATGAAAAAAATATAGTGAATTCTACTAGGATTAAGACATTTTTGACATTCTCTTTGGGAATTATCATTACAGGCTACTTCCAGTGTGCATAAGAAAACTGCCTCTTAATTTTATAGTTACTTCCAATTTTGACTCAAAATAGCATTCGCTAACTGGATCATCAACTTTAATCATCAGGCTTAATGCCAAAGGACTTTTGGCAGCTTTATAGAACCAGATAAACCTTCAACAGATGGAGATTTGTCATCAATGAATTTCAAAAACATGTAGCAAAGGCTCTTTTGAAGGTAAGTTCAAAAACCAGAATCCCTGAAATATTTGAACAATGGCAATATCCTTGAGATATTACTAGTACAGCGCTCCCCAAAGGCATCGTTTAGAAAGGCTCAAACTCCGTTAGATTAATTGGTAAGTTCTGCTGTGTTCTAGCCAGTCTTTCTGCTTCTTTTCTCTTCGGTTCATGTGTGTTTTTAAAATAGTAAAACAAAATGTGTGTAATTTCCAGAGTCAATGTCAGAGGTTCACACTCTATTTAGACTTTTTGGTTGTGCAGATTTTAACACAATCACTAAAATGTCACATCAGAAATAATGAAAAATAGTTATGCTTTCACATTTCTTTAGTGCACATTCCTTTGCAGCATCCATGTAGGTGCATTAGAGATTTACTTTTTGGGGAACATAATGAGGGTCAGACTGGTCAGCCTGTGGATGCTACATCTGCAGTTTACTACCCCAATTCTCTGGTGCTGTGAGATGGGTCAGACTTGGCAGTGGCCAAGCTTGATGTTATGTGGACTTTCGAGTTCATGAAGCAAAATCTAAGAATCTTACCTTCACTCAACAAGGCTACAACTGAATCCATCAGCTGCTCTTTCCCTGATTTACCTCCCTGTACTTTCTCATCTGGTAAACTCCTAGTTATTCTTCAAGATTCCACTGTGATTTCTACTCCATGTGCAAGATTGTTTGCTGGAATGGAGAAAAGGTGAATGTAGGGAAGGTAAAGCAAACACTCCCTCATTTAGCTATTAATTCATTAATTATCAATAAACACTTTTTAGGGTGTCCGTCATGCACCAATCACACACTTGGGTCTCATGGATGAATATCACATTGCTTCTGCCCTCCAAGGACCCATCATTGAGGGAAGGAGAGAGACAAGTAAACCAAGCACAATACCATGTACAAAGTACCACAGGATAGATATATGGGCTTTTAAACATAGCTAAGAAGAAAAAGAATAGTAATTCATCAGAATGAGGAAGTAACATTAGATATAGCATTGGGACAGTGCACAGAATGCATGCTAAAAGCTTTAAGTAGTTTTGTAATTAAGTTGAAAGAATCTGATAGACTGTGTTATTGTAAAAATGTTTAACAGCTTTCCGAGGCCATTATTGTGCCAGGGTTATACTTCCTGCCCCACTGATACCAAGTTGATCTTGCAGCCCACTTTGGCCAGTGGCATGTGCATGGACGAGATCTGTGGCATTTCTAAACAGAAGTCTTAAAAAAATCACTGTGTGCCCCTGCCATCTCCCAATTTCGTCTGCCTCCTCAGGATGGGCAGTTCATTTAGGGTTGGTTCCAGAATGAAAGGAACAGATCAATATCAACCAGCCAAGAACAACTAATGAGAGCAGGAAATAAGACAGTGGCTGTAGCAACTGAAATATCAGGGTCGTTTGTAACCTCAGCCTAATTAGTCAAAATAAGCTGAAACTAAGAAGCTCATCATAGTCAGGGGCAGATTTTAAAAAGACATGTGTATTTCTTTATTCAAAGCAGGCTGACACATGGATGTTGAGTTGGTAAAGTATTTTGTAAAATAAAATGGTACCTTCTCTAATCTTTCATGAGGTTTTTGACAATAAGTTTTAAGATTCTCTGGCTGCTAAGTAATGTGGGACTCTCCAGGTCATGCCCCAATATTCCCTCGACCACACTGATGAGGAGTTTTTGCCTATTTCCCTTCTCCATGTTCATTTCCCTGGCTCTGGGGTCTATTCTCATACCTGTCTCTTCCCATTGTTACTCCTTTAGTAAGCAGTGCTTGAGAGTGAAGGTTGAGCTGGCAATGAAGTCTTTTGAATTTTCAATACATCTGGGTATTATTTCAAGCATCATTATAACAATAATACACTAAAGTTTGCAACAGAAACAATTGCAGCCACAATTCAAAGAACACTCTTTTGCAGTGGTAAGTATCAAATGTGTTTTGTTTTGTTTCTGTATCAACACGGAGAGTAAAAGGGAAGAATGTAGAATAATGTAGTAGAATGTTGTAGTTTGGGAATATCCCTTTGTGGGGGGCAGGGGCAGATGGAGGGACTTCCAGGCTACAGTGCAGTGGCACAGTCACTGCAACCTTGACTTCAGGACTCACATGATCCTCCCATTTCAGCCTCCTGAGTAGCTGATACTACAGGTGTGTGCCACCATGCCCAGCTAATATTTTTTATATTTTGTAGAGATGGGGTATTGCTATGTTGCCCAGGCTAGTCTTGAGCTCCTGGGCTCAAGTGATCCTCCTGCCTTGGCCTCCCAAAGCGCTGGGATTACAGGAGTGAGCCACCATTCCCAGCAGCTTGGGAATATAAACGACAACAAAAAACTGCTCCCCAGGTGAGTCTGTTACAATTTTCTAACTCCCATCCACATGTTGTCTTCTGACCCCAAATCCAAATTGAAGGGTCCTGCTTCACATATGCGAGAGATTACAAATCAAAAAACAATACTTTTTATGCACCAAAGCATACAAATACCATTAGCAGTCCCGTGTTCCACTGTGAACAGCATTAATGCCCTTCACCCAGAGTGTTCCAGCATCTTCCTGAGTTACCTGAGATCACCCTGCTTTGTACCTGTTGCCGGGTTTATGTCTGTCTTCTTGTGAAGTCAGTAATAGTTCCCCTTTTCCTACTTGAGACAGCAAATTATTTGATCACTCCAAATCTAGGTTCATTACTAAGAAATGTTGAGGCCCAGGAAAAGTTTGTGCTGGGAATTTTCTACAGTGCTCCCTCATATTAAGCATGTGTAGTTTTTCTTCCAAATCAATTCCTTCTAAAGTCACGATAAAACTTCAAAAATGCTCTACCCAGTAAAACCTTGAACCCATTGTACAAAAGTATTCCTTATTTAACCTTGGAGCCTTTATATGATTTTTTCTATTAAACTCCCTTACTTAACTCCCTCTTCTTACCACCACAAATATCTTTACTCATAGCATTCATGGCTTCCTTCACAGGACAGAGAAATGTATCAAATGATTTTAGTTTAGGAACCAAAAGAACAACCTTGTCTTCAGCACGTTAAAAATGCCTATATTCTAACATTGGTTAAATTGTGTAGGTTTTCTCAGTCTGAAGTCTTATGTTGGTGGGGGATATGGCAGGGTGTGTAATTAGTTAAGAGTGGCAGAAAAAGAAACACCTACTTTATGGTCCACCCCCATTCCCAATCTCCACTACAAAACAGGGAGGAAGCTCCACAGAATTATGATTTCCTTGAATCACTTCAATTTGTACAACACTATTTGCAGAACTTTTATGAAGCAAATATTTGAACTATTAATAATAGCTCACAATGCAGCTCCCCAAGGGCACACATATTTTTACCAAATGGAAGCTGACAAGCAGAATTCAGTTTCTATGTGTTTGGCATTTAGCAGTTATTTTCCACCACTTGGGTTATATGCACCATGCTGACATCCAGAGCAATGCCATTTCTGCCTTATTTTAAGATAAAACGCTAAACCAAAAGCTCTGTTCTGACTGACTATGTAAATGATCACCTAGTGCCAACTGATTAGCATTTTCAAGGCAAAAAATTTCAAAGCAATAGCATGTTACGCACGTTACACTTAGCGTGAAAGCAAATAATATATTGGCTAATGTTTCTGTGGCACCACAGTCTTTCTCTGACCTATGAACTATATGTAAGACTGAGGAATGTGTTATTTAAGATTTTTTTCTCTAAAATAAAGTTTCAATTCATAACAGTAAGTTCACAACTCAATCACTCTGTCAGTATTGGCTGGTAACAAAAGGAACCTGGCGGGTCAGCACTTTACCACTGAGTGCACTGTATCCATCTAGTGGCCAAAAGGTGACTGTGAGCGCTCTAAAGAGGTTTCACAGCATAAAGAATAAAACGCAAGGTGGCTGGTTTTTCTAAAACAATTTTAACCCAAACACTGTGCACACATTTTTAAATTCTAACAACTATTAATCAAATCACTTTCATTTTCTGCAAAGACTATAGCAAACGTCCTTCTTCTTTCTTCTCAAATACTTGAGTCCCCACTTCCCACACACAGCAGATGATATTCCTACTCAAAGAGAAAATAGTAACCATCAAAAAGGAGCATTCTCCATGTCCAGCCATCAAAGTGACAAACACATCTACTCCCACAGTTATCATTTCCATTTTCCCTCCTGTTACCAACTCGGGCGAATCCTTCCACCTGTGCTTTGGTTATCTGTCCTTCTCACATTCTCTGATACTCAGCTTCATCCATTTTTCCCTTACTCTTTTCTTCCTCTTTACCAAATCTTTTCCATAAGCACTCAGATGGAACCACTTATTTTTCACTGTACGTAATAAGATCCTTCTCAATTCCTACTTCTCTATCCAGATACTTCTTACCTCCTCCTCACTCTGAGCATAATTTCTTGAAATAATTTTGTTTATATTCACCATCTTGATTCTCCCTTCGTACTTACACCTCAACCCACTTCAATCTGGTTTATGCTCCCACTATATGGAAATTTCTCCCATTGGGTCACCAACTGACTTGTGTTTCACTAAACCAATGAACATTTCCAAAGCTATTGGCCGCTCCCTCCTTTCTGAAACACTCCTTTCCTTTGGTTTTCATAGCATCTAACTTTCTTGGTTTTCTTCTTAAGTCTCTGTTCACGTCTTTCACTTCAGCTTTGCCTTCAAATATTGGCAGTTCTTAGGCTTGAGACAGGGCTCTCTTGTTCTCCTAAACTTGCACCCCCTTTAGTTGATTTTATTGACTCAAATAACTTATATGACCATCTGTAGATGGATAGCTCCTCATCAATTTCTTTGGTCTGCATCTGCCTCCTGAGCTCCAGACATATATAGCACACCTGACTCCTGGACAGCTCCCCTGGAGATAACCGACATATACCTCAAGTTCAACCATGGAACTCTTCCTCCTCCAATATTCCTTCTTACTGTGATTAGAACCCCAGCTACCCAGTTGCTCTGTTTTGAATCCTGAAAATAATCCTAACCCTTTCCTCAACCTTGTTTCATAGAGTCTATCAATTACCAAGACATGCAGACTCCACCTCCTACCTCTGTCTCTCAGATAAGCTCACTTTCCTCCATTGCCTGTGCTATCATTCTGCTCCACACCAACACCACTGTCTGTAATAATCTTACATGTTTCCCTGCTTGCATCCCAAATAATTCTATACAATGCAGCCACTGATTTAAAAAAAAAAAAATGTGCAGGTCATTCCACTGTAATGTCTTCCAATGAGCATGAAAGCCCCCAAATATTCTTGACCTTCTTTCTCTTGTATGTCATATTCCAGTTGTCTATGTCTTTAGTTTCTAAAATGTGCTTCATTTTCCTTCCCATTGCACATGATCTAGAAAAACCTTGTCCAACCCATGCGGCTCAGGACAGCCTTGAATGTGGCCCAATACAAATTGGTAAACTTTCTTAAAACATTGAGATTTTTTTTTTGTGATTCTTTTTTTAGCTCATCAGCTATTGTTAGTGTATTTTCTGTGTGGCCCATGACAATTCTTCCAATGTGGCCCAGGGAAGACAGAAGATTGGACACTTCTGATCTAGAATATTCTTCCCCTCTCCAATGATACATTTATATTCACACTTGAGGTTTTAGCCTAAATTTTACTTTCTCAGTAAAACTTCATTGACTGCTTCTAACATAAGATCTGCCTCTGCCACTCTTATCAAGGCTTTATCAAACAGCTTCCAACTAAGATACAAGAAACACTCTATACATTTTAAAAGTAGTGGATTTAATAGATCTAATTCATTGCACTTGTGATGGAAGAGTTGAGATGCCAAATAGGGAACTGTGAGGCAACTTAGGGGTTAGAAACAACAGGAAGCAACTACCACCCTTGGCCTAGAGCAAAAAAGGAGGACTGATGTATGCAGGGATTAGGGTCCCCTGGCTGAGGGTGAAATCATAGAGGAGACACAGCCACTACCTGAGGTGCTGCCTCAGGAGAGAGAGTAAAACACTCTGGCTTCTGTCTTTCTGCCTCTCCCCAAATGCCCACCAGTGCTTCCAATGTACTGCATCTATCTAACAATGGACATGGAAGTCTTGAGACCTTCAGCCTTCAGAGGGTAGCCTCTGACAATAAAGGGCAGAGAAAGGGCAATTTGTGGCCTGAGAATAAATAGGTAAAAGGCCAGCACAAAAACATTCATCACATTTAACGTCATTACTCCTAAAGATTTTCCTCCACTCCAAACTGTAAGAATCATGAAGACAAGGACTATAGCTTAACAGATTTTCTCTTTTAAATAGCAAAGTGACTGAAACGGGCATATCTCATTTTACTGTGCTTTGTTTTGTTGTGTTTTGCAGAGATTGCTTTTTTATTTATTTATTTTTTTACAAAATGGTTTGTGGCAACCTTGTGTTGAGCAAGTCCATGGGCACCATTTTTCTAACAGCGTGTGCTCACTTCATGCCTCTGTATCACATTTTGATATTTCTTGTAATATTTCAGGCTTTTAAAATTATTTTAATACCTATTATGGTGATCTGTAATTGGGGATTGTTGATGTTACTATTATAATTGTTTAGGGGTACCATGAGCCATGCCTATATAAGATGGCAAACTCAATTAATGTGTGTTCTGACTGCTCCACCAACTGGCCATTCCCTATCTCTCTCTTTATCCTCAGTCCTCCCCATCCCTGAGACACAGTAATATTGAAATTAGGTAAATTAATACAATGACCTCTAAGTGTTCGACTGAGGTGAAGAGTAGCACATCTCTTACTTTAAATAAAAAGCTAGAAAAGATTAAGCTTGCTTAGTAAGGCATGTCAAAAGTCAAGACAGACAGAAAGCTAGGCCTCCTGTACCAAACAGCCAAGTTGTGAATGCAAAAGTTATATTCTTGAAGGAAATAAAAAGTGCTACTCCAGTGAATACAAATGATAAGAAATTGAAACAGCCTTGTTGCTGAAATGGAGAAAGTTTGAGTAGTCTGGATAGAAGATCAAACCAGCCACAACATTCCTTTAAGCAAAAGCCTAATTCAGAACAAGGCCTTAACTCTCTTCAATTCTATAAAGATTGAGAGAGATGAGGAAGCTGCAGAAAAAAAGGTTGAAGCCAGCAGATTGTTTCATGAGGTTTAAGGAAAATGCCATCTCCATAACATAAAAGTGTAAAGTGAAGCAGTAAGTGCTGATAGCAAAGCTATAGGAAGTTATCCAGAAAGAAGATCATTGAAGCTACATTAAAAAACAAATATTAAATGTAGACAAAACAAACTTTTATTGGAAGGAGATGCCATTAGCACTTTCACAACTAGAAAGACTAAGTCCATGCGTGGCTTCAAAGCTTCAAAAGACAGGCTGATCCTCTTGTTAGGGGCTAATGCAGCTGAGGACTTTAAGTTGAAGCCAATGTCCATTTACCAGTCCGATAATCCTGGGGCCATTCAGAATTACACCAAATCTATTCTGCCTGTGCTCTGTACCCGAAACAACAAGGCCTAGATGACAGCATATCTGTTTACAGCATGATTTACTAGATATTTTAAGCCCACTGTTGAGACCTACTGCTAATAAATATAAAGATTTTTAAAAATATATTACTGCTCATTGACAATGCACCTGGTCATCCAAGAATTCTGATGGATACACGATATGGTTTGTCTGTGTCCCCACCCAAATCTTGTCTTCAATTGTAACTCCCACAATTCCCACATGTCATGGGAGAAACCTCATAGGAGGTGATTGAATTATGGGTGGCAGGTAATTCCTGCACTCTTCTCATGATTGTGAATGTGTCTTACAAAATCTGATGGTTTTAAAAACAGAAGTTTCCCTGCATAAGCTCTCTCTTTGCCTGCTGCCATCCATGTAAGACATGACTTGCTCCTCCTAGCCTTCTGCCATGATTGTGAGGCCTCCTCAGCCACGTGGAATTGTAAGTCTATTAAACCTTTTTCTCCCCAGTCTTGGGTATGTCTTTATCAGGAGCATGAAAACAGACTAATACAGTAAATTGGTACCAATAGAGTGGTGCATTGCTGAAAAGATACCTGAAAATGTGTAAGTGACTTTGGAACTAGATAATAGGCAGAGGCTGGAACAGTTAGGAGGGCTCAGAAGAAGACAAAAAATGTGGAAAAGTTTGAAACTTCCTAGAGACTTCTTGAATGGCTTTGACAAAAATGCTGATAGTGATATAAACAATAAGGTCCAGGCTGAGGTGGTCTCAGATGGAGATGAGGAAGTTTTTGGGAACTGGAGCAAAGGTAACTCTTGTTATGTTTTAGCAAACAGATTGCTGGCATTTTGCCCCTGCCTAGAGATGTGTGGAACTTTGAACTTGAGGGAGGTGATTTAGGATATCTAGTGGAAGAAATTTCTAAGCAGCAAAGCATTCAAGAAGTGACTTGGGTGCCATTAAAGGCATTTGGTTTTATTAGGGAAGTAGAGCACAAAAGTTTGGAAAAGTTGCAGCCTGACAATGCGATAGAAAAGAATATCCCATTTTCTGAGGAGAAATTCAAGCCAGCTCCAGAAATTTGCATAAGTAACAGAGAACCAATTGTTAACCCCCAAGACAACGGGGAAAATGTCTCCAGGGCATGTCTGAGGTCTTCATGGCAGCCCCGCCCATCACAGGCCTGCAGGCCTAGAAAGAAAAAAACAGTTTAATGGGCCAGGCCCAGGGTCACCATACTGTGTGCAGGCTAGGGACTTGGTGCCCTGTGTCCCAGCCACTTCAGCTATGACTAAAAGGGGCCAGGTACAGCTCAGGCCATGGCTTCAGAGGGTACAAACCCCAAGCCTTGGCAGCTTCCATGTCGTGTTGAGCCTACAGGTGCACAGAAGTCAAGAACTGAGGTTTGGGAACCTCTGCCTAGATTTCATAGGATGTATGGAAATGCCAGGATGCCCAGGCAAAAGTTTGCTGCAGTGGCAGGGCCCTCATGGAGAACCTCTGCTAGGGCACTATGGAAGGGAATTGTGGGGTTGGAGTCCTCACACAGAATCCCTACTGGGTCACTGTCCAGTGGAGCTGTTAGAAGAGGGCTACCATCCTCCAGATGCCAGAATGGTAGGTCCACTGACAGCTTGCACTGTGTGTGTGAAAAAGCAGCAGACAATCAACACCAGCCTGTGAAAACATCTGGGAAGGAGACTGCACCCTCCAGAGCCACAAAGGCAGAGCTGCCCAAGACCATGGGAACCCACCTCTTGGATTAGCAGAACCCAGATGTGAGACATGGAGTTAAAGGAGATCATTCTGGAGCTTTAAGATTTGACTGCCCTGCTGGATTTCAGACTTGCATGGGGCCTGTAGCCCTTTTGTTTTGGTCAATTTCTCCCATTTGGTATGGTGTTTACCTAATGCCTGTATCCCCATTATATCTGGGCAGTAACTAACTTACTTTTCAAGCTCACAGGTGAAAGGGACTTGCCTTGTCTCAGATACGATGTTGGACTGCAGACTTCTGAGATAATGCTGAAATGAGTTGAGACTTTGGAAGACTGTTGAGAAGGCATGATTGGTTTTGAAATGTGAAGACATGAGATTTGAGAGGTACCAGGGGTGGAATGATATGGTTTGGCTGTGTCCCCATTCAAATATCATCTTGAATTATAACCTCAACAATTCCCATGTGTTGTGGGAGGAACCCAGTGGGAGGTGATTGAATTATGGGGACAGGTTTTTCCTGTGCTGGTCTCCTGATAGTGAATGAGTCTTAGGAGATCTGACGGCTTTAAAAATGGGAGTTTCCCTGCATAAGCTCTCTCTTTGCCTGCTGTCATCCATGTAAGATGTAACTTGCTCCTCCTTGCCCTCTGCCATGACTGTGAGTCCCGCCCAGCTATGTGGAGCTGAGTCCATTAAACCTCTTTTTCTTCCCAGTCTTGGGTATGTCTTTATCAACAGCATGAAAACAGACTAATACAATACACAAGAAGATTCATGTTGTTTTTATGCTTAACACAACATTTTTTCTGCATCCGTGATTCAAAGAGTATTTCAAGTCTTATTATTTAAGAAATACATTTGGGAAGGCTACTTCCTATAGTGATTCCTCTAATGTATATGGGCAAAGAAAATTAAAAATCTGGATAGGAGTCACCATTCTGGATGTCATTAAGAACATTCATGATTCATGGGAGGTGTTCAAAATATCAATATTACCAGGAGTTTGAGAAAAGTTGATTCCAACCCTCATGGATAACTTTGAAGGGTTCAAGTGAAGGAATGAACTGCAGATATGGTAGAAATAGCAAGAGAACAAGAATTGGAAGTAGAGCCTGAAGATGTGACTGAATTGCTGCAATCTCAGCAAAAAAGGGATGAGAAGTTGCTTCTTATAGATGAGCAAAGAAAGTGGTTTCTCAAGATGGAATCTACTAATGGTACAGATGCTGCAAAAATTGTTGAAATGATAATAAAAGATTTAAAATATTACATAAACTTAGCTGATCAAGCAGCAGTTGGGTTTGAGCGGATTGACTCCAATTTTGAAAGTTCTACATTGAGTAAAATCCTATCAAACAGTATATTACATGCTGCAAAGAAGTCTTTTATGAAGAGAAGAGTCAATCAGTGTGGTAAACTTTATTGTTGCCTGGTTTTAAGAAATTGCTACAGCTTCTCTGACCTTCAGCAACCACCACCCTGATCAATCAGTAGCCATCAACATCAAGGCAAGACCTCCCACCAGCAAAAAGTTTACTACTTGCTGAAGGCTCAGATGATCATTAGCAATTTTTAGCAATGCAATATTTTAAAATTAAGGTATGCACGTTGTCTTCTAGACATGCTATTGAATACTTAATAGACTGTAGTGTAAACATAACTTTTGTATGTACTGGGAAACCAAAATATGTGTGTGACTCACTTTATTGCAATATTCACTTTATTTTGGTGATCTGAAACCCAACCTACAATATCTCTGAACCCTATACTTAAGAGATGTTTAGGAAAAGTTGGCTGAATAGGTAAATGAACACAATACCATTGTTCACATTTGCAGATAGTGCAAATGAGACCTATAGAGCTCACGTCTGTAATCCCAGCACTTTGGGAGGCTGAGGAGGGTGGATCACCTGAGGTCAGAAGCTCAAAACTTGCCTGGCCAACATGGTGAAATCCCGTCTCAAGTAAAAATACAAAATAAAAATAGCTGAGTGTGGTGGTGGGGGGCTGTAATCCCAGCTACTTCGGGAGGCTGAGGCAGGAGAATCACTTGAACCCAGGAAGCAGAGTTTGCAGTGAGCCGATTTCGTGCCATTGCACTCCAGCCTGGGTGGCAAAAGTGAAACTCTGTCTGAAAAAAAAAATAAATAAACTAAAACAAAAAAGAAAGAAAGAAAAGGAAAGAAAGAAAAGAAAATTAAAGAAAGAAAGAAAAGACAATAACGACCTACAGTCCCATAGCTAGGAAAATGTGAACCGTTAGTGTGATTCTAATCTGACTCCTTATTCTTGTTATTGGACCATATTGACTTCTGATCTGCTTTCTTATTATTTTGCCTTCTAATACAATACAATACATGGATTTTAAAAGAACACACAGCCATTTTGTGGTTTTGACACATGGCGCTGAGATTGCTTCTTTGATTCTTTTACTTACTATTTATGCACTTAATGAACATTTGTTAAACATCTAATAAATTTGATAAACCAAAAACTGTGTAGAAAGAAACTATTACTTTTGTTCATCATTGTATTACCAGAACTTGGGACATGCCTTGCACATAATAAGCCTTCAATACATATTTGGCGAATGAGTTATTGCGTAAGTAAATTTCAATGACACTAACTGCTTAAGATACAGAGAGAGCTCTTGACATTAAGGAATTATCAGTGAAACTTCACTGGAAATAGTGTATGAATTAATTAAGAGATACTGAATGATTTTGAACTACAGAGGACGTATCACTGAAACAAAGTAGGCACTACTTGCCTGCTTTCTGAATTTATGCTCTGCTTTGTTTGTTCTCTCAGGCTCTGTCTGTGGCTGGGATCCCTGCAGCTTCCATTGTTGTTGGACTGCTTTGCATGTTAAAAAAAATAGTACATTTTGGAAATTAATGGTTAAGCAAGGGACAAAAAACAAAACAAAACAAAACAAAACAAACAGATTGGTACCTTGTTAATCTACAACTATTTCTGGACAAGGTAAATCCTCAATCTCTCCTCTGCCAAAAGAAAATGACAATACATAAAAATAATGCAGAACGCTTAACTGACATAGTTCAGTCAGTGTTACTACTCTAGATCTGCAATGAAATCTGATTGCTTGCACTTACATGAAACTTCCTCATGGATATTGCAGCATCCTTCCCCAATCTCATATTTTATTGGCAATGTAAGAAGACATAATTTGCATGAGATGCAGAAAGTGGTAAATTAGAAAAATTAACTATGAAGTTGTTTGCCAATAGAAGTTTATATTTATCTTAGTATAAATAATTTAATGTGTATTTTCCTTCATGATTGAATTTATAATGAATGTTCGATGATTATTTTTGTAGAAGAAAAACTTATTTAATGGCGCTCTAAACTGTACTCTCTAACTTTGGTTTCACTATTATCAAAGTAGAAACATTTACTCACTTCATTTCTAAGTATTTTGAGAAGATAATTCTGTTAAAGTTTAAATAATAGTATTTTTAAAAACCAAGTAAACTTTTTTTTCCTTACCGTGTCTTATGGTACTGAAAAAAACAAGTTAATTTTTAAAAGTATTTATTTGGGAAGCATCTTTCTGAGAAGTGAAATATTCTTACATCAGAAAAGACAGAAGCAGAGGCTAGGGCCTGGAATTTGTCTCTGTCTTGATAGTTCCAACAGTGCTTACCTGTCTCACGTTCTATACATTTTGACTTCAAATCCAGTGGTTGTCAACTCTGGATGCACCCTGGCTTGAACCGTAACCCTGACAATTTAATAGAATCAAAATCTCTCCAGGTTGGGGCCAGGTATCAGTATTTTAATATTACCCAGGTGAAACTAATGTACAGCCAAGGTTTAAATCTAACAGGAATTTGAGACAGCTTGTTTGGTCAGATGATCCTATGATACTGAAATCATGCCAAAGGTAGCTAGCAGATATTAGTAGTCCAAAGCCCTGTATTAGATTTTGACTCTAATTTTAATAAACTTTGTAGTGCTAATGAGGCATCCACTTAACTTACTCGATCTGTTCAATTCTTTTAGTTATGGAAGGAAGCTAACTCAGTCCTGTGTGGTTCTTAACTAATCATAGATCTCTAACCATCTGACAAAGCTAGAGACCACATGCCAGAATACTAAACATTTCTACAAAATTTTACATGGCATCCCCTAGAGCAGTGAAGCCAGATATCAATTCCTCTAAGGTTTGAGGAGGGGATGCCTTGTTAAGACATAAAACCAAAAACAATAACGGACTTTATAATCAGTCAAACTACACATCAGTGTAAGGAGGCCTTCTAACAATTAGAACTGCCCTGTAATGTTAAGAAGACATTAAATGTGAAAAATGATGACCATATGAAAAAAAATACAGAAAATAGACATAAATAGAAAGTAGAAAATAGACAAAATCATAGTATGTATACTATATATACTTGATATATACTCTATGTACTTTTATTAAATATATGTTATATGGATATAAATGGGAAAGAAATATTAAAAACTGAAAAATTCATAGGAAAATGGATTAAAACTTTACTGTGAAAGTATTTTAATAAAATTATAACAAATTTTTCATGCAAAATTTAAGTAGACAAACATGCTAATTAAAAGGATTTTATTATCTTCCTTTTGTGGAAGACATAGCAGGATAAGACAATACTAAATTACTTGGGAAAAGGCATTGCAGAAACCAACTGTGTTAGAAAATTAAAAAGTTGTCACCCAACCACCAGATGATGTCAAGATATCACATTTGTTACTATTCAAGGCTACTCAGGAACAATGATTTAAGCAAGAAAACACCATGAGTGGTACTGTCTGAACATGACCTAGATAGCTCATGCTGGGTCGTCTGGACAATATGCTAACTGTTGGCAGTGTCCCCCACCCCATCTGGATAGGCCTCCCCAAAATGCAGCTTCCAAGAAGACTGGTGACTGCCTTTTCCTGGAAAAAGGGGACTGCAACTTCCCATGCTTGCTTAAGGTCTCCAAGCCTGGACAGCTGACTTTCCTAGACAATTCCTATAAAGGGTTGACATCTAAACCCACACAGTCTGGTAACCAAAAGGTTTATCTGTACCCCAGCTGGGAAGATTTCCCTTTATGTTCACCCTAAAGAGGACAGCAAGAGAGACGATACAGGGTTGGGGTGCTATAAGTCTCCTCTTTTCTTGCCAACACTTGATTAGTAAGTCACTTAAATCCTGTTCCCTACCCCATACTGTGTGCTGTTGCAGCACATGAGCTCTGCCAAGATATGTGTCAGCCACGAAGGAACACACTTGTCCTCAAGGCAGGTTGGAGAGGATGTTAGTTTCCTCAAGCCAAGTCAGGCATAAATTTACTTTATCATTACGGGCAACTTTCAAATATCTAAGAGTCCTCTTGGGGAGCACGCTGCTTTGTTCTGTTTACAACTTCACAGAGCGACATGTATTGACATAAATAGCTAAGAAATTTTAGGCAAAAAAAAGTTTGTTGAAAAGCATGTTGTAAATTTCCATTTTAGCAAAAAGATTATATATATTTACATGTATCAAAAATCTAAATATGTATACAAAAACTCTTAGAAATAGTTATCTAAGAGAGAAGGGAAGATTATAAACATGCAATCTAGTTATATTTCTGTAGTGTCTGGATTTTTTTAACAAAATGATTATAATATATAATCAAGAAAAAATAAAAGAAACATCAAAAAACTGAAAGTATTCAAGTTCTCTTTGGACACAGTTTTAAAACCTGGTTTCCTAAGGGACACTATAAAATATAGTCATTTGGTATTTAAGAAATTATCTCTAGACCATCTGGCTACTTAGGTAGGCCAAAATGTTTTGACCTTTTTGCCTGTAATCAGTTCAGTTAAGAACAATGCAAGTTAATAAGAACCTAGACAGCTTACAGTCTGAACTTCATAATTTTTCCACAAGAGTTCACCACCAGTGTAATTATTCTCAGTTCAGTCAAAATGTTGTAATTGGTTTATTTGTGTAGGCTTCAACTAATCATTGCCTCAGAGAAAACCAGATTTTTTCCTGTTTATTATTCTTTAGACCCCCAATTTATTTCTCCTAGTATGCCATCCTGGAAGTTTAACATGTTTCTGGAATCTAGTTGTCTTTTCCATAGGCTCTCAGTAGAAAGGGAGCCCTTCTACTCATGATTATATCTGGCCCTTATTTATTGTCCATTTTAATAGGTGTTAATGGAATAATAGATTGAGTGTTTAAAATTTAATGAACAAAATTACTAGCATTTTGTTAACAGATACTGGCCTATGTAACTGGTAGTTGCAAACTCTCATTCTTAAGAAGTATTCTTAGCTATCTATGATAGTCAGGATAAGTAATGGAGGCAAATAACATAAGACAATATTCATCACTTGTTTAGAATGATCAAACTAATGCATCAAAGCAGTGATTCTATAATCAATTGTTCTTCTTCTAAATAGAAGAAAACACTTCTAAGAATAGCAAGTAGAACAACTTAGCCTAAATATCTCCATTTCCCTTCTTCAAATTATTTTAGTCTTCATTATCTTATTATATCATCCACCAATTGTGTCACTTGCAAAACTATTTCCTTGGATTCTACCAATCTACCCTGGCAAAATTAGTTAGGGTCTCTAGGTAGTACCAAGTTATCCCAGGTGTGTCTTGGCTCAAGTTGTTGGCCAAGCAGATGATGGGGTGGCATACATCAGTCCAAAGGACATGCATGCTGGTCCTCTAACTTCCTAAGTAGCATCTCCAGCACATCAGTATAGTTCTGAGCATCCTGGGATTTTGTGAGAATCAGATGAGTACAACCCCATATTACCTTATGATCATCTTAGTTAAGCAGATCAATATTTCTTCCTAAACATCAAAAATATAGCACCAGCAACACTTTTCTGGCCACAGATGGAGGGCTCCTGCAGGTGTTTGACTTGTTTAGTCCAACATCCAGCATGAAATCTACTAAATGGAGCAGAGAGCAAATAGGAAGTTGGGCTGGGTTGGTAAATCAAAGAGATGTCTTAGGATTTAAACCCTTCAATGATACAATATTTAACAGTGGAATGAACTGTGTCTTTCATATGTACTATTTTCTGACATTCCATCACTGACAATAGCATGTCATAACAGTGCTTCAAAACAAAGGGAACAGAATGGAATGAGCCTAAGGGCATAATAACTTTTAAAAGTTAATTGTAAAAAATCTGCAGACAAATTTTTCTTTTATAATTAAGTATTTATTTAAACTTCAAACTAAGAGGCACCTCTATTTATTCCTGAATCCTTTACATATAATCACGTAATCAGTTGCAATGACTAAAATCTCCTTGGTTAGTAATTAAATTCAATTAATATTTACTGTATATTGAGAAGGTATAAATCATAATTCAAGGTTAATTTGGGGGCCTCTTATTAGGAGTTGGATGAAATGAAATATATGTGTTACATAAATTGCTGACTGAGGGAAAAACATACAGTTAAAATAATAGTTTGGATGGAGATGCATTCATATCATATCGAAACATGACCTTTGTTGTAAAGACACATACCACATGGAAATTCCCCAATTCCTTATACTTTTGTTATAAATATTTACTGATTATAGTAACCACTGTTTCAGGTGGTTAACCTAGAAAACTTCAAGAAGGAATGGAAAATGAGATTAAACTCACATACATAGCATCTCCAAATAAGGATTTCTTACCAGCAAAATAAAATCAAAGATTCACATTATAAAAATTCATTACTGGTGCAAACCTGGTTCCCATGATGTTTCTAGGATTAAGAGGGGTAGCAGTCCCTGCACTGAATCACATGCTCATTAAGCTTTCCCTTAAAGCCAGGTGACCAAGGTTTCATCTCTGATAACAAAGGTGTCCCCAGGAATTTATGATAATCATTCTATTGTTTGAATTTTCCATTGCTAGATAATGCAAGTGCTCAGTGCAGAGAGATTTCCTTAAAAAATGTTTCTGCTAGGTCAAATTAGCACCTGTACTTGGAAGTTCAAATCAACATTTCTTTCTAAGTGTCACTGATTTAGAACATAAGATATGTTAGAATATTAAAAGATCTCGGATCATGCAGGAATCATATGTGCAAAAATAATGTGATGAAAACACACCTATAAGGTAAGAAACATCTATGTGTTTGCTATAAATACACATACTCTGAATTTCTATCTTCTGGCAAAAGCATTGGAGGACAAAAAAAAATCTTTTCAAAATACAAATTTGAATATGTATGGGCCTCACTTTTCCACCCACTAAAGCCAACCTGGTTTGCAGGATATTTCGAGAATTAAGAGCAGTAGCAGTCCCTGCACTGAATCACACACACCCATTAAGCTTTCTCTTAAAATCAGTTGGCTTCCCATTGTTCTTAGGGTAGAAGACTTAATATGTCTATAAGGTTTTGCCCCAGTTGGCCTCTGCTCTCCTCTCTAGCCTCATCTCAAGTTATTGGCTTCCTGTTAACTCTTCATCTCAGCCTCACCAGCCTTCCCTTGGTAAACCATACTCTCCATTCAGTACTGTTTCCTACATCAGGACTTTGTATATGCTGTTCCCAGACACTCATCTTTTTATTTATTTCATTCTCTTGATTCTCCTCTTCTACCACCATCATCACCTACATCACCACTACCATCACCACCTTAACCACTATTACTATTGGAACACATACACATACACGGGTACATACACATATGTGCACACATGCATACTTTGAAATTCTGCTCATTGTTACATCCTAGGAGAAATATTTCCTGACATTTTATACATACCCTCCAAAAAGACAGCTCTCCCTGTTATAAAATCTCCTGGCATTGTATGTATTTACTTCACAACACTGATTTTTTAAAATTGTATACATATTTTTAGACCTTTAGTTAATGTCCATTTCTCCATTAAAGTTGGAATTGTCTGTTTCTTCTCATCATTATTTACCCAACATCCAGCATGAAACCAGTATACACTGGATAATAATACCTAAACCTTATTTAAATGGAACAATGAATGTTTCAATCAATGAATCAATCACATCTGCACACCTCTATGATAGATGGATTATCTACTGGGCAAAATTCAACCTGAAGAGAGATAAAGAAAAAGAACATTTGTTGGCCTCAACTATTTTGCCATGACTGGGCTAACTGCTTTGCTTATTTACCGTTAATATCAGCAACTGCTCAAAGTAGGTATTCTGATTCCCTTTTGACAGATGGAGAATCTCAGACTCACATGGTCTTAGTAACCCGCCCAAAGACACATGTTTAGTACGAGAGCAACATGGTTATTCCGTTTTTTTTTTTTTTTTTTTTTTAGAATTTTCTATAAAATTGTGGTACCATGTTTATATCTCCATTCAATGACATTTACATATAATAATTTGAATTTAGGATGATCCTCTTTTGAAGCACAGAAATTACTTTTGAATCCTGGCTCTAGAAATTATGAAAAATAGAATATAACAAAACCTGAAGAAAGTAATACAACAAACTGAACCAGCATTTTAGTGTTGACATTTTAATGAAGTAAACATCTTACATTTAAATTAGCATGTGTACAATAAGAATTATTAAGAATTAAGTGTGACTTCAGAACTTAAAATACAATTTCTTGAACCAAAATTTGTTTTAGTTCCAGCTTACCCAATCTGCTACCTTGCAACCACAAATGTGTTTACGATTTCCCCTTCCAAAAACCTGCTTCTAGCTCAGAAGACTCTTCACTAGGTAATTATTTTCCACAAGCCCAAATTGTTTTCTGTGATATGAGGCTGGGCTCAATGCTCTTTACACTTTTGCCCATTTGCAGAGATCAGCATTTCCTTTCGCCAGATTGCCCCTGCTGACCAGAATGCTGATGGGCCTCCCAGAAAGAAAGCAGAGACAGTTCATTTGACCACTGCCTGACCCAAACCTCTGCTACTGTTTTTTCTGCCCAGATAAGGGAGCTAAAGTCAGCAATAATTGGAAAAAGAGACTCTCATGTGGTCCTGTTATGCTACTTTTTCCAGTAATTTCAAACAACAAATATGTAGTATTTAATATTATATGCCGGCCCGCTGGGAACTGTGAATGAAATAAATAAAACTTAAAATATGATCAGTCTTTATCCTTGATGAACTTGTTAGGGGAGGTAGAACTAATATGCATGGAAGAATCAGAGAATAATGAAGTGAGAAACTAACATGGACTGTTACAGGGTGAACCATACACCTCCAAAATTCATACGTTGAAGTCCTCATACATATACTTCCAAGATCAATACGCTGAAGTCCTCGTACCTCAGAATGTGACTATATTTGGAGACAGGGTTGAAAGGAGGTAATTAAGTTAAGATGAGGTCCTAAGTGTGGGCCCTAATCAAATGTGACTGATGTCATTATAAGAGGAGCTATTGACACAGGCACATACAGAGGGAAGATCCTGTGAAGGAATAGGGAGAAGATGGTCATCTACAAGCTGAGGAGAAAGACCTCAGGAGAAACCAACCCTGCTGATATCTTGACTTCAGACTTCCAGCCTCCAGAACTATCAGGAAATCAATTCATACCATTTACGCTCACAGTCTGTGGCACTTTGTTATGGCAGCCCCAGAAAATTAACACGTGGATTCCATTAAAAAATGATTTTAGGGCAGGAATAAACCAGTCTGTGTTGAAAGACTTGAAGAAAGCTTTGTACATGATATAGGGTCTGAGTTGAATATAGACAAAAACTAAATAAAGCAGAGACAGAGGGATGATATTCTAGGACAGCAGGGAACTCAATGAGATAAGAATAGTAAACAGGAGAGAGAATGATTTAGTAACAGGTAATGGTCTCTGAAACCTTTTAACCTTTGCAATTTGTTCATTTTAAATGTTAATGTATTTTTAATAATATATTTACTCACATTGGATAGATAATCTCAATTTATAGTAACAATGTCTTATTACTAAAAGGGCTATACTGAAGTTAACAGAAACATACTATTTACCATATATGTTTAAATCTCAAAATCCACGGCCATATAAAAAAGGACTATGAATTTGAGCAAAATACCATTGAATCATTATAAATACAATTGCATTTTGTATGTTATTTCATAAGTACACAGGAACTGTAAATAGAAAATGAGAAAGAGAAGACATAAAATATGAAATAAATTATGTTTGCGTTCATTGGTATTTCATTTATCCAGATTATACACATTTATTATCAAAAGCTTTACGGATTTTTCTGGGTGAAGTTTATACATATATTCATGATCATATGTTACAAAGCATTTAAGTATATAGCTTCATAGCTATACACATGAAATTAAATATTAAAAATACTGGCTTTTTTTCTAATTTAACCCTCTTTTAGAAACAGATCAAAAAAGTTCCCTCAGCATGCGCACATCTGTTTCCATTGAGGATTTTAAGAAAATGTTTAAAAGCTGCATTTAAGTGAATAATTTCCAGCCTGGGAATGGTGAGCCAGCTCAGAACCAAAGGCTGTTCATCTAACCAATAAGCAGGTGTAAATGAATATTTCATGAACACTCTCTGTAATTTTCTTTTTACTTGCACGGCGACAATCCCTCCCACCCTCCCCGCATCTTCCTGTACTGTTAGTCCTCTCTCCTCAGAGAGAGGGGTGTTTGAATGCCGCTTAAAATTCTTACCGGTATCTGGTACACATGTCATTCTTTACTGTTCACATTATTTTTATCTTTTGGTGTTTGCTTTCAAAAGCCATTTGTTCTACATCAGGCAGCTGCATTTTCTTTCAGCATTAAGGAAGAAGAATACCAAAAGTACTTACCTAAAAAACAAAACACAAAAAAGGGAAGGATTAAAGTATATTCACGGGGATGCTTGAAGTCTTGACAAAGCACCAAAGTGGGGATGAAGACACCCACAGCACCTAATGGCCCATGGCAAATAAAGCGTGTAAAGCCACCAAGGAATGAATGTAGAGGGTGCACCCTTGTCTGAAACTTAAGACAGCAAAGGGGGTACGCCTTGGTTATTTTAAAATGAATAGGTAAAGTTAAGTTTCAATTTTCTTTTATTTTCGCTTTATTAAACAACTTACATTATCTCAGACTCCAATCCATCATGTCTCTGTCCTTTAGCAGGTTCTAACTGCCTACAATAATGTCTTTTATCATTATGAGCCAGAAGACTTTAACCATAGGTTTAACTTAGAGCTTCAATGCATGTCTCCCAACAGCATCATGAAGAGTGCACTGAGATATGCCAGACACTGGTGGGTCATGAGAGAAACAAGGGCTTGGCTAACAGTTGTCTTCCTAACTATGAGGCCTCTTTCAACATGAGACATTGTAGTGCTGGCAGAGAGGTCCACTTTCTTAGACATTTTTGCAGTACTAACATAGATATCATAAAAACTAACACAAGGCCAGGCACGGTGGCTCACATCTGTAATCCCAGCACTCTGGGAGGCCAAGGCAGGCAGATCATGAGGTCAGCAGATGGAGAACATCCTGGCTAACATGGTGAAACACTGTCTCTACTAAAAATACAAAAAAATTAGCCGAGTGTGGCGGCAGGCACCTGTAGTCCCAGCTACTTGGGAGGCAGAAGAATAGCATGAACCTGGGAGGCGAAGCTTGCAGTGAGCTGAGATAGTGCCACTGCACTCCAGCCTGGGTGACAGAGCGAGACTCCATCTCAAAAAACAAACAAAAAAAAGCCTAACATACATAGTCAGATGTGGCATACAAAAGAGAAAAGTACTTTTTATAAATATTTAGGAAAAGGTACAAATAAATACTAAGTGGCAAACATCAGTAGTTTTCATCAGCGTGCCAGCTGTGTATAGATATGATGTCTTTGACTGTCTGCTGGTCACAGAAAGCCCTCTAGACAAGGAAGGCAGGGCATGGCCTTGAGCAGTGCTCCTGAGTGACAGCTCTGGAATAGGTGGGAGAAGGCACAGTGCATACCCAGTGAAGAAATCTGTTCACTCTGTCAGTTACCAGAAGCCAAACAAAAACTTCCTTCGTAAGAAATGATTTCCCCATTCCATTCTTGACAAGCAAGAGCTAACAAGGGAAAGAATCCCAAAAGAAAATGGGACTTTTGGGAGAGTAGAGGAGATCTCATTTACGAAGAGGAGAGAACATCCACATGCTGATGGCAGCAGCTCATAGAGCTGCCTGATCTGGTGCTGGCTGGACAAACCAACGCAAAAGGCAGAAGCACAAAAAGGCATTGCACCACAATCACCTGGGTGACTTGGTCAAAGCCAAGAAGCACAAAAAGACATTGTGCTTCTTGCTTTTGACCAAGCCAAAAAGGCATTGGGTGACTTGGTCAAAAACATGATGCCTTCAGGGCCCACCAAGATAGCATCTCTGGAGGTGAGATTTTAGAATTTTCATTTTTAATAAGCACCCCTGGTGAATTTTATGTGGCTAGCTGTGTGCCAGTCTGCACACAGAGTTTTAGGAATCACATACTAGACGGTGTGGGTCATATAAATTACTCTACTACAAAGACACATGCACACGTATGTTTATTGTGGCACTATTCACAATAGCGAAGACTTGGAATCAACCCAAATGTCCATCTGTGACAGACTGGATTCAGAAAATGTGGCACATATACACCATGGAATACTATGCAGCCATAAAAAAGGATGAGTTTGCGTCCTTTGTAGGGACATGGATGCAGCTGGAAATCATCATTCTTAGCAAACTATCACAAGAAGAGAAAACCAAACACCGCATGTTCTCACTCATAGGTGGGAACTGAACAATGAGATCTCTTGGACTCGGGAAGGGGAACATCACACACTGGGGCCTATCATGGGGAGGGGGGAGGAGGGAGGGATTGCATTGGGGAGTTATACATGATATAAACGTTATGCACATGTACCCTAGAACTTAAAGTATAATAAAAAATAAAATAAAATAAAATAAAAAGAAAGAAGATGTGGGTCTGTCTCCTGAAAGTGCTGCCTGTCAGACTCTATTCTCTGAGAATGCTGAGCTACCTCATTTGGTTAGAATTTAATGAAACTGCAGGGACAGAGATAGGGAATATGCATTTCTCTTCTCAACTTAATTCTGCCTTATCAACAAACTGCTGGTAAGGAAAAAAATCTCACATAAAATATATTATTTGAATTGGTCTGTGCCACTAACCAACGCTGTTGTCCATTCCTACTGTCCCCTGGTTCTTGTTAATAGGATACATTTTGTACTCCTACTCATAGAGGGCACTATTTTCTTGTTAGTTCATACTGTTGCAGACAGTTGATAATTCCAACAACTAAAGTACCATAATTCCATCAGTGAATTAAGCCTAGAAATAGTTTTGAATATTACAGAGTATACAGTAAGATCTTCCATAAACCTGGGTTGACTAATTTCTAGCATCTCTTGACCTTCAATTTCACTAATCCTATTTAGCTAGTTCTTCAGCTATTTTTATCTGAATAATGTAAATTGAGAAATTGATTTATTTTATCAGGAAATGTTTTCATTAATTTATATTTTTTTTTGCTGTAGACATTTAGAAATATTTATTGTACTTACAGGATAGATGTTATGGCATATTTAAAAGGATAAAAAAGCACTTCACGAAAGTTCACAAATTTAATTCTATAAATAAAGAGATTTTTTTTCCTGACTAAGGTGTTCCACTATTAAGTGAAATATAACTTTAAAAAATCAGTCATAATATCAGCAAACTGTGAACTGACCTTAAAGTTAATATTTAAACTCCTCAGAAGCTCAATGGAACCGAGTGCAGTGGCTCGTATCTGGGATCCCAAAATTCCAGCACTCTGGGAGGCTGAGGTAGGAGGATTGCTTGAGCCCAGCAGTTTGAGACCAGCTTGGGCCACATATTGAGACCCTGTCTCTACTGAAAATTAAAAAATACATAGCCAGGAATGGTGGCATGCATCTGTGGTCACAGCGACTAGGGAGGTGGAAGCAGGAGGATTGCTTGAGCCCAGAAGGTCAAGGCTACAGTGAGCCATGATCCTGCCACTGCACTCCAGCCTGGGCAATAGAGTGAGGCCCTGTCTCAAAAAGAAAAAGACACTAAATGGAATGGAAATGACTCTAATTGCAGATGAGCCTGTATTGCCATTTTGAAAGATTTTTCCAAGTCTGTCTTGACACAGCATTCATTTTGTATTTCATAAATGAGAAGACTGTGAAGATTAAATAAAAAAAGCTAACAGTGCTGGTCAGGAGCTAGAAAACTTCGGGTGGGGCTTGGGGGAAGAAGACCATGAGAATGATTTTTAAGACATCTTCTATATCTTAGAGCATAAAATGGGGTAAAGATGAACTATTAAGTGACGCAGAGTGCAAAGCACCACAAAGCAGCACAAATAGCTTTACAGCTTCTGTAAATCCTAAGGATCTTCCTAAGATTCACATCCCTCTATACCCTTTCAAATCAGATTATTCATTTCCTTTTCCTTCTCCACTGTACAAGCGACAATAGCTACAAAATGCATCACCCAAAAGGAAAGTCGTTAAAAAGGCTTGAAGAATATGAAGTGACAAGCAGTGTGGCTTTAACTGTGGCTTTTCTCTAGTAGCACATAGAGGGTTGTCTTTTTGTCTTCTTCATTTTGAAGATTGTAGTATTACAGCCCAACACCAACGATTACAGCTTCCAGAGGTAGCTACTCTGTGATTAAGATAACTCATTTACAGTAGATTTCATATTTTTATATAAAAAAGTTTAACAGGCCGGGCGCGGTGGCTCAAGCCTGTAATCCCAGCACTTTGGGAGGCCGAGATGGGCGGATCACGAGGTCAGGAGATCGAGACCATCCTGGCGAACACGGTGAAACCCCGTCTCTACTAAAAAAATACAAAAATCTAGCCGGGCGAGGTGGCGGGCGCCTGTAGTCCCAGCTACTCGGGAGACTGAGGCAGGAGAATGGGGTAAACCCGGGAGGCGGAGCTTGCAGTGAGCCGAGATCCGGCCACTGCACTCTAGCCTGGGCGGCAGAGCGAGACTCCATCTCAAAAAAAAAAAAAAAAAAAGTTTAACAAACTGTACTTGCCTTGTTCCACATTCAAGTGGTTAATATATAACAATTATGGGTATGACATAAGTAGCCCTACCAGAGGCAGGTCAGAGTATATATGACAGCAGGGAGATATGAAAAACACAGAGAAAGAGAAGGGAAGAGCCAATTTATGCAAACAGAGAAATCACACCTCCTGCTAATACTACATACTGTCTTTGGAGATACAATATTTTATTAAGGTCAAATTAAGCATACTTTGTTAGAGTTTATCCAGTTAAACTACAAAGAGTAAGTAAATACAAATCTAAAGTAAATATGCTTGCTGACCTAAGCATCCAATGACAATCTTATTTGAAATCATACCACATATTCGTATGACTGGAAGCCAACTTGCATAGTGCTCTTCATATGCAAAGGCTGATTTTGTGCTGGACACAGGAAGGAAGAGAGAGTGGAAAGGCTGGAAGAGAGGTATGTCACAATCAACCAACCTCCTAAACCCAGATGGTTTTCATCGTCATAAATCATTTCCCCAAAGGCAGCAACCCATTTCACTTGCTAACATTGCTCTTGAACGTGCCTGGCAAGTAGCTTTCTCATTAACTTTCAAAGACATCCTATTTATGTCATTCATCTCCTGCGAATACATGAATATAACCTTTCCTTTACCTTGACTTTTAATTTCCCCTTCAGAATAGGAATTTTATGAATTGATTTGACAGGTCATATAAGTCTCTCCATACTATTCATAAAACTTGCCTTCCAATATGCTTTGAAATTAAGATTATAAACCAGTTCCATATTAACATACTAATGCCTACACAAAACTATGCTGGAGACAGCTGGCTAGGCATACCAGGTCTAATTAAAGAGCTAATATTTTTACAAAGGGATTAAAAGTTACTTTAGATTGAATAATACATCTTAATGGCTTAAAAAAAGGAACTTTAGACTAGAAATGCTCTCAACATGGGAGGAAAGTAAGGGCTAAAAGCAGATTGTAGGAAAAAGATTACTTTCTTACTTACATAAGATCCTCCCTCTTTAATCCCATCAGACACTGTAAACAGGAGGAAGTTTAATCTAGTAATAAGAGTATGAATTTTATTGTCAGACAAAGCTAGGTTCATGGCCTTTAATATAGTTATACCCAGTTTGAATCATTCTGCTTTCTCATTAAAAAAAAAAAAGAGAAAATATGGAAAGAAAGAATGACCTAAAAAAGTCTAGAATACAATGCATACTGAAAAAAGACTGTTTTAGGTCTTTTGCTTTCTCACATAAACTATCTCAGTAAACCAAAATACTCTCATCGTTTCACCCATACTAATGCCTCTCACATATATAGACTCTAATTTCTAATCAAAGCTTTAATTCTTAATTTCCCGTGGCCAGAATAGAGAAATCACATAACATATCATATTATTACAATAATGTTTATAATTCACCTAGGAATGTTAAAGTAATAATATATACACTAATAATTATATCTAAAGCCTGTACTGAATTATGTCATTTAGAAGACTGTAGACAACACTAAACAACTCCATATAATCCACCAAAGGTACTTTTCCTCTCTGTAAAAAATGATCAGGAAGATTTGATCAATAATTATTTTATTTTTCTTTTTTTTTTTTTTTTTTTTGAGACGGAGTCTTGCTCTGTCGCCCGGTCTGGAGTGCAGTGGCCGGATCTCAGCTCACTGCAAGCTCCGCCTCCCGGGTGTACGCCATTCTCCTGCCTCAGCCTCCCGAGTAGCTGGGACCACAGGCGCCCGCCACCTCGCCCGGCTAGTTTTTCGTATTTTTAGTAGAGACGGGGTTTCACCGTGTTAGCCAGGATGGTCTCGATCTCCAAGCAGGAGAAATTCTTGTTTGTTGTGGCTACCATCCCAAAATGTCTTATAGTCTCTCTACTTCAACAAGAACATCCCTGTACCAGTGATTTTCTTTTTCTTTTTTTTTTTTTTTGAGGCGGAGTCTCGCTCTGTCGCCCGGACTGGAGTGCAGTGGCCGGATCTCAGCTCACTGCAAGCTCCGCCTCCCGGGTTTATGCCATTCTCCTGCCTCAGCCTCCCGAGTAGCTGGGACTACAGGCGCCCGCCACCTTGCCCGGCTAGTCTTTGCATTTTTTAGTAGAGACGGGGTTTCACCGTGTTAGCCAGGATGGTCTCGATCTCCCGACCTCGTGATCCGCCCGTCTCGGCCTCCCAAAGTGCTGGGATTACAGGCTTGAAGATGCATTTAAGAAATTTGTGAAGCTAGAGCTCATCTAACCTGTCATCATTACTCTTCATCACCCTCAAGCAAACGGTCAGGCTGAAAGAATGATGCAGACCACTAAGGAAGCCATAAAGTAAACTATCAGAAGAAAATGACTGAGGAGATTTGCCCAGCTTCTCATCACTCAACGTGTCACTCCAAGTGGGACAACAGAAGTCAGTTCTCCTGAGTGAAAAAGGGAGCAACATTGCAACTGTGCCTTTGACAGTTCCCATAGAAAGCTTCGCTTATAATTTATAGACAAACCAGAATGTACTCTGGGAATAGTACTCATTCTTAATTCATTTTTCTAGAGGAATTTGTGTTGACTAGAATTTTACATGAAACAGAAAGGGGCATGTTCCTATTTAACTAAAATCATGGTGCATGTGTTATTACAAGGGCTAGACTGTAGATGAACTAAGTGGCATAATGCTAATGAGAGTGATTCAGTGTTATGTTCAGATTTTTCACGTTCCCGCTAGTATTTTATTTCTTTTAATCATTACATGCCACTGTGTACTTACTTTAAGTTCAGATATATTATATGACAAAGTTAACCAAGAGTATTTTCTTTCACCAAAAATAAGACTCAACCCCTCTTTTTCTGCTTAACATCTATCAAATCTCCAAAAAGGAGATTTTGGAAAGGAGTACAGAAAAGAGGGAATGTGTCTACCAAATACTTCTACCTTTCCTTTTTCTGGTCACGTGGTAAGATTATCCTTAGCCTCCCCTTTGATATCCTACATGAACATGGGATATACTTTGACCAATTTTTTTAAGCAAAAGTGGTATGTGTCACTTCTGGGTGAAAGTTCAGGCAACCTGTGACTGATTCATTATATTGTTTTTCCCTGGTGAAGAAGCCTGAGTTGAGATAAAGCATCAATCACCTTGGGTCCCAGGTTTAATACAATAACTAGAGCCTCTTGCTAATCCCTCTTGGGTACATATGAAAATAAGAAATAAAATTTGTTATATTAAGCCACTTAGATATTGGATTACTGCAGAATAACCCAGACTATCTTGACTTACATAAAATTAATCAAAATAACAAAATATTAATAGCTGAAGTCATAAAAAGTTTTATGCACAAAAGTTAATTTTTTGCAGTATTAAATTCAAAAACGAAAACCAACTAAGGGTTTGACTTAATTACTATCTACGACTGTAGAAAGAGTGTTGGTTGGTTTGGGGTTTTTTTTCCACCTAAAAAGATGTTTGCCATTTTACAAAAAGAATATTTCTGTTAAACAGAGGAAACCAGCATGAACCAAGATAATTCTGAGTTGAAAGTAAGAGAAAATAAAGGAATCTTCATGAAGGAAGAAAGTGAAACCAAGGAAGGGTAAAGGATGAAGAATGTGTGGTATCCTTCCTAGATAACTGTAATAAGGACCATACCTCTATCACTCCCAGATTGTTTCCACTGGCAACTTTTAGAGAATTTTAGACTTTGCTCAGGGATCCTCAGAGGGAGTTTTGTGTTAGCTTAGGGGGTATGCAAGCAGATAAGGCCAGTGGCTAAATTATGTGTACCTCGGTACGCCTTTCAGAGAAGAAGACCTATAGCTTTATTCTGATTCTCAGAGGGGTCTCTAACCCCAAATAAGGCTAAGAACCATGGTTAGATATCAGCCCCACTTGAAATAGGGTATTGTAAAGCGTAATCTCCATTTTCTACAACTCTCCTGGGGATAACAAATCTGTAGTCTTACTGTCACTCTCAAGTCAGTGTGGGAGATGCCAAGAATTTTTACTTTTTCCACCTTAAACTTCATATTAGTTTTGCAAAGCAGGAACCCTAACTTGAATTCTAACCAAGAAATTAATCAGAGTTAACTTTAAGAGGTTTAGAAAAAATATCTTAAAGGGGCTGGGGGCTCTCAGTTTTTTACCCTATCCCTAAGGTCTACTCTTGTCCCCCCTAAAACAAGATTAACAACAACAAAAAGGTTGGCTTAGCCTCTTACACAGTGCTTTTTAGGCTTTCAGAATCTAAAATTTCCAAACTCAGTGGTTGTAGGGCTCAGGCTTGTTAATTGCTGTATGTCCCAATGTCCCCAAGCTCCCAGAATGTTCCCACTGACCACTCAAGGCAAAAAGGAAATTAGAGGGCAGGCTTGTCTTTAAAACTACTCTTTTTTTCCCTCCACAATTCTGTTTCCATTTTATTACTAATACCACATAAAATAGAGTTATACAATAAATATATAAAGAACACAAACTGATGTTTTCAAAAACTTTTCCAAGCATATCACTCAAAGACACAAAGCAAGGTTCTTAAGGCATGATTGTGTTGATCATAGGCTAGGGAAAGAATCAGAAGCACGAGTTTCCTCCCACCAACCTATTCTCCCTTCCCTCTATTTTATGAAGAAAGTAGTGGCCTTAAAATTTAACTGAGCTCTGTTTCTGGATACAGTGAAATTGCTTACGGAAAAGCAGCACTCTCACCAAGAACACCAAATGGTAAAATCAAAACAGACAAAACCTAATCTTATGTGATGTGGTGGGAGAGGACTGGGGTATGGTACCAGAGGCTTCTGGGAGAATTGATAATGTTCTATTTCTTGATCAGGATGGAGGTTACATAGATGTGTTCACTTTGCAGAAATTCATCAAACTGTACACCTATAATTTGGTACTTTATATAGGATATATTTCAGTAACATATTTATCTTTAAAAAATGCTAACTTATTTTAGCAGGGCTAGTGAATACCTGGAAATACATCATTTGTAAAATCCAGGCATATGTTCATTTTCTCTGAGAGGCTTAACTTTTGGACATTCTACTGAATGTGTTCAAATTTACTCCCACTGGAATTATTCTTTCCTGGCAATTTTACATAAGCCTTAGTCAGAGATAGTCTTCTTCGGCTGGTAAGTTCATGAGCAACACAATCTTGCATAAAGTAATGCCCATCTGACACTGCATTTACCTTTAATATAGATTTGGGTTATATACTTTGGAAAACTGCACTGCATGTGGTCAAATGTCTATCTCCTCCCATCCCTATAACTCATTTATCAGTTTCATGATGGTAGAAAGGAGATTTTCTAATCTATCTATCCAATAATTACAAAATAAATACCTGTTCTAAATTTTAAGTAGACAAAATTTTGAAAGATTGTTTGCAAACTACACTTTACAACATGTAACAATAAATCACTTTAGAAGGTAATTGAATCTCATAATAAGTTTCAATAATTTATAAGCAAATATCCAGAGATAATAGTCACACATGAAAAAGAACAATAGGATCATCAGTCTACAAATAAAAGCTAGGGAACACAAAAATGACACAATTATCAAATTCAAGAATTTGAATTTCTCTTCACAATTGACAGAATATTAAGGCAACTGTAAAAACCACCTACAAAAAATTAAAATGAGAATACTAGAAAAAGCTTAGTAGTGATACTGAGTAAAGGATTTCTGTAACTTGTTTAATTGTACTGAGCAGCAGTAGCTATTACATTGATTTTACTCTTATAAAACAATTCATCTATTTTATTCTTCAAAAACAAAGGGACATATTATTAGTGTTATAAAATATTAAAGAATCTCTACAAAATATGCTTACTTATATACCTAATAAAATAAATCAAGGAAGGCTAAAATAAAAGTGTATGTAATTTAATAAGATGAAAAAATACATTGGTTAGGTTCAGGTAAGAAACTCTTAGATAATTTTAAAATACTACATTTAGGCTATTATTAAGAAGTTAAAAAACAACAGATACTGGCAGGACTGTGGAGGAAATGGACTGCTTATACACTGTTGGTGGGAATGTAAATTACTTCGGCCACTGTGAAAAGTAGTTGGGAGATTTCTCAAATAACTTAAAACAGAGCTACCATTCAACCTAGCAATCCCATTACTGGGTACATGCCCAAAGAATATAAATCATTCTACCAAAAAGACACATGCAGTCATGTGCTTCTCTCCATACTATTCACAATAGCAAAGACATGAAATCCACCCTATCAATGGTGGTTTAGATAAAGAAAATGTGGTACAAATACACCATGAAATACTACGCAGCCATAAAAAAGAACAAAATAATATCCTTTGCAGCAACATGGATGCAATTGGAGGCCATAATCCTAAGCAAATTAATGCTGGAACATAAAACCAAATACCACATGCTCTCACTTGTAAGTGGGAGCTAAACACAGCGTACACATGGACAGAAATATGGGAATAACAGACACTGCAGAGTACTAGAAGGGGAAGGGAGGGAGGAGAGTTTGGGTGGAAAATCTACTTATTAGATGCTATGCTGACTATCTAGGTGACAGGGTCCCTACTCCAAATCTCAGCATCTTACAATATACCCATGTAACAAACCTGCACATGTGCCCCCTGTGTCTAAAATAAAAGTTGAAATTAAAACAAAATACTATATTTAGTTGATAACATTTAATAATTACCATCATATGGGAATATTTATCTATTTTTTCAGGCATTAGTAATTCTTGCCAGAGTATTATCTAATTGGAAATGATAAGAATTTGTATGAGCACAGATTTGAGGTTTATAGCAACATTATTTTTTTCAGATAGATTGTAAACATCTAGAATGAACTGAGAAATAAGATTTCAGAGGAAATGTAGAAATTATCTAAAAGGACAACCTGTTTTTAAGAACTTCTGAAGTGTATGTTTATCTTTGAAAAATGGATACACTAACTACAAATCATTGTATCTTCTTTTGAAATTGGGTGCAGAAAGATCCTCTATTTGTCAATAATTTAAATATCTTAATTAGTTTTCTAAACGTTCAAAATCCTTTTAGAAAACAGTTCATCAATTACATACCACAGACACTAAATCTACAGTTTTTGTGTATGTGTGCATATGGACATCAATTTCAATTAAAGAAAGTTATTTTTGTTTTTGGAGAACATAAAAGAACAGGATTATTTAAGTCTACTAAATAAGCATAAGTATTCAAAACTCTCTATTCGACTTAGTTAACTAGATTTCTCCTGAGCCATATTCAACTAGAAAAGTAGCACTTAACATATAACCTGCTCCTGTCAGTGAATTCTTTATGAGATTTTTAATAAACAAGTTACAGCTATAACATTTTAGTAATAAGTATCTTAAAATTTGAGGTTCAATGATGTGCATAATTGTATGCTCATAGTAACCTCTGTTATTCAAAAATATCTGTTGCTCTTGGGTGATACACATGGAACACATCATAAAATATGACCAAAAAAAGCATTGTTAACATGACAAAAGTATTCAGTGCACAAGGCAAAGGCATCTACTCAGAGTTGATATTGATGGTTTGGGTCACAGCTTCATATTACAATTACCTGGGGATTTCTTAAAAATACTGATGTTCAGGCCCCATGCTCAGAGATTCTAAATCACTTGGTCTAGAGTTTCCAGGACTTTTGCATATTTTACAATGCTCCCTGGAGAGTTCCTAAGCACTGTTATGGTTGGGAGGCTCATGACATAACAGCTTTTAAGTAGCTACTCCAAAACATCCACAGTCTACCCTTCCTAGCCACGGTTAACCCTAAACAATTCCAGATAAATCAACAACTAGATTTCAGACTAGTTACCTTTATCTGGCCTCAGAAGAAAGGTGAAATCATATGCATTTTCTATTTTTTAATCCTTCCAACCTGGATAATTCCAAATTTCCCATTTACATTTTTGTCTTGAGTCTGCATATTTCAAACAGAGTTTATGACCAACAGGAAGGTTGTGAAACAAATTTCATGTGTTGCGACAAACTTTAAAACAGACAGAATACAATATATTAGAGATCATCACATGTAGTAAGAGTAAGTAGGATTTTGTGAAACTTTTGTCTCAGTTGAATGTACATATATGTGTATGAATACATATGCTGAGTGGTAAAATAAATTGTATTTTTACAATAGACTGTTGAGTTCTCAGCTGATTCCAGCTGCTTGCCCTTTTCTCACTGTCTGAAAACTGATACACTTCAATGATATCATGAAAAGAAATTTATTTAGTCATAAGTTTAATCAAGACAGTACTGAATTCATGAAAAACTTTCTAACAGAATAATCATGGCACATGTCCCATAAATTCAGACTAGAGTGGGGAGGGTATGCAAATTAACTTATAATTTCTATGTCAAGCATTTTTTTGGCTCTTTCTCTAAACATTTTACTAATATCTTATGGCATACAGATTGGTATGCCAACTTATAGGAGACATTTTTTGGAGGTTGTATTTTTAATTTTTTTTCAATATTGAAAAATTTTATGGGGTGAGCATTTCAATAACTTTATTAAAGAAGAAATTCTTCAAGATTTTTGTTCATGAATATTATGGTACTCCAAGCTTATTTTTTAAATTCAAACTATTCAGTAATAGTTTTCAGCTTGCAAAGTTATCAAAAATGGTAGAATAGTTTACATTAGAATAAATGATGTTTCTTACGGCAACATTAGTGTTCATATACATGAAAAGTATATATTTTTCTTTAAATAACTATCCTTTCAAAATGATTATATAGTGTAACAATGAAGATAATGTTCCCACATAGTCTCTGAATAGTCTGAGATTTAATAAAAACGCCATCTGCCGATGTCACAGATTACCTCCCTTATCTATTTTCCACTACCACCCAACACCCAGGTTCTGGTCCAGCCCAGACGACTCAAGCGTGCTTCTGCTTTTCTTCATTCACGATGGGCACTGTAGACACATTATCATGGCATGTGGCCATGTTGGGTCACTGAGATTCACTGAGAGGTGAATGGGTCCAGTATGCCAGGATGGGAGTACCCCATGAAGCCAGGCATTATTTTCCAATATGTCATTTTTCTTAAATTACTTTGTATCTTTTCAATAAATACCTTTTTACTTGATTCAATTAGTAGGTTTCTGTTCACTCATTTATTTATTGAGCAGCTACTATGTGCCAGACAGGTGATAATAACCAATATAGCAGTGTAGTCCCTGCCTTTGTGTCATTTACTTTATTACAATAAAACCTGCCCTGATTAAAACAATTTATGTTATTTCCTCCCTTGAAATGAACTTTAAGTCAAGGCCAATAGGCTTCAGTGTTTGCAGAGTAACCAGGGCAGCAATGACCAGGGCAGTGTCATGCACATGAACTTGGTGGGCACTTGCACAGCAGAATGTTCCTGAAGGCTCTTTGTCTCTAGTTGCAGTAGAAGTCCTAACAAGGACAAGGAAAAAACAATAGATGGCAAATACTCCTATACTCTGGAGTTGCTGCAACATCTGGTAGGACCTGCAAAGGCACAGCTATTCTATGACAGTAAAGGGAAAGACACATGTTTTCTGACTTTGTTGTATGAATCTTGCTTGTTGAATATGGCAAACTTTTTAATAGACTGGGGAGTAATACAATGTAGTACAAAACAAAAAAAGTTTGAATCCAGAAGCCTTGTCTGCAAATTAGTGGACCCCTTAGCCGCATGTCCTGAATCTGTCATTCACTTCTCTGAGACTCAGCTGCTTCATCTCTAAAATGGGAGTTGAATTAGACCTGTGGAACCCTTCAAGTGGAAATCTCCATAATTTCTGACCCCTATTCCCTGCTCTGCGGGTGCATTTGGGTGGTGGTAAGGAACCGGGGCTCCAGGGGTAGAGTTTTAAAATCCCAGAACCTTCCTGAGTTCCTGCACTTCTGTGGTCTCTTCCAACATGAAGGCTTCATGATTTGACTTTTCTTGGAAATCAAGACCTCTGGGTCATTTTGTTGTTCCCATCACTGTCACTATTGACCACAGTCGCTTTGTTGAAGCCATTCATCATCTGTCTTCTCATTTCCCCTATAAAATTTTTCAGTATTGAAAAATAAAAATAAAAATACAACCTCCAAAAAATGTCTTCTGCAAGTTTGGAGACCAATTCGTATGCCATAAGATATCAGTAAAATAGTTAGAGAAACAGCCAAAAAAAAAAAAATCCTTGGCATAGAAAGTATAAGTTAATTTGCATACTCTCCCCACTGTAGTCTGCATCAAAAAGTAGGTTTTTCTCTACATCTTTTGTGCATACAAACCCACTTCTTCAGGAAAAAAGAAAAATAACACAAAAACTTTCTTTTCAACTCTCACATTTTAAGTACATGCCTTAGAACTAAGAGTAAGTCTCTAGGCTAGCTACAACATCCCCTTAACATTCATATCCTCTCCAGCTTGTCGACTAACAAAATGACAGATATTTTTTCATAGTTGAACTGATTTGGCTTATTAGGCTTCTCCTATTCTACAGCATTACGTATTTTAATTCCTTAATACTTTTGGAAAGTTGCTTCAATTAATTAAGTGATGATGTGTTTGTTAAAACATGCTGGTTTAGCCACTGTCTACTGGTCTCTTCTTTTTAGAGAATGAATGTAAGGGCAATGAGAAGAGCCACTTATTGTGGCATTGTTCTTTTAAATACTGCCTTTAAAATTACCTTCTACAGTGGTAAGTGCTAAAGAAAATCATTTTGCAATGCCATTTCAGATATTCAGACAAAATCATCACTGTAGTAATAAAAGATTATGCCCTTAGAAATTCAATATTTTTCATAAAAAATATTTAACAGAGTCAAAGAAATAAAAGGAAAAAGGTGACTCTTCCTTGTTCTATCTGAAATGGGCCCACAGAAGTTATTGTGATACCTTAGCAAAAAATGATTATTTTTAGAATGGTATACACATTATTATCATAACAGTGCAAAATTTTTTGACTCTTGCTTAATGGTCATCAGCAACAATGGGCTCCAAATCTTCAAATCACAAATTTCCTTCTTAAGCTCCTCTCTAATAATAACCATCATTTTTCTATTTCCTATATAAATCCACTGTTTTACATATGAATAAATATATATGGTGGGACGATTGATTTTATGTGTCAATCTGACTGGATCACTGGGTGCTCAGATATTTCATTAACATTATCTGGGGTAGATAATGGGTTCTAAAATGGCCTAACAGGAATAGCTCCAGTCTACAGCTCCCAGCGTGAACAATGCAGAAGATGGGTGATTTCTGCATTTCCAACTGAGATACCGGGTTCATCTCACTGGGGCTTGTCGAACAGTGGGTGCAGGACAGTGGGTGCAGCCCACAGACGTGAGCCAATGCAGGGTGAGGCATTGCCTCACCCAGGAAGCACAAGGGGTAGGGGAATTCCCTTTCCTAGCCAAGGGAAGGCATGACAGATGGAACCTGGAAAATGAGGTCACTCCCACCCTAATACTGCTTTTCCAATGGTCTTAGCAAATGGCACACCAGGAGATTATGTCCCGCACCTGGCTTGGAGGGTCCCACACCCATGGAGCCTCACTCACTGCTAGCACAGCAGTCTGAGATCAAATTGCAAGGTGACAGTGAGACTGGAGGAGGGGTGCCCGCCATTGCTGAGGCTTGAGTAGGTAAACAAAGCAGCCAGGAAGCTCGAAATGGGTGGAGCCCACCTCAGCTCAAGGACGCCTGCCTGCCTCTGTAGACTACACTTCTGGGGGCAGGGCATAGCTGAACAAAAGGCAGCAGAAACATCTGCAGAATTAAACGTCCCTGTCTGACAACTTTGAAGAGAGTAGTGGTTCTCCCAGCATGGAGTTCGAGATCTGAGAACGGACAGACTGCCCCCTCAAGTGTAGCCTAACTGGGAGGCACCTCCCAGTAGGGGCCAACTGACACCTCATACAGCCAGGCGCCCCTCTGAGACGAAGCTTCCAGAGGAATGATCAGACAGCAACATTTGCCATTCTGCAATATTTGCTGTTCTGTAGCCTCCGCTGGTGATACCCAGGCAAACAGGGCCTAGCCCGGCAGGGACGCAACAAAAAGGGAGAATTTTAGACCAATATCCCTGATGAACATCGATGCAAAAATCCTCAATAAAATACTGGCAAACCGAATCCAGCAGCACATCAAAAAGCTTATCCACCACGATCAAGTTGGCTTCATCCCTGGGATGCAAGGCTGGTTCAACATACACAAATAAATAAACGTAATCCTGCATATAAACAGAACCAAAGACAAAAACCACATGATTATCTCAATAGATGCAGAAAAGGCCTTTGACAAAATTCAACAGCGCTTCATGCTAAAAACTTTCAATAAACTAGGTATTGATGGGACGTATCTCAAAATAACAAGAGATATTTATGACAAACCTGCAGTCAATATCGTACTGAATGGGCAAAAAATGGAAGCATTCCCTTTGAAAACTGGCACAAGACAGGGATGCCCTTTCTCACCACTCCTATTCAACATAGTGTTGGAAGTTCTGGCCAGGGCACTCTGGCAGGAGAAAGAAATACAGGGTATTCAATTAGGAAAAGAGGAAATCAAATTGTCCCTGTTTGCAGATGACACGATTGTATATTTAGAAAACCCCATGGTCTCAGCCCAAAATCTCCTCAAGCTGATAAGCAATTTCAGCAAAGTCTCAGGATACAAAATCAATGTGCAAAAATCATAAGCATTCCTATACACCAATAACAGAGAAACAGAGAGCCAAATCAGAAGTGAACTCCCATTCACAATTGCTTCACAGAGAATAAAATATCTAGGAATCCAACTTACAAGGGATGTGAAAGATTTCTTCCAGGAGAACTACAAACCACTGCTCAGTGAAATAAAAGAGTACACAAACAAATGGAAGAACATTCCATCATTCCATGCTCATGGGTAGGAAGAATCAATATTGTGAAAATGGCCATACTGCCCAAGGTAATTCATAGATTCAATGCCATCCCCATCAAGCTACCAATGACTTTCTTCACAGAATTGGAAAAAAACTACTTTAAAGTTCATATGGAACCAAAAAAGACCCCACATTGCCAAGATAATCCTAAGCCAAAAGAACAAAGCTGGAGGCATCACGCTACCTGACTTCAAACTATACTACAAGGCTACAGTAACCAAAACAGCATGGTACTGATACCAAAACAGAGATATAGACCAATGGAACAGAACAGAGTCCTCAGAAATAATACCACACATCTACAACCATCTGATCTTTGACAAACTTGACAAAAACAAGAAATGGGGAAAGGATTCCCTATTTAATAACTGGTGCTGGGAAAACTGGCTAGCCATATGTAGAAAGCTGAAACTGGATCCCTTCTGTACACCTTATACAAAAATTAATTCAAGATGGATTAGAGACTTAAATGTTAGACCTAAAACCATAAAAACCCTAGAAGAAAACCTAGCTAGTACCATTCAGGACATAGGCATGGGCAAGGACTTCATGACTAAAACACCAAAAGCAATGACAACAAAAGCCAAAATTGACAAATGGGATCTAATTAAACTAAAGAGCTTCTGCACAGCAAAAGAAACTACCATCACAGTGAACAGGCAACCTACAGAATGGGAGAAAATTTTTGCAATCCACTCGTCTGACAAAGGGCTAATATTCAGAACCTACAAAGAACTTAAACAAATTTACAAGAAAAAATCAAACAACCCCATCAAAAAGTGGGTGAAGGATATGAACAGACAAGTACTTCTCTATAGAAGACACTTACGCAGCCAACAGATACATGAAAAAATGCTCATCATCACTCGCCATCAAAGAAATGCAAATCAAAACCACAATGAGATACCATCTCACACCAGTTAGAATGGTGATCATTAAAAAGTCAGGAAACAACAGGTGCTGGAGAGGATGTGGAGAAATAGGAACATTTTTACACTGTTGGTGGGACTGTAAACTAGTTCAACCATTGTGGAAAACAGTGTGGCGATTCCTCAAGGATCTGGAACTAGAAATACCATTTGACCCAGCAATCCCATTACTGGGTATATACCAAAGGATTAAATCATGAGGCTATAAAGACACATGCACATGTATGTTTACCACGGCACTATTCACAATAGCAAAGATTTGGAACCAACCAAAATGTCTATCAATGATAGACTGGATTAAGAAAATGTGGCACATATACACCATGGCATACTATGCAGCCATAAAAAAGATGAGTTCATGTCCTTCGTAGGGACATGGATAAAGCTCAAACCATCATTCTGATCAAACTGTCACAAGGACAGAAAACCAAACACCACATGTTCTCACTCATAGGTGAAAATTGAACAATGAGAATACTTTGACACAGGATGGGGAACATCACACACTGGGGCCTGTTATGGTGTCAGGGGGTGGGGGAGGGATAGCATTAAGAGAAATACCTAATGTAAATGACAAGTTTATGGGTGCAGCACACCAACATGGCACATGTATACCTATGTAACAAACCTGACATTGTACGCATGTACCCTAGAACTTAAAGTATAATAATAAAAATAAAAAATAAAAAAACAAGCCAATGAATAGAGAATCTGCCTAGAGAGAGAGAGAGAGAAAAAAAAAAAAAAAAAAAAACATTATCTGGGGTATGTCTGTGAAGGTGTGTTTGGATAAGAGTAACATTTGAACTGGTAGACTGAGGAAAGCAGTTAACCTCCTACATTTGAATGGCCCTCATCTAATCAGCTGAAGGCCTGCCTAGAACGTAAAAGCTGACCCTTCCACAAGTAAGAGAGGATTCCTCCTGCCTGACTGTTTGAGCTGGGAGGTTGGTTTTTTCCTGCCTTTGGACATGAACTGAAACATTTGTTCCTTTTGGGTATCAAGTCTGCCATCTTTCAGACTGGAACTTATACCAGCAGCTCTCCTGGGTCTCCAGCTTACTGGCTGCAGATCTTGGAATTTCTCAGTCTCTGCAGCTGTGTGCGTAAATTCATTAAAATAAATCTCTTTTTATATACATATATATATACACACATATACACACACACACACACACACATATATATATAAATATATAAAATGTAAGTTCTGTCCTTTGAAGAACCCTAAGAAACATGGAAATAAATTTTTAAATCTATTAAACAAGTAAATATGTATCTCACATACATAAACTTGAGCCCATCCCCTTCTCTGGAATTCCATAAAAAAAAAAAAAAAAATTTCATAGCCTTTAAAATCCTGTACAGTTCCAAGGACCTGCCCAGGGCAAGGAGGCTGACACTTTTTATTTTTAATTCTTTTTTTCTCACAATTTCATTTTTTTGGGGTGTATTTTTAGGAGGAGCTACCAGCAGAACTACATTCCAGCGTTGCTGATAATAAGGTCATTCCCTTGCCTTTCCTCTGTTTTGCATGGCTCATTGCAACCAGGGACTGGAGGTGGTGGTGGAAGAGCAGGAGAGTAAGTGTGGTTTCTGGATGGTACCAAAATGACTACATATAAAGACAGTTTGCATGCATGACCTGCTAAGGCTGGATGTCTGGCAACAGTGGCCTCTATCCACACAGTGCTCAGGATACAAGTTGCTTTTTAGGGACCGCTTTGCTGCTCCCTTTACCTTTAAGGCTGAGTGTTATGTTTCCAGAAAGAGGTATACCCTCTTCTTCCATATTAAAGCTAATTTTAACTAAGTGGCAAACATCAGTAGCATAAACACCAAAACTGAATAAATGCAGCTAAGATTATTATGGTCTCTGTTTGAAGAGGCAGCGTAACTACAATTTAGCAGAACACAATTTGATGAGACTTGCGGACAGGCACAGTATGGTTTTTGCTTGGGCCCCACCTGGGCAGGGCTGACTCCCAGCTCCCCTGGTTATGTTCTGCTTCCCAATATCATCAACAACTGAGAATCCAACTACATAAAACATCCCTGAGGAATTCCACTAGGGTCTAGGTTTCTCCGTGACAGGCAGGTTCTTAGAAACAAGTCAAAGCTATGGTTGCTGAGGGGCTTCCCATCCAAGCCAAATGTTTTCATTTAAATACCAGCACTAACTGGTGATTCAGTATCTGATGAATAATGCTTATGTTTTTATGCTCAACTTGTAATGGACTATAATTGTCTACAGCCAACCACTTAGCATATCTTTATCTTTCCAGACTGGCTCTGTAAATGTCATGTCTTTGTGAATACTTGACTTCCCCATCATTCAAGAGTCTGTGCCTATCAAGTTCTGTATATTGAAAAATTCTAAGTAATCTAGACCAGTCAAAGCCCCCACTGAAACACTATGTGGAGCCAGATCCCATTTCTGTATTTTCCTCCTAAAACAAACAAATGAAGCAAGTATAATGATGTTTGTTCCCTTTCCTTCATCCCACCCTGAGTCAATGGCAGCAGCAAACCCAAAGTTACTACACCTTCATTCCTGTGATACCGATTGTAATCTCACTACAGTTTAATCTCACTACATTTAATTTCACTACATTTCTGAGATGAAGTAACATACATACTAGCAAGAGCTGCAGACTACAAGTTAGCAGCCTGTAGTTTAAGCCTCAATTCTGACACTAACTGCCTGGCTCTAGTGAAACCACTTAGTCATTTGTTTCACATTTTCTCATCTGTAAAATGTAATGTGGGTCAGCTCTGAATTTCTCTGAGAGTTCTAAAAGTCTATGATTCACCAACCACCACTTGACAACCAGTAATATCCACCATGATGCGTGACACTCAAGCTAGTAAACGAATTAGTTAAGCAATCACCATGGCAAAATCAGCTCTGGTTTTGGATCACTTTTAAAAATAATTCCAAGAAACCCCAGTCTCCTAGGGAAGACTAGGATGTAACAGATTCTGAAGATAATAGAGATTAAAGCTAATTATATTATGGTACTATCTGGCAATATCTGGAGGGTTTTTATAACCTACCTAGCCACTAGCACAGTGGCTCTTAGAAGACACAGTAAGTAGTTACTTGTTATTTGACTGAGGAATAGATGAAAAGATGACAACTCTATCATCTATTAGTATTCAGGAAGCTATGAAATGAATATACAGTGCGTCCAGTGATTTGTGCAATGTGTCAGCCATCTGGGCTTTATTTTCACTGTATGCCATCGTTATTTATTAAAGAGTAGAAATGATTAACACAGAGACATCTGGCCCTGCTTATATACCCACACTGCAAGTTTTTTTTTAAAAAAAGATATACCCAAGAAATTGATATTCATATTTGGATACAAAAGTCTGGATTGAATTTTGTTTTTCAGATTTAAATCTCTACCAGTAAGGTTTTACAAAATAACCTCTTTTCTCAAGAACGATGCTTTGAAGAAAGGCTACTACCAAACGTAGCAGTTACATATTTTTAGATTTATTATATAAATATATATAAACACATACAAATGTAAAATAAGCTATACACAATCTTACTGCAGAATATTTTTTCTAGAAGAAATGACCTGATTGGAACCAAGAAGGTAAAATCTCTAAATGCTTTCATTTTGCATAAGATTAGAGCCTACACTGTCAGAAAATGATTAACACTCAGACATTCTCACTACTGTCAAAATACAGCACAAAGAGACAGAATGCAGGATTGCCTGGGGCATTCCCAGCTCCCTGACGTCAATTCAGATCAAATTCAGATAACTTGCTATGCCAGCTGCTTGATTTTCCCGTTTTGTGAAAATCCTATTCTCTTTAAAATGAGGTAGCTATCTAAATACCATCAAAGCTACTTTGAAATATTGGGAAAAGGGTTTAAGCTTTTTTTGAATGCTTTTCACCTCCCTCCTCATGACAACAAGCTTGTAGAGAATGATCAACTCCTTCTGATTCCTTCAATTATTATCACTATCATGATATAAAATATTTTTTTCTGGACTCTATAGTTTGATGTAGAGTGAAAGACAATCTGCACTCTGTTAAAATTTAGCTTGTATAGGTTCATGGATATGGTTTGGTTATAGACTTTGTAATAGATGTGGCACCTCTGGGCTTCTGAAAAGAATGTCACTTAGGAAACCACATTATTTGATTCCTTGGCTCCACCCTCCCAACTCCTGCCCTCACCATCTTGTTGTTTTCTCTCTGTGGCACTACCTAACCACAATAGACTTCCCAAGGTTGCTCTTCAGAAATAGAAAAAGCTTTTGGATATTTGAAATACATACCATCTTAACTACTCCCGTTCTAACAGCAACCAACTTTTCACCTTAGTTGCAATCGACGTTTTTCTGTGTCTTCTTGCATGAATTCTTTACAAATTAATAACAATAACATATAACACTTATAAGATACTTCCCATGTGCCCTATCGCATGCTTTATACATATGTAATATTTCAGTTAACTCTCACAATACATCTATTAAATAGACATCATTATTATCCCCGTTTTACAGGTGAAGAAATGTAGACCCATAGCTGTTGAATGACTCACCCAATGTCATACAACATGCAAGGAGTGGAGTTGAGGTTTAATCATGTACTCAGGTTAAAATGTCTATGTTCTTAACCACTAGTATATATTACTTCCCTTTCTGAGCATACAAAGTACATAAGAGAAATAGCCTACAGAGCTTTACAGCATTAAATATACAATGCCCTGGTAACTTGCCTGAAAAATGCTAGGTTTTTATTAAGAATTTACTGCAGGTCAGTACTTGACATGTTTGTATTATAGTGAGAAATACAACGAAAATCATAAAATGTTTTCTCCCTGCATCAAGAACTTAACTTTAAGAATACAATTTTATTTAGAAAAATAGTTAATAGGCCTTCTTGTTTTAGTTTCCAGCCTAAGAGTTGTCTAATTCAGGAATGCTTAGAAGTAGAAGATAATAGGAATCATATGTCTATCATTTAAATATGCAAGATCATCTTTTTAGCACCTGTGATCTAAACCAAAACAAGTGAACAAAATCCTAGTCATTATGGAGATGGGGGATAAAGAAATTTCTAGATTGAAAACAGAAGGCAAAGAAGCATCTAAGAAGAGATGTAACAATGATGCTTTTTCAGGATAAGAAATGCTTCATGGGAAGGTATTTCAAGTGTCCTGGGAAAGGTGAGTGAAACTTCTACTGGGAGTGAAAGGCGGGGGAGGAATTTCAAGTTGACAGGACATTAACTGCCGATAAATAGAAATGGCTAAAGAAATAATCATTTGTGATTTTCTTCATGTTCAGTTAAGAGGAAATAAACAGGTAAAACTTGAAAATACCGACTGGAAGCCAAGAACCAGACTCATAGCGTCCTCTCACAAGGGACTTGCTGAGTGACCTTGGACAAGCTACTTAAATTATACTTCCTCATGGGTGAGATGATGCTATCAGCCATATCATTTTCCTAGTTAGTTATTGGTCTATTTGATTATATGCACAGTAGTTCCAGAAAGCATTTAAGGCAGTTTATAAAAATACATAAGCAAAGATAGCACTAATAATAAGTAATCAGGAAGGAGAGCAACACAAAAAACATGCCAGAAAGCAGGCTAATACAAAAAGGCACATCATGAAGACTCAGTCCCTGGCTATGAATTTGACCCTGAGCTTCAAAGCAACCAGTGAATTAGTGAAACCTGGTGAGTTACAGACCTCAGGAGGAGAAATAGCTCCCTCCTAGCACTGAAAGGATCCAGTGAGACCCCACATGTAACAAATGCTTATTTCCTTCTCATTCTTCTTTTCCATGCAATGGCAGGAAGTGCCAGCTCCCTTTAGAGAGCTACCACAAGTCACTGTCTGCCATAGCATTTCTTCCCTGCCTTCCCCTCTGCACATCAGATACACAGTGTGTACAGACACAGAGACACCACGCTCACGCCCAACACTGCAGGGAGCATTCTAGAGCTTACTACTAAGGCTTGGGGTCTAGGTGCTCCCTAGTTCCCTCAGTTTTCACCCCGGTCACTGTTTACCCATGGAGACAGACATCCCAGATAAATCTTCTGACATCACCAAGAGCCAAAAAAAAAAAAAAAAAAAAAAAAAAGTGTAACAGTTGAAGCAATATAAGGAATTTTAAAGTGTTGCAATTTCTAAGGCCTGTAGTCCACTCAGGCTGTAGCTTCATTTCCTTTTTTATCTCTGGTAAAACATTTTCATGCTTTACCAGTACCAAACAATTTGAGCTATTCAGCTGAAGCAAGCTGAGAAAGAGAGGAGAGATGTGCATCTTGTAAGATTTGGAATATAGCTATTTAATCTATCAGAAATGAGTTTGGAGTAGATAAGTTATTTAAATACGCATTTGAAATACCATTAATAGGAACACTTCTCTTTTTCTCTTTGCTCTGTATTGTGGTTCTTTTAATAAAATTGGCAATGGTGACATCAGTGTGTGCATAGCTGTACACGCTGTGCTTAGCAAACAGTTGCTTAATGCCAGGATATTAATTTTTATGAAAAAGAACTAGATATATGTTCAATAGAACAATAAACCTTTCAAAAATATAACCACTAGAGATAATCTTTTTTTTTTTCTTTTTTTTGAGGGGGATCTTCAGAGAGCTTTCCAAGTACAGTTGGAGTTGTTCACAATTTCAGGAAACTTCTATGCATCTAAATACAAAAATTGAATGTATTTTCATGGTAAAATATTGTTGGATGTATTAGGATTGGCAGTTTAGCTGGTAAGTAAAATTTTAGGGAGAGTAGGAGAAAGGCAGACGCATAAAACATCTGTGCTTTCCAACTGAGATGGGTCAAATATGGAGAAAAATGACAAAAGTTCTGTGGCAAATGAACTTTGAAGTGTTCTCCAATTCAAGCCAATTTTTAAATTTTAATATTAATAAGAACTGTTGGCCAGGCGCGATGGCTCATGCCTGTAATCCCATCACTTTGGGAGACTGAGGAGGGCAGATCACGAGGTCGAGAGATCAAGACCATCCTGGACAACATGGTGAAACCTCGTCTCTACTAAAAATACAAAATTGGCTGTGAGTGGTAGCACGCGCCTGTAGTTCCAGCTACTCAGGAGGCTGAGGCAGGAGAATCGCTTGAACCCAGGAGTCAGGGGGTGCAGTGAGCCAAGATCGCGCCACTGCACTCCAGCCTGGCAACAGAGCGAGACTCTGTCTAAAAAAAAAAATTGTTGCTGTGGTCCCTCTGTAATACTGCTCTCTTCCTGAGGCTTCTACTTACTTGGGCTCTTTTGTTTCTTACAAAAGCACAAGCCTCTAGAAGATAGTAATTAGTTTCTTTCTTGATATATCAGAATTATTCCCTAATTAAATGAGATTCAAGGTGATAAATGGAATTACTTTGTCTTTTAGACCTCCGTATTTCTCGGAAGAATTACCTCACAAGGTTTAAAATATGTATATTAAGAAAGCCCACTTGAAAAATACAGAATTGTTTGGTTATTTAAATGAAAGCAGATACATGGTGTTTCAGTATTCTTATTGTCTTTACTGCTTCAATGCGCTCAACATTTGAATTAATAAGATTTGGGGTGCCCCAGCTGCATGAGAGGATTCTTATTTGTTCCCTTGTGCCCACATTAAAAAGAACTCAAAATGACTCTTTAAGGAGAAAAGAAACGTATAATGAAAGAATTGTTTCGTGGTTGAGTCTCAAGGGAGACTTGACAATATCATGCAAATTTCAGTTTTTCTCCCTATTTCTTTATATTTTAATAACCTACCAGTTTTCTATACAGCACATCTTTCCCATGCAGTTGTTTTCTCACACATATAGTAATGATAATAGTTATCTAAGATTTCAACTTTAAAAAATTATGTGTTTAATAAGATCTCTGGTATTCCTCTAGAGATAGTAAAATTGTAATAACAGCACTGCCTTAATAACAATAACATTTTAATTGTTTATTACTGCCAGTATAGTAAAAATATCATTTCGCAAATATTTGCTTACCTCTTTGGACTCTCTCATATGGCCACAAAAATGAGATACCCTTACGAGTATCTCATTTTACAAACTGATTTTCTTTTTCTTTCTTCTAAAGCAACTGTGGAGTAAGTACCCTCTTAAAATAAGTTTCATATGCTAATTGATTTTCTAAAATGTAGGTGGTTGAACTTAGTTAAACAAGAATATTTTAAAATATTTAATATATTGGCTGTTTCCCAACCCTACCACTGCACTCAAAATAGCTTTTCTTTTCAGGTGACCATAACAAATAAGTACTAAGTAGCTCCTTTATACTAATCACTCAGTCAAATGCTTTCATATGCTTTCATCAAGTGCTTTTATTTCATTTTTTAAAGAGTCTTATGAGATAAATATTATGATCTCCACTTTGGAGATGAAGCTGGAGAGATAAATAACAGCTATAGAAAATAAATAAAACCAACTAAAAATAGTTTCTGAACTTAAAAAAAAATTCCATGCAGGCCGGGCGCGGTGGCTCAAGCCTGTAATCCCAGCACTTTGGGAGGCCAAGACAGGCAGATCACGAGGTCAGGAGATCGAGACCATCCTGGCTAATACGGTGAAACCCCGTCTCTACTAAAAAATACAAAAAACTAGCCGGGCGACGACGAGGCGGGCGCCTGTGGTCCCAGCTACTCCGGAGGCTGAGGCAGGAGAATGGCGTAAACCCGGGAGGCAGAGCTTGCAGTGAGCTGAGAACCGGCCACTGCACTCCAGCCTGGGCGGCAGAGCAAGACTCTGTCTCAGGAAAAGAAAAAAAAAAAAAATTCCATGCAGATAATTCATGTTCATACACATAATGTAAACCACTTAGAAATGTAGTATTGCTTTATTTGTTACACGCTACATTTGTCATGTTTGTGCATTCCTTTAGACACCTGCATTTGTGTAAGGTAATGACTAATAATAGTAAATTAAAGTAAAATAAACTATTACAACCAAATTATCTTGTTCTCTTGACGTGGTACAAAAAATAATTAAACAGGTAAAGTTATAATACATTTTTATGTGCCAAAATTAATTGGCAACTGACGTGGTACCATAAAAGTAAAAGGCTCATTTCTCCCACTATAGAGAAACTCTAGGCAATGTTTCTCTATCCAGATGAAGTCTTCAGGGAATACAGAAGAAGTATACATAGTGGAGGAAAAGAACATGAGTTCCAGGATCCACGTATAGATGATCAAATCTTAGCCCTACTTATTAGTGGAGTGAGATTGGCCAAGCTCATTTCTCTCTGAACCTACCTTTCCTCAGCTTGACCACGTAGGGCCTAAAATGTAATTCAAGTATATCTGTAATATTTATATTTAAAATGATATGAAGCAAACTTTACCTATCATGACATTAGTTACTATTGGGAGATGATTACGTATGTGATTTATATTGCCCTCTGCACTTTTCTATATGTTTAAAACATCTTATTATTATTTTTAAAAAGAATAAAGTGAGTAAGTAAATAACATAACGTTGATAACAGCTACTTCTAGGGGAAGGTTGAGATAAACTGAAATCAGATACCATATATAAAGTAGATACTGCAGAGTAGGTAACTCTCAATTTTTAGCTCCCTTCTTTCTTATTTTATTGGCAATACACCATTACCTTCTATCTCATCAATTTCATTCAAGAGATTGAGCAGTGATTTTCCAGTGAAGCAAGTTATCATATTTGATGTCAGTGATGATTGATAAAATGCTAATTAAGTGGCTACAACACAGGAAAATCACATAACATTGAAAGCATATTTCATTTAAATATTTTGGAAAGTTTTCTCTGTAGTCTCATTGTGAATAGTAACGGATACCTTGGTTATGCAAAAGTCAAGTATTTTCCTCAGTATTTCTCGAGAAAGATGATAAAAATTCACCATAGTTTCAATGTCACTATTTAACTATATTTATATTCACACAGATTCAAAAGAATCCTGAATACCTTATTTCTTACTTCATCTGTCTATCTATCTAATAATAACAATAAATGTTATAGTTAAATATAATGTATAAGATGTAGAAATTGGTCTTTATCACTATATTCTTCCTGGTGAGATAGCAGGCATAATGGATAAATTTTAGGTTCCCCAGGCAAGAAGTAGATAGGAGAAATAAGAAAAAACTGTAGCTTTATTTACTAAAGTTAGGATGTTTTGCTCAAATATGCAACCTAGACACCCATTCAGGACTGAGGCATTCATTCCCCCAGCAGCTAGGCGTCTTCTCAGCTAAGTCTCTCTCCTGGAATTGCCTTTAGCCAAAGAGAGCGAAATCTACTGCACACAGATGTTGAGCTTAAGAGAACCCCACCTGAAACAAATTTCCTGGGCCTAAATCTCTGCCTCCAAGTCTGTTTTCCAGAGAATCTGGCTTATGGCATGTGGCATTACCTCTATTTTTCCTGGAATGCCCTTGAAAACCTTGAGTACAAGTATCCATGATCCTGAACATGGTTTGGGTTTCTAAAAAAAATTACTGGGACTATCCCATTTGTACATTCACTGACAATAAACTATGTAGAACATTTACAATTTTAGGTCACTATTTATTCAAGATAACCTACTTATATTAATCCAGAAATAATATAAGAAATGCTGTCTGATTAGGGAGGGTGAGGTTGCTCACACTTGGCACCTGACCTAATTTCTACAACATTTTGCTTGTGCCAGTACAGACCTATGTTGTTCTGTCTTTTTGAAGAGTTAAGTGTATGTACATAGGAACATTACTCATTTCTATTTACTTAGAAAATCTAATTTTCCTCCAATGCACTAAAAACAAACAAACAGGAGGCCCAGTGAGATTAAACTCTCAAATTAGTGTGAGAATATCTGGTTTCATTTTTACTGTCCTCAACTGAATTTCTCATTACCTGGAGCTAATTTTCCAGCGTACATGTGCTGTGGAAATAATGCCAGGGAAGTTTATTAGTGTAGGGAATTGATAGGTCTATTATATGGTTAGGCTGTGTCCCCACACAAATCTCATTTTGGATTGTAGCTCCCACAATCCTCATGTGTCATGGGAGGCAACTGATTCATGGGTTGGGTCTTTCCTGTGCTGTTCTCGTGATAGTGAATAAGTCTCACAAGATCTGATGGTTTTATAAAGAGGAGTTTCCCTGCACAAGCTCTCTCTTTTTGCCTGCCACCATCTACATAAGACGTGACTCGCTCCTCCTTGCCTTTTACCATGATCGTGAGGCCTCCCCAGCCATGTGGAACTGTGAGTCCATTAAATCTCGTCTTCCCAGTCTCAAGTATGTCTTTATCAGCAGTGTGAAAATGGACTAATATGGTCTGTATAGTCAATTCAGTGAGAAATATCCATTGGCTAAAATTGTTTATATACTCTCAAAGGCTTAAAAAAATGTAATTGTCAGATTGGTACCAAACTCTGAGTTTTCAAATTGCAATCGTTTATTTTAGGCATTTTGGCAAAATATACACTGGGGACCCAGAAAAAAAGACCATTCTAAAAAGAATAAAAACCTCTTATTTTGCAGGTGGCTAAAATCCTTTGTTAAGATTCAAAAATTAGCGTACTAAAGCAGCTCACAACACATCTCTGCGGAAACATGATCAGATATAGCTTCTCAGTGTATATATGTAAATGCCTTGCAGTAAGGCAAATTGGTTAAGAATGTCATTTTTAAAAATCATGTTCTAAACACCTGAATAGAGTTTACTATTTGGTAAACAGTTCAATATACTATAATAAACTAGCTCACAATGAACCAAAAAATTAATGTAAAGTTGTTAAAGCACAATAAGTTCTCATCTACTCTGTTTCTCAAGTTAAATTGCCTATTAAATAACCAGAATCTCATCCAGTTATATTAATAAATACAAGTTAAATACATTTTTCTCTAACAACCAGCAACTCAGTTTTAGAGACCAAATGATAGGTGTCCTGGTGATTTAAATATCTAATTACAATATTTTAATTTATAGGTAAATTACTAGGACAGAAACTGAATGAATAACCAGAGGGATGTGGCAGGATATTTTAAGATCCATCATGACAAGTAGGAAGAATGATTCTATTTCTTTGTGAAAATACATTACTGTTTAAGTTAGATTCACGAAGCTACACAAATCCCAAATGTCACAGCATTATGGGAAAAGGTGGAACATACATCTGAGCATAAAACAGTGATCTAATCATATCTGACCACATTACGAAATCGTTCTTTTTTCCAAGTTATAATAAGGATTGCTTCAAAAAAATAAATAGCTTAATATAAATGCATGATAATAAGAACAAAATGAGCTTTGGAAACTTGGCTTTGACCCTAGTAACCCCAATTAAAATTAGAGAAATACTTCCTTTGAGTTTATGCTGTGGTATCAAAAATACAATGCAACTCAGGGAGACAGAATGTAATGCTTTGGGTGTTGCTACCTGGTGAGTTCAGACCATCAGCAGGAAGGAAAATGTCATCTAAGCTGCTGAAATTGTTTGTACTCCATTTGTGAATTTGCAATGTGTCAGACATGTAATAAAGGCACTTTCTAGAAGTTGTATAGTCATTAAACTTTCTAGGCATTGCCATGTTAGTATAATGATGGATTGCAGGTCTCAAAAATAAATACTAGCGAGACTAGAATTAGGATACAAATTCAGCTCCCGAATATCTATTAGGGAAAGTCAGTGTCCTAATTTGACAAGAAAATTAGAACTGTCAACCTAAGCAAAAAAAAAAAAAAAACTAGAAATTTATCTCCTGGTCTATATCAGTTCTTACAAAAGTGAGACATCAGGAGAAAGTTGAACTGTTAGTCATAACTTTCATTTATTTTATATACCCAAACTTTTGCAAAAATTTTCCTTGTGATTTTAATTAATTATTGCAAAGAAATGTTACTAAGGTTGCACAATCTTTTAAACTATTGTTAACTATCCCTAATCTTTATCTTTCAAAAAACCAAGAAAATTCTAAATGTCTAGCAATAGACCTGAGGCTTTGCATTAGGACTTTAGGACTTTGAAGCAATCCTACCAGCATGTGCCTTCCCAAACAACAAGACCCCCAAAATAATACTCAGTGATTGGTGCACACTATAAGCTGAGCCCAAACCTTATTCCTCACTTGGAGTGTTGGAATGAATGGATATGTTCCATACATTTCTCAAAACAAAAACAAAAACAAAAACCTAGTTTCTAACACAGGTTTCTATATTCAAATCCCCTTCATGTTATCCTCTACAATTCCCAGCTAAGGCTGCTATTTTCATCAATATGCTCTTTCTACCTTATTCAGCCCAGTTTGGCCTTGACTTCCCCACCAGTTTCCTCCCTAGGAATCTTCCTTGGGTCTTGTTCTGCCTTTATGATATTGTAAGCAAACTCACATATATCCTTGATCGCTTCTGGATATAACTTTCTCAGCTCCTTGACCACACTGAAGTCGGGCTTTCTCCTGATGGCACACTCTTCCAAAATGTTTACTATCAGAAGTAGTCTCCCCACTTGCATGCTTCTCTTAGCCCATTAGCTCACGTCTACTCTTCAACAAAGTTTTCCTTTGCAAGTCCATCATATCTAGTTACTCCATTCTCTTTGTGTCTCTCATTTATCAACCCTTGGCCCTGTTTCTAAGTTTCTTGGTGAAATTTATCATCAAATTTCAACAAGCCTCATCATAAATCCTCAATCTCCATATCTCCAGTCCATTTTCATCCTTCATAAATAGAGGCATGGAAGGGATCAAGATGGCTGAGCAGGAGCAGGTAGTATGTGGCTCCCCAACAGAGAAACCCCAGAATAGTAAGTGGACACCTTCTGAGCAGACAGTCTAGGAAAGAATGCTTGGATGCGACAGAGAAGAGACATAAAGCATCAGAAGACTGCAGGGGCAGGAGAGTTCCTGAAGCCAGGTTTCTTCTGGGTGGCAAGACACGTAGCCAGGGGCAGCTTTGAGAACTGGGACCAGTCTGCGTGTGTCGCTATGAAATGAGAAAGGTTCCCTTGTCCCCCTTGCAAGGTATGCAACTGGGGAAGTGGATCACTTCTTCAATGCCCTGCTGTTCATACCTCTAGGGGAGCATGCAAACGGGCAGGTTGTGGGGCTCGATCCCACGGCAGCGTCTAGGGGTGGATGTTTACAGCTCTTGAAGCCCCATTGGGCATATGCTACCATGGGCTCTTTCAGTTTTGCCGTCTATAGGCAGCTTGTGTTAACCAGCTCAATTAGACCCTCCACCTTGTCACAAGGACGGAGGACTTTCTGTATCCCGGGTTCTTGCCTTGGTGTGCCGGAAGAATTGAATCACACCTGGGCTTGGAGAATGAGTACAAGGTTTTATTGAGTGGAAGTAGCTATCAGCAAATGGGGGAGCCAGAAGGGAGATGGTTTTCCCCTGGAGTCCAGCTGCTCAGCAGCCCGGGCTCTCCTATAACTGCTGCGACCAAACTCCACGTCATTCCACCGCTGGACAGCCTGCCAGGTGGCAGCATCTGTTGGTGTGCTTTTCCACCACCGTGCTCACCTAGATGTCCTCTCCACTTTCAGCTACTTGTGTCTCTGCCCGCCGGGTCTTGGGGTTTTTATAGGCACAGGATGGTAGGGGGCATGGTAGGCTAGGTTGGTCTTGGGAAATGCAACATTTGGGAGCAAAGGCTGGAGTGCCTGTCCTCACCTAGGTCTGTGGGCACAGGCCTGGGGGTGGAGCCCTCGCCAGGGATGCACCCTTCTCTACCCAGCACTTCCCAGCACCCCTTACACGTCAACCACTGGGTTTCCCAGTTGACTTCCTTGTTCAGTTGGGGGTCAGTAACCCACCAGTTCTGAAAAGTGGTAAGGGGAGGGACCCATCCCCCTGGAGATCTAACCCTCGGTTCAGCCGCCCCTAAGGGAGGAGGATGCAGTCGGCTAAAGCCCCTCTTGCGTCAAAGGAAACAGGCGCACTGCACCAGCCACTGAAGTGGGAGCCACCAAAGCCAGGGAATGGATGTGGAGGGGGATCATCTCTCACCTCTCTCACCCCTCTTCACTGTACTGTTGCGGACTCGAAGATGGCTCTCCCCAGCAGAACCCAGGGAGTGTGGGTGGAAAGAGACCACTTTTTGGGCTTCTTCAGAGATTCTACTCCCACTGAAGGCAAACGCACTGAGGCAGGGCACTTTGCAGACTTTTCCCTTGCTTCTGCCCTTGCCCCTACGTTCTGGCGCTTACTCTTAAGCGTCACCTTCTGGGCTGCAGGCTGAATTACACCACAAAACAAAATTACATGACAACAACAAGTGATGTCTCAGCCATCGCACAAACTTATCTGCAACCAAGGAACCCATACAGACCCTTGGCGCCCTGAAAGCACTCAGAAACGAAGTTGATCCACCCATACACATTATACACCATAGTCATACCCACAAGGGAAAAAATAATTTAAAATCAACAAGCTCCATCCAAACAATAGCAAATTCAAAAAAGAAAAGGAAAAAGCATCAGCTCTCTCAGATGAGAAGGAACCAGCACAAGAACTCTGGCAATACAAAATGTCAGAGTGTTTTACCACCTCCAGAGAATCTCACTAGCTCCCAAGCAATGAACCCTAACGGGAATGAAATGTCTGAAATGACAGATATAGAATTCAGAATCTGGATGGCAAAGAAACTCAATGAGATCCAAGAGAAAGTTGAAATCCAACACAAAGAAGCCAGAAAAATGATCCAAGATTTGAAAGACAACATAGCTATATTAAGAAAGAACCAAACAGAACTTCTGGAATTGAAAAATTAACTATGGGAATTTCAAAATACAGTTGGAAGCCTTAACAGCAGACTATACCAAGCAGAAGAACGAATTTCAGGGCTCGAAGGCTAGCTTTCTGAATCAACCCTGGCAGGCAAAAATAAAGAAAAAATAATAATTTTAAACAATTCACAAAACCTTCAGTAAATATGGGGCTATGTAAAGTGATAAATCTATGCATTATTGGAATTTCTGAGATAAGAGAAACTAAGCAACTTGGAAAACGTATGTGAGGATATAATTCAGGGAAATTTCCTCAATCTTGCTAGGGAAGTCAACATGCACATACAAGAAATCCAGATAATTCTTGGAAGAATACTATATAATATGACCATCTTCAAGGCACACAATCATCAGACTATCCAAGGTCAATGTGAAAGAAAAAGTCTTAAAGGCAGCTAGAGAAAACAGTTATATTATCTATAAAGGGAAACCCATCAGACTAACAGCAGGCTTATCAGCAGAAACCATATAAGCCAGAAGAGATTGGGGGACTATTTTTAGCATTTTTAAAGAAAAGAAATGCCAACCAATAATTTCATATCCTACCAAACTATACTTCATAAATGAAAGAGAAATAAATTCTTTCTCAGATAAGCAATTGCTAAAACAATCCATTACCACCAAACTAGACCTACAAGAGATACTTAAGAGAGTTCTAAACATGAAAACAAAAGGATGATCCTTGTTATCCTGAAAGCATGTGCAAGCACATAGCCCACAGGTCCTAAGCAGTGACAGAATCAATACAACAAAGCAACCAGTGAATAACACTATGAAAGGAATAAAACTTTACATATCAATATTAACTTTTGCATAGTCAAAGTTAATATTGATATGTGAGGTTTTATTCTGTCATAGTGTTTTAACATAAAATGTTAACTTTGGCCATGCAAAGTTAATATTGATATATAAGGTTTTATTCCTGTCATAGTGTTTTAACACCCCATTTAAAAGGCAAAAGGTGGCAAATAAGACTAAAAAAATTCTATCTTCAAGATATCCATCTCACTTGTAATGACACCCATAGGCTAGGCACAAAGTAAATGGATAAAGATCTATCATGCAAATAGGAAACAAAAAAAGAACAAGGATCACTATTCTAATATCAGAAAAAATAGACTTTAAACAACAACGGTACAAAAGGACCAAGAAAAGCATTACATAATGATAAAGTGTTCAATAAGAAGACTTAACTATCCTAAATATATATACGTTCAACATTGGAGGATGCATATTTATAAAATAATTGCTTTTAGACCTATGAAAAGACTTTCACGGCCACCCAATAATAGTGGAGAAATTCAGCACACAAGTGAAAGCAATAGGCAAAAAACTAACAAAAAAATTTGTATTTAATAAATTTGATAGTTGGCCAATTGGACCTAATAGACATCTATAGAATATTCCACCCAACATTTACAGAATATGCATTCTTCTCATCTGCACATGATACATATTCCAAGATTGAACACATACACAGTCATAAAGCAAGTCTTAATAAATTTCAAAAAATCAGAATCATACAAAGCATCTTCTCAGACCACAGTGGAATAAAAACAGAAATCAATAGCAAGAGGAATTCTTAAAACTACACAAATACAGGAAACTAATCAACTTGTTCTTGAATGACTTTAAAATAAACAAAAAAATTAAGGCAGAAATCAAAACGTTATTTGAAGCAAACAAAAATAGAGATACAACTTACGAAAACCTCTAGAGTGCAGTAATGGCAGCATTAAGAGGAAAGTTTATAGCACTGAATGTCTACATCAAGAACATAGGTCTGAAATTAACAACCTAACCTTGCACCTAAAAAAAACCAAAGAAAACAAGAACAAAAGTAAACCTAGAGCTAGCAGAATAAAAGAAATAACTAAAATCAGAACAGAATTAAATGAAATTGAGACCCATAACAACCATAGAAAAGATATACAAAACGAAAAGCTCATTCTTGGAAAGGGTAAAAAAAAGACTGATATACTGCTAGCTAGATTAACAAGAAAAGAGAGAAGATCTGAATAAGCACAATCAGAAATGACAAAAGTGACATCACAACCAATCCCACAGAAGCATAAAAGATCCTCAGACACTACTGTGTACATCTCTATGCACAAAAACTAGGAAATTTAGAGGAGATGCATAAATTTCTGGACACACACAACCTCCCAAGATCAAACCAGGAAGAAACAGAAATCCTGAACAGAACAATAACACATAATGAAGTTGAATCAGTAATAAAAAACCGAATGTCCAAAAATAGCCCTGAACCAAATGGATTCACAGCCGAATTCTGCCAGACATACAAGTAAGAGCTGATAGAGATCCTACTGAAATTATTCCAAAAAAAAAAAAAAAAATCAAGGAGGAAGAACTCCTCTCTAATTCAAAACCAGTATCATTCTGACACCAAAATCTGGCAAAGACACAACAAAAACGACAACAAACCCTATATGCCAATATCTGTCTGATGCACACAGATGCAAAAGTCCCCCACGAAATATTAGCAAACCACTCTCAATCAATGAGATACTATCTCACACCACTCAGAATGGCTACCATATTAAAAAAATAAAAAAGTAACAGATGTTGGTGAGACTGTGGAGAAAAGGGAACGTTTGCACACTGTTGGCAGGAAAGTAAATTAGTTCAGCCCTTGTGGAAAAGTTTGGAGATTTCTCAAAGAACTAATAATAGAACCACCATTTCACGCTGGAATCTCACTACTGAGTGTGTACCCAAAGGAAAAAAACCATTCTACCAAAAAGACACCTGCACTTATATGTTCATCACAGCACTGTTCACAAGAGCAATGACATGGAATCAACCCATATGCCCACCAATGGTGGGCTGGATAAAGAAAATGTGCTACATATACACCAGGAAATACTATACAGCCATAAAAAGATGACATCATGTTCCTTGCAGCAACATCGATGGAACTGGGGGCCATTATTCTTAGTGAATTGAAACAGAAACAGAAAACCAAATACTACATGTTCTTACTTAAAAGTGGGAGCTAAACATTGGATGCACATGGACACAAATATGGAAACACTAAACACCAAGGATTCCACAAGGGTGGGAGGAGGGAGGTGAGCAAGTGTTGAAAAAATTCCCTATTCGTCCTATGTTCACTACGTGGGCAAAAGACATGCATAAATAATTTGGATATTATACAGCAAATACAGCAAGAGACATGTATCAGCATATGAGAGCACAGAAGAAGGTATTAAATGCATCTTGGAAGGCAGGAAAATGAGGAAATGCATCCAGAGGCAGAAGAAAGAGGCAGCTGGGGAGGAAAGAGGAAAATAGATTTTCTAGACAGAAAAAAACCCAGCAGTTGTGTACAATAATATGATGAAGACCTAAATTAGTGCAGTCAATTGATAAAAAGGAAAAAGCTTTAAAAATACTCAGAATATAAAATCAGCACAGTATGGTGATGGTGATGGATTGGAGGCATTACCTAACTATACTGGGGAAAGACTGGCACAGCAAGAGAACAGGGAAGTGATGTGCATTCATATTGATAGGCTGAGGCTGAGCTGCTAATTGGAATGTCAAGTGGAATAGATAGCAGAGAGTCTAAATTTAATGGGGGAAATTTAGGGATGAAGATAAAACCTGAAGATGCATGAGAATGCTTATGATAGCTAAAATTTTGTACTTACTTGGAGTTTCCCCAGGAATTTTTTAAGTGCTTTTGGAGACTCAGAGAAACTGTCTTGTTCTATTAATTCCTTTGCCTCCTTTCACTGGTGTTCTCCACTAAATTATAAACTCCCTAAAGATTCATGTCATGGTTTCTTTACCTTTATATCTCTCATATCTCCTAGCATAGTGCATTACTCTTAGAAGACAGTAAGCACTCAATAAAGTTTATTATTCAAAGGTCCTCAGTAGCATGAACATATAACTAATAGGTAGACTAAACTTACGTGGAATACCAGTGGTCAACAAAATACCTATATGCAGATGTTCCATTAATAGATAAGCCTCTCTGAGACGATTAAAGCAAAGAGAAAGAGGTCTGACATTTGTGACATGACTTTCAGATTTAAAGCACTCAAATACTTGTTAAAAAGAACAGATCTCTGTTTAATTACCTCCAACCTATGGAGGTATCAGATCACATTCAGAAAGCCTTAAACATGGCATCTAAGCAATAGGAATTTCTTCCATATTCTTCCACCCAATTAAAACGGGGTGAGTACTGAAAAGATGGAGACATATCTATTGAAATATAAATTTAAAAACAGGCATTTTATTCACTTTGGGACAAGATGAAAAAGACTTAGATAATTATTTTAATTCAATTAGGAAAATTGAAAGCACCATTATTTTCAACTGAGATAATGTCTTTATTCCTAAAGGTGGTGTGTGTGTGTGTGTGTGTGTGTGTGTGTAGTTTGTTTTGTCTCTTTTTTTTTTTTTTTTTTTTGTAAAACTCTCCTTAGGGAATATTGCAGTGATTGTTTTTTCTTGATGTAAAAACTAAAGCATGGAGAAATTCCAATGAAAAGGACAAACTAAAATCTGATTCCACACTATTTCTAATTCTCAATCAAAATATCTTGATAGGATAGAGGTGTTTTGTAGCAGATTAAAAGGCTTTCTTTTTTTTTTTTTTTTTGCTGAGATTGCTTTTACTTGGTTTCTTTTGAAGAGTTGATCTCAATTTTTTAAAATTGTCATTTAAATGGTAAGTTCTGTATTAGGAGAAAATAATCTAGAAAAATCTAAAGACAAGTGTATAGCCTTAGGTAAAGCATCAGAAAGCATAATTTAAAGAGAGTTTGCTGTGGAAGACCCTTCAATTCAGTATTATTCAGGATAGGAAAAAAGGTTAGGCTACAATATCCCTGAGTGTCAATTTCATGCTCTGGAGTGCTTAGGTAATTTTACAGAGTATGTCAAAGTGATAAAAGTTCAGGAGGTCCATCATCTATGACTACTCCTGTAGAAATACAGGAGAAACTGTAATTACATCCTCAGAAACTTATGCTTTCAAGTAAAAGGCAAATAAAATTAGTAAAATAGCTTCACGCAACTTATGGCTATCCAGAGGCAGCTTTATTCAACGAAAGTGCTCTCACTACTGGTTCACAGCAAAGGTTCCCATGACAACCAAGACTACACAATACAGTGGTGATGCTGTTTGCCCAGGGATATCCTGTCATTAATATAAATAAGTAGATAATAATATCTAGTCTATAGGTACTATGATTAACAGCTGTCTATAAATGACAACTGCAGAGTAGAAGGGAATGCTCAGAACTGAGTTTATTCTAAGTTCGATTAACTTAAAGTTTTATTTCCTTACTTTCTAAAAACATCAGAGTATATGTTTTTAAATTATTCTACTATGTTTCACTATAATTTTCAAGTTTGGCTTCATCCTGCATTATGACCTTTCAGTGAGCTGGAACAGTCATGTGCCCCCAGGTATGGTGAGTAAGCCCACCTGAAAGGGGAGGTGGTTTACTTTCTTGATATGAGCAAAGGCTGTTTTGGAGTTGAAACTCTCCAGAACAGTTAAAATGTATTTATTTCTAAAGGTTCTTAAGTGTAAAGGAACATACATAGGATTGTAAGCATATTTCTCTACTAGAAGTCTTATAATATTTCTTATCTGTTATTCTATATTCCCGTTTCCTGAAATACTGTGAACTTCTTAAGACAAAACAAAGCATCATTTATTTTTATATATTGGGTGTAGGATGAGTTGGGGAAACAATAAAATACCTGTTAAATGAACCAAAAAATAACAAATAAAAATATGCAATCGATAAATGTAATAGCATGTGCTAAATGTAATGTGTACCAGAATTAACACTTGGCCTATGAGAGATACAGAGTAATATAGGGCCCATTTGAATCCTAACACTGATTTGTCATCCTGTTTAAGAAAGTTACATACTATAGTATTTCATAATATAGTTGAACAAAGTATCTGTTATACACATACACGCATTAAGCCACAATGCATTTTGCATTTGTAAGAAATTGAATATTATTTTAAGTAATTTGAAGGTCACACAGTTCTTACAATTTACCTAACTGAGGTTCAAAGGGAAAGTCCAACATCTCAACCCAGTTAAATCTGGCTAACTAGTTTGTGCCAATCAATATAAACACATGCTTTAAAATCTGGCTAACTAGTTTGTGCCAATCAATATAAACACATGCTTTAAAAAAGCTACCCTAGTTCTCATTCCTAGGAAACGTCAGTTGTGTAGCACTGGGGTTCATTTCTGTTCTCATACATTTTCATTTCTGTAATAAAAAACCTATGTCCATTTTTTGATGTGTCACTGCTGATAGCTTTAAAGCGTTATACCTCTCTCTTCCCCTCTGTCCTACATTTGGGAAAACTGTTAAGAAAGCCCAAGTGTTCTCTCCTTTGGTGATGGTGGGAAATTCAAACCACACCAGAGTCCGCCCACACAGAACTCTCAGCATGGCCTCACCCACTAAAAGTCATACAGTCTCAAGCCAGTCATTTCCCCCTGCTCTCTCAAGCTATTTGAAACCTTCTTGGGAGGCCTGCTCTGCTCTCCCCAGAAAAAACTCACAATTTTATAAGTAATAAATATTTTCATACTTTCTTGGTAGGTGTGTATGTGTGTGTGTATGTGTGTTTGTGTATGTGTGTGTGTGAAAGTGAAAGAGAGAGAGAAGGGTAGGGTTGCTCATTAGTCTTAACATTTGAACCACATTTTAGGTGGAGGCTTATCTGAATCCACACAATGGATACAACAGTTTCATCTCCTAAATCTTGGCTATTTGGTGCTCCTCTTCTGCTCCCTTCTTTGGGAGGGAAGTAAAAAGCTAAAATGTGCATTCCCAGGTTACGCATAGAAGCTAGCCTAAGGGAACTGCAGCTTTAATAGAGCAAAAAGAACTCAGAGGAGAGTGCAGAAGTGATATTATTATTAGCAGAAGTTGAAAACATCCACCTGCCTAAATCTGAGTTGGCTCTGGCATCAACAGTCTTTCTAGAATATGTTCTAACAGCATTATTAGCAGAGGGTGCTGAGAAGAGCAGATTACTCTTATGCCTACATTAGACTGGACTCTTGCAGTGCATTAACATAAGGGTATGTGGCATCATTTTCAAGATGAATGTTAAGGACATTAACATGGACAGGGAAAGTAGGCTTTCTGCACTTAAACAGCACATTCTCAAGAGAAAAAGTGTCAACCTATGGCTTATTCATAACACAATAGCTGTTTAAACTACAGCTTAGAATCTACTAAGTGCCAAGCACTGTGCTAAGCAGTCTACATTTTGCATATGTCATTATAAAATATATCCTTATTAGTGCCATTTTACTGTTGGAAACCAAAAACAGATCCTAATACATCCAGCAGTTGTCAGAGATAGAATTTCAACTCAGATTTCCCCCATATTCAATGTCTATATTCTGATGCACTCATTCTAAGACTTCAGATTTACATTGTTAAGACTATGAAATTTTTGCTTTCTGATGATTTCTGAATGTCTAATAGGCTTTTATGAAGTTAAGTAGCTGGCAAGCTTAGGAAAGAAACACATTTTTTTTCTACTGGAATTAGGGAGATATCTGTCATAGCTGATAGATGAAATATATAAAAACACTAGATGGTATCCATTATTCATTTTAGCTCCATTGCCTTAAAGAAACATAACACCATGAATTTAGATGCAGCAAGACAATGGAATAAATGCTTTTAATTCTTTTCAATAATTATGTCAAAACAAATATTCTGGGAACTGTGAAAAAGTAGAAAGAGTAGAAGTAATGTTGTTGACTTCAACGTGCTTACAATATACCTAACATATGGCTCACTAGTTTGTTTTTAATAATTTGAAACACTGATTTGCTACATTAATATAAATGGTTTCACATTACAAGTAAGATAAGTATTTTAAAGTAGTAACTTTTCAAGACTTCATTTTTTAGAGAAGTGAGATTCACAGTGAAATTGTGAAGGTATGCAGATTTCCCATAGGTAACATACTAGTTTTTAAGCATTAATTTCAATAATTCTTATGTCCTGAGTTAGCATTTAAGTTTATTTTATGCCCTCAGTCTCTGGAAAAAAAAAATGTTTCTGCTTAAAATAGCTTATTGGCTAAGAATCCATCATTTCAAAGAAAATTATACGTAATCAACAGGTATATAGTTTAAATGGATAACAGCAGGGGGAGCTCAAAGATAGGTTGGACAAATTAAAAGTTGACTTCACGCGTACTGAAAAATTATTTTAATAAAATTTTGAAGAGAAGAAGAATATACTATTAAATTATTAGATGATATTTTATACAATAATTTCCAGCAAAATAGCTAGCTAAATAGAGGAATACTTTCCCATACAAAACATTTCAAAAGTCCAGAAAAAAAATTAACGCACAGAATCACTAGACATCAGGGAAATGAAAATTAAAATTACAATGAAATATCACTACATATTACTCAACTAGAATGGTTAAAATGAGAAAGATAGATAATACAAAGTGGTGACAAGAATGTGGAGCTCTTAGAAAACAGACAATATTGGTTGGAATCTAAACGAAGAAGCTACTTGAGAAAACTGTCAGTCTTCAAAAAAATGCATGCCTCATAATCAAGCAATTCCACTTCTGACTATATACCCATCAGAAATATATACACATTATACAAAAAGAGGTATACAATGATGTTCACAGCAGCATGATTTGTAATAGTTTCAAAAAAAGAAAATATTTACCAACAATAAAATTGGTTGGGTATGGTGGCTCACACCTGTAATCCCAGCACTTTGGCAGGCTGAGGCAGGTGGATCACTTGAGTTCAGGAGTTTGTGACCAGCCTGGCCAAAATGGTGAAACCCTGTCTCTACTAAAAATACAAAAATTAGCTGGGTGTGGTGGCAGGAGCCTGTAGTCCCAGCTACTTAGGAGGCTGAGGCAGGAGAATTGCTTGAACCCTGGAGGCAGAGGCTGCAGTGAGCCGAGTTCGTGTCACTGCACTCCAACCTGGGCAAAGGAGTAGAACTCTTTCTCAAAAAAAAAAAAAAAAAAGAAAAGAAAAGAAAAGAAAGAAAAAAACAACAAAATGAATAAATAATTTATAACATATTCATATGAAGATGAAAATGAACTACAATTACATATATAAAGACAAATGTTGCTTTAGGCCCAGGAGTTTGAGTCTAGCCTGGGCAACAAAGCGAGACTCAAGTCTATACAAAAAAATAAAATAAAATTAGCCAGGTGGGTTGTTATACGTCTGTAGTCCTAGCTACTTGGGAGGCTGAGGCAGGAGGACTGCTTGAGCCCACGAGTTTGAAGCTGCAATGATTTATGACTATGGTACCGTACTACAACCTGGGTGACACAGCAATACCCTGTCTCAAAAAAAAAAAAAGAAAAGAAAAGAAAAGAAAAGAAAGGTAACTTTTCCAAATACAATGTTGAGGAACATGACAGAACAAAGAATACACTCTCTTTGGTAAATAATATGAATATTATCTTAGAAATCACAACAGTAGTTTCTTTGGGGTAGGGGCAGAATCTGAAAGGGGGGCTTCTACAGCTTAGTAATATACTGCTTATTAATCTAATTGCTGCTTACAGGGATGTGTTATCTTCATGAAAATTTGCCACATTTAATATTTAGGTTTGTGTGCTTTTTCCTGTTATGGTATAATTCAACAAAATTTGCTCTAAAATTATACTGGATGATTGCTGTGAATCATTAAATTAAAAGTTTTTGAGGCTTGAAATTAAGAAAGTTTGGTCCCACAGGGATAACTAAGAACTAGAATTGTTTTTTGTTCATTTGTTTGTTTGTTTCCTGAAGGCATTTACCAATCCTTTGGGTGCCAGGGCAAGAATCTAACCAAGTGGCCTAAACAGAGAAAGAACTCACATTCAGACTTCACAGAAAGTCTTACACCCAAAAGTCAACACCTATAAGTAGGCCTACTACATACAGTCTCCCATGCAGAACAAGACTTTTCTTGGTTTCAGGTAGCATGTTTAAAGTAAATATTTCTTTCAAAAATTTCTAATCACAAGTGTATACTTGGGATATGTAATATGGCATTGGATATTTGCATGGCCCAAAAGTTGAACGTTTGGTTTAAAGTAAATCTATAGTTAGCAGACATGCAGTTACTTAAATTATAAGCAAATCCTCTTTGGAAAAATACACTTTCAATACAGATAATTTCCAGAGATAAAATACTAAAGAGTATGAGCTCACATATGTAAAAAAAATATATAGAGAATGCATAAAAAATAAACTTCCCTGAGAGACAATCAGTGGAAATAAACTGCACAGGTAGACTAACAAGATTACAGATACTGGAACTATCAAGGAACTAAAATAAAATATTTAAGCTGTTTAAAGAAATGATAGAAAATTTAGTAAATGTGCAAAAGACCATAAAAATCAACACACATATTTAGAATAAAGACCAACAGAACTTCTAAAATTGAACGTCTAAATAACTGAAATTAGAAACTCAACAAACAGGTGAAACAACAAATTAGACTCTGCTGAAGGTTGAATTAGTGAGCCAGAAAACATATACGAATGAAACATTCAGAATGTAGTGGAAAAATAAATGGAAAATGTGAAAGAGAGGTTAAGAGAGGTGAAAGACAGAGTGGAGCCAATATAAGTCTTATTAGGGTTGGGATAGATTAAAAGGAATGGCAATGAGGCAATATTTGAAACAATAATAGCTGAGAATTTTCCAAAATAAATAAAAGACACCAACACTCATATGTAGGAATGCCAATGCATTTTAAGTAAACTTTTGAAAAACCCAAATTCTGGACTCATTAGAGTGAAATTGTACAACAACAAAGATAAAAATAAGAATTTAAGAGCACCCAAAAAGAACAAAGTAACACTGGTCAGACTGAAAAGTGATTTCTCAAAAGACAAGTTAGTATTATATTTAAAGAGGAAGTCAAATTGTCCCTGTTTGCAGATGACATGATTTTGTATATTTAGAAAACCCCATGGTCTCAGTCCAAAATCTCCTTAAGCTGATAAGCAACTTCAGCAAAGTCTCAGGATACAAAATCAATGTGCAAAAATTACAAGCATTCCTACACACCAATAACAGAGAAACAGAGAGCCAAATCATGAATGAACTTCCATTCACAATTGCTTCACAGAGAATAAAATATCTAGGAATCCAACTTACAAGGGATGTGAAGGATCTCTTCCAGGAGAACTACAAACCACTGCTCAGTGAAATAAAAGAGTACACAAACAAATGGAAGAACATTCCATGCTCATGGATAGGAAGAATCAATATGGTGAAAATGGCCATACTGCCCAAGGTAATTTATAGATTCAATGCCATCTCCATCAAGCTACCAATGACTTTCTTCACAGAATTGGAAAAAAACTACTTTAAAGTTCATATGGAACCAAAAAAGACCCCGCATTGCCAAGATAATCCTAAGCCAAAAGAACAAAGCTGGAGGCATCACGCTATCTGACTTCAAACAAGGCTACAGTAACCAAAACAGCATAGTACTGGTACCAAAACAGAGATATAGACCAATGGAATAGAACAGAGCCCTCAGATATAGTACCACATATCTACAACCATCTGATCTTTGACAAACTTGACAAAAACAAGAAATGAGTAAAGGATTCCCTATTTAATAACTGGTGCTGGGAAAACTGGCTAGCCATAAGTAGAAAGCTGAAACTGGATCCCTTCCTTACATCTTATACAAAAATCAATTCAAGATGGATTAGAGACTTAAATGTTAGACCTAAAACCATAAAAACCCTAGAAGAAAACCGAGGCTATACCATTCAGGACATAGGCATGGGCAAGGACTTCATGTCTAAAACACCAAAAGCAATGGCAACAAAAGCCAAAATTGACAAATGGGATCTAATTAAACTAAAGAGCTTTTGCACAGCAAAAGAAACTACCATCACAGTGAACAGGCAACCTATATAATGGGAGAAAATTTTTGCAATCTGCTCATCTGACAAAGGGCTAATATCCAGAACCCACAAAGAACTCAAACAAATTTACAAGAAAAAATCAAACAACTCCATCAAAAAATGGGCGAAGGATATGAACAGACACTTCTCAGAAGAAGACATTTATGCAGCCAACAGACACATGAAAAAATGCTCATCATCACTGGCCATCAGAGAAATGCAAATCAAAACCACAATGAGACACCATCTCACACCAGTTAGAATGGTGGTCATTAAAAAGTCAGGAAACAACAGGTGCTGGAGAGGATGTGGAGAAATAGGAACGCTTTTACACTGTTGGTGAGACTGTAAACTAGTTTAACCATTGTGGAAGACAGTGTGGCGATTTCTCAAGGATCTAGAACTAGAAATACCATTTGACCCAGAGATCCTATTACTGGGTATATACCCAAAAGATTATAAATCATGCTGCTATAAAGACACATGCACATGTATGTTTATTGTGGCACTATTCATAATAGCAAAGACTTGGAATCAACCCAAATGTCCATCAGTGACAGACTGGATTAAGAAAATGTGGCACATATACACCATGGCATACTATGCAGCCATAAAAAGGATGAGTTCGTGTCCTTTGTAGGGACATGGATGCAGCTGGAAACCATCATTCTCAATAAACTATCGCAAGGACAGAAAACCAAACACCACATGTTCTCACTCATAGATGGGAATTGAACAATTAGAACATGTGGACACAGGGTGGAAAACATCACACACCAGGGCCTGTTGTGGGGTGGGGGGAGGGAGGAGGGATAGCATTAGGAGATATACCTAATGTAAATGACGAGTTAATGGGTGCAGCACACCAACATGGCACATGTATACATACGTAACAAACCTGCACATTGTGCACATGTATCCTAGAACTTAAGTATAAAAAAAAAACAGGTGAAGAGAAGTAATTATCAACCTAGTAATGCATATACAACAAAACTACCCTTCGAGTCTAAGTACAAAATAAGGATTGTAAGAAAACCATACATGAAGAGAATTCCTTACTACTAGAGAGTCACTAGAGAAACTTCTAAAAGACATTTTTTAATAATAAGGATGGTCTCAGATGCAAAAAAAAAAAAAAAAAATGCTGAGCAAAGAAAATGGAAAATGTGTTAGAAAATGTTCACAAAAGATGACTTACTACAACTATAATAATAATAATGTCTACAATGTAATGCAAATATGAAGAGAACAAAAATCTATTCTTTCATATTTTCTCAGGAGGACAGTAAAAGGGTAAAGATATTATTTAACTTTAGCCTTAAGTTACATATTTAGAAAAAATTTTAGTGTTATTATTAAAATAATAGAATTAGAGTTTAAAACTTACAAACTAGAAGGAAAAAGACAATGAGAAAAGGGAGGAAATCACTTTGATCTAAAATAATGCCAGAAAAGAAGTGAAAATAAAACAAACATTAGAAAGCAGGATAAATAGGAAGACTAAATTAATATTTTTGAATATTATAATTATAATTTTATATACTTTATATTTTATATCAAGTTATAAATATATAAAATATAAGTTTATATTATAAACTTCATATTATTATAAACTTTATAAATTTATTATATAAATGTATAATTATAATTATATTTTTAAATATAATTTTTTAAATATTATCATTATAATTAATCCAGTACTCATGAATTAACTAATATTTTCAGTTAAAGTTAGTTTCAACAATGTCAAAGAATAGGTACTATACAAATATCTCCTCTGTTAAAGATGAAACAAAATTAGAAATTAATAACAATGTATTTATTAAAAAAACTCATTCCTTTGGAAAAAGTTTAAAAAGCACTTCTAAATAACACTTAAGCCAGAGAAGAAATCAAAGGATTTATTAAATACTTAAACCTGAATAAATATATTATGCATCAAATATGTGGGATTGTCACTAAAGCAATATAATTAAATCACTATATTAGAATTAAAGGCTACAACTCAAGGCTCAAAGCAATTTACTTAGAAAAAATAGGAAAATAGACACAAGAAAGTAAAGAAAGAAAATAATAATTATAAGAACAAATACTAATAACAGAAAATACAATAATAGAAATTTAAAAACAAATACATGAATATACTAATTAAGTAGTCGGGCAATTTGACACAAATAAGATACAGAAATAGAGGAAAAGAGAAAACAGCAACAAAATAAATTTTAAAGAGAAAAGAGAAAAATGGGCATAGTATAAGAGACAAAGGTAGAGTTTTAGATAGGTAGGTAGGTAGTTAGCTAGTTAGGTAAACGGATACAAAGATAGAGATCGTCTTAGTAGAGATAGACAGACATAGATGACATAGATAGATAAAAAACAGTAAAAATTTAAAGGAGGCACGACTTACCTGGAAAAATATAGAAACAGAAGATGTAAATGAAATAACTATTTCCCATGTATATGGAAACAGCAGGAAAATGTAATGCATCTTGGAGAAATCATAAGGGTCTGAGTGAAAACTCTTCAGTTAAGTGAGGCAAAAGGAGCACCAATGAAAAGTGGTGGCACTACTGATTCCAGCAGATAGGCAAGGAGATCTGAAAATATGATTTGTCCTACTTAAACCGTTTTTTAAAATTCCTTCTGTTTCACCGTAAAACTTAAATCCAAGTACTGGTGATCATAAGATTTAATTAGAGAAAGATAGAATCTGACTCATTTGTGATGAAAGACAAAATAAAATAAGATTAAAAAGTAAGTTATCAAGCAGGTCTTACTCAAATAGCATCTTTTTGGTTACAAAATGACAGGGGACACAAATATGATTGTGGAATTTGACCTAGTAATCCCACTTCTTAAAGATTATCTTAGTAAAATAAAAGCAGTTTGTTTAATTTAAAAGATAAGGAAAACTTCTAAGGATGCTTCTAGAGCCATCATTTCTAATAGTAGCAAATGAGAAAAGAAGCTTGAACATCAAAAACTACAAAAAGTTTCAATTATGTCAGAATATTACGTAGTAATCAAAATGATACATGAGAAGACTGTGTCAGAAGAAAGAGCAATATTTAAGGAATAATAATGTGGTTTAAAAAGATAAAAAGTATACAATTATTATTATAGCTACATGAATATGCTTATAACCAGTCAACATTGGGAAGGAAAAAAGAAAATAAAAATTGTTACATCGTGGTAGAATCATGGCTTAAGTAATTTTCAAAGTCCTTTTCTATATATGATTAGGAACTAATAATTTTTTTACCTATTCTACTTGTACTTGTTGACTAATACGCACAATGGTAGCAGGGACAGACTATCAGCTTTTACATTATTTTTGTGAATTCATCACAAATTCACAAAACTAGAAAACAAGTATAAAATTCTTTAAAATGAGATATAAAAGTACAGCAGTTATGTTGCTTTTTCACATTGATAAATATGCAAATAATCATTTTCAAAATATGTAGAGCACAGGTTACATGGAAGTACCTGCTGTATCTTTATAATGAACAGTGTCCAGTCAATTCAATTTCCTTAAGTGATAGAAGAATAGGCCAAGTTACAGCCCATTGGATGATATGATTTCAGAAACTTTTGTACATGATTAGCAATCTGAAAACACTGAATTTCTCTTCCACGGATTCAGCACTCTATGATATCATTCTAATGAGGCTTTTAAAAAATGGGGTAATTTGAGGTCTGAAGTGGGTTCAAAGATGCAACAAAGTTTGGCGCTCCAGAATATAAACAAAACATAACACGGGTACGGAAGTCTAAACTTTTGAATGTACCCAATCTTAACATCTGGTTTTTGTGCTCACCTGTTTACAGTCATGTAAAATGTCTAAAATGTTAATGACTCAGTGTTAAGTGAGAAAACTGAAAAATTAAATTCTGCTGTTAAATACCAGTTTGTAAAATCTCCATCTTTAGAATTTCTAAAAATATTGATAGATTGCACCCTTTCGAATGCTGTGGCAGCCTATTCTCTGAAAGGAGCAGGCTAAGTCAAGTGACCTGAAGATATTTTCTCTGTCTCTGTTTCCATTAAGGTTATATGCCTCTCTGGGTCAGTGAAATCAAACTTGCAGCATGCATGTCTAATGCAGAATCACTGATCAATCAACGTGCTCTTTTCTGATGAGTCATGGAGCTCTGTATGCTTTCTGATATTTAAAAGGACATAATCCAGGAAGCAACTAACAATCAATGAGAGCTTTTCTTCAAACAGACTTAATTAAAGAGAAGATGAATACATGAATGAACTTGGGGTAAAGGTGTTCAAATGTCTCTCCAATTTCACTTCAAGAATGTTCAACCCCATTGAACTGATAAAACCAAAATTCTGGATATACAGATGTAGGCTTCATCTTTATTGAAGGGTTTAATATTAGATTTCCTATTTAAAAGGAATGCAAACTGAAAAGATAATATTAATTCAGAAATCAGTTGACAGATGTCAAATCAAGGAACATTTGTAAAAAAAAGTACAGATAGAGACATTTTCTCTAATAAAATCTTATCACAGAATAGCAATACCACTGAACAAACAAGTATAAAGTAATACCAAGGACAAAGATAAAAAGTTACTTGTATTTTTTAAAAAAAATTAGATGATCTCTAGTTTAAAAAATATGTCAAGGTATAAAATTCCAACATTTTATTTGACTATACAGTTTAGGTTGTTTTTCCTATTAATGTAGAAGCACATTACATATCATTTTCAAAGTCTAAATGTGTTCTTTAAAAAAAATGATAAATATGATGGGCAAAATATTCATCTTAAACCAAGAGATAAAAATATAGAGGTTTTTCATGCCCTATCTTTTTAGTAATCAATGATTGAACAGTGAATATTGGTTTACAGTGCAACTATTTAATTATTAATACATTTGTTTTTTTCTTGGAAGGATTTAATATTATTTTTACATTTTCTCCACTAAATACATCATTTCAAAATTGTCTACAGGAACATGCCCAAAAGAATGATCAAAGCTTGGAAATATTTTGCAACTCTATGTCATATTCGTATGAGATATAAAAACAGAATCAAGAATGAAATCGACAAAAATCAGGTTAGCATATCATATCATCTGGATGATAGGTTTTCAATCTCCTAAAAATAATACATTACATTAATTATGCATATTTGAGCTTTAATGAGAAAACATTGTAAGGATGAACAAAATCCTTTAACATCAGAGCTGACAGAGAGGTGAGAGGCTGCCCAGTTAATGAGGCAATTGAACCTGTACAAGACCACATGATTTGTGCAGTTCATAACCTTCATGAGCAGGCTAATATCTCCTGTATATTCTTCTGTACCCTAATATCTATGTAGCATAGAAAAAAAATCTCTTTGAATTGTTAAAGTAAAATGTCTTACGTTGAAAGACAGTGCTTCCACATGCTAACAAGTAAGAATTTAAGAAAAACTGTATGTTAATGAAACAATGTGAAAGAAATCAAACTGAGTGGTAATAAAATAAACATGCTCCAGTGTGGACCACAGGATTTCATGAAGGATAATGACAGTCTTTCTCCTGTTTCTGAAGTTCACTGTAAAGACACAGGTTTAAATTTCAGTAAGAGAGATTGAGATTCAGGCATAAAGGAAAACTTAAAGGGAAAGTCAGTATACTAGGGCCAAATGATTTCCTGAAAGGTTATGAAAATGATAGGCATATACCTATTAGTTAATTATGCAAAATCACTGCAGAATTCAGTGAAAGGTTTACACTTTAAATGAAATCATGAAGCAAATTAAATTTTTGACATAGGCCATTAAGTGACAAAACCAAGGTAAGTGTTTACATTTTTCAATTTAGAATCTCAGTCTACCACCTCCTCTTGATAGGGAGTGGGAGGTTATTACAAATTACTAGGGGCCCCACTTTTCCCAGTGGCCTCAAAAAACATTTTTTAAATTAATTAATTAATTTATTTATTTATTTTTACCTCACCAGGATCTAAATCTCTTTTTAGTGGCTTCGAAAACTGTGTCTAGGACTGAATTACTGAATTACATTTAAGACTGAACTAGTGAAATCAGTGACTAAACAAAACAATTTTTAAGAAACCATTCTCCTCATTGTTCAACAGACAAAAACCAACGAACTGCATCACTTACTAGCTATGTGGCTTTGGGCTAGTTATTGAACCTCCATGTAACTCTGTTTCTTCATCAGTAAGATGCTGATTATAATAGAATGTGTCTCAAAAACTAGTATAAAAGTGAGTTCCATGTAAAGAGCTTAGAATAAGAGGGTGTACACCTAATTCATTTAATAATGAAACTTAAAAACATTAAGAATCCTCAAGGATTACATGAAGCCGATCTGAATCATAAAGACAGGTTAAAAAGTCTAAACCAGGCCGGGAGCGGTGGCTCAAGCCTGTAATCCCAGCACTTTGGGAGGCCGAGACGGGTGGATCACGAGGTCAGGAGATCGAGACCATCCTCGCTAACACGGTGAAACCCCGTCTCTACTAAAAAATACAAAAAACTAGCCGGGCGAGGTGGCGGGTGCCTGTAGTCCCAGCTACTCGGGAGGCTGAGGCAGGAGAATGGCGTGAACCCGAGAGGCGGAGCTTGCAGTGAGTTGAGATCCGGCCACTGCACTCCAGCCCTGGCGACAGAGCGAGACTCCGTCTCAAAAAAAAACAAAAAAAAGTCTAAACCAAATATTAGCAAATAAAGTAGCAATAAATACATATTTTTCTATGTACATATATGTGTATGTATATTTGTGTGTGTATGGCATGAAAAGCTATAAACATGAGATGTTCTAATAATTCATGATGTTAAGAGATTAAAGGGGAAAAAGCCACAGAAAATTATTTAAACAACCATTAATGATAAAAATGTATGGCAAATTTGGAATAGGAGGAAGTTACTAAAACTGATCAAAGATATCTAATCTTGATGGTGAAATGTGGAAGCATGCTCTTTAAATGTAGACACAAGTAAAGAACGCTTGCTCTCTCCATTTCTATTTAACAGTCTTTTGAAAGCGTTGCTTTTTTTGGACAAGCATCCTCACTGTCACCTGGGAGCTTGTTAGAAATGCAGACTCTCAGTGCCTGACCTACCACTGAACCAAGATCTTCATTTTAAAAGGATCCCTCAGGGATTCATATTTTAAAGTCAGAGAAGCATCCATGCAGCCAGTCAATAAATCATTTTAAAATGTGGTATAATATATAGAGTATAGAAACTGGAATAGAAGAAACACATTTTTTTGTTATTCACAGATGATATGATTGTCTACAAAGAATACCTAAAAGAATCAGAAGAAGCATTATTAAAAGTACATCAAAGGCCGGGCGCGGTGGCTCAAGCCTGTAATCCCAGCACTTTGGGAGGCCGAGACGGGCGGATCACGAGGTCAGGAGATCGAGACCATCCTGGCTAACGCGGTGAAACCCCGTCTCTACTAAAACGAAGAAAAAAACTAGCCGGGCGAGGTGGCGGGCGCCTGTAGTCCCAGCTACACAGGAGGCTGAGGCAGGAGAATGGCGTAAACCCGGGAGGCGGAGCTTGCAGTGAGCTGAGATCTGGCCACTGCACTCCAGCCCGGGTGACAGAGCGAGACTCCGTCTCCAAAAAAAAAAAAAAAAAAAAAAAAAAAAAAAAAAAAAAAAAAAAAAGTACATCAAAGTTTGAAAAGTTTCTAAATATTTGTTCGATATAAAAATTATTAGATTTGGATATAGCTGCAGCAAGCTTTTGGAAAATATAACTGAAAATTGTTGCCATTTTGCAATAGCAACAGAAGTCTACAGTGCGTGTGAATAAAAAATGTGTAAGATCTTTGTAACAAAATGTATAAAATGTACTGAATAACACTAAAGGAGGCAATTAATAGAGAGTTATGCCACAATTACAGTTAGAAAGGTAAAACCAACCAACAATACTGATGTATGTCAGTGGAAAAATGATGGAGCAGTCAATCGATGGTGCGGAAATAACTAGCTAGCCATATGGGAAACATATATAAAAGTGGATTTCTTCTCACACTGCACACAGAATTGAATTCCATATGTAAAATAACTTTACAGTAAAATTAAAAACTTCAAAAATGTTTGGAAGGAAAACATTGTTTTAATTGTAATTCATGAACTATACAATAGAATGGAAACACCACCATTTTATTTCATCTGGGACATTACTAGATGTAAAATAATAAAGTCTATTGATCTCTAAACCAACTCAGTAGGGAAAAAGGAGGTAAAGGGGAACATCTAGGCAAATGATGTTCCCATACACGGACTTGCCAAAGCATTTGCAAGATTCCCTTTAGAATTGATGTTTGGTCTCTTGCCTGTCCCTCCTCCCCAGGCAGTCACTTTCTCTTGGATTTTTTCCCTTCTTTCTTTAGCTTTTCCTTCTCAGTCCTGGCAACAGGCCTTCAACACCACACCGTCACCACTCCACCAATTTTGGAGGGGTACAATTTTCAAAGGAACAAAGTTTTTGGAGTTGAGTTCCAGCACTAACATATGCATGGACGAAGATAACAGTCTACAGCTTTCTGTTTTCCTTCCTATTGCTCTAGAAGAAAACGTTGCCAAGAAAAAGCCACTTCTAGTTTTTTCATAGAAAAAAACCTGCTACTAAAGTATTTCTTAAAAAATCATTCTTTTCTTTGGAAGAAGATATTTCCAACATTTGTGATCAAGAGAAATTGCAGAATATTTTTAAAATTCTTAAAAATCGATCAGAAAAAAGAGCCTGGAAGAAACATGAGGAAGTCTTAGAAATATTTTTTATAGAAAAAGAAACACAAATCACTAACAATATTTTTAAGGCTCAAATGTATTATTTATCATGGAAATTAAAATTAATAAAGAAATTAATATCATTTTACCACTAGATTGATAAAAAATTTGTCTTTCAAAAGACATAAGAGAGCTTTTATAAACTGTATGTGATCACATATTCTTTCTCCAACACTCCTTGAGAACCACTAGATTGTAAACTTACATACTCATACACATACATATGCACACACACAGGCACATGCACTTACACATATACACAGTCACGTAAGGTTAAAATATGGTAAACATTTTCTAAGTAACTTAAAATTATTGCCTGTGTATTTTCCATGTAAAATATTAAACTCTTCCAATGTTTGAACTTAATGGTTATTGAGGAATATGTAAAACTATTAGCTTTCTTGATTTAGTGTAGTTAATATTGTTTATAAAGGAAAGAAAAAATGCTTAGTTACAAGGTCATCTCATTTTAAGATTACATTGATCAAAAATGTAGTATAGAAAGGGCATCTAACCCCCATTTCACTATCCTGCACTGAAAACTTCTTTAACCTTGTATAAAATGCATGCATATTCTTTAAAAGTCTTTTTTGTCAAAGAAGTATTAGATTTTTAATGTAAATTATAAGAAATATAATGTTTACTAATGTCATCAAGAATAGCAGGTCAAATTTATCTGGTTTTTAAAGATGAAATGCCTACTTTTACAGTCACCTTTCAACCTTTATTTTAGACTCTAGGATTCGTTTGTCTCAGGTTTGCCTATTTAGGCCACAGTTTCCTTATATAGGGTATAGAGCTGCATTCAAAGGTAGTGTTTAAGTGTATGGACTTGTGTGCTAGATCACTGTGCACCAACACCCAGCTCAGACACTTACTAGCTGTATGATGTAGGATAACTAACAGAGCCTCATTAAGCTTTGGTTTCCTCGCTAGTAAAATGAAGCTGAAAGGAGGATATATCTCATAGGGTTGTAGCAGTTACATGAATTAAAATACCTGAGCTATTTAGAGCAGTGCCTGGTTCATAGCAGGTGATCTAGGAGTGTTATTGTTCTTTACATTATTCACATTTAATAGCAAATCATACTGCAGAAAATGGTGTCAATGCAATGGTCATTACAGGCAATCTAAGTTGCTTTTGCTCTTGACAGAATTTTACACTTTCAAAGTTTCCAGTAAAAAAGAATGCTAATACTATTTATAAAACAGAACAAAGAATTCCTTGACAATTTAAATATCTAAATGTATTACTTAAATCAATTTATTATTTGTTGTTGCTGACTTCCACTAAAATGTGCCCAATAGTTTTATGAATGTCTTCCTCTTCCAGTCAGTACTTTTAGCAGGTTTAATTCTCAAGCTTTCCAATTGGATGTGCTAGAATTTGGCTCCTATTAACTTATGATTTTGTTCTAGTGATTAATTTATCCTACCAGATTGAATAAGTATATATGTATGCGTGTATGTGTGTGTGTTTGTGTGTATGTGTGTGTGTATATATATATAAATATAAATTTATACCAGTGGCAAAATAGTGATTTTGTTTTGCCAGTTTGTAAGGTAAAATGATGTTTGCTCCCTATTGTCTTTCTTTTCTTAAAAATAAAAAATAAAGCACGCTTGAGTATTTTTACTGTCTGCACACTCTTTAACCTCATGTCTTATTGTGTAGCTGAGTCATGACGAATATGACAAATACATATCCTTAATGTTCTGTTGTGTCAGTGCTGGGCTGTGCACTGTGGTGGCTGCCCAGGAGGAGGGGATGCAGGACTTGAGCACTCACATCAAGGATCTTATATCAATTTAGGAAGACAGAACCAAAACACCCAAAACAACAGTTAGCAATACCAAATGGTTTCATTTCAACCCATGATAGTGTACAGGAGTCGAATAAACAACAGGAATGAAGGAGGGGAAGATGGCAATAGTCAGGGAATGTTTCGTGGCTGAAGGGGTCACTTACCCCCAATTCAGGCATTCGACTACTAGCTTCATGATTCCGCCATATCCACATTTCTATGTCATGATTTTTGTTGTATCTGAGTCCCCTATATACTATTATTTATTTTAAAAATTCTGTAATAGATTACATTTTTAAAAACTGAAATAAAATGCCTTCATTTAAAGAAGAAACTTTATATCACAACTATAAATGGAAAGTCAGTACCTCTTGCCATAAACGCAGCGTAAACAGAACAACCTTATTAATTTCTATCCAGATAATGCTGCCTTACAAAGGCACTAGGCTAGAAGCCAGTGTTGTCTCTGTTTATAAGACAAAGCAGGTATTAATAAGTGTTAGAGACTTAGTAATGCCAACATGAGACTTTCTGCTGTCCTTCCTTCTTCCCTACTATCTTTCTTCCCTTCCTTTCTTCTTTCAACTTTCCTCTTTCTCTCTCTCCCTCCTTCCGCCTCTTCCCTTCTTCCTTCCATCCTTTAGCAAATATTCATTGAGTACCTATTACGTGACAGGTACCATTCTAGGCACAGAGGATGCAACAGTGAAAAAATAGGCAAAAGCTCTTGCCCTTATAGAGCTTACATTCTTTTTGGAGAAAGACAGTCAATAAATAGATAACAAAAGATACAGTAGGTCATAGCTGTTATGAAGAAAAATACAGCAGGGAGTGTCAAGGTGAAGAAAAAGCATGAATAGGAAAGGATTACTGCTAAAGTAACATATGAGCAACGATCTTAAGGGCAGGGTGGAACCAGCCATGCAGACACTTAGAGGAAGAGAATTCCCAGCACTGGGAACAGGTAGTGCAAAGGCTGTGATGCAGAACATGCTTGGCACATTCAGGGAACACTAATGAGGTCAGAGTGGAGAAGTGAGTGGGTGAGGCAGACAGTGGTTTGAGAAGATGTCAGATCCAGGTCACTTGAAAGGTATGGTAGACACAGGTCATGTAAAAGTTTAACAGACATAGCAAGAATTTGACTTTGACCCTAGATGGCATGCTGTTGGATGACTTTAAGCAGAGAGCAACACGACGTGAACTAATTGCTGTTTTTGTAGAATAACTCTGCTATGAGAAGATTAGACTGGATGGGCAAAAGCACCAGTCAGAAAACTGGTTAGGAGGGCATGTCCATTAATTTAAGAGAAAGATGATATTATAGTCTTGTGGTAAGTATCGGAAGTAGTAAGAAATATTGGATTTGTTGGGCAAAGTGTATCCACTACCCCCCAAATACACACACACACACACACACAAATCTCTATCTCAGCATTTATACATTTATGGTTTATAAATGAGGCTATTTATGGGTGGGACATGGTATCTCAGGCCTGAAATCCCAGCTCTTTGGGAGGCTGGGGGCGGGGGGGTGGATCACTTGAGGTCAGTTAAAACCTCATCTCTACTTAAAATACAAAAAAATTAGCTGGGCATAGTGGCCGGCACTTGTAGTTCCAGCTACTTCGGAGGTTAAGGCAGGAGAATCACTTGAACCTGGGAGGCAGAGGTTACAGTGAGGCAAGATCACACCACTGCATTCCAGCCTGGGCAACAGAGTGAGATTCTGTCAAAACAACAAACAAACAAAAAAAGAAACATGAGACCATTTATGGGGATGGGGCTGTTCTCCCTGCCCCAAATTTGTTGTCAGTGACTGGCAATCATTTGTAAACCTTACTGACCACAGTGCCTGAGAAAGGTGCTTAAAAGGTTTGTGCGACTGATTTCAGATGAGTGGAATAACGACAGGCACAGAGGAAAGAAGGCTCACAGTAGGCATTTGGGGCAAGAAGATCTACGTGGGAAGCGCAGAAAGGCATGGACATTGTGGTGAGGGGCCTCTCAGGGAAACTGAGGTTCACATTAGAATGTATTTCACGTGAAAGAAGTAGAACTAAGAGAAGTACAAGAGGAGAATAGATTTAAGATGACAGGAAAGAGGCCAAGTTTCATGGAACCTTTATTTTTAAAAAAAAGAAATTCAATATAGGTTAGATTTAGGAAATCAGGATTAGGAAAGGGCTCAGGCAGGATTTACTACATAACTTTCATTTTTAAATCAGTAAAACATTCTGAAATCCTTACATTTCAACTATCAATTCACTGAATAATGTCAATATTTTGATTATTTTGTTGCTTTTAAGCGATACAAAAGAGCTGTTCATAACTAATGGAATATGTATATGCATACATACACACATATACATATATATACACATATATACACGTGTGTGTGTGTGTGTATAAGAAATTCCTCAAAGACTGGCATAGAAACGTTCCTATAGATATACAAGGATCATTTACACTCCTAGGATGAATAGACATGCTGGCATCATGAAGGTTTACTGGGGTTAATTAGGTACCTTTCAAGGGAGATAAAGGAACAATAGGAAATCACTACTAAAAAAAATATCTGCTGCAAAATAAAACTAATCGAAAACTGAGGCAGGACTAGGAGAGCAGTAGAGAATGATGCACCACTGAGAATGGGGGAAGAGGAATTAAGGCAGGTACACCTGGAAGAAAGGTAGCTGGAGGAGCAGATGTCTTGTCTTTACATCAGGGCACTCCTCACGTATAAGGGAGATTTGGCCCATCTTGCATAAAGCAGTCAGGTCAGAGTGAAAATAAAAACAGATGTATAACTGCCCAGTCTCTTGATGGAAACGTGGAGACCCCAAGTCTGGTATGGAAGGGACACAAAGCCAACAGCTATTTTTGCAGGTAAAAGAGAGGATTTTTTTGTTTCCTAATCCACGTCATCCTTATCTCTTGCCTTTACCTATAGATACAGCTTTCTAATCGGCCTTGCAGGTCAACACTTGTCCCTCTGTGCACCATTCTTCTCTCAGTCAATTACTGGCCTCTAAACTCTTTTTGAATAAATAGCAAATCTTACATTATCTGTTTCAACCTCATTTCCTGACACTCTTTCCCCACTTTACCCCAAATTGCATAACTTCCTGGTCAGTTCTTTCAAAGTTGCCTGTTCTAACACTAACTTCTTCCTCCCTCCCCAAACTATCTCTACAGTTAAGTTTATGTCCTCTTCTTATTTGATCCTGTGGCAGCTTCCACCTGTCTGTCATAATATTTGATACACTTGTAATTCTAGATCTCTCACCCCAGAATGTATAAAAGTGTCTGGTACATGGTAAACACTTAAATATTTGTTAACCGTTGAAGGTTGAATGTTTACTATTGATGAACACGAAGCTAAAAAGATAGTAGTTGATAATTATTGAGAATGAAAGGGTTTTTACACTAATTTACATTTCAGATAAGGTACAGCTGGCTCTTAGAGATGTTAAAAAGAACATCGAATACGAACAAGTTTTCACTGAGATTAAAAGAAAACTCAGGTTTGAAATTACTATAGAACATTGTATAATTTCCCATGTTCACAAATTTAAAAAATACAGTACACTTTAAACAGAGTTCATGTAAGGTATATTTGAGAATCAATTCAGCTCCTTGGTGAAAAAAATTAAAATTTGGAATAGTTAATTGAATGGCTATCATTTACATATTTTAAATATTTGTTCTTGAACTATGAATAACCACATAGAAATGTGAGAAAAATTGAATTTAAGAGGGTATTTATTTGGAGTATACTTTTAAAGCAAGTCTTATGAATCATGGTAAATACTCTTATATGTATGCTCAGGGTATTTGAGTGCACTTTATTCCCCAATTAAACCCAAGACTTAGAGACAGTTGCTAGCCACACACAAACAGTGTCACTGTCCACTATTTTACACAAACGGCAATTGAGTAGCAGGGGAGGGCGAATTCCCCAGTCCTGAGTTACTTCTGAGTGTGTCCCAGATGTTTAAGCTGCATGTTAACTAACTCATTTAGGCCCCCAGAGTAACTATTAATGCACCAAAACTACAATTTGAGAAGACCTTTTATTTCTGAGAGACCTGGAAGAATCGCCAACAATTTGTAATATTTGTTCTTACCTGGGCAAAGAATCTTGTAGGGAGTATGCTTACAGAGGACCTCTATTGCTATAGGGAAAGTTTCAGTTCACTTGAGTAAGAATTATCCTTACTAAATTTTCAGAGGACCTCTATTGCTATAGGGAAAGTTTCAGTTCACTTGAGTAAGAATTATCCTTAAAAGGGATAGAAAAATTCAGGAATGGAACAATATTGACTTCCCAAGACTCACAAGGTGTATATGCCATTTAGACAAAGTTTTTAGCCTTGAAAAGGAACATCATGTATTATTGTTAATGTGAATATTTATGAAGCACTATCAGTAGGCCTAACTCAGTCCCTGCTCAATTAGGTTATAATTTAATTAGTCCTAAATGCAAATCCTCTAAATTGGGGTGGTTGGCTTTTGAAATGAATGCCAACTAATATCATTATCGATGGCTCACTATCTTCTGCTTCTCTCTTTCATTTCTCTTTTCTTCTGACCTTATACATACATTTTGCTCTCATACACCTACCCTCCCTGAATTGAAAGGATGTAAATCAAGGTACACCTGCAAAAGCAGAAGCCCTGTGGTCTACATTGAACTTTAAAATCCATACTAGTGTTTTGTACCTGAAAATTATAGGGATGTTTTGTGAATGTTTATAGGTCTAACACAGTTATCAAATATCAGTTTTGAACTACGAAAACATTTCTAAGATATTATGCAAACTAAACTCTAAATTGAGTTCTCTGTTTCCATTTGAATTTCACATATCTAAATTTCCTATATTTTTTCTGAGAGAGCTCCATATCTGTGCTGGAGTTGGTTCACTGCACAACATTTTTTACAGGGTAGATAGCACATCTTATTTTGTGCTACATTCGCTCTTGGGAAACCTCAGTTGTATTACAATCATAGATGGTCACTTACTAATATAGAAAGTAGAAAAAAATGCTGCCCCTATGAAAACTATTTAATAACTTTAATAAGCTGCTTTGTAAATAAGTAAATAAAAAGATATACTTTCTTTTACCAAAGCAAACTCTTTGATATGGTCTAGTTCTGTGTCCTCAACCAAATCTCAACTTGAATTGTAATCCAAATTGTAATCCCCACGTTTTGGGTGAGGGTCCTCATGGAAGGTGATTAGATCACGGAAGAGATTCCCCCATGCTCTTCTAATAATAGTGAGTGACTTCTCTGGAGCTCTGATGGTTTTATAAGGGGTTTTTTCCCCCTCCGCTCTACACTTCTCTCTCCTGCTGCCACGTGAAGAAGAACATGTTTGCTTCCCCTTCCACCATGACTGTAAGTTTCCTGAAGCCTCCCCAATCATGTGGAACTGTGAGTCAATTAAACCTGTTTCCTTTACAAATTACCCAGTCTCAGGCAGTTCATTATAGCAGTGTGAGAATGGATTAGTACAGTAAGCTGGTACTGAGAGTAGTGTGGCACTACTGCAGATACCTGAAAATGTGGAAGCGATTTTGGAACTAGGTAACAGGAAGAGGTTGAAACAGTTTGAAGGGCTCAGAAGACAGGAAAATGTGGGAAACTTTGCAACTTCCTAGAGACTTGGAGGGCTCAGAAGACAGAAAGATATGGGAAAGTTTGGAACGTCTGAGAGACTTGTTGAATGCTTTGACCAAAATGCTTATAGTGATATGAACAATGAAGTCCAGGCTGAATTGGTCTGAGAGGGAGATGAAGAACTTGCTAGAAACTGGAGCAAAGGTCACTCTTGCTATGCTTAGCAAAGAGGCTGGTGGCATTTTGTCCCTGCCCTAGAGACCTGTGGAACTGTGAATTAGAGAGATGATTTAGAGTATCTGGTGGAAGAAAATTCAAAAGGAAGCACACCATAAAAGTTTGAGAAATGTGCAACCTGATGATGTGATAGAAAAGAAAAACCCATTTTCTGGGGAGAAATTCCAGCCAGCTGCAGAAATTTGCATAAGTATTGAGGGGCTGAATGTTAATCACCAAGACAATGAGGAAAATGTCTCTAGGGCCTGTTAGAGGCCTTCACAGCAGCCCCTCCTATTACAGGCCTGGAGGCCAAGGAGGAAAGACCTTATTTTGTGGGGTGGGCATAGGGTCCCCCTGCTCTGTGCAGCCTTGCATCCCAGCTCAGGCCATTGCTTCAGAAGGTCCAAGCCTCAAGGCTTAGCAGCTTACATGTGATGTTGGGCCTGCAGGTGCACAGAAGTCAAGAACTGAGGTTTGGGAACCTCCACCTAGATTTCAGAGGATGTATGGAAATGCCTGGATGTCCAGGCAAGAGCATGCTGCAGGGACGGGGCCCTCGTGGAGAACCTCTGCCGGGGCAGTGCAGTAGGAAAATGTGGGGTGCAAGCTCCCACGCAGAGTTCCCACTGGGGCACTGCATAGTGGAGCTGTGGTAAGAGGGCAACCATCCTCCAGACCCCAGAATGGTTGATCCACCAAGAGCTTGCACTGTGCACCTGGAAAAGCTTCAGACACTCAATGCCAGCCCACGAAAGCAGCCAGGAGTGGGGCTGTACCCTGAAAAACTACAGGGGTGGAGCTTCCCAAAGTGGTGGGGGCTCACCTCTTGCAACAGCATCACCTGGATGTAAGACATGGAGTCAAAGGAGATCATTTTGGAATTTTAATATTTAATGACTGCCCTATTGGATTTTGGACTTGCATGGGGTCTGTAGCCCCTTTGTTCTGGCCAATTTCTCCTATTTGGAATGAGTGTATTTACTCAATGCCTGTACCTCCACTGTATCTAGGAAGTAACTAACTTGCTTTTGATTTTACAGGCTCATAGGCGGAAGGGACTTGCCTTGTCTCAGTTGAGACTTTGGACTTGGACTACCTAGTTAATGCTGAAATGAGTCAAGACTTTGGGAGACTGTTGGGAAGTCATAATTGTGTTTTGAAAAGTGAGAAAGATGAGATTTTGGAGGGGCAAAAGGTGGAATGATATGGTCTGGCTCTGTGTCCTCACTCAAATCTCGAATTGTAATCTAAATTGTAATCCCCATGTTTTGGGAGAGGGACCCTCATGGGAAGGGATTAGATCATGGGAGCAGTTCCCCCTGCTGTTCTCATGATAGTGAGTAACTTCTCACGAGATCTGATAGTTTTATAAGGGGCTTTCTCCTCCTTCACTCTGCACTTCTCTCTCCTGCTGTCATGTGAATAAGGACATGTTTGTGCCCCTTCCACCATGATTTTAAGTTTCCTGAAGCCTTTCCAGCCATGCAGAACTGTGAGTCAACGAAACCTGTTTCCTTTATAAATTATCCAATCTCAAGTAGTTCTTTTTTTTTTTTTTTTTTTTATTATACTTTAAGTTCTAGGGTACATGTGCATGACTTTTATATCATGTATAACTCCCCAATGCAATCCCTCCCTCCTCCCCCCTCCCCATGATAGGCCCCAGTGTGTGATGTTCCCCTTCCCGAGTCCAAGTGATCTCATTGTTCAGTTCCCACCTATGAGTGAGAACATGCGGTGTTTGGTTTTCTCTTCTTGTGATAGTTTGCTAAGAATGATGGTTTCCAGCTGCATCCATGTCCCTACAAAGGATGCAAACTCATCCTTTTTGATGGCTGCATAGTATTCCATGGTGTATATGTGCCACATTTTCTTAATCCAGTCTGTCACAGATGGACATTTGGGTTGATTCCAAGTCTTTGCTATTGTGAATAGTGCCGCAATAAACATACGTGTGCATGTGTCTTTGTAGTAGAGTAATTTATAATCCTTTGGGTATATACCCAGTAGTGGGATGGCTGGGTCATATGGTACATCTAGTTCTAGATCCTTGAGGAATCGCCATACTGTTTTCCATAATGGTTGAACTAGTTTACAATCCCACCAACAGTGTAAAAGTGTTCCTATTTCTCCACATCCTCTCCAACACCTGTTGTTTCCTGACTTCTTAATGATTGCCATTCTAACTGGTGTGAGATGGTATCTCATTGTAGTTTTGATTTGCATTTCTCTGATGGCGAGTGATGATGAGCATTTTTTCATGTGTCTGTTGGCTGTATGGATGTCTTCTTTTGAGAAATGTCTGTTCATATCCTTTCCCCACTTTTTGATGGGGTTGTTTGTTTTTTTCTTGTATATTTGTTTGAGTTCTTTGTAGATTCTGGATATTAGCCCTTTGTCAGATGAGTAGGTTGCAAAAATTTTTTCCCATTCTGTAGGTTGCCTGTTCACTCTGATGGTAGTTTCTTTAGCTGTGCAAAAGCTCTTTAGTTTAATTAGATCCCATGTGTCAATTTTTGCTTTTGCTGCCGTTGCTTTTGGTGTTTTAGACATGAAGTCCTTGCCCATGCCTATGTCCTGAATGGTACTACCTAGATTTTCTTCTAGGGTTTTTATGGTATTAGGTCTAACATTTAAGTCTCTAATCCATCTTGAATTAATTTTCGTATAAGGGGTAAGGAAAGGATCCAGTTTCAGCTTTCTACTTATGGCTAGCCAATTTTCCCAGCACCATTTATTAAATAGGGAATCCTTTCCCCATTTCTTGTTTCTCTCAGGTTTGTCAAAGATCAGATGGCTGTAGATGTGTGGTATTATTTCTGAGGGCTCTGTTCTGTTCCATTGGTCTATATCTCTGTTGTGGTACCAGTACCATGCTGTTTTGGTTACTGTAGCCTGGTAGTATAGTTTGAAGTCAGGTAGCGTGACGCCTCCAGCTTTGTCCTTTTGACTTAGGATTGTCTTGGCAATGCGGGCTCTTTTTTGGTTCCATATGAACTTTAAAGCAGTTTTTTCCAATTCTGTGAAGAAAGTCATTGGTAGCTTGATGGGGATGGCATTGAATCTATAAATCACCTTGGGCAGTATGGCCATTTTCACGATATTGATTCTTCCTATCCATGAGCATGGTATGTTCTTCCATTTGTTTGTGTCCTCTTTGATTTCACTGAGCAGTGGTTTGTAGTTCTCCTTGAAGAGGTCCTTTACATCCCTTGTAAGCTGGATTCCTAGGTATTTTATTCTCTTTGAAGCAATTGTGAATGGAAGTTGATTCCTGATTTGGCTCTCTGCTTGTCTGTTACTGGTGTATAAGAATGCTTGTGATTTTTGCACATTAATTTTGTTTCCTGAGACTTTGCTGAAGTTGCTTATCAGCTTAAGGAGATTTTGGGCTGAGACGATGGGGTTTTCTAAATATACAATCATGTCATCTGCAAACAGGGACAATTTGACTTCTTCTTTTCCTAACTGGATACCCTTGATTCAAGTAGTTCTTTATAGCAGCATGAGAATGGACTAATACACCCTTGTAGTGATTAACATTTTCATCCTTTAAGAATAATCAAAAATAGATGTGCAGCAAAAATGTCATACCATTGCTTCCTGTGCCCTGTGATGCACAGTGGAGCAATGCAGCACTCCTCATGAGATAAACATTCTCAAATAACAGTACAGGGCACGCAGTCCTAGGAAGGCAGACCACACAGCTTAGAATAAGTATACACTGGGCCGGGCGCGGTGGCTCAAGCCTGTAATCCCAGCACTTTGGGAGGCCGAGACGGGCGGATCACGAGGTCAGGAGATCGAGACCATCCTGGCTAACACAGTGAAACCCCGTCTCTACTAAAAATACAAAAACTAGCCGGGCGAGGTGGCGGGCGCCTGTAGTCCCAGCTACTCGGGAGGCTGAGGCAGGAGAATGGCGTAAACCCGGGAGGCAGAGCTTGCAGTGAGCTGAGATCCGGCCACTGCACTCCAGTCCGGGCGACAGAGCGAGACTCCGCCTCAAAAAAAAAAAAAAAAGTATACACTGCAGCTTGAAGTGCAAACCACAATGAGGCAACGAGGAGTTTATGTCCACTCTCAATGTAAAACATATCTCTGTTAGGTCCTCAAATCCCTATGGTTCCCTGCAGTCACCCATCAATGACAACTAAGGGACCATGAAGGGGGAGACATGGACTGGCACTGTCTGCTGCACCATTCTCCTGGTGGTTTGATTAGAAAACACTGAAACTGGAGTTTTTTATTATGGATATGTTTAGAAAATAATTGTATGCGTGCTTCAATGCATCTTTTCTCTCTACTTTTAAAGTCAGGTAAAGTCAAATGCATATATGTTCTTATTATTTATATCAATGACTGTTTCAGGAGTTTGACATGTCTTATTATCTAAAACCACAGAAAATTTGAATGTTGATCAACATTTAAAATGGCAACAGGAATCTTTTCCCATTGTTTAATTTTATTTATTTTTATTTTTTGAGACAGGGTCTTGCTCTCTCTCCCAGGCTGGAGTACAGTGGCATGGTCTCTGTTCACTGCAACCTCCGCCTCTCAGGCTCACGCAATCCTCCCACCTCAGCCACCCTAGTAGCTAGGGACTACATGCGCATGCCACCACGTTTGGCTAACTATTTTGTATTTTTTTGTAGAGATGGGGTTTTGCCATATTGCCCAAGCTGTTCTCAAACTCCTGGGCTCAAACAATCCACCAGCCTTGGCCTCCCAAAGTGCTGGGATTACAGGCATGAGCCACCATACCTGGCCAATTTTATTTCTTATTTGTCCTTTTTTGTTTGTATAGCCATTCTCCTATTGATAGACACTGTTCATTTTAATTTTTGACTATAACAAAGAATGTTTTTGGGAAATTTTTAAATTTATTTTCCTCTCATGCCAAAATAAAAGCTTATAACAGAAAATACAGGCAAAACGTGAATATGTAAAAGTTTCTGCAATCGTACTTACCCTGAAATAATCACTGAATGGCATGGTGGTTGTTGTGGTGTGTGCATGCGTGCAAGTGTGTTTACAACATTTATCTTTTTCTGAGTATAAGCTTATATGTAAATTTTCAATTTACATATATGAATAAGCAAATGCATAAATTTGTAAAAATTGAATGGTACTACACATACTTTCTATAAGATCCTTTTTTTAATCCTGTAAGGCTATTAAAATATTCAAAACACTATCCATATTCTAGTACTACATTCGCAAAATATTCATTTTAAAATATCACTGTAGTAGAGTATATTACAGCAGGTAAAGAAGTTCAGTTGAAAGTTACACTCCTAATATTTGAGAGAGATAAGAATGAAGTTTGATGTACTTAATCCTATTGCAATAAAGTGAACTTCCAAATATTTCAAGCCTTCATTGCAAAGTAAAATAAGATCTATTCTTATTTCTTCAAAAATTTTATATATTTAAGCAGGTAAGGTGTCTCCAGCTGAAAGAAATACTTTTATGGCCAGCCTTCCAAATCATATACCACTTTCTTCTCTTTTAATTCTTCTGTCTCAGATATTTCATTAATAAGAGCTGCTGTAGCAAGGGGCTTGTCTATAATTTTACTGTCACCGTTTCTGAGTCATCTACTTCTGATTTGTTTTAAAATCAATTGCAAGATATTTGGCTACCATACAATCACCATGAGCTAGGAATATAACAAATAAACCAATGACAGCCTTCTCTGATGCACTCTTACTTTTATCTGAACCATTTTGCTAAGAAAAATTATTTATTTTTTCATTAAAAGTCTTAAGTATCCTTCTGTTATATCCAAAACCTCAATTCCTCAATTCCTTTTTTGTTAGTGAGGCCATCAGTCATCAACCATCATCCAGTTAAAGTCAATGATGTGAACTGTATGCTTAAAGGTAAGCAAAATTCTTTTAAGTTCTGCTTTGAAAAGAGGGAACAAAACCCTTGGTGACAGGAGTTTGTAATCTAAAAGGGGCACTGTGATTAAGTGACATATTGAAGAACACATACATGTGTGCCAGGAAACAAATCTATACTGAGTACAATCAGAAACAGAGATTCTATCAGACATATTATAAAGCTTGCTTAAGGAAGCCTGAGGGAGCAGTGACAATCTTTATTATGGAAAAGGGTATAGTTTGAGAAAATAATATTACATCAAACCGGCAAGGACAGCTAAGAGAATGGATGACAGAATCAGGATATAAAAAGAGCATAAGGCCTAAATATAACCAGATGGAGTTAAATAGGGTCATATTTGAAGTCCTGCCCTTTGGTTAAAACAAAAACATCTAACTGAGCAGCTGCCGAGAGAGAAGGAGATGGTGCCTAAGTCAAGCCCTTTTAGTTAAGTGCATAATGTCACAACAATACGATGAGGCAGCCAGCGTCTATCTAAACTACAGTCATTTTCATTGATAAATCACCCCCAGGATGGGGCAATGAAAAAAAGAGTCTCTATGATGCTCTGAGCTAATTGAATTACTTTAGGGATTTCTGGAATTTGCTCATCTTTGGGCCATTAAATTACAAAAGAAGGTTATAAGATAGGAGCTAGTCTAATGGGGAGTCACTAGAAAAGGAAAGAGATGTGATAGTATAATGGTAGCCAACTTAAGGAATAGAAAACATAGGGAACAGACCTGATGGTTACAGATACAAAAGTGTCACACGAAAATGGAATTTCAGACAAACAAATGGAAGAACATACCATGCTCATGGATAGGAAGAATCAATATCGTGAAAATGGCCATACTGCCCAAGGTGATTTATAGATTCAATGCCATCCCCATCAAGCTACCAATGAGTTTCTTCACAGAATTGGAAAAAACGGCTTTAAAGTTCATATGGAACCAAAAAAGAGCCTGCATTGCCAAGACAATCCTAAGTCAAAAGGACAAAGCTGGAGGCGTCACGCTACCTGACTTCATACTATACTACAAGGCTACAGTAACCAAAACAGCATGGTACTGGTACCACAACAGAGATATAGACCAATGGAACAGAACAGAGTCCTCAGAAATAATACCACACATCTACAGCCATCTGATCTTTGACAAACCTGAGAGAAACAAGAAATGGGGAAAGGATTCCCTATTCAATAAATGGTGCTGGGAAAATTGGCTAGCCATAAGTAGAAAGCTGAAACTGGATCCTTTCCTTACCCCTTATATGAAGATTAATTCAAGATGGATTAGAGACTTAAATGTTAGACCTAATACCATAAAAACCCTAGAAGAAAATCTAGGTAGTACCATTCAGGACATAGGCATGGGCAAGGACTTCATGTCTAAAACACCAAAAGCAATGGCAGCAAAAGCCAAAATTGACAAATGGGATCTAATTAAATAAAGAGCTTTTGCACAGCAAAAGAAACTACCATCAGAGTGAACGGGCAACCTACAGAATGGGAGAAAATTTTTGCAACCTACTCATCTGACAAAGGGCTAATATCCAGAATCTACAAAGAACTCAAACAAATATACAAGAAAAAAACAAACAACCGCATCAAAAAGTGGGGAAAGGATATGAACAGACATTTCTCAAAAGAAAACATCCATACAGCCAACAGACACATGAAAAAATGCTCATCATCACTCGCCATCAGAGAAATGCAAATCAAAACCACAATGAGATACCATCTCACACCAGTTAGAATGGCAATCATTACAATCATTAAGAAGTCAGGAAACAACAGGTGTTGGAGAGGATGTGGAGAAATAGGAACACTTTTACACTGCTGGTGGGATTGTAAACTAGTTCAACCATTATGGAAAACAGTATGGCAATTCCTCAAGGATCTAGAACTAGATGTACCATATGACCCAGCCATCCCACTACTGGGTATATACCCAAAGGATTATAAATTACTCTACTACAAAGACACATGCACACGTATGTTTATTGCGGCACTATTCACAATAGCGAAGACTTGGAATCAACCCAAGTGTCCATCTGTGACAGACTGGATTAAGAAAATGTGGCACATATACACCATGGAATACTATGCAGCCATAAATAAAGGATGAGTTTGCGTCCTTTGTAGGGACATGGATGCAGTTGGAAACCATCATTCTTAGCAAACTATCACAAGAAGAGAAAACCAAACACCGCATGTTCTCACTCATAGGTGGGAACTGAACAATGAGATCACTTGGACTCGGGAAGGGGAACATCACACACTGGGGCCTATCAGGGGGAGGGGGGAGGAGGGAGGGATTGCATTGGGGAGTTATACATGATATAAATAATGATTTGATGGGTGCTGACGAGTTGATGGGTGCAGCACACCAACATGGCATAAGTATACATATGTAACAAACCTGCACGTTATGCACATGTACCCTAGAACTTAAAGTATAATAATTAAAAAAAAAAAAAAGCAAAAAAAAAAAAAAAAAGGAATTTCAGGCAGTTGTGCACTGGGTCACCAAAATGTCATTCCCAAAGTATACTCCGTCGCACCTGGCCACTCTGTCCTTGACCCTCAGCCGAATATGACATATCTCTGGAAGCCCGGCAGATGCAGGCTGAACGGTTGGCTCTAAGACCCCAGTTGAAACAAGACTACCTGCTTCAGTACAACAACCCTAATCACCAAGAGTTCACTGAAGATCTTGCCTTGATTCGTTGAACCTATGCAAGATCAGCAAATGTCCATCCTAATTTCAGACTCACTCCTAAAAACTCACTCTTGGAAGCTCTGTGTGGAATCGGGCCCCTCTTCTTCTGGTATTATGTTTTCAAAACTGACAGGGATAGAAAAGAAAAACTTATCCAGGAAGGAAAATTGGATGGAACATTTAACATCTCATATTAAGTCTGGCAAGGATGACTATATGGATTCTTACTTAAATAAATCATCTATTAATCATTAAAAAAAAAAAGAAAGAAAATGGAATTTCACTTGCCCTGTGTGTTTCCAAGATTAACAAGTAGAAGTAATGCTACTTAGAAGTTTTGTGGAGGCCAAAGTTCAGTGAAAGCAAGACCAAGCCCGCAACACAGAGCCAGCCAATGACACATCAACACTGACCAGGAGAAGGATGACCAGCAATAGGGGCACAAGCATTGCCCTTTGAAGGGTCACATCATAGCAGTGTTAGCACTGAACCACAGGGCACTGGTGTCTTCTTTCATTCTGAAAATTCGGATTCAACAAAAAAGTTTGTTTCCTTCCCAATTTACCTTCCTTTGAACTAATTAAACTTCTGTCCTCTTCATCCCTCAACTATTAAATATTAAAAAATATGTTGACTAATTTAAGGTTTTGAAATAAAAACATTATACGACCAAAAGATTTGATAGATTCTCAACAGCATAACACTATCTACTTCTCTGTAGGTATCTCCTGAGCACCAGATACTAAGCTCCCTTGATGAAAATAGCTTTTCAAAACATGACAGATATGCTAGTGCACTGTATTCAGAATAATGTGAGTTCATATGGACTTGTCAGGATGTAAAGAACATGCAATGCTTGAGGTGTTTCATGAGGGCCCCAGGTATGGCCCCAGTGCAGTGCCTCTCACATTGAATACACATATGAATCACCTGGGATCTTACTGCAATGCAAATGGTGAGCCACTAGGGGTCCAGGAATTTCTACCAAGTCCAGGTGATATTCATACTGCTGGTTCATGGATCACATTTTGAGTAGCAAGGTAAAGTATATTTCCCATGAAGCAGCATTGCAAAATGTTTATTAGCAGGCCAATATTTACCTAGGCATTTCTTTGCTTTTTATATTAACACTTCTATTGACACAGATCATAAAATTTCTGTTTTCCTTTCTTCAAAAATTAAAATATACAGTATACTAAAACTTAAAAAAAAAAAAATCAGACAGTTTTTTCCCCTGGGTACTTAAGAGGATACAAACCCATGAAATTTGGCCTCAATTAGATTACAGTGGTCCCTCGGGATCTTTGGGGATTGGTTCCAGGACTCCCTGCAGATATCAAAATCCATGGATGTTCAAGTTCCTTATATAAAATGACATAGTATTTGTATATAACCTACACACATCGATATACTTTAAATCATCTCCAGATTACTTAGACCTAGTACAATGTAAATGTTATGTCAATAGTTACTTTGCTGTATTGTTTAGGGAATGACAAGAAAAGTCTGTACATGTTCAGTATATACACAACCATATTATTAACAACAATTTTGGATTGAATACACAGAAAATGTGGAATCCATGGATACAAAAGGCCTACTGTACTTGGAAGTATCAATAGGAAATTTCATCAAAATTGATGGTGAATTTTGCACAGAATTAACTCTCATTTTGTTTTTATTTATTTAGCATATGTAAGTCGGTCTCTAATAATAAAATAATTACAATGACTATTTTTCTCCAGCTCTAAATTTATTATAGCAACAACTCAGGATCAAATATGATTTGAGATCCCTTTGAAGGGGTATAAGCTGTTGGTTGATAATGATGTTGAGTAGATGGTCCAAAAAGACTCAGTCTGAACATCTTCAATTGTTTGTCTTAAACCAAATTTTAAGTGAGTGTAAGAATTCATCTTCTTTGAATATGGTGTATTGAATTTCTTAATGAATTCTCCAGCAAACAAGAAAAAGTAAATGATGTTATCCGGGCAAGACTGTTTCCTTATAGAAAAGTAAGAATGTCATCTGTGGAGTTTTGAAACTTTATCGTAAATCATCACACATGACTCCCGGGGAAGCTTGTACATATATTCTGAAGTAGAAACTGCCCTTTAAATGGTGATATTCAGAATCTAGTCAGGCTAATCATTGTCCTAGTCTCAGCTTTTAGCCTCCTGTTTCCTTCATCTGAAATGTTCTTGCCCTTCACCTCCTTCAAGTCTATGCAAATGTCAACCTGGAAGGCCACACTATTCAAAATTGCATCCCTACTGATACTTCCTATGTCATTCCCTTTTTTCCTTAGCACTTACCACTATCCAACATATAATATATTTTTTACTTATTTTTCTTGAATATTGTCTATCCCTTCTGTAGTTTTCTACTGCTGGTATAACAAATTATCAGAAACTTAGTGATTTAACAATTAAAATGTATCATTTTATAGTTGTGTAGATCAGAAGTCCAACACAGGTCTCAAAGGGCTAAAATCAAGGTGTCTTCAGGATTGCATTCCTTTCTGAATGGGTTAAGGGAGAATCTGCTTCCTTGACCTTTGTAGCTGTCCACATTCATTGGCTCCTGGCTCCCTTCCTTCATTTCCAAAGCCAACAAAGTTGCATCTCTCTAACCCTTCTTCTGTTATCACATATCTCTCTAACATAACCAGGGAAAAGTCTTTGCTTAGAAGGACTTGCGCGATTAGATTGGGCCCACCGGGCTAATATAGACACTACATCTCCAGGTCTGTCCTAATCAAATCTGCAAAATCCTTTTTTGCATGTGAGATAACGTTCATATAGTCCAGGGATTAGGCAGTAGAACTCTTTGCAGGGGCCATTATTTTACCTATACTCATTGAAATGTAAGCTCCAAAAGGTCATGGATTTTTATTTGTTTTACAGCAGCACCTGGTATACAGTATAAACTCAAAAAATATTTATTTCAGCAAATTAATGAAAGAAAATTGAATTGGGCTAATGATGTCATGACAAACACATATTTGAAGTGCAGGTGCTAGACATAGACCCTTACTAGATTTTTTTGTTTTGATTTTTGAGATGGAGTCTCACTCTCACCCAGGCTAGAGTGCCGTGGCACTATCTCAGCACACTGCAACCTCTGCCTCTTGGGTTCAAGCAATTCTCCTGCCTCAGCCTCCCAAGTAGCTGGGATTACAGGCACCTGCCACCACCATGACCAACTAATTTCTGTATTTTTAGTAGAGATGGGGTTTCACTATGTTGGCCAGGCTGGTCTTGAACTCCTGACCTCAGGTGATCTGCCTGCCTCAGCCTCCCAAAGTGTTGGGATTACAGGTGTGAGCCAATGTATCTGGCTAGCCTCTACTAAATGTTTGAAGAGTTAATTACTTTAATTAAATAAACCTTAGTCCTTGTTTGAAAAATGAGACCATCACTTTGCCCACTTCATAGAGTGGTTTAGAGAATCAATCAATGTGATTTGCATTGAAGTGGTCTGAAAATTCTCAGCTAAAGAAATGTAAATCATTGATACTATACTTTTTAAGTTGGTCTTAGTATTCTTACCTAAAAATTTAAGTTTCTTTGAGCTGAAAATATCAGCAATTTTGGTCACAGATCACTCCTCAGACTTTCAGAAACCCCATTCAAGATGCTGAAAAAGATGTGGGAAAATCTTAAAGCATGGCAATAGCCTTCTTTGGTTTCTTTTTTGCCAAACATACCATTCCTCAGGGTCACTGCCCTAGACTGAGTGAACATAATTTAACTAACATACTGTCTTCATATAACTTAAGTTTATAACCAATATCACATAAAAGATAACATGCCCGGCCGGGCGTGGTGGCTCAAGCCTGTAATCCCAGCACTTTGGGAGGCCGAGGCGGGCGGATCACAAGGTCAGGAGATCGAGACCATCCTGGCTAACACAGTGAAACCCCGTCTCTACTAAAAAGTACAAAAAACTAGCCGGGCGAGGTGGCGGGCGCCTGTAGTCCCAGCTACTTGGGAGGCTGAGGCAGGAGAATGGCGTGAACCCGGGAGGCGGAGCTTGCAGTGAGCTGAGATCCGGCCACTGCACTCCAGCTCGGGGGACAGAGCGAGACTCCGTCTCAAAAAAAAAAAAAAAAAAAAAAAAAAGATAACATGCCCACAAATACTTGTAGAATTATTTTGCTGATCTTTCAACAAATGGCACTTAGAACTTTTATCATGTATTTTTAGAATATTTGTACAAGGAAATGAGCCTCTCCAATTTTATTGAAAACATTTGTCAATTTTATTAATTTTTTAAAACTCAGAATTTGCTCGGAACTCATATGCTTATATTTACTAGAAGACTAAAAATCTAAAGATTTAAGATAGAATTTTCTATTGCCTTAGCAAATCTGTAATGCCAACATTAGAAAACAGCTATTTTTCTCCAGGATTGATGTAATTAAAAACACTAAAGTGGGGGTCAAATGACAACAACAAAACACTCTTAATATAGATGTGGTTTGTTTCTCTGGGCCTATGACTATATATGGATATTTGGAAACATTATGGTGTTTGGCGACAACAAAACTATTCATTGTTAGTCAACAGATATGCACATTGTGGTGAAAACTCAACCAATAAAATTGTTAATTTAATGCAGGGATTCTCAAAGTGTGGTCTCCAGATCAGCAGCATTGGTGTCACTTGGGGACTTATTAGAAACATAAAATTGGAGGCTCTACCAGAGATCTACAGAATTAGAAATTTCGGGGAAGAGGCCCGGTAATGTGTGGTTTACTGGCCCTTCTAGGTGATTCTGATGATCATTAGTGAATGCCCTTTTACTTTCTTACCTTAAAATGTCTTATAATCTTGTTTGATAATGTATATGAAAAAGCACAATTGCTTTTTAAAATGTGAAAATCTGAGTCAGCAATTAGGGCCAAGTCATATCTAAAAATCATGTGCGCAGAGCATTCTGAAAACTAGATATTTGAATCAGCTGAAAAGCCGCCACTGCAACCCAAACCTAAAACCTCCCCTAAAACCCAAACTCAAAAGTATTATTTATTCAACAATTTACATAAATTATCCATGTAAAATAAACATTGTATATATGAAGAAATGCTTTTCACATATTAACTGAAATCTAACTTATTTTGTTGGAATCTTCTCTTGCATTTTAGACATATTTTCCAGAGACTGATTTTTCTTGCTCCACAATTGTATTGGAAACCGAAAAAAAAAAAAAAAAAAAAACCAAACAGACAAGCCAACAATATTCTCTTGTAACCAACTAGGTTTTTTAAATCTAGGTCTTAAAAATATGGGTACTTTCCCCTGTGAGTTAAATAAGCACAAAACAAACATACTATATGGTCTATAGTCTTATTTTAGTAACTGGAAACACTATTTTGCCTGCATTCCAATTGTTATGATAAAGGTGAAGCCAAAGTCCTGAGACAGCCTCAAGGATCTGGTGGCTAATTCTTTCAACAGAACCAAGGACAGTGTCCCAGACAACGAGGTCTGTTTCAGCTGCGTCTCACAAGGTGAGTGTCCAGGGTATACAGAATGGGGTTGAAGACTCTTTCCACAAGAGCAGCAGAATAGTATGCACATGAAAGTACTCCATTACCAAGAGCCCTCAAGGGATGAACCTGTGTGCAATGGAGTTACACCATCCAGGACTTCCAGAGTAGAGGATTGGGGGTTATTGGTAGGCAATGGAGTGCCAATGAGATTTCAGGTTGTGGATTTACATATCACAGTCTCTTGTTAGGAGGATGAGCTCCAGCCAAAGTGTAAGCTTTAAACTGAATCTTACAGAGCCTGTTGTCAGGAAAGTCTGGCAAGTTCTAGCTTGTCAAAAGCCCAGGCGAAAGCAATAGTGGTGGTGATAGAGGCTAGAATGTGAGAAACCTTTGGGCCAGGTTTGAATGTGATGGCTGAAAGAAAAAATAGGAAACAAGGTGAAAACTTGGGCTTCTTGATAAGAATTTTTTAATATTGGGTATGGTACTTATTTTGCATTACTTATCCATGCAAACTATTGAGGACAACAAGATAATTTTGTGCTTAGATTGGTGTGTGTGTGTGTAGTGGGGGGTCCTCTATCATGTATCTAGCTGATTCAAATCATTTTTTTCTAAATGATAGGAACACATGAAAAGTGATATCTCTGGGAGTCAGAGCAAGTATGGATCCATTTCTTAACCAGCAGTTCTTTAAGTGGAAGTCTGTGAATCTCTAAAGCAGCAGAGTCATGAAAGACATTTAGAAAAATACAGTCACCTGGGTCCTGTTCCCAGAAAGCCTGATGTCATTTTTCTGGGTGTCTGGCGCAGGCATCAGATTTTTTAAAGTTCCCCAGGTGATTGAAAGTGGATAAGAACTAATGCTTGAAAATATAAGTGAAAGCTTTTTTCAATTATATAATATAACTTTAATTTCATTCTGTTGATTTGCCTAATAATCTGTTGTGATGTTAATGAAACCAAGGTGGTATACATTTACCTCCTAGGGATGATGCAAAAACAAATAAGATAATAGGTATTACAGAACATCAAGCTGATACTTATTTGGGCCCTGTTGTCAGCAACAGTGTTACAGCATTTTCCTGCAGGGAGTAAATACTTACATAAATCACTGGGAAAATACAGCAAAGTAGCATAATTTCTTTACTTTTACCTTTAACACGTGGGCTATAAAGTTGTCTATAAAATACTATCTGCCACAACTTATAATAAAAACATCCTTTTTATTGACATAAGATGGGTAAATATAGTTTTTGAAAGGCATCAGAGGAGCGATAAAGGCAAACTGGATGTCAACACTCATTTTGAGGGGGTTAGTTTTTCTTCCAGGAAGTTTATAAATGGCAGGTCCTGGAAATCCTAAAATCCCTAGATGGACTTTGCCTGGCACATACTTGACATTCAATAAAAATGCAGTAAATGCCTGAACAAGACCAGCACATGTGTTGTCTTCATATAGTACAGTAACACTATATTGCTTGGTCTGGGTTGTGCTGAAAAAGTTGATATCTTCCAAGACTTAAAGAATAGTGTCTAAAAGTTAGCAATACAAAATCTGGGCAGATGTGTAATGAAAGTGCTATGAAATGATTAGAATATCTAAAACAAAGAAAAAAATACCATGGATTTGCTAATTTTGGATACACAAATACGGAATATATCAAATACACAGACAGTTCTATCTGTAATATGTGATTTAAAAAATTAGCTTTTGGCTACTTTTAAATATTTTCAACATGAAAGTTGGAACTACCCACCTTCAATGAAGAAGTCTCAGCTCTATGCATCTGCAATATTTAACTTCTCCCACTTTTTCCAATCTCTTAGATTTCAGCTGTTATGACACATTTCCAAGACCTTTATTCAGACCCTTACAAGCTTTTGAAAAGACTCTCTTTTTTCTTTAATATGAGATGTACTGTTTACCTATTACACTGAGTGGCACTACAGAAAAACATGGATAATCTGTTTTTCTGCACTCTTTGCGAATGAGCTAAATGCAATGTTTACCACCACAAATTTGGTACAGCCTACATGAAATGAGACCTCAGTTTTAAATATAATACTGGTCCACATAGTATGACAAATATATACTCGGTATATGAACCATTTGGTATGCTACAATAAGACCCACCCCTAATTTAAGCAGGCTTATCTGAAGTTTACAGAAGATTTAATATAGTTTCTAGATGGTTAGATATATATATGTATGGGTGTGCGTGTATGTGTATGCACACATATTTGCTGAGTGGTTAATATAAAAGCTATGATAGGATGTGAGGATAAACACTGTGTTAGCTAAGTACTATAGAGAAAAAGAGTTCTGAGGATCTGGAATAGGATAAAGATCACAGGAAAAGAAGATGAGATTTCCATAAAGAAGCTTTGACAGCTTTGACCAACTCCTAACTGTCTGCCTGTAGTCTACATTATGTATGATTAGAAAGTTTGTGTTTCACACAGAAGCTTTCCAATTATTAATTAGGAAAACATTTACACACGGTATGTCACATGAGTAGGTTTGTCTCCTTAGCAGACCACAGTAATGCAGATATTAAAAAGGATATGTTGTCAGAAATAAATTATTCATGCTTCCTAACTTTTCTAATTTGGTAACTTGAAAACATTAATAGGATTTGGCCATTCTTAACTGTGTTGATGACAATCCTTGCTCTCTTTATTCCTCAAGGCTAGTTGAAATTTATTGAATTTATATTAATTTTTATGACCATCTGTGGCTTCTCAAAAGTAAAATAACTTCAGAAGCTTCATAATTATGGAGAAAATACTAGGTGAAACTTTGCAGAATGATTTATGATTTATATGAGATTTTTATTTACTTTTTGAGAACTATCACTTGAATATGTAATCATCAAACAGGTGACCTTCCACTTATTTGATATGATAGAAGAAAACTTCCAGCATCCCAATTTTAACATTTTATTTGAAAATTCACTGCTATAATAACACTATAGAATTAAGGAGAGTTGTGTTGTAAACATAATCCTTCTTTTTAAAAATGGGAACTCCTATTTTATCCTTTAGCTATTATATTCATCTACTCATTTTTAGTGTTGCTTTCACCAAACAACACGTCTATAGTAAATATATTTACGTTTTATGATTACAGGGAAGTGATTCCTAATGAAAATGAGAATAGAGTGTTCAAATTGGGGTTAGACCATCCCAGTTCTGTCATAGTTTCCATTGTTGAAATAAAATCCCAACTGAAAGATAATAGGTCTTGTTAGTTGGCAGGCAGGTTTCATTGAGTAAACCAAGTTGCTTTCTAGGATTTTGTGCAGAAAAATTCTGCAACTCTAAAATTCACATAACACTTAAACTGACATCAAGAGTAGTGCCCGATCACTGTGGAAGTAATCAATGACTGTAAAAGTTGTTTGGCTTTAGCCTCTGCTGTGAAAAAGCACGAAAAGTATTTATGAGAATAGAGAGGCGCAAGGGGTTGCATTTTCCACAGTTTATTGGACATCTCTACCTGGACAACCACAGACTTCTCAGATCCTACTAGCCCAAATAGAACACATAATTTCACCCTCAAACCCACTCCTCTTGCTGGACCCCAAACTCAGTGAATGGCCTACTGTTCATCTAGTTGTCCCAAGTGTCTTCCTGTTCCTTACTGTCATATATATTGAAATGCCAGGTCCCGTTGAATCTATTTCCTAAGTGGCTATTTCCTAAATCTTTTTACTTTTCATTCTCCCCTTGCTGCTGGTCCAAGCAATGAGTACTGACTGGTCTGAATTATTGCAGCAATGTCCCAGCTGGTCTCCTTTCCTTCAGCACTGTCCTTCCCCAATACACTCTGTACAGCACAGCCAAATATTACAAACTCAAAGGCTTTCCCTTTTGTTGGAATGAAGTCCAGAATTCTTAACATGGATAGCAAGGCCTGCTATTTTCTGTTCCCTGCATTACTCTCAGCTTCATCTCCCATTATTCTCCAGACCATGTACAACTGTCCTCTCTGCACCCTAAACTCCACGATATGCATGTTCAGTAACGTGGTAATGTCAAGAACTCTCCACTTTCCAACTTTGCATATGCTCTTCTCTCTGCCTGCCCTGTCCATCATCTTGCTAATTTCTATTCAGCCTGTAGCTTTAGTGCCTCTTCCATGAATCATTCCTGAACTCCACATCACCCAGTCCTAAAATCAAGGATGCCTGCTTGCATAGCATCCTATATTCTGCCTTATCCTGAAAGTGATTATACTCCACTGTAATTGATGTTTACTCATCTAGCTTTACCATTGGACCTCCGGCTTCATGAGAATCATGTATGTGAGTATCCTGCTCACTGTACAACCTTAGCCCATTATAGTGATAAGTCCATGGTAGGTGCTCCACAAATATTTATTAAGTGAATTAATCTGAATGTAGTTATGTACAAAGACCATAGAATTCAGATTTTTGTCTATGCCCTTAGCTATCATGTCAAAGAACTGCAGGGTAGTGCATGATAAACTAACTGTCAGCTTATTACAACAGACCTCCCTGCAATACAGTTTCACCCACCCTACCTCCCAAAAAAATTCTAATCAGTAGCCAGATTTAAATCTATTTGACTCTACTTCTTTCAGCGTTGGTAAGAACCATAGCAGCCATCATTTAAGAAAAGAATTAAATTACTAATATCTGTCTACCCATTTCTCTGAGAAAATGAAATCACTTCTCTACAGAATTAAAACACCATTTCTTTGAACTTGATGAAGAAGCCAATTTTCTTTTGTATTCCTGCCTCAAAAAAGACTATATGTCTAGACAGAATATTAGGGAAGTTATTCCGTAAGATATACTTTTCTGCTAGAATAAACTTCATTATTTCTACAAAATTATGGAAGTAGCTGGCTATACTTCTCTGCTTACTTCTTAATTTTTAAAAAATAACAAAAATAACAAAACCAGATAAAAGAAAGTCTACTCCATATTTTCTAAAACAGAATTCTGCTAAAACACACACACACACACACACACACACACACACACACACACACAGACACACACACACACGAGCTATGAATTTCTATACCATTCTCCAAAATTCTAAATATTGTCAACGCCATTTTAAGAGAAACAGAACTAGTTTAGTTAGTCTACATCTGTCCTGTAGTATTCTTTACACCAGTGGATCTCAGACTCTAGCATACATCAGAGTGTCCTGGAGGTCTTTGTAAAATGCAGGTTTCTGGGCCGCTCCCTTCCACCCAGAGTTTCTGATTCATTAGGCCTGAGATGGAACCAGATAATTTGCATTTCCAGCAAGTTCCTAGGTGATATTGATGCTGACCTGGGGAACACACTTTGAGATGTGACTTACACATGTAACTAACAGTAGGGAAGCACATTTAGTTCTGTCCATGCAGTTCTATCAGGCATTTTGACATGTGCCGTCCTCTTGTTCTCTTTCTTTCCTTTTTTTGGTACCAGTATCTAACTCAGCATTACTGCCTAAATACATAAAGCCTGTATTCCATGTTAAAACTTAACAGCACAAGGGTACATCATTTAAAACAAAACAAAACAAACAAACCAAAACAACAAAAACTGGAAAAAGGAGGGCTATTTCTGCAAGTTAAAAAATTAAATGGAAAAACAACCCAAAAATTGGTCTAAGGGGGTTTTGTCTTCAATAGCAAACATGTTTTGCCTCAGTGGTGATTTCTTTGTTCGGGAGCCAAGGTGGCAATTAAGCTGGCACAAAGAGCAGGAGCCATTTGTTTAATATGATGATAGCGTAGCCCTTTTTAAATCCTGGAACAATGAGGGCCCACACATAAGCTCATTCCAAGTTCTAGTTCCTTCTCTTCCCCTGTTGCTCAGTGTGAATTCTCATAGCCATGAAGGAAGGGGAAGATTTTCAATCCTGTCACATCCTCCCCCATTTAAACCATTTATAGTCTTAACTTATAAGATATGAGTAAGAAATCTTCTTTAAACATTTTGCAGAGCTGATCATCAAATCTAACAAACTGGTGGTTTTGAAATCTCCTTTGCTCCAAAGACTTTCCACTAACCTCTGTGTTCTCTGTTGTGTCATTGTGCTGAGAAGAGCAAATTAAAAATCCAATCTTAAGTGGGGCTTGGTAGTAGGATTATTTTTATCTTATAGATTTATTTCAATCTTCATTTTAGGAAGAAAGGAGACCTTAGGAAGATCTAATTCTCATCAGTTCTGGCATGAGCTGAGTCAAGTAAGGGATCTCAGAATTTAAAGAAAGGGATGCCCTTAATAATGGCATCTGAAGAAGCAAGTGTACTATACTGTGACAATTACAAGATACTATATCAGTTCCCATCCTCCACTAGGCTCTTTTAGGATGGAGACTCTGTCTGGTTCACTGCTTTATCTCTAGAATTTAGAACAGTACTCAGAAAATAGAAGGCACTCAATATGTAGCAATTATTGCCTGACTGGCTCTCTCTGTAAGCACTGCGGGGAATGTACAACCAAAATTTATAAAGTGTAACATGACACCAAAGTTCATAAATTAAATGTTACCAAAATAGACTGTTGTTACAAATGAAGAAAATTAATCAGAAGGTATCTTTTTAGAATATAACAACCTCTAACACTCAGTCTACAAATATACCCATCATCAAACTTCTGGCAAATGTTCAAAATAAATAAACACCTATCATGACTTAAATCCCTGGCAGTATACGTCAACAGTGTTCACATGAGTAAAAGCATTTTTGCCTAAGTTGTCTACCAGTTTATAATATGGGAAGGAATTCCCCATGGGATACTATCTCCTCCCCCTTTATATAGGGAATACAGGTTTGGCTAAATACTTTCTCGTAATTGTGCAGAAAGTGCATGCCCTTATAAAAGGGCAATCACATATATTATCAATGTGATTGATAACATTATCAATGGTTTCCTAAAAGCAGCCTCTCCATTTTGCAAGTCTATCAACTTACAGTTCTTTACCTTCCCTTCAGCTGAATCTACTCACTTCAGGCTCAGCCTGAGTTCATGAAAGAACCCTGCCAGGGCGGAGCCCATTTAAGGACTAACTGTGTCTAGGTCATGACACTCAGATCTGGATCTAGGGGTAACTGCTGGCTTTTGCATGATCTACTCTTCTTCTCAGGCTGCCCATTCCCTGAGATCTACTTTGAGAACACTAGATCCTGTGCCTGATGTTCAAATTAGGATGGCCTCATACCACAATGTTTTGTTGCCCCTTCTAGCTTTGGATCTCCCATAACCCAAAATAGTCTAATCCACACCAGGCCCTCTTATGCCCTTTTGATACTATTTCTCAAATGACTCACAAGACCAGCCTCTAAGGTCAAGCTAGTTCTCCCAGGTCTCTTCTAGTATCCTAGTGCTATTTTTTTCTCTGCCAAGTTTTGATTTCTTTTCCAGTCCCTGTTGCTAAAATCCTACTGAATCCCTCACAGCCACCCAAACCCTGGCAAGGTATGATTTTACCATCTTAAGTTCATTTTCAGGGCTGAGCGTATAATAATGACTAGTCAGGCAGCACCCAGTGATCACACTGTATGGAGAGTATAGACATTGGGATGGAGGAAGGGCAAAAAGAGGCCCTCGATACTGAAACATATTTTCAGAGAGTAATATAATTGGTGAATTCTCATATGCAGTGAGGATCAAATTGATGAACCATTTTAGCACTCCCACAAGAATTCTGCTACCTCATTTCTGCACAGAATTTCATCTTATGAAAAAGTTCCACAATTTTTAACATACTACAGCATCTCTTCGTGCCAAGTAGTTTTATATTTTAAGAATTACAAAATGCACTCATCAAATAATTTTGGCACATAATATATATTTCTAAATTCCAGAACAAATCTCTCTCCTGGGGTTCTATTTAAAATACAACCTGGGCTTGTACACCATCCAGTATGATAGAAAAACATATAATCAATTCATAGAAGACCAACACTTGCCCTACAGGTGCTAGAATTTGACAACTTGTTTTTTTTTTTTTTTTTTTTTTTGAGACGGAGTCTCGCTCTGTCGCCCAGGCTGGAGTGCAGTGGCCGGATCTCAGCTCACTGCAAGCTCCGCCTTCCGGGTTTACCCCATTCTCCTGCCTCAGCCTCCCGAGTAGCTGGGACTACAGGCGCCCACCACCACGCCCGGCTAGTTTTTTGTATTTTTTAGTAGAGACGGGGTTTCACTGTGTCAGCCAGGATGGTCTCGATCTCCTGACCTCGTGATCCACCCGTCTCGGCCTCCCAAAGGGCTGGGATTACAGGCTTGAACCACCGCGCCCGGCCGACAACTTGTTGAAATTAGATTGAAAATTAGTTATACAGTATGTAAGAACAAAGGCAGGCTACAATATTTCCTTCTAGTGGACATCATTAACGCCTCAGAGATGAAATGCACGAAACTCTTCTAGAAATACTAATCAACTGAAACAAGCAGCCCTCAAAACAGTAATGTGGTCAGTCTGTATGCTGCCAGGTAATTTATAATCCATGACAAGCAGAGCCAAGTGAAAGTTATTTACATTTGTTCTTCTGGTAGAATAGAAGGGATGAGAGTGAAAAGGATCTGTTGAATCAGATCGTGTTTGACTGAGGAGTGACAGGGAAGTTCTCTTCAATTAATAGCCAGCGGCATAATTTGAGCTAATACCAGCTGGGCTTTCATCATGAAATGACACAGAAATAAATTATTCTGTATTCAGATGCTGGCATGGTGAAGTGAATTAATCCACTCAAATTTGGAGGAGGGAGACAGAAAGTAGATTACACTATCTGAATTTTTTGAGCCTGTTTTAGCTACACTTTAAGGATACTGAGGTTCATGATAATTGTTAAAATGTCCAAGTGGATCCATTTAGACTCAAATACTTGCTTGAATGAACAAATTCTTAGAAGGGAGGAACCAAACAGAGTAGAAATGGCTTTATGAAGGTCATGGTGGTTTCTTTCACGGATTAGTGAAATTCATATTCAACTCAGAAGGTCAGGGGGAAGTTGGCAAAAAGAGTTTTATTAAGAACAACTTTATAGGAGAACTCTTGAGGGAGTAAAAAGATGACTACAATGATACAAAGGAATCCAGGACAGGTTTAGAGAGGTCAAATGCCTGCTGGTTCATTCAGAAAAGATTAACAGACCCAGCTACTGGGACTTTTCTGGCTAGGCATCCTTCCTAGTGGTCACAAGTCAATGCATCTCCTGGCTGCCTGGCTACATTCCCATCCGTCTGGATGGAAGAGCGCCCACCCACACGCCAGACCTTTTCCTTAGGGGAAAGTTTCTGAGGTTCCACGTCAGGCAAACTTTGCTTACCCATCACTTCAAGTAAACAACTCTTCCATGGGGATTTCTTACAGAAAAAAAATGCACTTGAAAGCATCTAACCAAAGCAATGAAGGTGGAAAAAACAGAAGTTATGTGAGAATCTGAGTATAGAATATACAGACATAAAATAAGCTCTCCAAATGACGAAGCAGTCACAACTTGACCTCTGAATTGTTTGCTATCTGTTTGTTCCTTCAATATTCAAACTGTAGCCCTGGAAATACAAACACAAACCTCTAAACACTCACAGGCCTGTGGCAACAAAATGCTACATGCCAGCTTCACAACTGGGGCATGCAGATCATAAATCCTGTAGTGGCAGGAGGGGAGGAGTGGAAATAGACTGTCATCATCCTGCAGCAAGGAAAACTGGGCACAAGGAAAAGGCAACTGGCAACACATTCCTGGATTCTCTCATTCATTGAAGAAGGAACTCAGGGATTGAATTACCCAATTGACGCTAGTTCTATCCACGCCAGAGGGCAAAAGTTCCAAGACTGCCACAGGTCATGGTTGTTTGGAATTTAGGCAGAGTTGCTTTGTCCTTAGTGTGTAATAGAGAGAAGTTCTGGAAAAGGAGCTCCTCATCGAGTCTGGTAAGGAGCACTCCTATTCTGACATGGATTTCAGAGGACTCAGGCGACAACGTGCCCAGGATTTAACACTTTTAATCAGTCAGCATGAGAGATAAACCTAATTTGGCTATATAAGACTGATGAGAAACAGTCTTTGCCGTCTATAACACAAAAGGAAAAGGAAAAAATAAGAAGCCCATTACTTTTAGTTACATTCAGAGCAAGAAAGAAATTCCTACAATCACAGAGCACCCGGTTCCATCAGTGGTTGGCCTGCGAGATTCTAAGCTATTAGCTGGAAGCCCTCTCCACAGTGAGTAGTGGGGAGAAGCGAGCTGTTAAGTTGAATTAGCAAGTGTTTTTTCAAATGTCATATGTAGTGTCAATGTGTGTCCTAAATGTAACTCCCTCCCAATTCAACAATTTATAGCCAGAACATAGGCACAATTTCTAGATATGAGATTGCATGACAATGTTTCTCAAGGATTAGTTTATTTCTTTCAACACACCCTTTTTAATACAAACTGTTTTATTTCCTAGCACTCACTACATCTCACCCAAATGAGTGGATGGCAACAGAAAATTCTGATCATTACTCAAAGTATTGTGTAAGAGCCTATTGCTTTGTATTGCTTTTATAATCGCTGTGGATCAGATGAAGCCTCTATTTCTATACCTGGGCTAAATAATATATACAGATGTATTAACAGACTGTCTATTGAACTACTAACATATTTACATATAGTCTTACCTCTCACATTCAGGGACCAGTTAGCTAACTGATGATTTATTTTTCTTCAGTCTTTTCATTTTGACTTGTTCTTTATAATAAAAAAAAAAGTGATACAATTGGAATCTGTTGTATAATGAGCATTTCCTAGGGCCTATGCTAGATACGTTTTATACATTATCATCTTTAAACCTAACAGTCTTCTGAGGTTAAAATCCAATTACATAAAAAGCAAAAGAATCTCAGAAGTAAAGAGACAAGCCAAAATATAACTATGCCCTAGTTTTACCCCTGCATTTTTATTATTTTGTGGGGTAACTTTCATTTGCCTGTCTTCCTTTAAATTGTAACTTTTTTGAAGATGGGAACTCCATATTATTCATCTTTTCATCCTCAGTGCCTAGAACAGTGCCTGGAACCTGGTAGGGTCAGAAACGTGAGAAGTAGATATAGGCCATGCAGCCAGTCAGCAACAGTGCTGGGTTTTCAATGCAGAAATGTGATTTCAAGACCACTCATGTTAAAAAAAAAAAAAAAAAAGTTGCAGTTTATCAGTGATGTTTGGCAAAAGAATGGATGTTGATATTAGTTTACCCAGTTTCATTCTAGGTAGTTCATAACCAGGAGCTTCTCAAGAAATACTCGTTTACAGAATTAATGAATCCAAGTTAGCTCTGTTTACCAAAACCACAGATAACTGGAAACTAAAAATTGGATAAAGTCGGTTTCAACAGAAGAAAAAAGAGTTTGTGTTAAATATGAATGAGCATTTACTTTGTTAAATGATATGTGGGCTTTTCACCTAGATTACAGGAAAATTACTCTAGCATCAATTTTTACTTTGAACTTTGAAGAACTTTGAAGAGCTATAGTGAGTAAAATCCAAGGTGCTCTCTGCATGAAAAATTCTAGTTTGTCCCTACTGTAAAAATTCACAATACAAATATAATCATGAGGGTATTTTCTTTCACAGCATCAGTTATTTAAAAATACAAATCTTTGAAGAAAAATTTTTTTGACAAAGTAAAATAGCATTAAATCCTATAAAAAGATTACAGGCACAAAACCTGAGGATTTTTACATAAAGTTTTGTTGATGGAGTCAAATACTTGCATTAGCGCTCTTTTCAAACCCTGACTCCATCCCTTCACACTCCACTTGTAATAACTAATGTTGATAGTAAAAATATATTTATGCTAGAATGATGAACAATGGGCATAAAACAGTTGTTTGGTTTACCAAATTCCCCTTCACTCACAGCTTAAAACGTAACCAATTTAGCTATGACAATGCCAGCTTAGTTTATCCAATAGCATAGTAAGCACTATTCCTAGAGCTCATGATAATTTTAGGATCTCATAGAAATGTTAAATCTCTTTTAAAATCTGAAAAAAATGAGTACAATACAATTTAGATTATATTTATCTTTACATAAATGCATCTACAAAATATAATTTTGTATTTTTTATGAGGAGCGGACCCACAAAGCCAAAAGTGCATTGGGCCCATCAGTGTCATAATGAGCTAGGGTATTTTTAATCTTTATAAAATTGCTATGGCATTATTATCTGTTGGAATGCCAGGAACATGTTAGTATTTTGTGCCTTTTATTTCTTCTCACCTGCTAAAAAATATCTAATATCATGAAAAAAGATGGAAAAGTCTTATGAATTGGATTGGATATAAATAGGATGGATATATGACAGATATATGACGGGTATGAATAGGATGAATGGATATAAATCATAAATCCAATTTAACTGGGCAATGAAAGAAAAAATTCCTAAGAAAGCCTTCCTTTTCCCTATCTCACATCTTTTACCTGGAAAACAACAATTTAGAAATGATTACAATTTCAGAGAACTGAAGGAAAAGATGAACTACCAGAATGTTGTGACTTCATAAAAACACTAATTTAGAAATGCTTACCCACAAAGCTTTTTTCCCCCATAACACTGGATTTGTTACTTGAATTGAGCAAATCCTGAATCCAGCTGGATATCTTAGTATGTAGTAACACCAAATTACTGAGTTAGTACTGAATTAATAATCTGAACTGGGTGAGTATACTAACTAACTTTACTCAGTTACTAAAAGGCTAGTATCAAAGCTAATGTCAGAAACGCCTTTCTCATACAGTACAGCATAACCAACAACAGTAGCTCTTGTGGGCATTATGTTTTCATGCCAAGCAAGCCACACCTTGATTTTCTGACTGTGCTTTCTATGAGTTGGTTCTATGTTCATCCATTAATAGGATGTTGACTTATTTATAAATATATTATCTAATTCTTCCTCTAGCTCTAACTATTCTGTGGAACAGATAAAATAAGGAGTAAAAATAAAATGCTTTCAATTTTGAAGTATTTGTTAAGTATCTTGGCATAGAAAAAGGCAAGAAGTAATGTTTGAAATAAATTTGTAACATTATCTGTGAATTGTATATATCTATGAACTTCCATCAGTATTTTATAGGAAAAAGGGGGCAGTATATACACAGTTCAAATACCAATACTTGGATCCGAAATTTTTAGGATTTCTAGCACATTCTAAGTCTCTTTTTAAAAATTATAAAAGCAAATTAGAATTTAACACCTTGCCTATATAAGTCATAATATAGAATTATATAAGAAGAAAATAAGTAATGACAACCTCAAGTAAATGTTAACTTTTTTCACATCCAAATTTTGACTTTTTTGACATTTTATTGCAGACAAGAATTCCTTTTTCCTTTCAAAATATCATTTTCACAATTATGCTGTGAAATATGTGGTCACTTGATATGATAGGAAAGCAGAACTTTAAAAGACTTAGAACTATATTCCTCCTTGTTGTAATGAGATATTCTTCACATATGATCATTTTTTTTCTGGTTACAGTGCATCTCTGAATACTCGTCATGCATCTTTTTATCTTATTCTGATAACAGAATTCCAATTTTCCTTTGACGAATCCCCCTCCAACTGATGAAACTGACCTCCACAACCGGGGCACACAGAGGCCTGGTCAGTCAGTCACAATTGACTCAAGGCGGACCTATAATCCAAGTGCGCACACATTTCAAGTCAGCCCTGGGTTTTCCTTGGAACCACTGGGAGATGTATGCTCTCACGTCACAAGAATTACTACAGGCAACCTTGTGCTGTCTGAGCTTTCTTCGCTACCACATAAAGTCTTAGAAACACAGTGAGATAGAAGGAGAGAAAGAGAAAGACAAAGACAAACACCCTGATCAAATCATGAGAAGGCCTGCAGCAATCCTCACAACCATTAAAACTAGCTGTACCCTTTGAATCTTTGAGTTTCAAGATCCTGTAAACTGCTATTTTGCGTAAGTCAGTTTAAATTCAGTTTATATTGGCCGGGCGCGGTGGCTCAAGCCTGTAATCCCAGCACTTTGGGAGGCCGAGGCGGGCGGATCACGAGGTCAGGAGATCGAGACCATCCTGGCTAACATGGTGAAACCCCGTCTCTACTAAAAATACAAAAAAAAACTAGCCGGGCGAGGTGGCGGGCGCCTGTAGTCCCAGCTACTCGGGAGGCTGAGGCAGGAGAATGGCGTGAACCCGGGAGGCGGAGCTTGCAGTGAGCCGAGATTGCGCCACTGCATTCCAGCCCGGGCGACAGAGCGAGACTCTGCCTCAAAAAAAAAAAAAAAAATTCAGTTTATATTATTTGCAACTGAAGGAGAAAACTGTACTACTGTATTTTACCACATGAATATTTTCAGTGTTAAGGAATATAAAAGAAGTCTTGACACGATGCAAGTTCACTCTTGCTTACTTACTCTTTGCTGTCTTTATATTTGATTGACAACAAGGGACTCCAACTGTTGGCTTGTTACTCCTTTGGGGAAAATTTATTTATTCATTCATTCCTTTGCTCATTCATTCAACAAATGCTTATTTCACACCCATTAGGTACCAGGCACCCATCTAGGTACTAAAGATTCATAATTGAACAGGATAGACAAACGTTCTTCATCTGGTGGGAGGGAGTCAACCCTTAATTAATAAATAAATAAAAATCTAAGTGTGCTGAATAGCTACATGTGCTACAGAGAAAAATAATGCAGGAATGACGATACAGAAACTTTGCACTTGATGATAGGTTTGGATTAGCTGTTTTTTAAAAATAGATGGTCATGAAAAGTCTTATGAAGAAAATGATATTTGAGCACAGGCTTGAAAAAAATGGAGCTCCTTACTGGGTCCTAGAACAGAGAAGGTATGGGTCCTAGAACAGAGAATAGTAAGTCTCAGCTCTGTAGAGTGCATGGCAAATTTTCCTCACAGGAGTTCACCTAGTTACACAAGAGAGAAACTCCCATGATGCCCCACTAGAACTTTTTGCTGCTAGCTCTCTGAGGGAACTGGGCATATTTGTTTTGTTTCACTGGGCAAACAGAAATACAAGTTAGGGGTGGCTGTAGGTTCCACGAATCATTATTATTTTCAGTGTTCACTCTCTGGCGTAAAGACTGTGATGTGAATTGCTGACTAATTTTATAAAGCACCTGGAGCTCCTCAGGGCAAAAGGCACTATGTCAACACCAACATTAAATAAATAGCAATAATTGACCAAATCCTCTGGTGGTATAAGGCAAATAAAATATGTTCCCTCTTGGAAGTTCATGACGTCTGCCAGGTTAAGCAAGAATGAGGCAAAGCACTTTCAGAAAGCCACTTTTTCTACCATTGTATACGGCCTCCAAACAGCCACTGTGAAATGTTAAGTGTTTAACAGCAAATTAAAACTGAGTGTGTTTTTTATTTCATTATTGCAACAAGGTACTAAATGACCACTTGAGATATTTATTGTATGTTATCATTTTCCAGGTGGTTTTACTATTAGCTAGAAATAAGAGTAGAGTGACATTCATTTGATAATAAGAGCAGAACTATGTTCCACCAATTTTTAGAGCACATGAAAATCTCTTTAGCAAAAGGACTTTTTCAAAGGTTGAATCTCTTACAGCTTTTCAATGTGAATGTTAAGTAAAGAAACCTACCAAAACCAAGAATTATTTCAAATGGTTATATGGTTTCAAATGGTAGATGAAACATGAAAATGTATATAACATATTAACAAGATTTAATTTGTGTCTCTAAGAATTCTGTACCTAATTTCAATGGAAGTCTGTACCCGCCCAACCCGCTCCATACCAAAACAAGCATTTGTGAGAAAGCACTATATATATATACACACACACACATATATATATAAACACCATGATGTGAATTTTAAATAAAACAAGGGATAGCTCAGGATAAACTTGGTTTTACTCTACTAACTCCAAAGTTCAATGAAAAAAAATAACAATTTTCTCAAGGTTATTAATCATCATTACTTATAGAATTATGAAATACTTTTCTAAAAACATTTATAACTAATCTAGCATGATTCCTTTATTTCACAGATGAAGAAACCAAGTGTCAGAGAGGTCTCTTTGCTGGGAGTAATGTATATGCTGAAAACCACCTATAACACTTTGAACCATACCTACTGTTGGTATTTTGTGATGTCCTTCTAGATGTTTTTCCTTGAATAACTATATAAATTTTTTATTATAAAAATGGGCTCACATTTTATGTATTTTTTTATTTTTTCATTTAACATAATGAAAATCTACCATGTTGAAAATTATCCTTATGCATCAGTATCTTATCATACACATTTACCTTGATAACATATCAAGGTATATTGTGCTAATTCCCACTGCTGAATATTTGGCTCATTTTTTTGGGGGGGGGCACATTTTCAGTTTTCCACTATAATAAACAATGATGTACCTAAATCTTTTCACATATTCTTAATTATTTCCTTAGGATAAATTCTTAGAAGTAAAATTGTGGTTCATAGTGTGACTTGAATTCTAGAAGGTGACTCAAACTTTCACTTTCATTGCTAATGAATAAGAATGTCCTGACTTTAATCAATACATTGAATTTGTTATCATCTAGTTTCGACTTTGTTTTTTAATCTTGAATACTCATTAGAGAAAATGTTAGTTCACTATTGTTTAATTTGTATTTCTTTAAAGTTGGGGTTTTATTCATGTAACTCACCAATTGTGTTTCTTATAGATTGATTGTGTTCATTTTTCTGGAAGAAAGGTCAATTTTTTTCCTTATTAATTTCTAAGAATTTCTTTTTTTTTTTTTTTTCCTGAGATGGAGTTTCGCTCTGTCGCTCAGGCTGAAGTGAGTGGCACGATCTCGGCTTACAGCAACCTCCACCTCCCGGGTTCAAGTGATTCTCCTACCTCAGCCTCCTAAGTAGCTGGGATTACAGGCATGAGCCACCGAGCCCAGCCGATTTCTAAGGATTTTTAAAACATTAACGCTAATGTCTCTTTAGCAACATGGGAAATAGAATCCCAGCCTTGTCATTTGCCTTTAAGTTTTCTTTATGGTGTTTTTGATGTGTAGAAAAATTTGATTCCTTAATATATACATATCTATGAGACATTTTCTTCATGCTTTCTAGCTCTAGTGATATGCTTAGAAATATCTTCCCTATCTTGAAATTTAAATACTCATTTTTACTTTATTTTAGTAATTTTAACGAAATTACTTTTTAGTTGTTACATTAATAAAATGTTATATTATATATTAATGAAATCTTTAAATAAATATTTAATAAAATACATATCCAATGTATATTTTTATATAAGGTTTAAAGAAGGAATCTAACTTTGTATTATTTTCCCAAATGATAGCTGTTGCTTTCAACACCATTTGTTGAATAATCATCCCTTTTCTCATTGAATAAAATGCTACTTCAGTCACACACACACACACACACACACACACACACAAACACATACGTGAGTCTTATTTGAAATCTATAGTATATCCAAATCAGATTTATCTAATTCTTCACCTGAGACACTGTCCTAATTCTTACAATATTATATATTATATAATATATATGACTATAATTTTTATAATATAATCACTGGAATGGTGTGTTCTATATCCTTCCAACCTTTACCCACTGTGCTTTATTTCAACTTTTTCTTGATTTTCCCATGTTAGCTTGATTTTTGAAATATTTTATTAAAATCAAAAATAAAATCCGATTGAAATTGCCTATAATGGAATGAATATTGTGGACTGTTTATCATTAGTTAAGACATTTTTGTTTTCTTCACAACAATACCAAAAAAAAATCTTCTGATTTCTTATTTTCACTCATACATATAGGTGTAGTATGTTTTTGTGACTGGAATATTGTGCTATTTAAAAAGAATTGGCTGGCACAGTGGCTCACACCTATAATCCCAGCACCTTGAGAGGTCAACACGGGTGGATTGCTTGAGTCCAGGAGTTTGAGAGCAACCTGGGGAACACAGCAAGACCCCATCTCTACAAAATATTTTTGAAAAATTGTCCAGGGGTGGTGGTGGATATCTGTAGACCCAGCTACTCAAGAGGCTGAAGCAGGAGAATTGCTTGAGCCTAGGAGGCAAAGGTTGCAATGAGTTGAGATTGTGCCATTGTACTTCAGCCTAGACAACAATAAGAAAGTAAGTAAAGAGGTATTTTATTTTTTTATTATAATTTCTAACTGATTATTACTTTGTATAAAAAAGCTAATAACTTTCTTATATGTAATTTTGTATTTGGCTACCTTTCTGAATTACTGAATCATTTCTAACAACATTTCAACTAATTCCTTTGGCTCTTCCAGCTAAATATCCACATAGCTATAAAGTCAGTTTTCATTTTATATTTTATGTTTCAAGTTATTGTACTAGAACAATAACTTGACAATAACTATACTACGACTTCCCAAATATTACATACAAATATTATGTTACGTCATATTGCTTATAACTAAGCTGACTTTAATAGAAATGACTTACACTAAAAAATTGGTTTCACCATTGAAATAAACACTATATTCTTCTGTTGCTATTTCACTACATCCTTTAAAAAAAAAACTAACAACGAATGGATGTTAAGTTTTAGTCAAATGCCACTGTGACACCTGTCAATACAAGTCTGTTGCTTTCTCTTTCAACCTATTAATATGATGGATTCTGTGACCAGATTTTATCAAAATTAACTATGTGTACATTTACAGACTCAGCCTTATTTGACACGAGCATGAATCTTTTAACAAAATGCAAGATTCAATTTACAAAGTTGTATTTAAGATTTTATCTACTGAAAAGTAAGATTGGTTGAGGGACTTCCTATTGTAAATAGGTCTACTTGATACAACGAATTGGAAAGTTGCTTTTCTTTTCACAAACTCGAGGAAATTTATATAACATACTATTTGTCCCTTAAAAGTTTGGAAACATTTTCTCAGAAAGTCTCTGGGCCTGATATCTTTTGAAGGACTGTTTACTTAAAGCAATTTTTCTAATTTTTTTCTGACAGATCTTGCTTTATCAAGGTTATATCCTTCAATTTGTATCAAATGTGGAAATATATATTTTTTATAGGAAGGCATAATTTAATCAAGATTGTATCTCTCTCTCTCTCCCTTTCCATATGTACATCTTTCTGACTCATCCTGGGCCCCTCACTTTCCCTCACTCCCATAGAACTGTTTCACCAACTGTTAGGTATGACTGCTGTCTCATTCTCTCTCACCACAGAAAGCTGGGAAAGACATTTTAGGAGGTGAGAAATAAAGCATCCTCTCTCAAGATTTGCCATCCCCCAAGAGATGTATGTGGGGGTCTCCATGCCAACAGTCCACTCCTCTGAGATGGTTTTCCCTAATTACCCGCAAGCAACTTTCCACTTTTAACTTTAAAAGAGTGAGCAGGGCTCCCCTTCCTCATAATCTAGCTGCGAAGCGATTTAATAGGTATTCCATGAAATTTAAAAGCAGTAGTAAGATTCCTAACAGAGACATTCCTGAACTGTTTGTCTCCATTCTCACAGCCTATCTCTAGATATAGGGAGTTCTTTGGAACTAATTTCTGAAAGAACATGTACTTTTTCATATTATATAACATTCTGAGCCACATTTAAATGAATGCTTAGTGAGATTTTTCAAATAGATATTTAAATTATTGTATGCCACTAACTGAGAAAGATTAACAGGGCATAATAAGCTGTACTTAATATTTTAGGAACGAGTATAGTAAACTATTGTTTAATACATAAAAGGTAAGGCACACATTACAAAGTGAAACCTGGGAGAACTAAAGCTTCTAAAATAATTGAGCCTTCCCTCCAGCAGACTCTCACAGAGCTCTCTGCCATTAACCAAGGGTATAACAAATAGAGCAAAGTATATAATACAATAATAGCTATAGTTTTTTGAGCTCTGGTCACATACCTGGCATAATGCTAGATGTTATACACATTAGCTTTCTTCCTCAGGGCATCCCTAAGGAAAAAGAGCAAAGAAGGGCTGACGTGGTTTATATCTCCCATATGCGAGGCCCCAGGATGGATGAGTTTGTGGGAACTGGAGTCTCAGATCCTAAGTCCATAGAGTTAGGAAGACACAATTAATAAGGCAAAGTTCCTGCTCTTGACATTATACTACTGTTTCAAGTTTGACTCAACTTTTTTTTCTGAAAATAATGATTAACTTTTTTTTTTTTTTTTTTTTGAGACGGAGTCTCGCTCTGTCGCCCAGGCTGGAGTGCAGTGGCCGGATCTCAGCTCACTGCAAGCTCCGCCTCCTGGGTTTACGCCATTCTCTCGCCTCAGCCTCCCGAGTAGCTGGGACTACAGGCGCCCGCCATCTCGCCCGGCTAATTTTTACTTTTTATAGCTGTTTACTGCCCGCCAAGCACTGTTGTAAGGACTTTATATGTATCAACTTCTGGAATCTTCACAACCACCTTATAAAATAAGTATCATGATGGCCTCCATCCCCCTCCATTTTATACGGGAGAAACGTGAAGCTTAAAGGAGTGACCTGCCAGCCGGGCGAGGTGGCGGTCGCTTGTAGTCCCAGCTACTAGGGAGGCTGAGGCAGGAGAATGGCATAAACCCGGGAGGTGGAGCTTGCAGTGAGCCGAGATCCGGCCACTGCACTCCAGCCTGGGCGACAGAGCGAGACTCCGTCTCAAAAAAAAAAAAAAAAGGAAGTGACCTGCCCACAGATGGCAAGTGACCAGGCCAGAGTCTACATCCAAACTATTTAATTCTAGACTAACTCTAGACTCTAAGCTTTTAATCACTAAAGTTTCAGAAATGGCTACCAAGAAAGATGACTGAATTTGGGGAGCAATATCTAAAATCAAGCCCAAAGGAATATGAATAAAAGCATGTGAAGAGAAGGCTATGATTTCTCACACTATGACTAGCAGCTTTCCTTAGGTGTCATCTCTGCTGAATCTTCACTGGGCTGGGAACACAATGAAATACAACTGAAACTGTGCATGGAAAGTTAACTATGAAATGACTGGAGGAATCTTAGTCAGAAGCAGATCTCACTTTACCAAGAGAGGTCAGTCATATTTCACAACAGAGGCTTTAGGGCCCTTTTTGATGTTCCACACAGTAATTTAAATGTTTCAGTAAAAACAGAAAAAGCAAAGAGTTAATAATCATCTGAATAAATGTATTTCCATTCTAAACTTCCGAGGGGGTTAGGAGTATAAGAAGACTAAATATTGTGGAAAGTAGCATGGTGATACCTGCAGAGGCTAAAAACAGAACTACCGTTTGACCCAGCAATCCCAATCCTGGGTATATACCCAAAGGAATATAAATAATTCTACCATAAAGGCACATGCACGTATATGTTCACTGTAGCACTATTCACAATAGCAAAGACATGGAATCAACCTAAATGCTCATCAATGGTAGACTGGATAAAGAAAATGTGGTACAGGTACATAATAGAACTCTATATAGTCATAAAAAATGCAATCATGTCCCTTGCAAGAACATGGATGGAGCTAGAGGCATTATCCTTACCAAACTAATGCAGGAACAGAAAACCAAATACTGTATGCTCTCACTTATAAGTGGGAGCTAAATAATGAAAACACATGGACGCAAAGAGGAACAACATATTGGGGCCTACTAGAGGGTGGAGGGTGGGATGAGGGATAGAATCAGAGAAAATAACTATTGGATAGTAGGCTTAGTTCCTGGGTGATGAAATAATCTGTACAACAAATCCCCATGACAGGAGTTTACCTATATTAAAAAAAATCTCCACATGTACCCCTGAACCTAAAATAAAAGTTCTGTTTTTTAAAATGAGATGAAATACATAGGGCAAAGTAAATTTATTTGTGGAAAAAGAGCAAAAGGAAGCACTGTTTCCTGGCAATAATTATAACTCTTTTCTTAAGGTCTGCCCTTCTCCTTACCCCTGATCTCCAACTTGTCGGAAAGCTAAGATTATTGACCATCTGTGAACTCTGTATCTAGTTAACTTATTTCATTCAACCCTTTAGGGACTCAAGCAAACAGCGTCCCTGACACCATTGACAGTTTTGGGTTCCAAGGTGGCTATGCAAATTAATCCCTGTCTCTTCCTCCACTCCTACTCTGATCCCTAATCCTCACTTCTACAAAAGAACATTGTTATGAAGCATCCTGGCCTTGCTTTCAGCTCCTGTTGTCTTTGAGCCAGAGCTTCATTAGAATGTGACAATCTGTGCTCCTTGGGACCTTGGTCACCTCAAATTATTTGCTGGAAGATGTGGAATGATCCTACTTCACGTGAATATATAGCTCAGTTTCTTCTATTTTTTTTTTTTTTTTTTTTGAGACGGAGTCTAACTTATCCCAATGTCTTCTATACTTTCTGAAAGGTATTAGAGTGTATGGACCTTGCTCTTGGTTAACATTAAAAAATAAGCTTTCTACATAATATAATGTAAAAAAGGTATGTTATTTCTTCACTTTTTTGACTGCTAAGTTCTCTTGAGAGGCAGTGTCACACTGCACTATTAGTGGCCTGCACATCTAAGATACAGTATTTCTTACATACTTGTGAATTAATTCCTAACCTCTGTGTAATATTCTGATTTCAATTATTTATTCAAATTCTCTGTCATTCTCTGTACATTTCTTTAGCACACACTAGATGTCTGCTGTGCCAGGTGACTCTCACTTATTCAGCACAGCAACCCTAAGGGACAGACACATTTTGTATTGAAATATTAGAGTGGAGAGAACAACAGTGAGGCAATGAGGTTAAGAGACTTATGCATGGTCACATTCTTACCTTGGAAATTCTGCCTTGCTGTGAAGCAGTGGAGTAAAGACATTGACTATTCCAGCACTCATTGTTCTTTATCCAGTCTCCCATGGGAGAATACATTTCAGGGTTCTGTACAAGGAAAACTTTGTATTTCCTGAGAAATGGATGCTGTGTTGTTCTTGTCTAGCATTTCTTGTTTTCCTCCTAAGTTTGGCCACCATGTAACTATGAGATGGGTTTCTGGGCTCCTTCAGAGGAAGCACTATGACTCTTATTATTAAAATATTCACTTTCTCTTCAACCAATTTTCTCTTTTTAACATTCTGAATTAAAAAAAAAAATATATATATATATTGATTTTGTACTTTTTGTAACTGGCTGCAAATCCTTTCCTGAATAGGCAGGGCATGAATAAAGAAAGGACGGAAGGGAGGAAGGGAAGGAGAAAGGAAGAAAGGGAGGGCAGCAGGGAGAAAACAAAAACAAGTAGGCAAACACGTAAAATGACTTACCTTTTTTAATTTTAAATTATTTGTTTTCTAATAAATACAACCTTAATGAAATGCCATCTCTAAAAATCCTTTATATAAAGCTTTTCAAATAATAAAAGGAATATAAGTAAAATGCCGAAAGAAATAAACTTTTTGCAGCCAAGAAGTCTTTGATCTAATGTTTCTTGTTCACTATCTCTCAAGGTTCCCCAAGAGTAAACATATGCCATAAGAATTTTTTGCTAAATCTAGTCTTAAAATAGGAACTATTCTAAAATTAAACTTCTACTTTTATCCATAAGGCCATTTATATCATTTTTAGCAATGTTGTAACAACTATTGGAAATACCACATGGTCTGGTTTTACATAAATTTGCAATGTATATTATCCTCCATCACCCCCTACATTGCTATAGAAGTTTGGTCCAATGGTACCGCATAGTGAGCTTTATTTTCTGGCCGGGTTGGCATTTTGAGGTCTAGAATCTTTCTATGCCACCCCTGCCGCCATTGCCAACTGGCTGTGTGCCTAAAAGCCAGAGACACTGGGCAGGGTTAAAGATTGTGGCCATTTTTTTTTTTCACTTTGTCAAATGTAAAAATACAATGATGGTTTGTAGAGTATACTTTAAAAATAATTTAGTCAGTAGGTTTATGTCTACCAATGTATATCCTATGAGTTAATATAAGCAGTTTATACTATCAGCTGAAGGTGATGTGTCCTTCTTTTAGTTGTTGATATTGTGAGAGAATAAGGGATTTTATTTAAGAATGAGCTAAAATAGCAATGTGGAAATACAGAAAATAAATACTGAAACCACACAATGCTAAACATGAATCAGCATTCCTATATTTGCAAGTGAAGTCACCTAAAGACAAGAAAGTATAAGCAGAAAAGGCAATAACTGCATCAGGGAAAATGAGAATCTACGGAAAGAAAAAGGCCAGCAGTACCCGGATTCAGCTTTTCTGGTTGGAAAGGTGTAGAGACATTAAAAATCACACCTGTTTATAAAATTATGTACATTTAATATGGGAATATTATTGGTGGCTCCGGAGGGCATACACCTGGTTGTACAGGAACCCTAAGGTTTAGCAATACTACTAAATAAGGAATGTTTATAGATTTAGATTTCCTGCAAACCATGATTTCATTTTCTCTTCCTATAAATCTTTCCTGAGCACCTACTATATAGTAAGTGCTATTCTAGCTGTGGAGATACAACAGGACAACAAATATTAACTTTTGTTGGAGTTCATATTCCAGTCAAAGGGATATGAATATTAAACAAAATAAACAGGTAAATTAGAAGGTATATCAGAAAATGACAAAGACAACAGAGAAAACTTTAGCAGGGGAGTCTGAGAGTGAGGTTAAGGATTAAGACTGCAGTTCTCAATCTAATGGATAGAAAATGTTACATTGAAGTAGCTTTTGGGTGAAGACTTGAAGGAAGTGAGCCATGCAGATAACTGGAGAAAAGCATCTCATTCTCTCGTTTGGATATAAATGTGCTGAGAAAAAAATTTTTTTTCTATATATAAGACTATTCCTCTGAAGCAGTAGCATGCAGATGACTGAGAATTGTAGAAGAGGTGCCAATGCCAACAATTTGAAGAAAAATAACATATTTTAATGTTGAAACAAATGGAGAAAAGTAAGGGATTGGAGAGATATTTTAAAGAGAAAGCTGAAGGTGTTAAAAATGTGCATCTGATACCGTAACTCCAGGCTACTCTTCCAGACACCCGGCTCACATGCTCAATTTCTTCTGGCATGAAAAATTCCAGTGAAGCTCTTATCTCTTTGCTGAGGCAGTCATGCTAGAGTAATGGCTGAATTCAGGAAAACTGAAAGAAACTAACATTCACTGCACTCATGCTATATGTAAAACATCATAGACATCACATGAATGTCCAATTTTAGAAGTACTTAGAAAATATGGATTTTATATAGCTCTAAGTCACATGAGGTGTGCGTGGGGTTGGGGGTAGTGAACCTCAAAATTGTAAGCTAGACATTTCTTAAAAAACACTAAATGCAGCCTTCACTAATGGCAATAGGTGGAAAGAGAAACAGCATGAGCCAGAAATACTCATATTTAAATCAAGTCATGACTCTGTGCTCTGTGGTCATGAGGAAACTGCTTAATCTCATTTACTTCATTCATTAAATGAGTCTATTAGCGATAACACATGTCAAATTCCTAACATGGTACCTGTCCATCCTTCCCCTTATGAGATTATTAAATTATTAAATTTTGCCTTTTAAGCAAAAATATTGATTTATTGAAAAAACAGCCTAAAAATATATGTCAATTATGCTACTTACTGTAATAGTTTAATACACAAAAACTTGAAAATAATATAATTCTTTATTCACACGAGCCATGTTATGATTCCCAGTAATTTGGGAGCCACTGATATGTGGGATTCGTTACAATGTTCTTCAAAATTATTTATTACATGGACTTTGTTTAAGGAAACTAACAGAAAAATTAAATGTTTGTTTTGGAGAAGTTTCATGCTGTTAACTTCAAAGCCCCTAAGCCTTCAGTGGCCCTCTTGGATATAAGCCATAGATATGAGCGTGAATGACGCTGGTTGTTCCACATGAAACTTCCTGATGTGAAAACTTTTCACCTATAACCTCAAAAGTCAACTATAGCTAATAGCTCATGAGTATGTTTCCACAATACTGAACATTTTGATAAAATACATTTTAAATACTTCCTGATTAGAAAAGATTTTAAAAAATAAATGTTTTCCTAGGATTATATTGGAAATTTTGAGAAGCTTCTTACAGCACTCGAAAAGAGTTTTTGTGTATTTGTTGTTGTCTGGAACGACGTCATCAAGGATCAGCTGCATTCTTTAAGGGCTAAGTATGTTCACAAAATTTCCATTTTTCTATCCAAAGCACATGGAAATAATTTACATATAAATAAAGAAACACGCCACCCTTTAAAAATACCATTTTCTTGACATATAGTCCAATGGATTGCTACAATTTTAAGTCTTTAACAGATTTAAGGTGAAGGAAATGGCATGTCATTTGAAAGGGTTTCCAAAGCACAAAGGCAGCCTTGTTTTGCAATGCTCCCAAAATATTTGGTTAGGATATGGCACCAGAGGGCTTGGCAGTGAATACTCCGAAGAAATGTAAAGTTTAATCAATCCATGAAAATCAGTCCCAGATGTGGTTTATGAGCGACACCATGTTTTTAAACATAGTCTGGCATAAAAAGTGCAACAGTAATAGATATCAGAAATGTATTCCTAGTGATAAAACTTTAGGTAAAATTTATTTAAAACTTTATTATGAACCCAATACATGCATTATCTGTTTTATGTCTTATAGCATGTAAAAAGATGTGAGAAAAACATACTGCCCTGAAAATGCAAACTATCAGGTAGATTAAAGTAGAAAAAAAAAAAACCCATTCATTCATTCAGTCACTCATTCATTCAACAAGTATGTACTGAACCCCAATTCAGGGTTAGATACTCTTTTGGCACAATGAATGTAAGTGAGATCTGGTTCTTGTTCTCTGCTATCTCTGTGACTTTTCATCTTTAGTGGGGAGAAAAGACAGGTAAACAGTTGATTAAAACCTAGTAAGAATTAGGTTCAAGTTTTCTCAGGGTGCTGGTGAAGCTCAGAGGAGAGAGCAGAGCATTGGTCCAGTCCTCAGGTCTGGGACCTGGAGGAGAATTGCCAAGGGAGATAGAGATTAAGCATAGTTAGGGAAGGGTAATCCCAGTAGATAAAGCAAACTGTGTAAATACAGGGAAAAGCTAGCAGGAAACGGGCAACAATAAATTCATTGTTTCTGGGGAGAGTCTTAATAGGACATGACAAACAGAGATAGGATGCTAATGAGAGAGGCAGGCACTGTGTTCCTGATAGCCAAAAGATCCTGTTGGAGAGTTTGTATTTTATATTCAGGGATCTGGAAAGCCTTGAAAGATTTCAAGAAAAAAAGATATTTAAAAAAAATGACAGAGTAAGATAACACTAAGTTCCTCACTTAAAAGTTATGGCAGACATTTCAACTGTTCACCAATTTCCAGTTTTCTTCTTCCGACCCCATAGGAAAATTATACTTCCCTGCCTCTTTGAGGTTAACAAAGTTGCATTGCTTTGGAAAATGCAATATGATCCACTTTTAATTGTGACTTCTGGAATCTCTAACCCTTTCTTCTGTCATGGTGATGGTAGACACCTGTGGTTTACATAGAGGCGTTGTTTTCGGCAATCACATGGAGACTGCTGGCCTGCGGGGTTCTCACATCCACAGTGGGGCTGTCCGTTATTGCAGTATTATTTTGCCTACCATGACAAATACACTTATTCAAGTAATGGAGATATTCTTATAATGAACAAGCTACTAGCTCTGATTTGTAATTTGCTCAATTAGACAAAGTTAAGTATGTTCCCTGTTAAAAGTATTCACCTGTCTAAAGTATCTTGTCTCAGTAAATCAAGTCACCGCTTCCAGATTTTGGAAGTGGTAATTAATAGCATTTTGCTTATGTATTTACTTATAATTAGTTTTTGTTTTTGGAAATTTGAAAAATGCAGAGTTTAAAGAAGAGGGTGTACATTTACACTAATTACTTTTAGAAAGAAGTAGTACATCAGTAATATGGCCTCAGTGTTAAAATATTTTAAAAGGGACCGGGCACGGTGGCTCATGCCTGTAATCCCAGCACTTTGGGAGGCCGAGGTAGGCGGATCACTTGCAGTCAGGAGTTTGAGACCAGCCTGACCAACATGGCGAAACTCTGTCTCTACTAAAAATAGAAAAAAATTAGCCAGGCGTGGTAGCATATGCCTGTAATCCCAGCTACTTGGGAGGCTGAGGCAGGAGAATCGCTTGAACCCAGAAGGCAGAGGTTGCAGTGAGCTGAGATCGCACCATTGCACTCTAGCCTGGGCAACAAGAGCAAAATTCTGTTAAAAAAAAAAAAAAAATTAAAGAATACATGGGTTAATTCCTAAAAGTGAATACTTCACATTTGTATGCATTTTATCCTTTGTACCTGGTGACTGCTGGCTACTTACTACCTTCCTCCTGACACCAGTTTGTCTCTACCTCATATGTCAATAAATATTTAGAAATGCTGGGAGAATACAGAGAAAGCCCAAAGTGATTTTTTTTTTTCAGAAATGCATCTAAGTGTCTCCTTACAAAATGAGAGGATTCATTGATTAGTCATTCTTTGGACATGCTCTTAAACATCCTCTACCAGCAGGAATTTCATATTTCTATCACAAAAGGGAAATTGCTTATTCTTATGTTTATAAAATCAGACCTTTTACCTTTTACCTGATATATATATATATATAATATATATATTATACAAATAAGCTCTTTTAAAAAAGATAACCATGAAGGAAATATTCCCTGAAATGGCAACATGTAAATTTGCCTGTAAAATCAGAATGCCTTAGCCAATCTTTTGAGATGTGACCAGGATGATCCCATGGGTAAGGAACCTAACCCTTTCAAACTGCATGAAAATTAGAAGACAAATGAAGATGTTATGAATGGAAATTCATTTCCAAATAAACCACTGGGATAAAAATCATTAGAAAAATAGCTAGTTTCAAAATCTATGATTTTCCCTCTTTGTCACTCACAATTATTTCAAATACATTCACTTTAAAGTACAATATATTCACCTCGTTAGGTTGAGTCATATTTTAGAAAAATTCCTTAGAGTTTGTTTTTAAGAAAAACAGGACTGTTTTAAACAAAGCAGAACCTTACCAGGAAACTGATAACAGTGGCCAAGAAAAGCATCTTATTTTCTATTTTCTGTGTATTAGAAAGAAACCCTATTTCTCATTTCTCTTATGGTAACTATATCTCAGTGGAGTTGAATCCTCAGGACAATATTGTGAGATATTTTACACCTGGCTTAACCATTCTGTAAAATCAGAGATAGTGATTAGCCCAGAGGCTCTGTCTCCCTTCCAGTGTTGCTTAGCTATTGATAAATATTAAGGTGCATGTGATTTGGCTGCTAAAATGAAGAAAGGATGTCAGAAAGCCGTTAAGTTTGCTGAATCAAACAGCACTGCCACAGGGCTCCAAGCTGGCAGGGCCCCTCTGGGCATTGCTAGGTCACCAAGGAAGTGGCTGGGTGAGGTAGCAACAGGTGTCAGATATGCTGCTGAGCAGATGATCTCAGCAGGCCTGAGGACAGAAGAGAAGGTCACCACATAAAGTGTTTAGCTGTGACCCTAGAGGAATTTCAGCATCAAAGAAATTTTAGGAGAAAAAAGTTTCAAATTTCAGTTACCCAGGGTTGAAGCAGCAGGGCTCACTGATAGAGAGAGAGAAGTAAATAAAAGCCCACGGGTTAACATAACTCTGAAATAAGAATGCAATTCCCTGCAGCCACAGTAGCCCATGGAAAGATATCCCTAACCAGTCATTCCACTGAGACATAGGGACATCGCCTGGGTGGAAAGGACCCCTACAGGATGTGAAGGAATTATAAGTGACCGTTAGTGAGTGGCCACTATGTTCCAGACACAGTTGTAAGTGCTTTATGGCCATTAATTCACTCAATCTTCACAACAACACACTGAGGTAAGTATTCTTATTTGCCTTATTGTACAGATGTAGACATGGAATCATAAAAATGTGAAGACATCAGCCCGAGCTGATACAGCGAGTACAGAGGAGAGCCAGAATATAAACCTAAGAAGCCTGTCTCCACAAACCATGCTCTTAACCACCAAGTTTCACCATCCCTCACAGGGAGAAAACTGCACAGCAGAAAAGTTCTGGTCTTACTCCTAAAAAGAGATACATATTATATACATGAAAAGATACCAAACATGAGAACATAGAAAATGATGGATGCCAAGTGAGTGCCAAGAACTATAGAGCTGTTGAAAGAGATTCATTGCAAAATAGGTTGGAATAAGCAAGACAAACTTGGGAAGTGGATTCTTGCATTGAGTGTGAACAAGCAGGGGCAGTGTGATGTGGAGGAAGGCAGCATGTACTCTACAGGCTTTAGCTTCAGATGGGCTTGGGTTCAAATCCCAGCTCTGCCACTTACAAGTCATGTGAGCTTGGATAAGTTATTTAATTCTTTGTATTCTAGTTTTCCTATCTGCAGGGATAGAAAAATGCTATTTCAAAACGATATTCATGAAGATCAAGCAAAATTAGTTATAAGCAGATCTTAGCATACCTGGTACAAGGTACACATTTAATATGTGTACTATTATTCAACTAGGGAGAGATGGAAAGAGAGCTTCTGAAGAGAGGAACAGCATGCAAAATGATAGGCAAAAGCCAGAAATAAAACTTCTATGAGCTCAGTTCAAGCTGACGAGGTAGGTCAATTTCTGCCATGAACTTGGAAGTGACAGAGAATCTCCCTTGGACACTCACTACGGGGTCTCAAAGCCATGAAGTGTTGCTATGTGGTCTTTCCAGTCAATAAATAATTTTGTCCAAACACACGAGTGGAAGAAAAAGAGATACCCGGATGGGTAAAACCTGTTCTCTTTGTGGTGAGACAATCTAGCCAGAGGGACACTCTCACCAGTTAGAGCTCTGCGTATCCAGACAAGCACAGGGAATGTGGAAGAACTGACCAGAAGAGGAGAAAACATGAATTCATTTATTAATCAAAGAAACATCTGTGAGGTTCCAAGTAGGTGGCAGGTAGGCTGAGTGTTAGTGTATCCAGTCAGGCAGGTGGTGATGACAAAGGGCCCCCAGGAAACTCCCATTTGTGTGAGTGAGACAGGCAAGAAAACAGCATGTACAATGCTACTTGAGGAGTGGTGTTTGAAAAAGTGATGCACAGGCTGCAGGGAATGCACAGAAACTAGGGATGCAGCACAGGAATAGGGTGAGAAGCTTCCAAAAAGAGACAAGCCTTCTGATGGATCTCAACGGAAGAGGCGGGTCTCACCAGGCAGAGGGGTTAGGGGACATATTCTGGTTGGAAGGAATACCATGGACCAAGGTTGATGAATGAAGCAGAATGATATCTTTAAGAAACTGTAAAACTCTTTCCACCAGGAGGGTGCAGCTGGGGTGTGGCACATGAGGTTGTGAAATCAGGTCCTAAAAAGGCTGGAAGAATGTGTAGGAAGGAGATGGGCTCAGCTCGGCTCTTAGGTCTTTGTAAAAGGAAAGAGAGGGAGAATGGGTCAGGTGGTAAGACTGGAGGCCTGTACACTATTTAGAAAGGTACTGGGAAAGGCACGGTGGCTAATGCCTGTAATCCCAATATTTTGGGAGGCTGAATCAGGAGGATTGCTTGAGCCTGGGAGATCAAAACCAGCTTGGCAACATGGAAAAACCCTGTATTTGCAAAAAAAAAATAAAAAATGAGCCAGGTATGGTGGTGTGCACCTGTAGTCCCACCTACCTGAGAGGCTGAAGTGGGAGGATGGCTTGAGCTCAGGAGGCTGAGGCCACAGTGAGCCATAACCGCACCACTGTACTCCAGTCTGGGTGACTGAGTAAGATCCTGTCTATAAAAATGCCCCAAAACAACAACAAAAAACCCGGAAAGTTACTACACGGAGCCCAGAGGAGAAATAGTTGCAGCATCACTGGGAGGTGCAAGTAGTGGGGTGAAAAGGCTGTGGCGTAAGCCTCGTGAGGAAAGGCAAAGCACCTGATGCTCCTTGGCTTCAAGTACAAATGGCAAAGCAGTTGGGCAAGGAAGGCCCTGGACAGTTGCTCAGGATGATTATAGCTTCAGAATGCCGAAGTGCAGCTCTGCCTATGTTTTCTTCCTCCCATTCTCTGCCACATTGTCCTTCGCCACCCTCTGGGGCACCTCCCCTCATCTGAGAATTGACAAATGGAGAGGGAGTACATGAGTAGTGGAGAGATACCAAGACAGCAGAGAATAGTGAAGAGAGGAGGAGAGGGGAAGCAAAACTTAAAAGAGACTCAAGGAAACCAGGAGTGCTTTTGCTAATGCCACTAGGAAAAAGAAATGTGAAAATAAAATGTTATATATAAATACAAACACATGCATATGTGTGGGTGGGTTAAAGAACTATACCACCTCTTAGCCAGAATGATCTTTTCTAATTAGATTAGGAAATGAAAGTGTTAGAAGACTGAATGGGTAACATTTGAATTTTCCTTTTGAAGGATGGGCCATATTTTGACTTTAGGGGAAACACAGATGGGAAGTGCATTCTTGATCTTGGAAATGTCATGACGGTCCATCACTGTCAGGGTGAAGTAAGGATCTTTAGCATGGCCACCAGAGCCTTATCTCCCATCTCTGTGCCTGCCTCCACCCTGGCTCTTCTGCTGTCTTTATATTAAACATTTGTTCATTCACCACATAAGGTTCTCTCTCTTGCCTTCTTTTTCTGGTTAATTCTTATTGATCCTTCAAATCACAGCCTGAACTACCCATCCTCAGAGAAGACATTCCTGATTTTCCTGACAAGATCAAAAAAACCCTCACAGATTTCTGTGTCTCTCTCCTGTAGCATCTGCTTCAGTCATAGTTTCGTGTGTATGTGTGTGTGTGTGTGTGAGAGAGAGAGAGAGAGAGAGAAAGAGAGAGAAAGAGAGAGAAGGAGAATGAAAGAGAGAGAGAATTTGATTAATGCATGTCTTCCCCAGTTAATCATAAACTCCATATGGGCAAGAACAGTGTCTGATTTTGCATCTATGAATGACTGATGAATGCAAATAATGTGTGGCTATGGGGGCATGAGGTGTGGTCATGTAGGAAGATGATGTCAGGGTATAGTACAAGGTAAAGGGAGTTGCAGCTAAAAAGGATGCCAACTTAATCTATTTTGACCACTTTGCCTACCCTAAGTATTATGTTCACACTATATTTCTTCTTTCTGGACTAAGAAAAAAAAAAAGCATGTTAGTGTGTGGGTTTTTTTTTTCCTTCTAAAATATTAGACTGCCAACAAAGGCACTGTTGGGTAGTATATTTTTGTTAGCGCCCAAGGGGAAATGACTGTGTTCTTGAGCTCTCCAATTTTTACATTACATGTTTTCTGCATGAGCTTTCAACATAATGTAATAATTAAATACAAATTTGAGGTATATTAACTATTTTATGCAACATGTTAAAACTGTTATCCTTAAGACATTCATTGAAAGTATGGCTCATTACTGAAAATCTATTCTTCAGTGTGTTCCTAACCATCTAGCCACCTCAAAAAGAGTTGCTTTAATAGCTGAAGCCAAATCCCTGCTTTCCTTTGTGATTACAAAGACTCTCTTGGTAAATCAGAGTATGGCCAATGTCCAGTTGTTAAAGGTGGAAACTACAAGTTACTATTCTCCTTAAGCTACCAGCAGGATACAGTAAACATGTAGTTCTGTGGTGTCTATCTAGAAAGTACAGAGATTTATAGGTAAAGAAGTCAATTTTCTTTTCATAAATATAGTTGTCTTATGGAGGGTATGCTGACTAGAAATGATGAAAGCAATAGATAAACTTAAATTGTGGAATTATCTGAGAATTTCCATTATCCATGTCCTAAGTTAACTGCAAACAACATAAAGTTGACTGTATCAATTTTTATGTACAGATAAACATTTGGGATACAAATACATTTTAAAATCTTAAGAGTTTTCAGGTTAAAAACATTTTGGGGGAAAATAATTTTTCTAAGGCTTTGAGAAAAATTTAGCTTATATTTATGTATTTCAATTTCAGTAAGGATAAATGGAACAGCTCCACTGGAACTGAACAATTAAGTAAGCAAATGATGGATGGTAGTTTTTCACTGTTGGAGTGGAAGGTTATAGATAAGCAAGAGGAAGAAGCTAGAATGACCCAAGTGGTAGTGAGTTAGAGTTGAAAATATCAGTATGAACTAATGTTTATCTATCTATCATCTATCTATTTATGCTTCCTGATTGTCAGATATGTGTACATACACAGGTTAGTATACACAAATATATGTCCTTGCTCTGTCAGCCAAGAAGGCCAAAAGGATATGACAACCCAAAAGCAATGAACACACCTATTGCTCAAATCTTGGTTTTTAATACCATTTTCCAATGAAAGAAACCTGTGCTCCTTGGAGAAATGGCTGAATCTATGATGAGGAAGGAGTTATATTGTTGATAAGCCTCAAGTATTGTGTAATGCTAGAAAGGATGAAAGTGCATCAAAACAAAACAAACAAACAAAAAACAGAAAACAAAACCACCACAATTGTGGGGATGTGTCAAAGGGACATAAGAAACAGCACCCAGTGGCCAAAGCTGGAACAATTTCACAGCAAAATGAGTATAACAGTAGTGAATTTAACTACTATGCATGAGTCCATACTGCTATACATAAATGCTGAATAATTAAATGAGGGAGAATAAGCAAATCTTCTGTGCAGAAGAATTGCAAATATTTTTTGTAGATTCTCTGCCTTCAAGGAGATGGGGTATAACACCCTCTTAAGTGTGGGTTGTTTATCATGACTTCCTTCCAAAGAGGAAGTATGAAAATAATAAAAATAAGGAAAAATAATACATTTATAGTGGAAAAACCTGACCAAATCCACCTCATTCAAGTGATCAAGATTAACATCTTTAGTCATGTTGACAGTGTGATGGAAAATGGCACATTACCCTCTGTGGTCTCTCTCCCCAAAACACGAACTGCAGTCTAATCATGAAAAAAAAAAAATCAGAAAATTCCAACTGAGAGACATTCTACAAAATACCTAATCAGTACTCCTCAAAACTGCCAAGGTCATCAAAAACAAGGAAAATTTGAGAAAATTCTATAGCAAAGAGAAATGAAACACGAGAACTAAATGCAATGTGGTATCCTGAGTGGGGCCCTGGAATAGAAAAAAAGAGCATTAGGTAAAACTAAGGATATATGAATGAGTAGGGACTTTAAATAATAAAAATGTACCAATATGGGTTCATTCATTGTAACAAAAATATCATACTCATATAAGACTTCAATAAAAGGAAGTGGGTTAGGGGTATATGGAAACTCCCTGCACTATCTTTGCCATTTTTCTGCAAATCTAAAACTGTTTTAAAATAAAGTTTATCTACAAAGCCCTGAAAGCCTAGAAATTTAAAGTAAACTCATACAATCAAATAGGACTAATCTTACTGATTTAAGCCAATATTTAATTTTCTAACCCAAAATACAAACTATTCTTCATATGTTAACCTCTATGTCCATTTTTCCATGTCTACATTTCTTTAGAAGATCATAAATCACGCTATATATCATTAATTAGAGCCAAGTTACAATGTTAAAATTGCTAAACATATGACTCATTTAAACAAAGGTTTACTAAAAGACAGGACACAATGTACAGGAGGTGTGCATTTTCTGCATGGTTGCATCTTTCAAGAAGACAAATAAACGGATTAAGAATACCTTTGTTCTAAGATACAAAAAAACACAGGGCAAAAAGTATGACATGTAAAGTTTTACACCAAAAAAAAAAGGGAGAAAACTTTCAGCAAATCGACGTTATCATCTACTCAATGATTTTTTTTATCATTGCAAACAATGCATGTTTATCCATCCTTACTTCCCCACCTGGAGCAATGCAGGCCATGTCACATGAAATGCCTGTTCTGACCATTAGAACATCTAGACTCATTCTGGGGCTTAACCTCTTTTACTGCAGGTGCACCCACTTGTTACATTTCAGATTAGCAGCCTCAAAGAACTAGCCTCTTCCCAGTACCCGTCCTTCAATTACCACATCATTTTCTCTAACAATTGCAGTCTTTCAACCGTTACATATGTGACAAAGCATGAGCTTGCTTCCTCCCTTGTCATGCTCCTGAGTCCTCTTCACTTTGTCTGCAGCCCAAAAGGAAGCACAATATTCCAGCTGAGGTCTGAATGATGCAGGCTCAAGTGCACTCATTACCTCTTTATTTTGGGTTATTCTGGTTCTATTAATACAGCTCAAGATGCTATGTGAAATTTCCAAATAGGTTCCATATTTTACCTTCAAAACTGTATGGCAGATACAAATACTACATTATCTATGATTACTGTGAATGAGGTTAGCACATTATTACGTGGTTGTGAATATCATACTTGGCTTCCTGGAGATGGACTATTCATGTATCAGGGCCCTCCTGTGATGACACACAGTCAGTGGTGCCCTCAGAATGGCATATCTTCTAGCCTTGTCTTATTCTTAAAAACAAAACAAAACAAAAAACCCACATTCTTTCTTTGTTCTAGCTACACAGCTGTAAAATCAGAACTGAACATAATGGTGGGAAGAGAATACTCTTTAATCTCAGTATTTAATCTCCTGATACTTTCTGGACATCTGAAAGTATTAATACATGCATTCCCATGAGAAATATTACTGCTTATATAATAAATAAGGATGTCATACAAAATTAACAAAGTAATAATTCAAGGACACATTCAGGTGCCAAAGAATATAGTTTTCTAATTTTTACAGGAAAATATGTAAAGTAGTATAAAATTTTCATTTGTAAATTGTGCAAACTGTATTAGAAAAAAATGACTTAATGCAGATGAGAGATTTCCTTGAAATGCTCTTAAAATTCCGTTATTGATCCATGTAAGTCAACTCTATCAATTCTACTGATGAAGAAATAGGTATTTTAAACACAATGCTTTCAGGAGTATACAATGCTGACAAATATACAAAAAAAGTTACAAAACTCCAAGAAAATCAAGTAATGAGTGCTAGCCAAATTTTTATCTGCACTAAGCTAACTCAGTGATATTATCATTGTCTTTAATGGAGAAAAATGAATAATGTTAATCTTTAGTGGACTTAGATCAAGTAATACAATGAATAGCTATAAAATTTGTGGATCAGAATCAGAGGAGAGGAAAAACACATTAATCAAGTAGACATGTTAACAAAATAATGGATTAGTCAGGATTACATTTGAATAAATTAGCAAAGCAAAAGAAATACATCAGAATATCTAATATCTAGTAACTTACAAGAGAAAAAATGCTATATATTTTACATACTAATTCACACACATGCCCAACAAATAACTACCGTTTCTAGTCTGCATGTGCACCATAATATGTGTAATATATGAAACAAAAATTTGCTCCTCCCTGATGTATATTGGTATGAAAATCTTTTAAGGTAACATGAGAATGAAAGAGATTCTTTTTCATGCTAGACATACAGGTTTTTAAACACATCATTTGGTTGATGTAAAGCACATTTGAAATAGGCATTAGGGACCTCAATTTAAAAACAATATATGCAAGGCTGATGTACCGGATACTTCCTAAATACTGTACTCAGTAGTTTTGGAGCACGTAGCAACGATGAATTGGTGTGAAGACTCAGGTACTGAAAGATCATTTCCCTTTTCTTCTTGTGCCTTTTGCTTGTCTTGACTGACGCTCTGAAGAAGCCAAGGATACAGAAGGAGTGGAGAAAGCACGCAACCCAAATTACCCAAAGGAGCTGCTCATAATAAACCTGAGTGAAAACAGATTTTGGGGAGAGGTGGGGGAAAGTGGCCATAATCTTCAATATTATTTTGATGTGTTATGGCTTTCAAAGTTGTGATTTTTCTCAAGGTAAAGCTGTTTGATGCAGATAGACTCATCTGTCAATCAAACATCTTTTACTCATGGCCAGGTCAAATACTTGACTATTCTAGTAGTGGTATCAAACTCTTAGTGCCCATATAAAACAGCCAACTCACCTAACCAGGGAAAAGAAATAATAAGAAAATGAAAAAATGCACTGAGTCTTTATATCCTGTATTCAGGACACAGGAAGAGGAACATCACACACCGGGGCCTGTTGTGGGGTGGGGGAACGGGGGAGGGATAGCATTAGGAGATATACCTAATGTAAATGACAAGTTAACAGGTGCAGCACAGCAACATGACACATGTATACATATGTAACAAACCTGCACATTGTACACATGTACCCTAGAACACAAAGTATAATTAAAAAAAAAAAAAAAGAACTGCATTTCTTTTTTTATTTTGTTTTGTCATTGCTGTTTATGTGTTTTTGTTTTCGTTGTTCTGTTTTATTATCAAATAAATTGTTTTAGGTGGATAATATATAATAGCCATGTCACGCATTTCTGAAAGAACAATTTATTTCACCTGGCCCCATAAATGTAAATATTTCATAAATTCCAGAAGCTTTGGCATTCATCTACAACTGCTTTCCAGACTGCTTGCTATTTCATGATCATTTTCATGATTCTCATTTTCCTTGTGGATTGAATTTGCGCTTGAAACATTTCAAGCCTAGGGAAGCAATCTTGTGAGCTGACAGATCTTATTGGGAGCAACCTTGCTCAGAATTTTGACTTCCACTTCCACTCTTATACAACAAATATCCATGTATAGACTCAACATTTGCCTAAAAATTCAAGTCTCCTTAAGAGTCACAAAAGGTTGTATCACCCTTTAAGACTGTTGCTACTACAAATGGCATAGGACACAGGATTCTAAAACCTAGTGCTATAATGGGCTGTAAGTCGGGTTAAAGAAGTGAGAATGCTGTGCTTTTAAATTCAAAATTTGGCAAGACATACCATTTTTAAATAAGAAACATGTTTTTTTTATTTGGATTATCCTTTTCTTATACTATCTATTTTGTTATACAATCTTTAATAGTATTTAATCAGATTTTAATGAAATCTGGTACACAGGCTTTCTTTTAATTATAAACTAACAATAGTATTTACAATTTTCAAAGAACTTTCAAATATACTACAATCTTCACAGAAACCCATGGGGAAAAAAGGGGACAGGAGAGGAACTAAAATATATCAAACACACTAAGTTGAGTGGTTACCATGATTTATGTATCATTCCTCTTTATGCACAACTTAGGACAAATGTCTTTCTGATCTTAACATCATAAGTAGTGTGCTTCCCTGAGCCATCAAGCTGTTTATCTAATGGACACTGGGATTTGTGTTTAAGCTACCCTGGAGTCTAGGAAGCTTAGTGAGAACTTTACATTCCATCTTGCATACCCTTGGACTTCATGGTCTGCTTAACTCTTAAAAGATGGAAGGCTCTCTGCCTCCCTTGAGATCTAAACAAAATTGATTTGAACTTCCTAACATCATGACCAGTAAGAATCCCAAAACTCACCTCTAAATTTCTGATAATTTCCTAAAGGCTGGGCTCATTGACCTGCTTTGCCAACACAACACAGTTCATTTTGATTCACATGCCACCAACACCATCAAAATCACTTACTCAAGGTACTCCTGAGGCTTGAAGTAAGACATACATATATTAGTGGTCTTCCCACCGCTAGCAACTCCCTGTACCCTCCCCAAAACCCACCACCCCTTGATCCATGGTCAGTACTGGGGAGGGATCTGTTTATGGAATATACCCACAGTTCTCAGCCTTCCCAGGGCTGCTTTTCCTCATCCTCTCCTCTCCTAATTTCTCTGCCTCATCTCCATCATTCTCATTGGCTCTTTAGCACTAAATTCTTCTTCTGTTATGCAGAGAAGTTTTCAACCTCAGAGCACTTGAGCACCTATCTATGGTCAAATCCTCAAGAGACTTTCTTCCTATCCCAAGGGCATGTTCAAAATAGCTCTTCTAGACCAGCTGCTGTGGCTGACTCCTGTAATCCCAGCACTTTGGGAGGCTGAGATGGGTGGATCACCTGAGGTAAGGAGTTTGAGACCAGCCAGGCCAACATGGTGAAACCCCATCTTTACTAAAAATACAAAAATTAGCTGGGTATGGCAGCTTGCACCTGTAGTCCCAGCAACTCGGGAGGCTGAGCCAAGAGAATCGCTTGAAACTGGGAGGCAGAGGTTGCAGTGGGATGAGATCACACCACTGCACTCCAGCCTGGACAACAAAGGGAGACTCTGTCTCAAAAAAAAAAAAAAAAAAAATCTTCTAGCAAAGACATTTCTTTTCCTTCCTCAAGAGGATTCTGGTGCCATTTGTAAAGGTAATATAATTTTTTTCATCTATTACATACATATGTGAGTGGCAACATCATACATTATTTCTCTTTGCCCTTTCTCAACATTGTCACTATAAGTTATGCACATATAACTTTGTTGGTTATCTTAAAAGCTGCCTGGAAAAAGCCGGGGTTTAAAAATGACAAATTAAATAAATGTATTATCTCACTGAATCCTTACAATAAATCTAGGTGATTGCAACTATTGTATTTTTCTCTTATAAATGAATTAAGTGAAGCTCATGAAAGGTGATTTGCTCAAAGTTAACCAGTCAGCATCAGAGTTGAATTTGAACTTAGCTCAATACATCTTTAAAGCATGGGGTCTTTCCCTTGCATTGTACTACTGCCTAAGAGAGATAGGTATGAGACCCCTCAAATGCTCTATCAAAATATACATGCCACTTCTTCTTCCTACCCACTCTTCAGCCTCCAGATTTTCTTATTACTGGGTTGAGAGAATGACGGCTGATTTTTTTCCCCCCACAAACTCTTGCGGTTATTTCTGATAAATGATACAACTGCCTTCCCTAATGACATTCTCCAATCCTCACCATCTCCACCACACTGGGAACTATGGCTTTTTAAAACATTGAAGTTAATTTTTCAGGATATTCTCTGACTAAAATATATATAATGATATAGTTATTGATACTCTTTCATAATAAAGCGAGAATAAAACCTCATTCTATACATATATAGTGTGATTGTAGCCACTATGCTAAAGAATTGATATATTTAAAAACTCAAATATAGGATATGTATGCTGGAATAATGAGAGAAATTAATTAGTACTGATAATATTAATAAAAATTATCATTTCTACAATAAGACTAGAAAGGAGGAGGCCAGATGAGGCAGAGCTTTATGCTGTATTATATATAATAAAAAGCTAGTACATTTTCTTGGCAACTGAAGAGATATTAGGGAGATGATTTTTAGAGCTAAGTTTGACAGTAAAAGATGTATAAAAAGAATGAAGAGCCACACGTAGAGGCTGGTCTACGTCTGAAGACCACATCATGTACTGTGATGAAAAGTAATTAAAATTAAACATCAATGTTATAGATGCAGAAAGGGGCATAATCAAGCATCAGAGCCAGCTGTGGAGATAATTTACAGACTTTTGTCTTACCAGCAAGATAAAACATACACATCTTCAAGGAAAGAAAGATTCCTATATGAAAGTGAATGAGCTAGTTACTAGTTTTGAAGAAATAGTGTCTTAGATAAGGTGATTTATAGCAATAGCATTTAGATTTTGCAGATACCCACAATTCGGCAGGATGACTGCTTCTGCAAATCCAGTTCAACTCTCCCAAGTGCCAGAAATCAAGACCTGTGTGAATTATTTATGCTCAAGATGACAATTTTTATAGAAATCTTATCTATCCCCCCAAAAACATGGACTATCACCTAAAAACCTGAAATTAATATTAAAAGCCGTAAATTCTCAGGACACAATTCTGGAAAAGTAATGTTTACTCTAAAATATTTTATTGAGCACCTACTATGTGTCAGGCACTGTGCTAAGAACTGAGAATATAATGAAGCAGGGCCTGAGTAAGACAGTCATAAACAGAAAATCCATCCCGTATAAGGTAGGCACTGACTCAACATGGGAGGGCACATCAGGCGACTCTTGCTGAGGCTTGAGAGATGCAGAGGAATAAACTATCCCTCATAATTCAAACTTAACCCAAGGTATTGTCCCTGTATTTACTGAACAAGAATGTGATATAGAAGTGGCAGTTTAGACCTCCAAGCAACCTGTAGTTAATGGGTAAAATCTAGGTTGGAACTGGCCTGCCACTGATTACCCTAGGCAACCTGGTTAACCATTCACAGCTAGTTGCCTAATCTGTACTATAACAATATTTATTGGATACTTACTGAGTGACAGGTGTTCTAAGCACTAGACTGGTTTTCTCATTTAATCTTCACAGCAACCCTATGAAATGAGAACTATTTATTGTCCCTAAGTTACAGATCATGGAGAGGTTAGATAAGTGACCCAAGGTTGCACCCTTAGTAAGTAGATAACAAGCCCTTGCCACAGACTTGGGGGATGATTAAGTAAAATAATGTCTATGGAAAAATTATTCTACATCTGGAATGAACTTTTAAATGTGATAGTTATTATCTTTATTATTTTTTATAGCACAAGCCCCCTACCTTATCTCAAAACATAGCACAATAACATTATTTGAAAAATATAAAAGGTTATTTAATTACAATTTCCCCTGACAATTTAATTTTTGTTTATCATTCTTTTCTGTACACACAATTATTTATTAAGAACAAATTTAAAAAGTGCCTATTAAGTGCAACACTACGCTGGGTATTGTGGTATAAAGTAGAAGAAAGTAGTCAAAGTGGCTACTGCAATGAATAGAACAGATTATAATGTTACTACCTGGTCTCAGAGGCTACCTTGGTCTCAAAAAGTTCTTCAAAGCAAAAGGCTATGTGCAGTGAAGACCTCACAGAATGTGGCCACCCTTTCAAATGATGACATCCTGAGGCAACTTAGCATTTACCCACTCTCAAAAATCAAATCTGGCATGGATTATTTTCTAAAAAATAGGAGTCTTCCCACAAATATTTTCTTCTTTTAAAATTGACACACCCAAAGGTTTAAGACTCCAATGCTTTACTTTAGGACTTGTAAGGGGTCTCTTTCACTGATCTCAATACCACTGTGGTTTTCCCAATTTGCCCACTGTCAGCTTGCTAGCTTTCCTTTCTTCTCCAGAACGTCAAGGGACTCTCCATCATTATGCCAATTATTTGTTTTAAACTTACTGAGCAACTCAATGACAGGGTTCTTAAGACTGAGAACTTCATACCATGTTATTTCCTAAATTCCTTAAATAACATTCCTTAAATGTTATTTCCTTAAATTTCCATACCATGTTATTTCCTTAGAATATATGAAAAAGGGAGGGCCTGAGACCTTTATCAAGAGAAGAGTTGGGAAGATATGAGAAATGTACAGACTATATATGGAATATGTTTTCTTAAATACTGTAGATATCAGCATTAATGGGCATAAAGTTGCTGTCTTCCCCATGAAAAAGGCTGCCATTTAAAGTTAGGTTTTGTGGAGAAGGAATTAAGCAAAATACCCAAGGTAGACAGGCTAAGGATTTTCTATAGGAGAGGCCAAATACTTGAGAAATGCATCAGAGCTCAGGCCTGAAGTCATTTGTTGATTTATGTGTGATTTCTCTGCATTACCTTTAATGGAAGAACAATTATGCCTGAAGAAGACAGAAATTAGTAAATTAACTAGATAAGATATAAGATCATAGATTTTTATAGCACCTTAGTGATCAGTTAAGTCAACCATCTCATTTTCATATTTAGAAAAGAAAAATATGGAAACTCAAGGGAGAGGAAGGATGGAGTTCCCTGACAAGTGACTAAGAGTTCTTAGAATCTTATTTAGAGTTTTAGAGCCACAGCAAAAATTCTACAAAGAAAGCTCTTTATAAAGTGGTGAGCACTGAATGCTGACAATAATAGCGGAAGCTCTGCTGAGATGATTAGAAGAGATGAAAGGAATTCACAATATCGGCTAAAGTCACAGTATCCTCCAGGGTTTATTCTCATGACCTAGAAAATTATAAGGCTATTTAATAATATCCCTTAACTTACATACTTTATTTGTCATTTTCTCCTATTTATCTTGGAGACATAAAAGAGAATTTAAATGTGTAAATATTTAAACTGGGTTATATCAGTTCTGGTTAAAGTCATATTATGTTTCCTTATTTCCAGTACATTTCTCAGAGACTGGTAACACTTTCAAGTAAGCTTCATAGCGGTTTTGAAGAAACTTTTGTAAAAGCAGGTTACATATATATGGATTTGTGACATTCTAACATAAACCACAGAAAGGTTCCTATTAAAAAGGGAGCAAAGCTGAATCATTTTGCCTTTTCTTCCCACTGTGATTTTTATTCATTTGAAGATAAAATTCAAAGCAAACATCTTAAAGCTTCTGTTTGTCACCCAAGAGTTATTTCAAGGCAGCATAGGAAATCTCACATTTTCAAAATCAGGTCATGAAAATGGAACTGCAGTCTAATTAATATGTTCATAAAACAGTTTCCACCACTACCAAATAAAACAACAACAATTAAGATCAACTCTGCATTATTTGGAATCCCAAGAAACACAATCCATAGGAGAAATTCTCATCACAAAACAGTTTGAAATTTAATAATTGAGAATTGTAACATTTCTGTCACATCTCTACTCATTTCCCCCGACATAATACTTTGTGTATATAATTTCTGAAGGAGAGTAAAATGTCCTTTATTGACTGGATACATTCATTCAACATCACTGACCTTTTTCCAACTTGTTTGACTCTCTTGTACTCTCTCTTCAATAACCTTTCCAATTCCTCCTAGTAGCTGTTCCATCATCTTACTAAGCTCCTTCACCTGCTTCTCCTTTGTCCCCTTTCTGAGATGTGATCTTGAATTCCATTTAATACTTCCCAGAGAAAACACAGGGCATAAAACAAAAACTCCCTCAGGCGCTCCTTCCACCTACCTAATCTCCACATTATCTGCATTCTCCCTCCTTTCCTCCCTCCTATCTCAGAGGGTGTCATGTCCACACGTTTCCCAGCTCCATACCAGAATAATTCCTTCGGGAGGTGCTTCCTACTCTTCAAAGTACTTGGTGTTCTTTACTAGCTACTGTGTTTTTCTCCTCTCCTTCTCCTCTGTCCTCCTCTTCTTCTCCTCCTCCTTCCTTCTTACGCAAAATTTTGAAAGAAGTAATTTGCACAACTTTTCTCTGCTTTTATTACTCCTGAAATAGAACTTACCCCCAGACACTCCCTTAAACCACTCTCTGATGTATTAGCAGTAACTACTAATTCCCAAATCCATCAAATATATTTTCACTTTGAAACTTAAGGTATTTGGATCAAGTCAGTTAAGTTGTTTCTCCTTCTGACTCCTGTAACACCTTGTATATATCTACATTGATATGCTCCATACTAGACTGTAATTATTTGTTTCTGTGGCTGTTCTCCTTACTAATTTGAGTATCTCCAAGGCAGGACTCTTATCACATTCATCTGGGCATCCCCTATGAATAAATAAATAAGTGTCTTCCACCTGTTCCATTATAGTTCACTAACCATGACATTTTTCAGCAACTCAGATATTGGGCTATATTATGACTAAAATGCTTCTTTGACTGGCAAGTAGATCTGATTTCAGATAATACTAATATTCTTTACTTGCACACAAAATAAAGTTTAAAGACATACAATTAGTTGAATATTTTGAAGAAAGTAATAATCGTGGCAGCAAAACCTAAAATGTGGATGATCTTTTACTGTTGGCAAAGCATTCTCAAAACCATTTCATCTGTCACAAAGTAAAGCTGGAGCCCTTATCGAAGCAGGACCAGAGATAGGCAGTTTGAACAGGGCTCAACAACGTCCCGCAGAGATGGTGAATAGAGTTGAATTCATCTATACTCCACACACCAAGTGTGTACCCAGAGGAAAGGGTGATTTTTGCTTTGGACATAGGCTCTGTCCATTCACCAAGTACTGTAGTTTGCATTTCTACTTCATCTGTTCAAAGTGTGGCACCTTTCCTAACACATTGTCCAGGAGGCACTTTTTACTGAAAGGATCCTATAGGCCACAGTGAACTTGGAAACATAGAGTTCACCACAAATTCCTTTAAAATTTCTCATGCTGAGAAAACAGAGAAAGAGCTGCTGATACAGTCTAAGTATAGGTCATTGTTCTGATACTAAAGGGAAGAGTTTCTCAAGGAAAGGCTATTCACATTCAGTAGGCATCCTACATACTTAGCCAGGTTGCTAAATAACAGAGTAAATCTGCTTATTTTCTCTGGTCTACTGCTAATCTAATTTTCAAAAAGATCCATAAACAAGAGTGCTAAGTCATCTGCCACAAGAGCAATATGGTGAATTTAAAAGATATTGGGCTCTAAAATCAGGCCAGACCTGGTTTTGAGCTTCCCTAGCAATAGATACGTGAACTTCAGCAAGCTATCTAATCTCTGTGAGCATTACCTTCCTCATCTGCAAACAGAGATTGGATGAGAAATTCTCAGAAAGTTATATTGCCATTCAAGGATGTAACTTATGTGAAAACATATGGCACGCAGAGGAGTGTTCAACAGTGTTGATCTCTTCCATGAAGAATACGATAGTTATACAAGAGATTGTGGCATATCATTGTCAACATTCTAATACATTCTTCTTCTTTTATTGTTTCAAGACAGAGTGTTGCTCTGTTGTTCAGGCTGGAGTGCAGTGGCATGATCATGGCTCATTGTAGCCTCAACCTTCTGAATTTAAGAGATACTCCCACCTTAGCCTCTCTGAGTAGCTGGGACCACAGGCATGAACCACCATGCCTGGCTACCTTTAAAAAAATACAGAGAGACAGGGTCTCACTACTTTGTTCAGGCTGGTCTCTAATAAACTGTTGTTACTACCAATGTGCCGTGAGATTTTCTTTAATAGCCTACTTCTTAACATGAAGTGGGTAAATATCTCCTGTGATAGTTTTCAACAGTGGTAAAAACTCAAAGAGCTTTCACAAGGTCACACAAAACATTAACATCCCAGAAGTTGAATTAGAAACCTGGAGTGCTGTTTTTAAATTTTTTTTTTTTTTTTTTTTTAGTTTATTTATGTTTCCAGCCAACAGCCTGATTATGTAGACTCTAGATTATCTATCTTTGAAATCATATATAGAGAGACATATATGTATAAATTTTACACAACATAATCCCTAGTTGCAATATAATGTCTTGGTTATGTTTATAGGCTGGTACTTCTCAAACAACAGGAAATGTCATCTAATAGTCCATCAAGTTATAAGCAGTTGCAGCAGTTATGGCTTGGAGACATTATTGAGCTACTGCAAAAATGTGGATAATGCTATAGCTAGACAGAGTATTAATGAGCATTAACGTTTGTGGGATATGATTGAAAGAGGAGAGAAAAGGATGAGGGATTTTTTAAAAAAGGAACATTCGGCCTATGGCAAGTAAAAACCTGATTGTTTAGTTTTTTTGGGTTCTTCTTTGCATCTCAGAATTTGAAACTATTTTCCATTTTCCTTTACTTGCCTATTTTTCTCTGAACCCAAATACGTCAACATTAGTGTAAGTAACTCAATAATAGTCAACTAAAAGGAAGAAGCAAAAAGGAGTGGAAAGTGAAGAACTTAAAAGAAGCCAAAACATCATACATTCTTAGTAAATAATTTTCATATGATGAGGAATAATTTCTTAATTTTTTCCTTTTGTAAGATTTCTAAGACCTCCCTGGCTTATGTCACTCAGTCCTCTGAAGATGTAACCTCACAGCAATTCAAAGGGCACAAACTACTTTACTGTAACAGAAAGGCTGCTAGAACTAAAGACTACTTTTCATTTCCATAAGTTGTAAGCACATTGATATTACTAATAGCAACTTTGCTCCTCTATCATAGCATTCTTAATCAAATTATTTTTAAAAACACTAAAACATAAAAATAAACATTTGTATTTTCATTTTTAAATTCAAAGGTATTACTAGAAAAAATTAAGGGGCATACAGCTGAAGACAGTAAAATAGAAAGCCAAGAGAAAAGTTTTATGTTTAATAGGATCGACATCTCCTATAATGGAAAATCTTTGCTACATTATATCTAAGCCTGAATTTCTACCTTAATCAATGGCTGACTTTATTATTGAGCCCTAGGGATTTGTGAATGAGATGAGTTTGTATAATTATGAGCTCCATCTAAACTTTATTGGTCCTAACTGTTTACAAGTAAATTGTATGTGGCCCTAACAGGAATTCAGAGTTAAGCTAGGAGTCTGGTATTTATATTTTAGAATTTCTGGATAGTTCTGTAACCCAGAGGAAGAGATGTTAAAGAAGCAAGGTCAGCTATTACCTGCAACTTCACTGGAAAACAAGCAGACACTGCAATAATTTTAAGTTGACTAAAACAAGCAAAGCTCCATTATCTTAAATGAGACTTGATACGTCATTTCCTTCAATGTATACATAGTCATCAAACTCAATATTGCTCCTACCCACTAAAATTCTAATAAAATAAAATGTATTGGTCAAAACACAAACTCTGGAAAATGCACTTCTGGATTGAGTTTCTGTAGTTTCAATGTATGAAGAGAAGAAAACCTTAAAAGATGAAACTCTATGAGGCTAGATAGGAAGGATTATCTTTTCATTAGAAGGCAGGCCATCTTGCCTTTCTCCGAATATACATTCATTATATTCATAGACTTAAACATATATACATGCAAATTATGAACATATATATGAACATATTATCAATATACTGATTTATATCTTGCTTCATTCCATAAAGGATTTAGATCAAAACAGAATAAAATAATATGAGTTAGTTTATGAATTGAATGCTTGGTCTATAGAGGAACAATCAATTAACTTTCTAGACTAAACCTTATAGAAACTGATACCTGGAAAAGGACAGTCTAACAAAAGAATTCAGGGTCCTAGAAGAAGGAAAAAAGATGCCTCCATGTTGACTGAAAGTGCTACAGTCATCTCATTTTGTCTCTTCACTGGAGTTACCTCTCAGTATCACAAAGACAGTTTAAAACATTTAGATGTCCTACCTTTAAAAATTAAACCCTAAGCACCAAATAAGCAAATCATTAATCACCTTCCACAATCACTAATCCAAATTCTTCCTCTGGTGTCGTCAGAGGGGCCCTCAATGGCAGCATTCCACAGCCTCTCCTAGCCAGGGCCTTCAGTTTCTATCTTCCACTGTCCTTTTAGCCATTTGAATCCATCATTAAAAGGATGCAAAGGTATTTAAATAAAATGCCCTCCTAAATTGTTTAACTGTGAAATTCAATTGCATTCAATATAGCCTTAATGTTTCTGGCATGAAATTATAGTATTTTTACAAATAAGATTATAAAAACTTATTATATATATTTTAAGTAAGGCAAAAAGCTGAACATGTTAGTCACACTGTGTTATGTCATGTTAGACCCTGGCATGTGATTCCAGGTCATAATGCTTCTAAAGAATCCTCTTAATTGCTGCTAGATGAAATTTGAATTCCTAGAAAGCTGACTTGCATTTCCCTTCTTTCAACCATGCCATACTTGTTCCTGTATGCCAGGCTCTCCATTCTCACAACTAGCCAGAAGAAAAAATAAGAAGAGCTATATAGTACTTATCTATCCAGTGAGGCAAACCCTTATCTTTGTTTGGCTTGGCAGTAAAAAGGCTGAAAAGCGTAATGGAAAGAAGCCTTCGCAATAAAATCCACCAGAAAATATTTCTAATGTAGCTTCAAAGAAGAAAGACACATTCTTCATACCACTCTTTTACCACTGAAGGGCTAGTGTTCTATTAAGCCAAGTAATAGGACCACTTATTAACTTTAACTCATAACTGATAGACGGTGAATTTGTAATACTATTGCTCAATAATCAACACACCAGCCCTAGGGCAGGAGGATGAGAATCCAAGTAGGGACTGTGTGCATAGGCTTCTATTTCAATCACTACTTCTGGTAAACTTTTGAAGACTACCCTAGACCTCCTGTGTCTCAGCTCTTTCTCATTCTTGCTTTCCTCAAAAAGCAGGATAGAAAGAGGACCAGCACATGCCAAGTCCTGCCTCTCCAAAGGGTATAGAGCCTTTCTAGACACAAGCTAGGGCTCGTGAACCAAAGCACGTATCTCTTTTACAATGTTTATTATTCCTTAGCATTGGTTTGTTGCCAACTTCTGATCTGCCCCTTCATGAAGAAAAGGACCTAAATGTGAGAATGAGGATAGGGGGAGTCTTTGGAGATGAAAAGAGCAATTTGGCAAGCCCTTTATTCTAAGCACGATAACTCATGAGCCTGAAATCTCACCCTACACGGGATCTTACAGTAGGACAAAGGGAAAGAAGGTTTTCTGTCAACAAACCCCTAGAATCTCTTACTGCAGTATTGGAAGGGGAGGCTATAAATAAGAGGAAAACAACAACAATTGGGAAAGTCAAGAATCAAGCACAAAATTAATTAGGTCACCTGGAAAAAAATCACCACCTCCTTCCTTTGAGTCCAACATCATATTAATGAATCCTTTTAAGAGGCCCGGGAAGAGTAGTTATACAGAGCATTAACATTCTACATTGGTTCAGTTTGGTCACAACAACAACAACAGATTGGTACGGCATGCAGTGAAACAGATGAAGGGTTACCTAGTTCCAGGCACAAAAGAAAACCACCAGGACTCTCAACTTCTCCATTCAGCTTTCAAACATATGTGTTACAGATCTAGAGGAGCATGAATAAGCAAATTTGCATTCTTTCCAAAATTACAGAGTTGAATAGCTTATTTCTTTCTAGTCGAAAGTATAGGTGAGGCTAATGCAACAAAAAGTGGTTATAATGGCAGACATTCAAAGAGTACATGGATCCTGTGTATTACAACACAAACAAATGGGCTCAAACAACAGAACTTAGGTAGAACAAAAACTGTTGCTTTGTAGCAAGGTGCACTTGATAGAAAGAAGACTGGTAATTTCCCCTCCCAAGCAAATCTTAAGAGGTATAAAATGAACTTTGAAGAAAAGCATAAGGCATAGAAGAAAAAATACTGACAAATGCCTACTATGTGCCAGGAACTGTTTCCAGGATCTTTTAATCTCAAGATTAAAGACTATTGTTGTGAATTTGTCTGTAAGAGTAACAAGGACCTCACTGCTGATGCCTGGCCCTCGCCAACAGAACAAGCAAGGCGATGGCACCAAGGCTCCCCCTGACTAGGAAACTCTGGTGATGCAGTTGGAAGTGGGCCACCGAGGTTTGCAGGCATGTCACCCAAGCATTCTAGAGACTAGGGATAGTAGCTCTGGTCAGCAAAAAAGGTAGATACGCCACAGCATCGACTCTGGATGGATCTGGTGATGTTAGAAAATAAGCACCTGCATAGAGTGGGAGAGGATGTCTCCCATCCTTCTCTGCAATGTATTTTTTAGCTGAAAACCGAAAACTCTGTAACAAACCAGCAGGTGATTTTGGTGGTACCTTAAGCTCTCAGGGAGCTTTCATTTGAGACACTGTCATAAAAGCAGTTGGAAAACCTTCAGAAACCTATATTTAGATATCTATTATTCATCCAGAGTCCAGCCAGAACATTTACCTGAAAGATATACTTTCAAAATCAGACGCACTGCATATCCAAAACAACCCATGTTAGCAGACACAAAGCCTGAACATGTGCCTTTATTATGCATTGACAAAGTTTCTATGAAAGTCGGAATCCAGCTGACCCAAAAGGTATGACAAAAACAAGCAATTTTAAAGTAATGACCTTTTGCTCTTATAAATACCCTCAGCAATGAGTACCTATATACATTTAGTCATAAACTCCAGCAAGAAATGGCACATGATATCACATGTCCAGGGACCTTAATGTATTGCATTGAACCTTAATATATGACCAAATATCAAGGCACTAAGCAAGTTCTATGAGAGCCCGAGCACTTCCTGATTCATATGTTAGAATTCTACTAGAATTCTACTGGTTCGTTCTGGTAGAAATATTTCTTGAATAGCTAAAATATTCTTAACTGTGAGGCACCAACACATTTTCATATTATTTTAAAATTGAGTCAACATTCTGTTTCCCTTAACCTTCTTTTGGAAATTCAGACAAATTGATATGAGATATCAGAAATTCATGTGTGCGCTTCCCCAGGGAATTTTCAAATAAAAATAGCAAAACAACAAAAAACAAACCCTAAGCCCCACCTTTTAAAAAATTTATTAAATTGTTGCCATTCTCAAAGTTTTTTTTTTCCTCCATGAAATAATAGCAATTTAAATGTTCTCAAGTCCTCACACTTGACTTATCTGGGGATGCTTCATATTAACAAAGTAATTTTTATTGCATAACCATTACTTTCTCAGACAATATTCGTTTTGCACAGTTTACTTTTCATTCTCACTTGATACCAATACTATAGTTCAAGACAAATCTTTATCTGGTACCTGTCATGGAATTTTATAATTCTGAGTTTTGCAAACTGAAGGGAATATTGATTACTCACCATATCCAGGAATGCCTTCTAAAGGGAAAATTATTCACGTGCATCATGTTCGCAGATCTTCTGTCATTAATATTTTTCTTGTCTCCTATGTTACATGTAGTGATTTTTACAGATGAATTCCAACTCTCTTGTTTAAGCAGCTATCGTGGGCAATTATTGCAACAAGTATTGAATTCCAAAAGAAAACACAAAATTTCCCCCCACCAATAAAAAGAGATTCCAGTTACAAAAGGCCTTCCAGGATTTGAAAAAAGAAACATCACAGAGCACTGCAGGTACGGGTCCATCCATTTAGGTTCCACTAGTTAGTCCACACACTAAAATAACCAGTTCAACTACTAATCCTAAATGGTGGCAAATATTGTCCTGGTAAAATCTAACCGCCTTGAGTGTAAATTAATGCATCCTTAAGGAAGGACTCTGGAATGTGGGAAGAAAGGCGTCAAAAGACAGTTTCTTGATATCCTTGTTAAAGAAGTGTTAGAAGGGAAATGGAAAACTTCAGGTTGCTTTGCCATGCTGTCCTTTAGAAATGAATATTGCTTTTTCTTCTTTCTTAGGCACATATTCATGTGTGGTCACTTTAACGCAGTGCTACCTTCTGAGACGTGTCGGACAAAGGCCTGGGCAGAGGGGCTACAAACCATGTATCACCAAAGCCAACTTCTTTCCCAGATTTCAGAATTGCTGGTTCAACTGCAAAAGTAGGAAGGCAACGAGTAATTTCTGCTTTGCAGGACAAGATTACCATTAACTACCATCATGACTTCAGAAGGTGCTGTCACGATGAAATTCCTTTCTGCTGCCTAACCCCATAATAAGACTGCCTGTTCTCTTTAAGTAAAATGACTAAGCTATTGATCTTTTCACTGCAGAATCCCCTTTAATTTGTTATTATCAAAACCATGTGGGAGCGTTTCATATTTTGCCTTGGGAAGAAAATGAATTTCACAGCTGCAAGTCAGACGTTGTCTAAGAATTTCTTCCCCCGATGTCTTTCTTTTCTCTTTTTTTTCCCTCTCTCTCTCAATCTCTTTTTTCACCCCAAATTCAGTTTTCCAATAGGTGTCATTTATTCTGATGCTCTGACATCTTCTGAAAGATTCTCATGCCCAAGCTATACAGACCTTGCATGCTTTTAAAACACAATGGCAACAGGCTCCTGCTGGAGTCCCCCAGCGCCGAATTTCTAGCAGAACCTTTGGAATCCTCGCAGCCGCCTTGTCTGCCCTGGGCTGTGCCGCCCCAGCTCTGATCAGCTCAGGACACTTGCAGGCTCCGTGGTACTGTACATTAACTCTGCAGCAGCCTGGCTCGGCTGCAGAGACTGCTGTCTGACAGGGGATGTGCTGGCGTCAAGGGGGCCCTCTAGGTGGGTTCCCAGACATTGCAGAGCCGCACACTCCTTGCTAGCCTCCAAGAAAGAGCAAGCAAAAGGGGTTAAAGGAATAGCTCGCTCTGGAAGAGCAGATTTCTTTCAGTAAGTAATTACCAGGCAAGAAAAGCTAAACAAGGAGAAGCCTGTAAAACACCTCGCAGGGAAATTACGCCTTGAACAAATACGGAGGGAGGATTTTTTGTTTGCTTGTTTTCCTCTTTACCCAATGGAAAAAAAAGGGGAATAAAATAAGTCCAGATATAATTTGCAAATGATAGAGTTTGGTGGATTTGACTCTTTAAAAAAAGAATACTGGGGTGGGGAAGCCTTGTTTACTTGATGATTTGTAACCATTTAGCTGCAGATGACCACATGGTGATTTTTGGACAGGAAATCCTATGGAAGCCAGTTCTGCAGAAGTCAGTTATACTTCAATTGCAATTGCGCATGCCATAAAACTGCTCGTTTGATTAGGGGGTGTGTAGATATGAGGAATGCTGAGATAAAACGTTGCAATCCCTATCATTGATGTTTTGCATTTCCTCATGCTTGCTCCTTTGTTGCAAAAATTCTGTTCAATAATCCCCCAAAAGCACCCCATCACTGTTGATGCCATTTTGGAGCAAGAATAAAATAGTAAACTCTTGTAATAGTAGGTTGGCACTTAAATGGTATTTGTTTGAAATCAGTGGGAGAGAATGGACTTTGCAGTAGAAGTATACTCAACATTAATGTACCACTTTTAACTTAGGTATTTAAAAAGCCTGTTATGCAATTGCTTAATATTAAATGGAATACTGGCAACACTTAATATAACATGCTATTATCTTCACTTAGGATTTCCCCAGTGAGGTCCTGTCATTGCAGAAAATATTACCCAAGATTGGGTTGAGGGCATGTCCCATAAATTCAAAACCTAGTATAAAGAAAACTAATCTTAAAAACCACCATAATTTGGGGAATTTTCATTTTGATCAAAAGATGATCCTAATAGGAGTATTCCTAGGAGGAAGAAGAACTGGGTGATTCCTTAAAAGCAATTTGGACTTGGAGGTTCAGAATGATGCCACTGCACCATAAAAGAATCTTGAGAATATTTGTTGAGATTTCCTGTAGCCTAGGCAGTGTCCTCATGACCTCTTTTGGCTAAAGGGACTACATCTCTTCCACAAGGTCATTTGTAAGCTGGCCCAGAAAACTTCAGCCTACATTGTTTTTAACAAGCTTTGAATGTTTTGAATGAAGTAATTAAAATTTTGATACTATATTAGATATTTAAATATTATTATTTAAGAGCTAGGAACATTTACAATTCCCCAGGTCCCATTCTAAGAGAGTTACAGTATTACTCCATTTAATCTACACAACAACACTATGAGTTAAGGACTGTTACTAGCCCTGTTCTCCAGACGAGGCTATTGAGGCACTCAGATATTAAGTAGCCTGTCTGAAGTTAAATATCTAGTGATTCACTATCTGAATCAAGGAAGTCTGGCTTCAGAGCCTGTACACATTACCACAATATTCTAGCACCTCTATAATCATAATGCCACCTTGTTATACTTTCATACTTTCTAAAATATTATTGTTATATATATTATTTTAGCATCACAGAATTATGCTGAGGAGATTAAGAAATTTATTATGCCCATTTTAGAAATGCCAAAAAGGTTGTATTTGTTCATTATCAGGCATCCTGTGTGCAGTAGACCTGGAAGAGAATTCAAATTATTTGACTCTGGTTAGTGATCTTTGATAATGATGATGATAATGATGGGTTTTAATTATTTTAAAACTAACATTTAGTCCTTATACAAGAGAGTAGGTCTCCATGGAAAGTAGCAAATGCAAATATTTTTTTAAAAGATGTAAAAATATATTTTCCTTTGTAATGAACATCATTTATCTGACATTATTTTCTTAGTCCATTCTATTCTACTCTGTTCATATGTCAAAGTGTCACCTATGGGTGATAGGATAGTAAGACTATCTCTGAGTCTTTCTCCACTACCACACAGTCCAACATCCAATACTTGTTAGCTACATTTCCAACTGTGGGCAATGATATAAGCAAAGCACTTTATAAATGAAATACAAATGATTTGGTCATTAAACTACTATATATACTTAAACTAAGGGGATATTTTAGCTGAATATTTTTTTTTTTTTTTTTTTTTTTTTTTTTTTTTGAGACGGAGTCTCGCTCTATCGCCCAGGCTGGAGTGCAGTGGCCGGATCTCAGCTCACTGCAAGCTCCGCCTCCCGGGTTTACACCATTCTCCTGCCTCAGCCTCCCGAGTAGCTGGGACTACAGGCGCCCGCCACCTCGCCCGGCTAGTTTTTGTATTTTTAGTAGAGACGGGTTTCACCGTGTTAGCCAGGATGGTCTCGATCTCCTGACCTCGTGATCCGCCCGTCTCGGCCTCCCAAAGTGCTGGGATTACAGGCTTGAGCCACCGCGCCCGGCCTAGCTGAATATTTTTAAAGTGAATTTTCCTTGGATTTTCATTTTTATTTTTATACATGTAACTATCTAGAATAAAGTCTAACAAATTAGAACAAAAGGAAACACAACTGAGAAACTATGATAAATAACAGAAAAGCCAAATTTCTGCTTGAAAGATAGCAAAGAAAAAAAGTAATGTATTTCACAGTTTAGAGAATCAAGACTACACATTATTAAACAATCCAAAATTGAATATTTTTGCAGACTCAAGGCAACAAATGTAAAAGAATAGACTTGCTTAGAAAATAGAAATAACTCATTCCCAGCATTTTATTCCATTTATATTAGAAAGAGGGTCTTAAGAGTTATGTCCACTAATTTATAAGCTGATACTTTAAAAATTTAATACTTCCTAAATGTATGTCCTTCAAGAAATAACAGTTAGGCAGAACTAATAGGTTTGTAATTTAAAAACAAGTTGTCAAAAATGAAAAAATGTTGGGCTAGGGTAAAGCTAATCTATTTTGTTACACTAAAAGATAATCATCCTTTCGTGAAACTTTTAAGAAACACCAGGAAGCCAGTTCTGGTTGCTCATGCCTGTAGTCCTAACTACTTGCAAGGATGAGACAGGAGGATAACTTGAGCCCAGTTCAAGACCAGGCTGGGAAACATAGACTCTGTCTCTAAAAAATTAAAAAGAAATATCAGGAGTAACCATAAAAGATTATATTTATGGCTAATCTCAGCCCCATG